>NC_073227.2:27075000-29575000 GCF_029281585.2 Gorilla gorilla gorilla | reverse complement strand
CACCAACATGGCACATGCATACATATGTAGCAAACCTGCACATTGTGCACATGTACCCTAGAACTTAAAGTATAATTAAAAAAAATAGAGATGAGGATATATGTCTGTGTGCTGGGTGCAGTGGCTCACACTTGTAATCCCGGCACTTTGGGAGACTGAGGCAGATGGATTGCTTGAGCCCAGGACTTTCAGAACTGCCTGGGCAACACGGTGAAACCCCTATCTCTATAAAAAAAATTAGTTAGGTATGGTGGCACACACCTATAGTCCCAACTTCTAAGGAAGTTGTGGTGGGAGGATCACCTGAGCCCAGGGAGGTCAAGGCTTCAATGAGCCTTGATTGTGCCACTGAACTTCAGCTGGTGTAACAGAGTGAGATTCTGTCTCAAAGAAAAAAAAAAAAAGACAATATATGTCAACATAAAGCTTGCACATGAATGTTCATGACAGTATTATTTATAATACTCAAAAGATGAGAACAACCCAAATGTCCATCAAGTTATAAATAAATAAAAGTTATTACATGTATACAATGAAATATTATTCAGCAATAAAAAGAAATGATTTACTGATACAACATGGGTCATCATATTATGCTAAATGAATGAAGTCACAAAAGACTACATATTGTTTAATTTTAATTAAATGAAATATACATGAAATATCCAGGATAGGCAATTCTCTAGAGTGGTTGCCTAGGCCTGGAGTGTTGGGGAAAAGTGGACAGTAATAGCTAAAAGGATAGAAGGATGTTTTGGAGGGCAAAGATCTTCTAAAATTAATTGTGGTGACTGTTGCACAACTGTGCATGTACTGAACACTATTGAATTCACTCAATATAATTCACTTCAACAGGTTAAATTATACGATATGTTGATTATACCCCAATAAAACTGTTATAAAAAGATAAAAAGATAATAATCGATGGGTATATTGAGTACTTAAAACATGAAAAGTGATAGACATAAATTATCTCACTTACTCATTGAAGAAAGCCTCATTATGAAATAGGGACACTTCTTATGTCATATACAGCCAAGAAAATTCAGACTCAGAGGTATAGTTAGTGTGGAACAGTTGAGGCTTTTTAAAATTATATATATTTATTATTACATATATATTTATTATATATGGTTACATATATATGTAAAATATAACATTTGCTTTTAGACTATAAAATAAATATATTTTAGTGATGGTAATCCGTTATAATATACTCAGCTATAGATAATTCACTAGTTTCCCTCATTCTTTCTTTCAGCACACCTGAAATCTTTCAGCACACCTGAAATCTTTCAGCACACCTGAAATCTTTCTCAGGAGCCTATTCTCAGGCTCAAAGCAGCCCTCTCCAGCTGTCCCTACTATTGCAATTTTGTATGTAAATGCCTTTCATCCCATCCCAGAGAAAAGGTTATCTATTGCTGTCTACTCATTCCCCTCTCTGAGCTGTCCCTGACGTCCATTATGCAAGCTGAGATATTCAGGAGCAGGAAGGTCTCTTGTAAAACTAACTGCTTAGCACCACACCGGTCATAGTAAGTACTTTAACAATAGCTGACATTTCGCAATGCTTGTGAGTACGAAGTATTTTATGATATGCCTTTGATAGACATTATTTTATTTAATTATCATGACAAATCTGTGAAGAGAGGAAGGTGACTAACTCATTCTGGTTTGCTGGGAACCCTGCCATTTTAACACTGAAACTCCAGTGTCCACAAAACCTTATAGTCCCAAGCAAGCCAAAATGATTGATTAGATTCAAGAAAGGATTCATATTGGTTCACCTTCTGGGCCAGGAATTTAATAGTGTGTGTTGTTTTTCTTTTCAGAAATGGAGAAGTTTCTAAGGTATAATTTTAATTCTTGTCCCCTTTAACAAGTTAATTTTGATGACATATCGTTTGTTTGTTGTCTCACTAAGTTTCATGAAGAGAGACTGAAGACGTTCTCAGAATAGTAACCAAGTGTATTTTAGGAGACCTTGGTAAAGAAGTTAATACAGCAATTAAGCACACCTGAAATCTGGTGTAAAATATAATTAAACGTTGCTTAGAAACTTTTCTTATTGAACCAAATGAAAATATGCCTCTTGTTTAAAATGTCAAACTGATCATTGTTCCTTATTTTTTTCTTGGTTATAGAATGACATTTCCATGAACACTCATTTCTGGTTTAGCTATACACAATAAACACAATAGCTATTACCAATTATTTAGTCCCTCCTGAGCAGTTCATCAAGGATTTGTGAAGGGAATGGCATCAATTGATATTCCTTCCCTTCCTTCTCCTGCCTGCTCTGTTTAAAGATAACATGTTCTAAGTCTAGGCATGGAAATAACCTACCTTCAGGCCATTGCCTCCAAAATGCAGTTTCTATCTTCACCTCCTGTAGCCCATAGCAAAATGAAATTATCGCTCTCTGGTGGGTTAGCTACTAAAATGAGAATTCAAAGTTTACACTGTGCAGGAGGAAGGATAGTATGTGTAGAGCTTTCTGGATGTCCTGTTCCTTTCAAGCTTTGTGGACTTATTTCCTTGAAGATTATGAGGCTAGATAGGCAGCTACAGTGGTGATGTAGTTGACTGAGTATACCTGCAAAAAGATAAGCTGCCCCTCCAAAGATCTATAGAGTGTCCAGCGTGGTGTCTGGCACCATAAACACTCTAAAAATGTTAGTCGTGTCCCCTCCCTCACCTGAGAAATGAAAATGTACATGTTCCTCAGTTATCGGTTTATACTGAATCTGCTAGAAAGTAGGATTTCTTAAGGCTGGGACTAAATGTTCCTTGTTCATTGCAGTCTTGGTGTTGCCAAACACATGTGTGACTAATAGTAATCCTCAGAAATATTTTATGAATTAACAAATGCATTGAGAATTTTGATTAAGGTGTATCACAACAGGGGAAATTATGTGTTTTGCCAACAGGAGATACAGAGAATATGGAGAGCATTTTCCTGAGTTCTTTTTTTTTATGACAGTCTTTCATAACTCCACTTGCATCTGGTTGGAATATAAACAGTGGTCAAAGTATAGCCCTGCTTGCAGGTCAATTTAGAGGCCAGATGACTGGCACCATAAACAGTAAAACAAAGATCATCTCTCTTATATACTATTTGAGGAACTTCATGTCTATTTAGTAAAGAAAATGATTGTCTCAGCAGTTGTTCAGTTTCTCTTTATTGTCTAAGTGGAAAGGTAATTCCACCTTAAGAAAGAGCAAGGATACAAGAACATAATGAAAAATGCAATTGCATACAAACCACAAGGTTCTGAAAAGTTAGTTAATTTCTTTATTGTTTCTACATTATCTGCTACTAAAAAGTAATTTCCCCGTATTTATACCACCCATTACAGACTAAAATCTAGCCTTTGAAAGAGACAAGTGTGATATTTTTTCCTTGATTGATGACCGTTAGATCATCAAGTTCCCATGGTTTGTCCCAGTTCTCCCAAAGTTGTATCTACTCAATCTCTTGTTTCAGCTAGTTTTGACTTGGTCAGCAAAATTATTGGAAAACTAGGTTCCATAATTTAGTGGCACTTGGGACACAGTCATTTGTCCAATAGACTTTTGTATCTGATATTCCACAGTTAAATCTGTGACACCTGGTTTGAAATGTTTCTGGTTGGCTCCATCAGCACCTGCCCCATCTAATCTCTCGGTCTAAGCTTCACGGCCACAATCTAGTACCTTGATAAGGGATATGATGGTGATGACAATGACAATGAAAAACAAAATTTACTATTACTTATGTGGCTGAATCCTATCTAGATGTTTTAAATATGTGAATCCTTTTGCTATTCGCAATCATTCTATATGTTTTAGCACTGATCGCTTATGGAGATTAAGAAATTGAATCTTCTTTTTAAAGAAGAAAAGTCAATTACTTGAGGTCGCTTAACTTAGGAAGTGGAAGAGACAGAGGATTCAAATACAGGCATTCCGGTATGGGAGCCCACAGTCCTAACCATTGTACTATATACTCTTCATCTTTGTGTTCTTATTTTCTGCCAGGCCCAGAACCCTTTGTAGAGCCTTAGAGTCTTGTGTGGAGCATTCTCTGTTAACATTTATCCCACCTCCTGCTGGTGGTTCTGTCTTGACTCCTACTTCAATCACCCAGCATTTGCTCTCATATTCTGGTAAATAGAGTTTGGCCATGAACACCCTTTAACCAGAACAATATTGGTCACCTCTCTCACTCCAATTTTAAGCAACACATTCATCTAAATCTATGCCTCCAAAACTCTGAATGCCATTACCCTTTGGGCTAGATGTGCCTTTGTGGCAGTGCTATCCTCTACCCAGTTGCTTCTAGTACTGTCTGTCAACCCTGAAAGTCTGTATTGACAAAGCCCCAGGAAACCCTGTTCCATAAAGTGTAGAAGATAAATAAATGGAGATCAATAAGGGAGGTAATCTGCAGAAAAGAGACAAAGCGCCCCTTTTAATGACACAATAGCTTAGTATATCAGTGTAAATTATGTTGTAAATATATAGAGTTAATGGTATTTGGCTGCAATTTGTTTCATCTCCTCTTTCTGCCTTCTCTTCAGGGAGCTTAGCTATTTCAAGTAAAAATCCCATTACCTCCCAAACTATCTCTATGTGCTGTAGATGTGGCCAGTGTTGTCATCCATAATTTACAGTACACTTTATATGGTTAAGCATCTTACTCAGAATCAAATGACAATACCAGTTGGCAAATTCTCTGGGGCAAATTCTCTGGATCAATTCTGTCCTTTCTGATTCACTGTGATATGCGAGCACACGGGAAATGTTCAATGTGTTCTTACAGGCACAGGCTTAACATGCTACAAGTTATTCCACATCAATCTGGGAGGTAGTTTTAATGCTGCCTTTTTTGTACCATGGTACTACATTTGTCCCTACTTTCTAGGAATGGCTCAAAATCTTCCCATTGTTCCCTGTTTCATGTTTAGGATAGATTATATGAATTTACGATCAGAGTCAACCTGGATGGTTTAATATTACTCATTCAACACATACTTATTTAATATCTACTGTGTTCCAGTCACTTTGATTTGCAATATGCAATCAGATGAGACTTCTACTCCCATAGAGTTTAAATTTTAGTTTGGGTAGAAAGAGAGATGATAGGAGAAAAAAGCCCTTAATATGGTTTAATATAGGATAAATGCTATTTAACATAAAAAATAAATGATGGTGATACAATACATAATTCCATAGAGGAGTGGAGGGAAGGGGTATTTAGACAGGTGAGTTAGAGACTTTCTGAGGAGGTGATGAGATAAGGAGATAGACATGCAAAAACCTGGTGAAAGTGTATTCTGGATAGAGGGAAGAACAAGTACAAGGCTGTGAGGTAGGACTGAGCTTGGCGTGCTCTTGTGGCCCTGCAAGAAGCCCATGTGGCTGGGGATGGGGTGAGGTAGGGTGGGTCAGAGAGTAGAATTAAAGTAGGTATGAGAGGTAGGCATGAGCTAGATCATATCAAACTTTGCAGGTAAGAGGTTATTTATTAATATATTTAGTTGCTTATTTATCTATATATTTGCTTATTTGGTAGTGCTGTAGGAAGCCCCCAAGCCTACTTAAGGACAGTGACTAGACGTAATTCAGATTTTTTAATGAACCCTCTGGGTGTTGTGGTGAGAGAGCATAGTAGGGACAGAGAATGGAAGCAGGAAAACCAATGAATAGGCATTTGCATAAATCCAGGTAAAATCTGAAGATATTTTAACCACAGTGTAATAGATAAATCTATTTACAAAATCAGCAAATATTCACTGAGTGACCCGCTCCATGCAAAGTATCCAGATCCTCACACTGTCATCCTGTCTTACGGGTTTTTGCATGCATAATTGCATGCATTCTTTTTCTAAAACTCTTCCACCCTCTTTTTTTTTTTGTCTTGCTACTCCTACATAGACTTCAACATAGAGATACATTTCTCCAGTGATCATTTTCTGACCCCGAAATTAAGGGTAGGTGTCCCATAGCACCTTATATTCCCCTTATCAAAGAAGCTATTCTCTCTCTTTTTGCACCTTTATCTCTGTTCCTCACCAGATCGTAAACTGTTCGAAAAAAAAAAGATTTGTAACTTGCTAAATGTATTCCTTTCTAGGGCTGCCATAACAAACTATCACAGACTGTGTGGCATAAACACCAGAAATTTATTGATTACAGTTCTGGAGGCTGCATGTCCAAGATCAAGGTGTCAGCAGGGTTGGTTTCTTCGGGTACCTCACTCCTTGGCTTGCAGATGGCCGACTTCTTGCTGAGTCTTGATCTTTTCTCTGTGTGTGCACATCCCAGGTGTTTCTTTATGTGTCCAGATTTCTTCTTCTGACAATAGGCACAAGTCACATTGGATTAGAGCCCACCCTAATGGCATCCTTTTAACTTAACTACCTCTTTAAATGCTCTGTCTCCAAATGCAGTCATATTCTGAGGTACTGGCAGTTAGGACTTCAACATATGAATTTTGGGAGACACAATTCAAATGGTGGTAATCACTGTTGTATACACAGTATCTGGAACATTGTGGGCACTCAATAAATATGTGCTAATAAATTTTATCTTTAAGGTTTTAGTAATGGTTATATCAAAGGATGTGTGGTAATACTTCATTTATAGTTTCTGGTATTTTGTTTCATGGATAATTCAGATTTGAGCCATGGGTTCAGCTTGCTATGCAGTAGATAAAACAATTAAGTGGCAATAGGCATCTTTATTAACCGGATTTAAAGGCTACTGCAGGTGTAGATGTTACTAAATCTTGGGATCATCTATTGGTGCTCCATTTTAAGTGAAGAATTGTAAAATTTGAGCATTGATGTATGTTTTTGAATAATAGATTGAAGCAGATACCCTTATAGCTACAATTATACCCTGAGAGTGCACCTATTAACTCTACTGGATGCTTGGAATTTATTTTTTTACTTTGAACTTATTGGTCCTCTTAGATCATTATACTGCTCCTTTGATATTGTCAATGCAAGATATGACTGTCCTCAATTTTAATGTGAGTGATTCTTCTTTTAACATAAACCTGGTCAGATCACTGTCCTGCTTAAATCCCATCTATATCTTCGATTGCCCTTAGAATAAAAGCCATAGTCTTTAACATGGCCTATGATGTCCTGAATGTTCCTGTTTACCTCACTGGGCTCAAGGCCTGCCATACTGTCTCCTTCAATGACCTCTGTCCATGGCAGAGTTTTCTCTGTCCTGTTCTTATTCCAAGTACTACATATTTCAGCATGTGCTGTTATCTCTGTTGGAAAATCTGTTCCTCCATCCATTCCCACATCCTGCATACATCCCAAGGTCATACAACATTTACTTAGGATAACTTTTTGAAATGTTTCTCCTTTCCTCAACATTTGCTATTCCATTTTCTTAGGCTCCCATAGCTCCTGTCTCTTTGGCAGCCTGTTGATACTTTCAGTGATTTACTTAAATATGCATGTGTTTGACTAATATATGACTCCATGCTAGACCATTGGTGATATGTGGGAGTTACTAGGTCTCTTTGCGCTCACTGCTGTATCTCCAGGGCATCTCACAATTTAATACTTACTCCTCCTCAATGAATAGCTGTTGACAGAAAATAAAGCTGGGAGTCGTAGAAACATTAATTTATTCCTTGGTAATTCCAAAATGGCTGAGAAGATCCAATTTCATTGCACCCACTGACATGGTTATAATGATTATAAATAGGTAATCTTTGGCAAGATATGAAGCCCAAGTTGGCTTTTAAAACTAAGAATAAATCAACATAGTGAATTCAAACTTTAACTCATCTGCAGGAATTGTCAGCTCAGTGGTTGAGCTCTGTTACACATGACATATGATTTCAGTGACAACATTCAACATAACTTGAAAGGATTTGGGTGGGAGTAATGCTACATATCTTTTCTATGTACATGAATGAGCCAAGAATGCCAAGTATTTTTAAAAGTTGAGTAAAAATGCTACCTGGAGAATGAAAGCATATGAATGATAAATCTAGTCCCAAAATAGAATGTGTCATTGCTAATCATTACAAATCTACTATCTGCCTGCAATGCTGTGAAAACCCTCTATTGTGTCCTATTCCTCCTGGAGAGGTATAGAGATCTTGAAAAGGTAAAATAAAAGCTTCAAGCTTAATTGGGTGACAGTGAAAAGGCAGAGAATCATTGTTCAAAACTGAGTTTTCAATAAAGCCAGTGGGATAACTGGAAGAAATGACATCTCGTCCCTTCTCTCACACCGACATTTAGTTATTAACGAAGGCACAGAGCATCTCTTAGTTGTTTACTTAAACCCATTGCCAGAATCTTTGGACAATGACACTGCTGATTTCACCAACAGCTGCCTTTTAGTAGCAATAAACAAGAGCTTTGACTCTTCAGATTAAAAAAGCAAAGAGGCAAACACACTGGGGCTTGCATCCTAGAGTTAATGGTGCTGTGCTGAGAACATATACCTTGCAACAATCTTATCAGGTGCCTCTCCCTTTGTTGTGAAAACAAATGGGCTATTTTTCAAGCCAATTCGTGTGTGTGTGTGTGTCACCAATGGAAATATAGTGTATCTGTGAGTAGTGGGGAAAGGTATTGGAACATGGAGGAACATGAGTTTTGAGGGTTGTATAGGAACAAAGTAGGTCTGTCCAATATGGTGAGTAATAAGTAGTTAATCTATAGCCAAAAATATGATTATGGCTTCAGATTAACAATGTCTCATTTTCTTCATTCATGGCCACTTTGTCGAAGTAAGCTTTAAGGTGCTTTTTGTTTCTCAGCATTTCATTGATTTATTCTTGAAAGTCAAACCATCAATAACTGTCAAAAATCCCTCAAATTAAGAGTGATCTATACTTGACCTTAAAACTAGAAGCACGATATAGGATCTCTCTCTCTCTCTCTCTTTCTCTCTCTCTCTCTCTCTCTCTCTCCCTCTCCCTCTCCCTCCCTCTCCCTCATCATCCCCCAGACCCCCACCCTGCCACACACAGAGAGACACACTCACAACCTATGGGTAAAAGACAGGAAAATTGTATTTTTTTCCAGTTGTTGAGGCTGTTTTTACTTAAGAATATGATCAAAGTAAATAAAATCTTACATTGGCTAATCAAATATGGCAATATTTACATAGCATTATCTTAGGAAAAGGGTATACAAAGCACTTTCTATGTCCCAGACAAGAGTAAAATATGCTTAGGTTTTAGTGTAGCGTTTTTACAATGTACATTCTGCCTTTTCCTACTTCTTTATCAATGGGAAAATAATAGCCCTCAATTTTGTCATCTATAAAATGGAAAAAAATAGCAATATCTGTCAATCACCAATAGCAACTATGGTGATATGAAAAGGGGATTACATATGTAAGAAAATTCCTCTGTTCTTGGTAGTAGATCATCTCCAATTTGAATATATTCATTTTCTTCTTAGATACTAGGGTGCAATGAAGACCCAGTTCCAGAGAACGAGCACTACTATGGTGGGGAAGTGGGTGATGGGGGTGGGCAGGTGGGGAGCAGACATACATAATTACAATAAGAAGCATGAAGATGCAAAAATGAAAGTACTTACAAAATTTCTATACAGGAAGGCCAAGCATGAATCTTTCTGAAAGAGATATAGAAAAAGAGTTACGGCAGGTGGCTAATATAGGAATTGTTTCTTGAAGGATGAAGGATTTAAATAATTATTTGCCATCTATTGTCTACAAAGCTATATGCTAGGGTTCTATGAAGGCTTTAAAAGAACAGTTTATATGTCACTGCTGTGACTATAAATCTTTCTATAATCACTTGGGAAAATAATATGAAAGAGAGAGAATTTCATTTACAGGCATTCATCTTAGAGAAACTCTCCCACCTAGTAGTAAAACTTAAATGCAGCATTGTTGGAAGTGTTGAGTGAAAGAGAGGCAAAGCCACGTGAGGATTTCAAATAGGTTAGTGGCATAATATGACATACCTTTTAAAAGAGTCACTCTGACTGTTTTGAGAATAGATTTAAGGTCTCTGAAGAGGAAGCATGCAGAATGGTAGAAGACTGTTCAATAATCCAAACAAGACAGGATAATTCAGAGTGGTAGCCTGGAAGTGGTGAGAAGTGGTTGGATTTTGAATATATTTTGAAGGTAGAGCTAACAGTATTCAAAATTGTGAAAGATTCATACAAGGAGATACTATTCAGCAGGTTAAAGCAATGAGCTAGGTTAATATGAAATAACAGAAATCTCAAAATTAATGTAGAACACCAAAAATAAGATGTAACATAATAATACACTAGAGTAGAATTTATGTAAATTAAGAAAAAATCTCACAGTATGATATATTGCTCATGCATAGGTAATATGTGTCTATTTCAAAAATGGATTGTAAGGATAATGCATAATGAATTAACGATTGTTTTTAACCTGTTGGACAGAATAGGAAGAAGGAGGGACTTGGTCTGAAGAAGAAAAGAATATATGATTTCAACCCTGTGTTTTTTTAATTTGAAAGATTGTTAATAAATATGTAGACAGCTATGTAGTATGTATAAAGGTGTCTTGCTCTATTTCCTTTCTATATTTTAATTTAAACAGAAATAGAAAAGAATATAGAGATTTATAAAAGACTAAATTTCTATGATCACTTAAATATATAAATGCACACATAAATATCCCTTGTGTTAAGGGATAGCTGGAAACTGTTTTAAAATTCTGTGAAGGTTGAGAACATGGCATGATCAAATGCAATTGGAAGGGAAAAGGTAGAAAGTTTTAGGTAGTATTTAAATGTATGGTAGTATTTCAACAGGTTAGTATTTAAGAGAGGAATTCTTTCAGAGCAAAACAAGAACAAAGATAGGAAATCACCTGCTGACTTTTGCAATGATCGTTGGATTTCAGCTTCTAGAATTTAGAGCCAACTTATAAGCCTTCTTTACTTCATCCCAGCCTCTAAAAATAGAGAGCAGATTTCCATCACTGACACTATGAGATAATATCGTGCAGCAAAAAAGAAGAAAATGAATCTATTGGCGCATTTTTATTAAAGGAATTTATTATGGCTTTAGGTACCAATACATATTGAAAAAAGTATATTAAAAGATAGTGCTAACATTTTGTTAAAGAGGGAGTGAAATATATGAAAGCTTGAAATCTCAAGATTTTCAAAAGCAAATATGACCTGAAAGAGCTCAATGTGAGTATTCCACTAGGTTTAATCTAAAAGAATTGCCTGATAACTTGATGACTGACTGAGAGACTGGCTTCTAAATCAGCAGGCTATTAAGCGTAACCTAGATAGCAATGCAGGAGCAAATTTAAAGTGTGGGAAATACCTGGAGTGAAGTGAATGTTTGAACAAGTTAGTCTAACCTGCTATTGATGAAATTGGTTTAGTGCAAATGGCATCCTAAATAGCAAGTACCTGCCGCCACCACCACCACGCACAAATACCAATCTTCCAGTGAAACACCACCACCTGATCAACCTCAAGTGCTGCTGACAAATTCAGCAACCAAACCGAATGTCAGGAATATGAGCTACTAGAGTTGAGAAGTTTGGTTTACAGAAATCAACTCATTTCTCTATCTCACTCTGGTTAGGACCAGATGAACTATAATATATTGTAAGGGGAATGAAAAAGTACTGTGCTTTTCTCACTTTCTGAATCTTCATTTTCATGTGGTTTTATCACTTCCTGTTATGTGTGCATAATATTCTCACACATTGCCTGACAAGCTTGGACGCAAACAACCAGCAATGAGGCAGAATGATGTACCAATATTAAGCCTAATGTGGTGCCTATACCATTTGAGTTTTGAGTTATTTCTCCCATAGCAGATCCCCTATACAAAAAGAATTGATACATGTATTTCCCTTTCTTTCTGTAAATTACTCTTATATTCACTATATAATTATTTAAACCTTGTTGATGGTAATCAATCACTAAATGAGCTAGAAAGCAAGGAGTGTCTTTCATGATTCCTTGTAGTAATTGTCTCTGGAAGTTCTATCACCATTTATTTGTCTCAGCTGGACTTGGTCTATAAATAGCTCTGTGAAATGATGGACAGTTTTCAAGGCTTGTTGGCATGGAATCAGTATGTGGCAGGAGAGACCATTTGAATCAATTATATTATCCCTAGCAGGGTTACCATGGAAGCTCTAGCTCTTCATAGCACTTTGCTTCTCCTGTCCGAGTAGTATGCTCTACATATCTTTAATTAGAATGGATGCAATTTATTTAGTAATGGAAGGCTTACTTAAGCGAGTTCTGTGAAGGTGTCAGACAGAATTCAACCAGCCCTGCATATTCAGAGAAGACAAATGTAAAAATGCAAATGATTTTTCTAATTTAATTCTGTACTGAAAATAAAGAAAAAAGGAAAAAAAAATGCCTTGCTATCTGGAAGTAAGCTTCGTTTGATCGTAAAGAAATTGTGTTTGATATTCCATCTTTACTCAGACACAAAACAAGCAGTAGTTCTTAAAATAACCTCTTCTGCTATGGATATAATAATCTATCATATGCATTTATTAACAGATTCTCTGGCACTGCTGTAGCATTTAACATTGCTTATCATGGTTTTGTATTGGGTGCAATCCGCAAGTCTAAACAGGACCAATTACTGAGTCCCCTGTGTGCCTGGTCTTGGGATATGAAGACCCGTTATTCTCAAGGCATGAACAAATGAGTTGTGGAGACTGGCAAAAAGGCAAACGTAACACTGATAATAAACTTCATGATACAGGTCTGAAGGGATGCTTTAAACAGATTAAGAGCCAGTAACTTAACAGATGTGGGAGATGGAGACATTTAGAACACACCTCCTTAAAAAGCATATACTTGTGATGAATTTTGAAGGATAGGCAGTAACTAGCTAACTTGAATGACTGGGAAAGAATGAATGTTCAGAAGGAAAAATACTGTAAATGAAAAAACATGGATTACTGAAAGATCTGGCTATGTTTAAGAAACTACAAATTGGCTTACGGGGCTGGCGAAATGCTTTATAGCGTCATGCTAGCATCCAAATCTGGGATTCAGATCATGGAAGAACTTGCATACCATCCTAACATTCTTAGTTTTATCTTGAAGGGAGTAAATGGAAACCATTTCTACTTTAAGGAAAACTAATGCGTTACACTTTGGAGACGATTATATTAGGTTTCACAAAATTTTGCAAATGTTATCTTTTTAAATTCCTTTTTAACATGTAAGTTTTATCTGCCACAGAGGTTTCAAAAGAAGAAAAAACAAGTTGTATAATAGTAATTTAAGCAGAAGATATTTCTGTGCTTTTCTTTTAGAGAAAACACAAACATTTTCTCCCAAACTTAAGATACTCTGGGGTAAAAGAAGTCAAAAGTTTAGACTGTAATTTTCAGGAGGTGAGAAACTCTCTATCCATCTTGATTCCTGGTGTGTTTCTGAAATTCCTTATCTCTTAGGAGGGAGACTCTGCCTTGAAAGGTACCTTTTTGAACGTGAGTATTTTTCACTCCTCACAACTGTATCAAAAAGGGTAACAATGGCCAGGCCAGGCGCGGTGGCTCACACCTGTAATCCCAGCACTTTGGGAGGCTGAGGTGGGCCAATCACGAGGTCAGGAGATCAAGACCATCCTGGTAATACGGTGAAACCCCGCCTCTACTAAAAATACAAAAAAAATTAGCTGGGCGTGGTGGCAGGCGCCTGTAGTCCCAGCTACTCGGGAGGCTGAGGCAAGAGAACAGGGTGAATCTGGGAGGCGGAGCTTGCAGTGAGCAGAGATCGCACCACTGCACTCCAGCCTGGGTGACAGAGCGAGACTCTGTCTCAAAAAAAAAAAAAAAAAATTCACAAAAAGGGTAACAATGATAATTGTAATTATTTGTTGTGCTCTTAATCAAATGCACTATACCCCTGGACCTATGCATTTGACATACATTTTCCCGTGTTATCTTTACCACTATACTGTAAGTACCTTATTAGCCCCTCAGTTTACAGATGAAGAAACTGAGGCTCAGAAAATACAAGTAAATGGCCCAAGTCAATGGGCCAGCTTTACTGGGAAGTGAGCCTGCTATTTGAACCCAGGCTGTTTTTATTCTACAGTGGAGGGACTCATTTTCAGAAGACATTCTTGGATGCAGTTGAACACACGTGTCACACCCTTTTAGACTACAAGACTCAGGGTTGGACAGAATGTAAATGAAAACAATAAACATAAAAGGCTACATTCCATGGCCTTTATGACTAATGCACCTCTAGAAACTTCTGCTTTTGAATACTTGAGTAACCTATTTGCAAGCTGTTGGGAAATTTAAATCTGCATGAAGTTGCCACACACCCTCTAAATTATCACACTAAATGCTTTTTGTTCCCCTATTACCTCCGAATTCTCTACCACTTCTTTTGTGTTCCTGATATTTAAGGTTACTTTTAAAAATGAATATGAAATAAGCTGTATTTCTTCTGTCATTAGGGTACTGATGGTATAAATAAGTCCAAGAAATGCTTTCCATGGCTGTGCCCTCTGCACATGAATGGGAAGCATGCCTGAGGCTCTCTGCCCAGCTGTCACCAAGCTACACTCCATTCCCAGGAAGCCAAAGCCAGTATATCTGGGAGTATCTAATGTCTCCCTAATACCAGTGTAGTTCATGGGGAATGTCAAGTAGACATCAACCTGATCCTTCATTTTATATAAGATACATTTGTTATTCTCATGTTGATAATGAAAAGACCAACCGTTGATGAAAATAAACTGCCATCATATTTTAAAACACTCTATTAAGTTATCATGCCCATACCATACAGTTCACCTGTTGTTGCCTTCATTTTTTAAAACTTGTAGTGAAGCTCACTGATATGGTTTGGCTATGTCCCCACCCAAATCTCTTGAATTGTAGCTCCCATAATTCCCATGTATTGTGGGAGGGACCTGGTGGAAGATAACTGAATCATGGGTATGGTTTCCCCCATACTGTTCTCATGGTAGTGAATATGTCTCACTAGATCTGATGGTTTTATAAGGGGAAACCCGTTTTTCTTGGCTCTCATTCTTTCTCTTGCCTGCTGCCATGTAAGTCGTGCCTTTTGCCTTTCACCTTCCGCCATGTTTGTGAGGCCTCCCCAGTCACAAGGAACTGTGAGTCCTTTATACCTCTTTTTCCTTGTAAATTACCCAATCTTGGGTATGTCTTTAGCAGCAGGGTGAAAATGAACTAATACACTCACCTATTGTGGTTAGTCATGTTGGTTTACACTAGCAAGCACCCCCTAGGTGTTCTTAATATTGATGTAGCAATCCTTTCTCTATTGCAGTTGTTACAATAATTCTGCAAAGTATTTGCGGTGGCATTTTACTAACATGGTGCTAATGTTGCTTCTATTCTAAAAATGAGAAACCCTAGGCTGGGTGTGGTGGCTCACACCTGTAATCCCAATACCTTGGGAGGCCAAGGTGGGTGAATCACCTGAGGCCAGGAGTTTGAGACCAGCCTGGCCAGTATGGCGAAACCCCATCTCTACTAAAAATACAAAAAATTTGCCGGGTGTGGAGGAGCACCTGTAATCCCAGTTACTTGGGAGGCTGAGGCATGAGAATTGCTTGAACCCGGGAGGCAGAGGTTGCAGTGAACAGAAATCACGCCATTGCACTCCAGCGTGAGCAACAAGAGTGAAACTCCATCACACACACACAAAAAATAAATAAACAAGATAAAATGAAAATGAGAAACCCAACCTTTATGAAGATTATATGACTTGTTGATCATTACACTGGGCCAGAACCTGGCCATGAACCTTGGTAGTTTGGCCTTAAATTTTTTGGCTCTTCTTATTGATATCAAATAACATGACAATATGAGATGCAATCGGTTCCCAAAGGAAACCCCAACTGCTATTACCAAAAGAAAAGAAAATATCTGCCGAGAAAACCAAACACTAGATTTCTACAACACAAGCTTCCGTAAGTCTCTCAGATCTTTTTAGTTGAAAGTTGTATTAAATTGGCTACTCTATCTCTCTACTTTCTAAAATCTCACTAAAAGTTTTTTATATTTTATCTTTGTATTTTAAGGATATTCTTTTGTTGAGACAGATTATGTACTACCCAGGCTGGCATGAAGTGGCATGATGATAACTCACTGCAACCCTCAACTCCTAGGCTCAAGCGATTCTCCTGCCTCAGCCTCCCAAGTAGCTAGGACTACAAGTGCACACCACCACAGCCAGATAATTTTTTTATTTTTTGTAGAGACAAGGTCTTGCTATGTTGCTCAGGCTAAGGATATTCTTACAGGTTTATTTGCCGCTAGAAAATTTTTTTTAATCTCTTCACTGAGCCATTTTATCCAATCCATTAAGACTAATTAATGGCAAAATTATGTTTAAATTATATTTTCTGCCCAATAATCTAGTAGGCATCCAGTCACTTAAATTAAATCCTATCAACACAACCATATGAGGCACAGCTAAGTTTCCTATTTACCCACGTACCTGTCAAATTGGGAATAAAATTTTTCTTGTAAACTTGATTAACACTCTTGTATTCACTCCTCACTATTTTGAGATATTCAGTATTTTGAGAACTGAACACAAAAACTGCCTGATCTAGTATCTAATTATTATGTGATAGCCTCTTTTGGCTTTTTTAGTTCATATTCCTTGTAGTAATTTTGGATTAAAGGATGAGATTTCATGAATTTACTAGATACCTTTCAACACCAATTTGATGAAATATCTTAATGCTTGAGAGTTAGATCTGTAGTTGCAAAACCAAATAAGTGATTTTTCTCACGTTCACCTTAGTTGCAGATATTAGCTATGTAGTCCCAAACAGTGTAGAATCTATGATGACTTTTTAGAAACCTACCTGCTGTAATCTTTAACGCATGAAACAGAACTGAATTTAACAAGCTATTTAACAAGGAAAAGCAGTATGTTGTATACACACACATACACACATATATATACACATCTATATCTATATATGTATCTATCTGTCTGTCTATCTATCTATCTACCTATCTATCTATTCACCAAACTGGAAAACTTGAAAAAAGAACTCTCTATCCAGTTTGATACATTGAATATACAGAAACTTTAAAAAATGGAATTTTCAGATAAATTATAAATGGATACATAAGTAGCAATCTGCTCTCATGGTAGGTGAGATAAGACTCTATTTATAATTTAGCCTTCTAGAAAATGTAAAGACTCCTGAAGTACGATGCTGTGTTCTTTTTTTCTGAATTCTTCCGTATGTTGATGTTGCTGTCCATTCAAATAACTAATTACAAAGAAATGATCATTAATCAAACATTCTTCTGAAGCACCAAATTTTGTTTCTAGCACATTGTGGTTCATAAAATATGAAAATTTAGTAGCAGTATGGAGATCCCCATTGTGTTTATTTACAATATATATTTTGTGTGTGTGTGTGTGTAAGCTACTCATAAATATCCTATTTCCACAGCTCAACTGCTTAATTGTTGAACTTTAAGAGCTATTTTGATTCTTATATTATCTCCAGGGTTAGTCTAGATGAATTCTGTTATAAGCCTTGACCTTTAAAATGATGAATTTGAATATTAGAGATCAATATTTAGATTTACATAATATAATCAGCCTCCTGAAATCATAGTGCTTTCAATCATGTTTCTTTCTAGTACATTCCATACGTCTGGAACAAATCTCTTACATCCTCTCCAAGTTCCCAAGATGCTATATAGAATAACATCTAACATTTAGTGAGAAAAGTGTGTGTCAGGCATACAGGTAATATTTTATCCATATGATTTAATTTCATTTTCTTTATGAGGAAGGTACTATTATTATCTTTTTTATACGAAGTGATTAGATAGCAAGAAATTAGGGATCATGCTCAAGGTCACAGAGATAGTATGTGATAGAGTGTGCACCTGGTAAGCAGATTGATTCCAGAGCCTTTTAGATATAACTCACATTTTCCTTTCTTTCCCCCAGAGGTGTCTGCCAGCACACATCTTCAACTGGTTCCCCATCTGCCAAAACTATTCCCATTCTGGGTCATTATTACTGTTGACCTTCTTGCCTACATTGTTCTTTCTTTTACCTCTCATGTATTCAAATCCCATAAATGCCTCCAAGCTCAGCAGAAGTTTCACCTTCCTGGTGAAACTTATTGGAATATTTCATTCCTGTACCTAAAACCCTTAAAGATCCTCATTTTTACTAGCACAAAGTCCAAACATCTATGCCTGTAATGGAAGAGCCTTCAAGATTTGGTTCCTATACACCTCTAATTTAATCTCTGGCTGAATTGCCCTATTTGACCTCAAACACTCCCACCTTCACCCCTACCCCCACCAGACATGCACAAGTTTCATACATCAACCATATTTGTGAGCTAGATCCCTACCCCTTCCACTGCTCAAAGATTTGGCTCTAGAATTCTCCTTTTCCTCTCTTTCATTGCTAGTTTCTTTTTCTATGTTCTGCTAATACACACACACACATATGTGTGTGTGTGTGTGTGTGTGTGTGTGTGTATATATATATATATATATATATATATATATATATATATATATATATATGTTTCAATCCATGACCTCCTGTCTGTTCCTCCAACATGCCAGTCATTTTTCCTTCCTGGGTCTTTGCAAATGCTACCTCCTGTACCTGGCAAGCTTTTCTGCTAGATATCCCAAATGGCTCACTCTCAGCGCTTCAGAGCTTATATGTCCGCATATCATCTTCTTGGCTAAGCCTTCCCTGACTATCCATTTAAAACCAGAAAATCTCCCTACTTTCAACCTACTTTGACGTCTTCTGTGCTTCTTTTTTTTTTCTCAATAGCACTTAGAACATAGGTTTTTATACTTTATCATATGTTGTATATATTACTTTATAATGAACTTCTTAATCATGTGTTTTTAATTTTACTTTGGGTGTCTCCCTCCCAGAGAATAGATAGTAAGGTCCACGTTGGCAGGAATTTTAGTCTGTTTTACAGCCATGCACCTTCAGTACCTAGGAAAGATCCCTGACATGTAATGGACCCTCAATAAACAATTTTTGAATGAACACTGAGTCACCTGATATTTTCTAACTGGGCCACATAGTTTGATTTCTTTTTGTCACTTTCCTTACTGCTTCCTGTGTCTTTAATACACCTTGATATCTATCTACTTAAAAATGGGTGGTAATCTTTGAAAACGTAGCTTAGAGGCAGTCTTCTTAGTTTTTCCACATTAAGAATAACTTGGGTTGGCCAGGTGCAGTGGCTCACGCCTGTAATCCCAGCACTTTGGGAGGCCAAGGTGGGGTCAGGAGGTCGAGACCATCCTGGCTAACACGGTGAAACCCCGTCTCTACTAAAAATACAAAAAATTAGCCGGGTGTGGTGGCCGGCGCCTGTAGTCCCAGCTACTCGGGAGGCTGAGGCAGCAGAATGGTGTGAACCCGGGAGGCAGAGGCAGAGCTTGCAGTGAGCAGAGATGGTGCCACTGAACTCCAGCCTGGGCGAATGAGCAAGACTCTGTCTAAAAAAAAAAAAAAAAAAAAAAAATGACTTGGGTTAAGGTCTCGGCCCTTCCCTTTCTTAAATGCATGACTCCAAACAACAAACTGCATTTCTTTAAACCTCACTTTCCTCATTTGTAAAATAGAGGTAATAATAGTTCTCATTGGAATTAAATGAGTTAGTAAGTGCTACAACTACTTTGCTCAGCATCTGAACATCAGAAAGTCTCAACAAATTATATTCTTCTTTTAAAAAAATTTTTAGAGGCAAGGTCTCACTCTGGCACCCAGGCTGGAGTGTAAAGGTATAATCATGGCTCACTGCAGCCTCAACCTCCTGGGTTCCTGAGACCCTCCCACTTTGGCCCCCCAGAATGCTGGGATTACAGTAGTGAGCCACCATGCCCAGCCAACTACTATTAGTATACTTGATTCCCTTATCCCTAAACAATGGTAGAACTAACCATTCCACATTTATCACACTTGTGTAAAGTCCCTGCTAAACTTCTGGAATCTTTTAGAGGGCAAGAAATATGTCTTATTAATCTTTATATCTTCAGAATATAACTGTAATTTGGTACCTGACATAAAAGCTTTAATGTTAATATTGATAACCATCATTTATTTAGTGTTAATTTTGTACCAGATACTGTGTCTAGAAGTCTATAAACGTAATTCTCATAACACTACCAGTAAGTATATTTTAATTATTTTTCCATTTTAGGAAACTCAATCAGGTTACCTTAATTTCTCAAGACCATTCAGCTAGTAAGTGATAAAACAGGAACTAGAATTTAGGTCTACCTAACTGTAAGATTTTGCTCTGTATCCCTTTACTGCAATCAGAAAGGATAGGTAGATGGATGGATGGATGGATTGACAAATGAATGGATGGATGGATTAGTGGATGAATGGATTTATGGATGGATAGAAGGACAAATGAATGAAGACTGTTCTTGGCCATTCCAAATTTTGCCGTGTTATTCTTTCACCTGTATAATCCAGAACATACATAGGTTGTGCTGCAATGTGTTAGCAATTAACCACACAGTAACTAGAATTATATCCATTATTTTTTATTCAACTTAAAACTCATCAAAGAAAGGGTGATATTTCTTAATTAAATTGATACTATATGAGGCTCCCCTCTGCTCTAAGAATAATTGTTGACTTTTTAGGGAAAATCTAGGTAGTATGGTACGATAAGTAACTTCACAGGCTCTAGAACCAGACTGCCTACATCTATTTGGCTACAGATCACTTAGTATTTGTGTAACCTTGGGCAAATTACCCAACCTCACTGGGCCTTAGTTACCAAAGCTGCAGAGTGAAGATAAGATTGGACTAATAATTGGATTTAGTATAAGTGGTTGAGTATCATGCATGTAAATTTTTTTGAACAGGACCTTGCACATATTATGTGTTCCATACATTTTAGCTATTTTGGGGGGAATGTATGTCTCCCTTACATAAGCACATGTATTAGATACAATTTTCTAAATCACAAATGGTCTTAATGTCATAAGAATAACCTTAAACCACAGATTTGAACTTTATTTTTATGTGTAGTGTAGTCAGTGTTGTCAGCTAACAATGTCATATTTATTGTGTGTGTGTGTGTGTGTGTGTGTGTGTGTAACAGCTTCTTAAATTCTAGTCATTCTAATAAGATTATTTTATGCAGTGTTTCCATTAATCACTCCAACTCAGTAGGTATCACTACCCTAATCAAAGTGTATCGTAGAGACTCCCCAACTAAAAGTGATAGAGCTGGAATTCAAACTCACATCTTGCTGAATCCAAATCCTACCCTCTTTTCACAACTCCAGGCTGACCACCTTGTTTCACCGTTTTGTCTCAGCCTGGCAAGAGGTGTTGAGAGTTAAACATGGGTACGCTTTATTTCACAATCCCTGCAAGATACAAACACTAGCTCCAAACCTGCCTGTATAGGTAGTCTCTGGGGAACCACTTGCATTTTTGCTATCTCAAATCAAATACAGCAGACATGGAAAGATGTCATATTGCAAATCCTTCCCAGAGATTCTGTGTTTACACGCTAGTGACAACTTTGCCTTTGCATATGTAGACTTAAAAAAAATCCCTGACAGGTAAAATGTAGCAATGTGTCTTCTTTTAACAGGAACTCCTACACAGATGTATTTCCACCAGAGCAAACTCCCCCATTGAGCCATGATTTTCCATCAGGATTTTTCTGTTTGACACAGTTGCATGGGTTGAGTGAAATTCTTATCAAAATTCCACTGGAATGGTGAACATACTTCAAATTATAAAATTCTTCTCAATATAAAATGTATGACTTGCTAAGAATAAATATCCTGACCCAGCCTTGGTTTTGATCTTCCTTTCAAGCTCTTGAAAGGCAATAAGTATGTCCAGTTAGGTAGAGTCTCCAGCATACAGGACAGTGCTTGGCTCAGACCCTAATGAAGAAAATAACACTAAGATAGGCAAATAAAGGAAGCAGCATACAACAAGATAGAAAAGAATCAAGTGGGTGCAAAAAGGTAGAAGTAAGACAAATCAGATACAAGAAAACAGGTTATGTATCTACTTTCCCAGTCCGTGCATGTTAATTTGGTCAAAAGGTAAAGTAAGATTTTGTCTTAGTCTATTCATGCTGCTACAACAAAAAAACCTGAGACTGGATAATTTGTAAACAATAGGAAGCTATGTTCTCACAGTTCTAGATGCTGGGAAGTCCAAGAATAAGATGCCAGCAGATTCAGTGTCTGATAAGGGCTGTTCTCTCCACTTTTAAAATGGCACCTTGAGTGCTGCATCAGAAGGGAAACGCTGTGTCCTCACATGGCAGGAGGGCAGAAGAGAGCCAATCACTCCCTCAAGCCTTTTTAAAGACCCTGATCTCATGAGGCTCTGTCCTCATGAGTTAATCACCTCCTAAATGCCTCAGCTCTTAATACTAACACACTGGTGATTAAACT
This sequence comes from Gorilla gorilla gorilla, assembly GCF_029281585.2. Lineage (NCBI taxonomy): Eukaryota > Metazoa > Chordata > Mammalia > Primates > Hominidae > Gorilla > Gorilla gorilla. Next base: position 29,552,551 of record NC_073227.2, on the reverse strand, counting down.
TCAACATATAAGCTTTGGGAAATACATTTAGACCATAACAACCCCATTTTTAATGCATAATTGACATAATAAACTGGAACTACCTCTCTCCCTCCCTCCCCTCTCTCTCTCTCTCTCCCTGTCTCTGTTTCTCTATTTCTCTCTCTGTTCCTCATTCTACTGCTTTCTAACTGGGTAAAAACCAGGGACTATAGAGATAGGATTTATTGTTGTTGTGTTTTTTCCCTCATCCCTAGTCTTACTGCTAAATTGGGTTCTCCTCAGCTTTAGGATAATAGCTGTTTCTCCTCGCTCAAGGGCTAGCATGTGTAACCTGTCTTTCACTTTCTTGAGCTAGCTAGCCCAAGTACTTTTTGCAGTCCCATCTTTAGTGCTCTGTCTGTTCTACTCTGGCAATTACTGGCTTTGTTCTTTTAAGTGCCAGAGCAAGAATCTTGAGCTCTCTTACCACAGGAATTTCCTTTTTGTTTTTCCTCTGCCTTTGTTTTTCTTCTGAAGACAGAGCTACAAAGATTTCCATATGAGGAAGAGGCAATTGCTGGCATGGCTGAAAATTTGGTAGGATTCATAATCACTGCATTGCATGCAGCATCCTCTGCAGGTTGTAGGCTGGAGTATGTTCATTTTATTTTTTTAAAGAGGATAGCTCCTTGTCTGTCAAACCAACCATGTAATAGCTATATCTTTGTAGCAGCTGAGATAGCTGACTGAGCTCCACATATTCACCGGTAGCGTTCAAGCCTTATTTATCAGAGAATGCATTTTAACATTAGGAGAAATTGTCACTACGTTTAAACATATGTGTGAAAAGTGCAATTCCTAAGCCTTAGATCTAATGCTTATATCAAAACACTATCTATGATAGGATCATCAAGCATACTTTCTGAACATCACCATGGCCACATAGTTCACACCAGTTAATCACTTATTCATAGTCTGAGCTCAGCCTGAGTAGTAAGCATGAGAAAACGGAATAGCAGAACAATCTGCATAAAAAAGTAACACTTGTAATTTCAGATAGTTCAGAATGTAAGTATTCTTGAGTTCGGGAGACAGATATGAGCTGCTTAAAACTGGAATATGAACATTTCCTTAATGGACAAAAACGTATCATCCTGATCTCAGGCTTCAAATTGTTGCTAATCTGTATAATTTCTATTCTGAAGGTGTTGTAGATAAATGCTTGCTGCCAAGGTTAATAACAACAACAGGAACAGAATAAATAGCTATTGGGTGAGAAAACAAAATAGAATAAGAAACAAACTGCAGATGGCTTCAAATAAATCACATGTAAATATGATGGAAAAATACAACTTTTTTAGGTACAGGAAAGATTTGACGTATTTTTTTTTTCTTTTTCTTTTCTTTCTTTATTTTCATTTATTTATGTATTTATTTATTTATTTATTTATTTATTTATTTATTTATTTATTTATTTTTTGAGACAATCTCTGTTATCCAGGCTGGAGTGCAGTGGCGTGATCTTGGCTCACTGCACCCTTCAGGTTCAAGGGATTCTCGTGTCTCAGCCTCCAGAGTAGCTGGGATTACAGGTGCACACCACCATGCCCAGCTAATTTTTGTATTTTTAGTAGAGATGGGGTTCCATCATATTGACCAGGCTGGTCTTGAACTCTTGACCTCAAGTGATCTGCCCACCTCGGCCTCCCAAAGTGCTGGGATTACAGGCATGAACCACCGCACTGGCCTTTGATGATTTCAATATAATCTGGAAAATGAAGTTAGTATTTAACACATAATTGCATATTTGGATTTTAGAGATAATCATGTTAGTCTTTATCCCCAAATACTTTAACATCTCCCTTTTACCCACCGTAGATTTCAAACCCTTAGGAGAAAATTCCTTTCTCCTTTGATATAAACTTGGCTTTTCCAGTTTTCCATTCCATCCTGCTCTTGTGCAAGATTGAACGAATACCATAATTCCTCATCTTCTTTCCCTTGCTTTCCTATTTTTATATTCACTTGCAATGTCCTTTTCTGACTTTATGCAAAGGACCCCACCCATCAAAGTCCAACTCATGTACTTTTTCTTCTAAGATAGTTGCCTCTAACAAATAGTACTCTTCATACTATGAAATCACCCATATTTGTTATTTATTTCTCATTGTTCTTGTTTCATGTTATCTTTCACTACAGTTAATTTGGTTTGTGTGTCCTTATAATCTATTTGATTATATGGCTCTTGAAATTTCCTTTAGCTTTTTCTGATATCTACTGTTCCATAATATAGGTGCATTGACTTGTCATTTATTTATTCATTCATCAATTCATATCATTAAAATAAGTGCTATATTGTAAAAAGAAAAAAAAATTATCATGAGATACTACCCTAACTGAGGTCCTTCCATCTTTAACCTGTGGATTACATGTTCTTTTTTTCATCCAACACATGTTTATTGTTTCCTATGCATGGGAAACAATTTCTTCTGCCCAAATTTGTTTTCTCAAAACAATTTCTCTGCACTACTGTTGTAGCTCTGATGATGTTATATAATAGTATTCTGCCTTCTATAAATTTCTAATATATTCCTCTTGGCAGAAACTATGCCATTCAGTTTTAAACTCCCTGTACCTAGCACTGAACAGGCTTTCGATAAATATCTGTTCAATAAACATATGGTTTGGATGCATTGATAGGTGTAAGAGCAAATGCATAAATGAATTTAGGAATTTTCAAAAAAGAAAATAATATGGTTGTTGTAAGCCTATTATGTTTGGAGGCAGAAATTCCATTTGAGAAATAATCATTGTAAGCTAATGTTACAGAAATTAAGTGTTAACAATGGGAATTGTAAAAGAGGGATCATCAAGGCAGAGATAACTTATGAGGCTCACATTTTCTTAGAATAATGATAAGTAACTTTTAATCTATAAGCTTAGCCCCACTCCATCCTTCCAGCCACCAAAACCCAAACACTCATACTTTATCAGATATCTTGGGGCTCACAATGGTACTTGAGAGCTCTTTCTATGCCCTGAGTATTTACTTTCTGATTTGGAAAATTCATGTTATTAGCATTTAGGATCACTGTAGCTAATCCTTATACTTCCTTGAGTGCTATGAAAATGCTATGGAGAGAACTCCTAAGTATGTTCTTCAAATCCTTAAGAACTTTTATTTCAACACTAAAATGAGGGCAGGAATGATATCAAGCTTTGGATTCTCTTTGAGCTCCTGTTGTTTCACACTGATAGTGATGATAGTCAAAACCATCATCTTTGAATTGCAAAGGCCACAAAGTACATATTAAAAATCAGTAATTATGTTTTACTGCCCAACTTGCCACTGAGAATTTGAAAAATTCAATTTGTCTACTTCCCAAAGAGCTATGTAGTTTGTAAGCACATTATAAATTTTTATTTTACAGAAGAAAATGATGAAAGCACCTGGTGATTTCCCTAATGTTGATGCAGTTGGTTACAAAGCAGGCCTTCAAACACTCCTGGTTCACTTTGTCATGAAGATATGTCTATGCTACAAGGATAAACCCCTGTGAGGCTAGGTAAAGGTTTTGAGTGTATCTCTTATCTATATTCATAGAGATTTGGAGCCAGAAAACAAGCCTGAAGTGATGTCCAAGAGAAGGGATCACAGCTAGATCTTGAGAGGTATACCTAACTAGGTAGTTCAATGAAGGAGAGTCACAGGGCTGTGGCAGTCAAAGGTCAGAGGGATGGAAACACAAGGACAAGAAGAGAGAATGTAGAATCAGACAAGCATTCAAATCATGACTTCAACTTCAGTAGCTACCGTATGATCTTAAACAAGTTTCTAAACCTCTCTGAGGCTCTGTTTTCTCATTTGCAAAAAGGAGATAAAGAAAGAACTCATCTCCAAAAGCAACTATGAGAATTCAGTGAGATTCCATGTATAAAGTACTTAGTACTTTATCTCAGTGAATGATTACCATCGTTATTAACTATAATAAAATGGGTGAGCTGGAGATATAGCTAAATAACAGATGCAAGAATGACAATTTGTTCTTATCACTCCATTGTAGTTCTCCTATTTGCTCCCTGAGTTGTGTTCTGTAGACAGGAAGCATGCATATAAACGGCAGGATAAGGGCTACCTAGTCTGCATTTCTAACTTTAATTTCATCCTTCAGTTAAACAATATACAAGAATATTTCTTCCATTTCACATGCAGTGAGGATGTCTGTATCACTTCCACAGAAGGATGTGACTGTCTACCTGGCTGTACTCCTGAGGCACTGAGTTCATTTGTGCAGGGGAGGACAAAGACTGAACGTGTTTTACTTTGGGAAGGGGAGTTTTTTTTAATTCAATCTTTATCTCAACCCCAAGAGGAAGGTATTAATAATCTTGTTTTCCAGCTATAGCTGAGGTTCAGATATAATGCATTCTACCCAAGATTACCTAGCTAGAACTGGAAGAAACATAATTCAAATCACATGTCTTAGACTCCAAAGCTCATGCCTTTTCTAATACCACTAGTTTTGCAAAATTAGTGATTTTTAGTGGTTCTTCCTTATTATTTCAATTTTATGAACAGCAGTTGGCAGAATGGCAAGTTCTGGGTCAGGAGACAAGGTTCACTGCTTTCTTGACCATGAGGTCTGTCTCCGTGTGGAGCCAGCTTCTTGGCTATTCTGCGGCTCCCTCTGCCATAATACAGGGTTCATCTGCATAATTTTCTAATAAGTGATATAGCTTCATTATGAAACCGTTCATAGTATGTCAGCTTGAATTTTACACATTTCTTTGTCTTCCCTAGACAACAGGAGCTGAGTGTGCAGTTAGACTATTTCCTCGAATTGTGCATTTTATCAGAGCATATCCCAGCCTTCTCCCCTCTCCTCTTCATTCTTGCATGGGTGCTCTCTTGCTTATCCCAGCAGCTATCTAATTCGCAAGTGGTTAGGCAAGCACTTCTTTGGGGTTTTGCTAAGTGAGTTTATTCTCTGACGGTGTGAGAGGTTATAGAGGAGTTTTGAAAAGAGAAGGAAGAAGTTGGAGCTCACAGCTGCCTTTACTCCTGAAGGACAGTATAAATTCCTGCTAATTTTAGTTACAAATATGAACTCTTTAGGGTTATGATAAGTGCAACATAGAATATGTATGCTGTATGCTGTTATGTTACTTTATAAATTTTCTAGGATTACTACCCTCGGTTTGTCATTCTTTTTTCTCTTTGTGATTCTTGGAATTGATTTAGTTGCTATGGAAGAAAAAAGGAGAATGAAAAAAAAAAAACAATCTGAGAGACTTTAGGATTTAAGATTCCAGACAGCTTAAAAATTGTAACTAGTTCTCTAGGCACAGCTAGAGAACCACTTGTTCCTAATTGTACCTAGTTATCTAAACAAAGTAAACTTTAGCAGGATTTGCAAGTCAACAAATCCTTTTAGAAGCCAGACACTAACAAGAGTAATTTTTTTTAGTATTAACTGTGTGCTAGATAATGTCTTTCTTTTAGCAACGTCCACTGTAGCAGAGATTGCTGATGCAAATATTGTCAGGGGGCAGATAAGAACAATGACTAACATTTCTTGAGCATTTTCTAAGTGCCATTTCCTGAGGTAATTGCAGGTAGTATTGCATTTAATCATTATGATTTCATTATGATGAAATAGGGACTGTTATTATCATCATTTTATAGATGGAGAATCTGAAGAATCAAAAAATGAGTCAACCAGCTAACAAGTTATAAGGTAAGGTCACCAGCCAAGACAACTGACTCCAGTGCTTGTCTTTAACCCTAAGCTTGAGTACCTTCTACACGTCCAGATTATCTAAGAATAAGTCAGTAATGAGTAATTTCAGAATAAGAAACTGGAAAATAGAGGACTGCTTAAAGCATTTAAATTAAATGATGATGATGATGATGACGATAATGATGATAAATGTTCAGAACAAGAAAAACACATCTTTGAGCCAGTTTACACCTCTGGGTTGCCAGGGTGTAGCAGCGGATGCTGATTTAAAGCAAAATTAAATGGATTTGTGGACTTGAAACTTGCAAATAATTCTGAGGAATATTGACACCTGGCCTCTTACTTGAAATAATTTGAAAATAATTGTCCTATTGTCTAAACATGACCGTTTAGGCAAGGACTGATAATTTCAATCTAAAAATTTGGGTCTATTTTTAGACTGTTTCACCTACGTTTTTATGAATAACATTAATTTGAATTTTTTTTAACATATAAAAGAAGTGGTGCTGCACTGTGGGGAATTTTTAGATACATAATATTCTTTTTCCATTAGAGGCTGTTTGAAGAATACAATAAGGTACATGAAGAAGGTTCATTGTTAGTTTAAAGAAATCCATTAATTTTCATTGTATTCTCATACTTTTAAAAGATGATGACACACTGGCTAGGAATACTTCCTGGACAAAAAAGACAATTAAATATAAAAGAGGTTTTCCCCACAGCATGTCACTTCTTCAAAAAGAAGACATCAAGAAACTAAAGACCAAAATCAACATTCTTTTTAAGAGTTCTGAATTACTTTTCCTTGAATAGATAAGCAAGCCTCTTTATATTCTTGTTTTTTGTTGCTGTTTGTTTGGAATTAGGTAAGATACAAACAAAATTTATTATTAAATGATTTTAATTTTCTAATACATTCACAAATAGAATATAATGGATAATTTATCAAAATTATTTTTGTTGTTCAAATAAGGATAGTCAATGATTCCTAATAATTCTTGATTATTTTTATTAGCATTTTCTACCAGAATGAAATAAGTACAAGGTCATGTCTATCAATCAGTAAGAGATTAGATATCTCTTAATTCTAAATTCTGGAACAACAGTTTAAATTTTGAGACAGGAGTTATATGCACAGTAGAGCTCAGTACATATTTTTGAATGAATTAATGAATGAATGAGTAGATGGATCTAATGTAAACTATTTGCAAATTCTTGTTCTTGCACACAATCCCCTTCTCAGATTTAAATCTCATTTCCTTTATAATACCGTGTTAGTGGCTGGTAATTCAGTGACCAATTTTCTACGTTATATTTCTTCATCTTATATGAATTGCAATAAATGCAGAATAGAATTGATTCATTCATATTATTTCTTCATAATACTCTCCAAGAAATGTTTGATCTCAGGACCAATTTGATTGCCAAGAACACTATTTCACTGTGTGGTTACAACTGCATCATGAGCTGATGACATAGTTAAAAGTCAAGACAAGAAACTCACCATAAGAAACATTTATTAGAGTCTTGTTTCAAAGATGAGTTTAAGAGAATGGAACTACTTTAAATAGTCTTGAACATTTTCAGTGTTATTTTATATATTTTCCTGATTTATTTTTAATATCCAAAAAGAGAACCAGGGTACAGTGTTTACAGTGTGATAATTATCCTGTAAAATTTACAAATACTTATGGCCTTTCTTACTCTCATTCGGTTTATGATGCCTCATAGCATGGGCCACTGTATTAGGATTCTCTAGAGAATATAATATATACATATCATACATCATCATTTATATAATCATATATAAAATGAGAAACTGGCTCACATGATTATGTAGGCTAAGAAGTTCCACAATCTGCTATCTGCAAGCTAGAGAGTCTAGGATGCCAATGGTGTAATTTAATCTAAGTCTTCAGGCCAGAGAACCAGGGGAGCAGAGGGCAGGAGAAGATGAGAAGAAATTTCCCAGCTCAAGCAGTGAAGTAGAAAATAAAAGGAGATGTATTTCTTCACCTTTTGTTCCACTCAGGCCTTCAGTGAATTGAATGAACCCCACTCAAATTGGGAATAGCCATTTACTTTACTGGGTATACCTATTGTAAACCCCAAAAATCTAAGACAGGTCTTAGGAAGTTTATTTTGCCGAAATTAAGGACACAAAGCCATGACACAGCCTCAGGAGGTCCTAATGACATGTGCCCAAGGTGGTCGAAGCACAGCTTGGTTTTATACATTGTGGGGAGACATGAGACATTAATCAGCATATATAAGATGAACACTGGTTTGGTCTGGAAAGGCAGGATAACTCGAAGCAAAGGTAGGACAACTTGAAGGGGAAGGGTCTTCCAGGTCATAGGTAGATAAGAGACAAATTATTGCATTTGTTTGAGTTTCTGATGAGCCTTTCCAAAGGAGGCAATCAGATATGCATTTATCTCATTGAGCAGAGGGATGACTTTGAATAGAAAGAGAGGTATGCTTGCCCTAAGCAGTTCCCAGCTTGACTTTTCCCTTTAGCTTAGTGATTTGGGGGCCCCAAGATTTATTTTCCTTTCACACTGTTCAAATCTCATCTCATTCAGAAACACTCTCACAGACACATCCAGAAATAATGTTCAATCTGGTCACCCTATGGCTCAGTCAAGCTGATGCATAAAATTAACAATCACAACTGCTTTGCAGTTTGCATATCACTGTTTTGGTCTTGTTTGAGCTATGTAATAACTCTCTGAGTCAAGTTGACCAAATATTGCTCTGTGGTAATCATGAATCAAATAAGGTTCAGAGCATCTATTTGATTATGCACAACTAAGCATGTGCTTAACAAGTGTCAGAGACAGGACCCAAATCACTTTTTATTTTTGTTTAGGAATTTTTTTATTATTATTATACTTTAAGTTCTAGGGTGCATGTACACAATGTGCAGGTTTGTTACATATGTATGCATATGCCACAGTGGTTTGCTGCACACATCAACTCATCATTTACATTACGTATTTCTCCTAATGCTATCCCTCCACCAGCCCCCCACCACCTGACAGGCCCCGCTGTGTGATGTTCCCTTCCCTGTGTCCAAGTGTTGTCATTGTTTAATTCCCACCTATGAGTGAGAACAGGCGGTGTTTGATTTTCTGTCCTTGTGATAATTTGCTGAGAAAGATGGTTTCCAGCTTCATCCATGTCCCTACAAAGGATGTGAACTCATCCTTTTTTATGGCTGCATAATATTCCATGGTGTATATGTGCCACATTTTCTTAATCCAGTCTATCATTCATGGACATTTGGGTTAGTTCCAAGTTTTTGCTATTGTGAATAGTGCCACAATAAACATACATGTGCATGTGTCTTTATAGTAGCATAATTTATAATCCTTTGGGTATATACCCAGTAATAGGATGGCTGGGTCAAATGGTATTTCTAGTTCTAGATCCTTGAGGAATCACCACACTGTCTTTCACAATGGTTGAACTAATTTAAACTCCCACCAACAGTGTAAAAGTGTTCCTATTTCTCCACATCCTCTCCACCATCTGTTGTTTCCTGACCTTTCAATGATCACCATTCTAATTGGTATGAGATGGTATCTCATTTTGGCTTTGATTTGCATTTGTCTGATGACCAGTGATGATGAGCGTTTTTTCATGTGTCTGTTGGCTGTATAAATGTCTTCTTTTGAGAAGTGTCTGTTCATATCCTTCGTCCACTTTTTGATGGGGTTGTTTGACTTTTTCTTGTAAATTTATTTAAGTTCTCTTTGTAAATTCTGGATATTAGCCATTTGTCAGATGGGTAGATTGCAAAAATTTTCTCCCATTCCGTAGGTTGCCTGTTCACTCTGATGGTAGTTTCTTTTGCTGTGCAGAAGCTCTTTAGTTTAATTAGATCCCATTTGTCAATTTTGGCTTTTGTTGCCATTGCTTTTGGTGTTTTAGTCATGAAGTCTTTGCCCAAGCCTATGTCCTGAATGGTATTGCCTAGGTTTTCTTCTAGGGTTTTTATGGTTTTAGGTCCAAAATTTAAGTCTTTAATCCATCTTGAATTAATTTTTGTATAAGGTGTAAGGAAGGGATCCAGTTTCAGCTTTCTACATGTGGCTAGCCAGTTTTCCCAGCACCATTTATTAAATAGGGAATCCTTTACCCATTTATACTTTTTGTAAGATTTGTCAAAGATCATAGGTTGTAGATGTGTGGTGTTATTTCTGCGGGCTCTGTTCTGTTCCATTGGTCTATATATCTGTTTTGGTACCAGTACCATGCTGTTTTGGTTACTATAGCCTTGTAGTATAGTTTGAAGTCAGGTAGCGTGATGCCTCCAGCTTTGTTCTTTTTGCTTACGATTGTCTTGGCTATGCGAGCTCTTTTTTGGTTCCCTGTGAACTTTAAAGTAGTTTTTTCCAATTCTGTGAAGAAAGTCATTGGTAGCTTGATGGGGGTGGCATTGAATCTATAAATGACCTTGGGCAGTATGGCCATTTTCACGATATTGATTCTTCCTGTCTACAAATATGGAATGTTCCTCCATTTGTTTGTGTCCTCTTTTATTTTGTTGAGCAGTGATTTGTAGTTCTCCTTGAAGAGGTCCTTCACATCCCTTGCAAGTTGGATTCCCAGGTATTTTATTCTCTTTGAAGCAATTGTGAATGGGAGTTCACTCATGATTTGGCTCTGTGTTTGTCTGTTATTGATGTATAAGAATGCTTGCGATTTTTGCGCACTGATTTTGTATCTTGAGATTTTGCTGAAGTTGCTTATCAGCTTAAGGAGATTTTGGGCTGAGACGATGGGGTTTTCTAAATATGCAATCGTGCATCTGCAAACGGACAATTTGACTTCCTCTTTTCCTAATTGAATACCCTTTCTTTCTCTTGCCTGATTGCCCTGGCCACAACTTCCAATACTATGTTGAATAGGAGTGGTGAGAGAGGGCATCCTTGTCTTATGCTGGTTTTCAAACGAAATGCTTCCAGTTTTTGCCCATTCAGTATGATATTGGCTGTGGGTTTGTCATAAATAGCTCTTATTATTTTGAGATATGTTCCATCAGTATTTAGTTTTTTGAGAGTTTTTAGCATGAAGGGCTGTTGAATTTTGTTGAAGGGCTGTTGATATTTGTGAAAGGCCTTTTCTGCATCTATTGAAATAATCGTGGTTTTTGTCGTTGGTTCTGTTTATGTGATGGATTATGTTTATTGATTTGCATATGTTGAACCAGCCATGCATCCCAGCGATGAAGCCCACTTGATCATGGTGGATAAGCTTTTTGATGTGCTGCTGGATTCGGTTTGCCAGTATTTTATTGAGGATTTTTGCATCGATGTTCATCAGGGATATTGGTCTAAAACTCTCTTTTTTTGTTGTGTCTCTGCCATGTTTTGGGATCAGGATGATGCTGGCCTCCTAAAATGAGTTAGGGAAGATTTCTTCTTTTTCTCTTGATTGGAATAGATTCAGAAAGAATGGTACCAGCTCCTCATTTTACCCTGGTAGATTTCGGCTGTGAATCCATCTGGTCCTAGACTTTTTCTTGGTTGGTAGACTATTAATTTTTGCCTCAATTTCAGAGCCTGTTATTGATCTATTCAGAGATTCAACTTCTTCCTGGTTTAGTCTTGGGAGGGTGTTTGTGTCCAGGAATTTATCCATTTCTTATAGATTTTCTAGTTTATTTGCATAGAGGTGTTTATAGTATTCTCTGATGGTATTTTGTATTTCTGTGGGATCGGTGGTGATATCCCCTTTATCATTTTTTATTGCGTCTATTTGATTCTTCTCTCTTTTCTTCTTATTAGTCTTGCTAGCGGTCTATCAATTTTGTTTGGTCTTTTCAAAAAACTAGCTCCTGGATTCATTGATGTTTTGAAGGGTTTTTTGTGTCTCTATTTCCTTCAGTTCTGCTCTCATCTTAGTTACTTCTTGCCTTCTGCTAGCTTTTGAATTTGTTTGCTCTTGCTTCTCTAGTTATTTTAATTGTGATGTTAGGGTGTCAATTTTAGACCTTTCCTGCTTTCTCTTGTGAGCATTTAGTGCTAAAAATTTCCCTCTACACACTGCTTTAAATGAGTCCCAGAGATTCTGGTACATTGTGTCTTTGTTCTCACTGGTTTCAAAGAACATATTTATTTCTGCCTTCATTTTCTTATTTACCCAGTAGTCGTCATTCAGGAGCAGGTTGTTCAGTTTCCATGTAGTTGAGTGATTTTGAGTGAGTTTCTTAATCCTGAGTTCTCATTTGATTGCACTGTGATCTGAGAGACAGTTTGTTATGATTTCTGTTCTTTTACATTTGCTGAGGAGTGCTTTACTTCCAACTATGTGGTCAATTTTGGAATAAGTGTGATGTGGTGCTGAGAAGAAAGTATTTTCTGTTGATTTCAGGTGGAGAGTTCTGTAGATTTCTATTAGGTCCACTTGGTGCAGAGCTGAGTTCAAGTCCTGGATATCCTTGTTAATCTTCTGTCTTGTTGATCTGTCTAATGTTGACAGTGGGGTGTTAAAGTCTCCCATTATTATTGTGGGGGAATCTAAGTCTCTTTTTAGGTCTCTAAGGACTAGCTTTAAGAATCTGGGTGCCCCTGTATTGGGTGCATATATATTTAGGATAGTTAGCACTTCTTGTTGAATTGATCTCTTTACCATTATGTAATGGCCTTCTTTGTCTCTTTCGATCTTTGTTGGTTTAAAGTCTATTTTATCAGAGACTAGGATTACAACCCATGCTTTTTTTGCTTTCTATTTGCTTGGTAGGTGTTCCTCCATCCCTTTATTTTAAGCCTATGTGTGTCTCTGCAGGTGAGATGGGTCTCCTGAATACAGCACACTGATGGATTTTGACTCTTTATCCAATTTACCAGTCTATGTCTTTTAATTGGGGCATTTAGCCCATTTACATTTAAAGTTAATATTGTTATGTGTGAATTTGATCCTGTCATTATGTTAGCTGGTTATTTTGCCCCTTAATTGATGCAGTTTCTTCATAGCATCAATGGTCTTTACAATTTGGCATGTTTTTGCAGTGGCTGATACCAGTTGTTCCTTTCCCTGTTTATTGCTTCCTTCAGGAGGTCTTGTAGGGCAGGCCTGGTGGTGACAAAATCTCTCAGCATTTGCTTGTCTGTAAAGAATTTTGTTTCTCCCACACTTATGAAGCTTAGTTTGGATGGATATGAAATTCTGGGTTGAAAATTGTTTTCTTTAAGAATATTGAATATTGACCCCCACTATCTTCTGGGTTGTAGGGTTTCTGCCAAGAGATCCACTGTTAGTCTAATGGGCTTCCCTTTGTGGGTAACCCGACCTTTCTTTCTGGCTGCCCTTAACATTTTTTCCTTCATTTCAACCTTGGTGAATCTGATAATTGTGTGTCTTGGGGTTGCTCTTCTCAAGGCGTATCTTTGTGGTGTTCTCTGTATTTCCTGAATTTGAATGTTGTCCTACCTTGCTAGGTTGAGGAAGTTCTCCTGGATAATATCCTGAAGAGTGTTTTCCCACTTGGTTCCATTCTCCCTGTCACTCTCAGGTACACCAATCAAACGTAGATTTGGTATTTTCACATAATCCCATATTTCTTGGAGGCTTTGTTCATTTCTTTTTACTTTTTTTCCTCTAATCTTGTCTTCTTGCTTTATTTCATTAATTTGATCTTCAATCACTGATATCCTTTCTTCCACTTGATCATATCAGCTATTGAAGCTTGTGTATGCATCATGAAGTTCTCGTGCCATGGTGTTCAGCTCCATCACATCATTTAAGGTCTTCTCTACACTGTTTAGTCTAGTTAGCCATTCGTCTAACCTTTTTTCAAGGTTTTTACCTTCCTTGCATTGGGTTAGAACATGCTCCTTTAGCTCAGAGAAGTTTGTTATTACTGACCTTCTGAAGCCTACTTCTGTCAATTCGTCATCCAGCTTTGTTCCATTACAGGTGAGGCGCTGCGATCCTTTGGAGGAGAAGAGGTGCTCTGGTTTTTAGAGTTTTCAGCTTTTCTGCTCTGGTTTCTCCCCATCTTTGCGGTTTTATCTACCTTTGGTCTTTGATGTTGGTGACCTACAGATGGGGTTTTGGTTAGATGTCCTTTTTGTTGATGTTGATGCTATTCCTTTCTGTTTGTTAGTTTTCCTTCTAACAGTCAGATCCCTCAGCTGCAGGTCTGTTGGAGTTTGCTGGTGGTCCACTTCAGACTCTGTTTGCCTGGGTATCACCAGAGGAGGCTACAGAACAGCTAATATTGCAGAACAGCAAATATTGCTGCCTGATCCTTCCTCTGGAAGCTTCATCCCAGAGGGGCACCCACCTGTATGAAGTGTCTGTCAGCCCTTACTGGGAGGTGTCTCCCAGTTTGGGTACATGGGGATCAGGGACCCGCTTGAGGAGGCAGCCAGTCTGTTCTCAGAGCTCAAATGCTGTGCTGGGAGAACCACTGCTCTCTTCAGAGCTGTCAGACAGGGACGTTTAAGTCTGCAGAAGTTTCTGCTGCATTTTGTTCAGCTATGCGCTGCCCACAGAGGTGGAATCTATAGAGGCAGCAGGCCTTGCTGAGCTGTGGTGGGCTCTGCCCAGTTCAGGCTTCCTGGCTGCTTTGTTTACCTACTCAAGCCTCAGCAATGGTGAACATCCCTCCCCCTGCCAGGCTGAAGCCTTGCAAGTCGATCTCAGACTGCTGCGCTAGCAGTGAGCAAGGCTACATGGTCATGGGACCCACTGAGCCAGGCACAAGAGAGAATCTCCTGGTCTGCCAGTTGCTAAGACTGTGGGAAAATCGCAGTATTTGGGTGAGAGTGTCCCATTTTTCCAGGTACAGTCTATCATGGCTTCCTTTGGCTAGGAAAGGGAAATCTCCTGACCCCTTGCACTTCCTGGGTGAGGCGAAGTCCCACCCTGCTTTGGCTTGCCCTCTGTGGGCTGCACCCACTGTCCAACCAGTCCCAATGTTATGAACCAGGTGCCTCAGTTGGAAATGCAGAAGTCACCCATCTTCTGCATCAATCACACTGGGAGCTGCAGACCGGAGCTGTTTGTATTTGGCCATCTTGGAGTGGAACCAAGATTTTTTTCTTTTTTTAGTGCTGTTAGGCAATAAAACAAGATAAAATATCTCTGCCTTGAGATGGATGGTTAGGGCTATTCGTAGGGTCATGCTTCAAGCAGTTTATCAATTATTCAACCAAATGGCCTCAGGACTTGACTGATGTTATGGCAGAGCCTCAACTTATGATGTGATTAGTTTCAAGGCTGATGGTTAAAATGAAAATCACTATCATTAGTATGCTAGTTTGCTATAGCTGCCATAAAAAAATACCACAGACTGGCTGAGTTAAACAAAAGAAATTAATTTTCTCCATGTTCTGGAGGCTGGAAGTCCAAAATTTAAGTGTCTGCAGGTTAGAGTTCTTCTGGGACCTTTGTCCTTGGCTTGTAGATGGTCATAATCTCATCTTGTCTTCAAATGGTCTTACCTCTGTGCGTGTGCATGTCTGTGTCCTAATTTCCTTTTCTTATAAGGACACCAACCATATTGGATTAGGGCCAACCCTCATGATCTCATTTCACCTTAGTTATCTCTTTAAATGCCCTATTCCAAAATATAGTCATATTCTGAGGTATGGAGACTATGGAAACTGTACTAGTATGTTCTCACACTGCTATTTAAAGACGTATTCAAGACTGGGTAATTTATAAAGAAAAATAAGTTTAATGGACTCATGGTTCTGCATGTCTGGGGAGGCCTCAGAATCATGGTGGAAGGTGAAGGAAAACCAAAGGCATGTCTTATATGGCAGCAGGCAAGAGGGTGCATGTGTAGGGAAACTACTCTTTATAAAACCATCTGATCTCATGAGACTTACTATCAATAGAATAGCATGGAAAAATCTAGCCCCCATGATTCAATTACCTCCCACCAGTTTCCTCCTATGACATGTGGGGGATTATTACAATTCAAGGTGAGATTTGGGTGGGGACACAGCCAAACCATATCAGAGACTTAGAACTTCAACGTATAAATTTGAGGGAAACACAGTTCAGCCCATAATATTTAGGATGGTAGTACATTATAATTTACCAGGAGGCTCTTCATTTATGCCTGTCATTTCAGCCTAATTATCATTAATATCCTGTCTGACCCAAATGCTTTCACATTTGTATGATAAATTATACAGTTATTTTACCTGTAGTCAAAATAATATTTGAAAATCCTTTAAAGCATAATGCAGATGTACCATTTCTCAGTACCTTCTCCACAGTCAGATTTTCTTCCATTATAAGATATAACAGTTTCTTCTTTGTGGTCATGTTGTATGAAAATGAATATTATTAAAAACTAGATGTCTAAATAATATGCTAGTATACTCTTACTCTAGCAGGTAAGTGGGAAGTGAGCATGACAGAGAAAGAAAAAATTCACTTCGCCCATGTTACACACATTTAGGGATGGGCATTAACTCAGTTGATGATGGGTGGTGTTGCCTGAGCAGAAATTTGTGGAAATCCTCATCTTAGCACTTCAATACCTTCTTCTAGGAAAGGTCACTGGGCAAGGTTGTCCTCCTGGCCACTGGGAATGCTTCACCTCCACTCGTAGATTAGAGCTTTTCCATTTATATTGGACATAACAATCAGTTCTACAGCTCTGCATTTCCATGACACATTAAATTACATTCACCATTCATATTGGAGTCTGCAAAGAGAAAAGAGTCCAGAAGTTTGTTTCATGCCTTGTACTTGCCAGATAAATAACTGGGCGTTTGGGTGGCTGGCCATGTTAGCAGCCTGCGTATTCCTTGGGGTATATTCAGTCACTGGTGGGGGTCTCAATTGCTTGTAAGGGCACCCAGATTTACTACTTAGTAATTAAATGCTTTTTATGGTGCCAAGAGATTCCTCATCTTAATCATCTCTACTCCTTCATTAAAAGTTTATAAAAGACGTTGCTGAATGATAGAGCATGACTCAAGTAGTCTTTGGACTCAAAATTCTTAGTTAAAATGTCAGTGATAACCTGGTATGTTCATACCAGTTTTCTTTGGCTTCCCAAATAATTTATTATTAATGATAACGTACCAAAATTGGTGAGTAATTTATTAATAAATAAATTAGAGTAATTATTTCTCTAATTATAATATACTTCCATTTAGGTAAATGTTATTGAGAGAAAGAAGGAGGTAGAGTTAAAGGCAGCTGGCTAGGCATTGCTCATAACTCTAGTCCACCCACAGGAGTGTTTTCTACATGAGAAACTCCATTATGTAAATCAGCACAGAAACATAAGGTTGAGAACTGCTGCTCTAGCTCTTTGGATCAAAGTTCATGTCCCTGAGAATGCTAGCCCTTGTGCTTGTACCCCATACTTGAAGACCCTGAAGAGACGATAGCCACATTTCCTGTGATATTAGCTACTTCCATTGCAATTTGTGGCTCCACGTTTTGAGTACAGGGAGAACTGTGGGTTACCTGCCCCTGCACACTCTACCTTTAAGAACCCAGAAACACCCAGGTCTCTGGTGGCTGCCATGTTAGCAGTCTGTATGTTCCTTGGGGTATAGCTAGTCACTGGTGGGAATCCCAATTATTTGTAAGGGCCCCCAAATTTATTACTTAGTAATTAAATGCCGTCTATAGTGCCAAGAGATTCCTCATCTTAATTTTCTCTACGGCTTCATTAAAGGTTTATAAAAGACGCTGCTGAATGACACATTGCATGCACTATACTAGTAGATTAATTCTTAAAAATAGCCCTAGTCATGTCCCTGCCTAACCCCAGTGTCTCCAGCAACTCCTCTATTTCAGCAGGAAAACATGTCTGTACTTTCACCTACAGTCAAAGCATTTCATATTCTGACTCAATTTACTCTTCTGCTTTCTCTATAGCAGGCACTCAATATAGGTTGGAAGAAAAAAGTGATAATAGTAGCTGGATATTGACTGAGCGCTTACAATATGTTAGGTTGTTCCTCTGTATTTGTTTTGTAGATACTTGAAATAACCCCATGAATCAAGCACTAGTACTATTCGTATTTTGGACTTGAGGAAATTGAGATTAAGTGATGCAGCCAATATTATTTATAAGTTACTAAATGGTGGAGGCAAGGTTCTAACTTAGCCAGACTAGCTATGAATTCCAGGTTCTTGAACCATATCTTATTTAATCTCCTTGCTCAACCAACTCGTTTATTCCCACCACAAAGTAATTGACAAAGCCAATTCTCTCAGGCAGAAGCATCCTTTTCATTTGTTCCACCTGGCCAGCTTCAACCAAACTATCAAAACCCAACTTGATTCCTCTCTACCTTGGAGACCTTCTGACTCCTTCAACCCACAGCTAACTCATGGCACTCATTTTCTGCACCAATTATTTTGGCTCCTAGCATAGGCCAGATGGTAAAAGTCTCTAGGATTGTTGCTTTGTGTTTATTTTTTAACTCAATAAATGTGTAATGAATAAGTAAAATATCACAGCGCAGCTCTGAAGTATTACAGAGCTATACATTTGGGCTTCTCATTTATAAATAACTTAATGGGCTTCTCCATATAATTTTTGCTATTTAAACAGTTCTATATTAAGATGGTTTGGTTTAAGGTTGGAATGAGTTAGCTGAAGCTGTGATGGTTGTCTTCAGGGGGAGACTGTTATGTTGAATACAGGCTTTGCTTGCTAACTCCCAAACAAGAAGAACCAGGATGGAACTGCTAAACAGAATGCTGCATTCCCTATGCTGTAGGAGCACAGGCCAGAATACAAATATGCTTGCTTATGTTTTCTTCCACAGAGGAGCTATTTGCCAACACTCTGATTTCTTTGCAGTATAACCTGGCAGAGACAACTGTGTCTATTTTGTAAGCTTTTGATAACTTAACTTGGAAAACAAGTCTACTGAGAAAAACAGTTCTTTTCATCATTGAAGACTGTTAGTGCCTTGATAATGATATATCTTCTCAGTTATGACCACAGCATCTGGAAATGCATGCACATATGGTCCTAGTCAAGAGGGAAAAAAATTGACATACCAGTCAAGCTCAAAACTCCTGAAATCCAGGTAAGGATACCATGAATAACTGCCCCTTTCCATTGAGTCACTTTCCAGGCCACACAGCTGGCCTTTATGTGTGGATGAAAGCATTTTCTCCCATGTCTTCAGCACAATCCAAAAGATGGTCCTTAAGCGGCCTGCAGGTATGAGCATGACTCCTAAGTCTACATCACTGAGAACTTGTTATTGCTGTGTGCCCAGTGGAAGCCTTTAAGCTTTTCTGATTCTATCATGTAGATGGAACAAGCAGATTTTTTTTCTTAATTTCTCATGGCATAGCTTGGATGTATTATTTTATTATTTCTTATCTCCCTGAGACTCCACATGATCCCTACTCTTATTCAGCAGGAAAATGGGTGAGAAGAGAGGAAGGAATGAAGAGGGAAAATGCTGTCACATTACAAAAAGATGCTGCTGCTGATAAAAATAATGTGCCAAGCACTATACTCAATGCTTTATATGTAACATCTTACTTAAATACACAACACCCATATTCTGCAGATGCCTGTTAGAGCGTTGGATATAGTATGAGAGCACATCAGTAACTCACTGTGTTGATCCTCTGCCAGTTTGCTCTCAGATTGATTTCCTGTTCCTCCCTAGCTCTGCTTCACATCACAAGGAGCTACATTTCTCAGACTTCCCTGCTGACAGCCGTATGGCTGAGTTCAACTCATGGAATACACTGGAGGGAGATTGAAGAGTGGGAGGAAGAGAGCAGACAGAGTAATTCCCAGGTCTCACCTCACCAGTGTCTCTAGTAGTAGTGGCATCTCTTATGAGGGTCTAGCTCCCTGTGGACAGCCTCTGGGGTGCCAGCTTCCACCAGGCTCCTGCAGCATTGCCTGATCCTTTGGTTCCTCTAGCCACAGGGAAGATAATGGCTTCCCCTATCTAGCTATTATGATTCTCTCCTGGTAGCCTCATTGTTCATTGTTTGGCTCCTAAGCATTAACATTACCAAGGCAGTAAGTTCCCTATATTAAATCTCTTCCATTTGAAATATCTGAAGTCGTTTTCTCTTTATTGGGCTCAGTCTAGTTCACTTGCGCAGGTCACACAGCTAGAAGGTTGCAGAACTAAACATTTAATCCATGTGTTTCTAACTTCAAACCTATATTCTTAACCATTATATTGGTGTTCCAGAATTTAAATTTAAAAATAATTAAAATGATGTTAGGTTTAAGTCTAGAAGTATGAATTTCACTATTAAATATCATGTTGATTTGGTGGTTTGATCGTAGCAAAAACCTAAAACCATGAGGTGCAGTATTGAGTCATCTTTTTTATCATGGAAAATCTACAGTTGCTCTCTTAAATTGTATGTTATAGTTTTGCTGTTGAACGTGTGGTCTGAGTTTCGGCAGCATCAGCATCACCTGGGAGCTTTTTAGAAAGGCATAATCCTCAGTCCCATCAGAATCCATGTTTTAACAAGATTCCCCAGGTGATTTGTATACACAATAAAGTTTGAGAAGCAATGTACTAAAGAATGTAATTTGAGTGAAGCATAAAGATCCTTAAAATTTAAAAGATAACACCATAAAAAAGTTGTTTGTGAGTCTAAGTTTTCCACATTAAGGCACTGTGCTTTAGACTTTAGCCCAGCTTACAAATAAGCTGTCTTCCAAATCCTATTTGTTAGTATGAGTTTGAAACTCATTTCCACATCAAATTCTGTTATGAATCTTGGTTAGGTTTAGAGGGTGGCCCATTAGAACTCATGATATGATGAGTACCAGGTTAATTTTAAAGTAGAAAAAAGGCTCTTTATTCTTGGCTACAAGGCTATTATAGGCACTATAAATAGAATATAGGCACTATAGAATATATACATATATACAAATGTGAATATATATAATATATATTTCTATATATAATTATCTATATATAATATATATTATATATAATTTCTATATATAATATATATTACATATTTCTATATATAATATATATTATATATACACACTCAGGCAGTGTAAAATATATATATTTTATATATATTTAAGATATCTTAAATTCTTATTGTATTATATAATATATATATTTTTTACACTGCCTGAGTTGGGCTTTGGCATTGTGCCACTCCACCCAGGATGCCTCTCTCCACTTCATCATTCCTTTCCAAAGTGTCAGCCCACTGTGGACCTCTACCCAGGCCCCCAAAGTGCTCCAAAATGAAATCATACCGTGCCACCTGCCTTCATCAAATCCTCCATTTCTCAACACAGGCCGTTTTAGCAATGAGTTATTAGGAGCATAATGGGCTTTAATTCCAACTAATGAGTGGATAACTAGTCATTTAAACACCCTCAGAGAAATTTCATATTTTTAATGGGATGGTTGTTAGCTCAATTAAATCTCTAATTTGTGCAGTTTCTGCTAATATAATAAAGAAAATGGGAACAAGTTCAGCAATGTTGAGGTGATTTGGTGAGGAGGCCAGCTTTCGACAGGGAGCATACCCTGGCCATCAGCCTCCATTTGCTTTCCTTGATAGTCAAAGCTTCCTTATTTCTACAGCTCTATTTTTCTTTTTATTAAAAGGTGGTTCCATTGGAGTAGGACAAAGTTTTTCTGTTTAAATATGTGGTTTGATTAATAAATCAGAATTGCCTGTGATGTGAAAATCATTTGATTCCCTGCTATATTAGTTATCCATTACTATATAACAAATCACCTCAAACTTAGTGGCTTAAAACAACAAAAATTTATCTCACCGTTTTCATGAGTTAATTGAGTGCTTCTGAGTCAGGGTCTATCATGAAGTTGCAGACAAACTGTTGGTTGGGCCAGCAGTCAACTCAATGCTTGAGTGAGGGGAAGATCCACTTTCAGGTTCACTCAGGTGGTTGTGGACTGACCCCAGTTCCTCACCACATGGACTTCTCCATAAGCTGCTGGAGTATCCTCATGCATGGCAGCTGGTTTCCTTCAGAGCAAGATCCAAGAAGGAGAGAGTATGAGAGAGCCCTCCCAAGACAGAAGCCACAGTCTTTTTATAACCTAAACTCAGAAGTGACATTCCATCACTTCTGCATTATTCTGTTGTCCAGAAGCAAGTCACTAAGTCCAATACACACTCAAGGCAAGGGGAAGTAAACTCCACCACTGGAAGAGAAGAATATCGAAAACAGTATGGATGTATCTTTAAAAACACCACACCTACACAATACATAGGTGCAGTGGACACCAGAACTTTCTGTCAGACTTGAGTTCTGTAGTATCTATGCCTCTGTGTATGTCAATATTTGAAGAGAGCACTAACATAGGAGTCAGAATGCCTGTGGGCATTCCCAGATCCTACATTTACTAACAACATGACTTTTAGAATTACCTTTAAAAATAACAACAGTAATCAATATTGTTACTTTAGTTTCCTTTGCTGGAAATTGGGAATACTGATGCCTATTCTGCCTACATATCGGGGATTTTGTGATGCTTTAATAAGATAACGTACTTGAAAGTACCTGGGAATATGCCAGGTCAGCTGGGATTGGTTCATTCCATCTTTTCTTTTTCTTGCATCATATCTATCTGTCTCAGGATTAGCAGAATACAATAAATTCCATTTTTTTCTTTGGATTGGTGGCTGCTCCTTTTAGATTCAACAAATGTAATTTATCTGCCCCACTGTTTCTTAAAACTCTCTCCTGATCTTTGCAATTTGGTTTCCAAGACCTTTGGCTATTGCAAATCCTATGAAATAATGTGCTTATGGATCTTATGCTACATCCACAGATGACTCCAGGGCTTATTTCACTCCTCATCCTCTGAAGTCCCACTTTTCTCTTGACCTTTCCTTTCCCGTAGTGAACAAGCCACATGAAGCTTTTATTCTCCTTGGCAACTTAACGTTTCTCTCACAGTCCACATTAGATGGATTCCAATAAAGTCCTTCACCCAATACCCAACTTCCTTTTGTAGGTTGGTCCTGTAGACTTATCAGGGTCTGTGGTTATTGGAAAATCCACCACGAATTCTTATTGACTGTACTTATAGTACTTTGTCAGCACATGTCTTGTGCACATAATTGTATGCTTCCTGAGTTCTTTGTCTCCTCTGTTAACCTATTTTCCTAGACAGTCATACTTCTACGTGATGGAGTGAAAAAGGGAACAGCAATGAGACAGACCAGAGACTTGAATTATGTTTATTTACTAACTGTGACTTTTACCAGTGTTGGTAAAATGGGTCTCATAGCATCTACCTCGGAGTGTGGTTGTGATAATTTAATGAGTTATTAACAAAAACAACAGGAGAACAGAGAAAGCCCTTGGAACTATAACTGGCACATAGGAAGGGCTCTGAGCATTTGTTTCTTCCTGCCTATAAGTTTCAGGTGTGGCAAAAAAGAGCCTGCATCAGAATCTACAGGGGACCTTTAAAAATGTGAATGTTTGAAGCTCCCCCTAAGACTTTCTGGGGGTGAAGTTAGAAAATGTGCATTTTGTGATTCCTAGGTAATTCTCATGGATAATAAATTTGAGAAAGACTGCTTCTAGGGAAATGCCCTGGGCTCATGGATCCTGGTAAAGACTTTCATAGACAAGCAGCATTTTTATTCTATGGGTCGAATTGTTTCAAGGAGAATAAAGAACAGGCTCAACATGATAGAAGCTATTTTACTGACTGAGGAGAGATAATAAACTTGCAAGATGGGGATGTACAACTCCCTAAAGAGATGCTTTCCCTGTCAAAGGTAGAGGTTGACATAGTACACAGATTTCTTTCTTTCCGAATTTCCTCTGGCATCTCTCCTCACTTTTTCTTATTTTTTTTCTCTCTCTCTTTCTCTTTTTTAAGTAGTATCTACCTAAATATACCCGTGGCTTTCCAATAGTTCCACTTTCAGTGCATTTGTGACCTCATTTACTATCTAACTCCAAGTACATTATGTACATTTTTATTGACTTTGGACCTGCAGAACTTTTTCTATTTAAGCCTATTTATCATAGTCTTAAAAGCAGCTTCACAAGTTTGCTGCTGTCACCAGTATTATAAGAAAATGCAGACTGCTATAATTGGGTCCATCTTTCATAAACCCTTTCTTTCTCTATTCTTATGTTGTGGTTCCAAACAGGCTGAAGCATTTTCTTACGGAAGTGGAGAGCAGGAAGTAGTCCTTGGAAGGAGAACTCAAGGCTCAGAAAAAAAAAAATGAACAGTTTTTTATTCAAAACACATGATACTACCTAGGGCTCCTTAGCTCTAGGCTTAAATCACCTTCACCTAGACTACTGCCTCTTAGCTAAGAAAATGGACAGAGAATGATGTGTTTGAGTCTTGACATTTAGGGAGGACTTGTATCAGGAAAAGGACATTTCACAGGGAGGAAAAAAAAGTGCATATACATAAGCGGCAGGATTTTTTTCTTTCCTGTATGGGATATAGCAAGCTGTGAGCCTAGCAACACGATTAGGTGTTTCATATATGAAATTAGTAGAGAATAAGGGGTGAATACATTTTTTCCTTGAATGATGGGGTAAGGCATTTGTAATTTTACTTATCAAGTTTTCAGAGCGCAGAAAAAAGCAAATAAATCATGGGTTATAAACTAAAGTAAATTGGAAAGAGGACAGTGGATTTATTGTCAGAGGAAGTGTGTTCTAACTCCAGCAATGAGTAGCTGTGTGTCCTTGGGCATGATGTTTAAGCTTTCAGTTTCCTCTAGTGAGCAATAGTGACAATGTTT
Source organism: Gorilla gorilla gorilla (assembly GCF_029281585.2). Taxonomy (NCBI): domain Eukaryota; kingdom Metazoa; phylum Chordata; class Mammalia; order Primates; family Hominidae; genus Gorilla; species Gorilla gorilla. Next base: position 29,528,126 of record NC_073227.2, on the reverse strand, counting down.
ATTAATGAGTTGTTTTGAAGATTAAAGGAAATGATATAAAAATAGCTTTGAATAGTCACAAGTAACTTTCTTTCCTATGCTGTATATATTATATATGTATGCAAGATGTTCAATTATTTTATCCCTAGGGGATGAATCTATTATTTTGTCTCTCTTTCATCCTCTCCTTACCCTTGAGATGGATGTTCTTTTTCAAGCATGGTGAGGATCCCACCTTCCTGGGTCTGTCCTTCTGGTGAATCCTCCGTCTACACTTTTGAGTCACAATCTTGTCTCTTTTCCTCCTACCCCGTGCCTTGTCTTAGCTAGCTTATGCAGGGGGAGGGATGAGCTTTGCAAGCATGCTTCCAAGATTCCACTTAGGTCTGTTGTCATTGTTGTTGTTGCATCCTTGTTTCTTATTGGTATGGGGCAGGAAAGAAAAATAGTCCTTATAAGAGGGGACACAAGCACAAAGAAAAGAATGTGATTAATATTACCAAATAGCACCTTGTTGATTGCAGATCTCGCATTCTGCACAATGTTCAGTTTGAAGTAACAAGTCAGTAAACTACGGAAAGCAGTTGAAGATATCAGGCTCCAAATCAGATTAATGATAAAGAAGATTGAGGATTTGGGGCCATCAGAACTGTGGTGATAGCAGAAATCACAAAGCATTTGTAGTTTGTAAAGAAGCCCACCAAAAATTTGCCAAAGACTTGAGGCCAAGAACTGATTCATGTATCTCAGAAATGGTAAGAAATAAGCAAAAGGTGCAGGTTATTATGATTTAATTTAAGTGTTTCAAGAAGGAGATATTGTCATCATATCATACTCTTCTTACTCCCTTGGGTCCCTTGGGTGCCAATAATTTGCACATTTAGGAAGGCAATAAGAATTGTTAATAAAAGGAAATGATTTAAAATGTAATTTTAAACTTGATTAGCATTTCTCTTAAATTATTTTTTATTTGAAGACACTTTTGCATAAAGATATCAAAATGCATGTGTTTTATCCATGTGTTTGCACAATTACTTACCAAGGATATGGGAGGAGTGTGGAGATGGTATCACCTTAAATGGTTCTCTGCTTATGTAAGGGAAGCAAACAGAATTAGAGTTGTCAATGTGTCATTTAGAACCAGTGTTAGTTTCCTAGGCTGCTGTAAAAAATTGGGTGGCGTAAAACAAAATAAATATACTCTGTCATAGTTCTGAAGCCCTGAAGTCTTAAAGAAAGGTGTCTGCAGGGCTATATTCCCTCTGAAAGCTCTAGGGAAAAATCCTTCCCTCCCTCTTCCTAGCTTCTAGTAGTTGTTGGCAATCCTCAGTGTTCCTTGGCTTGTCACTTACTCCAAAATCTGACTCTATTGTCATATAGCTTTCCTCCCGCTGTGTGTTTTCACATGGTCTTATGGAACACCATTTATTGAAATTAGGGCCCACTTTCATCCATCCATCCACAAAACTAATTTTGTCCACAAATACCCTATATTTTCCAATAAGGTCACATTCTGAAGTTCCCAGCAATATTAATATTTTGGGATACTATTTAACAAATTACAGAGCCTTTTATCTGCCCTATGCACATAGAATAGAGACTGTGTAATATACGGAGCTGGCCATGTTGAGACAAATCTGAAAAATCCACCTAATGCTTCTTTCCACTGAAGCTGTAGTTCCCACAAATATACTTGGCCATTGAGTCTCACACTAAACTGCAGCCTTGTTTGTGTATCTGAGAAGTTTGTGTTCTGAAAACTAGAAATATACCTTTTTTTTTCAGAGTAGAATGTTTTTCTGGTTGCATATCAGCAGGACATATAGTGATTACAGACAGAATTCTGAAATGTGTATGCCCTTTAGATGCCCTTAGAAGATGTGTGTGATAATGAATCTCAGTGGCAGTTATACCACAGCCTTGTACTATACTATAACTGCTGTTTATGAGATCCTGCCAAGTTATTATTCTATACATATCAGAACAAATCAGACATAACATAAATCAAGTTCTGTTCTTTTATGTGCAATAAACTTGAATTTAAATAACAGATGGCTTCAAATAGTTTCCTAAGATCAGAGCTAAAGAATAATTAGAAGGAATAATCTGGTTAATACTGACAAGGTTTTTAAAATGTAAATGAACTGTTTTTCATTGAGTAGGAATTCATTTGAAAAATCTGCCAACAGATGAGATACTACATCTTGGAAAGCTTTAGGAGATCATAAATTTGTAGAGTTACAGTTTAAACATAATAATGATGATTTTGCATGGACCCCAAATTTTTTTCATAGCTCACCGATTAGGGGGAAAAATGATGATTAACATTGCCTTTTCATTCGTTAGTAAGAAGAAAAGTAAGTAGGCTCTTTCTGACACTCAATTTCCTCTTGTAAAGTAGGGAAAATAGTGCCTATGGTGTACAGAGATAAGTTACCTTACAGAGATAACATTATACAGACAAATGTAGAAATTACAGAGAACTAGACATGTGCAAAATAACTGAGTGATTGATGAGAATACAAGAGTAGAGGAAACTGTAGAAAATTATAAGAAATGGCAAAAGGTTTTCTATACCATCAGCCCTGTTCTTTGGTAAGCACCAGTTATGTAATTCAAATTCTGCATATTTTCTCAGAGATATTCTATTGGGATGTCAAACTCAACATATATGACATGCATCTTCTTTTCTTCTTCCTCTGCCTATCATGCCTTTTGTTTCTCCATTGCTTTTCTGGCAGCACCAATTCACCCAAGCTTGAAATCATAGGAGATCTTGAAAGCTTCCATCCTTGCTTCTTAAATATAATCTCCAATTGCAATTTTTCCCCACTATGTCTTCCTAATTTTCCCACCTATTCCCTTTCTATTTATCCCCACTTCAGATCCCATAGTTAGGTCTATTACCTATATTCAGGAAATTGTTTCTGCTTCTTTATACAATTAACAGACCAGATAAAGTCTCTTAAGGTATGGTTGTAACCTTGTCATGCTACTATTCAAATATATTCAATTTGCATATTATGTTGCTGAGTTGTTTTGCTTTGTAAGCTGCTAGTAAGTGCCTTTCCATATCCTACGTCTAAACTGAATCATTCCACCTGTCATTCTATGAATTAAAACCATGTGTTACTTCTTCTAAATTTATTCGCACAATTTTCTCTGAAACAATTTCCTTCTCATTCTTATTACAGTTACTCAGCAGAATTTCAGTGAACAAATAGGCATTTCTGCAATTGGATAACACTGAGCTATCATAGTGTCATTTGACCAAAGTCAACCACTTACATGCATGTGACCCTATAGTAGACAGCGATCATGCTTTATCTGTCTAGCAGCAAAGCACTTGCCTATTTAAGAGCAATCCCATTGTGGGTCCTGGTAGGAATCAAGGACTTACTTCCTGCTATGGTAGCTCAAGAAGCTAAAAACATAAGCTCGGTGGTGTTTACCCCCATGAAACTTATTTAGGTTCCCATGTTTCTATAGATTCCTATAGAACCTACAGGAGCTAACTCTACTCTGAATTCTATAGTTTTGTATCTTTCCAATACAATCCTTTTTTGTTTACTTGTCAGATTCGTTTGTGTTTCATCAAATATAACTGATTAAGTGATGAAGAAAAAGAATCTGAGTGGCAGAATCGGAGAAGGGTGTTAGTAGATGTGGTATTTGATCTGGGCCACGAAGGATTAACGTGTGCTTGGAGGAATATATATATTTATATATATAACATTATTAATTACACATTAGTATAATCCTTTGGGTAGTAAGAATTATTGAATTATTACTATATGCTATGACTTTCATTTTGCTTTTGTTTATTATTTTTGTTTTGTTTTTTTTTTTGAGGCAGAGTCTCACTCTGTCACCTAGGCTGGAGTGCAGTGGCGCAATCCCAGCTCACTGCAACCTTTGGTTCCCAAGTTCAAGCCATTCTCCTGCCTCAGCCTCCTGAGTAGCAGGGACTACAAGAACATTGCCAGTATGCCTGGCTAGACATCATTTTTACTAAGATTCCTGATTTTCTTTAGGATAGCAATGCACTATGCACTCAGCAATGTATTTTAAAAAAAATGGTTTTCCAGGTTCCCATGTCACAATGTATAACCAGTGGGACTTAAGTAAGTCTCTTGAGTGGGGTACCCTTCTGGATAAAAATACAAAGTCTTTTTTTCTTTTGAGAAGGAGTCTCGCTCGGTCACCCAGGCTGGAATGCAGTGGTGCGATCTTGGCTCACTGCAAACTGCGCCTCCCGGGTTCACGCCATTCTCCTGCCTCAGCCTCCCGAGTTAAAAATACAAAGTCTTACAAAGGGAGGGATTTTGGTTCATTCTCCCTTGTTTCTTTTTCAAACTCAGAAGCAGTGCTTAGCGATAAAGGAGCTATCTTGAAGCCAAGGACAAAAGCTACATATCCAGAATGGTGGAGCAGAAAGTGGAAGGAGCATGGGTCATTAGCGATACCATAGAGCCGGTCTTCAGCAGCCCGCCTCTGACTTCCTATGATATAAGAAAAACAAGACACTTACACGGGTGGAAGAAATTGATTTAGGTATTTTGTTACATGTAGCCAAATGCAATCCTAATGCTAACAAACTGATCTTAAATAACTTGCTTAAATTAATATTCCGCTTTACAATAGGAAAGTCCAGATTTGAAGCCAGGTATTTTGCCTGTGAGGTCCATGTTTATAACCAATAATAAATCAGTTTATTCAAAATGAGGTACATTAATTATTTTTTTCAAAATTCTCAGCCATTCTAGCATAGCCAGTTGAAGCCTCTTAGAAGGCATTTTTTTTCCTCCAAGTAATAAAAAAAAAAGTTTGTACTTTAAAAATTTTATGTGGGAATACTAAAATTCTATCAGGTTCTGAGAATTTTCAATACCAAGTATAACTATAAAATAATGAATCTTTTAAACCACCTGATAAAATTCAAAAATCCAAAGGAGCATGTCTGTTCAAAGCTTGCACCCAAGGAGACTCCATTCTTTTTTCTGCAATGCTTCTTTCCATTTCTCAAACCCCTTGAGCAGCCCTGCTTGAGAAGTGACTGTAGAATCAGCCTATCGGCCTCAGAAGAAATTGGTTTCATGGCATCATTTTAAAGTGAAAATAAAATGACTATCTGCCTTATTTGCAGATTTGATTCCACATTGCTTTGAGGGGTTTAAAAATCAAATTATCGATAACATAATGAAGATTTATTACAGTTTGACATAATAAAAATCACAATATATCTGGCCTCATCTTCTCCGCTTCCCAGCATGTACCTAAACACCTTTTGCTCCAGCCACACCCTTCTCCCTATCCTTGCCACTCTCCATATCCTTGCCCCTTTCCCTATCCTTGCCCCTCTCCCTTCACTGTCTTCTTTTACGACCCCACCTGCCATGCTCTTTCCTCTCCTCAAATGTCTTTCCTCCATTCCATCCATACCATCTTGGTGAATCTCATTCAATCTGCTTGGTGAAACCTTTCTAGTTTCTTCCTCACCCCTATTTAGATCCTGTGTCCTATGTTCTCCCAGTACCTTCTACATATATATTTGGATGTGCTGTTAAAGTTACTTATGTGTGTTTTGCATCTCCTCCTGTCTTATAAGCTCCCATAGAGCATCGTAAAGTCAAGTAGGATGGAAGGTGAAAGGAGCTTGAAAATTTTTCCCGTCCATCCCTTCACATTACAGATGAAGAAACTGAGACTTGAAGAGGTTAAACAACTTGCTCAGGTTTTCACAGACGGCAGGAGTGAGGGCTCAATTTTTGGTTCCTCCAATTTCAGTACTACTGCCACTATATCATATTTTGCATTCCACACAGAACCAAGCACAGAGGTATATTCAGAGGACATAGTCATGTATTGTTGGTTAAATTTGATATTTAAGAATCAAATTGGCAACTGGGAAAATTAAAATGTCTAACAGTACTGAGTTTTGGGGAGTTGTGCACAAATGGGAGCTTTATACCTTGATGAATAGAATAAAAATGGGTGTAGTTTGGAGAAAATGCAGTAGTAATTAGTAAAAATGAAGGTGTTCATTTCTCAGTATCTGGAAATTTCATTCCTAGGTAATGAAACTCTAGGTAAAGGTAACTCTAGGGAACCCCTCAGTAAGTACACAGAGAAGATAGATACAAGAATGTTTACAGCTAAAGTGTTTGTGGTAGCAAAATTCTAGATATCATCTAAATATATATCAATAGGAAATAGGATAAATAATTGTGGTTTATTAAAAATTTAATGTTATACAAGGTGAATATTGACTTAGAACTCACGTATCAATGTAAATAAATTCACCAAACATGATATTGAGTGAATCCAGCAAACTGATAAATAATACATACAGTTTGATACCATTTTGATACCATTTATATAAATATTTAAACTAGGAAAGCAATATCATATATTACATAGGGTAACATACACATGCAAAAAAATATATGTGTGAGGACAGTCATGCTCAAGTGCAGAAATTACTGGAGATAAGGACAGAGGAAGTTGAGAGGGTACTAATAGACCCCAGAGCATCGGTAATCAATTATTTTAAAGCTTTGTGATTGGTACATGCATGCTTGTTGTATTATTCTTTATATTTCTTTCTACAAGCTAAACATTTCATAATAAGGTTTGAAAATTAATTTTAGAAACTGGCTATACCACTAGTTTGGAGGGCAGTTCCAAAGGGAAATATCCAAGTATACTCTGAGTGATATCAGAATAAAGAAATGTAAATCCAGTGAGGTGACTATTTTGGAGGTAACAGTAGTTACTTGGATGTATACTTTTTAAATGTTTATTAAAACAATCCACCTATTTTCTTGTACTAATGTTTGTTTTATGCCCAATTAACTCTGAACAAAATAACTGCCTTAGCAAAATATGGACAGATAAATACAGTGATATGCAAGAATTTTAAGAGCAAAACAGGCACGTCTAAGGTGGCAACTGGTAAATCCTGGATTCTGCATGCAATAGACAATATTCAAATGCTTTCGGTATCATATTTTTTTGTGACTAGTGCTGGCTATGCCCAGAAAATTTCAGGGGCAAGGGAGATAATCCATTGATTGTGCTTTCTGGATTTCTTTATAAAATTTTAGTTACTAAGAGCATTGTAAGTTTTTTAAGGTAAAAGAGAGTTCATAGAACATCTAGTTGCTGCCATTGGTTCACAAGTTAAGATGCCTAGATGCTATGAGGTCCAGTTACCTTCCAAAGTCACAAGGGGATTTAGGGGAAAAAGGGCAGAGTCAAGAACTGATGTGCCTTTCTTTTTTCCTACTTAATTGTGTGAGCTGACCACTCAGTAGTTACTGGTGAGTTGGAATTAGAACTCTACCCACTTTCAACAAGTTGCACTGGGGTCTTTCAGGGGCGGATCTTTCCTATAAAATGGAAAAGGAGAGCTCCTGGGAATATACTGAAGAGAAATGAAAACACAGGTGTAGAAAAAGACTTGTATACAAATGTTTATACTAGCATGATTTGTCGAAGTCAAAAACTAGAAACAACTCCAAAATCTGTCAACTGGTGATTGATCAAAACAATGTATTATATTGACAGAATGGAACATGATTTAGCAATAGAAGCAAACTGAGACATGCTACCACAGAGTTGGACTTTCACATTATGTGATCTGAAAGAAATCACACACAAAAGATCACATACTGTGTAATACAATTTATATAAAATATCCAGAAGAGGCAAATCTACAGAGACAAAATGTAGACTAGTGTTTGCCTGGGGCGGGGGTGTGAACGGCTGTTACTGTAAGGAAGCATGAGGAATCTTTTTGAGGCAATGAAAATATTCTGATGTTAGATTTTGGTGATGGTTATATGGCCCTGTAAATTTCCTAAAAGTCGTTCAGTTGTACACTTAAGTGGGTGAATTTTATGATGTGCAAATTATACCTCAAAAAAAGCTATTTTAAAAAATGGTGAGGGGATAGCTTGTTCCTAAAAGACCTCAAGGTTATTTAACTCCATTCACTCTGCCAGGTACCTTGCTATCCCTTCCATAATACTTATATTCTCAACACCCAGAGTATCATAAACTTATGCCCCTCAGAACACATCATTCTGAAGCCAAAGTTAACATTATTTTTTGGGAGATCTTAGTACATAGTGGGCATTTTAATAATTTCACCCTTTTATTCCCCCCATGACCCTATCAGATAGACGTTATTATTAACTCTATTTTAATAATGAGAAAAAGGAATAATTTATTCAGTGTCATACAGCTGGCACAGAGTGGAGGAGAGACTTGAACCCTTGATTTCTGAGCTTTAACTCTCAACCACCATGCCACTGCCTGCCAATTAGGTGTTCTATGAATGCTTGTTGGATTTAAAAAAAAAAAGATGAGTTTTTGTAGCTAGTTTCTTAAACTGGCTTTGCAACAGACAGTAGGCACTTGGATGAAGAACTCTTTGTTTCACAATTTAGCACACTTAGGAAAATAACATGCTTATTACTTCCTGTAATTTATTACTAAAGTGCTATGATAGAGTAGTGGTATAAAAATTTCCGAAGTTTTTGCACCGAGTTATTAAAGAACAGCAGAAGATTGCCTTTTGGCCACTGGCCATGAGCCTTATCAACAGAAGCATCCATTCTTTCCTTTTAACACATCTTTAATTTATTATGGCAGGTTTATGTAGTAGATTTTTATTGATTTTTTTTGGTTGTTTTCAAAGACAGAATGCCAGTATGTATTGCCATGGACTTTTTTTTTCTTTTTAATTTAACTGGTGGAAAAAAGTTTAATGGTTAAATGTCAGCAAGAGGTAAAAACTATATTTAAATTAAATGATGGCTTTGGGAGCATAGAACGAAAAAATACAAAAGACTGGGATTAGATTCAGGAACTTACATTAAAATCCAAAAGTTGTACTAACACTTTGAGAAACTTGCTTTTCACATTAATTAAATGAGAATGATACAACGTACCTTACAGTGCTATTGTGAATATTAAAGGTCTATGAATTTATAGATATATCTGTGTGCAGAAAGTATTTGTTCAATTAAGGCCTACTGATTTTTTTTTTTAATTTTAGGGTATTTTATTTTATTGCATTTGCTTGTCAACACACATGTTTTTAGATGCTTTACTCCATACTGGTCCCTGGGGGTAAAAAGACTTACGAGGGAGGCAGAGTACTTGCCTAAAAAAAAATTTATACTCTAGGAGGGAAAACAAGTAAGACATGAATAAAGACAAGTATTATTAAAGCAAAATCACCAATTCTGTTGAGAATTAAGAAGCAAGCAAATTACCAAAAATGGAAAAATTACATGTTTCTGTGGGATTGAAGGGACATCTATTTCAAGAGCATGACCAGATAATATGAACAGAGGTCCAAATGCTAAGAAAGAACCAACAATGAAAGGACTGCAGGGAAACAGCATTTCAGGAAGAAAGAACAGCTTGTCCAAAGGCTCTGAGGTGGTAAAGACCTTGGTGTGTTACAGGAGTTCAAAGAAAATAATTGAAGCTGAAACATTGTAAGAACAATTAGAGAGGCAGGTAATACTTGATAAACCATAAAAAGAATTTGAAATTTTATTCTAAATAAAATTGGAAGTCACTGGATGGTTTTGAGGAATAGTATGATATAGTACACATTTTAAGAAATGCTTTGAATTGGAAACAGCAGGATCAGAAACAAGGAGGACAGATAGGAAGTTGTTTCAGTACTAAACACAGAAAGAAATGGGACTCTCCACTGATGTAATACATTACAGGAAATGGAGAGAAGGGTTTAATCTATTTGGGATGAAGACAGCAAGGCTTGTTAAGGATTGGATGAGAGTGGAGATAGAAAAAGTGGAATCAAGACCAAGTCAGGGTTGCTGTGCCTGTGTTTCTGACTTGAGATGTTGGACAGTGCCATTTACAGAGACGGGGATTGAAGGGAGGTTTGAAGGTAGAATTGACAGTTCTCTTTTGAACAGGTAATGTTTACAATATCTCTGAGTTATTCCATGGGACATAACTGGTCCCATGTCTTATCCATTGAGATGGATAAGATACTTGGAATGCTGTTGGAGGTGTAAATCTGGAGTCATCACCATAAAAATGGTACTGGGCATAGGCAAATTGCTGGGGATGTTTCATTCTTCTAACAATAAAAAAAATCAGAATCCTTGGATTAATTTCCATATAATATACCATATTAATTAGCTTATAGTATCTATCTGGTCCCAACAGAGGGGTTAATATAAAGTTCCAATGGGCTTCTGAATAGGTTATATTCTAGAGGATGGGGCAATCAAATTTGCTGCTTCTGATTCCATTTTATGTAAATAAACTTGCATGGATTAACACTAGCTTTTAAAATGTTATAGGTCCTTGGAATCACTTGTTTTGGGATTATGAATAATGCTATTAAACTGCTGGATGTTGACTTTCTACTAAATTTTGTACACGTAGATGCTCTTATTATCATGTATACAACTGACTAAGGACCTACTGTGTGCCATGCATTGTTACAAGTACTGGGGAAGAGATCATGTTTCTTCCCATAAAGTGAGTCTAATTGGGAGGAAACAGACATGTGAATTTATAATTACTGTGAAATATGAAACATCCCATATTCTAGGATGACAGCAAAGACAAGAAACTGATAAACGTCTAAAGGTTAGAAGACATTTCACGGAAAACCTAGTATTTAAGTTGAATCATGATAGATGAGCAGAAATTTCTAGAAAAACAAGGTAGAAAAGAATGTTCCATAAAAAGGACATCTGTAAGGCAGAGAAAGTGAAATATCATAAAATATTTCTTGTGGCTATATTGATTATTTAATTCAGCACTTAGTATAAGACCTGACACATATCAAACACTTAATAAATATCTGTTGAATGAATGAGCAAATTAGTGAATAAATGAGCCAAACAATTTTTCTTACTCAAGACAATTTACTGGGCCCCAGCTTCTGGGCAAAGGAAGTAGATGACTTCTTGTGCATAGATTTCATGTTGTCAAAATGAGATACAAAATATATACTTGCATATGAAATTCCTAGAGACAATATCAACAGGTACATGATAATGTAGTAAAAGTATATGTGTTTGTGTGTTTGCAAAGATTGAGAGAGAGGGAGAGAACAAGGGAAGAAAGAGGAAGGGAAGAAAGACACAAAATAAATTTTAAAAAGCATCTAGAGGGAAATTTCATAAAAGCATTAAATGAAATTGCTCTGAAGTGACATGTAGTATAAGCTGCTCAACAGAAACTATGAACTATTAAGATCAGGAAGGGGAAACTGTATCTGCATATTAGTTTTAGCCCACAGAGCAAAAAAAATAGTCAAAGTTGAGAATAGAAAGTCAAAACGAAAGACTCAATTAACTAAGGAAGAAGAGGACACAGTGTCTTACACATGAACAAGGACAACTATTAGGGACTGGGAAACAGTCAATAGAAGAGTAGGACACAGGAACAAATTAGGAGTTAATCCCATTTAATTTCAGTCCTGATCCAGGTTGGGCTTTAAAGGGGCAGGTTTTAGCTTTCTGCACCAATGAGTCGGTATCTTTAAGGTACCATCGATTCCTGCCACAAGTGATGGGCAAAGCACAAGGAAGAGAAGCTTTATTTCAAAAAGCAACAAAACAAATAGCAAAAAGAAACAACTGAGGCTGGAGTTGGAAAATTCTGCTAAAATTCATTTGCAAGAGGTAATCATTCACTTGAGGTAAGAGTAAGCAAGTTCAATGGCAACACTTCTTATGTTTGAAGACGAAGCTAAAGCTCCTTATTCTTTAAGGACATCACTTTTTTGTTGAAAACCATTCACACGGAATGCTCTATAGGGCTTCAATTAAATTCAAATAGGATTAAATGCAAAATTATTTATTATTTTCTCATTGACAGAATTAATACATAAAGCTTTTCTGTACCTTGTAAACTGGCAAAATGAATGTCATCACTCATTTATCCAGTTTGTTTTTGTATGAAAGTGGATGGTGCAACGTTTAATTCCTGGAATTCATATAATCAGAATTCTGTAACTATAAATGTTATTATCTATAGCTCTTATAACTTTGATTCCACTGTGTTCTTTACAGTCAGTGCTTCAAAGGAATATTTCACAACAGTAGTTCTGATGGTCTAAACTTATTCGGGTTAACATGTTTTTGTATCATATACATGCTGATCAATTTATGCTATAATTGACAACTTCTTTAATTGTACGTTTGTAAGAAATGATTCTCACTCCTTAGCGTTGTACTAATCAAATATTTCATGATGCCTCTGCTTCAATTATGATTACTTTTGAAAAAGTAGACTTGCTTTTGAACACTACTGTACATTTAAATTATCTATTAGATGATTTATTTAATGTTAATAGCAGTCCTCATATAATTAGATATACTAGACTAAAGAGGAAGGTATGCTTTTGCTTATGAAGTCTGAATACATTGCTTTTTAATGAATTATCCTACAGTAATGAACGGGAAACCTGTTAATATGTTAGTTGCCATGTTAAGATTCTACTTAAGGAGGCCTTGAGCTCATCTCAATTTATACTGACAAGCTGGTAGACCTGAAAAAATGTAAAATTGACATTTTTAGGTTGTTTTTATATCATCTTCCCCATTGAATAACAGTAATTAGGCTAACAATGCTTATCATAATTATCCCAGTCTGTCACCCTCTTCGATAATCTTTCTACCTGCATGGTACTATATGTAATATCCCCTCTTCTTGGAGTGCTCTTTCTTTTTGGCCTGGGAAACTCTCATTCTTCAAGACCTAATGTGAGTCTCGCCTCCTTTGGGAAGCCTTCCTTGATAAACCTTCAGACCCACTGTCAGCAGAATTAAGGCTTTCCTTATCTGAATTCCATAGCACCATACACCTTTCTCTGTACTGCTGCTGATGTTTTGGAACTGTGTGTTTGAAAGTTTTCCTCCCCCTCTAGATGGTGGAGTTCTTGAAAGAAATAACCTCATTGTATTATTTCTTATATACTGATACCTAACACAAGTTCTGATGTGTAGTAAGTATTCCATAAATATTAGTGGAGTAAAATCTATTGAAAAGAAAATCTCAAGTAGGTATTTAGAACTTGATTATTTTTATATTTTCATGCATTCATATCCTGCCTGCCAGTACAGTCATAAGTTCAATAAGTATGGAAACTGTGTATGTTTTTCTATATCCTCTTGGAAGTATATAAAACAGTATTTTTTAATATTGTAGATAATTAAATGTTGTATATTAGTTGTCAGTATTATTTATCAGTCAGCATACAATCGTAGAAGGCATAAAGTCATTATTATGTGCATTGTTTTACACAGACTTAGCACTTATTGAAATTATTCAGATGTTAGGTTTATTTTTTGCTTTTGCAAGACTGAGGAAGCCTAGTATATACTTGTGATAACTTAAATACCAAAGAAGGCAAAGATACTTTGCTCTCAAGAGATGCAGTTTTTTCATTTCTTAACATGCACTGGGCTAGAGCCCACTGCCCTGAATGGAGAGTCATGGCCCAGCAGCATTTACCACAGGGTAACTGAAGTAGCCTGGGGCCTTGAGTGAACATCTGGGGTAGCAAGGTGGTACTCACCATCGGCCTGGGGCCTAGGGAAGAGACTCCTCTGTTTGTGGAAAGGACAGAGAAGAGTAGGAAGGGCTTTGTTTTGTGGCTTGAATGCCAGCTCAGTCACAGTAGAATAGAGCACCAGGTAGATTCCTGAAGTTTCTGACTTCAGGCCCTGGCTCCTGGATGTCATCTCTGGACCTGTCTGGGACCAGTGGAACTTGCCGCCCTGAAGGGAAGGAAATAAGCCTGGCTGGATTTGCCACAGGCTGATGGTGGCGCCCTAAAGAAATGAGTGAACACAGGCAGGTAGCCAGGCAGCAGTTACTGTGGGCCTTGGGCAAAGTAAATAAGGCACCAGTGCTGTACTGTCTTTGGGTCTGACTCAGTACAGTCTAACTGGTGGTAGCCACAGAGGTGCTTGTGTCACTCCACCCCCAGCTCCAGGCAGCTCAGCACACAAAGAGTGACTCTGTTTGTTTCAGAGAAAGTTGAGGGAAGAGAAGAAGAGCCTCTGCCTGGTAATCCAGAGAATTCTTCCAGAAATTATCTGAGACCACCAAGGCAGTATCTCCATGAATCTGCAACAGCCATAGCATTACTGGACTTGGAATGCCCTCTAATGCAGATGTGGCTGCAGTGACCAAAAACTTAGATCACAACACCAAGGTCTCTTTGAATACCTTGAAATCCTTTCCCTGAAGGACAGGTACAAACAAGCCAACCACAAAGACTACAATAAATACCTAACTGTTGAATGCCCAGACAGCAATGAATACCCATAAGAATCAAGACCATCAAAGAAAACATGACCTCACTAAACGAACTAAATAAGGCACCAGTTACCAATCCTGGAAAGAGAGTTATGTGTCTTTTCAGATGACAATTTCAAAATAGCTGTCTTGAGGAAACACAAGTTAATTCAAGATAACCCAGAGAAGGAATTCAGAAATCTATTAGATAAATTTAACAAATATATTGAAATAACTAACTAGAATCAAGCAGAAATTCTTGAGTTGAAAAATGCAATTGACATACCAAAGAATGCATCAGACTTTCTTAACAGCAGAATCAATCAAGCAGAAGAAAGAATTATTGAGCTTGAAGACAGACTATTTTAAAATATTCAGTCATAGGACAAAAAAATCAGAAAGAATTAAAAAAGAACAAAGGATGCCTACGTGATCTGGAAAATAGCCTCAAAAGGGCAAATCTGAGTTATTGGCCTTAAAGAGGAGATAGAGAGAGAGAGCTACGGGTAGAAATTTGATTCAAATGGATAATAACAGAGAACTTCCCAAACTAGAAAAAGATATTATTCAAGTACAAGAAGCTTATAGAACATCAAGCAGAATTACCTCAAATAACACTACTTCAAAACATTTAATAAACTCCCAAAGGTGAAGTATAAAGGAAGGATCCTAAAAGCAGCAAGAAAACATAAACAAATAACATACAATAGGTCTCCAATATGTATGGCATCAGACTTCTCAGTGGAAATCTTACAAGACAGGAGAGATTGGCATGACATGTTTAAAGTGCTGAAGGAAATTTATCCTAGAATAGCAAATCTGGTGAAAATACATTTCAATCATGAAGGAAAAATAGAGACCTTCCCAGAAAAACAAAAGCTGAGGAATGTTATCAACACCACATATGTCCTATAAGAAAGGCTAAAGGGAGTTCTTCAATCTGAAAGAAAAGTATGTTAATGAGAAAATATCATATGAAGTTACAAAGTCACTGGTAATAGTAAGCACACAGAAAAACATATTAAGAACACAGAATATTATATCACTGTAATCGTCGTGTGTAAACTACTCGTATATTGAGTAAAAGCACTAAAGGATAAGTCTATCAAATAATATAACTGCAGCAACTTTTTAAGACACAATACAATAATAAGATATAAACAGAAACAACAAAAAGTTTAAAAAGAGGAGGAATTAAAATGCATAACTTTTATTTTCTCTTTGCTTGTTTGTTTGCTTATGCAATCAGTGTTAACAACAGTTTAAAATAATAGGTTATAAGGTATTATTTGCAAGTCTCATGGTAACCTCAAATCAAAGAACTTACAACAGAAACACAAAAAATTAAAAGCAAGAAATTAAAACATACCACCAGAGAAAAACACCTTCACTAAAAGGAAGACAGAAAGGAAGGAAAAAAGGAAGAGAAAACCAAAAAAACAACCAGAAAACACATAACAAAATGGCAGGGGTAAGTCTCTACTTATCAATGATAACATTGAATGTAAATGGATTAAATTATCCAATCAAAAGACAGAGTAGACGACTGAATTAAAAAAATAAACAAAAAAACAAGACCCAATGATCTGTTGTCTACAAGATACACATTTCACCTGTAAAGATACACACTTCACCTGTAAAGATACATATAGACTGAAAAAAAAGGTACGAAAAAAGATGTTTTATGCAAATGGAAACCAAAAAACAGCAGGATTGGCTACAGTTAGACAAAATAGATTTCAAGACAAAAACTATAAAAAGAACAAAGAAGAGATGAAGAGATCAATTCAGCAAGGGGGTATAACAAATATGTGTGCGTATGTGTATATATATATATATATATCCAACTCTAGAGCACCCAGATGTATAAAGCAACTGTTATTAGAGCTAAAATGGCAGATATACCCCAATACAATAATGTAATAGCTGGAGACTTCAACACTCACTTTTAACATTGAACTGATCATCTAGACAGAAAATCAACAAAGAAACATCAAACTTAATCTGCCACAGACTAAATAAACCTTGGATATTTACAGAACATTATCTCTACCAGCTGCAGAATACACATTCTTCTTCTAAGCACATGGATTCTCAAGGATAGACAATATGTTAGGCCACAAACACGTCTGTAAAAATTCAAAACAATTGAAATTATATCAAGTATCATCTTTGACCACAATAGAATAAAACTAAAAATCAGTAACAAGAGGAATTTTGAAAACTATACAAACACATAGAAATTAAACAACAGGCTTCTGAATGACAAGTGTGTCAATAAAGAAATTAAGAAGGAAATTTAAGAAATTTCTTGAAACAAATGATAGTGAAAACACAACATGTATAAACCTGTGAGATATAGCAAAGGGAGTCTTAAGAGGAAAATTTATGGCCGTAAGTGCTCACATCAAGAAAGTAGAAAAATTTCAAATAAACAATCCAGCAAAGCATCTTAAAGAGCTAGAAGAGCAAGAGCAAACCAAACCCAAAGTTAGTAGAAGTAATAAAGATCAGAGCAGAAATAAATGAAATGAAAACAAGGAAAACAGTACAAAAGATCAATGAAACATAAAGTTTGTATCTTGAAAAGATAAATAAAATTGACAGAACTTTAGACAGACTAATGAAGCAAAAAAGAGAGAAAACCAAATAAATAAAATCAGAGATGAAAAATAAGTCATTATAACTGATGATTCAGAAATTCAAAGGATGACTAGAGGCTACTATGAGCAACTATATACCAATAAATTGGAAAACCTAAAATAAGTAGGTAAGTTCACAGACACATACATCCTACTAGATTGAACCACAAAGAAGCCCAAAACCTGAGCAGGCCAATTACAAGTACCAAGATCAAAGATGTAATAAAAAATATCCAAGAAAAAAACCCAGGACCCACTGGCTTCGCTGCTGAACTCTATCAAACATTTAAAGAAGAATTAACACCAGTCCTACTCAAACTATTCTGAAAAATTAGGAGGAGGGAATACTTCCAAACTCATATTATGTGAGTTGCAGGATACAAAGTCAATATAAAAATCCATAGTATTTCTATATGTCAACAGTGAGCAATCTGAAAAAGAAATCCAGAAAATAATCCCATTTATAATAGTTGCAAATAAAATCAAATACCTAGGAATTAACCAAGGAAGTGAAAGATCTCTACAATGAAAACCATAAAACACTGATGCAAGAAATTGAAAAGAACATAAAAAATGGAAATATATTCCATGTTCATAGATTGAAAAAACAATATTATTAAAATGTCCATACTACCTAAAGCAATCCATGGATTTGATGCAATTCCTATCAAAATAACCAATGGCAATCTTCACAGACATAGAAAAAACTATCCTAAAATTTATGTGGAACCACAAAAGACCCAGAAAAGCCAAAGCAATCCTGAGTAAAAGAAAAAAAAAAAAAAAAAACTGGAGGAATCACATTACCTGACTTTAAATTATGTTTCAGAGCTACAGTAATAAAAACGGTAAGGCACTGGCATAAAAACAGACAGATAGAGCAATGGAACAGAATAAACAACCCAGAAACAAATTCTTACATCTACACTCAACTCATTTTTTGACAAAGGGGCCAAGAACATACATTGATGAAAGGAGAGCCTTTTCCATAAATGGTGCTGGGAAAACTGGATATCCATATGCAGAAGAATGGAACTAGACCTCTATCTTACACCATATACAACAATCAAATAAAAATGGATTAAATACTTAAATCTGAGACTTCAAACTTTGAAACTACTAACAGAAAATGTTGAGAAAATTCCCCAGGACATTAGAATAGGCAAAGATTTCTTGTGGAATATACCACAAACACAGGCAACCAAAGCAAAAATGGACAAAAGGGATCATATCAAATTAAAATGTTTCTCCACAGCAAAGAAAACAGTCAACCAGGTGAAGAAACTTCCTACAGAATGGGGAAAAGTAAGTACAAACTCTGCATCAGACGAAGGATT
Organism: Gorilla gorilla gorilla; assembly: GCF_029281585.2. Classification (NCBI taxonomy): domain Eukaryota; kingdom Metazoa; phylum Chordata; class Mammalia; order Primates; family Hominidae; genus Gorilla; species Gorilla gorilla. Next base: position 29,509,855 of record NC_073227.2, on the reverse strand, counting down.
AATAACCAGAATATATAAGGAACTCAAAACAACTCCATAGGAAAAAAATCTGATAATACACCTTAAAAGTGGGCAAAAGATTTGAGTAGATATTTCTCAAAAGAAAAGGTATAGTTGCCAAACAGATATATGAAAAGTGCTCAACATCACTGGTCATTAGAGAAATGCAAATCAAAACTACAATGAGATATTGTCTCACCCCAGTTAAAATGGTTTTTATCTAAAAGACATTCAATAACAAATGCTGGCAAGGATATGGAGAAAAGGGAACACTAGTACACTATCGGTAGGAACGTAAATTAGTACAACCCCTATGGAGAACAGTTTGATGATTCCTCAAAAAAACTAAAACTCATTTGATCCATAAATTCCACTGCTAGGAAAGGAAGTTATAATAGTATATCAAAGAGTTATCTGCACTCCCATCTTTTTCGCAGCACTATTCACAATATCCAAGATACGGAAGCTACTTATGTGTCTATCAAAAACAAATGGATAAAGGAAATGTAGTACATTAACACAATGGAGTACTACTCAGCCATAAAAATGATTGAGATCCTCTCATTTGCAACAACATGGATGACACTGGAGGTAATTATGTTAAGTGAAATAAGCCAGGCACAGAAAGACAAACTTCGCATGTTCACACTTAATTGTGGGAGTTAAAAATTAAAACAATTTAACTCATGAAGATACAGAGTAGAATAATGGTTACAAGAGTCCAAGAAGGGTATTGGGGCTGGGAGAATGGGGATGGTTAATAGATACAATAATATCATTCTATAAAGTGAATAAGGTCTAGTACTTGGTAGCACAACAGGGTGGCTACAGTCAACACTAATTTGTACATTTGAAATGACTAAGAGCATAATTGAATTGTATGTAACACAAAGAAAGGATAAAAGCTTGAGATTAGAGATATCTCATTTGATTATTACACGCCACATGCCTGCATACATATCTCATGTATTCCATATATATATACTTACAAAAGAGATGCCATTTCTCAGTGTGGCCATAATTGACTCATACATATTTCAACATTTGATGAAAATTTGGCAACACTTCATCAATTCATCACCAGAAGTCATTAGGGATTCTTTTTAGATTTCAGTTATACCATCAATTCCCTTTAATTCAATTCTGCACAATTATCAATTATGCAAATATTAATTGAACATTTACTAAATGTTATGCCTTGGGCAAATTGCTGTTAGATATAATGGAAATATTTTGAGGACAAGGACAAGCAGTCTAGAATTCTATTTCTGGTTATTTCTCTTATCTTTTAAGTGATTTAGAATGTATTACTTAACTTCTTTGACACCAGATTTTTAATCTTGTGACAGGGATATGAATCTGAATCACATAGATGGTTATTTAACAAAAACAGGAGTGGTATAGTGTTTGGCATTTAGTTGCTTCTCAACAAACATTAAACTTCGGATTCACTTAAATGAAGTGTCCCTTTTCACCATGTCACCATTTATACAATAGAAGAACAAAGCAGGAAGGACTCCTTTAGAAGGCCGGTGCCAGCTACAAACAATGGGACTCTAGGTTGTTTTCCAGATGTCCTTATTTTAACAGCATTATTATGTGTTGTATTTTTAGGGGAGAATGTGTGCCAGGATGGTATTATAATTCAGTTTCAATTACAGTAACTGTTATGTGTTATAGGCTAGCCAAAAGTTGGCAGGTAGCCTGTGCACAAGCCCTGGATTTAATAGGAGTAATGGCTTTGCAAGCCCACTTCAGCTCCTCATTACTGTCTCCTTCTGATTTAGTTGTGGCCTCCTCCCCTGAGGTTGGGTGTTGATACCATCTCCTCAGCTGGCTCAGGTTTCTGGAAAGATGTTCATTCTGCCTTAGAACTGCCAGAAATCTATTTCTTATATTTTCTGTTAAGTACAGTGGGACAAAACATAGTCCCTCATTTCCTTCCTTCCTTCCTTCCTTCTGTCCCTCCCTCCCTCCTTCCTTCCTCCTTTCTTCTTTCCCTTTCTCTTTTTCTCCTTCCCTCCTTTTCTTCCTCCCTCCCTCCTTTCCTTCCTTTCTTCCTTCCTCCCCTGCCTCTGTCCCTCCCTCCCTCCTTCCTTCCTTTTTTCCTTCTCTTCCTTCCCTTCCTCCATTTCTCTTTCCCTCCTTTTCTCTCCCCCTCCCTCCCTCCTTCCAACCTTTCTTCCTTCCTTCCTTCCCTCTGTCCCTTCCTCCCTACTTCCTTTCTTCCTTCCTTGCTTTTTCCTTACTCCTTCCTTCCTTCCCTTCCTTCCCTTCTTCTTTTTCTCCTTCCCTCCTTTTCTCCCTCCCTCCTTCCTTCCTTCCTCTCTCCCTCCCTCCCTTCTTTCCTTCCTTCCCTCCTTCCCCACTTCTCCCACTGCCTCCCTCCTGCCTTCCTTCTCTCCTTCCTTCTCTCTCTTCACATTCTTCATTCCCTTCCTCCTTCCTTGTTTCTTCCTTCATTTTCTTCTTCCTCATACTCCTGTTCTTTTTATTCTCCCTTCTTCTCCCTCTTCTTCCTCCTACCCCTCCATCTTCCATGTTGTATTGCTACCCACTTAATCCTTTTGCCAAAAGCCTTCTTCATATTGTCTACCCATTTAATATTTTATTCCATTTTTCTTACTAGTTCTATCTTGTAGAACACTTAGACGTCTTCTCTATTACCTATACTTATATCTTCCCAATATCTGTAGATTCTTATCTTCCCTGGTTGTCACTTAGCCACATAATAGGCATTTATCTCCTTTAATCTAGCCTCATAAATCAAACCTTTCTTTTCCCTACTCATCTTTTTATCATTCTCTAAATGGTTTTTAATTTGTCTTTGTCTTTCTGGAATGGAAGTGCCTCAAACTAAATGCAGGATTCAAGGCTGAAACCTTGCTGGCTGCATTTTGCCATTCTTTTATTCTGAACAAACATTTCATAACAAATAACCATAGTATGGCTCTTTATCTTGCCAGTTCATTACTTTGCAAATGTATGCAGAATAAGTTCTTACTGAGGTCTTTTGAAGTAGATTAAAAAATGCATTTTTTCCAGAACTCAGGAGGCCAAAGGTTTAAACTCAGATTTACCACAATTCATGACCTTTCAGCTAAAATTCTGCAGGACTAACTTTCCTCTTTTTTTTTTTTTTTTTTTTAAGACAGATTCTTGCTCTATTGCCCAGGCTTGAGTACAGTGGCACCATCTCAGTTTGTTGCAACCTCTTGGGTTTAAGCAATTTTCCTGCCTCAGCCTTCAGAGCAGATGGGATTACAGGCACGTACCACCATGCCCAGCTAATTTTTGTCTTTTTAGTAGAGATGGGGCTTCGCCATGTTGGCCAGGCTGGTCTGAAATTCCTGGCCTCAAGTGATCCACCCGCCTTGGTCTCCCAAAGTGCTGAGATTACAGGCATGAGCCACCGCTTCCAGCCTAGGAATCAATACTGTCATATCTCATGTACAGGACCTAGACTGGGGCCAGGAAAGCAAAGCTCACAGGGTACTTGCAAATCCTGAGAATGAGCACCACCTTACATTTTGCATCTAAGATGCCTCACTAAAACACTATAGTAGGTATAAAAATCCTTTAAAAAATGCTAACACATAAACACATATAAGATCTCACCATCATTGTTCTTCACCAGTTCTACCCAACACAATTTGTTAGCAATAGAATGATTATACACTTGGAGCTCACCTATGCCAAGCCCTTCTCTATAGTTTCCTTGACACACTCTTTCAAGTTTCCCAGTGCCCGAGTATGCTAGCCCCTGCTTAGCCAGGCACCTTCAGGCCAGAGCACCTAAATCGGTAAACCATTCAATCACAGAGATTATTTCCTCATTGTGCCATCAAAATGTAATTATTTAGATGCCTGTTCCCTCCAAACTCTGCTTATCTGCTTCCTTGAAGATAACTTGCTTATCAGATGAAATTGTGTTTTGTTGCTGTGTCTGTAATGAAGTACTGGTTTAATGTGTAATCTGTTTCAGATCACAAATTTACAATTTCAATAAGGTTAACTGTAGAAATGATGCTTTTCTCTCCAAGTGCTCTAATACATGGTTTAGAAAACTCTCCTGATGATGAACTACAGTAAGAAGTGCATTTTTTATCATAACCAGGAACATATAGAAAAACACAAATAAATATAACTGAAAAGGATTTCACAAAATAATGCCTTTTCTATTTGCAAAACACTCACCAGTTCTATCCTATTCTTTTTTCTTTTTCTTTTCTATTCCATACTGCTAATCATGAACTCATCAAGTTGATTTTGCTATCCATTAGTGGGACACAACAAGTTTTGTAAAACAAAAACACACCCTAAAGGATTCTGTTTTTGTGGAAGTGAGCTGATTGTTGTGGAAAAGTTTTTGACTGATGTCTGTTTGGATCTGTGTGTGTGTCTTGTGTGCATCTGTGTAGGGTGGCCAGGAGAATATACTGGATGGTCTTGACCATGGGTAGAAAGAAGTTCACCTTCACAAGGGGAGGACTATCCAGTGTGCATAGATATTTATCAGGCTACTAGGTGATTCAAATTTCTGAGGAATTCAGCAAGATATGATGGGCCTAGACATAACAGTGGAATGTCCAGGAGAAGGCAGCCTCCAGAGTTGCAGAGTGGTGGTAGCATTAGAAGAGTTTCTAGGAAAAGATTCTGGGTAATTGAGAGGCAGGTACTAGGAATAAACTATGGATTTAGACATAAGGGGAAAACTAGTTATAAGAACTGCAGTATAAGTTCACAGCAAGGCTGAAGGCAAGGTTCACTCCGTGTATAACATGTGTCTGTTGATTTGTTATTCCTTAAGTCCATTCTGACTGCAGACATGATTTGTCCAAGTACCTGTCAATTGCAACCAAATGATCAAAGCTGTAAGCAAAGCCAGCATGATCAAGCCGTGCCTGGTAGACCTTGGGAAGCAGACAGGTCTTGGCTCCCTTTAGATTTATCTTTTCCATTTTCCTTTGCCTATGAATAGAGCAGGCCCTAAGTACCAGGCTAGAATTCGCACCTCGTTGAATGTATTTTAGTGCATTTTTCTCCAACTTATTTCATAAGTTCTCTCTTTAAATTGTTGTGATAGGTCATCTGCTTAGAGTTGTTCCTCATTCTTCACAGGTGTGTACAACCATTATCAATTTAGTAAAATTCTGGAGTTCAACGTTTTTAACAGGAGGGATTATGTTGAGTTTTTTTTCACAGCTTGTTTATGGCCTAAATATAATTCCCTTTCAAACAATTTCTCATTGAAAGACTCTTCATGTTTCTAATGTCCAGGAAACATATAAACCCAAGAGGGTTTTTACTAACCTTGTAAAACTGCAGGATTACACTCATGAAGAGAAAAATAAGCTTCTCTTCATGCTCAGGCTCTTTAACAAATGAATCCTAAGTTCATGTATAAACTTGCAGTTAATAAGACACATATCAAAAAGCACTGCAAAAAAACCCAGGATTTTAGAAAGAAAAAAACACGAGTAGTGTGTCATTTTCGCTTCCACTATTTGGTGGTACAATAGTGGCACAGTACTTATATACACAATGCATAACTCTCAAAAAATATAAAAGCAAATAAATGATAAAATATGTAGAAAAATGACCTTTTCAAAATCCCATTTCAAACATTCAAAGTCAGTGGCTTAAGTGAATAGTGAATCTATGATACCTTTTCCAAATAGAGTAGAATTATAGAGGCTCTTTCTACCTTGAGTAGCAAGAAATTAATTATTAGGATTGCTTTGACTCACAGTGATGCTGTGAACTTCCAATTATTCCAGGTAATGTAAGCAAGGATTGTACATAATTGAAATTTAATGATAACACAAAAGGCTTATTCTAACCATTAATTTCAATCTTTTTCCGTAGCAAACCTTTACATGAGCTAATGAGAATAGCTAAGTTACTTGTGTGTCATTTTACCTGTCTTTTTTAAAATGTCTCCCTCTTTGGTAAAGCTGTTTACAAGAAGTAAATCAGTGATCATCAAAATGTGATTTGAAGAGGTTTGGAAAGTTTGAGCCTGAGGGCAGCCAGGTGTCAGCTAGAGCAGGCAGGGAAGGATGATTTATAAATCGGATTTAAAGACAGTTCCTGTATTAGTCTGTTTTCACACTGCTGGTAAAGACATACCCAAGACTAGGCAATTTACAAAATAAAGAGGTTTATTGGACTTACAGCTCCACATGGCTGGGGAGGCCTCACAATCATGGTGGAAAGTGAAAGACACGCCTCACATGGCAGCAGAGAATAGTAGAGAGCTTGTGCAGGAAGACTCCTGTTTTTAAAACCATCAGATCTCCTGGGACTTATTCACTATCATGAGAACAGCATGGGAAAGACCTGCTCCTGTGATTCAATTACCTCCCACCGGGTCCCTCCCACAACAAGTGGGAATTCAAGATGAGATTTGGGTGGGGGCACAGCCAAACCATATCAGTTCTCAAAAGAGGATCTCCGAAATGTTTCTGCAAGGCCAGCACCATTATAACCATAATATAGCTTCTCAATGATTTCTTGATAAATATGCACACTTTCTATTCTTTATAGTCACACATTGTCACCTTATATGTATAATAGGAGTTAGTGTTTGCTTGTTTACCAAGTTGTCAACATTATTGTTAACAATCCCTTGAAAAATCCTTGGTTTATTTAAATAGATATTTGCTCATTTGATTTCCTCCATAAATTGTTACCTTTTATTCTCAAAATAAAGAGATCCATGGAGAAATTATTAAAGGTGTTTTTGGACACAGAATAGTAAACATATTTTTACAACTTCATATTAGTTAATAAAAATGATTTCTATGTTCATTAATCAAAATGTGCTGATGGACTTTATGTTAAATCATTAAGGATTTAAAATATGAAAAGGGGATAGTTGGCATGTAAGTTGAGAGTTTGATCAAATCCAACTCAATAGTAAAAACTATTTGAAATACTTGATACTCCATACCAATTGCCAAGTTTTCCCTTTGCTAATGGCAAGCATTTATATCCCACAAGAACACTAAATCGTCTTGTAAGTATCTCCTGAATGGCCATCTAAGAAATGTGAAGGCCAGAGCAGCTCATAAGAACAAAGTGATGTTACCTTTGAGAATACCATGCTGGGCATTTTTGGGTACCTAAAGAAAAGGAATATATATTATAAAACCCCGAGCCAGTTATTCCCAGAACAGAAGCTGACTTCTGTAAACTTGGTTTAATAATTTGGCAGCCTGTATCAATCAGTAGGGTGGTAGCAAGTACATAATTATTTCAAGACAATGCATTTGAATGTTCAATACAGTAAACAGTTAATATAGAAAATAAAACAGGAGGAAGAAGCATCATTTAGCACATTGGTGATTCGCTGGATTGTCCTGGAACGTTCTGCGTTGTCTTAAAATAACTCTGGATTTTCCAGTTCAACTAGCTAGCTATTTTGCTGGTTAAGCTTCTGTACTTGCTATCAAACTGACTCTCAACATAGCCTTCACACATTAGTGCCAACCAGCTTCAAGTTCCCAGGTTGCCAGTGGTCTCACTTTTCATGCACAAAGGTGACAAATGAAAATCTGTTATATCATGGTGTTAATGATTAAAGTTTTCTGCCATTTGAGTTATTTTCAGGACACCTGAAATGCTTAATGTGAAAAATTAAATCTTTAATGGTTGAATTCTAGACATGGTGATTTTTGTTGCAGGGTTATGCTTTTGGCTTAAATCTTCCTTGTACCCTCCAGATAGCATGCCATTCATTTTTTTCTTTCTTTTTTTCCTTTCCATTCCTCCTTCATTTACTGCAACATTTACCGATCAACTAATATATTTCAGGCACATGGATAAGTACTGAGGAGAGAAACATAAATCAGATATGGCCCTTCCTCCCCAGGATTCATAGTTTTGTACAGGACATAGTATGTCAACCTGCTCATAAATCTTGAAAGGATAGTAGTTGAATATAGTTACAAAGCAGAAAGAAGAAGGGGTTAATCTTGTCTTTGGAAGATGGGCTCATGAAAGACTCCACCCAAGTGGAAGGATTTAAGCTGATTTTTAAATGATGGGTAAGAATTTCTCAGAAGGAAAAGGAAGCAGTTGGAGGAATCACCCTGGCATTTGGGTTACAGCAGTAGTGTCTCATGACCTGAACACAGAGTGTGAGCACAGTCGGTCAGGAGATGAGGATGGATAGTTCCTTGGAAAGTTGGTAGGGGTTTTGAATGCCTTGCCATGACTTCGGATTTCATTCTGCAAAATGAAATATACCAGCAAAATACCACTGAAAATTGAAGCTGGGGAATTACATGTTCCTTTCACTTTGGCAAGGTATACAGTGGGTAGATCAGAAGGGAAGAGAGGCTTCACAGAATTGTGACAGTCATGTGTTGAGTGGATGCCATAAATCAGACATGGCCCTAGATTCTGGGTATATCTTGGGAGCAAAATAACCGTAACACCCACCTTGTACTAATTATGACACTAACAATAGTATTTATTTAATGTCGATTTGGTACTGTCTGGGAGCTTGATGTATTTTAAGGGCAGTTGACCTTTAAATAATGCAGAGGTAAGGGCACTGGCCCCCCCACAGTTGAAAATCTGTGTATAACTTTTAGCTGTCCAAAAATTGAGGTATTGATAGCCTACTGTTGACCAGAAGCCTGATCTATTACAAACAGTTGATTAACACATGCGTTGTATATGTATTATATGCTGAATTCTTACAAGAAAGCAAGCTAGTAAAAAAAAATTAAGAAAATCATAAAGAAGAGAGACTATGCTTACCATTTATTAAGTGGAAGTAGATCATCATAAAGGCTTTCATCTTTGTCATCTTCACATTGAGTAGGCTGAGGAGGGAGAAGGAAGAGAAGTTGGTCTTGCTGTCTCAGAGGTGGCAGAGATAGAAGTCTGTGTATAAGTTGGTCTGTGGGGCTCTAACCTATGTCGTTCAAGGGTCAACTGTATTTCAACTTAACAACTCTGAGATGTTACTACTATCTGTGTTGTATAGGTAATGTAACTGAGACTGAAAGATGGTATTTACCCAAAGCTGTGTAGCCAGTGAAGTATCCAGTTAGGATTTGTGTCCAGGCAGTATTTCACTATCATCTAACTTGAGGAAGTGAATAGATCATAAGATCAGCCATAACTATAGTGGAAACATAGCCAGAGCAGAGCAACAGGAAGCAGGAAAAATAAAAATAAAACTATAAATACAAGAAGAATCTGCTCTAAAAGAAATGGAGCCCCAAGCTACAGTGTTAAGGTCCCAAATATGGTACTCTTCATCCTTTTCTAGATAGTTCTTTCTGCCTTATACATTTCAGTGGATGAAGCCAGCTATTCAACATATAGTCTAACCACACTAGGTAGCCAGAGTTTTGCATTGGCATTTTCTGGCCATTCTCCTTTCCTTGTTACCATGACTTGTTAATAGACAGCTTACACTCCAGGACTTTACATCTTTCTATTAGCTTCTGTGCATTCAGTGGCCAAATGTCCAGTAGTTCTATGCTGAGCCTCCCCTCAGATATAGTTTGAAAAATGCATGAGATAAAAAAAAATATCCTTCAGCCTCCTACAACCACAGAACACCTAGCATGCCACTCAGCAGTTACAGTGGAAACCTGTTGTGGTAGGCAGAATTCTAGAATAGTCCTCACGATTGCACACCTAAAATGACCCTGATGTACACACCCTATATAATCCCTTTCCTCCAAGCGTGAATTGGATTTGTTACTATGATAGGATATTGCTACCATAATTTTGGTACCCTATATGGGTGAAAAGATTTTGTAGCTGTAACTAAGGTTCCTAATCAGTTGACTTTGAGTTAATCCAAAGGGATGCAATCCCAAGTGAGCCTGACCTAATCGGCCAAGCCCTGAAAAGAGGTCAGAGAAATTTGAAGTGTGGAAGACATTTCTTGCTAGCATTGAAAGAGCAACCTACCACATTGCAGACAGAACATGGCACCAAGAGCAATGTCTAGGAGATGAGAGTGGTCCCTGTCCAACAGCTAGCAAGAAAACGGGGGAACTCAGTCATAAAACTACAAGGAAATGAATCCTTTCAACAAACTGTGATCTTAGAAGAGGACACAGAGCTTCAGATATGATCACAGCCTGAGCCCACATCTTGATTTAAGCCTGAATAGAGCACTCTGCTAACCCGTACCCAGACTCCTTATCCACAGAAACTGTGAAATAATAAATTTGTGTTGTTCTAAGTCACTCAATTTGGGATGATGTGCTATGCAGCAGTAGAAAACTATGAAACAATACCATAGTATTGCACCTCAGAGAGGTGCCATCCTGAGTTATCAAACCAGCAGGTCAGGCTTGACTGGCTTGTTTTGATGACCCTTCAAAAGAGTTTTAGTCTGCTTATAATAAATTTAACATAGCATGCTCTCAGTTATCCATACAAGCTAATCTTTAATTCTTTGAGGCCACTTTGTATTATTTAATGGGTTACATTTCCATTGCACTGAGGATAATTTTTCTTTTCTGTGTGGTTCTACTAACGATGTCCTGTGTGTTTTTCAAATAAAATATATACTTAATTAGTATTCATAATTCGATTCTAGTTTAATTTGGTTATCATAGGTTTTTTATTTGAAATTTTTCTGTTTAAAATCAAAGTTAATAACAAGTGAGTCAGTTAGAATTGTTAGTAATTAAACTACAGCATATAAGCATGAATAATTGTCAAGGAGATTGTTGTATATTGCTTTTTACATTTTATATTTCTTTGGTGCAATAAAATAATAGGATAAACAATTATTTATACTCTATTACAGTGAGGAAGTACAACATGTCAGCTGTAATGAGGAATAATTTGTTGGAGGAGACGATATTTGGAAGGAAATCTGGCTAAATATGTATCCACAACTAAGATTTTTATTAGCCAGGGCTAAAAATCTGTTGAAATTACCCCTGGGTTTAATGATCACATAAATAATCCTGTTTCAATTATTTGCATCTTACATGAGTTCATAATAAATGAATTATGCATCAGACAACTTTGTGTCTTTTGTTACTTTTATAGTATTGATTTAGATAAAGATTAGCCCCAGGGAGTAATGGGAAAGGGCTCCATGTGGCTGCTGTTTTGCTTTTTATTAGATCTCAAACTGAAATATCTACTTTATCTAAATCAGCTTCACACTTCTGAACATTTGTATCCATCAATTCTATTTACTTCACTTAGCTTCGCTATTAAGATGGCTGCACATCAGTTCTGCCCTTCACTTAAGTGATTACATTTGGAGCTGAAAGATGGATTCTCCAGGGACAGATCAAAGATGGGAGCTAGGTTATGAAGCAATGCAGAAAAGTGTGGGATCATTCACAGTCCTCTGTCTCTACTAAAGTTTGTATCTAAAGCTCATTGATGAGAGAAAGTTGTCATGAATGCAGGAAATGAATGACGTGAATAAAAACAAACAAACAAAAAACCCTTTAAATATGGAATAGAAACTTGTGTCTATTCCCAATCTGTTTAAAATGCCTTAGTTTTATTCGAAGAAAAAACTTTCCAGAGAAGTTTGAGAAACCAAAGGAACCCCTGTCTATTCTTAACCATGTCAAGTTTGTAAAAGGTGTGACTCTCAGCTAGTTTTGATGAGCTGGGAGAATGTGTTCCTTACATGGGTGAGGGTGTTTGAGCAGATTAATGCAGTGTTTCTCACAGTGTGGTCCAGAGAAGTCCTGCATAAGAATCATTAGAACTTTTGAGAAAAATGGAGATCCAGGGTCTCTACCTAAAACCTATGAAATGAGAATCTCTGGGAAAGGTCTGAGGATTCCTTTTTAGGGAGATTTCTAGTTAATGCTGATGCACATAACAGTTTGAGCACGAGTCAATACATATATATAACAGCTTAGTTCTCTGTTCTCTCTTGCCGGTGCTGGACACTCTTGCTACCAATTCCTTTCCTCCCATTTGTCTTCAGCCCTTTAAGAATGCGGTAATGTACAGCTCAAATTAGTTTTTTGAGTCCCTGTCTATTGTTCTTCCATTTAACTACCTTTACCCACTGAGCAGCTTGTGTTTGCTATTTATTCTTAGGACAAGGATGGGTGGTGAATTCTGGGTATGGTGTTGATCCTTCATCATTAAGAATATTGTCTAGTCATGGAACTAGACCAAATAAGACTAGACTAGTCTAGAACTACAGTGTGATTCATGGATCATGGGGCTGATGAGACTTATGAAGCAGTCAAATATGCCCTTGAAGGTGGGTTTCCTCAACGATATGATGATAGGACCCTTTGAAACCCCACTTGAATTTGAGTAGAATCTGTAGTCTGATGTCATGCCAACACCTCACTGCATCTGTTCATCTTGTGGAATGTTTCAGAATGGAAGGTGACAAAGATGTCCTCAAATATCAGTGTTCAAGATAGTTATTTTCAGGCTGTTTACATTTTTGTTTTCTTTTTTCTTTTTTTTTGAGACAGAGTCTTGCCCTGACACCAGACTGGAGTGCAGTGGCATGATCTCGGCTCACTGCAACCTCTACCTCCTGGGTTCAAGCGGTTCTCCTGCCTCAGCCTCCCAAGTAGCTGGGACTACAGGCAAGCGCCATCACACCCAGTTAATTTTTGTATTTTTAGTAGAGATGGGGTTTCACCATGTTGGCCAGGATGGTCTCGATCTCTTGACCTCATGATCCGCCCACCTAGGCCTCCCAAAGTGCTGGGATAACAGGTGATTTCCATCATTTTTAAGAAGAACAATTTAAAAACCAAGCCATTGTAAGTTTATAATTTCTTCCTATATTACTCGTGGTGAAGATGGTGGTCAACTTCATGGGTGGGTATAAGCAATGTGTTTTCCTTAGAATTCCACCTCAATTGCAGATGCCCTAGTCCTTCTTATCCATATAGTGGCTAGGAATAATAATAGTACTTGGTTCATTGAGTTTGTTATATGGACATATTAAGATAATTCAATTAGAACAGTACTTGATGTGTAGCAAGAGCTCAATAAATAACAATAACAGCTATTATTTATTGAGCATTTACACAGTGACAGTCTCTGTTCTAAGTGCTTTGTGTGACTCATCTCAGCAATTTGCCCAAAGTCACAAGGCTCTAAAGAAACAAAGTGGGGATTTAAACCCAAGCATACTATTAACCTCTGCATTGTACTGCCTCTGCCATAAATGCGGCTCATTGTCTTTTCACATTATTATTGGAATGCATTTCTCAGGCCAGGCACAGTGGCTCACTCCTGTAATCCCAGCACTTTGGGAGGTCGAGGCGGGCGGATCACGAGGTTAGGCGATCTAGACCATCCTGGCTAACATGGTGAAACCCCGTCTCTATTAAAATACAAAAAATTAGCCGACGTGGTGCACGTGCCTGTAGTCCCAGCTACTCGGGAGGCTGAGGCAGGAGAATGGCTTGAACCTCGGAGGTGGAGCTTCCAATGACCCGAAATCGCGCCACTGCACTCCAGCTTGGGCAACAGAGCGAGATTCCGTCTCAGAAAAAGAAAAAAAAAAGAAGAAAGAAATACATTTATTATGTGATGCCTTTGCCTTCTGCTCGTTTTCTTTCAGTTCATTTTGAAGGGCCAAATTTGCTTTCTATTCACTCAATCCTAAGATTCAGCCAGGCTTCTCTTGGATCAAGTAAGTGCCAAAGGAAGTTAAAGGCAGGTCACTGATGCTGATTTTGCGCACCAGAATGAGAGATGGTCTGAAAAATGAGGGGAAGAAACTTTCCAGGAGCACCTGGGCAAGTGATTTGAGATGGGTTTTGACTGTTCTTTCAGGCTCTGGGTAAATTCTCTGGCAAGGCTGGGTGTGGTGGCTCACACCTGTAGTCCCAGCACTTTGGGAGGCAGAGGCGGACGGATCACATGAGGTCAGGAGTTCAAGACCAGCCTAGCCCTAGAGATGGTGAAACCCCATCTCTACTAAAAATACAAAAATTAGCTGGTTGTGGTGATGCGCCTGCACTCCCAGCTACTAGGGAGGCTGAGATGGGAGAACTGCTTGAACCTGGGAGGTGGTGGAAGTTGCAGTGAGCTGAGATCGGGCCACTGCATTCCATCCTAGGTGAAAAAGCAAGGCCTTGTCTCAAAAAAAAAAAAAAATTTCTGGCAAGACTAGTTTTCTTCTCCATTAGTCATGTAATATACATTGCCTTTGCTATGAAAAGAAAAATACCACCTAGTATCTACATAGTACGAGCCCAACGTGATCTCTATAAAGCTGATCTTAGTTCGATTTCCCTACCTGCCACTACCATTAGAGCCTGTCAGCTTTCCCTGATCTCATGGTACTTTCCATACTTTCTTAAAGACTTTTACCAGATGCTGCTTTGAATTTCAGGTGTTTTCAATGGCATCTAAAATATTATCTCTTGATCACTGGAGTCAGACTTGGATTTCAATCCTGAGCTGGATATTTCCTGGTATAATCCAATGAGGCCTCCATTCCTCAATTTCCCCTTGCAAAATGGAGATAGCATTAGTAGCTGCCTCATAGGGTTTACAGAGGATACAGTGAAATAATCCATATAAAGTGCTCCGTGTGCTAGTCTCTCAGATAGTGATTATTCTACACACATGAGCTATTACCAGCTAAATTTTGTTTTTAATAGATTTTAAGCTAGTGAAGACCAAGGGTATATTTTTTTAATTTTTAATTTTGTGGGTACATAGATATATTTATGGGCTACAAGTGATATTTTTGTACAGGTATGAAATACTTAATAATCAGCTCATGGAAAAATGGGTATTCATCTTTTTATTACTCATACTGGCTTATATAGTACCTGGACCACAACTTTAGCAATTGAATGAAAGATGAACAATCAGAAACAAACTGAATGAAGGTTAGGTCTTGAGAAGGCCAACACACTGGGACTCTGTGGTGAAAGCGTAGAGAAAGTTCGCCCCCTTTCTCCTCTTCTCTTTAAAGCCTTCCCAGCCTGGAATCTAGAAAGACATAACGTGCCAAAATCCCTTTGTTCCCTGCCTCAGTTCATCAAAGGGCAAACTCATCTTTCATTTTATAAACATTATTTTTCTTCCAAAAGCCGTATTGCTGGAATCAAAGCAGAAATGGGTTCATTACTGTGAGTTAACTGGTGATTTTGAATAAACTGCACTTTAGGGGTATGCTCTGAAGTGCGAAAGTAAGAGTGTCTCTAATTAAGCACGTTCATTTTTCTGAGGACAGGCAAGAGATAACCTTCATGCAGCAGTAGAGCCTGAGCTGAAGGACTCCCCAAAATTGCTTTGAAGAAACTTCTTTAAATGGGGGTGCCTGAAACAGCCTCTCACCCTCCTCAGTAGTTACGTGAGAATGCATTGCAGAGAAGAAAATTTTGGCAAACTGTCACAAGAGTGTCCCTTTTCTCTCACTGCCGCTTCATACTTATCTGCTACACACACACACACACACACACACACACACACACACACACGGCAGGGGCACAGAACTTTCTTGTATCTAACATTAATGCAGAAAGGGCGAGAAATCTTTTAAAAAGTCACAATCAAGTGTTGGGTTACTTATGCTGGTGATGTTTGTTTCATTGAATGCTTTGGGTATTCCTGGCCACTGTTACATGAGACACATGGGAAAATGTTATGACCATCAGCAAGCAGCTATCAGCCCCACTGGCTTCAGATGCTTTGGGATGTGGGGGAAATTGACTAGTCCTTCACAAGCCGTTGTTTCCTCATCCATAAGATGGAAATGTAAACCCCTCTCTTCCTCAAAGAGGGGTATTTAGAAAGGAAGATTCTATGTGTTAGGCCCACTGCCTGAAAACGTATGTGCTCCATGGAGATTAAGTATCATTTAGAAATATTATTGCCCCTAATCCTCACAACACTTCCCTGAAGGAGGGATATTGGCCTCATTTTGAAGACCAGCAAACCAAAGCTTAGCAAGTTTAAGTCATCCAAATGAGGACAAAGATTTGGAGCCAGTATTTAAGTTTCCTCTTTCTGTTGGATGCTCGTAATATTTCTCTTTTAAAAGGGAATTCAAGGCCCTACAGGAAGAAAATATATTGGATTAATATTTTAGTTTGAATCCACGCTGCGACTTGAAGGTAAGAGTTGCATATGTAGTTAAGTAACTTTACTTATTTAGATTGCAGTGTTCTTTTAGCTGAAAATGAAGGGATGAGAGTGGATGCTATCCAAGGTACTTATCATCCACACCAGTGATTTTAAGATATTTTGGGCAGGGCAACCTTCTTGGCTGCCTTCCTTGTATTGCTTTCATTGTTCACGTGGGCAGGAACCACAAATCATATTCACATTAAATGCTGAAGATAGAGCACAGCCAATATGTGTGAGCATGCAGTGCTCATGGCTCACCTTAAAAAGAAGCAGTAGGAATAGGACTTCCTAAAAAAAAAAAGTTTGGAAATCTCTCAGGCTCCACAGGCAGAAGAGGCATGCTGGTAACAGGAAATTGGGCTCTGCCAGATCAGTGAGAGAGCAGGTAGCTTTTTAGGTGAGAATATCAATCAGATTATTCATTCAACAACCACTCACTCCCTCTTATTTACCAGGCACCATTCTGGGATTGAGGATATTATATTGAACAAGACAAACAAAAATCTCTACCCTCATGGGTAGGAGTTTATATTGTAGCAATTCTGGCAGAAGGAGACACTTAATAAACAAATATACGTGCCAGGTGGTGACAATGCTTTGGAGGAAAATAACACTGGTTCAGAGGGTAGTGATTCCAGGGCCAGGTGAGGGAGGTTTTTCTATATAGTACGGTTAGAAAGGGCCTCTCTGTGATAGGAATTTTGGAACTAAGACCTAAGTCAAGTCACTTATTCATGGGAAGATATGGGGATAAGCACTGCAAGAGAGGGAAATACAAAGGCCGGAGCTAATGACATAAACATTTAAAAAAAGAAAAACCCTCAGGCCTTGGGAAGAAAAACATAACAGCAAAGGAACCCGTAATTTTGACATCCAGACCAAGTGGAAGGACTCTCACTCTGATGCTCTTCAATAGTTCCTGCCAGCCAGGCACAGTTGCCAGGCACAGTTGCTCACGCCTGTAATCCCAACGCTTTGGGGGTCCAAGGCGGGCATATCACCTGAGGTCGGGAGTTCAAAACCAGCCTGACCAACATGGAGAAACCCCGTCTCTACTAAAAATACAAAATTAGCTGGGTGTGGTGGTGCATGCCTGTAATCCCAGCTACTCAGGAGGCTGAGGCAGGAGAATTGCTTGAACCCAGGAGACGGAGGTTGAGGTGAGCCGAGATCGCTCACCATTGCACTCCAACGTGGGCAACAAGAGCGAAACACCATCTCAAGAAAAAAAAAAAAAGTTCCTGCCTACATATGTTTCTCAGCCCCAGGTCATCAACTTTAAATGTGAACACAAAGCACTTGACTATGGACATTCATATATAAGGCAAGCTGAAGGGCTCTGCAGAGTTCACTGTACTAGAAAAACAACTCCCTTTCGAGTTCCGCGGTGGTGTGTGTTTAAGTAATATTAATCCTGTGAATGAGGAGGAAGAAAGATCCTTGAGTTTAATTAACTACTAGTTTGGATGCTTTTCATGTTCCAAAGTTACTGGAGTTAATGGCTAAAACAGTGTGTCAGCCAGATGCGGTAGCCCATGCATGTAGTCCCAGCACTTTGGGAGGCTGAGAAAGGAAGATCACTTGAGCTCTGGAGGTTAAGGCTGCAGTGAGCTGTGATCACGCCACTGCTCTCAAGCCTGGGCTACAGAGCAAAACCCTGTCTCTCTCTCTCAAAAAAAAGAATGTCACAAAACAGTGTGGGGGATCATTTTGGGTATAACCTTCACCCCGTGCTGATAAGCACTTGTGCCAATATTTGGATTTTTAATTCATTTAAAGCCCTGTTGGATAATGGGATGAAGTAATGGGTTTTGCATTAAACAAATCAGAATTTGAAGCTTGGTTCCGTCATTCACCAGCTGTGTGACCTTGAGCCTGCTACTTAGGTTCTCTGAGGCTAGTGTTTCACCTGCAAATCATCATCCCTACTTTTAGAATGTCTAGGAAGGAGCAATGCATTAAAGCATCTGGTGTGTAGTAATCACCTAATCATTGATGACTTTTATTATCCAGCAAACATCTATGAAGTAAGAAGTGCCCTCCATGGAGGCACAGTAGAGACTATCTAGATTAGCAAGGCATGATCTCTGCCCTCTGGCAGCCTACCCTTTAATGGAGAGAATGTATACCCATATGGCTATCATATAATACATCATAAGTAGGAAAAGTACCATAAAAACACAAAAAAGAGAGATTTGATCCAATTCTGGTTGAAGTTTCCATGAAAGAGTTTTAAGAGCTTGACAGGCAGAGATGGTGTAAGAAGGTTTTTCTAAATAGATAGAGCAATTTTAGCAAAGTCCTAGAAATGGAAAAGCCCAGAATGAGTTTGGGTGAAGGAAGCTGAGCTGTCAGGTAGAGTGTATCAACAGGAGTAAGACCACTGAGGTGCAATCCTCAAGGAGGTACCAGATCATGGAGAGAAAAGGATGCTCTTCAAAGGAGCTTCAACTTTGTTCTGTAGGCAAATAGGGAGCCATGGAAGGTTTCTGATTAAGAGAATGATAAGAGGAGGACTGCACTTCCTCCAGATTGATTCCTCTGGCAACCCAGAAAAGTCTGAGTAGAGCATGGAGACACTTGTGAAAAGCACCCGAGGTGGTAGTGATTGAGCACTCACTCTTTTCTAAAAGTGTCACTCATTAATTCCCTCAACAGAGTGATGAGCTAGGTGCTATTATGCCTCTCTTCATAGATGAGGACATTAAGACACTGAGATGTTAAGTAACCTACCTAAGGTCACACAGCTAGTAAGAGATCCCAGCAGTCTGTCCCTGGAGTTTATATTCTAAACTTATACTCCACTGCCTCAAAAGCCAACCCCAAGTGAAGGATGCCTTCATTCTATCCTGCTCTGTCTTTTTGCCTCATCTCTTTTGCTCTCTTCGGTCCTCAGCTTGTTCATATATGAAATAGGAGACTTTAATTGGCTTTCTAAGATGCTGTCTCTCTCTCGTAGTTTTTTTAAATTCTGTATTTAATTGTGGAGCTAATCTATTTGGGCAGTGTTAGGAGGAAAGAAAAAGATCAAACAGTTGTGCAAGAGAGAGACAAAAACTTCCGCTTTTTTTAGGATTTTTTTTTATTCTCAAACTTTTCCTGGCTCCAAATTTACTTAAATCATAATTTATAAAGGATAGAAGGACACATTAAATACTGTATATATTTTGGTGTATTGAATGGTATGAGGTAGTGCATAGGAGGTAGCTGCTAAACTCTAAGATACTATGCAAATATGATGAATACTTATTAGTTTATTATTCCCATGCTTCAAAAAGATATGATAGTTACTACTTAAACCAGAATATTAGTGCTCAGTGACTGAGCTTTCGGATAAGGTGACTCATGGAAAAGAAAGTCAACATTGAAGGACTCCCTTAAGGCTCGTTGCAATCTGCACTCAGCTAGTTGGGACAAAATACACATTTGGATTTTCCTTACTGGTCAACAATGTTTCTGAAACAGCTGAATGCAAGTTGTCACTCCACCTCTTAGCGTTTTCAGGTTTTTCTCCGTATTTCAAGGTGCGGTGCTCTGCTCCCTGTCTGCAGCAGGAGTCCAGCCCTTGCTTGGGTTCTCTTGTTTCCAAGGCAACTGGCCGGCCCAACAAAGCCACTGGTGGCGGCGGCGCAGCGCGCAGAGTCCCGGGGCGCAGAGCCATCTCCTCCGCGCCGGGCCTCATGTTTCCTCGGGACGTTCCTGGTGACCTCCTGGGTCCTCGGGTGATCTGCGCCGCGACTTCATGCGTGGCTGTCTCTCTGTGCATCAGTGATAATGAGGAAGCCGATAATTCCGACAGGCCCGACTTTATCCGGCTGCTACTTCTGGCCTCTGCTACAGCAGACAGGATGAATGCATTTTCTGTCACTCACGCCCTTTTTCTCAGCCTCTCCATCTCCATCTAGTCTCCTTTCCCTTCTCTCTCTCTCTCTCCCTCTCTCTCCTCTGTCTCTCTCTCTCTCTCTCTCTCTCTCTCTCTCTCTCTCTCTCTCTCTCATACGCTCTCCTCCTCCCCTTTCTCCAGCAGTAGCCTTCTTAATGTAGTTTAATGGCTTTACAAAGAAAGCCAGGCAGAGGAGCACTTCTCAGTGGCTGTGGTCGGACCATGACCTAGCTGACCATGAACTTGGAAGGGCTTGAAATGATAGCAGTTCTGATCGTCATTGTGCTTTTTGTTAAATTATTGGAACAGTTTGGGCTGATTGAAGCAGGTTTAGAAGGTAAGGGAGTGCTTTTTAGTGACTTCTAAAAATTCTCTGTTTTGCAATGAAAATGTCTTAGGTGAATGTAAGAGGCACCTGAAATGAGATCAGAGAAATGTTACTCTGGGATGGACATGAAGGAAGCCAGGTTTTTCAGGGTAGCAAAGATTAATGAAATAAACTTTTCGTAAGTTGCAGTAATGTTTTCACAAGAGAATGTTAAAACTAGGAGAAACACTTTGGATCAAAAATGTCAGAACAAAAACTGAAGTAATTAAGGGTTTGTAATGGATCTACCTGCTTATTTTGAGAGTATTTAGTCCATACTGATGCTTGATTATTTTATCTAATACCTCCTTTTATTGTATCGGCAAATTTTATTTGGGTATATTGTGAGATCACTCATTTCTTGCTATGCAAATACATTGATCAAATGGAAATAAATAGACATAATTTCTTATGGTCTAAGGTTGGAGCCTGAGAATGACAGACTTTTCATAAAGTCTTCTGGAGAAGTGTTTATAATGTTACCTATTTTACATGCTAACAGAGATTCTAAGGGGAAAAGAGTCTAACTCATGTAACAGACTTTAACATAGATTCCAGGTAGCCAATTGTTTTTCAAGTATTGCTGTTTATGTTCATTAGAGGCTCGTCCTCCTGTTCTCCTTATCAATCACCTCTTTGTTTAAACAATACATTTTGTATTTGTCCTTATTGTTTCCTAAATTAAATGTTTCCCTGGGAATCTGAGTAAATTTACATTATAATTTTCTAACTGCTCAGAACATATTTTGAGAGTGTGTTTCCATACAGCCAGTCATTGTTTCTCTAAAGTTGGCAGAGCAATTTTTAAAAGAAGCTGTAGATGATGTTTGACGTAGTTATGTTTAGATATTTTCCTTGCTTCAAATTTTAAACTTAAGTAAAAAGGAAAATACATTATAAATGTATTTACATCCACAACTAATCCAGCCCTCCAGAGAATGGCTGCCACAGTGTAACATAAATGAGATTGCGTTTACAAATAGCAAACATCAAATTAAAATAAGTGTGTCACTCTGATGTAGGTTACCAGAAACCTACATTTATAACTCATGGGGCGGGGGATGCAGGGCGCAGGAGGCGGGGGATGGTGGAGAGCTGGGTTTGTTTATTTAATTTTAAAATAAGTTGCAGAATGCTTTTGGTAGCCCTCTCTGATGGAAATATCTGTAGTTCTAGAAAGAGGATAAGTTCTAAAATCTAGAAGTGGCCATTGCTCTTTAAAACTGACTTCATGTTGTACATTCTCATGAAACCAGTAACTTGGTTTGGCTTCTCTGTTCATTTGTGTGTGTTATTTTAGTTGGCAAATGTGATTGGGATGTCCCATTTTAATGAACTGGTTTTTATTCTCTGTGAGACTGACAATTCATGGAACAATCTCAGAATTCCTAGCTCTGTTGAGGGACTTGTTTTATCTCATTTCATGGATGTTGTGTGGCCATTCTTTCAGCTCTTGTGTGGAGGGCTTTGAATCTGGATTTGGTGATGACACCTACTCTAGTATTGGTTCTGCTTGTTTCAGGAGCACAAATATTCCCTCTCCCAAATGAGAACTTGTGTTTCC
This sequence comes from Gorilla gorilla gorilla, assembly GCF_029281585.2. Lineage (NCBI taxonomy): Eukaryota > Metazoa > Chordata > Mammalia > Primates > Hominidae > Gorilla > Gorilla gorilla. Next base: position 29,487,955 of record NC_073227.2, on the reverse strand, counting down.
TTCCTCTAAGAGCTGCTAACCTCTATGAAGTCTTTCCTTTTTATTATTACTTAAATTCAAAGCTCTACTGATTTGTATGAACAATTTCTCTCTTGTACTTTACGTTTTACAATATCAGCATTCTCCAGGACAATCTTGGACTGATACTATGGAGAGAATGCACTATCTCAGAAACTTTAATATAAACTTCATATATGATTTCCAGTGATTGTTAGGAAGTAATTATAAATAGTAAAATGTTGATAACCACATTAAGGAAGAATTATTTAATGCGTAAAAGTTGACAGAGATATAAAGCAATAGTGTTTTTCATTTAGAAATCTGTATAAGACAAATCTCCAAAGTAAATCTTAGAGTGAGAAGCCCTTTAAAACAAGATTTAATTTGACTAAATACTTTGCTAGCTGGAGATAAAAAACAAATGAATAGATTGATGTAGCTTATTGTGTGTAGTTTAAGTCTATAGATCAGAATGTGTGCACTCTACAGTTACAGCCTAATTTTAATTAATAGAAGGATAAGCAATGTTTATTATCAAGCTAGCATCTTCATAATTTTTTTCTGAAACTTTCTTAAAAAAAAGTACTGATGCTTATTTCATTCAGATTTCTTTTCACCTAAGAGTTCCTTTCCTCCTGCACCATTTTGCATGTCTAAGTTCAGAAGATAATGATTTATTTCACCTTTCTTATTTCTGTCTGCTCAATTGTCCTATGAAAGAATTTGAATATTAAGTAGAAAATCTTGAATCTAGGTTAAAGCCTTATGAGGATGATTGTGAACTTTTTCCCTAAATCATTAAACCTCCTCATGTAAACTTACAACTGTTTTATAGTATATATGGTATTCACAATGTAGTTTTTTTTGTATTATTATGTTTGAAATATGCATATTGTTCTGAAGGACATATAAAATATGACATTTGTATAATGTAGTTATTATTTTGCTTTTATCTATGTGTAGAATACATGTACTTCAAAATAAATTGGTAATATGAAAGTCTAAATTATTTGTATTTGCTTATCTTTAAGTGCTTTGAGTTCTCCTTCATTGTAGAAGACTGGGGATTAGGTCCTTGAGTCTTGGGTCCTGTTCTGATCTATGTGTGATATTCATGAATACATAATACTACACAGAGATCCATGTCATATGTTTATAACCCAAGAGTTACAGTTAGCAGGTAACATTCTTTCTCCTGAAAATATAAAATAGTAGTTGGAGCACAAATGCTTATGCCTCCTCTGCTACTCTCTTGCTTTCTCTAACCTTGGATTAAGTCACTTTACCTCTCTAGTTTTCTAGTTTTCTAAAATGAGAAAACTGGACTTGATAATCTCCATGGAACTTTCAATTTCAAAACTTCAATGAGTGTAACAGGAAATTAAAATTTGAGAATTTATGTAACACATATCATTTACCATAAAATAGATATCAGCGGCCTATTTTGGAATTGATATACAGTATAATGGTTAGACTAACCTTTCCTTCTCTTCCATAGTGGGATAATTCATCATACCTCAGGGAAATATTCATTGTATTTCAAGAGAATAGAAAAACTTCCTTTCCTGTAGCTCTAGAATTTGACGTGTGGGGCTGCTGTTTCAGGCATCCTCATAATACAGTTTCTCGAAACTTAGAGTTTCAATAACAAGTAAGCACACCGTATTATTATTTATTAACTCATTTATTAACTTTTTTGGTAATTCCATTAATATTTATTACATTTTCTTTTGAAGAAAAGTAATCTTAATGCCAGTTCAGTAGGCATGAAAATAATAATGAGAAGCAGATTTTTAAGGATAAAACATAATACCAGTGGCCAGTGTTTTAAATTCATAGACTCTCTCTACTTAGTGGGGAGTTTAGGAGGCTCCAGAGTTATGCTGGTTTGGAATACTCCTGAAACTTCACAACAGTAAATTGCCTTTTTCTTTCAACTATAAAAATGAAAGTGGTTTTCTGTTAATGCATTCCAGGGAGAAATTGAATCAAAATTTTAATGGCAAAGCGATTTCATTATCTCTATATGTAACACTGGGCTGTGAAAATATCTACTTTTCATCTAAATATGTATTAAATTATGCTGAAGCAGTTACTGAATTAAGAAAGAACCATCCTTCTACCACCCTTAATAAAAGCAAAATTTCACAAAAATGCATTATCACACATGACTTGAAAAAAGTCACTGTTATTGGTAATTATCTTTGATAAAAAGACAAAAAGAAATCAACTGGTAATCTAAGTCCTTCTTAGGGTAAGGACTAGGCTGTCTTTTGTATTTATTCAACTCGCCTTATTTAGCAAATATCTGTAATACTGTAATGCAAGCTTCCCCAAGAGGCTTAATCAAGGTATTAGCTGTATACACAAAGATGGATTTTTAGAACCCAAGTTCTTAATTCTACTGTGCTGTTGACAGAAGTGGGGAAGTGCTGGATCTGTCAATAAATTGGGCAAACTGAAAAACATCACTGATGGCGTGTTCAGACCATGATGCTTAATAAGGACCAAGGGGCTAGAGATGACTAGGAGGGGCTGATTTCCATCTGAAATAGCTTAGTTGAAATTCACAGTCTTGTTCTAATTCTCCCAGCATTCTGGTTCCCCCAGTGCAATGGCATGCCAACGCTTATGTGTTTTGGGGTATCAGAGAAGTCTTTGTAAAGTTTAAGAAAGAGAAAAATACTTTATATTAGAAAACTTAAACATACAATCTTTTTACACCATCTAGTAATGAAATAAAGGGAATACATATACCACCTTTAGGGTCTCTTATGGTTCATCTTTTCTTATTTCAAGAACATTAATGCCCAAAAGGGGACTATTGGAAGAAAAAGATTTAGTATATTCAGAGATTACACTCAGAGGATCTAAAGTTATTTAACTTGGATTCTAATCACAGCTTCACTTATTATTAGTCATGTGATTTTAGACTATTACTTGACTGACATAATCCTAATTTTTAGCTATAAAATAAAACAATTATAAATAATATTAATATCTTTTTATTATCACCTATATGTCAGACATGTGTTAAACAGAGTATAGTATAGATGTATTATTCATGTAATATAGTATAGCATGGCAATATCTTATTTAATCTTCACCAAATCCTTTGAGATAGGTAATCACTTACACTTTAGATATAAGAAAACTTAGACCTATAGAGTCCACTGAATTTGGATCAAGGTTAACTCAGCTAGTAAGTCATAAAACTGGAATTCAAACTCAGGCCATCAGACTCCATATCTTATTACATAATTTTCATTTCCTAAGCATTACAACATCACGGGCAATGGCTAATAATTTTGCAAAGGGGAGAAAGTGTTAAATTAGGCATTCATTAATGGCTTTCCACAAGCCTTTCTTGGACGCATTCTATGCATGAAATACTCTCAATCACTTACATTATTTAACAAGCATAAGCATGTGTACTGTACTCTTCTAAACATAGTAAAATAATATTATAAAGGCACCATGTTATAAATTAAACAAAATCTTGTAACATGAATAAATCAGCATTAAATTTCAGTCAAATCAAGCGCACACTTTAGTTGGGATCTGGGGTAAAATTTGAAAAGAAAATAGACAGAAATGTTTATTCTCAAACTGAGAGTCGATCTGTTTTGCTTTGGGAGACAAATGGGATGGCTGGAAATAGATGGGGCAGAGAAGGGCTGGTGATTTTGGAGAAAGGGGGAAATTCAACATAAGATGCTACTGAGAAAAAGTGAGACCTTGAATCCAGGACGACTGTTATTTCTGAAAAGGTCTGAGATGTATGGATTGGGTTGACTGAAGCATGGATGAAGGCAGTAAGATGATCCATATTGGAGTAATATTTTGAAGCAAGTGCATCCAGCATTGAATTAAAGCATAACACAAGCATCAATTGGGTTTTAAGGCTTGATGAAGATGGTCATCAACAGAAAACACACGCCCCAACCTTTCTCAGCAAGTAAAAAACAAGAAGGAACACTGATGGTTCTAGTTATTGAGAACAGAATACAAGGGAGGGAAGAAAGCTTACCTTAGTTGAGAACCTGTATAAGACAAAGAGGATGAAAAAAAGTGTTGCATATGCCTCGCCTTGGAATTATCATCTCAATCATGCAAGACTGAAAGTGATATTTTGATTTTGCAGATGAATAAATTAGAAGTTCAGGGAGAATAATAACTTGCTTAAGATCACAAGGAAATAAATGAAGGAGTCTAGATTAATTCCAATATCTTTATTGTAGCGCCAATCCAAAAGGCATTCATTGTGACTGCACAAAATAAATATTCCCAAGTAAGATAAAGCATACAGAGATACATAAAAGTCATACACAGTATGAACTTCTCTTACAGAATATGCCCATTAAAAAAATTGTATTTAAGAATCTGATTCATTTTTTTTTTTTTTGCTTCTAGCTCTATGTAGAGACATTAGTAAAAGCATAGGTACTATAGTGAACCCAGAAAAATGAGGAAGAGGGAAAATTAAGAGAAGATATATCAGTAATTTAAATAATTGTAGCTCTGATTTTTCAAAGTTTCATGGAACAAAACATCCTGCAGAAACTGCCAGTTTCAAATTGATCATCTTATAGATAAGGAAACTGAGTCCCAGAGAGACAAAATGAACTAAAAATGATTTGTTACTGACAGAACTCTTTTCTGCAAAGAAAAAGCTAATGAATTATATTCAGAAGATAAACTTCAAACATAACCTTTTTCATAAAATGCTTATTCAAATTGTAGCTCTCTTGTTATTCTGCTTATGGTCCAAGAATTTAGGGCCGAGTGATAGTGAAGTTGCTTTTTTGGCATAACTTTAAGGTTAGAAATAGGTGCCATTACAAAGAACTATCAGGCTGAGAGATTTAGCCATAAATTGAGGTGTTTTTCACCTCTATGACTTGTCTGAATACGTTTAGTAATACTGAGCCATTACCATCTGGTAGCCAGTTGAGATACCCCACAGATGAATTTTTGGAAGGCCAAGGTCCTATATCAAATATATATGTCACTGATTGATTGAGTTGGGTTTAAAACTGGTCTGGTGGCAATTTGTTACCACATTCAAATAACAATTATTCATCTCCTTTCCAAATATATATATATACATATTTGATATAGCACTTGACTTACCAGAAATTCATATATTTATACACACACACACACACACACGTACTTATGTATGTGTATATGTATACACACACACATACATATATAAATATATACACACACACAAGTCACAAGGGCAGTTACCTTAATTGTTCAACATGCTGATTATTAAATTCTAAATTCTGTACCTTCCTAACTGCTTGCTTTGGTGCCACCATCCCACAGATGTCTGCCCTTACCTCTCTGTTTGAAATTCACCCCCACCGGCCAGACTGTTTATGACAATTATTTGAAAAGCATTTGATTAAGTCAGTAGACTAATCATCAAGACAAATCTGGCTCCTGGAATTATAACAAGTGTGTGTTTCAGTTCTCATAGGGAAGCCATAGAATGTAGAAACTAAGAACACAGACTCTGAAGCCAAAATAATTGGATTTAATAATAATCCCAGCTGGAATACACCTTGGCTGTAGACGTTGGATAAGCACTCCAACCCTCAGTACTTCAGTTTCTTTGTCTACTAAATTGGAATAATCATAGCACCTCCCTCTCCTGATTGTTTTGTGGATTAATATAGTTGGTATTTGTATATGCTTAGAACCCTGTATAAGATTATAATAAGTTATTTGTCTTTTGCCATTATAGCTAAGAACCATCATCTTTCCATCAAAAAAAAAAAAAAAGAGAGAGAGACCACAGCTCAATGCCTTAAACCAAAAGTTGCTTCATTGCTTGGTAAACAAGTGAGAGCTGTGCTTGTAAGATGCTGTCACTCAAAACCAAACACTGCTGTTGCTATATAGAGTTTTAGGCTTTCCAAAGCATGGTTACTAATGCAAAATTGTCATTGATTGATTGGGTTGAGTTTAAAACTGGTTCTGGTGGTGACTTGTTACCAAAATCAAAGAACAATTCATTTCCGTTCTTAAAACTAGAGTACAAGAACTTTTTCATGGTAAACAACATTTAAGATTATCTATTGAGAACTCCCAAGTGCCAGCTACTGTTCTAGACAATGGAGATTCAGCCATAAGCAGAACAGATAAAGCCTCCATTCTTGCAAGTTCATCTGCTGAGTTTTGAGATACAAACCGTAAATGCTACAAAAATAAGAATCAAAGTAGTTGTACTGGATTTCATTCATTCATTCATTCATTCACTAACTGCATGTGCCTCTATTGTGGTCCATATGTTGTCCTAAGCACAGTATATGAACACAGTTGCAGAGTTTGAGAAATTTATATACTATTGGGGAAGCAAGACAAAAATATAAATAAAGGAATATATAGGAATATATAATCCAATATTTAATAGAGACAAGCACAAAATATAGCATGGGGACAGAAACAGGGTGTTATTTATCAAAGGGTGGTCAGAGAAAGCCTTTCCAAAGAACTGACTTGTTTGAAAATACTTAAATGAGTGCATGAGACATGAGAGAGTCTGGGTTAAGAGCATTCCAGGCAAAGGAACCGCCACATACAAGAGACTCTGGTTAGAAGTATGCTTCATGTATCCAAGGAGCATAGGCAGGCTAGTGTAGCTGAAGCAGAGTGAGCTTGCCAGGGTAATGGGAGGAGCAATGGAGGGAGAACCAAGGTCATACCCTACAGGGCCATTATAAGGACTTTAGAACTTACTGTTTGTTACTGGAAAGCCATTGAAGGGTTCAAATAGGAAGTCTCTACACAGTTCCTGACTCTACCTTCTTTTATACGCCCTGATATTGTTTCTGTACCATAGCTGCCTACTCCAAGACACCTCTTTGCTCTGCTCCAGATACCACCAGGGCATGGATTCAACACTTATTTTCAGACTTCCTTTATATGAAACAACTGCCTGTGGCCCAATCTTTTGTGTCAGCGCAAGCCAAAACTTCACTCCTCTTCATTGATCTAGGTTTTCCCTCTACCTTCCACATGGGGTGAGCAGGTCTAGTCTTCATTTCTTCTTACCAGGTTGCTTCAACAACCTGGGATATATACCACACTTATAATTACACTTTTAGGAGCAATGTTAATTGTCTTAATAGGACTTTACTAGAGAAGGAATTTTGAAAAGTCAAATAATATTCCTTGAACACTTGCCATAGTGAGAATATTGTGACAGTAGAGGTAAAAAGGTGAATTTCGCACACAAAAAAAGAAGACAATGTTGTTATCCTTTGAGTAGTTCCTTCTCCCTCACTTATCAGCTTCAAAGGGAAATATTCTAATTGGGCACATTCCAAGTTGAGATGTGAATGATACATTAATATCCCAGGTATATGTACTAATACATATTTATTGGAACTAGCAAGAATCATAGAAAGTGTAGTCCAGCTTCCTCATTTTATGAGTAAATTGAGGCCCAGGAAGGTTAATTGACTTGTTAGAAATCACAATGCTATTTGGTAGCATACATATTGTAATAATTACATTATCTATAATAGAGTGATCATTATATTCTAGGTGAGGACTTCACCATTTTACAAATTTGTAGTATTAAATTTTTGCATATCCCTGTAAAAACAACCTTATTAGCCACAATTATAGGAATTCTAGCTCTTCACTTAAAAATCTATTGTGAATGCTTTTCATGATATTACTTTTTTCTAGTTTTATTGTATTATGCCCAGGAAAATGGGGAAGATTTACTGGTACACAGGCAGAAACAAGGATTCTTATAAAACTAATAGGTATGCCAAAATGCGATGACACAGTTGTAGTGAGGCTGGGAACCAGGCTTTGGTTCAGCAGGGAGTTAGGGCCCAGATCTTGTTGTTGAAGGTACATAATGGGAAGACACAGAGTCAAATCCTAAGTGCCTGGTGCTCAGGCATTCAGGAGGTATCAAATGAATATAGTAGGGGAGTCTCAAGTAGAGAGGTTCCAGAGCTGGTAAGCAAGAAGATGGCATTAGATGCTAATAATATCAAACACACCTTAATGAGCACTTTGTTGAGCATATGTCAGGCACTATGATCAAGAATTTATATGATCATTCATATTAACAGTTTTTATGATCCAGTTGTAGTTGAAAATTTAACAAATGACGAAGTATATGCTTGTGAAATTTCAGCCACTCACCTAAGATCATATACCTAGAAGTGGTCAAGGCAGGATTCAAAATCAGGCTGCCCACCTGGTGAACAAAGGCTCTCAACCACCGTGTTCCTGCCTCCCAGATAGGGCTAGATCATGATCAGAGGCAGAATTAGGTTTGAAGTAAATGAAGATTAAGTTACGGAGACTTTCAAATGCATGGACCCCTTCCCATTCCTAGTCTAAATAAATATTAACTTCCATGCCCAATTTTATATGTGATTTTTTAATTCTTTTCTCATAGACCCCACTTCCCCAAATCATATGTGCTTCAGATCCCACAATACCAAGATCTGCTCCTGTTGTAATCTTAAAAGATCTTGTCTTTTCTTACATGATTAAAATTCATGACTGGGAACACAGAAAGCAAAATCCAATCCTATAAGACAGAGGGTAGGTATAAAGTTCCCATTAGGGGTCCCCCTGTCTCTCTGCCTATCTCTGTGGCCATTTAGACTTCATGCCTGACACAATTAGGATGGGGTTATTTGACAGCATGACATTTCCAGTAGACTGCAGTAGAATGTAGTCCTATTTCCCGAAGGATTGGCTAAGAAACTCAGTTGAACTTGGACTTGCAGGAAGGTCTCAGGGAGTGATTGACAGCATGGCTGAGTGGAGAGAGTATGGACTTTACCATTTAAAAAAATCCATAGACTTGAACCCTACCTCCTTCATTTAAGAGTTGACATTGGGTAACATACTTGACTCCTTTGAGCTTCAGTTTCATCTTATGTAAATTGGTCACTGTTGTTAAGACTTATAGAGATGAATGGAAGGTAGCTGGCTCTATTAATATATCCTATGAATGTAACCATTAATTATTAGATACAATGTAAGAAGCCAGATAAGACAGACAGAGTAGATGAGGCAAGGGTGAATATTATCTCCTGTTTATTATCATTTGTTTTGCATATGGTTATCTATCCATGTCCTACAGATGTCGAGTATCACCCTAAAACTGTTTGTCCTGATGCTTGTCCTCCTCCCCATTTAGGACAGATAGAATCTTTCATAGTCATAGATATTCATTCATTCATCCATTCATTCATTCATTGAATTTATATTTACTGAGCTCCTGCTGGGTACTCTTCTAGGTGCTGGGGATGCTATAGGGAAAAAACCACTGAGGTCCCTGATATTGTAAAGGAGTTGGCTTTAGTTGCAGCAAAGCCTCTCTGTCTCTGCATTATATGCTAGGGAAAGCAGAGAATATAGGCTTAGATATTGGTATATCCATAATGGGAAGTTGAGAGATATTGTGTCCAACTGCTTTCTTCTTAGTTAGTATGAAGTAGGGTGAGGTGAAAAGCATTTGTGTGGTGGGGAGTAATTGATATTTCAAGGAGAAAGGAAATACCATATAGTCTTATCAGAGCCTGGGGAAGTGAATTTACCGAGCAAATGTGAGAAGATTGCCGGGCAGTGCTGAGTGCCCATTTGAGATTCGCAGTCATAGTTTTAAAAGACCACTCTTCCTGACTTAGATAAAGGAGACATTTTCTTGGGTATATTACTGCAAGATCATTCTTACAGACGTGTTCAAAGAGAAGGGAAAGACTCGGTAGCAAATGAGAGAATAGGGAAAAAAGCAAGAAATGTAGAGAGTATCTGTTAGTACAACCCTCCAAATTTGCAAAAACAAATATTGTAGCTCAGACGATGGAGGTACCACCATGGAAGACTTAAAATTGAACAAGGTAGGAAGGGTATGGGAATGGTGTCCTCCAGATGTGTGATGAGGCTAAGGCACTGACTTAAAATCCCATTTCCTAGTGGTTTGACTGCAATTTTGTACTATCGATCTAAATAATTTGTAAAATATCTCAGGGAGAAGACCCAGCAAAATGTGTTCAAATAGCAGTTTATTTATTATGTTGAAAATGCTTAAGAAAAGACTCTCAGACTTCTCTTAAAGCAACAGATGAATTCCTGAAAGGTGTTTATATACTGTGCCTTCACAAATATAGTCAAACTCCAATACATAGACAGGAATTTTCTGCTTGTATTCTGAGTTTCAGTGATGAAGATTTATTCATCAGACTTTTTTTCTTTCTTTCTTTCTTTCTTTCTTTCTTTTTTTTTTTTTTTTTTTTGAGGCAGAGTCTAACTCTGTCGCCCAGGCTGGAGTGCAGCGGCGCGATCTTGACTCACTGCAACCTCCACCTCCCGGGTTCACGCCATTCTCCTGCCTCAGCCTCCCTAGTAGCTGGGACTACAGGTGCCCACCACCAAGCCTGGCTAATTTTTTTTTTTTTTTTGTATTTTTAGTAGAGACGGGGTTTCACCATGTTATCCAGGATGGTCTCGATCTCCTGACCTCATGACCCACCCGCCTCGGCCTCCCAAAGTGCTGGGATTACAGGCGTGAGCCACCGCACCTGGCCATCATCAGATATTTTTAATGGTGGTGCATTTGTACTTCTCTTGTGTCTGTGTTAGCCGTCAATCATCTCTTATTAGCTTTCGGAAAGTTTGATACCTAGTCGTCATAGACCTAATTCCCTGCCTTTGAAAATATGTAGAAAATGGTTATTAAGATCAGTGAGGTTTATAATTTTGTATGTGCATCTACACATACCTATTTGTACACAAATGTTTATATAAACATATGCTAGACTCATGGGTGCACACTCTAGCACACTCCACACACATACACATACTCCATGAACATAAGCCATGAGATTTACCAGTTAACATGCATTGAGCTCATTGAAGAACCCTGAGTCTTTTGCACCAAGACCTGTTGAAGATTTTCTGGGAGATGAATTTATATTTAACCATGTGTACAAGTACAGAGGCAGAAGGAGGGACATTGTGAAAAAGGGCACTGGATAAAGAATAAAGCTTGTCTGTGGGTTGAAATGGAACATGCTGTGCCTTTGGGAGGAAAACACCCTGACTACAATCCCTGCTCTAACAAGCTGTGTGATCTCAGGCAAATTATTTAACTTTTCTGAGCCTCTACTTCTTCTATAAAATCCTCAGCTGGATCCAGCCCATGGACTATTGTCTGTAAAGAATACATATTTAATAGACATGAAGTGCTTAGCTTACAATGACTAGTTTTGGCTCCTCATAAGGGCACGGTAATGTGTTCTTACATCTACCTAGTTGTTGCTTGCCAGGTCATGAACTTCCCTTCCTGACCTTGAAAAGGCTCTGTCATAACCAATGTGGTTTCCTGGCTGCCTCTTTTAGGTCCCAGACTTCTGCCCCTTCTAAGCTTGGTTTCCTCTCTCACCTAATCAGTGTCATCTTCCTAGGCCCAAGTTCACTCAGCTCGGGCAAGAGCCTTGTTTCATTTGCATGTTGATAAATTCTCCCATCTATTCACCACAAGTCCCATGAGAATGGCAAATACCACTGTGTTGAAAAGATACTCAGAACATATTTCTTAAATTAAAAGAACAAGTTTCAAAACAGTATGCAAAATAATGATCTCATTAAAAAAGTATACACACGGGAGGTTGGTATATACACACAGTGACATTTTTCATTTCTTCTTTGAACATGTCACTTTTTGGCATGTGTTTATGTAGCTTTTTTTGGAGGTTAATTTTAAAAGGAGAAGAATATCAATATGAAACATACATTATTTTTTTTTCCCGGGAGGAGAAAAGCAGTCCCCTTTGGAACATAGTAATTTATCAACGTAAAATGAAAAACATTTTTGGGTCCAGAAAACATATTTAAAATTGAGGAGTTATGAGTTTGTTTTTAATCTTTAAAAATAAGAGAATTCAGGGTCAACACCTTGGTGCTAATGCCAGATTTTTATACCTTGAAGTCATTTTTCAACTTCAAGTCAAACAGTTTCTGGAATCGTTGATAAAGAGCCATCTCTATAAATATTTCTATGTCAAAAAAGTTATCAAGAGCCCAGGATTTTGATGTTTTGCCTAGGAGTCTTACTTAACTAAAAGAAAAGCTATTTTTTTTTGTACCTGCTAAGAGAAGCTTTAGTTTTCTGATTCTTAGGGACAAACCATTTCACTCCATTGACGTGTTTTGCTTCATTTCCTCTGCAAGGGAAAATTGGAATGTGTATGTGACATGTGGGAAAGGGTGGGGTGAGGAAGCGGGTATAGCGTGGGAGTCTGCGGCTGCTTGGCAATTCTCAGCTTCCTTCATTTCTGAGTTTCCATTTTATTTCCCTAGCAGCAGCTTCTTGCATCTGCCTAGGCACCATTCATGTGAAAACCTAGGTAAGAATTATTTAATATGAGGAACAGATTTAAAAGGAAAGGAGTGATAGAGGTTTCAAGCAGTACACAGATGCATTTAAGACCAGTGCAAAGATTCCATTAAATGGCTTACTAGGCAGGAATCCTAAGTACATCTCATACATTTTTTTAAAGTACTTTATAAAACTTGTCCTTAGGGATGATCCATATAATTTTCCTCTTTCATTACTAGATTTTTTTTTCTTGAATAAAGAAAGGGACTTAGATTAGTTCACTCTTAATTCAAATTGATGCAATTTGCAGTAGAAAAAAAATCCTTGCTTTGGGGCTCTATGCTATGGGATGGTTAATGAGTACAAATACATGGTTAGATGGAATAAATAAAATCTAGTGTTTGATAGCACAAGAGGATGACTATACTTGACAATAATTTATTCTATATTTTAAAACAACTAAAAGAGTGGAATTAGAATGTTGGTAACAAAAATAAATGATAAATGCTTGAGGTAACAGATGCCCCAATTACCCTGATTGAATCATTACACATTATATGCCTGTATCAAAATATCAAATAAATATATACACCTATTATGTATCCTTAATAATTAAAAATTAATAAAAACATGCTATGGTTTTAGAATCTAAACTAAATAAGATATGACTTGTACTTTCACAGAACTGAAGTCCAAAAACAATTTCCCCCTAAAAGCACACTGTGTTGAATTCAGATAGCCTTGTGTTTTCATCCAAACCCAGTCAATAATAGTTATCTGTTCTTAGTTTTCCTTTATTAACAAGTGGAGATAAGATTTACCTTATAGATTGGTTGTGAATATGGAATACTATATAGCCATGAAAAAAATGAGATCATGTCCTTTGGAGCAATATGGATGGAGCTGGAGGCTATTATTCTAAGCAAACTAATGCAGGAACAGAAAAGCAAATACCACATGTTCTCATACATATGTATAACATTAGGTGCAGTTGCCAGCAAAGAGGGGTGACTTGGTCAATACTTACTCAACTTTGTATCACAGATGTCCTGGTGGTGGTCCAGAGTGTTGATTCTGATGCAATCATCTGAATTTGAACCCAGGCCCAAGAACTTACCCAATTTGTAATGTTGGGCACCATGTTTATCTTTTCTGTGTCTCAGTTTCTTCATCAGTAAAAAGAAGATAATAATAGTATTTATCTTATAGAGTTCTTGAGGATAAAAAGGCAAAATATATAAAGCACCTGCAGTGTCTGGCTCAAGGTTAACACTATGTAAGCATTTGTTCTTATTCTTTTTAATAACTGTCAATTATTTTCCAAAATCTAGTCTAAGCGGTTAGTCCATTTTCTCTCTCTTTTTTTGTTCTGTAATAATGATAGGGACTTCTGTTTTAGTTTCATTCTCCTTTTCCTTTTATTATGTTTTGCATGAGTTTTGCCTATAGCCTAAACATACATCTGTGCATGATTAAAGCATCACAGAAAAACAGGCAAGTTGTAAGGTTGTGGGTACAGTTATAACCTTGGGGGAAGGATAGTTGTGCTGTGATCCAGTGATGAGTTAACAGCCCCACCTGGCTAATCCTCATACAGATGTATGTGTGCATGTGTCTCTGGTAGCAAGGAAGACCTCAAGAGAGACTGTTCAGGAGTCAACATAAATCTTGCCACTGGTAGAACGAAGCTGCTGATGTTTAAATACCTGTCTTCTCCAGTAAACCCACAAGCATATTTTTAAGGTGGAAAGAGTTTCTAATTTATACTTATATTTTCTGCAGCTTTACTTAGTAGATGCTCATCAAATGTCTATGAATGAATAAGAATCAGGCAAATCATTAAAATTAATATTACTTTTATATTGCTAAATCAGATTTTATAGTATTTGTTTCTTCCAAAATATATTTTGGTATTAACTATATATATATATATATATATATATTTGATTTCTCAATAACCAAAGTGCAAAAAGCAGGATAAGGTGGATGGAAAGTTAAAGAAGGCAAAAAAAACATCCTGGGAGCCCTAATTAGTCTTTATGTAGGTTTCAGAAGTCCTCACAAGGCTTCCAGAATTCCTTGCAAAATAGGTTTATGTGGGAGTCATAAGTAGTATGAAATTTTGTAGAAAAACACTTGGTATCAGGTTCTTCCACAAACTTCCTTATGTAAGTAACTAGTAGGACTTTTGAGAAGTAAATTAACTTACCTGTGTCCCAGGTTCCTCATCTGACACATGGAGATAATTACATATGTTTCAGGGGATTATTATGATAATTAAATGAGTTAATGTATACTGTTCACTTTGAGCAGTGTCCAATTTTACAGAACTCTTTTCATTGCTGTATCATTATAATACTCATCAGACAGTACATGAATATGTTTCCTCTTTTGCTTTTGCATAATAATTATGAGATATGGACCTATGTTTAGTACACACATATTTCTTTTCATGTATCTATAAATACATTCTATTTGGAATGTACATGGTATTATTCTTTATTCATGTAAATGATACTTATTTTATTTCCCAAATTACTGTGAGCTCACAACATTTCAGGCGATGCAGAAGTCTATGAAATAAAAACAGAAGCCATTCTAGCCCTTGCCTTTCTCTTCTCTAGTACAGCACTACTGGAGCAACAGTAGTATCTAAAATATTTTCAGTAGAATTTCAAGGTCAGGCAATGCTTCCAGGGGGAGAGGACTCTATGGTCATAAAATTTTGGACACATTGTCCTGTAGGCCCTTCCCAGAAGCTCAAAATATACTTCAGCATTTTAAAAGTGTTGAGGAATCTTACAGTAAATAAAACAGCCTGCTTTTGTTTAATCCCAAACAATGGTGTCTCCTTGTAGCCTCCTCTCAATTACATTTTGGAGTTGATGTATTAAGCCCTAGGGTGCATGGAAGAATGGAAAGAACATGAACATCAGGTCCAAAAGGTCTGGATTTTACCCCAAGATCTGTCCCTTGGTTTACATGCTATAATTTGTCTTTTCTTTTCGTTTTATTTTTAATTTGTCTAAATCTCAGTTCTCTTATCAACAAAATAAGGATACTATTTTATCCTGAAAAACTTGTGAAAATTAAATAACAGATGAAAAGCACAAGCATATGTCATAAATGTTACCTCCCTTCTCTTCTCTCCAGTGAATGAAAATAAATTTACAGCGGTTTCTGACAAACATCAGGAATCCCTAGGGCAAATTTCTCATTTAGGAGAAATGTTTCTGGCTATAGTTTAAAACAGAAATGAGGTGCCTCACTCTCTGAAGGATTCCCTTTTCAAAGAAAATACTTCTAGGGATTGGTCTCTGCCTCATACTTGCCTTTACCCCAAAGCAATATACCTTATTTCCCCATTTGCCATTGTGTGGCTTAAATATGTGACCAGTTAGAGGTGCTGTCTACTATATAACATGTTTGGCCATGTTAATTTTCCCCTGCTCAATCAATTGTTGCTTCATACTAATAGGGAATGGTGGCCTTATCATAGGCAGGTATCCAGACTAGCATTTTACTCAATGAAATGCATACACAATGTTGTCCAATCAAACATTCTATTTACTCCAAGTATTCAGACCTCTTGGCTACTTATTTGAAAGTTGATAGCTGTGAGGCTGGCCTTCAAAATAGGAAAGATAAGGAGAAAAAAGCGGTAACCAAGATAAGTGGAGGACATGGAAATTCCCCTGTGTATCTACATGTAAATGGCAAAGAAGCTGGATTGGGAGAAGGATGAAAATGGATGAACAAAGGCTCTGAGTGCTCTGGCGAGCAATTTCCATTTAGAGTTTGTCTCATTTCTTATACACAGTCTTTGTATTATTGCAATAAGTCATGCTATCTTTAGAACAAAGCTGGTAACTCCTTGTGCTGTGCTAGATGGCAGGCATCACGCCATGCTTTTATTTTGTTTATTTATGTTTATTTTATTTTATTTGAGACAGGATCTCGCTGTATCACCCAGCCTGGAGTGCAGTGGTATGATCTTGGTTGAGTGCAACCTCCGCCTCCTGGGTTCAAGTGATTCTCCTGCCTCAGCTTCCCAAGTAGCTGGGATTACAGACACCTACTACCATGCCTGGCTTTTTTTTTTTTTTTTTTTTTTTTTTGGATTTTTAGTAGAGACGGAGTTTCACCAAGTTGGCCAGGCTGATCTCTAACTCATGACCTCAAATGATCTACCCACCTCAGCCTCCCAAGATGCTGGGATTACAGGCATGAGCCACCACGCCCGGCCTTGTTTGTTTTATAGATTGTAGTTTCATGGCATTGTTTTCCTTTGGGAGGCAGTTGGCTCATCAACTGCTTCCTAACATCAAATTTTTCTTACCTTTATGCTTTTATCTCTGATAAAATGAAAACTAAAGATATATAACAATTCTTCAGAAATTCAGAGTGACTCATTTGGAACATATGGTGATTAGCACGCTGTTCAAACTGAGGTTCTGAGCAAATCTTCATTCACAGAATGAATTTAAATATATTAGTCTAAATAAGATATGGAGTGGGGAATATTTAAAATATTGGGAGACCTTTTCAAGCAACCTCCAAGTTCCTCAGACACTATTCAAATAATGCATGTAATTAAAAAATATTTGTATCAATTCATTAAAAGATTAAAGAAGGGTGTCAAATAGGCTTGACTTTCTTATCCTAGTTTGCATTAATATTTAATTTAAAAAATATTTGCTAATGGATCAACCTAAGCCATAATGGGGATATTGTACATTTATGTGTGTGTATCAAATGTGGCACTGCCTGAAAAAGGTGGGGCATTAAAGGCACTGATATAGGCAGCAGAACTATTGAAGTTTGAATCTCAGATATTCCCCTTACTATATATGTGATTTGGGCCAACAGCTGTAGCAGAGGCTGTTGGATTCTGCTCAGGTCTCTTGGAATCCCTTTTCCTGGTGGGTGTGTTCATCCCCCAGGAGTGGGCACCCCCAAGTGCTCACATCTGTTACATTTTCTTCAGGATTACTTTTGGGTAACTACAGCCAAGGCTACACACACACACACACACACACACACACACACACACACACACGGGCACCCACATGCACAGTAGCAGGAACAGGTATATTTAAGTCCCATTCTCTTGTCTCAAGACAGGAAAAACTCTGCTTTCCTATTTATCCTCAGAGATCTCCATGGATCAGACTAGAGCAAAACTTCCCTTGAAAAATCTTAGCTCCTATCCCTTCCCCTCTTTTACCTTCCTACATCTCATTCCTACCATGCCTTGAGAGCACTCCCTTCAAAAGCCATGTGTATACAAATCCTGCCTTGGGCTCTACATCCAAGGCATTTGACCTAAGTCAGTTGATTTAGCTTCATTGTGTCTCAGCTTCTTTTTTCTGGAATGACATCTGCAAAATGAGAAGTACCAAACAGCTTGGCCAGTTCAAAGTAAGTGTTCAGTAAAGGCGGCTGCTCTTGCTTATACCTTTTGTTGCTGCTATTATTATCATTCTTTGAATTAATAACTGATGTGTTGAGGCATTAAACCACTTTTCAAAGTTAGATAACAAAAAGTAAATTGCAGATTTCTTTTCTTTTTTTTTTTTTGAGACGGAGTCTCGCTCTGTCGCCCAGGCTGGAGTGCAGTGGTGCAGTCTCGGCTCACTGCAAGCTCTGCCTCCTGAGTTCACACCATTCTCCTGCCTCAGCCTCCCGAGTAGCTGGGACTACAGGCACCCGCCACCACACCTGGCTAATTTTTTGTATTTTTAGTAGAGATGGGGTTTCACTGTGTTAGCCAGCATGGTCTCGATCTCCTGACCTTGTGATCTGCCCACCTCGGCCTCCCAAAGTGCTGGGATTACAGGTGTGAGCCACCGTGCCCGGCCAGTAAATTGCAGATTTCAAAGCAGGCAATTTAATAATATGTGCTAATGGGTATTTTTACTTGTTTTTATTTTTATTTATTTTTTTGTGTGTGTCTTTATAGTAGCATGATTTATTTATTTATTTTTTATTATTATACTTTAAGCTTTAGGGTACATGTGCACAAGGTGCAGGCTTGTTACATATGTATACATGTGCCATGTTTGTGTGCTGCACCCATTAACTCGTCATCTAGCATTAGGTATATCTCCTAATGCTATCCGTCCCCCCCCCTCTCCCCATGAAGTAGAATTTGCTTCATATGTATATATAGATTCAATAAGTATTTATTTTCACATGGACTAGTTCAGAGTAGTTTGTCTGTAAAAACTTATGGTTGAGTAAGGATATTAGACAAATATTTGAATATCATACAAGAAAGACAAATGAAAAGATCTATGATATATGAAAACATAATGGTATGTTTCAAGACAAGAAAAAATTACCTTCAGATTATGGCATGAGAGAGAAAACGTTAAAAGATGGAAGAATGGGTCAATGGATAGGTGATTGATTGTCCAGCTAGCTGGCTGAAATTTTTACATAATTTTATGAAGGAAGAATGTATATTTCAAAAGATTCACCCATTTTAAATACAAAACTCAGTCAATTTTTATAAATATACCAAGTTGTACAATCATGATATCTAACCAATTTTAGGACAGTTCTTTCATCCCAATAAGATCCCACCTAACCATTTACAGTTAACCTCCACTCCCACCAGGCAACTACTAATCTACTTTCCGTCTTTATAGATTTTCCTTTTCTGGATACCTCGTATGAATATATTCATAGAAAATGGGGCCTTTTGTGTCTAGTTTTTGTTGTTTCTTTTTTACTTAGCATTTGTGACCCATTGATGTCGTAGCACATGTGAGTAATTCAGTCTTTTATTGCTAAATAGTATTCCCTTCTATGAGTTTGCCACGTGTTTAACCATTCAGCAGTTGACAGAGATTTGGGTGTTCTCACTTTTTGGCTATTTTGTGTGCAAGTATTTGGGTGGCAAAGAGATGTATTTTAACAGCTGAAAGTGAGGCAGCAGTGAAGGAAATACTGTGAGTCAAGAGTGGAGATGAAAACTTTGTGTCACGTTTAAGAAAGAGTGACTAACTTACTGAGCAGAAGCAAAGAGTATCATAGAGGCATGAAGGAATTTGAAAAACAACAAAAGCAACGGCACAATTTGCCAGCACACATTGAGAGAAATATGCATCTTCTTATATTTTCTGCCTAAAAAATATTTCATGCTCAACACATATTGTGAAACACTGGATAACCTAAACCTCTCTGAGAAAATAACAATACTTTTTAGCATTTTATAGATTTCAAGTAGCCTTATAGTAAAGATACCAATTTTAAAAATGTATTTAAAAGCTTAACTAAATTTTAACAGCATTACACACACACACTCACACATCTTTTGGTGCCAGTCTTTAACACATCACAAATACTTGTATATTTCTCTTTTGGCAAAGAGATCACAGTCCTGAACTCAGAACTAATATTTGAAAACAATATTTTATTTATATTTGTACTTACCTCTTTATGATAAAAGATATCTACTTATAGTTTGGTAGTGATATAATATTTCCTTTAACAATAATGTATTTAAGTGTAAGTTAAATGAATTAACGTAAGAAAAATAACAAATAACATATAAATTAAATGTAGATTTGCTAGTGCAATTACAGGTAGCTATGTGACTAACTGAAATTTGGGAAACACAATTCTAAGCTTTACCTAAACTGAGAATGTCTCACTTATGAGAACTTACCTGATATTTTTCAAAACACATTTTTAGAATTGTTTTATGTCTTTTTAGTGATCACATCCTGTTGCCTAGAATCCACCACTCTATTCTAGAAGTTAGCCAAGTGAACAGTATGCAGCAATCTAGAATTGAAGGTTATGGATGAAGGGGTTGTGCAAGGCATGAAAACCACTCTCCAATAGCATTTTGTGTTTTCTTTCTTCACCAAGAAAATTGCAGGTTTGCAGCCAGTGATGAAAAACTCATGGCTATTTCCACATCTCCATCTCATTAGGTGCAATCAGTTCAGTTGGCAATTTCAGAATGTTTCACTTAATCCAATATTCAGATCAATGGGAAGTTGCCATATGTACACAGGTTATCAATTTTCAAATAATTGGAATGCAATAAAATAAACCCAACACTCTCATGATGCTGCACACAATTTAATCTCTCCTTGAGTTGTGTAAATTCAGGGTCTCAAAGACTACTTAGAATATCAGTTAGGTGTGTACCTAAGTGCAAAGAGACCACTTAATCACTTTGCAATTTATTGGATTCCAGATAACAGAGTTTACTGGAGTTCAAATTTCTCTACCATCTTCACAGTGAGTCTGTCACTGCTCTAAACTTGACACATCAATCAGATTTTATTTCAGTCCATGTATGTCACCTATGTATCTGTCTATTCCAGTGCAGTGTTACTGCATCCATAGAAGTAGCTGTTTTTTGGCTGGGCGTGGTGACTCACATCTGTAATTCCAGCACTCTGGGAGGCTGAGGTGGGTGGATCACCTGAGGTCAGGAGTTCAAGGCCAACCTGGCTAATATGGTGAAACCCCATTGCTACTAAAAAATACAAAAATTAGCTGGGCATGGTGGTGCGTGCCTGTAGTCCCAGCTACTTGGGAGGCTGAGGAAGGAGAGTTGCTTGAATCCGGGAGGTGGATGTTGTGGTGAGCCAAGATCGTGCCACTGCACTCCTGCCTGGGGAACAGAACAAGACTCCATCTCAAAAAAAAAAAGAAGAAAAAGTAACCGTTTTTTTGTTAAAAAATAGATCATTTAAACTATTATAGAGAGGATAAAGTGTATCTTATAGAATCAAGGATGTGACAGCTATGGACTTGAGATATACAGGCGTGTAGTTTCTTTTCTTTCTTGTATTTGATTAAATAACAACATACTGACTGGAGCATTCACATCTCCAACTCACACTTGAGTCTCTGCTACGCAAGAAACCCAAACCACTATGGCCCACATAAACTTCTCTTAACTTCCAGTCCTTACTCACAACACATGTCCTAGATCCCAGTACTACCATGTAGTGATACTGTAGAATAGTAGGTTTTCCAGTGTTCTAATTGCTTTTTATTTCAGTTGTAATACTTAACGCATTGCAAGGATCTAGTGACCCAAGTCTCACTGGTGGTTGCTAGATGGGTTGATTCTTTCATTTAACAAATACTTTCTGTAGGTTATTGAAGAAAATTTGGACTTTTGGGGAAAATAATGAAAGTTTGGAGAGAAAAGTCTTATGATATGGTTTATATTTTCAGTGGATCATTCTAATGGATGTCTTCATGGGGGAATGGGAAAGGTAGAAGCATGAAAACCACTTTGGAGGCTTTTGCTGTTACTAGCAGTGATGGTGCAAATTAGAGTGGTAGAGATAACAGGTGCTTGTTTTCTATTGTACTTTACAAAGTGCCTGCTATGTGTCTGTTTCTGAGATATTGTTTAAAACTGTATTCCTACCTGCCTTACACCTCTCCACCTCCCAAACTTTTGACCTTTCGATAAATATAGAAAACTCTTATCTCTGCAGATTTACAAAATAGTCTCAGGATCCAAGCTGATGGGGAAGGAATGGGGTGCATTACATAGTTGCTGTGTTTAGCAAAATCATTCTTTTGCATCATATGCAGTTCAGTGCATCTTGATTTTGAATAGATTCATTTGATTTTTTTGCATAGGCCGACAAAAGAATGGAATAAATGTAGACTGTATATTCTGCTAATGCAACATCAAAAAGCCCTGCAATATTTAGACAAACTGAGTGACTAGAAACTGATTTTGGCAATCTACCTTTTCATAATAAAGAGGAATGTGGCAGTAGTGTAATACTGAAGGTCTCATCCCTAATGGTTCAGTTTGCTAGTGCTAGGAATGATTGCGAAATGAACTCTTTTAATAGTAAAGTGCTGCTTTGTGAGATGTTGTATCTTAACACGGAAAAAAATTTTAAGCTGAACAGGTCCTCATAATTAATTTTTGAAATAATGAGTGGGTAATTGTATGCCCATTTTACAGAAGAGGAAGCCAGGGCTCAAATAGATTATAGTACGTGACTTAGCCAAGGATATTCTATCTGAACACACCCAAAATATACACTTGTTATCAACAGGGAGGTCCATCTACTGTGTCCACTGATGTATCCCAAGTGCCTAGACTAGAAGCTGGATGAATTAATATTTGATGAATAATTTAATTGATATTAAATTATTAATATTAATATATTTAATATTAGCTCTTGTTTCTAGGTTTTTACTACTATGGATGTGTAGGGCATATGTATATGTGTGTGTGTGTATATATATGTATGTGTGTATATATATATATATATAATCTTTAAAGTTCTGTATGGTGAAACAATAGGCCAATACCAAAACTCAGTTTTCAAAAAGTAAATCCAAAGCCAAATATTTTTATTTAATATTGACTTTAATTAAAGTACTACATGAACTTTTAAAAAAGAAAATGAAATTTTACCTTAAAGCTTGTGACCCTTCACCTGTAACAGAAAAATACACAAGATGAAAACCAGAAAAGCAGCAACTTGTGCTACCCTACCCTAACTCTGAATTCTGCTTCATAGATGCAATTTCCTTGAAACTTTTGACTGTTTGTTCTACCATTACGTTGATGCAAAATAAGTAGTTGTGGTTTTTGCCATTAAAAGTAATGGCAAGCCATATTACGTTTCCACCAACCTAATATAAGCTTTCATAATACATCTGTTCTTACTCATCGTCCTTGACTTTTCCATTTCAGGTATTACCTGTCTTCCGCATATGGAACATGAGGATTATCCTCTCTAACAACACCCCTTTATCTCTATACACATTCTCCCTTATCACCAACCTCCTGATGTTTTCACTCAACATTCAAGGGCTTGCATTATTACAGTCATGTAATACTATTCCCACCTCTTCTAGATAGCATACAATGATTGCATTTACTACCTTGTTTTCCTTAGAGTTAAAATGGCATTTTTTTGTTTTCATTTGCCAAAGTTTCTGTATATGTATAATTTGCCAATTTCAATTTTCATCTCAAACTGTAATTCCCCATCCCGCCTCTGCCCCTGGGGACATCTCTCCTTAACACTTTCCTCTTGTTGCCATTGGCAGCTGTTCTCTAGGTCTCCTCAGGCTCACTTAGAACTCTCTTTGCTGCATAGTATTTCATGGTGTATATGTACCACATTTTCTTTATCCAATCTGTCACTGATGGGCATTTAAGTTGATTCCATGTCTCTGCTATTGTACATATACACCATGGAATACTATGCAGCCATAAAAAAGAAGGAGATAATGTCTTTTGTGGGAACATGGATGGAGCTGGAGGCCATTATCCTTAGCATACTAATTCAGGAACAATTACCACATGTTCTCACTTATAAATAGATGCTAAGTGATGAGAACTCATGGACACAAAGAGGGGAACAACAGACACTGGGGCCTACTGGAGGGTGGAGGGTGGGAGGAGGGAGAGGAGCAGAAAAAATAACTATTGGGTACTACGCTTAATTCCTGAGTAAAAATCTGTACAACAAACTCCTGTGACATGAGTTTACCTATATGACACACCTGCACATGTGCCCCTGAACTTAAAATAAAAGTTAACAAAGAATTATCTTTACCTCTTTCTTGGGTTACATTCCACATCCTCTTCTGATTTGCTGCTCTCTCATTAGTGAAGTGTGTCTTCCACTACTTCCCAAGAAAGAAAGTGGGAATTTTTTACAAAGATTTTCACTCTCAATTAAAAAAAACTCATCACACATGACCTATAATTTATATTGGAATTTAGGAGAACAGTTTTCTTCCGATTTTTTAAAGCTTTACTTTTTCATATTCTCATATCTTGTTTAAAAGCAGAACGCCATTCTTTTCATCTAACCTATTTTATTTTTTCTGTCTGGAAGCTGTTTAGCATTTTATCTTTATCCAGGTGCTGTAAAATTCAGAAAAATGTGCCTCAGTATGGATTTCTTTTCTTTCACTGTTTTGTGCCTTTGATAGGCCCTTTGAATCTGACGGCCTAATGCTTCAACTCTGGCGAATTATTTTGCTTTATTTCCTTGAAATGTGTTTCTCCTTTATTGATTCTGCTTTGTCTTTCTGTAAATTCTATTAGTCAGATATTGAGTCTCTTGAATTGCTATTGCAATTTTCTAATTGTTTACCTCTGACTTTGCAGCACTTCTAAAACATATTTCTTTATGTGAGATTCTCTCAAATTTATTTTTACTCTTCCTTAATGAACTCCTTTTTATATCTGCTAACAATTTTCTTTTAATTTATGAGAGTTGTTTATTACTGTGTTTTCTTCTTTTATTATACAATGGCTACTTATTCTTGTTCCATTTATGTGATCCTTTTAAAAATGTTACCCTAGGGTATCAAATATATTTTTAAAATTTATTTTTGTTTGTTTCCTGCACTGAATCTGTAGCCTCTGAATTCCTTATACTATTTGTTTTGATCTCTGCTTTTCCAACTTTGGCTCTCTATGAATATTTCAGAGTGAGATAATAATATGCTGATTGCATTCTGTATGACTGAGCAGACCTTGTTTATTGGTGACTTTCACTGTAGGCTGATGAGTTGAAAAATCTAGTCATTTTCATCAGAAGAGCCTGAAAAGTTCCTATCTGTGGATCTTTTCTCTGGGGCCACAGCTGATTTCCTATCATTTGCCAGTTGGAATTGAATACGGCTATATGAACACAAAAATCTTACTTTAGTTGCTTAACTATATGTATATATTTCCTCTCAGTAAAAAGGCTGAAGTCCTGACTGAGTTATATCTTGACTTCACACCGTGCTTAGCATATGGCTTTTATCACATTTATCATCCATAGTCTCAACATGGTTGCTGCAACTCTAACCTCATATTCATGTTCCAGACAGGATGGAGAAGAAATAATGAAGAAAGAAGGAATGACACTGATATTAAAATAAAGGAATGAATTGATGAGTAAACGGACAAACAAAAATTCTCAGAGCTCCTTAGCAGACCTCTGTTTATACCTCATTGGCCCAAAACTATATCATAAAATCATTTCTAGTTGCAAGGGAGTCTGGGAAGTTGAAGTTTATAGATGGGCCACTGTCATTACAAACAAAAGTAGCTTTCTATTAGAAAAAAAAGAAGGGAGGATGGGTATTGAATAGAAAAGCTAGCAGTGCTTGCAACATGAAACAAAATAGGTAAGACACATAGACCAGGGTCAAGTTGAACAACTTCAAACTCAAAGCACTTGTCAGCACTATTACCATCTCAGAATCCAATGATGAGGAATCTGACCTAAAGACGTGAATAGGCTGGGTGTGGTGGCTCACGCCTGTGATCCCAGCACTTTGGGAGGCTGAGGCAGGTGGATCACTACTTGAGGTCAGGCGTTCGAGACCAGCCTGACCAACATGGTGAAACACTGTATCTACCCAAAAAAAAAAAAAAAAAAAAAAAAAAAAAAAAAGAGAAAATCTCAGTTTACTAGGACTACTGAAACAAACTACCACAAACAGGGTGGCTTAAACCACAGAAATGTATTGTCTCACAGTTCTGGAGGCTAGAAGTCTGGAACCAAGGTGTCAGCAGGGTTGTGACTGCATTTTAATTTAAACGGTCACATTCACAGGCACTGTGGGTTAAGGCGGCGCCTGGTTGTGTGTTGTGAATAAAAGCTACTATTTTCCTAGGGTATTTTGTTACCCGGTTGGACAGAATGTAGTGGCACCATTTGCTTAAGGA
The DNA here is from genome assembly GCF_029281585.2 of Gorilla gorilla gorilla. Taxonomy (NCBI): domain Eukaryota; kingdom Metazoa; phylum Chordata; class Mammalia; order Primates; family Hominidae; genus Gorilla; species Gorilla gorilla. Next base: position 29,461,889 of record NC_073227.2, on the reverse strand, counting down.
AGTTCTATATCAAGTTTGTCCAACCTGCTGCCTGCAGGCCACATGTAGCCCAGAATGGTTTTGACTGTGGCCCCAACACAAATGTGTAAACTTTATTAAAACATTATGAGTTTTTTTTTGCAATTCTTTTATAACTCATCAGCTATCACTACTGTTAGTGTATTTTATGTCTGGCCCAAGACAATTCTTCTTTTTCCATTGTGGCCCAGGGAAGCCAAAAGATTGGACACCCTTGGTCTATCTCGTAGTAAAGTACTGCTTGACCCTCATGCATGAAGGCAAAGCCTCAGCAATTGGAATTCTACAACGTTCATACAAAAATGCTAAACCTTGAAGTATCTTATTTCCCTACAATAGGAAGGAAAGGACAAGGGGAATGGTGAAAATAGCAAAGAGAACTGAGTTTGACTTTTGTCCCAGCCATCTACTATTTATCATTACGCTAGGTTTCCTTGCTCAAAGTCCTCCTTATCTGTATAAAATAAGAATTGCACTAGGCTTTCTCATAGGAGTGTTGGAAGGATTGCCTGATTTTATTTAGACCTGGCCTGTGGTGAGAATTAATAAAGGGAAGCTCTGTTAACAATTTTCATAATTAGAAGTGTAAACACTTGCATGATTTGAGTGCCCATTTGTTCATTCTGCTTTGCTAGGCTGAGTTGCTCGCATTGAGGTTTCCTGTTTTATAGACCTATTAATCCATGTGATCTCATGTGGCTAGAGGCATTCAGCATGGGCTCATAACAGTGTACTCTGAACACTGATGCCCAGGTGTGTGACCTTCCAGGATGTCTCATGGTATAAAGGAGCACTCCACTGGAAGTCAGGAGACCTGGGTTTTGAATCACAGCTGTAAGAGTCCAGAGGGTCTTTCAGAAATTATTTTTGCTGTCAGGATCTCAACATCTTCATCTCTAAAGGTAAAAGGCTGAATTAGAAATCTATAGATAACTATGCAGATCCATGAATCAGCATATCAGAACTAATGACGGTTCCTATCAAATGTCCCCAATTCTGACCAACAGGATCTGAATATTAACACCAGGGCCCAGAATTAGCTATATTTGAGTAATGGCTTTAGGTTTGAGTGCCATGGGATTAGAGGATCAATTTCTTTTAAATTTTAACATTCTATGGACCTAGATTGTCACATTTAATTTTTAAGAAATTCCTAAAAGAATTGTTTGTTAAAAGAAGAAAAAAAAGTCAAATTAACAACCTTCATAGTGAGTTTGAAGAAAGATACCCTCCTCTTTACTAAACTTCAGACAAAAATCAGTCATCCAAGTATAGAAACAGCTGAGTAAACTTGGTGGTATTAATAAATTTAAAACTCTCGATGAAATATTTGAATATGTTTTGGGCTCTTGAGTTCTGCAGATGTTGGAAATTTGTACTTTAAGAGAATAGATGTATTTACCAAATTATTCACAGTATTTAGGGAAATGCAATTATTTTCATTGGAATTGACAGCATTACAGTTCTGTGCTATTTTAAGTAAAGCCCTTTAGGAGTCCATAGTAATTGATTTTTTCCATTGTAGTAATGTAACCTTTTAGATATATGACCTTCTACATTTAAGTTGGGAGTGATTAGTACAAGTGTTCTCAATTTCCTCTTAGCTCCGTTGGTTTTAAAGAATTCTAAATTAATTTGTTAAATGTCATATCCCAAAGGGAGAAATAAAGATTCTTTTCTTTGTGATTGGATTTCTAAAGCTCTTTCTTAAAACTGTTGATTGTTACCTGAGATATAGTTTCAAACAGTACGCATCTCGAAAACATATTCAAGGATAGTTTTTCTGTCCTTATACTTCTTTGATTGGATCCACAATTTTTAATTCTCACACACAGGCATGGTACTTCACAGCAAGTGGAAGGGTTTACAAGTGTATCCTAGTTTGATGTTCACAGGAGCATCTGTTTCATAGAACATGTATTATTATAAGTCTTTAAAATAATTTGTATTTTTAATGAAAGAATAAACTTAAGCAGTGAGAAATTACCTGATTTTTCCAAGGTCATATGAGACCTGCAAGCAGACCCTTAGTCTAATCATTCTTTTATCCATCATCTGTTTATTCTGCAATAATTTAATAAGCACATCTGTCCTGCTGCATACTAGGAATTGTGTTACGTATTTCAAATTTAGATATGAATAAGACCTGGCCCTTGGAGAGCTCCAGTCAAATGGAGACACACACCTTCCATATATACATACACACATGCATGCATACATGAAGTGTGGAAAGTGCAATAATAGAAGTGTATATGAGGTACAGCTGTAGTATATAGAAACGAGTGATCCACCTTTCATCACCTTTCATGGGATTTGGGTATAGTAAGAGAAAAAGTTGGAAGAATTGCAGCAGCTTCAGGTTTTAGTGTAAGTGGAATTTAGAAGCTCTGCAATTTGGAGAGATAAAGATATTCAATGTATTAAATATGTTAAAATAGCATTCTACATAGAATTGAGGAAATGTTATGAATAAGGGTATGGAAAGTAAAACGATCATGGAAAGAGTATAATGATGAGGATTATGGAGCGAGTCAAGCCACTCTCCCCCGATTCCTTTACTAGGCATCATTTCTCACTGTCACTGTTAAAAGATGGCTCTCAGATCCTGGCTTGAGTGCCTACTTGAATGTAAATGGCTTTCACTGAGATAGGATAATACAGGAAGGAAGTCAGACTTTCTGTGGGAGATAACTCAGCAGCAATTTCTCCATTGCTCCATGTTGCCTCCTCCCAATATACTGTCCATTAGAACAGTCAACAATTAGGAAGAAATTGCTATAGAGGATACAGTAGGTAGGTCTGATTAGGCAGGTAATGGGGGTGTAGTGGGGCAGACACTTATATTGACCAGGAATTGTGTTAAGTCAAGGGGATCATGTATTTCTTAGAAGAGGTCAAATTGATAAGGATATGTTTATTCAATTGTCCTTTTCCACTTTTGATGTACTATCGGTAATAATTAAGAATAACAATAAATAGTGTCAACTACATTGTCAACAAAGCAGTACCTTAAGAATCTGCCAGTATCATCCTTGGCAGTGACACAATAAAATGAGACACTGCAATTCTAGCTATGTTATGAGTAAGTCTATTGCCACTAAAATGCTTCATCTCAACAAAGAGGATACTGATAGAGAAAAGTGGAAGAAAGAATTGCTTCAACTTACAATAATTGTGCTGTAGATAATTGACAATTGACCCTAAAAGAAAAATCAGAGAACCTTAGAATTCCATTAGCATATATACATTTCATCATCCTAACGGCACAAAGAGAAGAGTCTGTATAAAATATTTATATGTACCAGTCACCAAGCAAAATAATAGCATTAAAATGAAATACAGTGAGAATGGTGTCATGGCTTATGAAGGTGTGAATTGTTGAGCTGAATTAAACAGGCATAGCTTGTCTTAATTCTTCTTTACTTGGATTAGCCTCCTTCAAAGTACATTCATTTTGTTAATTTCTCTACACGAAGAAGGAAACTATGTGAAAAGACTAGAAAAGGAAATTCATATTAAAGAGATGAAGGGATAGTAATAAAGAGCTCCAGGCCTGAGTTTTGCTGCCAATTTCCTTATCCGTAAAATGGGGATAATAATAACTCTATCTAATAGTTTGCCATGAAGACCTGATGACTGACTTGCATATAAAATGCTTGGGAAAATATATGACTCACAATAAGCACTCAATAAACATGAGCTATTATTATAATTTAGTGTTGTTTTTATATATGAATAAATAATAATAGCCAACTCTAATATAGCATTTGTAATGTGCTAGGTAATATTCCCAGAGCTTTTCATACAATAATTCATTTACACTTCCCAACAAGTTTATGGGGTCGGTACTGCTATTATCCTGAATTATGTATGATGAAACGAAGTCAGAGAGGTTAAGGAAAATGTCCAAAAAATACCTAGCTAGGAATGGAACCCAGCAGTCCAGCTTTGAGTCCATGTGCCTGACCACTATAAAACTGCGCGAAATAAACTGCTAGCGATGCAGTTCACCTCAAATAAAAATGCTACTTGACTAAGAAGGCATTCTTCATATTTCACAGTTTCTAAGTAATGATAATTTTTTTAAAATACAGTAAAATGTATGGGGTTGCTGAGGGAGAAAGCACATAAACTCTTTCTGAATGCATCTAATAGTTTTACCTCTCTGCCTTGCCCTATCCTAAGAGCTTTCTTGATTGGTAATGATTTGCTTTCCCATTCTCGATAAATTACTGCCAAACCAACAGATAATTACTTTCCTTTCCTCTTTCAACCAATAGTTCCTGTCCCTTTTCCTTCTTATGTGTGTGCGAGCCTTATAGAAACACACTGCATTATTTACGAAAAGATTTTATTTCTCCCATTGATCCCAAACTTCTGGAAGTGTAGCCCCAAAGCACCTGGGGGTGATTATGAAGCCAAGACCTCTCCCATCTTTATATCCTCTCCCCTACCCTGTGACAGGCAGTCCCCCAGAGGCCTCTTTTTTCTGGACCCCATCAGACCTTTGGACAACATTAGTAAAATTTTTTCCAAGAACTATTTATAAGCATTGGCACCCTGAGCATCATAAATAACACATGTTAATAAAGCAGATGAACACAGTTGCACGAGTAATGCTGCATCTCCTAAAATGCTATATTTCACAGCATGAGAAAGTCATTTTTACTGACCACCAACAGTCTTTACTTTGTCTAGACTGAAAGCTCAGTACTAGAAATGAGAAGCAAATCTTTTCTACCTGATTGTCTCCATTCCACATGGAAAATCTCTGACCATAACCTGTCAGACACTGTTACAGAAAAATAAATCAATAAACTTTGGTTTGGTTAATGACCTTACAGAGGGACCCCTGAATGCCTCAGATTTCGTGTGTTAAAAATCATATGACTAGATTAAAACTCTGGTTCCCAAACTGTATTATTGGAAAGTACCAGTATTTCAGGTTAGACCAAGATCCTTCTCTTTACCCTAAATTCAATAATGCAACCGCTTCCTGTTTCACAAGGAAAAAATAAGTGGATAGAGCTTTTATAATTTCAAATTTTCTTTTACAATCTTTTTTTTTTTTGAGACAGGGACTTGATCTGTTGCCCAGGCTGGAGTACAATGGTGCGATCTCAGCTCACTGCTACTTCTGCTTCCCAGGTTCAAGCAATTCTCCTGCCTCAGCCCCCTGAATAGCTGTAACTATAGGTGCACACCACATTCCTGGCTAATTTTTGAATTTTTAGTAGAGATGAGTTTTCACCTTGTTGGCCAGGCTGGTCTTGAACTCCTGGAGTCAAGTGATCTGCCCTCCTTGGCCTCCCAATGTGCTGGGATTACAGGTGTGAGCCACCGCACCTGGGTACAATCTATTCTTAAATTAATGTGTCTTCTTCCAAGTGCTGGAAAAAAATTAATGAATGAGCTAATAGCAAATATTTATTAATGGAGAAACCAGAAAAAGGTGGCAGATTATATTTTGGTGGCTTTGTATTTCTTCATACATAATTATCATGTGCATAATAACTCTTATTTTCTACAGTTAAAGTTGACCTTGATCTATTTGATGAATTAAATCTAATAGTATTTTGAACTGTTTTACAGTCAGTAGCATGGTTTTAGGTGTTCTATCATCTTAACACGTTTACGTTACTACCTACCAACCCTCAGCAGTCACTCCTCGAGTCTGAGTGTATGTCTGCACATTAGCAATACTTCTGGGTTCTGCAGAATTGCTTTCCTTGGCAGCTGAGGGTAGGCCCAATGGCTGGTACCTCATACCTTCTTTAACCAAAGCAGCTCCACTTTCATCCCTTTTTATATTTGGCATTCTGGATTTCCGTGTAAGTGTTAATTTGACCAACAGAGTCCATGACTAGAAATGGTTGGGAACCATTGTGCTAGGTATTGCTTAACACCATCAGAGCCTGAAAAGTCTTTGAGCCTATGATACTCCCCGGTGGTTAAACTGTTTACCTGGAGTATGAAATGCTCCCACTCATGCTCTTATCCCAAAATGCCTGATTTGCTTATTGAGTTAAGTACTCAACCCAATAAATTCAAATGGGCTTTGCTCTAAATTTGAAGAGTAACAGGGAAGAACTAATGTAGATATAGTTTAGGATCTTTCACCAAACTGTCTTTCTTTTTAGCTCACATCCAAAACCAAAACCAATTCTGAAAATCATACAGGTAATGAGAATTGTGCCTGTCCAATTTGAGCTCTGATCTCTTGAGTCCCTGTTCTTTCTACGCAGCTGCCATCCTTTTCTTCCCCCAACTTTTGAGCCATGTATTTCTTCTCTTCCTGTAAATTTCTAATTTAGGTTATCGAGATGTGGCAGTATTCACCCAGCACTCTAAAATGAAGCTGGGGCGGGCGCAGTGGCTCATGCCTAAAATCCCAGCACTTTAAGAGGCTGAGGTGGGAGGATTGCTTGAGCTCAGGAGTTGGAGACCAGCCTGGGCAACATGATGCTACAAAACATACAAAAATTAGCTGGGCATGGTGGCATGCACCTGTAGGCCCAGCTACTTGGGAGGCCAAGGTGGGAAGATTGCTTGAGCCCAGGAGTTTGAGGCTGCAGTGAGCCATGATCACACCACTGCACTCCAACTTGGACATTGGACTGAGACCCTGTCCCCCCAAATAAATAAATAAAAATAAATAAAACAAGCTGGAAATTAAGGAGGCAGTGAAAAACATAGAGACAGACTCCTTGGATTTATCTGGGCAGCTATAGTCCGCATCACCCTCACTTATGATATCTAGTCAATAGGCAAACTCTGTCTGTTAGATATCCTAATTTACTTTGTCTCAATACATCTTCTCTGTCTCTTCTATCATTAGCAAACCATGTTTCACTTGGATCATTAAGGAAACCTCTCAAGATGTTTTCTCACCTTTTTAGTAGCTTTCCAGTCCTTCTTTCTCACTATAGCCAAATTGTGATTATATCACTCTCCCCTATAAAACCATGGGTAGGCTCCTTACCATGGTATACAAGGCCTCTTCCATTGTTCTGGCTTAACCCCTTGACACACCATCTTGTGTGCTTTATTTTCCAGCTATGCTGAAGTACTTGTAGGTTTATAATTAAGACAAGATCTACCTGTACTTGGGACATTTGCAGATGCAGCTCCTCCTGCCTGATAGACACACCCCACATGCACCTTAGCCTAGGTCAAACATCCTCATTCTTTACATCTTGGCTTTAGCCACAGTTTTGCCCAGGAAGTTTTCTTGACCGTTTCCAGGACTGGACTAGGTGGGTCTTGGGTGTCTTCCCATAGCACCCAATACCATCTCTATCAAAACCCTTAGCACATGGGATTTAAAATGTGTTTGGAAAATATTGGTGAATGAGGTGTTCCTTGCTCAAATGCCTCACAGGCTCAAAGGCCACATGTAAAAGAAATGTTCCTCTGCCCCTTGAAGTGTTGAAGCAGAAAGCAACACTGTCTCCTTGCATGTCTGTGACCACCTCCCCTCCTCTGCCTCCCTCAAGACAAAGTCAGAGTCATCAGTTTAGAACTCTGTCAGTGAACACTGTCTGCAAAATTAATTTTAGAAAACATCAATAGCTAATTAATGAGAGGAAACAGTGGTATTGGTGTTAAAGTAACAAAATATTAAAATGGGAAGTGGCATCCCTATACAAATATTTATAAACATTGAGAGCACTGTGTTTGATATTAAAGGCCTCTGTGCTTCAGTTGGTTCCGTTAAAAGATCAGTAAAACCTGTTTATGTGCACCCAGAGACTCCATTTTCATATAAAAACATTATTATGCAAAGAGTCATTTCAAAATACACACTGAGACTTGAATATTTATTCACTTAGTTTAAGAAAACTCTGATGTTGAAATTCCAGAAAATGTTAATGTAGAAAGATTGATACATGAAAGGCCTAAATCATTAAAAGTGACCTTTTATAATGTTGTAAAACTTAGCTGTGGGGTTGTTATATTGTACACAGGATAGAAAGTATAAGAATAACTCCCCAGGAAGAAGTTGAATCTCTGAATAGACCAGTAACAGGATCTGATATTGTGGCAATAATCAATAGCTTACCAACCAAAAAGAGTCCAGGACCAGATGGATTCACAGCCGAATTCTACCAGAGGTACAAGGAGGAACTGGTACCATTCCTTCTGAAACTATTCCAATCAACAGAAAAAGAGGGAATCCTCCCTAACTCATTTTATGAGGCCAGCATCATCCTGATACCAAAGCCGGGCAGAGACACAACCAAAAAAGAGAATTTTAGACCAATATCCTTGATGAACATCGATGGAAAAATCCTCAATAAAATACTGGCAAACCGAATCCAGCAGCACATCAAAAAGCTTATCCACCATGATCAAGTGGGCTTCATCCCTGGGATGCAAGGCTGGTTCAGTATACACAAATCAATAAATGTAATCCAGCATATAAACAGAACCAAAGACAAAAACCACATGATTATCTCAATAGATGCAGAAAAGGCCTTTGACAAAATTCAACAACATTTCATGCTAAAAACTCTCAATAAATTAGGTATTGATGGGACGTATCTCAAAATAATAAGAGATATCTATGACAAACCCACAGCCAATATTGTACTGAATGGGCAAAAACTGGAAGCATTCCCTTTGAAAACTGGCACAAGACAGGGATGCCCTCTCTCACCACTCCTATTCAACATAGTGTCAGAAGAGTTTTTTTTTTAATCTACCTTTATTCATGCAGGACCGAGGTTAGTCAAACATAACACCATGATATTATTGTCATGAGAGAATTAAAAGGCAGCTTAATGCACTCTTCAATAAGAAACAAATTCAATTAAAATACACATTAAACAGTAGAGGACTGTCACTATGAATATTCTTCTAGCTGGGCAAATTTTAATAACATGACATTTTTGAGTCAGTCATATTTGAAAGAAATATAAACTTGAGTCAGCATCCATTGTGTTCATCAAGCATCACATCATTCTATTTACAGTGGTCATAGCTGAGCTGGGCACTTTGACCATATCATCTCATTCAATCTCACACGTAACCTACATTATAGCAGCTGTCATCTCATTTTACAGATAAGGAAACTGAGACATAGACTACGTGACTAGCCCAAGACCTTAGCTAACCACGTTTCACTTGGATCGTTAAGGCAATATCTTAAGATGTTTCCTTACCTTTCTATTAGCTTTCCAGTCCTTCTTCCTCACTATAGCCAAATTATGATTGCATCACTCTCCCCTATAAAACCATGGGCAGGCTCCTTACCATGGTATGCAAGGCCTCTGCCATTGTTCTGGTTTAACCTCTTGACACACCATCTTGTGTGCTTTATTTTCCAGCTATGCTGAAGTACTTGTAGGTTTATAATGAAGACAAGATCTACCTGTACTTGGGACATTCGCAGATGCAGCTCCTTCTGCCTAATAGATACACCCCACATGCACCTTAGCCTAGGTCAAACGTCCTCATTTTTTACTTCTTAGCTTTAGCCATAAGTTTTTGCCCAGTTTGTAAATAGTAGAGCTGAGAGTCACATTCCATTCTGGCTAAATCCAGGGAATCCAAGTTGTCATCACTATAGTATAACCCTTTCTGTTAACAGGTAACTGCTATCAAATTGTCAGTCTGAGTTGTCCTCAATGTATTTTCATGTTTTTTTTTGTTTCCTTGGCATTCTGTTTTTCAGGAATAATTTGTTACTTTAGTCAAATGCTCAGCCTCAGTGAAAACATCATTAGTATATGAAAAGTGAGAGGGATAATTTGTGCAAAAATGACTATAATAGGAAAAGCATCCACTTTACTCTCCATTGTATGCTTCGTAAAGTTGCATTTTTATTTCCTTAAAAAGAATGTCTGAGTTCAAATAAATTCACAGTGAGAACTGATACCACAGATGTTATCAGTGTGGGCTCTGTACATGTGGAAAGACTTGGGTTTTCTGCTCTACCTCTTGACATTTAAGTGAGTATCTAAATCTCTTTAAACACCCATTTTTCATCTGTTAAATGGGACTGATAGTACCTACCTTATTGAATTATTGTGAGATAATAATATAAATGAGATAATATATGTAAATTGCTAGCACAATGGAAATGAGCAAGTGCTCAAGAAATTGTAACAATCATTATTATGGTCTTACTGAATTAATTCTAAATAATTACCTTGTTTATAGACACTTGGCAAAGTTCCTTAGCCCTTTTAAATATGTAATTGTTTCTTCAGTGTCTCAGGTAACATAAAAACTGATGCTTTCTTTGATGTGTTCAAAAGTCAGAAACAAACAGTGTTTGTTTAAGTGTCCTTCCACCCATCAAATAGGTGAAGACTGGCTTTTAATTTGGAGTGCTGACTTCTGATTGTGGAACTTATTTTCCATTGTGATTCTATCTCTTTGCCTCAGAGGTCAATACCTTTATTCAAAATGAACTACTGCTAATTTGACCATTGAAAACAAAATTGGCTTGTCTGTTGCTATTATTTCCTATAAATATACTTTCCAGTGATAGTTCATTATTTAAGGCTCCTGTCATTCTCACCTGGCTTAATCTGGCAACTCGGTAAGTGGATGACTTCACTCAACAAAAGCCATCTTCCATACTGTGGCCAGAGTGGACTTTGTAGTTTGTAACTCCGATCGTGAAATTATTTTTACTTAAAATTTTCTTAAAGTTACTTCTAGATAACATGAAGTCAAACTCCTTTATTGCTTCCCAAGGCCCTTAATGTCCTAATTCCTTTTAAGCAATAACCTAATATCTCATCACTCCCCATCCTCTCACTTCTTATGCAAACACATTCAGGTAAACAACCAGTAGCTTCCCTCCTGCCTGCTTTTGCCTGTGCTGGTGCTGGGGCCTGTCTCCCTCTTTTTCTTCCTCTCACTTCTTTCATTGGTGAATTCCAAACCATCTTTTAGGACTCACATTATTATTATTGTTGTTGTTGTTGTTGTTATTATTATTATTATTATTATTTGAGGCAGAGTCTCGCTCTATCACTCAGGCTGGAATGCAGTGGTATGATCTCGGCCCACTGCAATCTTCACCTTTTGGATTCAAGAGATTCTTGTGCCTCAGCCTCCCGAGTTGCCGGGATTACAGGCGCGTGTCACCACGCCGGGCTAAGTGTTTTATTTTTAGTAGAGATGGGAGTTTCACCATGTTGGTCAGGCTGGTCTCGAACACCTGACCTAAAGTTATCTACCTGCCTCAGCCTCCCAAAGTGCTGGGATTACAGGTGTGAGCCACTGTGCCTGGCCTTAAGACCCACTTTAAATGTTACATCTTTGTGATCCTTTTCTGGTTTTTGCACCTTCTCGCCAGGCTAAGTTTCTCTTTTCTGCATCCCCATAATATCTTTCATTTATTTTATTTTAGCTCCAATCTCTGCTTTGTTTATTGAACAAACTTACGTGGCTATCATATGTGTCAGAGACTGCTCCAAAAACTTTACAAACATTAAGTCATTTAATCTTTAGGACACCTTGATGAGCATGGTGGGTGTAGTATTTTCATCCTCATTTTACACAGGAATAAATTTGGCACAGATTAAATAACACAGCCAGTAAGGAAGAGACAGAGCCTGCATTCCAGTTCAGCAGTGAGTTGTCTAAACATGAACTCTCAGCCTCTACATCACGTTCCTAACCACCATGCTAATCATCTCCATGCCAGTGTTGTAAGGACCCTTTCTGATTCTCATTTTGCTTTGTCTTTCTTGTATCAAGTGCATACTTGGCATATCTAGATGTTGGATAAATATCATTAATTGAATAAATTAGTAAATTATTTCTATTCCTAAGTCATTCCTTTGGCTTTTCATGTTTTCCAGACTGTTGTCTCTTTTGACCATCAGCTGAAAATTTATTTGTAGATTGCTGAATGTCAAAGCAACTCTTCTCAAAATCCCACTCTGCCATACTTTTCATCCATAATCTGAGTCTTTGCCATTAATCTTGAGGCATAGAAAGTATAGAAGCCCCCTTAACCTTAGCCTCCATTCTCTGTGGTAGAAATTGGGATGTGTAGAGTTTGCTAAGCAAACTTCACATAGGACAGAGGCTGCATGATGAGGTTTAAGAACATGAGCTTTGCAGTAAGACTTGGATTCAATAGAGCCTTCACCACTAACCATTTGGATGGCTATATAGCCAATATCTACCACAGATAAGGATACGCACACACACACACACACACACACACACACACACACGTATATATATTGGGCTGGGCATGGTGGCTCACACCTGTAATCCCAGCACTTTGGGAGGCTAAGGTGCTTGAGGCCAGGAATTCCAGACCAGCTTGGAAAACATAGTGAAATCTCATCTCTACCAAAAAAAAAAAAAAAAAAAAATTTAATTAGTCAGGCATAGTGGTGCATGCCTGTAGTCCCAGAAGCTCAGGGGGCTGAGGGTGAGGATCACTTGAGCCAGGAGTTGGAGTCCATAGTGAGCTATGATCACTCTAGCCTGCATGACACAGTGAGACCCTGTCGCAAAAAATAAAATTAAAAAATTAAACAGAAAGTTGGCTATAATTTTAGAGTTATACAAGTGTGTCTTAGAGCACCGGCTCTGGCAGGAGCAGAAAGTGGTGGTGCCGATTTGAAGGTCAAGGCCAGCTGGAGCTGAGTAGTGGCTCAAATAAGTCATAGCATTCTAGGATTTGGCCCTCTACTTTGAAGGCCCAGAAGCTTAGTCTTTTAACTTAATTATTCCCAAGAGAATGGCTCAAGAAGCTAGGCAAACTTCACATAGAACAGAGGTGGCGTGATGAAGGTTAAGAACACGGGTTTGCAGTCACTCTTGGATTCTAATACAGTCTTTGCCACTAACCATTTGGATGACCTTGGGCACATTCCTTAGCTCTGAATATTAGTTTTCTCTTCTGAAAAACAAAGGTAATGTATCTTCCTCACAAAGCTGTTTGCTAGGATTTAATAAAATATTGTGTCTCTACCTTAGTGCTGCCTGGCATATAGTGTATTCTCAAAGGAGAATGGCATATTACAACAAGGAGAATTATCATATGGACCAATTACTCATGTCAGTGTGACCACGATATGCTACCCTTATAGTCAAGCTCCATGAAAACCCGAATTCTGATCAGAAGCTATTTGATGGGCATCATGGAAACCAGAGCAGGAAGAAGTAATTCAGCCTGGATGAACAGGGGGACCAGGAAGGATTTTGTTATTTATTCATTCACTCTTAAAAATAAACATTAGTTAGGCAACTACTATGTCCAAACAGTGTGCTAGGTGCTGGAGGTATACTAGTTTTAAAAGGATACAGTCCATGTCCTCAATTTGTTCACAGTTGAATGAGAGATATAGACAAGTGAACAAGAAATTCAATATATAACAACAGTTTTTGATAAATGCTTGGAATAAAATAAATGGGATTCACTGATGGAGAGTAATTGAGTAAAAGTTGGAGTTGTCTCTTAGCGTGCTTTTGCAGAAGCAGATCCTGAGATGAGATTTTGTGTCAATGTGATTTATTAGAAATTGCTCTCAGAGAAGTGGTAGGGAAGTAAAAAATAGGTCCAGAAAGGGAAGGAGAATAAATAAGAACGCAATATCAAGCAAAGATCCTCAGAGGATAACTGGCTCAATCCTGCAGGGAAGATGTAAGGGAAGTACAATTTCGATTGCAGAGCTAAATCAATCATGAAGCTAGGAAGCTGGAGCATTTATACTCCTCATCCATCAGTCATTGGCTAAGGCTGCACTCTGGGGTGAAGGGGAATACAAATCCACAGCCACTTCAAGCTCTCCATGTACAGTCAAGGGCATTCTGGAAGCCTGAAGGTCATCCTCCAACAAAGAGACACAGATGCTGGCAGTTGGGAGTGAATATTCATGTTCAGGAAGATAAGAGGGCAACCCAAGGTGATATGAGCAGAGTATTGAAAGCATCTGCTATGGGGTGTGGAGGGGTGGTATCTGATGAGATGACATCAAAACCAAGACCTGAAAGATGAGCAGCATCCAGTCTTGTGTAGAAAAGGGAAAAAAGTTTTCAAAAAAAAAAATAAGTAAAAAGGAACTGTTTATGGGAAGTCATTGAGATAGGAAAGAGCATGTGTTTAAAATATTGAAAGGATGTATCTGTTGGGAGCATGGTGAGTGAACAGAAGAACATTATGAGATAAGACTGGGGAAATGTGCAGGGTCCAGAAATTTGTGAGCTATCTAAAGGAGTTTGTATTGATTCGGATTGCAGTCAGTTGCTATTTGAAGATTTCAAGCATTGGAGTGACATTATCTGATTCAGGTTGTAGGAAAATCAGTCTAACCACCATGCGAAGTGTAAATTGGAGTGGAAGGAAAGAGGAGAAGCAGGGCTGTCATTCTGTAATTTATTTTATAGTCTGGGGAGAAGTGACAGTAGCATTAACTAGGGTGGGGGAATAATGAAGATGGGAAGAGGTTGATGGCACTAGCTTGTGTTGTAGACGTAGAGCCAGTAGGACTTGATAGATTAGGTGTATGAGGGAGAGAATGAAAGAAGTCGAACATAATATTTGGGTTTCTGGGTATAGTGACTGGGAGAATGGGGTGACCATTTAGTGAGACTGGATGAAACAAAAATTAGTAAGACAAGTCAAATTGGGATAATGCTAAGGTTAATAAATAATCTTCATGCCAGCTTTCAATGCTGTGTTGAATCTAGGATTCTTGGTGATGTTCATGACACAAGAGTGTAATTGATTCAGTGGAAGGTGGTGGTTTTAATACAGGGAATTCCCTTTTAATGCTTCTTCTAATCTGACTCTTAACTTGTAGTAATGAAACCATTCTAATACTCTGTATGATGTGTAAGCAGCTCTGTAACGTAATCTTAAAGAAATCTTTTCTCAAAAGTATCCCCTTTTCTCCCAGCAATGAGTCATATTTTAGTTATCTTTTTTACGCAATGATATTTGCTTCCCTATTTAAAGCCAAGCATTGATTTAAAGCCAGAGTCCCTTCAGTGTTTCTGTTGAAGGTTTTTTACACAACTATTTTCTATACTGTGTGATTTTATAATCAAGCCTTCTATGGAAATAGAATAGCCTCTGCAAAAATAAAAGCAGACAATATTAGACACAGTGAACTCCAAAACTGGCTGTTAAATTCTAGGATCATCATGGGGGTGGGAAGGGGATCTGCCAATGGAAATCTCTTAATATAAATGTTTATCTGAAAAGAAGAGCTGACAACTGAGTCAGAAAACATCTCCTTGCCTAAAATGATTCCCTTTTTCAAAGCACTTGGGCCAAGAAGTAGAAGCAGTGTGTATCCTTGACTGTAGTGACAACTTGACTGCTTATCTGTTTGATCTTAAAGAAGTCACATCACCATTAGGAATATCAGTCTTGTCCTCTGTAAATGAAAAGAGTTTGAATTATAGTTAGAATGACAAAAATATTCCATCTCATGGGCCCACTTACCTACATCATCAGTGAATGTCTGAAGCACTGTGCTGAGAAGGATTCTGAGACTATCTCTGGATTCAGCAAAATAATGTACCCTAGTAGATAAGCTCTGTCTACTATGGACATCAGCACTGGTGCATGTTTGTGATTAGTCTTTAAGCCAGGTAATTGAAGGCATTAAGAAAAGTTCCAACCAGATGTGTTTATGCTCATGTGGCCTAACATTTACACTTGGCTGCTGGAAGAGTCCGAAGTTCACCTCAAGCCCTACATCCAAGTGTTTTCCCTTTCTCGCAAACTACATCATGGGCATGTCATTCAAAAATCCTAAACAACGCAAAAATGTTTGCCTTAAATTAACAGTACTGTGCAATACAGCAATCATGAATACTTATAAATAGCTATGTGTAGTCCCCTGAAGAAGGCTTTGCCTCTTCATATTATCCCAAAACTAAAGATGTAATTTTTATCTAATAGTTTTAGGATAAAGGCTTTTGCCCATAATTCATTGGTACATTAAAAGCCCAGAATGTTTCAAATTGACCTTCTATGAAAGCACAGTAAGGCATAGCCGCTTAAAGCCAGAGACTCTTTCCTAAATAGAAAGACCATAAACGCTCACTTCTATTGATGGTAAGGTCAAAACTCTCAGAACTAAATTCCTGACCATCCCACCTTCTCCATTTAAATTACAGATGATCACCTGAAGCCTGTGTTTTAATGCATCTTCAGCTTTAAATTGGTCACTTATAAAGAGGTCTGATAAGAAACAATCACACAGTTCTGTTCCAAATATCCTGTTTGAGTGTCTAGACATTGCACAGTGCACATAAGCACACGCACGCGGGCACACACACACACACACACACGGTCTTGGGCACTTTGCCAAACTTTCAATCAGCAGGATAGTGTTCCCTTTGATAGAAGGAGAAGCAGGAGTTTCTTTTGTTGGAAAGAACCTGCGCAGCTGACACCCAGGGTGACAGCCAAGACAAGTTGCAAAGAGCTGAGGCTAAAATATGGAAAAACTGAATGCCTTATTTGTTTACATGTCTCTCATCCCCACCTGACCATAAGGCACTTCAGAAAAGGTAATGCTTTTCTTCATTGCTGTATCTATCATGCTCAAAATAGGCCTGCTACGCAATAGAAGCTGAAAATGTGTCTTTTTTTCTGTAATAACAAGAGTTCCAGCATCACAACCAGTAGCCAAGGGCAGAAAGGGACAGGAGAAGCTGGTGAAAAACAAAGATTGGAGGTAGGATTAAATGGTGTAAAAACTTGAGACGGCCAACCACCATAATGAAAGAGCTGGAGCATGTTTGTGACTAGGCTTTAAACCAGGTAATTGAAGGCATAAACAAAAAAACTCTAACCAGATGTATTTATGTCCATGTGACCCAATGGAGCATGAGTATAATTAAAATAGACCCACTGTATTTGACCACATGAACTAGGCCAGTCTTCTCATTGCCTGAGTTGTTAACACAGATGACAGGCATTCACGGATGTAATGCTAATTGTTTTAATGAGGTAGGAGTGGGAAAGTAGTTCATATCATAAATTTTGGAGGCTGACAGTCTTGAAGTGGAAAAGTGGTGAATGCCATGGGTTTTGGAGTCTGACAGTCCTGGATTCAAATCACAGCTTCACTATGAACTACCAGTATGACATGAAAAGTATTTAAACTCTCTGAGCTATAGCTTGACCATCTGTGAAATAAGAAAAATAGTAAGTCCTTCACATCTCGGGTAAATGTTACCATCCACATCCAGCATCCCAGTGGTTGGAACATAGTGAACATTCAAAAAATGTTTTCTATTATTATTATTATTGACATCATTAATGTTTCAGTATTCTAGCTAGGTTTCAATGTCTATTGGGTTTTTTAAAAATCTGTGTCTAGGGGCTTGCTAAGCTAACCTAAATGAGACAGCTTTATGCAAATGTAGGAATGTTTCATTATTATCATGGGTGCGATAGGCTAAAAGCATTCCAGTAGGGGTAGGGAAGCAATTTAAGTTTTAAAATAAAGAGAGACAGATACCATTGGCAAGAATCAGTCTCAGCATCACCAGTTTTTTGCCTTCTTCAAGTAATTCAAAACAGAGGTCAGGACATGGAACACTGACCTCTGTTTTCAAATGCACAAGTAACTGACAGAATGAGAAGTGTAGCCACATTAAGAATTAGAGCACACTATATCAATTATTGTCTTAAAGATATAAGAAACTGATTATTCATAACTTTAGGTTATAATCTGCCTCCCTCATAAAATTCCCATGTTGCTGGATAATATGGGTAGAGCTTGGAAGTGGGTGTCCAGTTAAAGAAAATGTTGGGGTCACGTAGTATTCTGGTTTCCACGTGTACATATATGCTAAAGTAAATTTGCATTTTCTTGAATCCTGCAGCATCTATTTGAGGAATCATTCACTTAGTCATTAAATATGTATTGAGCACCTACTGTTTACTCGGTAGTATCAGTGTTAAGAGTAAAGCTTGAGGTCAATATTTTTTATGTCTCAAATCTACCTAAATTTATGTGATCATCAATAAATCACCTAATAGGATTTTGCCTACATATATTTGTATGTGAAGTGGGGCTAGAATTCCCATCCCTACTGTTTCATAGCTCTCAGAAGCTAAAATTAAGTGACAGATGAGAAAGTGTTTGGGAAGGCTAATTTTTTTTAAAGTTCTGCTGTTAACCATAGTTACATAATTTAAAAGAATAGAAAATATTTGATTCTAAGGACAAAGTAAAGCAGCTAAGAAAGTTCAAATGATAAAGAGAGATTTGATGAGAGGCAAGAAAAAAAAATCAGAACGGCTTGCTACTTTGCATAGCTGCCCCAAATCATGTTCAGCTCTTTCTTGTGGCTATGTCTGGCAGTGTTTTAGACCAGTGGTTCCTAAACCTTGATGCACATCAGAGTCATGAACAGGTCTGGTTAAATGCAGAATGCTGAACTCATCTCCTGGTGTTTCTTTTTCTTTTCTTTTTTTTTTTTTTTTTTTTTGAGACTGAGTCTTGCTGTGTCACCCAGGCTAGAGTACAATGGCATGATCTCAGCTCACTGCAACCTCCGCCTCCTGGGTTCAAGCAATTCTTCTGTCTCAGCCTCCCGAGTAGCTGGGACTACAGTCGCATGCCACCATACCCAGCTAATTTTTGTATTTTTTAGTAGAGGACGGGGTTTCACCATATTTGTCAGGCTGGCCTCAAACTCCTGACCTCAGGTGATCCACTTGCCTCAGCCTCCCAAAGTGCCGGGATTACAGGCATGAGCCACCACGCCCCGCAGCCTAGAGTTTCTGATACAGTTGGTCTTAGGTGAAGCCCAAAACATTGCATCTCTAACAAGTTGCAGGTTATGTTGATATCACTTGTCTGGGGGGCACACTTAAGGAGACCCTGGTCTTGCCAAGCTTTCACAGCAAATAGGGAAACAAAACATGAATGAATGAAAAAAATATCAGGCCCTGAGCTCCAGACATGTGTATAAAAGTGTCTGCTCTCAAGAGACGTCTCAAATCGAACATGCCAAAAGTGGAACTCTTGCTTTCTATTCACAAACTTGTGCCTTTTTTAGTCTTTCCCATCTCAGTTGATGACACACTGTCAATGAAAGTGCTCAAGCCCCAAATTTAAGAGTTTATCTCAGCATCCACATGCAAGCTATTCATTCTTTAATTCAACAAATGTTTATTTATTTAGCACCTACTGTGTGTCAGGCACTGTTCTAGCGATTGTGGCAATGGAAAAATGACCAAAGCAAAGTCCTAGTGCTCAAAAAATGTAAATTCTGATAGGTAAAATGGAAAACAACAAGTACGCATATAGAGAGACCTTAGATAGCATATTCAGCAACCAAAATTTGAGCATTTCACACCATTTCCACAGCCATCAGCCCAATCTCAGCCATCATCTCTTGCCTGAGCTACTAAGGTGGACATAAGTAGTCATCCTGTTCTGCTGCTCCCAAAGCACAATCAATTATCCATGCCAGATAATCTTTAAAGCATTTGTTGGATTACCACATTCTCCTACCTAAAACCTCCCAGTGGCTTTCCTTCGCATTAAAATTAAATCTAGACTCCTTAATTAGCATGGTATCCAAAACCTCTCCAAATTCTCTTACTTATCTCTCTTTTTTTTTCTTTTCTTGAGACTGTCTTACTCTGTCACCCAGGCTGAAGTGCAATGGCATAATCATAGCTCACCGATAGCTTAAGCTCCTGGACTCCAGCAATCCTCCCACCTCAGCTTCCCCAGTAGCTGGAACTACAGGTGTGCACCATGCCTGCCTTTTTCTTTGTCTTTGTTCTTTTTTTTTTTTTTTTTTTTTTTTTTTTTTTAATGCTGGGATGGGATCTCATTATGTTGCCCAGGCTGGACTCAAACTCCTGGCTCAAGCCATCCTCCCGGAATGTGGGCCTCCCCACATGCCGATATTACAGGCATGAGCCACTTTTCTCTTCACTGTTCAAAAAGCTCCTTTGGCTTCCTTTCTGCCCTTTTGATATGCTAAGTTCATTTAAACCCCAGGGAATTTGTACTTGCAGTGTCCTCTTCATATAGCACACTTTCTCAATATCTGATTCTTCTTGCCATCATTTAGGACTTGGACTAACGTCATTTCCACATAGAAGTAGTTTCTGACCCCACTTCTAGCACATCTCACTGCTACAACTCTGTATTTTATTATCCTATTTTTTTTTTTAACCTTGCTAGCATTTATGTTCCCTGATGTTATCTAGCCTGCTATGTGGTTCTTGTCGCTAAAATGTAAACTACACAAGGGCAGTTATTTATTCAGACTGGTTCACTGTTTTATCTTCAGTGCCTGGATAACTGCTTGACATATTATAGGCACTTGATCAAAATTAATTGAATTAATAAATGAATGAATAAAGCATCCGGGTTATTGTCAACATGTTTCTTCAAGTCAGTTTACAATTCTTCAACATTGGGGACCGCGTCAATGTCATCTTTATACCCCAGTGTTTAACTCAGTACTGTGCATACAAGAGATGTGCAACAAATGTCTGTTCAATGAGCACATACACAAAGTAGGTTTTGCCTGGTTGAGCCTCTATAACAACATCCTGAATTAGTTTTTTTTTTTTCTATTTTAGAGGTAAAGATACTAAGGGTCAGAAAAGTTTAAGGGACTTACTGGAGAAGAGACAAATAAAAAGAAAAAGAAAACAAAGACTGATCACCCAGAGGCTGAGGCTGAGGGAGGGGAGAGTTTAAGGAGATTAAATGTCAGATGAAGCAGGTGTTGAGGAGGAACTGAACATTGACAAATGGATTTGGCCTGAAGATGGATTTTTGATAACTTTAAGGAGAGCAGCATTGGGAGGAGAGGGGAGATAAGAAAAAAACTGGTGATGAAAAAATACAAAGGATAGGTATAAGATAATATTTAAGAAAGCAGAAGCAACACGGCTTTTAAACTTAGCTGTTATTACTTGGAAGTGGGGGTACAATTTAAGCATGTTTAATCAAAGGTCATATTAGACCTCATGGAGGAGGAGAGAGTCAAGGATGGGGGCATGAGCTTGGGAGGAAGGGTGCTCCGGTAGTGAGAAGGGATGGGCCACAGGTAGGGCCTCGTCTCCCTCTAGAGTTGGGCAAAATGGGCAGAGGGAGGTGCAAAGATTAAATGCAACAGCCAGGGTAGGGGTAGAGGAGCTCATTCAAGACTGACTTGGTCTCAACAGGTTAAAGTGGAGACAGTCAACTTTACCTGAAGTCAAATAGGCCTGGAAATTTCAAGAAAAGATGATTGAAAATAGTGGTTCATCGGTTGATGAGTCTGGGGATGGGTGGCAGTGATTATCTGGTGACTGCGATGATTACAGGGAAATATTAGAAGATAGCGACAATGGGACAATAAGAGACCAGGAACTGGTCCTTGGAAGGGATAAGGTGTGAAAGAGTAAAGGGTTTAAAGTTTTCTGAGAAAAACCAAAGTCTGGTTACAGGTTTTTCCAGTTTCTAAATGTGAACTCTTGGGGGCAACTCATTTTCCTCTTCTCAGCCTTAATTTTCTCTCCTATAAATGAAGACTGCTGTCATTTATGAAGCTTAAAAGAGATAATGGATACTCAGCATTAAGCAGTGGAGGTAGGTCATGAATAAAGCTCAAAAAATGATAAATAGGGAAGAGTAAGGGAAAGTCCAAAGTAGGGCCTTCAAGTTTTAAAATTTAGTGCATTTTTATTTGTCAATTAAAAATAAAAATGAAATGCATAAGAATAACTTGGAGAAATGATTTTAAATGCATAACCCTGCCCTATTACTCCTATGAGATTATGAGTCTGTAGGTCTGCAGTGAAGACTGGGAATATGCATTCATCACAAGCAAATACTCCAGGTGATGCTCATATAAGATGCTCAGTACTTCAGGTGACGCTCCCTATGTCACACCAAGAAAAGCATTGAGAAATGCACTGGTGATTGATGGCAATGCATAGTCCTGGGCCAGCACTGTACAGTTGCAATGGTACTGGTGCAACAACCATGTTTGAAACTCTAGACCATGACTCTTAGCACAGATTGCTTTGTAAACACCTGGAAATCTATGTCTGAATGTATGCATATATATACATTTACAATGTCATGCATCAACCTTTTCAATCTAGTTCCAAAATATTCTTATCATCCCAAAGGGATAATCTATACTCATTAAGCAATTGTTCTTCGTTTCTCACCTCTCCCTTGCCCCTGGCAACCACAAATCTGAATTCTGTGTCTACACACTTACCTATTCTGGATATTTCATATAAATGGAATTGCACAACCTGTGACCTTTTGTGTCTTTTTTTCCCACTTAGTATGGTGTTTTTGAGGTCCATCCATGTTGTAGCATATAAGTAATCCATTTATTTGTTTACATCTGAATAACATCCCACATATCTAGCTGGTTTATTCATTTATCTGCAAATGGACATTTGGCTGTTTCCACTACTTGGCTATTATGAGTAGTGCTGCTATTAACATGCATGTGTGGAATCTCATAAAACATCTCTGTGTGGCAGAAGCAGCCACAGAGATTATGATTTAGCTCCTCTCCAGTGGACTCAGGTGATTTTAATACATAGCCAGTATTAAGAATCTATTTTCAAGGTATGGAAGAAAGATTTGAATGGCTATGTAATTTTAACACTATCTAGCAGACAAATTCCTTTTCCAAGACTGATGGAACATTCCTCTATAGGGCTGAGTGCACAGGTGGTACTTAATAATGTAGACTAGATAGCAGGAGAAACAGCTGTAATTTCAGAAGAGGTTGGTGCTAACAAGGAGTTTGAATGAATTAGTTCTGTTCTGTGTCAAATGTGGCCATAACACATGGCGTCATAAATAACCTACTGAAATTTATTCTACTTTTCTTTCTCCAGAAGATTACTTTCTAGCAATGCCTAAAGATAGAAGTAGGGGGTACCACATTTTATACCTGTTGGCTAAATAACACAGCTTGGTGAGCCAAAAATGAGCCTCAGAGACCCCTCACAGTGATCTGAGAAGGAGTATAAGATTTGTCAAGGCTGCATATGAATGATGTCCAGGTAAAAAGAAAAGAAATTGCTGTAGAAATTATTTTAATAATAAAGCACATTCAGCGTCAGACTTATGCATAATCCTATCTATGAAACACTCATTGATGTCACAGAAAGGTATGAGTGTGTCTTTTGATGTGAGGCTTTGTACTTCTGTAAAAGCTTACTTCTGAGAAGTTCAAAGTGCTTTCCATGGACTTTCTCAGAGTCCCTTTCAACCCCTTTATGGGGTAGATAGCAAGTGTTATTCTCATCTCATAAATGATAGGAAAGTTGAAATGCTGAGAGGTTAAGTGTGATGTGCTCAGTGCTTATCTTTTAGGATGGGACCCAAGGATCTAGGCTTCCAGAGGGTCCTTGCTGTTGGTCCCCATCACCTCTCTGCCCTCTCATTACAAGGTTAGCATGTAATAGTTATGACAAAAAAAAAAAAAAAAAAGAGGATTTGCCAAAGGGAAAGATGGATATTTCTAATTTAGTACCATCAACCGCCTGGATTGAGTTTTCTATAAGGCTCATGATGACATCATTATTGATTGACAGCATGGGGAAATTTTTCACCTTCTTTTTTATTATTTTTAGTTGGACATCACACAGGGGTGTTAACATTGTCAGCATTACATCAGGTCTCCGTGTGCTGCCCTGCTTAGGTGATGGTGTGGAATGGTTCACTTTCTCATCACATTTCATTTTATTTCATTGTCACGATAATGGGTATGTATCATAAATCTACCTCAAGCAGGTAGTCTACTTAAAACATACCTTGGCCGGGCGAGGGAGGGGGCTCACACCTGTAATCCCAGTACTTTGGGAGGCCGAGGCGGGCGGATCACGAGGTGAGGAGATTGAGACCATCCTGGCCAACGTGGTGAAACGCTGTCTCTACTAAAAATACAAAAATTAGCGGGGTGTGGAGGTGCCCGCCTGTAATCCTGGCTACTCGGGAGGCTGAGGCAGAAGAATCGCTTGAACTCGGGAGGCGGAGATTGCAGTGAGCCGAGATTGCGCCACTGCACTCCAGCCTGGCAACAGAGCAAGACGCTGTCTCAAAAAAAAAAAAACCAAAAAACAAAAAACAAAAAAAAACACCTCATTCATGTTACTTAAATGTTACTTAAACATACCTCAGGTAGTTACTTAAACATCTCAGTTATTTTTTTTTCCGTTATATTTCTTTTTTTTATTATTATTATACTTTAAGTTTTAGGGTACATGTGCACAATGTGCAGGTTAGTTACATATGTATACATGTGCCATGCTGGTGTGCTGCACCCATTAACTCGTCATTTAGCATTAGGTATTACTCCTAATGCTATCCTTCCCCCCCTCCCCCCACCCCACAACAGTCCCCAGAGTGTGATGTTCCCCTTCCTGTCCATGTGTTCTCATTGTTCAATTCCCACCTATGAGTGAGAATATGCGGTGTTTGGTTTTTTGTTCTTGTGATAGTTTACTGAGAATGATGATTTCCAATTTCATCCATGTCCCTACAAAGGACTTGAACTCATCAATATTTTATGGCTGCATAGTATTCCATGGTGTATATGTGCCACATTTTCTGTAGGCTACCTACTCAAAGTTGCTTTATGATTCAAAACATTTTAAGTTTCAAAAATGTTTTGAAACAAAATATTTTGAAACATTCTTAATATGAAATGAATACTTTTTCCCCCTGGGCAAAATTTGTATTAATATTTTTGGTTGATGGAGCAACAAACACTCTAGTGATTAAACCTTGTTCTAGCACCTTAACATGATATGAGGGCCACAGTGTTCTCGGTACTGGCTGAACATCAGGATTGCTGTGTGCATTTTTTAAGTTGTTTTATCCGTTAAAGTAAGAAGTAATGCATGCAAATACAAATGAAAACAATAGCATTTAGCTCACAGAGAAGGAATTAAGATGAAAATAAAGATCTCCTCTCCTGTATAATTTTCCTAAAATTTTCTGCCTTACTCTACAATATACCATAATCTAACAATATAGATAGATTTGTTGGATAGCTTTTATTTAATCTATTTCAACTATATAAATCTAACATTGTGTTTCTACTAGTTACATGACACTCCGTTATATGGCTGTATCATAATTCATTTAAACGCATTCCCCACTGGTGGCCATTCAAATTGAGTCTATTTCTTCAATAATTTAAAAAAATCTGTCATGAACAGTTCTGTACATGTGTACTTTTACATGTCAAGATAAATGACATATTTGTAGATAATTTCTGAGATACAGTGTAGCTATATACATATTTGTATATGTATATTTAAATATATGCATATAATATAGAAACATATGAGTATAATATATATTTATATTACATATATTTAACTATTTTAACATACGTTTGATATATATTGCTGCTTTTTCTGAGAAGATTTAAAAAGAAAATACAGCCTTTCCCATCCTCGCTTTAAGTACCTACTGAGTCAGATCTCCTAGGGTAGTTGTTGACTATGTTTTTTTTAGAAAAGCAAACAATTAATTCTAAATCACGGCTCTGTTAAATCCTCCATCCCATAAAATCACCAGCCAATAACATGAAAATCTGTTTTCTGTTTGTAATTTAAGTAAAAATATAGTTTTGAAAAGTCAGAAAGACCAGATATGTTTTTATGTAACTGTCACTCTTGAACCATAAAGAAGTCAGTATCAAATTTTGTATCCTGCGTATTCCTCCTGGAAAGCCAGAGGAAAATTCAAGCAAATAGTAGGATTCCACTTCATGAGACAGGGATTTTTTAGTGACTCGCACTTATTTAATGGATTAAGCATCTGCTACAGCAGAATATTCACTGTCATTTGTGAAGACGAAAATTTCAGAGCTGAATACACAAATAATTGTGCTATGTAACTGTAAGGAAGAAGTTTCATAATGTTTTAAACTTTCCCAGTCTGGAGAATTTCTGCATTATTTTTATTATGGTTATCAGCAATTTTGTGCATATATATGTATATTTCCTTTTTTTTTTTTTAACAGTCCTAAGGTCTCTGCGAGAGTGTAGTTGTCTGGATACTTTTGTATCCACCTGTGGTTTTGTAGAGAACTCTTTCCTGGGAAAAAAAAAAAAGAAAGAAAGAAAGAAATGAGATCCTCCTCCCTTTCTGAACAGTTTACCACTCCCTTTACACTTTCAGAAAATGTATTGCTTGGATAAGATCTCTTTTCAAAGCCTGAATGGATATCAAGAAATCACCATTCTGAACCCTTTCTTATTAAAAATACACAGAAATAAGCTTTGTCACAAGACAGTGCTCTCGTTCGTTGGGAAGCTTTTATGCTTGGATGGAATAATTAAGCAAATGGCTATGAGCTTATTGAATGTTTAAAGGGGAAAATTTTTTCATAGATAAATATTATACAAGCCTTAAAATAATCCAAGTTGCTGGCACATATTCATTGCCAAAACATTGTTACCTTTTGGAGCACCATGCTGATTTGAAGAGTGAACTAATTTAAATGAAAATACTGGTGCATATTCTAAATGAACATCTTCAAATAACCTTACCATATTAATATGCCCCATGCTTTGAAACTCCTCCACTGCTGAGCAGAGAATCAGTAACGGAAGAGGAAAGAGAAGAAGTGATTATTATGGGTACCTACTCTGTGCTGGACACTGTCAGGCACTTGACATACATTATTTCATTTATTCTTTCCACCAAGATCAACGAAAAAAAGGCCTGACGTGGTTATTGCTTGCCAAAATTCATAGAGTTAGCAGGGTATGGGACAAGTATTTGAAACTTAATGTGATTCCAAGGTTAGAGGAAGAGAACCTTAATACATACATACCATCGCTTTTACCCTTCCCCAGCCCACTGCCATTTCCAACACCATCACTAATGCATCGGGAGAGAGAGTGCTACTTTGAACTTCGATACCTCCCTTTCAAACTATAGGATTTTTTTCCTGTTAGTTTTCTGTTACCCAAGCCTGTTTTTGATATGGTTATATGTATGTATGTATGCATGCATGTTTGTATATCTATCTTTATTATAATGGAAGTATACCCAATGTAATAATTGGTCCCCAGAGACTGAAAATATTAGCCCCCTTCTTACTGTTGATTTTGCCTCCTTTACAAGATACCAGGAAATTAGTCATTTCTACCTTACACTTTAAAGAAAATACGAATTTCTAGTTTAAACTGAAAAGAAAAAGGTTGTCCACTAGATTGTTCACTGTTTTGTAGAGAAAATCACATGATACTTACCAAATTTTTTACTGGTTGATCACTTGGGTTGGCCTCATGGGGAGATACAATAGCGAAAGCACTGACTTTTAAAATTAATGTATCCAGATTTCAGTCATTCTCAACCATTTAATAGGTGTTTGACTTTGGAAGTTGTTTAACTAACCTCTGTGAGTCTCAGTTTTCTAGCTGAATTTGAACAATAATAGTACTTAGGAGTAATGTTTGAATAAAGGAGAAAATATATGTTAAGCCCTTATACTGCTCTGGTCCCACATTAAGCCTGTGAAAATGGTACACGGTAGCAAGAACTGCTGAGCACCCCACTTCTGGAATTGGGCTCTATTATCACCTATTGTAGGAGTCAATTAATCCCAGTAGGTCAGTCAGATACTCAGGCACTGCTATAAAAGGAAAAAGGACATAAGTTCACATCTACCATTACCATGCCATCTGCCTGGCTGAAAAAAACGCAGCATTTGGAAATTCTCCAGTTATCAAGGCTTTGGGAAGTCTAGTCAGTCAGCGGTGGACTACTGAATATTCAGAGAAATCCAATTAGCAAGTCCGTGCGAAGATCCCCAAGGGGAAGGTGTGAATTTAAACACAAATAATTTTAAAGATGATCTTTATATATTGTGCTTTTGCTAACTGGGTAGACTTCACTTGTTCTAACTCTGCTTCTCTCAGGCCAGCAACCAAGCTGAGAGCTTTAGACCATCTCCTAAAGTCTATACTGTTGATGTCTTTGGAAAAAAAAAATCAAATCTGGTGACATGGAGCTCATGCACACACAAGGCAAGAGAGAGGTACACCTGAGTATGGTTGCTCTCATTTTAAATACAGAAGGCAATCTCTAGTGACCAGGGCCCTTACCACTTATATTATTTTATATTATTGCATGTGCACTCATGCTGTGCAGAACACACACACACACATATATATATGCTCCACCTGTGGTGTACATATATATATATATATATATATATCCACCTGTGTTGTGTGTGTTTGTGTGTGTATATATATATATATATATCCACCTGTGGTGTCTGTGTGTGTGTGTATATATATATATATATATATCCACCTGTGGATTGCTTTTGCTTTGCTTTTTATATTTATATAGATATAAATATATCTATATATAGATATATCTAAATATATAGATATAAATATATCTATATATAGATATATCTAAATATATAGATATAAATATATATACCGCCTGTGGTGTGTGTATATATATATATATGTATTTATATCTATACAAATATATATATATATACATATTTCTTGTAAATGTTCCTGGGCCATGTCGTCCCTCTGCATGCATATTGGGATTTGTTTCTAGGGAACAAGAACTACACCTGTCTCTCTTAGTTCATGAAGTTTCCTGCTCTTCCATTGCAACGTTCAAACCCTTTATTGTACCCTCCTATAGAGAAGAGTCCTAATGAACAAGAACTGCATTTCTGGTTCACAAAATCACAACACCTTGCCCAGTATCTAGTCTTAAATTGTTAGGCAATGACTGGTATGGATGGCTAACTGAAGGAATGAGAAATGTACAGTAATTTGAGGTGGTTTTGAAATTGGACCTGTCAGCAACTGTGTGACCTATAAACAAGTTGCTCATCTTCACAGTCTTATTTTATATAATGCAAAGGTTGGATTAGGTACTCTACAAAACCTCTTCCAACTCTGAAATTCTTTTATACAATAAAATAACTTCCCTTGTTCATTTCATTCCTATTTTAATCTTAACTGTGCTGATTTGGGTTAAGTTATTAAAGTCTCTACAACCAGGATATTAGTAATATAATCCTTATCTCTTGAGATCCTTGCAAGAACTAATTAATAAATAATGTAGAGAAACTTAGACAAAAGAAAAAAGAAATGAAAAATTACTTATTATATTTTCATAATTGCATTTTAAATGATAATAGTTGAGAGTCTGTGTTTCACTTATGAACAGAATTTTAACTATTAGTGCTTGTGAAAAGAAAAATTATGTCCAATTTTACATTCTTATTTTCTGAAGAACTGATTTTTCTTTTTTATTATTTTTTCAACTTGTACAATCAAACCCTTTTACTCAGTGGTGGATCTGTTACCTTACATCTGTGGGCCCAGCATCTTTATTTTGTGACAATGGAAGCAATGCACTATGTTTAACCCTTCCAATCTCTAAGGCTAACATAGTGCCTGGCAAGGAGTAGGTGTATCAAAATTGCCTGCTGCTTGAGGGAAAAAAATGCAAAAATAGCATCAGTCAAAAACAGCTCATAACAACTGTGTGGCCTAAATCGATAATGGTTCTTCAATGATTTAGGCATCAGGTCTTCAAAGATTTTCTTTTAGCACACATAAGTATTTTGCAGTAACGGTTCAAATGATGAATCATCTAAAACTAAATTCTAGTTGACAAAATCAGCTTAAGCTTCGAAGTGTTTGAAGGTTGTGTGGGTCTCTTCCCCTCTGGACTGGCGTGATTGCAACAGCTGTTGAGGCTGCCAGGCAGTCTGTCTTTTGGGACTCAGGAGAGAGGGAAGCTAGTTGGTTTTAAAGTAGAGAGCTTCCAGCAAGCCAGGGCCACATATTTCTGCCATCTGTGTGTAGGGAAAGGGTGTCCTGGGCTGGTGCTCTGTTGGCCTCCACATTTCTGGGTGACAGACTACTCTTGCAAATGTGACTGTGACCCATCTATAGACTGGAAGAATCAGGTCTCTTCATCTGCCTAATGTGCAGCAGAATTAGCTATCGTGTTCTACAGAGGTACAGCTCTGTAAGTTAAAAAAAAATCCTCCTTTTTTTATAGGATGCTTATACCTGGTTATGAGATTTCTGTGATATGTCGGAATATTTCCTCTTCATTAAGAAAACTCCTCCGGGTATTTGCAAAATCTCTAAAGACTATCCTTGTCTTCCTTTGCTAGTTTTTATGTAATAATTTATAGTATCAGTAGAGAAATGTTGCTACTTGCAGATGACACCCTAGCTACATGTTGCCTTTGAATTTCAAAGTAATGCTGTGGATACATTCACTAAAGCTTTTGTTGTTAGCGATAGAGGATTTGCACGGTCACCTGGGTCTGTCTGCCACGTGCTTCCCCCAGATACTCTCATTCTTGGTGTTGCCCCAGACACTTCTCCTGAATTCCTAGTTCCTGGTCTGACATATTCCACTTCTTCTCATTTGACCTTCATTGTTAGTTTTGAATATTATTCCCCTCTTAAAAATGTATCACCCATGACCTACAGGGATTTTTACGTGTTTGTGTATTCAACAAGTGTTTATTATTCATCCTATGCACCTATTATATGACAGTCACAGCAGAAGCACAAAATACAAAAGTTTGAGTAAAAATGAAAAAGCAAAGCAAAAGCAAATGAAACATAGAGTCATTGCATTCATGGAGCTTATATTTAAATTTGCAATATCTATCTTCTTACCCCCAAATCGGAACAAATGAGCAAGTATAATTCTTCTAAGTGTGAAAAAGTGTTTATAATGGAGAAATGTGATGCGGCCAAGGCAGGAAGTGAAGGCCTAAGATAAGAGTAACCCTACAGAGAAACAGTTTATGTCTCACTCCCTGGTGAAAGGCAAGAAAATGACATGTGTTTTCCCATTTTAACCTCACAGCAACTTACTGTGGTAGGCATTAGTGGCCACATTTAATAAAAGGTAAAGCTAAGCTAAAGAATGCAGCCCTAGGTCAAATAGCTGATAAGTCATGAAGCTGAGATAGGAGACCACATCTTCATCACACTAATACCCATGCCCTGGGTTGTTACTCGTATACGATAGAAAGGCATGTGTTTCTCTATTTGTATCCCTAATTTGGCCATAGCTTTCATGTAATAGATGCAGACAAATTATCAATCAATGTTGACTTTTGATTCGGTAGCATTTAATACTTTTTTATAAAATAAAATTGAATTTTAATAGTGCATAAGCAGTATTCAATTTTTCACTTTATTAGTAATGAGATGTAAGCTTTAATTATTGTTAATGAGGACTTAGCATCTTAAAGTATCAGGTCTTAGAGATGTGTCTCATTTAAATGTGCATTTTAATAAAGCATTTGTTCTAAAAACTGAAACATATTCTAATTGTTTCAACGAACCTGAAACTTAAGAATTTCATGATGCATTAAAAGAAATATTTTTAGAATCAGAATTCATCAACATTGGTGCAGAATTAATATTCTATGTCTCAGCTTGATAGGGAATTCAACTGGAAAGACATTTTCCTCTCTGTAGTATTAGCATGTTTATATTCAATATTATAAATAGAATGGATCCACAGTCAATTGCAAACAGCTTTTTCCAAAATTATGTCTTCCTACTGTTGTAAATGTAGAATATCTGTGATTGTAATATAGCATCATGGCTAGTAAACATTTGTCTATCTGAAATGCAACAATAAAGTATTCAGATTGCTGAATGACTTATAATGAAACTGTTTTAGGAGTGACATTGGCCTTTAGCCATCTATAGCCTGGTTTTCATGGAAAAGTGGCAGGAAAGGAAACCATTTCTTTGCCAGCATTGGTTAATCTTCCACGAGCAAGAAAAATGAAATGTTTGAGGTGATGACTATCCCAATTATGCTGATTTGATCATTACACATTTTATACAGGTATCAAAATTTCACATGTACCCTCAGTCTATTACAACTGTTATATATCAATACAAGTAAAGATAAATTTAAAAATGAATGATAGTAAAAATGAACATTTTGTTAAAATATTGGTTAACCGAATGGGCCAGTGCTAATTTTCTTACTCCTCTATGGAAAGCCATTTCAGCAAGTGCTTGCCTCACTAGCAATTTATCCATGTTTGCTACAACTTGCTGAGCTCTCCTTACCTTGAGACATTCGATGATCTTGCTGTGAAGTCTATACTCCTCACCTGTGGGGCTTGGCGCGTGTTATTTTCTCTCCAAAAAACTGACCATTAATTTTCTCCAAACACCAAGGCCTCTAGCATGCAATATGCTCTCTCAAGAAACAGGGTTTTTGTTGATTTTTGGTTTTGTAATCATCAGTAATATTATGCTCAGACAATCAAGAGATATGAACAGCTTCATATCACTAGCTAGTGAAGAGCCAGAGTACATGGGGAACTTGATTTTGGTTATGTGTTGTTTCCTGCGCTGTGGAAAGCATTTAATGCAACTGATAATTACAGCTGAGAGTTTCTAGTTCTGGAGTTACTCCATATAAGGCTCTAATAAATGGGTTGATACGATAGATTAAAGTGGACTAGTCAACCTCCATGCCCCATTCTAACGCTGACATTCCCAGGTTCTAAACCATTCTGTGATACACTGAGGATAAGCCCAGTTATAAGGAAGCCAATCTGTATTTTAGTAGGCTTCTTTGCAAACTTTATGTACAATGCCATCTGCTTAATAATTATTAACAAAGATATTTCCACCAAAATATAAATTTGTTTCATCATTTCTATCTTTAAACAGTAAAAAGAACTCGATCTACCTGTGAAACTATTCTATAAAGTGTTCTGTACCAACTGAAGCAGCTTCTACTTTGAAGTCATTATTGTACCTTTGATGATCACAATAAATTAATGAAAATTTCTTATATGTATCATAAAGAGAGGCCTCTATTGTAGAGAAGTTATTACTGTTCATAGAATAAATACACCTGAGAGAAATATCAGCTACTGGTTTGAATAACCTTCAGGGAAATTATAACTTTATTAAGAATAATATCTATAAATCTGATATTGATAATGATAATAACATTAGTGATAACAAATATTGATCACTAATATGTGCTAGATATTCTGCTTGGTATTTTATATAAATTGATATATTCAATCATCATAACAACTTGTTGACTGGTTACTGTTGTACTAGTTAGGGTTCTCCAGAGAAACAAAGCAATACACACACACACACACACACACACACACACACACAGATACACACACGTGTGAGAAAGAGATTTATTTATTTTGAGGAATTGCCTCATGTAATTACAGAGGCTGAGAAGTTTCATGATTTGCAGTCTGCAAGCTGGAGTCCTAGGAAAACCCTTGATTTCATTCCGTTTCAAGGCCAAAGGTCTGAGAACCAGAGGAGCCAATGGTGTAAATCTTAGTCCATTGTCAGGGAAAGAACAATTTCCCAGCTAGGAAAGGCAGGCAAGAGAAAGAAAAGGGGTAAGTTTCCCCTTTCTCTACCTTTTTGTTCTATTCAGACTCTCAATGGATTGGTTGATCCCCAAACACATTGGAGGTGGCAACCTACTTAACTGAGTCCACTGATCCAATCCTAATCTCACATGGAGACACCTTCACAGGCATACCCAGAAATGACATTTAATCTGGACATTTCTTGGTGCAGTCAAGTTGACACAGAAAACTAACCACCATGACTATTATTATCCTTATCTTACCGCTGATAAGGCAGTCTCAAAAAATGCATAGTATTTGCTCAAGGTCTTAACTAAGTGCAGTGTTTACAGATTGCAAAGATTTCTTTTTTTAATGTAGGCTTGTTTGGAGTGTTGTTTTGGGTTATCGGTGTATAGTATATGCTCAGAGAAATGCTTCACATTTCTTTGGCCCTCCCAACAACCCTGAGAGTTAAGGAACATAAGAAGACATTCTTTTTTTTTTTTTTTTTTTTTTTTTTTTGAGGCGGAGTCTCGCTCTGTCACCCAGGCTGGAGTGCAGTGGCGCAATCTCGGCTCACTGCAAGCTCCGCCTCCTGGGTTCACGCCATTCTCCTGCCTCAGCCTCCCGAGTAGCTGGGACTGCAGGCGCCCACCACCACGCCTGGCTAATTTTTTTGTATTTTTAGTAGAGACAGGGTTTCACCGTGTTAGCCAGGATGTTCTCAATCTCCTGTCCTCATGATCCACCCGCCTTGGCCTCCCAAAGTGCTGGGATTACAGGCGTGAGCCACCATGCCCGGCCAACATAAGAAGACATTCTTAATCCCATGATATAGATGAGCATACTGCAGTTTTTGCGGATAAATATTCCACACCACGTTTGATAGCAAATCCAAGAAAAGAGGCTTAGGACTCAGGCCCTGGAACTTCTAGCTGGTACCTCAAGGCCCCACTCAGAGCTTTAAACAAAAGAAAACTGTAAAAATAATGCCCATTTCATCTTATAGAATGACAAATTCTGCACACTAAATTTCTTCACAATATGAATTAACCCCCCCTCCCAAGCTAATTCCCAATGCCACTATGATTCATTAGTGTCATTTGTCAGCAGTTCCTCACGTCAGCTGGCTTATTCCTCTGAACGGACTGGAGTTTGCGATGAGCCCCTTTCTATGTTTCCATCTCTTGCCTACACCTTCCTTACCTGGTGACTCAGCCATTAGCCTCTGACTTGATTCTAACCCCTCTGTGAAGTGTCAAAGGATGAACCCATTTCCTCTTCAAGAAGTGTTCACCACTCAAAAGAAGAAGCATTTCAAAATAACATCTTTAACTGATTGCAAAGAAAACCCATATAAACTTTAGAAAAAAAATTTTTAAGTCTTGAGAAATGCCTCAAAAAGATTATTGTTGCTTTGTAAGTTACCCAATTGACCACTATTAATTTTTGATTATATATCTGCTCACTAATTTTTCTGTGAACAAACATACAATTTGAATTACACTGTACATACTATATAGAAAATTCTTTTTCCTTTTTTTGTCCTTTTACCAAACTCTACCATCAACACAATTCCATGTCATTAAATATTCTTTAGCAACAAAACGTGTAGTGACTCTGTAGTATGCCAGTATATAAGCACTCAAAATAAGGATATATATTAATTTATCTAACTAGTTCCTTATTTTGGCCTAATTTGGTTCTCATTTTGCACTTTTTTGTGTTATAAATTACAATGAAATGAACATTTTTATGGATAACCATCTGATTGCATCTCATTAATTTCTTACAGTAGACTTTGAGAAGAAAAACTTCAACATTAAAGCAAATGTAAATTTTTAAGAAACAAGTGTTTCAATAATGTTCTGAGGCATGGCTTCCTATAAGGCATCATATTTTTGCATTGTCTTCAGAAATGCTGGGGAAGGTACTTTTGAGGTGGCTGCACTATTAGGAGGTAATTTTTCCATCCCTGTTCTCCAGTTCAATCTGCCATCAGTTTCCACACTGTTACATGGAAGCCAGGAAGCCTTCTATAATAAATTGTACCCTATCTAGGATTTCTTAAGAAAAATCAACAGGACTCAAAGCTCAGGACAAGAAAGCAACATCAACAGACTAAAGGGGATGGGAAAAATGCTGGTGAAAAAATTGTTTGGCTGAGTAACTTGCTGATGAGACTGGATTTCAAAAAGGAATTTTTGCTACATGGGGTCTGTTATCTGCTGCAGATGGCTAGCATGTTTAAAAGAATGCAGGAATCCTCCTGTCTTCTACAGGCAGCTACTTTTTAAATTTTTTCATTTTATTATTATTATACTTTAAGTTTTAGGGTACATGTGCACAATGTGCAGGTTTTGTTACATATGTATACATGTGCCATGTTGGTGTGCTGCACCCATTGACTCCTCATTTAGCATTAGGTATATCTCCTAATGCTATCCCTCCCCCCTCCCCCCACCCCACAACAGTCCCCGGTGTGTGATGTTCCTCTTCCTGTGTCCATGTCTTCTCATTGTTCAGTTCCCACCTATGAGTGAGAACATGCGGTGTTTGGTTTTTTCTCTTTGCGATAGTTTGCCAAGAATGATGGTTTCCAGCTTCATCCATGTCCCTACAAAGGACATGAACTCATCCTTTTTTATGGCTGCATAGTATTCCATGGTATATATGTGCCACATTTTCTTAATCCAATCTATCATTGTTGGACATTTGGGTTGGTTCCAAGTCTTTGCTATTGTGAATAGTGCTGCAATAAACATATGTGTGCATGTGTCTTTACAGCAGCATGATTTATAGTCCTTTGGGTATATACCCAGTAATGGGATGGCTGGGTCAAATGGTATTTCTAGTTCTAGATCCCTGAGGAATCGCCACACTGTCTTCCACAATGGTTGAACTAGTTTACAGTCCCACCAACAGTGTAAAAGTGTTCCTATTTCTCCACATCCTCTCCAGCATCTGTTGTTCCCTGACTTTTTAATGATCGCCCTTCTAACTACTGTGAGATGGTATCTCATTGTGGTTTGATTTGCATTTCTCTGATGGTCAGTGATGATGAGCATTTTTTCATGTGTCTGTTGGCTGCATAAATGTCTTCTTTTGAGAAGTGTCTGTTCATATCCTTCCCCACTTTTTGATGGGGATGTTTGTTTTTTTCTTGTAAATTTGCTTGAGTTCATTGTAGATTCTGGATATTAGCCCTTTGTCAGATGAGTAAGTTGCAAAAATTTTCTCCCATTCTGTAGGTTGCCTGTTCACTCTGATGGTAGTTTCTTTTGCTGTGCAGAAGTTCTTTAGTTTAATTAGATCCCATTTGTCAATTTTGGTTTTTGTTGCCATTGCTTTTCGTGTTTTAAACATGAAGTCCTTGCCCATGCCTATGTCCTGAATGGTATTGCCTAGGTTTTCTTCTAGGGTTTTTATGGTTTTAGCTCTAACATATAAGTCTTTAATCCACCTTGAATTAATTTTTGTATAAGGTGTAAGGAAGGAATCCAGTTTCAGCTTTCTACATATGGCTAGCCAGTTTTCCCAGCACTATTTATTAAATAGGGAATCCTTTCCCCATTTCTTGTTTTTGTCAGGTTTGTCAAAGATCAGATAGTTGTAAATATGCAGCATTATTTCTGAGGGCTCTGTTCTGTTCCATTGGTCTATATCTCTGTTTTGGTACCAGTACCATGCTGTTTTGGTTACTGTAGCCTTGTAGTATAGTTTGAAGTCAAGTAGCGTGATGCCTCCAGCTTTGTTCTTTTGGCTTAGGATTGACTCGGCGATGCAGGCTCTGTTTTGGTTCCATATTAACTTTAAAGTAGTTTTTTTCCAATTCTGTGAAGAAAGTCATTGGTAGCTTGATGGGGATGGCATTGAATTTATAAATTACCTTGGGCAGTATAGCCATTTTCACGATATTGATTCTTCCTACCCATGAGCATGGAATGTTCTTCCATTTGTTTGTATCCTCTTTTATTTCCTTGAGCAGTGGTTTGTAGTTCTCCTTGAAGAGGTCCTTCACATCCCTTGTAAGTTGGATTCCTAGGTATTTTATTCTCTTTGAAGCAATTGTGAATGGGAGTTCACTCATGATTTGGCTCTGTTTGTCTGTTATTGGTGTATAAGAATGCTTCTGATTTTTGCACATTGATTTTGTATCCTGAGACTTTGCTGAAGTTGCTTATCAGCTTAAGGAGATTTTGGGCTGAGACGATGGGGTTTTCTAGATATACAATCATGTCATCTGCAAACAGGGACAATTTGACTTCCTCTTTTCCTAATTGAATACCCTTTATTTCTTTCTCCTGCCTGATTGCCCTGGCCAGAACTTCCAACACTATGTTGAATAGGAGTGGTGAGAGAGGGCATCCCTGTCTTGTGCCAGTTTTCAAAGGGAATGCTTCCAGTTTTTGTCCATTCAATATGATATTGGCTGTGGGTGTGTCATAAATAGCTCTTATTATTTTGAGATACATCCCATCAATACCTAATTTATTGAGAGTTTTTAGCATGAAGTGTTGTTGAATTTTATCGAAGGCCTTTTCTGCATCTATTGAGGTAATCAAGTGGTTTTTGTCTTTGGTTCTGTTTATATGCTGGATTACATTTATTGATTTTCGTATGTTGAACTAGCCTTGCATCCCAGGGATGAAGCCCACTTGATCATGGTGGATAAGCTTTTTGATGTGCTGCTGGATTCGTTTTGCCAGTATTTTATTGAGGATTTTTGCATCAATATTCATCAAGGATATTGGTCTAAAATTCTCTTTTTTTGTTGTATCTCTGCCAGGCTTTGGTATCAGGATGATACTGTCCTCATAAAATGAATTAGGGAGAATTCCCTCTTTTTCTATTGATTGGAATAGTTTCAGAAGGAATGGTAACAGCTCCTCCTTGTACCTCTGGTAGAATTCGGCTGTGAATCCATCTGGTCCTGGACTTTTTTGGTTGGTAAGCTATTAATTATTGCCTCAATTTCAGAGTCTGTTATTGGTCTATTCAGAGATTCAACTTTTTCCTGGTTTAGTCTTGGGAGGGTGTATGTGTCGAGGAATTTATCCATTTCTTCTAGATTTTCTAGTTTATTTGCATAGAGGTGTTTATAGTATTCTCTGATGGTAGTTTGTATTTCTGTGGGGTCGGTGGTGATATCCCCTTTATCATTTTTTATTGCGTGTATTTGATTCTTCTCTCTTTTCTTCTGTAACAGGCAGCTACTTTTATCGTGTGAGGGCTTGATAGGACCAGGAATTAAATTAGGTTGTCTTTACGCTAAGAGACTGGAGATCTTTGTGGACCAAAATTATATTATTATGTTATTACCTATTTGATTGTATTTATAGCACTTGTAAGTGACTGAACTCACTTATATATGTGTTTGTTCATTATTCATCTCCCTTGTTATAAAATAAGCTCCATGAGACAAGCACCTTGTCTAACTTGTTCCGTTTATATCTCCAGCACGTTAGCACATCACCCAGCATTGTTCTGGCATCAAGTAATCTTTGTAGAATCAAAGAATGAAAGTATGTAATTAATTATTTACTGATTAACCGTTTGTTATATATCTTCAGGTATTTTTTCTGTTTATGTTCATTTCTGTGGTTTTATAATATGCTCTTGAAGGACAAAGGGCTATAATTTAGAGAATAATTTGTACCTATTGAATGTATATCTTTTTTTTTTTTTTTTTTTTTTTTTTTGCATGACGGAGTCTCCCTCTGTCACCCAGGCTGGAGTGCAGTGGCACGATCTCGGCTCACTGTAACCTCTGCCTCCCAGGTTCAAGCAATTCTCTGCCTCAGCCTCCCGAGTAATTGGCATTACAGGCACCTGCTAATTTTCTGGTATTTTTAGTAGAGACGGGGTTTCACCATCTTGGTCAGGCTGGTCTTGAGCTCCTGACCTTGTGATCCACCCACCTCAGCCTCCCAAAGTGCTGGGATTACAGACATGAGCCACTGCGCCCGGCCTGAATGTATATCTTAAAAGGTGAGCTGAAGTGACCATTTGTTAAATATCTGTTCACTAACTGGAGGCTAATTAAAATTGTGTCAATTTCTGATTTTTAGTACCAGATATAGCTTATTGGATCTGGTGTTTGCAGATAAGGCTTGCTGACATTTCATCTTGAAACACTCTCTAAATCAGCATAAAATGAAACTTATCTCAAGACTGCTTAATATAAGAATCCAAAAACCATTTGAATGGGGGAAAAATCAGTGGAGTCACTCAAAAGTTGCATTTCCATTCATTCATTTGAATGGTTGTAATATGTTTTAGTGGAAAAATAAATGAAATTGACATTATGAAAAGTAAAGTGGTTGTATCAATACAATGTTATGTAAATCTTACCAGTCCAGTTCTTTGTTAATGGAACTCATCTTCCTAAATGCTTATGTGAAATTCACATTGCCATCTATATTATTTATATATACCTATTTTGGGTTGCTTCTTATAAGATCTTTAAAGAAAAAAGTTTAGGGAGTAGGGATAAAATGCAAAATTAAGACCATTAAAGTATGACTGATAAAGCCATTTTTTATTATTTTTACTTTTATTTTTGTATCTTCTTGTAGAGGCAGGGTTTTACCATGTTGCCTAGGCTGGTCTCTAACTCCTGAACTCAAGCGATCTGCCTGCCTCAGCCTCCCAAAGTGATGAGATTACAGGCATGAGCCACCGTGCCCAGCAAGGCCATTTATTTTTATTAAGCATGACTTTAGACCTTATCTAGGTCAGAGCCTATATGTATTTCCAACTGATATGTTCAATTTTCTCCTTTCCTTGAATCTCTAATGATCTCAAGACTGTACCCAGGCAATGCCTTCTCCTAGAAGCAGTCCTTCCTCCTCTCTGAGGCCCCAGGATAATGGATATGCCTCACATGTAAGCACTTTCCGTAGCCAGTTGAAATGATCTATTTCAACAAATAATAACTGAGCGCTTGCTATGTGACAGTCACTGTGATGTTGTTAAGCCAAAGAAATCCTTGCGTCATAGAAGTTACATCCTAGTAGGGGAGTCACTAACCAAATAAGCTGACAGTTTATGATACGCTGTTAGGTAAATGAGTGTTGTCAAGAGAAATATAGCATGGTAAATGAATAGAGAAGGACGGAGTGGGTCATACTATAAGCCAGTCAAGTTGGCATCTCTGAGGAGGGACGTTTGATGAGGACTTGAACACAATGAAGAAGCAAGTCATGGATATCTGGGGAGAACATTGTAGACACAGGAAAGCCTAGTAGATGCAAAATCCCTGAAGCAGAAGCACTCGCCAAATGTTTGACAAAAGGGAAGAAGGCTGAGGTAACTAGAATGAGGTGTGTGAGGATAAGAGTGGAGGAACTGAGGTAGAGAGAGAGAGAGCCAGGAGCCAGTTCTCAAGCTCCCGTCAGCACAGGAGCCTTATCCTGGGTAGGTGGATCAGAGCATTCAGGGGTCTATAAACCTAAGTGCAAAGAGCATGCCGTCTTTATTTTCATTAACCTCAACAGAAATTTAGCTTATCATTTAATTGTGAATGTAGAGAACAAACCACAGTATTATTAGTAGCACCCGTGACTTCGTAGCCAATAGACACTGAAATATGTTTAGTTACGGATTTCTCAAATAGTCATTATATTGACTACTTTTATGTTATAGTAGTTATAAGACCTGATCTACATGTGTATTTTTAATATTTTGATAACTGCTTTGTAGTATAATTGGTTTTCTTTTTAACCTTATATGTTTTATTTTATACGTTAAAAAAATATGGCCAGAAGTGGTGGCTCACGCCTATAATCCCAACACTTTGGGAGGCCGAGGCGGGTGGATCACTTGAGGTCTGGAGTTTGAATCCAGCCTGGACAACATGATAAAACCCTGTTTCTACTAAAAATACAAAAATTAGCTGGGCATGGTAGTGGGCACCTGTAATCTCAGCTACTCAGGAGGCTGAGGCAGGAGAATCCCATGAACCTGGAAGGCGGAGGTTGTGGTGAGCCGAGATTGCACCACTGTACTCTAGCCTGGGTGACAGAGTGAGGGTCTGACTAAAATATATGTATAACATATATATATTATATATGTTATATGTAATATATATTATATACGTTATATGTAATATATAGTATATATGTTATGTATAATATATGTTATATATTATATATGTTATATATAATATATGTTATATATTATATATGTTATATATAATATAAGTTATATATTATATATGTTATATATAATATAAGTTATATATTATATATGTTATATATAATATAAGTTATATATAATTTATATTATATATGTTATATATAATATAAGATATATAATTTATATAATATATGTTATATATAATTTACATTATATATGTTATATATGTTATATATATAATATTTATATAATATAATTACATAATATATAATATATATTAGTTATATGTAATATATTAGTTATGGATATCTCGAAGTCATTATATTGACCATATAGTGTAATATATATTATATAATATATAATATATTGTATACTATATTATATATAATAATGTTTTAATGTAATAAAAATATTTTGAAGGTCAATGGATTAAGGTAGAAGCATATTGACAAGAGGTAGGATTTATGAATATCTCTAAGAAATCTTACAGTCCCCAGGTCATAGAAAATTTCCTATAAATGTTTCTTGATGAACAGACTGAAAAAGAAATGTGTTCTTTCTGCTTCAAGCCTTATCTTTCTACCAGCATTTTTAATATCTTTGTTCTTTGGTTTTTTAACCACCTCTCCTGGGCTCTGGTCCTTGAGCCTCAGCCTCTCTCTCTTCTGAATCCTCACCCTCTACCTTTTCCCTGGCAACAATTCTATAAATATACTCAGAAATCTCCCCCAAACCATGACCCTTGCTTCTTAATGCCTCGTATTATCTTCTTTCTTGTATTTACATTAAAATACTATGGATGTATCTGTTAAACCGTCAGGAAATATTTAGTAGACATCGTTTGTGTTCAGGTGATGTGGGTTGGGCCTCCCCCCTTGGACATACAATCTCACCACCCACTACATTCTGGCTTCAGTTCCTTCCACCCCACTGAAAGAGGTTTTTCACATGTCATCAGTGACAACTTAAATCCCAAACTCAGTGGACATTTCCCAATCTTCATCTTACTTGATCTTTGCTTATTTCTCTGTTCTTTGTATTTCAGGCCAGTTTGGCTAACACCTTACTATCAGTAATATCAACCTAGCAAGTGACCCATTTTCCTGCTTCCTGTTTCTCTTTTATTGCACATATTGTCCCTCTCACTGGAATGCTTCTTGTCTCTGATGTTCTTTTAGTAAAGTTTTCATCATCCTTCAAATTCCAGATTAAGTGTTGCCCCCTCAGTGAACCTCTCCACCTCCCTTGGTCCTTTCACTCAGACCTACATTCGCTAATCCCCTCATTCTCTCTGCTGCTCCTGTGCTGTTATCACCAAATCTCATATATTATACTTCTGTACACAGATATCATATTGCACCTCATATACATATACATCGCATTGCATTTTAGCTAATTACTTTCTTATCCATCTTCTGTACTAGACTGGGAAATTTCTTCGAAGGCAAGAATAACTCTTAACGCTTTGCCCAGGGTCTGTGCTCTAAGAATGCTTCTGAGTGAACATATGAATAAATGAATGAAATAAATTCTTCTATAATTTCATCAGCAATGAATTAAATCCCAGATCTATGGAAGTGTTCTAATACATAGTAAATTCTCAATAATAATTTGTTGAATAAGTTATATTTTGTTCATAATTGATATACATTAAAATTATTGAATTGTATGTAAAAATCATTCTTAAATTTGGACATATTTTGCCTATTTTAGACATAGTCCCAGTAGCCAATCATTTTAACAATTATTGAACAATTTCTTTTATTGAATTTCTTCTTTTTATCTATATAGTCAATGATAAAGTCCATGGCAATATGGTCATTGATAAAGAACTATTTTATAGGTAGATTAAAATGTTTTGTCTTAATTAAAGCATGATATATGTTTATTTTTTTAACTCAACAAATCGATTACATTTCTCTTCTGTGTGCACAACACCTTTTTCAGAGTGACACAGATACTTTACACCATTAAAGTTAAAGCCTTTGTTAAGGAATTTGTACCTGTGCTTACCAGGGAAATGAACAAAAACATTTGTCTCCAACACATGACAGGGCCTGAGCACTGAGGCATTCATTCTACCCAGCAATTTATTGGCAGTGGTGAATCAAGGACCCCTGTCAAATACAAGCATCAGGGTAAAGAACAGTTAATTCCACCTGATTAAAGAAAGCATTATTAACCTGCTCATATACTTTATGTGTGCCCTTGTCTATCGGCCAGCTTCCTTTCTTCCTCTGATTGAGTGCATGCACTTATCTATGTCTTGACATTGACCACGGATTGGGAAAGTCAGGCATCTGTGCACAAGGTTTGAACATTAACAATAAATAGACCGGAGCTTCCACAAATTATTAATGTTATTGCAATTTCAAGTTCCTTGCCGCCCTCTCTCTTGCCTCCTGACAAATGGCTTCACATCTTTGTCAAATGAAATGAATGCTACAGTGATGTTTTCAAGAATAGGCAGAAATTTCTAAACAGAGTTGTTATCATTTCAAATATTCCTGTAAATGTATATGATAAGCCTACTGAGAAGAACCCAATGGTCTCCTATTACTACCAGAAAAGGAGTAATTTCAATTTCTTTTTTTACAAAAGAGCCAACTCAATACCAAGGCACAGTTCAAGAAATATTAGAACTTTCATCTTTACAATGTACTTTAATAAAAATGTTTACTGTACATATTCACAAACTTGTATATTTTCCGTAAAAAAGTAACACTACTCATTCAGTTAAGCAATATGATTTGGGAAATAGCACCTTGGGTACAATTTGACAAAATGTATACTGAACCTGGAACAACTTTGTGCGAGGAACATACATAGATACAAAGAATGTAAAAGTTTTAATACTGGGAAAATGTGATAAAACAATATTTTTAAACTTAAATGATAGTTATTTACTTAATTTTTTTGCATTAAGAAAATAAGAATAAATTCATAGCCCTTTAAGAGAATTTTGGCGTGCCTCCAATTTGTGCAAAATCAGCAGAGCGCTCTGTAGAAATTAAGCCATCTAGGACAATAAAGGAGAAGACATTTCTATGATAGTCAGGCCAAATTAAGAATGAGGATGTACATGCATTATCTCTTGAGGCTGCTATATTAGTTTCCTAGGACTGCTGTAACAAATTCCCAGAAACTGGGTGGCCTAAGACCATATAAATTTATTCCCCAATAAGAACGCTTTTACACTGTTGGTGGAAACGTAAATTAG
The DNA here is from genome assembly GCF_029281585.2 of Gorilla gorilla gorilla. NCBI lineage: Eukaryota > Metazoa > Chordata > Mammalia > Primates > Hominidae > Gorilla > Gorilla gorilla. Next base: position 29,417,173 of record NC_073227.2, on the reverse strand, counting down.
TTCAACCATTGTGGAAGACAATGTGGTGATTCCTCAAAGACCTATAACCAGAAATACCATTTGATCCAGAAATCCTATTACTGGGTATATACCCAAAGGAATATAAATCATTCTATTATAAAGATACATTCACCTGTATGTTCACTGCAGCACTAGTCACAATAGCAAAGACATGGAATCAAGCCAAATGTCCACAGATGATAGACTGGGTAAAGAAAATGTGGTACATATACAGCATGGAATACTGTGCAGCCATAAAAAGGAATGAGATGTCCTTTGCAGGGACATGGATGGAGCTGGAGGCCATTATCCTCAGCAAAGTAATGCAGGAACAGAAAAACCAAACACCACATGTTGTCACTTATAAGTGGGAGCTGAACAATAGGAACACATGGACACAAGGAGGGGAACAACATGCTACCTTCCCCCACTCCCCTGACTCTCCTGTCAGGGGATTAGGGAGAGGCAGAGCATTAGGATAAATAGCTAATGCACATGGGACTTAACTCCTAGGTGATGGGTTGATAGATTCAGCAAACCACTCTTGCACACGTTTACCTATGTAACAAACCTGCACATCCTGCACATGTATCCTGGAACTTAAATTTAATTTAAAAATAATAATTATCCTCCCATAGTTCTGGAGGCTGCAAGTCTGAGAACAAACCTGGAAAGCACAAGCAGGGGAATGAACTCTACAAAGACTCCAGGAGAGAATTCTTCCTTGGATTCTCAGCTTCTGGGAGTTTCTGGCAGTCCTTGGCATTTCTTGGCTGATAGCTGCATCGCTCCAGTTTCCACCTCTGTCTTCTAAAGGCTGTATTCCCATTGCATGTGTGTCTCTCTATCCTCAAATCTCCCTCCCCTTATAAGGACACCAGCCATTGGATTTGACCACCTTCATCTACGATAAGGTCATCTTAATTAATTTCATCTGCAAAGACCCTATTTCCAAATAAGATTACATTCTGACTTCCAGGTAGATATGAATGTTGGGTGGACACTATTTAAACCAATACAGTTGCTTATACTGCTTTATTTGAAATTGTGGTTGGTTAAATGGACTGTAAACTGTACACAACAAGTAGATTACAGCTGCCTATAAGTATGCGAAGAAGACTTAGAGAGGAAATCTGAGTGGGACTCTCAGAACTGTGCAAAGGAATCAAATCAAATAGAATAGCAATCAGGTAGCTATGAGGTGCCTGTCTTGGGCTTGCTCATCTTTTTACTCTCGCCTCCAATGGTGCCTTCTAAAGAAACACTCCCTGAAAGCGTGGTCATCTGTATTGCTGGCCATGCATCCTCTCTCCATCTTCTGTATTGTGCAGTGCAAAACACTCTTTGCACTTGCCAAACAGCTTGATAACTATGTTTGTTATCCAATTTCTCCCAATAGATGATAAGTTCTTATAAGGTTGGTAAGATGTGAACAGCACATTATAGGTTCAAAAACGTCTGCGTTTGCAAATGAATAAATAATCAATTAAGTGAGGGTCAAAACAGGGCACTGTGTGAGACACTTACAGAGAGTAAGTAATGCATGAATTCTGACCTCAGAGAGCCTACATGGATGATAAGTGATGTGCCTACAAATCACCATAGCTGAAGACAGACAATCCCTACCTAGTGCCAGAAAACAAGCAAAATGAAATACATTGGGAATTAGCAGATTGAGCTATTATTACAAATGTGGAATGATCTCTAGAGAATATTTCCCGATAGATGTGGTATTGAAGCTGGGTATTAAGGAATAGGCATTATTTGTGAAGACAGATGAGTGGGGCAAGTCAGGGCACTGGGAAATGATGATGATGTGGGGTAAGTTTTAAGGCAGAAGGGGCAAAAAGCATGATTATAGTCATGAAGGTATGTAGGTCCAGGATCCATGTGGAAAACAGCAAATAATGCAGCTTCAATGCAGCATTGCAAATGGATTCAATCATTGTGGTGAAGAACAACTGAAAAGTTAGGTGAGAATTAGATCAAAGAGGCCTTGAATGACCGTGCACAGACATTCCAGGAGTGTAACAGAGTAATGGTGTGTTCAGAGCTATCTGCCTTTGTGTGAAGAGCTTCACCTGATCACAACGGGCTTGGAAGAAGTCTGAAGGAGTCAGTGTAGAGTGTAAGGACAGCACCAGGCTGAGGAACCAGTGTGATTGGATAAGCGGAAGGAGAAAATGATATTAACAAAAGAACAAAAGTGTTATATGGAAGGGAGGAGAATACTAGGTTTAGTGCAATCTGATCGAAGCAAAGTAAAACCGGACTGGAAGATGGAGGTAGTTGTTGGCCTTGAATGAAGCAAAGATGAAGGAAGAAGAGAACTAAAAGATATTCCCTGGTGTTTCTCCCTGAGATAGAGCACATACCCCAGAGAGGATGAACTGTGTACTCATGTGTGTTTCAACAGCATTTTATTTAAGCTGTTTCAGTCGAGTGCTGCCTTGAGTGGTTGACTACAGGATGGGGCTGTGTATTAGTCCATTCTCACACTACCTGAGACTGGGTAGTTTATGAAGAAGAGAGGTTTCATTGACTCACAGTTCTGCAGGTTTAACAGGAAGCATGACTGGAGGCCTCAGGAAACTTACAATCATGGCAGAAGGTGAAGGGGAAGCAATCATGTTTTACCGTGGCAGAGCAGGAGAGAGATAGCAACAGGGGAAGTGCCACACATTTTTAAACCATCAGATCTTGTAAGAACTCACTCACTATCATGAGAACAGTAAGGAGGAAGTCCACCCACATGATTCAGTGACCTCCCACTAGGCCCCTTCTCCAACACTGGGGGTTAAAATTCAAGATGAGATCTGGGTGGTGACAGAGCCAAATCACATCAGGCTGTTTTGCAAATTGTCACCTACTCATTCACAACAACAAAATGCAGAAATTGAATGTAAGCATTTAGAAGCAATCATAGCAATGTGATATTGTTGCAGTACACATAAGTGTTATTTTTTATTTTACAAAAGTATCACTGTACAATGAATTGGACAGAAAAAAAAATAAGGAACAAAACTGATCCTTCACTACATATGGTTTGAGAAGCTCTGTTCTATAAAACTAGTACATCTCCTGAAATAAAGGATAGTTGATCTGTCCACTCCTCCAGGAGTGTGTCAGCTCTATGTGGAAAAGGAAGGGATGTATCTGAATCCTTTCTGAACCCCCAGCTCCAAGCATAGTGTAGAGCATACTACATGCAATCAATAAATAACTAGAATGGAATTGATTTTGATAACTAGTTGGTTTTTTGCTTTTTGTTTTGTTTTGTTTTTTAACTGTGGAGAGAGCAGTTTTAGGCTGACCACTTGGGCAGAAGTCACAGTCCTGGAACTTAAGATAAATGAACAGACACAAGCAGGCAAAAGCAGCAAGAGGTAATCCTCATTAGATGCCACAAAAGAGAGAAGAGCCATGAAGTGGAGCTAGAGCAGGCAGACCATTTGCATGCTTCAAAAAAACTCTGGGAGGTGCAGGCACTCAAGATACAGACAGGGGGAAGTTAAAACTAGAAGTCTTCAAAGTCTCAGGCCACAGTCCAGTCTTGTTAGTGGGCATGCTTCCCTTTTCGCACTGTTGCTCCTGCTCTGGGCCAAGTTAAACATCTATTAATGCAGAATTGGAAAAGTGCTTTTGGTTTGCGAGATCCTGAGCATGATTCCTCTCAAAATAAGCAACCTGGTGTCCTTGACCCAACAAAACTCTGCTCTCAGCAATGACTTTCTGTAAGAAAGACAGATGATTACCGACTTTACTGCAACATGCTCAGTGCTGTTGACAGACTGAAGCAGTTCTGGGCTAAAGGTCTGCTACATGCCGGTGCAAGCATTTGTTGTTACACTTGATCTACCTACACAATTTCAATTAGTTTCCATCTGTGACATAAAAAATTGAATTCTACTGAATGCCCTGAGCTTTTTCTAAGCACCAAGCTTTGTTGCCAAACTGACAATTTGCAAGGAATCTAGGCCGTATTTCAGAGAATCAGAGGCTGGTCAAACTTGAAAAGGTGTTAATAATCTAGCCCATCTTCCATTTTACAGAAAGGGTACCTAAGGTGCAGAGTAAAAAAAAAATTACCGGTTCAAATTCACACAGTCAGCTATTTCACATCAACTTGAATTAAGTTGTTTTGTCTGTGAAACCCTGAACAATTTTCACTACACCTCAGTGCTTCTGTTAACTATCCATTAATCGCATTGTAAATTTCTCAATAGATAACACATTCTCCCAGGCCCTGAAACCAGTAGATTGTTGTGGAAAAAATATCCAATGTGTCATTTTCATCATTGCCTATTAACTACAGAAGTCCTCCCTATGTTTCAAGATATTATAGCATTTCATTGTGCTTAAAAAACTACTAGCAAATAGGAAGTAACATTTGCCAAATAAAATCCATAAAAATCAAGCATCCTTTAACATAAAGAAACTCTTGTCAATTATTTAGACTTTTTAAGGGCATTTTGAACTCCTCAAATACAAATTTCAGGTTTATAATGGTATCATCAAAATCCTATGTGGCAACCAAAAGCTCATTAGTAGGCAGGACACCGAATTATTTCCTTCCTTCCTTCCTTCCTTCCTTCCTTCCTTCCTTCCTTCCTTCCTTCTCTTCCTTCCCTTCCTTCCCTTCCCTTTCTTTCCTCTCTTCCTCTCTTTCTCCCTTTCTCTCTCTCTCTCTCTGTCTCCCACCCTCCCCCCTCCCTCCCTCCCCCTATGTTGCCCAGGCTGGCCTCGACTTCCTGCCCTCAAACAATCCCTTTGCCTCAGCCACCCAAAATGAAGATACTGAATTCTAACTACATGAACTTGCAAATCTCATGCAACCATAGATCAGTCTCTTCATCTTTACAGTGAGGCAATCACAGTATCTGCCTTATAGAGTTCTAATGAAGAAGATTTAAAGTAATCCACCTGAGGTGCTTAGCACCATGTCCTATAAATGTTAGCCATTAATATTAATAATTAGGTGATGGCTTTGTCACAGATTGTTGAAGCTTTTTGCATGAGCAGGGGGAAGAGACTTGATAATAAGTATGGTTTCATCCATTTCTGAGATTCTGTGACCCTATTGGGCCTTCCTGGCATTAAGCCGTTGGCAAGTTGACTAAGCCTGTCTTGTCTCCAACTAAATACTGCTTTTAAATACCTTCTTCCAAATCAAATTATTCAGTTTCCCCCAGTCTGGCTCCATTTTTCTTCTTGGTTTTAGGGAGCTCAGTCATTATTTAAAAGCAATGAATCTAACCTAGATTGAGCATCTGCTATGCACCATGATTATTGCTCATGTTACTGCACCCAGCATCCTATAAGAGGAGTGTCATCATTGTAATTTACAGATGAGGAGTAAAGGGACTCATTCAACATCAAAAATCCAGCGATTATAGAATTTATTATAAAAACCAGGATACCTCTAAGAGTAACAGGGGATGCCATTAATAATTACAATAGTTATAATCACAACTATATTGATCCATAACTATGGATCCATAGTTATAAATTGGGATTGTCTTAGGTAATATGGGGTATATCATCATTCTCCCTGTGGATAAAAGAGTTGTGGAGCCCAAATTCAAACACAAGACAATCTCTAAACCCCTGAGTTTAACAAAATTTAGGTTGAAAGGATCTTCCTTTTTATGTTTGTACTATACTGGCCTGAGGACTACTGTCCTGGTAAAAATGAAAATCAGGACACTAATATGAGAACCTGAAGACCTGAGGTGGACAAAGGATCAGGGCATCAGTAACCTCTGGAGGTGTTAAATACAGATGCTCCTCAATTTACAATAGGGTTATGCCCCAATAAACCTGTTGTGAATTGAAAATATCATTAGTCAAAAATGCATTTAATGCACTTTGCTTACCAGATATCATAGCTTAACGTAGCCTACCTTAAACATGCTCAGAACACTTACAGTAGCCCACACTAGAGCAAGATGATGTAACAAAAGGCCTATTTTATAATAAGGTGTTGAATAGTTCATGTAATTTATTGAATACTGTACATTACCTCAAAATTGTGATGGTTTTGCATCATCGTAAAGTTGAAAAATTGGGGTCGGGTGTGGTGGCTCATGCCTGTAATCTCAGCACTTTGGTAGGCCAAGGAGGGTGGATCATTTGAGGTCAGAAGTTCAAGAGCAGCCTGGCCAACATGGTGAAACCCCGTCTCTACTAAAAATACAAAAATTAGCCAGGCATGGTGGTGCGCATCTATAATCCCAGCTACTTGGGAGGCTGAGGCAGGAGAATTGCTTGAACCCAGGAGGCGGAGGCTGCAGTGAGCTGAGATGGCACCATTGCACTCCAGCCTGGGTGACAGAGCAAGACTCCATCTGAAAAAAAAAAAAACACAAAAAAACAGTTGAAAAATTGTAAGTAGAACCATGGGGGAATATCTGTAGAGTGAAGGGGACTGTTATGGGTGAAATGTTTGTGTCCAACCCAAACTCATAGGGTGAAACTGTAGTCTCTAATGTAATGGCATTGGGAGATGAGGCTTTGGGGAGGTAAGTTGGCTTAGGTAATTGAATTAGGTCATGAGGGTGGGGCCCTCATGATGGAATTGAAGCCCTTATTTAAAAAAGAAGAAACACAGGATTGCTCTCTCTTCCTCTCTGCAAGAAGATGGCTGTCTACAAGTCAGGAAGCAGGCCCTCACCAGACACAGAATTTGCCAGCACCTTGGCTTTGGGCTTCCAAGTCCCCAGAAGTGTGAGAAATAAATTTCTATTGTTTAAATTGCCGATTCTGTGATATTTTTGTTACGGCAGCCCAAACTGATGGAGACGGGGACAACACAAAGCATCATCTTGAAGGGCTGGGCAGATTCTTAAAACTGAGGATGAGGTAACTGAAAAGCAAGGCAGAGAGAAAGAGGGAATCCAGATGTAGGCCAATAAAAGCAATCACATTTTTCTTCCTCCCAAATGCAAAGAATGTGAGGTTGACTAGAGAAGATTCTTTGGCTGATAAGCAGGTGGCCTTAGGAGCTGGTATAGGGTCAACCGTGACCTCCAATGTGGGCAAGGAGTGGGCGGCTAAAGGTGAACCAGAGAACAAGGATGACTAAGGGCTCTTCCTCCTCCCAGCAGATGAACTAAACAGTCAAAATTAAAAACTGTGATACCAAGAAAGACACACACACACACTCACACACACGCTATTCATCAACTAAGTAAGAAAGATTGAGAAATTTAACACTGATAGATTGCATTGGTAAATTAAAGAATTAGAAAGGAGTAACTGGCTGTCATTTTGTTTGTTTGACAATATATACTTTCAACAGCAATTAATATTTATTGATAACATGGGACGTACCAAGCACTGTTCTACATGCTTTGCAGTATTTATGGACTTTGCAGTATTTATGCTGTGAGGCAGGTGCCACTTTGTTCTTCATTTTACAGATGAGGAAACTGATGCACAGAGAGAATGATTGAACTGCTGAGACGATTCATATGCAAAGCAGGCATATTAATTTCCTATTGCTGCTGGAACAAATGACCACATGCATAGTGCCTTAAACAACACAGATTTATTCTGTTACAGTTCTGTAGGTCAGAAGTCTAAAATAAGCTAGCAGGGCTGGTTTCTTATGGAGACTCCAGGGTAGAATCTTTGTCCTTATCTTTTCCAGATTCTTAGCAGTCACCTACATTCCTTGGCTTTTGGCCTTATCCTCTATCTTCAAAGTCAGCAGCATGGCCCCTTCCAGTATCTTGCTCTCTCTCTGCTTCCATGATTATATCACCTTTTTCTGACCCTGCCCCACTTGCCTCCCACTTATAAGGACCCCTGTGATTTGTCTGGACCCATCAAATATCCTAAGATGATTTCCTCATCTTGAGATAGTTAACTTAGTCACACTCACAAAGTTATTTGTATTATGTAAGGTAACATATTTAGAGGCTCTGGGAATTAGGATGTGGACATCTTTGGGAGGCCAGTATTCTGCCTTTCTCAAAGCGTTCAAATCCAGGAAGCCAGGCTGCAGAGCCTGCTGCTTTAAACCACTGCACCACAGTGCCTGAAAACTTTAGTCGTCTACCTTCTGTGCATGCTATATGCCAACAACTTGCCTCCTGTTGGGTAGGAAATATTGCAAAACACAACTGTGATTCTGTCCTTATGTGAAAAACTGGCATAAAAAATGTACAACCACTGTTAAAAATTGCATTAAGTTCTACAAAGCAAAAACAAACATGCTAGGGAAAAAGAATAGTGGGGACAGGGAAGGGATACAATTACAAATTGAAAGTCAGGGAAGACTTATCTAAGCAAAGACACAGAGTGTAAAAAATTTTACTTAGTTGTGTTCAAGTAAATAATATTCTAAAGAAAAAAATTTAAAAACATGGTAACCATAGTTGCATTAACAGATTACATCATGAGTAAAACACCTTGTGTTTTTTTCTCTGTATTTTCCAAGTGTTCTGAAGTAATGGAATATTACCTTAACATTTATAAAATTGAAAGAAATTTTATAAATAGGGTGAGGTATGTGCTGCCTTCTAAGACTGAGTCTTTAGAAAATTTTCTCTATCAGCTGTGACAATGTATACTGGACCTATTTCTAAAGTTTACTCTAGAAAGTAATATCTCTTACTCAAATGCATTAAAGCTTCTTTAAGACCAGTGCTTCCTTTGATTGCTAATTCCTCTTTTTACTGAACATCCTGCTATCATGGCAGAAAGTGCGAGATCAACACTCTAAAATACAACAAAAACTGGAAAATATCTGACATGTTTAAAACACTTATCTCTTTGGGGTTATCCTATTTTTTAATTTCAAATTTGCTTGTATTTAGGGGAGAAAAGGACATTGTCAATACTGCAACTCAATGTTAGTCACTTCTATTGCTCTAAGGAACCCATCCTGTCTATATTTAGAACAACTGACTCTAGAAAAAAGAAAGATACAGGGCTTTTTCATCAATGTTTGATCTGATAGATGTGTCTAAATGCTGGTCAGCTTTCCACTGAATGTTACCATGGGCAACAGTTTTCAGAACTTTACATGAATCAAAAAGAACAGGAAAAAGGATCACTGTATGAACACTTATTCGTGTGGCCATCTCCATTTTATTCATGGGGCCGCCTAGATTCAGATTGTAGCATTTTCTTGAGTTATTTCTCTGAGCCCTTTTCCATTCTCTCTGAAATACTGAAATGCATACCTTCTCTTCTCATTCCTTTTTATTTCATTCCAGCCTTTCAATCCACTGCTGCCAGAGTGGATTTGCCAAAATGATGCTCTGATATGGTTAGGCTTTGTGTCCCCACCCGAATATCATCTTGAATTGCAATCCCTATAATCTCCACATGTCAAGGGAGAGACCAGGTGGAGGTAATTGAATCATGGGCGTGGTTCCCCTGTGCTGTTCTCATGATAGTGAGTGAGTTCTCACAAGATCTGATAGTTTTATAAGGGGCTCTCCCCGCCTTTGCTAGGCACTTGTCCCTCCTACTGCTTTGTGAAGAAGGTGCCTTGCTTCCCCTTCCCCTTCCACCATGATTGTAAGTTTCCTGAGGCCTCCCCAGGCATGCTGAACTGTGAATCAATTAAACCTCTTTCCTTTTATAAATTACCCCATCTCAGGCAGTTATTTATAGCAGTATGAAAACGGATTAATACATGTTCTCACTTCATTCCTCCCTGCTACAACTACTTACTATGTAACAGGCATTATGCTAGGACACATGAGGTTAGTAGTTTGAGTAAAAAATAACCCCTGCCCTCAAAAAAACTGGAGGAGTTTTCATTCAATCTAGTGGATAAAGGAAACATTTGAACAATGAGCTCTAATCCATGACTGGGCGACTTCAGTAACCACTGGAGGCCTAAGGAGCAGGTGTTAAGAGCACAGAGGAATGAACGATGAATTATTTAAAAGCCCAATCTGTAGCTAATTTAAATACCTTGGAGGCTTGGAGGGCTCTTTATTGCTGGTTCCAACCTATTTTTCTAGATTTAGCCCATTGTTTGCCCTCATAAACTTTCATCCCTACCTTGGCTTTTCCAGAATCTCTGAAAGACATTTCTCCATTAGGACTTTTTTTAATGTCAAGTTTAAAAAATTCAAATCAAACTGGTTTCAATAACAGTGAGAATATATTAACTCACATAGCTGAAAAGTTTAAAGACATTTCTAAACTTTTAGAAACTAAAAGTGAAGCTTCAGGTGAAGCTTAATTCAGCAGCTAAAATAATGTCACCTAATTCCTGTTTCCCCTCTTCTTTGATTCTGTGTTTCAGACTGAGAACCTCTGGAAATTCTAGGCTCAGCCTCAAGTAGCACAAAAAAGGTTTAGTTTTGAACCTAAATTCCTCCTATCAACTGTAAAAAAAGAGAACTTCCTTTTTATTATTATTATTATTTATTATTATACTTTAAGTTTTAGGGTACATTTGCACAACGTGCAGGTTTGTTACATATGTATACATGTGCCATGTTGGTGTGCTGCACCCATTAACTCATCATTTATATTAGGTATATCTGCTAATGCTATCCCTCCCCCTTCTCCTGACCCCACAACCCGCCCCGGTGTGTGAGAACTTCTATTCCTTAGGTATCTAACAGAATTCCTGAACCTCGTTCTTATTGCCCTGAATTTAGCCATAGGTTCATCCCTTAATCAATTATTATCAGTGAAGCATTATTTCAATTGTCTCAACCCACTTTGTGCCCATGGTTAGAGCTGGTGGTATGTATCACATAGTCACATAGTCACTGTATTAGCCACATAGTGAAAATGGAGTATAAGCACCTACCTGAAGGGAGAACCTGGTACGACTTTACCAAAAGAAGATTGAATAAACTGGATAAAATAAATAAATTAGAACAGAATAAGTGAAAAAGCAACCAAACAAATAATTAATAACTTCTTTGTGTTTCATTATTCTTGGACACTATTTTTCATAACATCTCCTTTTGCAGTTGAAGAAATCCCCAATTCAAATACTGTTAAAATTCAGAAAATCTGTCTTATATATTGTGTTCTCCTAACAAAATGTGACACAGTATTTTATAGAGAAGAAGAACTCAGTAAGTTTTTAATATTGCTTTTTCTGAAAATTTCCACTCCACTGCCATTCTATTGATTTTTTTTCTTAAAAGGAATCAATTTTATCTCTAATTTTAAAACTAAAGTTTTCCCCTTAGTGCTTATACGTTTCAAAGTATGAAGCATTTGTCAACTCCACCAAACACCTTCCCACTTGAAACCTTCCTGCTGTTTTTTTTGCATGTTGTGGTGCTTTTCTATCTCTCCTCCCATTTCTCTGAGGTCTCCTTACAGTTTAATCGTGTCCCCTTTCTTCTCTCAACCAGTTGCAAATGAATGTAGGTTAATTTGAGAATGTATAATTGGCAAGGATTTGTAAGCTTTAACCATTAGTGAATGGTGAAGGCTATTTGACCTCTTACTTTGCTCTTGGGCTTTATATGACATGAAACCTGGATCATTCAAAAATTCATATAATTAACCAAATCTTCTTCTCTTTATGTTACAGTGAAAGCAAATATCAGACCCAATAATTCCACCCATTATTTGGCAAACACACACACCCAAACAAATATGTGCATATCAAGCCATTCTTTCTGTGACATCAGTGGGGTCTCCAATCTCTGTCATTTAGGCTTTCTGACGAGCACCTTGCAGGAAGGGTTCATCCCTGTGGTGGACAGAACATGTTCTAACAGCAGGGTCAGCTTACCTTTCACACAGCTAAGTTTCAGAGATCTTCCATACATGGACCCATCAGAACCCCAGCCACAGAGCTTGTTTCCAGAACACCAGGCTGCTGGGTTTGCTGGGTTGCATATTTTGTTCACAAAAGCAACCTTTGTTGCTTTTGTGGTCATTTAAGCCAACCACAGTTTTTAAAACCAATGAATTTTATCAATTTATAATTAAATGTATCAATATTATAAATTGATTAAATTTACTAATTTATAATATTTCTAGAAGTCCTAAAAATATTGTCAAGATTTGCAATAGCCATCTCTGGAATTTGAACTCCCAATTTGGGTATTTCCAACACCCACATGCTTTCGGGTAGAAACCAGAGTTAATGCTCCCACATATATATATCACACTACTTTTACTAAGATATTTGGAAATCAGTTATAAAAACAATCCAAATCCCTAAGTTTAGGTTTCCCTCAAGGTTCACAGTGAGAGAAATGCTGGATGAGCCCATAGCTTTGCATCTCAAATTCTAGATGAATCTATGGGCCTTGAGATGTCTGTGAATCCTTTGTACATATATGAGAAATTGCTGTGTCTGTGCCTTTTTCTGAGCAGATAGTGCATAGATTTCCTCATGGTCTTAGGAGTATCAATGGCCTATTAGTGATAAAGAATGTGTGTTTTACATTAGGGATATAAAAACTGAGACCCATTGATTTATACACTCATTCATTCATATGAAATGTATGCATTGAATGCCCTCTATTATGCCAAGTTTTATCTAGAATCTATAAATACAGTGATGAAAATGTCAAACAAATTCCTTATAATAATGAAATGAAGAATACTGATAATAAAAACAAAGATAAATGTATATGGTGTACATAATTTCAGGTACTGGAAAGCACACCAAATATAAATAAATAAAACTATACAGGCTGGGTGCAGTGGCTCATGTCTGTAATCCCAGCACTTTGGAAGGCCGAGGCGGGCGGATCACCTGAGGTCAGGAGTTCGAGACCAGCCTGGCCAACATGGTGAAACTCTGTCTCTACTAAAAATACAAAATTAGCCAGGCATGGTGGCGGGTGCCTGTAATTCCAGCTACTTGGGAGACTGAGGCAGGAGAATCACTTGAACCCAGGAGGCGGAGGTTGTGGGTAGCCGAGATCCTACCATTGCACTCCAGCCTGGGCAAAAACAGGGAAACTCCGTCTAAAAAAATAATAATAAATAAATAAATAAATTTTTAAAAAATACTATACAGGGGGATGGTGACCAAAAGCTACTTTGGACACAATGAGTAATAATTTAGTGAGCAATATTGCACAGTTCTGTATCATTTCAAAATCTATATAATTAACCCTGTCCTTTTCTCTCATGGGCTATACTAAGTCACACATATTTTTAACAACCTGCTGAACATCATTAGATGTACACCACATTGGCTCCTATAAATCAAAGTTTCCCCAAACAGGGTTGTCATTTTCCTTCTGTTAATTCCTTCCATGCCTTTGACCCAGCCCCAACCCAAGGCTGATTTTATTGCTCTTTGCCCTGTATTTAATTTAATCTACCACCATATCCCACTCATCTACCTAAGCTCAATTCCCCAAAACTCATCTTTTAATCTTCCTTCCCCCTTGCAGCTCATGTTCAATCACTTTCCAAGTCTAGGTCAATCATCTCTCACTTCCAAATGTGCATTTTAAATGTGCACTTTATAAGTTGGGTTCTACAGGTTACTGGCCTGCTGTAACACCATTGTTGTTTGATAGTCATTTCTCAAATCAAGGTCAAATGCTTTCTGACCTTGAAAATTCTTCTTTTGTGCTCCCAACTTGCCTTTGCCCATATGTCTCCTCCCAACACCAATCCCTCACCAAAAATGACCATGTAGACTTCTTTGAGATTGTTGTACATAGTCTTGCTTTCATGCCTTTTGTAATAATGTGCAATAAATGGTAGCAACTCTTATTATTGAGCCCTTATTATGGGACTGACACAGAGATAAGCACTTCGTAAATATTAACAGTAGGTCAAGTAATACAGTGTTTTGAATGCTAGCTCTGCAGTTTATTTTACTGTGAGGCTTGGGCAAGTTACTTAAATCCTTTACCTCAGTTTCCTCATATATTGAATGAGATACAACAACATCTACTTCATAGCTTGTAATGAAAAGTAGATAAGATAATGCAGCTTCATTCACTACCAGAGGCATAGTAGTCATTCAGTGAATATTGATTATAATTGAAATCACAATAGGTATTCAAAGTACAGTAATTATTACTTATTTTTCAGTATGAAACTTGTCAGAAGTATAGATGCTATAGATTATGTTAGATGTTCCTATCTCCCTTTTACCGTGTCTTTGGGAAATCTTTCCCACTTTCTTTCATGAAGCCTTCTTCATGAAGCCTTTATGGATTTTTCTATCTTAAATGTCAATGTTCTTGGTTTATTCAGGGTTTAGGACAGTCTTTTTATAACAGGGCCACTTGGGTTCATGTCTTATCTTCCACCACTAGATAGCATGGTGACTCCTTTGGGAAACCATATACTAGTTTAACAAGAAGCCAGGCTTGGGTGAAAGGATCCTATTTCTTGTTCTACCCCCTTCTCAGCTGTGTGACATTGAACAAGTTACCTAACTATTCTGATTATCAATTTTCTAATCTCTGAAATAGAAATGATAATATCTTCCTCCCAGTGTGTTCACAAGAATTAAATAATCTGGCCTAGGACAAATACTAGTATAGTGCCTATTATTTAGACAGGGTCCAGCTCAAAATAAGTTCCCAAGATGACAAATTTACTCAGCCTCATGTCATTCACAGCAATTAACACACTTATAGTTAGTGTTTTGGAAATATTGAATTAAACTACGTTTTAAAAATTACATATAGTGAAAGGAAATGGCCATGTACACAGTGAGGACACATTAGAATATAAAAGTATTAGCTGCTCAGGTGCTTGCTATTAAGCTATCTTTGTAAATGTGTAATTTAATAATAGCACATCAGAAATATCCATGGAGTTATCTCTCATAGCAAACAAACTAATAGCCCGAAAACCTGATCCTTGTAAAAACCCGCACCAACGCAAAGTCATTTCTCAACCACCCTTTGCATTCATTGAACTGTGAAAATATCTTGGGCTGGGCGTGGTGGCTCATGCCTGTAATCCCAACACTTTGGGAGGCTGAGGCTGGAGGATTGCTTGATTCCTGGAGTTCAAGACCAGCCTGGAAAACATAGCAAGACCCCATCTCTAAAAAAGGCACATGCCTGTGGTCCCAGCTACTTGGGAGGCTGAAGTAGGGGGATGGCTTGGGCTAGGAGGTTGAGGCTGCAATAGGCCGTGGAGGATCCACTACACTCCAGCCTGGGGGACAAAGCAAGACCCTGTCTCAAAACACACAAACAAACAAACAAACAACAACCACCACAACAAAGAATATCTTGGTCATAGCCTTTAACCTTTAATTTTAATTGCTAGTTTACTTTTATGTATTTCCTAGTAAAATGTGATTCCTCAAGGAAAGGTCCCCTTTTTTCTGATTTTTATCCCTTTTCCCTGACCTAGTACCTATCCTGTAAGATGTGCCAGGCAACAGTCCTTGATCTGTTGCTTAACAACAGAAGAGACAAAAGATCACAGTGAAATGGTATAATGTGCCCAGCATGCACAGAGTTCCAGGTGAACACAGAGAAGAAGCTTCCAACCTCATCACATATGGAAGGAGTCCAGAAAGGCTTCTGAGAAAGTGATGTGTGCATGGAGTTTCAAAGGATAAAGGAGAAGAAAGTGTTACTAGGAAAAGAACACACATTTGCTTGAATCAATGAATATGTCTTTTAGTTAAATCTCAAAGAAGTGTAGATTGTAACATTGGCTATTGAGCTTAACCATGAAAAGGTTCACATTGTCATTCCAACAAAGCTGTATGACTTTCTAATTGAAGTATCTTCATTAATTGAAAAAAAAAGGACAGAGAGGGAATGAAGATATGTTCTAAGCCATGCTTATAAATCAGATCCTTTTAAACGACTTCAAGAGTTCAGTTGTTTCAAGAAATAAGTCTCCCTGAAGACCTCCAAAAACATGTCAGAGTGAGGATAATATATCCTGTTATCACTCCAATTAATTTGTGAATGTGAGTAATTAGATAAATTGGCTGTCAATATGTACCTATAAGATTAAGTGCTGTTACGATTCAGTAGATAAGGGCTACTAGTGAACACTGCATGTCTGATATCAGTACGCATTCTTCTCCCTGATATTTGGGTTTTGTGCTCTTGAAACTCATAATGAAAAATTGCAAAATAAATACTATGAACCTCTACAAAAAGTCTGCCAAATACATTTGCCAAAATTAGCTGTGAAGCCCAAGAAAGGATAGAAAGAAATTATCTCCTGCATGTCTCTCCCTGGAATTATGCATGGTATGTGAAACAGACTGATAATAAATGAGAAAACATCATGAAATAAGAAAGAAGTATAAACTGTGTAGGTTTTTATGGTTTAAGATAAATTTCATATATACCTCTCTCTACATTAAGAGGTTTAACATATATAGTCAAGTTTTAAATCAACAGAAGTAAGATTGTATTCAATGGTAAGACCTTTTGTCCCAGCTTTAAGATACAGGGATAAAATTCTTTCTGACAAAGATGAAAATATAGGCTACATCCATGCAACACAGGTAATCAAACTAGTGGAAACATATCACCAACATTCATCATTTAACAGTAAGTTATGAAAAACCTTTATTTTAGGTAGTTAAAATAGGAAATTGCATAAGGCAGAATTCTTTTCGACGAGGAAGTCAGCCTAATGAAAGAGACAGAACGTAAACGGACCATTTATAACACAGTTTAAAGAACACAACAAAAGAAAGGTATGCCAGCTCAGAGGTAGATGAGAGGAGACAGGGATATGGATGTGGATTTCCTGAAGGAGATGCCATCTGAGTTATGATTTTTCATGGCTCACACATGTTTATTGTTTGATATGTAATACACATACACATTGTTTCAGATCTAAGAAGAGAATAACTCAGTTGTCAAAATTCCTGGTATATTAACATCAAATAAATACTTACTACTGACCAGACACAGTGCTAAATGGCTTCCATGTTCTCTCTTCATGACTGTCTCATAAGGTAGAAATCAGCAGTCCCATTTTACATAAGGAAAAACTTAGGCATAAGAAGAGGATATATCAATTGCACCCAGTCATTCATTGCAGAGTCAGAATTCAAATCCAGGTCTTTGTAAATGCAGTGTCTGGGCTGTATGACACTCTGTGCAGACATGGGACATTCCAAGAGGCAAAAGAAGAATGTGAGGTGGAGAAATCAAGGATTTTTTGAGGCGTGAATCTAGGGCTGACTCCATCCTGGGAGACGGATGAAAGAATGAAAGGCAGGTCGTGATGTGATGGTAGAACGTTGTGTGTGGAGAGAGGAGCACAGCAAAGACTTGGTTTGCCCATACATGGGCCAAACCATTTCTCTGTGTTTCTTTAACTGAAAATAACTTGGGCTGGGTATGGTGGTTTATGCCTGTAATCCCAAAACTTTGGGAGGCTGAGGCTGGAGGATTGCTTGATTCCAGGAGTTTAACAGTTTAGAAGTAGTGCTTTCGGCCGTGCATGGTGGCTCATGCCTGTAATTGCAGCACACTTTGGGAGGGCAAGGCAGGTGGATCACCTGAGGTCAAGAGTTCGAGACCAGCCTGGCCAACATGGTGAAACCCCATTTCTACTAAAAATACAAAAATTAGCTGGGCATGGTGGTGTGCATCTGTAATCCCAGCTACTTGGGAGACTGAGGCAGGAGAATTGCTTGAACCTGGCAGGCAGAGGTTGCAGTGAGCCAAGATCACACCACTGCACTCCAGACTGGGTGACAGAGCAAGATCCCATCTCAAAAAAATCAATCAATCAATCAATAAGATAAAAATAAAGAAAGAATGAAAGAAAGAAAAATAGTGCTGATTCTTCTGGACTTTGATTGGATTGGATGGAATTTCACCAGGTTTTGAGAAGTGCCCCCAACTTTGCCTCATGTGCTCTAAAATATACGATGATATCTCCCATGGCTGACGCAGTGGAGAAACAGCATGCACCTGGTCCGGACCTTGATGAGAGCCAAAATCCCTGCAAGTTTAGTTCACTTTAGTTATTATTTCTTTCTTTACACCTGTGTTTCTTAGCCTTCTTTCATCCTTGTCCTCCTAAAAAGCTTTTTCAAATGTTTTCTCCTAATCACCTCTCCAATGAAATTTTAATACCGCATATATACTGTATATTTGTTTATGTGCTATATGCATATCTATGCCTTACACATAGCAAGAGAAAGATTTTTAGATATTGCAGTGGTCTGAATGTGTTTCCCCAAAATGTATATTTTGAAATCCTAACCCACTGTAATGGTATTAAGAGTCGAGACTTTGGGAGATGATCAGGTCATGAGGGTGGAGTCCTTATGAATGGGATTAGTGACTTTATAAAACAGTCCTCCTTAAAGAGACCCTCAGCCCTTCGACTAGGTGAGGATATGGCAAGAAGGTGTCTTGTGAGGAAATGGGCCCTCACCAGATGCCATATCTGCCAGTGCCTTCATCTTGGACTTCCTAGCTTCTAGTACTCTGAGAAATATATTCCTGTTGTTTAGAAGCTACCCAGTTTGTGATATTCATTGTAGCAACCCAAACAGATGAAGACAACCGTGGAACAATTTGTTACCATTTTGGGACTGAAGAAGCCCTCTTGATAATGAATAACTTACACTGTACTTCATTCCTTGTTTTGCATTCTATTGTAATAACACAAAGGGAGACTTTGGAAACAATTTGAATCAAACCAGGTTCCGAGAGAAATTACCTAATCTTTTTGAGTGCAAATGTATTCTGTGAAAAGTGGTAATAATAATACAGCTCTAGGAAATTGTTGTGAATGGATTAAGACAACTTAGAAGCAGAGACATGACAGTGACTTAGAATATATTAGTTACTTTCCCTGATTCTCATAGTGCAGTTTCTTTCTAACTCAGCCTTTAGACTGCATTTTTCATCTGCTAATTTGCTCTTTTATCTGAGAGATTGGAAAGAAAGTGGCAGAGTAATCACAGAAATGCCTTAATAAAGGGATGTAGTAGCAGAAGCCTCACTGAGGCAATTTATGGAACAGGCATGCTGCCAGGGCCATCTGAGAGGGAAGCATCTGGCACCTTCTTTGTTGATGGGCAAGTCCCCCTCATGTCTTTATCAAAGGGGTTGGCTCCTCCCTGAAGTGGACTTTTGCTTTTATAAATCCTGTGGTGAAAGAAAAGATCTCCAATGCAATATGGTGGGGAAGGGGACAGCATTTGGAGAAAATCTAGGATGCAGTTGACTCTACTATTTATGCCCTGATTTGGGCAAGTTTTTAACCTCTTTGGGCTTATATTTCTTCACCTGTAAACCGGATATAAATGTGTCCCTAACTCAGAGGGTTATTTTGAAGATGAAATTAAATACTGCCTGCACAATGCCTAGCATATAGCTAGTGCCCAGCATAAACTACTATGTTTTCTTTCTAAACAGCTTTGCTTTCTTAGATGTCATAGGGCAGCAGTCCCCAATCTTTTTGGCACCAGGGACCAATCGGTTTCCTGGAAGACAATTTTTCCACCTAGGCGACAGTGGAGGGATGGTTTTGGAATGAAACTGTTCCACTTCAGAGATCATCAATCATCAGGCATTCTCATAAGGAGCATGCAACCTGGATCCCTCACATACGCACCTCACAATCGGGTTCGCAATTTTATGAGACTCTAATGCCACAGCTGATCCAACAGGAGGTAGAGATCAGGCAGTAATGCTCACTCACCTCCTGCTGTGCATCCCAATTCCTAACAGGACACACACTGGTACAGGTCTGTGGCCCGGGGGTTGGGAGCCCCTCTTATAGGGTAGAATTATTCCATATACATAAAACTTTAAAGTGCACAGTTTATATAGCAATAGATACGGGAGAAATAATAACTTACATTTCTAGAGCACCTTATGAGTACAAACTACTTTCACAGTCTTATTCTGAAAGATCACCTGGTGAAAAAAGTAAGAATGACATTATCCTCATTATTAAGAATCAGAAAAAGATATCACATGACCAACCTATCAACTGGTATGAGATTATGTCACTAGAAGTCAAATTCAGTTTCTCTGATTCTAAACCTAGAGCTAAACTTCACTATTGCTTAATATTGCTTACAAATCCTTATTTTTCAAGTATAAAATTCAATTAATTTCTAAAAATTCTAAAAAATATATAAGTGGGCATCATCAGTTTCAGTGTTGATCATTCTCCATTGATAAATTTTAATCTTTTTTTGCATTTTACATATGGCAGTTTCTGTCCATAATTCTCATGAGATCTCTTTAGCTCTTTACATATTTGAAATTCAGTTTAATTATTCATTAAACATTAAGAAATTATTTGAGAAAATAAGATCTGTCTTCATGGGCTGAAGGTGGAAGGAGGGAAAACGTATAGCTCTTTCAGTGGATACTTGGAAGGAATACTAAAATAAATTTTTATAGTAATATAAAGTTCGGCACATAAGATGCAATATTGGGCAATAATGATCAAATTGATTTTTTTTTTGTTTATCCACCTAAGTTATTAGATAAAACCTACTTCAAGCCATCTTTCTGCTATAAGATTTTTTAAATAATTTGACATTAAAAGGACAATGGAAATCAGAATGTAACTGGTAATTCTTTTACATTGAGTGTCTTCCTTTCTGTGCCTGGATCTAGGCAAATAATAGACTTCTAGCTTTCAATGGAACTTAAAGCTTATTTTTAATCAGCATGCTATTTCTCTAGGCTAATTTGATGATAGAAAATCTCGCTGAGGGAGAATGCAGATGAGAACACTGGGTTCCAAAACACAGCTCCTCCTTCCATACTGGCTTTGGCAGTTTAATAACCACAGCAGCAAAGTATAGTAAAAGAAAAATAAAGACAGTAAAATAAAAGAGACAACAATTGTTAATGAGGCAACAGTCTTTACCAGGCAGCTAGTTGAGTGAAGATAACTTTCCTGTTATTTAGGAGTCTTTGAGGACACTGCAATATAGTTGCTTCCTGTTAATAACTCTTCTGTCATCCATTGTTTAGGCATCATCCCATGTTAAATCACCGTGGTGTCATTCTCCTAGAGCAACACACTTGAGAGTTTTAAATAACCGTTTGACAGGAAGTTGTCAGAGGAAGAGCTTCTTTCAACCAGTTAAGCATTTGAGCATGAACAATGCTCTGTTTATAGTCAAAAACAGATAAAATAAGTGAATAATTATTGAACTTTTTAAAAATTAAATGATCTTTGTACTTAAAATTTGATTTACTAATGACGAAATCTCATTTATTTGGTGGAGGATTAAACTCAGTTATCACGAACCTAAATATGATTTAGCAAAATTTTATCAAGTACCTACTATATTCTCAACACTGTACAAGACACTGATAGGGATAAAAAGAAAATACAATATACAGATTACACTCCTACCTTTCTACAACTAACAGCCATATTGGGGAGCCACAGCATACAGATATGATAGATAGATAGATAAATAGATAAATAGATAGATAGATAGATAGATAGATAGATAGATAGACAGATAGATAGAGATATGACCTAGAGAATAATAAAAGAAATCTTACTAAATGACAGAATATCAATATGGAACTGAAGGGCATCATATTAAGTGAAATAAACCAGGAACAGAAAGTTCTCATTCATATATGGAAGCTAAAATAAGATAATCTCACAGAAAAAAAAGTGGAACAAAGGATTGTAAAGACTGGGAAGAGTGTTGGGGAAAGAGGGGTAGAGGGAAATTTGCTAAAGGATACAAAATTACAGCTAGATAGGAGGAATAAGTTCTAGTGTTTTATAGCACTATAGGATGACTATAGTTAATGATATATTAGTTTCAAATAGTTAGAAGGATACTGAGTGTTCCCAACACAAAAGAATGATAAATGTTCTAAGATGACGGATATGTTAATTATCCTGATCTGATCACTATACATGGTGTGTATAGAAACATCACTATGTACCCTATAAATATGTAAATTATTATGTGTTAGTTAAAAAACAACAATAAATATTTAGTAAAGATGATATGGTTTGGTTGTGTTCTCACCCAAAATCTCATCTTGAACTGTAATCTCCATAATCCTTATAATCCCTGAGTGTCAAGGATGGGACCAGGTGGAAGTAATTGGAACATGGGGATGGTTTCCCCCATGCTGTTCTCTTTATAGAGAGTGAGTTCTTATGAGATCTGATGGTTTTATAAGTGTCTGGCATTTCCCCTGCTTGCTCTTCTCCTTCCTGCTGCCTTGTGAAGAAGGTGTCTTGCTACCCCTTTGCTTTCTGCCATGATTGTAAGTTTCCTGACGCCTCCTGAGCCATGCTGAACTATGAGTCCATTAAATCTCTTTCCTTTATAAATTACCTAATCTTGGGCAGTTCTTTATAGCAGTATGAAAATGGACTAATACAAAAGAGTTTAATTAATAAAGACTGATGAAAAAGAGCAATTTCAATAGGCACGGTAATTGCAGAAGGCTTTAGGAAGAGATAACACTAGAAAGAAAATAAGCAGAAGGGGAAAAAAAGACAGTCAATGACCAGAAAAAAATAAGAATCAAAGCAGAAGGCCAGGGGCTGAGTAAAGTATGACCATGTGGCAGAAAGGCAGGCGTGGTTGAAGGATGTTAGAAGATCAAGGAAATGTGATTTGTTACCAAACTTAGAGGACCAGGTTATGAAGAGACTATTTTGGCTGCTATTTTGGAGGGGATTATAGGTATTGGGGCAAATACCATACATTCTCAAAGACTGCATTGACCCACTTGATGTATCTTAGAAAGAGTAGTCTGGTGACATTGTGCCTATGGCTGGTGAATCATGAGAAAGAGTAAAGCCAATTACGAAACTGTGGGATAGCCAAAAATTAGTACAAGGGGTCTAGACATATGGAATGGAGGACAAAATTAGCATAAATAAAGGATAATGCATTTCATTAATTGCATTTAAAAAACTTGATCTATTTCAATGACTAGAAAGTAAATATAGGTCAGGTGCAGTGGCGCACATCTGTAATCCCTGTAATTGGGAGGCTGAGGCAGGCAGGTCACTTGAGCTCATGAGTCCGAGACCAGCCTGGGTAACATGGCACAACCCCATATCTACAAAAAATACAAAAATTATGTGGGCCTGGTGGTGTACACCTATAGTCCCAGCTATTTGGGAGGCTGAGATGGGAGGATGGCTTGAGTCCCAGAGGTGGAGTTTGCAGTGAGCTGAGCTCATGCCAGTGCACTCCAGCCTGGGCAATAGAGCCAGACTATGTCTCAAAAAAAAAAAAAAAAAAAAAAAGGAGAAAAAAAAAAGAAAATGAAAAAGAAAGTAAATATAACTTTTAGAAGTGGAAATAACTGATTAAAATAGGCTCTTAGTCTGAAGACTTCCTGTCATGTAATCATTTAAGAGGTGTATTGCTTTAGGAAAGCCTTGCACTAATAATCTAATATGAAATTAGGTTGGAAATAATGGATGACCTCAGAGATATTAACAAAGGGACATATGTTTTTTGATGTGACCAACCTGGGCAGTTAGCCTAGTCTAGATATGTGCCATAAACAAATTGCTGTCTGGGATGTTAGCTAGCCTAAGACTACTAGATGGTTTATTGTTTGCTTGCTGCAGACATGTACATAAGTGTGTGTTTTACTTATTTTTAGCACAAAAACAATGCATATGTATTACAGAAAATTTAGCAAAGCTTAAAAAGAGAAAAGAAATGAGAAATTCTATAATCCCATCACCTACATAAAATATTACTAATATTTTGAAGTGTTTTATTGTCATAGATACTCTATGTGTATATTTAGTTGTTGTAAGATGCATTTCAAAGAGGAATCTCTTCTGCCATTTCTCCTTTTCCAAGCTCATCTTTAACTCTTGTTTTCTCATACATTTTAAAATATCCTTTTTCTAATACATTATACTTATAAAAATATAATATTTCTCTTAGTACCAAAATTCAGAAACACAGAGAATTCTCTTCTTTCTGTAAAATTCAAGAGAATTTTATATATGCTGCCAATAACCACCCTGACTTACCAGGGGGGTGTCTAATTTTCCGAGGCTAGGAAAGTAAATGCTATTAGAGATGGCATCACTGCAATGGGCTATCAAAGGCAGTGATCATCTGCCAAAAACATTTTTAGGAGATACATGCAGCATTTCTAAAGCGACAATGAGTACGCTCATAAAAATGTAGAACTCTCCAACAATGAATGTAGCTATAACGGTGAAGAGCATGGATTTCCAAATTGGATAGCCCCACGATTGAATTCTGGCTCCACCTCCTTTACTAGCTGTGTTATGACCTTGGGAATATTGCTTAACTTCTCTAAAGATGAGTTTTCTTTTCTGTAAAATGTGAATACAAATCTGCATCTCACGAGTTTATTCTGATGAGCAAATCAGATAACATCCTTCAATTATGTACTGTTGATGAAATGTAGTTGTTAAAACAATAAAGCAGCTGGGGTTCAGAGAAAATAAGAGACTTGTTCAAGCTCACATAATACATCACTGGCAAAAATGAGACTGGAACCTAGGCCTGATTCTCAGTCTAATGCTCTTCTCACTTTAGCAAGAAGCCATCCCCCATCCAATAGAGTGAATGTATGAGTAAAGATCCAGAAAACCTCTTTATAACCTTCCCCCAAACCAGCAAATTGTGACCCTCTAAATCCCAACCAGCACCTCTCTCCACAATGTATTTTCAACTATTAGAAACAAAAGTGTCTCAGAGATAAGTCTGTTTGACTCTCAGGAAGGGTCAAAGCCACTTAGTATGACTAATTTGGACTTGAACCTTTCAGCTACTGCAGTATCCAGAAATAATTTATTATCCTGACATTCCGTAAAAGAAGTAAGTACAAAACAAATATTCATACTGGCATTTTAAAATATGTCAGCAGAGAGGATCAAAGAGTCTCCATTCTTTACTTTATATCAAGATGAACCTATTTGGTACCTGTCATGGAGTGAAGCTTATCTAGACGCGACAGGAAGCAAAGGTTATCTTTAACACAATGGAAAAGGGCAAATGAATGTTAACATTTAATTAAAGCCACAGGATGAGAATGCCAAAGTGCAGGTCAGTGGTAGAAAGAATGTGTGTTAGTGCCTTACAGAGGCAGGCTGGCTGAGCACAGAGGCAGAACCTGAATGCAGACGGTTGGATTAGCAGCTCTCTCGATGTCACGGATGTTATAGTTGTTTCTGTTCAGGTGATAGCACAAAGAGGCCATTTGTACAGTGATTAACCATAGGGCTTTGAAGCCCAATCTAGCGGGATTTGAGAAGCTGCCCTCAGAGTGGTTAGGAGCATGGACTGGGAGACAGACCGCCTGGCTTCAAACACCAGCTGTGTACCACTTATTAACCGTGTGACCTCAGGCAAGTTGCTGAGTCTCTGTTCCTTAATTTCTTCAACTATAAAATGGAGATAAGACTGCATCTACTCATAGACTAGTTAGAGAGATATAACAAAGGAGTTAGTATTTGTAAAGCACATGGTAAGTTTTAAGTATTTGTTAAATATAGTCCTGAGGCGTAAACCCAATGCATACAAGCTACATTCTTAGTAGAAGTTATTCAGCATTTCTAAGACTTAGGCTCCTCATCTGGAGAACGGGTCTAGTCACAGTGCCTGGCTTACACAGTTGTGAAAGATACATGAGATCATGTATGCATGGCATTTGGCATACACCGAAGAATTATCGTCTTGGTTTTTATCTCACCAACTAGACCAGACACCTCCTAAAGCATCTGTCATGTTATACCTTGGGATCATGACAGAACTTTCTATATTAATTTTTGTAAAAGAGGAAAAAAGATATAAAGATGCAGGCAAAGTCCTATATATACACGTCAACACAGACATATTCATGCCCAAACTTAGAACGTGCTCTCAGAAAAGAATTAAATGGATGTTTGCTAAGAAATATATGACATTTGTGGAATTACACTCAGAAAATTGTAGAACAATGAGGTTCGACCCAGTATTTACTCCACAGTCATATTCTTATTCCTCCCTGCATTCTTGATGAACCAGCTTTTCGTTGAAACTTCCAGAAATTCACAGTTAAGTCTGCCACAGAGCAAATATATTCCTTCTTTTCTTACCTCCCAGTGGAACTTTTAAAAATAACTCTCATTGGTAGCAATTTTGAAAGTCCCACTTATTGTAGTTATTCTTGAGCTTCTCTCCATTAACGAATGGTAAATCCCTTGATATAAAGGATCCCAAACATACTAATTTTTATATCTCCCAACTATATCGGGAACATTTCTACATCCTTATTAGTAGATGCTCAGTAAATGTTTGCTGAACACATGAATTAAATGATGAGGGATCCTGTATGTTTCCCTTTCTAAAAAAGCTGCCCATTTCAAGTGAAACATCTATTTCCAGTGTTTCCTTCTGCTTATGTATACTTTATCATATTTAAAACCTTGAAATCTAAAGAGATCAGTTTTCATTTCCTGACTCAAAGGTTGAATTTAAATTATTTTTGAATACTTGAAATTTTAATTTCATGGATTATTAGACCTCTAAGGAAAGTCAAAGTTATCTAGTCATTCTAAATATTAGGAATCTAAAACCAATCATTGGCAGAGCCTGGATTTAAGGCTGGGTCATCTAAATGTTAATCCCACTGTATTTCCACTTCACCATTCTGCAAGCACTTTACAATTTACAGAGCCCCTTTGACCTACAAAAAACTATAGCTTTTTGATCTTTAAATCTATGCTGTATAAAGGACAAACATTATGCCCTTATATTTCAGAGAAACAAAGTCTCAAGGAAGTCCAGGGACTCCCAATATTCTATAGCTGGGAAATAGTAAAGCTAGGAGTGAACCCAGGTCATCAGATTCAATCCTTTCCCCTTTAATTGGACCGAACTAAGCAAATGCATTAAAGAGAGAGAACTCTTAAAAAAAAAATAGGAAGAGTGGAGGAAATACAAAGTAGAAGTATATTCAAAGTGAGTAGAGGCAGCGGCCAAAAGGGATTCCTGCCCACTAGCCCTCATCAAGTACCGACTGGGGCACATTCCAGGATTAGAACAACCATGCCTTGCAATGGAAACCAACCCAGCGATGAGCATAATGCAAGTTTCATTCTCATTTCATCTACAACACTAGTAGGTGTTTTCCTCTACCAGGAGCCATTCTAGGACGGAGAAGGGGAAAAAGAGAAGCAGCCCTACCCGGGAGTTGAACTTTAGATAATTTTTATTACCAAAACAGAAAACTGAGATGTATTTAATCAGCAAATGTAAGTGAGTCCATCACCTCTGACTTCCTTCTAACCTCACATCACTTGTATCATTCAAGTTTATGAAAATTCTTTAAGACATTCATAAGACATAGATAGGAAGTTGTGTCATGGGCATAGTATCTGATACAAGGTTCTTAGAAGGATGTGTGATTACTTGCCTTGCATCCCTGCAGAAGCAGTGCCTGCTCCCCACAGAGTGAGAGCCAGCAGGGGCAAGAACAGGGCAATTCCTTGCCTTTCAGAGGCAGAGCTCTAGTGGTAACATGCAGGTTCAGCAAGCTAGAGATGTGTGTCTACCCAGTCAGAAAAGAAATCACAACATTCTTAATGAGGCATTGCAACCTGGCTGTTCTCAGTTGGAATCAAAGTAGAATAAGCTGAAGTTGCCTTGTAGATTACAAATAATTAGCAACTCCAAGGAAAAATCATTTTAAAAACTATGATTTGGGCTCTTTGATTCCTGTAATGATCTCATTTGTTGCAATGCCCCTTTTTTCTGCCAATCATCCAGTCAATACACACCTCTTGAAGATCCATGGGCACTGTGACTTTGAGGGGTTCACTCTGAGTCTCTTCCTGCTGTGCAGTTCCCCACGGGGCCAAGGTGAGACCTGCCTGTCCAGAGCCCACACACAGCCTTCTACTCCACATTGCGGGTACTTGGGATCCCAGAATCTGTTATGCAAGTGGCACAAGCCAATTTTTCAGAACCTGCCTGAGTCATTTTCCTGAGTCCAACTCTGAATGGTGAATTGCACAAAAGTGTGCACAGTTACAGCTCAGGAGAGTAGCCAAGTATTTGTTATTTGTGGAGGATGTGAACTGAGCTTGGACTTGTGGCCTGGGGTGGACATAGATATGTATGCAAGGATCTGTACAGTGCAGGGCTGAACTAGAGGTGACAATGGAGGAGAGCAGGCTGTGGGCCAAGAGCCTCTGTATATATTCCTATTGTGGCCAACAAATGTGAGGAGTGGGCCTAGTAGCCCTTGTAGATTCTGCCTCTTTGTTTTCTATTGAGTGACACAGCCAGCAGGATACCTACCCTGCCCATTATGGGATTTATAACTAGAGGTATAGAGATCCATTGAGCATAAAGGAATAAGATAGAAGCCATATAAACAAGTGGAAAGAACATGGTTAATCATTAGACTGAGACGGATCTGAGCACCAGACCCTAAATTGTCACTGCTCTGGGACCTTATCCAAATTGCTTAAAAAGAATCAGGTATCTTTTCCTTCTTTTTCTACTTTTATTTTGGATTCTGGGGGTAGATGTGCAAGTTTGTTACAAAGGTATATTGCATGGTGATGAGGTTTGGAGTACAATTGAACCTGTTACCCAAGAAGTGAGCATTGTACCCAAGAGGTAGCTTTTCAACTCCCGCCCTGCTCCATACCTCTCTCCTCTTGTATTCCTCAGTGTCTGTTGTTTCCATCTTTATGTCCAAGTGTACCCAGTGTCCAACTTCCATTAATAGGTGAGAACATGTGATATTTGGTTTTCTGTTTCTGCATTAGTTCACTTAGAATAATAGCCTCCAGCTGCATCCATGTTGCTGCAAAGGACAAGATTTTGTTCTTTTGTATGGCTGCATAGTATTCCATGGTGTATACATCCCACATTTTCTTTATCCAGTCCAACATTACAGACAGCTGCGACGGACATTGGGGTGCATGTGTGTTTTTGATAGAATTATTTATTTTCCTTTGGGTATATATCCAGTAATGGGACTGTTGGGTCAAATGGTAATTCAACTCTTCGTTCTTTGAGAAATCTCCAACTGATCTCCACAGGGGCTGAACTAATTCACATTCCCACCAATAGTGTATAAGCATTCTCTTTTCTCCAAATCATGTTTCTAAAATGAAGTTTAAATTTTTACCTACCTTATAAAATTATGATGGGTGATGGGATATAGTTATGAATAGCATGTACAAGGATACTTCACACACATTAGGTATTTTATAAAGGTAGTTATTTATTGTGTGAAGGATAATGAGGAAATAGATCTTACAACTTAGAAAATACCTGTGATGGGCCGGGTGCGGTGGCTCACGCCTATAATCCCAGCACTTTGGGAGGCCAAGGTGGGCGGATTATGAGGTCAGGAGATTGAAACCTTCCTGGCTAACATGGTGAAACCCTGTCTCTACTAAAAACACAAAAAATTAGCCAGGCGTGGTGGCGGGCACCTGTAGTCCCAGCTACTTGGGAGGCTGAGGCAGGAGAATGGCGTGAACCTGGGAGGCAGAGCTTGCAGAGCCGAGATCGCGCCACTGCACTCCAGCCTGAGCAACACAGAGCGAGAGTCCGTCTCAAAAACAAAATAAAAATAAAAATAAAAATAAAATAAAAATAAATGGGCAGTAGATGATCACAATTCATAGTATCCTGCAATGGTATGATTAATGAAAATGTGTGAGCACTTAGGAGTTCTACAACACTACTTCTGAATTCTTCTCTGACATTTAATCATATTTTCAGTCCTTTCTTTCTGTATCCTTCTCTTTCATTATATTTCACCTCCTGTTCTTTTAACTTGAATGTTCTCAAAGCATGTCAACCTCTTGATTGTAGCAATAAATAGATTTAAGTTAGCTTTATGCCACACTAGTGCCTCAGTTTAAAGCATACTGGGCTATAACAGATACTGCTAAAACAGAAAGCTTCATGAAGCTCATTGATACATAGGCATCTGCAATTTCATCTGAATCCTCCACATGCCTTCTTTATTGGAATGGTAAGTTACATAATAAAAGCTTATAGGGAGAAAAGTGTGGATTAAAGCCCATTTTTTTGAATAAAATAGATCTGGCCTATTGGATCTCAACCTCTTATTCACTGGGTGACCTTGGACAAGTCACTTAAGTACTCTATGACTCAGTTTCTTCTTTTGCAAAGTAGGGACTGTGGAGGAAGTGGCATCTCTTGCCTATATCAGAAGTAGATATCAGCATTTCTGCCTATTTGATTTTAATATTGGAGTCACCGAGGAAAACACAACACAATCAGGCACTGGATGGAACGATGCTTTTTTTAAAAAAAATTTTTATTTTTTTTATTTCAGTAGCTTTAGGGGTACAAGTGGTTTTTTGTTACATGCATGAATTGTACTGTGGTGAAGTCTGAAATTTTAATGTACGCATCACCAGAGTAGCCTACCTTGTACCCAATAGATAATTTTTCTTTCCTTAACCACCCTCACCCTCCCTCTCTTCTTTGAGTCTCCCATTTCCATTATACCACTCTGTATGCCTTTTCATACCCATAGTTTAGCTCCCACTTAGTGAGAACATGCAATATTGATTTTCCATTCCTGAGTTATTTCACTTAGGATTATAGCCTCCAGTTCCATCCAAGTTGTTGCAAAAGACATTATTTTATTCTTTTTTATGGCTGAGTAGTATCCCATGGTAGATGTATGTAATGTATATATATACACATATATATGTATGTATATATATATACACACACACACACACACACATCACATTTTCTTTATCCACTCATCAGTTGATTCTTTATCTTTGCAATTTTGAATTGTGTTGTGATAAAAATATGCATGCAGGTGTCTTTTTTTTTATACTTTAAATTCTGGGGTACATAGGCACAATGTGCAGGTTTGTTACACATGTATACATGTGCCGTGTTGGTGTGCTGTACCCATTAACTTGTCATTTACATTAGGTATATCTCCTAATGCTATCCCTCCCCCCTTCCCCCACCCCACAACAGGCCCCAGTGTGTGATGTTCCCCTTCCTGTGTCCAAGTGTTCTCATTGTTCAATTCCCACCTATGAGTGAGAACATGCGGTGTTTGGTTTTTCGTTCTTGCGATAGTTTGCTGAGAATGATGGTTTCCAGCTTCATCCATGTCCCTGCAAAGGACATGAACTCCTCCTTTTTTATGGCTGCATAGTATTCCATGGTGTATATCTGCCACATTTTCTTAATCCAGTCTATCATTGATGGACATTTGGGTTGGTTCTAAGTCTTTGCTATTGTGAGTAGTGCTGCAATAAACATATGTGTGCATGTATCTTTATAGCAGCATGATTTATATTAGACTTAAAACCATAAAAACTCTAGAAGAAAACCTAGGCAATACCATTCAAGACATAGGCATTAGCAAGGACTTCATGACTAAAACACCAAAAGCAATGGCAACAAAAGCCAAAATTGACAAATGGGATCTAATTAAACTAAAGAGCTTCTGCACAGCAAAAGAAACTACCATCAGAGTGAACAGGCAACCTACAGAATGGGAGAAAATTTTCACAATCTACCTATCTGACAAACGGCTAATATCCAGAATCTACAAAGAACTTAAACAAATTTACAAGAAAAAATCAAACAACCCCATCAAAAAGTGGGGGAAGGATATGAACAGACACTTCTGAAAAGAAGACATTTATGCAGCCAACAGACACCTGAAAAAATGCTCATCATCACTGGCCATCAGAGAAATGCAAATCAAAACCACAATGAGATACCATCTCACACTAGTTAGAATGGCGATCATTAAAAAGTCAGGAAACAACAGATGCTGGAGAGGATGTGGAGAAATAGGAATACTTTTACACTGTCGGTGGGACTGTAAATTAGTTCATCCATTGTGGAAGTCAGTGTGGCGATTCCTCAAGGATCTCGAATCTGAAATACCATTACCATTTGACCCAGCCATCCCATTACTGGGTATATACCCAAAGGAACAATGCTTTTTACTCCTCACATAGAGAAAGGACAGCGCCAGATCAGTGTCAGTACTTTACTCCTCAAATAGAGAAAGGACAGTGCCAGATCAGTGTCAGTACTTTACTCCTCACACAGAGAAAGGACCGCGCCAGATCAGTGTCAGTACTTTACTCCTCACATAGAGAAAGGACAGCGCCAGGTCAGTGTCAGTACTGCATGTCAGTCCCCCAAAGCCAGAAGGTCCCTCCTGGAGGCTGATGCGGAACAATTGGCCTATAGGTGCCCTTTCTGTGCTTCAGCAGAAGCACCACATCCCATCCTGGCGGCTGATGCAGAACAATTGGCCTATAGGTGCCCTTTCTGTGCTGCAGCAGAAGCACCTCATCCCCTCCTGGAAGAGGACAGATATAACAGTGGGGCTGACCAGGTGCCACATGATGCACAGGCTCCAGCAGAACAAAACAGGGAAAGTTATTCCACACAAGGTGGTAAGTCCAGCGCAGGTCATGAGGACTCTATCTCTTGGTAAGGAAGTGTTCCAGACCCAAGGCCTACTTTTACACATAAGCAAGCGGTCTAAAGACTTGCATACAGGAGACTGCCTTCCTCTGGGGCACAATACAGCGCCTATCTCATAGATGTGCCATGAGGAATAAATGGGAGAAGACAAAAAGTCTATAAAGTGCTAAACATCATGTCTAACACAGTGAGACAGCACTCAATGGTCATCCCAAATAAACGAACATTTGCATATCACCCTGATCATTTTCCAAATTCGCCTTTGCCCTCCCAATTAAATTATGTCTCTGTGTTCTCATTATCAATTGTAAACAGAGGGAGCACTAATGCTAGCAGTGGCTCTAGAGGTTAAAACTCTCAGGGGTAAAATTTTTTTCTAACAGTGTTAATTATTTGAAGGAGGGCTCCATGGAGAGTTTAGAAAACATGTCCTCCTGGACTAATTGTTAGAAGCGAGAATAATGTTATTGTACATTTTTACTCTTGGAATGACAAGTGTCTGCAACATGCAGTAATTTGGATTGCAGGTCCTTACCTGAATTTTCTGAAAATTACGCATATGTACAGCGTATGTGTATTTGGCTAGAGTGGTCTCTACAGAAGCCCACATATCCTTGTTAACACTTCTTTTTAAAATGTGTCTCAAGAATATTGTTGCCCCTCAAATGAAGTTGTTAAATAAGTGATTTCTCATTCTAAGATTTTGGCAATATATTTAGGTTTTATTTACTTATTACTGAAACTCAAGCATACTTGTGCCCTTGGGAATGATAGTTCTAACTGAGTCCAAAGTTAAGCTATTCCTAGAACTGTAAATAATAACTTAAAATGCTCAGAAAAACATAGATTATTTATTATGAGTATTTTTCTTATTGTTTCTAACTGGTAGGATAGTCACAGTTTAATACATATTCACAGAATCAAGCATTAATTAAGCATTTAATATGTACCAGGAATTTGGATTGGAGCTCTGCTGAAACTTTCTCTTTCTTTCTGTGACTACTCATTAATATATATTTGCAATAAATACAGCTGATTTGCTGTATTTATGGAAACTAAACTAGTATCAGAACTAGAATCAATGTATTATTTACTAACTCTGAAATCTTGGTCTGGTTGTAAGTCCTCTAAATTTCAATATTGAAAAAAATCTGTAAAAATAGAGAAAATTTCTATCCCAAATGGTTGTGACGTTTAAAAGAGCTATTGGAAGCAATCCAACGTGCTGTATTGAAGACAAAATAAATCTTACATGATGAAGGCATGGATACAGCTTGGCAAAAAGTTATAATATGCATTCAAAGGTCACTACTGATGTCTACTAAAGTTAAACCTAAGTACATACTCTGAGCTAGCAATTCCACCCCTAGTTATATACCCAAAAGAAAATAGTGCATATATCTATCAAAAGATATGTGCAAGAATGTTCACAATAGTTAATATTCACAATAACCAAATATTAGAAACAACCCAGACACCCACTGCAATAGAATGGATAAATTGTGATATATTCGTATAATTGAATATTATACAGCTTTAAAAAAATACATCTCTGTTAGATCTTGGATAAATCTCACAA
The DNA here is from genome assembly GCF_029281585.2 of Gorilla gorilla gorilla. Taxonomy (NCBI): domain Eukaryota; kingdom Metazoa; phylum Chordata; class Mammalia; order Primates; family Hominidae; genus Gorilla; species Gorilla gorilla. The sequence goes on along the minus strand of NC_073227.2, from coordinate 29,383,244 downwards.
ATATAATGCCAAAAAAGCACAGAAAAGCTATATTGTTTACGATTCCATTTACATTAAGTTCAAAATTTGGTGATGTATCAGCATAATATTTACCCATAGAAGGTGCAGAGATTGAGTGGGAAGAAGGATGAGGGAGACAGATGATCAGTTGATAATGTCTGTATCTTAAAATGATTGGTGGTTACCACTGTGTGTGTGTGCATGTACAAATGCATCAGAGTGTACACTTAAGTTTTATGTGCTGTATTTTCTACCTCAATGTTAAATTGAATAAAGAGACAAGACTACACCTATTTTCCCTGAACAATGAGCATTATATGAAATTTGAATCTACATCTTTGCCTTGCATAGGTATTTGAGTACAGAAAGGGCCTAGAGTAAAGTGAAAATATAATTTCCTTATTCAAATATTGTTAAGAACTTATTGATGGCAATATCAGAACAGCAAACCAAGTGTCAGAACATTGTAGGCATGGAGCTCTGTGTGTTATACAGGTTGCACACCCATGAAACCAGTCTTGCACAGATAAATTTGAAGATATCCTCGAAAGTAAGAAAGTCTTGCTAAGATGAGGCATCTGCATGGTGTAAAGTAAATGATAAAAATCCCTGGTTCTTCCTGGGGTGGTATCATTTTGTGTTAAAGAGGTTGTGTCCTATCAAGTTGAATGATGACTAAGGTATATTTCCACTCCATCAAAAAGGCAAAAGGGTAAATACTTAATATGAGAAAATATGCCAAAGCTGATTAGATAGAATGACTTAATTAAGGAGGGACAAATTTAAATCAGCACTATGAACAGAAAACATGTGTTCTATTAAAATGAAACATGCCATGATCGCCATCCCAGGAAGGAAACATTGAAATCGTTAAGTGATAATAAGCTAGAATGCTAAAATAGCTTGTGGACTAATGATAACTTTTGCTTCACTAATTGAAGATTCTTAATACTGTATACTACTTTAATCATTAAAATACTCTAAAATTCTTTAAGAAGTCCATGCCTCCAGAGCAAAGTTTTTGTTGTAAGAAATGAGCAGGAAGAGATCAAGAGAACAAAATATGAAAAACAAAAAGAGAAGCCGGGAAACTTGAGTTGCCCAAATCTGGTCGCTGACTGCTTCCTTGCAGGAATGATGCTTACTCGACAAAAAGTAAAAGCCAGCCAGCTGGGTGTTGCTGGGTTACTCATGTAACCCTCGTGAATAGCCTCAGGGTTCAGCAAAGAGGAGAATTGAGAGTCTACTTGGGCGGAAAGAAGTTGCAACATTCTTAATGAGCCATTGCAACCAGGCGTTCTAGTTGGAATCAGAGTGAAGGCAATTTTCTTGTAGATGGTGAATAACTATCACCCTCAAGGCAAAAAAGCGAAATTAAATTAAATAACAAAATAAAAATATAACTTTGTTATTGGTTCCTTTCTTTGATTTCTTGAATGGCACTGAATGTTTCCATTTTTATCAATGCCTCTGTTTTCTACCACACGTCCAATCAATAAGAGCCTTTTGAAGATCCAATGGCATAGAACACACATGCAGTTAAAATTAATGCACAGTGCATCTGAGCTACCTGGGCTCACAAATGAACATCAGTGCTGAGACATTTTGTAAAATTTTTCCTAACTCCTTAATAGATGACTATGTTGTTGCTAAGTCTTTTATTCGGCAAACCTAGGTCACATGAACTTTCCAAAACTTTAGAAGCCTGCTGACATAAATGAGACTTTATCTGTATTAATATTTGAGTACACATATATTCCCAATTGAATTGCATTGGCAGTCATCTCCTTCAGTTATCTGTGGGTGTCCTAAGGGGCATTTCATAAGTGCTCACCTGCACTGCTGCCCTGGCCTCCTGGGTGATGCCCACAGCTCCTGAAGTGACTGGCATCTGTACCTCGTCAATGACCTTGAGGGAGAGAACATTTGCGGCAATGAAGATTTCCTGGACAAGTGCTAAGGAGTAGGGTCATATGACTCCCAGGAGAATATAGAGGAGAAATGACTTCATTAGGGAGGAAGAGAAGTTTCCCTTTGAGAAGCCACACTTGAGCTGAGATCTAACTCATGGGTCGGGATTCACAGGACACCATTAGAATAGTAGGAGTAAAACCCTTTGGTGAGAGGGAACTTAGTGAAAGCAGAGGACGTGTGTTAAAAGAAAAAAATGGCTGCTCTAACAAATAAACCTTGAAATAACAGTGCCTTAACATGACAGCTGTTTATTCCTTGTTTCTGTAGGCCAAAATTGCAGCAGGGGTCGCTGTGTCATGCTATCATTCAGGAACCTGGGCTGACTGATATTCCACCATCTTTAATGCATGAGCTCCAGTGCCAGTTTGTGCATTGATAATCAAGCTGCAGAGAAGGGAAGGCAAAGCGCATGGGGGTAGTGTGGGATGGTCTCATGAGCTAGATTTGGAAAAAGACTATGCCACTTCCACTTATATTCCAATTGCCCTATCTCAGGAACATGGCCACAAGGTATGACCACACCTATGGACAAATAATAATTTAAGAAAATAATTCGAAGTTAGGAGACCATATATAGATTTTCACTGAGACCATTAGGACCCGAGATTGTTTATCTTGTGGCTGAGTTAAGATAGAGGTTGATTCCTTTACTCATTTATTTATTCTTTCATCCATTATTTTTCACACATTCATCAAGTACCTGTATTAAGTGATGGCCAATGGTCAATAAACCTCATCTTTATGCAGAGACTAGTAGGGTGTATGGAAGTGGCAGGAGTCATAGGTTATAAACAAAAATGAGAGAGGACCCACAGGCAAACATTTTTCATTGAACAGTTTGGATAATCAATTGAGGAGAAAACCATAATTGCCCATTGGTGCTTAAATTAAATTCTTATCAATAGTAAACAGAGAGAATTATGGGAAAAAAACATTTAAAGTAAGGAAGACTGTTTTTCTTGAAAAACAGGAAAACAAAACCCACTTGACAAAGTAACATTTGTAAAAGTGTCTTTAGTGCCATTCTATTGTTCATAATCTTTGAAATTTCTCTGTGCTTCCACGTGTTCTAGGCATAGCCATTCAAATTGCCGTGTATAAAACCTCCCCCGTTACACAATGAAAAGCTTAAAAGATTGACTTGCTTTGCTAATTGACTAGATGGATGTCAAGAAACATGTAATACTTTGCCATTCCCTTCTTGTAGTTTAAAAATAAATTTTAGGCCGGGCACTGTGGCTCACGCCTGTAATCCCAGCACTTTGGGAGGCCGAGGTGGGCGGATCACGAGGTCAGGAGATCGAGACCATCCTGGCTAACATGGTGAAACCCCGTCTCTACTAAAAATACAAAAAATTAGCTGGGCGTGGTGGCTGGCGCCTGTAGTCCCGGCTACTCGGGAGGCTGAGGCAGGAGAATGGCGTGAACCCAGGAGGCGGAGCTTGCAGTGAGCCGAGATTGCGCCACTGCACTCCAGCCTCGGCAAGAGTGAGACTCCGTCTCAAAAAAAAAAAAAAAAATATATATATATATATATATATTTAAAATTGCAATAAGTGATCCATACTGAATGACTGCTACAGGGAGATTTGCATACCCAGAAATCACCCATCATGAGAGAAATGTGAGTTTCTCCATATTCTTGACTCTTTGGAGTTAGGTGCTGATAAAATATTTTTTTCTCAGCGTGAGCAGGACCCTATTTAAACACTGTGCCAACTAGCAAGTAAATCCATTAGTATATTTTACATCCACATTTAAAGAATTGCTCTGCAAGCTTTACTTTTTCTCCTGAGCTCAGCTGTGACACAAAGAAAGCTTTAAAAAGAGTGTAAGTAATTAAAGCAACACACAATTAACTAATTGATCCTAAAAAATAGCTTGTCCAACATCAGCAGAATAATTGCAGCCGTTTTGTAGGGCCTCCTAGGCTGTGATCATTTATGAGTCTTCATTATTACTCTTCTAAAACAAACAACCAGACTTTTTTTTTTTTTTTTTAAGCCAGGGTCTTGCTCTGTCTCTCAGGCTGGAGTGCAGTGGTGCAATCACTGCTCACAACATCCTCATCCTCCTGTCTCAAGCTGTCCTCCTGCCTCAGCCTCCTGAGTAGCTGGAACAACAGGCATGTGCCACCACACCCAGCTAATTATTATTATTATTATTATTATTATTATTATATGTAGAGACGGGGTGGCAGGGCTGGGGGGTGGTGTGTGGGTCTTGTTATGTTACCCAAGTTGGTCTCAAACTCCTGGGTTCAAGCAATCCTCCAGCCTCAGCCTCCCAAAGTGCTGGGATTACAGGCATGAGTGGCCAAGGCCAGCCATTATTTTTCTTTTTAAATAAAGAATTTTTTTATTTCTTTTCATTTAAATGAATAAAATAATACATGTGACCCTTTTCAGTGCTTATAATGAATCACTTAGATGCTGTAATACTGGAAGTAACCTCTAGGGAAAATTTTGTTATGTAACTTATGTTTGCAAAGATATGAGGATAAAGCCTAATCTGGTTAGTATCCTGCCTGACATTATACGGCTGAGTAAGAAACCTGAGAAAACTGGAGAGTGATTGAAAATGAAACCTGTCCTTAATAAATTGAGAGTAATTAGGCTCTGTTAATTTTTCTCTTTTGATATTATAATTTTAAGTCAACATTAAAGACCATAAAGCATGTAAGATTTTGTGCACTTACGTCGTGCTCACAAATTACTATCAATTTCAACTTTAAAAAAATGCAGTTTATCTTAGAATGTTTCTAAACCAGGATATCATTTATAATTAATCCATACCTTAAATGGAGTGTTTTCCTCAAGAGGGTAAAAGAATTGAGACTCAACTGATAATGTGCCCTAAAATTGATGGCATCCTAGAATTAAAGCAATAGAGTAACTTGATGAAGCCATTTAACTATAAGAAAATGCTGACATTACCTGCTGGTGGAATACATGACAGTTAAATTCCTCTCCTGAACTGTTATAAATTTTCCCTCTGAATATAATTGAATGTCTGCTTGTAAGTGTCTCAAACAAGTTATACTTCTAGAGGAAAGGATTCAAAATCAATTCATGTTAAGTATAATATAAAACAATATGAAATGGATGAATATTAGGGAGAGCTATGAATCAAGATCTCTACTGGAAGCATAAAGACAGATTGATCATGGTTGAGGTCATGTTATTGTGGTAAGAAAAATAATCAAAATACTAACACAAACAAGGATCTCTGCCATTCATTGTGTGCCAACTATGTGCCAAACCATTGGCTGTCTCCTTTACATGTATCTGAATAGTCAGCAAGGAGGGAATGATGAAACTGACAAATAAAGAATAAAAGCCATACTATTTGGAATAACTGAGCCTTTCTTAAATTGGTTTCATACATCATTTAAGAGACTAAACTGATCCCAGATAAAATTTGTCTTATCTGTAAGAGATTGTTCATCTGCCAAGGGTGGCACAGCTGTGATTCATGATTAGGTGCACCGACCATGGTTAATGTGGACCTCAGCTCCTCATTGCCTTGCTAACTAGCATTCTGTTGCTCATGTAACCACCATCTTTCAGCACTAGGGTGCATCATCCTGACATACTCAGAAAGGGCTCTGATGATTATACAGCACCCTCCGGCAGGGCTTGGTGTGCGGTTTTGTTGTAGCATAAAAAGGTTTGGGAAACCAATGCCTGTCTTCCATCATTAAACTATAGGCAATTGATCATTTATGAATACTTTCCAGTCTTCGTATGTGGCAGAATCAATATTCCAGTCTCATATTTCTTTAAAATAGAATGTCCACCCTATCACGCATTTTAACATTCCAATAAACACGATTTCTTCTCCCTTTGCTATCAAATACACAAGGTTCTTTGCTGAAAAGGTGACTCAGAATGCTGGATAAGTAATGTGTTGTTTTGTGCATGCTATCAAATTCTACCTTTGTTGAGAATATCTCTGTGCTTACTGCAAACAATTCTCTTTTGGACCCTGTTGCTTCTTACTGTAATAAATGACAAATTGAATGCAAAGAGGGTTTGCTTGGAAAAAATAATGCTAGCAGATTAAATTTCAGTGTAATGCTATTATTTTCTAAAGCCACAATTCTCTCATCTACCAAGATTTGCCTTTCTTTGCCTATCCAGGGAAGGATTACTGCTGACAAATTGTAACTCCTTTTCAAAATATTTACTTTTTTCTTTCAAGGTTTCCTTATGAAACCTTTGAAACTCAGAAATAAAAGCTGGGAGCAGAGTGTCAGAGCAGCTGCGCCATCTAAATGTAATTACACATTAATTTGCATGAGACTTGAGAGGTGGAAGAATATGTAAATAGATTTTATGGCTACTGGCCATTAGAGTTTCTTCTTGTATTTTTTAATTCCTTTTTTAAGGGATGGCAAATAAAGTACAACATCCCGAGACTTACCTTTAAAGCCGTTGGAGTTTAGAATGTTGGTTGATAACTGTTTGCTAACCTTTCTAGTTTGGTTTTTGGGTTTCATTCATCTTTCCTGGTTTATGACTGAATCTCCAGCACCTGATTCCATGTCTGGTACATAGGAGTTGCCCTCCCACCCTCAGTGCCCCCACCAACCCACTCGCAAAAAGAAACAATGAAAGGTTGCATTTAGTTCAAAATGGTAAGGGAGGTGTGGCACACACAGCATTCTTGTTGGGTGGTCCTCTCCTCCATACTTGAAATCATATTAACCAATACTGCTGAACCAAATACTAATGAACCAATACTAATGAATACTAACCAATACCAACGAACCAATACTAATGAATACTAACCAATACTAACGAACCAAAACATTAGGCTTCATGTTTCCCAGAGTTACTTAAAAGATACTGCAGTGGTCTGTAATCAGAACTCCAAGATTGTTTAGTAGATTATACTTAGCAAAGGAAGCAACAACAATATTACCAACTAAAAGATGACTCAAGAGAACCCAAAGAATTGCAGTTTGGGAACATGCAAAATTAGTATTCAGGAGTGGGAAATGGCCACGGCCATCAACACTCCCACAGAAATTTTGAAATCTTTGGGTCTCTAGTCTCATATTTCTGAAAAAATCCTGTTTCTTCACAAAGATTACATTAGTTTTGTTTTTCTTCAATAGTTATCTACTGTATAAGGGATGGACTTAAACTACAAAGTTGTAGACATCCAGATGCATCAATGGTTTGATGATGAACATGTTTTGAATCCTCATTAGAAAAGCTGAAGGCATAACATAAAATACAAATTTTAGAAATAAAGGGGAAAGTGAAATCCCTGAATGTTAATGTTTTACTAGACCTTTGGTATTTGAAAAATGATTTTATAAATCTGAGTAATTACTAAAATGTAATTTCTATGGTTGTAATTTTTCACTCTCAAGTGGCAAAACCTTTTAACTGAGGAGAATAGAAACGTTGAGTTAATTGAACTTCAGAAGAACCCTTTTTATTTCTTAGGACAAGTGCAAATGTGCTTTGCTTCCCTACACACCTATCAGATGACAACATCATGTTGAAGAAATCACTATACTTAGTGAGCTATCATTGGGCTTTTAAAACATAAGTAGGTTTTGTACACAAATTTATGAAAAGCATTTTTATATGGCATGGATCAGAAACTGCTGCTAGTAAGAATCTTTCAAAATATTAACTGATAACAGATGTGGGATATTAAACAGAGATATAAATGCCTTTAATATTACATTGACATTTGATGACATAAGATGCATTTTCTCAAAGTTTAAAAAGGACCAGGAGCTGGATGTGTATTTCAAAAACGCATATGGATGGAGCTGTGAAGCAGATGGAAAACTGGGAGACAATGCCTTTAAAAAGACTCAGTAGTCAAGTCCTGGTCCTCAGCATCACATTAAAGAATTAATTCTACATGTATCCACTATACAGTAATCATGATAATTATAATAGCAATTATTTATAAAACACTTGGAATGCATCAGGTGTAATTCTGTATGCTTTAGATACATTATTATTTTACTCTTTTTACAATAGCTCTACAACATAAGTATTATTCTCCTTATTTTATCAAAGAGGAAACTGATTAGGGAACTTAAGAATTTTGCCCAAGTATGCAAAGAGTGTGTAAGGTTTTATTCAGATTCAATTCTAGGACTTTCTAACTCTACAGCTGTCTCCTCACCACAACCTGTTCTGCCTTTCCAAACTTTTTTGAGGGTCTACTATGTGCCTAGCTCCTTTCTAGATTTTGATGATGAAGTGGTGAACAGGCAGGACCCCTGCTGTTAGAGATCTCACCCTCTAGTTAATAAGTTAGACCTTAAACAAATACTTGTATTAGTAATTAATCTATCACCGTGATGGGTAATGCTATGAAGTTTCCTTCGGGATGCTACTCTTGTGAGGGGATGATACTCAAAAAAGACATAAAGAAATCCAGATACATATATGGAAAAAAGGGAGTTCATCTCTCAAGGAATACTTTTTAAAACTTCATTTCAAAAATCATTCATTTAAAGTAGTCTTTACACAACATATGTTTAATTTGCAAGAGCTGAAATCTGAAATGAATGTCTTAGCAATTCTCTACATGTAGCAAGAAACCATATGTTTTAGAAACAAAAAACATGAGAAATGTTAAATATATTATTATTATTACCACCTTTAGCATTTTTCATGCCAGTTGAGGAGAAGGGAGAGAAGCCAGTTTGATTCAATGTCTTCTTTGATTAGATTGCTTCTTTGGGACTTGTGGCCTGTGGTTGCTTGCAGCTGTGGATTTAGAGGTTTAAGTGAGTAAAAAGCAGGATATGGCTAGTGAAGAGATTTCTGCTTTGAAAATGTGCCTTCCCCCTGTGTTTATCCTTCACTCCAACACAAAACTGTCCTCCTTTATAACACAGCATCTGTAAGGCAATTAAAACAAAACTCTTTGGAGCAATGTTGTCAATAATCAAAACTCATGACTAAGATAAATAACTAAAAATTATTAAATATGACAAGCATTTCCTCCACATACTTAAGTAGTATTAGTAAATACTAATCTGTTGACTATGTGCTACATGATTTGTAAAAGTTTTCTCATATTACTGTCACATCTACCTGATGAACTGGGAATTGGCAGCAATTGTCATTATTGATAGTTAGACCCATTTGACGGATGATAAAACTGAAGTTCAGAAAAATTGAGTGACTTTCCCAAAGTTATCTGTCTAGTAAAGGGTACAGTTTTCAGCCCTGGGGCCGTTGGGCTACAGAGCCTATGCTAATTTCAAGCCAGCCTGGAAGGTTATTTTGTATTTGCTGCCATTTTGTCTCAGGTGAATTAGAGCAGGACTAGTGTGTTGTCAGAATGTATCGAGCTTAGAGAGTGCATGATCTGCAGGCAGAGAAAAATACCTGCAGAAAAAGGAAAAATGAGGATTCTGAAGAATTAGTAAGGAGGATCTAAATGCCCTAAAACCATAGGGCGTTATTGTAACCAGTTTGACCTACAGGCAATGTGCTCCTGACAAGGAATTCTCCTCTGCTCATTCAAGTAATCAAAACCCCATTAACCTTTTCATGCATTTCCCTCTGTTCCTAGCAGAGGGCAAGTATGCATACTTAAAATAAACAAAAATGAATTTTAACGAATTAGGTAGAAATCTCAGTGAGGATGACAGAGCAGGTCTCACTCTTAGAGGTTACAGCACTTTACAATTTGCCGCAGTGTTTGGAATGTCCCTTTGCCCTTAATAAACATTAATGATCTGATTGTATATTTGTTACCATTAGAAATTCCATTTTATTGCCACCATCTGCAGTCACACATGATTAACTTCCTTTGAATTCCATGTTTGCTTAGTTTTGAATGAGAAACCTAAGTATACATATAAAATAGCAGGTTTTTTTAAGTGCCATAGCATGGTTTAGAGATTGTCAGAAATGGACCATAGCCTATGTGAATGGTAACTTTGACTTTTATTGACTTCAGCTAAGCTATAACTTAGAGATTTAACAAAATAAATGAATTACTTCTTGCTATATTGCTGAGAATAAAATAAAATGAGAAAATATCCACATTGCCTTAAGCCAAACATATGGAGTTCAGGAAAAAGAAAATGATCATGCTACCCTAAAATAGGATATTTGGTGACTATTTTTTCTAAATCCTGTGAAGTTGGGCTATTAAATAAAAAGATTGAGCTGGGCCCAGTGTCTCACACCTGTGATCCCAGCACTTTGGGACGAGGGATCCCTTGAGCCCAGGAGTTCAAGATCAGCCTGGGCAACATAGTAAGACCCTGTCTCTACAAAAGAAAATTTAAAAAATTAACTGGACATAGTGGCATATGCCTGTAGTCCCAGCTACTTGGGAGACTGAAGTGAGAGGATTGCTTGAGCATGGCAGGTGAAGGCCGCAGTGAGATGGGACTGCACCACTGCACTTTAGCCTGGGTGACAGAGTGAGATCCTGTCTCAAAAATAAACAAATACACTTAAAAAGCATTGAGAAAGCAGAAAGGAAAATTGTATGTGTTCTTTAAATGCATAAGTGATGCCGATTTGAATTTATCTAAACCCTTCTTTGATTATTGAATTTTATATAAGATTAGGAATCTGAACCAATTTCACTTAGAGATGCTTGAAAAGGTGACATACTCTTCAGGAGAATTTCTTTTATCTACACTCTCTTTCCCTTATTCCATCCCCACTTCGACTTTCTTACCCACTTCCCCAGAATAAGAGGACTTTACAGACTCTCTGAGATAATGCTGTAGTTCTATGACCACAGCAGGAGCCTTAGCTGACAGTATTTGTAGGTGTTGCCAGATGCGTCTGGGCAAGGAGTTGAGCTTTGAAAAGTACATACTTCTTTCACAAAGTCACTGTTTCCTTACGACAATTTGGCTGTAGTCTTCAGGATAATAAAAGTTCTGAGCAGAAAGTTCTTAAAATAGTATTATACTCAGAGGAAAAGGAAAGAGAGGGTAAATCTTTGTAAAAGGGATATTGAGGATATAAGCTTGGAAAAGTGGACACATGATCAGAAAGTCAAATAGAAATAGACAGCTATTCACCTGGAAATAAGAGGTAGGTTATTTATGTTTCAGATTAAAGAAAGAAGGTTACTCTCTAGGATAGAGAGCAGGTCTGTGTTTCAAGCTTGGTTTGCAAGATGTACTCAGCATTGAACAAGAAACACTGTAGTTAAGGGGTCAGAAATAAAGCAGTTTGTTAAGACAGGGAGGGAAAAATTTGTGCCCAGGCAGTGGCAATTATTTTTTCTGATGCTTCTTCTCATAGCTGCATGCTGATACAGTAGATGCCTCATGTGAACTCATTTGCCAATTATGGAAATGGATAAAAAAACAGTTAAAAATCCTATCAAATAAAGAAAATGAACTGGAATAATTTTGACCCTAAGGATTAGTTGAAAATGTCCATTAGAATGATGATGACAAAGACAAGCTATCTTTTACTGACTACTCACTCAAATACATGCTTTCACATTTAGAGAACCTAGTTAGGCATGTATTTCTAGCCCCATTTCTCAGATGAGTAAACTAAGACAGGCAAAAGCACGTGTCTATGAAGCAGAGAAGGAAAATAGGAGATTGGAAGAAGGAAAAGGAAAAAGAGAAAAAGGAGAAGAGGAGGGGGAGGAGGAGGAAGAAGAAGAAGAGGAAGAGGACAGAGAGGAAGAAGAGGAAGAGGGAGTAGGAGGAGGAGAATGAGCAGAAAAGGAGGAAGAGGAAGATAAAGAAGAAAAGGAGAGGAAGAAAAACTCCTGACAAAATTCCGAGTAAATTTCTAAGGGAAAATGAGAAGGCTTTCTCTGGAGACCTGCAATTGTCATGACTTAGGATTTTTAATTCCTGCTTAAGACAAAAGCTGCTCCAAAATGAAAGCGTTCATCATAGGAAGATGGAGTCTTCTCCCAAACCTTAGCACAATTTGAATATTAGATAGTATGAAACATTGTTTTAAAAGTCTAAACCAAAAGTGAAGTGTATTCTGTCTTATACAATAGTTATCTTTCTAGAAGTTATACGTAGGAATTTTTTTGCAACTCTTGGCAGTCTTTTGTATAATAGAACTACATTGTCCTGTTCGGATGTGCTTACCTAGTACCACCTGGTGGCAACCAAAAATATTTCAGGAAGGGAGAAGAAATTGGGAATGCTCATCCCAATTTCTCAAACCCAACTTCCATCTCAGGAGGGGGTTGTTTAAGCACTGGAAATATTATTAGTATGAGATCACCTGTGCTAGGTGGTTTGAACTCAGTAGAGAGCTAGTACTGAAATATGCCGTATTGACAACACCAAGAATCACCACTGTTTGTCAGGAAGACACTTTCAGATGGATTTTCCTTAGCCATAATTGATAAATGTATCTCTTTGTTCTCTGTCTTCCTGATTGTGGGCATTGATGCATAAGACAGCTGACTAGCCATACAAATGCAGAACAAATGATCATGGCAGAGAACAAACCTAAGTGGAACATACAAAGGTGCCAAACGTATCACCTTGGCCTCATTAATACCAGGTTACAGCTAATTGTGCTAACAACCCCTCCCATCTCTCGTCTTCATTATGTAATAGTGAATTTCTTTTCATCTGTGACTTAAATTGCTTTTTCAGATCTAGTCCCCTGAAAATTTCTTCTCCTCCTCTAGGCAATCTCCTATAAAACATTTATTCAAGTATTGATTGAGTATCCGCTATTGCAAAACACTATGCTAGATGCTAGAGAATTCAGCATTTGAACTAGAGGGCTAAGATTCTTACCGTTATTCTAATGTAAAAGACAGATAATAATAACAATTTATTTAGTGCTACTATGTTTCAGGTACTGTTCTAAGTGATTTATGCTGATTGGCTCATTTAATTCTCACAATAATCCTATGAGGCAGGTACTATTTTTATCCCAATTTTATTAATGATAAAATTGAAACACAGGGAAATTAAGTAACTTGCCATGGTCACCTGCATAGTGATAGAGATGGGATTCAAACCCAAGCTGACTCTGGAGTTTATTCTTATCCTTAACCACTGCTTTGTACTGCCTCTCAATAAATAAGAAAACAAGCAGCAATATACAAGAAAATTAATAAACAACAATTTTTGGTGGTGAGATACGATATAAGGAAAATCAATTATTGCAAAGGAATAGAGAGTGATGGCCTGAGAAGGGAGAGGAAAGGAGGGGCTGCTGTAGACAGGGTGACCAGAAGTATCTCTGAAGAGATGACATTAGAGCTAAGATCTAGATAAGAGAGAATCCATATTGTAAAGATCAGAGAAAAGACTCCCAGGTTGAAGGAACAGCAAGTTCCAAGGCAAGAGGAATGCCTGGGAAGGCTTAAGGAGGAGAAGGATAAGACCTGCAATTGGAAATCAGGGAACAAGAATGCGGGGGAACAATGAGATACCATTTCTCACCTGTTAGAATGGCTGTTATCAAAAAGACAAAAGATGACAAGTACTGGCAGATATGTGGAAAAAAGGAGGACCCTAGTACACTTTTGGTGGAAATATAAATTACAGCCATTATGCAGAGGTGCAGTGAGCTGAGATCACTCCACTGCACTTCATCCTGGGCAACAGAGCAAGACTCTGTCTCCAAAAACCAAAAAAAAAAAAAAAAAAACAGCCATTACAGAAAACTGTATAAAGTTCCTCCAAAAATTAAAAATAGAAATTCCATGTGATCCAGCAAATCTTACTTCTGGGTATATATCCAAAGGAAAATAAAAATATCCAAAGGAAAAAAATAAATTGAAGAGAGATACCTGCACACTCATGTTCATTGCAGCATTATTCACAATGGCTAGACTACGGAGTCAATTGACAGATGAATGGATAAATAAAATGTGGTACATATACACAATAGAATACTATCTGGCCTTTTAAAAAGAGGGAAATTCTGTCATTTACAACAACATGTAGGTACCCTTAGGACATTACGTTTAGTGAAATAAGCCAGGCACACAAAGACGTGTGCTGCAAGAGATCACATATATGTGAAATCTAAAACACTTGATCTTATAGAAGTAGAAAGTAAAATGGTGATTAACAGGGTCTGGAGCTGGGAGTGGTGGTGGGTTAGATGTAAGTGAAAGGATACAAATTTTCATTTAGATAGGAGGAATAACTTAGAGATCTATTGCAAACAATGTGACTACAGTTAATAACATATTTTTGAAAATTGCTGAGTAGATTTTTAATGTTCTCAGTACAAAAAATGAGAGCATGCATGTGTCAATTATCTCTATTGAACCATTCCATGATGCATATATATTTCAAAACATCATGTTACATATGATAAATATATACTATATATACTATTTTAACAATTTAAAAATAATTTTTTAAAACACTTTAAGAAGATAATATGGAATAGATGAAGTTGAAAATAATGTGTGTACACACGGACATGGAGAATGGAATAATAGACATTGGAGACTTGGAAGGATGTGAGGCTGGAAGGGTAGAGGGGGTTGGGAGATGAGAAAATTACTTAATGGGTACAACGTACACCATTCATGTGATGGTTACATGGAAAGCCCATACTTCACCACTACACAATATATCCATGTAACAAAACTGTACTTGTACCCCTTAAATGTATTATTAGAAGGAAAGGAAAGGAAAAGAAAGACAGGAAAGGAAAGGAAAGGAAAGGACAGGGGGAGGGAGGGAGGGAAAAAAGGAAGGAAGGAAGGAGGAAGGAAGGAAGGAAGGGAAGGGAAGGGAAGGAAAGGAAGGGAAGGAAGGGAAGAAAGGGAAGGAAGTGTAGGCTAGGTAGGCTAGAACTAGAGCCTGCAAAGCCTTAAAGTTGAAAGTAAGGAAAAAGAAAATGTATGGTCTGGACTGCAAGGATGCTGTCAGTCCCCCTGAAGAGACCCATTCTAATTCCAAAGAGGAATCACTGGGTTGTTTTGAGCAAGAAAATGATATGATCGTGTGCATCATTCAGATTGCTTCTGCTGAAACGTTTCCTTCCAATTCACAGCTTCAATATTGTTTCTCAAAGTATTTCACTAGGCATCCTGCATCTAATGTGTCAAATACCCTTGGCTAGGTCTCCTGTTGCAAGGCCAACAGTCTTCCTTCCCTTGACTGTTCTTTCCCAGACATTCCTCTTTCTAATTGGTCTGAATGTCCACTTATAACATCCAATATCAGTGAAGCTATAGTCATAATTATATCTCCTCTGACTAAGGGCTACAGTAGAGGCATTCCAACAGTGCTGAAAGCAAATGAAGTCATGTTTTATTGGTAGAAACTGGAGACTGTTTGGCATTTTAGTAAAGCAAATGTTTGACCCAAGGGCACTATTGTACCAGTGTTAGTCATGAATCTCTCCTGTGTTTGTTTTATTAAGTTTCAAAATTTTACTCTTTGATAAATAATGTTCCCACAGAGAATGTTAAAGGCCCAAAGGAAAGAATTACAGTATCTGTAGTAATGGTATGTAATGAATGCAGTGAAGTCAGAAGAAAAACTGCCTTGTTGTCGAAGAGGAGACTGTTTCGATTACATGGACTCTCAGAACTTCTGCAGATTCTGCTTGTACCTGCCACATGCACTCGACTTAGCCCTACCTATTAGATGAAAAACTCCCTAAATGGAGAAGCTTCACAGCTCATTATACCATGGTATCAACCATGACCCCTTTCAACATATGAGTACATATGGTTTGGATGGATGGATGGGTGGATGGATGGATGCATGCATGCATGCATGTATGGATGAGAATCCAAAGATCCTGAAAGTCAGTGCAATCCATGTGATACTCCCACCTATAGTAGAATCTTAGTGATGATCAAACCAGGTAAGGTAATGTGATCAAGAGCTAAAATTTCACTGAGAATCAGCCTTAAGAGAAGCTGCAGCTTTAATGTCTAGAGAATGGCTATTTTTTAGCTTCCCAGTTTCCATGTTTGGAGCCAAGCATGGACACTTAATCAAATCAAGGACACTTAATCAAATGATATTAAGTGGGGAAAAAAAAACTTGTCACCCTATCTTGGTTTCCTCTCAGACTAGCTAACATTGTAAAACTAAGCTTAAATGTCTTTATGCTATTTCCTTCAGGAGGATATTCCTGACCTATAAGGCTGGTTAAGCATCCATCTGAGGTGCCTCTACTGCAGCAGGTTTTACTGTGATTGCCCTGTAAATGTCCATGTTGTTCCAAGTTCTGTTCTCAGTATTTGAAACCTAATCTATACTAAAGTTAGCAAGAATGTTGCCTTTGGTTGGGAGAAGTCATATTCTGCCTGTCGCCTAAACTTAAAACAGATTAACACATCCTCCCCTTTCGGTATAAACCTTTAAATATTTTTTTCATAACCAGGAGATTAGAATGTTACTATATAATCACTTCATAATCATAGTGTATTCACATAGTATTGTATTCACTACATAAGGATAAGATTTATATATATATGTCTGTATGTATATACAAATATATATACTAAATGTACACATATATACACAAATATATATACACAAATATACTAAATATATTATCTATACACACAAATACACACACACACACACACACACACATAAACTTTAGAGGAAAGAAGCCATTGCAACTTGCCAACAGTAGTTTCTTCTTCCTTTGTTTAACCCAAATAATGAAAGAAAGAAAGAAACTATCTGTAAAAATTGAAGCTGTAAATTCCATTCCAAAATGATTAATTTATATTCATATATATGTGTGATTCTTATTTTATTTACTTTTTACTTATGGCAAGTATTATCTAATAAATGTATATTGGTTTCTCACCATAAAAAAATTCTTTAATATTTGCAAAGCAGAACTCTAGGGATACAGATATTTATATCTATGTTATTACTATAAATCAATCTTTTTTCTTATTTTTAAGCAACGTCAACGAAAAACTATTATTAGGATTCTAGTCATAAACTCTAGTACTGGAAGCTTGATTCATGTTATTAATCTGGAATTACTTTAAGAGCATTTTTGTGTTTGTTTATGGATTTTGGAATGATGCAGAAGTGAGATTTATGAGAGTTTCAGTAATTACATTTTTAGGTACTTATTAAACTGGTGTTATCATAAACATTGTGGTATATTTGTGGTCTTTGTGGACTTATTTCTTGGGATAGATTCAACGGAGAGAGTACTTGGTTTCTTAGCAGCCTGTTAAAGCTCTTGATGGAAAAAAACATTATTTTTTCAGCCACCACCATCCTTGTATCCTCAGTGACTTGCTCTGTGCTTTGCACAGTGCATGACCCATGATGAGGGCTCAATGAACTGGCATTAGATTGAGAAGTAAATAATCAGGAAAGAAGTGGAAGGAGGTAGCTGATGTAAACTATACTTTAAGGAGAAAGATAGCTAAGAGAAAGAAATAAATGAGTTGACATTTGGAAGGACAGAAGGGCAAAGAAGCGTTTTTAAAAAAACATTGTTTTCTCACCTATTATAGAAAGAAAATAAGTTTTTTTATATGAAGTTTAGAGAATACAAGGAAACTCAAAGAAAATTAAAGTTAGCCTGTATCTCACAAGCCAGAAATAGCATGTATGCCTTTTTCAATGCATACACCCACATGTGCCTGCCTACAGACATCACATGCATTTATATGATTCTTAATACCAGCTTGACATATTTACCCATGACTAAAGAATTTACCATAACATTTTCTATTTTTCTAAAACACCCCATCTTATTTAGCTAACCAATATTGCCCTAATTTATTTAGCTAACCTATATTGTTGACCACTGGGGCATTTTCCAATGCTTGCTACTATATTTCCACAATGGCTATCCTTGATCAAAAATCTTTGTGCACATCTTTGTTATTTCCTTAGCAAAAATTTATGTGAAGGATGCTTTGTGAACTGAATCTGGCTACTATGATCTCAAGGTTTGAAGTTGAGGGAAATGAACCAGAGTGAGCAGAAAGTTCAAGGTTTCACTAAAAGAAGCAAGAAAAAATGATGGAGAAGGTCTGGATGAAGGTCAAATGAGATGGGCAAAAGCCCAGGCTGAGAAATGAGTCTTAGAATATGGGATCCAAATTCCTTAAAGATGAAAAGGGAGAAGGAAAGATAATAGAAAATATAGATGTTTGCTGGGCGTGGTGGCTCACGCCTGTAATCGCAGCACTTTGGGAGGCCAAGGCAGGTGGATTGCTTGAGTCCAGGATGTTGAGACCAGCCTGGGCAACATGGCAAAACCCAAACTCTGCTAAAAATACAAAAATTAGCTGGGCATGGTGGTGCAACCTGTGGTCCCAGCCACTCAGTAGGATGAGGTGGGAGAATCACCTGAACCCAGGAGGTCAAGGCTGCAGTGAGCTGAGATCATGCCACTTGCACTGCAACCTGAGCAATGAATGAGACCCTGTCTCAAAAAAAAAAAAAAAAAAAAAATTTTGGTGTTAGAAGACAGAAAACTAGAAGGAGTTCTCTGGTGACTCCTTTTCTCAGTGACACAGGAGGTATGGTCCTCGGATGAGAATGGGATGTTAGAAATATGGTTGAGGACAGGAAAAGAGGAAGCCAACATTTAGAATAGGCAGTTTTGGAAGGGAGAAGTAAGTGAAGTAATATAATTACTAGCTAACATTCTCACCAATCACATGCCTATTATTTCCTTAAATATCATCACCAACCCCAAAATGTAGGACTCCAGATGAGAAAGTTAAACCCATGGGACTTAAATAACTATCCTGGACACATGGTTACTATACCTGGAAATAAACTGAGGTCTGCGAGTCCACTACCTTCATGTGAACCCCAGTAGCAATGATGGAACTGACATCAGATGACACTAAGTGACACCTGGAAGCACCATCTTCAAATTTGAAAAGCAATGCTCTAGACAAGTAAAACATCAACAACAAAATCTTCATTCCAATCAATGTTTATGTTTTCTAACTGGAGAAATAGATGAAAGAACTTTTCATTGACTTTCAAGCATATTTTCTAACTTGTAATTGCATATATAATCAGAATTAAGCCTTGAAACTGCCTTGTGCCCTTTGGAGCCACCAGACTAACCACTTTCATTAAGAGGAAGAACCTTATTTCTAAGGCAGATAATTAAACTGTGTTGTAATGAAGATAGAAATGATAGTGTCTTATGCTAAGTAAGTCTGCAGGGATTTGTAGCTGAAGTAGGTTGAGGCTTTAATAGTAAAAAGATGTTTTTGATAAACCTGCCTGGGGCATGCTAATAGATTAGTCTTGCTCAAGCCAAGATTAGCAGTTGAATCCTGAATTTAATTTGGAAAAGTATAATAACCTGTAAAACATGGGGGATAAATTATTGCAAACTTTGTTTAAATTTTTCTTTTTAAATGTTATATATATATATATATATATATACACATATATATATAAAATTTTTTTTTTGAGACAGAGTCTTGCTCTGTTGCCCAGCCTGGAGTACAATGGCATGATCTCAGCTCACTGCAACCTCTACCTCCCAGGTTCAAGCCATTCTCCTGCCTCAGCCTCCTGAGAAGCATCCACCACCATGCCCGGCTAATTTTTGTTGTTTTTTGTTTGTTTGTTTTTGTTTGTTTGTTTGTTTTAGTAGAGACGGGGTTTTGTCATGTTGGCCAGGTTGGTCTCAAATTCCTGACCTCAGGTAACCTGCCTGCCTCGGCCTCCCAGAATGCTGCGACCCCTACAGGTGTGAGCCGCTGTGCCTTGCCAAATGTAATATAATTTTAATGCAGGAAGTAGTTATTAAATATTTACTTACGCATTTAATAGCCATGTTTTGAGTCCTGCTATGAAGAAGATAGGTGTGAAGTAGAGAGTTGAAGGAGAGAAGAGATATAAAGGTAAACAATCTTTCCTGCTTCTGTGAATCTCATCTCCTGTTCCCTATAATATATGGTGTGGTAAGATACCTTGAGCATAGTTTGTGTTTATTCTTATTGAATTAAAACTCCAAAAAGCTAAATCAGCAATTCTTCTTCCTTAAATTTAGGATTTTGAGAATGCTTGAGTATATAGTAAATCTCTTTTACTAGACTGTGTTCTCCATGGGCCACATTTTTTTAACTCTATATTGAAATCCCTACACAATGCAGTGATTTGAATCCTATATATAGTAGGCATTTCATAACTCTTGAGTGAATAAGCCAATTGCACCTGTCATCCTAGTTCAGGGATCTGGAATTCCTATCAATTAAGTGATTTTCTTCTTTTTGACTTGGAAATTATCTCCAAAGTAGATCCTGTTTAATGAAAATGTAAATAGATAGTGTCTGAGGAGTACCTACTCACTGAATATCTGCTTATCAGCAACAGTATTAGATAAACATGTAAACATGTGAGATAGATAAAACTTTGAAAGCAGGCTCTGAGGAAAAGACAGGTATGCTGGATTTGTTTTGATGTCCTAGGAAGGAGCTAGTGTTACTAGAACAAGGCAGGGCATGGTGGCCCATGCCTGTAATCCCAGCACTTTGGGAGGCCGAGGTGGGTAGGTCACCCAAGGTCAGGAGTTTGAGAGGAGCCTGAGCAACATGGTGAAACCCTGTCTCTACCAAATAGGAAAAATTAGCTGGGCGTGGTGGCACACGTATGAATCCCAGCTACTTGGGTGACTAAGGCAGGAGAATTTGTTGTACCTGGGAGGTGGAGGTTGTAGTGAGTCAAGATTGTGCCATTGCACGCTATCTAGCCTGGGCAATAAGAGTGAAAACTCCATCACAAAAATAAAAATAAAAAATAAATAGAGCTAGAACAGGCCATATAAATGTTAGAATCTAGTGATTTTCCATTTTTTTACTTGTAGCAGCATCCACCCTTCTTGATGAGGTCAACATATGGCCCCAATTTATTTTATTTATTTATTAAGCATGCATGATTGTGGAGCCCCCACTCAGGCCTCTTTTGGTCCCCTCTTCCCTAGTCCATCAAGGGTTGTGAAGGATCTCCCAGATCCAACTGTGAGACAGGAATCTAGTCCAGCTTTCTCACTTTTCAGAGAAGAAAACAAAGGCTGTTTTAGTTAGATTGTGATTGCAGGATAATGCCTTTCTTAGAATAAAAATTTGGTCTGCAGTCTTGGTCTTAAAGCCCAACTTAAGTCCATATGAGAAAAACACAAATGACTTGACTAAAAATCTTAGCTTTACCTTGTCTAATTCAGTGACTTTGGGCCAGTGTAAAAGAAATTGCCTCAGACAAGTTAGACAGGCAAGAAAGGTTTTATTCTGGACTATTTCAACAGAGGTCAAGATTATTGCAATGGGAAAGAGAAAGGGTGAGCGCAACTCTAAAAAAAAAAAAAATGGGAGTTTTAAACTCTGGGATGAGCTAATGGAAAAGTACTGGAAGATGGTAGAGGTATACCATAGTCCTCCCTTATTTGGGGTTTCCCTTTCTGTAGTTTCATTTATCTGTGGTCAACTGCCATCTAAAATATTAAAGGAAAATCCCAGACATAAACAATTTATAAGTCATAAACTGCATGGCATTCTGCGTAGCATGTCGAAATCTTACCCTGGCCCACTCTTTCCTGCTTGGGACATGAATCCTCCCTTTATCACTTAGTAGTCTTCTCAGTTATCAGATGAACTGTGAAGTATTGCAGTGCTTGCATTCAAGTAACTCTTATTTTATTTAATCATGGCCCCAAAGCACAAGAGTAGTGATACTGGCAATTTGAATATTCCAATGAGAAGCCATAAAGTATTTCCTTTGGGTGAAAAGGTGAAAGTTGTCTAGTTAAGGAAAAAAATCGTATGCTGAAGTTGCTAAAATCTAGGGTAAGAATGAATCTTCTATCCACGAAATTGTAAAGGGAAAAGAAATTTGTGTGTAATAGACATAGGGGTCAGAACTATCTGTCATTTCAGGCATTTACTGAAATGAATTATCCATATCCCTCACGGATAAGGATAAGGGAGGACTACTGTAGTTGGTCGATGTGATTAGGCCATTTGTATTGGCTGTCACTTGTCTAAGGATCCTCTACCCTCCCAAAGATAGGAAGATAGGCATCTTATTTTCTTCTATGATTTCAAGGAAATTAGTCCCAAATCCTTGAGAAAGACATCTCTAGATTGTAGAGAAATAATTTACAATTGCAGAGTTTTTTTTTTTTTAAGTAAATTATCTAAGAAAAAAGAAGCCAGCGGCCTAGAGTCAAAAATAAACCTATCTAAACCTTAGTCAAGCTGAGGGAGACATTAAGGCCATCTTGGTCACCAGTTACTTAAGGACTCATCAATGCAGTGTCCTTATCTGTAAAAAAAAAGTAACAAAATCATATTTTAAAAAGCTTGCTGAAAATAATATGAGTTAACATATTACTAATGCTTTTTTTTCCTTTTTTTATTTTTTTGAGACAGTGTCTCGCTCTGTCACCCAGGGGCTGGAGTGCAATGGTGCAATCTCGGTCCACCGCAACCTCCACGGGTTCAAGTGATTCTTCTGCCTCAGCCTCCCAAGTAGCTGGGATTACAGGCATGCACCACCAGGCCTGGCTAATTTTTGTATTTTTAGTAGAAATGAGGTTTCACCATGTTGGCCAGGCTGGTCTTGATCTGAGTTCCTGACCTCAGGTGATCTGCCCACCTCGGCCTCCCAAAGTGCTGAGATTATAGGCATGAGCTACTGCGCCCAGCCTACTAATGCATTTTTGAAAGTAATATTATACAAATGTCAAGTACCAGAGAGTCAATGAAAGTTCATCAAAGAGACCAGCTTAAGTCAAAGTAGTTAATGAAATAAAGAGTGAAACTATTAATCCTTCATGTATAACAAGTCCGTAATAAATGTCAAGAATCTGCATTATTTCTAATCCCCTACAAATTTATAATTATTCTCATTTTGCATACAAACTGAGTCTCAGCAAGTTTAAGTCTTTTGTCCAAGATCACACACCAGCAAGGATAGAGCTGAATTTCAACCACAGGACAGTCTAACAACCAAACCCTTGTTTTTATCTAAAATACCACGCTTCTTCTCAGAAGTTTCATAAAGCCTACAGCCAGAAAAGACACATTTGTATGGTCACCTTTTCCGGAAAACTGAGAGGTCAACTTTTCCATTATTTTCTTCCCAAGTTTTTTTAAATGTGGGTTTTCAAATGAGAGGCAAAAATTGAGTGGATCCATTGTCTGGACAACAGAGCCACTCAACTAACCGCCAACTTAGAGTTATAAGGGCACAATTTGACATTTTCTGGGACAGATCACATGAGCACTTAAAAACATCAGTGCCCCATTAGGAGGAAGGCAGGTGACCTTTTCTTTCATTGCCTTTTGTACTTGGTATTAGCAGGAAAGGAGTGGGGTGTGCAGAGATAAGAAAGGCTCCTTAGCATAAGCAAGAGCCTTTTACCTACTTGGGCGCAGCTGGTCGAGAAGTATTCTATGAGAAACCACATACAGAATAAAAGCTTTTCTTTTTTGCTTTGACTGAAGCACGTGACTTTCTCTCCCATTCTGTTTATCAATTCAAAGAAAGTCTGCCCAACAGTTCTGCCAGAGATGTGATTTAGCAGGTGGGGTCCACGGCTTGCTGCAGAGAGCACTGGACCTACTGTCACGGGTTTGGGTTTTCAGCTACTTGCCACAAAGAGGCTATGACCCTGGGCAGAGCAATACTTTTCTACAAGCCTCAGTTTCCTCCTCCGTGGAATGAAGAATGTGTACTAAATCAATCCTAAGATTTTTCTTACAGCCTTGAGATGAGGATTCTAGGGAGCTGTCCAAATGATGTTACTTTCCTTGGGCCTTTTGTGATCACCGCACCCGGAAGGGAGCCTTCCTCCCCTGAACTGCTCTGCTATTGACTGTTGAAACCTCTCATCGTTTTGTTATTTCTTTGTGTGGGGAGACAGGTCTGCCTCTATATGCTCAGTCTTCTGCTTACTACTCATGTGATGTGGACTCAGTGATCTAACCTATGAGCTTTAGTCTTCTCATCTGTAAAATGGAAGTGTAGTGGATATTTACAAAGTGGTTTTTTTCCCCAAACCTAGCACTTTTTAATAACTTTCCTGTAATCAGGAAATTCCCTTAGTTTACAAGTCTTGCTTCTCTGAATTTAAATTCACACACTTTTTTCAGCCTCCCTTGCAGTTAAGGCAGACGTTTGACCTAAGCCTCCATCAATCAGATGCACTCTTGGAAGACTTCAATTTGGAAGTGAGGAAACAGAATCTATTTCCTTGCAAGGGTTGTGGTAAAGCCAGCAGATGCAAAGGAAAACAGTGTCAGTGATTTCAGTGTTCAGCGTTAGCCATACGAGCTGTAGTGCTGCTTCCGTATGCAGTCCTGGGGATGTGGTTGGGCACTGAACTTGACCAAGAATCATCCGAGTATGATGTTCCAGCTCACTTAGAAATTCTCAGAACTACCTTTAATGAATTCCATTTCTGTTTAAACACACCGGAGTGGGGTCTGTGTGATACTTGGGAAGGCTGATTGACTTATAGGTAAGGGTAAGCACACCTATGGTTCAAAGTCAGTTTGAGGATAAAATGAGGCCATAAAATGAGGCCAATAAGCCACCGAATCCAATACTTGGACCAGAGTAGGGGCTTTATAAATGCCATTATGTTTTACCATCCTTGCACATTGAATCTCCTCAAATAAATTGGGAGATCCCTAAAGAACAACATGCGTGCTGTGCCAGGACAACATGTCAAGTGCTTGGAGGGCATCAAAACATTCAAAATCATCCTTTCCTTAGGGACATTACATCTCAGTAGGAGAGGCAATAAAAGTAGCAATAAAGACACAAGTTTATGTGTTAGATTATTTTCATTTCAATCCCATCTCTTCCTCCCACTAGTTTTTCAATACAAGGCAATCCTATAACATAATTTTATTTTTCTCTGTAAAATAAGGTTACTTTCTATCTCACACAGTTCATATTAGTATTAAATGGATTAATTCAGTTAAAACATTCAGAATAGGCTGGGCACGGTGGCTCATGCCTGTAATCCCAGCACTTTGGGAGGTCAAGGCTGGCGGATTGCTTGAGGTCAGGTGTTTGAGACCAGACTGGCCAATGTGGTGAAACCCCTTCTCTACTAAAAATACAAAAATTAGCCATCCAGGCATGGTGGCACGTACCTATAATCCCAGCTACTCGGGAGGCTGAGGCAGGAGAGTTGCTTGAACCCGGGAGGCGGAGGTTGCAGTGAGCCAAGATCACACCATTGCACTGCAGCCTTGGCAACAGAGTGAGACTCTGTCTCAAAACAAAACAACATCAGAATAGAGCCTGTTACATGGTAAGTGCTCAGTAGATGTTGGCTCCTAGGAAAGTTAAAGAACTATGCTAAGTGAAATCCCATCGATTCAATGATCAGAGTTTGTAGAACACAAGTTCCCACTTGCCCAAGAGCTGAGACAAGTATTTATAGAAATGTCAGCTGACTCCTTGTGTCTTGGAGGCTGTTGAGAGCTACCATGAGCTGAGAAAGTGCTGAGTCCATGTGCTCTACTAAGATCTCACACACACGTCACTACATTTATTCTTCCTGGGCAACATGGAGCTAACTATGACTATTCCTATTCTACAAATAAAGGATCACTTGGTGACTTGGCCAAGGTCACCAAGCTAAAAAGAAGGGCAGGATTCAAATCCAGGTGTTCCCAAATCCATGTTCTTAATTGGAACAATAGGATTTTGTGAGTTCTGGATTCTTCTGACAGAGGGATTCTGAGTGAAATCTGATCCCATCGCTCTTCTGAAAATGCACTTATATTGACTTAGTATGTGGAAACATGATAATGCCAATTATTTTATAAAGTACGATAACTTGGAAACTGTCCAGTGAAAGGATGAATTCTTGGGTACAGCCACCCAAGATCAGCACAGTTTTAGTATTCTGTCTCTAACAAAGACAGGCTCCTCTCTGCCAACACAGGGACTCCCTCTCATTCTGCAGGATCTACTTTTATTGAACTCTTCTAAGTTGACATTTGTCTAGCAGCTTGTCAACAGTTGTTTTAGGAAAGTATTGTTAACAGTTGCCCACTGGTTAGTACTCACTTTCTCCTTTATCCCACAGTTTAAATATAGCTCACTTTGTCATAGATGCAGTTAGATTTTGCCATTTAACCACCTGAAAGCATAATTAGAAGTTTTTGAAAAGAATCAATAGAGAAAATGAAAGTTTTTATGTAGATTTATTTGTAACTCAAACTTGAGTCAGTCAATATCTCAGTTGTTGAGAGCAACTGAACTGAAAAATCTTACCATCTTTCAGACTACAAGTTAGAGTTAAAAAGAGCTGTATAATTGGCATATTAAGGCAAAGCTCTTTTCTATCTCAAAACCCATTTTTCACTTAAAAAGGAAATCTACTTGACTAAATATAGTACTTGGAGATATAGAATTCATCTAATGCAAGGAGTTAAAGAAAAATTAGAAAACAAATCAAACTTCCATATCTATAAAAGAGGAAAATTACCTTTTACATACAAAAATGTAATTCAGCTGACTTATTAAAAGCAGGTGTATTATCATATATGTTATAAATATGTTTAAAATTATTTTCCACTGTTTCATTTCCTACATGTTAAATAAAACCCCAGCAATTCATCTTAAAATACATATGACTGTGATATAATACTGAGCAATCACAATGCAATTCAATTCAGGTTTCTCTATAATTCTATGCTACATTTATTACGATATTGCTTGTTTTGGCCTCTTTGTTCTTTAAAACGGATGATCTTTCCTTCTCTTCCTCTTACCTCACTTCAAATTGCAGGGATCATGGTTAAAATTAAAATATAGAAGATTCATATTTAGATACAGTGGTTTTATGTTTGCTGACAATCCCAAATATTGCTTTTTAGTGCTTACCTAAATTTTCCAGAAAAGTCTGGGGCCTTACACTAAATGGCTAACCAAGAAAACAACATTTCTTCAAAGACTTCTGTTAGAAACCGAAGCAAATTATGTTTATTATTCAGTAGTACACTATTTTTACTTATATAAAAATACTTCCCTTTATCCTGGCAAAAATAGCTTGGTAAAATTGATGCTAATGAAAGATCTACCATGCTTAACCTATAATTTTGAGTATTTCCACATAGAACTCCGTGAATGGGGAATCTACTATCTAGTTTGACTATCAGAACAATTTCCAAAAATAAATCTCTGGTAAAGCTCTACTAAATATAATTTGGTGTTTCCTTGAATGCACTTTAATCTCAAGATTCCTTCTTTTCCTATAAAAACTCTGCTTTTTGAACTTCTATTTACTAAGGCTCGATAGACAGAAGTTTACTTTGTCTTTCCACAGAAATAGGAGTGTTCTTCTTTGGTATGAACATGTGTGGGCATTATAGAATGGGCCTAACAGATGTCTAAAGCTTAAGAGAAAAGAAATTCTTATGGGAAATAACTCTCTTAAGGTAACACAAAGTAGAGATTGGACAAAAGATTGTGAATACATAAAATCAGGACCAAAGGCTGGGAGTGTTTGAGTACTAATTGGGACGAACCATTCTGATGTCCTTCTGTTCAGGCCCAGGTTCTCATATCAGAAGCCTAAGGAGAGGGTTGCACTATAAAACACACACACACACACACACACACACACACACACACACATGCAAATATAAAGTATGACTACATACATATGAAACCCAAACAAAACCAAATAAAGAATTTCCAAGACTGTGACTGAATTTGGTAGCATTAGAACCTCATTTACTCAATTAAAACTTATTTCTAATATCTATTTTTGCCAGTAAACCCTCTGGCACAACTTCTAATAACACTATTAAGTGCTTAAGTAACCATCTCTAGAGTTTTAATTCAGCCTGGGTGTGGTGAGATTACACACCTGTAATCTCAGCACTTTGGGAGGCTGAGGCGGGAGGGTTGCTTGAGCCCAGGAGCTCCAAACCAGCCTGGGCATCATAGAAAGGCCCCGTCTCAGCACAAAATAAAAAATTAGCTGGGCATGGTGGTGCCGACCTACAGTCCTCGCTACTTGGGAGGCTGAGGCAGGAGGATCACTTGAGGCCAGGAGGTCAAGGCTGCAGTGAGCCATGATCATGCCACTGCACTCCAGCCTGCACTTCACCCTGTCTCAGCAACAACAACAACAACAACAAAATAGAGTTTTAATTCCTGATTAGAGAGCCATAGCTGTTCAAAGCTGTAGCTATAGGTTGACTTAACATGCACGTACATCAACTCTTCACAGGGAGAATTTTTACATAAATGTACCTGTGAGTGCAACATCCCTAGGGCTATTGGCAGAGTGGAAGTAGTTTAGCTGTTTCATGACTTTCAGCAGGTCTGATAGCTGATAGCCGTCATAGATCAAAGACTTATAAGCCAGGAGAAAGGAATTGGCAGATGCTTCGAGGTACTGAGAGGATGCTGTCTGTGAGCATCTTTGAGCTACACCAGAGGACTCCCAGAACTGCTAGCAAATCATGTTTAAAGAAGATAGTGTAGAGATCCTGCAAGAGACGGTGAGGGCAGAGGCAGATATGCTGTTGCTAGTTCTTGTCTTGACCCCACTGTATTTTTTTCCAGACTAACGTGGCCTTGAGATATAAGATTTACAAATAAAAAGTTTCTGTGTGAGCATATAGCGGGGACTCAGTAGATACTACTTATCTCCCTAATCTATCTTTGGTTGTTGAGTTCTTTTCTGAAAATTTTGGAAATTAGGACTCCAACTACCCTAGGATAACAGATCTTTGGATATAAGAGAAAAATTTAGATAGTTTCGGTAAAGCTGTCCTTTATTTGCGTATCCATTTCCATAGCCTATCTAGCCTATGGTTAAAGAAAGAATCTGCACACCTGTGCCTAACAGAAACTTTTCCAGGTATGGATACTTCTTTTTGGTGCACTAAAGACTCAGACTCAGGAAACTATGGCCATCAAGTTGCAGAAAGTGTTGGATAGAGCTAAACAATCTTCATGGACAGCTACTAAAGTCTGAAACTTGTGGTTCCCTGACACTACTACTAAACTTTCCTTTTGTGGTCATTGCCCCAGAGATAAGGACTCCTAGTTAACACCATCACATTACCAAGAAGCCTGGGGTAAAGGCAATGATTAAAAGCAAATAAAATGGGGATGCAAGAAGCCTTTCTCTCTTTCTCTCCAGTTGTTCTTTCCTAAAATAAAAATAATACTCTTTTGATGAAGAAAAAGTACAAATGAATACTTTTAGAAACAGCTTTTATTTAAAAAATCATTTACTACCTGGAAATCAAGATGGTTTAAAAGCAGACCATCTTTGTAATGATAATGGATACACAGTGATAGGACACTTTGATTTCCTGAGGGCACTGAGGTGGCCTCATCAAAATATCAGCAGCCTTCCCCAGAACCATGAATCACTGTATAATTTCTCTCCAAGTGCTTTCCTGTTCACAAAAGAAAATAAGTGAATGCAATTGCCAGGAAGGATTAGAAATGGCAGTTCATCATCTTTGTCAACCTTGCTCTCATTGTTAGTCGTGAAGAAGTACTTAGAAATGAGAAATGAGCAGGAGGACTTTCATTTTTCATTCTGTACTCCTGGGTATAATTTTCTTAGGCAAGAGCATTGATTCATTTAAATTTTATAAATATAATTAAATAAAAGTGGCTACTGATGGCCAGTGGTGAACTAATCTTTAAGGGGCACAATGCTTTGAATCTCAATGTTGAAGATGTTATCAGCGAATAAGCATTTAACATCTAATCTGTTAGTATCTTCACAATTTTTAAGTTAAATTTTAGCCATGCTAAATGAAAAGACACTATCTATTCCATGCCAAAACTATCTCCAGGCCTCTGCAAATGGTTGACTAAATGATAGGAAGCAGAGAATTCGATGCATCTGCAAAATATTTTGATTCAGTAAAAAATTCTAAATGATAATTCTTTTTGTCTTATAGTTTTACATTTTTAAAGTAAGCTATACTTGACATACAACAAATTGTACATATTTAAAGTATCTAAGTTTTGGTATATGTATATACTCGTAAAATAATTCTAATCAAAGTAGTGAACATATATATCTATCATCCCTGGAACTTTCTCTTGTTTCTCCTGGCCCTCCTCACCACCTTCCCCAGGAAAACATGGGTCTGTTTTCTACATGAGGTGTTGTGGGTTTTTTTTTTTTGACAATTTTACATAAATAGGATCACACAATGTGTACCCTTTTATCTGGCTTCATATATATAATTATTTTGAGATGTTTTGCTGTGCACGTCAATATTTCATTCCACTTTAATGCTAAATAGTATACCATTATAGAGATGTACAACAGTTTGCTTATCCATCCATCCATCCACTCACTTCTTTTTTTTTTTTTTTTTTTTTTGAGATGGAGTGTAGCTCTGTCCCCCAGGCTGGAGTACAGTGGCGTGATCTCAGCTCACTGCAACCTCCACCTCCCAGGTTCAAGCAATTCTCTTGCCTCAGCCTCCCAAGTAGCTGGGATTAGAGGCACCTGCCACTACACCCGGCTAATTTTTGTATTTTTAGCAGAGACGGGGTTTTGCCATGTTGGCAAGGCTGATTTCGAACTCCTGACCTCAAGTGATCCGCCCGCCTCGGCCTCCCAAAGTGCTGGGTTTACAGGTGTGAGCCACTGCACCAGGCCATCCACTCACTTCTTGCTGGGCATTTGGGTTGTTCCACTTTGGGGCTATTATGAATAATGCTGTTATGAATATTTGTGGACAAGCCTTTGTATGTCTATATGCTTTCTGTTCTCTTGAGTAAATCCCTAGGAGTAAGATAAATGGGTCATATTGTAGGTGCATGTTTAACTTTTTAGAAGACAGATAAACTACATTACCACTAGCACTTGTGAGCATTCCTGTCACTCCACCTCCTCACCATACTGGGTATGATCAGAATGTTAACTTAGTCAGTTTACCAGGAGTGTAACAGTATCTCATTATGGTTGAATTTGCATTTTCTTCATGACTAATATATGGGGTATTTTTCTTTGTGCTTATTTTCCCTTTGACATCTTTGTTGGTGGAAGTGTCTGCTCAAACTCTTGTCCATTCTTTAAATAGGTTGTTTATTTTCTTATTATTCAGTTTTGAGAGCACTTCACATATTCTAAGTACAAGTTTTCTCCTCTTCCTGTCTTAGTTCATTTGTGATGCTATAACAAAATACCTTAGACTGGGTAATTTATAAATAGCATAAATATATTGCTCACAGTTCTGGAGGTTGAAAAGTCTAAGATCAAGGTGTCTGCAGGTTCAATGTCTGGTAAGGGCTGTTTTCTGCTTCCAAGATGGTGCCCTGTTCCTGCATGCTCCAGAGGAATAAATACTGTGTCCTCCCAAGGTGGAAGGGACAGTAGAGGTAAACTCACGCTCTCAAGACTTTTCTAAGGCAGGAATTTATTGATGAAGGCAGAGCCAGCATGGCCAAGTCATCTCTTAAAGGCCACACCTCTTAATGCTGCTGCATTGGAAATTTAGTTTTAACATGAATTTTAGAGAGGACACAAACATTCAATCCATACCATTCCCTCCCCCATATTAGCTATATAACTATATTTTCCTGTCAGTGTCTTTAAAAGACCAAAATTTTCAAATTTAATGAAGTCCCACTTAATTTTTTTGTGGATTATGTTTTTGGTCTCATATCTAGAAAACCTTTGCCTAATCCAAGAGTACTAAGATTTTTTTCCTTGTTTTCTAGAAGTTGTATCATTTTATATTTAGATCTATGATGCATTGAGTTAATTTTTGTACATGGTGTGAGGTATGAATTAAATAATTTTCATTTGAATACCTAATTTTTAGTACAATTTTCTAAAAATACGATATTTTCCTCCATTGCTTAACCTATAGCATTATTAAAAATCAATATTCTACATATTCATGGGTCTATTTCTATTCCATTGATTAACTTGTCTTTTATTACACCAATGACACACACTATATTAATAATTGTAGCTTTATAATCAGTCTTGAATTCTGGCACTGTTATTCCTCCAACTTTGTTCTTTCTTTTCTTTTAAAATTTCCCTGGCTAGTCTAGATTCATTGGATTTCCACATTAATTTCAAATCAGCTTGTTGATTTCTACCAAATAAACAATGCCCGCTGTGAGTTTGGTTTGGATTTTATTGACTCTATAAATCAATTTGGGGAAAATTGACAACTTTACTAAGTCTTCAATTTATGAAGCTATTATAAATAATATTTAATTTCAATTTAATGGAAGTTATTTTTATATTGATATTGTATGCTGCAGTCTCACTGCATGCAATTATTTCTATTAGATATTTATGCAGATTTCATTGGAATTTATACATAGACAGTTCTGTCATCTTTAAATAAATATATCTTCTTCATACTCAATACTGTACTTCTTTTTTTTGTTGTTGCACTGGCTAGAATCTGCACTATACAATTCGAACAGGTAAGAGTAGATAACTTCTCATAATCATGATATTAGAGGGAAAATATTATTTTTTAAATATAACCATTAAGTTAGCAGTAAGTTTTTAAAAGATGCTTTTTATCACACTGAGGAAGTTTCCTTTCATTCTCGATTTGCTGAGAGTGTTTGTCAGGAATTCACATTGCAGTTTTGTCAAATTCTTTTTCAGCATCTATTGAAATAATCATTTTTTTAGTTTGTTAATATTGTAAATTATAGACACTGATTTTCTAAAGTTAAACTAACTGCATTCCTGAGATAAGCCCCACTTGATCATAATACATTATCATTTTATACACTGTTAGATTTGATTTGCTGGCATTTTCTTTAGAAATTTTGCACCAATGGTCATCAGAGATATTACTCTGTATTTTTTTTCTTTGTAATGCCTTTCCCTGGCTTTGATACTGGGGTGATGCTGGCTCATAGAATATTTGTGGAAGTCTTCCTTCTTTTGTCTTCAGGAAGAATTTGCTTTGAATTTGTATAATCTCCCCGTTGTATGTTTGGTAGAATCGAAGGCGAAACCATCTGGGCCTAGAACATTCCTTGTGATAAATTTTTTAACTGTAACTTTAATGTGTTTAACAGATACAGGGTTATTTAGAGTACCTATTTCTTCCTGAGTAAAATTTGGTTGTTTTTATCTTTCATGAAAATTGTTCATTTCACATGCGTGTTATTTTTTTCACAATGTTTCTATATTATTCTCTACTATCAGAAAAATTTGTAGTTATGTCCCTTCTTTCTTGATGTTGATAATTTGTATTTTCTCTCTTTATTTCTGATTAGCCTGGCTAGAGGTTTATTGATTGTATTGACTTTTTTAAAAGAACTACATTTTGGTTTCATTTATTTTTTCTATTGTTTTCTGTTTCTATTTTACTGTTTTCTGCTCTGATTAATATCATTACCTTTTGCTTACAGGGGATTTAGTTTACTCTTCTTTTTCTAATTAAATGTTATTGTTAAGGTAGATGTTAAGGCTATTGATATGATATCTTTTTTGCTATCTAACATAGATATTTAGTGATTCAATTTCTGTGTACATACTGCATCAGTAGAATCCTGCTATTTTGATATCATATGTTTTTATTTTTTATTTAAAATATTTTCCAATCTCATTTTGCATTCTTCCTTGTCTCATAATTGCTTGGGCAATTGTAGGGCTCATCTCATTCATCCCAGGTATCTCTGAGATCACTATCTATTTTACCTAATGGCCAGTGTTTCCTAAACTATTGTCTAATATATTTTGCCTGTTTGGTTGTTGTTGTTTCAGATGGGAATGTAAATCTTGTCCCTGTTACTCCATCTTGATCAGAATTGAAAGTGCCTTAATATTGGTTTCTTTTATTATGAACTGTTAGAAAGAAAAAAAAAGAATACATTGAATGCAAATAGGTGAGGATTTTTTCTGTTTTGTTTATTGTTGTATCCTT
Source organism: Gorilla gorilla gorilla (assembly GCF_029281585.2). NCBI lineage: Eukaryota > Metazoa > Chordata > Mammalia > Primates > Hominidae > Gorilla > Gorilla gorilla. The sequence goes on along the minus strand of NC_073227.2, from coordinate 29,349,443 downwards.
GGAGCCTCAACAATGTCTGGCATGCATTATAGTAGACATTTAAATACATAGTTCTCGATTGAATTCAATTACTGTCTATGTGTACTGAGTGATTTATTAAGATTTCCAGCATTATTTCTAATATTTAGAATTATCCTAAAAAGCTGGTGATGTTAACTGTCTTTTGCAGAGAGAAAAACTAAGCCTCAGCGAGGTTACATGTCTTACTCAAGGCCGAAGAGGTCATGTCCTGATCCAAGCAGTTCTGACTACTCAGCCTTCATACTTCCTCCTAAGCCATATTATTGTGCCAATGAGAAAAGCTTGGGGGGAACTATCAGTTAAACTTGGAAGAAAATATTTAAATCTTAGATCATTGAATTCCTTAAAGCAAATGCCATTTTTAATGTAGAATGCATATTACTCATTAGTAATGCCTATTACCTTATTAGTTGGCTATGGGGCTTTGTGAACATGAACAACACACCTCAAAATATAGGAGTTTAGAATTTCTTCCTAGTTTATTAAAAAAAACAGTATCACCACTTCTACAAATTTATGTAAAAAGATGATGATATTGGGCAATGGTTAAGAACATGGGCTCTGAAATTGAATATCTCAAATGCTAATCACAGCTCTATTACTTAGTGTCTTAGGCAAATCTTCCCAAGTCTTATTTCTGTTTGTATAAATGGTAATGTTAATAACACCTACTGTGTTAGTTACAGTAGGCCAGCCTTGGCTCAAAAATCTCAGTGGCTTAAGGGAATTAATGTATATTTCTCATGTATGTCACAGTTTTACATGTGTTAGGTGGCTCTCATGCATAGCTCTTTCCGCGCATTGACTCTGATATCCTGGGTGTCTCCAAATAATTGTTTCATGATCCCCTAGAATCTCTTTGAGCAGAGAAAGACAGTTTAGAGCATCTCTTGCACTTTCATAACCATTTTAGCCCTGAAGCTATTAACAACATTCCTGTTCACATTCATTGGTAAAATCCAGTCATGAGTATTCACCAAAATGGTGTGGATACAGGGAAATGCAGTTCCTGGCTAGACAGCTTCTTCCAAGCAAGCGTTTCACAATATTGAAGGTGAAGCTGACTGTGTACAGCTGCCATCTAATAGGATTCTTATGAAGACAACACAGAATCTATGTAGTCTGTAACATCTGTCAAATACCATGCTCTTAAAAATTGTGAGTTATTATTATTATTACTTAATCAATATATTGACCTGAATAAATTCAAGAATCTTTAGCTACATCTAGGGTTCTGTGCTTACCTATTTATTGAAAGAGATTAGGAAACTCAGCTAAGTGGTATAAAGTTGTGTCCGATGACAATTTTTCAAGGGTTGAAGCATGAATTGTTCTGTTGAAATAAGTGTACAATATAGAAAATAATAGATAGGTAAGCAAGGGAGCAAAAATAGTTATAAAGGTTATAAGAGCAGAAATTTATTACCTGCAGATATAGCCAACTCTTCCCTCCTCTCCCAACGTTTACATGCATTTATCTAACAAATACTAGTCCACTCATTCTGCCCCTACCTGGTAACATCTCTCAGAATCAACTTTTTCTTTCTATTGTCATTTCAAACTTTTGAGATTCAGCCCTCCAGGATCACCAGCATAGAGCTTCCGTGTTCCAGTCCAGACTATATTACTGACAAGTGACTCCTTCCAAAAGATGGCTTTCTTATGCCCTCACTGGGATTAAGAACGTCCAATAGCTCTTTATTAACTAATGAATCAAGTTCAAACTGCTCCTCCTCACTCCCAGGACTGCAATCAACTGGCTTCACCTGACATATCAATGGAATAATATTTATCAAAACTTCTTTCCATACCCTCCAGAGCAGATTCTTCACTTCAACCTTCTCTTCTAAATATGCCCTTGAAATTTTCTCCTATTTACATGCTTTTGTATTTATAGTATTTCTCCTTAAAATAATGTCTTCTAAGGTTCCTTGGCAGAGGCAATATGTACATTTCCTTCGAAGGCCATTTATCAGTTAGGATTCATTTATCTGCACATAATAGAAAACACAAAGTAACAGTAGCTTAAACTGACGGATATTAATTTCTCTCTCATAAAGGAAGTCTGGAGGTACACAAAATAGGGCTGGCATGCCAGCTCTGCTCTCATGAGGCACTCTCTAATCTTTCTCTCCCACCATCCTAGAGTAAAGTGACTCAGTAAATTAGGACCCACAGGCATATCTGGCCCAGACTGCATTTGTAGGGCCTGCAAAATTAAAAATTTTATTTTTCTTTTTAAAGGAGTATATAAAAAGAAGATCAAGCAAAAATAGAAAAATATGAAAGAGAGCAAGTGTGGGCTATAAAGCCTAAAATATTTATTTTGTCTGTTACAGAAAGTTTGGAAACCCCTGCCCTAGAACATAGCTTTTACTCACAAGTTCAGCTCATGGTCAAACACAGCTCTTGGAGCTCCAGCCATTATGCTTACATTCCAGGTAGCAGAAAGACAAAAAGAGGAAAAGGCAAGGAGGGCATGACTCTCAGCTGAAGGAGTTCCATTTAAAGAGCTTTGGTAAAGTCTCACACATCACTTCTAACATACCATAGATTAAATTTTCCCAGAGGACTAGATTCAGCTGTATCATATTGGGAAATATGGAATATTTAATTGGGAAGATTATCACTTTTAATATAAATTGTGGTTTATTATAAACAAAGATGGATGTTGCATAGGCAAGTGTTCATCTCCGTCGCAGATCTGATAATGGCACATTTAAGCTCTTTAGGTCACTGTTCCAACATGAATGAAATGAGAATCCTAGCAATAGAGGATGACACAGGGGTTGTGCAATGAAAATGTGCTATAACATAAGAGCTGGGCATGATTCAGAAATGGGTTAAAGATACAATAAATAATGACCATTCAGCATATACTCTGGGAATCGTTTTACCTTAAGTTTCTGTGGGGGATTTAGTTTTTAATATTTAATTTTTATGAATACATAATAGTTATATATATTTGTCATTTCTGTGATATCTTGATACAAGCACACAATGTGTGATGATCCAATCTGGGTAGCTGGGGTATCCATCATGTAAACCATTTATCACTTAGTGGTGAACTGAGAATTGATATTAGAATTGGCTACATAGAAGTCATGTTTGATCTTGACAAAGAAAATTTTAGTATATATAAGGGCAAACAACTTGATTACAATAAATTCGAAGAATAATGGAGATGATGCAATTCATCGCAGCAATAGGATAATTTCTGTTTTTTGTACTGCAAGCCAGTCAATGTATTTCTTACCTTTTTTTTCCATTTTTTTTTTTTAACTACTAACTGGCCCTTCAATTTGGTGACAAGTGTAAATCCTTGAGTTAGAGTGTGGGTCTTTGGCTGTAAGTCTCTGATACTTAGAGCACTACCTGACCACCCATGGTGGGTACTGAGTGGATATACCTGATGAAAGAACTCATGATGTGTAATGTTGTACCTTTGGCTTTTTGTAGTCATGTTTACATGACTGAGTGCTCAAGGAGCTGTATTTTTAGCTCCCAAGAGGTGGTAAAATATGTGTTTCTAAGCTCTTTTTGAATCTGGGGTTTTCCCAGAATTCTAAAGGTTCTAGGAAGCCAGATTCAAGATAAGCAAAATATAGATGGATTTATGATTTGCATGTTGTTGTCCAGACAATGGGATAATTTGTTTAGTATATAGAGAGCTATAAGAAATTGAGAAGAACCAACAATTCATAGAAAAGCAAGTAAAGCATATATATATATATATACACACACATATATATATGAATATACACGTATATATGTATATATATAAAGAGAGAGAGAGGGACAGAGAGAGAATTAACAAAGAAATACAAATGCCCTTTAACCACATAGAAAAAGTGCTCAATGTCATTCATAATAGAAATGCAAATTAAAATAACACTGAAAATACAATTTTTGTCATCTATCTATACAAAATATGAAAATACACTCAGCTGGCAAGGTTTCAGGAAAATAAATACTTTTATATGTTTCTTTGTGACATTTGAAAATGGTGCAACTCCTACGGAAGGAAATTTGGCAGTAATGTATGAAATAAATTATAGATGTATTTACCCTTTGAGCCAACAATTCTACTACTAGGAGTCTAGCCTGTGCATACACCTGCGCAAATATCAAATGCCATGTGTTTAAGGAGTTAATTAGGATATTGTTTGTGATGACAACAACCCAATGTCCAGCAAGTAAGGAATAGTTGAATCAATGATGACCATACACAGCCATTGTAAAATTAAAGAATGAAGAACTTCCTTAAATTAGTGGTCCCCAACCCTTTTGGCACCAGGGACCAGTTTTGTGGAAAAGACAATTTTTCCACAGACAGGGTTGGGGGGTGGTGATTGTTTCGAGAGGAAACTGTTCGACCTCAGATCATCAGGGATACGCAACATAGATCCCACGCATGCGTAGTTCACAATAGGCTTCGCTCTTGTATGAGAATCTAATGCCGCGGTTCATCTGACAAGTGGCGGAGCTCAGGTGATAATGATCACCGCTGGCTTTTGCTCACTTCCGCCTGTGCAGCCCAGTTCCTAACAGGCCACGGACCAGGACCTGTCTGTCTGTGGCTTGGGGATTGGGGACTCATTCTTTAAATAATGACAGTGGGAAAATCTCCTGGGTATATCTGAGTAAAAATAAACAAACTGCAGACAAGCCTATACAGTATATTGATGTCTGCATTAGAAAAGTGGAATTAATTAGAAATTAGAAACCAAAAAAAAAAATGGCTTATATTATGAGTTTGGTGGGGCAGTGATAGAAGCAAGACTTCCTTTGCTTTCCTATGTTGTTTGAGTTTTGTATAATGATCTTATTTATTTTTTAAAAATGAGAGAATGGAAGAAAAGAAGTTAGAGATAGTGAATATAGACACATTAGGTGAGTGGCTCTAATGGAAAGTGAAGAAATTAGACAGTAAGTTAGAAGGAGATGTAGGGTCAACAGTTTCCTAAATTTTATTTTATTTATTTATTTTGAAACGGAGTCTAGCTTTGTCACCCAGGCTGGAGTGCAGTGGTGCTATCTGGGCTCACTGCAACCTCTGCCTCCCAGGTTCAAGCAATTCTCCTGCCTCAGCCTCCCAAGTAGCTGGGGTTACAGGCGTGTGCCACCATGCCTGACTAATTTTTGTATTTTTAGTAGAGACAAGTTTTCACCATGTTGGTCAGGCTGGTCTCGAACTACTGACCTCAAGTGATCTGCCCATCTCTGCCTCCAAAACTGCTAGGATTATAGGCATGAGCCACGGCACCCAGCCTATTTTGCTTTTATATTAATCTTCAATATAGAAGTATTTACAGTATTGTGCAGGCTGATGGAACTGATCTAACAGAAAAGTGAAATTTGAGCATGGAGGAGAGAAAGGGCTAAGTCCCGACAATGTTGTCCCCGTGCAAGGAGAACTTTTCAGAGCCTATGCACAAGGCTAGAGGGTGTCCTTAGGTGAAAGCCCATACCATTCAGTTCATTCACAGCAAGGAAGAAAAAGCAGTGATACAAGCACAGAGGGAGGGCTGTGGACTGAATCGTGCCCCTCAAAATTAATATGCTGAAGCCCTAATCCTCAATGTGATGATAGATGAGGCCTTTGGGAGATAATTCAGTTTAGATGGGCTCATGGAGGTGGGTCCCTTGTGCAAGATTGGTCCCCCTATAAACCAAAGAGCTTGCTCTATCTCTCGTCACCGTGTGAGGACACAGAGAGAAGACAGTCATCTGCAAAGCAGGAGAGGCCACACCAGATCTCACCCATGCTAGCACTCAGATGTTGGGCTTCTCAGGCTCCAGAACAGCAAAAAAAAAAAAAAAAAAAAAAAAAAAAAAAGTCTTTTGTTGAAGACATCCATTCTATGGTATTTAGTTATGGCAGCCCAAGTAGACTAAGGGAGGTAAAGGCCTGATGTGATTGTGGGAAACTGTGGAAGTCATTAGTTACCGTTGTAATTTTAATAAAATCATGATTTTCTTATACAGGTAGAGTTACTTAGGACTCGATTGATGATATCAGTGTCACTAGGATTTATGGCTAAAATCCACCTCCTATGACAAGCTACACTTAACTCTTGTGTGAAAGAACAAAGGTTTCTTTCACAAGTCTTCTAACAAAGGTATTTCCTTTGGCAAACATTATTAATTTTAAGTTTACAGTCCATAGTCCTTAGAACTATTTAATCTTCTAATATTACAGAAAGGCTCTTTTTCCTTTCTAGCAAGTAGATTTTTAGACAGAAACAAAACTGAGTGATAACAAGATACAAAATGAGTTGAAAGATGTAACTTAAATGTTACGGTAACAAGGATGTGAATTTTATATTCATTAACTACTGTGTTGATTAACAAGAAATAATGACCAACTTGAGTCCTTTCTTTTTTCAAAGCACCCAAGACAGCAGATTGCCTTTATTTCAAACTTCTTCATTAGATACGTATTAAGACCGATAGTCTGAATTTAGGTCCATTTTTCTGCCAGGGCAGAATTACAGAATGTGGGGCTAGTAAATTTCTAATTTGATTCAATTAAGTTCTCATCAATTTCTTATTGTGTGGGTAACCACACACACAATTTTATACTCACAAATGGTCTTAGAGGAATAACCACTTGAGCCATGTTGATATTTCTTGTTCCCTTTATGCTTATAAACTCCTCCAATGCATACATGCAAACACACACATAATCACCCAACTCTATCACTCCCTCCTCTAAGACAGGGGTAATGTCTTTGACTAAGGTCTAAGTACTTGGTCTGTGTCCCCAGGTTGGAACCAGGTGAACTGAGATCACAGTCAGGGGAGCCATCCCAGAACATCAGAATCAATGGTGGCTTTGCAAGTGACCCAACATACTTGCTTTCCTAACTGGCCTCTCTGCCTCAGTCCTGCCTCCCTCTCAGCCATTGGTACAGTGTATCCAGACGACAAATGGAGCCAAGCATTACCCTCATTAACACTCCCACTATCCTTAAATCAGTCTCAAACTTTCTGGAGTTCTACATACCCTATGTGTTTGCTGGAACTCCATGCTCCTTTGAACTAGAAGATTGGCTCCAATCCCTGCACACTGCCCTGTGAAAAGTCTCATACCATCTCCAAGGGGTCTGCAAGTGCTAGAGTCATTCTCCCTTTGCTGAATAACATTTGACTCTACATACTGACGGTGACAGGCAATTCTATCATTGCCCTGATATGACAACAGATATAGAACTTGTATTTCCACAAATAAAAACAAAACACTACAAATGCATTTCTCTCTTTTGTCTTTGTGGTAGCTAGTACTGAATATTATTAGGGTGTTATAAAAGGACATTTCCAACACAGTGAAACAAATAACTTAAAATCCATGTTTTAATAATTCCTTTGTCCTCCCTTTATAATTTTATTCCTGCTTTTTTATTTCCCCTTTTCTCATTTTTCCAGTGTCCCCAAACCATAAATCCCTGTTCATTTCCAATGCAGAGCAACTCATCCTCCTCTTTTCTTTACTTCATTACTCTCCTTAGTCTTGCCTCTGAACTAAAAGTTTGGATATGTTCGTAACCAAAGCTTCCTTCCAAACAGGGATTCTGGGACTAATTACTAATAAAGTATAATTTTTTCACCTCAACATTCTAAATTTTTTTTCTGGTCTTGCCTTATGTCAACCATGTCCTTTTTCAAAACTTAACATATTTGCTTTCACCAAATCAACTTCTCGGAACTCCTAGAATGGTCCTGCGTCTTCTCATTCTAGACTTCTGCAGACATTGCTGTCTCCCTGGAAGCCTTTTCACTTGAGACCCTTCTCTGTTCACCTAGATAACTCCTACTAATCTCTCAGGATTCAATTTAAAATTCATTTTCCAGGAGCCAGAAGATGGGTCCTGAAGCTCCATTTATGTGGTTTTTGGAGCTATTGAAAACAGAGAGTTTTCAATATTTAATTCCCACTTCCCAGGACAAACTTTGCACATAGGAGTATTTTAACAGACAGTTAAATGCATAAATGCATGAAGGAAGAAAGAATATCAGGGTTTTGCTAAATTGTTTATTCCAAAACTATAAAACCCTCTCTAATTCACAGCCAAAGTCTTTGATCAAACTAGATCTTTCTCTTCATATAATCTTCTTAGCCTTTTTCTGCATTTAGACTTTTGAGAACATTTCAAATTTAGGGACCAAGAAATAATTATTATATAGATTGCACACTTATGTAATTCCTCCTAAGCAAAATATTTTGGTTCGAATAAAGCTACTGGGAAAGATATTTCTAAGCTAGCAATTTATCTTTTAATGCTGTATACTCAAAGCCAATTTAATTCACATTTTCTTTTACTGTACCTAAATTTGACATGTTAAAGGCAGTGCAGTTTTCCATTCAGCAAAGTTTTAGTGTTCATCAAAACAGATTGATCATTCATATTGCCACTCAGAGATAAATAAAATAATTTGGCAAATTGAATTGTGCTGTCCTTTTCAGTAGGGATAAATTGTTATTTGCTGTGATTTGTCACTTTACTTGGCCTTTCTTAATGTTGTTTACTTCAGCTTCTTTTTTTTCTTCTGTAGTATCACAGTTGGAATTTGGTCCAGTTCTTAAGAATAATATTTTTTGAACTGATACAGGAAAAACAATGAATAATGCATCTTGACAGTGGAATTTCACTTCTTATATTTAAATATTTTTTAAATTAGTAAAATAATTAGCATTTGGTAAAGGTATTATATGTCAGAACGGTGTAAGCATGCCTTGGCCTTGGATAAACGTAACTGTCATCATTGGATGCGTAAACATTACGTAGGTGGATGAGAAGTGTGGCGTTAATTTAGTCACCCAAATATGGTTTTAGTAGTGTCAGTATTCTATATTCCAGATTATTAACTCCATTACTCACCTTGCTGTCTGTCCAATATCTTAGCAATTGCTGACTCCAGCATCCTCTGTTTTTTGTTCTCTGAAGGTTGTTATTTTGGTATAGATTGTTCTTTATAATACACAATGTCATAAAGCATATGGTTCCTTAGCCTAAAGGCAAAGAGTAGAATTCAATAAATATGAACATTGTCATAGATTTAAGCTACTGAGTGAAAATCATTACATCAAAGGTTAAGCCATTAGGCAGCAGTTTCCTGATTTTCATAACATGAAGAGATTCACTGAGTGTTCGTTGAGTAGTATTTAGTCTATGATTTGGAGGGGAAAATGCCCAGAATTCATAAAAATAGTACTTGATTTTTTTAAGTCCTCTTACTATTATTCCCAAGTACTTGAATTTTTTTTTCTTTTTTTTCTTTCTTTTTTTTTTTTTTTGAGACGGAGTTTCACTTTTGTTGTCCAGGCTGGAATGTAGTGGCGCGATCTTGGCTCACTGCAACATCTGCTTCCCAGGTTCAAGCAATTCTCCCACATCAGCCTCCCAAGTAGCTGGGATTGCAGGCATCTGCCACCATGCTCGGCTAATTTTTGCATTTTTAGTAGACACAGGGTTTCACCATGTTGGTCAGGCTGGTCTCGAACTCCTAACCTAAAGTGATCCACCCACCTTGGCCTCCCAAAGTGATGGGATAACAGGTGTGAGCCACCGCGCCTGGCCAAAGTACTTGATGCTTTTAATGGCCTGGAATATAACATCAAAATAGTTCCTGCCATAAATCTAGTTTTGAAAGAAATTAGGAGTAAATACATTTTTAAAAACTTTGATAATAAAGAAAAATAATAAATTATGTGTTAGGAGCTCAACAACTCTGAAGCAGTTCAGTTCATGAGCAATACACTTACTAGTCAATATTCAGTAAAAATATCAGGGTCCAAGTCAGGAAGATACGGATCACACAAACTGGGTAATTTGAAAAGAGTTTAATAAAGGAACTATTTACAAAGGGTGTAGGGAAACCATAAGGAAAGCTACGGTCTCTCTGGCTGGCAACAGCAGTGCAAACTGGGCCTCCCCGAGAACTGAAGGAGTGAAGAGGGAAGAGTTATTGGAACCCAGGTTTGGGGGTGGGGGCATCGGGTAGACAGGTCCAAGGAATGGAACTGTAGCCTTTGGTCAAGGAGTGTACCTTACCCAGTCGCAGCCAAGCCTCAGGGAGGGATCTTGAATACCTCACCTCCCTCCAGCTCAGGCCAGGCACTCCCTAGGCTGAGCCCAACCAGAAGCCAGAGGACACAGGCACTTTTTAACTCTTCTGGTCCACCTCCCAGGACGGAGAGCAAAGTGTGTAGAAGTATACAGTATATGTTGCTATAAATATATATAAATATATGCCCCCCACATATATATACATATACATACACACACAAAAGGTACATCTAATACACTTATATAAATATGTATATACAGCGATGTACCACTCAGTAACCATGAGAAACAATGAAATGTGTCTTGATAGAGCAAAAGAATAAAAAATGCTTTTCTATGACTTCAATTATGCTTAGTATTGAATCATTTCCTAATTTATTTTGAACATAAAGGTATGTTCAAAATATTCAGCTGTGTTTCAAAATCTTATGAGTTTCCAGAAGGAAGAACATCCTCTACACTGTCAATATTTTCCTTTTTTTCTTTATTTCCCAGACACTTGCCGTGTGTAAACACACACCGCTGATAACAAATTTGCCAAGGGCTCTATCTATGGGTTGCTATTCGGGAACTGTATGACTGTGACATAAAGTGACAGGAAGATTTATTCTCATCACTTTAGAAGTACAGCAGACTCTCTAACCTGTGTTTCTGTTGGGGCAATCATATGTGGTAGGAATCTAAAGATGAATGCTGGTAGCTGAGCTTCCTGCTCTGGCCAGTAGAATCTGAATAATTCTTATTGGTCTTCCACTTTTTTTTTTCTTTTTTTTGAGACGAGTCTCGCTCTGTCGCCGAGGCTGGAGTGCAATGGCGTGATCTCTGCTCACTGCAAGCTCCGCCTCCCGGGTTCACGCCATTCTCCTGCCTCAGCCTCCTGAGTAGCTGGGACTACAGGCGCCCGCCACCACGCCGGGCTAATTTTTTGTATTTTTAGTAGAGACGGGGTTTCACTGTGTTAGCCAAGATGGTCTTGATCTCGTGACCTCGTGATCCTCCCACCTCAGCCTCCCAAAGTGATGGGGTTACAGGCGTGAGCCACTGTGCCCGGCCGAGTCTCCCACTTTTAAGGATTTTTCTCTTTCATAGAATCTGTATTCAAAGAATCTAAAACAATATTTTCGATGATAGACTTTGTAAAGCTAATTACTGAGAACGATGGACTCTACACTTCAAAATGAATTCATACATGGAATTAAACAGTCTAATGCAAGGACAAAGATAGAAGAAATAAATTATAATTAATATGCAGGCAAATTTGCAGCGTAGACCTGATGTTTATCTATTGTCCCTTTGAGCTAAGAGCCTAGTGAAATCTTTAGTTAGGCGTGGGTATTGGAAATACTTCTTTTCTGGTCCTGTGTACTCCTGATACTTGGGATTCATTTGCTCATCTCTCAGTACCAGACCATTTTCTGTGCTTCAGTGATTCTCATCAGGCACGTTGCTTTACTTGAATCAAGACCAGCATGGTAGCTGCACAGAGAGAAAAGCAGTTGCTTCTGTTTCAGACTTTAATCAGGGCCCTTTTCACCTCCATTTTTTATAGCTTCTGAATTTTGCATTGTACAGACCATAGTGCCCAGGAAATATTGGAGGACTCTGTTGCACTCTGAAAGCTTTAACCTTTGGAGACAGAGGATCAGGTCACTTTTCATGCAGTTGAGCTAGAGCAGTGGTTTTCAAATTTGTAATTCATAGGTCAGTTGCATCCATTTCACCTGTGGAGCCTTGTAAAAATACAGACGTCCTCAAGTTTTTATTTAGAATATTGGGTTATAATTCAGGAATCTGAGTGTTTAAAACCTCCCAGCTTCATAAACTCTCCCCACCTCCATGAAACTCTGAATAATTTGTTAGACCTTCCATTGCTTAACTTATTTCCTTTACTAAAAATGGAAAAAGAATTGATAGTAGAGACTCTAAGTTTCTAAAGCTACGGAAGCCTGAGTATTAGGGTTACTTCTTTGCATGACCCCTGTGAGTAGGTGGAGTTGCAGGGAGTTTAGAGCGGGGAAGCGTTTTGAGTTATAGTCAGGAATCACCTGTATGTAAAAATTTCTGGTAAATTGCCATCAGAGATCTCAAAACAAATAAATAAGAAGTTCTAAGATTGTTAATTTCTTGTGACTTATTTTCTCATTCTGAATAAACGTTTCATTTTGTATTCATATTACTATTTTTTTTTTTTTTTCCCTAAAGATGGCCCTCTAAAACTGTAAAAGTGCCAAACTCCCAAAACTCAGATCTGGTCCTGTTTGCCTATTTGAGCTGCTGTTAGTGTGAGAAGAAACTCAGATGATAGTAGCAGAAACAGAAAGAGGAAGAGGCTACAAGAGATGGTAGATGCTGAACTTAAGGCATTTGATAACCAATGGATATAGAAAGAAAAGGAAATGAAAGGACAAAAATGGCTCTAAGTTTTCAAACTTGACTGATGAGGAGAATGTTCACATCAAGAATGGACTGAAGAAATAAGGAGGAGATGCTGGGTTAGGGTGAAAGGAGATGAGCCCCATTTTACATTGGAAAGCTCTATGGAACAACGGAAGTAGTAGTAGCTTTATATTCCAGTATGCCAACTTCTCAGCTCCAAGACTCCAGCACTGTGTGCTCTACAGTATGTTTTGTGATGTGCCTGAGTTTTGGTTTCTTTATTTCAATTAGGGACTCTTCATACCAGGGTCAGGGGTTTAGCATGAGGAATAGATGAGCTTATGTACAATATTTAGCTCTTTTTTTGACATAAGCTCTGGGATGAATAAACAGTCCTTGCCCTGTAAATTTTAGAAATTTCTGAATGTATCTCTATTAAATGATATGTTTTATAAAAGGGTAAAATAATGACTCTTATACAGATATAAAATAAATACATCAAGGATTTTATTTAACTCTTTAGCGTGGTATGGATGTTACAACTGGTTCAAAGAAGGATTTAAAGTACCACTCACATATTGGCAGATTAGTAATGCCAACGTGAACTGACAAATAAAATACTGGTTTATTGCATGGGGCAGAAGGGGGTTGTATTTCTGAAGGATAAAATTCACGTGTGTATCTATAGACAAAAATATTTGTATTGTTGTCAGTTATCTACAACTTACAGAGCTGTACACTCACACAAGGGGAGTTAAAGGCACAGAGACTTCACAGAATAAGAACTCTGGGCCTGGCGCGGTGGCTCATGCCTGTAATCACAGCACTTTGGGAGACCAACGTGGGTGGATCACCAGGCCAGGAGTTCAAGACCAGCCTGGCCAAGATGGTGAAACCCCATCTCTACTAAAAATACAAAAAAAAAAAACTAGCTGGGCATGGTGGCGGGTGCCTGTAATCCCAGCTACTCAGGAGGCTGAGGTAGAGAATTGCTTGAACCTGGGAGGTGGAGGTTGCAGTGAGCCAAGATCACGCCACTGTACTCCAGCCTGGGTAACAGAGCGAGACTCCATCTCAAAAAAAAAAAGAAACTGTGATGGCTGTGATTGCACAAAGCCTAGTGGTCCATTGAAAACACCAAGTGTATTAGTCTTCTATTACAGTGTAACAAATAACCATAAAGTTAGTGGCTTAAAACAATACCCATTTATGATCAAGTATAGATCAAGTGTCTAGCTTATCTCAGCTGCCTTTTATCACTGGGTTTCATAAGGCCAAAATCAAGGTGTTGCTGGGCTGGGCTACTGCCTGGAATCTCTGGGGAAGAATCTCCTTCCAAGCTCATTCAGGTTACTGGCAGAATTCAGTTCCATGTGGTTGTAGGACTGAGGTTCCCCCTTTCCTTGCTGACTATTGGTCAATGGTCACTCTCCACTCCTAGAGACCACCCTTATTACTTCTCACTTAATCTTCTCTATCTGCAAACCAGCAATGGAGCTTTGAGTCCTTCTCTTGCTTTGGATCTTTCTGTTTCTCCCCCTGCCACCAGTGGACGAAGTTCTCTGTTCTCCACTTTTAAGGGCTGGTTTGATTAGATTAAGTTTATGTAGATAATCTGTATTTTAAGGTCAACTGACTTAGGACTTTACATCTGCAAAATGTCTTCCTAGGGAGTACCTGAATTAATGCTTGATCAAATAACCAGGAAACCTGAATGTTGGGGGAGCTATCTTGAGAATTCTGCACAACACCTAGTAATCTTTTTGGTCAGTTTCAATGTCTTTTATAATTTTTTTTTCTTGCAAGTATAAAGAAATTCCTCTCCATGTCTTAGTTTGCAGGATCCACACCTCTCTATCTTATACAGATATGAACTAAACATAGTAAGAATATGAAAATGCCAAATGAGTGGTCTCCTTCACAGATTTTGTCTCCATTTACAGCACCTACTTTCAAACATTTATATGCCGTGCATAATATTTGCAGTTTTATTCCTTAATCCTCAAATCATTACAGGGCATTAGGATTATTATCACTTTCTAAATAGCTGTGACACGTTTCTTGGGAGTCCAACATCCAATTTGCGTCAGTTCCTGCTCTGAAAGCATGACAAGGTGAAGAGATGCTGGCAGGAAGGCAAGGGCGGGAGACACATAGGAAGATAGCAACTCTGACCTCAGATCTTTGCCGTTAAGTACAGCTCGTACATCCAGGAGCTCTCGGCACCCTAGGAACCCTGATTGAAAATCACATTTCTGAAGCAGCAAGTTGATGATTAGAGATAATCTTCACTACAGAGCCCCCAAAACAGAATAGCTGAAGTCAAAGAATAGCCATAAGCCTGTCCTGCCATCTTCCAGGAGTATAAAAGTTCTGGGATGTGTAGATGTAACTAACCCCTCCTATTTGTAATGCACAGTACTGATTATTCCCAAAGCTAGCCAATTCATCACCTCTCACTGGACTCTTACGTGGCCTAAGCTCTTTCTCATTTCAGATCAAACTATTCACCGAATAAATAATACAGAAGCTCCTTTTGTCTTTCTTCTGATCAAAGTAGTTTCTAAGATCCTCAGCCCAGGGCAGCCTAGATTTTGTTTAACTTTTGTTTTTGTTTGTTTTTTGGGTATATATATATATATTTTTTTGAGATGGTGTCTCGCACTGTCGCCCAGGCTGGAATGTGGTGGCACAATCTCAGCTCACTGCAACCTCAGCTTCCCAGGTTCACACGATTCTCCTGCCTCAGCCTCCCGAGTAGCTGGGATTACAGGCACACACCACCACACCTGGCAAATTTTTAGTATTTTTAGTAGAGACAGGGTTTCACTATGTTGGCCAGGCTGGTCTCGAACTTCTGACCTCGTGATCCACACGCCTCGGCCTCCCAAAGTGCTGGGATTACAGACTTGAGCCAGGGTTTTTTTGTTGTTGTTATTTTCTGTTGTCTCCTTATCCTGAAACTATATACAAATTCACATGTTACCTTGCTTGACCTCATTACCTTTTGTAATGCCCTAAAACGAGATTTTATTGTTGAATGGATGCAGATTTACTTGCATCATTTCTTTTACATTGAAATATTTTCACAGAATTAAAGTGTACATTTCAATAAAAGATGGGTCATGCTTTTCCTAAACTTTTCCTATCTGAGTTCTTCTATGGTAAGCGTGTATTCAAACATTAAGCCAACACAGTAGACTCTACACGTTTCTACATAAAATCAGGGATTTCATTGTCTACAAAGAAGAGACCAAATTTTCCTTCTTCATATTTTTTTCAAATTATATCTGACACTTTTTCTCAACTAGAACAAACAATATCAAAAAATGATGATTATGTAAATACTAACATTCAAAAGAAATAATTATTGAATGTCTATAAGTTTTTTTTTATCATAGTACTTGTTATGAAAAGAGAGAAAACAGAGACTCCCTGTTCTTAGGGCACTCACAGTCTATTTGTCCAGACATACCTCATTTTATTGTGCTTTGCAGATATTATGTATTTTACCAGTTGAAGATTTGTGGCAACCCTGCATTGAACGAGTCTATCAGTGCCATTTTTCCAACAGTATGTACTCACTTCATGTCTCTGTGTCACCATTTTTTAGTATTAAAGTGTTTTTGAACTAAGGTATGTGCATCTCTTCCTTAGAGATAATGCTATTACACACAATAAACTACAGTATACTATGAACATAACATTTTATGCAGTGGAAATCAAAAAGTTTGTCTGACTTGTTCTGTTGCTATATTTGCTTTATTGCCAGGGTCTAGAAACAAACTCACAGTATCTCCAATTTATGCCTGTGTGTACAAGTTACACTTGACCAAAAGGATCAACTGCAATAAGTGACTGACCCAGATAATGCATGCTAGCGGAGGTGGAGACAGAGGCAGGCTGCAGGGGACAGGGAGGGCTTCATGAAGAAACTGAGACTGAGAGGACCTTAAAGGTGATCAATAGTGGATGGACAGGGACTTTCCAACCTTGGAAACCAACTTGAGCAAATGCACTTTTGCAGAAAGAAAGGAGGGGACAGGGACTAGAGTAGTCCACTTTGTCAGGGCAAATTCAGAAAAAAGACTGGAAAACTGGATGAGGGTCAGATCATAAAGGGCATTGGAAAGCAGCCTGCAGTGTTTGGACTTGATTTATTAGGAGATAAGAGAATATTGAGGGTTTATGTATTATTATTTTTAAATTCAAGCTGGTTTTTAGAATAGCGGGGTGCGTTGGAGGAGACAGAAAATTATCAGCATAAAGTTTTAAATTAAAATCGAGGCACAGAGGAGGTGCGTTATGTTAACATTGTGCAATCCTTTTAGATGCATTAGTTAATTAGTTAATTAAGTACTCTAAACACAGAGGAAAGGGAATGGGCTTTGATGGGCTTTGATAAGATTGTAAGCACTTACTGAGCACTTAAGATGTACCAAATGTTGTTCTAAGAAGTTCACATGAATGATATAATTTTGTTCTTCTCAATATTCTCATGGAATATGTACTTTTATAACCTGATTTTTAGGTGGAGAGGCTGAGGCCCAAAAGAGAAAGCAAATTGCGTAAGGCCACACAGGTAGTAACCAGCAAAACATGGATTCAAAGCCAAGCAGCCTGAAAGCAATCTATACTATAGCTGCCTGTAATAAATAAAAGACTATTTTTTTGAAAGACCATGCTTTTTCTTAAAAGCTCATTGAATTTCGCACTCTACTATGAACTTTTGAATCTGAGAGAGTGTGTTAAATTTCTGGTAATTGGGTAAAATTGACTCTTCAGGGACATCTATCCTGTAACTTTGACTTGATACATAGCCCAGTGTGAGAAGCTCAGTATGTTAGAAAGAATGTGGACTCTGGGGTTAAAAAGACTGATCATTAAACGTGGCTGAGGGAGAGTAAATTAACCTTTCTACACTTGTGTTTTCTTCTACACTTCTAAAAATAGTGTCATAGGTTAGAGTCCCTCGGAAACAGCCCCTCAGGAGGTCTTTAGTGTGTAGAATATTTATTATGGGATGCCCCTGAGATTCACATCTATGGACGGAGAGAAAGACAGTAAGCCCGAGCAGAAGAAGTTGAGCTGTGTTTCACTTTCAAAGAAAGCCTCAGCCAATTCCAGGGGCAGTGCTAAGGCTAGAACGTTCCTTTAGAGTTGTCCTGAGTTGAGTCGAGATGGAAAGTCATGTCTCATTGGATGTGGGCTGGGAAGGGTGTGATCACGCCAAGATAATTGTCTACAGCTGAAGCCATCCCTGAGGAGCTGGCCACAGGGGGTGTTCTGCTGACAGTACTCTGAGCAAACTGGGCAAAGTCCATCATTGAAGGGGCATCTGGGCCATGTATCCAAATTCACAGTTTCTCTAATGACCATTTTACCTAGTACATGCTCAAAAACATGTTGGCATTCTTCCCATTTTACCTGAAGTACTTCTGACTGATATAATAAAACTGAAAGAGGTGCTTACTTTTGTTTACGTTTCTATTTTTGTCTTATTCTTCTCTCTTTTTCATTTTCTTCTCTTCCGAGGACAAAGCAAATAATTGAAACAAGTAATGCACCTATGGCACCTCAGGCTGCAGGTCTCACTTTCCTAATTTTTGCTCCAGAGAAAACTCATAAATAAATAAGAGTCTTAGTGTGATGTGGGATTTTTTTTTAAAGAAATCTAAAATAAAGCAACATGCAAACCCAAGTTAAAAAAATACCTAGTGTTAGAGTGGACTGATTGTATTGGCTTCCTATGGCTACTGGAATCAATTACCATAGACTTAATGGTTGGAAACAACACACATTTATTACCTTATCGTTTTGGAGGTCAGAAGTCTGAATGACTTTCACTAGGGTAAAATGAAGTTCTTGGCAGGCCCGTGTTTCTTTCTGGAGACTCTAGGGGAGAATCTGTCTTGCCTTTTCCATCCTCTCCAGGCTGCCCGCACTCCTGCCTCATGACTCCTTTCCATCTTCAAAGCCAGCCATGGCGGCCGAGTCTTCTCATACTGCATTGCCCTGACACTCAGCCTCCCACCTCTCTCTTTCAGTTTACAACCTTTAGGAATACATTCTGCCTACCAGGATTATCTAGTATAATCTCCCCATTTCAAGATCCTTAAGGTAATCACATACGCAAAGTCCCTTTTAGTATGTAAGTTAACATCTTCATAGTTCTTGGGGATTAGTTCTTGGACATCAATGAGGCCATAATTCTGCCAACCACAGGGATGTAAAACAATGGTGAGAGAACAACCAAAAAAAAAGAAGAAGAAGAAAAAGAAAGAAGTGCCTTACCTTTGTGCAAGAACTTATTGAGAAAGTCTTCAGAATTTGAGCTTTTAGGATTAGTAAGTGATTTCTAGGAGGAAAACGAATGACGGCATGCTCTCTAGACAGAAAGACCACAGCATGAAAAAGCATATTTGTGTTTGAAAATATACAAGAATATAAAGTTTGACAAGCAAGGTATAAGTACAATAAGAAAAATACGATGGGGAATCTGACAGAAGGGAAGTGGAACTGAGTTTTGAGGAATTAATAATATTTACACTATTTGAGTGGGATCCTTAGGGCACAGAGTTGAGAAGGAATTGGAAATAGAAAAAGAATTCCAGGTGGCAGAAACAACACCAGCAAAGCAAAGACATGTAGATGGCAATGACTCAGCATATGCATTTTGACATCATCCAAGGGACTGGAAGGAGTTTCTTAGAAAACATGGCCATCAGTAGTTTCTGCTGAACTCAAAGATGATAGCTTTAAGATTAAAAACAAAAAAGTTGGCTGGGCTTGATGGCTCCCAGCACTTTGGGAGGCCGAGTCGGGCAGATCACTTGAGGTCACGAGTTCGAGACTAACCTGGCCAACATGGTGAAACCCTGTCTCTACTAAAAATACAAAAATTAGCCGAGTGTGATGGCATGTGCCTGTAGTCCCAGCTACTCGGGAGGCTGAGGAAGGAGAATCACTTGAACCGAGGAGGCAGAGGTTGCAGTGAGCTGAGGTCATACCATTGCAGTCTAGCCTGGGTAGTAGAGCAAGACTCCATAAAAAAAAAAAAAAAAAAAAAAAAAAAAAAAGCCTGTGTAAGGGGAAAAGCCTTCATTTTAGAAAAATACATGTTTTATTAACTATTATTTCTAAACGTGTTCATAACAACATCTAGAGTTTTTATTACTATGGAAAAATTTCCTATTTCTAAGTTTACCACTGCTTTTTTCATTAAAATGCTAATAATCTCATCATAACTATATTTTACCATGTTTTTATAGTAGTAAGTCCTGAAACAGGAATTGTTATACTTGTTGAGCAGATGAACAGAGGCTCCAAAAAGTTAAAACATTACTTTAACACAGACTCAGATCTAAGACATCGCTCTAAAGGCATTTTGACTAGATTATAAGATGTTAAAAGAGTTTACTAATTTGATAAATATTAGAATCAAACAAAGCCTCTTTTTTTAACTAAAGATGTGGCATCTTCAAATGTATCAAATATTGTATTACAAAGAAATGAAAGAAGAAAAATATGGAGTATGGTGGAGAACAAGAATTTATCCTGCCTTCCCTGATAAGAAAAGCTTGAGCATCGAGGAAACCATTGGAAGGGATTTAAGTTCTGTTCCACATCTTCTTCATCTGTGGAAATGCTATTCACTGCTGCTGTCTTTTGATTGAAAGGGTTGCTTCTTCTGTCATTTGCTCTGTGTGATAGAGGGAGCTCTTCCAGTGTACTGGTGGTGTTGTCAGGTACCACAATTCTGAAAGGTTTTCAGGGTCTTTCTGGCCTTGAAATCTAACCATAAGAATTGATCTTTTACCATGTTCAACCCTAATCCCTCTTGTTCAAATATTTTGCCAAGGCGGCAGGACAGAAAAGGGAAATATTGGCCTGCTGTGTTCATGAATTCAGTAGGGTTGATCAAAGGAATGGAACCCAGAGGTTGGTTTTGAGAAGGGCCCACAGTGTGCAGTTAAGGAAGGCAGGCCTGGGCAGAGCATGGAGGCAGCTGAGCTTGTATAGCGTCATAAAAAGGTACGAGAGGTCTTGTTGGAGAAAGGAGGAAGTCATAGATAAATGAGGAAGATTCTCAAGGAAAAGGGACAGTGACTACAGAAGACAGAAATTAATAGTTTGGCCTGACTCAACCCTTATATCTAAGTCGTATCAGAACTCTGGGGTCTGACTGACCCTGCTTTGTCTGTAGAATTTATATTGCTGGAACCCTCCAGCAACAGTACGGAACTTGATGAGTTTGCTTGGACTGGAGGAGGACTCCCTGCCATGTCTCTTAGTATAGACATGTCTAAACCTGCATCCCAAGAGAATTATCATCAACTTAGGCTTTGAGAGGTATATAATGGAGGAATGGAGGAAAGGACAGGAAATATCTGGAACATTCTTGTTGTTCTACCTCTAGCAATCAGTTTTATCAAGATTCAGCACACTGTAACTTCTAGTTTACACACCCAGTGAAAACCTAATGCCTATTTGCTGAACTAATAAACACAGAAGAGTCAGATCATATTTTAGTGTGGTAATATCCGAAAAGAGAAAGGCAAGATTGTGTGTGTGTACTTTTCTGCTTCCATTGTTCCTTCTAAAAATTATCCTTTGCTAATTCTCCAGAAAGATTATTCGCTTCCTCCAGTGGTAATTTGTTCTTCAGGCAAGTCATTAGGTGGGGAACAGTAGGTCAGAAAACAAAACACTTTGTACCATAGGCCACTGAACAGTGGTAAATAAAATTAAAACATAGAGATGTGTTAGGACCTTAGGGCACGGCAAGCATCCGGAAACGTTTCAAGGCTCAGAAAATTTAAGACATTACTTTAAATTACACAGCCAGTGTCAGAGCTAAGAACAGCTCTAAAGACAACTTTCTCCAGATATCTACATAGTATATTTAAAACCCGTGGTAAAATATTTTTGTTTTGGAAGATGTAATAAATACTACTACTTAGGCTGTTTACATGAATAGTAACAGTTATGATTGACTGCCAATTAACTTGCAGGGAGCACTGTTAAGCATTTCATAGGGAATATTTCAATTAATATTTGTAACAACAATAGGAGGTGGGTATTGTGATTTCCCCCATTTCAAAATAGGGACGTGGAGCTCAAAGATATTCAAGAACTGACCCAAGGAAACAAAGCCAGTAAGTGGCAGAGCCTGGGTAAACCTGTGTGTTAGGCTTTTGAGCCTGAGATTTGCCCCTTTGTGCTGCTCGTGACGGACACTTCGTATGCAAATATTCTGAATAATCAAAAACTACTACCCGTACACTCTTAAAAATAAGTTTTCAGTAGAATAGATTGTACATATATGTAGATTTAATCTTTATTTTAGGATTAAGATAACATTTTAGGATTTTGCAGTATATCAAGGTAATAATCCTCAGTAGGACTTGCCAATTTTCCTGCCAAAAATACAAACACGATGCCTTACAGTAAGTTCTACACTAAAAAGCGGTGACTAGTTTAGTGGTTGAAGAAATATCTCATAGAGCCCATATTTTCTATGAGTAAAAGGTCTACAAAAATAGGGATGCTTGGCACATCTTTACTTTAGGGGTCCAATAGGCCCTCACTAAAATCAGTGTTTCTGCATAAGAATGTACATTGCAGTCTATGAAGTCATTTAATAAGTCTTATCTAGCACCAGTCCATATCATTTTGAAAGCACTGCTTTCCCTCTTTGACCCATTCTACACCTCTGTTCATCTTAATTGAAGAGAATAATGCTTTTTACCAGCAGAGAGCAGCAATGATATACTTTATAAGAGGCAGTCTGGTGAACCTGACCATCTTTTCTAAAATGTCCATTTTGTGAGACCTCTGCAGACTGTCTTAAGTGATCCCAGTCTTTGAATGGTTCATTGTAAAAAATCTCGGAGATTACCTGAATCCGTATGTGAGAATTTTATACCTAGATTGTCGTGTTCTAGTTCTACTGATACCATTTGTAGAGTTGACCTTTCCTTGCAGCCTTGTCTCCTGGTGCCGTCAGCATGGGCCAGGTGCCTAGGTCAAGAAGTACCACTCCATCATGGTAGTTTCTGCCCTTATTGCCTAGCTGTGTTTATGGCCGAAGGCTATGCATCATGGAGCTCTGCGTTGACTCACAATATGGCTTTCTAAGGTAAAAGACAGTTAAAGATTCATGAGAACAGTGAACGGGATTATATTGATAGAATAGTGGGCAGAGGACACAAGCTTGGGGGATGTATATTTTCAGAAAACAAGAGTAGAGGAAATGGAACAGGAATCTTGGGGAAGAGCAGAGAAGGAAAAATCTATGAGAAGAAGCCAAGAGAAGAAAGAATTTCAAGAACAGGATGGCCAATTTTCAAATCCCTTTAGTGATGTAAAAGCAAACTTAGAAGAGTTATTGGCTTCGGAAATACAGTTGACATTTACGGTTGTCAGATTAGGGATGCTGACCCCTGTTTGCAGTTGAAAATTCATGTATAATGTTTGATTCCTCCAAAACGTAACTACGAATGACATACTTTTGGCCAGAAGCTTTACCAATAACATAGTAAATCAACATGTATTTTGTATGCTATGTGTATTGTATATGGTATTCTTACCACTAAGTAAACAAGAGAAAGGAAATGTTATTAAAAAGATTAAAAGAAGGAGAAAATATGTTTACTATTTTTTAAATGGAAGTGGATCATCATATAAGTCTTCATCTTCGTCATCTTTATATTGAGTAGACTAAGGAGGAGGAAGAGGAGGGGTTGGTCTTACTATCTCAGGGGTGGCAGAGGTGGAAAAAATCCACAAATAATTGTATCTGGGTCATTCAAACCCATGTTGTTCAAAGGTCACCTGTGGGTGGTCTGGGGGGACCTCAGAACAAATTTAGTCTCATTTTGAGAACTCAAGTTAGATTTTATGGGTTTGGGGGGTTAGATAAGAAAGAATTGTACAGAAGGAGACTAGTGTCCAAGCAACTGGGGAAAGAAGAAAGACATTCTTTCCTCCAGGGCAGAAGGAAAGTCGAAAGATGTGAATGATGACACAGAGAGACTTTGAGTTAGAAAAGGAAACTAATGGCCTCAGACTACTCCATGAAGCAAAAGGTCTGGGCTTTCTAGTGTGTATGTTTCCTTCTTTGAAAGTTGGTGGCTTGAGAGTAAAAAATAGAAAATGAAATACAACTTAATAAAAGAAATGCGAAAAAATCTCATGAGTTTCACTGAGATCATATAACAAGAAATTATGGCAGAATCAGAAGAAATTATAGTAATATTTTGAAAATTATCTTAACTGTCAGTATTTAGAAAATAGTGAACGGCATTTACTAAGTGGCATTTACTAAATTTACTAAGTGAGCAGTATAGATTAGGATGATGGAAGATGAAGATGGTTGATTAATTCAGGGAGATGATAGTTGAATTGCCTAACCTTGGAGCCTGGGCAGGATAGAAGACAAGAAAAGGTAGCACAAGATGATGGACTAGGGAATAAGAGTTTAAGAAAACAAGAGTTACCGTAAAGACCCACAGGACTCCATGGAAATATGGGATGCAGAAGGACTGAAGGAATCATCCTCATTTTCCAGTTGCCTCAATAATCTGCCCTGACCCTTTTAAGTTCTTGGCACATAGCAGATAATGTACTCTCTCTCTCCATCGTTTGTTGAATAAATTAATAATTACACATGTTAAACCCAGGAGATTTTGAAAATAAAGCATTAACATTGTGTATGTGAGGAAGTAGGCAACTTTTGATTGTAAATAGGACAAACCCAGAGACATTGAAAACAGGAATGTCTTAATGACGTGATCCTTCTGTCCTACTTTCAGCATCACTCAAGAAGGGAAATCTTAGCATGTGTAATAATCATTAGCAATGAGGCAATTAATGAATTCCCTTCCCTAAAAGGGATTATTTTTGCATTTTTGACATTTGCAAAACATTTTTTTTTTCTGAGATGGAGCCTTGCTCTGTTGCCCAGGCTGGGGTGCAGTGGCACCATCTCAGCTCACTGCAACTTCTGCCTCCTGGGTTCAAGCAATTCTCTTGCCTCAGCCTCCCAAGTAGCTGGGATTACAGGCACCTGGCTAATTTTTTTTTTTTTTTTTTTTTGTCGTTTAGTAGAGACGGCATTTCACCATGTTGCCCAGGCTGGTCTTGAACTCCTGAGCTCAGGTAATCTGCCTGCCTTAGCCTCCCAAAGTGCTAGGATTACAGGCGTGAGCCACCGTGCCCGGCCGCAAAAATTTCTTATTCTAACATGTTATAAATCTGCATCTGCTGCACAAGGACAAACACACAGGGAGATGTCTACCCTGCACTTCAGTGGTCTGCTGAATCTAGTTCACATCTTTAAAACCATAGATGTCTAGAAAGCTAAATCTGGAAGATTCCTTGGAAGCAGGAAAACCATATAATTATTTTCAAAACCAAGACACCTCTGAGAGAAATGAGGCACTTTTAATAACAATCTAGATCAAAGTTAAAAACTGAGAATATCATCAAATGCAACCCAATGCTCTACAGATTAGAAGAATCTGGATCCAATATCCAAGAGGATAAATGGCTTCTCCTAATCCGGCATATTCATTCCACAAGTATGAGGATTTGGGTGAACATTGGAAGCCTCTAACGATTTCTAGGGTGGTGTATTACAAATACAAGTGGCAAATCTGATTCTGTCAAAGGGACAAAACTTTTAATAGTAAGTGACAGAAGAACAAGTTAAAAAGAAACAGGCTGTTCTTATATGGTTGGTGAAATTCCTGTTATTGGTGCTTTTACGTGGCTTGATAAACATTTTGCATGGAAGATTCTGAAACAAGGGCAACAAAATTCTCTTTTTTCACATTTTAAATTATTTATTTTGAAATATTTTAAAACTTATTAAACATCTGTCAGGACAGCACAATAAATCTCCATCTTTCACACACAGTCTCCATCACACGCCCTCCTCATTACCACGGTACATCTCTCTGACTGAAAAAATTAACACTGATCAACACTGCCATCCAATACAATGGTCCCATTTGAGAAGCCATACCTGGAAGGTAAATTCTTTCAGATATTAACCAAGTGTTTCTAAGGTTTAGATCAAAGTCACTTTATAAATACAAATCTATCATATTGTTTATGCCAAAGTATTAACTTTTCATGGAAGTACAATGTATATACAGAAAAGTATACATATCCAAAGTGTACTGCTTGATGTATTTCTAATAAACTGGACACAACAGTGTAATCAATGACCAGATCAAAAGCACAACCAGCACCCCAGAATCCACCCTTGTGCTTCCTTCCAATCATTGCCCTCTTCCGGTTTTTTGTTTTTGTTTTTGTTTTTTTGAGACGGAGTCTCCTTCTGTCGCCCAGGCTGGAGTGCAGTGGCGCAATCTCGGCTCACTGCAAGCTCCGCCTCCCGGGTTCACTCCATTCTCCTGCCTCGGTCTCCTGAGTAGCTGGGACTGCAGGTGCCCACCAGCACGCCCAGCTAATTTTTTTGTATTTTTAGTAGAGACGGGGTTTCACCGTATTAGCCAGGATGGTCTCGATTTCCTGACCTCGTGATCCACCCGACTGCCCTGACTTCTAAAGAAGAGATTGCTTTTTTGGTTTTAGTTCTATATGTAAATGTATAACATACAATAGTGTACTTTTTTGTGATTGGCTCCATATGTTCAAAGTTATCTATTATTCATCTACATCATTGCATGCGTTTATAGGATTCTTGTTGCTACATGGTATCCTATGTGTGTCTATGCCACAAATATTTTATCCGTTTTGCTGCTGATGGACATTGATGATTGCTTTTGCTTTTTGGTTACTAAAAATGTGCCACTATGAACAATCTACTACATACCTTCGGGGAGCATATATATACAGAAATACGTTCCCTGACCTAAAATGGTTCAACTTACGGATTTTTCAACTAGATGATGGCCTTTTGGGGGATATAATCCCAGCATAAGTCAAGGAGCATCTGGACTTACAATGGCTTGACTTATGATTTTGTAAGTTTAAAAAGGGTTTAGAGGGATATTAAGTGAATTTTTAATTTACAGTGTTTTTGAATTATGATGGATATATTGGACTGTAACCCCATTATAACTCAATGATTATCTATACATTTCTTTGGATGTCTAAGTGGGAAATTGCTGAGTCATAATATATGCATATGTTTAACTTTATATACTATAGTATTTTAAATCTAATTGCAGTCAACATAGCATCAGAGTTATAGGGCAAATTTGTAAGCAGCACAGCCAGGGCAAGTACCCAGAGTTATTAACCTCTTTTTAAGAATTCCTTTCTCAACCACTCATTCATTTTTAACATATTTTTAAATAGCTCCTACATGGACAATTCTAGGCACTATGAATACAAACAAACAATTTCCATGGCTTGTCTTCATGTTCAAGGAATTTAGTTTAGTGAAATATATTGTGGATTAGCATGAAGCACAGAGAAATTTTTAAATACAAAGGCAGACCAACATTATGCAATGATGACGTTTCTTGGAACTAGTGCCTACTGAATTGCATTTTGAAGAATGGCTAGGAATTACACAGAGGATAAAGAGAAAGAAAGAAATTTTAACTTCTGTAATGGTTCAGAGGCAGAAAAATTGCAGTGATTCTCAAACACAGCATGCATTAGAATCATTTAGGAAATCTTTAGAAATGATACCTCAAGCAACTGATTAAGACTCTCTGCAAGTGATGCCTAGGTATCTGTAACTTTTACAATTTTGCGAGGTGATTCTAATGTAGCATCAAGACTAACAAAACTGCAAGACATTCAGTATGGCTTAGGGATATGAGGGAGGATATAGAAGGATTAAAAAAAAAGGAACAGTAAAAAATCAGGGAATGGAAGGCCAAGGTCATTCAAGGCTCCCTCCTAGGTCAAAACGTTTTGCCGGGAGAAAATGAAAATCACATTGCCACTTGCCACTTTATAGTTCAGCTAATACAGCATGAAGTATAGGTAGGAGGATGGTATGTAAGAAGTCTTTGAGTCAGTGACATGCAAAACATCATTTACATTCACACTGTTTTTTTTTTTAACATTTCTGCTTCAACACTGGTTACATTATCTCAACTTTTGACACATTTATCCCAAGAACATCAACTTTTATTAGACACATTTTAAATAGCAAACTTAGCGAATCTGCTCGTAAATATCTTGCATTTAAAATGACCCAAGTTTTATGTCTATCTATATTATAAAGTGAGAAAAATTCCCCAACGTTGAGAACTTTCATAAATTCACTCCCATTCCCAAAGTCAACAGCAGCCAGTTCATCATTTTAAAAGCAAGGACTTTTGATGCCAACAGCTACTATATGTAAGCCAGGTAAACTGAAATGAAAATATGCAAAGTTTGCACCTGAATTACACTCCTTGCCATGGACACAATGAAGCTTGGATGAAGAGCATGGGTTCTGTGGTCAGAGAGATCTGAAGTTTTGTTTTCTGAAATTCTGTCTTCACTAATTCCCAGTGGGGTGATCCTGGAGAAGGTCATCCAATCCTTCTGAACCAAAGTTTTGTCACCCATGAAATGTGAGGTTAACCAATGTGTATTGAGTGTCTACTTTGTCCTGAGTGCTACATAGATGCTGTCTGTTCTCCCACTGCTAATGAAGACATGCCGGAGACTGGGTAATTTATAATGGAAAGAGGTTTAATTGACTCACAGTTCTACGTGGCTAGGTAGGCCTCACAATCGTGGTGGAAGGCAAAGGAGGAGCAAAGTGACATCCTACATGGTGGTAGGCAAGAGAGCTTGTGCAAGGGAACTCCCATTTATAAAACCATCAGATCTCATGAGACTTATTCACTACCATGAGAACAGTATGGGGGAACCACCGCCGTGATTCAGTTATCTCCACCTGACCCTGCCCTTGACACCTGGGAATTATTACAATTCAAGATGAGATATGGGTAGTGTCACAGCCAAACCATATCAACAACCTTATTTAATCTGTCCGTCAAGTCTATATAGTGATTAGCATTAATAGCCCCATTTTAAATATCAGGAAAAGAAAGCTTAGAATAGTAAGTGCCTGGCTCCAAATACTAATCTTTTACTTATCACACAGAATTCAGTTCTTAACACAAGACTTATCTAAATGGAATATTATCTGTTTCTGGGGATGCAATAAGATATGTAAGAAATAGCACATAATCATAGTGCTCCTTACTGATAATAACGTAAGCCAAAGATGGGCTATACTAGTTTAAACATGTTGCAAATGAGAATCTTTTTCTCCCAAGAAAGTACAAATAGCTCTGTATTCTTTCTCTAAATGAGGTATGCATTGATCACCTACTATGTGGCAAGCCCTTTTCTAGGCACCGGGTTTATGAGAAGGAGTTGGTAAATAGAATAGAGACATCTGCACTTTCAGTACCTTATAATCTGTTATGGAGGCAAACCATTTCAGGAAATAGCATCCTTACCCTCAATCCTTATAGTCTCCTATATTGGCTTCATATAGGGAAAAATCTGTGACAAATGCTCTTTTTCCTGAATGGGGTTTATTTATTTAAAAACTTATGATTCCTGTGTCATGTTCTGAAATATCACATGCTTCATAAGCAAGTACTCATTTGATTTTTGCTTTGACAAAACGTTTTAATCAGGGGGAAAACAGTCTTGAATGCCATGGGATTCTGCTCTTTTAATTCCATGAGAGCATCTCTGAGAACAGACTTTCTTCCCTTGACTTTCCCTTTTATTCTCTATGAAAGCTGTTGTACTTTCTTTGTTTTCAAGCTGTTCTGGTTTCTCCTTGCAATTCTTTGTAATATCAATGATTGAACAAGGGTGTCTGATTTATTGTAATTCTCCAGCTTATTAAGTCAAGCACTCGAAGGTCAATGTTTAACAGGAACAGACCAGGAACCCTTTTAATAAACATAGATGATTATGCAAGGCAAATGTGATGGAAGGAAAGCAAAGGAACAGAGACTTCTGCTTTAGCATGTCTTCAGTATACCTGTTATAAATATTGATTGAGGCAGATAATGAACTTTTTGGCTCCAAAGCCTGGACTGATTTTTATATATCTTTGTTAACTTTTGATTGTGCAGGGACAGCATGCTTAGCAAAAAGTGATTGATTAAGGATTGATTCCCTCCAAAACTGGAAAGAACAATGGAATCTAAATGGGACTGAGGCAAACAGAGAAAGCCTTTGATTTAGTAGTTCAAAAGCACGATTTACTAGCCAAGATTCCTTTATATTAACACATTGGAGAGTTTCATTTGTTTCTTTCATTTCTTCAATAAACATATGTTGAGCACCTATTATGGGCTAGGTTCTAAGTTTTTGGGATACCACAGTGAACAGGACAGGCAAAGTCATGCCACTACAGTGTTTGTAGGCTATTAGGCATCTGATGGGGTGGAGGAGGTTGGGGAGAGTGCGGAGAGTCAGGTAAGATGGAAGTGCAGATGATAAACAAGTTAATAAATACAATAATTTCAGACAGTAGTAATAAGTGCTATAAAAAATAATCAGAGTCATGAGAGACAGGTTGAATAAGATTTCATTTCTGTGTTTGGGTTGTCACAAAAGCAAACCCCAAAAGAAGGAATTAAAGGCAAGTGATGTATTAGGGAGTTGATCTCAATAAGTATGGTGAGAGAAGGGGAAGTGAGACAGTAAAATGAGGAAAGCCAGTTAAGCCCAGAGAACACACTCCCTCTGGTAATGGGATGCAGAAGCAATTGCCCTGTAAGAGAACTGACATCCTGGGCTCTTAGGACAGCCAAGAGGGAAGACCTCTTAGAGGGGATCCTCTTGAGTTGAGACCTGAGTGATGAGTAAGACTTGGCCTCATGAAAATCCAAATGAAGAATATCCCAGGTAGAGAGAATAGCAAATGCAAAGGTCCAGAGGTGAAAACAACTTGGCCAGTTGCAGGAACAGAAAGAGCATTTCAGGACCTTCAAGGTCAGGTGAGAATTTAGGACTTGCTATTCATGCCTGACCTTGACAGAGAGCCCATGTAAAAGCCTAGATACCAGTCTTCTTTCTACCTGGAAGGTTTGCTTTGGCAAGAAAGCAAAAAGAATTCTTTAAATAAGCAAATTTTTCATTAGAAAGAATTGTTCAGCATTTCTCTGTAGATTTAAAGGTATCAAGACACCCTTGCTACTTGCTTTTTGTCTACAAAGAAACCATTTGGTTTCTCTGGACCTTGGTTTTCTCATGAGTAAAATGAGAAGGTGAACTTGATCCCTTCCAGAAACACTCTTAATTCTCTTCACTAAATTGGAAATACCAAGAGACCAAAACCTTTTTTCTTTTCTTTCTTTTTTTTTTTTTTTGCTATTTCTCTTCTCTCAACAAAGTTGATATTGATAAATATTCATTGTCAAAAAGTTGAATTTTGTGTTTCCCAAGAGCTGTGGGAGTTAGAGTCAGATACACAATGGCTCAAATCTGAGTTCTGTTTGAGTTGGGCTGCCTTGAAACAAATAGTTTGATTTCTCAGAGCCTCTCTTTTCCTGTATGTTGAATAGGGATTCTATTTGTAGTCGCTCTCACTACCAAAAGAAATCACCAGGATTGGATGAGATACTGTATGTGAAACAAACACAATGCCAAGTGCTTAACTGATTTATTATCTTCTCATCTCTTGGCCCTATAAGGCCAGGGAGAACTTACCAGATGGCCATAATGGTCTCCACAAAATCTTCTGATTTCAGCCCTGGACTTCCAAACACTGATCTTAATTTGTATAACATAATAGACTGCATTTATTTCAACCATTAGAATCTTTGATGTTGTGTTTATACTTGGTAAAAGGTCATGGAAAAATGAAGCTAAACCCAGACTGGAAAGATTACAGGCTCAGTCTGCCTAAGGTAATTGCAGGGTATTTATACCCTGTCTCAATAATGAACTCAAGCCCCGTGTTCACTCCTAATACTTTACATCTGCACTGTAACGACTAAAAAGAAATTGTTCAAATTAAGGCTTTAACCATATAGTAACCCCTGCCATCCCTCTAGAAGTCCCTCCCACCCCATGCAGGAGAACATAAAATAGAAAATAAGCTTTATAAAAATGTTATAGTGTGCTCCTTATAGAATCTCCTCTTAGAATAACTACTCTAAAAATATAGTGAGTGATGTGACACTTTTTACTTCACCCTTAATCATAAGAGGTTAGAATGGAACAAACTATTATGTTGGAAGCCTGGTAGTATAGTTGTTTTGTAAACAGATTACAGAGACATTCAGAGTCCAAAAGTCTCATTGCCATCCTTTAGCTCAAATCATCTATAATTTACTGTGTTTCACTGGTTCCCAAAGTGTGGTCACCTGAGAATTTGTTGGAAATGCAATTGCTCTAACTCCACCCCAGACCTGATGAATTAGAAGCTGTGGAAATGGGCCCTGAAATCTGTGTTAATAAAGCCCTGATGGGCCAGGCGCGTTGGCTCACGCCTGGAATCCCAACACTTTGGAAGGCCGAGGTGGGCAGATCACGAGGTCAGGAGTTCAAGACCAGCCTGGCCAACATGGTGAAACCCCGTCTCTACTAAAAATACAAAAATTAACTGGGCATGGTGGCGGGCACCTCTAATCCCTGCTGCTCAGGAGGCTGAGGCAGGAGAATCATTTGAACCCTGAGGCGGAGGTTGCTGTGAGCTGAGATCGCACCATTGCACTCCAGCCTAGGTGACAGGGCAAGACTCCATCTCAAAAATAAAATAAAATAAAATAAAATAAAATAAAATAAAATAAAATAAAATAAGATAGAAAAGCCCTCCTGCTGATTCTGATGCACATTCAAGTCCGAGAACCACTGCTTATTCATCTAGTCATGCTGGCTTCTCAATAGCAAAGAGTTCAGACTGGGGAGGCTTCTCTGGAGCAAAATGTAGGGGCAGAGGCATCAATCAGGACTTATGAAGCCGCTGTCTCCAAGTGGGGCTGACTTCACCAGGGAATTCTATTTGTCTTGGATATTTCTAAACTACTTTGCTTCTTATTTGCCCATATCAAAGTCCCACTTCGGTTCCTTTTGTCAGTCATCACAGTTTTTCAGGATGTGGCTGAATGGAGTTGAGATCATGTAGATGAGATCATGCTCTTGAGGGAGAGGAAAAATAAATAAAAAGAAAGCTGCCCTTACCTGTCCATTCTGGGGTCAGGCATCTGTTGTCAATACTAAGTCAGCTGCACTGTCAAGGTGAGGCTGCATAGACTAGCCCTGGACTTTTTTGCTAGGAGTCTGTACATTTTTAAGCTTCAAATTTCACAAAGACCCCCTTTCTTTTATGCTAGTCCTGATTAGTGCCAGATCCAGGAATATGGGGATAATGTGGAGAGCAAAAGAAGAAGAAAAAGAAAACTAAGTCCATTCCATTAAAATACTAAATGGCCAACTCAAGAAGGAAAGAGGGCAGACAGAGCAAGGAAGGTCACAGATGGGAAAGATTCTGCCCATTTTGTAAGACAAACAACTCATTTTCAGATGGAAGAAGCAGAGGTTGAGAGAGATGAAAAAATTTCTCAAGATCACAGGTCAAAACTCAGTTTAGCAGAAAGGCACTTTTCCCACTATACCATCAGTTCTCAAAATGTAGTCCAGGGAACCCCGGGGATCTCTGAGACACTATCAGGGGATCCATGAAGACAAAACTATTTTCATAATAATATTAATACATGATTTGTCTTTTTCTCTCTCATTCTCTCATAAATGTAGAGTGGGACTTTCCAAACACTGCATGACATTGATACCACAAGTTGAATAAAGGAGCAGCCATGAAAATACAACTATTCTGTTAAACCAGAACAAAATATATATATATTTTTAAAAATGTAAAACAGTGTCCTTCTCACGATTTTTAAAGAAAATATAGTTTTTTGTTTGTTTGTTTGTTTTGTTTACAAAATATGTTATTGTCTTAGCTTGGGCTGCTGTAACAAAATACTACAGACTGGGTGACCTAAGCAACAGACATTTATTTTCTCACAGTTCTGGAAGCTGGAAGCCTGAGCACAGGGTGCCAGCGTGGTTATGTTCTGGTGTTGGCCATCTTCTTGGCTCGGAGACAGCCACATGCTTGCTATACATTCACACGGCCTTTCTTTGGTACATGAAAGTGGAGAGAGAGTACTCTGGTATCTCTTTCTCTTCCTTTAAGGGCACTAATCCCATTGCGAGGGCCCCACCCACATGACCTTATCTAAACCCAATAACCTCCAAGTATCATCACATTGGGGGTTAGGGCTTCAACGTGTGAATTTTAGGGGCATACAAATATTTATTCTGTAGCAGTTATTTTTGGCATGTAATGGTTTTATATCATTATTTTAATAAATTAAAATTGTTTATTGTTTTAAATTTCTGTTTTAACATTTAATATAGTAAATAGTGGTAGATACAACTGGTATCAACAAAAGTTCTTTACAGTCTTTAACAGTTTTTAAGAGCGTAAAGAGGCTCTGAAATCAAAAAGTTTGAAAATTGCCATGCTCCACCATGTCTTTAAAAACAAATGTTTGACTTTTAACTCAGAAAAAGATAATTTTGAAATCACAAGCTCTGTGACGACAGGGATGTTTCTGTTTTTTGCTCAGAAATGTTTCCCAGGTTCCTAGAACAGTCCCTGTCACATTACAGGCATTCAATAAATATAAATGAGATAAATAAAAGAATACATATTTTACCCAAAAGTCAAAGTCAACAGTAATTTTTTTTTAACTTGCTCTGTCTTTCAGGCTGGAGTGCAGTGGCACGATCTTGGCTCACTGCAAACTCCGCCTTCCAGGTTCACGCCATTCTCCTGCCTCAGCCTCCCAAGTAGCTGGAACTACAGGCACCCGCCACCAAGTCCGGCTAATTTTTTGTATTTTTTTTGGTAGAGACGGGGTTTCACCATGTTAGCCAGGATGGTCTTGATCTCCTGACCTTGTGATCTGCCCGCCTTGGCCTCCCAAAGTGCTGGGATTACAGGCATGAGCCACCGGGCCCAGCCAGTCAACAGTAATTTTTAACCAATAGATTAAAGGGGAAAAAATGTCCAGAGAAGAAACTCTTTGACAGAAACTTCCCCATCTCTAGAGTCCTTCAGGTAGAAACTAGAACTGGAGCAAGGTGCCAGACTCAGTTGTCATCCTAATGTCCTAGAATCAACTTAAAGTTGAAAGTACTAGAGGGTATGCCCTATGTCCTCTTCACATGTGTGCCCTTCTCACCTCACTTCCTCATCCTCATCCTCATTCTCGACATCTGCTTTGTTTGAATACCAGGTTTATTGTTGGATGCAGGGGTATGACCTGGAAACAATGACTGTGGAACAACATATATCAAACAAATTCAGAACTTAGGAAATGTGGAGTGCAGGTACCATTTCCATTTCCACTGGGCTAAGAATTATCAGATAACCCTGAATAACTGGGGGAAAATATTGATTTTCAAAATATATACGCACTTAAAAAAAAAACTTGATCTGCAAAAATTAACCCCACTTTCTTGAGGCTACATTGTTTTGGTTGAGAAATGATTCCTACAAGAGCAATTTAACCCTGAATAACTGGGGGAAAATACTGATTTTCAAAACGTATACGCACTTAAAAAGAAAAACTTGATCTGCAAAACTTAGCCCCACTTTCTTTAGGCTACATTGTTTTGGCTGATAAATGATTCCTACAAGAGAAATTTTTAGTAAATTTTACCTAATCATTCCAGTAATTTGCAAAGAGTTAATACTTTGTCCCCCAAAATGAACTCTTTGTGATGAAGAAGATGCTCCTAACTCATTATCAGAGCCTGCCAGTGACTCATTTTTGATACTTTTACCTACTTCATCCTCTTGATAAATTGTGTCAAGTTCAAAAGATGGCCATTGCCTCCAATTTAACATTCAAAATTCTGAAGCTGACAGAGGCCAAGTGATTGAACAAAATATCAAATTGGACTTACAATCAGGCTTTTGGGATCCTTGCATGGGGCCCTTTTATTTTCATGACATCGTACTGGCAACATGGGAATCTACCTGCATAATTAACCTAGATAAGCAAAAGGTTATGTTTTGGGCAGTATGCTTGTTGTTTTGTATGCAATATCTCACTTACTTCTCCCTTACATGATTGTATTTTACCAATGAGAAATATGTAGTTCCGACAGGTTAAGTAACTTGCTCAAGGTCACACAGATGGAATTAGAAGTAGTATTTTAATAAAACATGTTCTCTGTCTTTGCTGACTTCATTACAAGATGCTGCCTTCCAAATGAGAAGGCATGCAGTCAGCACTTTTACTTTCTAAGACAAAAGATTCTTATTAAAATATGTAACGAGTGACTTAGGCTTGAATATGTGATTACTCACCATCAAATAATTAAACAAAGAAAACAGCAAGATGCTTTCATACAATCAAGTAAAATTTCTAATCATAATGGCCTATCAACCAAGAAAACCAGGATTTAATACATATGAGAAATAACTACTCTGCAATTTCTAAGTGTAGAAGCTCCTATATGCCTTCTCCCTTTGCCTTTGCACTCCTTTTTCTGCATAAGGGGGCCGGACAGCAGTGGAGCAAAGGGCCGGCTGATTTCATGTAGGAGTCACCTGGGGTTGTGTATGGATTGGAATAGCTTTGGTAATTGTAATGTCTCCTGCCTTGCCCAGCCAGTTTTCCTGGAGAATAGGGGATAAGAAAGCACTTATGCCATTCCAGAATAAGATGGCTTATGTATTCTTCGAGAAGCTAGCTCATTTTAAAGCACACAGTGGGGCAAACTGTCACACACTCAGCTTCCTTTTCTACAGAATTCTTCAGCAAGCTGTTATGGGCTGAATTGTGTGCCTCCCCAAAATTTACATGTTGAAATACTAATCCCTAGTGCCTCAAAATGGGACTGTATTTGGAGATGGAGTCTTCAAACACGTATGTAAGATTAATTGAAGTCATTGAGGTGGGCCTTAATCTAGCAAGACCAGTGTTTTCACAAGAAGAAGAGATTAGGACTGATATGGTTAGGCTTTGTGTCCCCACCCAAATCTCATCTTGAATTTTAATCCCCAGATATTTAGGGAGAGACCTGGTGGGAAGCGATTGGATTGTGAGGGAGGTTTCCCTCATTCTGTTTTTGTGATAGTGAGTGAACTCTCATGACAGCTGATGGTTTTATAAATGGTAGATTTTCCTGAGCTGACAAACACTCACTCTCACCTGTCACCACGTAAGATGTGCATTTGTTTCTCCTTCACCTTCCACCATGATTGTAAGTTGCCTGAAGCTTCCCCAGCCATGCAGAACTGCGAGTCAAATAAACCTCTTTCCTTTATAAATTACCCAGTCTGGAGTATTTCTTTATAGCAGTGTGAGAACAGACTAATACAGACACAGAAAAACAGGGAGGGAAGACCATGTGAAGACATGGGGAGAAGACAGACCTCAGAAGAAAACACTCTACTGGCACCTTAATCTTGGACTTACAGCTTCCAGAACTGAGAAAACAGATTTCTCTGTAGTTTAAGCCCCCTAGTCTGCGATATTTGCTATGGCAGCCCTAGAAAACTAATATACAGGCCCAGCTTTTGTTTGTTTGTTTTTGTTTTTTTTGTAAGGACTTTAGGCTCTTATGAATGGACACTGGCCTCCAAGGCTCCTCAGCACAGATTTCCCGATGTCTAGAAACATGGGCCAAGCACCCTCCCCCATGTTGACCTGATGGTCTCCCTTGCACTGCTGAACCTCAGAGGAAAGGATTGGGAAGGCTAGAACAATCCCAGGGGTGGTTCCTATTCTTCCCTTCCCAGGAGTCTCACACCCTGCTCAACACCTTCCGTTCTGGCCCCCTGAGTGTCAGCCTTTCCTCTTCTGTGTTTCTAAACCTCACAAAGTGTTGAGTTGTCAGTGCTGACACATTGAAAGACAACACTTAGTTAAGAAGCACACACAACTCTAGCACCTTTTACTAATTAATTTACCCCAACTTTAATTTCATTTGCCTCTCAGTTTCTAACTTCTAACTAAACCTGCTAATTACTCTGTGCTCATTCTGCCACATTCTTCTAGAAGGGAGAAAAAAAAAAACTGTCTTACTAATATCAATGTTGGAGAGAAAGAGGGACAGTGAATTTAACAAAGAACCCAATTTCTATGATTTAGAAATGTACATTAGGCAGTGGGGAAAGGCATTATTTTTGTTTGTTTAAAAATTCAGCCTTAACAAGAAAATGTTTCTATGTTTGGTTATGCTAGTTATTTTTAGCATTCAGACACATATTGAATAATTGTAGAAATTAAAAAGAACCTCAGCAACAAATGTAGAAAGTTGTGAGTACACGGATGTCTGCGGGTTGGTGTGACCCAACCCACAGACATCAGTGTACTCACAACTTTCTAGATTTGAGTGAATACAACATCCACCCACCCACTGAGCTGACAACCAGCAAAGGGACAGGGGTATAGCCACTGCACTGACTTCTGTATTATATTACACTTATGTGCTTAATTTCAATAAGACATTTGCACCAATGTCTCTGGAGCCTGGAGGAAGCTAAAGTTCCACTTCTCAAAATTCTTCTCATCTTTCCTGGTCAGCTCAAAATGCTACCTCTTCCACCATTTGGGCCCTGAGCTCAGCCCTTTCTCAGTGCATATCGTCCTCTCCAAACTTCCAAAGTAGGCAACCCAAATTAGCACCACTGAGTATTCAACCATGACAAAATATAATTGTATGTCTCCCTAACTGAACTTGATTCCTGCTTGAATGTTCATTGCATATGATGTTTCAAAAACCTCATCATATCTAAGGAAAGTCAATGGATAGCGTGATTTTTCTGTCATTTCAAACATAATGGTGACTGAATTCACGATTTCATTCCTCTTTAGAGGTTGAGGCTAAGGTCTTAGGTTCCTATTCAAATGCCACTGTAACACTGGCAAGAAGTCAAGCCTCTGTCTCCTTGGGTTGATCTGTCTGGATTTGATGCAGGTGCCATTCCCTCTTTCTGTCATTCTGCCTGCCCCCTTCCTACCCACATCTTAAGGGGGAGGCAAGCAGATTTCAGGGAAACACATATGAGAAGGTTCACCTGCTTGGAGAGGGTGAGCTTAAAATTTCAAAACAGCATCCGCACCACCACCCCCCACCCCCCACCACCCACTTGCACTGTAAAAATAAACAAAGGCAATTTAAATGAGAAGAAACGAGGTTATTTATTCAGAACTTGCTACAGCAAGGGAGTCAGCCACTGTCTCTTGCAACTTGCATTTTGGCAAAGACTCAAAGGCAGACACGGGAATGGGAAAGTTTTATAATGCAAAATGGGAAGGCTTCAGGAGTGCCCTGATTGGAGGTTGTTGGCACAGGGAAGCTGAGGGCAGGTTACCTAGAAGTGGAGCATCTTCTATGACTGCTTTGGGGAGCATAATTAATTTTCTTTGGTTGATCCTGAGTTGGAAGCAAGGCAAAAGTCAGGGACGCTGGTTATTATTGGCCAAGACCTACCTGCTCTAGGCTGATTGCTGCAGAGGTTGCAGTTTGGCTTCCTGGACCGTTTGCTGCAGGGTTTGTGGATTGGACTCTAATTGTCACAGATGCTCTGACTGGATGCCTGTTTTGTTAGCCCCTCAGTTCTATAAGGAGTAGGTAGATCTAGTTGATAAGGTGGTGGTTCACAAACCTCAGCATGATCAGACTGAATCACGCATAGACACACAGACACAAGTTAAATATTCACAACTCATCTTGTTCCACATGCCTATCCTCCTCTCACCTACCCCAGGTTATTAACTCCTTGGATTTCTTAGTCACTTTATAATGTCAGTTCAGTGACTAACATATAACAAATTGGTGCTTGGTAAGTATTTATAGTTTTGTCTAGGTTCTTTTTTCTGTATCTTTGGTTTGACTGTGACTAACAGAAAAAATTTGGCTGCAGGGTAGAAAATGAAGCTCCCATTGCCTACTCTGAGTGCTAATTGCCTGTAGCGCTGAGGCTCCCACTCCCCAGTAGAGGCAAAACAAGTAGGGATGACACATTAAGGATAATAGGCTGAGGGAATTGGAGGACATAAAACAAAGAAATGGACCTAGGGGCCCATTCAAACAGCTTCAGTTTGATGCGCTCTGCAGCTTCCCCAACACGGCCCCTGTCCACGTGAAAAAGGGAGTTAGACTAAGCTGGTCATTTACGGAATCTGTTCACTGCCTCTCTCTGGGAAAGAGCATTAACTCATTGGCAACAGGTTTGGTCAGGGTAAATCAATTTTGACAAAATGGGTTTCATTATTTTCTGAGAGGCCAATTAGATGTTATTGATGTTTTTATTTAAATGGAACTCTCAGAACCTATCTATTAAAAAATAGAGAATGGGGAGGTCATGCATTAATGCATTCAATTGTCCATTCACTCTTTATTACCTAATGGTAAATAACTTGGCCTGTAGACCTGGGACATAGGAGAATCACCGAGGAAGATGAAAAACAGCCTCCCCCCCACACACACCAAACCCCGGCCAGGCTACATCTTCCATCCATCAGAAACTCTGGGGATGGGACCTGGATTTTTAAGACTCCTCAGGTGATTCCAGTGTTCACAGGTGAAAGTTGCTGCTCTAGAATTAGACCTCCTAGATTAAATCCTAGCAACCATGCTTATTAACTGAGCAACCTGCCTAAGCTCTCTGAGTCTCAGTTTCCCCGTTTGTGACATGGTTAATGGAGTAACAACTACCTCAAGGGGTTTGGAGAGAATTAGGGGAAGTGACACATGAAAACAATAGTTGTGTTCCAAACACATAGTAAGATGATGGTAGCTGTATTTATATTTTAATTAATTATAATGATATTATTTCAATTATCACTAAGCCCTGTGGGGATAGAGAAAAAATAAATAAAACATGAAATATTTGACTAATTATAATGCTGGATAGAATTATATTTTTCTGGTTATGAAGGTGAAACAATAATGCTGTGAGGAAGAAAAAGAAAGTAAAAGTGGATTCATGGAAGGCATCGATTGTTGGTTTCTTCCATTTGTTTGACCAGGGCAGGGCATGTTATAGTGAGCAGCCTATTATGGCCCGCAAATGATCTGCTGGTAGTCTACTCTGAAAGTTTTGCCCAACAAGGAATAACTACAGATATAACAAAACCAATCTTGGGAACCATAAACCAAATATAGGATGAAGTAACTACTTGTAGCAAAAATGGACAGGTCAATAGAGAGAACAACAAAAGATGAGAAAAAAACGGAAGGCATAAAGTACAGAAAAGCTATCCAGAGGAAAGCATGATGCCTTTACCTGTTAGTGGCAGAAGCCATAGAACAAGAGACAGGAAGTTGTAGTCACTCTAAAGCCGTAAGAACAATGATCTCTGCCTGCAAAAGATGAGTCTTTGTTCCTTGGATAAATGAGTGGATGAATGAAGAATGAATGAATGAATGAATTAGGAAACCAACAGCCTAAGAAAGCCACAACAACAACAACAAATTTTGCCAAATGGAATTTTAAGTTTCTTGGATTCCAAGGGCATGCATGCTTCAGGTCAAGGATGCGACTAATCAAGGTTTGTGGGACCTGAAGCTTAAACAGTTTGGAGGGCACTCTTCAAGAAAAGGAATTTTAAAAATCTTACTTGCTATCTATAAATAGATAGACTTTGATGAAGCCTGTGTAAGCAGGTAGCCCTAGAGCTTTAGCTTCATTGGCTTTATGATGACTTTTTCTTTGCTGGTGTAAAGGCGAGGGAAAAAGGAATGAAAAGGAAAGTGAAGTATTCCGAAACCATCGCCTTCACTGTTTGTCACTGTTTATTATCAGTAGTTCTAAATGACTTTATGGCTTTAGCAAGGGGATTGGTCCTCTTTCAAAAACATTTGGTTACATAGATGTTCTAAAAAAGCTTATATCTGTTAAGGATTATTATTGGACAAATAATATCATATATCTATTTATCATGTTAAGGTTTTAATATATCTTGTTTTCATTACAATAGAATGTAATACTGATTGTAAAATAATTTTGTCCACTCACTAGTGGTAGACCAGAATTACTTTACTAAGGTTTGCTTTTCTTTTTGGTTCCCCGTTTATTCCCAAAGGCTAAAAATCCAATTTATCATTATTGATCTGTCTTTCACTATAGAACAGAAATCTTTTGAATTAGGTATTTAGGCTTTGCTTGGTTTCATTTTATAATTAAACTCCTACTAAAGCTGAATTGTCTAACATTTTAATAAGTATTAAAAAGATATATTTGTATTTAATCCCTTTTGTACTGTTTTGAAGTGGCTCACACCAATATGAAGTGTCTAGGAAATTCCTGTGAAAATACTTTGTTATATTTGTAATGAACTCTTATTTATTCATTTAAACAACAGGAATTTATTTAGAGCTCTCTATGAGTTTCATACTGTGTTTTGAGGTAAAAAATCAAATTATAAATTTGTAGTCCCTGACCTCAATAGATAGTGGTTTACTTTAGGTGAAATACAAATGTAAGCTACATGACACCAACTACTATCTATAGCAGCTAAATGATGAACACTAACTTGGATTGCAACTGTATTAAACTGTGTATGGTTATAGAGACATGGCCTGGGAGTTTAATATGCACATGGGGTAACAGTGGGATTATGGGAAGGAGAGACAGGAAATGCATTTCAGAAGACTACTGTGGGGAAAACAATGTGAGGGAAGGGACAAAAGTGAACTGGGCCCTTGTAAGAACTTTAAGGAACATGGGGTGGTAGCATGGGGACCCATGTGGATGACTGGTGAAAATTAAGATTAAACTAACAAGAAATGGCCAGATCACTATAAATCTTGAGTTTTATTTTTGAGTCTTTTTACTTTTTATTGTGGCATAAGATATAAAGTCATTGGTGTTTCTTGAGTGGAGGAGTGACTTTATACTGCTGCCAAGTTCAACAGCTCTGAATTTACAGTCGAAGAGATTTGGATTCAAGTCATGTCTCTGCAACTTACTAGCTGTGTAACTTTGAGCAAATTCCTTAACCTTCTTACACTTGAGTTTTTTCATCTGAAAATGATGGTATTTAATGATTCTATGTTTCAAAGTATTGTGATGTGGTTATAATAAAGTACTGAGTAGTGAATATTTAGTAGTGGTATTTGAGTACATAGTAAACACTCGGAGTATGATAACTATTGTCAAAATTTCAAAGTTAGAATCTATTGTGGTTAGTATTTCAGCACTGATCATGACCCAGATGAGAATGTAGTAAAGTTTTTTGTTTTATTTTTTATTTTTTTATTCTTTTTTAATAGAATGGGTTTAAGAAAAGTGAAGATATTCTTACTTCACTTTTAAGAAAAAAGTGAAGATATTCTTACTAAAAGCAACATATGCATTTTTAGATCGTACTATTTTATTTAGGCCCCTGGATAATCCAGACCAATCAGAGGCAGTAAACATAAAAGGGAAATAAAGAATCTAAGCAATTAACAGATTTTTCTTGGTTCCAATTTGTGTTTTTTCTTGCATTCTAAAAAACACTGGTGAGTTATGTTTGTTTGTTTGTTTAAAAGTGAGTCATTTTGATAATCTCCTTGGCTCAAAGATTGGTAGAATCTCTGCAGGGAGAGACAAAAGAGGAGGCCTTATTTCTGTATGTAAGAACCTCTGTCTATTTTCTTTATCATATTCTGAAGCTGTACGGGTAGTTGTACAGATTATGGGACAGCTCTGATAAGACTGAATCAGGGATAGGAAACAGGCTACGGATAGGTCTGGACCACATCAAACCCTCTGGCTTTCCCATTTTAAGCATGATTCATATGACCAGCCAAAAGAAAAAGCAGAGAAATCTCAATTCTAGCTTTAGATCAAAATACACTAACTTTGATTTTTGATGGAGAAAGAAACTAATTATGGTGTATTAGAGTTAAGTCAAATGTCACCTATTTCTTGTTAAGGTATTTACATATTTCACTGAATATGTCTCTGAACCTTAGCAAGAAATGCCTTGTGTTTTCATGGTTTGTTTCTTCTTTACTTAAAAAATAAATTAACCATTAGTTCTGATGTTATCTGTTCAAATATTCCACATTGTGGAAAATCCTCATCTATTACACATGCTCAAATTTGGATTCAATCCCAGAATAGTTGCTAATGCTTGCACATGGGCTGGAGCTGTGTAATTGTTTTTGGTGCTTAAGGAAGACATGGGGAACAATCTCTCCCCTAACAGCAGACCAAATTGTGATTTTTAGAATCCTTAGTCTAGATTAAGTCCCAGAGATCCAGAGATACTAACTCAACTGTTTCTTTCCATTTTTCCCACTGAGTATAGCTTTCCTTTTTTTTTTTTTTTTTTTTTTTTTTTTTTACTTATAGATGCACAATCTCTCCTTTATATTTCATTCAGCTTTCGAAGGCAAAAGAACAAAATCAACTCAGAAATGACAGGAGGGGAATCATTTTGTTACTTGAAGTGGACAAGAAAATGATTTTCCCTGCTGTTTGCCTCAGCTGAATTACAGCCTTATGTCTGTGTGAAATCCGATTTGATGAGATTTTCTTTGTTACTGTTGAAAGAACTTGTTTCTTGGCAGTCCTGCCCCAAACTAGATTGTGCCATTGCCTTCTGCAAAGCTTCTCGTACCCTTGGGTAGTCATCAAGCCTCATCTCCCCACTTTAGTTGTAGCTTCTCTGTACATTATCAGACATTCCCAGAAATTTGGACTCAGCAGAAGAGAAATTGTCAAATGTATCAAAAATCTTATATTTATGTACTAAGTATTGACAGTGTATAAAAAACATCTGGTGTAGAAGACTTTCTACTAAGGGTTTACAATCTTAGAAAAATTAGAAAGTGAATACAATCTGATCTCTAAAACACTAGAAGGTTGGCTATCTTAATA
The DNA here is from genome assembly GCF_029281585.2 of Gorilla gorilla gorilla. Lineage (NCBI taxonomy): Eukaryota > Metazoa > Chordata > Mammalia > Primates > Hominidae > Gorilla > Gorilla gorilla. The sequence continues at coordinate 29,305,115 of NC_073227.2, read as the reverse complement.
TCAGTGGGATGAGACTGGATTTTTCCTCCCTGGCTGTTGGAGAAAAAAAAAGGGAAAAATAGTTATATCAATCCTAGAAGCCAGATGAGTATGGAAACAACCTTCCATTTTCTGTTTTTCTAATCAATTTAAGACAAATACACTACAGATTATATTTAGGGGCCTGGTAGGCTGCCTCAGTTTTCCCAGATGACTGAGCAGTGGATCAGCTTTCTGAAGTTTAGTGCCACAACTCATCTGCCCAAGAGCCAGGTGGCCCTGATTCAAATATAAGTGACCCAGGAACCATTTACCAGTAGACAGTCAGTATCAAGAATCACAGCATTGACACTCTACTTGGAGACTTCTTGATTGTACACAAAATCTATTTCTCGTTATTTTCATCTTATTGTGGCTGGCAGCCCATCTTTGCATGTTACTATCTCCAACATGGCACAAAAGCTTAGCTTTGCTCGGAAGACATCAGAGGTCTGGACCTCCCATTTTTGGCCCAAACTCCATCCGCATACAAAGTGGGGATCAGTGTACAAGTGGGCTCCACTTTGCTTCTACAGTAGGACTCGATCATGATGATTGCTTGGTATTATTAACATCAAGATCCAAAAGTCCAACCCTGCAGAAATTTCAGAAATGGTTAGAGCTAGATAGATCCTGAAGATAGACCCTTAAAAATATTGATCTTTGGGTTCCTCAAGTTGCTGCATTTTTCCTAGTACATGCTAACCTTTCAAGTTCCATCCTTAGAGATAGACAGTATCTTAAACTTGACTATGATCTTAGAGTCCTAATGATTCTCACCCACTACAACTTCAGGTAGATAGATAGATGATATAGATGATAGATAGATAGATAGATAGATAGATAGATAGATAGATAGATAGATAGATAGATAGATACAGAGAGAGAAAGGATAGATTTGTTGTTGTTTGTTTTGATGTTATTTTTATGCAAGTAAACCTCATTTCTGTTTTGCTCTATCATTCCACTAGGTATCAGAAGCCTGATTCCATTGGATTAGCATGTTCCTCTTTTCCCTTCTCCATGCAGCTTATGTAGTGCCAGGACCTGTAGTGCAGGACTATATGGACATGGGTGGGCATGACGTGGGTCATGTCTGGGTCTCCATCATTTCTCCACACTGTCTCAACCCTGTCCTGTTCATTCCTGCCTGCAAAAACTCTTCTGGTCGGCAGCACTCTGAGCCACCCCTGACCCCTACTCCAAGGCAGGGTCCACAGGAAGCATTCTGCTACTCCTGACCCCATGATGGGCTGTAATAAACCTATTCTTAGAGCCTCTTTGGGGCATCACTGAATTTTTCTAGTGCCACGCTGAGTTTGGGAATCTGAGAGACTGAGGCAGGCCAGTCTGCCTGCGACCTCAGGCAGGCGACTTTTTCTGTTCCTACCTGTTCTAGATGAGAAGGACCTCAAAGGATTGCCTACTTCGTGGATTTTACTTGGAGATGGTTGCCACATTCTTCCTATACCTGACTCTCTAAATCTGTTTGGGATTTCTGTTGCTCCCTTACTTCCTACTTTTGAATTTAGTCCTGTGGAATCTTGACCATGTCTGAGGATAAGGGTAAAGTGCAGATAAACATTTCCCTAATAATATTTTCTGCTTAATCTTTTGTCTGCGTCAGAGCCTGTGCTATTTGAAACTCAAAGCCAAGGATCAATTCTTTCGTTCTCTCTTTCTCCTATGTTCTCTCTTCCTTGGCGACTGTTGAAAGCAGGGAAACATCTAGGGATAATGAAATGCTGGGAATGAAAAACAGAACTGATTAATAAATCAAGATATTATTCAATATTTCTCAAACTTCAATGAAGCACAGACCTCTTTTCAAAGGAAAACATTCTCTAGAATATAAAATATAAAATTGTACTCATTAAAATTCTATTTAAATTTGTATAGAGAGAAAACATAAAACACTCTATGTTTACAGATCTTTAACAACCAAGAAGCCTAAAACTTATTTATAAATGTCCTTGGCTGTTAGGGTTGTAATAACAAAACGGCATAGACTGAGTGGCTTATAAACAACAGAAATGTATTTCTCAGTTCTGGTCTGTAGGAAGTCCAATATTGAGGCACTCGAAGATTCAGGGTCTGGTAAGGGCCTGCGTCATGATCCACAGGCAACCAACTTTTTGTTGTGTCCTCACATGGTGGAAGGAGAGAGAGAGCTCTCACATTTCCTGTATAAGGGTACTTATTCCATGACCTAATTGCTTCTCAAACACCCTCACCTCCTAATGCCATCAAATTAGGGATTAGGTTTTAACAAAAAACAAACAAACAAACGCACAACAACAACAAAAACGTTGGAGGAACACAAACATTCAATTTATAGCACAAATGAAATATAAACAAAATTAAAAAGCCAGAGAAGTCTGAAATAACTGGCACTAATGTAATAGAATACTATAGCACTAACTGCTAAGAGTAAGCACAAATTTGACACGATGACTCCCATAGATCATGTGTTAACTTAATTCTCTCAGTATTTTTCTTGTAAGTTTCTGCAAAACCCTCATTGGTCTAGTGAGCCACAGCACCATTTGGCCCTCCTTGCTGTGGAAGCTTCATTTATCTGTGTCTGTTTTTTTTCTTTCCTCATTAGCCTCTAGCAAGTGAAGTAACCCCACCAAGATGATCATAAACATTGAAATCAGAGGTCCTACTCAAGTGGTCATCCTAACAATGCAGAGTATGCTTTTAATTATTTATTTTGTATCACTAAAATGAAAGTCCTAAATCTAAAATCCTCAAAAAAGTGCAACAACTCATAAACTGCTGGAGATCTAATTTCTAATCTGATTAATTTAGAGATGGCACCAAAGGGTTAAATATTTGATCTCAAGCAACATAGTTAATAGTAGAGCAGGCAATTGTTCTAGAAGACCTGATGAGGGTTCAGAAGGCTTGGTGTCATCCCTAACAACAAATTTGTGTATTTCAAATAATAATATAGGAGTATGAACAATAATATCTATTTACCTTATATATACATTTTTTCTTTGAAAATTTAAGTTATTTCTTACTTTAGGAAAGAGTAGTTTCAAGTAAGCAAAGAGAGACTTTCTAAAAGCATCTAAGATCAAAAGAAGGGAAAATTAGAGGAAAATACACAAAGAACATGGTAGGAAAAATTATATTTCAAAATGCTCCATATACGGGAGGGCAGCCAAGATGGCCGAATAGGAACAGCTCCGGTCTACAGCTCCCAGCATGAGTGACGCAGAAGACGGGTGATTTCTGCATTTCCATCTGAGGTACCGGGTTCGTCTCACTAGGGAGTGCCAGACAGCGGGTGCAGGACAGTGGGTGCAGCGCACCGTGCATGAGCCAAAGCAGGGCCAGGCATTGCCTCACTCGGGAAGCGCAAGGGGTCAGGGAGTTCCCTTTCCTAGTCAAAGAAAGGGGTGACAGACAGCACCTGGAAAATTGGGTCACTCCCACCCTAATACTGCGCTTTTCCGACGGGCTTAAAAAACGGCACACCAGGAGATTATATCCCGCACATGGCTCAGAGGGTCCTACGCCCAAGGAGTCTCGCTGATTGCTAGCACAGCAGCCTGAGACCAAACTGCAAGGCAGCAGCGAGGCTGGGGGAGGGGCACCCGCCATTGCCTAGGCTTGCTTAGGTAAACAAAGCAGCGGGGAAGCTCGAACTGGGTGGAGCCCACCACAGCTCAAGGAGGCCTGCCTGCCTCTGTAGGCTCCACCTCTGGGGGCAGGGCACAGACAAACAAAAAGACAGCAGTAACCTCTGCAGACTTAAATGTCCCTGTCTGACAGCTTTGAAGAGAGCAGTGGTTCTCCCAGCATGCAGCTGGAGATCTGAGAACGGGCACACTGCCTCCTCAAGTGGGTCCCTGACCCCTGACCCCTGAGCAGCCTAACTGGGAGGCACCTCCCAGTAGGGGCAGACTAACACCTCACACGGCCGGGTACTCCTCTGAGACAAAACTTCCAGAGGAACGATCAGACAGCAGCATTCGCGGTTCACGAAAATCTGCTGTTCTGCAGCCACCACTGCTGTTACCCAGGCAAACAGGGTCTGGAGTGGACCTCTAGAAAACTCCAACAGACCTGCAGCTGAGGGTCCCGTCTGTTAGAAGGAAAACTAACAAACAGAAAGGACATCCACACAAAAAACCCATCTGTACATCACCATCATCAAAGACCAAAAGTAGATAAAACCACAAAGATGGGGAAAAAACAGAGCAGAAAAATTGTAAACTCTAAAAAGCAGAGTGCCTCTCCTCCTCCAAAGGAATGCAGTTCCTCACCAGCAATGGAACAAAGCTGGATGGAGAATGACTTTGATGAGTTGAGAGAAGATGGCTTCAGATGATCAAACTACTCTGAGCTACAGGAGGAAATTCAAACCAAAGGCAAAGAAGTTAAAAACTTTGAAAAAAATTTAGACGAATGTATAACTAGAATAACCGATACACAGAAGTGCTTAAAGGAGCTGATGGAGCTGAAAGCCAAGACTTGAGAACTACGTGAAGAATGCAGAAGCCTCAGGAGCCGATGCGATCAACTGGAAGAAAGGGTATCAGTGATGGAAGATGAAATGAATGAAATGAAGCGAGAAGGGAAGTTTAGAGAAAAAAGAATAAAAAGAAACGAATAAAGCCTCCAAGAAATATGGGACTATGTGAAAAGACCAAATCTACATCTGATTGGTGTACCTGAAAGTGACGGGGAGAATGGAACCAAGTTGGAAAACACTCTGCAGGATACTATCCAGGAGAACTTCCCAAATCTAGCAAGGCAGGTCAATATTCAGATACAGGAAATACAGAGAATGCCACAAAGATACTCCTCAAGAAGAGCAACTCCAAGACACATAATTGTCAGATTCACCAAAGTTGAAATGAAGGAAAAAATGTTAAGGGCAGCCAGAGAGAAACGGTCGGGTTACCCACAAAGGGAAGCCCATCAGACTAACAGCAGATTTCTTGGCAGAAACTCTACAAGCCAGAAGAGAGTGGGGGCCAATATTCAACATTCTTAAAGAAAATAATTTTTAACCCAGAATTTCATATCCAGCCAAACTAAGCTTCATAAGTGAAGGATAAATAAAATACTTTACAGACAAGCAAATGCTGAGAGATTTTGTCACCACCAGGCCTGCCCTAAAAGAGCTCCTGAAGGAAGCACTAAACATGGAAAGGAACAACTTGTACCAGCCACTGCAACATCATGCCGAATTGTAAAAACCATCAAGGCTAGGAAGAAACTGCATCAACTAACGAGCAAAATAACCTGCTAACATCATAATGACAGGATCAAATTCACACATAACAATATTAACTTTAAATGTAAATGGACTAAATGCTCCAATTAAAAGACACAGACTGGCAAATTGAATAAAGAGTCAAGACCCATCAGTGTGCTGTATTCAGGAAACCCATCTCACATGCAGAGACACACATAGGCTCAAAATAAAAGGATGGAGGAAAATCTACGAAGCAAATGGAAAACAAAAAAAGGCAGGGGTTGCAATCCTGGTTTCTGATAAAACAGACTTTAAACCAGCAAAGATCAAAAGAGACAAAGAAGGCCATTACATAATGGTAAAGGGATCAATTCAACAAGAAGAGCTAACTATCCTAAATATATATGCACCCAATACAGGAGCACCCAGATTCATAAAGCAAGTCCTGAGTGACCTACAAAGAGACTTAGACTCCCACACAATAATAATGGGAGACTTTAACACCCCACTGTCAACATTAGACAGATCAACAAGACAGAAAGTTAAAAAGGATACCCAGGAATTGAACTCAGCTCTGCACCAAGCGGACCTAATAGACATCTACAGAACTCTCCACCCCAAATCAACAGAATATACATTTTTTTCAGCACCACACCACACCTATTCCAAAACTGACCACATAGTTGGAAGTAAAGCTCTCCTCAGCAAATGTAAAAGAACAGAAATTATAACAAACTGTCTCTCAGACCATAGTGCAATCAAACTAGAACTCAGGATTAAGAAACTCACTCAAAACTGCTCAACTACATGGAAACTGAACAACCTGCTTCTGAATGACTACTGGGTACATAACAAAAAGAAGGCAGAAATAAAGATGTTCTTTGACACCAACGAGAAAAAAGACACAACATACCAGAATCTCTGGGACACATTCAAAGCAGTGTTTAGAGGGAAATTTATAGCACTAAATGCCCTCAGGAGAAAGCAGGAAAGATCCAAAACTGACACCCTAACGTCGCAATAAAAAGAACTAGAAAAGCAAGAGCAAACACATTCAAATGCTAGCTGAAGGCAGGAAATAACTAAAATCAGAGCAGACTTGAAGGAAATAGAGACACAAAAAACCCTTCAAAAAATTAATGAATCCAGGAGCTGGTTTTTTGAAAGGATCAACAAAATTGATAGACCACTAGCAAGACTAATAAAGAATAAAAGAGAGAAGAATCAAATAGATGCAATAAAAAATGATAAAGGGGATATCACCACTGATCCCACAGAAATACAAACTACCATCAGAGAATACTACAAACATCCCTACGCAAATAAACTAGAAAATCTAGAAGAAATGGATAAATTCCTCGACACATACACCCTCCTCCCAAGACTAAACCAGGAAGAAGTTGAATCTCTGAATAGATCAATAAGAGGCTCTGAAATTGTGGCAATAATCAATAGCTTACCAACCAAAGAGTCCAGGACCAGATGTATTCACAGCCGAATTCTACCAGAGGTAAAGGAGGAACTGGTACCATTCCTTCTGAAACTATTCCAATCAATAGAAAAAGAGGGAATCCTCCCTAACTCATTTTATGAGGCCAGCATCATCCTGATACCAAAGCCGGGCAGAGACACAACCAAAAAAGAGAATTTTAGACCAATATCCTTGATGAACATTGGTGCAAAAATCCTCAATAAAATACTGGCAAACCGAATCCAGCAGCACATCAAAAAGCTTATCCACCATGATCAAGTGGGCTTCATCCCTGGGATGCAAGGCTGGTTCAATATATGCAAATCAATAAATGTAATCCAGCATATAAACAGAACCAAAGGCAAAAACCACATGATTATCTCAATAGATGCAGAAAAGGCCTTTGACAAAATTCAACAACCCTTCATGCTAAAAACTCTCAATAAATTAAGTATTGATGGGACGTATCTCAAAATAATAAGAGCTATCTATGACAAACCCACAGCCAATATCATACTGAATGGGCAAAAACTGGAAGCCTTCCATTTGAAAATTGGCACAAGACAGGGATGCCCTCTCTCACCACTCCTATTCAACATAGTGTTGGAAGTTCTGGCCAGGGCAATTAGGCAGGAGAAGGAAATAAATGGTATTCAATTAGGAAAAGAGGAAGTCAAGTTGTCCCTGTTTGCAGATGACATGATTGTATATCTAGAAAACCCCATTGTCTCAGCCCCAAATCTCCTTAAGCTGATAAGCAACTTCAGCAAATCTCAGGATCCAAAATCAATGTGCAAAAATCGCAAGCATTCTTATACACCAATAACAGACAAACAGAGAGCCAAATCCTGAGTGAATTCCCATTCACAATTGCTTCAAAGAGAATAAAATACCTAGGAATCCAACTTACAAGGGACGTGAAGGACCTCTTCAAGGAGAACTGTAAACCACTGCTCAATAAAATAAAAGAGGATACAAAGAAATGGAAGAACATTCCATGCTCATGGGTAGGAAGAATCAATATCATGAAAATGGCCATACTGCCCATGGTAATTTATAGATTCAATGCCATCCCCATCAAGCTACCAATGACTTTCTTCACAGAATTGGAAAAAACTATTTTAAAGTTCATATGGAACCAAAAAAGAGCCCACATTGCCAAGTCAATCCTAAGCCAAAAGAACAAAGCTGGAAGCATCATGCTACCTGACTTCAAACTATACTACAAGGCTACATCAGATAAAACAGCATGGTACTCGTACCAAAACAGAGATATAGACAAGTGGAACAGGACAGAGTCCTCAGAAATAATACCACACATCTACAACCATCTGATCTTTGACAAACCTGAGAAAAACAAGCAATGGGGAAAGGATTCCCTATTTAATAAATGGTGCTGGGAAAACTGGCTAGCCATATGTAGAAAGCTGAAACTGGATCCCTTCCTTACACCTTATACAAAAATTAATTCAAGGTGGATTAAAGACTTATATGTTAGAGCTAAAACCATAAAAATCCTAGAAGAAAACATAGGCAATAATATTCAGGACATACACATGGGCAAGTACTTCATGTTTAAAACACCAAAAGTAATGGCAACAAAAGCCAAAATTGACAAATGGGATCTAATTAAACTAAAGAGCTTCTGCACAGCAAAAGAAACTACCATCAGAGTGAACAGGCAACCTACAGAATGGGAGAAAATTTTCACAATCTACTCATCTGACAAAGGGCTAATATCCAGAATCTACAAAGAACTTAAACAAATTTACAAGAAAAAAACAAACAACCCCATCAAAAAGTGGACGAAGGATATGAACAGACACTTCTGAAAAGAAGACATTTATGCAGCCAACAGACACATGAAAAAATGTTCATCATCACTGGCCATCAGAGAAATGCAAATCAAAACCACAATGAGATACCATCTCACACCAGTTAGAATGGTGATCATTAAAATGTCAGGAAACAACAGGTGCTGGAGAGGATGTGGAGAAATAGGAATACTTTTATACTGTTGGTGGGACTGTAAACTAGTTCAACCATTGTGGAAGACAGTGTGGCGATTCCTCAGGGATCTAGAACTAGAAATACCATTTGACCCAGCCATCCCATTACTGGGCATATACCCAATGGACTATAAATCATGCTGCTATAAAGAGACAAGCACACGTATGTTTATTGCGGCACTATTCACAATAGCAAAGATTTGTAACCAACCCAAATGTCCATCAATGATAGACTGGATTAAGAAAATGTGGCACATATACACCATGGAATACTATGCAGCCATTAAATATGATGAGTTCATGTCCTTCGTAGGGACATGGATGAAATTGGAAATCATCATTCTCAGTAAACTATCGCAAGGACAAAAAACCAAACACCGCATATTCTCACTCATAGATGGGAATTGAACAGTGAGAACACATGGACACAGGAAGGGGAACATCACACTCTGGGGACGGTTGTGGGGTGGGGGGAGGGGGGAGGAATAGCATTAGGAGATATACCTAATGCTAAATGACGAGTTAATTGGTGCAGCGCAACTGCACGGCACATGTATACGTATGTAACTAACCTGCACATTGTGCACATGTACCCTAAAACTTAAAGTATAATAATAATAAAATAAAATAAAATAAAAAATGCTCCAAAAACTTAGCTACATTGAATTTTATGGGAAGTATATTTGAATAATGTCTCCACTGATTCAAGTTTTTATTAGATATGAAAAATAATGATATAATTAAAATAAATGTATATAATTCTGTCAACCATCAACTAATGATAAAGTCAGCAACCAGTCTATTTAGATATTGGAGATATATATATATATAATATATATATCTTACATATTATATATATTATATGTATATTATATATTATATATATTTTATGTTATGTATATTATATATTATATATGTTATATATATAATCTCATGTAATTATCATGAAAAACCTACTAGAAACATAAATTTACTTGACTTTGATGGATCAAGAAACTGAATCTCAGAGAAACCTTACAGTTTACCCAAGATCACAAAGTTGGTAAATGGAAAAGCTGTTATTTAAATAAAAGTTCTTTTGACTCCAAATCAGGGTTCTGTTCCCCATAATATATCTATCCCCCCATTTGATTGACAGTATTTTAAAAGCCCTACCAGTAAAACTAATATTGTAATGCCACATAGCAAGAGCAAGTGAGTTTATATAGAACAAGAATAAACATTTAATAAGAGGGGAAATGAACTATTTTCTTTTTTTCCTACCAGCTAATCTGTGGTTTGACTCACATTTTTCAGACTCTGGGTGTCTCAAAATGAGTATACCCTAGAAAGGAAACAAAGTGAAATTAGAAAGGGAAATGCATAACCACAGAACAAGTCTCTGTCACAGAGGGACTTTTGCATCATTAAAAGTAATTTGTGGGAACAGCAAATGTTCTTTACAGGCCAACAAAGGCAGCTTTGTTTACAGCCACTGTTGTTCTCAAAGAAAATGTATAATGTCTGAAGATTTTAATAGACTTATTCAGATTTACCATCAGAGCCAAAAAATACAGAATTATAGACAGAATTAATTACATGGAAATATTTTGTATATCAATTAAAATAAATTGATTCATTATTGATTTATATGTCACAGACTTCCATGACTTCAGCTATGCTGAAAACTTCCTAATTTATATCCTCAATCCAGAACCATATATTGAGATGCATTCCAGATGGTTCTACGTCAATGGGACGAGCTCTGCTTAAGTTCATTATGTCCAAGGCTGGCCTCATTATTTTCTAACCCTATCCCAAATCTGCTTTCTTCCACAATTTTCTCTCACAGTCAATGCCCCATTGCCCTTGAATTATATAGCTCATGGATATTTAATATTGTAATTTATGGATAGCATAATTGTTCTTTCATTCTTCTATTGGGCAAATATTTATTGAGCATCTACTGATCACCAGTCACCCAACTGATTTGAATCTCTGTATCAGCAAATACAACATATAAAATAATGATGTATAGCTAAAACTTTTTTCTAATGTTTTCCAAATACTAGACACAATAGTTGAAAGAGAATCACTAAAAAACCTACATCGTATTACATTGTCTTTGACACCTTCCCTTCTGGAGATGCTTCCTAATTCCTATCCAAGAGGGTCTCTAAAGGCAAAGGATTGCAGGGTGAATCACCAGGCTCATTCTTGTGATTTAGGTACACTTGGGCCTCCTGACCCTGTCCGCTTCTTTTGTGTCTCCATCTTTCCACCTCTCTTAGCTTTCTATACATTTTCTATACATTTTGAGATGTATAGAACTTTCTATACAATTTGAGATGAAACATCTCAAAAAAAGGAGCTAATGTCAGTCATTTAGAGATCAGCATATACTTAAATCATAGTTTCTATGTTTAAGACCTGTTCCCTCTGTAATCTGAGTCACGTGTTGTCTATAGATTATAGGTTTTCAATAAACATAGTAATATTAGCTTTATGATAGTGTATGCCATTTGTTTTTAATAGCTTTACTGCAATAAAATTTATATACCATAAAGCTCATGTGTTTTAAGTGTATAATTTATCTAGCTCTTACCACACACTAATAATGGAACATTTTCATCAGCTTCAAAAGAAATCTCATGTGCATATAGTCACTCCCATTGACACTCTCCACCACTATGCAACCACTCATCTGCTTTCTGTCTCTACATATCTGCCCTTCTTTGGATATTTTATATAAATAAAAGAATATATACTTGCACTCTTATGTTTATTGCAGCACTATTCACAGTCACAAAGATTTGGAATCAACCTAAGTGTCCATCAATGGAACAAAATGTGGTGTGTGTGTATGTGTGGTATATACCCACACAAACATATTTATGCATTTATATACATTTTTGTTATATATAAAGAAATGATATATATATATATAAAATTTATATACAACATGGAATACTACTCATGCATAAAAAAGAATGGAATCATGTATTTTGCAAGCAACATGGAGAGACCTGGAGGCCATTATCCTAAGTGAAATAACCCAGCAAGTCAAATACCACATATTCTCACTCATAAGTGGGAGCTGAACAATGCGTACAGATGGACATATACAGCGCAATAATACACACTGGAAACTTCAGTAGGTGGGAGGATGGCAGGGGCATGAGGGTTGAAAAATTACTTATTAGGCACAATGTTCACTGTCTAGGTAATGGGTTTACCAGAAGCCCAGGCTTCACCACTACGCAATATGTGCATGTAAGAAATCTTGTACCCCCTAAATAGATAAAATTTTAAAAAAGTTTTAGGTGATAAATCAATAAATACACAGATTCTTCACACACACACACAAACAGAATCATACAAAACAACATACCTATTGAACTGAACATATTGCAGGTTCAGCTCCTGATGACTGCAATAAAGATAGTCACAAGAAGTTTTTGGTTTCCCAGTGCATTTAAAAGTTGTGTTTAAACTATATTGTTGCCTATTAAATATGCAATAGTATTATGTCTAAAGAAACAGTGTACACACCTTATCTTTAAAATACTTGATTGCCAAAAAAATGCTAATGATCATCTGAGCCTTCAGCAAGTTATAATCTTTTTGCTAATGGAGGGCCTGATCTCAGTGTGGATGGCTGCTGGCTGATCAGGGATGGTTGCTGAAGGTTGTGTGGCTGTGGCAATTTATTTTTATTTATTTATTTTTTTGAGACAGCATCTCACTCTGTCACCCAGGCTGAAATGCAGTAGTGCAATCTCGGCTCACTGCAACCTCTGCCTCCCAGGTTCAAGTGATTCTCCCACCTCAGGCTCCCAAGTAACTGGGTCTACAGGTACATACCAACACGCCCTGCTAATTTTTTGTATTTTTTGATAAAGACAGAGTTTCACCATGTTAGCCAGGCTGGTCTTGAACTCCTGACCTCAAGTAATCTGCCCGGCTTGGCCTCCCAAAGTGCTGGGATTATAGGTGTGAGCCACCGTGCCCAGCCAAGGCTGTGGCAATTTCTTAAAACCACAGTGAAGTTTGTTGCCCCAACTGACTCTTTCCCAAAAGATTTTTCTGTTGCATGCAATGCTGTCTGATAACATTTTACTTGCAATAGAACTTTCAAAATTGGAGTCGACTCTCAAAACCCTTCTTCTGCTTTATCAAAGTTTATGTAATATTCAAAATCCTTTGTAGTCACTTCAACAATGTTTGCTGCATCTTCGCCAGAGGTAGATTCCATCTCAAGAAGGCAATTTTCTTGCTCATCCAGAAGAAGAAACTTCTCATCCATTGTAGTTTGATCATGTGATTGATCAAACTCAGTAACATATTCGGTCACATATTCAGGCTCGACTTCTAATTCTAGTTCTCTTGTTATTTCTACTACATTTGCAGTTCCTTCCTCCACTAAACTATTGAACCCTTCAAAGTCATTCACAAGGGTTGGAATCAACATCTTCCAAACTCCAATTAATGTTATTTTGACCTTCTCCCATGAATTATGAACATTCTTAATTGGATCTAGAATGGTGAATCCTTTCCAGAAGATTTTCAGTTTACTTTTCCCAGATCCATCAGAGGACTCACTTTTCATGGCAGCTATAACATTAAGACATTTCTTTCTTTCTTTTTTCTTTTGTTCCCCTCAACTTTTTTAAGTTCCATGGTATATGTGCAGGATGTGTGGGTTTGTCACATAGGTAAACGTGTGCCATGTTGGTTTGCCGCACAAATCAACCCATCACCTAGGTATTAAGCTCAGCATCCATTAGCTATTTTTCCTGATATTCTCCCTTCCCCCACCTCCTTGACAAGCCCCAGTGTGTGTTGTTCCCCCCTATGTGTCCATGTGTTCTCATCATTCAGCTCCCACATATAAGTGAGAACATGAGGTGTTTGGTTTTCTGTTCCTGCATTAGTTTGCTGAGGATAACATCTTCCAGCTCCACCTGTGCAAAGGACATGATCTCATTCATTTTTATGGCTGCATAGTATTCCATGGTTTATATGTACCACATTTTCTTTATTCAGTCTATCATTGATGGACATTTGGGTTGATTTCATGTCTTTGCTATTGTGAATAGTGCTGCAATTAACATGTGTGCATGTATTTTTATAATAGAATGATTTATATTTCTTTGGGTATATACCCAGTGATGGGATTGCTGAGTCAAATGATATTTCTGCCTCTAGATCTTTGAGGATTTACCACACTGTCTTCCACAATGGCTGAAGTAATTTACACTCCCACCAATAGTGCAAAAGCGTTCCTTTTTCTCTGCAGCCTCGTCAGTGTCTGTTGGTTTTTGACTTTTTAATAATCGCCGTTCTGACTGATGTTAGATGGTATCTCATTGTGGTTTTGATTTGCATTTCTCTAATGATCAGTGATGCTGAGCTTTTTTTCATATGTTTGTTGGCCACATAAATGTCTTCTTTTGAGAAGTGTCTGTCCTTGTATTTCTTAAATAATTATATGAGAAAATCAAAATTATTCATTGATCCATGAGCTACAGAATGGATGCTGTGTTAGCAGGTGTGAAAACAACATTAATCTCCTTATATGTTTTCATCAGAGCTCTTGAATGACCAGGTGTATTGTCCATAAGCAGTAATATTTTGAAAGGAATCTTTTTTTTTCTGAACAGTAGTTCCCAACAGCAGGCTTAACATATTCAGTAAATCACATTGTAAACAGATGTACTGTTATTCAGGCTTTGTTGTTGCACCTATGGGAAACAGGACAAACACAGTAAGTTTAGCATAATTCTTAGGGACACTAGGATTTTTCAAATGGTAAATGAGTATCGGCTTCAATTTAAAGTCACCAGCTGTATTAGCCCCTAACAAAGGAGTCAACCTGTACTTTGAAACTTTGAAGCCAGACATTGACTTCTCCACAGCTATGAAAGTCCTAGATAACATTTTCTTCCAATAAAAGACCATTTGGTCTACCTTGAAAATCTATTATTTAATGCAGCCCCTTCCATCAATTTTCTTAGCTAGATCTTCTGGGTAACTTGCTACAACTTCTACATCAGCATTTGCTCCTTCTTATATTACGGAGACAACTTCTTTCATTAATCAACCATTGTTGGCTTCAAACTTTTCTTCTGTAGCTTCCTTATTTCTCTTAGCCTTCATAGAAGTGAAGAAAGTCACTTTATTCTGGATTTGACTTTGGCTTAAGGGAATATCGTGGCTAGTTTGAACTTTTACCCAGAGCCCTAAAACTTCCTTTATATCAGCAATAAGGTTGTTTCAGTTTCTTATCATTGGTGTATTTGCTGGAGTAGCACTTTTAATTTTCTTCAAGAACTCTTCCTTTGCATTCACAACTTGGCTACCTGTTTGGCACAAGAGTCCTAGCTTTTGGCCTATCTTGGCTTTCAGTATGCATTCCTTACTAAACTTAATCATTTCTAGCATTTGATTTAAACTAAAAGACGGGTGGTTCTTCCTTGCCCTTAAACATTTACAGGCCATTATAGCATTATTAATTGGTCTAATTTCAATAATGTTTTTTCTCAGGGGATATGGAAGCTGGGGGAGAGGGAGAGAGACGGAGAATGTCTGGTCTGTGGAGCAGTCAACACACACACACATTTATTATTAAGTTCAACATGTTATCTGAGTGTGGTTTATGGTGCCCCAAACAATGATGGTAGCCACATCAAAGATCACTGATCACAGATCACCAAGACAGATGTAATAATAGTGAAAAAGTTGTAAATATTGTAATAATTACCAAAATGTGACACTGAGACTTTAAATGAGCACATGCTGTTCAGAATGACTCCCATTGACTCCTATAGACTTGCTCCATGCAGGGTTGCCAAAAATCTTTAGTTTGTAAAAAAAAAATGTGGTATCTGCAAGGCACAATAAAATGAAACAAAATAAAAAATGATATCCTTGTATGTGGTCTTTTGTGTCTGGCTTCTTTCACCAAGCATAACATGATTGAGTTTCACTAATGTTATAGTATGTATCTTTGTCCTTTTTTATAACTGCTGAGTAATGTTCTGTTGTATGGCTATGACACATTTTGTTTATCCATTCACTCACTGATGGACATTTGGCCTGTTTCCATTTTTTGGCTATTGTGAATAAAGTTGCTATGAACATCTCTGTACGCGTCTTGGTGTGAATGTATGTTTTCATTTCTTTGGGGAAGATAGCTAGAAATGGAATTGGTGGGTTGTATAGTCATATATTAAGTTAGTTTTAAATTTTAAGACGTGCTATTTGTTTTGTTGATAAATTTTTTTGTTTTTAAATTTTGAGGGATTTGGAGTTTAATGGCTGAAACTTTGTCCCATTGTCTGTCCAGCTTTAAATTAATTGTATATTTGGGGAAGTGGAAGGATACGGAGACATAGCATCCTTCAGGAGCCCTCCTCAGTCATTACTGCTCATGAGATTTTCTGATCAGGTATCAAAGCTATTTATCTATTGCATGAAGTATAATTCTAAGAGGCTTTATTAAACATTTGGAAATTGTGTCTTCTCCTTAAATTAAAATTATTCAAAGGAGGCAAGAACATACGAAGTGAAAACCAAATATATATTGTAAATGAATATATTTAATATATAAAATAAGAAACACAGGAAATTTATTTTCTACATTTAAAAGAGCTATTTTCAAAATAATTCTCGAAGGACCAACTTTAGTGCTTTGTATCATGATACTTGGTGGTTGCTATAATAAAAATTAATATTTTTGATGTTCAAATGAGGAGATATTTGATGAAGACATTATATAGTCAAACAGAATAAAAAAACTGAAGGACCCTAAAGTAGGTATAGCTTGTTAAACAGCCTGTTACCTGCACAGCAAAAATTAGGTTATGTTTAGAAATAAAATTTGACTATTAACACAATATGGAAAATGTAAACAGCTGCAAGTGAGATAAGATCTGCAAGTAAAATAAGACAAAATTAGAATTCAACAACATATTGATTTTCAGGATCTGAATTTTTTTTCTATGCAAGTGAAATAGAGCAAAGATGGAGTGGCTCTAACAAATGAGGGTATGGGATGAGCTTGGCAGTGAATCAAGTGGGGCTGGTGGAACAATAATATCAACTCATGACCAACAGTCTGGTTAATTGCACCGCTCTGGTCATTGCCTAGTGCCTCTATCATAAAAGGAATGCAGCATTCCCTTGGGCATTTTTATGTACGGTAAATTTAATCTCCCCAGATAGTTTGTGGGTTTTAGTTTTATTTTAGTAAAATACAAAGATAAGCTATATGCCATATTCAAATTTGTAACCACATGCAATAGCATATTGAAGTATATACATTATGTATTAGGATTTGTCCAATTTCGTTTCTGCTGGTTTCCTGGGGATTTTGGTTTCAGCATTTGTGTTGGATTTTCTTGGCCATTACATGCAGCAGTGCATAACAACTAAGCAGATGTGAACGTGTACAGAACTCTTCAAAAATAACACCTGCTGCACCTGCCTCTTCCAAGCTCCCCATAGACAGAAATGTATTTATTAAAAAGACTTATATATTAAAATGAAATAAAGTCACATATATTTGGAAGAAGAAAAACTAAAGCACTTCTCTTTAGACAAATAAAACACTTCTCAAACTTAGAATATTCTCTTACACACTAATGAAACATAGCATTTGCACTCTGCATAGTAGTTTATATTCTAGTTATTGCAAAACGAGTCTAATTATTTTTATTTCATTCATGTTTTAGATAAACTAATTTTATTGAATTCTACTTAATTAGTATGTGTTTTTAAAGAGTCATATTTTAAAAATAATTTAGATTAGATCCACGCCTAGAGTGACTGATAAGAATGAGATGGGCAGAAAAGAGGTTAAGTGGAGTGAGGAAATTTCCAACGTGTTATGAATCTCCAGAAGGAAAGTAGTATACATATTATCATTTGAAAGAGGCCATCTTTTAATATACGCTAGCGGAATGAAGTTTCTCTGAAATTCTTCTTGCCTGGGCAAGCTCAAATCTGATAATCCCAAACCAGCTTGCTCACTGCATTCCCTCTGTATCACTTTACTCTCTAAACAACATGAATGATCACACATGCATACATTTACGTGCACATACTACTTTTCAAACTGTGAGTGTCTGATCTTTATCTTAATTAATAACCCTACTTTTCTCCTTGTTATCCATATTTGAAAAACTAAAGCCATTTCAATGCACCCCTTGCCTTCACATCCAATCAGTTTCTGAATTTTAGCATTTCTTTTTTGTTGTTATGTTTCATACAATTGTAAACACTTTTCCATTCTATTTCTACCATGGAGAAGGCAGTATCATGTAAAGGTTAAGAACTCAGGCTCTGGAAACCTGATCTTAGATCTGGCACTTCCTTCCTGTGTAAACTTGGGCAAGGCTTTTAATCTCTGTATCTCAATTTCTTCCTTTGTACAATAATCAAGTAGATGTAGGCTTCAGTTCTCAGAAGGTTTCAGTTATCTTTATATTGACCTCTCCATAGGGCTGCTTGAGTTTCCTCACAATGTGGCAGGTGCCTTTCCCCAGAGCAAGTGATCCAAGAAAAGACACGGCAGAAGTTGCAAAATCTTTCCTAACCTAGCCTCAGAAGTCAGATAACTTCATTTCTGCAGTAACATACTGGTTACACAAGTCAGTGTGAGACCCCCTCCCACGAGGATGTGATTAACAGGAGATGAGGCTCATTGGAACCATCTAGGGGACCCTGGCAATTCTTACTGACAGTGTTCTCACTCTAAATCTGACTTTTATCCTCCAAGTCGAGCTTTCCCACACATGGTTCACATCTCTGGCAATCTTCTAGTCATCACCAGAGCTTCTCCTTATCAATTTCTGTGCACTTTGTGTACAATTCAGATCTTAACATTTTGTCACATTAGATGTTAATCCCTTCTTTGCTTTAGCTAAAATTTTCATTGTATGAGGAAGTTGTAATTTTTCTGTGTTGAATCTGCCGCTACTTTTGTTGTCACTTCTTTGGTGCAGAAAAGCACTATTCCTCTAAAAAGTTCATAAATATTTAGTTCTGTTTTGAACTAGAGGGGTTATTTATTGTTTTTAAATAACATTTTGATTTGGAATTTCTTTTACAATCTTTTATAAGGTATAGCACTAAATTAAATTATTTAATAAGCTTTTTTCTTTTTTTTTTTTTGAGACAGAGTCTTGCTGTGTCGCCCAGGCTGGAGTACAGTGGCGCGATCTTGGCTCACTGCAAGCTCCGCCTCCCGGGTTCACCCCATTCTCCTGCCTCAGCCTCCCGAGTAGCTGGGACTACAGGTGCCCGCCACCACGCCTGGCTAATTTTTTGTATTTTTAGTAGAGATGGGGTTTAACCGTGTTAGTCAGGATGGTCTCGATTTCCTGACCTCGTGATCCTCCTGCCGTGGCCTCCCAAAGCGCTGGGATTACAGGCGTGAGCCAATGCATCGGCCAGCTTTTTTTCTTTTATTTGTTGTGATATCCGTTATACCCTATTCTCAATTTATATTTCACTGGTCTCTATTTTCTAATTTTTATAGCTAATGGTTATTTTTTACTAAAAAAATGTTTTGTCATCTTCATTATGATTAGCCCATATAGTATCATATAGTATCTGTAATTCGGTATCTCTAAGAAATAGAAATTAGATTTATAAACATGTGTTTGATTTAGCTTGGCCAAATAACTGAGTTCTCAAATTTTTTTCCATATTTCTTTCCCTGGGATTACAAACTGTGAAATCCAAAGATCTTTTTGGATACACTGATGTCTTGTTTCTGAAGAAATTTCCTTCTTGTCATCCTGGGGCACAGTGTTAATGTTTGTTCAATTGCTTTTCTAATTTTATAAGGTATCTTGCATTCAGCTTATGTTGCCCTTTAAATCAGATGAGGAATGAGAGTAAATGCTTTCATTACTGGAATACGAGTAAAGTCACATTGTAATTGTAATTAAGGGCTATTAGGAAGGTAACTCATTTTCCTGCAAATTTGGTGCCAGTTATGTCTGGGTTTGAAGACACTGTAATATCGCCTACTAATGATGTTTAGTAGTCTCTGCTTTTATGAAGGGTCATGTACAACTCACAGTTGTTCTTCTAAACAATGTTGCCTGCTCAACCTTAATGGTTTTATTAGGAAGGGTCTCAGAAGTGTTTATGGTGGGAAGCAAGTGATTTGTGCAAGGATAAACTTTTGAGAATGTACATATAGTCTTTTAAATTATTTATCTTTATGTATAGCACTGTCTCAAAGCTGTTATTTTTTTGGAGGTGTTTCATAGTTGCAAAGTACTTGTATGCCTTTGAATGATAGATTTTACCTTGTATCAAATACTTCTGTATATGTTCTTAACTGGTGCTTTCAGATCATGTTGGCCCACCTGTCTGTAGTAGTACTATTCACATTATATTGTATGTAGTCATGTACAACACTGTTCCCAGATTAGGCTGCAAGCTGGTGAGTTCTTGAGAAGTTTCCAGAGACCTGGCTAGTCATTACTTGGGCCACCTGGCTGTTTGTTTATTTCTGTCATGGAGTATGCTCCCTGCCCCTCATCTGAGACTTTGAGCCCTTGAAGCTGAGGGAAAGGAAAACATATCATTTGGTCCTCATTGGCTCTCTACCCTTCTGCTGAAGGAGCATATTGCCAGGAATCTCAACATGTGATTGAGGATGCAGGTGGGAAGGAAGAAGGAGTCACCACAGAACTTTAAACAAATGGCTCTCATTTCAGGGCAGCTCACTCAAGTTCGTTCTTTAACCATAACATATATTTTGCAAAACAGAACAGATGTAAAAGAAGAAAAGCAATATTGACCACTCTGGGTTTGGAACTTATAGTGGATTGTATATGTAATCTAAAAATGGCATATACTCTGGCTGGTGGATTATTCCTTTTAGACTGACTCCTGCTGAGGAATATAGAGACATTCGTTCTTTAATTCTCCATCTTTGGGAGACCCGATAGCATTCTCGGTGTGCTATCAGGATAATACCTCAATATCTTAGGATGGTACCTCAGTACCTACGTATTATTTTTTTTTGGAATTAAATAACTTGATTCTTGGAAGCATCTTTAAGGAATGCTTGGGACATATAAATGCTCAACAAATGCTAGTAATGTGTGATAATTAAATCATTTCACAGATACATGGGAACTGGAATAGAGAGGAAGCTCATGATAGTAGACATTGCAGAAGTTTCTGGGTTGGACAAACTTGAGTTTGAATTTTGGCGCTGCCATTTACTAACTGTGTGGCTTGGCCAGTTGCTGAGCCTATCTGAGTCTTGGTTTCCTCGTCAGTATAACAGAAATAAAAACTGTTATTTTTCGTGATCTTATGGACTGAATGTTGGTTTCCCCTCAAAATGCGTATGTTGAAATCAAACCTTCAATGTGATAATACTAGGAGGTGGGGTCTGTAGGAGGTAATTAGGTCTTGAGGGTGGAGTGCTCATGAATGGGATTGGTGTCTTTATAAAAGGAACCCCACAGAGTTCTCTTGCTCTTTCCTCATGTGAGGATATAATGAGAAGTCAGCAGTCTGTGACGTGAAATAGGGCTCTCACTGGAACCTGACCATGCTGGCACAGATTTTGGACTTCCAGCCTCCAGAGCTGTGAGAAATAAATTTCTGTTGTTTATAAGGTACCCAGTCTATGGTATTTTGTTATAGCAGCTCAAACTGGTGAAGATGCCTAGTGTGAAAGGAGATTTCATCCATAAAATGGATGACATATGTTTGACAAGACTCGGTAAAGGGATTTACTAGTTATGAAATGAGAAACCAGAATTCAAGCCCTAGTCTTTTCATTCATTAGGTATGAAATCTCCATGAAATTACCTTATTATCTTAAGCCTTAATGCCCTTTTCTGGAAAATGAAGAGTGATATAAAATGGCATTCAATATTTGTACATATGTCTACTACTTTTTTATTAGCATTTAACTTTCAGAATTTACTTGTTAGTGGTTTTATTTTTCCTGCCATATTTTAATCCTAGAATTATTCATCTTTGTATATACAGAAGCTAGCAAAGTGCTTGTCATATAAAATTTGCTCCATAAATGCTGTGTGAATGAAGAGACACATGAATTCAGGGATGGGCAAATATATATTTTTATGAGAATGATGCATGAGCAGTATTCAAGGACAGAGAAATAGTGACTTCCCTGATTCCACACAAGGCACAGCCAGGCATTAGAAAGTTGGAAATTGGTTGAACAAAAAGCCCCCAAGGATGATAACATTTTCCTCTACATAAAAATATTCCTAACACAATTTCATATGTCAAAATCACATTTATTTTCACTGCCATTGAAATGTGAGATGTAATTGGCACTGATTCTATTAAGATTGTTCTGTTTTTGCTCTGTATTCTTTGTAAATTTAGTCTAGTAATATTTTCTCATTAGTCATTTACCTAATTTTTTTCACAAACATGTGAAGAGAAAATATGAGTAAATTTCTAACCTTCTAAAACACATTTTATTTCAAATTTGATTATTTTTCAAAATGAGACATAACAAATGATATTGAGGTCCACATCTGCAAAAATATTTTCTGAGTTTTTTCAAAGCTTTTTATTGGAAAAACAAAATTATGTTTATGAAACAATCTGTGACTTAAAATAATTTTAAAATATTTGAGAGGAAAATACAATACAATACATAAAAACTTTTTTAAGATGGAAGGGCCTATTTTTCTTAAGTAGTACCTTTAGTGTGAATTGTTTTTAAACAGTCTTTAGAAGGTGAGTGTATCTGGTGAGAACACACATGGTTATGAGGATGTGGTTATAACACCTACCTAAGTTTTGGGGGTATATGCTGCTTCTTTTTAGCTGCAGACTTGTTTCTAGATTCCTCTCAGGACTGTGCATTGAATTTTCAATTGTCTTTGTTTCAGCAAAGTGTATCTGTTCCACTTCCTCATTCATTCAATAAATTATCTGTGTCACACTGTGGTATATGGCACTGGCACATCATGCTGATAGTTACCCTTATGGAGCTCAAAGTTCAGTGCAAGCAACAGTCGTTATGCAAATAAACACACAAAAAATATGTGTAATGAAAACTTGAGATGAGCTCGGTGAGGGAAGAGAACAGGCTATACGTGTGAAAAATTCTAACGGCATGGGCAGGGGAGAGGGGCTACTGATTTGCAGTGACAGAATCACAGAACATCGTTCTGGGAAGGGGAAATTTGTAATGAACACTATAAAATGAAAAGGAGCAGAAGGAACGATTGAAGACAGCAAGTCGCAGAATATTCCAGATAAAGGAAAGAAGCTGGCATATTTTAGGAACCATGTCAGGAAGACAGAAAACAAGGGTGAGTATGTGTGTGATGTGTCATAGAATAGACAACCAGTATAGGGTTATCCAGAGATCAGGCTTTGCATTTTGGTGTGATCAGGTTTGTATTGTGAAATGATCAGTCTGGTTGAAATGTAAAGAAGCTGGGGGTTCAAGTATACAAGAGAAGATACTAGTTAGGAGAATACAAGGAAGTTGCAATGGCCCAAGAATGAGGTGATACTCCATGGACCAAGGAGAGACCACCCAGTAGAGAGAGAAGTGAGCAAACGAGATTTGTTGTGGAACTTGTGGCCTTTCCCAGTTTTTTACTTTTTGATATCTGAAAACTGGATGTGTCTTTCAGTCAAGGTGTTTCATGACTTATTTTTCAACATTGTTTTTCTTTCTTAGTTATACTTAAAATAATGACACATGTTACCATTGATGACATCTTAGATTCAGTGCTGTATTAGTTCATTCTCACATTGCTGTAAAGAACAACCTGAGACTGGATAATTTATAAATAGAAGAGTTTTAACTGACTCACAGTTTTACAAGCTGTGCAGGAAGCCTGGCTGTGGAGGCCTCAGGAAATTTACAATCATGGTGGAAGGTGCAAGAGAAGCAGACACATCTTACATGGCCAGAGAAGGAGGAAGAGAACAAAGAGGGAGGTGCTAAACACTTTTAAAGAACCAGATCTTGTGAGAACTCACTCACTATCATGAGAACAGCAAGGGGGAAGTCCGTCCCCATGATCTAATTACCTCCCACCAGGCCCCTACTCCAACATTGGAGAATACAATCCAAGATTTGGGCAGGGACACAAATCCAAACCATACAAAGGGGATATGGTAAAACTTGCTAAAATTTTAGGAGGGGCCATGGCCTTATTTCTTTCCTTAATAGAGTTATATTTTTAGTTAACCTATCTGAAGTTATAATAGGACATGATATCACATAAGGAAATATTCTATAACAAAATATTTATTCATTTCACAAAAGTTTTTTGCTTCTAGGCACTGATTGGGGTATTGTATATACAGTGGTAAGAGAATAAAGCAATAATAGTTGCTTCATGGAGTTTCTAGTGTGGCTGGGAAGATGGACATTGAACAAATAATGAATGCTGTTGAATTCTGTGAAGGAACAGTGCAGTTTGATATGGGCAGGGGGAAAAAGATGTGTCTGATCTTGTCTAGGGAGAGAAGGCAAAACATCTTTAGGAAATGACATTGATTCTGAGACACAAAAGATGAGGAGTTAATAGGAAGAAGGAGTAGGGAAGAGTAATTCCAGGCCTGTTTCATGGCACATTTAAGAAATGGAAAGGTTAGTTGGGCTGGAACACAGAGGAAATAATGAATCACGAGTCTGAGGAGACACGCAGGGCCCAGATATTGCTGGGTCTTATCTCATAGACAATGAGAAGGATGGAAGAGATTGATATCATAAGTTTTGCTTTTTGTTGATATCTTGTGGTCATTGTGTACAGAAAGCATTTGTAGGGTGAGAAATGAAGGGCAAGAATGAACGTACGGATCCCTGTACAAGAGGCAGTAGCAGAGGTCATGAAAATGTAAATAATTGAACAAATATAAGAGATATTTAGGAAATAGAATGCACAGGGCCAGGAGCCAGATTGGAAGGTAACCAACTAACTTAATTTTAGCTTTAAAAGTTCTACCTCCCAAGAGACGCCTCAGTTCCAGGCAATTCAGTGTGGTTGGCCATTCTTGGTGGCAGAATGAGAAATCATATAAGATTTCCATTTTCTTGGCTTGAACAATGAGGTAAATTATGGTGCAATTTCTTGGGTGAGAGTCTTGAAGGGGGCCAACATTTCAGATACAATGGCATATGGTTTTGAGTTGCCAGTGAGACATCTCAGTACACATTTGAATAGACATTTTTGGAACTCAGAAGCAAGATCTGTCCAGGAGATGAACATTTAGGATTTGTGGCATGACCAATGAAGCCATAGAATTGGAAAAAAATAAGTAGCGAGATTATATTGAGTGAGAAGGGAAGCGTATCTTGAAATAAATGTTGAGAATTTTTATCATTAAATGTCTACTGAGGGAATAAGAGGCAGCAAAATACATTCAGAATGAGTGGCTGGAGAGAAAAGAAGAATAAACAGAAATGAAGACAGTGGACATTTGAAGGGAAGATTGAGTGGTGTTGAGTGCTGCCGACAGATATATATGATAACAGAAGTCCATTGAATTTTGTTCACAAAATGTTGGCAAGAGCAATATAAACCTGGTTGTGTTGGAATTGTGTTGTGAAGTGAGTGAGAAAATGCAGACAGCAAGTGAAGGCTTTTATGAAACCTTGACTCCCACAGGATAATTAAGAGTCTGTCACCTGGCCAGGTGCAGTGGCTCATGCCTGTAATCCCATCACTTTGGGAGACCGAGGCAGGTGGGTCACCTGAGGTCAGGAGTTCCAGACCAACTGGGCCAACATGATGAAACCCCATGTCTACTAATAACACAAAAATTATAATCCCAGCACTTTGTGAGTCTGAGGTGGGCAGATCATGAGGTCAGGAGATTGAGACTATCCTGGCTAACACGGTGAAACGCCATCTGTACTAAAAATACAAAAAATTAGCCAGGTGTGGTGGCACATGCCTGTAGTTCCAGCTACTTGGGAGGCTGAGGCAGGAGAATCACTTGAACTGAAGAGGTGGAGGTTGCAGTGAGCTGAGATTGTGCCACTGAACTCCAGCCTGGGCAGCAGAGCAAGACTCTGTCTCAAAACACACACACACACACACACACACACACACACAGACACACAAATTACCCAGCAGTGGTGGTGCATGCCTGTAATCCCAGCTACTCGGGAGGCCAAGGCAGGAGAATCACTTGAATCAGGGAGGTGGAGGTTGCAGTGAGCCGAGATCGTGCCACTGCACTTCAGCCTGGGTGACAGAGCGAGACTCAAAAAAAAAAAAAAAAGAAAGAAAGAGAGAGAGAGATAGAGGAAGGAAAAGGAAGGGAGGGAGGGGGAAAGAAGGAAAGGGAAAGAGGGAAAGAGAGGGAGAAAGAAGGGAGGGAGGGAAAGAGGGAAAGAAAAGAGTCTGCCACCTAAAGGAACATGTGAAGACTAGGTAGCATTCTTTGATTGTTTTAGAGAGATTTTAACCAACAGAGAGAAAGAACTTGAAGGAATCGAAAAAAGAGCTTAGGGTCTTAATGGTAGGAGAAAAAAGAGGATCTATAGCATAGATAGAAGAATTTTTCTTGGCTAGGAGAAGAACCACCTCTCTAATTGTGACAGAGGGAAAGAAGACAAGATGGTACAAACACATCTTGGAATCATGTTATATGTAAAGTATGTTTCCCAGGAAATGCTTCATTAACCTTCCTGTGTCAAATTATACTTCATGAGAAAAGGTACAGTAAGCAGCCCAGTGAGTGATGATTATGTATCATATATTTTTAATTGCATGTATTACAGCTTTACTGTTGGAGCAATTACATTTTAAATTTTATTTAAAAATTCTTGTAAATCCAATACCTACCAGGCACTCAGGGTTCAGAAATGGCACCGTGGCTGTCATCAAGAACTTTCAATGCAACGATGGAGATGGGCATTTCAATAGATAATTGCAATAGAGTCTGACAGGAAGTGGAACTAGAGTGCAGTGAAAGTAAACAGCATGGGACAGATGCATGAGAGAATAATATTAATTAAGATTTGGGTTTAGCCACCAGAATGAGACTGAAATAATTTTCACTTGACAATATAGAATTGTTAGGCACTCCAGGGGTGGTAGGACAAAAAAAATACAACTACTCTGTTCCATGAGGTCATGCAGGGATCCAGAATTTTAGAGCTTTTTTGCTCCACTATATCTACATGACGGAACCTGGCTCCCCACCACCATATCCACGTTCCAGTCCACAGTGAGGGAGCAGAGGAAATGGAGGATTACTTATCTTTCTGATTCAGCCTCCTGGCCTGGTGTGATGTGGTTGGAATTCCCTCATCTTGTTCATCAGTATAACCTGGAAATGCAGTGGAGTTAACAAACCTAACCAATGATGGAAGGATAGATGCCTTATCTTTCTGGATGATTATAAGGTCATTTCATAGGTGGGCTTCTCACATGTCCTAGCATACGTGTGAACTTCTGATTTCTCACAGTAACTTTGTCAAAATACATTTATATTGGCTTTCCTCCATCCTTGTATCAGTCTCTATGCTTTTCTCACTCCTCCTTCCTGAGATTACATCTTTAGTAAACTATTTATATGAAATTCCTTGTCTCAGGATCTGCCTTTAGGGTAACCCAAACCAACTAATCAGATAGAGCAGCGGCCTTGACCAACCAGAATTGACATCTGTTGGCTTGGTGTCACCAGGGTGTTCCCATTTGACATCAGCCCTAAAACCATGGAGGCAGGAAATTGCCTGGTGATTTCAAAAAGCCATGAGAAATACATATGAAATAATGAAATAGACTTCATTATAGAGAGAGGAACAGAAGGCTGCAGAGTTAGATGGGTGTCTTAGTCAGCTCAGGCTGCAATAACAGAATACTATATAGACTGAATGACTTCAACAACCAACATTTATTTCTCACAGGTTTGGTGCCTGGAAGTGTGAGATCGGGGTGCCAACATGATTGGGTTTTCAATGAGGGCCTTTCTGGTTTGCAGATAGCTGCATGTATCCTCATATGGCCAATTGGCAGAGACAGAGAGAATCTCTCTTGTGTCTCTTTTTATAAGAGCTTTAATTCTATTCATAAGAGCTCCTCCCTTGTGACCTAATTACCTCCCAAAGATCCCACCTCCACATACCATCATATTGGGGTTTAGGCTTCAGCATATTAATTTGGGGGTGGGGCACAAACATTGAGTCCATACATTGTGGTTCAAATTGTGAGGGTCTTTTAATGTATAGAACATATGTGTATTTAATATAGATATATAATAATATAGATATGTAAGTGTAATATGAGTGCATATAATATGGGATCTATATTTAATCCTGTGGAATGACATGAAGTCAGTAGCAGTAAATTATTCTATGTTTGTTTTCTTTATGTATTCATGCATTTAGTAGAGGAATCATATATTTGGATAAGGCTTCAAGAAAACATGTGTTGAGAATAAATTACAGGAGATGATTATGTAGAAAGAGGGGTGGCTGAAGTGGCTATTTTAGGCATCCAAGTGAGAGATGAGGATCTAAATAGGGATGGGAGGGGAGCCACAATACTGGGGATGGAAAAAGTTCATATATATTCTAGAAAAAAATGCATGAATAAGGTGCTGTTAAAAATATTTGACAACTGGTCCTGCAAGGTACCAGCTAGTAAGAATGGACTTTGACTGTATATCCCCAGTATGGCAGAACCGGTGCATCCTAGGTGATTGGCACTCTGGGTGTAAAGGATCCACACTGAGAAGCACCCAGTCTATTCTCAGGCCTAATACGATTTCTTCTAACTTTCCAAATGGCATGGAGAAAGGAATCATAGCCCACGTAATGTCATTTAGATTTATCCACTGCCCCATCATTGCCATTTCTCTTGCATTTTAAGGATTCCTGGAACAATCTAATTTAAGATATGTTCAAGTGTTTGTATCAATTCACCTTTGATGACTAAGTCATAATTGTCACTGCGCCCTGAGAACAGTCCACGTCCATCATTGCATGGCTCACCTACATTTTCTTTTCTGCTAGTCACAAGGCCTTCTAGTTAGGATACGCCTGATGGACCTAAAATACATGTCAGAGCAGGTGTTAGCACGCCACTGACATTCAAAGCAAGAATTAACACTTAACTCAGGAGAAATGACCTTTTATTCTTTCCTGAAATGTTCCAGTCCTGCTGGAGCCACAGCAGAAGCAGGTTGATTTGCTCAACAAATATCTATTCAATGTAGGCTATATCTCAGCAATCAGAAGACTATCTTGGGAGACATCAGGGTGGAAAAAGACTACTTGACCCTCAGGAGCTTTATAGGTTTGTGCAGAGGTAAAAATGCCCCTGTGTTTCCTAGAATTTAACTGTACTTCCTATGATTTCACAGAGCCAGAGGTAAACATGCAGTGCTTTTACATGCAATTTCCCCTGCCACCAATTCCAGAATTTCAATGAAGAGAGTTGTGTTGGTTTCCTGTGACTACTGTAAGAAACTACCACAAACTTGTTGGCTTAACACAATAGATATTTAATATCTCTTCAGTTAGGAAGGCCAGAAGCCAGAACTGAAGGTGCCAATAGGGTCACATTCCTTTTAATGGCTTTAGGAGACAATCCATTCCTTGCCTTCCAGCTTCTGGTAATTCCAGGAATGCCTTGGTTTATGGATGCCTAACTCCAATCTCTGACTCAGTGGTCTCATTGCCTCTTCTCTTGTGTGTATCTGCCTCCCTCCAGACTGAGAAGCCCAGAGGCAGACAGAGATCTCCCTCCCTTTTAAAGGGATACATGTGACTTCACCTAGGGTCCACTTGGATAATCCAATGTAAGAACCTCCTTTGAAGATCCTTAATTTCATCAGGTATGCGAATACATTTGTTATGGATTATCTCCCAGGGATTAGTACCTAGGCATATCTCTTTTAGGGGCTATGATTTAGTCTATTGCAAAGGTAAAGTCTAGTCATTTTTTGAGGAGGGGGAAGGAAAGAGGGAGAGAAAAAAAAAGAGAGAGGAAGAGAGAGAGGGAGAAGAGAGACCAGAAGCAAGAATAGGAATCTTCCTTAGGGATAAAATAAACCAATTAGCCAAAGAAGAGTCTTCACCTACAGTCAATTCCCACCTTTGTCTGAATAAGAAACAGAGACAAAAGAAGTGAAGAAGGCAACAAAAGCAAGGCAATATGATGAGGGGGTAAAGACTGCAGCCTTTGAAACCAAAGAGACTTGCATCCAAACCCCACTTAAACAACTTACTGACTATATTACTCTGGAAATATATTTAACATGGCAATGATAAGACCTAAAATACAGAGTTACTTTACTACTTATGTAAAATGTTATATTTCTGTGTATACATAAATTTTAGATAGATAGATGGATAGATAGATAGATAGATAGATAGATAGATAGATAGATAGATAGATAGATAGATAGAATAACCTGGCACAGAATGTGGCACATAGTTTGGAGCACCACATAGTCATTTTCCTCAAAAGTATTAAGTACACATTAGTTATTGTTATCATGAGCATATTTTTCTTTTGGAGGAGAGCAAATCAGATTCAGAGCCACCTTCTTCAGTTCTAGTTGAATTAGTCCTACTGGCTTATCTCATTTCTCATCATTTCTGATATTGCCCTTAGGTAGCAAGTTTTTTTTTTCCCCTGTAAGACTTTACTTCTTCCTCCTGCCCCAGACACTGTAAATTTCAGTGGCATCCAATAGAGTGGAAAGTAAGACTTCTCTTTAAGGCAGATGTCTGTTATATTACTGTAATAAAGCAAATTGTTGGGAAGAAAATACTACAGAGGCTTGAGTTCATCATAACTCATGATAATCTAAATGATCTGTTAATGAGGTTGCTGCTTGAGTGATACAACATTTTAAACCATGGGACAATGGGTGCATCAAAGTCTTTACAGAAATTCTCTGGGGTGTTTTTGCTCCTAGTAGCTTTCTTTGCTTAAGTACTTCTAATGACACCTTCTAGTGGAAATGAAAGTGTTTGGCTTATGCAGTCTCAAAATGGGAGTTGTATACGCTTAGTGGTGTCTCATGAGCCTTAATGAGCTATCAGCTGTTGTTTTCCTTTAAACTCTTAAAAATCAGCATGAGGAAAAATCATTATATTTATTTCTAACACAACAAAAGAGAAATTTTAAAAATTCACTCATACTAAAGGCTAAAGGAATCTGAAAAAGTCAGGTTCTGCATTAGCAGGATCAATTCATATCCACTAAAAAGAATAGACCTCTTTTCTGTGAAATCATCAGCAATTGGCCTTTTCAAAGGAGAATTAATTTTTCAGTGTAGGATTAGTGCCATCAGAAATGAAGATTTATCTCATTATTGGACATAGAGCTTTGAAGTTTGCAAGCTGAAAACGTATTTCCTCCATTTGTTAGATGGTATCTTGAAAGATTGTCGTCTACATCTTAATGTGTGAGCTACATGTGTTTCTGTGTGTATATAAAAATTCCTTATTACTCTCTCAGAATTCAGTGAGCTATTCAATAGAATTCATTGCTCTTATCAGCAATTGGCCTTTTCAAAGGAGAATTAATTTGGCATATAATGCATATGATGTAAGTAAAGACTTGTTCTGTCATCATGTAATTAAATAAAAATATTATACTAGAACTTCAAATTAGTGACAGAAAACACAACCCTTTGAAATGTTATTCTTATCAGCGCCAGTAAATAAGTGATTGCATAGTTTAGAAGATATACTTTTCTTACCTTCTCAATAAATAATTTCTTCTTCTATAGTTTTAACAAAATTTGGGGCCGTTTTGAGGTTAATTTTAAAACATACTACCAAAGTTAATGACATTTGACCTTAATGAGTTTCACATCTTGGGTCATGCCAGGAAGTATAACCCCATACCCATGATGAAAGTTTTGAGATTAACTGTAGATGTATCAAAAAAAGTGGGCATAATCACTAATAAGAATGTTAATTTTAGAATTTAATACATTTATTTCTATGGTAACTGTGTTTGCTCTTTTTTCACTTCATCTCTGAAACAATAATCAGCTAGGCCTTGTCATCAGAAGCTTCTTTTAAAGTCAATTTCACAGCAACAACTGCAGTCTTACTGGAGAGGCTCTAGAAGTTCAGAAATGTTCATTCCAATCAGGTCTTTGCACAGTACTAAAATTCAGTCCCCACAGTATATCATGCCTCTTAAAGTGATAACCTTCAGAGCAGACTATATGAGACAGTTTATGGGCTAATAACTAATTTATAAAAGCACACTTGATCTAGCATGTTATTTAAATTAAAGTTGAACATCTAGAGTGAAAGTGAAAAAAAGAATCTGAATCCCACTACATACTTGTGGAGGATATTTTCTATAGACTTCCTGCTACTCTTCGGGTTTTTATTCATTCTTCTGTTTTATTAATTCTTTCTGTAGAGTGTTGCCCATTGAATAGTGAGTGATTTTGTTTGTTTCTTGAAATTAGCACAAGTGGAAAACACCATTGGTAGTTCAAATATGTTTATTGAACACCTATGATATGCAAAACACTGGCCTAGACAGTATAGGAATAACAAAATTAGAATAAATAAAGTAAATAAACAAAATGCATATCACTAATTTTTACAAGATCTTATATCTTAGGAGAGAGGATTCAATATGTATGAAAGTGATTAAATAAGAATTAAAATATCACATGCTATAAAACATTGTTAAGGTAAAGTACTCTGTAAATTTATTGTTCAAAAAGGAAATAGAAGAATTGGCATTTGAACTGATTTATAAAATAATTTGTAGAGGTAAGCATAATAACGAACACATGCAATAAAATATTGTTAAGGTAAAGTACTCTATAAATTTAAGGAAGAAAGATCTTATTGTTCAAAAAGGAAATAGAAGAATTGGCGTTTGAACTGATTTATAAAATAATTTGTAGAGGTAAGCATAATAATGAAAATATTAGCGTACACTTCTATAGTGTTTGTTATGTGCCCACTTTTCTAAAAGACTTTGCATCTATTAACTCATCCCTATAAGGATGGTGTCATAATAATCCCCATATTATAGGTGAGGAAATAGTCATGTAAAAATTAAATAACTTGCCTGGGGTCACAGAGCTAGCAGTTGGAGAGGTGGAGGAGCCTGATTTATCTCTGGCCAGGCTGGGTCAGAGTCTATGTATTTATAAATGGCCACTCAGGGAAAACGCAGGAGATGAGTTGCATAATGTATCTGTTTCCTGTTACTGCTGCAACAAATTGCCACAAACCTCGTGGCTTAAAACAACACAAATTTACTATCTTTCAGTTTTGCAGTTCAGAAATATGAAATGGGTTTCACTAAGCTAAAATCAGATGTCATCAATGTGCATTCTTTTCTAGAAGGAGAGTCTGTTTCCTTGCCTTTCACAGCTTCTAGAGGCCATCCCCATCACTTGGCTTGTGGGTGCTTCCGTGTTCAAATCTAGCAATTGCATCATTTTGACCTCTGCTTCCTGGTATCACATCTCCTTCTGGGACTCTGACTCTCCTGCCTCCCTTTTTCACTTATAAGAACCATTATGGTTACACTGAACTGATTTGGATAATCCAGAATAATCTCTTTATATTCCAGTCAACTGATTAGCAACCTTAATTCCATTTACAGCCTTAATTCCCCCTTGATGTGTAACATAACATATTCACAAGGTCTGGGAATTAAGAACATCTCTGTGGGTCTGTTAATTGTTTTGCCTACTGCTCAGAACATGAGTTTAGGTTCAGTGGCAAGAAAGAAGGAGCTATTAAGAGAAAGGCAATCTGGTTTGGCAAAATGAGAAGTGGGGCAGTTTGTAAAAAGTGTAGGATGGCAGGTCACACTGAGCAAATTACCAGCCAAATAGGAGTTCAATAAATGAATATTTCTAAATCTCTCTAAAAAATGTTTAACAGTAGGATAGTTATGTTTCCCAACTAATTTTAAATATATAATCTCCACAGATACTTACTGAGCATTTATTACATTTTGGAAGTATATAAAACATACATCATATTTATATTTTAATTGGCTCAAACATTGAAAAACTTAAATGAGCCAATTGTGTGAGATGCCAAAAAATGGGTCATAGATGTGTTGTCAAAAGTGGCCTTGTTGGAATCTCTAGAGTCCTTTCTATGAAGGATACCATTCATTCCTGCCTCAACACTGAGAAAGCTGAAAAATAAGCAGGAAGGACAGAGACCAAGCCATAACCAAGTTGGGGCAAGTGACTTTCAAACAAGGGTAAGTGCAGTTGCTAATATGAACCACAATCTGACCTGGATTGTGGGGCAATTTGGCATCCAAGAGGGAGGCTCCTACAGAATTTACAGATGTAAAGCATGGAGTGAAAGAGGACAGCCCAGGCTCTCCATAGGAAGGCTGTTTCTAGACAGAAGAGTCACTCTCCCCAGTTTGAACAACCAAATAAATAATTCGCCTCCCCAGGGGCAGAGTGAGTACAGGGACAAGAGAAGAAACTAGAAGTACCACACTAGCAGAATTTTCTCTTCCTGGCAGAACATATAAGTAGTAGGGAAGAAGCATTTCCCTCTCAACACATCTCAAGTTCGTCTTGGTTTAATGTAAACTCATCATTTTCTCCTCAAATTAGTTATCTCCAAATTTTCCTGTATTGTTCCTCTCAATGGGTATGCTATGGGGTGAATTGTTGTGCTTCCCAAAATTTATATGTTAAGTTCCTAATCTCCAAAGTATATTTGGAGGTGGGCCTTTGGGAGATAGTTAGGTCATGAGGGTAGAGTCCTCATGAATGGAATTAGTGCTCTTATAAGAAGAGGCACAAGAGAGATGATCTCTCTCTCTCTCTCTCTGTCTCTGTGAGAATATGAGGATGTAAGAAGGCAGCTGCCTGCAACCCAAGAAGAGGGCCCTCAACAGAGTCCAACCATGCTGGCATTTATGATCTCAGACTTTGGAGCCTCTAGAATTCTGAGAAGATAAATTTCCACTGTTTACACCACTCAGCATAATGTTTGTTAGCAGCCCAAGCTGATTACGACAGGTTGGAGCCACACTATCCTAGTTACCCACACTAGATACTTAAGGATCACCTTTGACTCTTTTCCCGCACTCCCTGACTCTTTCCAGTCACTCTTGAAGTGTGGCTTTTTCTCAAATGAGTAATATCTGCCCCATCTCTCCTAATATGTGTCATCATTTTACTCAAATACCTTTCAGTGGTGTCCTTATGTCATCATCACCCTCTGCTCAACCATGTTCCCTCCTGCTAGATATGTCTAAAATATAAATGTACCCAAGCCACCTTGTCTCCAGAAGCCCTGATAATGACTTCCTTAAAATCTCTAAAACTCATATTAAAAATCTTCTAATTTAGGTATACTTTCTGGCACCCAGGTCTTGTTAAATGCCCTCTTTTACACTACTATGACATCTTGCTCCAGTTCTAAAATGTCACCAATTTTATTACATTTTGAACAATAATATATGCCCTACTCAAAAAGATGAGTTTTATAATAATTGTAATAACAATTATTACATTATAATAAAAAGGATTATTCCCAGATAAATAGTAATGTACTCTTTATGCTTTTATATGTTTTTTGAATAGTAATAAGCACATTTATTATATGAGCTAATTAATTCTTGCAAGAACACTGAGAAGTAGATATGGCTTTGCCTATTTTATCTGAAAGACAACTAAGGCTCTTAGAAATTACATGATTTACTCAGAGTCACATAGCTAGTAAGTAACATATCTGGAGTTTAACTAGGGCACTCTGATTACGAAACATGTGAATATTGGTTTTGAGGTGCTTATCTAAATACTAGCAGGTAAAGGAGTAAAAACTACATAGTTTGAACTTCTTATGAGTTAGTAAAAAGACCAGCATTATAATAAGCCATTTTTATTTAACTTCCAGAACCTTGAGAATAGAATGAGAAGGCAAGACTACATGATTTTTATAGTCTGAGTAGTAACTTCTTCAAAGATTTTAACTTTTACTTTTTCTTAAAGTGAGATGAGTGAACATTATAGAATTTTCCAAGAATCATAAATTAACCCTTTAGATCACCTTGATTTACTTTGAGGCAATGGATACCAAATGGTTGATGACAACACAAATAAATGGAGCAATAAAACCTCAATACTTTTTTTAATTTTAATTTTTATTTATTTTATTTTATTTTATTTTTGAGACAGAGTCTCATTCTGTTGCCCAGGTTGGAGTGCAACAATTTCGGCTCACTGTCACTGCAACCTCCACCTCCCTGGTTCAAGCAATTCCCCTGCCTTAGCCTCCCAAGTAATTTGGATGACTGGCTCATGCCATCAGGCCCAGTTAATTTTTTTGTATTTTTAGTAGAGACGGGGTGTCACCATGTTTGCCAGACTGGACTCGAACTCCTGACCTTAGGCAATCCACCTGCCTTGGCCTCCCAAATTGCTGGGATTACAAGCATTAGCCACCACACCCAGCCGCCAACACTTCTTTTTAAGCAATCTACTCAGTAGATAACTGATGAATCAGTCCAAAACTCAAAGTGTATGAGAGCTGTTTAGGATGGATGGCCCTTGCATGCACCACTACTGCTCAAACCATCAACGACATTTCTCCATAGCTGCCCAGGTGTATTGAATGATTTCATCATTTCAAATAATTAACATACGAATTGTTGGCCATTTTGTGCTCTGTACTTTAATGTCATAGAACTGAAGAGTTACAATGAACCTAGGAAAGTTGTTCAGTCAATTAACAATTTTTATTGAGTATAATTATATGTCCATATTTTCTAAATGCTGAAAAGAGACACAGAAAAGCATGAAAATTGGTTCCTTGCCAAAAATTCACAATCTAGCATGGAAAAGAATATATCCATGACATAATTAGAAAACAAAACAAGATAATATAAAATTAAATGCCTAATTTTGTGGCACAGGCTTTAAGAGCCATAATATTTCAGGAAAGGATGAGAGAGTAGAGTGGGCTGGAACTGTCAGAGAATATTCATGTGGGAGATGAGGATATTGATAAGATTCTGATTGGTGTACCTGAAAGTGACAGGGAGAATTGAATCAAGATGGAAAACACTCTGCAGGATATTATCCAGGAGAACTTCCCCAACCTAGCAAGGCAGGCCAACATTCAAATTCAGGAAATACAGAGAATGCCACAAAGATACTCCTCAAGAAGAGCAACTCCAAGACACATAATTGTCAGATTCACCAAAGTTGAAATGAAGGAAAAAATGTTAAGGGCAGCCAGAGAGAAAGGTCGGGTTACCCACAAAGGGAAACCCATCAGACTAACAGTGGATCTCTCAGCAGAAACTCTACAAGCCAGAAGAGAGTGGGGGCCAGTATTCAACATTCTTAAAGAAAGAATTTTTAACCCAGAATTTCATATCCAGCCAAACTAAGCTTCATAAGTGAAGGCGAAATAAAATCCTTTACAGACAAGCAAATGTGGAGAGATTTTGTCACCACCAGGCCTTCCCTAAAAGAGCTCCTGAAGGAAGCACTGAACATGGAAAGGAACAACTTGTACCAGCCACTGCAAAAACATGCCAAATTGTAAAGACCATCGAGGCTAGGAAGAAACTGCATCAACTAATGAGCAAAACAACCAGCTAACATCATAATGACGGATCAAATTCACACATAACAATATTAACCTTAAATGTAAATGGACTAAATGCTCCACTTAAAAGTCACAGACTGGCAAATTGGTTAAAGAGTCAAGACTCATCAGTGTGCTATATTCAGGAGACCCATCTCACATGCACAGACACACATAGGCTCAAAATAAAGGGATGGAGGAAGATCTACCAAGCAAGTGGAAAACAAAAAAAAGGCAGGAGTTGCAATCCTAGTCTCGGATAAAACAGACTTTAAACCAACAAAGATCAAAAGAGACAAAGAAGGCCATTACATAATGGTAAAGAGATCAATTCAACAAGAAGAGCTAACTATCTTAAATATATATGCACCCAATACAGGAGCACCCAGATTCATAAAGCAAGTCCTTAGAGATCTACAAACAGACTTAGACTCCCAAACAATAATAATGAGAGACTTTAACACCCCACTGTCAACATTAGACAGATCAATGAGACAGAAAGTTAACAAGGATATCCAGGAACTGAACTCAGCTCTGCACCAAGTGGACCTAATAGACATCTACAGAACTCTCCACCCAAAATCAACAGAATATACATTCTTCTCAGCACCACATCACACTTATTCCAAAATTGACCACATAGTTGGAAGAAAAGCACTCCTCAGCAAATGTAAAAGAACAGAAATTGTAACAAACTGTCTCTAAGACCACAGTGCAATCAAACTAGAGCTCAGGATTAAGAAACTCACTCAAAACTGCCCAACTACATGGAAACTGAACAACCTGCTCCTGAATGACTACTGGGTACATAACGAAATGAAGGCAGAAATAAAGATGTTCTTTGAAACCAACAAGAACAAAGACACAACATAGCAGAATCTGTGGGACACATTTAAAGCAGTGTGTAGAGGGAAATTTTTAGCATTAAATGCTCACAAGAGAAAGCAGGAAAGATCTAAAATTGACACCCGAACATCACAATTAAAAGAACCAGAGAAGCAAGAGCAAACACATTCAAAAGCTAGCAGAAGGCAAGAAGTAACTAAGATCAGAGCAGAACTGAAGGAGATAGAGACACAAAAAACTCTTCAAAAAATCAATGACTCTAGGAGCTGGTTTTTTGAAAAGATCAACAAAGTTAATAGAGCACTAGCAAGACTAATAAAAAACAAAAGAGAGAAGAATCAAATAGATGCAATAAAAAATGACAAAGGGGATATCACCATCAATCCCACAGAAATACAAACTACCATCAGAGAATACTATAAACACCTCTATGCAAATAAACTAGAAAATCTAGAAGAAATGGATAAATTCCTGGACACATACAGTCTCCCAAGAGTAAACCAGGAAGAAGTTGAATCCCTGAATAGACCAATAACAGGATCTGAAATTGAGGCAATAATTAATAGCTTACCAACCAAAAAGAGTCCAGGACCAGATGGATTCACAGCCGAATTCTATCAGAGGTACAAGGAGGAGCTGATACCATTCCTTCTGAAACTATTCCAATCAAAAGAAAAAGAGGGAATCCTCCCTAACTCATTTTATGAGGCCAGCATCATCCTGATACCAAAGCCTGGCAAAGACACAACAAAAAAAGAGAATTTTAGACCAATATCCCTGATGAACATTGATGCAAAAATCCTCAATAAAATACTGGCAAACTGAATCCAGCAGCACATCAAAAAGCTTATCCACCATGATCAAGTGGGCTTCATCCCTGGGATGCAAGGCTGGTTCAACATACACAAATCAATAAACGTAATCCAGCATATAAACAGAACCAAAGACAAAAACCACATGATTATCAACAAAATTCAACAGCCCTTCATGCTAAAAACTCTCAATAAATTAGGTATTGATGGGTCATATCTCAAAATAATAAGAGCTCTTTATGATAACCCCATGGCCAATATCATGCTGAATGGACAAAAACTGGAAGCATTCCCTTTCAAAACTGGCACAAGACAGGGATGCCCTCTCTCACCACTCCTATTCAACATAGTGTTGAAAGTTCTGTCCAGGGTAATCAGGCAGGAGAAAGAAATAAAGGGTATTCAATTAGGAAAAGAGGAAGTCAAATTGTCCCTCTTTGCAGATGACATGATTGTATATTTAGAAAATCCCATTGTCTCAGCCCAAAATCTCCTTAAGCTGATAAGCAACTTCAGCAAAGTCTCAGGTACAGAATCAATGTGCAAAAATCACAAGCATTCTTATACACTAATAACAGACAAACAGAGCCAAATCCTGAGTGAACTTCCATTCACAATTGCTTCAAAGAGAATAAAATACCTAGGAATCCAACTTACAAGGGACGTGAAGGACCTCTTCAAGGAGAACTACAAACCACTGCTCAATGAAATAAAAGAGGATACAAATAATGGAAGAACATTCCATGCTCATGGGTAGGAAGAATCAATATCGTGAAAATGGCCATACTGCCCAAGGTAATTTATAGATTCAATGCCATCCCCATCAAGCTACCAATGACTTTCTTCACAGAATTGGAAAAAACTACTTTAAAGTTCATATGGAACCAAAAAAGAGCCCACATTGCCAAGTCAATCCTAAGCCAAAAGAACAAAGCTGGAGGCATCATGCTACCTGACTTCAAACTATACTACAAGGCTACAGCAACTAAAACAGCATGGTACTTGGACCAAAACAGAGATATAGACCAATGGAGCAGAACAGAGTCCTCAGAAAGAATACCACACATCTACAACCATCTGATCTTGGACAAACCTGACAAAAACAAGAAATGGGGAAAGGATTCCCTATTTAATAAATGGTGCTGGGAAAACTGGCTAGCCATATGGAGAAAGCTGAAACTGGATCCCTTCCTTACACCTTATACAAAAATTAATTCAAGATGGATTAAAGACTTATATGTTAGACCTTAAACCATAAAAACCCTAGAAGAAAACCTAGGCAATACCATTCAGGACATAGGCATGGGCAAGGACTTCATGTTTAGAACACCAAAAGCAATGGCAACAAAAACCAAAATTGACAAATGGGATCCAATTAAACTAAAGAGCTTCTGCACAGCAAAAGAAACTACCATCAGAGTGAACAGGCAACTTATAGAATGGGAGAAAATTTTTGCAATCTACTCATCTGACAAAGGGCTAACATCCAGAATCTACAAAGAACTTAAACAATTTTTTTTTACACGAAAAAAAAACAACCCCATCAAAAAGTGGGTGAAGGATATGAACAGACACTTCTGAAAAGAAGACATTTATGCAGCCAACAGACACATGAAAAAACGTTCATCATCACTGGCCATCAGAGAAATGCAAATCAAAACCACAATGAGATACCATCTCACACCAGTTAGAATGGCGATCATTAAAATGTCAGGAAACAACAGGTGCTGGAGAGGATGTGGAGAAATAGGAACACTTTTACACTGTTGGTGGGACTGTAAACTAGTTCAACCATTGTGGAAGACAATGTGGCGATTCCTCAAGGATCTAGAACTAGAAATACCATTTGACCCAGCCATCCCATTACTGGGTATATACCCAAAGGATTATAAATCATGCTGCTATAAAGGCACATGCCCACATATTTTTATTGTGGCACTATATTCACAATAGCAAAGACTTGGAACCAACCCAAATGTCCATCAATGACAGACTGGATTAAGAAAATGTGGCACATATACACCATGGAATACTATGTAGCCATAAAAAAGGATGAGTTCATGTCCTTTGTAGGGACATGGCTGAAGCTGTAAACCATCATTCTCAGCAAACTATCGCAAGGACAAAAAACCAAACACCACATGTTGTCACTCATAGATGGGAATTGAACAATGAGAACACTTGGACACAGGAAGGGGAACATCACACACCGGGGACTGTTGTGGGGTGGGGGGAGGGACGATGGAAAGCATTAGGAGATATACCCAATGTAAATGACGAGTTAATGGGTGCAGCACACCAACATGGCACATGTATACATATGTAACAAACCTGCACGTTGTGCACATGTACCCCAGAACTTAAAGTATAATTTAAAAAATCAAAAGATAAAAAAAAATAAAATCCCAACAGATATATATACACATAGACAAAACTATTCTAAAAATTGTATAGAGAGCCAAATATACTACAATAGGTAAAACTACTTTGCAAAATAATAAAGTAGGTAAAGTTACTCTACGTGACTTCCAAACTTAGTATATAGCAATAGTCCTGTGTGGTACGGCAGAAAGACAGATCAAAGAAACAGAACAAAGAACCCAAAAAGACGCTCAAATTTGCCCAACCACGTTTGGTCAAAGGTTCAGAAACAGTAACAACTTAATGGAGGAATAATAATCTTTTCAAAACATGCTTGAGAAATCGGACAACAAGTAAACAAACAAACAGAATGAACCTCAATCTTAACTTCACCCTTTATACAAAAATTAACTTAAAGTGAACAATTGATTTAAATGTAAAATGTAATGCTATGAAACTTGTAGCAGGTCACATGGGAGAACATCTTCAGGACCTAGGACTTGTGAGTTCTTAGACATGATCCATACAAGAAACAATAACCAAATGGGATTTCATCAAAATTAAACAACCTTTGCTGTTTGAAATCCCTGTTGAGAAGATGAAAAGACAAGCAACAGACTGGGAGAAGATATTGATAAACTACATATCTAACAAAGAACTCATATCTAGAATGTATTTAAAAACTCACAACTCAGGCCAGGCATGGTGGCTCAAGCCTGTAATTCCAGCACTTTGGGAAGCCGAGGTGGGCAAATCACGAGGTCAGGAGATCAAGACCATCCTGGCTAACACGGTGAAACCCCATCTCTACTAAAAATACAAAAAATTAGCCAGGCGTGGTAGCCAGCGCCTGTAGTCCCAGCTACTCGGGAGGCTGAGGCAGGAGAATTGCTTGAACCTGAGAGGCGGAGCTTGCAGTGAGCCGAGATTGCACCACCGCACTCCAGCCTGGGAGACAGAGCAAGACTCTGTCTCAAAAAAAAAAAAAAAAAAAAAAAAAAAAAAAAAAAAAAATCTCAAAACTCAACAGTAAAAACAGACAATTCAAAAAGAAAATGAGAAAAAGATATGAACACATACTTCATCATAAAGAAAATATGGGTGTCCAGTGAGCCCATGAAAAGCTAATCACCATTGCCAGACATTAGGGAAATACAAATTAAGATGACAATGAGATATCACTACATACCTATTAGAACAGCTAAAGTAAAAACTGTGACAATGGAAATATAAGCCAGTACACCACTCAAAAAACTAGTTAAACTAGTTGGACACTTTAAAAAAAATATCTAAACATACAGTTACCATTCAACCCAGCAACTGTACTCTGTGCATTTATCCCAGAGAAATGAAAACCTAGACACACAACAATCTGCACATGATTGTTCACAGCAGTTTATTTTTAATCGCCAAAAACAAGACCAAAATATGCCTCAATGGGTGAGTAGTTAAACAAACTCTGGTAGATCCACAGCATGGAATTCTACTCAACAATAAAAATGAGCAAACTATTGATACACACAACAGCTAGGATGGATCACAAGGGCATTATATTAAGTGAAAACTCCAATCTTGAAAGGTCACATCTGGTATGATTCCATTTATGTAGTAGTCTCTCAGTGATAAAATTATCGAGTTGGATCCGAGGTTAGTGATTGCCCAGAGTCGGGAGTAATGAGGGTTTGGGTACGTGATTGTAAAAGAAAGTGTGGGAGAGATCTTTGTGGTGATAGAATATTTTTTATCTTAATTATAGTGGTGATTACACAAATCTACACATTTGCTAATATGACACAGAACTACACACCCACATTATACCAACGTCAAAGTCGTGTTTGGTGTTAAGTACTATGTAAGATGGAAATGGGTGAAGGGTACTTAGAATCTCTTTGTACTAACTATGCAATTTCCTATGAATCTATCATTATTTCAAAATAAAAAGTGAAAAAATAAGATTTGCTCTACATCCAAATTTCTATTTTTCTGTATCTTCTTCCCATAAGCTTGGTCATTGTCAGCTGAGGTATACTTACTGCTTCTTTGATCCTCCTCTGTCAATCTGCTTTTAACCTATGTTCTCTCCCACTTCTGGTATGTGTTTTACAGACCCATGGCCAGCCTTCACAGGCCTCTTCTCCGGGCAAGTGAAAGGAAACTGCTAGAAGACAACACACTGGCCCCATGAATCCTCAGAGTCCTCTAGACTGAGGTCACTTGAGTTAAGTAGCTTAGATTTTTAGATTGAAGTCCTGGTTTCAAATATCCAAGGTGACATTTAATCAATAACTCAAAACCTTCAGCATTGTCAACAGAGTAGAATGATGTGCTGAATGAAACCAAATAAAGCGGACCAATATAAAATCCTGTAGTTGGCTTCTAAAAGGCAGCTGTGTAAGCACAAAAAAATAGAGGTGAGACTTCAAAGCAGCACACTTTAAAAAAAAAAAACTTAGAGAATTTACATTATACTTTAGGTGTAATATGAGTCAATAGTGTGGCTGCCAAAATTCTAAAAATTGGGCTGTACTACTATTTATTGCTACCTTTATACAGTAGTTATCTATGCATTTTACAAAGAGCAATTTATTTATTTAATCCTTACAATAACCTTGAGAAGAAAGTAACATTTTTATCTGCCCCTTTTTTAGATGTACAATCTCAGGCACAGATAGGTTAAGTAACTTGTTTAGATTCACCATAGTAAATGTAGATCAGCAATTCAAGCCCAGGCTCAAACTCTTTGATCTTAATAGCTTCATATACAATAACACATCTATACTGTGGTCATGCATGCATGCATTCATTCACTCAACAATATTTATATTCCAAACATTATTCTAAATAAAATTATTAAGATTACTGCTGTTGTGGGTCTTACCTCATTAGACAGCTAGACAATAAACAAATAAGAATATTTTATGGTGGCAAGTACTATT
This sequence comes from Gorilla gorilla gorilla, assembly GCF_029281585.2. NCBI lineage: Eukaryota > Metazoa > Chordata > Mammalia > Primates > Hominidae > Gorilla > Gorilla gorilla. The sequence goes on along the minus strand of NC_073227.2, from coordinate 29,260,886 downwards.
ACGACATTTAGGCTGACATGATAAAAGTTGATGAAAGAAGCTACTTACTATTTGGAGGCCATGAAAGGCCTCATTGAAGAGGAGGGATATCAACTAAAATCTAAATGACAAGAAAAGGACAGCGATGTAAATATGCAGAGAGAGAGAAGGTATTCCACACAAAGACAGTCAGTGCACACACCCTACTGTGTGGAGCCTGCTTGACCTAATCATCGAGACATAAGAAGAAGAAAATTTTGGCTGGAAATTCATGAGTGAAGAGAGAATGGAATAAGGGGAGACTGAGGAAAGGGAGATTATATAGACCACATAGGGTATGGAGTTGGATTTCATGCTCATTATTATGGGAAGTGTATAGAACGTTTTGAGGAGGTGATGACTTGATAAACTTTATGAGTTCAAAAGAGCCCTTTAGCTACTAAGTGGAAGGTAAACACTCAGGATTCATGGGGGAAGCAGGACGACCACATCAGAGCCTGTTGAGGTTGTTCAGGCAAAAGATGATTATGATGTGGACATGAGTGGTACCAGAAAAAGGGAAAGAAATTGGGTACAGAAAACGGGAAGCCATGTTCAGTTCTGCTCAGTTCCCTGCTGGTCAGACCACCCTTGGAGCATTGTGATCAATTCTTGGCATGAGTCACTGGAAGAATAATGATAGGACAGGGGAAAGATGAGAATAAACTGAGATATCCAAAGACATTTCTGTATGTAGAATAACCAATCATATTTTAAATATTTTAACAAATAATTTATACTTTAATACAAAATTTTACATTTCAATAATTTGCAACAGAATGTTTTCATTTGAGCAACATAATGAAAATTATAGGAAATGAAGCTTGATAATATTTATGTTGATGGGACATATTATGAAAAAGGATGAGAAACTTCAAAGTAGACCATGTTCAGACAATATTCCCCTAAATAATGATTCAGAACCACATTCCCTCCAAACAAACAGGGTCTCTCTCTGTGCTGAGCTTCCTGGAGCTGGGAGAGGGGTGATGCAAGCACCCCTATGGCCACCACCACTGGGACTGCACAGCACTGGGTCTCACCTAAGGCCTGCAGTGACCACTGCCTGCCTACTGCCTATTTTCACTCATGGACCAAGGGCTCTACACTCAGCAGGTGGCAAAGTTATCCAGGCTTATGTCCTTCCTTTTAGTGTGATGAGTTCCTTCTAAGAGGATGAGTTCCTTCTAAGTATGATGAGTTCCTCCTAATGCCGGGCAGACCCAGAGATGCCATCTGGGAGCCAAGGCCTGGAATCAGGAACCCTAGGGCCTGCCTGGCACTCTAACTCACTGTAACTGAGCTGGTACCTAAGCTGCAAGACAAAATCCCCTTTACTCTTTCCTCTCCCTTCCTCAGGCAGAAGGAGACTCTCCCCATAGCCACCACAGCCATGAATGTGCTGGGTCTCACCTGAAGTCAGCACACCTCTGAGTCTCACCCAAGATCAGAGGCAAGTATTGCCTAGCTACCACTGCTGATTATTCAGGGCCCAAGGGTTCTTTAGTGAGAAGATAATGAATCCTGCCAGAACTGGGTTTTTCCCTTCAAGGCAGCAGGTTATCTTCTGGCCCAATGCGTGTCTAGAAATGTCATCTGAGTGCTAAGGCCTGGAATGGGGGCCTCAGGACTCTGCCCGGTGCGCTATCCTACTGTGGCTGAGCTGGTATCCAAGTTGCAAGACACAGTTCTTTTTGTTCTCCCTTCTCCTCTCCTCAAACAGAAGGAACGAGTCTCTTTTGGAGCTGTGAACTATACTGCCTAGGGTTGAGGAGGGTTGGTGCAAGCATCCCTCATGCATCCCGGCTGGTATCTCACCAGGTCACATGCACTCCAAGTCCCCTGGCCCCTTTGAGCCCAGCACAGCACAGGACCAGGACTTGCCCAGGGATCGCAGTCCTCATGGCCTAGACTGCCTTTCAAGTTGATGTAGGACCCCAGAGTCCTTTTGCCCATGGTGGCAGGGCTTGCTGAAACTCATGTTCTGACAACTGGGATGGGCAATTTGCCTCTGGCTAGGGTTGGTCTAAATGCTCCCTCTGTGGATGAAGGCTGACTTCCACCCCGTGTTACTTTTTACTGTGACAGGACAGCACTGAGTTCCAATGCTAAGTCTCACAATCACTGCATTCTCCCTTCCCCAGGCGCAGACATTTTCTCAGTGCCACATGGCAGTACATGCCAGGGGATGGGGGGGATGGGAGGGATGGGGGGAGGGATGGTATAGGTGATTAAAGACTGTCTTTTCTACCCTCTTTAGTGCCTCTTTCCTCAATATGATGTGAAAACCAGCTACTGTGATCACTTACCTGATTTTTGATTCTTAAGAAGGTGCTTTTGTGTGTGTGTATAGTTGGTCAATGTGGTGTTCCTGCAGAAGAGAGATTATTGCTGGGAGCTTCTATTTGACCATGTTGCTTGGCCTTCTTCTGAGAATTATTTTCCTTAGCCCTAAAAGGAAAACTGAAACTGAATGGAAGCCACAAGTAAATAGGTTCCTGCTCAGCACAAGAAAGAACCTTGGAGCCATCAGAGCTGCCCACAATAAGATGAATACTGTAAAATTTCCCACCGGTGTTGTTGATCCTATAAACAAACCACATGAATGAGAACTGAGGCAAGGGATGGAGGTTTTTTTTGTTTGTTTGTTTGTTTGTTTGTTTTTACCCTAGGGTCTATAAAAACTCGAAGGGGCTATTAATATGAACTTTCAATGTGTTTTCTATGCTACACTATTTTGCCTCTATATTCTTAAAAGATATTTTACAAGTGAGTATCTTGGTAAGTAGGTAGTATCTAAATCCTAAAATCACAAATATTAAAATAAATCATTATTCTTCTGGGGTCGTGATGGGAAGATCTGATTTACATTCACATTTTGAAAATAAATCTTAAAGTATAAAATACATTCTTAATTCATGTGATGTTTGCTTTTACTATTTTTTAAAATAAAATTGAGTTTTATATATATATACATATATATAATGACAAATGATACCAATCTATGATATAATGACCTCCTAAATATTTTTTTTCACAGTAGTAACAGCTACTAAACCACTGGATTATATTGTAGTTTATATTCTCACAATATTGTACAGTCAGCTGTTTGTAAAGATAATATGGTCATGTTATTTATGCTTGTAGAACTTGGAAAGAATTGTCCTTTAGCAGTACATTATAATAATCGATTAATAGTGAATTAAAGCAATTAAATATAATTTTTTTAGTATTTGAGATACTAGAAGCACCATTATCTTGGGCTGTAAATCAAACCAATTGTAGGAGTAGATGGGCTTTGTCATGCATATGAAATCTTTAAATGCAGTTCCAGTAGATCTTAATACGGTTGTCTGCCAACATCTAGGTTCTCAAATTGTTGCTTTCCTAAGCCCAGCCAAGGCTGTGCCAGATACTCATTTTCATGGTAGCCTCTTCAATTAGATTTAACACTTTGGTAGTGTAGGGACACTCGATTATTTTAAGACACTTGTACATACACCACAAGCTGCTCAGCGTGTCATAGAACACCCCTAGAAAGTCAACCAAGAAGAAGAAATAAGCTGACATTAAAGGGGAAGAAAGGTGTGACTACGTGCTTGAGAAACAAAACATAGGGCTGCCAGAATGGCTGGGGAGTTCCCATGACAGAGTGGACACTTGTACATGTTTGGAGAATGCATGAGTGATAGTATAATTGAGTTCATCAATTAATGAACAGGTGGTCAATGTATTTAGGATTAAATATAGGTGATAATTTAAATTAAAACTATAACATTCCAAAGTAAGAAGCTGACCTATGTTTTGGAATTAAATTGTGCATTGGCTACTATCTGTCTTGAGAGATTTTTCTTGTATCTATGTAGTTTTTTTCTTTTTCAAAGTGATTTCACATATACCCCCATTTTTTAATTTCACAATACATTTAGTGAGGTCCCAGAGATGTGTGAATTCCTCATTTTTATGTCTTTACTCCATAGCCCAACCCCTGGCCCTTGAATAGCACTCAGTAAGTAATGATTATAACAGCCTCAACTAACAATTATTGAGCACTTATTTAATTTCCCTTCTATCTAAGTTCTTTCCATGAATTTTCCTATTCAATCTTTCCAAACACCTTCAGAGGTGTATACTCCAATGATCCTATTTTATAGCTAAGATAACTATAGCATAAATGGTAAACCACTTACCTAAACCACAGAATTGGTAAAATAAAATCCAGGACTTACAGTTTGGTCTACCAAATTTCAGTGTACATAGTATTAATTGTTATGACATACTATTGCAGCATTTTCTTTTTTTTTTTCCTGTGAGGTAATGGGAGTAAAAATGCCAACACACTATTTTTATTGAGCAATAATCATAAAGCATGCCCTTTGAACACTTCAACAGAATGTTTGGAAGCCACTTGTCTGTATAATATATGTAAGAGACATTTCTTTTTCCAAAGCAGAAACATAAATCATTAACTAAAGATCATATTTCTTGCCAACGTATCTAATTTCATCTTGAAAATATTTGTATTTAAAGTGTAAAGCAGTAATATGATAGTAAATTTCCCAGTGAAAGGCTGTCAGTATGAAATTGTTGGATTAGCAAGAGAAGAAAAAGTAATTACTATTTTAGTGACAAACCGTGAAATGAAAAGTGAAAAATTAAGCAGTTTAAGAATTAATTATTTTCAAGCTTCCTTTCAATGACAGTTTTCTAACATTGAGATGTTAGTATGAATCTTTGGATCTGCAGAGGTTTAAACACAAAATTGTTTCCTTGACATGGACACTCGGATGCAAGTATTCAGTTTGTGAGATAATTAAAAATATTTCATATTATTAATATAAACTTGAGTCATTTGGTTAAGAATTTTTTTATTCTCCCTTCTCTTTACTTCCCTTCAAATCTCTAAAATAACCATCTTCTAAGAATCTTCTATTTTTTTTCCCACTGATATCTACGTCATTTTTTGATAAAAGTTAGAGTCTATCTGGTCTCTTTGATATTCTTGTCTCTCAATTTTGATTTAAAGGTGATATTATTTTTGGAATTTATTTTCTTTAGACTGGTGTGATATAAGCAACTTGAATTCATAAAGATAAATCAGTCTCAGTTCATTGTTTGACATATCCCCAAGAATCACACTACAGTTAACTCTGTGATTAGCATCCTCTGCTCAGTGGTATTTATCATAATCTTTATAGCACAATACAAGAGATATGGATGAAGACACTTAATAAGTGTTGGTTGAAAGAATAGTGTGTACATTAGTGAATTGCTGATAAAAAGATATCAAGAAAAGAAACTGTGAAGGACTGACATAACTTACTCCCCTAACCCCAAATGGCAAGTAGCAGTGTTTGTTTACTGATTCCAGAATTTAAAATATTTAACTTTAGTGTAGAATAGATGGTGTAACCTGTTAAAGCTAACCATAACAAAGTTACACAAACTGGGTGGCTTAAGCAACAGGCACTTATTGTCTTACTGTAAGATAAGAATTTTGATTCTGGGAGCTCAAAATCAAGGTGTCAGTAGAGTCAGTTCCTTCTGAGGGCTGTAAGGGAGCTGTTCCCTGCCTCTCCCTAGCATCTGGTAACCTGATATGCTCATAGTAAAAGACATTCTCCCATCTTCCATATATGCTTGTCTTTTTTGGTGTCCAAATTTCCCCTTTTTATAAGAACATCAGTTTTGATGATTAATTTTATGTGTTAACTTGACTGGGCCATGAGGTGCCCAGATATTTGATCAAACATTATTCTGAGTGTGTCTGTAAGAATGTTTCATGATGATATTAACATTTGAATCAGTAGGCTGAGCAAAACAGATCATCCTCCTAATGATCCTAATGTGGGCAGGCCTCTTCCAATTTGTTGAAAACCTAAATAGAACAAAAAGGCTGACCCTCCCTCAAGTAAAGGGGAATTGTTCTTGCCTTCAAATTCAAACTGAAACATCAGCTCTTCCTGGGTCTGGCACCTGCTGGCCTTCAGACTGAAGTTGAAAGATTGGCTCTGCTGATTCTCAGGGCTTCAGGGTCAAACAAAAACTATAGCACCAGCTCTCCTGGCTCTCCTGCTTGCAGACTCACCATGCAGATCTTGCAATTTGTTTGACTCTATAATTGTGTGCCATTTTCTTATAATAATCTCTCTCTGTGTGACACACACACACACACACACACACACACACACACAGATATGCACACACACATACATATATGATTGGTTCTGTTTCTCTGGAGAACCTTGACTAATACACCAGTCATATGGGTTAGGTTGGCCTCCTAATCCAATCTGACCTCATCCTAACTAATTACATCTATAGTCACAAAATTTCCAAATACAGTCACAATCTGAAAGACTAGAGGCTAGGACTTCAGCATGTGAATTTGGGAGAACACCATTTAACCTATCACTGATGGAATAGATTTTATTTAAATAGCAAGATTCCATAATAAGGAGCCACTGTATAATGGAAGGAGAGATTTCTTATCCATTTGTCTGTGATTTGCTTGAGGACATAGGAGGATTTAATTTACATTGTCATCTACATCCATTAGCACAGGACATATGACAAAATTAGTGCTAAGTAAAGGTTGAAGGAATGAATGCATGAATTATGTATTATTTGTATTCACTTTCCAGGGCTGCCATAGCAACATACCACAGATTGGGTGGCTTAAACAACAGCAATTTATTTTCTCATAATTGTAGAGGCTGGAAGTCAAAGATCAAGATGTGAACAGGATAGATTTCTTCTGAGGGCTCTCTCTTTGGCTTGTAGATGGCCATCTGCCTGCTGTGTCTTCACATGGTTGTCCCTCTGTATGTGTTGTTTTTATTCTAATCTTTTATTATTAGGACACAAGTCATTAGATTAGGGCTTACCCTAAAGACTCTATTTTAACTTAATGACATTTTTTAAAGCCCCCTTTGCAAATACAGTCACATTCTGAGATACTGGGAACTAAGGCTTCAACATAGGAAATTTCAAGGGGCACAATTTGGATCATATAACGTTTAGGCATAGATCACACTGTTGTTACAGAAAGGTCCTAAAATACAACTGAATTTTTAAAATAAAAGTCTTTTTCTCCTGTGTAATAATTTAGAGGTAGGCAGGGTTCCAGCTTGATTAAAAGCCTCTGTTATGTAAGATCATCTAAACCCCTTTCTAGTTGCTTCTCCATCTATTAAGGTGTGATTCTCATCAATATGGTGCTGAGTCTGGCTCACCACCTTGCTTTCAATTTGTGTGACCCAGAACTAAGCACTTTTGCTTATATAGGATTATAGTGTTTTTTGTATCATTATTATTGTGTTATAAAAAAGAAAAATTATGCATGCATATTATAAGTCAAGTCAGTAAACTATTTTTCTTTCTTTTCTTCTCCAAATGGGAGGGTCTAGAATTATTTATCACATTGAATAAATGTGATCCTATCTCCTTTAATAATTCTTGACAAAACCCTATAGTATATATTTAAAGCTCTGAATATATTTTCAGATGGGCATGTGTTAATACAGATGCACATGTAAAAAGGCAAATTACAAATTATAAATGTTAATCTTTAAGAGAATGGGGGTTGAGCAGTTTCTCTTCATTCATCTACTGTACTTGCAACATAAGATCTTGCCACAAGTGCTACCATTCTTTTAGAAATCTAATTTGTCCTACTGGGAATAAAATGTTATAATGAATTCTATTCGATCATTTAAAAGACGTGCATATCTTTTAACAGGCTCGTTTTCTTGGACCCAATTTGTCATTAGTATATGTTTCCCTATCTTTCCGTACAACATTTTCACATTCAACCACAAGCTTTCAGTATACTTTAAGGTAATGCTTGCTGCTGTAACAAATAAATATACAAATAGAAGGAGATATCTCATGCTTGTAAAGTCTAAACAGGTGTTTCTGATTCGTGAGCAGTTTTCTTTCAAACAATTCTTTAAGGAGTGAGTCTCTTCCCAGCTGTTGCTTCAGCAATCTCTTCAGGACTCTCAGTACTTAGCTAGATGCTTGCATTTGGAGGGAGAGAAGTTGGAAAGGGTCCCCATTACTTCTTAACTATTCTTGCTTATGAGCATTCTATTGGCTGAAATCAGTCACATGACTCCTTTAAATGCAACCGGAGGAGGTAATGTTCTTGGCTGGGCAGCCACCGCCTAGTATTACTCTGCACTTGAAAAGGAAGCACAGGTGTTTGTGAAAAGAATAATTATCTTTGCAACAAACATTCCCTTTAATTGAGGAATGCAATGGCCTTCTATGTCTTATTGAAGCTGTTTTTTAACATCCAGTCTGATGCCCACAGTTTCTCTAAAAATAAAATAGTAATTTATGCCCCTAATTTTGTGTAGAGAAAAAATTCTGGGTTAACCACAAGATATTATCTACTGAAAAACCTTACCAACTCAGTCTATTATTCAGCTAATATATATTATGCATTTAATTAATTTTTTAAGGCTGTTATAAATCAGCTCAATTTTGTGGGCAAACCAGTTGCTAGAGTTGTTATTCAAAGCCTCTGGGAATGCATTTAGCCAATGCTTTCATTCTTTATTGTAAAAGTTTAAGCAGGTACCTCTAATACCAGAAAAGAACACCAAGAAACTGGAACTTCTGAGCTATAACTATAAAATAATGAAACAAAATTTTTATCATTTTCTGTGATACAAATCTCCAATCTTTTTAGGTATAGGTTGTTCTCATAAGACAGAATTGGTTAGGACAAACAAAATGTATCTGGTATATGTATAATAAAATATATTTATGTTGTTATGGAAGATAATGAGGCAAAAATGTGAGTTTTTTTTTTTTTAAGACAAAGGCCAGGTTTCAGTCAACGCTTCACCCCACACAGTCTACCACAGCGTCTCATGTTGTATAATTTCTCAGTTAAATTGTGTTGAGTGACTAAAGTGATAAATGAATGAAATGAAAAGAGATGCATATAAATTAATTAGTAATTATTCATTTTTCTAGGTTAAACATCTTCTTGTAGTTTTTATTTTCTGCTTATTTCTCTAGATCTCTAGAATCTATAACTAATATCATGATGAATAATTCCCCCTCCCCTCTATCCCATAAATACTTTCCTTAAAAATAGCAGGCCCAGATCAGTAATCAGGCCCTAATTCCTGTTATTCCTTTCCCCGGGACTTAGGTCCCCAACTTTCTTCTTCTCTGGTGTGGTCTCGGGTCCCTCTTGTTCAAATGGTCCTAGAATAGACTGTCAGGGAATTTCTCCTTCCATCCTTGGCCTTAGGATCCATGGCTGAGGGTTCCCCAGCAGCAGAAAATGTAAGCCATGTAATTTCGTGAGAAAGAAAGAAAGCACTAGCTCCCTGAAGACAATTTGAATAGTTGGCGCTAATGAACCAGATTGGGTTCTCCAGAAGTTCAGCATTCAGGATTAGAGATTAACATCACTGGAAGAGGGAGTACAGAAGTACAATTGCTCAGAGGAAAAAGTCGGGTATTTTTAGACCCACAAAGTCTTAATCAACCCCTCAGGGAGTTCTGTGGTGTCAGAGTTATCTTGTGTAACTCTGCTAATAATAACATACCGAAAACTGGGTAATTTATAAAGAAAAGAGGTTTAATCGGCTCAATTCCACATAGCTGGGGAGGCCTCACAATCATGCTGGAAGATGAAGGAAGAGCAAAGGGACGTCTTACATGGCGGCAGGCAAGACAGTGTGTGCAGGGGAATTCCCCTTCATAAAATCATCAGATCTCATGAAACTTATTCACTATCATGATTCAATTACCTCCCACTGGGTCTCTCCCATGACACGTGAGAATTATGGGAGCTACAATTCAAGATGAGATTTGGGTGGGGACACTGTCAAACAATATCATTTTTAATCAGAAGAATCAGGGGTTTCTACCACAGTCAGTCCTTGGGCAAGACAGCTCTCTACAGCTGAGTCAAACATAGTGTGGCTGAGGATACATGTCTTCAGTTCTAGAGTGTTATAAAACAGCTTATTATAGAAAAAAGTTTGGGTAACTAAACTTATCAAAGAATGGTTAAAATTCCTTATATGTTTTTAATTATAATAGAAACCTTATGGCTAGGCTCCACTGGAGGCTTAGTAAATGCCAGACATTGACTCAGTCCTTTTCCTCTGCATTATATCATTTAATATCTCCAGTGTCTATGATTTAGGGACCATAATTATCCCCATTTTACAGGTGAAACAAATGGAGTTTAGAAGCAGTAAGTGACATGATCATGGACACAAGTAATACTCACTGAGGCAGGACTAGGAACCCATTTTTATCCAAGTCTGGACAGTGAGCTCTCAGTGACTCTGTAGAGCTGCCCTGTTAATTCCTGCACAGTTTTTCTTCCTTTGCGCCCATCACTTGCAGAATAAATGGAGAGATGGAGCAGAGATAAATGATGATATATGTCCTTCTTGTTCTACTGCATCTCTTCTTTTTCTATTATTCTTGGCCACTAATCTTTGGACTCACCATATATGCCCCCAAGGTATATTTCCTCATTGGCCACTAAAAGTTTGCATCTTTCCTCATTTCTGCCTTGTTGTATTTTGATTAATCAGAGAGAGAAGAAACCCAAAAATCTAGATAGGTTTTTATTTTTCAACCTGAGTCATTGAATTCTGCCCTAAGATATATACTGGCCAAGCACTGACTATCTTTAGGCATGCTTTTCTTCTCTCTTTTTTCATTCTTTGTCCAATATTTTCAATGTCTATGAATGTATTATCACAATAAGTTTAACTAGCATGAATTGCCTGAACTCTTTAAATTTTTCTTCCTTGTTTGGAAATCAGTGTGACATTTTAAAATATGCTGTTGAATGAGATAAAGATAACCAACATGCTACAACAATGAGAACCTCAGTTTTCAATGTCTTCATATATTTTCATCATTATCATTACAATTCTTATCCTGTGCTTTCAGAACAATTGACTGAAAGACATTAGTAGGTCATGAGAATTTTTCTGTGAAACACAGTCCAATCTCTCAATAATAAGACAGATAATTCTCACCTCAAAGACGACCACTGTGCTATGTGTTATTTTGGGGCCATTTCAAAAGAATTTAAAGTCAATTTCAACCTTATAACAAAAGTCTATTTCAAATGGAGACACTATTGTTCGACTCTCACTGAGTGTAATTACAAGAAACAATGGTTAATGCTTTTTATAAAAAATGAATTTAAGTCCATATTCACTCATTGGGAAAAAAATTGAGGTAATCAAATAAGGTTTAAAAGCTTTGTGTAGAAATTATTTGAAAAAAATTACAGCTACATTTTAGGCTAACAAAGGTTTCCTTCATAAATGCTGAACTGTGCAAAGCTATTGCAAGTGCTTTCTGAAATAAGCTCAGAAAATAAAAGGGATAGAAAATCTACTTTATGACAGAACTATGTGTTTCTTTTGAATTGAAAAAAGTTTACATGGACAGTATCAATGTAAACAAATACTTTTTCTTCCTTGTTTGTAAATCAATATGAACTAATTGATTTATGATTTGTACGCATTGTAAACATGGTCCTCAATTAGTTTCCACATAGATACTCAGTGGCTCAATTAGTTCCCACATAGGTACTCCTACATTTACAATTTGTGCACATTGTAAATGTGGTCCTCAATTAGTTCCCACATAGATACCCAGTGGCAACAACAATAGCATCCACACTGTGAAATGTAGGAATATATTGTTAATATGTTATAACTTATTGCAAATGAAAATAAGTAACCAAACAATAAATATTTCTGAATACCAATTGTGTATCAGTCAGACCTTAGGCTGAGAGAGAGCCTGCTCTGTTCTCTTCTCATAAGGGAGCTAATCCCATCATGAGGAACCCACTTTCATGACTTCCTCGAAATCTAATTATTTCCCAAAGGCCCCACTTCCCAATATTATCACATTGAATTTAGGGCTTCTGCATATAAATTTTGAGGGGACACAAACATTCAGCCCATACCACCATATCAATACAAACAGCCTTCAGAGGGTTTCAGGTCACAAAGGTTTATAATAACCTTCTTGATTGATCTTGTGTATTAGAAGTACACTTACGGTGAGTTACAAAGCATGGAAAGAGTCTTGCTCTATGGTCTAATCTTCAGTGTCAAGCACAAGGATGCAGAATATAGAATGGGTGTATGTAGGGCAAATGAATGAATGCATGAATGAATAATGAAGGGAAATGAGACAGACACATGAACATGTGAAAATGACAACAGCAACATCAGAAAGAATACCCAGTGGACAAATACGTGACAATTTGCAATGCAGATGATAGAGATTATATGTTTCATGGTCCTAGAAGAAAAAATGATTCATCATGGAGGCGGATAATCTGGTACTGTTAGAGTAAGGAAGTAGAACAGTCAAGAGAACGAATTGTAAACTGAGAGGATTTTATAAGAATAAGCTGTGAGGAAATTTCGAGGCTTTTTTTTGTAGATACAGAATAGTTCAAATTTACTACAAAGATGGTGGAGGAAAATAGGTGGGGAGATTAAGCTATAGATGAAAGTATGCAAGCTTCAGACTACCTAGGTTCCATATCAACAAATGTACGTTTTGTCTTTGTTCTGGACTCTTTTTAAGAAAGACTTTTAGGGCAGTTTTAGATTCACAGCCAAATGAAGAGGAAGACACAGAGATACTGCATATGTTCCCTACCCACCCCGACACACAGCCTCTCCTCTTATTTACGTCCCTCACCAGAGTGGCATATTTGTTGCACTTGATGAACCTACACTGACACATCATAGTTCCCCAAAGTTTATAGTTTATATGAGGGTTCACTCTAGATATTGTACATTCTAGGGGTTTTAACAAATGTATGTATAATGACATGTGTCCATCATTACAGTATCATACAGAGTATTTTTTACTTCCCTAATAATCCTCTGTGTGTCACCTGTTTATCCCTTTCTGCCAACCCTTGGTAGCCACTTATCATTTTACTGTTTCCATAATTTTTCATCTTCTAGAATGTATTACAGTTGGAAGCACACAGTATGCAACCCTTTCAGACTGTCTTCCTTCACTTAGTAATAGGGAGAATGAATTAAATATAGGAACTCAAGTTTCCTCCATATTGGTTGTGGCTTGGTAGCTCATTTATATTTAGTGCTGAATAATATTTCATTGTCTGTATGTACCACGTTTGTACTTTCAGTTTTTCGGTTTCTTGGTATATCTTGGTTGCTTCCAGTTTTAGCAATTATGAATAAAACTACTATAAATATCTATGTGCAGGATTTTCTGCAGTCAAAATTTTTAACTTCTTTGGATAAATACCAAGGAGTACAATTGCTGGATCATATGATAAGATTATGTTTAGTTTTTATAGAAACTGCCAAAAGGTTTTCCAAACTGGTTGTACCATTTTGCCTTTTTCAACAGCAATGCATAGGAGTTTCTGTTGTTCCACATCTTCACCAGAATTTAGTGTTATGAGTATTTTGGATTTTGGCAATTCAAATACATTTCTAGTGGTATCTCATTGTTGTTTTAATTTATACTCCCGTAATTACATATGATGGGAAGCATCTTTTCATATGCTATTTCCCATCTGTATATCTTCTTTTGGGAGGTGCTTCTTATGGTCTTTAACATGTTTTTTAATTGGGTTGTTTTTTTCTTACTGTTGAGTCTTAAGAGTTTTTTGTATACTTTGGATAATGATTCTTTGTCAGATGTATCTTTTACAAATATTTTCTTGCAGTGTATGATGTCTCGCATTTTCTTAACATTTCCTTTAGCAGAGCAAAAAGGTTTTAATTTTAATGAAGTCCAGCATATGAATGATTTCCAACATAGATCATGCCTTTGGTGTTGTATCTGAAATGTCATTACCATTCTCAAGGTCTTCTAGGTTTTCTTCTATGTTATCTCCTAGGAATTTTACAGTTTTGAATTTTATATTTAGATATATGATCTGCTTTTAGTTAATTTTGTGAAGAGTATAAGGTCTGTCTCTAGATTCTTTTTTTTTTTTTTTTTTTTTTGCATGTGAGTATTCAGGTTTGGTGAATCAGGCACCTCTAGAAGCAGTTGTTGAAAAGACTGTATTTATACTCCATTGTATTACCTTTGCTCCTTTGTAAAAGACCAGTTGACTAATTTATGTGGGACTATTTTTGAATTCTCTTTTCTATTCCATTCACCTCTTTGTCTATTCTTTTTTTTTTTTTTTTCTTTGACAGAGTTTCACTCTTGTCTCCCAGGCTGGAGTGCAATGGCGTGATCTCTGCTCTCTGCAACCTCTGCCTCCCAGGTTCAAGCGATTCTCTTGTCTCAGCCTCCTGAGTAGCTGGGATTACAGTTGTCCACCACCATGCCTGGCTAATTTTTGTATTTTCGGTAGAGACGGGGTTTCACCATATTGGCCAGGCTGATCTCGAACTCCTGACCTCAAGTGATCCGCCCACCTCAGCCTCCCAAAGTGCTAGTATTACAGACGTGAGCCAGCACGCCCAGCCTCTTTGTTTATTGTCTTAATTATAGTAAATCTTGAAGTTGAGTGGTGCCAGTTCTCTAAGTTTGTTCTTCTCCTTCAATATTGTGTTGGCTATTCTGTGTCTTTTGCCTCTCTATATAAACTTTTGTCAATATCTACATAATATTGACATTTTGTCAATATTATGTAGAATCATTTTGTCGATATCTACATTTTGTCAATATCTACATTTTGTCAATATCTACAAAATCATCTTGTCAATATCTACAAAATAACTTGCTGGAATTATGATTAGGATTGCATTAAATCTGTAGATCAAATTGGGAAGAACTTACATCTTGACAATATTGAGTATTCCTATCCATAAGCATAGAATAGCTCTCCACTTATTTAGTCTTCTTTGATTTTGTTCATCGGAGTTTTGTAGTTTTCCTTATATAGATCTTGTACATATTTTGCTAGATTTATACCTAGATATTTTATTTATTGGATACTAATGTCATGGTACTGTACTTTTAGTTTCAAATTCTATATATTCATTGCTGGTACATAGAAATATGATTGACTTTTATATACTAATCTTGTATCCTGCAACCTTACTATCACTTCTTAGTTCCAGGAGTTGTTTTTATCAATTCTTTCGTATTTTCTACAGAGATGACCATGCCATCTGAGAACAAAGACAATTTTATTTCTTCATTTACAAGGTGTTTACATTTTATTTCCTATTTTGTCTTATTTTTCTTAGCTAACACTTCTAGCACAATGTTGAAAAGAAGTGGAGAGAGGAATCCTTCCTTGTTCCTGACCTTAATTGGAAAGTGTCTAGATTTTTTTACCTTAAGTACAATGTTAGCTATACGTTTTCTGTAGCCATTCTTTATCAAACTGAGAAAATTTTCCTCTATGTCCTCTATATTCTTTTAAATGTTTTTAATTAGTTGTTAATGCATAGACTTTGGAAAATTGCACCCAAAAATCCATATTCTCAGCTTTGCATAAAAATATCTCTGACTTGACATTAGTTTTTCATTTAATCAATGAAATCAGTGAGAATAGAGAAGAAACTGCCAAGACTGCCCTCTTCTTGATTTCCACTGACCCCACTGAATCTTTTCACTTATTTATATTTATCTGTGTGGTCCCTTTGGTCTGAAGTGGATACAATTACAGATCAGATTTGATCTCTCTCTCAGATTTATATATATATATATATATATATATATATGTGTGTGTGTGTGTGTATGTGTGTATACATATCTTTCTCTCTCAGATTGATCTCTCTCTCTTTCTCTCTCTCTCCTCTCCACTTCTTCTCCCCCTCTGTCTCTCTCTTATTATACACATATTCATGAGCAAATGCACATGGCTGAATTACCAGCAACCCACACCCTTCCAGCCCCAGACACTAGCACCTCTCCTGGAGACTCACGCAGATACAGACAGTGCCAAGTCAATGATGGTCACAGCTTTGAATGTGACTCTGATTCAAGTCAACAGATGATCCTATTAAGCCTGAAAGAGACAGAGGAGGTACAGAAGGGGAAACAGCATTGAGAGGTTAGACCTTTCACTCCATGCCAAAATTATACCAAGAGATAAGGAGTTACTCAGTAATGAATTCCTTGTAGGAGAAGAGATTCCATGGTGACTTTTTGGATGACCATTACCTTCAGGAAATTTTTCTGCATACTTCCTAGAAATCATAAAGACTGCCATTACAAGTGCCTTTTGTAAGACATTGCCTGTACCTCCTCTGTGTGTAATATATCCCCAATGGTCTGAAAGTACTAAAACTTCTTAAATTCAGTGGGGCAGGAGCTTCTTTTGAGGATTTAACCAAAGTCATGTAGTCTAACTCCAGGAAAATTCACAATTTTATATACAATATCAGGAGGTTTGGGGATTCATGGGAAGTACCTTTGTCATTTTGGTCATATGTACAAATTCTAGATTAAAGTCATTTAGTTCAGGGATATTAAAAGAAGATATAAGATTAAGCTCAAAGAGTTTGGAATTCTTAGAAAAGGGCATGAGCATGGACCTCAATTCCAAACACTTGGAAAATGGCAAGATGATTTATCTAAAATGCTAGAATCATGGATGGGAGGGAATATGATGATAATTTGGTATACTAGGATAAGAACAGACGAAAAACAAGGGAGAAAGTTAGAACAAATAATATTGCAGAAATGGAATCTCACTAATGGTCTCTTTACTTCTAAATTCCAATGTATTGAGGTGTAGTTATTTTATGAAATATCTAAGACCTGAACTCCCAGCAATTCTGCTTTGCTAATCTAAAATGCTCTTGAACTTGTGCCAGAGTCAATTTTCCTTGCAGCCCAAACTTATTTCATATTTGTAACTTGCATCTCTCTTGTAGCCTAAATCTTACTTCATGCTGTAATGTAGTGGTTGTGTACCTTTTTCAAACCTCATAATATTGATACTTAACCAGAAGCTTCTTGGAGCAAGATCAGCTTGCCTCTTCCAAGTATCTTTTGCAATATGCTGCACACTCTCAAATGTTTTAGAAGCTCAATATTTTATTTAATAAATTAAAGGTTGCAATTAAAGTTTTGTGTTCAGGGCCAAAAATTTTCAAAATGTAAAGAATGAGTTGTTTTTTCCTCACTGCCATTTTGAGAATTGTCTATTATGTGTAAAATAAAAAAAAAAGAACTAAACAATATTTAAATAACCTCTATACCCCCGCACATTATGATTCAAACCAATGAGTTCCATTTCTTTTCACAATCTGAATCCCTAGATACACCACCTAGTGGCAAGTAAAACATGTAATTAAGGGAAACTTAATTACTGCTTTTTATTAAAGAAACAAAGAAATCATCTGTCAATAATGAAAACAAATGAACCTCAAAATTCAGATAAAATATATAACAAATACCACTACAGGAAAGAAGTTTTTCTCTATACTGCTGGACTTGCCATTTCCCTTGCTTATCTATCAAAACTTAAATGTAGTCTCTTTAAAACTACGAATGACTTGCAAAGGTCTTAGAAGAGGACATGGATGTGAAAATAAGTGAAAGAAAAATGACACTTTTGTTTTTGATGCTCAGAAAGGGAAGCCCAAGTGCTGTGCCCCACAGAGGAACAACCATGAATAAAACATGGGCTCAGCTCCTTAAGGAACTTCCAGGCTGGCAGAGAAGCTAGTGCCTAGAAACAATTACAATTCAGAGGGAGAAATACCAAATCCCTGATGCATGTTATGGAAGCTTAGGAGAAGAGAAAAGTTTTTCTAGCTGGGAATCTCCAGAGCCATTTTTCTGAAAGAGGTCTTGGGCAATAAATTGAATTTGGATATAGCTCTCTTCAGTGAGGTGCTGAAGGTAAACTAAAATACAGAGAACAGAAGAGGCCAGTAAATGAAAATCATTCAATAACATTCTTCTTAATTGGATGCATGCTTCTGATCTCCAACTACTCAATCTATCAAATAGTTTTGCCTAATTAGAAAGTCTTAAGATAAATTTGATATTTCTGAACCTGAGTGATTGACTAGAGGAAAATACCCCTGATTGCTGCGGTCAATCTTAATTCTTAATCAGTGTTTACTTAGCTGGTTGAACCACCATATTTGCCTTATGCCATAATGCCATATTTTTGTAAAAGGTTTATAGAATTATTCAACTATATTTGTTTCCTTTGGTTTGTAAGAGAGATTTTTATTTTGAGAGCATTCCTGAAAATATATGAGTCTTGCTTAATATGATTATTTAAAATTTCAGCCTTTAACTATGGAGACTGATTTATCATTTCTAAATTGACTTAGATATTTAAGCTAATTTTTAGTTATACTGAGAAAATGTTCACATTCTTTTTGCCTTGTAGCCAAAGAGCTATTGATTTGGAACAGGGGGGATAAATTTACTCTCCAATTATTTTATATTAATTAGAGTCAAACTACAGTTATGACCACCTATTGCAGTATTTAATTATATTTAAATGAGACTTTAAAATCGTGCCACCATGATCCAATCCTTTTGCATTCCAAGTATAACAATCTTGTGATTAAATTATAGACCAAAATGGCTTAAAAATAGTAAATATTTATTTCCAGTTTTGCATGACATTGCCAATTATATTTTCACTGACTTTTATGTAAAAATATTAGCAGATGTGGGTTATCTCAACTGGGTAACTGGGACTCAAGCTGCCTGCCCTTAAAAGTTTTGCAACTAATAGGAAAACAAACGCTTTTAAACCAATGAGTATATTATAGCAGCTACTGTCACCTCTGGTGTCTGAATTGGTGATTATATAAGCTGCAAGATGCATGAGAGTCACTTGTAAAATGTGTATACAAGTGAGATTAACTAACAACAGCTAAAGTGAAAGATTGGGTTTTTTAATTGTTTTTAATTCATGGGCATAGGTTAAAAACCATGCCTGTAAGAACATCACTCTCTCTGACTTGTGTTTCAAATTGCCACCTGGAGTGGAAGGTAAAGAGTGTAGAATGACTAGGGGTCACTGAGAATGTGTTCTGGAATGTGTCACATAGTGAACATCATTGTACAGATTACAGCAAAAGAATAAATACACAGAAGTAATCAGGTGTCCTGAGTGCTATGGCAGGATGTATCCATGCAGAACTTTCTGGGTATATAAAAGAAGACAGTCCTCAAAATTTGACCAGAAAGAGGGTAAAGACTTCACAGAATAGAAGTACTTGTACGGTGATATGAAAAAGTAGGCATCTTTTAAAAACATTGAGCCTTTCGTCCTTAGAGATAATAAATGTGTGTAGTTTAGACTGTAGGTACTGGGGTTGAACATGCAAGGGTCAGTCATCATGAATATTAGTCCAATTATCTATTGCTGCATAATATTAAAGACCACACCAAAACTTATGGGCTTAAAACAACATTTATTTATTGTTATATATTATTCTGTGGGTCAAGGATTTGGAGGGTAATTATGTATCTCTGCTCTACAATGTCTGTGACCTCACATAAGATAAACAGAAGGTACTGAAAGAGCTGGGGGTTGTTTAGATCTCTCTCTCTCTCTCTCTCTCTCTCTCTCTCTCTGTGCAGCATCCCCAAGTGGCTAGCATGTGCTTCCTGGCCTCAGGATAGGCCCCACTAGGAAGAAAGTGGAAACGGTCTACTCTCTTGCAAGCTAGGCCTACAGTTAGCATAGTGTCACTTCTGCCGTATTGTTTGGTCACAGTTATCATAAATTCATGCCACTTCTCAACGAAAGAACCGTCAAAGAATGTGTGGCCATCTTTAATCACTTACAAGTATTCTTTCACTCAACAATCTATTTTGAGTACCCACTGTGTACCAGTGTGTACCAGCCACTGTTCTACTTGATCTTATTGGCATGGAAAATAAAACAAAACCTGTAGCCATATAAATGATTTTTTTAGTGAAGGGAGAGAGGGGAGAGAAGCAAATAAATATATACTATTCTGTGAGATAATGTGACAGAGATAGTGCGTAACAAATGTACATGTGCTCATCTGCATTCCCCTGCATTATTTGCAATTAGATTAGGGCCACGTGACAAGTTCTGGTCGGTTGACTGGTGAACAAAAGTGATGCATGTCACTTTCAAGCCAAGCCAGTGAACAGCCTCTTCCATCTCTTCTTGTCATCTTCTCTTTAGAGTTTACATGTTCCAGATCACACAGCAAGGAGATAGAGGAGGAAGATCTGATGCATATCAAGCTATAAGGAAAGCACGCAAAAAAAAATTTATTATGATAACCAACTGAAGTTTGAGGTTTGTTTATTTCCATAGAATAATGTAGCATTACTTAATCTGACTAATACAGTTAATTAGTATCATGAAGAAAAATAACTCAGAGTAAAGGATACAAAATGATTGTGGAGATAGGTGCACAGTTGTAGACAGCTTGGTCAGGGAATTAAGAAATGTTGCTGTAAGAATGTACTAAAAACTTTCAAGCCCAGTTGTTTTTCCCACCATATAACTAGGCCCCCTCCATATATGGGAGAGTTGCAGATTGACTGTGATTGCTGAATTTACATGATATTAGCAGAAACTTATTTTTAAAAATGGTCTGATGAGCTTTAAAGGAGAATGAGAAAAGATGAGATTTGAATTAATTAATGGATAAATATCTTGAAAGCCAGACTATGGAGGACAGATTTTATTAGCAAATGAATGTGGTAGCTGCTCTAGGCTATCAGACATGAAGTTAGCTTTCGACTAACATGTGACAATTATTTTGGCATGTGGAATTAGATTGGATTGACAAAACAACAGACTAAAATCAAATAGGCCAGCAATATGAGGCTTTTCTTAAATATAGTCTTCTTAGATACTTTTCTAGCACTGGGGGTGATGATACATACATTTGGAGTCAGAGAAAACTTGGCTCTTCTGCTTTCTATTTATATAAATGAGACTCACCATTCAAGTCTCTGTGACTCCATTTTCTCATGTGTTAAAAGTAATACCTCCTTAGCTGCATTATTGTAGGATGTGTCAATTATATGTGTACAAAACTCATCAGAATGTCTATCACATAGGAAACACTCAATGAAATGGTAGCTATCATTTCATCATAAGCCATATTGAAGACATGGCATCCATAAGATTATCTACACCAATTCTTGTATGGTAAGCACTGTGGAAGATTACAAGGGATCTATCACATAGTCTTCAACTTTCTGCTCAGTCTTGTTAAAAACATAAGACCAAAAAAATCACGAAGAGGTAAATGAATGTGCTGGCAAGAAAAGCCTTTGAAAAAGGGATGCCACAATGTGCCAAATAAATTGCCACACATGATATAATAAATGCTATCTGTTTTGTCAATGAGAAGATAATATGTTTTCAACCTGTTGGAACTTTCTGTTACAACTTTTTAAAATATATCATTATTAATAAGCACCCATGGAGATACTTTCTCAGGCAGAGAAGGTGACAGTCCTCAAATTGCACCTCTTATGTTTTGTTTCTGTGGCTCATTCTTTATAGTGTGAGCGGGCAGAAGACTTCATCTTAAAACAAACAACAGTAATAAAAGTATATAAATTAGCTAGTAACTGACCAGGCGTGGTGGCTTACGCCTGTAATCCCAGCACTTTGGAAGGCCGGGAGGCGGGTGGATTACCTGAAGTCGGAAGTTCGAGACCAGCCCAACCAACATGGAGAAACCCCATCTCTACTAAAAATACAAAATTAGCCTGGCGTGGTGGTGCATGCCTGTAATCCCAGCTACTTGCGGGGCTAAGGCAGGAGAATTGCTTGAACCTAGGAGGCAGGGATTGTAGTGAGCTGAGGTTGTGCCATTGCACTCCTGCCTGAGCAACAAGAGTGAAACTCCATCTCAAAAATAAATAAATAAATAAATAAATAAATAAATAAATAAATAAATAAATAAATTAGCTAGTAACTCTGTCCCTCAACAGTTTCTCTTTTTTTTTTTTTAGTAGAATATTCCCTGGCTTTATTTAAAAGACTAAATCCTAAGTTCTTCTACTCTACTTATCACTCTGACTTTGAAACTCAAAACAGAAATGTCAAAGCATAAAGAACTGCTATCTTCACAGCCAGGACAAAAACTGGGCGGAGAAAAGGATGTATATTGCATAATACATTTCAGCAAAATACTAAGGATTCAAGTGATTCCAATGATTCATCCTTCCTCTTAAGCAATGTCCAGGGTTTTGATTCTTTGTTGTACTGGATCCTCTTTTGGTTTTAGAAATATGCAGAGCCATCCTCTATGAGTTTCCTCATTCTTTGGCCCAAACCAAACAGCAGTGTTTTCTTACTAGAAATCATGATAATTCCACATCATATTACTCTTTACATTTGCATCACATTCAAAATAAGTCAGTGTTAATGAATCCTTTTCTGTCTTTTGAATTTCAGTCAGCACAGGTAATCCCAATAAATGCATTTAAATTTTGTTGTCATTGTGACAGCCCCATCAAACACCTTGCCAACCGTATCAAATTAAAATTTCCCATTCTCCTATTTAAATACCTACCATTTCACAGTTGCAAAAAATCCCATTAATGTCTCATAGCACAAAACAAGGCAGGATCTGTCTGAGTTTATCAAATTACTCAGATAATAATTCATTTCCAGAATATTTCATTATTCATGAAATAAGATGCCTGGCACAAGGAAAGTACTTAATAAATGGTTGGTATTATTTCTATTTGAAAGGCAAATTATGTTTTTAATGCTGTATTCATATTTTTCCTCTTCAGGTTTCTCTGTTTATTTTTCCATGATTCAATTTTCCTAATAAATAAAATATGTACTGGAGAGCTATGACTTTATATCAGCCATGCTAAGGGTAGGTATTAAATGTGTTCTTCATCTAAACTTCTACACGATCTACGTTCAGTGGGATCAAGAGAAGAGTAGCATAGAAAACCAAGAGAGTTGTCAGCAATTTTGTCTTTGACTCTTTTTAATTGGGTGAGACCTGTTTTGCTTGGGAATAAGGCTTGAATAAATAAGTAAAAGCTAATGAAAGATGGAAGAAAGGAAATATTTTGAAACAAAGCAGATCACGGAGATTAGGAATTGCTTGTAATGTTCTAGGGTTTTGCTACTCAAAGTGTGGTCCATGCACCAGCAAAATTAGCATCATCTGGGAGCCTGTTAGAAATGCAGAATATTAGGTCCCACCCCAGACTTACTGAATTAGTCTGCATTTTACCAAAATCCCCAGAGGATTGTTTGGTTTTAGAGAGCCTTGAAAACAGAGATGCCTGCTTGCTTCTTTATGGCTAAACCTGTAACTTACTAGTTTGCAAGAATAAAAGAGGGAATTAAATTTCCCTGTAGGACACACTATAGATCTCTTGTTCATAGAGGAGCATGAAGTAAAATAAAGTACTATTCCCAAAGTAAACATAAAAGCAAAAATTATGCGTCCCCATAGCTGGAGAATGCATGCATCTCTTAATGAATCATGAGGATGTCTTACATTCTTCTATCCCTTCACTTGTCTCTTCCATATGTAAGATCTCGTTTATCCTTACTACAAACCAAAGAAGCATGCATTGTGATAATAATTCTGATATTTTAAAGGTGCTTCCTAGTTGGTGAAAGGAGCAGGTGGTCCCCAACCTAATCTCTAGCTACATATCCAAGATCCCTGAGTGTTGAAAGGTGGAAGAGGATTCCCCTGGACATGGAAATTCACAGATTGATCAGAGTGGCTTAGACAGCAGAGAAAGATGGGAATGAGAAAGCAGAGAAAGAGTCCCAGGAGGGGTCTGGCTGCAGCCTGGCAAGTCGATGTGGAAGTAAATACTGGTAGGGTAGGTTGTTGGACTTCTTGCTCTGGAAGCATGTGGAGTCAGTCTGCATTCTGTTCAACAGGGGAAACGGGCTGGGCATGGTGGCTTATGCCTGTAATCCCAGAACTTTGGGAGGCCGAGGCGGGTGGATCATGAGGTCAAGAGATCGAGACCATCCTGGCCAACATGGTGAAACCCCGTCTCTACTAAAAATACAAAAATTAGCCGGGCATGGTGGCAGGTGCCTCTAGTCCCAGCTACTCGGGAGGCTGAAGTAGGAGAATCACTTGAACCCTGGAGGCGGAGGTTGCAGTGAGCCAAGATCACACCATTGCACTCCAGTCTGAGAGACAGAGTGAGACTCTATCTCAAGAAAAAAAAAAAAAAAAATTATGGGGGAAGGGATAGGATTCAGGTGCAGCCTGTTCAGGAGGTAATTATTGGTGAGAAAACAGAGTCCATAAGACAATCTACTGGAGAATTCAAATATGCATCCTACAACAGTGATGTGGAGAAGATGGTAGTGGAGATGAGAGTGAGCAGAATGGATACAAAACTGGAAACTGCCCCTTCCAGGAGCTGCTAGGGCTTCTCTTCAGATTGTCCAGCAGTGAGTGGGGCCAATCTTAAAGTGTTCAGATGTTTGATAAGTCAAAGCCTCCAGGACCCTGGAGTAGAATTTCTACTCCAGAATTATGACATGGGCTGTAATTCCATTGTATTCCTAATCCACGCAATGGAAACCAATGGCATTTTGCTGTAAGTTTTTAAAGGCGATTTGGATACTATAGGACCATGGTGACACACAGTGGCTTCAGTGTTCAATAGATTTGAGGTTCTGATTCTTTTCAGCAAGTTTCCTCTTTCATGCTTCAGCTTCCTCACATCATATGAGGATTAAGTGACATAATGGATGCAAAGCATTTGGCATACTATGTGATACATAACTGGTTATTTCTGATATTATTATTTATCTGAAAAAATAGCAGTTTCTGGCATATATTAGCATCCAAAAACATTGCTTCTATTTTCTTCTTCTATCACATATCTAAAAAACAAATACAGGGCTGGGTGCGGTGGCTCACGGCTGTCATCCCAGCACTTTGAGAGGCCAAGGTGGGTGGATCACTTGAGGTCAGGAGTTTGAGACC
Source organism: Gorilla gorilla gorilla (assembly GCF_029281585.2). Taxonomy (NCBI): domain Eukaryota; kingdom Metazoa; phylum Chordata; class Mammalia; order Primates; family Hominidae; genus Gorilla; species Gorilla gorilla. The sequence continues at coordinate 29,235,972 of NC_073227.2, read as the reverse complement.
AGCCTGGCCAACATGGCAAAATCCCACCTTTACTAAAAATACAAAAAAAAAATTAGCTGGGCATGGTGGTGCACTCCTGTAGTCCCAGCTACTAGGGAGGCTGAGGTGGGAGAATTGCTTGAACCCGGGAGGCAGATGTTGCAGTGTGTCGAGATCGCACCAATGCACTCCAGCCTGGATGACAGAGTGAGACTCCGTCTCAAACAAACAAACAAACAGAAAAAACAAATACAAATAAAACATAACCTTAAAAAGCATATATCAGTGTCATGATCCATTTGTATTATTTTATTTCAATGGAATTATTTAAATGAGAATCTCTTTCCACATTACATAAATCTGAGGATGACAGAGACTGCCTTGTTGTCACAGGTCAAGAGAACTTTCTTTCTTGACAACCTGGTTTTCTCCTGGTGCTTAAAAACACCTCCAGTAACTGTCTGCTAAATAAGCTGCACAATGTAACAGAATAGGGGAATACATGGAATGTTCCTCCAGGTAGTCTAAAGATAATAGAGCCTTCAAAGCACTTGACAATAACTGATCAATTTGCCTAGATAGTAAATTCTTCATGGTTAAAATATGTTCATGTCATTTAGAACTCTGATTGCTCCCCTTTAAAAGAAATCTACTTCTGCCCTGTCTGGTTGCATAATGTTTATTATCCTTTTTTTCCCCCAAAGAAAATTATCGCATAATGGAGACACATTCTCACCTTCCTTTTGCTTATTCACGATTGACACATAATAATTGTACATACTTACAGGGTACAACATGATGTTTCAAAACATGTGTAAGTAGTGCATGATCAAATCAGAGTAATCGGCATTTATCATATATCATTTCTTCGTGATGAGATCATTCCTAAACATCTCTCCTAGCTAGCTTTAAATATGAAATGCATTATTGTTAACTCTAATCACCCTACACTGCAATAGACCACCAGAACTTATTGCTCCTATCAAATTGTAGCTTCGTAGCCATTGACCAAGTGCCTACTATCTCCCCTCCCCCTCTGCTTCATATCCTCTGGTAATTATTATTCTTCTGCTCTCTACTTCTATGAAAGCAACTTTTTAGATTCCATATGCAAGAGATCATACATTTGTCTTTCTGTGTCTGACTTATTTCACTTAACCTAATGCTCCCCAGGCTCATCCATGTTATCACAAATGACAGAACTTTAACTTTTTAATGGTCAAATAATATTTGATTGTGTATATAGACCAAATTTTATTTATTCATTCATCTGTTGATAGACACTTAGGTTGATTCCATATCTTAGCTATTGTGAGTAGTGCTGCAATTAACATAGGAGTGTATTTTCAACCTATTGATTTCATTTCCTTTGGATATATACCCAGTACTAGGATTGCTGGATGACCTTCCTTTGTGAATCATAGGGAAATGCCCAACACCCTTAAGGCGGCTCCCATCTCACAGATGTGAAAACTGAGACCTAGATCAATCCAGAGATGACAGAATGCTATTGACTGAGCAAGCCCTGATGGAAGCGTTGTGCTGGCTGCTTGCACATGCCTGGGTCACCTAATCCAATCCTTGCAGCATCCTTGTACAAGAAAGTTAGGTATTTTGTCTTTATTTTTATAGATAAGATCACAGCAGCAAGTGGCAAGGCTAACATCAAACACAGTTCTACTGATGCACACATCTGCTTCACACTGATTTTATCATGGAAGCTGTTGGCCGCCAAACCAACAATGTGTTTCATTTAGATAAATAATATTTGCCTCCCAGACACGTATGGTATGCTGCCTGCTTATGCCCTCATGATGTCTCCAAAATTGTTTTTCTTCTAGTGACTATCCAAACGAAAAAGCTTAGTTTCTTGTCATCACCGAAAGATCATTTTTAGCTTCTTTGCATTTCATTAGGATGAGTTTCTATCTGATTGCAATTAAATTGTGCTCAGCAACAAATAGAACAAAGAAAGTGAAATTTTATTTGTGTCTTTCCCAGATGTGGGGATTTTGAAGTATAAACAGTAACTTATTTGAGAAGATCCTTCTTTTATCTTGCTTGTGCCATAATCCAAACACATTTACTTTAATTTGAAATTGTTTTACGTGGCTACTTTTTTGAAATGTGAAGGTAAATCTTTAAGTTTGAAACTGCCTGAGAAACCTCTAATAGCACACTTTATTGAGCAAGGAAAGCAGATAGAGTGCACACAATACTTGTGCCAGTTATTATTATTGACAGGCCAGTTATTCATGAAATACACAGGCCAATAGAGAAGCCCCAATGAAACTATTTTCGTGTGCGTGTGTGTGTGTGTGTGTATGTGTGAAATATATATCATTCACTGAGAGCCAACTGTATCTCTACCACACATCACATGCTCATATATGTTATCTGAAAGCCTCACTATCATATGTGTCATCACTATTTAATATCTGCAGATATTCATATACATTCCCAGAAATCCTTACTAGGAAACTGCAGGGTAGATGCGAAAGGGATGTTGGGGGTTAAAGGCTATAGAAGACAAACTGCACCAATAAAAGTATATAAGGCATTGATGGGTCTGGTCTTACATGGTAATTTTTGTTTTTTTTTTTACTCTGTTTCATTAAGTCAAAAAAATGCACTTATCACATGAAGACAGTTAACCAAAATAATGTAATAAGTGAGAGCGTAAAAAAATTCCGCTTAGTAGAAAAAAACGCTTCTTATATTTTGGATAAGGCATTTTAAAGCCACTCTAGTCATTTTCGTCTTCTTTATTTTCATCATGTTTTTGTGTTTTGGGTGCCTGGGATCCCATTCATGAGTCCTTAGTTACTTGAAACTTGTGATTTAGTCAAGGCTGAGTTAAAGTACAGATCATATAGGTTTCTTTAAATTCTCATTTTTATATATACTTTGCCTAAAGTAGCATTGCAGTAAAGAAGGAAGGTTTTATTATGAAGGTACTGTTTCAATTTTAGGTTTGAGACAACTCAGAAAATTTAGTGGTAAAAAACAAAATGCACTTTAAAAATATTTTGATAGTAAACTTGACTTCTAACACCAATTGAGAAACCCAAATCCAATTTTCTGAAGCCTCAGATTAAATATTTCTTTTTAATTATCCTTAATTATTTCTGGAAAATAGCCAGCTGTAACCTTGTTCACCTTAAGATGTTCATGAGAAGTGGCCACTAGTAGAAAATATGTCAGAGTAAATAGTCTATCTCTCATTATGGGAACACCAAATGTATCAAAGAGAGAAAGTCTGAAAGCATTTTAGCTTCAGTTTCAAAAGGAAAAAAATAGGCTTTCCTTTGAGCTACTTATTTCTGTTCTAGCAATTCTTTGGAGCATGATATGGTTAGGCTTTGTTTCCCCACCCGAACCTCATCTTGAATTGTACCATATGTCCAGGGAGAGACCTGGTAGGAGGTGATTGGATCATGGGGGCAGCATCCCACATGCTGTTCTTGTGATGGTGAGTGAGTTCTCATGAGATCTGATGGTTTATAAGTGTCTGACAGTTCCTCCTTCACACACGCACTCTCTCTCACCTGCCACCATGTAAGACATACCTCTTCCCCTTCCACCTTGATTGTAAGTTTCCTGAGGCCTCCCCAGCCATGAGGAACTGTGAGTCAATTAAATCTCTTTTCTTAATAAATTATCCAGTCTCAGGCAGTTCTTTATAGCAGTATGAGAACAGATGAATATAGAGCACATCATTGAGAGGCTGCTTTATATGTTTACTCATCTATTAATTAATTAAATGAGCATTTATTGAGGATCTAAAATTAGCTAGACATTAGAAATATAAAGAAGAATAAAAAACAAAAGATCACTCCCAGGAGCCCATATGGTCTGTTAGTGAAAGTGGTAACATAAACAAGTAAGAGCAATTGAATGTCACTCTGCATTGTCACATTCTGTTTATTTCATTAGTAACAGTTATAACAACTGGAAATTTTCCAGTTTGTTTGTCTCTCTCATTAGATTTTAAGTGCTTTGAGGGTGGGGATCTGGCACATTTTAGTCACCCTATAAGAATGAATTTAATAAATAGAGTACTATAAAGTAGAATAAGGTTTTCTTGCAGAGGAGAACTCTAGAGCCCTTAAATTAAGGCTATCTGGGGCTTTTGATATTTCTGGCTACTCTCTATTGATGCTTATTCCTTTTTTTTTTTTCTTTTTTGAGACGGAGTCTTGCTCCATCGCCCAGGCTGGAGTGCAGTGGCATGATCTCAGCTCACTACAACCTCCACCTCCCTTGTTCCCTGGTTCAAGCAATTCTCCTGCCTCAGCCTCCTGAGTAGCTGGGATTACAGGTGCACACCACCATGTCCAGCTAATTTTTTTGTATTTTTAGTAGAGACAGGGTTTCACCATGTTGGCCAGACTGGTCTCAAACTCCTGACCTCAGATAATCCACCTGCCTCAGCCTCCCAAAGTGCTGGGATTACAGGCATGAGCCACCGCGCCCAGCCTCTTGATGCTTATTGCCAAGGATATAGCTATCCCACTTCTGCCTCTTCTAGCTTCACTCTCAATCTGGTGCCGTTGACAAAACTGCCTGCAGTGAACTCTCAAAAACATGAGAATGATGTGGATGCCGGCCTTCACAGGATGCTTTTTTCATTGTGGACCTCTGAGCCCAACGGAACACTGTGAAGGAGCTGGAACACTGAGTTTAGATTGGAGATTCCAGCTGGGAATCTCAACTCTTTCACTTACTGGAGTGAGCAAATTAACAATCCCTCTCAACCTCAGACTTCTATGAAATGGATTAAAATATCTTTCCTCATAAAGTAGATATTTGTAAAATACTTGGAATTTAATGTGTGCTAGTTGAATGCACATACGGAAAGCCAATATTTATAACTTATCCTATTTTCTGAGACTTTAATTCCTTGTAAGTCATTCCTCCAAATGCTTGCTGGAACTCAGACCTTAGGACTTTTGTTTGCCTACATTGCTGTTGCTGGATGTTAGTGAAGGGATTTGAAGCCCTCCTTCAACCAAAGGGGAACTGGGCAGTATCTATGTGTATGACCTGATGCTCCAGGAAAGTGGGGTAAGGAGGCCAGGCTACCAGTCACAGCCTCATGAGACTGTTGGTACTGCTTCTGCTATGAGTCATAAACTGTCCTGCATCTGTGGCATCTCTGAACTCCCCAAGCACCAAAGGTAATAATAATAAAAAAAGCAAGAGATAATGGAATCTTTGGGTTAAATTTAGTGATAATCTGAGAATAATATTTCATTGTGGAAGTTATAGAAAGCATTTTTGGCCGGGCATGGTGGCTCACGCCTGTAATCCCAGCACTTTAGGAGGCTGAGGTAGGTGGATCACGAGGTCAGGAGATCGAGACCATCTGGCCAACATGGTGAAAACCCTTCTCTACTAAAAATAAAAAAGTTAGCTGGGCGTGGTGGCACATGCCTGTAATCCCAGCTACTCGGGAGGCTGAGGCAGGAGAATCACTTGAACAAGGGAGGTAGAGGTTGCAGTGAGCTGTGCCACTGCACTCCAGCCTGGCGACAGAGCGAGACTCCGTCTCAAAGGAAAAAAAAAACAAAAACAAAAAACAAACAAACAAAAAAACCCCAGCATTTTGTATATTTGTTTTTTGGGCTAGTTTATAAAACTAATTATGGGAGAAACACAGTGGAAGTCATTAATGAGAAAGATCAAGCTAAATGCTGACAATAATTCTCTTCATTTGAGGTCATTGATTTAAACTAATTTGCTGTAAAAAAAAATTCAAGTTGAGGGTTTGCAGGACCTTTTTCTGCCAAGCTTCTTAACTTCCTTTGTGGATGGCAAAGGATGATTTGATTGATTTACTGTTTACAAACATTCATTTGTTTCTAGCAAAGATCGCGTGTGATACTGGATCTAGCCACTTCCAACGCAAGTACAGTCATGTCTCACTTAATAATGAGAATACGTTATGAGAAATGCATCATTACATAATTTCATCATTGTGTGAACATCATAGAGCATACTTACACAAACCTAGAGGGTGTAGCCTACTACACACTTAGGCTATATGATATAGCCCATTGCTATACTGGAAATAGACAACCTATTGTATGAGTATCGCAGGCAATTGTAACACAGTGGTAAGTATTTGTGTATCTAAACAGAGAAAAGGTATAGTAAAAATGTGGTATAAAAGATAAGAAATGGTAGACCTATGCAGGGCACTTACTATGAGTGGAGCTTGCAGGACTGGAAGTTGTTTTGGGTGAGCCAGGGAGTGGTGAGTGAAAGTTTATGCCCAGGACATTACTGTAAACTCCTGTAGACTTTATACACACTGTACATTTTGGCGACATTAAATTTATAAGAATATTTTTTCTTCAGTAATAAATTAACCTTAGCTAATTATAATTGTTTTACTTTATAAACAATTATTGTTTAAACTTTTGACTCTTTCATAATAACCACACTTAGCTTAAAACACATACATTGTACAGCTGTACAAAAATATTTTCTTTCTTCATATTCTTATTGTATTTTTTTCATTTTACTTCTTTATTTTTAGTTTTAAAGAGTTTTGTTAAAACAAAGACACAAACACACACATTAGCCAAGGCCTACCCCAGGGCCAAGACCATCAGATCTTCCACCTCCACATTTTGTCCCACAGAAAGGTCTACAATGTCACTAAAGTGGTATAAATTTTTAGTTTAATTATAATCTTATGGGACCATCATCATACATGTGGTCTGTTGTTGACCAAAGCATCATTATGCATTGCATGAGTATTCTTTATTTTAAAAAGCGTCATGAAACAAGACATATAGCAGGTTTGTTTGTTTGTTTTTTGAGACGGAGTCTCGCTCTGTTCCCAGGCTGGAGTGCAGTGGTGCCATCTCGGCTCACTGCAACCTCTGCCTCCCCAATTCAAGCAATTCTCCTGCCTCAGCCTCCCAAGTAGCTGGGACTACAGGCACACACCACCATGCCCAGCTAATCACATAGCAGTTTTTAAGACTTATTTGCTTTCAGTGCCAAAATAGAGTACTCTTTATGCTTGATATATTTTCAGCAAAATAAACCTGCACTTATCTTTTCCTTCTCAAATGATGTCTTTTGTGTAAGAAGTTAGTATTCAGGTCTAGTTTGCAGGAGCAATCTATCTCCAAATGTCTTTATTCCCCGAATTGGATCTACGTATTCTGTATCCCTTGCCTGTGCTTAGCATAAAATGTAATAAATTAAGGGATAAGACTTGAGTTCAAGTCCACCTAATCCTTCTATGATATCGGACAGGTTAATTGATCTCTCTGATCATGAATTTCCTAGCAGAATTTTTGTGCAGATTAAATATACAGTATACATAAAGGCATAGCGTATGTAATACAGTATATGTAGAAGGCATAGCATAAGTATGTTCCAAGCAGACTCTGTGGCAAAGATTATGGAGCAAGTGATTTATTGAGAAAGTGTTCCCAGGAGAAAGGAGTAACAGAGTGTGGAGAAAAGTCAAGCAAGGATATAATTTCAGGCACAGTCCCAGTCTCAGAGTGATCCTGCAGAAAGGAAATGTCTTGTGCAAATTATGCTCTGGATTTTGTTGTGACTTAAGGCAAGAGAGCTAGGCTGTCTTCCTCCCTCAACTAATCAATCTGGCTAGAAGATATTATGAAGCTGTAAACTCTCAAGCACGTCCCACTCTCTGCCTCTTGGACACAGGGGTTCCATCACTGCAAGGGCCATCCTCGCTCCCAAGCTGAGCCACAGATGCAGGCCATTAGATGAAGGAAGAGCTTAGCAAGGCAGCAAGAGGCACTAGAAAATGTAAACAGGAATCTCAGGGAATATGAGCAGAGCACCAACAGTACCCACTACAATCGTACATTATAAAGCCTCAATAAATATGAATTTCCTTTCCTTTCTTTTCCTAAACAGTTTCCACTATGTCACATATACTTGTCTCCTAGTTAATGAAGACTCAAGGTCAAAAATGGCATACTTTTTGGTTGTCCAATGGCTAGACCTCACCAGCAATGAAAATTTGCTAGGCCCAAAGGAATATGAAACATGAGTCATAACTTGTGAAACTAAAATTGTTACGTATTTGTAGATTGCTGTAAATCTCAGAGCCACATAGGAGTGATAGGACAAAGCTAGTAAAGATAACAATTGCTTGTTATTGTTGCTACAGAGAACAATGGTGACTTCAACCACTCTACTTTTTCATTTGAATGATTAGTAGGATGTCACATTCTAATCCTAAAATATTTTTCATATATATTAAAATTAGCCTTGGAAATTGCAGGCAATGCCAAAGATGCGTTAGAAACTAGCAGTTCTGACAAAATCATCAAAGGCAACTGTTCTTCAGTGTATTTAAGATTAAAATAAGAACCAACTAGCAATTTAGATCAGAAATGAAGCTTGGTGCTCTCCCACAAAACATTGCATCCCAGAATCTTTCCGCAACTGCCAGCCTGGACTCGTGTCCATTAAAAGCAAATGTAGTTGAGAGGCAAGGATAAGAGAAGGAAATTGCTTTGGATCCTTATTGGGTTGTCTTATCGATCATGCTGGATGGTAAAGTGCTGTCATGTAGGCATCCGCCTCTGGGCTCTGCAAAATTGACAGTAAGAAAGAACTGTCAGTGATCCATACCCTAGGGGGTAGGACAGCTGTCCAGCAATGTACGTTTCTGCAGGTGTAAACCATGTCTGAAAGCACCATGTTACCTAACTCCAAGAGCTGTCACTCAAGCAAAAAGAAATATTTCCCCAAGCTGTGTTTACCGGGCTGAGTTTTAGGAAGCGACATTTACTTTTAATTAATTCAGTAACTCTTTTTCCCTGGCATGTAATCTCCACAAACACTTAGGATAACAGATGGAACTCACACTACGCCTTGAAAATTAAAGGGCCCCTTCATTGGTGACTGACAGAAACCATCACTTCGACCATCATTCGACCATCATTTCTCAGGCTGTCCCCAGTCACCCAGAACTCAACTTTGGGAAGTATCACAGGCTACCATGCTAAGGAAGACCAGGGGAAAAGACAAGGGTGCCCCAGTCATAGGGCATTAGAGACCTTGGCTGAAGCTAAAGGCCATTCCAATCATATTCACTCTGCATTTGAAAGGAGAAACAAAACAGAAAGAACATAAGGAGGCCAGAGAGAACATTTTCAACACAGCTTGGGTTATTTAAGAAGCAAACTACATCCTTCCATACAGCTAAACCCTCCAGGCTGATTTGTTTTCAATACTGATCTGTAAACAAATACCAATGATTCTCTTGATGAAGCTTCAGGGTTATATATAATTCACTTTGGCTCTGTTCTCTGCTAGAATTCTAGGGTTTAGGGGAAAGGAACTCTTCTATAAGTGTGCGCTGAATCCTAATAATGAGATGTAAAAAATTTCTTTCTTTTCTCCTCTGCCAACTGCTTAGGTTTTATACTTAAAACAGATTTTTCAATGTCTCTCTCTTTTTTGTGTGTGCTATAGCCCCTTTTGCAAATATTTAAAATATTAATTACTTGGAAAATCAAATAGAATTATATTTGTTTATCATGTAATTATGTGTATATAACACTTGCAATACACACAAAACAAATTTTTAACATAAATTCATTAGCTTTTGCCAGAGAAACCACATGCGGTTTTCTTCAGAACCTGCACAATAAGTACAAGTCAATATCTTCCACTGTTTGTGATTTTCATATAAGCAGAGTGCCTGCTTATTACTATAAAGTTTGTTGCTGGAAATAGTTTTCCAACATTACCATTAAAATCCATATTGGCCCAATATTTAAATTAAATGATAGTTGCTTCAAAATTCTTCTTTTTATAGAAGAATTTATATACAGAGTGTCTATAATCATGGCCTCAATCATTCATTCAGTAAATTTTTATCAGGTACCTACCATACCTGACATATGTTTGATACTAATATTGTCACCTTTTCTGAATTCCATGTTCATATTTTCATGGTTTTCACTGTCTCCTCTGACTCTATCCTTCTTTAAGAGAATCAGCTATAAAAGTTATGTAAGGACATAACACAAAGAGTATGCATGTCCCTAGGGCCAAGATGCAATAGACCAATGGATATTTACTAAAGGTTTCCTTTTATCCCTAAAGGGCTGAGTTCTCAAAAAACATAGCCCTGATTGACTTTTGAAGAGTTTACTTATTAATAATGGTCAAAATTCTAAACCTGATGGCTATTCCTTGTAAATGGAAAACCTATGAAGAATTTTCTACTCTTCTATCAAATGTAGCTGTTAAATGTATCTAGAATAAAAAGAGTTCATACTTGTTTTGTGGAGATCAGAGAGTTACTGAGAGGAAGATAGACAGGGATGAGTTCTTATGTGGAATGGGTCAAAGCCTACTTGTAGAAAATTTAAAATCTTAAGATTAACATAATTCAAGATCTCAGTTGTCCAGTGGTTTAAATTTTATTTATTTATTCATTCATTCATTTTTTTATTAGTAGTAGTAGAACACTTTCTTCCTAAGAAAGCCTCCTAACTGTCTAATATCTAAAAAAGTAAACCTGAGTTTTTCCAGTTCAAAGAGGAGAGAGGAGAAAAGGGAGAGTAGAGAATCTGCCTTAGACCTTGTTCCACTCCTTCCCTTGCTTCTCCCTCACAGGTAGGGAGGTGAGTCTCTGCAGAGTCTATTTTCTTAAAGTCTCACCTGATGCGAAATCTCTGAACAGCATCATTGGTGAGTGGTTGCTCAATTTCTGCTTGATTACATGTAATGACAACGAGCTCGTTGCTTCACAAGCCAGCCTGTATCACTTTTCCCCAACTCTAAGATAGCTGTCAAGGTTTCCTGAACTATCATTAATTACAAATCACCAGCCCAGGAGAGATTTTCAGTACAAACGGGATTAGAAATAATGTTTGACCATGTTTACGCATTCTCAGTTCACAAAACCCACTAGAAGCTTAAGCATGAGGCAGCAATTTTTTTTTTCTAGGACTTTCTGGGCTCCCTAAAACAGGTTCAGGAAGTTTTCTATGAAAAGTTTATACAAAGAAATATATTCCTTGAATAACATCAAGAATGCCAGATTCAACCTCAAAAGAATGTTTGCTCTGAGTCATATGTTCTTTGAAAAGGCTTGGTATTAGAGGGGTTATAAGAAAAATGCCAATAACAGGCCCTTAGCAAGCAAACTTGTACAGAAAGGTTGATTGTTCAAGAGGAAAGTACATTCCAAATGCAATATTTATATATTCCCCAGCTCTCCAGACAACACCCCAATTGGGTATTGACTCTTCTCAGCCTCTAAGCCCAGCGCAAACACAACACAAAACAGTCCATGTCAAGTAGAAGCCATTCAGGCTCATGTAAGAAATAGAAAAGCTTTCTTTATCCTTTGTTTCTTTGAGAAGCTATGTGAGTGAGCGATATCTTCAAAGTTTCCAGGAGGACAGTTACACAGAGAATACAAGCAATGTTTGAAATTTTCCTGTCATTCCTCATCTGCCATGTCTTGGCGCGAGGGCCTTCGAGGCTGTTCTCTGTGTGCAACATTGAGCACGTCTAGTGGCTTTGCTGCGTGTTGACATAAATAATTTCATTGGAACACAGCCACACTCATTCATTTACATATTGTCTTTTGTGTTACAATGCAGAATTGAGAAATTACAACAGATACCTTACAGTTCAAAATTCCTAAAATATTTTCTATCTGGCATTTTATAGAAAAGCTTTGCTTTAGAAGTTGTTATCAAGAGAATTCAGCATAAAACAAAAAGCTAGCGATGTAGAGTTGCCCGGAGGGACCAGACTACATAACTCGAATTTGTATGAAGTTAGCTTTTCAATGGATCCTAAAATTCATTTAGCCCAAGGCATTTCATTTTCCATTTGAGGAAACTGACGTCAAAAATGAGAGCAGATGAGCTCACAGCCAAGCCAAGGGGATATTGTACAGTGGAGAGAAGCCTTCTTTGCATGTGTAACAACAAAAAGACACACCTCTATATCCCTTAGATCAAAATTCACTCAGAGATTTGAATTTTACAGAATGCCACAGTATAACAGCATTTAGTCTCTTGTTTGTTTTACCAATCTGAATTCAAGGAGTAAAGGTAAAAGATAGCAATCAAACAATAGAAGCAATTGAAGAATGGAAATTGACTAGGTTTTGCCACTCACTGTGATTTGTAAATTATTTAACATCTCTCTAAACATTACTTTATCACAAAAATGGGTACAAAAATAGAAGCTACTATTTCATAAATGAAAGATGTCTGGCACAGAGTGAGGATTCAATGGATCTCAAATAAAAAACTAACGAGTGTTTCATTAAGGCATGCCAGACTCTATGACAAGCACATAGGTGCAAGGAACTTGGGAAGTAATTCCAGAAAGCCATGTGAAGAAGTGGGAATGGGGAACAAGGAAGAGAGGAAAGCTAAGGAAGGTTGTATAGTCATGGGAGGCATAGTCTTTTGAGGACCCTCTTGGAGACCAGATTGAAGATGGAACCTGACCCTGAAATGGACAATTCCTATCTTTTGTTGGATGAGGGTTGCTTCTATGCCACGCTCTCTCCTTTGAAGGTGTTTCTCTGGGCCTGGGGAACACCCTCAAGCAGAGCCATGGACAGCTGTAGCTCTGAATGAGACTATCTTTCATGGCTTCCAGGGTGGGTCAAGGGGACATGGTGAGGACATCATATTTCTGCTACAGTAAACAAATACACAAATCATACTGAAGTCTGATTTATCCTCGTTCCACTACACAAATTCTAAACCACAAGCCTATCAATTTAGTAGTGATTATGAACTATACACTTCATTGAGCTTCTGAGATTTTTCTCAAAGTCTGGTAATTTATTGTTATTATTAGTGTTATTAGTTATAATGATGATGATGATAAAAGCAACCTGCGTAAGTCCTGAACACTGCTAGTTAAACAAAGCATTTCTGAAGTCAATCAGTGTGGTATGGTTTGATTAAAAGTAAGAAACTGTTTGTTAAACCCCTTAGATCAGTGGTCCCCAACATTTTTTGGCACCAGAGACCAATTTCATGAAGGCACTTTTTCCATGGATGTGGGGAGCAGCAGATGGTTTTGGGATGATTTAAGCACATTACATTTATTGTGCACTTTATTTCTACTATTATTACATAGTAATATATAATGAAATAATTATACAACTCACATAATATAGAATGAGTAGGAGCCATGAGCTTGTTTTCCTGCCACTAGATAGTCCCATCTCAGGGTAATGGGAGATGATGACAGATCATCAGGCATTAGATTCTCATAAGGAGCACACAACCGAGATCCCTTGCATGCACAGTTCACAATAGGGTTCACACTCCTAAGAGAATCTAATGGTGCTGCTTATCTGACAGGAGGCAGAGCTCAGGCAGTAACGCAAGCAATGGGGAGCTGCTGTAAATACAGAAGAAACTTTTCTCGCTCGCCTGCTACTCACCTCCTACTGTGTAGCCCAGTTTGTAACAGGCCACTGACAGGTTCCAGTCCATGACCGAAGGGTTGGGGACCCCTGCCTTAGATAGCAAAGGGAGTCTCCAACTGAACTATTTTTTTAAATACCTCCAAGTTTTGTTTTTATCAAGAGAACTCAATATTGAGTGTTTTGGACATAGAAGAAACTGTGCAAAGTATTGAGACTAAGGTTTTTTGTATAGTAGGGATTCAAGTAAAACGCCGATGGAAACATTGAAATGGAAAGAGTCATTATTTTATTACATTAAGTCAAAGGCCTCTATGCAGTTAAAGGCTCTCAAGTTGGTGTAGGAGCATAAAGGCCAACATGGGCCACTCACCTTCCATAATGATGCTCAACAACCAGTGCAAATAGACATGATGCTGACAGCAACCTCTTTTAAAGAGTCAAGTAGTGTCCAACAACAGAGGCCCAGATGGCAGGTAGTGCACTCAACAGCTTCCCTCCAATGGTGTTGTTGGTGATAGACAACTCTTGGACTTTACAGGACAGAAAGCATTTCCACCCACCTAATTGGCAACCTCTACCTCCCAAAAGTAATTCTAAAGTGCATTTTTATCCATATCCAGTTTTGACCAGATCATTTAATAGTCCATAACTTAGAATTTGCAGCCAATAGAATAGGTTGGCTGTGGGACATTGGAGAAACTAACAATTACTGCACTGTTAGTACATCATAGAAAGTGTCCTACATGTTTCAGATATTATCACTTCTACTGCTCAGAGCAATCTTATGAGGTAGGAACGAATATAACAACTTTGCACTCAGGAAACCTAATGTTTGGGAAAAAAATTAAGTCAGAGCCCCTGATCAGCTGTGTGTCCTTGGGTAGATTTCTTAGTGTCTCTGTACTGTCTTCACTTCAATATTGAACTTACCCTCATCTTAGAAAGAAGGTGATCTCATAGATTGATTTAACAAATGTAGGCTTCTCTTAGAAAGGCTGCATTTACATTTTAAACGTATAGATAATTAAGTCAAATCTATTCTTGGTAGAATGTTTGTGTCTCAAGTTGGGAAGCATTTTGAAAAAAAGAGGAATTTATATTGCTCTTAAACTGTGACAAAAGGAATATAATTCAGTTGTTAGCCACTCATGCTCCACACAAGAGCACAGGCCTGGTTACTATGGAAATACTTTAGGTAGAGCAACATGAAGTTCACTAGATAATTTAGAATGCTTTGGGTTCTTCCAAACTACATTGGTTGGAATGATCTTGCATCCATCATATAGAATCTCTATCCTTCCCAACTTAGACATGGTGAGTTTTTAAAAATTACAGCCCATCATTCTATGCCTGCACTTTTTGCATTGTCTTGCGTTGGTTGGTTTCCATATCATCTTTCCCCACCAGACTGTGTGTTCCTATGTTGTATGGATTTTCCTATCACTGGCATCTAGCAGTCATGTAACACATATTAGAAGGTACTAAGTATTTTGCTAAATAACCTATGCCAGGACGGAAGGAAGGAAGAGACTGTGGGAGGGAATGGATACCTCCAACCATCTCACTAACTGCCTCTGGGAATCATGTTTACTTTTCACTCCTTTACTACAGTACATTGGATCAGGAACATGTTAATTCAAGGAGACTCTATGATTTAGCGGAGTGAATAAAACATATTGGAAGCCAGAGGAATATGGAAGCCAGATTATGTGAAGTCACGTGTGCAATTTTAAGTACTTTGTCTGAGCAAGTAAAAATCAGAGGCTGTTGGAGAGTTTTGAGTAGAGAGGTGACAAGATCTGACTTCTATTTTAAAAGGTTCACTCTACTTCTTTGAAAATAGACTACAGTGGGTAGGCCAAGGATAGAAACAAGTAGACCTGCTAGGAAGCTATTACAGAAATTCAGCCTAGGAAAGATGACATCTCTGATCAGGACAGTGACAATGGCGGGGGAGGGGAGAGATGGTGAGGTTCTGGATATGTTCTGAAGGTAGAGGCAACACAGTTCCTAATGGAGGCTCCCAGTGGTATTGGCCTGAATGACTGAAAGGATGGCACTTTCATCAACTGAAATGGGAAAACTGTGAGTAGATCTGCTTAAGGGGAAGTCAAGAATTCAGTTAAGGACACAGTGATTGTGAGATGTCTATTAGAAATCAAAGTGGCGATGTTGAGAAGATAATTAATTATTTGTCTGGAATTTTAGAGGTTCAGACTAGAAATATAAACTGTGAATTGTTATCATTTTAAATTATTTAGAGCCATGAGGTTGGATAAGATTTTTTTAAAAAACAAAGAAGAGTGAATATACATAAATAAGAGAAGAGAATTGAGCCCTGAGACATTCTCACAAAATTAGACAAACGGTCCTTTCCCTTGTGAATTAATGTTTTCTCTACTTCTTTTCTTCAAAGGGAAAACTAGATTTTTGCAATTAAAACAAAAGAACAATAGAAGAAGTCTTATTCAGCAATGGGATGATTTGGTGACAAAGACAAGAAGATTACGTATCTTTTCATATTTTGTATCTATAATATATATATTTGTAATATATATAACACACATTATATATCTGTATATTATAAATCCCAAAATTATGCACCTAAAATAAGATTATCACTGTCAAAGAAGAGCTTCTGTGGTCACGTCTCCTCCATCCCTGACTTTCCTGCCTCCCTTTTTTTCCCTCAGCCCCATATCTAATCTAATGCCAAATGCTCTTGATTTAACCCAGGGGTGACAAAGTTTTTCTTAAAGCCCAAGAGAGTAAGTATTTAAGACTTCACGGGCCATACAGCTTCTGTTCCAACCACTCTACTCTGCTGTTGTAGCCATAGACAATCCATAATAAATACGTGTGGCCATGTGCCAATAAAACTTTATTTACAATGACAGCCAACCCACAGGCCATACTTTGTTGACCCCGATTAAACCTTTCAATTTCTTTTAGTCTACCTGCATTACCAACATCTTAGTCTAATTAATCATCAGCTGTATGTCAAACTGTTCAAAAAGCTCTTAAGAAACTGATCTATCCACACCCACTGTTGATATTCCCCAATATGTTTTTCTGAACACAGTCAGAATAATCTTTTGAAAATTGAAACTTGATAAAGTTCTAGTCTGACTTAAAACCTTCAGAAATACTTTATAATAGAGACAAAACCCCCAAATGACCCATAGGTTTGCATCATCCAACTCTTGCCTATGTCTCCTGCCTCATGCAAGACTGGTTGTGTTCCATGTTCCAGACACACTCACCTATGACTGGCCATTGTCACCTCCACCTCAGATGCTGTTTCATATTCTTAGTCTGCCTTTACCCAGTTTTCACCTAACTGACTCTCAGCCATTGTCCTTGCAGGAAAAAGAAGGGTATATCCCAATCAGATTCTAAAAAGAAATTAATGAAGATGTTACCATGGATCCTTTTTTATTTTATTTTTATTTATTTTTATTTTTTGAGACGGTATCTCGCTCTGTCCCCCCAGGCTAGAGTGCAGTGGCACGATCTCAGCTCACTGTAACCTCTGCCTCCTGGGCTCAAACAATCCTCCCACCTCAGCCTCCTGAGTAGCTGGGATCACAGGCACATGCCACCACACCTGGCTAATTTTTATATTTTTTGTTGAGAAGGGGTTTCACCTTGTTGCTCCAGCTGGTCTCAAACTCCTGGGTTCAACCGAGCAAACTAACTTGACCTCCCAAAGTGCTGGGATTACAGGTGTGAGCCACTGCAAGCAGCAGGACATCCCATGGGCCCTTTAATCTCAAGCCATCCAGATACTAACAATAACAAGAGCTATAATAACGAGAGCTGGAACCATAAAGAGAATATGGCCAGAGCTGCTGGAGATGTACAGGCTTCTCTGAGAACTAGAAAGCCATAATTGGCATGAGGCAGAGGAAACAATATCTAGATCTCAGTCTCTGCTGTCTCCTCTGGTACTGGTACCTCCCATTGGTCAAATCTGACCGGAAACCAGAAGGCAAGGGACCCTGAGAAGTCAAGTCGCCTCATTATGGGTTATCACAGCAACTTTGTCCTTTATTACACTCTTCATGATTGTAACTTGTTTTTATTTTCAGGGCCATTAGACTAATATTTCTCTCTTTCTCTTAGAATCGGTGTTCCATGATGTCAAAGACTGTGCCAGTTTTGTTTACATTTATATCACTGAAGCCTAATCTAGGCCTGGCATACTGAAAGAATTCAGTAAATAGTTATTAAATCATTAAAATAAATTTTAAAAACCAGTATCAGGCCGGGTGCAGTGGCTCACGCCTGTAATCCCAGCACTTTGGGAGGCCGAGGCAGGCAGATCACCAGGTCAGGAGATCGAGACCATCCTGGCTAACACGGTGAAACCCCATCTCTTCTAAAAATACAAAAAAATTAGCCAGACGTGGTGGCGGGTGCCTGTAGTCCCAGCTACTCAGGAGGCTGAGGCAGGAGAATGGCGTGAACCCGGGAGGCAGAGCTGGCAGTGAGGCGAAATCGTGCCACTGCACTCTAGCCTGGGCAACAGAGTGAGACTCCGTCTCAAAAAAAAAAAAAAAAAAAACAGTATCAATGAGTGACCTTTTTGCAGTTCTCTCTCTCTCTCTCAGTTGTTTTCACTACCTGCACCATAATGGTGTTCACTTGACTTCTGGCAGCGGTTTTGTCTCTCTAAGTCACTTGCTAAACACTTGGACTAAGAATAGAATTTGGCTCCAACTGCTTTGACAATTGGCGCATCCTTACACAGGTTTCTTAACTCTTCCAGCTACTCAGTATGGTTCATCTGCTGAGTTCTGACCACCTGAGCAGGCATCTGAGATGGACCTACCTTCTCTCTTCTTCCTTCCCTACCTTACCTGTATGGGGGTCAGACAAACCCTAAATGACAAATCATAAATTGTGACAGTTGGCAGTTTAAATGATGCTGACTATATGACTTTAGCATGTAAAATCTTACATTTTTCTTGCCTTGGGAAATTATTGATATTCTTAAAGTAAAAGCTTCTTTGACCTACTGGTAAATCTCCTCTCAGGTTCTATGTGGTCTCACAGCCTCATTCTATTTTAATGTAGTTCAATAAGCTCTACATATTTAAACAAATAAACATATTACATAAAATAAGATGATCACTTCTCCCTTTCCTCTTAAAATTTGTAAAATTAATCAATGAAAAAAATTTGTTGAAGGGTTGGACACTTTAAGAAACTAACATACTTACTTGATCCAAAGATACATTTTCTAAGATTTGAGATAGAATTATTTTCTCATCAGGATAAGTCAATAACAATAGGATCTATTGAAAAAAGCAGAAAGCACAGCCCTGTATTAAGCATCTTGACATTCACTAAATGTCAGCGGGCAGAGTTGAAATTTTGAAGAGACCATTAAAGAAAACTTTCTACACAGCCCAAGTATAGCAAATTAGTACAGAGAATAATAGACTTATTGCTGGGTGTTTAATGACAATTTTAGAAACGGTTCAAACATATAGGGGTTTCATTGGAAATGTATACATATGAAAATGTAAGCTTTAAAAATATTTATGTAAACTCTAATATCTGGAAAACTAAATCAGATATTTTAGTTGTTGGGGAATGACTATAAGTACGATTCAAGGTTTGCCAAAATTCCAAGAATAAAATGACTTCATAAAACATGGTACTAAATATAATTAAACATTTCACTGATGGTTTGGAAGGAACCACAGAGTCATGCCTGACTCCCATGTCAACCTCAAAAACATTAATTGCCTTGAACTAGAGAATTGGCTAAAGAGAGGACTCTGGTTGACAAGATGGTGGCTACTACTGATTGATATTGAAAAATTCATTGTACTAGCTAATGATGTCGCAAGGGAAAAAGCATTAGTTTACTTGGTTTCAAATTATTTTAAGTTGTCTAATTTTATCACTAAAATAAATTTGTTAAATTTTGTCAGTAAAATAAATGAATTAAAATTGTGCAGCAGAAACTATGATATAAAATCACTTACTTTCTAGATCATGGGGTAACTCTTTGTTTAACTGAGGAATTACCAGAAGGTTTTCCAAAGCCATTTCCCCTCTCACCAACAGTGTATGAGGTTTCCAATTTCTTTGCATGCTTCCCAGTACTTGTTCTTCTGTGCTTCTGATTATGGTCATCCTACTGAGTGTGAAGTGCTAACTCATTGTGATTTTTCTTTTTTCGTTTTTTTCAGACAGAGTCTCACTCGGTTGCCCAGGCTGGAGTGCAGTGGCAGGATCACAACTCACTGCAACCTCAAATTCCTGGGTTCAAGTGATCCTCCTACCTTAACCTCCTGAGTAGCTAGACCTACAGGCATGCACCACCATGCCTGATTAACTTTTTAATTTTTTTGTAGAGATAGGGTCTCAAATTCCTGGCCTCAAGTAATCCTCCTGCCTGGGCCTCCCAAAGCACTAGGATCACAGGTATGAGCCACTGTTCTTGGCCCTCATTGTGAGTTTGATTTTCATTTTCCTAATGGTTTAAAGATGTTGAGCATCTTTTTAGGTGCATATTGGTCATTCGCATACTTTTGGAAGAAATTTATATTCAGATCCTTTCTTAATTTTTCAATTGAGTGATCTTTCTTTTGATTATTAAGCTGTAGAAATTCTTTATATATTTTGGATAAAAGTCCTATGTCAGATAAATGATTTACAAAAATTTTTCCCCATTTTGTGGGTTGTCTTTTCACTTTCTGCTAGTGAATTTTTTATTTTGGTTATTATATTTTTCAATTCAAGCATTTCCAGATGGTTCTTTTTAACATAATGTCTATATCTTTATTGATATTCTCTCTTTGCTGAAACGTTGTTGTCATGGCTTTCTCTATTTCTATAAGCATGATTTCATTTAGGTCTTTAACTATATTTATAATGACTACTAGTTAATGTCTTCATTGTTTTATATTGCCTTTCCTGAGGCATTCATTTTCTTATTCAAATTTTATGGGGTAATTATGGGATAAAAACTTATCCCAGCACTTTGGGAGGCCAAGGAGGGTGGATCACCTAAAGTCAACACTTCGAGACCAGCCTGACCAACATGGTGAAACCCCATCTCTACTAAAAATACAAAAATTAGCCAGGCATGGTGGTGTGTGCCTGTAATCCCAGGTACTCAGGAGGCTGAGGCAGAATTGCTTGAATCTGGGAGGCAGAGGTTGCAGTGAGCCGAGATCACACCACTGCACTCCAGACTGGGTGAAAAAGCAAGACTTCATCTCCAAAGAACAAAAACAAAAACAAAAACAAAAAAACTTATAGGATAGCAGTATAAGACACATTAGATGATGATTAGGATCATTTGAAACAAATAATTTGTGATTCTTAATGGACAAAATAAAGTTTAGAACTCATTGATAATAACTTTAGTAAGGATTAGATGAATACTTTTTGAATTTCCTTTATTGTATTATTGTTAATATACTATTTCTGGCATGCATCAGAAAGAAATCAAATTTTCTTGCTCATATGTTCCAATTCTAGATTTAAATTCCTGTGGATTTTCTTCTCATCCTAAGGGATGACAAAATCAGTGCGAAGGCACCACCTTGTATATAGCCAAAACAGTAAAAGTTATCTTGAAAATACTTAAAAGTATTAACCCGCCACCCCCGGCTATAATATGGTTTTGCATCGGCAGATCTTTTTAATAGCATCAAATGAAATGTTTGGATTGTGCTTAAAGGTTGTGCAATGGAAAAAAGAATGGGTTTGAATTTGTTTTTAAGATGCTTGCACAGAATAAATGTACATCATCTGTGTGCACAGCTGATGTGATTTTATGAATTGTGAGGTTTTGCTGCATTCTTCTATGGTCAGGAGTGTCATAACAAAATGTGGAATGACTAAGAAAATTGGAACAGCAATTGAAATTAATTTAAGCAGCTTAAATACACACTTACTTGCTGCATAACAGTGCTTGGGTCAACAATGAACTGAAAATACAATGGTGGTCTCGAGGTTTTAGTGGAGTTGAAATATCACTATCACATATGAAATTGTAGCCGCCATAACATCATAACTCAGTGTTTTTGGTGATGTTGGTGTAAAAAAACCTACTGTGCTGCCAGTCTGATCAAAGCATAGCACACACCATTATGCACAATACATAATATTTGCTAATGATAATACATGACTTTATTACTGGTTTATGTGCTATACTATACTATACTATACTATACTTTTCATTATTATTTTAGAGCATACACCTTCTACTTATTTTTTCAAAAGGGAGGTAACTGTAAAATAGCCTCAGGGAGGCCCTTCAGGAGGTCTTCCAGAAGAAGGCATTGTCATCACAGAATACGACAGCTCCACAGGTGTTATTGCCCCTAAAGACCTTCCAGCGGGACAAGATGTGGAGGTGAAAGACAGTGATATTGATGATCCTGGCCGTGTATAGGTCTAGGCTAATGTTGTGTTTGTGTCTTAGCCTTTAACAAAAATTTCTTTTTAAAGTAAAATAATTAATAGGAAAACGTTTATAGAATAAGAATATAAAGAAAGAAAACATTTTTGTACAACTATACAATGTGTTTATGTTTTAAGCTAAGTGTTATTACAAGAGTCAAAATGCTTTTAAAAAATTAAAAGGTAACAAAGTTGCAAGTAAGCTAATTTATTATTGAACAAAGAAATTTTAAGTTAAATTTAGCGTAACCTCCGTGTACAGTGTTTATTATAAAGTCTTCAATGTTTATAAAGTAATATTCGCTGACCACTCACTTAATGACTCACTCAAAGCAACTTCCAGTCCTACAAGCTACATTCACAGTAAATGTGCTCTACAGGTGTATTATTTTTGGACTTTTAGGTAGTATTTGTACTGTACTTCTTCTATGTTCAGGTATGTTAAAATACACAAATACTTAAAATTGTGTCACAGTTGCCTATAGTATTCAATACAGTAACATGCTGTACAGGTTTGTAGCCTAGGAGCAATAAGCCATATCACATCGTGTAGGTGTGTAGTCGGTTATGCCTTCTAGGTTTGCGGAAGTACACTCCGTGATCTTCACACAACAACAGAATCCCCTAAGGACACATTTCTCAGAATGCATCCTCGTCCTTAAGCAAAGCATGACTGCATTTAAAAGGCTTAGCAAGTTTCTGTAGAGATTCTCATTCTTGACCTACTCAAATTGTTTAGTCTCAGGAAGGCAATTTGGGAACTCTTCCTCCCAACTTCTCTTTGGCTTTGCTACTTAACCATACAAGTTATTTTATTCATTTCTTTAAAATTGTCTATATTCATTCACTCAATCTTTTCATAACCATCTGGAGGAGTGAATCATGATAATAGTTCCAATTTACCTTATAATCTTGATCATGAAAAATAATGCAATGAAAGTTTGAAAACTACCCTATTTTCTTCTGGATACCAGATTCCTGAAGTAATTGTTTTTAAAAAGCAAGCTCATATAGCCAAAGAATGGCGATGTCATCAAGCATCTAGAGAAAAACTCCGTGTACCCTGAAGATCGTGTCCTTTTAGGGTGGGTACGTCATGAAGTTTGGTAAATCTAGGGTGCAGAGGGTGTTTACCTATCTACAGGCAGAAGAGGGAGTATCATCCCAAATAGTTTCTGTTTGAAATTGAGGGTGCATATCGCTAAAGATGCTTGGCACATCGCACTATTTGTTACTTTGTTGATTAATATTTACTGGTGGCATGGGGAGCAGCCTTAGATGATTGTAGGAGGAATTTGTGGATATTGAAGAAACGTGAGCATCCCCAGAGGATAACAATGTAGCAGCACTTGTGTCTTTCTCAGATAATTTAGATAATATGGTAGAAAATATGTTCTTTTGAGAATAGTCAAGGACATAGAAGCAGTACATTCTGAACCTGTGGTCTGTGCTTCAAAGATTGTCCATTTGAAAGCTTTTAAGGGTTAGATAAGTATTATACCTGTATAATGTGACCATGTGTTAGGGATATGAAAAACTGTGGAAAACAGCAGAAGCATGCTTTATTTATTTAAAGGCATTTCTATTCTGATTTTTAAAATACTCTCTGGAAAATCACAGACATTTTCAGGCCAAATGTGCCTCTTAGCTATCAATTTCTGAACTCTGGTGTATAGCTTAAATAAATATGCCAGGCTCAGAATCATAGAACTGTCATATCATAAACATGAAGCTATGCAATCAGACACTGTATACTTCTTTCCTCTTCCTTTTCAACCTTATCATATAATGCTACTTTATATAGCTGTGAGACATACTGCGAATAATAGAACACCTATATAAATTAATTCTAATAAAGTAATGGCAATGATTTTAGTAAATTGGGAGGATTTTTTTAATGACGATTGCCTTATATGTACCAGTGGCATTATATATGTCACTGTATTTAATTTGAACAAAATAATATGGTAGATATTGTCCCCTATTTTACAGACTAAGACTCTGTAAAGTCAAGTGACTGGCTCAAAGTTATTCAGGTGGTGCTATGGTCTAAATTGTGTTCCTCTAAAAGTCAAATGTTGAAGTCCTCACTCCCAGTAACTTAGAATGTGTCTGTATTTGAAGATGGGGTCTTTAAAGAGGTAGTTCCGTTAATATGAGGTTATTGGCTGGGCGCGGTGGCTCACGCCTGTAATCCCAGCACTTTGCGAGGCAGAGGCAGGCAGATTACCTGAGGTTAGGAGTTCAAGACTAGTCTAGCCAACGTGGTGAAACCCCATCTTTACTAAAAATACAAAAAAATTAGCCAGACATGGTGGCATGCACCTGTAATCCCAGCTACTCAGGAAGTTGAGACAGAGGAATTGCTTGAACCAGGGAGGTGGAGGTTGCATTGAGCCAAGATCACACCACTGCACTCCAGCATGGGCAACAGAGCAAGACTCCGTCTCAACAACAACAACAACAAAAAAAGAATAGAAAATTTGGACAGAGATACACACAGAGGGAAGACAATGTGTAGACACAGGGCGAAGATCATAATCTGTAAGCCAAGGAGGAAGGCCTCAGAAGAAATCAACCCTGGGGACACTTATTAAACTCAGATTTTTAGCTGCTGGAAGAGTGAGAAAATACACTTCTGTGGTTTAAGCCACCCGATGTGTGGTATTTTGTTATGGCAACCCTAGTAAACTAATACAACTAAGTAATTCAGAAATTCAACTCAACACTGTCTGAATTCAGAATTAACCCTATCCAAACTCTCATAGACAAATTCAGCTTGAAATATCTCTAACATTTATGTAGTTCTCACAAATACTTTCTATGTTAGTCCAAGTATCCCAAGAAGCATGTCAGTATTATATATACAGGAACTTTATTGAGAAAAAATCCCTCCAAAAAATGAGGAGAGAAAGAATGGGAGAACAATCAATGAAATTATGATGCAAGTCTGACCCTAAGTGAAGGAGAGAGGGAAGGGAAGTTGGTGGAAGTGATCTAGACCACTGTGCAGTGTCAATAGGTTCAGCAATCTTTCAGGGAGTTCTGAAACCAAAGTTGGCTATGAGAGGAGTTCCATGTTGCCTAGAGATAAGCCTTCCATCGCATCCTCTACAGGTTCAGTCATTGGTTGAAAGAGTCTGTGGGAGGTGTGGCCTTAGTGCAAACATTCAGGAGTACAGGAGCCACGACCCAGATTCAATTGCCTCCTTGTACTTGAATGTTTGCAAGGTGCAATCTCATGGACATCTCACCTTCCAATTTTATAACCTTATGAAATAGCTTTCACTTTATAAGGGAAGATAATATATACCATCTCAGAAGCAGCAAGTATATCTATTCAACAGATACTTGTTGAATATGGTGAGAGCTTGACAAACGTCAAGGAGCTAAGAAACATAAAATGATGGCAACAAAGAAAAGAGAGAGTTTAGAGAGTTGCTTTTAGAGAGTGTGAAAGCTTGTTGAGGAATCAGAGTTGTCTATGCAGGACCCTGGAGGATAATTCAAGAAAGTAGTCAATCATGCATTCAAATTGATTTTTCAAAGCATGATTTACATACCATGTAGTACAAGAAAATGACATTAGGTGGTACATCCGTGAGTTTTTATTGTACTAGTTAATTATTTATTTTAATGTACTAAAAATATATAAACACCACGTCAAAACTGTGATTTGCACTGATCATTGGAGAAATGCAAATCAAAACCACAATGAGATATCATCTCATGCCAGTCAGAGTGGCGATTATTAAAAAGTCAAGAAGCAACAGATGTTGATGAGACTGTGGAGAAACAGGAACACTTTTACACTGTTGGTGGACATATAAATTAGTTCAACCATCGTAGAAGACAGTGTGGCCATTCTTCAAAGACCTAGAACTGGAAATACCATTTGGCCCAGCAATCCTATTACTGGGTATATACCCAAAGGAATATAAATCATTCTGTTATAAAGATACATGCACACATATGTTCCTTGCAGCACTATTGACGATAGCAAAGACATGGAATCAACCCAAATGCCCATCGATGATAGACTGGATAAAGAAAATGTGGTACAGACACACCATGGAATACTATGCTGCCATAAAAATGAATGAGATCATGTTATTTGCAGGGACATGGATGGAATTGGAAGCCATTATCCGCAGCAAACTAACAGAGGAACAGAAAACCAAACACTACATGTTCTCACTTATAAGTGAGAGCTGATTGATGAGAACACATGGACACATTGAGGAGAACAACACACACTAGAGCCTGTCAGGGGGCTGGGAGAAGGGACAGCATCAGGATAAATAGCTAATGCATGTGGGACTTAATACCCAGGTGATGGGTTGATAGGTGCAGCAAGCCACTAAGGCACACATTTACCTATGTAACAAACCTGCATATCCTGCACATGTATCCTGGAACTTAAAATAAAATAAAATGATTTATATTTTATTGACAATATTGCTTTGGATGAAGATGAACTTATTTGAACATTTGAACAGCTAGTCCATGGGTAGAGCAAGCACTATGAAGATGTGATAAGATTTCTTGAAGTTTGGAAAACACTTGACATAATGAATTGTGTGATTCAGATCTAACCCTGCTATGAGTTCATAAAATGGTAGAATCAGTTGGCAAAAGGAAAAGAAAAAAGGGGGCTGCTATTTAATTTAAAATGGAAATTAGGCCTCTGGAAGGCACCATTTTGTCTACCATGTCAAAATAGCATTTTTCTTAAGAATTTAGACTAAACTTTAAGATTCCTTCCAATTTTAATATTTTACATTTGTAAAAATAGCTGCTTCTCATGAGCTTATTCCCTCAGTGTTTGCTGAAAGCCTACTGCATGTTAACCGGGTATGGTAGCTTACGCCTTTAATCCCAGCTACTGGAGGCTGAGGCAGGAGAATTGCTTGAACCCAGAAGGCGGAGGTTGCAGTGAGCTGAGATTGAATCACTGCACTCCAGCCTAGGCAACCGTGTGAGTGAGACTCCATCCGAAGAAAATAAAAATAAAAATAAAAGAAAGCTTGGCTGGGTGAGGTGTCTTACGCCTGTAATCCCAGCACTTTGGGAGGCCGAGGCGGGCAGATCACGAGGTCAGGAGATCAAGACCATCCAGGCTAACACGATGAAACCCTGTCTCTACTAAAAATACAAAAAATTAGCAGGGCGTGGTGGCGGGCGCCTGTAGTCCCAGCTACTCAGGATGAGGCAGGAGAATGGCGTGAACCCGGGAGGCAGAGCTTGCAGTGTGCTGAGATTGGGCCACTGCGTTCCAGCATAGGCCACAGAGCGAGACTCCGTCTCAAAATAAATAAATAAATAAATAAAAGGGTATATTTGGAATATTGTCAGTGACCTAAGCCCTCATCCAGTTTGTAAGGAGGCAGAAAAGGGTCCTATAGTGGCAGTCAGCTGTCAATTCATATGGACAGGGTGTATGGTGCAAATGAAGATTACATAGGTGATGATAGAGCTGCTGGAGCCTGAGGTGTGAAGTAGGAGATGGCATGTAATTTCAATTTGTTTTTTTCTTTCTAGATATATATAAATATATATATTTATATACTCTTTTATTTTTTAAGCATAGTACCTGACATGCCGTAAGCTTTCTTTTTTAATATATATAAAAAATATATTTTTATATATTTATATATTAAACATATTATATTGTATATATTTATATATTTTTATATATTGTATATATTTTATATATTGTATATATTTTATATATTGTATATATTTTATATATGGTATATATAGTATATATTCATATATTTATAAATGTATATTGTATATATTTATATATTATATTATATAATATATATCAAGAAATAAAAAATTATATATAATTAAAATATTATATTAATACAATATACTATATTATATTAATTATAATAATATAATATATTATATATTATATATAGCTGCATCTGTGCTATCTATAATGTGTTATATATAATATATATTATATGGTTATATATTATATGATATAATATATATTATATATAACCATGATATATAGAATAGTGGTTATATATATAACCAATATTAGTTATAAGGAATTGTGAGAAGAAAAAAATAGAGTATCATTGTTTCTCATCTGCTCTCTCTACCTCTCTCTCTGTCTCTCCCTTTTTATAATACATATAATATATATATTTCTAGCATTTTGTCCATTTTAAGTGTTCAATTCAGTGGCATTAATTACATTCACAATGTTGTGCAACAGTCACTTCTATCCATCCCCAGATGTTTTTATCATCTCAAGCTGAAGCTCTACCCATTAAACACTGATTCTCTATTCTTCTCTCCCCAGAGTTCCTTATCACCACTATCCTACCTTCTATTTCTATGAATTTGCTTCTTCTAAGATATTTCAAATATGTGTAATCTGAGAAAAACTAATAACAACATTTGTCCTTTTGTGTCTGGCTTATTTCACTTAGCATAATGTTTTCAAGGTTCATCAATGCCATAGCATATGTCAGAATTTCATTCCTTTTTAAGGCTAAATAATATTCCATTGTATGTATATTATGCCATATTTTGTTTATCCCTTCATCCATCAGTGGACATTTGTGTTGTTTCCACGTTTGGGCTATTGTGAATAATGCTACTATGAACAATGCTGTGCAAATATCTGAATCCTTGCTTTTAATTCTTTAGGCACACACGTAAAGGTAGAATTGCTGAGTCAATGGTAATGCTACGTTTAACTGTTTGACGCCCTACCACACCGTTTTCCTCAGCAGTTGCACCACTTTACATTTCAACCAGCCATGCACACATGTTCCCATATCCACGCATCCTTGCCAACACTTCATGCTTTCCAGTTTTTGATATCAGCTTTCCTAAGAGGTATTGCATAATATCTCAATATGATTTGATTTGCATTTCCATAATAAAAGACATGTGATTTTGAATGTTATTCTTTAAGTGATGCAGAAATATTAATCAGTTATTATTATTGCTTTCCTGTGATTCAGGCATAGGGGTACATTTCCATTTTAAAAATAAATTTGGATGTTTCATTTAAGGCGAGGTGATTCCAGAGATGGAGAAAATGAGACTCATCCATGAATAGTGTTGGGGGAATGTGAAAAGGACTTCACAGAGTAGATATGATGGGCTTTGAGGGGAAAGGAGAATTCAAGACACCTCCTAAGTTTTTGGTATGACTTTCATGGGGCATGTGGTGGTCTTGTAGGAGAAGGACCTCTTGGATGTGAAGATAAATCCTGATCATGTTGCATTTGCTTATCTGTGAGATAGTCAGACCTAGAAGGTAGAAGCAATTATATGATTTTAAAGATCCAAAGTCTGAACTGGAGGTAAAGATGTAGATGTCATCAGAATATGGTTGATGATTGGAGGAAGCAGCATGGATGAGCTCATATAGAGAAAGTGAGGTCTGAGAATGGATTCCTGGGGAACATCGACATTTACGTAAGTTGGGAAGATAAGAAGGAGTCTGTGAAGGCTCAGAGAAGTAAAGGGATAATGAGGACAGCAGAGTACTATGGAAGCTGACAAGGAAGAGAGTTTCAAGGAATTACTGATTTCACTCCATCAAATATAACAAGAATTTCTAGAAATACTAGAACTGATTCAAAACAAAGTCTCTTTATATCTTGTACTGGAACTCTGGTCTCTGTTCATTGAGTCACATCCTGTATTTAAGTTCTAAGCCCAAATTCCAATTTCAGGCACAGAATAGACACTGACATCCACCACAACAGTTTATTCAGTGTTCCTCTTTACCTGACACAAATCCTCCTCAGAGAAGCTTTATCTTGTGTAAAAGGAAATGAACATCCCTTTGAGGCAAGAGTTGACAGAACTGAAATGCCTTCGAGTGTCAAGGCTGCAGTAGCTTCCATCATGATTCATTCTGAGCCCAAAAGCTTGGTGGCATTTTCAAGGCTTCTTCTCTTATGTAGTGGTGGAGAAGAACTGGAGAGAGCTGGTCGACCCCATGCCTGGTGTCTGGGGGTCAGTGGGTCACTGAGGGGAATTTAACCCTGCCTGGAATGACTTCAGGAGCATCAAGCTGTATCCTCTGTGTTCACTGTGTGGTCAGCATACTTGACAACACTCTCCCTGGCCTCTGGTTCCCACTCTACTTCCCTGAAAGTCTTCACCTCCTAACCTAATTCCTGCAATCTTCATTTTTCCTAGGGCTGAAGAATGCAGCCACTATCTGTCATATCATCTCAGAGTGGTCACCTCATAGCCCTACTGATGTCGAAATATGACTCATTCACATTCCATTGCTGCATCTGTGCTACCTCCTCTGTTTAGACCCCTTCCTGCTGTCCAGAAATAGCTGAGTTTACCTTCTACCTATAATTTATTAAAAGACTTCAAGCATTCAATTCTTGATCATTTCAGTTCATTCTCAGCTTCGCAGTGAGAAGTTTCCTCTGTGCTAATTGCCTTTGGCCATAATATTCCACCCCCAAATTACTGTAATTCTCAGGATTACAGTGAGTCACACCTTGGAATTAAGGCATTCTGTGCCAGGGTAAATATGTTACCTAGAAGGGCTAGCATATTACATTGTCGTTTCCTGTTAAGATCATGGCCAACTGGTCATTATCCCATCACCAATAAGACTGTGAGAAACATAGAACAGATATGTTTTCAAAGACTGATAGATTTTCAATTTGTAAGGTTGCTTAGATATAACTTAGTTCTACTTCCTAGGTGATCTACAGACTCCTTCTTTATGACACTAATCTGGTTACCCAGGTCCTGGTTGAACATTTCCTGTGACATAGAATGATCGATATACAAAACATACATATATCTGGAGAATCTAATGTTTAAATGTTTTGGAGGTTTTTGTTTTGTTTTGTTTTGTTTTGGTTCGAGCCAAGGTCTTACTGTGTCACCCAGGCTGGAGTGCAGTGGCACGATCACTGCTTACTGAAACTTTGACCTCCTAGGCTCAAGCAATCTGATTAATTGGGACTACAGATGCACGCCACCACATCCAGTTTATTTTTTTATTTTTATTTTTGTCAAGATGTGGACTCATTATGCTGCCCAGGCTGTTCTTGAACTCCTGGACTCAAGCGATCCTCTTGCTTTGGCCTCCTAAAGTGCTGGGATTACAGGCATGAGCCACTGTGCTGGCCATGTTGAGATTCTTTACCTTGAACCCCAAACTATATTTTTTCCCTGGGAGAGCCTAGATTAAATTATATTCAAATGTTTATTGAGCACCTACTATATACCAAGCACAATGCTGTGTGTGCTGGGCACAACAGGAACCACAAGGCTTGACTCTGTTCTCTATAAGCCCATGTCCTATTGGAGTGGTGGAATGATGTATGGGAACAATATAGTTGGACACCCTTGTTTAATTGTGACACCCTTGCTTCCCTTTCAAATTAGCTTAGCACATTCTTATCATGCTTTTGTTTCTCTTTGTGAAAGACTCCAAACATCAAAACTACATTAAGACCAGTTAGAGCTTCTTTCATTATAATCCAGTTAGGAGACAATTCATCCAACTTGTCTTTATTATGCCACAGAAGCTAAGTGATTAAATCAGAATCTGAAAAGAAGAAACAAAAGCATTAAGTGCATCCAAAAATAAACTTGTTGAACCTGGGGATAGTGTAAGAGTAGGAGACTTTCTGAAAGCCACTTTGGAAATATGATTTTAATGAGATTCATTATTGTCCTTTAAGGTCAAAGTTGAAAGAGTAGTCTATCTGGCTAATATCAAAGAGGTTTAATTTTTGTTGATTTGGAGATAAAGCAAGGATAAGCTTTTCATTATAAATATGTTTTTATACTTGGAAAATAAGAAATAGAAGCAATCAGTAGTCACATATGTGCCCTGTGATCTGGTTCCTGTGAACATTTTCTATAAATTTAAATTATACGTAATCATTTATAGTCCAGAAGCAGGTGCAATGTGGATATGCAAAGCTGTTGAAATGCTATTTTTCCAGAATTGGCTGGAAATAATACTATACACAGGAGGACGGAAAACTACCGATGGAAATAATATTATTGTCCAAGTATCCGAGACCCTTCAAAGACTTTCAGAACAATAACAACTTGAGAAGTGTTACTCTTATGACTCAGTGATCAGAAGACATTTCAGAAACAAGAGTTGTATGAAATCTTGAGTCAGTCACACAAATTGCAAACGGATCTCCTGCAATGCCACTAGGAAGTGAATATGGTAGAAACAGCACTTCTAAAGTTAATGAGTAAGAATCATGTTGTGGGGCTAGCATATTTCACAAGAAAGCAAAGAAGCCAATTACTTATATATGTTTTTAATGACTGTATTTTCCTCCTCCTCTCTCACTGCCCCCAATTACAATCAAAATTATGATTCATCTTTTGCCCAGTTATTTCCCTACTATGCATATATTGTTGCTATTGATTTCATCGGGAGGCATTGAGTAGAATAAATGAGACATATGTGCAGGTTATGTTTTCCAAAAGGTAACTCTCAGGACAGGGTGATCCAATGCAAATTCACTTGAAACTGCTTGGTTTCATGAACTCTTGAAGTGGTAGCATCAATTAGTATGAATTTCAAATTGGTCTTATTTTCAAATAAAAATCCAAGTGTGCAAAGACAGTCTTGGAAAGGTTAAACTAAAAAATAGGATTACTTAGGCTTTCAAATATATCTTGTGTTTCAATATTTTTACCTTAATTTACACACTAACCATACTGTGCTCTTATTGCTAAAAATCAGTTTGAAAAGGTCTATATTGTAATTGGTCTCCAGACAAGTTTTACAAGCCTGGTGGTGAAGGCATCTTATTAGTCTATTATCTGTCCCAGTTTTGTTCCTGAAGCAGGATTCTCTGGTGTGATCACTTAACTTGATTGCAAAACTTGTCTCCAAAGGCAATTTTGCTATTTCCCGAAATCAAATTCATCGCATAAAGGTCAGGGATTTTCCTGGCAGTGGACGTTCGAAAGAACACGCCACAAAGTCTGCAGGCATTTTCTTTGGGGAATTAAAAAAAGGTGCTCTGCCATTCAGAAGCATCATTAGACTAAGAGTGTGGTTCCCCAAGGGACTTCTTGAAAAGGCACCATATTTTCTTTAAATGTACAATTTCTTTTCTATTTTAAATGTTAAAAATTGGAGACATCAGTTTATAGTCACATCCTGTATTCTTTCAGTGACTGGCGAAGGGGAGGGAGGGAAGTGTGGACATGTTCCTATAACAACGAATCAAAGAAGACACCTTGTGCTTTTTCATTGTTTGGTGTTAGTGACATCTGTGACCCCCCTACAGCTTTCAGAGACATCCCTAATTAGCAGTAGGTGTGTGACCTACTGTTGAAGTCCTAACCTCGAGTATGAGGGTATTTGAAGATGAGTCCTTTGGGAAGTAATTAGGGTTGGGTTAGGTCGTGAGAGTGGGGCCCTCACCAGGGACTTAACTGGCCATCATCTTCATTGTGGACTTGCCAATCTCCAGAACTGTGAGAAATACCTGTTGTTTAAGCCACCCGGTCTTTGGTGTTTTGTTATGGCAGATGTAGCTGACAAAGAAAGTAGGCACACAAGTCTTTTAAAATGGCACAGACAAAATCAGGACGGTTGAATGAGAAGGAAGGTGAACGGAATTTTTCCCTGTGTGAACGTCTTTTCAGAATGCGTGCCTGAAGAAGCTCAGAGGCGGCAGCCCATTCCAGCAGCAGAGAAGGGATATGTCCTTTGTCAAGACATGTACTAAAATGCCCTAGGAACTTGGAAATAAAGGGAGAAATGGTGTCTTCTGAGAATGAAGCTATAATAATAAAATGCATTACATTAGACATGTGGGAGGAAAACTATGAGATAGTAATTAAATGCACTACAGAGGAGTTTAGGAACAACCAAATATCCCATCAAGGAAACCTTGAGTAACTTCCATGAGACAGGCTGGAAGTAACTGTAATTCTCTACAGGAAAACCTAATCAAACATATATGCCCTCCATACATTTTAATTGTTTGGAAAGGAAGGAGATGGTCAACCCTTAACACAGTAAAGGAAAGAAAGTCTTTAAGGCCAAAAGAAATCAGGAGAATTCAATTTCATAATTATTTCATTCCTAATGGAGGCTCTGAACCCAGGGTTTATTGACACTCACTTTCAAAGCCATCCAAATCCATCCTGAAATTTTATTCACTCATTTATTCATTGGATAAGTATGTATTGAGTATCAACCTTTTGCTATTCCCAGAACAAATGCTATGTATTCATAACATGAATCCCACTCCTCATGCTTAGTGTTATGATGTATGTAATAGTGTGTGTATATTTGTCTTTTCTAAAAGTTCTACACTTTTAATCGGATTTTCAAATGACAAGGAATCAAAGATCAATGAGCAATTTAGCTCACTCGATTTGGTCATTATGATCCAGAAAACATCTGCCTCTGTATTATTTGTGAAAGATATTTTTTTTTCTAGTGCAATAGTTAGCTTGCAAAATACATAAGGCAGACAGAAGAAATCCTGTGATCCTGAATTTGGGGGAGGGTGAAAGGGATGTGGGAGTCTAAGAACAAAGTGCTTGGAGAATTAGATTTTTTAAATGTGTCTCCTAATGAAATACCCAATGATTAGCACCTTACAGTTTCTTAAAAAGAAAATCCCGGCTGGGCGCGGTGGCTCACTCCTGTAATCCTATCACTTTGGGAGGCCGAGGCGGGCGGATCACCAGATCAGGAGATCGAGACCATCCTAGCTAACACGGTGAAACCCCGTCTCTACTAAAAATGCAAAAAAATTAGCCGGGCGTGGTGGCGGGTGCCTGCAGTCCCAGCTACTTGGGAGGCTGAGGCAGAAGAATGGTGTGAACCTGGGAGGCGGAGCTTGCAGTGAGCCGAGATCGCGCCACTGCACTCCAACCTGGGTGACAGAGCGAGACCCCGTCTCAAAAAAAAAAACAAAAACAAAAACAAAAAGAAAATGCCCATAGCTGCAAGATGAAGTCACATTTATTCTAATCCATAAGTATTAATAATTTTGTAAATAATTGTATTTTTAATAAAGATTTTATAGCACAGAGCAGCTCTTTGGCAAACATAGTAGCCTAATTTCAGACAGAAACACTGGTAAAACTTAATGGCTCCCCAGAATTGTTTATCACACTTTCTAAATTACAAACCAACTAGAGAACAAAAAGGGTGGAGGAGTGTTTAAAAGACAGAATGGGGAGACAGTTTGGTAGCAAATCTTGAGAAATGAATGCAGTTCTCTGGTGGATTCTTTAATAAAATATAACTCAGATAATTGGATGTGATTTGTTTGCTTGTTTGTTTTTGAGCTGGAAAAATCAACAGATTTCTCTCTTCTAATCCTGCCTGCAGGTCTCAGTTCTGAGCAGTATTGCCTGGTGGAAACATTTTGGCAGCTACTGTATATTGTATGCTTAACCAGGTTTTTAATCATCCCAGACAGGGGGGACATTTTATTTCAAACTAGGAGCAGGCTATGAAATGGGAGGCTCATTAGGAACAAAAACAGATGAGCTCCAATTAAACTAACTGTTCTCTGGCAAACCCCCAGTGTCTTGGAGGGTAAATTTGTTTAACTAAGGTTTACAGAATAAACAAGTGTGCTTCAGGTGTCATTATGGAAAAGAAAGTCAAGGGATGACTCTCAGTTGGTTTCTTAGATTACTTCTCATTTACTGTCACCTGGGACTGTTCAAAATCAGGGCTTCCCTTTGGCGCCATTGTTTTCTTCTGAGATAACTACTGAGGAGTATTCAGTGCGCCATTAAATTCGGATCTCACCATTAGACTTCAGAGCTTGGTTGCCTAAAGATTACATTTCTTTCACTTGCTTTGCTTTCAGAATGACTTTCTCTAAAGTAAAAAGATGGCTACCAGAGGCTGGGAAGGGAAGTTGCTGGGTGGGTCGGGGGCAGAGTAGAGAAGATGGTTTAACAGGTACAAAAAAACTTGGAAAGAATGAATAAGATCTAGTTTTTGAAAGCATGACAGGGTGACAATAGTCTATCTAAATATCCCATATACTCCATAAATATATACATCTACTATGTAAACACAACAATTTAAAAAATGACTTTTTCTAAACCCTGGAACATGGACACTGCCAGTCCTAAGATCAGTCCCTGTCAGTTCCTTGTCTTTTCTTGGATGACTTCTTTCTGTACAAGTTCTGCCATATACGGTGTCTCAGGCCTTCAGGAAAACTCAGTTTCCCTTCCAACTCTTCTAGAAATAGTGCCTTTCAACGCTGGATGACTATTACATTCACTTGAAGATCTTTAAAAATCACCAATGTGCAAACCCCATTCCCAGACCTGCTGATTTTAATTATTCAAGGGTATTTTTTTAAAGTTTTAAATTTGTGTTCATATTATTTTAAGTTCTACTGGTGATTCTACTGAGAACCACTGACTCAAACAGTGTTCCCTCTACATTATTCAGCAAGAGACCTTGGAAAGTCAGCCAGGCACTGCCAGGAAATTCACTTGAAGTATTTTCAGTGACATTTGTCCTCAAGAACAGAGAGAATTTATTGTGAGACCTTGCCAAGCTTAATTATTTCCAGGTGCTACATCTTGTTCAGAATATCCCATCATGCCCCATTCTGCACCCCAAGTTAGGTCTGCCATGACAATACAACTGCCAATGCCATCCTTCATCAGACTTCCATGCTGTGTCACATGACACAGACACATCTCCCAGGCATGGCATGCACTTACCCATTCCCTGCCCCATGTCCTGGGCAAAATCCTATTTCTTCAAGACCAACTTAACTCCCATCTTTACTTCTGAAACACTCATTCTACCGACAGCAAGTTTCCATTCTTCCATGCTTCTGTAGAATCTTGAACACATCTCCATTATAGCTCTTGATGTATAACAACATCATATATAATTTGGCTTGTCTGTTTTCCCCAGTAGATCATGGTCCCTTAAAAAGAGACACCTAGAGCTTACGATGAGGAGTGACAATGTCTGATTTACAGTTGGTCAAAAGCAAGTTTCTTTCTATCTTACGGCTTATGCATTCTATCTTCTTTTACATGGTATGTGCTGTTGCCCAATTTTACAAGAATGGGAAGAAATTCAAATGTTACCTCTTGGAAGAGGCCAGCAAGATGCAACTCCCCAATCTGTCTCTATTACCTTACCCTGTTTTATTTCCTTTGTAGAATTTATGGACCATCTAAATTTCTCTTATCTGCTTGTTTATTCTTTAGTGTCCATTTCCTCCTCTGCATGCAGGTTTCTTAAGGGCAGGTGCTGTCTTATCAGGACCCAGCATAGTGCCTTCATCCACATAGCAAAGATTTGCTCTTGACCAGCTTTCAAGTTAGATAGACCTGAGTTCAAATTCTGGCTCTACTAATTCTGGTTTGTGTACCTTGTTGAGATGCATAGTCTCTCTATGCCTCAATCGCCTCCATTTTAAGGCTCTCTATTGCTCTCCTATTGACATAAATACTTTTAAGGGCATGAGGTGGGAAGGATAAACATTATTTTTAATGAGTAGATCAACCGAAGTTTGCATGCAAATTTCAGAAAAAATGCAAATGTCAGGGGAAAGAGTATGTTTTAGGATAAAAATAATTGTGTAATACTCTCTGGTAGAGATGCGGCTGTAATTAAATAAGAAGGTATTTGAGACACCTAACTGAGGGCCTGTCCTTCCTCCTTCACTATAATCAAAGTCACTCTGCATTCAAACTATGTAAGCGTTCCAGATAAGAGGCCTTTTAAATTCTATCATTCTATTTTCAAATAAAGTTGTGCCAAACCGTATTTATGGTGAAATTCATCAAACTTGTCCTACTGTCCAGCATAATTTGGGAACTCATTTGGTCTGAGTTCTCAGGCAGGTTATATGTAGAAAAACAAATGGTAGACAGATACTGTGTTTTAAGGAAGTTCACTTAATAAATAAATATGAAATATAAATTATCTTAATCATCTGTATATTAATTAGAATTGAGCCAATTAAAGCTTTCAATGATTAGGCTTTTTGGCATTTATTCAGAAAACACTTCAATAAGTGGGAAAAAGTGAGAAGGCCCCAATGATTACTTGTTAGTTTTACCTGCATGATACCCACACTGCCAAAGATTATATTCTCCTGATTATTTGAGAAGCAGGTAACTGGCTTACCAAAGCAGGGAAAACACGTGGCCAGCTCTGCCTGTGTACTGAGCCACTCCATGTGACCAGGTGGATGTCAGGGGAAACTCGTGGACTTTCCAAACATCTGATCTGCAGCTAACATTATAATCTGGGAACCCCTGTTTTTATTGGGTTTTTGTTTGTTTGTTTGTTTGTTTGTTTTTACAAGGAACCTCTGGCCTGTCATATAAGCATTAACTCCCATGATGGTACAATATTTTATATGAAAAGGTCTATACTTTTGCTATTCACATGAGTCTCAGTTTTTCTCAGCCAAAGCCAAATAATACCTTATTGGTCCCTCCTCATTCAGAGATGTTCTATCACTTGTCTCCTCTCTCTCTACATTCACTTCTTGCTCTCTGCTTGCTCTTCAATATGTTTATATGTCATGCTTGCACCACTCTGTTCCTACGTCCTGTCCTCTCCCCTTTAGCATTTTTTAATCTCATAAAACAGAAACACACCTGTTTCAATTCTGCAGCTAATGTCTCCATGTGATTGCGTTTCCATCCTTACTGATCTTCTGTACCAGTGACACCCATATTGCAAAAATGAAGTCACTTTTAACTTCCGTG
This sequence comes from Gorilla gorilla gorilla, assembly GCF_029281585.2. Taxonomy (NCBI): domain Eukaryota; kingdom Metazoa; phylum Chordata; class Mammalia; order Primates; family Hominidae; genus Gorilla; species Gorilla gorilla. Next base: position 29,197,397 of record NC_073227.2, on the reverse strand, counting down.
GAACCCTATGCATTTGAAGCTAATTATAATTCATGAAGTGTGAAAAAGAAAATTATTTTTGGCTTTTGACACAAGGCTTTCCCTCTCTGCTTCCAACTCCTTTGTTCTCTCCCACAGTAATTGTTGTAGGCTCCTCCTCTTCTGTAACATTCTCCAGGACTCTTACCTTGACTGTGTTACTCTTTTGCCTTGGGGAGTCTCACACATTGCAAAGGTATGGACCATCACCTATGTGTGGACTGTCTCTCCAGGATATCTTGACAGCGATGGTGCAGGGATACAGTGAACTCAATACTAGTTTTACTATTTCCACTTGGCCCAATGTATTCCTCTTTGGTCTCCCTATCTCACCACCATCCATCAGTTGTCCAAGTTAGAAATTTGGGAGTCGCCCATATGCTCTCTCCTTTCTCATTGAATCGAGCACTGAGTTGTGGTTATTTTACCCCTCAGAAAATCTTTTGAGTCTTCCTCTTCTATTTCATTGCTTGTAAAATTGACATTGCACAGACTTTACCATTTGCTGCCTGGAATATTATAAGCCCAACTCATCTCGCTTTTTTAGTCTTGGATGCTGTATCTTCCTCCTTTCCTCACCCCTTAAATCCATACTATAGCCAAAGCAAGCTAAAATACAAATCTATTCATGCCATTCTCCTGCACCAATTCTTTAGCAACCCCTTATGAACATCAAATGCCTTGGGATGACATATTCAGTCCTTCATAACCTCAATACTCCATACCTCTCAGGATATCTCAGGCTCATTTCCAACTGCTTCCTGATTTGTACTTATTCATTTTTTAGTAATATGGAATTTCTAATCGTTCCCCAAACACATCATGTGATTCCAGACCCCCCATACCTTTGCTTTAGGCTGTTGCCTCTGCCCAGAATTAGCATCTTAACTTTATTGGTGTGAGTAATTCTGGCTTATCATTGAAGAATCTGCACTACCACACTTCTTTATAAGCTTCCTCTGAAACAATATCCAGTTTCATTTAATAAAATAATATCAGCAATAACCCCAACTCAGGTGGGCAGTAAGATACATTCCAACCATATTTCTGCCACTAACCAGCCATGTGACCTTAAATAAATTGCTAGACTTCTCTAGTTCTAAATTTCCTTTTGCCTATGGTAACCTCTTTAAGGCAGAAGCTTTCCAAAGTTCTCTCCAGTTTCTATTTTTTGTGTCTTTTCACCAGGGACAAAATATCTCAGAGTTGTCAATAAATCAGCAGTTTAGTACAACTACAAGTAAGCTTTGTTGTTTATTGATCACTCTTAGGTAAAGTGGCTTTTATATGAAATCAATACGTGTGTTAAATGTATTCAAAGTAATTGCTTTACATACTTCAAGGAATCACACTGTTCACAGAAATGAGGTCTGCTTAGCCCCACCTTATGGATTGTGTTGTTTTGTTTTGTTTTCTTCCTTTCATTAATGAAAGTTACCAGTTCCGGGAAGATAGACTTTGGTAGAAAGGGAGGAGCAGATTTTGAAATCAGACGTGGGTTCAAATTTCAGCCCTGTAATTTACTTTCTTTGTGACCTTCAGGAAGTGACATAAGCTCTGTTTCCTCAGTCCTAAACTGGAGATATTACTACTAGAGGACATCAGCAGATCAAACGTGTTAAACTTGGGAAATGGTACACGAACACAGGAGGCCCTCCCATGATGTTGTTGCTGTGATTGTCATTATGACTCTAGCTAGAAGAAATCAGAGCAGTCAGAAAATGATACTCAAATCTTTCATTATGTGAGGGATGTTTATACCAGTGTCAGGTAACCATGATATGGTCTGATAATAGGTTAAGATGTGATCCAGGATTAAAATGGTTCAATTTCTTTATTTTATAGATAAGAAACACAGAAGCCAGAGAGGTTAAAGGACTTATCTCAGAATAATTCTCTGTCAATCGATGTTCCAGTGACTTGAATCCCATTGTTCTGCGTTCAGGTGGAATTCCTTCCCTTTAGTTTATACTTCCCAAACTTGAGCTTGCATCGCAATCATCCAGAGTACTTGTAAAACAGATTGCTGCGCCCACCCCAGAGATTCTGATTGAGTAGGTCTGGGGTGGGCCCGAGAATTTGCATTTTTAACACTCTCCCACGTATTGCTGATGCCACACTTCCAACAGCATTGCTGCAGACAACCCCGTTCTGAATTGGGCAGGAAGAGTTCTCAGTTTTCTTAAACACCTCACTCCTGGGAAGTGGCAAAGAAAGATGAGGCCATATGTCTTGATTATGCACTACCAGATTTTACATGGGATTCAGCACTGCCAGTGAATGGAGTACGAGTATTCTGCTCTTACTGCCTTTTCTGCTTTTTCCCTTAGACAAAAGGTGTTAAGTTTCAGCAAAACATACTCTGAGGCTTATTTTATAAAAATTACAGTTTGTTTTGGTTGATGTGTTTATAGTCATATTCAAAGCTTTCAGAATGCACATTGAAAACTGCAGTGTCTGAGATGAGAAATTGGCTCTGGGCTCATCATTTACTTTGTGCAGTGAAAAACCAGGCAGCTTTTGTACTTCAATGGTGGGAAAAAATAAAGCAAGGCTAAATGCTATCTGGAAAGATGAAACACAAAATGAGTTTGAGTAATTGAACAGTGCTGCCTATTTATCTCCTCTAAGAAGAGGGAAACAGAGTATAACAAAGTTCACTTGTTAAGTCTGCAGTTTAAAGCTCCCAGCTCACATTTCCTAGAAACAATGTTGGCCTTTCAACTGTATCATACGTTACAAAGGGTTTTAATGAACTTACCTGGAAACAAAATTATTATTCCTAAAGTTATTTCTGAAGAAAAATGCCTTCTACTTTGTGATGAGAAGGAAAGAGAGGTTCCAAGAACAAATAAACATCATTTGGTGGAGAAAGAGGGTCTTACAGCAGTCAGATTAGATTCAATCCCAGCACCAATAAATTGTGTGCAAAAACGAACGCACTTTGAACTTCTCTCAATTTCCTTATCTGCTAAGTGCAGATAATATACACCTAACAGAGTCCTTGTGACAGTTAAGTGGGATAATATATGTGAGGACTCTGCTACCGTATCTTTAACAGAGTAGGCACTCAATAAATTACTGTTGTCATTGCTTAAGGAGAGTGCATTCTCTGGTTCCTGTTTCTTCATTTTCATCCCTTTTTTCATCCACAGAACCAAGTCAGCTCCACCCAGGAAACAGGAATAGGTAGGCCACTTCAAATCCCATCTTCCTCTATTAGGCAGGGCAATTCAGCCTCACCCAGTTCAAATCCAAAATGAACTGGCCAAATCCATCTTATCACCCAAATAAACATTAAGAGCTTTCCATTTCAGGACCCACTTGGAGGGCAGGTTAAAGGGGTTTTGTGGTCACTCAAATTTTTTTAGAACTTTAGTTACTTATTACATTTTCAGTTTCTTCATAAGCAATTAAGCAATTTCATAGTGTTTTCTCCCAAGAGGAAATTGAACTTTTTTCTCTATTAACATAACAATACAAAATATCTAAGGGTGATGTATTGTGTCTATGTATGTTAATTAAGGGGAAACCATGTGTACTCATGAAGGTAAATGTTTGTTGCTTTCGGTAGATATTTCAGCAACATTCATTAACTCATTATGAACCTCCTACTACATGTCAAATCTGTTCTCAGTGCTGGGAATCATGAATAAAGCTGGTAAAAATTCTGCCTAATAGTGTTTAGAGCCTAGTGGGAAAAACAAGATAAATAAAAACAATATGTAGTCTATATGATAGTGGTAATTGCTAAAAAGTATAAAAGGGTTTGGAAGAGGTGAGGAAGAATTGGGAGTGGAAGCATGTAATTTGAGAGAAGGTAGCTGCTGGACTTACTAAGGTCTAGGAAGAGGAAACCGCAAGTGCAAAATCCCTGAGATAGAAGCATGTCTGTATGATCAAGGCACATAGTGGAGACCGCTGTAGCTGGAGTGAGTAAGGGGTGTGTAGTGAGACAAAAAAATCAAAGAGTTATCATAAAAGGCACATACCCCATTTTAAATGGGCTTTTATCTTTTTTTTTTTTTTTTGAGACGAAGTTATGCTCTTTTCGCACAGGCTGCAGTGCAACGCGCAATCTTGGCTCACTGCAACCTCCACCTCCCGGGTTCAAGAGATTCTCCTGCCTCAGCCTCCCTAGTAGCTGGGATTACAGGCATGCGCCACCACACCTGGCTGATTTTTGTATTTTTAGTAGAGACAGGGTTCCACCATGTTGGCCAGGCTGGTCTCGAACTCCTGACCTCATGTGATCTGCCTGCCTCGGCCTCCCAAAGTGTTGGGATTACAGGCGTGAGCCACCGTGACTTTTTTTTTTTCTTTTTTTAATAAGAGCTATTGGAAGGTTTTGAGCAGAGGAGTCACATGACTTGATCTATGCTTTAAAATATTACTCTATCTTTTTTTTTTCTGTAGAATAGAATATGGGGAGACAAGGGCAGCAGCTGAGACGACTTATTTGAGGAGTCATGAAGGAGAGGATGGTGGTTTTGGTCTGGAGTTGGCAGTGGTACTGAGAATTAGCCAAATTTTTCGCTAATCATTTGCATGTTAGCTGCAGATCCTTCTGCTTAGCACCTGCTGGAATCGATGGTATACGCCTACCTGGAAAATTCACCATTCTAAGACAAGGGACATAGGAAGGGTCTACACTGCAGAAGCATCTGATTTTAAATGGTCATGAACAAACACTCACATGGCACATATTCTCAATTCTTTTTTTTCCGCCATTCCTTGGCAATGGCTGGATGCCCCAAACGTGGAGATGAATACTCTGGGAAGGTTAAGTTGCCTCTACCAGAAATTCTAAGTCGCGACGTGCATGTTCTGTTTCCTTCTTGCTTCAGATCTTTGCACACTTTGTTAGTCTTTTATACTGTAATTAGTTTTGCAAATCACCTCTTAATTTTCAACTAGTAATGGTATTTTTTTTCTGAAAACTTGAATATCATCTTGTACTCTTTTCCTCTCCAGCCCTAGTGGTTCATTGGTTTTCAGTATCTATAGATTTCATCACGTCTGTATCTGTCACATCCATTCAAGTCTCTCCAGTCAGTTTGCCACATTCCTAAATCATCTGTCCCTGAATTTCTGGAACAGCCTCTTAATTAGTCCCTTTACCTTTAGACCAGCCACCCTCTTCCCCCAAACGCCCAATCACTTGTCCACACAGCAACCACGGTGATCGTTCTGAAGGACACATTTGATGCTGTGTGCCTCTGTTTATAGCCTTTTAGTGGCTCCCTCATGCTCTCAAGATAAAAAAAAAAAAAAAAAAAAAAAAAAAAAAAAAAAACCACCACAACAAAAACCCTCCTTTTTGGGTGCTCTAAAGACCCATCGTGATCTGTGTCCTGTTTAAGTTAATAGCCCTGTATCTTGAAATATGATTTATTCCTGTCTAATTCACCAACTTTGTGTTATTCCTACCCAAACACACTCACTCAGGAAACTGAGCTCTTGCCTATGTCTAAGATGAAGTATGATCTCCCTCTAGGTTCCAAGCTGTTGAAACCACTGTTTGCTCTATAAGTAACAGATTTTTCCTATCTTTGTCTGACCCTGCTCATACTTAAGAGCTCTGTTCAGATGATGTCTTTTTGTCAGAAAACCTGTCTAGAATCAAGAGTGAGTTAAGTGTCTGTGAAATGAGCTCCCAGGATGAATCACCTTTGCTCTCACTATAATATTTAATAACTGCCTCTTTATTTTTCTGCATTTCCCATTTGACTGTAGGCTCCAAGAAAGAAGAGCTGGCTCATTTGTACCTATCATATTCCCAGCTCCTGCATCAATGTTGGGCACTTACTGGATGCTCAGTAATACTTGTAGAATTGTCTTGGATTGAATAAAAAAGCATAAGAACTTTACAATTAAGTGCACCGACTGTGCAATTTATTCTCACTAGTGTCAAGACATTGAGTCATCCTCCATTTGGAGTACTTCTTTGCAAAGAAATATTATCCTTATTCAGATCTATGACCCTGTCCTCATCTTCTGCCACTGATGAAGAGACAAGTGTTTTTTTATTTTTAAGCCAGACTATTAAAAGAAATGAGATATGGATTAAAATTTCAGCCCTTCACTCTTTCAGACTTGAAGACGACTTCAGTAGACCAATGGACCTCAGATCTACTTTCTCTTATCTATTCATGAACCTTGTCAAAATAATGTAAAAGCAAAGTCTAGTTGCCTTATGAAAGTTTTCCCTTATAGGTAATCAATAGTGTGGCTATAGACTTTTATTGTAGATCACATGTTATGGTTGAAATCTTTTTAACTATTATCTTTTATATTCCACCCCTGCCCTTCAGTCCTCTGGACATGTACACACACATAGAAATGCCCCCTGTACACACACTTGCCTAAAGCTAATTTGTGCTGGGACGAAACTTTCACTTGAGACTGATAGGGCCTCTACAGTGAACTCAATGATCCAGCGTCTCTGAAGCTCTCTCCTCTCTTGGCTCCCATGAAACATTACTTTCTAGGGTCTCCTTACATCTCACTTACTAATCCTGCTCTGGCACTATTGGCTACCTTGCTTCTGGAAGGTTGATTATTTGCTCTTTTCTCTTTCTATCTCTCTTCCCTGAATATCTCATTCACTACTGTCACTTCAATTATCTCCTTTATGTGGATGAATCCCAGATTATCTTCTCTCTCACTCTGGCCCTCTTCCCAAGGCCTAGCTCCACATTTTAAGTTATCAGCTTAACAGCTCTACCTGGATTACCTGATGGTTTCTCAAACATAACTTTATCAAAAATTCAATTATCTTCACCTCTCTACACGTTCCTGTTTTCAATTTCACCCGAGGTGACTTGAAGCAGCTGTATGGCCCTTCAAGAGTTTTCTTTGTCCTAAAAGGACCCCAGTCATTAGGAACGGGTCCCTAGTGCTCTTTTGTACTTGGCAATAATAGACTGATCCAGACAATAACAGATTGATCCAACGGCATTCGTCTGACCTACATACAGGATCTTCCTCGTTGATGTTTGAAACTTGAAGATTGGGAGTTGGGTAGATGCCATGGTCAAGAACACCCAGAGAGAAGCATGCTAAGGGCAGCCCTCTCAGGTAGAGGTCAGCAAGCTCCTGCTGTAAGTCACCCACAGCGTCCTCTTTCCCAGCCCTTCCTAAGTCTTGGTTGTGCAGTTCTTTCTTCATGTTAATGAGTTATCCCAGATTCCTTACAATACCTTTTAATTATTTCACTAGTCAGAGCCAGTGAAATGTTGAAGAATATGTCCAACATGTTTCACCATCAGTTAAGATCACCTTTGATACCTCCTGTCCTCAGCCTCTGAGGACATGTGAAGCCTCAGCCTTCACATACGCTACCATGCTCTGCTGGGTTCAGCTTTGCAACTTTGCTGGTTTCTGTGTCCAGTCCCTTTCTGCCCACTGATAGGACATCTGGTATAGACCATTACAATAGCCTACTCACTGGTTTTCCTGTCTCTTGTTTCCTTTCTCTTTTCTTTCTTGGTTGTGGTTGCTTTTATTTGCGCTATTACCAGACGAAACGGACCAGACACTGACATGATCATGCCTGTCAACTGCCTGAAATGATCATTAAATCTTCCTCATTCCACTCTGTTATAGATATTTGCAGGTCTTCGTAGTTTTCGCCCCATCCTAGTCTAATGAATTCTCCCTTGAACCCACTGCACTACTTAATAAAATTACTTGCCAGTCTCTGATTATGACTCTGCTGATGCAGTTCATCAGATTCAAATGCCTGCATGAGGAAAGAACCCTGTCTTATGCCATCATTCATTCAACAAATCATTATAGAAAGCCTGTAACTGACAACCTCTCTCCTAGTTCCTGGAGACAGTGAGATGAATGCGATTGGTAAAGGGCCCACATGTGAGGAGCATCTACACAAGTGGGATGAGATAGGAAATGAACATGCTAAGAGGCATTTAAAAAAAAGAAGTTCAGGGAGGTTGGTGAGTGCTACGGAGAAAATTAAATAAAAAAACAGCAATTTGATCAAGAGTAACCAGGGAGTGGTGACAAAAACACACAATCCTTCTGATAGTGTGGTCAGGAAAGGCCTCTCTGAGAAGACAGCATTTGAGCCTAGAAGTGAGTGGCAAGAAAGAGAAAAGAATAAGGAGACAGTCTAAGAAATAAGGGGACAATCTTGGGGTAAAGAACATCACATGGGGATCACAAAGTACAAAGACCAGTGGCAGGGATAGTTTTAGTTTATTTAATAAATTGAAAGACTATGTGGGCAGAGAACTGTGATGAGGAGGTGTGGGACAGGATTAAATTGGTCTGAATTCAGATCAAAGAGGACTCAAAACACAGCGAGGAGTTTGAATGTTATCCCGAATATAATGGACAGCTATTGAGGGACTGTAAGCAGGGAAATTATATGAAAGATATGCTCTTTAATCTGGCTGCTGTGTAAAAATAGACCTTAGGGGTGTGAGAGCGAAAGTAACAAAATTAGACAGGAGTTTGCTGAATGGTGGCTTGGGCCTAGGGCTATGTTAGCAGGGTTAGTGAGAATTGGTCAGATACAGAATGTACTTTGGAGGTGGAACCAATGGGATTTGTTGATTGGATTTATTTAGGGTCTTGCATATTCTAGCATATAGCAGACATAAGTGTTGTTAATTGACTCATTAAAGGAATGATTGAGCTGCCACTCATGGTCAAGCTCAGACTCCATGCAATACTCCCTGACTAACATCAACCCTTCCACTTTCTTACTCCTCTCCTGCCCCCGAAATCCTACCACACTTTAAACACATTTTCTCATGGACACTAATGTTTTTCCTTGGACTTAGTAACTTATGTGCATTCCTTCCCTTTTCTTCTGGGCTGTAAGCTTCTTCACACCCTTCGTGCCCCACAGTCCCTTGCGTATTTTGCATGGTACATAACCGGTGTCAACATTTTTTTGCACAAATGCAGTGAGGTGGAAGTTATGCAAAGGTCAAAGTCCTTAGATAAAGAAGAGATTACTGAGCGATGGCATCGAAATCTGAGGATCTTGTCAAACAGATTAAGTATAATAATACAGCTCAGTTAGTTTAGGCTCTGCCTTGTTTGGAAGCCAAGAACTAGCTGAGTGACTGAGAGTGGTTCTTTGAAACCAGAGAGGCAATGTGAGTGTGGCTTGTGCAAATGGCAATGGGTTCTCATAGCAGGACTGAGTTCCAGGTTCACTTACCAGCTTTGTAACAAGTGTCTTAACCATTCTGGATCACAGTTTATTTGTCAAATGGGCATAATAATCGAAATACCTCAGAGATGGCTACTAAAAAAATAATTACTTTTAGAAACAGAGTGTTTGCTTTGTGCCTGCAATGAATGCTTTAACTACATTAACGCATTCATTGCCCCTGACAGCACTGGGAGATAGATGCTTTTATTATCCCCATTTTATAAGTCGCTGATATAAAGCACTTCCCACAGCACCCAACAGAGAAAAAGATCTCTATAAGACTACAAAAGAAAAAAAAATCTAAAATTGGCATGGAGCCAGAATGCCTGTTTTTAACCCTGTTTTGCAGCCATTTTTGATTTCAGATCATGCAAACTTTTTAGTCTTAGTTTTCTCATTTTAAAATGGCCTACTATAAAGAACAAGTGAGAGAAAGCCTGGAAAAGTGTAAATATAGGTAAACTTACTCCAGGAAAATCATGAATAAATGTAGACATTCAGAAGGGGTTAGAGCTGATTTTTAACTGAAATGTATAAGATGCAAACACATTTAAAGACAGTGTTAGGAGAAAGTGTCTTATGGCTCTTCAAAGGATAAAGCCCCTCATTTCCTAGAGTTTAATTGCTACCATGTCTTTGAAAGTCATGCTCTATGGCTTTCTCATGTTCAGAGCATTGCACACTTGAACTAAAAATGGAAAATTCAGTAGCTGAAGAGTTTAGTTCATTTCTGGTTTTATCCATCCTAAGAAGGCTGAATTAGCTGATGGGACTGATAACATGCGAATGCCTTTCTCTACTTATGCAGTAGTTTCTCCTCTATTTTCTTTTGTAATCCTCTAGGACATTCTTTGCGGGAAGAACACATCCCAGTTCTGGGTACTGTAGGGTTCTATCCCTGTAACTCCTAGTTCATGTCTGGGCTTGCACCTAAAATGAAAGGAGAGTGTCCCTCAGTCTGATCATAGTTTATACACTCTAAATTGTTTAGTGTTCCCTTTTTAATATTTTGAAATGTACATTCCTCAGAGTCATTTCTCTGTGACAATTAGTTCAGAAATAGGAATGCTAATTAAAGCTGCCCTTTCCTTCTCAAAGACAAAGTTCTTTTTCTGTATGTTAAAAATAAAACACACACACTCATTCTCACACTCACATGCACTTACCTCAACTAGTTTGTTCCTAATAAAGTGGACTCTATCTTCGTGAGCTTCAGTTTACGTTATCTTTTTTCTTCTTAAAGAGTGTTTCCTGTTAAAAAATAACTAATATATTACATCTATATAGTAGGCAGAATAAAAACCCCAAAGATGTCCATATCCTAAACCCAGGAATTGTGAAATAGTAAATTTGTGTTGTTTTGGGTTATGTGACACAAGGTAATCAGTATTGCAAATGAAATTAAGGTTGCTTATCAGATGACCCTAAAATAAGAATTGTATGGTGGATTATTTAGGTGGGCCCAATGTAATCACAATGATAAAAGAAAGAGGGAGGTAGATGGGTCAGTGTCAGAGCAAAGGAATGTGAGAAAGACTCAACTGGTCATTGCTGGCACTAACAATGGAAGGGGCCACAAGCCAAGATAAGCAGGCAGCCTCTAGAAGCTGGAAAAGGCAAGAAAACTGATTCCCTCCTAGATCCTCCAATAGGAACGTGATCCTGCCAACACCTTGATTTAAGCCCAATGAGAACCATTTCAAACTTCTGACTTCCAGAACCATAACGTAATAAATTTGTGTCAGTTTTAGCCACCAGGCTTGTGGTAATTTACTATAGCAGCAACGGGAAACAAATACAAACTGATTTCAGCATTATAGTAATGGGTACAATAACAGAAAATAAGCAATCTCAGGCAGATAAGCTGCAACACTGACTGTGAGTTCTAGGAAAACTCATTCCCAGAAGAATGATTTCATTTCCAGTTCTCTGGGCCTCTGTATTTGAAGCTGAGGTAGGGGAAACTTTTCTTCTTCCTCTACTTCTTTTAAGAAGGCTTAGTCCCTTTTGTCAAAGTGATTCATTGGGATGTGACCCCTAGCTTCACTGATTGCTGGGTTACAATGAATCTTGGAAGCTATTCATAGATGCTTCTGATTTAGGGAGCACTAGCAAGAGTTTGCATTCATGAACAGTAATATGGACACAGGTCATATTAATCCTGGCCTTCAAGACCAGTTCATATGTCTTTTCTTTCTCTGGGATTTTCCTGATCTTCTCGCTATAAGAAATCTCTTCTGTAGTGCATATTCCCTTTTTGCTTGTAACTTAGCTACTATATATAGACATCTTCATACCCTGTTGCAGTGGAAAGGGAACTGGACTAATGGTCCAAAAACCAGGCTACACATCTGGCTCCCAGTCCTGTGCCATGACCTCAGATAGCTAGCCCTTAGAGAGTGAAGACCTACCATGACCCATGCCCTGCATTCTAGTAGGCATTCTCTAAACATTTATTCTGTGCTCTCTTTTTTTTTTTTTTTTTTTTTTTTTTTGAGACAGAGTCTCACTCTGTCGCCCACGCTGGAGTGCAGTGGCATGATCTCGGCTCACTGCAACCTCCACTCCCCAGGTTCCAGTGATTCTCCTGCCTCAGCCTCCAGAGTAGCTGGGATTACAGGTGCCCGCCACCGCGCCCGGCTGATTTTTGTATTTTTGGTAGAGACAGGGTTTCACCATGTTGGCCAGGCTGGTCTTGAACTACTGACCTCAGATGATCCACCTGCCTTGGCCCCCCAAATTGCTGGGATTACAGGCATGAGCCACCATGCTCGGCCTACTCTGTGCTTTCTTTGTTCATCATCCATTGAGAATGTTCAGGGCTCTAAGGTTGGTGCAAAGGGGATTTCCAAGTCATTGAGATTTCACCCATTCTAATCTCATAGATAAGGAAAATGATCCGATCCAGGTGATAATTGTATGTGGGGTGGGGGAGAGGCAGAAAGGGAGGGAGACAGGAGAAAGCACATGGAATTATTTGGGGAGAAGAGTTTTGGGAACTATATTAAATATTCTTTCCATATAATCTTGATATGGTTTGGCTGTGTTCCCACCCAAAATCTCATCTTGAATTGTAATCCCCATAATTTCCATAATCCCCACATGTCAAGGGCGGGACCAGGTGGAGGTAATTGGATCATAGAAGTGGTTTCTCCCATGCTGTTCTCATGATAGTGAGTGAGTTCTCATGATAGTGAGTGAGTTCTCATGAAATGTGATGGTTTTATAAGTGACCGACATTTCCCCTGCTTGCACCCACTCCATCCTGCCACCCTGTGAAGAAAGTGCCTGCTTCTCCTTTGCCCTCTGCCATAATTGTAAATTTCCTGAGGCCATGGGAATTTCCCCAGCAATGAGGAAGTGTGAGTCAAGTAAACCTCTTTCCTTCATAAATTACGCAGTCTCGAGTATTTCTTCATAGTAGTATGAGAACGGACTAACACAGTCTCTACAACTCCTATACAACAAAATATGCTAAAAGTATTCATTCAGTTTCTCTTCAGAATTGGAAAGCATTTAAGCCAAAGCCTGCTGGGTTCTGTTTCCCAAGTACTGTTGTGGTGCAAGAAATGAGCTTACGCAGCTCTGAGGACACCCAAGTCAGTCTCTGGAATCTCGTGCCCAAGAACTGGGAGGATCAAGCTGATGAAGCGGTATATCTATGGCAGCAAGGCCCTGTCCCAAATGAGCAGGAAGGTATGACAGGGCCTAGGAACAGACCTAGAAGTAGGACCAAGGCCCAGCCATGGCTACGGCATCCATGGAGATGCCATTTGTCATACTTTTAAAACCACTTGTTCCATTTCCAAGGTCATCTGAAGATGTGGCTGAGAAAATGAAGCTGATGAGATATTCTGTATTTCTAGTTATAAGAGACCCATGGACTGGTGGACCACGGAGGTAGGATTAATCGAAGGAGAAATAGCCCCTTAATCGGCCCTTTCCTGGAGCCCTCTTTTATTCATTTTAGATCACGTCTCCCTGGCCATCTATGAGAATCTCACAAACAGAACACAGGCCCCATTCATCTATGCATCCTCAGATTTCTCAGTGCCTGGAGTAAAGAATTGCCTGTTTCTTCTCTTTCTCATTTCTCCCTCTCCCTTTTCTTCCTCTCTTCTCCCTTCCCTTCATCTTTTCTCCTTCCTCTCACCTCTATCCCGAGCTCCTTCCCTCATCTCATTTGTGTTTTCATTGCTCTCTTAACCTGGTTCCCAGGAAAGAACTTGTTACTAAATATTTACACTTCAGTATGAGGTTAAGGTCACATCCTATTTTTCTGAAGGTCATTCGCATTTTAAGTCTTGTGTCTCTTTGTGTAATGGGGCCACAGTAAAAAATAAAATAAAACAAAACAAAAATGATGACTTTGACACATACTTCCCCTCCGATGTAAGAACCCTGGCTCTTGAGTGAGAATTCTTGAAGTCAAGTCCCAGCTCCTCAACTGCTAACACTGTAGTTTTGGGCAAGTTACTTAAGCTTTTGCATCTCAACATTCTGATCTATATAATGGGGTTAATAATTAGTTATTCTATTGAGATATTGCGACAACTCAATGAGACAGTTTATGTAATGCACACAGCACACTGTGTGTCACGTGGTAGGAATTCAGTATTATTGTACTACAAACTATAATATATAAAAGGGATAATGATCATTATTATCCTGGAGAATCACTGCCTTAAAGCCAGCCCAGTGTGGTGGGATGTGACAGACACTTATTACAGAGAGATTACATCAAAAGGGATATGACAGGAGAGCCACAAATTGCATACTGGATTAAATGGGTAAACCCAGGAACTCATTCAGGTTAGGCCACAAAGTCTGGGAAAAAGAAATTATGGCAAAAATGTCATAAATCCTACTAAGGAAAGCTTATATTCTAATGCAAGTTTTCTGGTTGGACTTCCAAATAGTCTACTCATTTGTTTATGTGAAGATTACATACTATACATGCTTTGATCATAAGATTCATGAGAACTATTTTCAAGATACATTAGTGCAATATTGCTGGAAGTGTCTTAGGATGGAAGGTAGTTTTTTCCCTCAGCTTTCTATTTGAAAATCCAATCGACCTTGTGGCTTCAATAGGGCATTCAAAACAGAAGGCTGCGGTGCTTAATAGTTTAATGGACATCCATATACATATTTTAAAGAAGTCCATTCAAGACACATTTACTAACCTTTCAGAATGAGCCTTCAGCTAAGTGAAACTGCTTGAGTCTGATCATGTTTGAGCAGAAAGTTCATCTGGAGAACATTTAGGAATTTTCAAAGTAATTGAGAAACCCCAAGATAGAAAGGCTTGATATATTTTAACGTGGAGGTGATGTTGAGGGTAGAGTAGAGGGTGCCTGAGGGTGAATAACTTTCATCATTTTGGTGAGAAAATCTTACAATGTGAAGAGACATGAAGGGTCATACACCGACCTTGTCTTTATTACTTGCCCCATCAAGTCCTGATGTTAAGAGGCATCTTTCACGAACTATTCAATCTCATTTTTCTCTCCTGGCTTGGAGGTCTCAATCTGGCTTTACCACTGTCGTGAATGCTGTCTTTTGTTTTGTTTTTGTTTTGTTTTTGAGACAGGGTCTCATTCTGTTGCCCGGGCTGGAGTGCAGTGGCACGGGCAGCCTCTGCCTCTCAGGTTCAAGCAATCCTCCCACCTCAGCTCCCCAAGTAGCTGAGACTACAGGCCCATGTCACCATGCCCAGCTAACTTTTGTAATTTTTGTAGAGATAGGGTTTCTCCATGTTGCCCGGGCTGGTCTTGAACTTGTGAACTCAAGCGATCTACCCACCTCAACCTCCCAAAGTGCTAGGATTACAGGCATGAGTCACAGTGCCTGGCCAATGCTGTCTTTGTGTGTGCCCATTTATGTTCCTGGGAAAGTCACTGCTCCTCTCCAAACTCATTTTCAATGACCTAGATTAGGTTTCTCTCTTCAGTGCAACCTTCCGGATGATGCCAACCATCCTGATGGCTTGCTTCTCTTAGCTTCTATTGACTGAGAGAATAAATTTTCCTTCTAGAATTTTACTTCTTTTTAACTTTTCAGTGTATCATCCTGATTTTTCCTATACTAAGCAAGTCAAGGATTATGAAAAGCTAGAGGATTCAAAGCCACCTGTGTCCACTTCCAAGTCCCTGACCATAAACAAGCCAACTCTGCTCTCTATACCTCCTTTTTATGCATTTGCAAATTTTTAAAAAATATATTATTTTATCTTTAAATGATTCCTGAAAGATTGTATGAATATGGATGTAGGGGTGAAAAAAACTTTCTCTGTTCCTTCTTAGATTTAGTAGTTGGACCCTGTAAATTAAACTGACAAAGGACAGATTGATGGGAAAAATAGATTAATAGAGTTTATTTACACGTGCAGTGCACATATACATGTGAGAACTCAATGAAGAGTAACTCAAAGGGGTGCTTAGAATTGGGGACTTA
The DNA here is from genome assembly GCF_029281585.2 of Gorilla gorilla gorilla. Lineage (NCBI taxonomy): Eukaryota > Metazoa > Chordata > Mammalia > Primates > Hominidae > Gorilla > Gorilla gorilla. The sequence goes on along the minus strand of NC_073227.2, from coordinate 29,181,733 downwards.
TATAATCATCCTAACAAAGGGTGATAAATTGTGAAGTGACAAGACAAAGAAAAAAGGATTTGGGCTTCTAGGGTGGTAAATTGTGGAAAGAAAAATATACAGGGGAAACTAATGGAATATAAGGCTTATTTGTAAGGTTTCTTACACAAATCCCACTGGTGCCGACTTTCTGCCCAGTGATTATAGTTGTTTCATCCTTCTCATACAGGAGAGCAGAAGGGAATACTTTACAAAGAGAAATTTATACATCTATCCCCTGCCTTGAGGCAGAGAGGGGGAAGGTAGAGAGTTTTTCCTGAGTCTCCTATTTCAGTTGCCTTCAATCGAAAATAACCCTTATGCCAAAGGACATATTTTGGAGTAACATTTTCTGATTCCCTTCATAGGCTAATAATCTTACATTTAAATTTAACTTAACTAGTTTCTATATACATTGTGATTCTATGTATTTGAAGAGAGAACAGGTAGATTGTAAATATATTGAATTTTAACGTTTTTCTCAATCTTGCTACACTTATTTTTGCATTTATTATAATGTCAACAAACAGTATGAAGAATATTTCTTAACCGAGACTATCACGTGGTGAAATTTCAAACTGAAGCTATAAAAAACAAGGAAAAATGATCAATTTCAGGTTTTAGATAAATCATCCCATTTGAGATTATTTAAAGGATCACAATGGATTGGGGCAAGGAAATGTAAAGTCTACTGAACCTCTCTCTTTCACAGACTGGTCAATTGATTTCGACATGCTTCCTTGGAGTGAGTTTTTACTTTCCTAAGAGTTTCTGTCAATACTTTCCTTTCGAAGTCTCTCAACCAGTTAAAGGGCCCCAGTTAAAGAACCATTCAACATGGTGCAGAGGGGCCTGAGAGTGAGGTGGTGTATGATAAAGTAGGCAGAACCTGGTACCGAGCATACCCACATTCAAATCCCAGTTCTACCAAGTGCCATCTATGAGGCTTCAGGCAAGTGGATTAACCTTTGAAAGCCTGAATTTTCTCCTTGAAACCAAATTATTTCAGGGAACTATAAAAGGATTAAATTACTTAATATCTATAATTTTTTTTTTTTTTTGAGATGGAGTCTCGCCGTGTCGCCCAGGCTGGAGTGCAGTGGCGCGATCTCGGCTCACTGCAAGCTCCGCCTCCCGGGTTCACGAGGTACTCCTGCCTCAGCCTCCCAAATAGCTGGGACTACAGGCGCCCACCATCACGCCCGGCTAATTTTTTTTGGATTTTTAGTAGAGACGGGGTTTCACCGTGTTAGCCAGGATGGTCTCAATCTCCTGACGTCGTGATCCGCCCGCCTCGGCCTCCCAAAATGCTGGGATTACAGGCGTGAGCCACCACGCCCGGCCAATATCTATAAATATTTTGGAGTAGTGCCTGACACTTAAAAGTTCTCCATAAATGTTGGTAGCTACTATTTTTGGAGTAAATCAGGTATAAATCCTGGTTATGTCCCTTGTTGAAAGTAATTTTGTGAAAATAAATTAATCCCAATGCGCCTTAGTTTTTATTCTTCTTTGAAATAGTGATAATAACACCTAACCTATTGATTTGGGGTGAGCTGAAACTAATTTATACACGTAAACTACATAGTATGGTGCCTGGCTTAGAATCAATGGGTAAAAGCCTTAAGTGTACCTTTGGTATTCCCTTCCTTTGGTATGAAAGACAGACCTCTGCTGGGCGACTCATTACAATGTAAACAAAGGGGTGAGTCAGTGAATGAGGGAGAAAGCCAGGATGTTTTAATATAACAAACTGGGTTGGGGCTAGCAAATTACTGCAGTAAAATGGTTGAGCCATGATCTGGAGTTACTTTTTTAAATTTTTAAACATTAAAAATAGAGGTAGACTCTCACTATGTTCCCCAGACTGGTCTCAAACTCCTGAGTTCAAGTTATCCTCCCACCTAAGCCTCCCAAAGCGCTATGCAGGAAACTCTTCTTTCCAAGAGTGGCGCTAGATAAACATCATTCCCCAGATGTCCCCTGCTTCCCTAGACTTTTTAGATGAAGCAGGAAACTCCTCTTATGGTGCTGTCGCCTTACAAAATCTCACAGCTGGGGGTGCATGTGAAAGAGCCCCCGCATACTTGGGAGCCAGCAGATTCGATCCGGTAGCCACAGCTGACAGACAGAGCTCAGAAAGCATGTGGTAAATGTAACTAATGCAGATAGGAAAGGGCTGGACCTCCAATCAGCTGGCACATTCTAAGTAGAGAATGCTATTGTCCTGAAGGGAAATTCTATCTGAAACCAACAAAATCATATTCATGGGACTTTATGTGAATTTCAAAAAGGATAGGAATTTCATTCCTGGAAAATGAGATGTGGCAATTTTAAAATACTTTACCAACTCTCTAAACTAAGAGATCAATTGGTAAATATTTGCTGAAATCTGCTGATAGAAATAAAGGGAAAAGCGTGAATTTGGAAGTCAGACAAAGCAATGATTGAATTCTGGGTTTTCTAACCATGTGACCCCCTCTCAGCACTTCAGTTGTTTTCAACTACAATATGGTATGACGTAGGATTAAAATACATGTTTACATTTAACTTGACCTAATTAATTTCTGTAATTTTTTTTAACTTTTGACTTGCTGTAGTTAAACGTTGGTGGAAATTTCAGAAAATGGTTACCTAAAATATTTTTTTTCCTACTAATTACTAAAACCTGCTTCCCCTCCACAGGCTTGCTGATATAATGGAGAAGAAAATGTTTGGATGGATGGGTGATTGGGCAGATGGATACAAGGATATCTCTTATAAATATGTTATTCAAAATGAAAAGCACCTTTGGCAGGACCAACTTATTTCTAGGACTCAAGGGAAAGAAACCACACTGTGGGTTGAGATGATCAGCAGGTCTTCATGGGAAAAACGCTGAAACTAGACCTTGGAGCAGGGGTGGCAGGACCAGGGAAAAGCAAAGTCGTTTCATCCAAGGAGAACTTGCAGAGCCTCTAAAGAGTTGGAACTTCCATCATAACCCCACAACTACCATATGTGAGCAGCGGACCCCAGGGACTGGGCTCAACTCCCCACAGACTTAGTTAATTCTTACATCAACCATGAGAAGGGGGCAGTAGCATTCCCATTTTAAACTGAGATTCAGAGACGGAGTGTATTCTTCAAGGTCATGGAGCAAGCAAGGGTAAGGCTAGGATTGTACCCAGGTCTACCAACCTCAAAACTTGAGCATGGTATACTATAATACTTCTAGTAATGATTCAGGTTACCATTATGGACAGTTACTGCCTCTATAAAGTCTCCTTCCTGATACCACTAAACCCTTTCCCAATTAGAGTTGACTTTCCCTGCTTGTTTTCCCACTGTACCGTGCAGACATCTGTTCAAATGTTGGTATATTTATTGGTCACATTTTACTTCATGCCTGCCTCCTCATTAAACTATAAGCCCCCAAAAGACAGAGCTGAGTATTATTCATCATTTGATCATTCATGTACCATTTATAGCTCATAGTAGCAGCTTAATAAATGCTAATGAATAACTGAATGAATGAAAGCCTGTTGCCTTCCAGTCACTATGCCCACTGCTTGGCAAGTCAGTTAACCTCTTCATGCTTTGTTTTCCTCACCTACAAAGTTAAAATGATTAGAATTAACTTATAATCTGCCACTTATGTGGTAGATTAACTTATCTACCATGTAGAGATGTAGGGATAAGTAAGTTGTTGAAAAGTCACTACAATATTGATGAGCACATAGTAAATGCTTAGTACATGTTAACTATTATTGTGATCACATTTAATTCCCATAATTCCCTTTAAATGGAGAAATTTAAATGAAGTATTATGATCTTGACTGCATAGAATAGGACCTGTTATTAGAGTGGTTAAGTGTCTTGCACAAGATCACATAGCAAGAAAGAAGCAGAACTTGCAAATGACCCTGGAGGTCTGAGATATTACTCACAAACCCTTATATTTCCAGTTCACATACAGAGTCCCTGTTGATTCTCTTCATCTCCGTTTTTAGGTTGGGCTTCAGTAGACTGGAGATAACCAACAAAGTGATTCAGCCAGTGTCGTCCTGGCACAGCACAGGGTCTGTTTGGAGTGGTTTGGACTAGCACACCTCATGGCATCTTTGCGATGGTGCTGTCCACACTTCCCAGTTGATAAGAGTCACCTGGGCTTCTTACTTAATAACACACACTCCAGGCTCCTCTGATGAGCGTGGTTTTAACAAACAACCCCAGGTTGTTTTTATCATCAGGGAAGTTTGTGAAACTTTGAGAAAGGCTGAGGCCAGACTTTAAAGGACGATGGTGGTACACACCTTCCAGGGGGCAGTTATGAACATCTTAGTTGTTACCGAGTACTGCTCCGCCACGCCCTCCGTCCACCTTTGTAAATATAATATAAGGACTAAATCAGTCTCCCTGATAATGCGCCCGACGTGACAGCGGAGACCAGAACAAGGAGTGGCGTGGCGGGGGAGGCTCAGGTGTTCTCGTTTGACAAAGTCATTGAATCACGGAGCTTTGCTCCTGCACTTTTCTCCCTGGAAAAGCTGCTTCTAGACTTCCACGGGGGCTTTCAGGAAGGGCCTGTAGGCACCAGCCACCAGAAGTGATTGTTTCCTAGCATTCAGAGAGGAGGCTGAGCTGTCTGCCAGAGGCAGCTCTGGGAGGAGAGAGCAGCAGCTTTGGCAAAAAGGGGCCATTCGCAAGCTTCTCAGGCAGAAAACTAGCGCGCCGACAGATCTGCCCAGCCTCGCGTCCTCAGCGAGGGAAGCGCGCGGTGCTCTCCTGGGCAAGTTTCCTAGGAGTGTCCCTTCTCGCCACGGACACTGCAAAGTCTCCAGTTCTCCGACAGACGTTTCCCTCGCAGCTCTGAAGTCGAAGTACTCGCCCGCTGGCTGCAGCATAGAGTGGAGAGGTCCGTGCGCTGTGGTAGCAGGGGAGAGCCCCGCCAGCCAAATGCCAGGATCAGCATGAGAGGCTGGACTTTAGCCCAGGTCTGTCTTCACCCCGGGGGGCCGCCGGCTTTGCAGGGTGCATCTGCCAGGAGCTGCTCACTTTTTCCCCTTGCAAGTCTTTGTTCCAAGCCTGACGTTGCTACGATTCTGTAATTAACTCTCTCCACTCCAAAGGGGTCTGGAGGCTGGGATGCTCTGCCAGCTCAGAGGATGTTGACTCTGGAGTGGGAGTCCGAAGGACTGCAAACAGTGGGTATTGTTGTGATTATATGTGCATCTCTGAAGCTGCTTCATTTGCTGGGACTGATTGATTTTTCGGAAGGTAAAGTGGTCGCTCCAGTCTGTGCTGGTGGGCAGGTCTGGTTTAGAAGTAGATACAGATGCTGCAGAAGTTAAGAAGCCTTGATACTCAAAGTAAAAGTTTTAAAATAAGCATGTTTGGCATAGAGCTTCCTAGTGGCTGGACAGTTCATTTTGGTTTATCTAGATATTTGATATTAGAAGGGAAGGGATATTGTACCATTATCTTTCTATTTGAAATCTACTTGGGTTTAGTATTTTGTGGGTTAAATATTTTTCTAAGGTGGGGAGTTAGGACTCTCTCCTATGGGGTGATAATACGGGTTGGTATTTGGTTGTCAAGTTCATGTTGGTTACCACACCTTAATGTCATTAGTGATTTCATCCTATGAAAGAGTATCTTGATTTGTGAAGAGAATATCTGTGTGTCCCTCATTAGTTAGGAGGTGTGGGGGTGAACCCAGGTGGTTTATTATGATATAAAATGGGTAAGCTTTTGATATGAAATTGAGTTAATGGGTGCTCAGCAAAAATGTGCTTTGAACATTTGATTTGCAAGTGTTTCATTTGCATTCCCCAGTGAGTCTCATTGCTCATGTGTGTCCTGAGTAGGAACTCATACACAGGAGACAGGACTGTTGCTATTAATAAAAATTAGATCCATCTAACATAAATTTTACTCTTGCTATCCAAAATGAATTTTGTTATTCAAAGATTGGAGAGTTTTAAGAAGTTAATTAACTTTGCTTTAACTATTTGAATGTATATGTATGTATCAAACACACACACATATTGTTTATGAAATAATGCTTTTACTAAAATAATAGCCTTTGAATCATTTAAACCTAAATCATTTGATATCAATTCTACATGCAATCTCCTCTTTCTTCCTAAGTGAAAGAATGGCGTCCGTGAGACACTTGCTAATATTTCTTCCAGATATGGATATGATCTTTTATTGCCAAGTTATGAATATTTACCTCTCACATTGTGTTTAATGTGGGGAGATGGAAATATTTAAACTTGCCTGTGCTTTCTGTAATCTTTCTAACTATAGGAACTAAGACCTGATAGCTATGATGACATCATCACAAACAAGATCCGGTATACAGGTTGTTTCTGTTAATATGTTAATGATGGCCAATGTATCTTATCTTCAGAAAGTCCTTTTATTCCACAAAGTAAGTTCATTAGGTTCTAACTGTTTAGACAATATAAGAACATACATTCTATTGTAATCTTCGTATCTTCTTTATTCTCAATAAGTTCTGCTTAGACACAATACAAATAATACTGTAATGGGATTAAAACCTCAGAATTTAGTTCTTTTTCCTTTTCTTATATTTCACAGTAATTTTATTTAACCCCTGAAGGAAATCAATGCATAAGCAGGTTTCTCCAATGTTACACAATTTTGCATTCTCTTGAGATTTCTGCCTCAATGCACTAAATGCTGGTGTCTTAATACAGTACTAGCAATTTCAATTTCTATGATTGGAATAATTTGCTTCTGTTTTGTCACCATGTTTTGGTTCTCTGGACTTAGTTGAGCCATAGCCCCCAACTTTAGTGCATTGTACTGGAGCTGACTTGGTTTCAGAGTTAGGTTCTAAAGGACAACCTCCACAAATGTATTGAGGAAGTCAACTTTCAGAGTATTATGAGGGTAGTGCACAGTTTTTATATTGTCAAAGTTAATAATGTAGAAATTTAAAATCAAAAGTCCCAAGTGTAAGGCCCCTGGCAACGATTCAGCTTTTATTCTTCAACGTCTGTTTCATATCACTTAAAGTTGAAGTTTTGCAGATTCAAACTTCAAATTTGAGTTTCAACAAAATAAAAATTAGAATTGTAAACCTGACTCCCCCAACTAGAATCAGAGAAATTTTGAGTTGGTCCGAAAAGTCTTCCTTGGGAGAGATATCTAAATCATATTCCTATCCATATCTGAATCTATATTTCTATATCTACACACACAAACATACACATAGAAATGTACATAAATATTTATAGATATTATGTGAAATGTTCAGTAAGCTGGAGAAACTTTTAATTCAATATAGAATCCATGATCATGCTAAAATACAAGGATGCAGGTTATCACCATACATGAGGGAAGACCCACATATACTTGTCGAGTCAGTCCCTTTTTCCTCTGAAATACATGTTAGGAAATACTAGTTTGGGCCAACTCTTATTTTGCATAGGAGACAACTACAATCCAGTAAAGTTAACTGACTTGTCATAAGGCAAATGTAACTGGGAGCAGAAGCAGGATCAAAACCAAAGACTACTGAATCCTACACAGTGCTTTTCCTACTACAACATACTTTTATACATCTTCCTTAATGTTGAGAAAGGGAATAAATGAAAATGCACATGGGAATTTTCTGGAATTCTTGAGTCTTTTCCTGAATTGGCTAATACCATGCGAAACATTTTCGGCAAATGCATTTAAAAGAAAATCATATAATGGGCATGTAATTTCTACAAGGCTCTGACCTCAACCCAGGAATGGGACCCAAGCATGGGATATAAATGAGCTTAGCCAGAACACTGATGTTTGTCATAGATTAGAGGCAAGATTAGGACAAAAGCAAGCCAAGTGGTCTCCTCAGCCCCTGTCCGACCTCTAAGATCTGCACTGAATTTTGACCAAATGTGACTTACATTCAATCGTGATGAATGTCCAGTTCAAGCAGAGTCCAAGGATGAAGTCCAATGAGAAGGTGACACCTCTATCCTAGGCCTGCTGCCTGTTTATTTAGACTATGACATTGTCTAAGCAGAAACAGAACCTGGACTTTTTGATCAGTAGCCAAGTAAAGGTTTGAGAAAAAAAGGCAGCTAAAGTGCAAACCACCATAAAAAATTAGATTATCAGAGCCTTCATTCTTTCTAGCTGAAAATAATGAAGGTTGACAGGGTTATCCCAATGCAAATTGCTAAACTCTTCACTAAGATTGCACCACCTAGAAAATATGACCCACAATAGTCCAGAGAATTAGCCTCTTTTTTTTTTTTTTTTTTTTTTTTTTATGGTGGAGAAGTGAAGGTGAAAAGGCCCAGAGTAGAAATTTGAGCTTCTTTTAGGCAGCATTGAGCTTACATGTTGTCCTCAGGAAGCAGTGATACCTCAATGGTACCATCATGGAATATTTTCTCCAGTGTGATTTTCTGTATAATACATTAGAAAGTACTTCTGAGTCTATTTGAATGAGAGGGCCCATATTAATGTTGAGATAAAGCAGTATTGCCTTAATATTTTCATCTCTAATGTTGACTAGAATTAGACACAGATAGAAAAGGGTTAAGAGAAACAGTTATTTTAGTTTCCAATTTCGATAGTCTTGTTTTAAAAAAAGTTTTAATTGAAATTCATGACTTAGGACTCAAAAGCAATTTGTAAAGAAGATCAAAACAACCAATGTGATTTTACTATAGGGATTTGAAATTTTGCACATATCCACTTATTAGTAAGTGGAAGGAGAAAGAACACTCATGAGATTAAGCTCATCATTTCATACTTTAGTTTGTAATCTTGTCATATTGAATTCTAACGTGTGCAGGGTACCCTGTTGGGTATTGACTGAGAAGGTGGGAAAGTGCAAGATGAACATTAAAGTGCCCTCAACAAGCTTACATTCTGGTAAAGGAGACTACTTACTAAACAAGACAGCAGAAAATAATACTGGGCATAGGCCCAGGCCATGGCCAGTAGAAGCACAGGTAGAAAGGTTCATTCTGGAAAGGACTCCAGAGAAGGTTTAATGGAGAAGAAAAACTAGTCGTACAGGACCTTGGAGTGGGAGAAGATTTCCCAAATTGGAAAATCCAGGAAGAAGATTCCAGGCTGAGCAAAGAAATTGAGCTGTGAATCTAAGCACAGACAGTGGGTGGCTTGCATGGATTAGGACCATGAATTGGATATGGCTCATAGCACATGGGTCTAAGAACATTAAAATAAAATATGTGGCTGGACAAGTTACTTGGGGTTCAACACTAGAAGTGCACACTTATTCCCTAACCATTGAAGAGCCATTGACTTAAAGACTTCAACTTTAGGGGAGCAAGTGGGACAGATCCATGTTTTAGGTAGGTCAACCTGGGAGTAGGTGAAGATGAGTTCACAGGTAAGAAAGTGGAAGCAGAGCCAGGCGCGGTGGCTCACACCTGTAATCCCAGCACTTTGGGAGGCCGAGACGGGTGGATCACGAGGTCAGGAGATGGAGACCATCCTGAATAACACAGTGAAACCCCGTCTCTACTAAAAATACAAAAAAATAGCTGGGCAAGGTGGTGGGCGCCGGTAGTCCCAGCTACTCGGGAGGCTGAGGCAGGAGAGTGGCGTGAACCTGGGAGGCGGAGCTTGCAGTGAGCCTAGATCTCGCCACTGCACTCCAGCCTGGGCGACAGAGCGAGACTCCATCTCGAAAAAAAAAAAAAAAAAATGAAAGAATGAAAGAAAGTGGAAGCAGAGATACTAGTTATGCTTTTGTAGCAATTCAGATGGCAGATTAGGACAAAAATCCACAGAATTCCCTCCTCAATAAAATACTTGGGGAGAACTGTCCGTTTCCAGTTTTTCCAGAAGTTCTTATTTAATGATATCCATGACATGAAGCTCTTTGGAAACAATATACTTATACTTTATTTCAGAGCAACTTTGTTTGGCTTTATTAAATATCTTTTTTATGAGAAAAGAAAGAAATGTGGAGTACGCAGAGATCATAGCTATAGGTATAGTGGAAGGAACTTAAAACTTTGGATAGATTAATCCGCTATCTTACAAGGTCTTCGATTATTGTAAACTTTTTATTTTGAAAAATTTTGCACATAAAACAAGGTATAGAAAAAAAGTGTAATGAATTGTCATATATCCATTATCTAACTTTAATAATTACCAGTACTTTGGCACTTGTTTTCACATGGCTTGTATTTAATAAATATTTATTGATTGTCTACAGGATGTCAGGCACTAGGCTAGGCTCCAGAATATAGAGATCAATTAAAGATAGTTGCTGCCTTCAAGATATTCTCAGTTGCATAAGAAGAAAAAGAATACTAACAAATAAAAAATATAATACATCATGGTAAATAAACCAGTACAAGAAAATCCAAGAAGAATGTAAGGTAATTAAGTCCAAGTAGAGGAGATGAAAGCAATCAGAGATGACTCCATGGTGGAGGTGACCTCTAATCCTGGTTTTTATGGATGAAGAGAAGTGTATAAGATTGATATATAAGAATGGTGCTTATCCAAGTACTGTACGTAAAACGCTGGGTGAAGAAACACCATGTACAAGCCCAGGGCCATGATACACCACGTGAAATTCCTGGAACAACGATAAAATGTAGGAGAGGAGTTGACTGTTTTACTCCTTCTCCTTAATTGTACAGTTATCCTTGCTGTTTAGCACAGTGCTTGGTAAATAGAAGTTACTGAAGAAAATTACGATCTGAATGCCATTTGCTTTCATATAGGAATAGTGCCAGTTCATATCTATTTATCCCACATAATAAATAACTTCCAGTATCACTTTCAGGTTTCCATAGTAGCCTAAAAACTGTTGATTCATTGATTAAGATTTTTGTTATATATATTTTTTTCTGTTAGTAATATTTCACATCAAAATCCCCTGGCAAAGTGAAGATACCTGCACACCAAACACATCCGTTTGTTAGAACTCCTGAGCCCAGGGAGATAATTTCAATTAAGATAACCAACAATGAGCTGCAGAATCCCCGCTTATATGAGTTCTGGTTAGATGAAAAAGCAACACTTTCAATTCTGTAACTGGAAAAACATTTAGATTTATTGCCAAAATATAACAAATATGTATTACTGTGTGGAAGGGAAGGGAGGATAGTCAGGTGTTTTACCGCCTTCAAGAAATTTCCGAATTGGTTAGAGGCCAAACAGCTCATGAATAACTAATCCAAGATGAAAAAGTATTGTGAGAGGGAGTAAGGCCTTTAGAAAACTCAAAGAGAAGAGCCATCTAGAAGATTTTGGGGAAGGCTGCATAAAGATAAGTGACATTTTACATCTCAAGAGTTGAGAGATCCAAAACTTTGACAGGTAGAGACTAGAAACTAAAAGAAATTCGAACTATATTTTTAAAAGACAGGCAGTTTCCTGAAATCATTTTTGTAATCAGATTGGCACTGAAAATTTAATTAATTATTTAAAATACCAAGTTTCTGCTTGGACCAGGCAATGTGCTTGATACTGATAGGTCTGGGGACTATTATTTTCCAGTTCTAATTATTTTTACTTACTTTGGTAACTTGTGCCTCACCCAGGCTGGAAGAGGAGAGCTATAATTTTAAGTGGGCAGTGAGGGGAGTGGAAGGGGAATGCCCTCCAGCCAAATATCATCAGGAAACACACCTGTGGTTGAATAATTTTCATTTATTATTCATTGCAGAGAGAGAGAATACATGCAGCAGAGAAATGGTGAATGTCTCAGAGAGTATTAGGACTTATTACAGGGTTTGAGCTCATTTTGGTGCCTTTGGAGAAGGTTTAAGTGAGCAAGACATTGACCTGGACAGGAAGCTGTCAAGAAGCCAGAGTCATGCTGTGATTGGGTAACTTGTGTCTGCAAGTAGTGAAGACTAGACAGAGACAAAGGCTGTAATAGGTAAAGAAGCAGCTGTTACTCGTATTAGCTGGGAAAGGAGGTATTTGATTATTTTGTGGTTTAAAGTTCATGTTTGGCCAGGCGCAGTGGCTCACACCTATAATCCCAGCACCTTGGGAGACCGAGGTGTGTGGATCACCTGAGGTCAGGAGTTTGAGACCAGCCTGACCAACATGGAGAAACTTCATCTCTACTAAAAATACAAAATTAGCCAGGCGTGGTGGTGCATGCCTGTAATCCCAGGTACTCCGGAGGCTGAGGTGGGAGAATCGCTTGAACGCAGGAGGTGGAGGATACAGTGAGCCAAGATCACGCCACTGCACTCCAGCCTGGGCAACAAGAGCAAAACTCCATCTCAAAAAAAAGAGAAAAAGTTCATCTTTTTGCTTCTGTTCAAACATGATTATAGAGTGCTCTTGTTGTTATATTGATCAACCATGGGTCCACAGTGGTGTTTTCTGATGTTCATATTCTATGAAATGGTTTATAATCATCAAGAAAACACCAAGACCTAACTAATAAACCAGCTCAGCTCCTGCCAGGGGCCCACAGGTGCTTTTCTCCTTCCCTCACATAATAAGGGAGAAGGCAGAATAAGGCGAGAGGGAAGAGTATAGGCTATAAAGCAGACAGATTTGAGTTTAAGTCCTAATTCACTAACTGTGAACAAGTTACTTAATCTTCTCAAGCTTCAATTTCCTTTTCCATATAATGGGGTTAATAATCCCAATCTTTGAAGATTACTGTAGGAATACTAAAATATAAGTGGAATATCTAGCTCTATTCTTCATCCACAAATAGGAGCCAATAAGTGCCTTTCTTGTAATTGTGTTGAAACAACAGTTGCCATGTTCCAGTTTCTTGAGTTTGACTAGCCATTCTCTGAAGAATGCTTGAGAATCACCTAGCTGACCTGTTAGACACAGATTGTTGGGCCCAAAACATGGAGTTTCCAATTCAGTAAATCTGGGGTTGGGGTCTGAGAATTCACATTTCTAATGGGTTCTTACTTGAGGATCATGCTGCTGGTCCAGGGCCAAACTTTGAGAACCATTGAGTTAGGTAATAAGTTGGAAAGGCCAAACCCATGGTATCTGGAGTGTGTTCGGTGCCAAGTTGTCTGACACCTGCTGAGCTTGATTCTCAAGCAGTGGCCAGCCAGCTTTTTCAGTAGTAAACATTTTAGGTTTTGTGGGCCATGCAGTCTGTCACAACTCCTCAACTCTGCTGTAGCACAAAAGCAGCCGTAGATAATATGCAAACAGATAGGTGTGGCCATGTTCTAATAAAACATTGTAGATGCTCTTTGAATCCCATACAATTTTCATATGTCACAATATATTTATTTAATGTCTGCCTTTTTAACCATTATTTTACATGTGAAACAATGTTTAGCTGGCAGGTGATACCAAAATTGAGAATAGACTAGATTTGGCCTACCACTGTATTTTGCCAGCCCTTGTTCTAGAGTTGGCAATAAAGGGAACCATTAAGAAGGGGTCTCAGGTTGATGACTTATTGTTTTTTGGAAATTTAACTAGATTTTTCTATCCCTTCTGTACTATTGAGGGGATGGGGGTCTAGTCTCTTTTTAGGGGGTTGGTGGAATTGTCTGCCAAACTGTCAAGTGATTTGAATTAACACATGTGTTTTTTCAATAAAATGACTTCCTTTCCCCTAACTTCACACTGCTGGACCAACTTAGATAGTTGTTATATAAATTAAGCCATCTGCCTGGTATTGTAATACAATGAGTCAATGCCTGAGTGCCCTGTCCTATTGGTTTTCATTTTCGGTATTATTGTCTCTTGGAGAAGTTGATAATATACTCTTTTTATTGAGTTTGCAAACTCTTATTTCATAGATTTGTTAAAGACCCATTTTAGTTTTTAAAATTACATTGCTATTCAGACTGTTGCACTACATTGAGCCTTTTGAGTCTAGGACACATACATTCCATGAACAAATGTTAAAAAATAAAATAAAATCACCTTGAGTATACACTCTCTTAAAAATAAAAGATCTATAAGTAGTGGATAAGATCATGGTCTTTGAAGTGAGGCAGACCTAGAGTTCATTTCCAGCTTTTCCTTTTACTGGCTGTGATCTTGGTGAAGATATAACCACCTGAACCTCAGTTCTCTCATTTGTAAAATGGAGTACTAGTCGTAGCTACCTCATGGCATTATTTTGAAATTTAAATGAAATGATACTTGTTAAAATTCTCCTTAGCACAGTGCCTATCACGCAGAGCTCAATAAATATTGGGTATTGTTTGTAGTGTTAACATCGTTGCTGTCTTTGCTTTGCATAGTCATCATACCTATTATTAGCATAATCATGTATTCAGTCATCCAGGAAAGAAAGGTTTTCGAGTGTGATCTGTATACGAAGAACTGTACTAGTCATTGAGAACATAAAGACGTAATTTTGGCTACATTGGGTTTATATACAAATGAACATACCAAAAAATTAGTTTAGTAAATTGCCTGCGCCTCACGTCTATGTAGATTTTAGAGGGACATAAAAGAAAGACTGACCAATCCTATTTAGAAAGTGGAGAGCATCAGAAAGGACTCAAAGAGGTGATCTTTGAGCCGCATCTGAGCAACACTTTTAGCACTCAGCATCAAGCGGCCTTGAGAACCACTGGCAATTGATAAAACCTATGTTAGCATTTCCAAGAACACCTGATGTTGATCTCAGTTTCAAACTCCTGGCTTATATTATTCCTAGAACTCCTTCTCCTATACAAATGCCACCCTTCTTTCCCATTTCAGCTTTAAGTGAAACCCACCCTCTCTTTAATACCACCCTTTCTTTCTAATCTGAATTCAATTACTCCTGATGTACGTGGTATAGCAAACACACTTAATAATAAATCCTGATGCACTGTCCCTCAAATTACTTAATTTGTATTCATTCATTTTCTCTCCAGCTGAACAAGAGAGAACACTGTACCTTAGTACAGTTTGAATTTTCCCTGTATTTTCACGGTGTCCAGAGCTATAAGGAGTGTGTTACCCAGGCTCAATGATACAGGCATAACACAGAGATACCTTGTGTTCTTGCACTTCACATTGTTGTGCTTTGCAGATAATGGGCTTTTTACAAAGCGAAGCCTTGTGGCAACCCTGCTGAGCAGGCCTTTTGGTGCCATTTTTCCAACAGCATGTGCTCAGTTTGTGTCTTTGTATCACATTTTGGAAATTTTTACGGTATTTCAAACATTTTCATTATTATTATATATGTTTTAGTGATCTTTGGTATTACTCGAGAAATTTTTATACCATATACCTCAGTAATAATCGAGTTCAGATTAGGAGCATCATGAACCACATCCATGTAAGATTCCAAACTTAATCTATAAATTTTGTGTGTGTTCTGACTGCTCCACTGACTGGCCATTCCCCAATCTCTCACCCTCTCCACAGGGCCAGCCTATTCCCTGAAACACAACAATAATGAAATTAGGCCAATTAATAATCCTACAATGGCCTCTAAGTGTTCAAGTAAAGGGAAGAGTCATACATATCTCACTTTAAATCAAAAGCTAGAAAGTATTAAGCTTAGTGAGGAACGCATGTTGAAAATCAAGACTGGCCAAATGCTAAGCCTCTTGGGCCAGTTAGCCAAATTGTGAACACAAAGAAATAGTTCTCAAAAGAAAAGTGCTACTTCACTGAACATGTGAAGAATAAGAAAGCAAAACAGCTTTATTGCTGATATGGAGAAAGTTTTAGGGATCTGAATAGAATATCAAACCAGCCACAAACTTCCCTTAATTCAAAACTTAACCCAGAACAAGGCCCTAACTCTCTTCATCTCTGTGAAGGCTGAGAGAGGTAAGGAAGGTACAGAAGAAAAGTCTGAAGCTAGCAGAGGTTGGCTCATGAGGTTTAAGGAAAGAAGTCATCTCCATAACATAAGAGTGCAAAGTGAAGGAGCAAGTGCTATTGGAGTAGCTATAGCAAGTTACCTAGAAGGTCTAGCTAAGGTGAGTACACTAAACAACGGATTTTCAATGTAGATGAAACAATCTTCTATTGGGAGAAGATGCTATCCAAAAGTTTCATAGCTAGAGAGGAGAAGTCAGTGTCTGGCTTTAAAGCTTCAAAGGACACGCTGACTCTCTTGTTAGCAGCTAATGCAGCTGATGATTTTAAGTTGAAGCCAGTACTCATTTACCATTCCAATCTAGACTTCACCAGGATTCAATTCCATCTCAAGAAACCACTTTCTTTGACCTTCTAGAAGAAGTTACTCCTCGTTTGTTCTAGTTTGATCATGAGATTGTAGTAGTTCAGTTAAATACTCAGGCTCCACTTCTAATTCTACTTATCTTGCTGTTTCCATCACATTTGCAGTTACTTTCTCTACTGAATTATTGAACCCCTCAAAATCATTCATGAGAGAGAAGTCAACTTTTTGTCTGACTTAAAAGTTATGCTAAATCGGGCAACTTGCTCGGGTCCCCTTCCATGCTGTGGAAGCTTTGTTCCTTTGCTCTTCACAATAAATCTTGCTGTTGCTCACTCTTTGGGTCCGCACTACTTTAAAAAAAAAACTATACTAAATCTACTCTGCCTGTGCTCTGTAAGAGGAACAACAAAGCCTGAATGACAAAACATCTGTTTATAGCATGGTTTGCTGAAAGTTTTAAACCCACCCTTGAGACCTACTCCTCACAAAGAGATTCCTTTCAAAATATTAGTGCTCAGTGACAATGCACCTGGTTGTCCAGGAGTTCTAATGGAGATGTATAGGAGATTAATGTTGTTTTTATGCCTCTGAACACAACATCCATTCTTCAGCCCCTGCATCAAGGAGTAATTTTGACTTTCACATCTTATTATTTAAGAAATACATTTTGTAAGGCTATAGCTGCCATAAAGAGTGATTCCTGTGATAGATCTAGACAAAATAAATTGAAAACTTTCTGGAAAGGATTCACCATTCTGTATGCCATTAAGAACTTCCACAATTCATTACTGGAGGTTAAAATAACACTAACAGGAGTTTGGAAAAAGTTGACTTCAACTCTCATGAATGATTTTGAGGGGTTCAATAATTCAATAGAAGAAATAACTGTAAATGTGGTGGAAATAGCAAGAAAACTAGAATTAGAAGTGGAGCCTGAATATTTAACTGAATTACTGGAATCTCATGATCAAACTAGAACAAATGAGGAGTAGTGTCTTCTAGATGGGCAAAGAAAGCAGTTTCTTGAGATGGAATTGACTCCTGGTGAAGAGGCTATGAACATCATTCAATAGATAGCTAAGAATTTAGAATACTGCATAAACTTATTTGAGAAAGCAGCAGCAGGATTTGAGAGGATTGAGTCTAATTTTGAAAGAAGTTCTACCATAGATAAAATGCTGTCAACAGCATCACATGCTAAAGAGAAATCTCTTGTGAAAGGAAGAGTTCAATCAATGAGGCAAATTTCACTGTCTTATTTTAAGAAATTGCCACAATTACTCCAACCTTCAGCAACTATCACCTTGATCAGCAGCAGCCAACAACATTAAGGCCAGTTCTATCAGCAAAAATATTACACTTGCTAATCTTTTTGCAAGATTGCTGAAGAATCAAATGATTGTTAGCAATTTTTAACAGTAAAGTATTTTTAAATTACAGCTTGCACATTGTTTTTTAGACATAATGCTATTGCACACTTAATAGACTACAGTATTGTGTAAACATCTATATTCACAGGAAAACCAAAAAAAAAGTGTGGTTTGCTTGATTGTGATGTTTGTTTTATTGTAGTGGTCTGGAACAGAACCCACATGATCTTTGAGATATGGCTGTATTAGTGGGTTCTTCAATTGCATCTTTAATAGATTGTCCTTTTAAATCAATATACTTGTCCTTTTAAATCAACATGCTTTTTAAATCAACATACTTGTCTTATCTCAACCTCATCCCCATACTGAGAAGTATACTTTGACTTTCTCAGGCAGAAAAAAAAGAGGCTGTGGCTCTGAAACTTCTATGGCTCCTTCTCCCTTTCTTCTGTGCCTATCTTATGCTCTAGTGCTGGTAAACTCCCCATCATTTTCCAAACACTCTCAACTGTTTCATCTTCATGCCTTTCTTTGAAGTATGAACGCTCCTCCTTCTAGAACACATCTCTCAGGTGTTCACATGATTCTGATTAACTCCTTCTTATCCTTTCAGCTCAGCTTAGGAGGTATTTTTTCCAGAAAGCCTCCTTTGAACCACCTAGTTAGATCAAGTGCCCGTTTCATAGCACTTCAAACTGCATTAAACACTTGATGTCTATGTCTTTCTCTTTTGCTAAATTTCAAGCACCGCATACATAGAGCACTTATCTTTCCATCCTCAATGCCCTGTGGGAGTGAGTGAACTGTTAGGCAGATCATGGACAGGCAAGTTTATTCAGAGGCTCTGGTAATACAACAGGCTACTCAGAATTTGCACAACAGGCTTGAATTAATATATTAATAATTTTTAAACATTTTGTTTTAGGCGGGGATTCTCAACCTTGGCACTATGAACACTTGGGGCTGGATAATTCTTTGAGTTGTGTGCTGTCTTCTGCACTATAGGATGATTGACAGCATCCCTGGTCTCTACCAATTAAATGCCAATAGCACCTTTCTGGGAGTTCTGACAAGCAAAAGTGTTTCGAGGCACTGCCAAATGTCCAGTGGGTGCAGGGTAGGTGAGATCACTCCCCTAACCCTCATTGAGAATCGTAGAGTTGAGGTATAACCAAACACAATTTGTAAGCCTTTATATATACACGCATTCATAAATTACAAAACTAAATTTAAATTTGAAAACATCAAAGCACTGAAAATTATTGGAAACGAAACCTGAGTGTTGGGGAAGTATATGATTTTCTACTACAAAGGTAATAAACAATCATTGAGGAAAATGTATAAATAGAAAAGAAAGAAACATGAAGAAAATACCCCCATTCCCACCATTCTAAGAATAACTGCTGGCCAGGCGTGGTGGCTCACACCTGTAATCTCAGCACTTTGGGAGGCCGAGGCGGGTGGATCACGAGGTCAGGAGATCGAGACCATTCTGGCTAACACGGTGAAACCCCGTCTCTACTAAAAATACAAAAAATTAGCCAGGTGTGGTGGCGGGCACCTGTAGTCCCAGCTATTCGGGAGGCTGAGGCAGGAGAATGGAGTGAACCCGGGAGGCAGAGCTTGCAGTGAGCAGAGGTGGCACCACTGCACTCCAGCCTGGGGAACAAAGCAAGACTCCATCTCAAAAAAAAAAAAAAAAAAAAAAAAAAAAAACTGCTGATAATAGTTTCATTTGTTTATTTTCAGTTTTTTTCTCCATGTAGATCTGATCCCTTAAACTTAATAATATTTTGTTACTATAAAATTTTATATAGATTTAAATTCAGTGTTAGAGTACAAGTATTTTTACATTAGATTACAGATTTTTCATAAATAATTTAATACCTATATTATAGTCTATAAATGTGTGTAATATAGTTTACTAATCCTGATTTTGGAATAAGTAATTTCTTTTTTTAGTATTTGGAAAATTATGTAATGAATTATCTGTGTGTGAAGTTCCTTATATATTTAGAATTATGTTCTTAGGATGGAGTCATAGAGTGGAATTAATGGGACAAGAGAATGAACTGTTTCAGGTCTTTTCACACACACACACACACACACACACACACACACACACATGGCAAATTTGCATGTCAAAAGGGACACACAAATTTACCTGTCCCTCTGTAATGTGGGGAGTAACCGGGGATTTGGGTCACTGCAGTGTCAGGACATGCTATTGATTAGGATTCACTTGGAAGGTGAGCCCTAATGACATGTTGGCAAGCTCAGTGTTAATGGGTGTTGGTGATTCCAAGAAGCTTTGTCTTAGGGCTGGAATGCTAACGGCTTTTAAACCAATATTAGGAATTTTAATTTTCCATAAGTATGAAATTCTCATTGGAGCTTGAAAATAGTTTTCCTGTTCTTTGTTGTTGTCAATCCAGATGCACTCCCTTTATGAAAAGGGCTAACAGTTTTATCAATTATCACATCCATTTTAACCATCAAGTCTGGTACTAAGCAGACATTAGATTATTCATGGAAAGAAAAAATAACATACTTTTGTACCAGATGAAGTATTTCCTGGGTCTGTGTATTTAGGAGGAAAATTGGCATGCATAAAATTATTGCTATGCATATTCAAATAAATATTTCCTGGGACTTAGTAGTAGATGCAGTTTACTTAGATGAATTTAAATAGCAGGGAGGCAGTAGAGAGAGTAATATCTCTATTTACTTTTATTTTTATTTTTTATTATACTTTAAGTTCTAGGGTACATGTGTACAACGTGCAGGTTTGTTACATAGGTATACATGTGCCATGTTGGTTTGCTGCACCCATTAACTCGTCATTTACGTTAGATATTTATCCTAATACTATCCTTCCCCCAGCCCCCCACCCCTTGACAGGCCCCAGTGTGTGATGTTCCCCACCCTGTGTCCATGTGTTCTCATTGTTCAGCTCCCACCTATGAGTGAGAACATGTAGTGTTTGGTTTTCTGCCCTTGTGATAGTTTGCTGAGAATGATGGTTTCCAGCTTCATCCATGTCCCTGCAAAGGACACGAACTCATCCTTTTTTATGGCTGCATAGTATTCCATGGTGTATATGTGCCACATTTTCTTAATCCAGTCTATCATTGATGGACATTTGGGTTGGTTCCAAGTCTTTGCTATTGTGAATAGTGCTGCAATAAACATACGTGTGCATGTGTCTTTATAATAGCAAGATTTATAATCCTTTGGGTATATACCTAGTAATGGGATCGTTGGGTCAAATGGTATTTCTGGTTCTAGATCCTTGAGGAATCGCCACATTGTCTTCCATGATGGTTGAGCTAATTTACACTTCCACCAACAGTGTAAAAGCATTCCTATTTCTCCACATCCTCTCCAGCATCTGTCGTTTCCTGACTTTTTAATGATCACCATTCTAACTGGTGTGAGATGGTATCTCATCGTGGTTTTGATTTGCATTTCTCTGATGGCCAGTGATGATGAGCATTTTTTCATGTGTCTTTTGGCTGCATAAATGTCTTCTTTTGAGAAGTGTTTGTTCATATCCTTTGACCACTTTTTGATGGGGTTGTTTTTTTCTTGTAAATTTGTTTAAGTTCTTTCTAGATTCTGGATATTAGCCCTTTGTCAGATGGGTAGATTGCAAAAATTTTCTCCCGTTCTGTAGGTTGCCTGTTCACTCTGATGATAGTTTCTTTTGCTGTACAGAAATTCTTTAGTTTGATTAGATCCCATTTGTCTATTGTGGCTTTTGTTGCCATTGCTTTTGGTGTGTTAGTCATGAAGTCTCTGCCCATGCCTATGTCCTGAATGGTATTGCCTAGGTTTTCTTCTAGGGTTTTTATGGTTTTAGGTCTTACATTTAAGTCTTTAATCCATCTTGAGTTAATTTTTGTATAAGGTGTAAGGAAGAGATCCAGTTTCAGCTTTCTACATATGGCTAGCCAGTTTTCCCAGCACCATTTGTGAAATAGGGAATCCCTTCCCCATTACTTGTTTTTGTCAGGTTTGTCAAAGATCAGATGGTTGTAGATGTACGGTGTTATTTCTGAGGCCTCTGCTCTGTTTCATTGGTCTATATATGTGTTTTGGTACAAGTACCATGCTGTTTTGGTTACTGTAGCCCTGTAGTATAGTTTGAAGTCAGGTAGCATGATGCCTCCAGCTTTGCTGTTTTTGCTTAGGATCGTCTTGGCTGTGCAGGCTCTTTTTTGGTTCCATATGAACTTTAAAGTAGTTTTTTCCAATTCTGTGAAGAAAGTCATTGGTAGCTTGATGGGGATTGCATTGAATCTACAAATTACCTTGGGCAGTATGGCCATTTTCACGATATTGATTCTTCCTATCCATGAGCATGGAATGTTCTTCCATTTCTTGTGTCGAGAGAGTAATATCTTTCATAAGAGGCATGCCCATGTTCATCTCAAGTAAATGTGTGGGGTATTTGGTTCATGTGATGAAGTTTAAGACCAATAATCATGCATATTTTGAGCAAGAAGACATGAAAGCTCATTCAAACTTCCCCAAGATATAGGTCATGATAAAATAATGAGTTGCCCAGGGTCCTTTTATGACTTAATACTAGAACTTAGTTGTAGAAGCAGAATGGTACTAAGGTTAGGACACACTGAGCTTTGAAGATACGCAGGTCAAAGTTTTCCAGAAACGCTGCTGGCTGTGGTCCTGTGCAAATCACCAAACCTCTCTGAACCTCAGTTCTCCTGCCCATAAGATGAAAATCATCATAATACCAACTTCACAGAGTGCTTCTGAGACACAGAATAATTTTGAGACAAGCCACATACCTAGTACTCATTAAATGGTAAGCACTCATTATAAGTGCCTAGTATTGTAACCCAGATTTTCTAATGGTTACTTTAGTGTGACTTCTTCATACATAACTATAGGTAGGAAGAATCCCAAACATTGTGAATAGAGTTGCCAAAAACATAATTTTCTTTATGCTGATTTTGAATATTTATCTTTTGTAAGTTATAATAAGCTTAGGTCTGTTACACATGAGATAGTCCATAGGTATTTTCCATTTTTATAGATAAGGAAATTTCCTCAAATTTACTAAGTAACTTGACTACATTATGAACTAGCAATCAGTAGAACTGGAATAAACCACAGTCTTCTGAAGTTAGAGCTCAAGTTTTTTCTATGCTAATCTTACTTTTAGTACTAAGTGTTCTTTTTTTATTTTCTAAATCTCTATGATAAGTGAAGACATACACTAAGGTACCTGGATTAGTAAGATCAGGATAGTACATTTAGAATCAAGTACTTTCCCCAGACAGCTAATTGAACATAATTAAGGATATGTGGCTTTATATGTCAGCAAATGCATAGTTATTAATGGCCTGTCACAGAAATTCTCTAATGAATAAACAAGAGGATATTGAAGACCAGACAGCAATGAAGTAATTGGTGATGTGATTCCAAATTTAAACAAATTACAGGGGAAAATGCATAATGACAAAATAATTAGAAGACTGAGGCACCTGAACAAACATCCAAATCCTACATCTATCTTCACAATATTCAGCAATCCCTAAATATCTCTGGTGCATTGAGGTTGGAATTAGCAGAAACTTCTAAACATTACTTGAGTGAAAAGTCAGAGTTAACTTTTTCCTGTTATTGTAAAGTTTCAAGGAGACACAGAGGAAATTAGCCAAATGCATTTCTTCATGACAACAGAGGTTATATAGCTAAAGCTCTCTTTGAAATTGTACCTCATTAAGAATTTGCACAGACGAGATTTTAGACTAAAAGTTTAAAGCTCAAAATAGTAAGTTAGCCTCAGTATTATCGTATCTCTCTTCTATAATGCATCAACAATAAAACCAACATATAGCTCAGCATTTACGGCTATATTTAAGGAAAAACACAAAATCAGCAAAGAAATTCTATAGTTGCAAAATCTTTGTAAAGTTCAGAGTTGACCTGCCTAGCTAATATATTTCAAATACACACATTTTACAATAATAGGAACTATTCTTGCCAATGGCTGTCTAAAATGAATGGATACATTTTTCCATGAAAACAAATCTTCTCATTCTCCACACTCCAGAGAGACCAGAATATGTCTATTCTTTAGGGCACAACTTAAGTCCTGGAATAATTATTTAAGGAAAGTTGGCCAGTTTCTTTGTAAAATTGCTAAGATTGGAAATGGAGGGAAATTTTTTAAGTGGGAAGGGCTGGCCTGAGACCTTGTACCACAACAGTTATACCATGAGTTACCTCCTCTTAGAAAACCCATTTGTTTCATTATAAACGGTGTCAGTGGTGAGATTTCCTTATTGTGCCATGGTCTTCAGTCATGGACTTGGCTTATGTGTTACGTGAAAACCACAGAAATACTGCTAGTGTATCAAAAGCAATATAGGCTCTAAGATAGCAAGGGTATTATTTTGAGGCCACTCCCAGATATTGGCAGGAATATAGGATAGACAGTGAATACTTCTATTTATTCTTTCCTTCCTTTGCTTCTTTTTGAGGCTTCTTCTAAATATGGATGAGAACTATCTTCACACTTAACTATGGTGGGAAAGAATAGAGGCAAATCCCAAACAGAAGGTTAAAAGTTAAACTTAATTACATTCTTATGTTGCCTTCTCTCCATCTTCTCTTTGGTTAAATAGAATCATTTAAAGTTTTTCTTGAAAGAAAGTAAGCAACTAAGAGATTTACCCCTCTTCCTGAACCCGTACACTACTAGCCAATATTTGTTTAATGTGCCTCCTAATTGAAAAAATCTCTCCAAAACATTTTCTAACATAATAAAGAAATCTTACTCTGTAGGTGAAAATTAGGAGCCTTGAAATTGCACTTGGATCTGTCCTATCTCATCACCAATTACTCCATATTAGCTCTAGATTTTCTTCAAAGGCTAAGAAAATTGGATATTTTAAATAAGCCAAAGATGATTATTTCCCTGGTACAGCTAAGCATGTTAAATATAGTCAACATTCACAATGCTGCTGCCTAAGGAAAATAAATGTAGTGAACATCAAACAGGCTAAACAAATGGCTCAGAATAATTTTTGTGACAGAAGCTTAACCCTGAGTAGCTGGGGAAATCATCAGAAAAGTGGATGAAGGCCAGGGCACTCAGTTAATTACCACCTCCCCCCCAGAAAAGATGATCTTGCTGAGCTTCAGGCTGAAGTGCACTTTCTTTGAATGTTGCCACAGTAATATCTTTCTTCTCTAAAGAGAATGTGGATTGCGCCCATAAAGAATGATGCTCCCAGAATGATTAAATATTTAAACCACATACTTTAACTGTGTTTTTAACTTCATATCAAAATCTAATTTCCACCCCTGTCATTGGATACTATGGTCAGGTGTTGACTGCATCGTGGGTAAGCCTGTAAGTCAGATGTGGGTTTGAATTCTTGTTCCACCATTTACACATTCTGTGTTCTCTCATGAGTGATTCCATTTTCCTGAAACTCAAGCTTCTCTATGTAAAACAGCAACCAATTTTCACAAGGTTGTCTTAAGGGCTGAGGACCTCACATGTATAAATAAGTATGTAAAATACTTATAGGTTCTAGAACATTAATAAAGCCCATAAATAGCAATTCTTTTGTAGTGTATAATCATTGATATTCAGCTATTTTTATACTTAGAGTATAATAAGTTGGAAATTCATGGAGTTCTTTACGTAGATTTTAAAAACCACACTTTTGCCACATCTAACCAAACACCATGTGGAGAGGTTGGCACCCATCTTTTTTTATATATATATTTTTTACCTTGATGAAATAGAACAAAGCTCAAAGAGCTGTTAAACAGAGAGTAGAGAATCAACTTGCCCCTCTACTCCAGCGCTCTCACCATGCTCATTCTTGTCTAATATTTCCCACTTATTCGCCTCCCCTGAAATCACCAGCCTGCTCTCCTGCATCCATCTGAGCTCATTTATCCTTAAAATCATGTCTAGTGCCCTCTTATTTTTTAACCTCCTCTTTTACTGCACAAAATCCACTCTCCGAATTTCTTTTTACTTAGTTTCTACTGTGTTTATTGCATCTCTTCTCTTAAATAAAAGCTTCTTGAATGTGAGAAACATACACTACTTTTTTTTTAATCCATAGTACACATAGCACATTTCCTAAGAGCATGTAGGAGTTCATTAATAAATCATTGTTATTTAACTTGAAGAAATACATATAGCAGAGTTACATGACTCCCTGAGTTTAAAAAAAAAAAAGTGTTCATATAATAGGAATAATAACAGTTCACAAAAGGGATGATCATTTGTAATAGTGTGTTATTTTATTATTTATACTTTCTTTTATTGTTTTTTTTTGTTTTTTGAGACGGAGTCTCGCTCTGTCACCCAGGCTGGAGTGCAGTGGTGCAATTTCGGCTCACTGCAACCTCTGGCTCCCGGGTTCAAGGAATTCTCATGCCTCACCCTCCCCAGCAGCTGGGACTACAGGCGTGTGTCACCATGCCCAGCTCATTTTTTTTGTATTTTTAATAAAGACAGGGTTTCATCATATTGGCCAGGCTGGTCTCGAACCCCTCACCTCAAGTGATCTGCCTGCCTCGCCTCCCAAAGTGCTGGGATTACAGATGTGAGCCACCATGTCTGGCCTATTCGGAAATCATGCTCCCATTTCACCTTTGTACAACTTAAGAGAAAGAATTTTTTATCCCCATTTTACAGACAAAGTGAAGGTTAGAGAAATTGAATGACTCGCCAATATTCTTCTGTCAAAATATTCTAACTAGATGTTTATACTTTATGATAAGCCCAACTGAAATGGATAAGACATGAGTTGAACAACACTTTAGGGTTTTTAGAGATTTCACGATTTAAATGTCGTAAAGCTGAGATTGTCACTGAGTTATAAATCCTGTTATCGCTCATCTATACATTTTTCTTCACATATTTTTCAGCGCTGCAACATGTCATTTGATGGTGTGCATTTTTATGTTTTTTAATTTACTTTCAAATGAACAAAATGATAAAATAAGTAAAAATTTAAAATATGTTTTTGAAGTAAATGGGATAGACAAACCTGGCTTGTTGGTTTTAATGCTTCCATCCATGCCCAATGTTAGTACTGTGATGTCTGTATGTATACCTGACAACATCTCTTGTTCTGACTATCAGGGTCCCTCAGAGAGAGCCAGCAAATAACATCACCTTTAGCCCTACTCAGTTCTGTACAAATAAGGACTAAAACAGAAACATGGGCAACGAGGAGAAAAGGTCTCTGCTAATTATGGAAGCCAGGTGGGAGGCTTTGGTTAGTGCAAGAAGCACAAGAACCTGCAAGTTAGGTCCACAATTAGGCAGACTCAGCCTCTCAGTCAGGAGTGATGCTGAAAGTCACAAAATTCGCTGTGTGCAATTAGGTGTCAGGAGTGATGCTGACGGGGATGGATCCCCAGTTCACGGTGTAGGGGAGAGTGGTCCTGCCCAGGGGACACTTAGGCTTGGAAGCAGTGGAGAATTCTGCTTCTTTGGCAATTTGCTCCCAGAAGGACAAAGAGGAGAAATTGAGCAAAGCAGGAAAGAAATTGAGCACAGCAGGAAATTTATCCTTCCTAAATTTACCCATCAGAAAAGTCATTCCTCCCCAAGGAGGAAGAAAGTGAGTCAAGTGATGCCACGGTGGTTTAGGAAAGATACGTAGTCATGGAAACTGAAGGGGTGGGAGAAAAGGTGTCTTTGGCTATCACTGACCTCTTGATAATCTCCAGTAAAAAGTGTTAGTATTATGAGTTAATGCACATGAGCATTGTTCATTATAAAGTCACTTCTAATCAAAGTATGTGCAGATATTCCCAAGTTGTGTATACAGTGCATTAGTATCTCTTTATATAGAAGTGGATATGGATATTTTGTCTGTTTCTTTTCATGGCATTCCAGGGAGCACTGTTTTCTGTCCAGGGACCTCTGAGATCAGAATTTTCAGGGTAATTGATTCCTATGTCAGTTTTTCTGGTTCTACTTTTACATTCTCATCTTGGGACCACACCAGCGCTTTGTAGTTTATACAAGCACCCAGTTGATCACAAGGCAATTTAAATTTATGAAACACTAATGGAAATTGAGTTATCTATATCAATTTCCTTTTGTTTTTTTTAAAACTCTGTGTATGTTCCAAATGCACACTCTTTTTCATTTCCTGTGGTAGTTTGAATTGTTGCCTTTGCTGAGTTTTGGGGCTTTTTCATTCTTCGCAAGAGATTAGTGTATTCATTTCTCAAAACCATAAGATTCTTTTAAACTCTCAGCAATCAGGCCTTTTTGCACAGAGGCATGATCTGTGATAGAACATTAGGATGGTGGCTGGATAAAGTTAGGTAGCTTTTTAATTCAGGATGTTTTCTTTATTTGAGCTACCTACCAGAGATTTTTTTTTCCTTCTGTTTGTTAAGTAATCCAAAAATAAAAATAATTTGTTCTTTCACATTTTGTGATTTGCCTTGCATATTATTTTTGAAAAGATAGAAAAAATAAGCTCATTTTTTACTGAGCTCTTAAGTTCTATTTTCCTTTTCCTTAGGCCTTTTGTTTTTGTCCAAGAAATTCGTATTTAATTATGAAGTGGAAAAGCAATAGGAAAATATCCCTCAGTATTCAGAAAGTTATTAAATAAGCAAATATTTAAGAGCATCCCTTGTTTGTGAAGTAAGTTACACCAAAGTGCAGAATGCATTTTCGAAACTGCAAAAACTCTGATATAAGTGCCTCCTACTCATGATCAGTCTCCAATGTCTTATTAGAGGCTTCCTTGATCTTTCCATTTAAAACTGCACACCTCTTGCCCCTTCTTACAGGACCCTCTGACTCCCTTTCTTTTTTCTTAATAGTACCTCATTACCTTCTAATAGACTGATTTTGTTTAACATCCATTTAGTTGTTGTTCTCATTTCTGGTTCACTAATGGATTCCTAGCACCTAAAACACCAGCACTTTGTAGGTGCTGCATATTTATTGAATGCATGAGTATGTTTTCATCAGAGTTTAAAGGATGTTCACCCCTGCTAAATGGGGTCCTTCTCAGGACGAGGGGATTACCTTGCACAGATTTCCATTCCTTGCAAACTTCCTTGTGTGAGTTCCCACTCCCTGTGCATGTGGTGAAATATTTTCTGGTACATTATCTGCCAGACTGGGCACAGGGGGCAGAGCAGGAACAAGAGCCAAGTGTCCGTGAGCAGAAGGTGAGAAGAGGCAGCTAATGGCGTTTTCAGCAAATGAGAAACAACAGATTTTTTGCTGCTTTCCTGGCTGTGCCTAATTTTGTCAAAATGCTTCTGAAGAAAGTCATTTAATAGAAACCTGGCCAACCATATCCACCTCTTCTTGCTTGAATTCTTTTTTAAAAACTCTGGAGGGCATAAGCATGCTTACAAATACTTTTGACTCCCTCTAAAATACTTTAAGAAAATAAGGGGAGGCTTATTGATGACACTCCAATTTGGGACAAGGGGGCATTCAAACTCAGTCCCAGAACACATGCTTTTATCATATGTGCTCCTCATTTCATCCTAACTATCTGAAGAACTAAGGAAGAAATATGCAAAAAAAAAAAACTGTAGACATATTTATTTGTTATGGAACTTTTCTTATTTTTTTATGCACAGTCTGTCTACTCTATGCCTGATATTAAGCCAGACAATGGTGATATTAAAAATGAAATAATGGCAAACACTTAACTGAGCCTGGTGCTTGGTGCTTTTCAAAGCAGTTTGTATTTTATTATCTTGTTTAATCCTTACAATAATTCAAAGAAGTGGACATTCCCATTTTCCTCGTCTTACAGATTATGTTAAGGATTGCACCCAAGATTACACAGCTGTGAAATCAGGGTTTGAGCATAAATGGTCTCCTTGCAGAGCTCATTATTAACAACCACATTGAACTCCATTAAAGATAAGGTTTCTGTGCTGAAGGGTTCAAGGTGGGGAGAGAGATACACAAACAGAAACCTCATAAAATGTGATGATAGGGTGTAATTAAAACAAAAGATAGAGCAACTAACTGTTTACTGGAGCTGGGGAAAGCATCAGAGAGAGAGTGAGTGTGTCATGAGATTTTAGGGATGATTGACAGTTTTCCAAGTAGAAAAAGAAGAAAAATACCTAGGATAGAAGGAGAGAGAATTTTAATAATCAGTGTCCTCTGTGAATTAGCATATACTAGCTTTCAACAATTCTCATCCATACCCTTTCTTGCAGATACAATTTTAGCATTTTGGGGCCAAGCCTTAAACTTGTGTACAATTTCAGCATTGTGGAGCCAAGCCTTAAACCTGTGTCACTGTCTGAAACCATAGCAAGTTAAATGCTGTCTAAGTACATTATAGGGTAGCAATTGTAATAACAGAAGACAGTAAACATGTGCTGCTAAAGGCAATTATTTCAAAGTACAGTCATTTATTTTGGCTACCTGTAGTCAGGGGCCAAGAGGTGAACCATGTCACCCATTTGGCCTGTGACTATCCTCTCTTATGCTACTCTTGGATAGCAGCCTTAGTGCACATGAAAAATACCTCATTTTCAATCTTCCTTCCCTCTTCAGTGTTACCGACTAAACCTCCTCCAGCAAGCAGTAAATGGAACCTTTTCCATCTGGCCAAAGTAATAATTTAGAGATTTGTATACACCCACTGATTTCAACATGCTCCACAATGGTTGGATTTCAATTTTGCTTGACATCTCACAGCTGTAAAGGTTAATCCCCAGCGCTGTCTCAGCAATGTCAATTTTTTCATAGGCTGTGTATGTCCATCAGTTTACTCTCTTGGTAAGAAGGTGTCTGCCACTGCTGGTATTCATGCTGGTGAAAACCAACACACCTCTTCCAGGCACTGTTTGATGTCAGAGATACAAAGCTTCTTGTCAGCTACAGATATTTTCTAATTAGCTTAGATTATTTTAGAGGTTTGCATATCTCCCAAATACTAGAGCTCTTTAAGTGGTTCTGTAACAAACACCTAGGAAAGATGCTATTACTTACTCCCACAAAATCAGTGACATTTAGGAAAATGATTGGCCTAAAAGTCTCTGTTTCTCTCTAAGTTTAGCTGAAAGTTCTTCTATGTATAATGCTACTTCCACTGAACTCTGCCTAAAGGGAAACCACACTTTACGTATTCCTCTTCATCAATTTTTATTATAAAGAAATAGGGAAAAAAGCCTGTACGTATGTTACCCTCCAGAGGAATCTGTAACTTTCCAAACTCCACAGCTTGAAGTCATTAGAAAGAATGCAAAGGGTTTCTATTGCCCTTTGACTTTAGTGGAAGTCTGACTTTTCCATGCATTTATCCATAAAGCACCCCATTTTCTCAATGAAGGAATAAGTACAGTGGTAGATTTTGCAGAATTCACTTTGGATTTGTGTTCTCTGAAAGAGGAACTTCACTGGCCATTAGGAACTTTGCCTACTGCATCCTCTGAGCCATAAAAGTCAATCTCCTCAGTCTGGTGAATTTCACAGGAGTCCTTTCTATAACACTTCCGATAAGAAACTTTCCTATGAATGCTTATTGAGGAAGGTTGCTAAGGAAACAAGAGACCCAGGTAGTAGCAATTCATATCAAGGTTAACAAAATTTACAAATGTAATCCTTGCCTGGCTCGATGATTTGAATCATTTTCTCAGAAGATGGAGTTAAGACTCATTTCACAAGTATCTCTTAAGAGGGCTCCAGGCCAAACACCTGCCTTCTGTCTTTTGCTGTATCAAGCCTGCACCTCTGAAGGGATGTGAGGCCAGAAAGCAGAGAATACCATGAGAAGAGCCAAAGATATCTCCTATAACATATGCAAATTATACCATTATTTTTAGATAATTCTATATTTTATCAGTTTGGTGATTAAATTACAATTATTAATGTTCTTAATATACAGTGTGATTAGTGTACTTAAAATAACTATAATAGTATCCAAAATGGCTTCCATATGCCTCTCCTTATTTGACCGCATTCATGGCAGATAAAGCACAGCTCTTTATCCCATATCTGAAGGTCATGGGCACTGAAATGAATGAGCGTAAACAGCTCGTTCCAAGTCATATGGTTGGTTGGTTGGTGAGAAGGCTACAGATTAGCAGCAGGACATAGGCTTTGAAGCCAAGCAAACCTGGAATGAAATAATATCTCTCTGCCATATACTAGATATAAGATCTTAGGCTTAAATTCCTGATCAGCTACTTAACAAGCTGTATGCCTTGGACCCTTTACTTAACCTCTCTGAACCTTAGTTTCCAGAACCATAAAATGGGATCATACATTATGCAGTTAAGACCAGAGATAATGAGTATAGTGTGTCTGATTCAAGCACACATTGCTAATTGTAACAATTCAATAAGCTATATTAATATGATTATAAATCAACAGTGGTGTCAGTGACAAGAACTAGATAGAACCCTCACTCTCAAGAGGGTCACTGTGGAATCTGAAGAAAGAAAACCGAGGTACCTGTTCTTGGTCTTTTACTTAATGCATCTGTTTTGCTGAGTGAGTTATTTAGCCCCAGTAAGTCTGTTTTTCTTTTCTCCCTTTATTCTTTTCTTTTTACTTTCTTTTCTTCCACTTTTTCTTTTTCTATTCTTTCTTTTTCCTTGTCTTCCTTCTCTTTAATGTTCTTTCTTTCTTTAAAAATTGTAACACTACTAATCAAACTATATACATCAGAATTGTGAGGCTAAGTGAACTTTATATAAAAATGTTTTGATATAATAGATGCTATGCAAATGCTAGCAGTTATTTGTGTTATTCTAACTTCTGATACATGTTCTTTTCACCATATTATTCTATTCAGTTCTATTAAAAGCTATCCTGTCCAGCATCTCACAAATTTGTAAATAGCGGCCATTGGTTTTTTGTGAGAGGTTGTTTTACTTCTTGCCTTGGCTGTTAGGATGCTTAAAGTCAAATTTAAAAACCATATTTATTAATCATAAAAAGATTTAGAATACATTTCTTTAACTTGCTTTTATTTTCTTGCTTAGATTCCTCTCTCATTTTTAATCTATTGTTTTATTCTTCTGCAGTGAGTACATTTTTGAACATCACCTTAAATAAAGTGGCAAGAAATGAATAAAGCCATAACTATGCAATAATAATAAAGTAAGAGAAAACTTTTTTTTTTGAAAGGGAGTCTTGCACTGTCACCCAGGCTGGAGTTCAGTGGCACAATCTCGGCTCACTGCAAGCTCCACCTCCCGGGTTTATGCCATTCTCCTGCCTCAGCCTCCGAAGTAGCTGGGACCACGGGCACCCGCCACCACGCCCGGCTAATTTTTTTGTATTTTTAGTAGAGATGGGGTTTCAGTGTGTTAGCCAGGATGGTCTCAATCTCCTGACCTCGTGATCCACCCACCTCAGCCTCCCAAGAGAAAACGTTTAAAAAGCATTATGCATTTTTATACATCTGATATCTTACAGAGGTGAAAGTTTATTTTCTCCTAAGGGTAATTCAGTTGAATACTGGTAAACATTTATTGAATGCCCATATAATGTAAGGCACATAGAGGATTCCTAAGAGTGAAAGATAGATCCCTGTCAAAAAAGGTCTAATCAAATTTAGAAAATCACACATAGGTGTGAAGTGATAGGCGTTAGAAGGTCAGTAAGTGTCAAGAATACACAAGAAGGCTTGGCACAAGGGCTGGTCACATAACTAATGAGCATTGCTGAGAAATAATGTAAATTGCCATTTACCTTCTTTATTCCATTCCAATAATAAGCACTATAACCTTCCCATTTGCTCTGAAGTAAAATTGAAATAATAAAAGGAGGATATTACTTAATATGGAACTAAAAGAACTGAATGCCATCCCATAGATGTGTGAATTTAGGCAAATAATTTGTCCAGTTTCCAGATCTATGAAATGAAATTGGAATACCTAAAGTTTTTTTAAACTGTAAGGTTTGTATCTCAGAAATAGCTTCAACTTACCTCTCTCAGGTAATCAACTATGTCTACTCAATTTTTTTTCACTCTATTCAAGAAAGTTTCTTAGAAGATGATAAGTAGATTTTTCAGTATTTTGGATTGAATGGGACTTGCTGGAAAATCATTTTATCAAGTTGAAAGAGTGCTCAAGATAGAAGTGGCCCCAGCATCAATCAGAACCAATCCCTTCATTTGACAGATGAAGAACCTGAGACTCAGAGGGCATGAGGGAACCACACAAGGGCAGACTGTTAGTTGCAGAATTGATGATTGGAGGCTTCCAATACTTAACAGGGTATCAGTGTCTGTTCACAGATACCTAGTTTCTAGATAAGAGGAAAGTAGAGACCCACTGTACTCTGTTCTGGGAAGACTTCATATTAATGGCTGTTTGAGGGAAAAGCGCTACATTTATTAGGACTTAGTTACAGACAGTAGGCACATTTTGCCGTGTTTAAGAAAGGGTTGTATTACCACAGTTTAAGTGGCATAGAAGCTAGTCAGAAGGGCTGAATGAATAGGCTGCAGGTGAGGCTTCTAGTAACAACCCCCAGCCACCAGACCTCTGCCATGCTCAAGGAAGCTGCCACTGCAATACAAGAACCCTCCATCCCCAGGAGTTACAATCACAGAACTATGCTTCCTCTACCCTGGGCCTGCCTCTCTCCCCTCCATGCCAAATTCAAGTGGAGCTGAAATCCAGAATACTACCTGCAAAGGGATTGAAAGTAGTGTTTCACTTTCCAGTCTCTGCAATAAAGGATGACCCTGAAGACGGAGGTTGAAAAAGATGAGTCAATTCAGATCATTTCCCAGAAATCGAAGAGGGTGGCACATAATAGGATTACATGACCCAAACCATGGCATGTGAGGAATAGCATAAGGCAGGGATGACAAATAGACTTTATCTTGCCAGCCAGCTGTAGCTAATTGGCTGCCAAAATCACAAAATTGAGAAAGATTTTGAGGATGCGCCTGGGCCCAGAAGGATAAAGCCCTGTGACTAATTAGTGACATCTGCCAGAAGTATGAGCATGAAGCTATCAGAGTTGTATGAATGCCTCATGTATTCTATAAACAGTTGCTGCCTGACCTGCTTGGCAGATTATTTTGTAATGTCTTGTGGCACTCTTGTTGTTGTTATTTCATTATACCTTGATCGATTTATTTACATTATCATGATGATTATACCTTCTTGACTAAGGTGAACTATAAATTATTTGTGATTTTAATAATCTCTACACCCTGCAGAGTACTTGATATACCTTAAATAAGTGTCTATTGATTTGACTTTAAAATTTCAATTATTCCATCAACAAACACTAATGTAATGTTCACTTTGCACAAAACCACATTGATTTCATGGTCTCAGGCTGAGTGAGACCCAGGATTTTAAGAAATCTTTCCAACTCTCCTCTATGAAAATAACATGTTTCTTTCGTACAGAATACTAAGAAGTTGATTTTGAACACCTTAGAAGGTGTGCTTGCTTTTGGATTGTGAACTCTGTTTATTACTTTGAGCTTCTCTAGGTTTCTTGCCATCATTTTTGATCATGAGCTCTTGTGTTCACTTGAGGTAATACTCATTCTTAAAGATAACTTTGCTCTGAGACATACATCACATGGAATGCGTATGCCCATAGCTTGGAAATAGGGATGTTAATTTGTGATTCTTGCACGATGCCTTTATAAAAAAACCCTGCACAGAAAGAATACCTGTTTCTTGAGAAAAACACAGGGTAGTGTATCCCATGACTCTACTTGCTAACCTGCATGGCCCACTCTCAGTAGGGCAAAGGCTAAATTACATTTCTAGGAGAAGAAGAAGAATCAGGGCTGGTCCATTTTTGATAATGACTCTCCTTTGATAGCTCTTCATGGAGAAGAGTTCTTGAGTTTGGGGGAACATTGATAAAGTGAGAATGAGCATGTGTGTCTGCAAAATGCAGAGATGGCCCTTACAGCATTCATTCATTCATTCAGTAAATTACAGTGTATTTATTGAATATTTATTTATTTTTGAGACGGAGTCTCACTCTGTCACCCAAGATGGAGTGCGATCTCAGCTCACTGCAACTTCTGCCTCCTGGGCTCAACCAATCCTCCTGCCTCAGCCTCTCAAGTAGCCGGGACCACAGATGTCCACCATCGTGCCAGGCTAATTTTTGTATATTTAGTAGAGATCAGATTTCACCATGTTACCCAGGCTAGTCTCAAACTCCTGAGCTCAAGTGATCTGCCCACCTCACTTTGGAGGCTTATACCAAAGTGCTGGGATTACATGTGTGAGCCACTGCACCCGGTCCATTTATTGAATATTATGCACTGTGCTAGGTTCCAACCATATAGAAGTCTCAAGTTGCTTTTAGTCATTATGAAGTCAGACAGATAGATACTACAAAAAGGTAAATGTGCAATCAGTGACTAAGCCACTATGAGGTTCCCTGAAGAGAGACACAGAAGCCGTTAGAGTGGATAATAGAGGAGGAACAGGTAACTCACACTTGACTGCAAGGAAAGACAGTTGAGTCAAACAGACAAAGATTCAAATGCAGACTCATTATGAAACCTTAGCAAGTGCTATGATCTGGATGTTTGTGTCCCTCCAAAATTCATATTTTCAAACTTTAATTCTCAAGATGATGGTATTAAGGAGGTGAGGGCTTTGGGAAGTGACTAAGTCATGAGGGCTCCATTCCCATAAATGGGATTAGTGCCCTTATTAAAAGAGGACTGGGGGAGTTTATTCAGCCACTCCACCATGGGAAGACACAGCAAGACGGTGTCATCTATGAGCAACAGGTCCTTACCAGACACAGAATCTCCCAGCACTTGATCTTAGATTTCCTAGCCTCCAGAGCAATGAGCAATAAATTCTGTTGTTCATAAATTACTTATTCAAAAGTATTTTATTATAGCAGCCTAAACAAACCAAGACAATAAGTTAGACAATTTCAGAGTCCTCACATCCAAAGAATGCTGTCATATTAAATTAATAACTAATTTTTTAGATCTGGCATGAAATTATTATGACCAGTTATTCAAAAGTGGTATAAAGTCAGGTGATGGGAAAAGTTATGCTTTCTATTAATATAAATCATTTATAATGAGCAATCAGTCTCTTAATATTTCTCAACCTTACATGGTTTCTTATAACTTTGAACATATAGTTTTGTTTCAGCAAAATTTACATCTTGTCAAGGTATCAATTACTAGATAGTAAAATTTCATATTTCAGAGGGAAAGAATAAGTATGGTAATAACTTTAGTACATAAATTGTGATAATTGAATGCAGAATTGCTGTTATATAAAGGAGTTTTGAGATAATGAATATGTCATTCTAAATCTGGATAAAATTAAATGCCCTTTGTTCTTTGAATATTTAAATACATAGAAGTGCCTAGATATAATCTGTTTCTTTAGTTTCTTCTTTTGTGAGTAACCATCATTTTGAGAAAAAAAAAATACCTTGATACAGATTGTGGTTGAAATATTTAATATTATATCAATCTCTTGTACTTCAAGTTTTATTGTAGATCAATAATAAAAGCAGAAGTCACTTTTTAATTTTTCCTGTTAAATGTATTTGTAATCCAGCTAGATTTTTCCTTGATAATATTTTTTCATCTATATATCGCTTATAAATATTTCACTTATATTTATTGCGTACCCACTCTCTGCTAGGCACCATGTTATTGGAAGAGGTGTAGCAGTAAGCAAAGCGTATATTATTATTGTTGTTGGAGAAAGGCCAACTTTGCCTTTTAACAAATTTACTTTATATCTAAAACAAGAAACAAAGAAAAGAAAAGAAAGGAAGCCAGCCATCCTGGGCCCTTTAGAATACATGGTTTTTGACTGGTCATTTTGAAAATCTATTGTGCTATCTTCAACTACTTAAGTAAACCCAGATTTTTCTTCCCTCATTTTCTTGCTTTCTTCCATAAGAAAAGTAAATTCATTAACTCAGTAAAACAGAGTAGTCCAGATCCAACACTCAAACACTTAGAATATATTGTTAGTTAGGTCTCAATTGTATAGAAACATTTCTACCTTTAAACAGACTTAGATGGCACCCATTCAAAAAAGATATATGAGTGTGCACATGAGAGTGTGTGGGGAGGGGGAATAGCATTTAGTCTTTTATTAAGAAGGAAACTACATGACCAGAAGCTGCTGGTTCTCATTTAAGACTTTAAAAATATCTTTTACTTAATCATTTCTAGAGGATCAAACTTTTTCTCCTTAGTATTAATTTATCATTTAATCCCATTTCCAAGGACTTTTGAATAACTCATCTAATACTTCTACCAAATTTCTTAAAATATTTAGAATTTCCTGGATTAACAGTGTGTTAGTCAACTTGGGCTTCTGTAAAATATGACAGAATAGGTGGCTTAAACAACTTATTTTTCACAGTTCTGGAGCCTGCAAGTCAGACCAGGGTACCAGCATGGTTGGTTTGTGGTGAGGGCTCTCTTCCTGGCTGGCTGATGGCTGCCTTCCCACTGTGTCCTCACATGATCTCCCTTCTATGCATGTATAGGTGGGGCAGGGCGTAGGGAGAGAGAGAGAGAGACAGAGAGAGAGAGAGAGAGCACTCTGATGTGTCTTCTTATAAAGATACTAATCCTATTAGATCAGTGTCCCAACCTTATGACCTTATTTAACCTTAATTACTTTCTTAGAGACTCCATCTTCAAATACAGCCACACTGGGGGCTAGGGCTTCAATATATGAATTTTGGGGGAAAGCAAATGCCCATGTAACTTTAGAGTGTTATTCTGTGAAAGAGCGTATTTTAAAATGGAGAATGGGGGAAGAAAAAAAGGTAAGCAAAAACAGCAGAGAGTGCACCCTGCATTTAATGTTACTTTTCTTTTTGACCATTTCAGCATCAAATTGGTTTGAAGAAGTCAAGTTG
Source organism: Gorilla gorilla gorilla (assembly GCF_029281585.2). Lineage (NCBI taxonomy): Eukaryota > Metazoa > Chordata > Mammalia > Primates > Hominidae > Gorilla > Gorilla gorilla. The sequence goes on along the minus strand of NC_073227.2, from coordinate 29,143,378 downwards.
GTTTTGTAAGAGTCCTGGAGCAAAAGGCTATGATTGCATTAATAAGTATGAAATCTGATTCAGAGGCTATAATCTCATTGGCTTCTACATTGCATGCCTCTCTACTGCTTGCAAAAGCTAAGTTTGTGAACCTACAAAGGGGGAAAAGCCTTTAATGGCATCACACTTGCCTGTGCAGAGTACTGATTGCATCAACTTGGAGTTAAATTGCCACCAGAAATCTGGTTAGATCTCTCCTCAGTGGCTTGGGGATTTTGATTGCAGATCGACTGTGAGTAGAATGTTTTTCAATATCAAAGAACAGCAACAGGGATTAAAAGCAACTCAGGCTTATTCATTCTGCCCAGGAAAAGTGGACAGAATGAATCCACAACAAGGGAATCAAATGAACCCCTTGGCAAGTTTTTCACTTTCTACTCAACGTCATGACTCAAAGTCAAGGGCAAAGGCAAAAGGTTAAAAAGACTAATGAGCTAAGATAATAGTGAGCCATGCTAGCTACAGCTAGATCTTCCTGGTAAGGAAGACATGTATTCTCCTTTCCATGCTAGCTAATAGCTGTAGATCTTCCTGGTAAGGAAGGCATGTATTCTCCTTTCTCTGCACAGGAAGAACCAGTATTTTCTTTTTTTTTTTTTTAATTTTAAAAATATTTTTATTTATCTGGATTTTGTGATATTCATGATTGCTTTGTAAAAATTAATAGTTTTTCATGATTTCCTTTCCTTTTCATTTTCTTTTTTATTTATTTATTTATTTATTATTATACTTTAAGTTTTAGGGTACATGTGCACAATGTGCAGGTTAGTTACATATGTATACATGTGCCATGCTGGTGTGCTGCACCCACTAAGTCATCATCTAGCATTAGGTATATCTCCCAATGCTATCCCTCCCCCCTCCCCCCACCCCACAACAGTCCCCAGAGTGTGACGTTCCCCTTCCTGTGTCCATGTGTTCTCATTGTTCAATTCCCACCTATGAGTGAGAATATGCGGTGTTTGGTTTTTTGTTCTTGCGATAGTTTACTGAGAAGGATGATTTCCAGTTTCATCCATGTCCCTGCAAAGGACATGAACTCATCATTTTTTATGGCTGCATAGTATTCCATGGTGTATATGTGCCACATTTTCTTAATCCAGTTTATCATTGTTGGACATTTGGGTTGGTTCCAAGTCTTTGCTATTGTGAATAATGCCGCAATAAACATATGTGTGCATGTGTCTTTATAGCAGCATGATTTATAGTCCTTTGGGTATATACCCAGTAATGGGATGGCTGGGTCAAATGGTATTTCTAGTTCTAGATCCCTGAGGAATCGCCACACTGACTTCCACAATGGTTGAACTAGTTTAAAGTCCAATCTTTGCATCATCCAATTAATGTAGCTTGTAGGCAGAAAGTCTAAAGGGATAACCCTATCATCAGCTCTGCTCCAAAGAATCTGTTAGAGTAATATGTAGGGGTGCTGGTACTATTTTTTAAACTAGTACAAGCATAATACATTTTATTCAGGAGTTTCAAGATGCTACAGAAAACATTGTGACTATGCATCAGTATTTGCAAATGATTTTTTTCAACGTGGCCTAAATCTCAGCCTCTCCCTCTCATGCGAGCAGTCGCTATTACCATACTCTCACTTATTCAGAAGAGCTGTGAGGAATAGCAGGAGAAAGGCCACATTTATATGAAATCATGTGCTCAAAAAATCACGGCCACTTGCCAATGGTGTGACCCATAGGGAGTTACTCCCTATCCTTGACTTTCAGTTCCAGCCATACAAAAGGGGTGGCAGGGATTCCATTAAATGGTGCAGTGAAAGGTTCTTACACATGGCTTGAAATGTACTGTAAAGGCCCATAAGTTCCTTCTTGTGAGAAAAAGGAACCAATTGGTAAACATTGGTATACATGGTATATGGTAATAACATATAACATGATATTAATATGTTATATATTACCATTCTTGGGGATAGGACCATTATCATTTTTTTAATAATAGGAGAAAACAAAACAAAGGGAGTCATCTACAATAATACAATTTTTGAACAACAGTGATTCTGATATTGTTGATAAGGTGACTAACAGGTTTTCTTCACTCCATTCAAATGATACTGGCCCATTCCTTGGGAGACTCCCAGGCCACGTCCCGAACAGTGTGCTTAAGCAAAGCTGCACCAGGCAGAAAGCCTGTTTCCCACAGAATGTGAGGCCATTTGCTGGCAGCCAGCAAGCTGCAGGAGTGTAACGAAGATGCTCCCTCCAACCACATGTGGTGGGCAATATCTCTCCTCTTCAGGATAAGAGCCCCCTCAAAGCTGGCTGGAAAGATAGGAGCAGAGGCAATGGCTGAGCTCTAGGTCCTGCAAAGTCCAGCCTGGTATTTGACTCAGGGAAACTCTGGCTGAATTAATTGAAAAATAAAGGTTATTGTCAAATTGAACTAGAAATGAAAGATTTGGGTCAATACTTATTGAATTTTGCTTTGCTGCGCTTTTCAGGCATCCAATATTATATTGACTCACATTCTCTTTCACTTACTACCTGTTTCTTAGATAAGTTCAGATTTAACCAGCAACTTGGAAATATTACAAATGAATAAGGTCCAAATCTGGAGCAGAAAAGTCAATGGTCTGCTGCTTCTGGAATTCTGGTGTTGCATCAGAAGCAGGAGTTATCTTTCTTCTTCTTCATTTAACATGTGTTTTCACAGCACTGACTGTATCCCCTCATTGGCTTTCCATGGCAACCCTGGCAAAGAGAAAAGGCAAGAGTTTACCATCTCATTTTCCACATGTGTAAACTGAGGCTCAGAGAGATTAAAAGGGACCATACTATTAATCAGTGATGAGTTGGAACTGGGATCCAAGTTTACTGAGAACATTTCCCACCAAGCTGGTCCTCTTAGGGTCACATCCAGGGAACTGCATGTAGGGATGTAAATGATGAATAACAGATTATGAGCTGCCGTGTGTAGTTAGCCTAGTATGTGCATGTGGTAAGTGTTCAGTACATATTAAAAATTTCAACGTCAGTGTTGACTGTTGTTGTTGTTATGATTCACTCTCCTTATCTCAGAAGGAACCAAAATAAAGTTAAGGAGCTTCCTTACACTTTCAGGCTTCTCTGTATTGAGGTTATTTTAATCAGCAGCAATAATCATTTGCATATTAAAAATTCATGTAAAGTAGGCTAAGTACTAGGAGGATGAAATGAAAAGGAATCAGCTCAAGTCCTCAAGGAGCTTACCTCTAGCTGAGAACGAGTGATTGGTGAGGGCTTAACAACTAGGAATATCGGCCAGGTGTGGTGGCTAATGCCTGTAATCCCAGCACTTTGGGAGGCCGAGGCAGGTGGACCACATGAGGCCAGGAGTTTGAGACCAGCCTGGGCAACATGGTGAAACCCTATCTCTACTAAAAGTACAAAAATTAGCCGAGAGTGTTGGTGCATGTCTGTAATCCCAGCTACTCAGAAGGCTGAGGTGGGAGGATCACTTGAACCTGGGAGGCGGAGGTTGTGGTGAGCCGAGATGGCACCACTGCACTCCACCCTGGACAGCAGAGTGAGAATCCATCTCAAAACTAAAACTAAAACTAAAAAACAACAAAAACTAGGAATATCAGGCAAAGTCATGTAAGTTAGAGCGATGATAACAGAGGAAACAGACTTTGCACTGATCCCTCAACACTAAGGGGAGCTTAGGGGAGCAAAGAAGATACACCAGGTATGCCAGAGAGAGGCTCAAGAAGAGGACATTCACAGCTGTCAGCATCACTTATGCAGTATACTAAAAATACATATAGGCAGGCTCATCCTCAAAGATTCTTATTCAATACATCTGAATGGAATCCTAGTATTTTTGCATGCAACAAGGTCTTCACTGTAACAATCTGCAATTAAGAGCCACTGCTGTTGGCAATGGGGGCCCACAGATTAGGGCCCCATTTCATTAGGGGCCCGCATTTTATTAGATTGGAATAGGTATCCTGTACTAACTCACACCAATGAATGTATTTTAACTTCATAAGAAGGTTAGTCCATTGCTCACTAAGACACGGTGCCTGACACATAATAAGAATTTGATAAAAACCTGAAGGGAGGAAAAGATCAAGAACAGAAAGAAGAATGAGAAAATACACTTCCATTTTCCTGCTTTCAGTCTATTAACCTGTGCTGCGTGCTGAGATTCCAAGATTCCAATTTCTACATCTCAGTGGATCACTAGTTGAGCTAGCAGTGACGTTCCACTGCACTCAGACAGGTGTCCGCATTCCTAACTGTACGCACAGGCCCTGCATGATCCAACCTAGCTCAACCTTGCTAACTCGTCTTCTGCATTTGCTCACCACCATCTGACCACTCAGGCCTTCTCTCTGTTTCTCGAAACTCCTCAGCTCATTCTTACCTCGGAGCATTCACATTGCCTGGGAAGCTCTTCCCCCTCATCTACACATGGCTTCTTCTCCTTAAGGTTTCATTTGAATTTCCATCTCAGAGTAGTCACTCTGGCTATCCAACCATAGGCAGAACCTGTGCAGTAACTAGGTTTCTCAAAGCATGTTTTCCTACCCCAAGTTTTCCTGGACATATGTCTGCTTTTCAATTTGTCCTCCTACCCACCACCACCAGAACATAAGCCATACACAGTCAGGACCCTTGCTGGTCTTGTTCATGACCATGTCCAAAATACTTAGAGCAGTGTCTGACATATATAAACTTCTCAATATTTTTTTAATGAGTGGATACTATCAACAGCAGCCTTCTCCTTACGTTTATCCTCTTTCTCTTCTCTCAGTCCTTATATTTATCTTTCTCATTCCCTTTGTCTACTAAACTACAGTTGATTTGAGCGACTGCCATGATTTAAAGTTAAAAATACAAAGGGCTGCTCACCTCTAACCTGTTACGTGTCCTCCTGAGCTCATGTCCCCAAATCGAACATCATCTGAAATAAAACCCGTTGATCTCAGGCTGCCTGAACTCTAACAGTGGAAACATGTCGGGGAGTCCCTGGGGGGCCCACCTATTTTAAGAACCGTTTTGAGAGTTAGAGGAGGAAGGATTCTTTTTTTTTTGGCAAGCAGTCTGAGAATTAGGTTACATTCTAAAGTAGGGCAAAATTTGTCATATATGGCCCAGTTCTGTACCTAGAACTCCTGCTCACACACACACTCACGCACGTACACATCTTTTAAGATTCAAGTGAGTTTGGTTGGATATAACAGTAGACATATTTGTTTGCATAAGGCTTTGAAATAAAATGCTTTCATATATATTATCACATTGTATACCAACAAGGAAGCAAGGCAGTTGTGAATGTCCCCATTTTAGTGTTACAGAAACAAAGGCCCAGAAGATTTCAAGATAGGGCTAAGTGTTCTTGCCAACACAACTGAATTCGAGTCCTGGAATTCTAAATGGACCCTGCTGTGGGATGTTCTGGAAAGTCACTTGGCAGTGTCCCTCTCTGGAAAATAAGAGGGTTGAATGACCTCCAAACCAGTACTTTGCAAACTTCAATGTGTTCACAAGTCACCTGGATTCTTGTTAGATTGCTGCCCTGAATCAGTAGGTCTGGGTGGGACCTGCTATTCTGCATTTTTAAGAATTAGTCACAGCTCCCAAAGGATGTCCAAGCTGCTGGTTCATCAACCACACTCTGGAGAGTGAGACATTGGAACCAAATGGACTTTTGATGGGCCCAGATCTCCTGAGATTCAAAGGCATGTGGTAGAATTCAAGAAGAGCTGCTCTTCTGAACTGTAGTTCTGAGGCTAAGATTCTCTTCCCAGGTACATTCTTACTTTGGCTAGGATCATTGGGGAAGTTATTAAGTATGATTGAACTGGTTCGTGGAGATCTAACTGTACCTAAGAGAGGCAATAAATAAATAATAAACACGCGCTCAGAAAACAGAAATTTGAATTTGCCAGATGTAGGTGGCATTTTTACATGAGTTGGTGAATAGATCTTGTCCCCAAAGCTTCCTGGCTCTTCCAAAACAGATTTATTTAGGATGAAGGCAAAGGGAGGGCTACCTGGCAGCAGATGGATAGCCTGAGTCTTAGATAGGCCTCTGGTTTTCCCAAAGCCGATGCAAAGCCTCGGGCAAGCTGCCAGGCAAACCCGCAAACCTTCTTTGTCTCTGCCATGATGAGCGCAGAGCCTCATCACAGTGGGGCAACCCCTGTGGATTTGCATTTAGGAAGAATCCGTCTGGCTGACAAAGAGAAAACCAATCATTGTATTTTAGTTTTTTCATCATGTGTGAAGTGAAGCACAAGTGAATTTTCCATTATGCCTTGTTAGGATCAGAATCCTCAGTCATGGAGGGGTGTGTAATCATAGCTGATTGCTCAGTAGTCACCTTGAGTGAAAGGGATAGTGGCTCATTAGTCTTTGGTCTATGGAAATGCAACTCCAGTCCCTTTCAAGGTGTCTCTGTCGTCCTTCTCATGACCATGTCGTGGATGGAAATCACCCTCAGCATAGACATGAAACTGCTTCTCCAGATCACTCATGGTGGCCAGAGATTCCCTTTCAGGGGCACTGCAGCTGAGAATAATGGAGCATGATCAACGTGGGGTTGAGTTGAGGGCTATGGTCAATGTGTGCATGCACAGGAATGGAGCTAGGGGCTGGTCTTATTTTCACACTTTTGATCATAATCACCCAATGAACTAGGTATGATTATTTCTACTTTACAGAAGCTGAAGGAAACTGAGTTTTAGGTAGAGCAACTGGTCAAGGCCTCCTGTGATTACCTTGATTAACCTAGCTAATCCATTCCCTATTTTAGACTCTCAGGATCAACCTTTCCATTCTTCTCTCTGACATTCATAGTCTTCCTTGTGCTCTCAATAATATGTCCCTTGCACATTTTATTCTAGATTGGACTGCAAATCAAAATTGTCAATAATTTGACAGAACTGGAGAAACAGTGCCTTGTTGAGCTAGTGTGGGATCTAAATGCTTAGCCCTGATTACAAAGCTGACTCTGTTTCTTATATAGTCTCAATACTGTTTCTCATTGGTCCTGCAGTGTCATGTAGTGGAGGAAACTGTTAGAGACACCTGGGGTTCAAAACCAGCTCAGCAGTTTATTAATTGTACAGCCATTCATGATTCATTTTTCCTCTCTGAGCTCAGTTTCCTCCTCCATAAAATGGGGTTAGCCATCCATCCTGGGATTATTAGGAGGATTAAATTTAAAGTGCACAGAATAGTCCCTGGCCCATAATAAGCATTCAGCAATATAATGAGCATTTAACAAAAAGCTTCAGTGGGCAGCAAGTAATTGGTACTAAATTGCAGAGCAAGGATTTGAAACCCAGCTCTTAAGCATTAAAATATTGCCTCTGCCACAAATGGTAGCTTCAGCTATTAATAGATGCTCAACCTTCGTAAGAAGAGAATACAGTCTTATAGGCTATAAACTGGTTGGCATGCACACTGCTGCTTTCTAAGAGCATCTGTAGCTGATGCTCCACAAACCACTATCCTGGCAGCCACACATCTTCAGAAGAACAGAGACCATTATAGCATCACTGAATTCCTCACCAAATTCAGTTGGTTATATTTTGAAAGATATGTAATAATAAATGTCAACATAAATAATTATAGGTTGAATTAAAAAAAATGCAATGCCTGCATTTATACATTCTGCACCTATACTCTGGGATTTCCTTATTTTGATCAATGCATTCTTAATCAAACATATTGATCTTGATTCATGGTTGAAGTCAACAACCTCAAGGAAAAGCACATAAGCTCCTTAGAATGAAATAGCAGAGGCTGGGCACGGTGGCTCACGCCTGTAATCCCAGCACTTTGAGAGGCCGAGGCAGGTGGATCACCTGAGGTCAGGAGTTTGAGACCAGCCTGGCCAACATGATGAAACCCCGTCTCTACTAAAAATACAAAAATTAGCTGGGCATGGTGGTGTGCGCCTGTAATCCCAGCTACTCAGGAGGCTGAGGCAGGAGAATTGCTTGAACCCGGGAGGCGGAGGTTGCAGTGAGCGAAGATCGTGCCATTGGACTCCAGCCTGGGCAACAAGAGCAAAACTCTGTCTCAAAAAATAAATAAAAATAAATAAAAAAGAAGGAAATAGCAGAGATTAGTTTGTATTACAGACCTACCATCACTTTGAACAAATTATTTAACCCTCCCTCATGTCAGTTTCCTTATCTGAGCACTGTGGATAATAATGGCCCTACGTCACAGTTGTGTGGTGGGGACCAAAGAAGATAATACACACAAACCACCTGGTGCTTATTAGTCACACCTTAAAGGAGAAGCAGTGCAGCTACTTCTGTGATTCACTGCCTCTGCATCCTTGGAGATGTTCTATTTGCACAGACTTTGGGTCAGAGAAACTGCATTAACAGTTTACTAGCTGAGAGACCCGGGCTGAGTTCCTTCAGTTTCCTAAATCCTAGCTGTTTTATCTGGAGGATGGAGATGGTCCAGGCTGCCTTACAGGTTGGTTAAGATGGGGAAATTATCCAGTGCTCACCATGTAATTCTTCTCCTCACACTCACTTAATCACTCACTCATTGCAGCAGTGGCCAGGGAATGCATTGAGGGAACCCCAGCCAAACGTTTCCATTATTGCTATGCTGGGTGGTCAGGAAAATAACAATCTCTAAACGGTCTTTCTTCCTAGTGTTTGTTACTACTGGACATCACATTACACTACAATTTCCCTATTTCAAGTCCTCCCCTACTAGAATCCCTCTGTGGGGCCAGAAACCTTAACCTGTTTTGTTCGCTGTATTTCCTCAGTGCTTAGCACATAGTAGGCCCTCAATGCGTATATTGTGGTGGTGTTTTCAAATCTGCCTAGGGTCAGGTCTGCCCAAAGCAAAATAACTCCGGTCCTACAGAAATGATTAAATGTGAATATTTCAAATGAAGGATGAAAATTTATTGTAATATTTTTCTCATTTCTCTATATACTGGACAACTAATAAAATATTTCCACCTCACTCTCTGGAAGATGTATTCATTTCTGTTTTGTCGGTGAGCTCTATTACAAAACTAATAACAATGACATTTGAAATAGAAGATTACATAACATTTTTAAAAATAGTTAACCTTTCTGTATGGCATTTCATTGGATGTCTAATTAGCAGTAACATTTTGTTGTTTGCCGTCTTAAACTTACCAGGTTCGTAAGCCTGGAAAAATTAACCTTGTTTAAATAATCAATCATCATAATGAGAATTTCTACCTTTAAAAGTTCTTCTTTTGTCCTTCTTTCTCCATTCCTTTGGCACCACCAGAATGTTCCATTTGGAACTTCCTTTCTGTACTAGCTTTTCTATTAAGAAGCAGAAAACATCTGTTTCGTAACTTTTACTTTGGAGTGGATTTTTTTTGCCAATTAAGAAAAGTTTACCCAATTTCTTTCATATAGTCAAGGAAAAACTTTGGCAACCAGTCAAGTAAAGCAGAAATAAGTTCACTACTAACATTGGAAAAATTATTTCATGTCATTCTTGCCTTAATTTTATTTTACTGAGAATTCATCTTTTGAGAAGAACTGTTGTCATTATACATGTGGATAGAAATTAGAGAGCATGCAAATAGTTAAATACTGAAACATGTGTTTAGTTCTTTTAGGCTTTCCTATCTAGTAGGTGCATGTCAACTCTCATGGGGAAAGGGGAATTCAAATTATTGTGCCAGGTATTTTAAAAGCATTAACTCATGTCATCTCAAAATAATTATACCGAGTAACACTGTTATTTACATTTTGAAAAACATGAAATGGGGCCAAGAGTGGCTGAGAAATGTGCTCATTGTCACTCAGGCATTAAATGGTTGAGACTGGAATCCAGTGTGTCTATCTCTGAGCCCGTATTTTCTCCACAGTCTTTCTCTACCTTCTTACAGCAGCGGTTCAGCTGATGTTCATGTTCTCCTCTACTAATTAATTAGTCTTTGCTAGAAGCAGAACAACATGGACAAAGGTAGCTCAAAGACTGATACAAGAAGTAATGATAGGAATAATTATCTGGATCAATAGTTGTAGCCTGGATAAAATTTCTGCTTGAAAGAAAGTCTGAATTAGATGATAATCCAAATAAGTTATTTTCTAAGAAATTTTAGTTTCTGAAGAAAGAGCCAACAGTCAGAATATCCCTTATAGGAAATTACTACACAAGAAATGTATTTCATAAGTTTTATATGCTGAATGTTTAAAGATCTTCAAAAATATCCCATGAATTTCATCAATCTCTGAACATGAAAAACACTGTTTATCCCTACTTTTCATGAACAAAAGAAAATTAAAATTGGATCACTTCCTAAGTTGTCAATTTAAGACTTTTATTGACTATTTTGTGTCCAGCAACTTGCATATGCTGACACTACTTAGATAAATGAGATACAGCCATCTTCCTCGAAGAACTCAAAGGCTGTTGAGGAGACAGACATAAGATCAAATAAATACAAAATAGTTAAGCGACAGCTGTAATAATTACTCATTTTAGAACGACTGAGAAATTGCATCTAATGCAAGAAGGGAAGGTCAGGGAGCCTTCCTAGAAGAAATGTTGACTAGGCTGTGCCTTAATGGACAGATGAAGAATAGCTGATTGCAAGTAGAAGTAACAGAAAGGCATCCTAGGTGGAGAAGACCACCACAAAACCAGAGGCACATCATTGTGAAACGGTTGATGGATTGGGAGATCTACATAAAGTACAAGTCAGGCAGTTGTGAGAAATAAGTCTAGGAGTGGAATGACATAGTCATTTTTGTATCTTCATAGAGCATTGCTTAGGAGTTTACATATGAAAAGAATAAGGCTCGAGGTTGAGAACTAAGTTAGGTGCTATTTCAGGAGTTCAGACATTGCTGAAAGCTTGGACCAGGACACTGGTCTTTGGATGAAGTGGAAAACACCGGATTCTATACATATTTTAAAGCTAAAATTTGCAGTATTTGGTGATTTGTTGAAAGCCTGGTTGCGGATGGTCCAAGATGCTTCCAGTGTGGATGACTGGGTAAGAAAGTGGTATACTCAATTCAGATAAGAAGCACAGATGTATGTGCTGTTTAGTGTAAAAGATCATGGGCTGAGGCCAGGCGTGGTGGCTCATACCTGTAATCCCAGCACTTTAGGAGGCTGAGGCAGGCGGATCATGAGGCCAAGAAATCGAGACCATCCTGGCCTACATGATGAAACCCTGTCTCTACTAAAAATACAAAAATTAGCTGGGTATGGTGGTACATGCCTGTAATCCCAGATACTCAGGAGACTGAGGCAGGAGAATCGCTTGAACCTGGGAGGCAGAGGTTGCAGTGAGCTGGGATTGCACCACTGCACTCCAGCCTGGCGATAGAGACTCCATCTCAAAAAATAAATAAATAAAAAATAAATAAATAAAAAGATTATGGGCTGAAAGTTTAACATCTAGCAATGAGGGAAGCACCGGAAATCTGGAAGAATCAGCCAAGCAAGCTGAGATGAGCAAGTTTCAGCGAGGAGATAGCAAATAGGAATGTAGAGTTGGGAAGCAATAGCTCCAGGAAACCTATGGAGTGAGATCAAGGATGATATAATGAATCAAATCTACATTTAAAGGTGAGGAAGGGTAGGAAGGAATGGTGAGAGATTTAGAGCAACATCAGGAAAGCTTAGAGATTTCAGAATTTCCACAGTGTCTAATGCAACAGAACAGTCCAATAAAAAAAAATGTGAAAAATGAGTCACTGAATTTGAAAATTAGGTGATCATAGATATGTGTATCAAAGACTGTTTGCTAGAGTGATAAAGGGTAAAATCATTTTTAGTTGGCTGCATAGTGAATGAGAAATGAGAAATAGGAGAAGTAAGCATAAAATAATATTTCAAAAATTTCTATGTGAAGTTCAGGATAAAGAGGTTGAAGTATAGCTCTCAGGACAGGAGTCTTCAGAGGCATGTGTGTCTTTTATTTGGGACTGGATTAAGCCATGTGTCAGTAAAAATAAGCAATAGAAAGATTGTTCTATACAATTGGAGAATATGTAAGGGGTGTTGTTTCTTTGTTTTCATTTTTATGATAAAATGTAGGCCTCAGAAATGTCAATGGAAAGGGTTTGATAGGGAGGCATTGGAGAAGTTTGTGAAGCTGTGAGGGGCTCAGTCTAGGCAGTTTAGAGGCAGTTATGTAATCAAAGAGTGGGAAGGACCAGTTTTGTGCTCAATGATCAACAACAGTACACATAAGAGACATGACTGGAAATACCTGCTCTTAAATATTCTGACTTAAAGCCCGATCATTTTGATGCTTCAGCTGATCAAGGATGCTAGTCATCAACACAGAGCAGTGATGGAGACTGGTAAAATGGATCAGTGGTGACCCAGGTTATTAAGAGGTGACAAGCACAGTCATAGGACCCTGGCTGGACTGGTTTTGTCTTCATGAAATATAGCTGGTCTCTGAGTCAGCCAATACCAAAAGTAAACACAAGAGCTTTTCTGGGCTCCTCTTTGCCTTGCTTTCTCCTGATTCTGCACCAACCTTTAATTGAGTGGTGAACTGATGCTGAAAAAAAAAAAAAAAAAACACTAGCAAAATTTCGTGTATGAGAAAATCTAGAGAAGATTCAATGTAAGCACATCAAGAGCTCCGTTTAGCATTCAAAGTGACAGTTTCATTAGCTCTGTCTCTTTGAAACTTAAAGATGTATATTTATGAGAAACCCTGTTCATGATTGCTTGGCTGTTTCTTTGGTTGTAATTTAAAATTGATAATGACTAAACAAGATAGAGTCACCTATTCTAGAATCTCTAAAGTCATTGTATAGTACTTTCAAGGGAAAAAATAGAATTATTTCTCTGTAAAACAACCATTATATTTAAACATGAGAATTGAAGAAAGAAAGTTAAACCTATGACTAGGCTTTATTAATTTGCATAAATAATTATGGCCTAATTACTTATTTCTGAAATGCCCTGGACAGACTTACAGCTGGGCTGTAAATAAGGAAGAGTCTGACCGAGTGTGGAAGAGGTAGTTTCATCCAAGGCAGACTCTAATTTTTACTTAAAGTCGGGCCATGTGAAAACTTTTTCAAGTCTTAAAACTTGAAGAGGTTTTGGTACTTTCTTCTTATGTGATGAGAATCAGTTTTAATGATAAAAACAAAAATTTCATATGACCTTCTGATTTTCCTATGATCACATTTTTTCTTCCAGTATCAAATATCAAAAGCTTTCAAAAGACTCCTTGGGGGCCAGGCGCGGTGGCTCACGCCTGTAATCCCAGCACTTTAGGAGGCCGAGGCGGGTGGATCACTAGGTCAGGAGATCGAGACCATCCTGGCTAACATGGTGAAACCCCGTCTCTACTAAAAATACAAAAAACTAGCCGGGCTTGGTGACGGGCGCCTATAGTCCCAGCTATTTGGGAGGCTGAGGCAGGAGAATGGCATGAACCTGGGAGGTGGAGCTTGCAGTGAGCCAAGATCGTGCCACTGTACTCCAGCCTGGGCAATAGAGCAAAACTCTGTCTCAAAAAAAAAAAAAAAAAAAAAAAAAAAAAAACTCCTTGGGGGCACCTTTTGCTCATGCCCTAAGTATGTGTTTATTAGATTATGCAGCACTAAATAAAGACCTTTGCTACAAGTCACAGCAGTGGTCAAACACTCTAGGCAGGTGTTTCAGCACCAAAAGCCAGCTCTTTTTACCAAGGAGGCTTCTACCCCTCTTCTTTCCTTTCATAATGCCAAACCTGTACTGGAGAGTAGAACAGACACCAAGAACGTTACACATTTTTCCTTCAGCCAACAGATCAGCACACTGATCTACCTGCTTGAGATCATGCCCTAGACAGTTCTGAGGGCCCAGAGTAGCCACAGGGCAGACGCGCAGAATAACTATTATTCATATTGCAACCTGCACTCTGTCTTTAATAACTGTGGTTTTTTTGCTAGCCATTTTTCAGGTACCAGCCTTTGGCTAAATTTTATTCTATTTTACTTTGTGCTCTGTGGGACATGGCGAGGGATTGAAAAATAAACAAGAAGCACGCTTTTTCCATCCTGTTGCTTGTGGATGAGCTCAGGATACAGACATGCAAATAATACAGGAGAATGAAGGGATGAGTGAAGACTCAGGATATGGAGAGTATTGTACAGTCTGAGTATGGACATTGTAAACCTCTCCCTGGTAGATTAGAATTTTGGAATTTTTTCAATACCTACTAGGGTACTGGACTCAGAGTAAATATTCAGTACTTGTAGAAGGAGTAAAATTATTATTGCTTTATAAATAGAGTAATATAGTAATGTACCTGTATGCATGATGAAATCTTTAGGACAGGGCCTTATTTTAGAAAAAAAACATATCTTTTAATCTTAGTACCTGGTACATGAAAGATCCGGAATAAATGTTTGCTAAATGAATAAATGAACCCATTTTCTATACTATGGTTGTGTTAGGTAGTCCCCACTGAGTCTAAGGGCTGAAGGTCTGCCAGGATGGAAACAGCAGTTCTTTAATCCTGTTATAGGCTCAGGACCAACTTTATGACAGGCAGCCCCTTTGCTTTCACCACCACTTTGTCTTCTATGAAAAGATTATAAAGTGTAGTGATCCTTGTTAAATTAATCCTTTGAATAACAGTTCAATAGAGTAGATACTGTTAACTCCAATTTGTAGGTTAAAAAAAACTGTATCTTTCATATGATTAAGAATCCTGCAGGAAAGAAACTTAAGCTCTTGTGTTCCAGTTTTCTCATGTATAACCTGGGAATCACAAGACCTCTATCATTAGGATTGTTAAGTGAATTAAAAATTACATTCACAAAGTGCCTAAACACTATCAGATACATTGTTGATGTTCATGAAGAGGTGGGAGTGATGATGGTGGCAGCCAAAACTGGCTAGAAAGTAGAAGCTGGTTGAGTATAGCTGGTTTGAGGAAGTTTGGATAGATGTAGTAGGAGAAGAACTGAGATTATTGGTTGGTACAGGATGAAAAATGTTTATGGAAGCCACAGAAAAAGACTTTTGAGTCATTAGAGCTTCTTTAGTTGCATCTGCTAAGAAAAACTGGGTGGAATTTCTGTTTACTTGTAAGGGAAACCATATTTTATATCAAATATTGGAGAGTTATTATAGGATATTTTAAAAAGAGGTGACATGATACTATTGTTCTTGTTAGAGGTTTCCTTTAAGGCAGTGTAGAGAATTGGGGTGGAAAACTTGGACAGAAATAAGAATAGCCTAGAGAGAGGTAGTAGAATTAGGTATGGAGATATCTTGATACATTTCTAAGAGGTAGGATTGACAGGGTTTCGAGTTTGTTGGGAAATGGAGATAGTTTGAGTATCTAAGATTATCCCCATGTTTCTAGCCAAGGAACAGCATTTGGCAAGCGCTTGGAAGCTGGTTTTAAGAGACTGTCATGATGACATCAATTTTGGACATGTTGAGTTTGAGATGCCTATGAGCTATTTGGTTAGAGATACCTCACTGACTTCCTCATCTTCCCCATCAATCACTGCAACAAGCATTTTTCAGTCTCTCTAGTTAGTGAAATAGTGTATCTCAAAAATGTATGTTCATCCAGACCCTATGAATATGACCTTTTTTGGAAATAGAGTCTCTTTAGGTGCAATCAAGTTAAGATGAAGTCATATTGGATTTGGTTGGGTTTTAAATCCAATGACTGTGTCCTTGAGGGACATTTGGAGACATGGAGACACGGAAAGGTGGACATACACAGGAAACAAGGCCATATGAAGATGGAGGCAGAGACTGGAGTGATGTTGCTTAAAGTCAGGAAATGCCTGGAGTCACTAGAAGATGAAGAGGCAAATAATAATTTTCCCTTAGAGCTTTTAAACGAAGTACGTCCCTGCTGACTCCTTGATTTCAGACTTCGGGCCTCCAGGGCTGTGAGAGAATAAATTGCAGTTGTTTTAAATAGCCAAGAGAATGGTCATTTGTCAAGGCAGCTCTATGAGTATAATACAGCCTCCTTCCTTGCTTTATTTTTCTACATAGCACTTACAGCCATATGATAAACTGTTTACATTTTTTACTTATTTTTTGTTTATTTCTCCTCACTAGAACTTAAGCTCTATGATGATAGAAATTTTTATCTTTTTAGAAAAATTCACTGTTGTATCTGCAATGCTTGCATAGTATGTGGATTAAAGAGAGAAGCAAATCAATGACAAAACTCTCAGGAATATAAATATTTAAATTTAAGGGTGAGTGAAATAAGGGAAGCCCAAAAACAGATAGGCAAAAAGTGGCCACGGATTTGAAAGAGGAAAACTGGGAGGGTATTGTGTCAATAAATCAAGAGAGGGGAGAAATTCAAGGAAGAATAGTCTCCAGTGGCACATGATGTGGAATGATCTAGTAAACTGAGAATAGATATAGAATGTCTTATTAAACTTTAAGAGAGAAATTCATAGGTGAGGTGGCCACCATGCTACATGACATTGGGTTAAAGAACATATTGTTTTGTTTTGATAAAATACAGGAGGAGCTGACTGAATATGTGGGTACGTGTGTTTATGAGGCAGAAAAACATGGACAGGAGGAAATTGGAGGACAAGAAATCCAAGTAAAATTATTTTATAAACTTCAGTTTCACTTTAAAAGTTCACATCAATTATAGCATCACTTCCTAGATTTGCCTTCTATAATTTTTGCTATTTATATAGGAAATATCCTTTTTGTGCATGCTTTCATACTTACTTGAATAAAGTACCTGCTTCTGATCCTTGAGGTGACATAACTTTACCAAAACCTTTTTTCACTTCAATGCACACATGCAAATAGAAGTGTGGAAATATATCACATTGATTGAGAAGAGCCAATGGGTAGAATGGCCAACCATCCATTTTGCTGGAACTTAGGGTTTTTCCAGTACATGGAAGTTTGATAAAATGCCAAGAGACCCTGAACAAACCAGAACGGGTAACCACCCTACTTGTGAACATTATGAAGTAATTTCAATTCAGTACTGGCTAAATTTTTTTCTTTTTTTTTTTTCTTTTTCAGCTAGACGTGGTATCTAAAGTTATGGCAAAAGAAGGAAATGAAGAGTCAAATCCGTATAATTTTAGCTTAAAGTAACAATTGTTTGGACTAATATTTTGAACATTTACTAATGCTGAGTATGCCAGATTTTACTTTGAAATTGTTTTAAAATATAAGAAATTGTGGATAATCACAAATTAAAGTGTGATATACACGAAACCATGTAATGATAGTCCAACTTCTGTATTACCCCTTTGGAAAGCCTTCATAAATTTAACACCTTCTATTGGTAGACTTAGGTGCTACTCTATGGATTTCCACAGTATTCTCATTAACTTAGAACATTTACTTATCAGATTATGTTATAAATATCTATTTACTTGTATGCATCCATGACTAAAATAGGAAATTTTATTTAACAACTTATATGTTTACTAGACATTTCATAAACACTGGTACAATTAGCTTGTTTATACTCTGTATTTTTATTTTTTTTATATATATATTTTTTTTGAGACAGAGTCTCATTCTGTCACCCAGGCTGGAGTGCAATGGCACGATCTCAGCTCACTGCAACCTCTGCCTTCCAGGTTTAGGTGATTTTCCTGCCTCAGCCTCGAAGTAGCTAGGATTACAGTCACCTGCCATCATGCATTGCTAATTTTCATATTTTTAGTAGAAACAGTTTCTCTATGTTGGCCAGGCTGGTCTCGAACTCCTGACCTTAGGTGATCCACCTACCTCAGCCTCCCAAAGTGCTGGGATTGCAGGTGTGAGCCACTGTGCCTGGTCTTCTACTCTGTATTTTTATAAATAGTTTCAATACTTAAGCTATGAGGATTTCTCTAAATTCCAGTGATGCAAACACATAATTTTGAAAGCAAACCCTTCATTTTGTCATATAAGTGAACTATATAATGGCCTGACAATTTTTTTCTCATTTGTTTCTTTATATTAATGTATATTATAGCAAAATAGTTAAAATTTATTTATGTTAAAATCTTTAAAAGCTGAAAGTTGAATCTGTATTTAAGCATATTTTGACAAGTACACTTTTTAAAAATAAATTTCCTTGTGTATATCTGAGGTTTACAAGTTATGGAAAAACTACAGATAGTAAAATGGTTACTATGGTGAATCAAATTAACGTATCTATCATCTCGCATAGTTATCTTTGGGTGGGGGTTGGGGAAAAGCAGTTAAAATCTACTTATTTAACAAAAAGCCTTAACCTAATACAGAAGACTATTATAGTCTACAATATTAGACTATTATAGACTATTAATTATCATCTTCTGTTGTACATTAGACCTCTAGACTTGTTCATCCTATATATCTGCTACTTCATATACTTTGACCTTCATCTCATGTTTTTCCCCACCCACCATCCCTGGGAACCACTTATTATCTATCTCTGCATATTTGACCTTCTTTTTTAAGATTCTACATTAAGTGAAATCATGTAGTACAGTCATGAGCCCCATAATGATGTTTCAATCAATGATAAACTACATATATGATGGTAGTCCCATAAGATTATAATACCACATTTTTACCATACATTTTCTATTTTTAGATAAGTTTACATGCACAAATACTTTCCATTGTGTTACAGTTGTGTACAGTATTCAGTACAGTACAGTAATACACTGTTCAGGTTTGTGTCCTGGGAGTAATAGGCTATACCACATAGACTAGTTGTGTAGTAGGATATACCATTTCGGCTTGTGTAAGTCCACTCTGTGTTGTTCACATGATGACAAAATCAGCAAATGATATTGCGTTTTTCAGAACATATCCTTGTTGTTAAATGATACACGACTCTATTTATCTTACTATCTGGCTTATTTCATTTAGCATAATGTTTTTCAGGTATACCCTGAAAAATATTGTCATCCATGTCATGGCAAATGGCAGGATCGCCTTTTTTTATGGCTGAAGAATATTCAGTGTATGTTTGTGTGTGTGTGTGTGTGTGTCTGTGTGTGTGTGTGTGTGTGTGTGTACCACATTGTCTTTATACATTCATCTGTCAACCCGACTCTTAGGTTGTTTCCATATGTTGACTATTGTGAATAAATGCAATGAGCATGGGAGTGCAGATATCTTTACAAGGTGATGATTTTTATCATCTTTGGTTACCTACTCAGAAGAGGAATTGCTGGGTCAATCCCCAAAAAAGGTATTGTTGGGTCATTGCTGGTCCATTTTTTAATTTCTTTAGGAACCTCCACACTGTTTTCCATAATGACTACACAAATCTAAATTCCCGCCAACAGTGTACTGTATTTCCCTTTTCCCCACACTCTCACCAGCAGTAACCTCTTGTCTTTTTTTTTTTATAATAGCCATCCTAATGGGTGAAGGGTGATATCTCATAGTGGTTTTCATTTGTGTTTCCCTAATGATTAGCAATGTTGTATACCTTTTCATATCCTGTTAGCCATTATTTCTCCTTTAGAGAAAGTTATGTTCAGGTCCCTTGCCTGTTTTTAATCAAGCTGTTTGTTGTTTCTGTTACTGATTTGTAAGTGTTCTTTACAAATGTTGAATATTAGCCTCTTAGGAGATATGCTGTGTGAAAATATATTTCCCAGTCTGTATGTTGCCTTTTTATTTGGTTGATTGTTTCCTTTACTGTGCAGACACTTTGTAGTTTGATGTAGTCCCATTTATTTATTTTTGATTCTGTAGCCTAAGCTTTTGGTGTGATATCCAAAAATCATCTCCAAGGCCAATATCAAGGAATTTTCCCGCTATGTTCTTCTCTAGGAGTTTTATGGTTTCACATCTTACATTTAGGTCTCCTATCTATTTTGAGTCCATTTTTGTATATGGTGCAAGATTAGGGTCCAATTTCATTCTTCTGCATGTTGCAATCCAATTTTCCCAGAATCATTTATTGAAGAAACTATCTTTACTTCAGGATGTCCTGTTGGTACCCTTGTTGAAAATTAGTTAACAGTTTCTGGCTCTCTATATTCTGTTCCGTTGGTCCACATTTTCGTTTTCATGCCATTTATATACTGTTTTTGATTACTATAGCTTTGCAATATAATTTTAATTTAGGAAGTGTGATGCCTCAAGCTTTGTTTTGCTTTCTCATTGTTCCTTTGCCTATTCTGTTTTTATGTGTCTGTGGTTCCATATGAATTTCAAGAATTTTTTTTCTATTTCTGTGAAGCATATCCTTGAAATTTTGATAGAAATTGCATTGAATTTATATATTGCTTTGGTTAATACAGACCTTTTTGCATTGTTAAATTTTTTTATTCATGAACACAGAATATTATTCCATTTATATGTGTCTTCTTCAACTTTTTTATCAATGGTTTATAGTTATCGGTATACAAATATTTCACCTTTATGGTTAAATTTATTTCTAACTATTTTTATGCTTTCATAAATGGGATTTTAAAGCATCTTTTTCAGATATGTTGTTATTAGTGTATAAAAATGCTATTGATTTTTGTATGTTGATTTTGTATCCTGCAAGTTTACTGAATTAATTCATTCCGTCAGTTTTTTTGTGGAATCTTTAGGGTTTTCTACATAAGGGATTATATCATCTGCAAATAGAGATAATTTTACTTTTTCTTCTTTCTGACTTAAATGCTTTTTATTTCTTTCTCTGGTCTGATTGCTGTTGCTAGTACTTCCAATATTATGTGGAATAGAAGTAGCAAATGTGGGCATTCGTGCTTTGCACTGGATCTTAGTGAAAAAGCTTTCAACTGTTTCCCACTGATTATTATGTTAGCTGTGGATTTTTCATAAATCACCTTTATTATATTATGTTGAGAAATTTTCTTTCTATACATAAACTGTTAAGAGTTTTTATCAGGAAAGGATGCTGAACTTTGTCAAATGCTTTTTCTGTGTCGATTGAGAAAATTCTGTGTTTTTTATCTTTCATCCTGTTAATGTTATGTGTCACGTTGTTTCATTCGTGTATGTTAAACCAGCCTTGCATGCTAGGGATAAATCCTATTGGTCATGATGTATAATCTTTTTGATGTGATGTTGAATTTTGTTTGCTAATATTTTATTGAGAATTTTTCCATCAATGTTCATCAGAGATATTGGCCTATAGTTTTCTTTTTTGTGATGTCATTGGCTTAGGGATCAAGGTGATGCTTGCCTTGTAAAATGTGTTTGCAGGTATTTCTTCTATCTCTATTTGTTGGGAGAATTTAAATATTGGTAATACTTCTTTGAATGTTTAGTAGAATTCATTCATGAAGCCATCTTGTCCTGGGCTTTTCTTTGTTGCAAAGTTTTGAATTCATATTTCAATCTCTTAATTTTTATTGGTCTGTTCAAGCTTTCTATTTCTTCCTGATTAAATATTGCACATAATTGTTTATAATAGCCCGTTATAATCATTTTTACTTCTGAAGTTTCCATTGCAATATTTCTACTTTTATTTCTGATTTTATTTATTTGAGTCTTTTTCCTTAGGTAGTTAGGAGTTTGTGAATTTTGTTTACCTATCCATACAACTAATTCTTGGTTTTACTATTTTTAAATGGTTTTTCTGCTCCCTTTTATTTTATTCTAGTCTTTATTATTTTCTTTTTTCCACTAACTTTGGATTTAGTTTGCTCTTCTTTTTTTTAGTTTCTTGAGGAATAATGTTAGGCTATTTGTTTGGAATCTACCTTCTTTTTTAATGTAGGCATTTATTGTTAAAAACTTTTATCCTAGAACTGTTTTTGCTGCATCCCATAGATTTTGATATGTTGTGTTGTCATTTGTTTCAAAATATTTTTTAACTTCCCTTTTGAGTTTTTCTTTAATTTATTGGTCATTCAGGAGCATGTGGTTTAATTTTCATGTATTTGTGGATTTTCCAAGTTCCCCATGTTATTGATTTGTAGTTTCATATCTTGGTAAATCAAGGTAGAATAGGAAGAATAAAATACAAAAAAAAAAGAAACTCTCTTAGAAAATTTGTATTGGTCTGTTTAGATGATCAATGAATAGTCCCAATAAGGATAATATAATTCATAGATTATACGTAGTTTTATAGGTGACATTAAAAATGCCATATATTTTTCATACTCTGAAAAAATGCATTTATTTGAACATATTTATGCCTCTAATTGTTCTTTGTGTCCAATTACACACACAGGCACATATCCATAAAGTAATTTTCTTTTATTCTAGTATTTTCTATCATTCCTCCTAGAATTGAATAAATTAGTCCCATAGAAATAAATCATGTCTTCAAGATTAACAAGCCATAGAAACAATAAGCTTTTTAATATAACAGTGCTTAGACAAAAATAGTGGGATAGATGCTGTTGCATTGTTGTCTGGCTCTAAAAATATACTTAAAAAATCTAGATAAATGTAACATTTATGATAGTGTTACTATTCAGTTGTATACAACATAAACGGTATAAGGACATTATGACTAAACCCGACACATATTTTAATTTAAACTGTACCACATACTGAAAACAAATAGTTAGAATTCAGTCTCAAACCTTACTCCAGAATTTAAAATTCTAGCAAGAAAAAAATATTTTTTGCCTTTTATTTTAATTTTTGGGGGGTAAAGTTACTCCATGAAAGGATTAATGTTGAATCAAGAAAATATCTTTTTACTTTTGATCAACTATTATCACATTTCAAAGAACTGCAAATGTAAGCGAGTATAGTCTTCAAAATATTTTAAGGTAGAGATAAATATCCTTGAATTTTCTAAATATTGTAGTCCTGGCAGCTGCATGCACTATTATAGCTGCAAAGAAAACAGCAATTTAAACATTTTATTCCCACACACTTCTTTTTCTTTTGCCACTCCCTAAAATAATAACTCACTTTCTCAGATAAAGGCCATTTAGCCACATTCCTAAAATAACACCAGCAAGAATATCTTCAGAAAACTACAATAAGGGCAGGGCACGGTGGCTCATGCCTGTAATCCCAGGACTTTGGGAGGCCAAGGTGGGCAGATCACGAGTTCAAGAGTTCGAGACCAGCCTGGCCAATATGGTAAAACCCTGTCTCTACTAAAAATACAAAAATTAGCCAGGTGTGGTGACATGCACCTGTAGTTACAGCTACTCCAGAGGCTAAGTAGGAAGAATCACTTGAACCCAGGAGGTGGAGGTTGCAGTGAGCCGAGATCACACCTGCACTCCAGCCTGGGCGATAGAGCAAGACTCGAGACTCCATCTCAAAAAAAGAACAGAAAGAAAGAAAGAAAACTACAATAAGATTTCATGATACTAATTGTGGATTTTACAATTTCTTGCTTTGTTTAGAGAGGTGTAAAAATTTATTTTTGGCTGTGCAATTATATCCAGTGTTCAAAAACTAAATATTTGAGCAAGAGAAACTAAGTTGAAAGCACAAATACCATATAGTAACAAGAAATCCAAGAGAAGCTTTTCTAAATTCAGTAATGTCCAGGCAGTTCAGTATGTTGGAGTGACTCATGTGGAAACTCAGCTGTAAAAAGCTCCAGTGCCCCACAAGTGTGCCTTAAAGAATCTCAAAACATTCAATTCTGAACTTACAGGATGAATGACTTAAGAAATGAACCTTATAAATGGATTTCTCACTTTACCAAAGAGTTCTGCAGTAGTTGATTTTAAATTGCAAGCTCCAGTACATGCAAAGCACAGAAACACAATATAAACAGCACTTTTCATGAATGCAGCTGAAGTTGTCTTGCAATGTACTAGAGTTTTAAAATCACCTCTGTTCTATCTCTGATGAATACTGTGATAAGCAGCAAAATCAGAAAGGTGGGCAAGCAGATGACATAGTTAATCTATTGTCCAAACTTTCACCTGTTTTTGCCCAGAGAAGGGGAGGGGATAAAGAGTTGCATTCTATTCCTGCACCTCTCACCTGTCAAACTTTCCTTTAGCAAGCATTGCAAAGACCCCAAGAGGCCAGGTGTCTTTTTCAATCAAATGCCCTTAGGCGTTGTGTAGAAGAGCCTTAACGGAGCAGGCCTGAAACAGCTAAACAGATAGGACTGCTTGCAAGGTCGACCATTGTCTGGCATTTGGGAACCTGGATTTCAGGAGGATTCACCTTATTTGCTGTCTGATAAGAGTAATTTGCTGTGTATAAAAAATATGTTTGTATAAAAAATATAATTGATACTGAACATCTGATTTCCTTCTCAGAGTCTCAAATCTTGGGCAGAGAGCACCTATATGAGCAGGCCCCAAAAACAACTTTGGGCACTTTGTCTCTAATGAGCTTTTATCAGGAACAAAATTTCAAGGTGTTGTAAAAATTTGTTGCTGGTAGAATTAAGTGAGTCCTATGTGACTCCACTCGGAGAGAGTTATTGGAAGTCTGTGCTTAACTGTTTCCTCTGAACATCCCCCCATGTGCCTTTTTCCTTTGCTGATTTTGTTTTGTGTCCTCCTGCCACGTAATAATAAATTGTAACCATGTAATAAATCATAGCCATGTAATAAGTCCTAGTGCTACTGGAAAGGGGTCCCAATCCAGACCCCAAGAGAGGGTTCTTGGATGTTGCCCAAGAAAGAATTCAGGGCAAGTCCATAGAGTAATATGAAAGCAAGTTCACTAGGAAAGTAGAGAAATAAAAGAATGGCTACTCTATAGACAGAGCAGCCCCTGAGGGCTGCCGGTTGCCCATTTTTATGGTTATTTCTTGATTATATGCTAAACAAGAGGTGGATTATTTATGCTTCCTGTTTTTAGAACATAGGGCAACTCCCTGATGTTGTCATGGCATTTGTAAACTGTCCTGGCACTGGTGGGAGTGTAGCAGTGAGGACGACTAGAGGTCATTCTCGTCGCCATCTTGGTTTTGGTAGGTTTTAGCTGGCTTCTTTATTGCAAACTGATGAGCAAGTTCTTTATGACTTGTATCTTGTGCTGACCTCCTGTCTTATCTAGTGACTTCAAATGCCCTAACCATCTGGGAATGAAGCCCAGTAGGTTTCAGCCTTATTTTTAGCCAGTTCCTATTTAGGATGGAGTTGCTCTGATTCAAATAGCCAATAGTCATGGATATGACTTGTGAATCCTCATCCAAATACCCTCACCGAGCCGGTATGTGGGACTCCCAACACAGGTAACCTTTGCATATAATGAATTAGCCTCTCTCTTATGCAACAAGCACGGTACTAGCTCTGTTTTATGAGAAAATAGTGATTCAGACCATTTTCACATTTCAAAAAAGATGTTAAAATAATTTAGCAAATCATTTTAACATTTCAAAAGTGCTTTTTTGAATATTTTAAGGCAGAGTAGGCATGGATTCCGGTGTACTGAGTCCATACAAATCTGGGAAGCAGACATTACTAACCCACCTGAAGGTAAAGAAATAGACTTAGAGCATTTATCATGCACTGGTCTTTGTCTCTTACACTGAACTATGAGCTACTAGAAAACATTTTTTCCACTTATGTGTTTCCAGTGTTTAGAGCAGTCCATGGAGTTAAATTAATGAATGAATGCATGTATTAATTTAAAACTTAATTTTGAAGTTTCTAAAAGATGATAAATTGTGGATCTGGGACGCAAACTGATTCCTTTCTAATTCCAAGTTAATGCATTTTATTACCCCAAATTGCTAAGCATTTTGACATATATGCTTACTAATGAGGACATTATAGTATACAGAGGCTTAGAAATTGGCGCAAAGTCATTCGTTCATTCAATATTTATTTTTGACTATGTTCCGGGCTTGTGCTAGATTGTAGGATATAGGTTAAAAAGAAAGAAAAGAGAAAACTTTTATATTGCAATATATTGAAATAGACTCTATTAAAAATATATAAAGGGGAATGAAACTGGAGGATTCTCTGACTACATAAACGTGTACTCTATTATTTGGAAGAAATCATGAGCATCTCAAAGTTCATCTGACACGAAGATCGTGCTTAGGCTTGGTACCACCATTGAGAGGATTTCCATTCTTGGCATTACTGATACATGGAGCTTCTGGTAGTGAGAATGGTATGTGGATTTCTCACACTGAAGCAATGGCCTAGAAATAATAAAACCTAATATGGACTGTTTCATGCTCTCAATCAGATCAAAGTAATTTGGCTCCAAGTGCAAAAGCTTCAAGACTGTTTATCAAGTGGTTAGCATTCAATGTCCCAATAATTCAGGCCACACATACTCGAAATTAATTAGGATGTATCGGTCATTTTAATATATCCCTGAGTCAGAATGACTTCAAATCTAAAATGAGAAAAAAATAAATCATATGTGGTACTCTCTGTATGGGATAGGAGCTAAACAATGAAGAATATGGAGTAAGTCTTTGATCTTGGGTATATGACATGTAGTTGAGTACATGACAAGCCACCACACATATATTGAATATATTGGAGTGTAACTGGAGTCCATTGAACTTTGAAAAAAAAATTTTAATGCAATGTTAAAGTGGAGTGAGTCAGACACTACTTCTTTCCATTCTCTTTTCTTCCCCTAAAGATACAGTAGCCATTTTTGAGCATGAGAAAATAAGTCACAGTTTAACATGACAAACAAGAAGGCTTAAATCGGACCACGTACTTCTGAACTTACTGTTTTGTAGAAATACATGCGTGTTTGCTTAAGTCACCATAGTCCATGGAAAGGTGGAAACAAGTCCTAACTCATACATTGGTGGTTCTCTAGTATATAATCTTTTGCTTCATTCAAAATATTATTCTGAGACTGTCCCACACTAAAGCTATCTTAGAGTCACTATTACAAATTATGAACTATGTATCAATGAGCTTTTTTTGTGATGCATCTATATGGGTGAGTACAATGAAGAAACTAGACACAGTTCCATGCAGAAGATATTGATGATTCAGTATCCACTGCAGATACCTCATTCTCAAGACAGAAAAAAATGACAAGAAAATGGTAGGAATGGTGTGAAAATTTATAAGCTGACACAATAATTGAGTTCATTAAGTGAATTTTAAATTTGTTTCAAATATCATCATGTAGCTAGCCTGCTTATGGTGTTAGCTCAGTGCCAGGTGTGACTTAAAGTGTTTTCTCTTGCAAGAAAATGGAAGAATAGAAATACAACTTGTGACTGTGAAACAAAGACAAACTTTTAGCAAACTCACCAGGATTTCTACATGTAAATGATTCTTGGCCTTTAATATGATGACCTTAAAGAACTATTTTCTGATTTTGGTGACACTGCTGGAGTCTTTTGACAAATCACTCCCTTTGAAATTATCTATTGAGGAAGTTCATAATCCAAAGAGAAAAATCCATCTTTTTTACACTGTTATCTCACACACACGCACACACACACACATGCTCACAAGTTTAACTATAAACTATAAAAAATTGTATTTTTATAAGGTTTTTAGAGACAGTGGAGGGGATATTTTGTACACCAGAAGAACATAACTTGAAACATAAATTCTATAAACAATATTTTTAAAAGCATTTAATGCATTTGAAGAATTCTACATCTTAGGCTGTAGGCATCTTGCAAGAAATATTTCCAAATAGTTTTCTTGGTTGGCTATTCCATATTTTATACTTGAGTACATTATAGTCTCTAAGAACTTTTCTTTATTTATTTTCATGCTCTAATTTTCCAGATAAAGAAACTGAAGTTCAGAGACATTAAGTAAATTTACTTACTGTATTAGTCAGGGTTCTCCAGAGAAATAGAACCAATAGGAGATAGATAGATAGATAGATAGATAGATAGATAGATAGATAGATAGATAGACAGACAGACAGACAGACAGACAGGCAGACGGACAGACAGACAGACAGACACACTATTATGAGGTCTAGAAGTCCCACCATTTGCCATCTGCAAGCTGGCAAACCAGGATAGCCAGTAGTGTAATCACTCCCAGTCTGAAGGCCCACGAACCAGACACTACAATGTCTGGGAGCAGGAGAAGATGGATCTCACAGCTCCAAGAAAGAAATAATTTGCCTTTCCTCTACCTTTTTGTTCTATTGAGGCCCTCAATGGACTGGATGATGCCCACTCACATTAGTGAGGGTGATCTTCTTTACTCAGTCTACTGATAGAAATACTAATCTCTTCCAGTTAACACCCTCACAGATACACCCAGAAGGAACATTTGACTAGCCATCTGAGCATCTCTTAGGCCAGTCAAGTTGACATATAAAGTTAACCATCACAGTTACCAAGGTCCTAAAACTGGTAACAGTCACAAAGCTGGGCTTGGAATATGGGTCTCCTGCATTCAAGTCTACTGTTATTTAACTGATGCTTCTTTTGCCATTTATTTTTGCTCACATCATCTGAAATGAGTTTGAGCAATTATGTATGTATTTGCATATTTTTAATTGAGATAAAAAATGTTTTCATCTTAAGTTTAACTATTATGGTTATGGATGTCATAAATCTAGCATACTGTAAAGACAATAGCCTCATGACAAATATAATAGAGATAGTCTTCATTAATATTCAACTTGTTAACATCACCCACATAGACTTATCAATAATTGTTTTTAGCAATTCAGCAAAGCTTATTCATTATTGCTTTTATTTCTAAAGGATAGAATGTTCTGTGCAGAACCATACACACACAAAAGGATATTATTCATTAGCAATTGAATTTATTTGCAATCACAGTTTTCCATAATTTAAATTCTGCAATTCTATTTTTTAAATTAAATAATGGATATTAAGCATCCACAGCAGATATTTCATAAACGTTCAAATGTGAAATAGCTTTATTCCTACCTATAGCTTTATTTCACTGATTTTGTTTAATAAAAAGTAACATGACATAATAAACAAATAATCTGACAATCCCATGTGACCTTACTCAACTGACTTGACTTCTCTTATCTGCATATCTACCTATTTTACAGAGTTATTGTATGGCTCTTACCAGAAAATATATCTGAAAGTACTGTGAAATTTTAAACACATATTAACAGTTTTCATCAATAATCCATGGTGGATCTCTTTTGATTCAAACACTGCAAATGGCGGCCAAAGTAACCTACATCTCATCCTCCACGTTCTCACTGCATCCTCATCAGCCCTATATTACAAGCTTTTAAACATTGGTGGCACCTTAGAATTCTCTATCTCCAATCCTGTCAGTTTTGCCTCGGGAACACCTCTTGAGTCAGGTGTCTTACTATTTTCCCATCACCAGTACCTTTTCTTGTTTAGTTCTTCATCAACTCTTAACTGGACTGTAGAAACAACCCCTTCTCTAGTATTCCTGTTTCCAGTTCTTTTTGACTCAAATTCCTCCTCTATCCTGTGGCAAAGCTTATCTTTTTTATTTATTTTCTTTTTGTTTTTGAGATGAAGTCTCACTTTGTGGCCAGGCTTGAGTGCAGTGGCGTGACTTGGCTCACTGCAACCTCCACCTCCCAGGTTCAAGCAGTTCTCCTGCCTCAGCCTCCCGAGTAGCTGAGATTACAGGAATGCACCACCACACCTGGCTTACTTTGTATTTTTAGTAAAGACAGGGTTTCATCATATTGGCCAGGCTGGTCTCGAACTCCTGACCTTGTGATCCACCCGCCTCAGCCTCCCAAAGTGCTGGGATTACAGGCGTGAGCTACCGCGCCTGGCCCCAAGCTTATCTTTTTTAAAATGCAAGTGGATCATTGTCATTCTCACTCACTCTGCATCGTCCACAGGGATCACTTGGCTTCTCCATGTATTGTGCATGTCTCATAAAAACATGACTAGACAAAAGTCCAGTCTGCAACCCTGCCTCTCCCCACTGTGTATCTTTTGCCCCAGTTACCTTAAATTTCATATGGTTCCACAATATTCCTTTTCATGATTGTGAGCCTGTGCTGTTATCCTCTCCTTGCAGAATGTTCCTAATGTGTCTGGGTTGCGTAAAGATGGAAATTAAAGGCTTTCAAGATGAGAAGTACTGTACTTTACAATGATTATTAATGTTATTATACAAATTTTAATCATTTCAAAATCTTAGCACAGATATACAATGACAATTAATTTTTTCCTAGTCCATATCTGCAGGGCTGTCCAGGAATTGTTCAGTGAGTCATTTAGCCTACAAGAATTAAAGAATCACGTGAAATGAATGGTTTTAAAACTGAATAACTTTGGCAAAATAGAAAATTTAAATAGATTTCTCCCTCATATCTCTTAGAAATTGCGTCTAATTGCATATAATTTGATATTATAAATTTCAATATATGAAAATTACATTCTGAAATAATTACTTAAGAATGGTGTAATAATACTGTAATTTAAATTTTGTATACTTGTCTCATTTCAAATGGCCTAGAGCCATTCAATAAACATTACCATAGTCAAAATAAGTAGCGAGTAGGTCCTCTTCAGACTTCAAAGCAAGACCCAGAAAGAGAAGAGGATTCTAATTACCAATGTAGGGTTATGTGTTAGCCAGAAATTGGGTTTCTGAGGCCAGTTCCACTAAAGTTTGATGGTAAGTAAATGGATTCAGAGATAATAATAAAGCTTTAAAGAAATACATTTATTGAGCACCTTCCATGTACCAGCTGCTTTCTCATTTGACCCCCCCCCAAACAATATTAAAACATACATATTTATCTTTTTTTTTTTTTTTTGAGACGGAGTCTCACTTTGTTGCCCAGGCTGGAGTGCAGTGGTGCCATCTCCGCTCAGGGCAAGCTCCGCCTCCCGTGTTCACGCCATTCTCCTGCCTCAGCCTCCTGAGTTGCTGGGACTACAGGTGCCCGCCACCGCGCCCAGCTAATTTTTTTGTATTTTTAGTAGAGATGGGGTTTCATCATGTTGCCAGGATGGTCTTGATATCCTGACCTTGGGATCTGCCCGCCTCGGCCTCCCAAAGTGCTGGGATTACAGGCGTGAGCCACTGCGCCCGGTCTATCTTTTTTTTTTTAATGTGGAAAAAATGAGAGTAAGAAGAGAGAAAGGACTCTTCCACTAACAAACTGCCCAAAGGCAGCCGAGCAAGGACTCATCCATCATCCACACACATTCGTGGAATACCTTTCAGTGCTCCTGGTTCAATAATAAGAGCCTGGAATGCAAATGAGAACACGAGAGCCTCTGCTCTCCAAGGGCTAATGTCTACTAGATTGAAACTCAGGTCTGCCTGACCCCTTTTCACTGAAACACACTGAATAAGGCATGTCAAGTTGTAAAACATGATATACCTGTTGCTGTTATGTTTATAACTATTATAATCTTTTCCTCTCACATCAGCCCTGCTAATAATCCTAATCACTCTAACTTTCTGTATCATTTTATGTAAAAAACAAGAAAAGAAAATAGGTGAAAAGAAAATAGGTTATTCTTACCATTGGGCCTTTATACCTGGATGCCTTGCCTAAAGGCCCCTTTGGTATGTTAGCACCTTAGCAAAAGGGAGCTTTAGTCTGCAATACCTGTGCCCAGATTATATCTTACTTACAGTTGGCCTACTTGCCATTGACATTTTTGCTCACAGATTTGGTTTTCCTAACTCTCTAGACTTCCCTTGTGGATTTTTGGATTGAGTCTGGACTCAGTTATACAGGCCCTGATTTTGATGTAAAGTGCATTCCTGGGTAATAGACCACCTCCTCCATTTCTAAACCCATGATGTATTACACAGGGAGGAGAGGAAAGGAGAAGAGGGCAGGGTGAGACCACTCTTGCTGCAGGCTCCAGGAAGATAGGAAACATGGTTGTCTTGTTCACTGCCGAATTCCAGTTCCTAGTACGGCATCTGGAATCCAGTAGGAATTTCTTAATTATGTGTTGAGAGAGCAAGGAGAACCATGGAGAGTTCCTGTGATTATGGAGTACTCTTCATCTTCTCAGAGGAAATAAAATGAAAAGCCCATAAAAGGTATTAAAAGAGAAAAAAGATATGCCTGGTTTGACATTAATCCACACCATCTAGACTTGGATCTGCTCCTGTATCTAGTACCCATGACTTCTTTTAATACTGGAGAAACCAATTATTATCAAGTATGTGAAGAGTTCTTCATCTATACTTAAAATAAAGAGGAATATGGACCTAGAGTGCAAAACAGGAGTAAGATGTTGAATAGCTTCCCAGTGGAGAGGTTGTGAGGCCCTAGAATATTTTACAGAGAAAGCTCTGTGAGATTAACACCTCATCTGTTTGACGGTTTAGCAGAGTAGTCCTGTCTGGAGGAAACAGCAGAGATGAGCTTGTTTCACATTCCGTCCAACTCTGCAATGTATTGATTTTGAATCATTCATCCCATTGTAAGTAATTCACAAAGAAGAAAAATTCCACCAGAAGAGTTTCAGTACTTTGGCCTTTAATAACGCTCAAAACTTTTCTTGGAAAGGAGGAAAAATCAAATGAAAAGGTCTTACCTGCAAAAAGTTAGAGCTGTGTCATGTGAAAATTAGCTCCAATCCTGGGGAAGGCCAAGTTGGACACGTTAAAACAAAAGGTCTGCAACATGGCGATCTCTTCCACATACCTGTCGTTATTGGGTTTTACTCAAATGTGTTCGCTAGCTGACTAGAAGAGGCTTTCACAGAAGAATCATACTTTATCTCTGCCTCCTGATACAGGCATTGCAGCCTCGGCCTCCCAAAGTGCTGGGATTACAGGCATGAGCCACCACACCTGGCCAGATTTGTTTCTCAAGAGTAACCTACTCAGCCCTGAGATGTCAGCTTAGACTGTGCTTTCAATCTTTTTTCAGTGTCTCAGTCCTGGCCCATTTTTTAAAAAAATTTTTCTCAAAAATCTTATTTACTTTCGTTCAGGACATTGTCTCATTTGAGGTTATGGAATGATTAATGTGAATGAGGTACCCACCTTTGCTAGGCCATAAGCTTCCTGAGGGCAGGACCACGTCTGGTCTTGCTCGCTATCCCATTTTAGGGTGAAGCAGTTTAGCATGGAGATGCTTGACAGACATTTCGTAAAACAGAGAAATTTAAATAACTACATGTGTGACCCCTGTAGGGAAAAGAGTTGAAGTAAGAGTCATTAAAAAAATATAAATCATGGCCGGGTGGGGTGGTTCATGCCTGTAATCCCAGCACTTTTGGAGGCTGAGGTAGGTGGATAACAAGTTCAGGACTATCCTGACCAACATGGGGAAACCTCCTTTCTACTAAAAATACAAAAATTAGCTGGGCGTGGTGGTGGGTGCCTGTAATCCCAGCTACTTGGAAGGCTGAGGCAGGAGAATAGCTTGAACCAGGGAGTCAGAGGTTGCAGTGAGCCGAGATTGCGCCACCGCACTCCAGCCTGGCAACAGAGCGAGACCCCATCTCAATTTTTTATATATATATATATATATATATATATATATATATATATATATATATATATATATATAAACATAAGATGGTCAATGGTGGAAGAACCAAAAAAGAAAAAAAAATGAAAGGGAAAGGACAGGAGGGGAGGTAAGGAAAAATAAAATGAGTGTGACCACAATTAAATTAACTGGGATTAAGCTAAAACAGTTTAGTTTAGGACTTTGGAGAAGCTAATCATATAACAGGTTATTAGAAAAATGTTCCTCCATTATGGGTTTGGCTTAACTGTTGCTGCAAAAGAGTTAAGACTGAAAACAAATGGCTTTGATAGCTGAACAGCCAAGCTTTCTGTGAGCAAAACTGCCCGGGGGAGGGAAAAAGATTTTTGCAATTTTAAACTAGATTTCTGTTTAGCTAACAGAAGCTACATCCATCCAGAACGTGCTGTGATTATAAGTATTATTATTTCTGATTTTTTGAGTGGATGCTAAGGGCTACCAATTAAAATGAACTTCTAAAATCTCTTGAACCTCATGTGTTCGTGGAAAATTCATTTCCCCTTCCCACTGTTTCACTCCTCTATTTCATAATGGTACTATTTTTTCTCCTAGATTGCACACAGAAACCACACATATATTTTCTATTAGTGCATAAAGCTACTGAAAATCTCACGAGAAAAATAGGCCACATCACCACAATTTTACAGGATGAGGCAAGTGCACCATAACAACTACAAAGAGGTAAACACTTCTAAAAAGCCACTCTGAGGTTACGTGGGCAGGAAATGTGGATGGAGGTCAGAGAAGAGAGCTCTTTGGGGCAGAAATCATAGAGAGAACCTGAGAGAGTTAGGGGTCATTTTATAAGAGAGGAGATTGTGAGTGAAGGTGGACAGAGCTGATTGTGGTATGACCACAAAGTAACTTGAAGGACTGTAGGAGGTAGAGGAACATGGAAAATTGAACTAATTCATTTTTTTTTCTCTGAAGCTGTCTGCTTCAGGAATAAACTCAAAAATATACATTTTGGGGCATCATAAAATTTATTCCCCTTTTCCAGCCATATGGGAAAAGAATGAAAAATGGGAGAGTGTAAGAATGCAGTTTGAAAAGACCTTTCAACTCCAATGTGCCCCAAGGCCTTTTTTGTTTGTTTGTTTTTGTTTTCTGGCATTAAAGCAACATTTAATCTCATTGATTGCTTGCAATGTTAAACTGAGGGAAAGCTCTTTATCATTTTTCTGTGTAAAGAAGATAAAATTAGAGTGATGTTGTCAAATATTCCAAATATTGTATCTATAATCATAAAACATTTCTTCACTGACTAGTAGATCAAATACTATTGCTTCATTTATTATGTGTGTATATATACTTATATATATACATATAAGGTGTATGTATTTTCTTCCTTGTTTCACATTAGACAACATCAAACCCTTGATTGAAGAAAGAAGGAAATTCAGTATGTCCTAGAGTGGCTTGAAGCTAACGTTAGTAGATTATTGTTATAGAAAAACCTAGTGACTCTATAGGCATTTTCTTTATTTTGCAGAACAAAATTAATATGTTGTATTAATCGAAATATTTTAATAGATTGCTTGTAAAGCTACACATATCCAAAAAATTATCTTTTAGTTACTTTTGCTGAGTCTGAGTATATGTCACCCAAGGAAAATATTTTGTGGTTTTAATTTTCTTTCTGGAACTCATCCTCCCTAAAAAAAAGCAATGAGCCACTTTCTCATCTTGCTTTGCACTCCTGCTGAGTAGATGTGAGGGTGAACTTCAAAAAGTATTGCTTACAGCTCAGTTGCCAGGGCTGGCATATAGGACAAGAAGCTGAACTCATATGAGTATAATATTTTATTTCCTGGAGTACGTAAGAGAAATGTTCATGTAGAGAATAAATAGCGTTTGTTGGCGCTTTGAAAAATATATGTCATGCTAGAAGATTATAAACTGATGAGTAAAACAGTCATTTGGAGAGAGAAAACTTCAGGATAGGGAACACAAGCAATGATAGAATTTTTTTTTTTCTTCTTAGACTCTCTTCCTGCAAGGATGTGTAAGCATTCTTTCAGGCATCCAAAAAATCTAAGTCTTTTCACAGAACTATTGTCTCTCAGAGCTTTCTATTAATTTCCAAAGACCCTAGTGCAAAGGCAGGTTTCTTTCCTTCTGTGGTCATTGGAGCAAATGTATTTTAGAAGAAGCAGATTGCAACATTCTTGGTACGTTTTCAACTAATTAGGGTTCGGATCCTTGGTAAGATCTGAACCCACCATGTTGTTTATTTCTATACTGTTTGGCCAAAGATATCATTACCAGAATATAGTTGAGTTGCTGAGCCTGAAGAGGCACGAGTGACTTCAATTAGACCCTGGGACCAGCCATTCAAAAACAACACATCTCTAAGTGCCTATGGTGATAGACAGTAGGGTACAATGCTGGAGAGACATACCAAATAATAATTATAATTATTTTAGTGTGGGCAGCTATATAATAAAATATCATAAACTGAGTGGCTTATAAACAACAGAAATTTATTTCCCACAGTTCTGAAAGCTGGGAAGTCCCAAATTAAGGAACTGGTAGATTTGGTGTCTGGTGAGGGCCATTTTCTTGATGCATTTTCACATGCAGAAGGGATGCGGGAGCTCTCTGGGTCTCTTTTATGAGAGCACTTATGGCATTTATGAGGACTCCATCCTCATGACCTAATCACCTACCAAAGTCCCTACCTCCTAATACCATCACCTTGGGGTTAGGGTTTTAACATACAAATTTTAGGGGAATGTTTATAGCAATCATAATAATAGATAGAACAATTGCTTTAATGGTAATAGCACATTTATTAAGTACTTATTGAATGTCTGGTACTGTTTCTTTTCTTTTTTTTTTTCTTTTTGAGACAGAGTTTCGCTCTTATTGCCCAAGCTGGAGTGCAATGGTGCAATCTTGGCTGACTGCAACCTCCTCCTCCCGGGTTCAAGCAATTCTCCTGCCTCAGCCTCCCCAGTAGCTGGGATTACAGGCACCCACCACCACACCTGGCTAATTTTTTGTATTTTTAGTAGAAACGGAGTTTCACCATGGTAGCCAGGCTGGTCTCAAACTCCTGACCTCAGGTGATCTGCCCACCTTGGCCTCCCAAAGTGCTGGGATTACAGGCATGAGCCACCGCGCCTGGCCATGCCTGGTACTGTTTCAAGTGCTTTGCAATATTGATTCAGATAATTTTCAAAACAACCCTATGAGTGAGGTATATTATTATCCCATTTACAGATGAGGAAGTTGAGGCCCAGTGCGATTAAATAATTTGCTCACAATTGGTCAGCTACAGAGGAATTTTAAGAAGGCATTCATTCTGTCCAGCTGCTTAACCACTGCACTAAATCTCCTAGAACTGTGAGCTGCAGTAGTGTAATTGGAGAAGGAGTGCTGGGAGTGGCCTTAGAAATGAGGAAATTTTGCCTAGAGAACCTAATAGATAAGCTGAATTTATTTTTAAATTGAGATATAATTCACATAACATAAATTTTACTATTTTAAAATGTACAATCCGGTGTTTTTTAGTATATTCACAAGGTTGTGAAATCATTACCGCTAGCTAATTCTAGAACATTTTTATCACCCCAAAAGAAACCCCATTCCCATTAGCAGTCACTTGCTATTCCCTCTTTCTCTCAGTTCCTGGCTAACACTCATCAACTTTCTATCTTTATGGATTTTCCTAACCTGGACACTTCATATAAATGGAATTCTGAAATGTGTGGCATTTTGAGTCGGGCTTCTTTTTTATTTTATTTTTTTGGTACATTGTTTTCAAGATCCACCTCTGTTGCAGCACATATCGCTATTCATTCTTTTTTTGGCTGAAAAAAACCACCTTTTGTTTATTCATTTATCAGTTAATGGACATTGTGGTTGTTTCCACATTTTGGCTACTGTGAATAATGCTGCTGTGAACATCTGTATGCAAGTTTTGGTGGGAACATATATTTTCACTGTTCTTCAGGATATACCTAGGATTGAAATGTCAGGGTCATATGGTAACTCTATGTTTAACATTTTTAGTAACTTCCAAAATGTTTTCAAAAAAGGCCGCACCATTTTCCATTCTCACCAGCAGTAATGAGAGTTCTAATATCTTCACATCTTTACCCACACAAATTATTGTCCTCCTTTTTTATTATAGCCTTACCCATGAGTATGAAATGGTCTCTTGTGGTTTTGATTTCAATTTTCCTAATGACTAATGATTTTGAGCATCCTTATAGGTGCTTATTGGCCATTTGCATATCTTCTTTGGATAAACCTATTCAAATTTCTTTGTATTTTTAAAATTAGGTTATTTGTCTTTTTATTGTTGAGATGTAACAGTTTTCTATATATTTTGGATACTAAATTCCTACCAGACATATGATTTGCAAAAATATTCTCCCATTCTGTGGGTTGTCTTTTCACTTTCTTGATGGTGTCCTTTGAAGCACAGAAGTTTTAAATTTTTTCGATGTTCAATTTATTTGTTTGTTTGATTGGTTGCTTGCTTACTTATGCTTTAGTTGTTATATATAAAAAACCTAGTTGTTATATTACAGGTGTGAGCCACTGCACCCAGCCTATAAATGAATTTCTTTAGGTTTCATTTTTGAATTATTCATTGCAAGCACATAGAAATGAATTTATTTTTGCATATTGATCTTGTATCCTAAAACTTGCTGAATTCATTTTTTTTATCTCTAATTTTTTTGTGTGTGGCTCTCAGGATTTTCTACATACAAGATTATGTCATTTGCAAATAAAGATAATTTTGCTTCTTCCTTTTTAATCTGGATAAATCTGAGTTTTAAAAACATATCTGTTAATAGAACTTAACCTGAAGGATAAGCAGAGGAGTAATTCTAGTCAGAGCCCCAGAAATGTAAAATAATTTGCCTTCTTGTAACCATACTAGTGCAAGATTATGAAGGCCTTACTTTGGGGAAGTATGTGGCAAAAAATGAGAATTGCAAAGTAAACAAGGGGCGAAATTAGAGAGGACCTTATCACTAAGCATAGTTGTACTGAGGAAGCATTGATGCATTGTGAGCTGGATTAAAAAGTGATCAGATTATTGCTTCAGAAATTTCAGTGTGGTATCCACATGGACAATTATTTGAAGGCAAAAATTCCTCTATAATGATTCCAAGTTTTCTGGTTTCTGCAACCTGAGGGATAATAGAGTCATTCAAAAATCTGTTTGACGGACTTGTAAACTTGTTTATAAATTACTTGGAATAAAAAATGTTAGAATGTATTTTCTGGGTTTAAAATAGAGTGTGAATCCAATGAGTGAAGGCCATTTCTACACTGACTTATTTATAACAGCGAAAAGGAATAGCCTGGGGAGTAAACCCCCAGTTAATCCCTGCCAACCTAGGTCATCAAGATGTCAGGAAGACGGTAGAACAATGCAATTTAGCCTTACTGCACTCATCTTTTAAAATGAATAATGGGATCAGAAAATATTAAAGTTGCAAAAACTATTACCAGAAATTTACCCACCCTTTTCTCCTTTGTATATAATCTTTGAAAATTAATTTAACCCATCTCAAGCCACTAGACATGGTACAGTAAAGCCAATCTATTTCTACTCACACTTTATTAGGGTTCCTTCTGTTATATAAAATTTGTAAGCATGGTTCTTAAATAATGAACCATGAAAACTGAACACTATGGAGGAAGTAAATGCTGTAAGCAAACACAGTTCACACGACAGTAAACTGGGCACTTATTGAATAATATTCATAATGGTCATCTTGCTACATTGTAATGTTGGTCATATAAAATAAGGTCATTTCTACAGACAAGAGTAATTTGTAATTGTCAGAGTCAGGCAAGTTATTTCCTTGTTTAGTAAGATGAAAGGATAGCCCTGTAAGAAACAGACTATTCAGCTAAAACAAACTAGATTTGTTTCACTTTTCTCATAATCTGTCTGATTATGGTTTCTCGTATGTTAGAAATATCCATTCCACTGGAGTCTATTTTTTCTCTTTTTAGGTAAAAATCTTCAATGTGAGTTTCCCAGATTATTAAAGGTGAAGATATCCCTTTTTTTAATATGTGGGGATAAAAATGAAGTTCTTATGTTAAAGGAGGAGGAAAAGCTTCCATTAATAACCAGGTCCAAAGACTGCCTCTAGGAGCTGTGTCACACTCAAAGGGGCATAACAGGGCTAGAGGATCTAGGCAAAACCAAGCGTAACTATATCTTCAGTGCAATGCCATCAGATTGCTTTACAAACACTAAGAAGAGGGAAGTTTCATTGGAGATAATTATGTTGGAACAGAGTTTAACATGGGGATGGATAACCTTGGTAAGACATTGTACATTTCAGTGAATCAGAGGCTGCCGTGAAAGTACTGAACTCCTGGACAAAAGGACCAGGGAGATGTTAGAATTTACAAAAGGGAAAAAGAACTAAAAGCTTTCTCCGAAATTTCTGTTAGGCTCATTCTGCTTCATTTCTTCTTTGAAACATAGATTATGATCACTATTCTTGCCATATTCAGCCCCATGTTTCACTTTCCTCATCCTGGAGTGGTGTTGAAGGAGGCTAGGCGGAAGACAAAGGAAAAAGTGAACTAGGCACAGTGTGATAGATCTGTTGGGTAATGATGCTTGAGAGGGCGTAATTGTACTTGGCCATGTACTGTTGACAAAGGTGTACGTTATTATTAAAAGCTTCCTCCCCTTCAAGTAACAGATACACACACACACACGCACACACACATGCACACACACATACAGACACACAAATAATCACACACAAAAATTCCTTCCCTCTTTAAAAAAAAAAAATAAGTCTTCTGAGTGCTAGATTTACTACTCTAAAGTGAAGTGAGCCAGTAGGAGAAATCCAAGCTAATTTAGAATGAAGAAAATCATTATTATAGCAAAACATTCTAAAAAGATACGCATCAGGTCTGGATCCCAGTGGTATTAAGAAAAATGTATCTATTAAGAATATTTTGGGGTTACAGTGATCGAAAAACTGCCTAGTGGCTGCTTAAACCTATAGAAATTTATTTTCCTCACTTAATGAGAAGACTAGAAATAAGTTTTTGTTCACATTGATTTAGCGGCTCAGTGATATTGGTGCTGGCAGCTGTGGGAATCCTTTGGCCTTTCCCTTAAGGCTGTAAGATAAATGCAGTGGCTCAATTGCACCTGCTCTCTAGACAAGTAAGAGAGAAGGATGTACTAGTCATGACTGTCATCACAAAAGCACAAGCCTTCACCCATCCATGAAAAAAAATGAAATAGACATTGGTAAGTGTCTCATTGTATCACCTCACCAGTCCTGAATAGAAAGAAGACAGAGAAGTGAGTATTAACTTTTTTCAATCTTTATAGTGCAGGCAGGCATAAAAAAATAAGGTTGGGATAGGTAGGTCTTAATGTGTCCAAAGTAATGTGTCCCAAACAGCAGAAATGACTGAGGGGAACATGTGAGCATGACTGCTTCTCTCATAGTGGGCTCCAAGCTCCCTAATGGAAGCATTCACTGGGTGCTTTGGGGGATGATAGTCTGTTCTCTGTGTGGCCTTACATAAGCAATGCAGTCGACAGTTGTGTGTGTTATAAAATCTCAAGATGCTGGGGTAATGGGCAAGAGAGATATGCATAGCCATTTTCATCATTAACTGGATGTCTAATGATGGGAAGCGTGGTGCACTGAGTGACAAGGGCCATACATTTCTTGTATATAACATCACCCACTCTAATATGCTCTATGAAATAGCACTCTATGGAAAACAGTGAAGAAAGCAGAAAAACACAAAAGTAAAGTAACAAAAAAATTAAAAACTCCTGCATTCCAAAGGCAACCACTAGTAACAATTTCATATATGCTTTTCTAGTCTATTCAATAAGCAAACCATTTGTAGCCTACTTTTTAGCTTAGCAGATCTAGAGCATATTCAGAGGTCGATATTTATTCCTCTGTAACAGATTATGTAATGGCTGCATAATCCTTCTATCATCTAAAGTTACCATAATGAATTTGACCAATCCCTATTGGAGGACGTGAGGTTGTTTCCACTTGCCAATTGTCACAGTTTACTGTGGTTAAAGTTGTTATCCTCAATAATAACAATAAGTAATATTTACGAGCTACTTACTAAGCAATGAGCACTGAGTAAATAAAGCACTTTTCATGAATTATGTCATTTAACCTCTCAAAGAACTAAATGAGACAAGTACTATTATTATCCTTGCTCTGTCTGTGAGGAAACTGAGCCTTAGCAGCATAAGTAGTGTGCCCAAGCCATGCAACTCTATATCAAGTTCTACAAATAACAGCTATTACAACTATGGTCATCTCTGCACAGTAACAGGGATATCAGGGGAAACATCACTGAGTAGATGTCACTAGAACCTGGTCTCTGTCGCAAAATAATGCCTGACCTGTTCTCTTTTGAAAATGGCATATTAAAGCTTGCTCAATATGAATTTTATTCCATCTATTTTAGAGGAATTTTCACCAGCTTTACAATAAGTGGGTATTACAGGATGGCTTCAAGGCGTAAAGAAACAAATCCAAATGAATTTTCAGCATAGTTAATAGTGTAAGATGTGTGTAATGACAATCGTTAGTATTTAAGCTATTAGCCTTTCAAAAAGACTGACGAGGCCGGGTGCGGTGGTTCACGCCTGTAATCCCACTTTGGGAGGCTGAGGCAGGCGGATCACGAGGTCAGGAGTTCGAGACCAGCCTGACCAACATGTTGAAGCCCTGCCTCTAGTGAAAATACAAAAATTAGCTGGGCATGGTGGTGTGCACCTGTAATCCCAGCTACTCAGGAGGCTGAGGCAGGAGAATCGCTTGAACCCAGGAGGCGGAAGTTGCAGTGAGCCGAGATGGCGCCATTGCACTCTAGCCTGGGCCACAGAGCGAGACTCTGTCTCAAAAAAAAAAAGAGGATGATGACAGGCTCTGCAATAGAGATAGGAGGACAGGTACATGAAATTTGGTTAATTAGATTAATACCTCAAGTTGGTACACAGGGACATTACAATAATGTGCAGTATTCTGGCTCAGGAATCTCTTTTATCAGAATAGGTTGTTATGATTAAATGTCCATAAGGAATTAGCTAAAAAAAACTTGACGATTAATAATAGTTCAGTTGTTCAAGAAAATTTGATATCATGCGGGCGTCTGTAGTCCCAGCTACTCCGGAGACTGAGGAAGCAGAATGGCGTGAACCCGGGAGGTGGAGCTTGCAGTGAGCCGAGATCGCACCACTGCACTCCAGCCTGGGTGACAGAGCAAGACTCCGTCTCAAAGAAAAAAAAAAAAAAATTTACATTTCTAACAACAGCACACAAATCAAAAAAATCAAAGTAAATAATCAGTCATATCTTGAAATTATCCAACTACCAATCTCTCCTAAGTTCTCAATGAATGTGCTTTTTAACAATTTATTTCCTACCTGAAGTTGTCAATAGCAGTTTACTCAAAAAAAACTATGTCTGTTAATTGCCACTGTGGTTATATGTAATACCTCCATGATATTTTTAGTTTTG
Source organism: Gorilla gorilla gorilla (assembly GCF_029281585.2). NCBI lineage: Eukaryota > Metazoa > Chordata > Mammalia > Primates > Hominidae > Gorilla > Gorilla gorilla. The sequence continues at coordinate 29,100,600 of NC_073227.2, read as the reverse complement.
AATATGTTTTGATATTTATTATTTCATTTGATTTTTTATAATCCCATGAGATAGGTAGATTATCTGTCTACATTTTATAGAAATTTAAACAGATAACTTTAATAACTGAACCAAAGTTGCAAATCTAGCAATTAACAGTAGCAGAGTTAGAGCTTCTAAATTTCTAGACAAAACTCTTACATTAATATATATTAGTTGACCCCAAAAACACATATGAAGGATCCTCTTAATTTCCAAAACACCGTAATAAATTTCCTCAGTTCTAACCTGTGTTAACATTTAAAGCTCAGTTTCCATTATCATAAACCTCAAGGGTCAAGTTATTTTTTGTGGTGCTGGAATTTTGTTATTATTTGTCTGTCTTTTGACATAAAGGGGTCATGACTACTGAGGTAGCATCATTTTCTTACCAAGGACTACACACATATACTCTCATTAAGCCAAATATGTATCGTGTGTCTACTGTGTGGCAGAAACTGTTCTATATGCTGAAGATTCAACAATAAACACATCAGAACAATGTGTTCTCATGGAGTTTCTAAAACTTAACTCAGTGCCCCCAACCTTACAAATCCTACTTGTCTTTCACCTTTCTCTGTCTCTATTGAATGGTTCCTTCCTCATTCTTTCCAGATACTCAGTTCAGAAACATTTAAATTATCCTTCTTCATTCCATACATCCATGAAGTCTCACTGCAATATGCAATGGCAAGGGTCTAAAGCTGGAATGGAAGGTTGTGTAGGTTTTCTATAGGAAGGGGAACAGACAGAAAAGTAGAGAGCATAAAGGGTATATTGGCTCTAATGTGCAAAATATGTTTAGGAGGTGAAAAATAGCCCTTTGTGAATTCAAGGATAGGGACATTTGAGGAGGTGGGTAAGGTCTAAATACTAAATGTTATACAAAGGAATTTGGACTTTATCTGGAAGGCAAGGGGGAGCAAATGAAAGTTTTGACTGCTCTCTCTTGTATCTCTTATGTCTAGTGGAGTTCCTGGCAAGGCAGACATGGCAGAAACGTGTTGCCTGAATTAGTGAAGGACTGTGGGCTTTTTCATTAGAAATAGGCTTTAGACAGACTGCTCTCATGGAAGGGTGAGACATAGATGAATCTGCATAACCAGTTATAATACTATTGTAATAATTCAGTGCAGACCAGGTAAGGGACTGATAAGGGAGGGGGCACATGGATCTTCAGATGACCAGAAGAACCTTAACATGTTTCACTAGCCAACAGCTCAGCAGCAATGTTAAAAAGCAGCTGCGTAGGCACAGCTGATAGTGATTTGCCCCATCAAGAGTCAGCAGACATTTATTAAAATCCCCCTGTTGGGAGGCTGCCCGACAAGAAAGAGAGAAAGAGAAAGAGAGAAAAAGAGAGAAAGAAAAGAAAGGAAGAAAGGAGGGAAGGGAGGGAGGGAGGGAAGAAGGAAGAGAAGGGGAAGGGGAAGGGGAAAGGAAAGAAGAAGGGGAAATTGACCCGTTAGTGGTGGAATTGTGTCCCTCAAAATTTGTATGTTGAAGTTCTAAACCCCAGTACCTCAGAATGCGACTATATTTGGTGATGAGGCCTTTAAAGAGGTGGTGAACAAAATGCGAATTTAATTAAGCTTTAACTGTTTTTTTTCCCTATACCTTGATTAGAAAATATTCAACTACTAGGCCAGGGATGGTGGCTCACAGCTGTAATCCCAGCTCTTTGGGAGGCCAAGGCGGGCAGATCATGACATCAGGAGTTTGAGACCAGCCCAGCCAATACAGTGAAACCCCATCTCTACTTTGAAAAAAAAAAAAAAAAAAAAAAAAGCACAAAACTTAGCCGGGCATTGTGGCAAGTGTCTGTAGTCCCAGCTACTCGGGAAGCTGAGGCAGGAGAATCACTTGACACTGGGAGGCAGAGGTTGCAGTGAGCCGAGATTGCACCACTGCACTCCAACCTGGGCAGCAGAGCAAGACTCCATCTCAAAAAAAAAAAAAAAAAGAAAGAAAGAAAGAAAGAAAACATTCAACTACTTGTGTAATATTAAATACCAATAATATTTTAAATTTTATGAAATGCATGCATGGGAACTCTTGATTCGAATTAGATTTTCTTTCAGTCTAAACCAATCTGTGAGGCTGTGATTTTACTCATTAAAGTTAAAATAAGGTCATTAGGGTGAAACCCTAATTCAGTATGGCTGGTTTCCTTATAAAAAGAGAAAAAGACACCAGGGAGACACTAGCACAGAGAAAAGGGCATGTGAGGTCAGTGAGAAGGTGCTCATCTATATAAGACAAAAAGAGAGGCCTTGAAAGTAACCAAACCTGCTGACACCTACATCTTGGATGTCCAGCCTCCAGAACCGTGAGATAAATTTCTGTTGTTTAAGCCACCTGGTCTGTGGTATTTTATTAGAGCAGCCCTAGCAACGTAACATACTTCCTATATGCAAAATGTCATTTCATCAAGCAGAACGTTTTTCCTTTTAAGTTCTAATAACATCATCTAATGTCTTGGAACTGGGCTGAAAAAACTGCCTCTCTTAAATGCTTTTTTCCAAAACTACTCTAGTCTTGATCCTATTCCTACTCCCATGCCTCATCCTCTTCCTCCTCCTCCTTCTCCTAAAAACACCTTCTGACTACTGTTTCTTTACTGCTACATCCTCAGATGACCAAGGATAAACACGAGTAAAATTGTTACCTCATAGATTGGTTTAGACAGAAAGGAAATCAAATTTGAATCAAGAGTTCTTGCACGAATTTGTAAACATTTAAAACATTATTGGTATTTAAGATTATATTATTAGTTGAACATTTTCTAATCAGGGTGTCAGAAAAAAACAGTTAAGGCTTAATTAAATTAGCATTTTGTTAAGGACTCTCAAATCAAGGATGCCAGATAAGTTGATGAGTTGTTTCAATGCTGTACATTGGTTAGGTGTTTTGTATTACATTTAAAAATCAATAATAAAGTTGTTTTCTGTATATTTAAGCACCCATCTTTTTAAAAAGAGAGATAATGTGGAAACTATACTGTTTAATTATTTGTGTTCAGAAAATTCCAGAAGGCTTCTGAATCTTCAAGGCAAAATTGACAAATGATTCCAAAATGAATTTTTTGATGCCCATATAACTTTCCTAGGGTTTCAAATATATATCTATATATCTGTATATATATATATATATATATATATACACACACACACACACACACACACACATACATATATATACTTTTAAATTATTGTTACTATTATAAATCAATGCTCCATAAAATCAATCATTGATTAAAAAATTTCCCTGGATTCTTGTATCTCATCTCTGGATGACACCACCTTGACCATAAGAGCAGAGAGTTATTCTATTAGAGAAGGGTAACACAACAGTCACATAGAGAACTATAGGCAGTTCTCTAGTTAATTCCATTCTCCTTTCACTTTTTACTCTTAAGGCTAAAGAATGATGGAATTCTAACTGAGAGGAAAATTAGCTCAGTGGGTAAACGCCATTCTTTAAAACACTGCTTTTATAAATCTTTGGCAAACTGAGGGGAGCCCATCAAGTAGAGCCAGGCACCACCTGCAGCAGTTGATCTAAAATTGAGAATCTAATAGAGTGGGGCAGCAAGTAGGGCTTCAGAGGAGGGAGGCGTGGATGACAGTCTGCTCAAGTAACCAGCTCAGGCAATTAAAGGCATTGCTAGTTTCTCATTAATTTCTGCCGATGAAAAGAGCAAAACTCTGTAAAATATTTGAAGAGGTTTATTCTAAGCCAAATATGAGTGACCGTGGCCCGTGACGCAGCCCTCAGGAGATCCTGAGAACATGTGCCCAAGGTGATTGGGGCGCAGCTTGGTTTTATACATTTTAGAGAGGCATTAGACATCAATCAAATACATTTAAGAAGTACATTCATTTGGTTCAGAAAGGCAAGACAACTCAAAGTGGGGGCTTCAGGCTATAGGTAAATTTAACCATCTTTTGATTGGCAATTGGTTGGGTTTGTCTAAAGACCTGAGATCAATAGAAAGGAAATGTTTAGGTTCAGATAAAAGATTGTGGAGACCAAGGTTCTTTTGAAGTCTTATAGTGGCTACCCTGCCCCAGCTTTGAGTTGTCCTGCCTTTCTGGACCAAACCAACATATTTCTTACATGTATCTGATTGATGTCTCATGCTTAAATATGCAGTAATATAAGACCAAAGTGTCATATTTGAACGTGTCAAAATAATGGTGCAAAATAAACATTTCTACAGAAAGACATAGGGTTGCTGTTCAGTAGGAAAGCAAGAAGACGAACTAAGGTACTTCACTTAAATTTCATTTTGCATTGTTAAATTCCTCGTATGCCTTTGACAGTTTGCAGTGTTTTCAGATCCTTAACTCTCAGCCTGTCTTTTAAGAATCTGTTAGCTCTATAAAGAATAATGATTCTGCATGCTGAAACAGCATCCCGGTATTGGCCTCATATATTTTTACCCTAGTGGTTTATGATATCTAATTTTAAATTGCACACCACATATATAGGAAATTATTCCCATATGAGAAACAATGGCACAATATTAAATAAGTCATCTCTATGTAATATGTTTTCATAAAGCATTTTCCATGTTTCTTGTTTCACTCAGAACAAAAGTTGGATCTTCACGTTGCCACTACACATACCAGAGAGAACACAGTCATTTAATTTTTTATTAGTTATTTTCTTTAAGATATTAGGCTTAGCCGGGCATAGTGGTTCACGCTTGTAATCCCAGCACTTTGGGAGGCCAAGGAGGGTGGATTATCTGAGGTCAGGAGTTCAAGACCAGCCTGGCCAACATGGTGAAACCCCGTCTCTACTAACAATACACAAATTAGCCTGGTGTGGTGGCAGGTACCTGTAACCCTAGCTACTTGGGAGGCTGGAGCAAGAGAATCACGTGAACCCGGGAGGTGGTGGTTGCAGTGAGCCAAGATTATGCCATTGCACTCCAGCCTGGGCAACAAGAGTGAAACTCCATCTCAAAAAATAGCAATAACAACAAAAATAAAATATTAGGCTGGTGCAATACTAATCACTTTTGCACCAGCCTAATACCTTGCTGGCTGGTATGGTGCTGCCAGGATGGTGCTAGAGAACTAAACTGGGTATGCCATGGCTCCTTGTTTTCAGCTGACCCTCCTGTAATCAGCTCCTTTTTCTAGGATTCAATTCCTGTAGTCTCCCTGTGGTTTCCAGCATCCCTGCACAGATCACTCTTCCTCTGTCCCCTTGTCTCCAAGACTCCTGGAAAAGAGAATTTATCTGAGCTTCTTTTCAGTTTTTCCACAGATTTTAAGAATAATTTTTGAAGTGTATCAACCCTAGAAGGGCCAGACTTGTATCCAAAAAAGGGAGAGAGTTCAAGTCACCCCATTACCTAATAATTTTGGCCTCTTAGAATCAGAATATGAGAAGACATGAGTAATCTCTGTGGTGAAAAGTCCAGAAAATGTGTCAAGGTTTCCTTGTGGGATAATTCACTGGAAGCTCATCATGACCTTGTACCACCGCAGAATTCCATAGATCGAAGCTAACACAAAGCAGGTCTCCATGATAGTATTCAAAGGAATGACTTAGTGAAAATCTAAAAGAAAGACTTTAAAAGGTTGTGTTTTTTTTTCCTTTCTTGGAAAGATAGACAGCTGGAGTGAATCTCTGTTTCACGTCATACTTAAAGAATAAATATGACTGCAAACTCACTGTGTGCCCACTCTGGGTACTCATTTCATTTGACCTTTACAATAACCTCTTGAGTTTAGTATACTTATTCTCATTTATAAATGAGGAACTGAAGCTTAAAGAGTTAAGGAGTGTTCCCAGGGCCACACAGTAAGTGGCAAAACCAGGATTCAGAGTCTATAACTTTAACCTATACTATATTGGTATCACTGATGCCATTAATATTTGAATCTGATTATGTTTTGAGAAGATTCATAGATTGACACCATATTCTTATAACAGTGCCCTCTACTTATCCCTCATTCATAATGAATTAAGATTCCAAAAGCAGGCATTCCAGATGACTAATATGACACCATGTAGATAATGCTTTTCACAATTTAATGTGCATACAAATCACCTGAGAATCTTATTAAATGCAAATTCTGATTCAGTAGCTCAAGAGTGAGTTAGAAGATTCTGCATTGCTAACAAGCTACCGGGTGAGGCTGATGAGACCAATAAGTACCAATGTCCTTATTACATTTTAAATAACAAGGACATAAAGAAAAAGAGAAACCCAGTATGGGAAGACCTGAAAAAAGGAGTTTCAACTAAACGCAATTGAGCTTTAACATTTTCTGCTTCCTAAACTTTTTCATGCTTATCTCATAGGACTGTTTTCTTTTCATGATTAAATTGGATAGTGCTTTGTAAAGCACTCTCAAAGAAAACAAAATGGCTTGTGTTGCTATCATTGTTAACATGAAGCTCAAACTTCTTCAGCTCAATGTCTCAAAGCCTACATAGATCTCATAAATATTGTTGCTATAAACGCATTTATCAGACAAATTGTCCTGCTCTGTTCTATGCACATGTGGTGCTGAGACTGTATTGAATTCAGTGTGTTTGCTCAATCAGAGAATAGACAGGATCCATAATTTTCCTTACCCAGGAGGTCATTTTCAAAAGCTTCCTATGAAATTTTAGCTCGAGAACACAATATTGCTTTCTCCGGATATCTTTTCTCAATTTTATATCCTTGGGTGTTTTTTTTTTTTTTTCTTTTTATGATCTGTGAGTGTTTTAACAACACTGTTTTCTTCAACCAATAAAGTCTGTTGACAGTGCTGGGCTCCTTCCCCACTTTCCCCAACTCTCACTAACCAGTAGCCTAAGGTAAGAAGGGCACCTAGTATGAGCTGGCTCTGCAAGTTTGAAGGTTCTGCTTTTCTGAACGTGCTTGTCTCCCAGGGACAGATAGGTTTGCCAGGACCTGGCACTTCAGATTGCTTTAGTGGAACGCTAATTATTTTGGGAATCTTGAAAAAGTCATGATTTATTTATGAAGAGGAGCCTGCCTCTCTTTCTCCTTTTAAATTCAACCAACAATGATGCATTCATTAAACAGATATGTATTGAACAGTCAATGCTAGGCCTTGTGCGTGATGCTGGGGACACAAAGGTGAATGAAACATAGTTTTTGGGGTGGCCTTAGTAATCTACCAGGTTAATGTACACACTCCGTTAGTTTTCAGACTTCTGATCATCCCCGGGTTTCATTTCTTCCTTTATAAGTGATTCTTTTAAAGCTTACATATGACAGCACTTATAATGTGCCTTTTTCAATGTTTAGTTATAGCATATTTCTAAAATAGGTGGTCTTGGGTTTCCTAAGGAGCCCTATATTCCATTTCATTGAGATCTGGAAGAGCTGGAGAATCTGATAGATTCAATACAGTAGCACATTCTGAATGACAGACTTAGGCACAGGATTAGCCCCCCGAGTGAGGTCATTTTTAAAATTATTTTGTTTTATGTCTAACAAGTTCACCCTCTCTCCAATAAAACCCTGAGATCCTTGGGGAGAGTATCAGGGCAGACTTAGTAAGTCCTAAGCATCAACAGATATTTGTAGAATGGAATTGAGTGATGCTAGCATTTTCAGGATTAAAAATTTAGTTCCGGCCGGGTGCGGTGGCTCACGCCTGTAATCCCAGCACTTTGGGAGGCCGAGGCGGGTGGATCACGAGGTCAGGAGATCGAGACCATCCTGGCTAACACAGTGAAACCCCGTCTCTACTAAAAAAATACAAAAAATTAGCCGGGCGTGGTGGCGGGCGCCTGTAGTCCCAGCTACGCAGGAGGCTGAGGCAGGAGAATGGCGTGAACCCGGGAGGCGGAGCTTGCAGTGAGCCGAGATCGTGCCACTGCACTCCAGCCTGGGCGACAGAGCGAGACTCCGTCTCAAAAAAAAAAAAAAAAAAAAAAAAAAATTTAGTTCCACTGTGTTTAGGATGAAGCCTAGTCAGAGTGAATTACACAGGGATCATGTTTTATTTGAAGAATATGTTCTTGGAGACCTCAAGTAGTTTAAGGTCTTAGTGGATTTTTCCATAAGGCTAATAAGGATGGCCAGAGTTTATCTGCAAGCTTTAAGGGATATTACCTTAGCACAATATCCTAAAGAGCTCACCATTCATTCAGCCAGCCAGCTTTGAAGTTATGAAATTCTTGACAAATGTAACAAAAACTTGTGTATTGAATTATTTTCAACTTGCAAATAGTGTAAGACTTGATTATTTATAGGGTCCTATTTCAAATTTGCATGCAAAATGTGACTTCACTTTGCGTAACTCAAAAGAATCCTCTTAGGCAATATTTTGGTCTGGTCAAGATAGTGATAAGAAGATATCAGAAAACATCTATCAACTTGTCATGGCATTATTTTACTTCATCAGGACATAACCCCTCAGCTGCTATGATAAATTTTAACATTAGATTTTCCTGGCTCAGTTTCTAATAAATAAAATGTTGAGCAGCAGGGCCTGTTTTCAAGGACAATATTTCACATTGTGTGCCAGCCTAAATAATTAGTTACTAAAAATCAAATTAGCAGGAAGAGCTACTCATATCCATCTTAGGGACATTGATTTGTTGTCCCTGATTTTTCTGTTATACTGATAGAGGATTTAGGATTAAAGCATTAGGGATCTTTCTACCCACACTTTTTTAAAAAATACAATTTATTCTGAACCCACATTGATATAATTTGTAGATAACACTGGCATATCAACATGTACAGTTAACAATATCCTAAGTATTGATCATTAAATTTGATAAGCTAGAAATCTGCATTTATGTTATTAACTGCCAAGAATGTACAAAAATCATTTTTGCAATAAGTTTGAATCTTTAGCTATATGCTGAGCGGTATAGGAGAAGTTACCTAAAATCTCTGAGGTATTTGGGTCAAGTTTAAAATAGAAACCATAAGCAGCTTGCAAAGTTGTTGTAAAAATGAGTGATAACATATGTAAAATGCCTAGTACCTTGCTTAGCCAATAGCAGGTACAAAATAATTGGTAGTCGCATTGAGAAAGTTTCATAGACAGATGAGATAGAGATAGATAGATAAGATATAGACATAGACATAGATATAGATAGATCAGTGAACATTAACCACATCCTTACAGTTTACAGTTATTTATTCAGTTTCTTCAATTGAGACTCTACTATGTCCCAGATACTTAGGTGCTAGATATAAAGCAGTAAAAGCACAAAAACCTCTGCCCTCAAGGAATTTACTATCTGGTGGAGAGAGGCAGGCAATAAACATCTAACTAACTAAAGTGCATTGTGCATTTATAATGATAGGTACTATGGATAAGGCTACCAAATGTCCTGATATACATGGGAAGTTACAGTTTATGCCAAGTGTCTGGATATCATTATTAATAATATCCCCTTCATTCATTGTTAGTGGTGTTCCAGGTTGGACAATAAGTCATGTGGTTAGCTCTGTTAGTTTGCTAGGGCTATGTTGTCTAGCCAAGGTTCTCCAAAGAAACAGAACTAATAGACTATGTATACAAAGAGAGAAACAGAAAGAGGTTGATTTATTACGGGAATTGGCTCCCATGATTACGAAGACCAAAAAGTCCCATGAGAGGCCACCTGCAAGCTGGAGAACCAGGAAAGTCAGTGGCATAATCAAGTTGGAGTCTGAAAGGGGCACTGATGTAAGTTCTGGAGTCCAAAGGCCTGAGAACCAGGATGCCCAAGGGCAGGAGAAGATGGAAGCCCCAGCTGAGGAAGAGAGGGAACTTACCCTCCTATGCCTTCCTATTCTGCCTTCAAAGGACTAGATGATGTCCACCCACACTGGTGAGGGTGGGTCTTCTTTGCTCAGTCTACTGATTTGAATGCTACTATCTTCTGGAAACACAGACCCACCAAGAAAGAATATTTGACCAGGTATCTGGGTATCCCTTAGCTAAGTCAAGTTGACATACAAAGTTCACCATCATAGGTTGCCATAAGAAAATGTCAAAGACTGAATGGCTTAAGCAACAGAAATTACTGGCCTCACAGTTCTGGAGGCTGGACATCCAAGATCAGAACTCCTGACAGAACTGCCAGCAGGCGTCTTTCCTTCTGAGGCCTCTCTCCTTCTGAGGCCTCTCTCCTTGGCTTTCAGACAGCTGTGCTCTCACGGCGTCCTCACCTGGCCTTTCCTCTGGGCTTAGACATCACAGTATATCTTTCTCTTTTAAGGACACCAATCATATTGGATCAGGGCCCCACTCTAATGGCCTCATTTTAACTTAATTACCTCCTTAAAAACATTATCTCCAAATATAATCTGAAGTACTGGGAGTTGGAACTTCACTATGAATGTGGGTGGCGGGGGGAGGGAGGGGCAGGTACAATTTAGGCTATAACATTAGCCAACCTATTGGGTAAAATTGAAAGAGAATAGGAAGTAGTTTTGTGAGGACACAGTTTTAAGTGCACTGTGAGAGAAGGCCTCGCTGAGTTGGTGGCAAGGGAATAAAGACCTGAAGGAGGTAACGGAGAGATATTGAAGATTTTTGAGAGGAGACATTTCAGGCACAGTGACCAGCAAGTGGCAAGGAAAGAAATTAGGAGAGGAAAATAGAAGAGGAGACAGATGAGATTTAGGGGTGGTGGGTTGGAGGGGGTGGGTTGTCCACAGGTTGCTAATTAGGGAATTTGGCTGTTAGTCTCAGTGATATGGAAAGTCATCAGTTATTCAATAAATGTGATTAATTAATTAATTGAAACAAAAACTGGACAATATTTACTTTTAGTTTAGTTCTTTGTGAATGCTCAGCCTCAATTGATATTTACCTAATACTAACAGTACAGAATCTAGAACATGCCAATTTCACACAAGTAGAAATCCACTCCATGGTAGTGTGTGGTGGACTAATTTGCCTGGGATGAGTGAGCTTGGCAGTAATTAAAAAAAATAAATACCAGTACTAACGAGAAGGCACCACAAGTAGAGCCCCTTGTCTTACATTTTGGGGATTCTGTATGTGCAGACATTGTTCTATATACAGTAGGGGATGAATATATGGACATGGCTTAATTTTATTTTCTCTGGTGTTTTTGAAAATCTGTTAACTGATGTGTATATCACTTTTCTAGAGCTGCTGTAACAAATTTCCACAAACTGGATGGCATAAAACAAGATAAATATATTCTCTCACAGTTTAGGAGGCCAGAAGTCTTCATTAAGGTCTCCGCAGGGTAGGCTCTTTCTGGAGGCTCTGAAGGAGAACCTATTCTTGTTCCTCTCCTGGCTCCTGGTCATTACGGGAAATCCTTGGCATTTCTTGGCTCTTAGCTGGCTTCCCTTCAGTCTTTGCCTCTGTCCTCACATGGCCTGCTTCCCTCTCTGTGTGTCTGTCTTCTCCTTCCAGAAGATACCAGTTATTGGCTATAGGGCCCAGCCTAAACCAATATAACTTTATATTAACTAATTGCATTTGCAAACATTCTATTTTCCAAATAAGGCCACATTCTGAAGTTCTAGATGAACATGAATTTTTGAAAGACACAATTCAAACCACTTACAATGTCCATGTGTAAACAACCAGAGGAGATTAAAAAGGTTAAATTCCTACAGGGGCCAGGCAGCTAATGTAAATGAGTTAAGTGAACCAAGATGAATAGCACTTGACTTGTCTCTTAGCATTGGGTGTGATAAGCAACAGAGGAAACTGGCAAACCGAGCATGCATGTCCTGTGTGAAAGGGGCAGCTCCTCACCAGACCCATCCAATTTCTGCCATACAGAAATGCAGACAAAAGGTTGCCAGACCGTCCGGTTCCTCCTCAGAAGCCAGAAATCCAACATTTTAAGTGGAATATGTGTATTTTTAGTTTTTGGCCCAGTTAATTTTTTAAAATAAAAAGTGTTTGAGCTAAAAAGCTCCAACTCTAGCCCACCAGGAATCAGCTTGCAATATCAAAAGTCTACAGTTCTTAAGAAAACCTATCTGGCATCGTATTTTCCCAAAGCAGAACAGTGGTTCTCAGGTTTGGCCTCCCATTAGAATTACCTGATGCAGTTGGTCTGGAATGATCAGGCATGGCTAATTTTTTAAAGCCACCTTGGCGATTCTAATGAGCAATCATGGCCAAGTAATGGATATTCACAAGATTGTAAAGACTTTGCTTCATTGACTATTCTATTTGATTTTCTTTCCAGGTGCCTGGCACAGGGTCTACCTTATATCCAATAAATACTTATTGGTTAAATTAATGAACAAAGACTTTTATTGAATATAAATACATTGTTAAAAGATGAAAATTAAATACAGTGACACAAAAGAACTCAGGAAAGGAAAGTACTGTCTCACATCAAAAATTATAATGGATTATATGTTATTTCTTCTGGAATTTGAAGCATTTTGCAGAAACAATTACTTCATTCATCTCCCAACTTCCTTGAGATTAGTGTCATCTATTATTAGCCCCATTTTTCAGATGAAAAAATTGGATCTCCTAGTGCAGCTTTCTCCTAAACCACATTATTATTTTTTAATACCACCAGGAATTTGATGGATGTCCTACTGCAAATAGAATTAGAGGTAGCATTTCTAGCAAAGGAATGAAAGACACCATGCTCTCAGGACTATATTCAAGACAAGATGGGTTAAGAAGCTTAACCAAAGAGGCAGAGAAGGAAATTAAAACCATACCACAAAGAGAAACAAATTTTCTGCAGCTAGAAACTACACAATTAGACACATCCAATAAGTGTTCCATTTTGTGGAGCCATTGTTAGTGCAGTACAGAAGTCAGAATGTCAGACCCAAGAGTTAGACAGATGAACAAGTGTTCACATTCCTGATACTGCCACTTACAAACTGCATGCATCTTTACCATCAATTTCCTCTGCTATAATTTGGCTTTCATAATGTTATCTGCCACAAGTGGGGCTCTTGTGAAGGTTAAATAATATGATGCTTGTAAAGTACTTAGCACATAGAAGGTTCTCTTTGTTCTTATTGTTGTTAGAGCATTGCATCTTAGGCATTATTTGTCTGCATCTTTTCTTAGAACAAGACCATGTTCAAGATGAAATTTAGAGGACTTTCTTGATCTATTGTTTAATTCATTTCTTGTTCTATTGTTAATCCTTCCCCATTAGATTATACATTTCACAAGAGCAAGGACTATGTTTTTGCCAGTGCCAAATAGGTGCTCAATTAATGTTGTTGAATAAAACATTATATGATGATATCATACCTCTGCTAAAAAATCCTCCTCCGTTTTCTCCTTATTTCACTCTGAGTAGAAGCCAAAGCTCTTAGAGTAGACTATGAGATTCTGCAGGATTTTATACTAAGAGAAAATAAAAAGAATGAACAAAAGGAAACAAGTGACTGTTTTTCCTGAAAATCCCTTCAAATATGTTATTAAAAGGCAGTGGTAAGGTGATGGGCCAGCCATAAAATGAACAGAGTAGCCTAGACAATACCTAAGAATATATACTAGTTACTGTGGGTGACATTGGAGGAGAAGATTCATTGTATAATGGACACTCCAACATGAAAATACACCTTGTAATCCCAAATCCTATTAAGAATCAATTTATTTGTGTTCTCTTGCCATCAGAAGAATCAACCTTACTCAACTGTCGCTTGCTTTCTGATATTAAAGGCATGCTTGGCTTATCCCAAAGAAAAGTTTCAAGTTACAATGCTTGATTGTTAAAAATGCTTCAACCCGGTGGCTCATGCCTGTAATCGCAGCACTTTGGGAGGCTGAGGTGTGTGGATCACTTGAGGTCAGGAGTTTAAGACCAGCCTGGCCAACATGGTGAAATCTCATCTCTACTAAAAATACAAAAATTAGTTGGGTGTGGTGGCAGGCACCTGTAATCCCAGCTACTCGGGTGGCTGAGGAAGGTGAATTGCTTGAACCTGGGAGGTGGAGGTTGCAGTGAGCCCAGATCACACCACTGTACTCCAGCATGGAGCTTGATCACGGCTCACTGATCAAAACCTCAATTAAAAAATATAAAAATAAATATGAGTTATTTGTGTTAGCTTGAGGAAAAGAAATAGTACATTAGGTTTAGGTTATATCCAAAAAGATACTGCTGTCATTTTTGATAAATTCCTTTTTGCTTTGGCTGCTTACCTCATATACAGGTGAGATCAAAGAGGCAAGGTGGCTGGATGAGGTGGCTCACATATGTAATCCCAGCACTTTGGGAAGCTGAGTGGGGAGGACTGTTTGAGCCCAGGAGTTCAAGAACAACCTGGGCAACATCGCAAGACCCCATTTCTAAAAAAAAGAAAAAAAAATACTGGGGCATGGTGGTGTGTGCCCGTAGTCTCAGCTACTTGGGAGGCTGAGGCGGGAGGATCACTTGAGCCCAGGAGTTCGAGGCTGCAGTGAGCCATGATCAAGCTGCTGCACTCCCGCCTGGGTGAAAGAGTGAGATTATGTCTCAAAACAAAACAAAAAAAAAACAGAGGCTCAGTGATGTTGTTACTTTTCCGAAGCCTTACAAACAAAAAGTGGCAGCGCTTAGATTCAAATGAGTTCTCCCTGAACCCTAAAGTTCCAAATCTTTCCATCATAAATGTGAGCTTTAATGTGCTCACAAAAACATTTTTAGTTTCCTATTTCACCTTCTCTATTAATTTAGCTATTTTTAAAACACCATTTTTTAAAATGAAATTGCATTATTTACATTGTTTACAGTGCAATGAAGTATTCACTTAGTCAATGACTGTACCTTAGTCTGTGGAACAGACCATACTGGTTGCTAATATTGCATGAACATATAATTTACCATTTAAACAAGAACATTTTTGAACATGAAAAGGGGGTGCAGACTATGGGGTGTTAGGACAACTCCCATAAACTGGCAGCATCCTGGACAAACGAAGGTCTTGTCACCCTATTTATAACGAACTCTAGATAATTTCCAAACCCCCACACAAAGGATAGCCCTGTTGAAGTAGTTTTGGCAATTTGTTCAGAGGAGCAAGGGAAAATTGAGGTTCAGTTGATCAATCTTAAAAGATCCCAAGGAAAATTGATGCCTTTTCCATGTTGTTTTCTGCTAGTATTCTCTGGCTAGTTCTGCCAGTACAGCAGAGAGGTGATAAAAACAAACACACTTAGAAGTGGCTTTAGAAAGCATTACAGCTTTTGACCATCCAGTTGTTTGCTAACATTTGCCTCAGATAACATGCAATAATTATTCTGCGCTCAACTGACCAAAACTCTCTCTGTTTTGTTAAGGACACAGTCAACACCAAGGTAAAGAAGATTAAATAGGACCCTGCCTTGATTGAGAGAGAGACTGAGTCAGGGTAGAGACAGAAACAGAGCAGAAAAAGATAAAGGAGAGACACAAACAGAGATGTAGAAGAACAATGAGACAGAGAGAGACATTGAGCCAGAGAAACTCAGGGACAGAGAAGAATAGGGGGACAGAGACAAAGATAAAAGCAAAGGCACAAAGACTAAGAAAGAGTGAGACACAGACAGAAAGACAGATAGAGAGATGGAAAGGCTGACAGAGAGGGTAGCATTAATTTTATGAGAAACAGGTGTATTTAGGTAGCCACTCTAAGTAGAGTCAAATTTACTCCATTTGCATTTGGAATCTGTAGATCGTTTTCAGCAAATTCAAGCACCTTCTAGTTGCCTTCTTTTAAACTGATAGACAAACTATTTTATAATCAAGCATAACAAAACAGGTCAATTAGGAAGGTCATTGTCTGCCTCCCAAGTTCAAAAAGTTAAAAAATGAAATGTAGGTATTTTCCTCATATTCAGTCAGCAACACTGTTGCTACTTCTCTTAAAAGTGAATGATTTGGGGCTGACTGCAAGATCCAATAACAACTGCATGGTTGGGCAGCAATTTTCTGCAAGAATTATTACCAGCATATGAACCCCAAGTTATCTGGGGCCTAGTATTTTCAGGAATGAATTTGAAAATACTAAATGAATTCTGAGTGTATGTGTTTGTTTGTCTAGTCATGCTAGTATTTATGAACTGTAAGTCCACTTTAAAAATAGGCATCGCAGTATTAGGTTGGGGCAAAAGTAATTGCAGTTTTTGCCATTACTTTCAATGGTAAAAATCACACTTACTTTTGCCCAAACCTAATAAATAAGTTCATATTTGCAACTAGTAAAAAAATGTACTCCCTATTCCCAGCATCCATGACACTACTGATGAATCAGCTTGTCACTGACTCAAAGAACACAGATGGGATCACAGTACTCCTGAAACTCCTGGTGATTTTTATTTTGTTTTGTTTTGTTTTTTGAGACGGAGTCTCGCTCTGTCTCCAGGCTAGAGTGCCATGGCATGATCTTGGCTCACTGCAACCTCTGCCTCCCGGGTTCAAGTGATTCTCCTGCCTCAGCCTGCTGAGTAGCTGGGACTACAGGCGCCTGCCACCACGCCTGGCTAATTTTTGTATTTTTAGTAGAGATGGAGTTTCACCATGTTGGCCAGGATGGTCTCGATCTACCAACCTCGTAATCAGCCCACCTCGGCCTCCCAAAGTGCTAGGATTACAGGCATGAGCCACTTTGCTCAGCCCAATTTTTGTCATAGTTACTGATTCATGGGAAGACACCAGATCTGTGGAAACATTATTTGCCATTTTCTTCCACCAGACTTCTACAGGCTTAAAATCTAGAAAGAAAAACATTGTCCATGTTTCAAAAGCACAAAATAGAAGCTGATCAGGACTGTGAATTAATAGAGTACGAGCCATTATTTCCAAGCTAACCCATGGGAAATAGAAGTTTTTGCTATCTGCTGTACTGCAAAAAGGAGGAAGATAAGAATAGTTCTCATTATGGTGAAATTACCACTTTCATTGCCACTGTCAGTACTTTTGAATTCATAATTCATGGCCCATCGCTCAGCAGTGACACATGACATTGACATGTGATGGCATTTCCTGTGTAACACAAAAAGCAGCCAGTGGAGAATGACCACTTTCATATACCACTACTGAGGTCTGCATGACCAGAAAAATGGAGCAATCAAGATGATGATGGGCTGACGTGTTTTCAGTAATGTCAGGCATTATAAGATAAAACCTTTCCAATTGGTAAAAATGAATACATTCTCATTTAGTTAGAGCACAGTTAGAATGGCCTATATATTTACACACTTCCTTTTTATTCTCTTTTTGTATTACTTCATTTTATCGTGTTTGAAGTACTAGTATACTAGTAGTTTGGTTTGACATCTAGATGCAGAGATATGGGAGTAAACTTAATTTTGAATGATCTCATTGAGCTCAGTGGTTTATGTAGCCAACTAATTTATTAATCTGCCCATTGTAGGTAGCAATAAACATTAACTTAATAAATTAATAAGTGATATGAATCACTCAACAAATATATATTAGTACCTAATATATGTAATACACTGTGTTATTGTTAATAATCGAAACAGGATAAGACACCTTTTCATCTTATGTAGATATTTTTGCCCAAATATATCTCTAATGAAACCTTCCCTGGCCACCGTATTTAAAATTATGTCTTTCCCCGTCCTATTTCTTACCCATATCTACCAACAGAAGTCTCTAGGCCCCATCCCTCCTTCATATCTGATATACTTTATAATTTGCTATTTATTTTTGTTGATTACTTTTTCTTTCCTAAATATCGTGTAAGGTCCACTAAAATAGAAGTTTTTTGGCTGGCTCATTCGGTGCATTATTGCCAGCATCTGAGACAGTTCCTAGCACATAGTTAGCATTCAACAAATGCTTTTAAATGAGTTAATTCATAAACAAACAGAATCCTCCCCTCAGGGAATTCGGGATCTGCAATGTCATAGGTATTATAATAGATGCAGATGGTTAGATTCTAGACAGCAGGGATTTTTTTTCTATGTAGCCACTGTATATTTACAGTTCTACAAAGAACATCATTTATAATGCTTATAATATGTACATTATAAAGAATGATTTTTGGACAAATATTTATGAGATGAAAAGTAATTTTTCATCTCTTTTTGTATTGCTTTGTTTTATGGTCTTTAAAGTGTTATGTTAGTATACTAGCAGTTTGGTTTGACTTCTAGATGCAGAGGTATGGGAGTTTACTGAATTTTGTTTTTTCTTTTTTTTTGAACTTCCAGTTTTTATTTTTTAAACATCATTTAACAAGAAAAACATTCAACCAAATTAAAAAGAATTAGGTTGGATTAATTTACAATAAAATAATCAACTTAAAATATCAGCCCTTCCATTTAGGGCCAAGCAGGCCAATAGTTCCTATTTAAAAAGCAGAATTGCACAATTATTTTTACCTGTATTTGATGGCACAAAAAAATAAAAGTCTTACGACTTCCACTGACACCCTCCCTGCCCTCCAGAGTAGAGTTCATACAGTTGCATCTTAGGTCAGTACTCAGGCTTTTAAAAATCATCTTACATTTTGAAATATAATACAACTACTCTGATAACAAGAATACTTGTGAAACAATTCTTATAGAAAACAAATACCTTAGATAATTATGTGGCACATTAGACTGCTCAAAGAAATAGCAAAGATGAAAAATAATGTACAAGAATTATAGTCCCTTGTTTATAGAAACCATCCAAATAAAATATTTTCCCTGCTTCTTATAATTTACTAGCAGAGATGAATTACAAGAAGCAGAATGCACTATTTTTTGGTTCTTGGTTGTAGCTGCCAGCTTAGGAGTTCATGACTATAAATATGAAGCAAATATGATTATCCTCACAAGTTCTGGAATGGAAAAAAACCCAGATATCTCTAAAATGTTTCTGTATCCTTGCTTTCAAGTCATGACAGAAAAATTCACAGCAATTTAAAGGGTGGTGAAAGACTAAATATGGGCCCACTAAAATAGAGATTAATTTTACCTGTTACACTCCTATAGTAAAAATTGTAATAAGTATGATATTGTATTAAGTAACATTCTGTAGTAAGCTGTGGGAGCAAATACAGCATTTAACAGGTTCATTTACAAACCAGGCATGGTAGCCTTTAGACAGAACATCTTATTTTCACTTTCTTGAACATGTAACCTTTAAAAAAACCAAAAGGAATATGTAATTTATGACAGCTGGCCAGGCACTTAATTTGGAGAAAGACAAGGATTTTGAGGTAAACTAGGATTATTTTGACTTAATTTTGAATGCTCTCATTAGGCTCAGTGGTTTATGTAGCCAATTAATTTAAGATATGAATCTGTCCATTGTAGGTGGCAATACATATTAACTTAATAAATTAATGAAAACAAAGAGTTTTTAGTCTCTGTGAGGGTAAATGTCCTACATACTAAGGCAGTTTGGAGATTCACCATCAACTTTCTTTTAGTGTGATTGGCTGGGGAATTCAGTCCCACCTCCTCATTCTGTCAGTATCGTCCTTAAGAGAGTGCCTTCACACACAGCTATCTATTTAGGGATCGCTTCACACACTGTGAGGAAGCATATATGTACATTCTAAATGCATCTGCTAATTACAAGTAGCAAATCTGCACATACTGAGACAATCATAAAAGATATATAGTCTGATTTCATGCTTTCAGTAGATAGTGACTGAACATTTTATATACTAAGCACTGTGCAACATACTGGGAATTCAGTAATGAATAAAAAATACAATTTCTTATTTAATTATATGGTGGGGTATACATTTACTATCTTATGTATTTTCTACTCATCCCTTCTACTTTTTGTCCCTCTATTCCTCTTCCCTGGCTTTCTTTTAAATTAATTAAATATTTTATATATTTCATTTTAATTCCTCTATTGGAGTTTTGACGATACCTTCTTATATTATTTTTTACTGCTTCCCTTGTATCTAGAGATTTCAGTATGTCTCCTTCATGTATTATAGACTATTTTGAGTTCATATGGTACCACTTCATGTAAAATGTAAGCATCATACATTAAAATTCCATTGACCCTCCCCCAACTTTCATGTTATTATTGTCAGAAATTTTACATCTACAAATGTAATAAACTCTACAATACTTTTTTGCTGTTTTAAACAAAGAAAGTAGGAAAGGAAAACAGGATAATATATTTATTCACATATTTTCAATTTCCTGTGCTCTCTATTTCTACCTGTAGAGTCAAGTTTCTGTATTATGCCATTTAACCTCAGCCTGAGGACATTCCTTTAGCATTTCTTGGAATGCAAGGCTTTTAGCTATGAATTATCCCAGGTTTATTTTATCTAAAAATATCTTTATTTCAACTTCATTCTCAAAAACATAGGTAAAATTCTGGGTTGATAGTCTCTGTATTCCCCTGAGAACTTTAAGGATTCTCTTCCATTGTTTTCTGGTGTTTCTGCTGTTCTTGATGAAAAATTATTCTTACATTATTTGACCCTTGTATGTACGGGTCCTTTTCTTCTCTTTTCATTTTAAAGCCTTTTTTCATTTTTGATTTTCAGCATTTTGCCTACAGCTATGTGTGATTCTTCTTTTATTTATTTATTTATTTATTTATTTATTTATTTATTATACTTTAAGTTTTCTTCTTTTGGTTCAACAGATTTCACTTGTGTTTTAAAACATATGTGGAATATTTTGGTCATTATTGCTTCAAAATTTTATCTCACCTCTCATTATGTTCTTTAATTATACCTATGTTGGACTTTTTGATATGATGCACAGATGAGTAAAGCTCTCTTTATTTTTAAATCTTTTTCTATTATTCAGATTTCTTCCTTTTCATCTCTATTCAAGCTCATAATCCTTTCTTCAGTAGTTCTCAGTCTGCTGTTAAGTCCATCTAATGAAGTTTTCCTTTTAGAATTTTCTTTCTATTTCTAGAATTTTCATTTAGTTCCCTTTTGTAGTTTAATTTCTCTTCTGAACTTTTTTCTTTACTTATTATGACTATCTTTAACGTCATTTCTTACAACTTCCAACATCTGTGCTACCTAATGTCTGTTTTTATTGACTTCTCTTTTTTCTTGATTATGGGTCACATTTGTTCTGCTTTCTCACATGTCTAGTAATTTTTTTATAGTACAAAAGATGTTATCAGGATACATTGTAAGGAGTTTGGGTCATGTTGCCTTCTTTTAAAATATATTGAATATTGTTTAGAAGCATTCCACAGTTCAGCAGCTCTTTTTGGTCTTTCTAGCTTTAGGTCTATTCTTTGTTAGGATCAGTCAACTTTGGCTATTACCTCAGTGATACACTATGGCCCTTACTCTAGGAAATTATCCTTACTCCCAAAGTGGTTTTTCTGAGTTCTCAGGGCAACGCCAGAGGTGCTCAGTGAAGTCTTCTTTGGAAGGGTGGCAGGGCTAGAACTCTAACACCTTGCAGCATTCCAGCTCTATGTAGCTTGTGTTATTTCATTCCATTCTCAGCCCTGCCTGCTAAGCATTGGAAAGCCTTACCCTGATCGTGCATATCCCAGCCCTTACTCAATAACCCACATTTAATTTCACACAAATTCCCCACCCACCAGCTACCTGCAGAATACACACGCATACATCAATTCTCTCTTCACGCTGGCCTACAAATTCCAGCCACTTCAGGAGCCTGGAACTCTAATCTCTGCCACTTCAGCTCAGTGACTATGAGCTCTACCTCCCTGAACTATGGAAGGAACATGTCACCAGGCAGGGGCGATCCAGGGCATTTGTGAAGCACACCTCTGGGATTTTTCTTCTCTCAAGCATCACAGTTCTATGTTGTTTATTGTTCAGTTCTTGGAAAGAGTTCCCTCATGTAGCTTGTCCAGTTATATGGTTCCTTACAGTGGTATAGCATATCCAGTAACATTTATTCTGTAAAGGCTAGAAGTAGACATCTTCCATCTTCCATTTCAGTAGGGAAGACATGTGTCAAATATGTAATTGTATCATGAATTGTTTTAATTATACTTGCTATGGAGAAACATAGAAAACTATGGGCATCTATAATAACTGTTCATAATCTAGTTGGTTTGCCCTATAAGGTTTTCCTCAAAAAGTTATTGAACTGAAATCTCAAGGATGAACAGGCATTAACCAGACGAAGAGAAAGTAAAGCAGAAGTTTCAATTCAGATAATAGCATGTGAAAAGGCCCTGAGACAGTAGGGAATAGGGTATACTCAAATAAGTGAAACAAAATGATTAATATTTGTTTGGACTGCATTATGTGGCTGTCACTGTGATAAGTGCTTTATATATTATTTCCTCTGATCCTAACTTTTTGAAGCAGATACTGTAACCTGTCCAATGTGTTCATTTTGCTTGCTGCCCAGATAGAGCTGATTTATCAAGACAGAGAGATTGCAATAAAGAGCTTAATTCATACAGAGCTAGCTGAGTGAGAGACCCGGAGTTTTATTATTCCTCAAATAAGACTCCTTGAAAATTCAGAGGCTAGGGTTTTTCAAGGATAGTTGATGGGCAATGGAAAGGGTGCTGCTGATTGGTTGGGGTGCAATCCTAGGGATATGGAAAATGGTCCTCATGCTGAGTTGGCTTCTGGGTAGGGTCACAGGACTGGTTGGCAGGTCTGGGCGAAGCCATTCATTGTCAGAAATGCAAAAACCTGAAAAGACATCTCAAAAAGCCAATCTTAGGTTCTACAGTAGTGATGTTATCTGCAGGAGTAATTGGGGAAGTTATGAATCTCATGACCTCGAGAATAACGGCTAATAGCTTATGGCTACACCTTAGCAGAATTCACGCTCCTCTCATCCTCCTAACCTGGTGATCTTTCATTAGCTTTACAAAGGCAGTTTAGTTTTGGGGAAGGGCTATTATCATTTAAACTATAAGCTAAATTTCTCCCAAAGTTAGCTTGGGAAGCAGGGGAGGGAGGAGGTCTTTCTTCTTTTAGGCAAGTTGGAGACACAAGAGGGAAAGATGGCCAGAGGAAGGTGTGTTTGAACTGAGTTTTAAAAGCCTCATGGGGCTGGGCGCAGTAGCTCACGCCTGTAATCCTGGCACTTTGGCAGGCCAAGGTGGGTGGATCACTTGAGGTCAGGAGTTTGAAACCAGCCTGGCCAAGATGACAAAGCCCTGTCTCTACTAAAAATACAAAAATTAGCCAGGCATGGTGGCATGCACCTGTAATCCCAGCTACTCATGAGGCTGAGGCAAGAGAATTGCTTGAACCTGGAGGTTGCAGTGAACTGAGATGGCGCCACTGCACTCCAGCCTGGGCAACAGAGTGAGACTGTCTCAAAAAAAAAAAAAAAAAAAAAAAAGGCTGCACTGTGATACAGAAGTTGAGAGTTGGTGAACAGCTGACAAAACTGAGGGAACAGCACATATCCTGGCACAGAGGTTTGAAATGGCGTAAAGGGGAGGAGCAGAGTGCCTGTGTAGGGAGCTAAAGTAAGACCCTCATGTCCTGGAGGAGTTTACAAAGGAGAAGGTAGTTAGATCGTTGCATCCTTCCAGAAATGGAAAACAGAAGCAAAATATAGGGTGTGTTTTATGTAAACCAGATTTATTTTGCAAGTTTAAAAGAAGGGGAACATCACACACGGGGGTCTGTCAGGGGGTGGGGGTCAAGGGGAGGGAAATATTAAGGACATTTATAACATTTTGTCACCTCACTCTACCCATACATGCGGAGCTTAAAACCTAGATGATGGGCTGATAGGTGCAGCAAACCACCACGGCACATGTATACCTATGTAACAAACCTGCACGTTCTTCACATGTATCCCAGAACTTAAAGTAAAATTTTTAAAAAGCTTACTTAGATACTAATCTAGGAAATGAATCAAGTCTTCTTTAGATATCCAAAGTGAATTTATTTACTCATTTGCCAGGCATTTATTGACCTTCTGTTACATGCCAGACCCTCACCCAGCAGTTGAACGAGACATTTCATACCACGTAAGTGTCAAGGCCAGAGGACAGCCTGCTTTGTGAGTTCTACCAAAGGCAAGAAGGGTAGTATGGCCGATAGTGGATGGCCCAGAAAGCAGAGAGAGTGGCTGCAAATGCTGCCAGAGACTCAGACAGGGCCAGATCATACTTGGCGTCCTCGACAGAAAAACAACATGAAGCTTTTAGAGGGCTTTTAATCAGAGGAATGATCTTATTTAATTTGTGTATTTACTACTTCATTTTGTCATCCCACTCTACACACACACATGAGTTTTAGCCAGTGGATACTGTTGGTGGGTGCAACATATGATTTAGGAAACTAAATCAGTAGGCTTGTGGTCAGGAATTTTTTTATAATTCCAAGATAAGGACTAGAAAAGGAACAAGTGACACATTTGCCAGATTCCTGTTATAAAGATGGTAGAACCTCGATTTAAATTGGTTTCTGCGCTGATGCTTTATATTTGACACCTTCCATGCTGACCTTGGGGAGGCTAGTTACCTATTAACATGACATCCAAGTGTCTGAGACCTCAGTGTGGGTAAATTGATGCTGACTTGGATAGTTGGCTCCTGACATCAAAAGTTGTTTCAGCAGTTTGCAAGCTCACCTGTCCAGCCACTTTTGATTTTTCTTGAGTCATCTCCAGGTATCTGCTGTCACACATACTGCTCCGTCTATTTCTGGGTTAATGTTTGACAAGCTTGTCTGGCTTCTTCCAGAATTAGTCTGTTTGAAAAAGTTCCATTCATTAGCGTCCACATGTAAAAAATGGGAAAGATTGTCACATCTCTGGGCATGTCAGTATATGCTAATGAAGCTGCATATTAAGGACATTTATTTTCTCATTTTCAGGAAGGCAAAGGTACTAACAGGTGATTGTGGTGTGAATGATTTATGTGAAGCATCTATCTCTGCTATAATCAAAGATGGGGAGCAATAGCAGAAAATTGTCATGTGGGCCCTTAGCGCTGGTTTGAATATTGAAATTTCAATCCAGTTAACTCTTCTAGTGATACTTGTTTTATCCCTGATCTAAGGGCCAAAAAAAAAACCACCAGATTTTTTTGGTGGCTTTTTTTAATCTTTTGCCATTCAATAGATATATTTTACGATTCTGCTTTCACTTGTTCGTCATTATCTTCAAAACAACATTTAGAAATAAAAACAAAACTAAATAAGAAGAAAACAAACTTTTTTTTTCCTTTCGGGGGTCCCAACCCACTGCCTGTGATTGCCTGAGTGGATGGCTGCGTCCCTGATCCTTCCTGCCTGGCTTCTCTGATAAACCCCGCAGCACGTCCCTTTTCTCTCTGCAGACAGCATTAACAGAACTGATCCTGTATCTTCTAGGTTTCCTGTACGCTCAGAACAGCACCAAGCGCAGCATTAAAGAGCGGCTCATGAAGCTCTTGCCCTGCTCAGCTGCCAAAACGTCGTCTCCTGCTATTCAAAGCAAGTTTGTTTTTTTGGTTTTTTTTTCCTCCGAAACTCTTGTTTTCGTTTCTTTAGGCCTGCATGCATTGCCGTTCTCTACAAAGAATCAATATATTCTACAAAAGCAATCTATTGATGTACTCATGTTTACCTAAATACCCAGGAGAACATTTGGGCAATTAGGAGTCATTTTCCATTTTGCAGACTGACAGCACAGTCTTAGTGACAGGAGCCTGTCCTGCAAAACACTGGGACATTTTTGTTTGATGTAAGGGATGGGGACTGGACTCAAGTAACTGCAGGAATTCCTGTTGCTTGCCTTGTTAGCAGAGCAGCTGGACACTTTAACATATGACCTTGTACATTGTTTGACTCTCATCCACTGGGTCTATAATTTAGACACTGCCCAAATTCAGAAATATCACTAGATTAGAAAAAAGATTACAAAGTGTCATTTAAATAAACATGACTTTTCTTCTTTGTTCATTCTTTCCCTGTATCAGTCAAGATTCTCTAGAAAAACAGAACCAATACATACTCAAGTGCATACACATAAACATATACATATCAGATACATACATACACATGCATATACACACATGTACATGTGCATGTATGCAAACATATGTAAAGAGACTTATTTGAAGGAATTGGCTCACACCATTATGGGGACTGGCATGTCTGAAATTCATAGAATATGCTGGCAGCTGGAAGTTCAGGAAGGATTTGATGTCACAGTCTTGAGGCAGGATTTCTTCTTCAGGAAGCCTCAACCGATTGGATGAGGCCCACCCACATTATTCAGGGTAATCTACGCTTAACTTAATGTCAACTGATTATAGATATTAAGCACATCGACAAAATACCTTCACAGCAACACTTAGACTAGGGTTTGATTAAATCACTATGTATTATAGCCTGCCGAACTTGACAAGTGAGGTTAACCATCACATTCTCCATCTTCTTTTTCTCTCCAATTTTGTGGCATTCTTAAAGAGTAGAAAATAGAGGAATATCTAAGGGAAATCCTCAATTTATTTTATAAAGATGTTATATAACTTAGAATATACATTGACAAATATTCTCTGTGTACAAACTTTCTTTTATACACAATTTTTTTCAAGCATCAAACAACTCTTAGAATCAGACAGAGAAGGTGGTGTTCTTTGCTAGTGAGAAAATGCAACATTAAAAATCTAGGTGGAATTCCCTAAGTATTGGGGCTATAACCCACAGCTCCACCTACTCGCTTTTTATACTGCTACACCATTTTGTAGGAACTCATGGATTCAATTAGTGATTTAAAAATATGAATGCACTAAAATGTCATGGGTCTCCACAACACAAATGAGAAAATATGGAAAGAACCACCATCAACATAATACATTCAGTGAAAAGTCCCAGAATAGAATAGCAATTTGTTTCAATGGCACTGACCAAAGGTGATATATCATCATAATAAGATTTAATTAATTCGCTTATTCATTCAACAAATATTTATTGTATGTCACTGCCTGCTTCCTGTGCTAGGAGATGGAGCAGTGACTAAAACAGATTAAAAACCAAACCAAAACAAAACAAAACAAAAAAAGCTCTTCTATTAGAGCTTACATTATATTCTGTGGGGAGAGGAGGCAGAACTAAATAACTTTCATTAGCACTAAGCCAATGCACATACAAAAATTAAAATTATAGTTTAGATACATTGCTCTGATTTTTTTTCTTTCATTGCACACACATGCACACCATCTCACAAAACATAACATCATCAGCAACCTGGAAGACCATAATCTAGAAAAATGCCAGAGCCCTAATCCTACATGATATTGAAGCTGCGGGCACTTTTATTGCCACTATTTGTCAAAGATTGTTGGTTATTAGAGTCATTGCTTTTCTCCTTTCAGGTTGGAATCAAAATTGCCAATTTATCAGATATTTGCTGAGAATATAGTCATTTGTACACTGTAGATAGGTAAAATGTAACTTTCAAATGGATCTCTGTATTCACGTAGAGAAGTAGAAAATTGTCATGTCTTGTTAGCACTCTTCTGCACCAGCGTCTGATAAAGCCATGCCCCCAAATAAATGTTCACAGAGGATGCAATGCAATTTTCAACTAACTATGAGGGAAAAGAATGTTTTGAGAGGAAAAAAAATAGAAAATACTAAAAAAATGATCAGAATCACTTTAAATACTAATGGGATTGTATAGTACTGGCTGATACTGAACCTACGCTAGACTTAGCTCGCGATTTGTGGACCCCATAAGACTCCTGCCTTCTCCTCTTCCTTTTTCGCCTTCTCCTCCAGGGTTGGAAAGGTGAATGGTTTATCATGTTTGCAAAAGTCTCTCATGTTCAGGACAGTCAATTTGGAAAGTGCAAAGAAAGATAAGAGCCCACACACACGTGCATGCCACACACACATAATCTGCTACCATGAAGTAACTACAAATAACTAGTAATATCTTTTTTCCCATCAATGCATATGTACTAATTATATCATATCAATACCAAATTTTTATTATTTCATTTACATGATATACTTTCATAAATAGCCCTGCTATTAAAACTTTTTATAAAATCATTTTTAATGGCAAGCATAATACTACATTGCATAACTCTAGTATATTGTATTTGATCCCATTCTCTGCCTTTGGATATTTAGAGTTTTCCTCTTTTTACCTCCCACTCTCAATATAAATAGCACTATGATAAATGGCTTTGTGTATATATCTATCTATGCTTTTAAAATTACTTTCCCCTAAATTTTGAATTATTGGATAAAAGAACTGATTTATCTGAATGCAAGCTTCCCAATTTATATTAGAAAATTTTTCCACAAATTGGCCTTTCAAATGTTTTTCAGCAAAACATACATATTTCTTCTTGAGTTCTGTTGTTATTTAGGCATAATATTCTTAATACTTCGAAATTATATACCTTTTATAGTCATTTGTTAAATACGGATTTAAACTGTTAGTTCTGGTGTTTGTGCCTCAAACGAAAGCATTAAAAGAAGCAGCATATGACAAAGATTTTCTGCATGAAGAACCATAGACATTCTTAAATGTTTGAAAATTAAATGTATTTCTCATTTTTAAAATGTCAAAGGCAAAACTTATAAGTCCCAAACTACTGTGTTAAATAAACCACATATCTTGACTTTGATGTTTGAGAAGACTACCAGACAAATATCAAAAAGCGCCATTGTCTTGGAAATGTACCAGGAAGCAACACACATGGCTTCAAGACAGGAGGTGACAGATCTATGCCATAGCCAATGGCCTTGTCCCATTGAGCTACCTGATTGGTAGTTGAGCAAGAGTAATAGATATCATCTAATGAGAATTAATTTAGGCCTTAGAATGTCTTCCACCTGACACTAGTATCGCCTCAACCAGAGTAAGAAATGAGACAGGGATAGAGTCAGCAGTACCTTGGCTGTGAACAAAGAATTGTCTTGTTCACATTTTTGGCCCATCCCACAATCCCCTAGGCAGTCAATTGCCCGCAGCTCTTTGAACCTCCATCCCAGGATGCGGATGAATGCACAGCCAGATGTAGTCTCCTAATCACCACCACTCTGTAGCACTCACTCTGAGCGTCTTATGTCATTCATTGGCATCAAGAGCTGTCCAGTTGCTGAAGTCGGAATCTTCTCTCTGCTTAATGATCCCCCACCCACCATCTTAATGGCTACTAAACTCTGGTCAGTGTTCTCTCTGAATATCTTTTAATTTCACTTTTTTTTTATCTCTTGTGCTACAGCTCTGAGCCAGCTCAGACTTTTATGATCTCTTCCAAGAACTATTGAAAGAGGCAAAGGGGGGTATTGTGGGTTTTAGCATCATCCTGGCATGTGTTTGAATTCCTGTTGTGCCTCATACTAAACAAAATGCCTGTTTATTACTGTAAACTTATTCACATAAATTCTCCACCTCTTAATTTCGTTATTTGGTCATTCATTCCACAATATTTTTAGAGACCATATAGGGCAGGCATGATACTAGACACTCACTTTCTAGTGAAGAGTGGAACACAGTTTACTACCTTCCTGGAGCTTATGTAGGAAGAGAGAGAATAAACAAGAAAACAAAGGTAATCTGGGAAGTGATAAGTGTTATAGCAGAAGTAAACCTGTGGTAATATGATGGAAAGGGAATATATGCAGGGGACGTATCTTGATTGGCTCAGAGAAAGCCTCATTGACAAGATGTCTTTTAAGTCCTTAAAATAAAAGGAAAGCCAGTAATGTGAAGGTCTGGAGAGAGTGTCCTAGAAGGAGGAAAGGGCCATGGTTTATTGGAGACAGACAAAGACGATTACGATTATCAGAAAATGGATTGTCATGGGAATAATCCATGCAAAGTATTTAGTATAGGAAATATCATGAGCATGAATCAATGACAAGTATGAACTCAGTTGATGTTCCCAACCACCTTCTGAGGTAGGTACATAGAATGACTAAAAAAACTGAGGCACATAGAAACAAAACAATGCCCCAGTTGGCAGAGCTAGAATTCTGACTCCATAGCCTGCTGTCTTCATCACTTTAGCAGGCTGAGCTCCACTGATGACCTCTGATATTGATTGAGGGAGCTCTTATAGGTCTAGAGTAGTAGCTGTTTTTCCTAATGTAAATCTTTAAGTTGGAAAAAAAAAAAAAAGAGAGAGAGAGAAAACATTAGCTCTGGCCTTTTGCCTGCAGGAGGATAGGTTTTACCCAATTCACAATTGAGGTAGCTGTGGCCTGAAAAGGTTATAATGATTTGAGCAGAATCCCACAACTGAGAAGCTGAATAAACAAAAACTTATACCCAAAAGAACCTTACTCCAGTGATACAGATACACTTACCATCTGACTGCAAGATTTGAGACTGTCATACCCGTAGAAGAAAACTTACTGGAAAAATTCAAGGAGAGGAAAAGAAAATTTCATAGGTTTGGCACCCAGGAGAGCCAATTGGACTACATGGTTTTTAAAGAAATAGTCATCACATTTTAAGTGATTTACAGCATATTATAACAATAGTAGTAATAATAATAGCCTACTATAAGGAATATAGGCTATTTTACATATGAGGAAACTGAAGACTAGACAAGGGAGATTATTTGCTCAAAATCACAGAGCTTCTGAAAAAAATCTGAAATCAGAAACTCAACTCCAAATCCAGTACTTTCCAACACTGAAATTCTATGATTCAGTATCAGTCAGGGTCCAGGAAGGAAAAAAAGGCATATTTAAATAGGGCAACAGGGGATAGTTGAATGAAGGCACAATTTGCAAAGGTATGCGCAGGGTTTATTGAGCCAATAAGGCTATGAAACATTCAGTGTTAGCAAGAACGAAAGTTATGATTTCCAGGTTGATGGTTACCAGAAGGTGGAAAAAGCCATAGCTATAGCTGTAACAATAAAAAAGGGCTCTGGTCCTTGGATAACAAATGCAGCTATTGTCAACTCACCAAAGAGCGAGCCCAGATGATAAGTACCACAGCCTCTCCCTTTTCCTCTTCACCCGTGGCCACACCCAATGGGAAACCAGAAGGGCAAGGAGTCCAGATAATATTGTCCACAAAGGTCAGCCTTCCAGAACCATAGTAGCATTTAGAAAGAAGGAGGCTAAATGATGGAAGATGTTTTCCAGAGTCTGTAGATCTTAGGAGCCAGGTGTTGTGATCTACAGGATCAGCGACAATTCCTACAGTCAGTCACACTAAGAGTCAGTCAGACTTAGAGTCACACTCCTCTTATAAGATTTCTTCATGGGCCAGACGCGGTGGCTCACGCCTGTAATCCCAGCACTTTGGGAGGCCGAGGTGGGTGGATCACGAGGTTAAGAGATGGAGACCAGCCTGGCCAACATGGTGAAACCCTGTCTCTACTAAAAATACAAAAAAATTAGCTGGGCGTGGTGGCACATCTGTAGTCCCAGCTACTTGGAAGGCTGAGGCAGGAGAATCACTTGAACTCCACTCCAGGAGGTAGAGGTTTCAGTGAGCTGAGATCGTGCCACTGCACTCCAGCCTGGCGACACAGCGAGACTCCATCTCAGAACAAAAAAAAAAAAAGATTTCTTCCCAATTCCGTGGCATCTTGGAGGCTGACAGCTGGCTCGTGAATGTACATTGATATTGAGTAGCTATTTATAGGATTAAGGAATTTAGCTACTTTATGGATGACTTAATGTCAAGAAATTCATAGCTACTATACTTTAAGCACAAACACTTTTTTAAAGAAAGAATAAATGCTGTCAAGTCTCTGGCTATAACTCCTTATTGAATAACTCTGAGTAATTCACTTTATCTCTCTGTGCCCCAGTTCTTTTACCAAAGAATAAAGTAGTAATTTTCCTTACTCATTCAATGGACATTATTTGACAAAAAGGCACTTACTAGATAATGGTCAGGAAATAATACAAAAGATAAAACATTCAACACTTGATTATCTGTATATTTGTATGTGTTCACATTTTTATCTAAATTTGACTCATAACAACATCTACCCAGCACAATCTCAGTGCCCTCATTCAATCAAAATAATTGATTCACTAAATTAGAGCTTCATTCCAGGGGTTTTTGTTTTTGATTTGAGCAGAAATGGGAGCATGAATATGACAAGGTTATGGTGAGACTAGACCACTCATCAATAAACCACCACCAGTACATTGCCTTGCATAACTGCAAAACATAATTTCCTAACTGTGTTTCAGGTTTTGGGCATGAAATATACCATAACATTTCAGTGTGTTTTGTTTTTCCTGTTAGCATATTGATCATAGAAATTTTTAGATGCTCTGTTGGCAGAGAAAACATCAGCATTTGGCTGTTGGAGGATTTGTTTGCAAAAAGCAACTTGAACGGCCAACATGTTGCCCATTAAAACTACAACAGTAACCTCCAGGATTTTTTTTTTAATGTTTAACCTCTGACAGTTCATTAATCTCATGCTAACTCCTTGGTGAATTTAGCTAAAGGCTCTGACCTAGGCATGTAGTCAGGAAAATCTGTGGAAGAACAGAGGCATAACCCATGTTAAATGTAAATTTAATATTTACGTATTTCTTAATAGAAAGCAAGATTCATTCAATTTCATTTTAAGCCCTAAAAGTGTCATGTTCAAACCCTCAGATGTCATTTTTATCTATTTAACAAACATTTAGCACTTACTATGTGCCTGGTACAGTTTTAAGTGGCTTGCACAGTATAACTCATTATATCCTTAAAATAACTCTGTAAGGTGGACACAATTATACCCATTTTACAGAATAGGAAACTGAGGTATGAGGGATTATTTAATTTGCCTGAATCACATCATCAGCAAGAGGCATGGGAGTAGGGGAAGAGATTGAACACAGCAGTGGAGCTGCAAAGTCTCTGTACTTTACCAATTCTCTAGTTACGTTCAACGTTCTGGTCAGTTTTACAAAAAAATATGACTAGATCTTTTTCCACTTACCTGCTCAACATGGGACCTTCATACACAGCACATATTGTGCAGGAAGATGGTGGTAGCCCCTTGAATGAGTTTTTTTTTTTCCTTCTCTCTGGGCCTTTCACCATCCACGAATAAGAAGTAGAGACTGTGCCCAAGTCTCTTTCCAGATCTAGCATTGCAGCAGCCATTGAGACGGCATTATTTCTGGCTGTGACAAATGGTGGAGGTTTCAAAGCTAACACAGATTTCCTCCTTTTGTGGTACTTCACTGTCCATGAAAGGCAGAACATGGGAAACATTAGAAACTCCATTTAACCCTGCTGTAATACCAATTGGCCCTATCGTTCAGATATTGGCTATATGTTTTATCTATTAGAATATTTGTTTCTTACATGTGTATGGGCTTTTACAAGTTTTAAAATTCTTTCTTTTGAATATTTCATTTTCATAAAACCCCTTTGATAATGGCAGATCAGAAGGGTTATAATCTCTATCTTCCAAACTAAAAAAAAAAAAAAAAGAGAGATGAAGTGGCTTGCCCAAAGTCACATTGATACTTGGTGAAAAAAGGAAAATTGCGGGTTTTTTTTTCCTGTGCATTATATATCTACCAGAAGTTGTCTTTAAATCATTCACAGGTTTTAGTATAGGAAAGCTAGAGGTAGGAGTGTCAGGACACCTGTTTTCTGTTGACAAATTTAATGAATTTCACTTCAATATGGCAGACATTTATGGAGCACTATTTGAAAAGCAATAGTTCCAGGCACAGGGCAACACTCAGATCACTACATCTGAAGACTAACATTGTACTGAAATAAACAGACACATATGTAGATCTAAGACACAACGAATACAAGTAAAGTGCTGTGAATGCTGTGAGAGGCAAAACTAGAGAGATACTAGAGTTAAAAAGTTGAACGTGATAACTCTGGGATTAGCCTATTTGGTTCAAATCCTCATTCTGTGACTAACTAGTTATAGAAACTTTAGTTAAGCTACTTATCCCTTCTGGGCCTCAATTTCCTCATCCATAAGGTAGAAATGATAGTAAATAATCTGTAAGTTTGCTCAAAGGATTAATGAGCATGTAAAGTGTTTAGAACAGTTACTGGCTAGTACATGGTCACTAAATGTTGGCTGTTTTTGCTGTTATTCTCCTGCTACTATGATGATCACAACTACTGTAGTGATACAGGTGAAATTCAATCTCACCTAGGTGCATTTCACAAAGAGTTAATATTTCAGCAGGGCCCTTTGGAGAAGAATCATCATTTCATCAGAGGGGAAAAAAAGGAGGAGCATTCTAGGTACTTCAAAAGATAAAGCTTAGACAGTCAGGAGGGGCAAGAAGTATGAAAGAGAAGCAGCCAGCAAAGTGATCTGGGGCCAGATTTTGAAAACTTTCCTGGGCACTATGCTGCATTCACTCTGCAGAGAGGCAATGGGGATTTTAAGTTAGGTTTTTAAGTTGAGGAGTGATTTTTCATCTTGTCTGGCACTTGGGGATGGCTAGTCAGCCAAGAGTAGAGGGAGCTAGATATGTGCCAAATTTTAGAAGGGATGATGTGAACTTGAAGTTAGAGAAAAGACTACCAAAGGATCAAGAACAATGTTTGAAGACAAGAGACAGACAGGTGTCAAAACTAATAACCAAACTTAGTGGGATATTGGCTTCTGAATCAATGAACCAACTGAAACTCAGTGGTAAAATAACACCAAAAATAAGTCAGAAGACAAATTGTTGAGAGAGAAAGAGAAAGAAGACAAGAAAATTAGTTGGAAACTGCTTAAAAAGTCTATGCAAGACAGTATCAATAGCTAACACTTGAGCATAATGCTATTTTAAGCCTGAAAATTACTCTTAATATTTACTGCAAGTCTATGAGGAAGGTACAATTACAACCTCCACTTAAAAGAGAAAACTAAACAAAGAAATTAAATCACTCACCCAGCACCTAACAATTATGACACATCAAAGCAGAGATTTTACCTTCAATGACGTAATACCAAAGCTTAGTGTCTTTACCACTAGACTGCCCTGCCTACAAGAGATGACAAAAGTCTAAACATGGCAATCGTGGTGGAAGAGAGAGGATAAATTTGAAACACATGGTGGAATTGTGCGTAATTGGAAATATTGAAAAACAATTTGTGATATTGAGTGAAAGATAGGAAAGAGATGAAGTGACTCCACCAAAATGATAATGGTGAAATTTATCAAGATAAGGAGCATAGAGGGAAGGCCATGAAGGTCAGTTAGGGAGAGATGATAGTTTTATTTTAGACATCTTGGCTTTAAATACTTGAATAACACAAATTTTTGAAACAATAATTAAACAAGGTTAGTTTTTGATTAGCGCATCTTTTGTTTTTTTCAGGTTACCTATGTGATTAAATCTTTTGCTTCCCACTTGACTTTTCCACTTTTGTTACTGTTAATTTGGGCCAGAATGGGTAGAATGATGACTACTTACAAAACACTGTGTAGACTGTTAGATAAATGAGAGCCTTCTTTGTTTTATGTAATACTTTCATAATGGTAACCAAGGTAGCTTCTCGTAGGAGCTATACAACCTATTTTCCATTTTCATTTGGCCTAAAAAGTAATATTTGAGCTAAACATGAGTCTGGTCAATAAGTCTGGTTTCTGCTGAAATGGGAACCTAATTCTTCAAAGAGCCTCAATTTTCTACTCCACCAGGTCTATAAAATACAGAGCATTGTTTTTCTATCTGCTTAGATTACAGGGTTCAAGTTTAGCCTTCTTACATTTCAAATTGTCTTTTGCCAAGGGTTTTGAAGCACCAAGTGTGATAGGCAGCAATTCTTGATGGTAATATTGGTCCATCTTTATTTGTAAGGTTTCATTAAAAAGAGGAAGTAGAAGAACAAAAGATGAGTTCTGGAGATGAACTGACAGTATAAAACCTTATTTATCTTTCAGCAAACCATTCTCCTTTGAGGCTGGGGAGAAAAACATTCCCATAGCATATTATAGTGTTTTCAGACTCTGCTTAGAGGTGGACATATTCTTCATTGAGTGTTCCTGAGGATATTAAAAATCACATTTATTTCAATAGCAGTGTGAAACTAATGCTTTAGGTGAGCAGATGTTAGAAGGATCAGTGTCAAAATCATCATATCATTACAGAAATCCTGTATGTGGATTCATCGCTATGATGTACCACACACTATGAAAGATTATACTCTAATGGGAGAAATGGAGCAGAGTCTGGACAGTAAATTTTCATGCTTTGTTTTGCAAAGCATTTTTCCTGAGTTCTCTGAAATCACTTCCAACTCTTTTCACTTAATAATATTGTGGGAGATTTTATGATTTTTTGCCACACGACTGCCACATCTTGGTGACATCAAGATGAGTTTAGGCATCATTATTTGGATGCCATATTTACTTGCAAGCTGCCTCTGGACTAAGAGGAAAAAAGAACTCGAAGAGAGACACTGTTTATCCCTGGGCAAATGTTTGAAGACATGACGAATAGGTAAAGACCATGTGGAAACTGTGTCTGTGTTGAATGAATGTTAAATACAGCCATGCTGCTCGGTTATTTTCTTGTTGGTGAATACCACCATGAACAGGAAGCTCTGTGACATGCCACCAGGAGAGGAAACACACAGGAAAAGTAATTCTTAGAAAATGATCATTTCTAGGCTGATCCTGCTTTGGGCTTTCCTACTCTGGAGTCCCTGCCACTCCCTGGCCCTTTTAATTTTTTTTTTAAATGTATTCCTTCATTCCATAAAAGAAAGAATTACTGTTATATTTTCTGCCAATGTATACTGCCTTAGTGATCACATTGAGTTTGATGGTCTTAATATTACTTATATAGTGATGACTCTGATATTCACATCTTCAGCCAGACTGTGCTTATCAACTTCAGAACCATGTCTCCATCCAGCCACTTGACATTGCCACTCCGATGTCCAACTGGTGACTCTTCCATTAGAATTTCAGGCCCATGGGAGAGAGAATTTGGTTGTTTTTGTTCATTCTAATGTCCATTGTTTCTTGACCAATGCCTGGGTCATAATAGGCACTCAATCAATATTTAATGAATAAATGAATAAATTGTCTCTAATGCCCAGGCCATACTAGGCATTAGTGGTAATAAGATAACCAAGATAGATCTCTTGCCTCTAAATGTTTATATCACAGAGGAAATGACAGATATTCAAAGAGATCATTGATATACAAAGCCATCAGAGGTGACAAGTGCACAGGGTGTGTGAATGTCTCAGGAGGCCTCTCCTCTGTGAAGCCCCTTCCCCAATGAAATGAGCCTTAGAGAATAGAGACAGAGAAGGTTGAGGAGGAAGAACGGCAAGTTCATTTAGTGGGGATAGGATAAGCAAAAACACAGAAGTTGGCAATTCAGACTTCATTTAGGGAATAGCAAACCATCCAGGATATTAAATCATAAGGTGTGTGGGAGGAAATGACAGACTATAAAGCTCAGTTATTGTCTCAAATTCTATTCCAAAAGATGGTTTTTATTCCCCTATCAATTCCAAACAGGAAGAGTATAAAAGGTCCTCAGGGAGCTGTGGTTTCTAGTGGATCCCACAATTAGCAATTCAACAGCGAGAAGTGCCTACAAAATGAAGCAGCTGCGTACAATTTGGGGGACAAAGATTTTTTCAAATGACAGAATTACTCTTGCCATGTGTATTAGTTTGTTCTCACATTGCTAGAAAGAACTACCTAAGACTGGGTGATTTATGAAAAAAAGAGGTTTGATTAACTCACAGTGGCACAGGCTGTAAAGGAAGCATGGTTGGGGAGGCCTCAGGAAACTTACAATCATGATGGGCGGGTGAAGGGGCAGCAAGCAGCTTCTTCACATGGTGGAGTGGGAGAGACAGAGTGAAGGGGGAAGTGCTACACACTTTTAACAACTAGATCTCGTGAGAATTCACTCACTATCACAAGAACAACAAGGAAGAAATCCACCCCCATGATCCAGTCACCTCCCACCAGGTCCCTCCCCCAACATTGGGAATTACAATTCAACATGAGATTTGGGTGGGCACACAGAGGCAAATCTTATCACTCTGTGTCTTTGGACAGTTTATTCCATTTCTCTGTACCTCAATGTACCCATCGAAAATGGGCAAAATCATACTTATCTCAAAGAACATTTTAATAAGTGATATAATAATAAGTATTTTAAACACTATGTGCCAGCCACTATTTTACATGTTTTATACACATTATTTTATTTCAACCTCCTGACAACATTTTATAGCAGGTTCCATTGCTCTTCCCCTTTTATTGATGAAGAAACTGAGGCATAGACTAAGCACTTTGCCCAAGGTCACACAGAGCTAACAAGAGTCAGAAAAATGATTCAAACTCAGAAAGTGCTGTGTTAGACCCCTCACTCCTAAATATTCTAGAATAACACCTCAATTAGTATGTATGCAATAATTATAATAGTCATCATTACTGTAATTTATTATTACTGCCTGCCAGTAATTCAATCTCTTAAAACAACTTTAAGAAATTGATACAAATATTATCCCCAGTTTATAAATTTTAAAATTAAGGCTTGGAAAGATTAAACACATTGTCCAGCCAGAGTTGGGAAATAGACCCAAGAAGGAAAGCTCAGAGGAACTGAATAATTTGTCAGAATTAGCACTCCCAGGCACTGTTCTGCTCCTAGTGTTGAAGGTAACACTAGATATTACTGCAAATAATTCTAATACTACTACTCATTATATGAACAACAATATCATTAATTGAATGTTTACTATGTGCCAGACACATGTACCATCTCATTTAATGCCCACAGTTACCTTATTCTATAATATTAACTACTTTTTTGTCTATTTCTATGCCATTGAACATGTGTGGGAATTAAGGCCAAGGAGGAAACTAGGTTAAAAGTAGAAGGAACATAACAAAACCCAGATCACTGCTCAGTTTTCCTAATAGCTTTTTTAAACATAGATGGATAAATGTTTTAGTGCAGAATACTTTTGTCATCACTGATATTAGCTGCAAATCATCCCCCTAATATACCAGCAAAAATTTATTATAACTATGCTTATCCAAACTCTGTTTAACTCACTAGGTAATCAATTCCATCTGTGTACTGCCTACTTTCTAAGGCAACACAGTAACATCTTATGAATTAGGCATGATATTTTGCATAAATACATTACCTGTATGTCTATCTCTTTACAATAATGTTCTTCTTTTTCAAATTCTATGTTAGATACAGTAGGTACATGTTCAGATTTGTTATATGGGAGTATTGCATTATGCTGAGGTTTGGAATTAGGATCCTGTCACCCTGGCAGTGAGCATAGTACCCAATAGGTAGCTTTTCAATGTCCTGCCTTCCCAGTAGTCTGTAGTGTCTACTGTTCCCATATTTATTTCCATGTGTGTTCAATGTTTAACTCTCACAAGTAAGAACATGCAGTATTTGTTTTTCTATTCCTATGTTAATTTGCTTGGGATTATGGCTTCCAGCCCTATTCATGTTGCTGAAAGGACAAGATTTCCTTCTTTTTTAATGGCTGCATAGTATTTCATGGTGTCTGTGTACTTCATTTTCTTAATCCAATCTACCACTGATGGGCACCTGGGTTGATTCCACTTCTTTGCTATTGTGAAGAGCACAGTGATGAACATATGAGTGCATGTGTCTTTTTGGTAGAATTATTTGTTTTCTTTTGGGTGTGTACCCAGTAATGTGATTGCTGGGTCAAATGGTAGCCCTGTTTTAAGTTCTTTGAGAAATCTCCAGACTGCTTTCCACAGTGGCTGGACTAATTTACATTCCCACCATGTGTAAGAATTCCCTTTACTCTGCAGCCTCACCAGCATCTGTTTTTGGACTTTCTAATAATAGCCATTCTGACTGGTATGAGATGGTATCTCATTGTAATTTAGATTTACATTTCTCTGATGATTAGTAATGCTGAGTGTTTTTTCATGTTTGTTGGCCACCTCTGTGTCTTCTTTTGAGAAATGTTGATTGATGTCCTTTGCCCATTTTTAAAGGGGGTTATTTGGTTTTAGCTTGTTGATTTAAGTTCCCTACTGTATAGATTCTTGGTATTAGGCCTTTGTTGGGTACATCGTTTTTGAATATCTTCTCCCATTCTGTAGGTTACCTGTTTGCTCTGTTGATGGTTTCTTTTTTTTTAATTTTACTTTAAGTTTTAGGGTGCATGTGCACAACGTGCAGGTTTGTTACATATGTATACATGTGCCATGTTGGTGTGCTGCACCCATTAACATTAGGTATATCTCCTAATGCTATCCCTCCCCACTCCCTCCACCCCACAACAGGCCCCGGTGCGTGATATTCTTGTTCCTGCGTCCATGTGTTCTCATTGTTCAATTCCCACCTATGAGTGAGAACGTGCGGTGTTTGGTTTTTTGTCCTTGCGATAGTTTACTGAGAATGATGGTCTCCAGCTTCATCCATGAAGATCAAGTGTAGGATAATTTCTTTTACTGTGCAGGAGCTCTTGAGTTTAATCAGGTCCCACTTGTCTATTTTTGTTTTGTTACAATTGTTTTTGGGAACTTAGCCAAAAATTATTTGCCACAGTTGATGCTGAGAAAAGTATATCCTAGGTTGTCTTCCAGGATTTTTACAGTTTGAGATTTACATTGAAATCTTTAATCCATTTCGAGTTAACTTTAGTATATGTTGAAAGGTAGGGGTCCAGCTTCAATCTTCTGTGTATAGTTAGCTAGTTATCCCAGCTCCATTTATTGAATAGGGAGTCCTTTCCTCATTGCTTGTTTTTGTCAGCCTCGTCAAAGATCAGACGGTGGTAGGCGTGTGACTTTATTTCTGGGTTTTCTATTCTGTTTCATTGGTCTAGGTGTCTGTGTGTATAGCAGTACCAAGCTCTTTTAGGTACTGTGGCTTTATAGTAGAGTTTAAAATCAGGTAGTGTGATGTCTTGGGCTTAGTTTCTGTTTTATTTTTTCTTTTGCTTATAGGATTGCTTTGGCTATTCTGGCTCTTATTTGGTTCCATATGAATTTTAGAATACTTTTTTTCTAATTCTGTGAAGAATGTTCTTAGTAGTTTGACAAGAATAGTATTTAATCTATAAATTGCATTGGGCAGTATGGCCATTTTTATAACACTGATTCTTTCAGTCTACAAGCATGAAATGCTTTTCCATTTATTTGTGTCACTTTGATGTCTTTCAACAGTATTTTGTCGTTCTCCTTGTAGAGATCTTTCACCTCCTGGGTGAGCTATATTCCTAAGTATTTTATTTTCTTTGTGAATATTGTAATTGAGATTGTGTTCTTGATTTCACTTTCAGCCTGGACATTGTTGGTGTGTAGAAATGCTACTGAGTTTTGTGCATTGATTTTGTATCCTTAAACTTTACTAAAGTTGTTTGTCAATTCTAGTCACCCTATGAAAGGATCTTTAGGATTTTCTAGGTATAGAGTCATATCATCAGTGAAGAGAGATAGTTTGACTTCTTCCTTTCCTATTTAAATGGCTTTTATTTCTTTCTCTCACCTGAATGTTCTGGCTAGGACTTCCAATACCATGTTGAATAGGAGTGGTGAGAGTGAACATCCTTGTCATGTTCCAGTTCTCAGGAAGAATGGTTGGAGCTTTTGCCCATTTAGTATGATGTTGGCTGTGGGTTTGTCATAGATGGCTCTTATTATTTTGAGCTATGTTATTTAGATGCCTAGTCTGGTGAGGGTTTTTATCATAAAGGGATATTGGGTGTTACTGAAAGCTTTTTCTGTGTCTATTGAGATGATCATAATGTTCCAGCTTTTGATTCTGTTTATGTAGTGTATCACATTTATTGATTTGCATATGTTGAACCAACCTTTCATCCCAGGAACAAAGCCTACTTAATTGTGGCGTATTAACTTTTTGATGTGCTGCTGGATTCAATATGCTAGTCTTTTCTTGAGGATTTTTGTGTCTATATTCATGAGGGATATTTGTCTGAAATTTTCATTTTTGGTTGAGTCCTTGACAGACTTTGGTATCAGGCTGATGCTGGCTTCATAGAATGAGTTAGGGAGGGGCTCCTCCTCCTTGATATTTTGGAATAGTTTTAGTAGGAATGGTATCAGTTCTTCTTAGTATGTCTGGTAGAATTCAGCTATGAGTCCATCTGGTCCAGAGCTTTTTTTAGTTGGCAGGTTCTTTATTACTGACTCAATTTCAGAAGGTGTATAAATGTTTTAAAATGTTATTTACATATTTATGGTGTACAACATGATGTTTTGGTGTACATATAGATGGTGAAACACTTACTATAGTCAAGCAAATTAACATGTTCAT
The DNA here is from genome assembly GCF_029281585.2 of Gorilla gorilla gorilla. Classification (NCBI taxonomy): domain Eukaryota; kingdom Metazoa; phylum Chordata; class Mammalia; order Primates; family Hominidae; genus Gorilla; species Gorilla gorilla. The sequence continues at coordinate 29,058,574 of NC_073227.2, read as the reverse complement.
TATCTCAGATAGTTACCCATTTTTATATGTAGCAAGAGCACCTAAAATCTATTCTTTTAGCAAAGATCGCAAATACGACACAATATTAACTATAATTTTCATGTTGTAATTTAGATCTCTAGACTTGTTCATCCTATATGTTACTTTCTATACCTTGACCTACATCTCCCTAGTTCCTCCCCACTTTAACCATTGTTTTATTCTCTATCTCTGTGTATTCAACTTTTTTTTTTAGGTTCTTTATGTAAATGACATCATGCAATATTTTTCTTTCTCTGCGTTTTGCTTATTTCACTTAACATAAGGTCCTCCAGGTTCATTCATGTTTTGACAAATAGTAGGATCTTCTTTTTTAAGGTTGAATAGTATTCCATTGTATATATCAGTTTCTTTATCCATTTGTTTATTGATGGACATAAGTTGTTTCCATATTTTGGCTACTATGAATAAGCTGCCAATTTTAATAATATTTAAAAATGTATCACGTTTCTGTTACCTTCTAAAATAAAGTAAGCAGAATAAAACATTTTCTTAAAGAATAAGGTTAGAACTTATTCTTAAAGAATAAGTTAGCCACTGACTTTTATCATTACTCTTTTCTCTAATATGCCTATGATGTTTTTCAACTTTATGTTCCCTCCATTACTCTCAGACAATCTGCAGTCACTTCTAGTCTTCAGAGTCAGTAAGCTTGGGTTTAAGTCCTGACTCCATAACGTCCTATTTCTATGTCCTTCATCAGTTACATCCTTTCTTCCAACCCTGATTTCTTTATCTATAAAAGCGGGGTGACAATATTTATACACAGAATATCACATTGCTTAGATATGATAATGAAGAGCCAGTGGTGAAAATTAGGTATTATAACTGTGGCTCATGGACTCCTTCCAGTGTATGCTCCTTCTCCATTATCAGTACCTGCTTCTGATGTGAAATCGGAAGCTTACTAAAACTGTGGGTACAGTAAGGGTGAAGACACTCTTATCCATAAAAGATACTGAGGCAGGCATCTGACAAAGTGCTGCAGTAGGAATCAAAAAGATCAAGATTTAGGCCCAGTTCTGCTGCTGATATGCCTAATGGTTCTTGATTTACAACCACTGTAGCTAAGGCTCTGTATGCGACATGAACTTACAAAGTTAAGGGGCTGGACTCAATACCCCTTTCAATTCTCACAGAGTTCCATTTTCTGCTTAGAGCCCTTTTGCTACTAATTTTCTGATTCTTATTTGGGTGCATGAATTCTAGATAAGTGGGGCATCATCCTCTCTCCTGCTCTGGGGGAGGCAGAACAGCTGAATAGTTATTACATGAATCCTGGAACCAGACTTCCCAGACTCCATTCCCTGACTCTGTTATGGTGTGACCATCAGCAAGTTACTTAGTCTCTCTGTGTTGGTATCCTCATCTACAGAACAAGAATATAGCATTTATAGTACGCTGATGGGGATTTTATGAGTGTATGTATATATATGTTATATATATAACATGTATATATAAAATGTATAACATATATACATATATACATGTTATACATACATGTTTACATGCATATGCATATATATACACACATACGTACATAGGTGTACATGTGTGCATATGTACATATGTGTACATATGTTGCATATGTACATATGTATACATATGTTGCATATGTACACATATGTATGTCTGCATACATATATACATACATACGTATACATACATATGTATACATACACACGTATACATGCATATGTATACATACACACGTATACATGCATATGTATACATACATGCATGTGTATACACATATGTACATACATGTGTATACCTGCATACATATGTACATACATGTGTATGCATACATGTGTACATACGTATGTATGCATACATGTGTACATACGTATGTATGCATGTGTACATACGTATGTATGCATGCATATGTGTACATACGTATGTATGCATGCATATGTGTACATACGTATGTATGCATGTGTATATATACATACATACATTTACATGTACGTATATGTAGTTATACATACATATGTATATATGTATATGTATGTGTGTGTGTATATATATATACACATACACTCATAGAGAGAGAGCTTACACAAAACAAATGCTATAAATATTAGTGATTGTTCTTTGCTCTTTTTCTTCCTTCGTTTTAACTTCTAAGTTCAGGGGTGCATGTGCAGGTTTGTTATTAGGTAAACTCGTGTCACAGAGGTTTGTTGTACAGACTATTTTGTCTGGTCGAAAATACCCAGGTATTAATGAAACCTCCTTTGCAAAAGTTTCACTGAGGAAATCATGACTGTGAAAGAGATCTCCATCTTGCTTCTAGCCTTTAAGCTGTCCTTGTTCATTCCTAGGCATAGGCTGGACTAACCTTGGGAAAGAATTTAGTGTATGGTTTGACTCTGAAACAAATTGATAATAGCCCTTTCTAGAAAAGACTCCCTTCTTGCCTGGGGACCAGTCTGCCTTTACAGGACTAACAAATTAGCCACAAGATTGGAAATTATAGTTTAGGGGTCAGGCAGCCTCTGGCTGTAAGAGTCTGAACTTCCCCAAATTGCTCCTGGGGATCACATCACTATTGTAAAACCGAAGATCAGGGCTTGAGATATTTTGCAGACCCTGCACTTGATGAATCAGTTGATACCACCTAGACCGATAATCTGAGTCAACCATTTCTGAGATCCCACTCAGGAACAGAAGACAACAAGAAAACCCCACTTCGAGCCCCCTATGGTTCCATCTCCAAACTGACGAATCAGCACTCCCCACTTCCTGAGCCCCTACTCACCAAATTATCCTTAAAAACTCCTACCTCTAAATGCTCAGGGAGACTGATTTGAGTAACAATAAAACTCGTGTCTCCCACAAAGCTGGCTTTGCATGAATTATTTTTTCTCCATTGCAATTCCCCTGTCTTGATAAATTGGCTCTGTCTAGGCAGTGGGTAAGGTGAACCCACTGCACAGTCACATTAAGCCTAGTACTGATTAGTTATTTTTCCTAATCCTATTCCTCCTCCCACCCTCCACATTCCACTAGGCCCCAGTGTCTGTTGTTCCCTTCTATGTATCCATGTGTTCTTATATTTTAGCTCCCAATTATAAGCGAGAACATGTGGTATTTGGTTGTCTGTTCCTGGATTAATTTGCCAAGGATAATGGCCTCCAGCTCCATCCATGTTTCTGCAGATTACATAATCTTGTTCTTTTTTATGGCTGCATAGTATTCCGTGGTGTATATGTACCATGTTTTCTTTATCCAGTCTACCACTGATGGGCATTTAGGTTGATTCCATGTCTTTGCTATTGTGAATAGTGTCGTAATGAACATACATATATGTGTGTCTTGTTATTGATTTTTAGGACAACTAAGAGAAAATCTATCAAAGTTTGAGACACTCCTTTGATAGGGCATTTTTAATTTAGTGAACTAATCTGGGCTTTCTTCATCTCTCTCCACATACCATTGCTTTTTAAAATTTTTCTCTTTGCTCATAATCCCTCTCAGCTTTTGCCTTTCCTGACTAGTATATCAGTCTCTTTTGGTCTGTCTTTATGTGTAAGTTCAATTAAATTTCTTGTTTCCTTCCTCTGCCCCCTCAGCATTCCTATTGTAGATTTCTGTCTGAGCATAATGACTGGCAGTATAATTTTTGTTTTTCTTATTTACCAAAAATCAATTAAGACCCTACCACCTAAAAAATAATAACTCATCCAGGTGCAGTGGCTGATGTCTGTAATCCCAGCACTTTGGGAGGCGGAGGCAGGTGGATCATGAGGTCAGGAGTTTGAGACCAGCCTGGCCAACATAGTGAAACCCCATCTCTACTAAAAATACAAGAATTAGCCAGGTGTGGTGGCACATGCCTGTAGTCCCAGCTACTTGGGAGGCTGAGGCAGGAGAATTGCTTGAACCCAGGAGGTGGAGGTTGCAATGAGCTGAGACCACACTATTGCACTCCAGCCTGGGTGACAGAGTAAGACTCCATCTCAATAATAATAATAATAATAATAATAACTCCTACCATAAGGGGCCATTCATGATGCTGTAGTAATAATATGGTTAATGCTGATAATAAGCATTCCAATTAGGTGATTATTTTTTAAAATCTAAGCTTGTTGAAGAGTTATTTATGTTTGTAAATAAGGTAGAGACAATCTATTTCATAAGTGCCGTGACAAATAGCTTCAGCTGTTCACCACTGGGTTGTTATATTTCATAAGTGATTGAATTCAATTATGAAATTGCAAAGCAATTCTCATTCTCCTAGAATGGAAATTGCAATGTCATTGCCAACAAGCACCTGTAACAAAAGATGTTCAAACTAAATGGCCATTTTCCAAGAAGTGTTCATTTTCAATATGATATACAAATATTAAATAAGATAAAGTACTAATTATAAATGGTTTTGTTCATTTTTTGGTGTTTGTTTTTGTATTTTGGTTCTAACATACATTCAGGGCCAGGGTTGCAGAAATACATGTCAAACTAACTAAAACATCACGATTCCAATTGCTCGGGTTGGTCTGGGAAGGCCTAGGACTCCCACAGTGTTTCAAATGGATTGACTGCTCTCTACTTGCAGCCTGTGTGTGATCAGCTTGGAATTAATTGCTTCTATACTCTCCATGTGCACCTGAAAATAACTCTTGGTAGGTGGATGGGTGAATAGTAATAAAGACAGGAAAAGTCAAAGGAGTTCCCAGACCTCTGCATTCTTGCAATAAAGCATTTAAAATTGTCAAAGTTTAAAGAGTTGCTTACAGGGCCTGGCCCCAGTTTAAACTCTCTATCCAGGGAGGTCAAATGATATAACAGGAAGGGGAAAGACAGGTTTGGGGCAGGTCCTGGCTCCCCCTGCCCACACTCATCAGCTGCACAGCTGTGCAGACTTCAGCAAATTCCTCCACCCAAGAAACTATTTCCTCAGCTGATTATCATGCCACCCTCTTTGAGCTTTGTGAGCAGTGGAACCGAGGAATGGAATGGTGAGTATGTTGTCATCTCTCTACAAGTTTTTGCAGTAGAAAAGAAGGGTGGAAATAAATTATATCAGTGCCATGAAAATTCGCTTTGGAAATCTTTCTCCAGGCAGCTTTTTCTTTGTCCTGATGTATCAGACTTGAACGTTAAACAAACAGTAGCATCACCTCCTTATCCTAGAAGTTCTCAGGAATAGCATCTAATGCTATGGTCAAGAATCTTTCAGCATTGGAAATCTTCCTCCAATATCCACCACTGGACCAAGCTTCTAAATATTTAATAATACATAAGATATCATTAGAAAGTGATCATCCTCATTATGTTATTGCCATATGGATCAACTCACTATTCAGCCAATTTAATAAAATGTAAACATTAGGAGTAATGGCTCAGAGGGTATTTTTATCAATGAGATAAAGCAATATAAGTCAAGCAGGCTGAATTTTTGTCTAGACAAATTAATTTCAGCTCAAATAGAATTTTAAAGTTACAATATTTATAATCTTTTTAGAATGACAAATGGATACATTTATTTTTAAAGAAGAGTCATGTTGTATTTAGAAATGGGACTGGGTGCGGTGACTCATGCCTATAATCCCAGCACTTTGGGAGGCCGAGGTGCGTGGATCACCTGAGGTTAAGAGTTTGAGACCAGCGTAATCAACACAGTGAAACCTCATCTCTACTAAATACAAAAATTAGCCAGGTGTGGTGGGGCGTTCCTGTAATTCCAGCTACTTGGGAGGCTGAGCCAGGAGAATCGCTTTAACCTGCGAGGCGGAGCTTGCAGTGAGTCAAGACTGCACCACTGCACTCCAACCTGGGCAACAAGAACGAGACTCCATCTCAAAAAAAGAAAAAAAGAGAGAAAAAAAAAAAAAAGAAATGGGACCTGCTGTAGATACACTCACTATTCTTGGAATGCTTCAAGTAGTTATTTATTTCACATTCTCTTACGGAGCACCTTCACTGTGCCAAATAAGATAATCCTTCCAGTATTTTGGCAGGACCTAAATAAAAGAACAAGGCAACAGCCTCACAGTGTTTCATGCTTTATAGGCAAGGACTCATCTCTGCACACATGGCCTGAGTTCTGAATCAGCTTTCTCAAAAAGTGACATTATTCTTCATAATATTATTTGTTTTCTGCATTAGAAGACTTGTTTCCAAAGCATGTCGTCAAAAGGTAGGACTCACACTCGTATTTGTTCGTAAGGCAAGATGTTCCGTAGTAGTGTTCTGGATGGCATGATTTGACCTCAGAGTCAAATTTGCATAATTTTGAGTTGAGCTGTACCAAGCTTCTACTGTGTTTTAAGAGAAGTTGTGAGAAAGAGGAGAACGATGACTATTTTTAAAACGCATTCTGTTGTTCCCAGATGATTTGAATTCCAATTTCTAGCCCAATTGTGTCATGGCCTGAGGGGACTGTTGAGTCAGACTTAGGACAACCTCAGCCCTGAGAGACTGAAATCTAAAGAACAAAGGACAAAAAGACACAGCCAGGAAGCTCAGTGGTGTCTGGGTTGGGAATTTGTTGTCTGATTAAAATTAAATTTGTTAGAAGATACATGAATTAAAATACTATTTGTATTTCGCCTATCTCAGGATGCAAATGCGCATTTGAATTGGCTCCTCTGCAAGATGCCTGAGTGATGATATGTCTGCATGGCCTGGAGATAACTCCAGAGGCCAGAGTCCCATCTGGTTCTGGTTTTTGTCTCAAACAAACATTCATCTCTCCCAAATCTAAATTTCTCAGGGGTAAAATGCAGAAAAACAAACGGTTTCCTTTGTTCCTTCCAGCTCTGAGATCCCATCACTTCGTACCTTATTCTACCATGTGTTTCTTATCAGCACAGCTTTGTCTGCAGGTCTGGTGATCTCCTGAAGGTGCCCGGGCATATTTTCCCTGGAAAGAAATTGAGGCATTGGAGGCTCAGCAGCCAGCTAGTTTGTGATTTAAAATCTCTTATCCCCTAGGATTTTGAACCAAGTAATTTAATTGTTGCCATCTCTTAAAGTAGCATATTGACTAAGCTCATGGTCTTTGGTGTTAAAAAGCCAGGGATTAAATCCCAGACCTGTCACTTGTAAGCTGTATGACCTTGAATAAGTTATTTAAGAAATGTGAGTCCCAGTTTACTCCTTGTAAAATGAGGGCTACATGACTTCTTGTAAAATGTAGCTATCTCACTGAACTTCTGTCTGTATTAAAATGGGATAATATACAACCACGCTTAGAGCAAAAGTTCTCCATAGGGTGATGGTTGCTATTAACATTCCCAGCATAGTGCTCAGTAACCTGGACTTTGGGCTGCTGGAGACACTTGTCTTCATCTTGTTTACTAACTAGCCATTTGGCCAAGAGTTGCTTGGGTTATGGCCAAGTTACTTAGACTCTCCAAGCCTCAATTTTCTCATTTATAAAATAGGGATGATAATCCTTCTCTTGAAAGATGTTGTGAAGATTAAATGACATAATTGGCTAGCAAACTGCCCAGCACTCATTGTGCAAACCTTGTGGATAACAAGACCTGCTTTTATCAGTGTCGTGTGTCATTTGAATATAGGTAGATATATTAGTTTGCTAGGGCTGCCATAACACAATGACACAGACTGGGTGGCTTAAGCAACAGGAATTTATTCTCTCACAATTCTAAAGGCTGGAAGTTCAAGGTCAAGGTACCAGCTGTGAGCCATCTTCCCACTCCATCTTCACATGACCTTTCTTCTGTAAGCCCACATTCCTCGTGTCTTCCTCTTTTTTCATTTTTTTTTTTTTTTTTGAGATGGAGTTTCACTCTCATTGCCCAAGCTGGAGTGCAGTAGTGAGATCTCGGCTCACTGCAACCTCTGCCTCCTGGGTTCAAGCAATTCTTCTGCCTCAGCCTCCCGAGTAGCTGGGATTACAGGCACCCACCACAACACCCGCCTAATTTTTTGTATTTTTAGTAGAGATGGGGGGTTTTGCCATGTTGGCCAGGCTGGTCTCGAATTCCTGACCTCAGGTGATCCACCCATGTCAGCCTCTCAAAGTGCTGGGATTACAGGTGTGAGCCACCACGCCCGGCCTATGCTTAACTATCTTCTTAAAGGCCCTACCTCCAAATACAGGGTTAGACCTTCAACATATGAATTTGAGGAGGGACACAATTCAGTCCACCATAGGACCAGAAGTCAGACTGCCGTAGATTAAGGAGAGAGCAAGAAAATGGATCTAATGAATACAGTTAACTTTTCTGAGGAGTTTGACAAAATAAGAGAGGAGAGGTTATCATTATTTGTATCATTATTTCTGTGCTGGTATTGAAAGAGACTGTGGCAAAGTGGGAAGTGGGAAGAACATAAGCTGTGGCATCAAAGACCTGGGTGTAAATCCTGTCCCTATGCATATATATGGAAACCCGTATATATGCATAGGAGATATATATGTATGTTTTTATGTATATATAAACACATATTTGACTTCTGGTTGTGAATTTCTTCACATCCATGAGACTCAGTCTCCATGTGTGTGAAAAATAAACACTTAAACCTCACTCTGGGGTTATTGTGAGGATTAGGATTATGCCAATCAAGCACCTTACCCATCTCCTGGCATACAACAAGGGCTCAATAAATGTTAGGCACTGGGTTAAAACCACCCAAAATGCAGGCTCTTACAAGGTGGCTGAGTCACAATGAGAATTCACAGTCCTACGTGGAATCATGCCGTGCTCCCCATAGTTTGCCTCCAAGAATCAGAGTTGATTGGGTTCGGTGGTGTTGCTTTTTTAACTTATCATATGCTGGTGATTGCTGATGATTTCAGTTATGTTTTAGAGCCTGTCACCTGCCTAGAAATAGAAACAGCCCTTTGGCAGGTAGGAGTCATTAAGAAGTAAAGTACCAGACAGCTGGAAAAGCAAGAGAGCCCACAGGCAGACACTTCAAGGGCGTTTTTTTTTTTTTTTTAATACTGCATGTGATGATCATCCTATCACGCACACTTAATTATACTGATCCTCCAGCCCTGTGTCTTTTGTCTCAGACTTTGCATCTGCAGAGAAAGAAACTCCATTTGTAGCACAGCTCAGATTGCTGCCTGATACAAAGGCCCAGAAGTTAATCCACTGTTTTGGTTCTTTCCCATGTGAGGGTCACTAGGTCTAGACAAGGTTATGTTATGATTGAAAGACTGCTCAGAAAATTTAATTAAAATCCCCTCTACTTTTGCTGTATTTCCCAGTACAATAAATAGAGAACATAGTGATTCTGAAGAAGACATTTGAGGTCCACCAACAGCCCACAAATTTCAGTTTGAAAAATATTTCCCTATAGGGCAGCAAATATTCAAGGGATTGGAGAGGATCAGAAAGTTGAGCAGGAATATCCTTTGTTTACCAGATTATTCTTAAGTGACAAAGGAGTATCAGACTTCCTGTTAGGTTTAGAGGATAAACAAGACATGTAAGATATTGATCTTGTCTGCAAAAAAAACTCACAATGGAGAAAACAAACATGAGCAGATCATGATGTTCTGTTTTACATGCTATACAAGAACCAGAGTGTGGGAACGATGACCAGGGGGTCATCAATTTTGCATAGTACGGCAATCCAGAGAGGCTTCAGAAATGAGACACTTATATTTAAATTGGATCATGAAAGATATATACATTTTAACAGGTGGAAAAGGAAAGTGGAACATTTTAGTTTGAAGAACTTGCACTATAAATGATTCAAAAGAAGATTACGTCAGACATTGTTCAAGAAAGCACAGGCTTTCTATTCGATATTATCTATTTACATGAGGTCTATTGCATGCTATTTACTCCTGAATTGGCAAATACAATAATACAACATAGTTGAAGTCATTGGATCAACAGCAGTCTAAAAGCAACATTTTCCATCATCTTTTCTATCTCAGGACCCATTGAATAGAATCAACCCATTTGTTCAAATGGATGAAGGAAAAAATTGAAGGATTTTGGCTGTTTTCATTTTCCCCATAAAGCCCAGATCAATTTGTTAATGCCTAGGTGCCTTTTTCCAGCTACTTTTAGCTCTTCCCACATACTTTAGGAGCACAACTACTTACTTTCCCATCAATTTTATCCTTGTCAGCTCAATTTTATCCCATCAATTTTATCCTTGTCAGCCTTCTCATCTTTCCATGTCCTTTTCTATTATTTTTATTCATCCATCACTATTATGAAGCTTTTCCATTTCGTTCTTTCCAGATAAGTTATTATAATATAAAAAGTACAAAGCAAATGTTTGTTTTCATCTCCCATTACTCATTTTCACAAATATAGCCACTCCAAGTGTTTGTTTCATCACCAATTTTTTTTTGTAAACTTCTTGAGGGCAATAATTAAGATATGCTAAGATTAGGGTGCCACTGACCTTCTCTTCCTTGCCAAGTGAGAGCTTTTGCCCCTCAATGCTCTCAGTGAGGCAGAGTAGTAAGGAGGAACAGATGTTAGCAAGAGGCAGCAATATTAGTGTCAAAAATGGCTCGACTTTGGCAAAAAAGACTACATTTCCAACTGACCCATGGGACAAGGGATTGGGGTCCTAGTGGCCCTGGGATGAGAGGAGCTGACTGTTATCCTTAGACCCTTCTCTCTGAGTCTCGAATCTGTAGTCAAGAAGAAAGGATAGAAAGGGGAAGCCATGGCTTCATACTGAGCCTGGATGTTTTTATTCCTGCTAAGTTCCTCATCTGAGGTGTGGATTGGTTTACACAACAGAGAGAATTCCTATAGGCCACTATCTGACCCCACTTCAAAGGAGCTGGACTGAAGGATGATATTTGAGACACAAGCACCTGAACCCTAATATATTTCCAAATCCTCCAGACTTGTGCTTACATGACCCTAGGGCAAATGTGCAGATATTACCAGATGTTACTTGGGCCAGGAAAGGTTCTATGGACAAATACCTTTGGGGTCAGTTGGGTTATGCAAAGTTAAACAAGACTCCTTGTTACAGGTCTTCGCAAACCTATATATTTTAATATTTTGTGACAAAATTACATTAAAGTTCACAGCATTTTCCAAACATCTATGGGCACAAAATTCCTTTTTGCATAAAACATCTTTGAGAAATTATAGTGTAAACATAATTCACAAAGCAAAGTACAACATTTTAAAGCTTATCTATACCTATTGACTCTATTGACTACAAAATGGACCTAAATAGAATATCCTCTAGGCCCCCGACCATCCAGTATGTACCCATGAAACCAACTGGCTGCTGGTTACTTTACCCATGTCAGCACCTAATCTGAACATTTTATTTTGTAGCCCAAGGCAAAATATCTGATTTCTTTTTTCACTTTACTTGTAAAATGGACAGATGTCCTTCAATTCTTTTTTTCCTCATAAATTATTGAGGTACAGGTGGTATTTGGTTACATGAGTAAGTTCTTCAGTGGTGATTTGTGAGATTTTGATGTACCCATCACCCATGTATACACTGCACAATATTTGTAGTCTTTTATCCCTCTCCTGTCTCCCACTCTTTCCCCCAAGTCCCCAGAGTCCATTGTATCATTCTTATGCCTTTGCGTTCTCATAGCTTAGCTCACACAAATCAGTGAGAACATATGAGGTTTGGTTTTCCATTCCCGAGTTACATCACTTAGAATAATAGTCTCCAATCTCATTCAGGTCACTCCAAATACCATTAATTCTTTCCTTTTTGTGGCTGAGTAGTATTCCATTATATAAATATATCACAGTTTATTTATCCACTCATTGATTGATGGGCATTTGGGTTGGTTCCACGATTTTGCAATTGTGAATTGTGCCGCTGTAAACATGCATGTGCAAGTATCTTTTTTGAATAATGATTTCTTTTCCTTTGGGTGGATGCTCAGTAGCAGGATTGCTAGATCAAATGGTAGTTCTACTTTTAGTTCTTTAAGGAATCTCCACATTGTTTTCCATAATGGCTGTACTAGTTGACATTCCCACAAGGAATGTAGAAGTGTTCCCTGTTCACCGCATCCACACCAACATCTGTTTTTTGATTTTTTGATTATGGCCATTGTTGGAGGAGTAAGGCAGTATTGCATTGTGGTTTTGATTTGCATTTCCCTGACCATTAGTGATGTTGAGCATTTTTTCATGTTTGTTAGCCATTTGTATATCTTCTTTTGAGAATTGTCCATTCATGTCTTTAGCTTACTTTTTGATGGGATTGTTGGTTTTTTTCTTACTGATTTGAGTTTGTTGTACTTTCTGGATATTAATCCTTTGTCAGATGTATAGATTGTGAAGATTTTCTCCCACTCTATGGGTTGTCTGTTTACTCTGCTAACTGTTCCTTTTGCCACGCAAAAGCTCTTTAGTTTAATGAGGTCCCAGCTATTTATCTTTGTTTGTATTGCTTTTGCTTTTGGGTTCTTGGTCATGAGATCCTTGCCTAAGCCAGTGTCTAAAAGGGTTTTTCCAATGTTATCTTCTAGAATTTTTACAGTATCTTGTCTTAGATTTCAGTCCTTAATCCATCTTGAGTTGATTTTTGTATAAGGTGAGAGAGGAGGACCCAGTTTCATTCTCCTACATGAGGCTAGCCAATTATCCCAGCACCATTTGTTGAAAAGGGTGTCCTTTCCCCCACTCTATGTTTTTGTTTGCTTTGTCAAAGATCAGTTGGCTGTAAGTATTTGGGTTTATTTCCAAATTCTCTATTCTGTTCCACTGGTCTATGTGCCAATTTTCATACCAGTACCACGCTGTTTTGGTGACTATGGCTTTATAGTATAGTTTGAAATCTGGTAGTATGATGCCTCCAGATTTGTTCTTTTTGCTTAGTCTTGCTTTTTCTATGAGGCTATGCAGGCTCTTTTTTGGTTCCACATGAATTTTAGAATTGTTTTCTCTAATTCTGTAAAGAATAATCATGGTATTCTGTGGGGATTATGTTGAATTTGTAGATTGCTTTTGGCAGTATGGTCATTTTCACAATATTGATTCTACTCATCCATGATGCTACCCAGCATGGGATGTGTTTCCATTTATTTGTGTCACTTATGATTTCTTTCAACAGTGTTTTGTATTTTTCCTTGTAGAGGTCTTTTGACTCCTTTGTTAGGTATATTCCTAAGTATTTTATATTTTTGCAGCTATTGTAAAGGGGTTGAGTTCTTGATTTGATTCTCTGGTCACTGTTAGTGTATAGAAGAGCTACTGATTTTTGTACATTAATTTTCTATCCAGAAACTTCAGTGAATTCTTTTATCAGTTCTAGGAGCTTTCTGGAGAAGTCCTTAGGGTTTTCAAGGTAAACAATCATGTCATCAACAAACAATGACAGTTTGACTTCGTCTTTACCAATTTGGATGCCCTTTTTTTCTTTCTCTTGTCTGATTGCTCTGGCTAGGATTTCTAATACTATGTTGAAGAAGAGTGGTGAGAGTGGGCATCCTTGTCTTGTTTCCATTCTCAGAGGGAATGCTTTCAACTTTTCCCCACTCAATATTATGTTGGCTGTGGGTGTGTCATAGATGGCTTTTATTACATTAAGGTATGTGCCTTGTATGCCAATTTTGCTGAGAGTTTTAATCATAAAGGAATGTTGGATTTTGTTGAATGGTTTTCAGCATCTACTGAGATGATCGTGTGATTTTTGTTTTTAATTCTGTTTATGTGGTATATCACATTTATTGACTTGCATATGTTAAACCATCCCTGCATTCCTGGTTTGAAACCCACTTGATCATGGTGGATTATCTTTTTGATATGTTGTTGGATTCGGCTAGTGAGTATTTTGTTAAGGATTTTAACATCTATTTTCATCAAGGATATCAGTCTGTAGTGTTCTCTTTTGGTTATGTCATTTGCTGGTTTTGTTATTAGGGTGATGCTTCATAGAATGAATTAGGGAGGTTTCCTTCTTTCTCTATCTCCTTATATCTTTCTTCAGATGTCCTTCCATTCTGAGAGTCTAAGGTTCTATTTTTTTTGTTTGTTTGATTGTTTGTTTGAGACAGGGTCTCATGCTGTCACCCAGACTGGACTGCAGTGGTGCCATCACTGCTCACTGCAGCCTCAGCCTCCTGGGCTCAAGCAGTCCTCCCACCTCAGCCTACCAAGTAGCTGTGCAAAATATCTGATTTCATTGGAATCCTTAGCGAACATTAGCAGAGTCTATCTTGTAGTTGCATTTTACATAGGGCGCAAAACTGATTATTATTAAATGACAATTCCATTGTTTATAACTAGTGGTTGTTATATAGAAACAAATTACAGGTTGGACTATTTGTGATCTTCTATGTTTTTCTAACTATATCTTAAAAATGCTAGAGATGCTGGTGAGGTTGTACAGAAAAAGGGAAATTTTTACACTGTTGGTGGGAGTGTGAATTAGTTCAACCATTGTGGAAGATAGTGTGGTGATTCCTCAAAGACCTAGAGGCAGAAATACCATTTGACCCAGCAATCTCATTACCGGGTATATACCCAAAGGAATATAATTCATTCTATTATAAAGATACATGCCTGCATATGTTCATTGCAGCACTATTCACAATAGGAAAGTCACAGAATCAACCTAACTGCCCACCAATGATAGATTGGATAAAGAAAATGTGGTACATATACACCATGGAATACTATGTAGCCATAAAAAGGACAGAGATCATTTTATTTGCAGGCACATAGATGGAGTTGGAAGCCATTCTCTATAGCAAACTAATGCAGGAACAGAAAACCAAACACTGCATGTTCTCACTTGTAAGTGGGAGCTGATTGATGAGAACACATGGGCACTGCCAGGGAACAACACATGCTGGGCACCTGTTGGGGGAGGGAGAGGATCAGGAAGAACAGCTAATGGATACTGGGCTTCATACCTGGGCGATGGGATGATCTGTGCAGCAAACCACCATGGCACATGTTTACCTATGTAACAAATCTGCACATCCTGCAGATGTACCTCTGAACTTAAACATTGCGGAAAAAAGAAATATATGTTACTATACTGTTAGATTTATAGAGTAATATATATTGCTACTTAAACTTTTTGTTTGAAGCAATCATATAATCCACTGATTATCTGAAATAAATTCCTGTGCTCTTTTTTGTTATCTTAAAACAATGCTAGGGTTGTAATATCTACATTAATGACAAGAATATGCAAAAAAATCATATACAAGTGTTTTAGCTTAATACGCTTAAACTGGGAAATGTAAAGGCCTTATAGGCATTGTGAGGGTCCTTCCTTTGTGGACAATCACAGACATTAGCAGACATGTTCTTCTGTTTTCCATTGTTGCTATGTGTAAGCATCGGTGAGCAGCGGCTGGTCCTAAGACTCTTTCTTGTTTTCCTCCACAGACAGCGTGGAAGATGAACTGGAGATGGCCACCGTCAGGCATCGGCCCGAAGCCCTTGAGCTTCTGGAAGCCCAGAGCAAATTTACCAAGAAAGAGCTTCAGATCCTTTACAGAGGATTTAAGAACGTAAGAACTTTCTTTTTGACTTTACCTTCACACAATTCCCAGAGGAGCATTGAGAAATGAGAGGAAAAGGGGGAAAATATCCCATTCTGTGAGAGCCCCATCATATGTATATTTCATACTGATCCTTCCCAGATAGGAATATAATCAGTATCTGTGGACTTTGATTCTCTGTGGTACACCCATGCTGGCATACTGTAATTGCCCATTAAACAAAGAGTTTCTGAGAAAGTTTTATTCAATTCAGTTATTGGTTGAAATATTTTCTCTTCATCAACTATAATGACATAATTTCATTAACCTTCCATTGTTTCCTTAGTTTTTAAATACAGGCTGGTGCTTGACTTGAGTCTTGAATGTAGATTGAGGCCTATCAAGGGATTCCATTCCTGGAATTGGAGGATAATTACTGTAACTTTTATAGTTTAAAAAACCATGCTGCCAATGTCTGTAAACCACAGGTGTCTGTAGGTCATCACTGTACCTGGTTCTCTGCAATCCAGGTGTGCAGATGACCCTTCCTCCTGGGTGAACCATCTTCAAAAGGGAATGAGAGCCCAGAAAACCCCAGAGTGTGGGGTGAGAGAAAGTGAGTGGATCCAGGCTGACTACGAGACACAGTCTCTTACCAAATACTTTGTATGTGCTAAGGGTTAAACTAGATGCTGCAGGTTATTCAAAAGCCAGAGAAGATACACTTCTATCCTTAAGGAGCTTATGGTCTGAATAGGGAGAGAAAACTTGCTGTCATGAATCTATCTGAAAACAGTTCATCCTTAAAGGCATCAAATGTTTATGTATCAAATAGCATACACATCCCAACATATAGTTTGTTCTTATATATATGGAAACCAGAGTAGCTACAGGCACCCCTGGAGATCCAAATTAAATTGCTTTGATCTCTTTTGAAACCCAGCCCCTAAGACCCCCAGTTCCAGTGCATGTAGAAGTCTGTGATGTCCAAGGATTTCTTCTAATTCCATCCTCTTCACATCTGACCACCACAACTGTTGCCTTTGTCCAACCTTATGCAGACCAGATATGAATCTCTACCTCTTCTTTGGAATCCACAACAGCAATTTACTCAGAGAATTCATACCGGTAGTTGACACTGCAGAATATTTTTATAGGGTTTCTGCATGCGCATTGCACACAAGTTTCCACCATCTGTCTGAATGAATGGGGTCTGTCTTTCTCCCATTTCTGCTCCTCGCCCCGTTCTCCTTGCCCTGGGCTTTCTAAGTTTTTCTCCCTCTATTATGCAGAGTAAATTTGTTTCTTCTCCAAAACTTGATCATCTGCAAAGACCTAGGACTTCGTGGCAATAGATGGGGGCAGAGGAGATTATAATGGAGATGAGTGCTCACCACACACACAGACCGCTGATTAAAGGAATCTGATAGGTAATCTATCAAGACAATACATACAAATAAACGTGCATAAAGGGAAAAGGGTTTTGACAACTAGGAAAGAGGATGAGTAGTTATGCCTATTCTGCAGTGGTTCCAGGCTTCAGAGACAGCAGGTATTTGCAATGAAACGGTGGTATTGACCACTGGCAGCAGAAAAACACTGAGCAGCAAGGACAGAAAGGAAAGGAGGTGTAAAAGACCAATCTGGGCCAAAAATCAGTGCTCAGAGGAGGTGAATCACAGAATAAAACTTCAAATGTGTTCATGTGAACACCTAAACTTCTTTGCTGTAATTCAGAGATCTAGTAATAAGTAGACTTTTTTTTTCTTTTTAACATTGGATTGTACATCAGATACAGAATGGTTGTTGAACACAGGAGAACTGAATCCAATCTCTCAGCATCCCTGTATTCCCCGACTGCTGCTATGTTATTATTCCAATGCCATCCCCATAGGGTTTCTCTGTTTGGGGTCTGGCTGCCTTTCATTGCATTTGCTATAAATTGGAATCATGATTACTGCCATCATTAATCTTTGGAGACAGCATCTCTGCAGCATGTCTAATACAAGTGGCACTTCACAATAAATTGCTAGGCTCCAAAGTCTGCATTCATTGCTTTATTTTATTTTATTTTATTTTATTTTTTGTTGCCCATATGTCCTTCTCTTCTTCCTTTTCTCTCCTTCCCCCCTTTTCCCAAACTCTTTTCTTTCCCCTTTTTTAATCCTTCTGACGCCACCTCTTATTTCTTCACTCCTCCTTGCTTTCCTTTTTTTCACCTCTTCTGTCTCTTCCCCTTGTGAATTATTGTCTCCTTTCAGCTCTTCCCCATCCTCCTCTTCCTCTATTTTTTTCTCTTCTCTGTCTTTATTGATTTCTTTTTCTCCCATCTCACCCTGCCCCATGAGACAAATTTCCATCAGACCTGAATATGCCAAAGGCCTATTTTATATACTTCTTTAAAAGAAAGGACTTCACAGTTTGCTCAGAAAATATTAATCGACATCTCTCATAAATCAACACAAGTGGCCTTTTAATTTTTATTTCCCCCTAGTCAAATGTACAATTCTAATAAATGAACCCTAAGCATAGCCGAAATACACTAAGCAGGTCAGCAGCACTTGGGTTTTACAGCATGGTAGTAAGCTGAAGCAGCTTCCATCCAAGAAAGCAAACCAACTGCCTTGGTTCCCTAAACACCAATTACCTCAAAGCCCTTAAGATCACAAACTCATTTCCCTGGAAACAGTTGGGATATTCATTTTTAATGAAACTATTAAAACTCTCCATACTATGATTCAAAGGATAAACCATTCGTCAACATATTAAAATGGTCACACTTGTGTGAAAGTAGCTCAACATAGCCAGGCACCCCTGCAAGTAAATATGACCAGCATAACTCCACCATTTTTTTCCCATATGGTATCTCTGATACATCCCCTCGCATTTTCAACATAGATTGTTAATATAGATTGGAAATGAGAGGAAGGGAAGATAGTGAGAGAAATATCTCCTCCCTCACACAGGCTTACTCACTGAGGCTCCCACGCATTTTTAGGTCTCTTGCCAGATTCTGAGTCTCCAAAAGTGAGTAGCTGATAGAGACAGAATACAGTACACTGTCCACCTATAATGAGCCTCAGAATCACCTGAAGGGCTTGTCAAGACACAGATTCCTGGGCCCCATCTTGAAAGATTATGACTTAGTAGGGGTGGGATTGGGTCACAGAATTTGCATTTTCTTTTTTACAAGTTCCCAGGTGATGCTGATGCTGCTGGTCTGGAGCCCACACTTTGAGAATCACTGGTTTTGTGCAGGTATCATAAGCTTTGGTGTCACTCAGCCTCAGGTCATGTTACTCATTTGGGCAGTTCCCTCTGACTCAGGAGACGATGTGTCTTTGTCTATAAACTGGGATAATGATAACTAGATTGCACTTTTTTAAATAAAGAAATATAAAAAACATGAAGTTCAATAAAAAGGAGTTATTGTAGTATGGCCCCAAATGGTCAACCTCAGTTGTATGTTCCATCAAAGTGGGACAGTCATGGTTGGCCTACATACTTCCCAGGCAGTGTTTGGGTTTTGGACTACATAATTATATATTAGGAAGGATGCAGAAAATGCAAACTATTATCTACAGATCAGCAGTCTCAAAATTAAATGCACGTTGCAACCATCTGGGGAGCTTTACAAATTAAAAATAGTGGCTACTATGCTTGGTGATTCTGATGTAATTGCTCTGGGAAAAAGCTTCAGCATTAGGATTTATAAAGCTCTTCAAGTAATTATATTGTGTAGGCAAGATTGAGAACCATTGAACTAGATATATAACATATACAAGGTGCTTCTAACACAAAAAGAAGTGACCTATTAGTGATGAGCTCTATCATGACAAATACCAATGACTAGGCTAGCTACATTGGAATCGCATGAAGTCTCTGGTGTGTGTGTGTGTTGTGTGTGCGCGTATGTGTGTGTAGGGGTTGGAGAGAGGTAAGAGGTCTTATTTTTGAGGATTTTTATTCAGTTAACTGGGATGATGTTTAGGAATTCTTCTTTTTTTTAATCTGAAGTCCTTAATTTATTAAAAATATTTTACATTATAACAGACAGTGAACAGAAAGCCACATTTGAGAACCAATGGTCAAAAGGTCACACAAATATCAATATACATGTTTCATAATCTTGCTTTGCTGCACTCTTTCGAAACCAGTTATAGCTTCAGTTCAATTTTAGGTGGTTGTAAATGATATAGTGGGGCATTAAGTTTTAATATAGTGATGCCAATGCTGCTTTGGCATTTCCTGTCATTAATTAATAATATATAACCTATTCTTCCCATTTTTAAGGCACAGGATGAGTTGCAAATAGTTAGACCTCTATGCTTCAGACAGCTGGTTCCTTCTTCTATGGAATCTTCCCCTGCTTCCTTTTCTTTCTTTGCTCTGGATTATAATAGGTAAAATTATCCATTAAAATCAAATATATCATTAAGGCATCACTTTAATACCTGCTAATGTCCTTTTGACATAAAATGTTATGTTACTATCTTTTTTATCTAAAATAGAAAGATGTTTACATTCATTTTCTATTGCCATGTAACAATTTGCCAAATACTAAATGGATTTAGAAAGCATTCATCCATAATATACTGTCCCAAGGATCAGGAGTTCAGAAATGACATAGCTAAGTGCTCTGGTTGGAGTTTCATGAGGCCACAGTTAGAATCATGATTGGGCTGTATTTCTTTCTGGATCGTGGATCCTTTTCTAAGCTCCTGTGGTTGTTGGCAGAATTCAATTCTTTGTGGTTGCACATATGAAATTCCCCTCTTGCTGGCTGTCAGTGTAGGGCCACGCAGCCCCTAGAGGCTACTTGCAGTCCGTTTCCACCTGGTCCTCTTGCAAGCTCCCTTGTAATATGGCAGCTGGCTTCTTCAAAGCCAACAACGGAGGGTCTCTCTAGTCCTCTAATGGGTAGTACAGTCATGAGTGTGGCATCTCATCCCATCACCTCTGAGTTATGTGCGCATCTAATTGAAGCGACAACCTGAACAGGCTAAGTGTGAGCAACAAGGCTGTCTATTCACCCGGATGTGAGCGGGCTGAGTCCAAAAAGGGAGTCAGCAGAGGGTGGTGGGATTGGAGCTAATTTCATAGATTAGGGTAAGCAGTGGAAAGTTACAGTTAGGGGCCATTTATTGTGGGCAGGGGAAGAAGGTTGCAAGGTACATTATCATAAGGTGGGAGGGGTCATAGAGCACAGTGTCACTAGGTTGATTGATCAGTTAGGGTAGAGCATGCTAGAATGGTAGAATGTCACAGGGTTGCCTAATCAGCTAAGACAGGTACTAGCCATTTTTCTTCTTTAGTGGTTTTCCTGTTGTCCCAGACTTTCTGGCTCCCAGAATTTGAGATTTCTGGATGTGTACATGTGGGTCACAGGGGTCATGATGGCTTGACCATGGCGCAGCCTGCTCAGGGGACCTTACACTGCACATCTCAGCACTCAAGATGAGGAGATTTAAAAAGGTGTGACTCACTGGGGGTCACATAGGGTGTATCCATCACAGTGGAGCTTGTGAGGAGGCAGCAACACCTGTAGAGCAAAGCAGCTTAATGTGCTCTGCAGTCACATCTCAAATGCAGTTAATCCCCACCCTCCATGTTTGGCTTATTATCCAGACACCCTCCTTGGGCATTTCATCAAGAACAGAAGCATACTTTTTTTTTGTTTCATTTCTGCAAGAGTTTTGATGTTGTAGCCAAAGGAACCAGCAGGACATCTGAGTTCTTGTATGGGGCTTTTCCACCCCATTCAAAGTGTTTGGGAAATTCTGCAGTAAGATCTTTAAAAACAGATGAAACAGATGCAGGGTAAAATTATAGGGATCTACATTTTTGCAAAGTACATTTACATAAAAAGCACTATGTCCGATTTATCGTGGGAAAGGAAAGAGGAGAAGTTTAGTTCCCTTAAACTTTGCATGGGAAACAGTAAGATGCAGTGATTAGGACACAGGAATTCACTGCTAATTGCATAAGGCAATTGCTCTTTTGTCACAAGCCCTCAGGGTTATTCTTGAACGCTTTCATAGACTGTGTTACCCTCAGTAAATCACTTCATTCCTGCCGGCTTCTGTCTCTCTGTCAGCAAATTAGGGATTAAAATCTTCTCTTTGAACCATGAAGGAGGGTGGGTAATAATTGGTTTTGTTCAGTGTTTGAAAGACTCAGATAAAAGGCCTTCCTTAAGAGCAAAGCATTATTCATGTACTTTAGAATTAAGGTAAGAACAGAGTTAAAATGCTATTTCCTTTGCCCTAGCAGAACTGTCTGTCAGATTTCCAACCAGAAGGGCTTTCTGAAGGGAAGATTGCCTATAAGCCTATGCAGTTAACACGACCTCCCTTTTGACTTCCATAGACTGACATAGTGCAAGCGCTGTCCAGGGTTCAAACCTTACCGCTGCCATTTCTGAGCTTGAACAATGGCTTAGATTCTCTGGACATGAAACTATCCTTTAAAATTTAGGATATTAATATCCATGTAGATAAGAAAATAAATGAGAAATGTTTTACTTAATATCTTTAAGAGTGCTGTCAAAAGATATCAGAGCCCTTCAGTTCTTTCGTTATTCTTCTATGTACAAAAGTAACTAAACTTCATAATGTAATTAAAAATTCATAATGACTCAGTAATGTCATCTTGAAATATGTTAAGCATTAGTTTATGTTATGCATTATGTTGGTGTGAAAGAAATTGTGTTTTTATGCCATTACTTTCAATGGCAAAAATCACAATTACTTTTGCATCAATCTAATATATTCTGTGGCATTTAGATGCTTCTTGATTTATTTGTTTCTTTCGATTTTTTGTTTTGTTTTGTTTTGTTTTGTTTTCTTGAGACGGAGTCTCGCTCTGTCACCCAGTCTGGAATGCAGTGGCACGATCTCCGCTCACTGCAAACTCCACCTCCCAGTTCAAGGGACTCTTCTGCCTCAGCCTCCTGAGTAGCTGGTATTACAGGCGTGCACTACCACACCCAGCTAATTTTTCTACTTTTGGTAGAGACGGGGTTTCACCATGTTGGCCAGTCTGGTCTCGAAATCCTGACCTCAGGTGATCCGCCTGCCTCCGCCTCCCAAAGTGCTGGGATTACAAGCATGAGCCACTATGCCCGGCCTTCTTTCAAATTTTAAACTCATAAAATGTCATGCTAAACACTTTAAATCATACAGAGGTTTAGAAATTGAAATATCGAAGTGTCCTAGGTACAGGAAACTTCTCATCCCACCTTGCTAGAGGTAACTACTGTTAGTTTTCTCCTTTATTCTCATAGGTATATTTTATGTGCATACATCTGTGTGGAGAGATTATTTTGACAAAAATGTTACCTTCATTTATGCAGTCACTTAGAAATCCAGGCTGGGCATGGTGGCTCATTCCTGAAATCCCAGCACTTTGGGAAGCCTAGGCGGGTGGATCACTTTAGGCCTGGAGTTCAAGACCAGCTTGGCCAACATGGAGAAACCCCATCTCTACTAAAAATACAAAAATTAGCCAGGCATGGTGGTGTCCACCTGAAATCCCAGCTACTTGGGAGGCTGAGGCACAAGAATCCCTTGAGCCTGGGAGGTGGAGGTTGCAGTGAGCCAAGATTGTGCCTCTGCACTCCAGCCTGGGTGACAGTAAGATCATGTCTCAAAAAAAAAAAAAGTAAATCCAGTTGTCTTTCTGGGCTCTTCCCTCAGAACCTCGTTTCTAATTAATCTCCCAGCTCAGCCAGTTCTCCAGTCTTTGTATCTTTCACATCTGCCTCTGCCTTTCCCTCTCCACTGCCCTGCCTCTCACACGCTGCTGTCACTGTCACCTCTCATCTGCATGTCTTCAATGACCCAGACTCCTTGCCTACAGTCCTGTCTTCCTCTGAATCATTCGCCACTGTGCAGCTGAAAAGGTCTTTCTAAAGAACAAATAGAAACCAGTCAGTTCCTACTTAAAACCAATTGCTGGCTTTTTTTTTTTTTTTTTTTTTGCCATTAGAAGAGAGATTCAATTGTCTTACATGCTCATCCAACAAATATTTCTTGAACATCTACTATAAGTCAGATATTGGGTTAGATGCTGTCTATACTGCAGTGACCCAACTATCCCACGATCAGCCAGGCCTTGACCAACCATCTTCTGCTGACTTTTCGTGTCTCACCCCTCACTCATCCCTATTTACTCTGCTCCAGCCAGAAAGAACTGCCTGCAGCTGAAGTGCATCCCTCTGAAGGGCCTTGACCTGGACTTTTTCTCCTGCGAGAAATGCTGCTTCACACAATTCCCTTCTTCATCAGGACAACAGCTACACCTTCTCCACATCCATACTTAGACTTCCTTTCAATATATTTTTTCATGGCTTATTCTCTGAATGCTGAGTTCAGGCTCATCACTGTAAAAGGTATTTAGGATACACTGACAAAAAAAGACAGCTAATTTTTCTTTAGAGTTTGTATTCCATTGGGGGAAGATAGTGAAAAGAGGGGCAAAAAGCAAACACATAGTTAAATAAGAAAATATCTAGTGGCAGTAGAAGGAGGATGACATTTGTTACAAAGAACTAGAGCAGGGAGCTTCTTTCGATGGAGAGGCTAGAGAAAGGGAAGTGGCATTGCATTGTATCTACAATGTCAAGAAGGGCACTGCCATGGGAAGGTAGAAAAAGGACTTTCTAGGCATAAAGAACAACCCAAAATCATGGGGTAAGAGTGAGCAAGAGTGGCTGGAACCTGGAACATCATTTGTATTTTATTCTAAGGATAGTGGGGAACTACCTGTTTTTAAAAGTTCAGATACAAACAAAGCATTGATTTTTTTTTTTAAGATGGCCCTGGAGGGCTACTCTAAGCAAAATGGAGTGTAAGACATCAGAGTAAAATTGGGGACCCTCTAGAAATCTGGTCCAAGAGATTAAGACAGAAAGGAGATGTGGCATAGACCAGGGTAGTAGCAAGTAGAGAAGGAGAGAAATGATGGGCTTGGATATATGGTGGAGGTTGAGCTGAGTGGATGTCGTGATGTTTTGGATTAAAAGGGGAGGGAAATTGAGGAGGACTCGCAGCTATCTTGAGAGTTTTGGGGTTGAAAGACTTGTCTGTGGAAAAGCTTTCTCTGATATCTCCTAAAGTAGGTTTGGAGACTCTGCTATGTGCTCCCATCGTAGCGCTTATTTTGGGTTTCCTCTTTGCTTGTTGACTCCTCCCCTATTCTTTAAGCTTCCTGACAGCAGGTGCTGCACCTTCTTTACTACAAAATTCTCAGCCCTTCAGACTGTGTCTAGTATATGACAGGTAATCAATAAATATATGTGAACAAATGAATGACCCCAAACAAAAAGATTGGAGGCCAGCCCAATAAAATTTTTATCTTCTCTCACTTTCTTCTTTTTAGTTCCTTCCACATCTACTGAGTAAAATTGAAGTGCTGTTAATTTGCTTTTTTGAAAAATAATCTAATAATAGGGGGAGTGAAAGAGCATGGCTCCTTTAGTAAAAGAACTACACCCAGTAGTTTAACACCTTCTATTTGTTTTATCGAGTACTACTCAAAAATGTTAAGAGCAATCTCAAATGGTATTGAAGAACTTCCTTTGATTCCATTGCAAGAGTCGCCATCTGGTAGAATATTTGTGTCCTGTGTTTGCCCATCAAATATTATTCTATCAAATGAGTAATGGGATCTCTGTGGCTTAAAAACCCCTTTCACTCTTGCAACATATTTCAAAGTTGAGCAGAAGGAGATGGGGGTGTTGGTATCCAGCACGTCACCATATGTATTAGACAGAGAAGGATCAATGCTGTAACACACAGCTCCAGTAACTCAGTGGTTTAAGACAACAAATGTTTGTTTCTCTTTCATTTCCTAATCCTATGTGACTCCGTTGGGGACAGGATGGGGTTTCTGTTCAACTCATTTATTGAGGACACTCCTTCCATCTCGTGGTTCCACTATTGCCTATGGTGCCGGCTTCCTCCACTGGGTCATCCGCATCTGGTCCTCAGTTGAGAGCAGAAAGATGGTGTGGGGCATTTGATGGGCCTATTTTGGACTAACGGACATTCCACCCATCAGAGCTCAGTCATATGGTCCAACTTGATTTCAAGACAGGCTGAGAAATACGTCTTCCTATGTACTCAGGTAGAAAATAAAATTTTATTTTCTCCAAATGAGAGAATGACATGGAAGATAGATATGTTAGGGGTTCCCAAGATTGTCTCTAGTTTTGAAGATTTGCTAGGGGATGTACAAGACCCAATATACAATCACACAGTTATGATTTATTACAACAAAAGAATGCAAAGCAAAATCTGCAAAGGGAAAAGGCACATGGGGTAATGTTTGGAGGAAACCTGAGGCAAGCTTCCAAGAGTTCTTTCTGAGTGAAGTCTCACAGGAAGTGCTTAATTCCCCCAGCAATGAGTCATTGTGATAGCATTTATAAAATGTTGTCTAGTAAGGAAGCCATTAGACATTCAGTACTTAGTATGTACCCAAATTCCAGACTCCAAGAAGCAAAGCAGATGTTCAACATAAACCATATTGTTTGCACAGTTTAAGCACAGTGAGCCATTTGATTCAAAGAATGGTAGACACTTTCCCAACATCCAAGTGGCTAGCCTTGCAAGCAGGCCTTTCTAAGGACAGTGATCTCACACCTGTTATGCTAACTCTTTTCTGTGCAAAAATGGACATATGTTGAGGTAAAATTTATAATGTAATTAGATTCTGGTTCTGGTTACCCTTGGGCAAGATACTCCCTGGGTTTCATATGTCACCTGCAAAACTGAAGAATAACATCTCATAGATGCTTTGCAAAGACAATGAATGTAAAGCAAAAAGCACAGACCCTGTCTCATGACAACACTCAAAATGTAGCTGCTATTATTGTTATTGCTATTATCATTATCACTATTAGCACCATTATTATCATGCCAGTACTCTGAATTGTGTTGTATAATCTAGAAGTTCTTTCTTAAAGTTTCTTTTCCCCCCTCTCAAACTTTGATTCACATTATGTACATATAAGTATATAAATTTGCTTTTTGAAAAATAACCTATCTATATATATATATCCAATATAGATATATACATGGTATACAATATAGATATCTACTTGCTTTTTGAAGAATAATCTAATAATAGGGGAATCTAATATATTTTTATATCTATGTGTATAGATATATAGAGATAGATGTCTATAGATAGATATTTGCTTTTTGAAAACTATGTATATCTATATCTATAGATCTATATCTCTATAGATGTATATATGCTTTATTCAAATTGGAATATAGTTGAATTTGGGTACATGCTAAGCACTGGATGTCTAATGACTTACTTGTTAGACAGCACTTTATAAGTTTTATCGCAATGGTAATATTATACATATATTCACACATACAGATTTGAGAGTCACCTCCCAAAAAAAAGTTAGAAAACACAGATTTGTTCTTAGCCCTACAAAGAGTTGTCAGAGGACAAATCTGAAAATAGTGCCTTTATTGTGGTTACTTTTATTCTGTCCCTTGAGTTCCTCAAGAAGCTAACATAATCTTTCTCATAATGATTCCCTCACTGGGATTTTGCAAAAATCAAAAGAGATAGCATAATTTTTGATGTCTTAAAGACATAATATTAAAATGTAGGTAGTTTTTAAAAGCAACTTATGTAAAAGTAACCTCTAAATAATATAAAAATTCATTACAAGTCTTTCTAAAGACTTCAAGATTTTCTGTATTGATTCATCTGCAACAATCCTGTAAGAAAGCTCCCATTTTCTTTCAAGTCATAGTTGGTTTGGTCCAGGCTGATGTGGCAGCTCTGCTCTAGCAGGATGTCATTCAGGGACCCAGGTTCCTTCCAACACATTGTCCTGCTATCCCTTGCTACCATCTGTATCCTGTAAACTGGGTCAGTGTCATGTTCAGATCCTGAGGGTAAGTGAGGTAGTCATAGTCCAGGGGCAAGTGAGTCTGGATTTAAAGATAACATGAAGAGTCTCTACATCACTTTTATTCACATTAAGGGCTCGAACTTAGTCACAAGGATCATCTAGCTACAGGGGAAGATGGGAAATGTAGTTTCTGGCTAAATATCAGTGTATAAATGTAAAAGGAGAAGTTGGATTTGGGGGAACAAACAGCATTCTGATAAAGTCAACAAAACTTGCTTCTCCTGAATTTTTCTGGTTAATATTCCTAAAAAGTTTCCTTAGATTCAGCTAATCCTTCTAAGACATTTTTTTGTTTTAGTCTGGGAGCAGTGCGAACTGATGTACTTCAGACTCAGATATCACTTGAAGAACCAGCATTTAGAAATAGTACTAAGACTCTGTCTTATGAACCCTTTGAGATTTTCTACTTCCCTTAGCACTGTACGTCAGAACTGAATGCATATCAAGTTCAAAAGCAGCTTCATCCAAAGAGGCTTGTTAATAGAACTTGTTGCACATAGAACCTAGTCTTCACAGCACAGAGCCCATGCAAGAGTGGTAATAAGACTGCTATGTGGATCAACTTTAACAGCATTAGTCTTCTTTATTTTTTGAAGTAACTAATTGGTTCACAAACATATATCACTGAGGCCGGGTGTGGTGTCTCATGCCTGTATTACCAGCACTTTGAGAAGCTGAGATGGGTGGATCACCTGAGGTCACGTGTTCAAGACCAACCTGGCCACCATGGCAAAACCCCATCTCTACTAAAAATACAAAAAAAAAAAAAAAAAAAAAATTGCTGGGCATAGTGATGTATGCCTGTAGTCCCAGCTACTTGGGAGGCTGAGGCATGAGAATTGCTTGAACCTGGGAGGCAGAGGTTGCAGTGAGCAAGATCACACCACTGTACTCCAGACTGGGTGACAGAGCGAGACTCCATCTCAAATGAAAAAAAAAAAAAAATATATATATATATATATATATATATATATATATATATAGCACTGACAACTCAATAAATAATTTATATATATATATCACTGAGAACTCAATAAATAATTTTTCAAGTTCAGTACATATTTGTTAAAGAGCCTGCTGTGCAATTTTGGCTGTTTTGTGGCTAAAACTAAAATTAAATTCTAGGGCACCATTCATCACTGTACATTGCTGGCAGTAAACGTACTCCATAAAATCAGATCATTTTCTGCTTTTCACAATCCCCATTTAAACGTGTTCATTAATAGAAGTGTAACTGGCAGTTATTCCAGTGATCCTGCAGGCATTCGAATCTTTATTAAAATAAAATATGTTGCCAAAGCTTTGGAAGTCTTTTCAATGCTATATTTGGGCTGAGTGTGTGAGACTCTAAGTCCTCTTAAATCTGTGTTGACTAATTTAATTTCAGGAAAATACAAGGGAGGAGAATGTGTCAAAAGAAAATGAGAAACAATCAGTTATTTTCTTGTCTATTCACATTTTAGTAAATTATGCTTAACATCTGATATTCCAACTCCCATAAAATTTTAGAAGATTGGGTCAAAACTTTTCATCTCAAGTTCCCCGTGGTTGTTAATTGTTTTCACAAACACGTATTAAGCATCAAGCACCAACTACTTACTGAATGCTTAATATATCCCAAGGACTTTGCTAGTATTGGATATATATTGATGCAAAAAAGAATCGTTCTCACCTGATAGACATTAGAGTGTAGTGGAGGAAGGGGAAATTAATAAGTAAGCAAAGAATTACTTAAGGGTAAATTATGGTACATCCAATGGGAAAAAAAAGAGAGAACTCTGTGAAAGAGACTCCTGTGGATGCAGGAGACCTAAGGAAAGTATGATGATAAGTTTTATATGTCAACTAAGCTATACTAGGGTGCCCAGTTGTTTGGTCAAATACTAATCTATATTTTACTGTGAAGATATTTTGTAGATGTGATTAACATCTATAATCAGTTGACTTTAAGTAGATCAGATTACCCTTGATAATGTGAGTGGGGCTCACTCAATCAGTTGAAGGCCTTAAGAGCAAAAACTGAGGTTTCCCAGAGAAGCAGAAATTCTGCCTTGACTATAATGTTGAAATCCTGCCTGAGTTTCCAGCCTGCTCACCTGCCCTACAGATTTTGGACTTGCCATTCTCCATAATCACATTAGCCAATTCTTTAAAATAAATCCATAGATGGATAGATGATAGATAGACATAGATCCAATCATCTCTCTTCTCTGGAGAAATCTGAGTGATGTAGCAGGCCTTTCTGAAGTTGAGGGTTTTTTAATGGCAGACCTCAGGAGAAAACCAGTAATGAAAGAAGCAAGGAAAAAGTTATTCCTGGTTGAAGACACAGCAAGCGCAAAAGCCCTAAGGCAGGAAAGGGTTTATTGGGTTTAAGAAACTGATGGAGGTTGATGTGACCAAATCACCATGATTGAGGGAGAAGGTGATATAAGATGAGACCAGCCAGGTAGACATACAGCAAGTCAAGCAGAGTCTTGCAGGCTCGATCTGACTCATTGCACAGTGCAAAATCATTAAAGGATTAAGTAGGAGAATGACACAAATTTATGTTTGTAAAACAAAACTCTATTTGGCAAATAATGGATTTGGTCATGGAGGAAAAATAAGGAATGGGTAAAGAAGATATTGCAGTAAACTAGCCAAGTTATGATGGTACATTGGATTAGAAATTTTAATTGTTGACATATAAAGAAGTGAAAGTATTTAATCTATATTTTATAAATAAAAATGACAGAATTTGACAAATAGGTTGAATGTGGCTAGGAGGGAAAGAGCAACAATATAGATGATTCCAAGTTTTCTGATTTAAACAACTAGGCAGGTATTCTTACCATTTACTAAGATGCAGAAAACTGGGGGGAAATTGTTGAGTGAGGTTTGGGGGTGTTAGGAATTAGTAATCAAAATTTGAATTTAGTCTTCTAAAGTTTGATAAATTCTAGTGGTTGGATATATAATTTTATAGAGCTAAGAGGGGTGTTTGGGGCTCAAAATACGTATTTAAGGGTCACCAGCATATATGTAACATTTAAGGCCATGGGAATTGATGATTACTAACAATTGTAAGAAAAATAACATGCATTGAATACATGTAATGAACCAGCTCTGCCCAAAATACTTTAGGTATGATTAACCCTCTTTATTCTCTTAGCAGCCCTACGAAATAGGTTTTTTTAAAATAATAATAATAATAAAAGAAATGGGCAAGGAATTGTTAAGTGACCTCCCCGAGGTCACAGCTAGGAAGTGGCAAGGCTGGGAATTGAACCAAGGTACCCTAGCACCTAAGTGCATACCTTTTTGACCACTAAGAATGACTTAAAAGAGACAAAAGGATTTAGGCCTGGTCGGGAGGGACTCTAGCATTTAGAGGATTAGTAAAGCCGGAAGAGATAGCAAAGGACACTGAAAAGAAGCAACCAGAGAGATGGAAAGAAAACCAGGAGGATGTGGTATCACATAAACCCAAAGACAATAGTCCTTCAAAAAACAGGCATTGAATGCTAAGCAGATAAGCAAGATAAGGACAGAGAGGTGACTGTATTAGCTTGGGCTGTTTGATGGTAAGCAACAGAATCTTGATCTAACAGGAGAAAAAAAAGAAGTTCCTAAAAGAATCTAGGGAAGCTCAAAGAATTGAATGAAAACATTAGTACCAGGCCTCGTAAGAGAGAAGCACCTGAAAGGCTCCAGGTATTTTCTTGGGAGTAAACTAAGGTGAGAACCACAATATTCAGTAAATGACAACTATATATCTGACAAACACTCCTCATTCTCTATGGCACAACTCTCTTGGGCTTCTTTCAATTTCACGACACAAGTTCTTCCCAGAAAAATAACCAAATTCCGGCACCTGCAGAGAAGCAGAGGAGGTTTGGGAAGCCCACAAGAACCTTGTCTTTGGGCGACCTTCTCTTCTTGCCCTTATGCCATGCTTTTCCAGCATTTCCCCAATACCTTTCCATCACGGTGCTAACAACCATCTCCTCCACTGGCTACTCTTTATGTACATTTATTTTAAATCACTCATGGAGAAGAGCTTTTGGCCTCTCCTGGTCTGAGCACCTTTTGGTTCCTTCTCATGCTTCCAATGTCATCTTAAACATCATCTCCCCTAATGACAGCTCCATGTAGGTGAAACCCCTGCTTTGTCCAGTTTGTTCCTTACTTAGCATTTATCATTATCTCTAATAATTAATGAATTTGTTTATTGTTTTCTGAGATGGGAGGTAAATGAGGGCAGAGTTGCTGCTGTCTGGCTTACCCACATATACCCAGTGCCCTGTACTTTTCCTGGCACATAGTTGCTTCTCAATAGGCATTTTTCATCACCTGAACAAGTAAACGTATTCAAGACACCCCACTGAGCCCTCTCCCTAATTTCACTTAGGCAGGGCCATGGGATCTCTAGGGCCTCTGTGACTACATCTGGGTTTCAGGAAATTTCTGCTAATCCCAACTCTTATCAATAGAAACCACTTACTCTTCTCTGGAATATCTGGTTTGTTTGGTCCTTGTTTTGGTCCTGGTTTCAGTCCTGGTCTCTGTTCCACCTTTTCAGGTGAATTCTATGCAGGCCTAGACTCTAAATTCCCTCTTGAGCTACCTGCTATGTATTCTTGGATCCCGAGATCTGCAGCCCTGGGCTGGGCTCTTCCCCACTTCACCACACTCCCAGTTTAGGTGTGCTTCTGTGGATTTGTTTCTCTGCAAAATACTTTGGAACAAAAATATATAAACATTTTTAAAATGTTTCTGCCTCCAAACACTTTACAAGCTATTTATAAAATAAACACTACTAATGAAATTACTGAAGTAAAAATGAGCACGGAGTCTAAAATTCAGTCTGCAGGGCCCTTAGAAACATTTTTGAAGGACATTTATGAGTGTATTAACTGCACTGTGAGTGGGATAACAAACTAGCACCTTCAAGGAAAAAGTTAATATTGAGCCCATCTGACCAAGTCATTAACATATAAATTATTTTGCATAAAGGACCAATTTGTATGGTATCAAATACTGTGTTAGAAAAGTAGGTGGAAATAGAGTTAAGTTATGATAACCATCCAGTGAGAAGGCAAAGTTGGTGAACTGGGAGGGGGCACATATGACCTGTAAAGATTTTTTTAAAGTATTATTATTATTATTATTATTATTATTATTATTGAGATGGGGTCTCACTCTGTCGCCCAGGCTGGAGTGCAGTGGCACAATGTCGGCTCACTGCAATCTCCGCCTCCCGGGTTTAAGTGATTCTCCTGCCTCAGCCTCCTGAGTAGCTGGGACTACAGGCATGTGCCACCACACCCAGCTGATTTTTGCATTTTTAGTAGAGATGGGGTTTCACTAAGTTGATGACAAAGATTTTAATAATTATCATTGAAAAATTATAAAGGAAAAAGAACAATGTCACCAAATGAGGTATATTATTAATATGTTAACAAAGTTTGATGTCTAATGTGCACCGCACATTACCATAAAATGCCTTCACATGTAATAGGTCATATCACTGCCAAAGCCACATGAAGAGAAATATTATCATTTTGTGGAAGAGGAAACAACAGGCTGCACATTTGTGAGACTGACTCAGCATCACAAGCTATTTGGTGACAGAACCTGGACCTAGTCATAGTTCTGTCTCTGTGTAGAGTTTTATGTTCCCCTAGCAACCTCTATTCACCATGCAGAAAACTTTAAACAATATAATCTCCAAATAATAAAAGAAAGCATGCCTTTAAAACCACCGAACTCCAAAGGACCAGTTCACTAGAGTAGATAATGTTACTCCAGAAGACTAACTTGTTGTCTTCCTTAAAATCCCTTCCTTCTGTCATTCAAAGATCCTTTATTAGCAAAAAGAAATGTTTACAGTGAGCTAAAACATCACCTACCAAATCCTTCATGCTGAGGACCTTTTTTTTTTTTTTTTTAAATAAAAAGCATTCAAATAGGTCAACAAGGAAATAAGCAAAACCACTTTTTTCTAAAGTGATTTTTCAACCATTGTAGGTAGGCCAATATTCAACCTAATTTCTATTTTCATTTTTAATGTATTCCCTATTGATCTTCAAGAAGTTCTGAAGGAAACCTGCATGAGACATGCATATAATATGACCAATAAAATATACATTATAGATTCCACAATATTGAGAAAGGATAAAATTAAATTTACCAAAAATTAGGCCAAGGGAATTGCTGTAACTTGGCACCACAGTTTGTCTTTAACTTCTCAGAAGTCAAGTGTTCAGCTTTTCTTTGCATTGGCTTTGCATAAATGGGCCAATGACACTTTCTCCTATTTTTAAATTATTTTTAGTTCCTCCCAGTGAAGTTCCTGAATACACCACTTCAACTCTAGGCAATTATCTAGTTATTTAGTCTTTATCCTTTTCGAAATCATACTCTGCTTTGTCCCATAAAGAGACCGTAAAATCTATTTGTTGAACTATCTAGAGAAAGGAAAAAAATAATAATAATCCAAACAGCAATTTAGTGCCTGTAATAAGAAAGTAAATAGCATAATTTCTGCAGCTGAAATCCAAGTTAGATCTTCTCATCACAATTGTGGTCCAATATGGAGCTCTTCATGAGAAAAAAGTAACAAACTATTTGAAATAAGTAAATTCCAAGAAAGGATATGATTAGTCCTTTTGTGGTTTATTGTTACAGCTTGTGGTCTGTAATTATTTTAGTCGCCTGAGTTCCCGTATGTTGGCCACAGTGGTTGAAAGTGGGATGGGGATAGGCAATCATATTCTTCATGGAACTATTAATAATAGCAGATTAAACCTGTTTTAAGCACCACACACAACAGAGCAATTTACTGCTTGTCAGCAGCAGAATCAAGGCACCATGTAATCTGTGCAATGAAGCAAATGCTAACAATGTTTATTTGGTTTCTTTTGGGACTCCATATAAAACCCCATATTAGTCTCCTCATGGAAGGCAAGCCTATTACTGAATATACTTTGTATTATCATTAATAAATGTTACTGATTTATTGGACAGGTTACATTTATTGAAAACAATGAAGGCATGCAGTTAATCACCAGATTTTTCTAATTAATTAGTTTTGTGTGTGTGTGACTAGAATATATTTTTTGGCTAATCATAGCACTTTCTGTTAGAGTTGGATGAACCTGGTCTTCAAGAAGTGTGGCCATGTCCTTTTCACTGTATGTTTGTACCCATGAGCCCTCTTTATATCCTGAAGAGCCCCTACATTGCCTCCTGATGTGCATCACTAGTGCCAGAGACTTGGGCAGGATGTGTGGTTCAATGCAAAGAGAATTGAAACTGAGAGCCACTTAATCCTGGATTGCAATCCCAGCTCTGACACTGAGTTTTACCTTGAAAAGCCTCCCTGGACCTCAATTTCCTTATGCATAAATGGAGATATTATTATCCACTTCACAGTATTGGTGTGGGGTCTAAAATAAATGAAATCTAAACAGAGATGATTATATGTGCTAGATCCTGATGCTCAATTGCTGAGCCCTTCCAATGGAATAGATACACACACAAAAATGTTTCATGCTTACACTTTTTAGGTTTTATGGAAAAAGTAAATTATACAGTCACAGCTCCCTTAAGATATCTTTGAGATCAACCAATCCCACTCTCTTTATATTTTACAGAGGCAAATACTAAAAGTCTTGACTATATGATAGATGTTTGTCCTGAAGTCAACTAACTTACACATCTCTGCCTTCTCTGCTATTAGATCCTGTTGTCTGCCTCTCAATTCAGATTTGTTTCTACTATTCCAAACTGCCTCTGGAATTCTAAGGCGTCTTGTCCGTACCATATAGCAAATCATGAATCTTCAATCAGCAATTCACACATACCTACTGAGTTTCTGCCGAAGACGTAACTTCAATAAGCACTTGGGAGATGGATAGTAAACAAACTTGTGATTCTTTCCCTCAAGAAGCAAACAGGCCCTGTAATTTGATTTATCTATTTCTCTATATTTTTTTCTATATTATTGCTATAGACTCTGGGCCATCTAGTGTATGCCTGTCATTTTTTGGCAGAGTAATTATAAAATACCAAAAAGTTTAGAAACTTCCCAAGGCTGTATAGCTAATTAGTAGCTGAGACAGAATTATAACAGAAACTTCTGAATTCCCATCTCTAAATCACAGCCTAGGATTCCCATAAGAACATGCAGAATCTAGGATTCCCTTAAGAACATGCAGAAGGTATAAGAAAGAGAGAGAAAAATGAATCAAAAGATCTTGGCCCTCAACCAAGGGAATTTTCAGCTCTTTTCCCAGACAGCTAGGTAGACCAGAATTCATAGTTCTTTGATGTAGCAAGCTTGCCTTGAGGTTAGCAGTTGGTATTTGTCATTTAGATTCTATATGAAGTTTTTGGATTACATGTAAAGGAATTTATAAGGTAGAGAAGCAGTCAAACATAGGGGTAAAGAACAAAGACTCTGGAGTTACACTGTCCGAGTAAATATCCTGATGCTGCTACTTACTGACTCATGTAATGAGGATGCCATGATGTCATTTAGCCTATGTATCTCAGTTCCTATTCAGAGATGACTCCGACCTTCTTGACTAAAGCATTCAGAAGAATGGATTGACATTCTGAAATGGGAAAGGAGAACTGAGGGAGGATGACATTTAGAGAGGAAGATCAGGAGGCTCATCTTGCTTGGAGAGTTAGGATGCCTCTTAGACATCCAAAGAGAGTTATGGAGTAGGTAGTTGCATATATATAAATCTAGAGTTCAGAGGAGAGGCCCAGGCTGGGAAATAAATACTGATGACACCAACATCTATATCATACTTATCTCCGTGAGACTGGATGAGATCACCGAAAGGACAAGCCACAGATATGGTCACATTGATGTTTAAGAAATATCACTCTGACAGAGCAGAGTGAGAGGAATGAGAGTAGAGGCTATTAAATCAGCTTCAAACTTATCGCAGTGGTTCAAGCTAGTGATTATCAAGGATAATAAACAATAGTAGTAACCATGGTAATAACAGAAATGGATTGTACACAGAAATATAATACTAGCTAAACTAAAAGTATATTATAGAAAAAAATCCTACGAGGACCAGGCCCCACCTCTTATTTTTGTGGCCTGAAAGCAAAGAAGGCAGAATCTCTTACAATGTGTGCTTCTGGGCCAGGTGCGGTGGCTCACGCCTGTAATCCCAACAGTTTGGGAGGCTGAGGCGGGCAGATCACAAGGTCAGAAGATTGGGACTATCCTGGCTAACATGGTGAAACCCTGTCTCTACTAAAAATACAAAAAATTAGCCAGGCATGGTGGCAGGCGCCTATAGTCCCAGCTACTCAGGAGACTGAGGCAAGAGAATGGCATGAACCCAGGTGGCAGAGCTTTCAGTGAGCTGAGATCATACCACTGCACTCCAGCCTGGGCGACAGAGTGAGACTCCGTCTCAAAAAAAATAAAATAAAAGGACTTGTGCTTCTGGCCCCACTGGAGAAGACTGGACCTTCGTCTTAAACTTAGAGAAGACACACTTCACATGGTTTAAAGATGAACCCCTGCCTGTTCACAATGGTTTAAAGATGGACCTCTGCCGGTTTATAGCGTATCTTCTCTAATTTTATATTAATTTTGCCTTGCCCTGCCTATGCCATCACCAGCAAAACTGACGTCCCCAATTGAAAAGCTAGAGAGAGTAACAAAAGAGGCCTAAAGGGGGGTTTCTGACACTTTCTTTGGGGTATTTTCTCCTTTCCAGCAAGTCTGAACATTGGAAAAATGTGTTTGTCCTATCTCTCAGTACTCTTATTCCAAGGGCTTTTTATTCTTTAGTCCTTGCATCCAGCATCCATACATCAAAAATCTTTTATGTGTGTAGGTATGGAGGTAGGGATGTGCATTTCTGTGTGGATATAAAAATTCAACAAACAATGTGCATAAGAAAATACAGAATGAAATGGAAACTGGAACACAGTCTGCTTAGAAAACCAAGAGAATAACAGAGAATGAGTGAGTGACTCAGCTTTGGAGAAGGTGTTGGAGTTCCCATTCCATTGCAGAGGATGGGATGAAATGGACAGCTTCAAATCCACCCTGCAATGTAGATGGTCACTATTGTATCTGAGTATCAGGCTTCTGTACATGACTTAATATTATTCTCTTATCACAATATGGACCTTCTCATAGAATTAAACTGACAACATTTTACTTCCCGTAGCTTTTGTTTGTTTCTTTGTTTTAGACGGAGTCTTGCTCTGTCGCCAGGCTGGAGTGCAGTGGCACGATCTCGGGTCACTGCAACCTCCAACTCCCTGGTTCACGTGATTCTCCTGCCTCAGACTCCTGAGCAGCTGGGATTACAGGCACACACTGCCACACCCAGCTAATCTTTGTATTTTTAGTAGAGACTGGGTTTCACCATGTTGGCCAGGATGGTCTCGATCTCCTGACCTTGGGATCCACCCACCTTGGCCTCCCAAAGTGCTGGGATTACAGGCTTGAGCCGCTGCACCTGATCCCTGTAGCTTTTTAAAGTTTTAGATTTGTGGACTTTCCAAAGGATGTACAGAATCTATTATGAAGGCGTGAGGAAATTGTAGTTTCCAATTCCTTCCACTTCCCAAATTATATAAGGAAAAATGAGAGAAAAATAGATATCCACAGTGGTCTCCCAGCCTGTATATTACACATCACAATTGTATCAGAAGCCAGTGATATTAGCAGGTTATTTTATTACTCTAATAGAGAGCAGCACAATCTCACTAGCTGGGGATTTTTCTTGAGTCATTGTACATATCAGATTTAGTTCCATCAGAAGATGTATATGTGTTATTTTCTTTTTTTTTTTTGAGGGGGAATGGGTAATTTTGTTTTGTGAATTCTAAATAGAAAGGTGTAACTGCAGCATGAAATTGATACAGCTTTGCTCTATGTACTTAAATAGACTTATGTGGAGGATGATTATGTGAGAAAATATAAGCTCAGAATAATGACCAATGAATCTCCACATTGCCCATCTGTCCTGCCCCTCTCTCTCATGATCTCTGTACATGGTTAGTGTTGGATGCTGAATTCTGCATCCTCAAAATTCATATGTTGAAGTCCCAACATCCAGTACCTCAGACTGTAATCATGTTTGGAAGAATGGTTTCAAAGAGGCATTTAAGTTAAATAAGGCCTTTAGGATGAGATCTAATCTGGTATGACTTGCGTCTTCATAAGAAGAGAAAGAGACACCAGGGATGTGCATTCCTAGAGAGACGTGCATTCCCATGTGAAGAGGCAACAAGAGGCTATTCATCTGCAAGTCAAGGGGAGAGACCTCAGTGAAAAGCAATCCCGTCCATGCCTTGCTCTTAGAACTGTGAGAAAATAAATTCCTGGTGTTTCAGCCACCCAGTCCGTGGTATTTGGTTACGGCAGTCCTAGCAAATTA
This sequence comes from Gorilla gorilla gorilla, assembly GCF_029281585.2. Taxonomy (NCBI): domain Eukaryota; kingdom Metazoa; phylum Chordata; class Mammalia; order Primates; family Hominidae; genus Gorilla; species Gorilla gorilla. The sequence goes on along the minus strand of NC_073227.2, from coordinate 29,019,798 downwards.
ATTCAGGTAGCTTAGCTTTTCTCACAGTCTGGTGATCTCAGAGTAGTTGAATTTCTTATTCATGGTAGCTGGCTTCTAAGAGAGAAGAAGGGGAACTCCACTATGCTTAGAAAGCTAGGCCTGGAACTGGCATAACATTATTTCTGCTGTATTCTGTTGATCAAAGGCAATAACACGTCTTCCCAGCTTCAAGAGAAGGGGAAACAAATCCCACCTCTTGATGTGGGATGTGGCAGTGTGTGCTTCCAGGGGAAGAAGAAGTTGATGGTGGTCCTCTTTGAAGATCATCTATCACAGGCTTTATTCAAGAGGAAGGGGCTTCTCTTTAGCCCCTCTATTAAATAATCTGTCCTTCTCACTTTTAGAAGACCTTGTTTCCTATCTCAGGGGGAATATTGATGCCATCTAATGTTATAAGCCACAAATTTCTGCCTCTCTGCTGAAAGTTCTATCAATGATAGTATCCATTACTTCTTTTGCTCTTTTCTTCCAGGCTCTCATTACAAAAAAATTTCTTCTGGGTCAAAGTTAAGGCACCTGAGTACTAGAATGTTCTTCATTCCCATACATTTTCCTAGAATGTTCTTCATTCCCATACATTTTCCTTTAGCCATCACTCTCTCTTTTGTATTTTTGTTTGTTTGTTTGTTTGTTTTGAGACAGGGTCTCACTCTGTTGTCCAGGCTGGAGTGCAGTACAGTGTCATGATCATGTCGCACTGCAGCCTTGACCTCCTGGACACAAGCATCCTCCCACCTCAACCTCCCGAGTAGCTAGGACTACAGGTGTGTGCCATCATGTCTAGCTAAATTTTGGAAAAAAAAAAAAAGTTTAGAGATGGGGGTCTCACTATGCTGCCCAGGCTAGTCTCAAAGTCCTAGGCTCAAGCAGTCCTCACACCTCTGCCTCCCAAAGTGCTGGGACTACAGACGTGACCCATAATGGCCGGAGTCTCTATGGTATCTTAAACTGCTCACTTTCTATAAGCTCCTTCCTCTCAGCCAGTAAATAGGCACATGCCTTTCCTGGTCCCAAAGTATGACCCAGGTGGACCCAGAATTTCTCAAAGTATGCTCTACGGTAGTACTGCCATTCTCCTCTTCTCCTCAAAACTTTTTGAAAGTGAGGTCTTGCAGTTTCCACATCTTTACCTAGGATTCGTTTCTCTACTCTCTACAATATGGCTTCTACCCCTAACACTCCACTGAACCTGTTCTGAATAAGAGGGTTTTCCAAAAAAAAAAAAAAAAAGCCTCCTATTTTAAAAACATAATGGAAGCTTTTTAGTATTTATCTAATTGGACATTTCACAACATAAAATAGATACCTTCTACGCCGAAACTACTGTCATCTCCCTTGGTTTCCGTGGTGTTCTTCCTACGTCTCTAATCCAGAATTGTTTCATCTTCAAGGGTTTCATTTCTACACAAATTCTTTATGCACTTCTGTTCCTTAGGGTTCTGTTCTTGACCAATTATTCTCTGCAATTTGCATTCTTCTAAGAAGAGCACACCCATGCTGATGACTCATCTCCCACCTCTGGTAATAAATCTCAACTTAGTATCTCCAGCCTACACCTCTCACTGGAGCTGTGTGTCCCATTATCTGCTAGTCATGCCTGCCTAGCTCTGGCATAGACCTTTGAAATTCAGTATGTCCAAAACTAAACGTTCTGTTCTCCATACCCCAAAGCTACATTTTCTTCCACATTCTCTGTCAGTTGGGGTTCATGATCCTCTACCCAGTTACACAGCCTAGAAATGTGGGATCATTCTTGACTCCTTCTTTTCCGTAGTCATTCAAATTCAATCAGCCGCCAAGTTCTATGAGATTTTTTTTCTACCACTTTCTCAGTTCTTTCTCTTCCTCTTAAGTCCAGTCCTACATGCCATAACTCATGCCTACATCATCTCTCTTATGAAGTAGTTAGGAATGTTCTAATTGTCTCCATAGAACTATCTTCTGATCAATCTATTCCTCATCCCAACATCAGATCTTACAAAAAAAAAAAAAAAAAAAAAAACGTAAAATTGACCAGGTCAATCCTTTATTGAAAATAATTATTTACTAACTCTATTTTCTCTCAGTAAGACCAAATTTCTCAAATCCTTGAGCCAAGGCACCCTGTCTGCTTCTGAAGTTTATCCTGGCAAACCTTTGGGAAATACGATGAGATACTAGTGAGAGTTTGGGTTCAACATGCTGTAAAGAGTAAAATATCCCTCAGTTCACATTCTCTTATATTTTGCTTTAAAACACACTAAAATTTCCAGAGCATATGGGATCCAAAAATCAATAATTTTAAACAGAGAGTCTAACCACATTTAGGGTAAAAGATAATACTTAATTGTGTTTTAGTAGTTCTTCAAAACCAAGTTATCTGGGTTATCTAGGATATGTATTAAGTAGTAATAAAAAGAAAAAAAGCAATTATGAGAATCCAGTTACATGGGACAATCCTTTAATGTTACCTATTCTGAAACATTCTATCTCCAAAGTCATTATACCATGCAACTATAGGACTTTAAAAGGACCTCAAAAAACATAAATGTCAAAGAATCACATTTTTTTTGAGATGGAGTCTCGCTCTGTTGCTAGTCTGGAGTGCAGAAGTGCAATCTCGGCTCACTGCAACCTCTGCCTCCAGGGTTCAAGAGATTTTCCTGCCTCAGCCTCCTAAATAGCTGAGACTACAGGCACATGCCACCACGCCCGGCTAATTTTTGTATTTTTAGTAGAGATGGGGTTTCACCATGTTGGCCAGGATGGTCTTGATTTCTCAACCTCATAATCTGCCCGCCTCAGCCTCCCAAAGTGCTGGGATTACAGGCATGAGCTACCATGCCTGGCCTAAAGAATCACATTTTTAATTTTTATACATATTTGTCATTCTAAACCAGGCTAATTTTTGTGCCTACTTGTCCTGAATATAATTTTAAGTAAATTAAATTTGCTTTAGAATACAATTTTATAACAAGAAAAATAATTTTGCCCATTGTGATGAGCAAAAAGTATATATAGATTGTATACACACATACACACACACAGACACAAATGCCTCTGGCATAACGCTGTCTTTGTGCTAGACACTTAGGCACATCACATAAAGTGCATAACTGTACGGTAATATTCAGCAACATGTTCAAATGTCATGTTAATATACACAACAACACTATGAGGTAGATACAATTATTATGAATTTTATAGATGAGGAAACTCAAACACAGAAGCTAATGGTGTTCCCAAAGAACACATAGCTAGGAGGTAGCAGTGCTGGGGTTCAAGCTTAAGTAGCCAGCCCAGAAGCCATATTCTTAGCCACTATTCTATGCTACCCATACTCTGGAATTTATTATTTGCTTTCCATTCCGACTCCTCCCACTCAATTTTAAGGCTTTGACTATTGCAATATCTCCATTAACTTCCTTATTTCTAGTCTCACCATTATCAGTCCATTCACTACACTCCATCAAAGTGATACATTTTTGTAAGTTTGGACTGCTATAAAAGAATACTATGGAGTAGGTGGCTTAAACAACAAATTTATTGATCATAGTTCTGGAGGCTGAGAAATCCAAGATCAAGTTTCCAGCAGATCCAATGTCTGGTAAGAACCTGCTTCCTGGTTCAGATTGTTTGCTTCTCCTTGTAGCCTCATGTGGTGAAGAGCAGAGAGAGAAAGCAAGCTTTCTTGTGTCTTTTTATAACTGCACTAATCCCATTCATGAGGGCTACACCCTCATGACCTAATGACCTCCCAAAGGTCCCACTTCATAATCCCAGCACATTGGGGGTTAGAATTTCAACCTATGACTGTTAGGGGACACACACACTCATTCACTCCATAACATGATTATCATAAATAGCAGCGCTATTGATACCAACTCTACTTACATTCTTCAATGGCTCCCTATCCTTTTATTTAAATAAAACTTTATTTCATTTGCATTACATACAAGGACCTTCAGGATTTGGCCTTTTCCCATATTCCACTCTGATGTCCTGTCACTCTCTGTTTCACATTCTATGCGCCAGTCATACAGGACATAGTATCCATTTTTCAGTCTGTTCCTGATGCTATAACAAAATACTTTAGACTGGGTAAACCATAATTTATTTCTATTGTTTATAAATTACTCAGTCTAAAGTATTTTGTTATAGCAGCAGGAACAGACTATACAGTTCTAGAGGCTGAGAAGTTGAAGATCAAAGCACTGGCAGATCAAGTGTCTGGTGAACGCTGCTCTCTATCTATTTTTAAGAAGGTACCTTGTTGCTGCATCCTCCGGAGGGGAAAAATTATGTGTCATCCCATGGTAGAAGACATAGAAGGGAAAAAGGGCCTAGGGCACTCCTTTCAACCTCTTTTATGAGAGTAGTAACCCTATTCCTGAGGGTGGAGCACTCATGACTTAATCACTTCTCAAAAGGTCCCACCTCTTAATACCAACACACTGGGTATTAGGTTCTGACATATAAATTTTGGAGGAACATATATATTCAAACAATAATATTCCACCCCTGGCCCCGTGAAAATTCATGTTTTTCTCACATGCGAAATGCATTTTTTCTTTGTATCCCAGTAGCCTCAAAGATTGTAACTTGTTCCAGCGACAACTCAAAATTCTAAAGTTCAGAGTCTCTTTCATCACGAAATGACTCCTTTCCTCTGGGTAGATACCCAGTGGTGGGATTGCTGGATTGAATGGTAGTTCTACCTTAAGTTCTCTAAGGAATCTTCGTATTGTTTTCCACAGTGGTTATGCTAGTTTACATTCCCACCAGCTGTGTAAAAGTATTCCCTTTTCACCAATCCTCACCAACCAACATGTATTGTTTTTTGACATCTTAATTATGGCCGTTCTTGCAAGAGTAAGGTGGTATCTCATTGTGGTTTTAGTCTGCATTTCCCTGATAATTAGTGATGTTGAATATGTTTCCATATGTGTGTTGGCCATTTGTTTGTATATTTTCTTTTGAGAATTGTCTATTTATGTCCTTGGCCTGCTTTTTGATGGGATTATTTTTTTTTTCTTGCTGATTTGTTTGAGTTTCTTGTAGATTCTGGATATTAGTCCTTTACTGGATGTATAGTTTCCAAATATTTTCTCCAACTCTGTGGGTTTTCTGTTTACTTTGCTGATAATTTCTTTTGCTGTGTAGAAGCTTTTTAGTTTAATTAGATCCCATTTATTTATTTTTATTTTTGTTGCATTTGATTTGGGGGTCTTAGTCATGAATTCTCTATGAAAAAGACACATGCACACGCATGTTTATAGCAGCACAATTTGCAGTTGCAAAGATGTGGAACCGTAAGTGCCCATCAAACAAGTGGATAAAGAAAATGTGTGTGTGTGAGAGAGAGAGAGAGATACATAGATACACACACACACACACATACACACACACCATGAAATACTACTCAGCCCTAAAATGGAATGAAAAATGTCTTTTGCAGCAACTTGAATGGAGCTGGAGGCCATTTTTCTAGGTAAAGTAACTCAGAAATGGCAAACCAAATATTGTATGTTCTCACTTATAAATGGGAGCTAAGCTATGAGGAGGCAGAGGCACAAGAGTGATATAATGGACTTTGGGGGCTTGTGGGGAAAGGGTGGGAGGGGGTGAGAGATAAAAGGCTACATATTGAGTACAGTGTACACTGCTCAGGTAACAGGTGCACCAAAATCTCAGAAATCACCACAAAAGAGCTTATCCATGTAACAAAAAACCACCTGTACCTCAAACACTATTTAAGGAAAAAATAAAAATAAAGTCCAGAGTCTCCTGTAAATATGATCTAACTCGGATATGGATGAGACTCAAGGTACAATTCATTCTGAAGCAAATTTTTGTCCAGCTGTGAATCTGTGACATCCAGCAAGTTAAATGCTTACAAAATACAAGGGTGGAACAAGCACAGGACAGGTATTTCCATCACAAAAGGGAGAAATAGGAAAGAAGAAAGGGGGTAATAATTCACAAGTAAATTTAAACCTGACAAGGCAAACGACATTCACCTCTGAGGCGTGATAATAATCTTCTTTGACTCCATGTCCTGCCTTCTTGACATACTGAGTGAGGGTTGGGACCCAAAACCCAGGGAAGACCCGTCCATGGCTTAGTTGGGCACAGCCCTCACAGCAGCTCTCATGGGTGGAATACTCCATAGCTCTATCAGGCATTACCCTAGTAGAGGCTCTGTGAGGTGGCCCCACCACTGTGGCAGTTCTCTGCTTGGGCTATGATGCTCTCCAAGGCATCCTTTGAAACCTAGGTGGAGGTAGCTATGCCTCCACAGCTTGGGCACTCTGTGCCCCAGCAGTTAGCACCAGGTGGGTGCTGCCAAGATTTACTGCCTGTGCTTTCTGGAGCAGTGTCCTGCATTAAACCTGTACCTATTTGAGCCATGCTGGAGCAGCCAAAGAGCACTGCACTGGAATGGGTGGAGCAGAAATTGAGTTGGCCCTGGGTAGTAAGCCTCAAAGTCTCACAGGGACCTTGGCCCCCATCCTTTGAACCCATTCTGCTCTCAAGGCCCTGGCATTCTGGGCCCGTGATGGGAGGAGCACCCTCAAAGCTCTCCGAGATGCCTTCAGGGTCATTCTTCCATTGTCTTGCTGAATAGCATCTGGCTTCCTTCTATCCACACTAATCTTATCAAATATCACTTGATGACACCCTGGTGTTCCCTCCTGAACACACCTTTTTATTCTTTACAATCTGGCCAGGCTGGGAATTTTCCAAATCTTTTGAGTTCTTTTTCCCTTTTGAGTATAAATTCCATCTTTAATTTGTTTCTCTCACACACAGTTTTCTATACGCAGTCAAGAGAAGCTGTTCCATACCCTCAATATTTTGCTTAGCAATTTCTTCCACCAAATACTCTAGTTCATTGCTCACAGCTTCTGACTAAGCACTAAGACACAGACAATTCAGCCAAGTTATTTGCCACTTTATAAACAGGATGGCTTTTTCTCCAGTTTACAATCCCACGTTCCTCATTTCCATCTAAGGCCTCATCAGAATTGCCTTTACCATCCATATTTGTATCAGCATTCTGATCACAACCACTTAAGTAGTCTGTAAGATTAAGGCTTCCCCTACAGCTGTTCTCTTTTGAGTTCTCACCAGAACTGCCTTAATGCTTTATTCACAGGAATAGAGACTTTTTCTAGCATTCGGTTCCAAAATCTACCAGCCTCTCTGCATTATCTTGTTCCACAATTTTATGTATTTGTTAACAGCAACACCCCACTACTTGGTACCAGCAGTTCCTGGTGCTATAACAAAATGCCTGAGACTAGGTAACTTATCAATAATAGAAATTTATTTATCACAGTTCTGGAGGCTGGCAAGTCCAAGATCAAGGCTCTGACATTCAGTGTCTGGTAAGGGCTTGCTCTCTGCTTCCAAGGTGGCACTTTGGAAGTGCATCCTCCAGAAGGGATGAATGCTGTGTCCTCACACGGTGGAAGGGGTGGAAGAGCTGAAGGTCCTAGAGTGCTTCCTTCAACCTCTCATGTAAGAGCACTAATCCCATTCATGAGGCGAAGCACTCATGACGTAATCACTTCTCAAAAGGCCACATCTCTTAATATTATCACATTGATTATTCAGGTCCAACATATGAATTTTGGAGGGACCTCATCCATTCAAACTATAACAACCCATCATTCTCTGAGCATATGCTATGTTCTTTTGCCAGTTTTATAATTTGAATCTTTTACCTTAGAAATTCCTTTTATTATTCCAAGTCTCAGATATCTCCGAAATCCCCCCTGCCCTCCCCTAGCCTACCAGACCATTTCTGCCTCTCTCTTATGCCATAGTGCCACAGTTCCATTGAACAATTGGTTTGTTTTATTCATTTCCCTATCATACTGTGGGAGCAGATGTTGTGTCCCTTCATCTTTGGGTCTTCAGTCCTCAATTAATTTGAATGGAAAATGAGCAGATCAGCATAATATAGTTTGTGTGCTAGTTCTGTTAGTTATTAACAGTGTAACTTTGTTATCTCATCTGTAAAACGAGATAATGATAGTGTTTGTGTATATCCTAAGTTCTTTGTGAGGATTAAGTGAGATAACATAAAGCCAGGCGCTGTGGCTCATGCCTGTAATCCCAGCACTTTGGGAGGTCGAGAGTTCAAAACCAGCCTGACCAACGTGGAGAAACCCTGTCTCTACTAAAAATACAAAATTAGCTGGATGTGGTGGTGCATGCCTGTAACCCCAGCTACTCAGAAGGCTGAGGCAGGAGAATCGCTTGAAATCGGGAGGCAGAGGTTGTGGTGAGTCAACTCCATCACAAAAAAACAAACAAACAAACAAAAAAAGAGACAATATACATAGAATGACTAGCATAGTGCCTGTCACATGTAAATATCCAAAAATGTTAGTTGCATTCTTATGATTATTCTGGAATACTTAATATTATACGTAGTGTTTCTGGAGGTACCATGCATAGTCTTCTTTAATTCTGAATCTTATTTTGAATAAGGCCTACAATCTTTTATCTATAGTACATTAGGTTTAATTTCCCAATGGCTGAACTCAAGCATATTAATGTTATAATTTGCAGAAAAGCTAGTGGAGATTTTTCAGGTGTCAGTACCAACCAGTTCTCTCACAACAGCACTACACACATTCTTCTGCCCAGACTCTTGCCCTTAGCACTTGGAGGAATGATGCTCTCATTAGACAGCGCTTCTGTTGGGAGGTTTGCAGCTTCCAAAAAGTTCCCCAAGGGATGGCACTATTCTGAGATATGAGCCAGTCCACTGACAAGACACACCAAGGGCTAGAGTCGGCTGCTTCTGAAAAGGGCTGCTTTTCTTCTGATGAGTTGGAGTGGGAGTTTCATGATATCTACCAGAATATTCTATGCTAACTTTCCTTCTTAGACTGTCATTTTGGGTTAAAATCATGAGAACTGATACCACCACCACCACCCCAATACTCTGCCCTTCTGGCTATTCTATTGCTACTCATAGGATGTCTTTGGCAGGGGGCTCCCCTTTTAGTTTCAACATTTACTTACCTATTTGGTATTGGAGACATCATTTTGACACCTCTGAACCTCAAATTTCCCATCTCTAAAACTGAGTGGGTAAGGTATCTCATGAGGTATTGCAATCATTAGAAATCGACTCATCATATATCTTGAACAGTGGAGGCCATATAACTTGCACCCAATTTACAGTGCACAACAGCAGTAGACATTTATTTTCAGTTAACCCTGTGAACATCAACTTGCCATGAATCCAAAAGCATAGGTCTAAAGAATAATTTTTTTACCCACAATTCAGATTATTGGTATCCTGACAATTGTGGGTACCCAACTGCTCCTTCTCCTCATATTCTATGCTCAAGAAGTTAGGCAGTGCTTGCACCACTTGCTCAGAGGAGTTACTGGTTGGAGAAAGAATAACTTTTCAAAGAAAATATCTGATTATACAAAAAATGTAATAATTTGATCTTAGATTTTAAAATCCATAGTAATTGCATTATCTAATATATATATTTATTCAGTCACTCAGTAAGTATTGAACACTGACCAGGCAGGAAAAAAAAAAAAAAAAAGATCCTCAAAGAGCTTGTAATCAAGGAAAAGAAAAAAAAAAAAAGGTAAAATGAGCCACCATGATAAATGACAATAAGGTGATAGCAAAGGTAAAACAGAGAAATAAGAATAATTAAGCTTGTTAGGCAGCATAAGAGGAGCAAAAAGGGGGAAGGTGATATTTGATTCAGGAATTTAAAGATCAGAAAGTATTCCCTGGACAGAGAGGGGGCATTGCAGGCATTGGGATGATCATGACCATGCCTAGCAGGATGGGAGCAGCGTGGAGCTGGGTTTTAGTCGAGAACAGGGCTCCTGATGAAGAAGGGTCAACCAGCAACTGAAAAGGACATCGGAGCCAGAGTAGCATGGGCTGTGTGTGCAAACTAAGGGTTTTAGGAAATGTAATTAAACGCAGAATTTGAAATCTGCTTAGAAAGCTGGCTTGAACACTTCCTATGGAGGTAAAATGGGACTAATTCCACAGGTCCAATTCTGCATCAAGAATTACTAAAATTTAAATTCCCACAACACATGTAAACTGTGCAGTCTTTTATGAACCCTCCTTCCTCTCCCAGAGATTGACTGAACCTTTGTGACATTATTTTCTCGGCAGAAAGATTCCTCGACTTAACAATGTTCGTTCATGTTTGGATTGAATAAAATATTGACTGGTTTCCTTCTCCATTAAACTCCCTTGAATGCCTCTAAATTACAACTCTGTAAAACTGACCTGAACATCAAGCATGAATTTTTGTTTCTATATAAAAGTATTTAGACAATCCACTGCCTGACTCCCCATGGCTAACACAAAATCGGTTTTGAAAAGAAACAGAATAGCTGATTGAGCATGAGAGCAGCCCTTTTGATAAGAAAAGATAAAATCCATTCCAGAGTCCTGATTATTAGGTCTATGACAATCTATTAAAAAATTCAAATGGTTTATACAACCTCCACGGTTCTTTCAGTGCTGCTTAAAATTGTCATGGTAGCAAAAACTCTAGTTATTTTCAAAAGGCAAAATCTTTCCTTCCTTAAAAAGTCTGAGTTACTAAGTCCTTAAGAAAAGAGAATTGGCAAAGTGTCTTCAACTCTTCCTTTGGTAACTACTCAGTTTCCTTTGGAAACATTTCTCCAGCTCAGTACACTAGAAAATTGTAATGATGCGAGTTGTGCCAGATACCTGCTGGGGATAAGGAAATTGGGTTTAATGTTTCAGGATGGCTGGAGAGGTCTTTTGTCTTGCCCGCAGTCCGCGCCCTACGTAGCTTGCTTTTTTGGAAAGTGTCCTGACTTCCCTTTGCTTTTTTGCCAGCCACATCTCTGAAGAAGAGACAATTTCTCCCTAAAGTGTTCTCCCTACCTCTCAAAAAAGGAACATGTGACATTTTAATGGTGTAGCATGTTGAGAAAGGCTCTGCCTTCTACTTAAAGGTTTTTTTTTTTTTTTTTTTTGAGATGGAGTCTTACTCTGTTGCCCAGGCTGGAGTGCAGGGGTGCAATCTCGGATCACTGGAACCTCTGCCTCCCAAGTTCAAGTGATTCTCCTGCCTCAGCCTCCCCAAGTAGCTGGGACTACAGGTGTGCACCACCATGCCTGACTAATTTTTGTATTTTTTTTTAGTAGAGACGGAGTTTCGCCATGTTGGCCAGGCTGGTCTTGAACTCCTGACCTCAGATGATCCATCCACCTTGGCCTCCAAAAGTGCTGGGATTACAGACATGAGCTACCACTCCCAGCCTACTTAAAGGTTTCTAAGAGTGTTCACTGGACAGAGCTATCCATATGTGTCAGAGAAGTGTAATTTGCAACAGGCAAACTGGGAACCTTGAGAAAGTTATTTGACCTCTCAAAAGTCTCACGTCTCACTACAAAACCATAGAAAATGATGACTAGCTGAAAATACTGTTGCGTTTTTCAAAGGGGTGTGATACATGCTACCGTCTAAATGTTAGTTGTGATTTTTATCATTAATATTGATAATATATATCTTCCACTGGACAATGTCTAACATTTCATACATAATTGGTTTTGATGAAAAGAGCTGGAACTTTGCAAGAAGTTAGCATTCCAGTAAGATGTTTTGATTAATGTAACAGGTAGGTTTCCAGATCGCTGCCAGCTGAGATAAGGCTCTGTGGGCTTGGAGGGGAGTATATTATATAAGCACCACAGCAGCAAGTGGAATCAAGGGTTCTTAACATCATTTTATAACTTAACAGTTTTGTTTCCTGGGTCACTGAGTTTACCTTCCTGATGTCAGTTAGGCCTCCTGTGATATCTGAGTAATAACATGGGACACGATAGACTTGAAGGCTGAGACAATTCCTTCCCTCAGTGGTGCAGGCGTTCAGGCCTAAAATGTGCTCTTAAATGACAGCTGCCACTGTGCTCTATAATTATGGTAGACATCATTCTATTTTAAATTAATTATTTGAACATCAATGCAATAGTGAATACATAAACATATACGAAAGTAGTATTTCCTTATTTTTCCTAGTGATTCAGATGATTGGTTTTCTTACCATTTTGAGGATCAATTATCAGTGACTATGTTTGAATGAAAAAACAGCTGATATAGGAGGCATTACAATAATAATGATTAAGTTGATCATCCAGTAGTAGCAATAATAATCATTTTAACTACCATTCGTTAAAGCTTATTGCTTTGTCAGGACTGTGTGGATTTAAGGAATTTAATTTAGTGTGGGCGAGAGAGAGAGAGATAAATTATTAGATGAATAAAGGGATGGAACCCAGAAGCAGAATGTAGACTTCAGTAGACAGCAGGATCCAAAATTAGAAAACTATCAGAAATGAAGACTGATATTTCTACAGCCATATTGTCTTTGTTTTTTTCTGTATCTCTGAGCCCATTGCTGAGAAATAATTTCTCCAGGTCGTCCTATAATTCTTCTTTGCTCAAACACTGAGAAAGGCAACTAGTGGATTCTGGTTTCCAAATCCAGATGTCCTAGGAAGCAAAGCTTATTGGCCAATCTTGTATTAGGGATCCTCCTCTAATATCCCCTAGTGTACTCCCTTGGTCCCACCTGTGATGGCCATCAGAAAAGGGTCAACAGTTACGAAAAAGGGCTGCAGAGGCTCTTGCTTGGAGGGAGAGGTGCAATCACAGAGTTGAGTTAATTTGTCCCAGGTCAACTAATATGAGGCAGAGCCTAGAAAAAACCCAGGAACGTCTAGCACCCGAGTTCATACAATTTCCTTGAGCTTGTTGCTCTCTGGTTAAAGTGGTCGAAGGCAATGCTCCCTGGTAACTGAAGGCTGGCTTCAGTGGGCACAGCAATGAGAGATTTAGTGAAGATGAGGTCTCACTTAAGAACCCCACATCCAGCATCATGAAGGGATGACAAGGAAATGAGAGGGCCTTTGGGTGAAACAGCGATTCTCTGCCTATCCTGTGGGGTGGCTTCAGATAAGTCCTAAATATTAGTGGTTCTCAAACATTAATGTGCAAACAAATCATCTGGACATCTTATCAAAAGGCAAATTCTGTTTCAGTTCTCCTGGAATGGGACCTGGGAGTCTGTCTGCATTTTTAACAAACTCATAGAAGACACTGACGCTGTGGGACCCTTCCCAGCACCATACGATGTGGATGAGGTTCTAGAGAAAAAAAACTAGGAAAATGGAAGCAGCAAGAAGTCTTGAGGTTTTCTGGTTCCTCCCCACAGCTGCACAGACAGTGGGTTAGTTGGCAGCTCATACCTCTGCATTTGGCTTTCTACCCAGTCCTGTGACAAGATGAACAACTACAACTACAGTGGCTTGCTGGACCAGCTAAATAAAAAAGCATGTGCTGGCTGAAACATTGTCGGCAAATAATTAGTGGGTACTGCCAGCAGGCAATTTATTTGGAATTTATCTTGGTAAGATACACAGGATGTTCTGTGCCAATTTTTTCCTGTTTCCTAAGTTCAACTTTGGAGAAACTTACTAGTATTAATAGTGAGAATTGTTATACATCTTGCTGATTTTAAAAATATATATGTCGCACTTATATTTGACATTATTTCTGTTGTGTGAGCTTCTTTAGTGCCCCCCTGCCTGGCTTTGACAGAAGTTCAGGATCTAATTATTACCACATTTGTTGAGTTCTTAAAAATGTTAGATACCATGTAAAATAAATTATACATTATCCCATTTTACCCTCACAAAAACCTAAGCACTAGCTGTTAATTTTACTTTTTAGCAATGACAAAACTGAGGCAAAAACATATTGTATGAGTTGTCCAAGCACTATCCAATCCTAATCCTGATTTTGCTCCTTCACAAAACATTTAAATCTGCCCTTGCTCCCCTCAATGACACCTTTGTGCCTTTGACTTTGGGTTGATGCTGTGTTCTGGTATCCAATTTTAAACCCTCCTCAACAAGGACTCTATCCTTTTTTGCCCCTTTGTTGCGGTTTGGCAATGTTGCAAAGTCATTCTGTCCACATCCAGTCCTACTTTATTTGAGGTATGTTTATGCTGCCTTTCTTTGATTTATTTCATTAGCTTCCTGCCATTCTCAGTATCTTCAATGGTAGCTTCAGGTATTTTCCACACATCCCAACCCTAAATCACAGGTGTGCCTCCATCCTTCTGGGAAAATGACTACCTCTTTAATAAAAAGATGGAGACCAATTTTTCCAACATCACTTACATATACTTTTAACAGAAATATCACAAAATTAAAATAGTTGTGATTTAAACAAGAAAGAACATACATATATTCTTTATTGTTTGATTACACACACGCACACACACACACACCCAAACAAGAAATTGGAGGTACACAGTCCCAGAGATACCACACTGTCTCAAGGTTATCATTAGACTCAGATTTCTTCTCCTCCCCTATCCTTAGTATTTAACTTAGGTCCTTAAGTTTGCACCTCATGGTTCCAAGATGGTTCCCTCATCCCAAGCATTATGCCTTTATACTATCAAGTTCAAGGGAGGAAATATATATATCATGAAGCAAATACTTCCCAGAAGTACCCTCAGAAGAAATCTCCTTAATATTTGGCCTAAAGTTGGTCACTTGCCCATCCCCAAACCGAACTCCAATAGAAGAGAATGGGATAGCTATGCCGTGTTTAGATCAATCACGTGTTCATCCTCCGGGATTCGGAAAGGGGCCAGCCTTCCCTAAGCATATTGTGACATGAAAAATATGTTTAAGCTTGGACTCTTCCCTTGGTGAAATGTGACTAGTGTCTAACTCATATCCCAGTGTCTAACTCATATCTCTCATTGTTCTTTCTCTCTTTCTCCTGCTGCTTCCTCCCAGTCTCAAAGGTATCGTGCAGCCATCCATCCTCTTCAGCTTTCTGGTCTCTTCCTTCCCAATACCGAATTCTTCACCTCACCCGCCCTCCTGGTCTCATTCCTGCTCTCTTTCTCTTTGCCCCACCAACATTCACTTCTCTAGTTTTTGGATTTTCTTTCCCTTTTTCCTGGAAATATATTCCAATCTCCCCTATAAAGAACAACAAACTCACAACAAAAGCAAAACAACACAAAAATTGCCTTTCCTTGGCCTGTGATATCTTCAAGCTGCTATTTTAGCTCTGTCTTTCTTTACGCAAACATGTCCCCAAAAGTAATCAATAATCTGTACTTACATTTTCTCACTGCTCATTTATGTAAGTCTGTAGAGTCCAGACACCCCAGTGGGGGAAAAAAGTGGCACCATCAAACTCTCATTTAATTTAGTGGTCTGTCTCTTAGGGTATATTCTTTTCTGGGAATCTGCTCTTCCTTTGCTTCTTAAAGCTCTGCAAAATCTGTCCAGCCCCAACCTGCCCATCCAAGCCACTTCTCTGACTTCTCCATCTCTGCCTCATTCATTGAATCTTTTCCTACCAGATCATGAGCAACTTCTTGAAAGGAACCATGTCTTATTTATTACCTGCACAATGTGTGGTGAAGAATTTGGCGGAAGCGCTCATCTTTTGAAAAACTTCTTAACTAGTCTCCTTGACTCCTCTCCCCTCCCTCTTCAAACCATCCTGTCACCACAGTTATACTTCTCAAAGTACAGATTTGATCACATTTGTTCTTTATTTAAAAACACAAACTCCTTAGCATGCCATTCAAGTTCTTTCACAAAGTAACCCAAACCCATTTTTAACTTGAAATCTTTCCCTTATCTCCCCTCTGTGTGCACGCGTGTGCACACACACACACACACAGGAACACACATGCACACACACATCAGAATGCATCTGTGTGCATCAGAATCATCTGGGATACTTGTTTACAATGAAATTCCTAGGCCACACTCAAGACCAACTTAAGCAGGTTCATTAGGATTAGCTTAGGCTGTATATGTATAGTTTCAACATGCATCTAAGGTGATCCTAAATGCACACTGAAGTTTGGTGCCATGGCCATATCATACTTAAGCAAAAACTAGTTCAAATAGCATGAATTTCCCTATTTTTCACTTTTTAAGCACTTATTTATCCATTTAATAATTGGATAGGGAGTTTTTCCCTATGGAAATGAGACAGGGAAGCCTCTAAGATAGGGTTGAGAACTGGACCAAATATCACTAGACCAGTTAGGCTTATAAAAAGTTTCCCTATTAACAACTTAACTGAAGAACAATTCTGCCTCATTACTTTGACTATGTTGAGTTACCTTGGTGGCATTTTTGGTGACACTGGCCACAAGTGGACACTTGCTATACTTCCCACATATGCTGAGTTCATTTCCTTTGTCCACTTCATACACATCATTAATGCCTCTGTCCCAGTATGCTAACTTCCCAAATCCCTGAAGGCATCTAATGCAATGGAATTTAACAAGAAATCAGCTGCATTTAAGGAAAGCAGACCAAAGTTTCAGTTGAAATTTGATTTAAAAGTTTTGTGAAATGTTACAAAAGGTTAAAAAAAAGTATTTATCATTTCAAATACACTTAAAAATTTGCTATTTCTGTGACAAAAGACAATCCATCTTATTCTCATGGCTGGTTTTCTCCCAGTTCTCACCACCCAGATCTAACTCTTTCTGTTCATCTTGGTGACCATGTATATGGAATAAAATGTTATGAGATGATGATATAATATCTACATTCACATGGAAGACTAAAGCTAATTGTTACATTGTAAATGGCATCAGTGTTAGTTGCAAATTCAGAATTCCAGATCCAACTATAGTCATCTTTTCATACAGACATAGCTTTAGTCTCAGTTGGTCTCTTTCTGTCTCTCTCTCTCTCCCCACTTCCTCCCCCCTGCCCTGTACTCTTCCATTTCCCTTCCCTCTCTCTTTTTCTGTTGACTCAGACAAATAAACCCACTAAAACATATTGCCTTTGATATTGTCTCTGACCTGAGGTCATAGAGAAAAGACTCAAAATGAAAATAGAAATGAAATCAGACCCATAAATGGATGCCAGAGGGGACGATACAATAAAGGACAAAAAGACTGGTCCAAGCCTCTCATTTTCTCCACAAAATGACTTTCAGTGTGAACAATGGCTCGCTTTTGCAGTTTTTGTTCTCCAGTGACAACAGCAATGAGGAAAATTGTTTCAAGTCCTGAACTGTCTCTGCTGAGTGCTACAGGGAAGCACACTGGCCCCAGTTGTCAAGTTGCTGCAGTCGTTCACAGACATCAGAGTGCTCACCTTGGCCTGAGTGAGTCATGCTGAGTTTACACAGGTTCATGTGCAAAAACGTGCTGCTGAACAGATCATGTTTCTCTGACTTTGCCTCTGAGTACCTGCCCTAAACAGCATGCTTGTCAGCACTCCAGCAGGCCGGAGCCTTTGGATGTCTCATTTAGGAGTGTGGTCTGAGTTTCAACGTGCTGAGGAGTAGAAAGGTAAGAACAAGCAGTTCATATAAGGGCAGACTCCTGAGATGAGCTGCAGCTGCATTCACCTCCATGGGGCAAGCCAAACTTTGAGAGGTTTCGTGCTTTTAGATGTCAGTTAAAATAAAATTTTATATGATATTACAAGAGAGTAAGTTTATTACTCAAATACCCCTATAATAGGGAAACAGGATAATGCACCCTATGACTTCCAGAATGACAGTAATTGAAATTCATCCTGATAACGCAGTTGATGGCCAGGAAAGGTGGAAAACATATATTCAGGTCGTCGAGAATTTCTTAACTTATTTCAAGAGTGAAGAGAAAGAGACACACAGAAAGAAATAGCCTATAAGCCGGAATTCCACATCTAGGCAGAGAAACTCCCGAATGCGACTTTCTCCATTATTAACCTTGCACTTTATATCGTGTGTTATGACCTCTCGGAGTCTGAAGGGAATGAAGTAGGTCAAACAACAGTAACCAAAAACATTCTCCAAAAGCTCTACATATTCTACCATCCCAACCCTAACAACCTTTTAACCCCACACACCATTCACAGGCTGAATGGCACAAGGTCACATATGTAATTTCCAGTTCTTGCATTTCTTCTTTAAAAAATTTCCTGGCCTTAATCTGTCAGAGTGGTTTCCAATTCCCAATGATTTGCTAAGAATATAGATTATTACTGACACTGGAGAAATTAGGCAACTAAATAAATGAGCATGAGTTTGTCACCTCTGAAAGTCTCTGATAGCTGTGCCAGAAACACAAGTTGTTTTAGCTTAAGGTGTGCTGAGAATAGAAGGTGTGGAGTAACAGATGTGTCCTCACACCATCACTGGGCTGGGTGCTGGAAATACAAAGAATGACAGTTCCGAATCTTTTTAGCTCATTGATTTTGCTGAGAGTGAGAGAGGACAACTAAGCAAACGGTTATGGTAGATAAGTTACTGGGAGCTGATTTAAATATCTAAGCTGAATAGAGCTTCCATAAAAAAGATTTGCATGCTGAGGTGGAGATGGGGGAGAGTGGCTCCAAATGGTGAACCTGTCTTAACTAGTTCATCTTAATTAACTTCATGTGTACCTATTTAATAGAACCCAGAGTATAGTTGACCTTTAATCAATAATGGGAAATTCCTCGATCCATCCAGCGTATGGAACTGCTACTCCTTTAACAAAGGGCAAGGGTGGGTTTCCCAGGACACAAGAGGATATACTTGGGCTCTGGGCATCCCTATTTAAGCAAATTAGCTAAACTAGCATAAAGTGCACCGAGTGAGGTAACTCTTGACATTTACTGATAAAATGTAAAGGGTTGTGTTTATAAATAAATACATTCAAATAATTATGAATAATTATGTTCTTTCAAAGTATAAGGATGGATGAATCTACTTATCAATCCATCAAAAGAGCTACATACAGTTTCCTCTAACTAAAACATGACAGATTATATCTTAGCACCTACTGACATGAATGTCATTGGGTTGTGACAAATTATGTCCGATGTGTCCTCTGTCATTTTTGCATCACATGGACAGAGGACCTGTCTCAAATAGCCTTCATGGCATCCTTAAATGTTGTTATTCATATGTTTGATCTTATCTCCAGAATTTTGCATTGTCACGCTCTTCTGTAATGATAATGTGAAACGGGTATGATGAATTCAGCTGGCAACATAGAAAAGCTGACCTTTAGTTGTGTAGCAGGGTATCTACTCATATATTCAACAGTTTTACCAAAAAAGAGATTTGTCCTAAGGGTTTCCAGTTTCTTCATACGTCCAGAGTCTACAATCTAGCCTTGCATGGAGCCACATTAATAGAAATCAAAATCTCTGACCCATACTCTCAAGTTCTCTAAAATTGCCTTTACTACATTGTTTTTAGGAATGTTGTCATCAGGCTATATTTTAAATTGTCTTTTAAAAGGGCCCTGTGAAACTTGTTAGATGTACTGTAGGTGCGCCAGTGAAGACATCCTTATCTTCCATAGTGTCCTCTTTATGACAATCCTGGGAGTGATTTCTATTTAATCTTAGTGCCAAGAATTGTTGTGCCTCTCCCACGTAATGGTCTGTTTGTGCTTTTAACTCACAAATATTGGGGATGAGTTACTGAGCACATTTTTCAGTAGGTAGAAATGTGTTTTCTTCCCTGCTTTCCGAAAAAGTATTCCCAAGTATCCTGAAGCTTTCTAAAAGATGCTTTTCATTTTGTGCTTTCATCTCATAATAACCATTTTTAAAAATGACATAAGTATATTCTAGGACAGGGATCTGCAGCCTTTTTCTGTTAAAGGGCCAGATACTAAGTATTTTACACTGAGAAGTACACATGTCTCTGAGGCATATTCTTTTTTTTTAACAATTAAAGTTGTAAAAACTATTCTCAACTCATGGGTCTTATGGAAATAGGGGTAAACTGGATGTGGCCCACAAGCTGCAGTTTGCCAACCCGTTTTGTAGAATCACTGGATGACCTCATATTTCTGAAAAGTGCCATGTGATTACAGGGTCTTCACACTTGTCTTTGCACTAATGTTTATATTGGTGTCAAGTAGTTCCATTTATACTGACATGAGCTAATGAGAAAATAAAGAAGACTAACATTAAGTGTAAATGACATACTTGGTCTAAATGACTTGGCCAAATGTCATAAATGTCATAAAGGCAAATCTGCAAAGGAAGATTTCATAGTTGTTTAAAAAATGGTGAGAGAATTAACTCCGCACACAGCCCACAGTGATGACAGAACCATATAAACTCACAATGATGTGAGTTTGTTCCATATGGAGCAGAATTCTCATCTATATTCACATTATGAAGGGCAATTTCATTTCAGCAAAACAGCAGAATTTATCAGATTAAATGAATGTTACTAGTTAGATATCAATTGGCTCTGTCATTTTGTTTATGTTTACCTTGCTAGTTTCATTTGGTCTTATACCTGGGTAAACATTGCAGAATCCACATCCATACCCCTTGTTTCAAAACCCAGTTCTGCTGCTTACTACCATAATTGGAAACACTAACTCACCAAACCAGATATCTTTGAAAACTTTTTACAGATATTTAATATCTTTTGAAATTGTTTTCTTATAGTCAGTATTTTCATGTTTTTCAGATTTTTAGTTCATATTGAGTAATTTTTAGCCCTAAGCATGGTTCTGTTTTACCTCCCACCCCACCCTATATAAACTGCTTACAAATAGCTAGTGGGGAAAATTCACGTCCTTTGATAATAAGCAGTAAAACAAGAAGCAAGGAAGAACAGGATCTATATAATAATATAATGGAAAATAAATTTAAAAAAATAAGAAGGTCAAATGGCAAAGTATCCTGAAAAGAAAACAAGTTGCAACAAAATAGATGAAAACTATGGTCAAATATTTTGTGATAAATTTTAAAACAAATGAGTAAAATGCATTGAAGTAGTTGCCTCTGTAAAGCAAGAACATAGTACAGAAATAAAAAAGCACACAAGGGAGATGGTGAAACAGCAATATGCATGAAATGGAAACTAGCAGATCTCAGGAAATAAAAGTAAAAGAAATGAAACTCAAAAAAGGTAAAGGCAAAGTTAGAAGACATATAAGGAAGGAAAAATACAGCAAGGTGCATAGAGGACTTCAAAGGCAACAAAACAAAGTGACAATAAAGAAACTCATTTTTAAAAAGTTATTAGAAGGAAAAAGTAATTAAAATGTAGGACAGGCAAAGAATATATTAAAGAAAGCCCCCCCAAAGGAAACTAGAAATAATGGAACAGAATTATTATTTAAAAACATAATTCAGAAATAGTAGTATTTCAAATTCTTGAAATAGTAGTTGATTTGAATCTATATATTGTCAAAGCACAGCATGCCTTAGGAAAAACTGACTCATATGGTCAACATTAAACATACCCTAGTACATTTACATGACTTCAAGAACAAAAATTTCTTTTGAGCAGCCAGCCAACCTCAAAATACCACTATTGAACCAGGTAAGGAGATGAAATCGAAGTCCATTCAGTTTGAAATTTTTCTACTACTCTGAGGAAAGAAAGATTTAAGCAATGAAAAGACTTTAATTGAATGAGAACCATTAAAGACAGATTTATAGGACTTGTCTGTGTATTACAGAGATCAGTTTGTAGTCTAATCAAGAGTTAGCATAAATGGCATTTATTGGGAAAGAAACTGAAGGAAAAAATTTCTCCAATAAGCCAGATGCTTTATAAACCAACTCTTCTCTATGCTGAATGTAGCAGAAAGTTTCAAGTAATTTCTCATAAATATGGTCAAATATTGCTATATTCAAATATCCAACCCAAATCTCAAATTCTGTATAAGAAAAAAAGACAGAAAAATATTTGGTGAAGAGATAACAGATGACAAGTATAATATTCAAGGAAATTTCTCAGAACAGTTACCAAGCTTGGCAAAATGTAGTCAATAGAAGAAGAGTATTAAAGGGAACAGCAACTTTAAGAGGAGAAGGCAGAAAGGTGCAGTGGCTTATTCCTGTAATACTAGCACTTTGGGAATCCCAGGTGGGAAGATCTCTTGACTCCAGGAGTTCAAGAGCAGTCTGAGCAACACAGAAAGACCCTGCCTCTTTAAAAAAAAAAAAAAAAAAAAAGGAAGCATCTATGATATTTTCTGCTTAGTATTTTCCTGATGTCTGAAAACTTCCTTTTGCTTACATTCTCCATCCTCATGCCTTTAGTAGGAGCTAAATGGATTTTACCTTACCTACCACTACCTACTTGTCAGCAAGCATGTGGGATACAGACCCAAATCAGACCTCAGAGCCCTTCTTGGGAAATTTTGGAACCAGAATCATGACTCTGCTCCTGCCATTAGAAGAAACTGTTCATTTATGAGGCTCTAGAATTGTGTCAGTTAGATTTACCACCACACAGAGGAAGCTGGTCTGCAATCAGAGAAAATGAAGTCGAGTATCAGAAAAAGGTAGAGATGAGGTTTCCATTCCCTATGACTTTCATATATTTTGATCCAGTTGTTTCTGTTATCCAACTATAAACCTGCTCTTCTTGTAATTGTTTTATTCCGTAAATAAATACATTTCTACTTTTCCTAAGTTACATTAAGTTTCTGACACTAGCAACCCAGTATGTGCTGATTAATACACACCCAATCAAGTAGAAAGAGAGTATAACAAAAGGTGCTTTCTTAAGGGCAAGAAATGTTTAATAAACATGAAGAAAGAGCTAGTAGAGAAGCAGAAGATTTTGGGAAGGAGAAAAAGAAACAAAGATATTAGGTAAGGATATTCCAAGGTGGTTGTAGATATGTGGTTTTAGAAGAAAAAGAGCTATATAGAATATATATATATGAAAGAAACTAATCTTTCTTTTCTATGAAGGAAATTCAGCCTATGACCTTAAAATGTTCACAATGTCTACTGTATGCTAAAGTACAGCAGTGTGGTAAAACATACACATTAATATTTTTACTTATTTTTACTGAAGGGATAAAAAGAATAAGGATAAGGAGAAGATAAGGATAAGGATAATAAGAAAAGGATAAGGAGAAGAGAGTGCTAACAAGAAATTGGGTTCAAATTTATTTACATGACCATGAGCAAATTACTGGATCACTGTGTGCCTTGGTTTTTATCTGCAAAATGGGTAAAATAACAGTACCTATCTGATGCACTTACCGTAGGAAATGAGAGATAAAGCATGGAAAATAATTTGTGTAGTCTTGGGAACATCATGTTTGCTCACTAATATTAGTTACCGTTAGTATCACTATCACTATTACTCTTGAGTTACTATCCTACCCCATCACTTTTAGTAAGTATTTTACTGAATTTATATCATTTGATCATCACAACTTTGGGAATTAAGTAATCACTATCCTTAGTTTATAGATAAGGCTTAGATATTAAATAACTTGCTTAGAGTCACACAGCTAGAAAATGGCAGACTCAACATCAGAGCCCATTCAGCATGACCCTAGAATTTCCTCCTTTTTCTCATAAATCAAACGGCCTCCATATTGAATTTGTTGTTTTCAAAAATATATTCTCGATTCTTTCTATGGTTTTTCTATTCTCTATTTTCCTTCCTTCCTTCCTTCGTCTCTCTCTCTCTCTCTCTCCCCTCCCCCCTCTCTTTCTCTCTTTCTCTCTTTCTTTCTCTTTCATTGAGATAGGGTCCCATTCTGTTGCCCAGGCTGGAGTGAAGCAACACAATCTCAGCTTACGGCAGCCTCCACCTCCCAGGCTCAAGTGATCCTCCCAACCTCAATCTCCCAAGTAGCTGAGACTACAGGCGCATGATACCACACCCAGCTAATTTTTTTTTTTTTTTTTTTTTTTTTTTTTTTTTTTTGTATTTTTGGTAAAGACGAGGTTTTGCCATGTTCCCCAGGCTGGTCTTGAACTCCTGAGTTCAGGGCATTCCGCCCACCTTAGCCTCCCAAAATACTAGAATTATAGGTATGACCCACTGCAATAATAGGTGTGAGCCACTGCACGTGGCTATTTTATTTATTTCAATTCTGATTTTTATTATTCCTTTCCTTCTGCTAATCGTTGGTGTAGCTTCTTCTTTTTCTGGTTCCTTTAGATATAATGTTAGACTATCTATTTGAGATCTTTCTTCTTTTTTAATGTAGGCATTTATTGCAATAAATTTTCCTCTTAGAAATGGTTTTGCTGCATCCCATAGGTTTTGGTATGTTGTAATTTCATTGTCATTTGTCTCAAGATTTTTTTTTTTTTTTTGAGGCGGAGTCTCGCTCTGTAGCCCAGGCTGGAGTGCAGTGGAGCGATCTCTGCTCACTGCAAGCTACGCCTCCCAGATTCACGCCATTCTCCTGCCTCAGCCTCCTGAGCAGCTGGGACTACAGGCGCCTGCCACCACGCCCGGCAAATTTTTTGTATTTTTAGTAGAGACGGGGTTTCACTGTGTTAGCCAGGATGGTCTTGATCCTCCTGACCTCGTGGTCCGCCCGCCTCAGCCTCCCAAAGTGCCGGATTACAGGCGTGAGCCACTGCGCCCGGCTTCAAGATATTTTTAAAATTTCTCTTTTGATTTATTCTTCAACCCATTTGTTGTTTAAGCATGTTGTTTAATTTCCACAACAACGTTTTTTGTTAATTTTTCAAGATTCCCTTGGTTACTGATTTCTATTGTGGTCTGAAACAATACTAGGTATGATTTCAATATTCTTAAATTTTTAAAACCTTGTTTTGTGGCCTAAAATATGGTCTATCTTGGAGAATGTTCCATGTGTGAAAAAAGTTGTGTATTCTGCAGCTATCAGATGGAAAGTTTTGTATATGTCTGTTTGGTCCATTTGGTCAAAAGTGCAATTTGAGTCCATTATATCCTCATTTATTTTCTATCTGGTTGATCTATTCATTACTGAAAGTAGAGTATTAAAGTTCCCTACTATTATTGTATTTCTATTTTGCTCTTCAGGTTTATAATTATTTACATTGTGTATTCAGTTGTTCCAATGTTGGAGACGTGTGTGTGTGTATATATATATTGCATATATGCATATATATATAGCATATATAGCATATATATATAGCATATATAGCATATATATATAGCATATATATAGCATACATAGCATATATATATAGCATATATAGCATATATATAGCATATATATATGCAATATGTATATGCAATTTTTAAGTCTTCTTGATTGTCAGACCACTATATCATTAAATAATTACCTTCTTTGTCTCTTGTGATAGTTTTTTTAATTGAAGTCTGATTTATCAAACATAACTGTAGCCACTCTTGCTCTCTTTTAGTTACATGTGTCTTTTATGGGTCTCTTACAAGCGGCATGTAATTGGATTGTATCTTTATCCATTCAGCCACTCCATCTTTTCATTAAAGGATTGAATCTATTTACATTCTAGGTTATCATTTAGAGGTAAGGACTTACTGTCATTTTATTATTTGTTTTCCAGTTGTTTTGTAGCTCCGTCGATCCTTTCTTCCTCTCTTGTTGTCTATCATTGTGGTATAATTTTCTGTAGTATTAAGCTTTTATTCCTTTCTTTTTATTGTTTGTATATCTGCCATTTTTTTTTGTTTTGCAGTTACCATGAGGCTTACATAAAACATCTTATAGTTTTAATCAGCTATTTTAAGCTGATAACAGCTTAACTTCTATCACATACAAAAACTCTAGACTTTTACTCTCCACCCCCTATAACTTATGTTTTTGATGTCTTGCATCTTTTCATATTGTATATTTCTTAACAACTTATTGTAGCTGTAGTGCTGTAGTTATTTTGACCATTTTGACTTTTAATCTTCATACTAAGCAGATGTATAATTTACATACCACCATTATAGTAGTGGAGTATTCTCAACTTGACTATGCATTTTCTTCCACTAGTGAGTTTTATAGTTGCATATATACTTATGATAGTAATTATAATGCCTTTTTTCTTTTCTTTTCTTTTCTTTTCTTTTTTTTTTAAAAACTTCCTTAAGCACTTCTTTTAGGATGGGTCTAGTGGTGATGGATTTAGCTTTTGCTTGTCTGGATAATATTTTATGCCTCTTTTATTTCTGAGGGATAGCTCTGCCGGGTATAACAGCCGTAGCTGAAAGGTTTTTCTTTCAGCACTTTGAATATATCATCCAATTGTCTCCTTGTCTGCAAAGTTTCTGTTGAGAAATCTACTGATATATTCTAATGGAGATTCCCTTGTATGTGACTTGATGTTTTCTCTTGCTGCTTTTAAAATTCTTTGTCTTTAAGTTTTGACAGTTTTACTATAATGTGCCTTTGAGAGAACCTCTTTGGGTTATATATGTTTGGGGACCTTGGAGCTAAGTGGATCTGAATGTCCATATCTCTCCAAAATGGGAAATTGTCAGCCACTATTTTATTAAATAAGCATTTTTGTCCCTTTTTCAATCTCTTGTCCTGAAAATCCAATAATGCAAGTATTTATTTGCTTAATAATATCCCATAAGTCCCAAAGAATATCTTCACTCTTTTTCATTCCTTTTTCTTTTGTTTCCTCTAAGTCAGACCAAGTCACAAATGACCTATCTTCAAGTTCACAGAATCTTTCCTTTGTTTGCTCTAGTCTGCTATTGAAGCTTTCTATTGTATTTTTAAACTTTATTTTATTGATTAAATTCACTAGCTATAAGATTTCTGTTCTTTTTTATTATATCTCTCTGTTGAATTTCTCATTCAGATAATGAATTATATTCCTGATTTCATTGAATTGCCTATGTGTATTCTCTTGTGTCTTGCTAATAATAAAGAATATTATTATGAATTCCTCTTCAGGCAATTTGTAAATTTCCATTTCACTGGGGTCAGTTACTGGAGAATTATTGTGCTCCTTTGGTGATGTCATGTTTCCTTGTTTTCTATGTTTCTTGTGTTCCTGCATTGATGTCTGCACATCTGATTGTGTAGTTACCTCTTCCAAACTTTACAGAGTAGCTTTTGTAGAAGGCTTTCACCGAAGGTGGGCCTGAGGGTGCTGGTTGGGCAAAGTGCAGTGGCTGTAGTTCTGTGTGGGCCCAGTGATACAGTCTGTATGTAGCTTCTTCAATTGTGATCAATGTCAGTGATGATTGACATCCCTTGGTACCTTGGTGGTCTAGGCTACAGGAATTTGTGGCAATAATGGTGGCTATGTATGTTATTATGGCAAGAACTTTGGGAATCATTCTGTTCTTATCTTCCCCCACAGTGGGGGGTCCTGTGAAATTACTATAACACCTGGGACTTGAGACACAGGTTCACATTCCCAGGCACAAGTGGATGCAGTTCTCCCAAAAAGCTGGGATCTATTGCTCTGAGACAAACTCTAGCAGCTTAAACCCAGGAGGCTGTAATATAGCTATGTTCTGACCCTGGGAAACAGGGTACAGCACTGGTGCAGCTCTGGAGAAGAAGGGATTTTCCAGAGACTAAATCCTCAGGGAACAGTGCACAGCTACAGTTCAGATCCTGGAACCAACAGGACATAGAAGCAGCTCAGGATCTGAGGGATGAGATAGCACATAGTGTGGAGTTTGGACCCTGGGATGGTGGGACATGACAGAAGCCCAGGCTCTGTGAGCCTGGGTACAGTAACAGCAAGTACTCAGGAATGGCAAGACACCATTTTGGCTTGGGCCTGGGATTGAGGGTGGTGGAGCAGCACAGCAATGACTTCATTCCCTGGAAAGGTGGGACATCTCACCAGCTCAGATGGGTGGAGGTTAGTCCAGTTACAGGTATGCAGGAACTGTGGCTCTTTGTCCTGGAGATGGAAGTGGCACAGCTCCTGTGATTTCCTGGGACTTCAGGTACTATGTCTTCTCAGCTCCAGAAAGCATGGCTACGTGGGTTAGTGGGGCTGCCAGATGCCTGGGGAGCAGGGCACTGTATCAGCTGTGATGCTGGGGCAAACAACTAGTCTGGTATGCCACAGTTATTAGAGTCTCTAGGTTCAGGAAGCTGCCTCACCTGTGGTGCTAGAAGGTGAGGTGCAGTTGATAGCTCTGGTGTGCAGAATATCAGAAATCCCCTTCTGGCAGACCATCACTGGATGTTGGCCTTAAGTGGAGGTGCCCCAGCAACTAGAATGGGCAGGATGGAGCAGCTATATAGTAGATTGGCCCTAGGGAGTAGGGCACAGTAGCAGCTTGGCTCAGGTATGACACACTATGGAGTGTGCATGTTGCAATAGCAGCAAACTCTCAGGGATGGAGGGTGGTGCAATGGGTTTCACCCCCAGAGCAGGATGCACTCTAGTAGTGTCTCTGGTTCCAAAATGGTGTAGTGCAGTAGCAGTACAGGCAATAGGATAGGGGACAGGGGGCAGTGGGGAGAAGTGAGGCCAGGGCACAGTGTTGTCACCTTCTCTGAATATAGCTCAGTATGTGACTCTAGGGAGCTCTCTCAGTTGAGTTTAGAGCTTGTGAGGACTGTAGGAGTCTCTGATAACAAAGGCTGCAGGTGTCTGCAGTGGCAATCAGGATTGCTGGGGTCGTCTTTATTTTTCCCTGCAGAAAGGAGTCCTTCCTGGTTCTGAGCTGATTCCAACTGAGGGGATGGAGTGGCGGAGGCGAGGTGTCTTTTTCCCTTCCCTATGCAGCCATCCTGGGTTTCTATGCTCTACAGGATTTCTGCTGCTTCTTTGCTATTTTCTAGAGCTCTCCTTTAGTTATTTTGGTCAAAAAGTACTTGATTATTCATAGCTTTTGTGTGTGTGTATGTGTGTGTGTGTGTGTGTGTGTGTGTGTGTGGTAGAAAGAAGAAGGATGCTAGGAGCTTCTAGATAGCCATCTTGTTGATGTCACTCCAAGGAAATTTCAATAAGCCTTTGAGACAGCCAAAATAATTAGATGGAATACTGTCATCTACCGCTTTTATCCTTTAGACATGGGCAATGCCTACAGCTTTTCACAAGGCCCATCAAGCTTTCTATATGAGCCACAAAACTGCATACTGAATTATTTAAAGCTTTCACAACTTTCAGAGTATCTGCAGTATGTGTATTTGATAATGTTTAGGAAGAGTAAATAATGTTACATTCCAGTATCCTGATAACATAGTCTTTAAGGTGAGGGTCATAAAATTGTCTTGTATGTTAAAAACTCGTGATAACGATTAGAGCAAGGACATGATAGGCACTTAATGAATGTGTTCAGAAATAAATATAGAGGTGAACAAATGAATTAATGAAATAATAAAAACTATTTGGGTAGGATCCAAGCCATGTGAATTTGTTTTCTATTGCTGCGTAGCAAATTATCACCAACTTAGAGGCTAAAAACACTGATTTACTAGCTAACAATTATGTAGGTCAAGTCCAGCACACCATCACTGTGTTCTCTTCCAAAGAAATTGCAAAACCAAAATCCAGGTATGGGCAAAGCTGAGTTCTTTTCTGGAGACTTTGGAGCAAAATCCACGTCTAAGATCATTCTTCCTGGCAAATTTCAGTTGATTGTGGCTATATTACTGAGTTTCCTAATTCCCTGCCGACCCACAGCCAGGGACTGCTCTTAGCTCCTGGAGTACTGCACACTTTCCTTGCTCTCTATCCCCTCTACCTTTAAGCCAACAAGAGTGATGCAAATTCTTTTCCTGCTTTCCATTTCTGGTTTCCTCTTATTCAGTCAGCCAGATAAAATGCTCTACTTTTAAAGGTCTCATGTGATTAAGTCACACCCACCTGGATAAATTCTCTGTCTTAAGATCAACTGTATAGTGTACATAGCTTTACTTAATCGCAGAGTAAAATCCATTAAATTCACATTCCCAGAGATTATGCAGGGCATACACACCAGGAGGTGTGTATCTTGTAAGTCTTGGGAGCTCTCCTAGGATTCTTTTCCTGCCATACCATGGAAGACTGTTGCAGTAGACTCAAGGGTGTACTATTATTCTCTCTGAAGTCACAGCTGGATATTCTCAGGCATGCTTGATTATAATGTTGAAAGACCCTAGGGTTCAAAACCAACATATCATTTTGTTTTCTTTTGTGATTTTAAAATATATTTTCTGACCTTATATCTGTGTACTTCTGAAATAGCTTCTATAGCAGATAGAAAAATCCTATTACCTCCCTCCACTAAATGAGTCAAATATAAATGTAGACAAAAACACAAAATATCCCCTTAGAAAAGTCTGGTGACACTTGAGCCCTTTCCAGCTTGTAGCTCTGAAATTGAATTTTTATATTCATTGTAAAGGTTGGTGAAGGGAAATATTATTACACAACACAGAGTTAGTTAGGGCCGGAGGGCCTGTTTTCATATCTTCTAGATTAGAGCAATAGAGGTCATCTCATGACTTACTCAAGAGAAAATGGAAAATAACTGTTGTTTATTTTAGAATTTTGATCTGCACTGAGTGCTGTGTTTTTGAACACGGATATTATAATAGCTAATTATTGAAAAAGTTTAGTATTCAAGTAACAAACCTATGATGGAATCTGTTTTTTTCCATCTATTACTATTCATTTTACCTATTTTATGCATTTTTATGCATTTCAAATGATTTTTATTTGGGGTCCTAAACTTTTGGAGGTTTTATTTCTTAGTTATTTCCATCTTTCTTGTTTACTCTGCAAATTAGAGTCTTCAAAACAAAAGTGATTCTTTTAGGCCATGGAAGTGGTAAAAAAAAAAATAAAAGCAATAAAAATGCTTTGTCTGCTTTTAAAGGCAAGTATAGATAAATGAGCTTTCCAGAGTGTTATTATTAAACAAGGTGAAGAGTTAGGCAGAGTCAGCCTCCTATATGATCCCTCAGCACCCAGTGTTCTGCCCAATGAGCCAACACATTACACACACTACTTCATTTAATCATCTAGCATTCTTGTGAAGTATTATTACCCAAAACGTGGTTAAAAACCAGTTCTGTGATCACACCAGTGCACTCCAGCCCGGGCAACAGAGTGAGACCCTGTCTCAAAAAACAAACAAGCAAATAAAAAACAAAAAAGCAATTTTAGCTCCTTCCAACTGGGTGGCATTAGACAAGTGATTGGCCACTAAGAGATTCAGAATGTTTGAGAGTCAGAGTAAATATTAACTTAATAGATATATACTAACTTAGATTTTGACTAAGAAAATATGTAAATTTTATCTCTGTCTTTAAGATCAAAGAAGAAAACATCCGACACATTTTCCTAGTCTTTATTTTAAGCTTTCTGCATGTATGCACTCATTGAATTTTCAGAACTCAATGACGTAGGTGGTATTATTATATCAATATTGTAGATTTTAAAAATGCTTTTGCATGAGGGTATATCAATTATAATTGACATGTGTGTGTGCATTTACAATGCCATTATTTATGGATAAGATGTTAAAGACTGATACAATTTCTTCTGTAATGTTGAGCCCTGTGTCCATTGTGAATCATCTTATGAAAAATAAAAAGAACTTCAACAGTGGAAATACTAAACTCTGAAAAGTTAGTAAGATATATTGGACACTTGCAGTGGATAAGCACTGTGACAATAGATTTGTTATTGCTATGTCATTAACTTTTATAGTAATGGCATTGTTTTGATTTCCTTAAAAAAACTAGAGTTATAGAGCAGGCTATTTTAAAGATGGTAGGCAACAATGTACCAATTAGCAGATATTGTGAAATTGGTACACTGGGTTGAGCGCAACCCAAAAGATAGAATCAAGATGAAATCTTGCAGACAATTCAGATTTAAGAAATTAGACATGCTGACTTGAGTCACTGGGTCAAGAATACTAACTATGATTCAGAGAAAGACTGCATTACTGAGAATAATGATAAGAAATCAGCAAACAAATTAGAATGAAAACTATGACAAATTAGAATGAAAACTATGAAAACTGATATTAATAAAAGCAACTTGAGAGTTGCTACATTATTTAGGGCTTTAGGCTTTGGATGTATTTTAATACATTTATAGCCACTTGATTTTCACAGCCAAAATATAAGTAGTTGCTGAGGCACCATTTCACAGAAGTATAATAAAGTCATCTGCCCAGGATCACATACCTAAGAAGGTCTTGCTTCTGTTCTATCTTCCCATAAAGAAGATACCTCTTCTTTATGATTTAATGGCTGATCACCAAAAGAATTCAGAGTCCCACTTTCTCCTCAGCATGTGTAAATTATCAGTTATGAAAGAAATTTTTTTTTCTTTTTCATGCTGTTTATCATAACTTACCACAATCAACTGGTTAAATTAAAGTTCAACCTGGTTAAAATCAAGCTGTAAATTACTGCAAAAGTCCCTTCCACAAAGCTCAAATACCAGAAAGGGATTTTCAAGTAGTTACAAACAAGTTTCTGCTTTCCTGAAGATTAACCAAATCCAGTCTTAATCTTTGTGGCAGAATTGTTAACACCTTTTTCTCAAAAATTTTAAAGAACATTTCAAAGAAATGAAACTCAGATGTCCCACTTAGAGAATGTGCAGGTCAGTGTTGTGTTGTTAGATCATGTAAAGACTGCTCTGAATGCCCTAAGCCACACTTATATGCCTATGCAACATGAATATAGGTGCAGCTTAAACAATTTTTTGTTAGGCAAATATCGCATAACCCACACAGAGATCAAGAAATAGAACTTCACTAGAATCCAGATGTTATTCCCAATGATAAATCTTTCCATCCATCTTAGAGTTATTCAGTATCCTAACTTTCAAGGTTATCCCTACTTTGCTTTGATTTACAGTTCAATATCCAAAGTTTGCATCCATAAACAATATAGTTTACTATTGGCTGTGTTTACTTTTATATAAGTGGAATTATAGAGTAAATAATTTTATTAAGTTTATTGAGGTATAATTGACATACAGTAAGCCAGGGGTCCCCAACTCCTGGGCCACAACTGACTGATACTGGTCTACAGCTTGTTGGGAACCAGGCCACCCAGCAGGAGGTGAGTGGCCAGCAAGCAAGCAAAGCTTCAGCTGTATTTATAGCCACTTCCAGTTGCTCACATTACTGCCTGAGCTCCGACTCCTATCAAATCAGCAGCAGCATTAGATTCTCATAGGAGCATGAACCCTACTGTGAACTGCTCATGTGAGGTGTATCAGTCCATTTTCACATTGCTGATAAAGATATACCTGAAACTGGGAAGAAAAAGAGGTTTAATGGGCTCACACTTCCACATGGGTGGGGAGGCCTCACGATCATGGCAGAAGGCAAGGAGGAGCAAGTTACGTCTTACATGGATGACAACAGGCAAAGAGAGAGACTTTGTGCAGGGGAAGTCTACTTTTTAAAACCATCAGATCTCATGAGACTTATTCACTACTGTGAGAACAACATGAGAAAGATTCACTCCCATGACTCAATTACCTCCCACTGGGTCCCTCCCACAACACATGGGAATTGTAGGAGTTACAGTTCAAGATGAGATTTGGGTGGGGACACAGCCAAACCATATCATGAGGGATCTAGGTTGTGTGCTCCTTATGAGAATCTAATGCCTGATGATCTGTCACTATCTCCCATCACCCTCAGATGGGATCATCTAGTTGCAGGAAAACTAGCTCAGGGCTCCCACTGATTCTACATTATGGTGAGTTGTATAATTATTTCATTATATATTACAATGTAATAATAAGAGAAATCAAGTACACAATAAATGTAATGTGGTTGAATCATCCCAAAAGCATCCCACCCCATCCGTGGAAAAAGTGTCTTCCACAAAACTGGTCCCTGGTGCCACAAAGTTTGGGAACTGCTGCAGTAAACCACACATCTTTAAAGTATACACCTTGAAAGTTTTGACATATGAATATACCCATTCATGCAATCATCAATACAATCAAAATAATAAAACATCCATCACTGTTAAAAATTCCCTTGTGTTTCTAATCTTTCCCTAGTTCCCTTCCTTGCCAATCCCATTCACAGACAGCCATTGATCTACATTGTCTCAGCATGACTAATTTGCAGTTTCTAAAATTTTATAAAATAAGAATCTGAATGTTTCACTTAGTCTTAATCCTTTGAGATTCATTCATGTTGTTTTATGTATCACTGTTGTTCATTTCTTTGTGTTGCTGAGTACTATTCCATTATAGGTATATACAACAATTTGTTTATCCATTCACCTGTAAATGGACATTTAGGATGATTCTAGTTTAAAGATGTTACAAATAATGCTGCTGTTAACATTCATGTACAGGTTTTTGTATAAATACTTACTATCTTTTCCCCTGGGTAAATGTGTATATTTTCAATGTCTAAATCACAGGGTTGGTATATTTTTTAACTTTTTAAGATATTGCCAAACTATTCTATGAGATACTTCTACTAGTTTTTCTTTTCATTAGATGTACATGAAAGTTTTATTTTGTTTATATCCTCACCAACATTTGGGTTATTCCATTCAAGTTGGTAGATAGTACTGCTCCAGTGTCCTATAACCCACTGAATTTATTTCTAAAATTCTATCAAACATTATGATAAGGAAGTTGAAATTTCTGACTCTATTTCGATGCATCTATTTCTCTTTGTAATTTTATCATATTTTGCTTCATATATGTTGAATCTATATTATTAGATCTATAAATATTTAAGATTATTCTGTGCTCTTGAATTTATTATAAAATATCTTCATTATGGACAATATTTTTGCTTTGAAATCTATTTTGTCTAATATTTGCCACTTTAACTGTCTTTTGACTAACGCAGAGTGGTTTAATGTTTTCAGCCTTTTAACATATTTTTATCTCTATATTTAAAGTAGGTTGGTAGAATATAATTAGCTCTTGCTTTTTATCAGTCTGACAATCATTGCCTTTTATTTGTGGCATTTATCCCATTGGCATATGAGATGATTATTGATATGGTTGGGTTTACATATGTTGTGTTGCTATTTGTTTTTGTTGTTGTTGTTTGCTTTGGGTTTTGTTTTGTTTTTGTTTTTTTGAGATGGAGTCTCGTTCTGTTGCCCAGGCTGGAGTGCAATCTCGGTTCACTGCAACCTCCACCCCCGGGTTCAAGCAATTCTCCTGCCTCAGCCTCCCAAGTAGCTGGGATTACAGGTGCCCTCCACCACACTCAGCTAATTTTTGTATTTTTAGTAGAAACAGAGTTTCACCATGTTGGCCAGGCTGGTCTCAAACTCCTGACTTCAGATGATCCGCCTGCCTCAGCTTCTCAAAGTGCTGGGATTATAGGCATGAGCCATTGCACCCAGCCTCTATCTTGATTTTTATTAATTGTATTAGTCACCCTTCTCCAGAGAAACAATCAATAACGTGTATAGATGTATATATAGAAGTTTATTTTAAGGAACTGATTTACATGTCTGTGAGGTTAGTAGGTCCAATATGGGCAGGGTAGGCTGGTGGGGTGGAGACCCAGGCAATAGTTGTGGTTCACATCCAAAGACAGTTTATGGCAGAATTTCTTCTCTCTCAGGAGAGGTCAATCTGTTTCTTAAGGCTTTCAATTGATTGGATGAACTCTCATATTATGGAAGGCAATCTACTTTACTCAAAGATTTAGATGTTAATCCCATTCAAGAATACCTTCAGAGAACAGCTAGAATAGAGTATGACCAAATATCTAGATATTATGTCCCAGCCAAGTTAACATATAAACTTAACATATAAACTTAAGCATCACATTAGTTATAAAGTTTGATTGTTTTATTTTAGCGTTTGCTTTAGGGTTTATAGCAAATATCTTTAACTTTTCACAGTCTGTCATTAAATGATATTATATTTCTTCATGTGCAATAAAAATATCTTACAAGAGTGTACTTCCATTTCTTTGTTCTTGGTTTCTGTATGATTGGTCTCATACATTTTACGTTTATATATGATAAAAACTCAAATCATCATTATTTTTGCTTTAAATAATTGGTTATCTCTTAAGGATATTTAAATAATAAAGACAAATATTTTATTTACTCATGTGATTACTACTTTCATTGCTCTTCATTCTTTGTGTAGAACTAGGCTTCTACTGACATCAGTTTTCTGCTGCTTGAATGACTTTCTTCAACATTTCTTGTAGTAAGTTATGTCTTTCGGCTGTTGATATCTAAAAATGTCTATTTTGTCTTTGTTTTTGAAATATATCTTTACTGGATAAGGAATTTTAGTTTGATATTTTTATTCTTTCAGTATTTGGAAAGATTTTGTTCTATTGTCTTCTAACTTGCATTATTTATGATGAAAAAACTACTGTAATCTTTATAGTTTGCCTTGTGTATGCAACATGTCTTTTCATCTGACCCCAGAACATAATTTATTTTATAATATTTTAGAAACAGAAGATTGGGGATGAGCAATAGATTTATTTTCCAACCTAGCAAGTTCTTGTCCCTCCTTATTCTCTCTGAATTCTACTTGCAAAATAAGCCATCTTTCTTTGGCTAATCTCTCTCTCTCTCTTTTCTTCCTTTATCTTAGGCAACAAAATAATCCAAATGGCACTTGGAAAATTCTGCCTACAAACCAACTTGTCAAGGTCTGTAGGTTCATTTGACATGTTGTCTATTCTCCAAGTTACTGCAGGTGACCATTTTTCCCTTTTTCCAGCGAGCTAAATCAGTTTTCTTATGGCTTTGTCAACTTCTTTTGAATAAGTTATTGCCCTAGAAGGTCTTCCAATGGGACAAGATGTGGAAGTGGAAGACAGTCATAATAGGGATCCTGATTCTGTGTAGGCCTAGGCCAATGAGGGTGTTTATGTTATGGTTTTTAACAAAAAAGTTTAAAAAGTAAAAAAAAATTAAAAATTATGAAAGCTTATAAAATTGAGGAAAGAAAATATTTTTGTACAACTGTACAATGTGTTTTAAGCTGTGTTATTACAAGAGTTTAAATGCTTTTAAAAATTAAAATGTTTGTAAAGTTTGAAAAGTCACAGTAACCTAAAGTTAAATTTGTTATTGAAGATATATATTTTTTAAATAAATTTAGGGTAGCCTATTTATAAAGTCTACAGTAGTGTACAGCAATGTCCTAGGCCTTCACATTCACTCACTATTCATTTGTTGATTCACCCAGAGCAATTCCCATTCGTGGTAAGTGCAAGGATACCATTTTTTATTGTTTATATCACATTTTTATTGTACTTTTCCTATGTTTAGATATGTATAAATACACAAATACAATTTTGTGACAACTACCTACAGTATTCAGTTACAGTTACATGCAGTACAAGTTTGCAGTCTAGAAGCAAAAGGCTATACCATATAGCCTAGATGTGTAGTAGGGTGTACCATCTAGGTTTGTGTAAGTACACTTTCTGATATTTGCACAAAATGGAAGTCACCTAATGACCTATTTCTCAGAAAGTATCTCCATCATTAAGTGATACATAACTGTGTTTTAAGTTTAGTTATAATAGCACCCCATTTCTAGGTACCAATTTCTACAAAGTTAGCTTTTGCTGTATAACAAACCCTTCCCATATATAGGAACTAAATACAACAAACATTGATTCAGCTCATGATTTACAGTTCTGCTTTTGATGGCTCAGCTAATATCTGAGCTACATCAGCTGGAGCCTGGATGATCTAGGATGATGTCTCATAAATATCTAATAGTTGGCAGGTTGGCAGCCAGGAAAACTAACCTGTGCTTTTTCACATGGCAGTGGTAAGATGATGTCCTGAGAGCAGCAAAAGAGGGCAAGCCTCAACGACCTAGTGCTTTCGAGGCCTTTGATTACAGCAATTTTGTGACTGGTCAAAGACAGGCACATGGCCAAGCCCAGCATAGATATGGAAGTGGACTGCCCAAGGGCATAGATTCAGTAAGGAGAGACATTTGTAGCTATTTTTGCAATCTAATACTAATAACTGATGGCTAGTGTTATTTTCAAGTCATAAAGCTGTTTTTCTATGTTATTTTTAGAAAGTTGTATTGTTTTGGCTTTACCTGAAGTATCTTTCCTTTTTTGTCTGTGAAGCTGTTCATTTTCTTTATTTTTCTTTTATTTGTTATCTGAGACAAATTTTAAATACATGAATTCTGAATCTCTTCGAGATTTCTTAGAGGATAAAAATGGCCCCAAATTTTTAAAATGTTGGTGACATTTACTGAAAATGTGATTCCTAAGCTAGTGTGGTAGGGTTTTAGCAATAGAGTTTTTAACATGAAGAAATAAACCTTATGGGAAGCTCCTTTTCTTTTTCTTTTTTTCCACTCTGGGCAATAGCATTGCAACTGCTATAGACAGACAGGACGTGTCCACATAGTCCAGGTAGAAACTATAATAACACATGTGGGAGTTTTTTTGTTTGATTGATTTCTTTACTTGAGAATTTAATGTGGAAATGAATGGATTCTTTGAGAAGGACTGAATGCACACTATGGAAGGAGGCCTCGCACACCTTTTATTCATGAGCTCAAGCCTTGATAGAGGCAAAATATTTTGTCCAATAATCAACTCCTCCTTCCTCCTCACTGTGATACTCTTAATTCAAATCCTTAGAAGTCTTTTCTTTTGTGTGGCTGAGAAGGTGTACTTTTCCATTTTTGTTTGCTCTGAATTCACCAACTACATACTGAATTCTTTGGGGTATGTTTTTCTCCTCTTCTTAACAATTACACTAGGCCATTTCTGTTTTGTTTTGTTTTATTAACCAGAGCCTTATTTTCATTTGCTGAAGACTTATAGGTTTTGTTTATGCACTCAAAGTTCTCTGAGAGCATGGACTATTTATAACCATTTATTATTTTTGATTCTTTGCTTTCAGTAACCTCTATGAGATGCTGAATTCCTACATGTTTACTGTGCTGAGATTGGATTTTCTTTCTATTTTCTCTGAGCTAACTCTGGACCTGAGCCCTGTGTGTTCTCTGCTCATCTTCTGCTATGAACTGCAAAGACAGGCTGGGCTACAGTCAGCTACTTTTGGTAGAGAGAGTTGTTTGCTGACTGGGATCCAAAATATACCTCATTAAATAGAAAAATAGCAACTGTTATATGTCCTGGATAGTATTTTTAAATATTTATTCTAATGCACTTCAGGGTTTTACTTTTAACATAACCCTTTCATTGTCATGTAGATTATATCTTTATGTATTTATTTGAACATCTGTTCCTTGGTGTCTTGTAGTTTACAGTTCCTTAATTAATTCATTTAAAATACTTTCTAGACTACTATTTGTTAGGCATATGCTAAATGCAGGAATGATGTAGCGAACATGACATGCAAAAAAAATCCTTTCCCCGCAGAGTTTACCATCTAGTGAGCAATACATACAAGTAAATGAACTATCACAATACCAGGTGAAAGGTGTTCAGGAAAGAAAAAAATAGGGAGGAAGGAAGTGTGTAGTAAAATCCCTATAAATAAGGGAGAAAAAGAACTATTTACACAATAGCCCACTGATTACATAAGATATGATTAGATATTAAAAACCTTCATAAGTAAGAAAATGTAATTGGACACTCGGACAGTTATAAAGAAGACATGGTTGCTTTAAAAAGAAAAATTATCACAAGTAAGAATTTCAATTAAAAATAAATTATGCTAGAAATAAAAGCAAATGATTTTTAACAACCTGAACATTGGAAATTTAAAGGTGAATTATGGCTAACATTGATCTTACTACTAATGACCTAAATGTTCAAAAATCAATAAAATGTATTTAAAATTGTGAACAATGGTTATTGATTGAATAAGAATTAGAATTTGAGGAGCAA
This sequence comes from Gorilla gorilla gorilla, assembly GCF_029281585.2. Lineage (NCBI taxonomy): Eukaryota > Metazoa > Chordata > Mammalia > Primates > Hominidae > Gorilla > Gorilla gorilla. The sequence continues at coordinate 28,980,262 of NC_073227.2, read as the reverse complement.
ATTAATCATTACATAAGTCTTATACTAAAAGTTAATGCACTTAAAAATATGCATATACATAGAGATACAGACTTATTTACATTCATTCCAAAAAGGTTGTTCATTGAGCACTTTTTAATAGCGCCAAAAATAAAATCAATATGAGAAAAGGAAGAGAAAAAAACTCTAAAAACAAAATTAAATTGCAGACAGAAAAGAAAATCTTTAAAGAGCATCAGAAATATAATACAGTATTTAATACTCATATAGCATTCTCAAACAGCAACTCCAAAGTGCTCAAATAAACTATTTTCATCTGAATAAAACCATCTAAAAAATAAATTGCGGTGGTAGCAAATTTGTTGAGAGATGTAGGTGTTTGAAAGGGAATTTATAGATGTAAAAGCCCTTATTACTATGAAGCATGAAAACTGCTTTTTGAGATGTAAAAGGTGGGAAAGGACAGATATTACAGTTTGACCATTTCTAGTTATTTGTATCTAAACTGTCTGCCTATGCATCATCTCAGAAGGGCCCCTTTGCCAATTGCACAGTAAGTAGGTCCCTAGACCAAGAATGCCCACGTTGAGTTGCTAAGCAGTATTTTATTTATTACTAAGAATAATCGCCTCAAAAACAACTTACATAGATAGAGCACCTTACAGCTTACAAAATATTTATACTTCTTTCCAGTCATCCTGTCTGGCAGATGGGAGATACTTTATCGGGCCGATGTTACGTTGACAAAACAGATGCTATGATGGTAAGGGAGTTGTTCAAGGCTATATCATTGATAAAAGAAAGATAAAGAACTGTATCCTACCCCAATTTCTAGTCTAATACTGTTTTCTCTTTAACAAATGGTACCTTTTCTCTCAACCCATCCACTATATTCCCAGAGTCTAAAAAAAACACTTGCAAGAAATTGGTAGTGGCCATATGTATTATAAAGCACAGTGTACATTCTAAATGAGCAAGAAATTGTCTTTTTTATTTTTGCAACTTTCATAAGGCAACAGGATAGAAATTACCCAGGTAAGTTTGTTGATGGTTGTGATGATTTTCTTCTTTTTTTGATAAAGTTTCCATCTATTGCTAACTACAGCACTATGCTCATTATAGAAATATGGGAAAATATAGAAGACTATAATAAAGAAAATTTAAAATCACTAAAATAACTTTCCTTTTTGGCTTTTATTTTTATTTTAGATTCAGGGAGTACATGTGCTGGTTTGTTGCAAGGGTATAATTGCGTGTTGCTGAGGTTTAGGCTTCTATTGATCCCAACACCTAGACACTGAGCACAGTACCCAATAGAAAGTTTTTCAGTCCTTGTCCTCTTTTCTCCCTCCTTCTTTTGGAGTTCCTAGTGTCTCTTGTTCTCATCTTTATGTCCATGTGTTCCCAAGCCTTAACTCTCATGTATAAGTGACTACATGCAGTATTTGGTTTTCTGTTCCTGTGTGAGTTTACGTAGGGTAATGTCCTCCAGCTGCATCCACGTTGCTGCAAAGGACATGATTCCATTCCTTTTTATGGCTGTGAATATTGCATGCTGTATATGTACATTTTCTTTACCCAATTCACCATTGATGGGTATCTAGGTTGATTCCACATCTTTGCTATTGTGAATAGTGCTGCGATAAACGTATGAGTGCATGTGTCTTTTTCGTAGAACAATTTATTTTCCTCTGGGTATATACCCAGTAATGGTATTCCTGGGTCAAATTGTAATTCTGTTTTTAGTCCTTTGAGAAATCTCCAAGTTGCTTTCCACAGTGGCTGCACCAAGTTACATTCCCACCAAGAAATGGAGATCCTCCCACCAAGGTCTTAGGAGTTTTATAGATTGGGGACTTACAATGTCAGTCTTTAATACATCTTGAGTTGATTTTTGTATATGGTTAACCAGTTTTAAAAATCATTAATTACTTTCTATCCTTTATTGTGATTTTCTTTATTAAAAAAGCCAAAGGTGACATTTTTAATCAAATTCTTCCAAAATTCACATTAAATAAATGTAAAATGTATTATCCCCATTTTGCTCTGAAATAGCGTCACTGATCTTAGAACCAGGGTATGTTGAGCAATGTACGTGTTATAAACAAGCTCCAAAGATCTGAGTTCATTGCTAGGTGGATCAGCACACACCATCCCAGGTAATTGATTTTGGACACTGCTCCTCCTCAGTCTGAGAACACGAACACCAGCTTCCTAAGTGGTATCTGCAGAGCTGTTTGAGAAGCAAGTGGGTCATCAATCCATTCCCAAGGTTGGCAGCAGTAGTCAAAGATGCATGCAGTAGCAAAAAAAAAGAAAAAATAAAGCCAAAGAAAAGCAAGTAGGGAAGTGCTAGCAGTCATTGATCTGTAGGGAAACTGGCATGCATTTAGAAAATTAAGAATTGGTCCTACCTACTAGTCCAGCCTCATGGACTGGTACTTGTCTTTCACATTCTTCCTGCCTGACTTCTACCTCTTCCCCCATCCTAATCCTCTCTTGATGTGGGATGCTTGGCTAGCCCTGCCTCACATTTGAGAAACAGGTGTTGGGAGAGTGGTTCAACAGTGTTTCCTCTCTATTAAACTGTATCTCTTCCCAGTGATATATATCCCCAGATTCTGGGGTGGGGTTAGGGGAGGATCTGCAGAAAATCGTATTTGCCTTTGCAAGTGGTAGTTCTGCATGCTGGAATGGGGAAATGCCCTTCCCTTATTTCAAAATCTCTCCAGCCATTTTCTCCCCTGCAAATCTTTTGCAGTCACCCAGCTCTTAATTCTGCTCTTCCCAGTAAGGGTCCAAAATTCCTTCTGTGATGAACCGTAATGCACACATCACAGTGTTTTGTAATGATTCACTGAATGCATCTTTGCTTTCCACTCGATTGTGAGCCAACTGACAGCAAGAAAGATGCTGTGCCAATTTTATATCCCTTGCATCCAGCATACCCACCCTACACATTCCATAACTTTGTATGGAATAAATGATCATTTGTGTAATGAAATAATACAAGAAAAAAAAAGGAGGGAATGTAGGAAAAATGAGGGAGGCAAGGAAAGAAGAAGGAAAGGGAAAGAGGAATCTTTTACAGTTAAAAGTACTTCCAGAATGAAAGTCCCAACCTTTAAGAATAAATAAGTCATCCTAAATTTGGCTACTGTGCTAGTCCAATAACCACAACTTTATTAAAGAATATTATTTCCCAGTTGTCTGAGGGAGAAGGAAAGAGGATTTTAAACCTTGTAATTTTTGTCTTCATAGACTGTTATCTTTCACGGTGTGGTTTAGTCAGATAAACACTAGGCTGAGGGTGAAAAGTGGCCTCTCCTCTTGTTCTGTGAAGATCATTTAACATTCTTTGCCTCAGTTTGCCTTATATTAAAAACGAGGCACTCGAACGTGATGTGCCTTTTCAATTCAAGCAAACTAATGTTCTGGGATTAATTATCAGTTATTTGAACGGCAAGCTAGATAGGAATTAGAAACTCTACTCTCAGGTGGCTAAAACAAAAATAATGAGCTCATTTAGGAGAGACAGACTTATATTGTTTTAGGACACTAGTGTTTGAATGTGAGTTTTATCATTTACTAAATAGTGAACTGGATAAACCCTGTGATGCCTCGGAAAATACCCTGACAGGAACCAAAGGGTAGGGGCAGGAACCAGGCCTGCCATTTTTCCATTGTATTCTCAGAGCCTACCCAGTGCCAGATATATGTAAGGGCTCAAAACAAACAACCAACCAAACAAAAAACAGTGCTGATGAAATGGATCCTTTATGGTTTCCCAATAATATCACTCACTCTTAATTACTAGATAATATAAAAAATTAAGAGGTATCTGAATTCCTATTAAGCAGAATAGTTTTTATATTCCCTGTTTATCCTTATTTGAACGTTGTATTTCTGTGTGCTTACTTAATGGTAGAGCCCTAGTTCAGTGTGTTACCAACTGATATTCTATGGCTCTGTGTCTCCACCCAAATCTCATCTTGAATTGTACTCCGATAATTTCCATGTGTTGTGGGAGGGACCCAGTGGGAGCTAATTTAAATAATGGGTGTGGTTCCCCATATAGTTCTCATGGTAGTGAATAAGTCTCACAAGATCTGACAGTTTTATCAGGGGTTTCTACTTTTGCATCTTCCTCATTTTCTCTTGCTGTTGCCATGTAAGAAGTGACTTTCACCTCCCACCATGATTCTGAGGCCTCCCCAGCCATGTGGAACTGTTAAGTCCAACTAAACCTCTTTTTCTTCCCAGTCTCAGGTATGTCTTTATCAGTAGTGTGAAAACTGACTAATACAGTAAATTGATACCAGAAGTGGGATGTTGCTGAAAAGATACCTGAAAATGTGGAAGTGACGTAGGAACTGGGTAACAGGCAGAGGTTGGAACAGCTTGGAGGGCTCAGAAGATGACAGGAAAATGTGGAAAAGTTTGGACATCCCTAGAGACTTGTTGAATGGCTTTGCCCAAAATGCTAATAGTGATATGGACAATAAGGTCCAGTCTGAGGTGGTCTCAGAAGGAGATGAGGAACTTGTTGGGAACTAGAGCAAAGGTGACTCTTGTTATGTTTTAACAAAGAGACTTGTGGCATTTTGCTTCTGCTGCAGAGATTTGTGGAACTTCGAGCTTGAGAGAGATGATTTAGGGTATCTGGCAGAAGAAATTTCTAAGAAGCAATGCATTCAAGAGGTGACTTGGGTACTGTTAAAAGCATTCCATTTTAAAAGGGAAGCAGAGCATAAAAGTTTGGAAAATTTGCAGCCTGACAATGCTGTAGGAAAGAAAATCCCATTTTCTGAGGAGAAATTCAAGTCAGCTGCAAATATTTGCATAAGTAATGAGGAGCTGAATGTTAATTCCCAAGACAATGGGGAAAGTGTCTCCAGGGCGTGTCGGAGACCTTTGCAGCAGCCTCTCCCATCACAGACTCAGAGGTATAGGAGGAAAAAAATGGTTTTGTTGGGAAGGGCCCAGGGTCCCCATGCTGTGTGTAGTCTAAGGACTTGGTGCCCTGCATCCCAGCTGCTCCAGCTGTGGCTGAAAGGGCCAATGTAGAGCTTGGGCCAAGGATTCAGAGGGTGCAAGCCCTAAGCCCTGGCAGCTTCCATGTGGTGTTGAGCCTGCACAGAAGACAAGAATTTGGGTTTGGGAACCTCTGTCTAGATTTCAGAAGATGTACGGAAATGCCTGGATGTCCAGGCAGAAGTTTGCTGCAGAGGCAGGGCTCTCATGGAGAACCTCTACTAGGGCAGTGCAGAAGGGATATGTGGGGTTGGAGCCCCCACACAGAGTCCCTACTGGGACACCACTTAGTGGAGCTGTGAGAAGAGGGCCACCATCCTCCAGACCCCAGCTGTAGGTAGATCCACCTACAGCTGGCACCATGTACCTGGAAAGGCTGCAGACACTCATTGCCAGCCTGTGAAAGCAGCCTGGAGAGAGGCTGTACCCTGCAAAGCCACAGGGGCAGAGCTGCCCAAGACCATGGAAACCCACGTCTTGCATCAGCATGACCTGGATGTGACACCTGGAATAAAAGGTGTCACATCCATTTTGGAGCTTTAAAATTTGACTGCCCTGCTGGATTTTGGACTTGCATGGGCCCTGTGACCCGTTTGTTTTGGCCAATTTCTCCCATTTGGAATGGCTATATTTACCTAATACCTGTACTCCTATTGTATCCAGGAAGTAACTAGCTTGCTTTTGATTTTACAGGCTCATAGGCAGAAGGGACTTGCCTTTCCTCAGATGAGACTTTGGACTGTGGACTTTCGGATTAATGCTGAAATGAATTAAAACTTTGGGGGACTGTTAGGAAGGCATGACTGGTTTTGAAATGTGAGGACATGAGATTTGGAGGGGCCAGGGATTGAATGATATGGTTTGGCTCTGTGTCCCCACCCAAATCTCATCTTGAATTGTACTCCCATAATTTGTACATGTTGTAGGAGGGACCCAATGGGAGATAATTTGAATCATGGGGTGGTTTTCCCCATACTGTTCTCGTGGTAGTGAATAAGTCTCATGAGATCTGATGGTTTTATCAGGTTTCATTCTTTCATCTTCCTCATTTTCTCTTGCTGCCACCATGTAAGAAGTGCCTTTTGCCTCCTGCCATGATTCTGAGGCTTCCCCAGCCATGTGAAACTGTAAATCCAATTAAACCTCTTTTTCTTCCCAGTCTTGGGTATGTCTTTATCAGCAGTGGGAAAATGGACTGATATACCAACATTTGCTTCTCAAAGAAATTCATCATATAATTGTTACTTTGCAACTTGAAATCAGTTCAAATTGTTCATCTCATTTATTTGTACCTGGCTTACAGTAGGGATTTAATAGAGATCTAGTGAATAGATTTGCTTCAAATGGGCAAAAATAACAGTGAAATTAAATCTTGAAAATTCTAATGTGTTTGCAGATTAATTTGGTTTTCTTTTTTTTTATTTTTTGCACCATTTCATCTTCCGACTGGTCTTTAAAATAATGCTCTACAGCTCACATCCTTCTGATTGTGAAGATAAAGTTTGTAAAATAAACCAATATATCCTTTCTTGTGGCTGGGGTTAGATAGTAAAGCAATAACTAAGAAAAATAGGAACTCTCTCATTTATCTGGTGGTTATCTCCCAAAGCACTGAAATACCATCCAGAGAAACTACGAGGCTACATTGATTCCTTTGTAGCCACCCTGTAAAGAACAAAGAGCAAGAAAATAATACCATTCTGGTATAAATTAGGATATTTTTGAGTACATGTAACAAAAACCCATTCAAAGTATCTTAAGTTAAAGGTTTATTGACTCACATACCTAAGATAGGAATACTTACAGCATCAGGCATGGCTAGATCAAGGCTCCAACAGTGTATCAGGATGCTGTCTCTTTTACTCACCTTTTCTCCGTGCTAATAACTCCAGCAAGACAGGAACTAGTTTTAGTCACATGACACTGAACCAATCATTTTGGCCTGGGAGATGGAGAACTGTTCCTGGAAAAGCCTGCATCATTTGACCTAGCCCTGTGGCCCATGGAAATGGGACTGAAAGCCTCACCAGCATCATGTTAAATGGGGTATTGGCAGTTCCTAAAGTAAGAAAATCGTCTAACAGAGCTGAGTCACAGAGAACCAGAATCAGGGCGTCTCATGTTATTACTGGGAGAGTTTCTGTATCATACTCATTCCAGACTTTGATCACTGACTTTAAAATCTTTGTTCATTGGCTTGACAGTAATATCCATGGAGTTGACCTGCCTACCAGCTACTCACCTGAGCTTCAGTGTTTTTTGACTCTTTAAATGCCATTATTTTTTTTCCATTCCACTTTTCACTCTGATGGATATCACTTGGACTTTATTATTACCTGAAACTACTTAATTCCTGACATCCTAAATGATGGTCTCACCCTTTTGACCACAACCTTATATCCATTCAACTGTCTTAAGCCCTCAGTCTCACTACACTCTGCTCATTGATTCTGCAAGCAAGACCTTTGGGATCACCAGCCCTTCTTAGTCTCACAAATTCCATACTAATCTGCACTATATGGTTGATTTCCTGAAATACCCTTGAACATCCCTACTTCCTTATCCACGTCCTACAATCATGCCTGTATTAGTTTCCTAATGCAGCTGTAGCAACATACTACAAACTGAAAGGCTTAAAACAACAAAAATTTACTCTCTTACTGCCTAGAGGTCAAAAGTCTGAAATTAATATCACTGAGCCAAAATCAAGGTGTTAGCAGGGCCATGCTCCCTTGAGAAATTCTGGGGGAGAATCTTTTCCTTCCTTTTCTGGCAGCTGTCACCATTCCTTGGCTTGTGGCTGCACCACTGTAATTTTCAAGGTGAACATCTTCAAATGTCTCTCTGCTCCATCATCATATCCCTTCCTCCTCTGTATGTATGTCACATCTCTCTGCCTCTCTCCTGTAAGGACAATTGGAATAGCCTAAAGGGCCCACTTGGATAATCCAGGATAATCTCTCCTTATAAAGATCCTTAAACTAATTATACCTGCAATTTTTTTTGTTTTCATTTCTTTTTTGTGTGTGTGGGGTTGTGGGGGAGGGGGGACTTGTAAGGTAGGTTCCAGAGATTAGGGTATCAATATATTTTGAGAAGCCAGTTTCCAACCTGTCACATACCTATATGGCTCTGGGGTCACCGAACTCTGGGGTCAGACAATGATTTGTCTTCCACTTCTCTATTACTTTCTGGGGAAAACCAAACAAAAATCCAGATATGAGAGTCACTACTAATTAGCAATTTTTACACTCAGCTTGATAATCTTGTCTCTTTTTCATAATCTAGTGTCTCCTCATCTATTTACAGTAACATGCCTATACATCCTTACAGCTCTTCTGATTCCAGCAGTAAATGTACCTACAGAACTGTCTCATTTTCTCACGGGACAGAGGAATTTGATCTGTATTATTCAATCAAAACCACAGTGCTTAATTAACTCCTAGAACGAAGTCCAGTGTATAGCTGGCACCTGTTTGGTATTTATTTGCTGACTGATTCTTCCTGTATAAAAGAAAAGAATGTTCCATTTCCCTAGTGTTTTCAATCCCACTTCCTATGATATCTTGATTCCTCTTTATATCTATAATTTATCTGCCTCCCTCCTTTCCTCCTCCTCCCTGTCTCTTCCTCTTTTCCTAGCTGCCTCCTTACATCTTGTAATGCTAGTCAAGTCTCATTCACCCTTAAAAAATGCATAAGAAGACATACTCATTCCAAATCAGCAATAACAACAACTTTTACATGCACACACAGCTCTCTCTAACTATTGGCAAATCTCATTCTTACACTCTTATATAAAATTCCTAAAAGAGCTGTCTAAGTTCAGTCTATATAACCCCTCATCTGCATTTATTTCTTAACTCTTGGCTTCTGCCTCTACCATGTCATTTAAATTGTTCTTTCATAGGTCAAGACCACCTTTATTTTCCATGGCTACCAATATTTTCAAATTAAACTTGTTATTTTGAGATAACAATAGGTTGTCATGCAATAGTAAGAAATAGTCCAAGGAGGTCACCAGGTACCATTTCCTCCAGTAGTATCATCTTGTAAAGCTGCAGTACAATACTAAATCAGTTACTCACATTGATGTAATCCACTGATCTTATTCAGATTTCCCCAGTTTTCCTTGTACTGATTTGTGTGTGTGTCAGAACTACATTTCATTTGCAAATCCACTGAATAGTTTCCAATCTTGACATCTATGAATTGCTTGATTTAAATTCAATAAATATATTTAATTCTAACTATGAGTTAAGAATTTAAGGTTCTACAAATATTGGTCAGTGTTATGGTTGTATTAACTCTATGGGATAAGTATACTATTAGTCCCATTTTACAGATAAGGCAAGTGAAGCACAAATAAATTAATAAACTGGCACAAAGAATTTAAGAAACACAGCTAGTGTGAATAGTGGAGACTAGATGCAAGCCTACACAGCCTGTTTCAGAGTCTATGCTACTAACACTTTCTCCTGTGACTTCTCTGGACCTAACTGAAGTCTCTGCTGAGTTTGGGAGTGGAGGCCTTGAGTTACTTGAATGCCTCTTCTTCCTTGGTTCCTTTGATATAATCTACGGCTTCTCCTTGTACCTCTCTGTCTACTTTATCCTGGTCTTCTTCATGGACTGCTTATCCCATTCCTGTTTTTTAAATGTAGCTTCCCACCAAGGCTGTGCATTCAGCTCCCTGGTTTTTTTCATTAGGTATTTTCCTTGGGAGATCTCTATACCTATGTGCTAAAGGAGCACAAACTGATAGCTGTAAGCTTTGACCTCTGACCTGAGTTCCAAACTCCTTTCTAATTACTGGTTTTCTAACTTCTCTGGGATATCCCTCAGGAACGTCAAACTTCATGGTTTCATAAACTACACTAATTCATCTCTGCACCTTTTTTTCTGTAATCTACAACCTCCACTGTCACAAATTACCATAAACTGGGTGGCTTATAGACAACAGAAATTTATTTCTTACATTTCTGGAGGATGGGAAGTCCAGGATCGAGGTGCCGACAGATTTGGTGACTGGTAAAGTCCCTCTTCCTGGTTCATGGAAGACCATATTTCCATTATGTCACTAGGGCTTGGCGGAGGAGGCACAGCAGCTCTTTGGGCCTCTTTTATAAGAACATTAATCCTATTCATTCAAAACTTAAGTCTTATGACCTAATCACCTCCTGATACAGTTAGGCTTTCTGTCCCTTCCCAAATCTCATCTTGAATTGTAGTTCCCATAATCCCCATGTGTTCTGGGAAGGATCCAGTGGGAGGTAATTGAATCATGGGGGCAGTTGCCCCCATGCTATTCTCATGATAGTGAGTGAGTTCTCACAAGAGCTGATGGTTTTATAAGGGGCTTTCCCCCTTCGCCTGGCACTTCTCCTTTCTGCTGCCATGTGAAGAAGGACATGTTTTCTTCCCTTTCTGCCCTGATTATAAGTTTTCTGAGGCGTCTATAGCCCTGTGGAACTGTGAGTCAATTAAACCTGTTTTCTTTATAAATTACCCAGTCTTGAACAGTTCTTTATAGCAGCCTGAGAATGAACTAACACACCTCCCAAAGACCCCGCCTCCCAATATGATCATAATGGAGATTAGGTTTCAACATATGAATTTGGAGGCCACACACACTTTCAGTCTATAGCATAAAACATTTCCCCAAAGAAGATCCATTTTTTTTTGCCTGTGTTTTGATCTAAAATAATCATGCCTTCATCTATTCATAATTACCCTATAATGGTCACAAAATGGAGAAATAGTTATACATGTAATAACTGTGCTCCTATGTATTAACATATAATCTACAGTAATATTTGGTTCATTGTTGATTCTGAACTGATGAGCTAGATTTGTTAAGCTGACACAAATATGTCATAAAATGGACAGTGCCTGGCACAGTGGCATAAAATGGAAAAAAATAAAACATAATTATGGTAGAATTAAATAGTTTCCTAACGGTAGAATTAGGGAAATCATTCTTAAAGAAGGAGATATTAGTTGTTGGAATTAAAGTCTAACTAGAAACAATTAATAAAATATAGCATTCTAATTCTTTCAGAAAATCATCTATTTTCATATGAGCATTGTAAGTACTGGAGGGATTGCTCCTTATCTTACTCAGTATGTTGGTCTATAGTACAATTTTGAGAGGTTATACAGAGAATAAACCACCCCAGACTTCTCATCTCCCAGCAAAGATAACAAGAAACTGAAAGTAGAGCTCCTATTATTTAAATCCAAATATTAATCTCCTTCTGGGATGCATTAAGGTTAACAACTGGTAAACCAGGAAATGAAAATATCTGTGAGATACTAGAAAAAAACAAAAACATGCATTGTTTTTCCTTCCTTATGGGGCAAAAACATAAAACCTTTAGCTTTATGCCTCACTAGAGAGAATAAGAATTGTTATCATAAGCTCATATAAGTTTTGAAGAGAATCCCTTGCTGATTGAAATAATACCTTCATAATATTTGCAAATAAATGTCTAGACTATCCATGAGCTCTAAAAATGAAAAATGTGCAGATGGAAATGAAAAGTGAATGTGGTAGTATTGTTGGGATTTGAAGCTCTTTTATATGCCCGGAATTTCTGGACCTTTATCAGAAGACAACATTTGTATATATTAAATAGATAAATATGCAATATATTAAAACAGGTAAACAGAAAGGAATAAGAGTTAGACTGCCTCAGTTTCAGGGTAAACATAACCATGTGGGGTTTAGATACACCTAACAGCTGGGAGTCTTTCTGCCCTCCTGAAGGATTCTTAGCCCCTAAGATAATATAACGGAGACTTATTAGCACTTTCAGTAGTACAGAGATTTATTCTAACCATCTGTACCATGTGCAAGAATATACTGTAAAAACAATCATCATTATTCTTTTTAATTATTTATTTTGAAGACAGTCTCTCTCTGTTGCCCAGGCTAGAGTGCAGCAGCAATCATAGCTCACTGCAGCCTCAAACTCTTGGGCTCAAGCAATCCTCCCACCTCAGCCTCCTGAGTAGCTAGGACAAAAGGTGTATGCCACCACTCCTGGCTAACTTTTTTTTTTTTTTAAGAGACTGAGTCTCACTATATTGCCCAGGATGGCCTTGGACTCCTGGCCTCAAGCAATCCTCCTGCCTTGTTTTTCCAAAGTGCTGGGGGATTACAGGCATGAACCACTGTGTCTGGCCTGGACTCATTATTAGTAATCATTAGCAAAAGCAAAGAAACTTGCAGAAGTAACTCCTACATACAAGTTCATAATCTTGAGTTATTTACATTGTAATCCATGGCGATGTGAGTTTATCTGTGTGCTTGCTTGCTTGCTTTTATTTACTTTTAATTTTTGGAGATAGGAGCACAAGATTTTAATCCCCATATATGTTGAAACTATTCTTCCCTTGAAATAAATTCGTATGCACAAAGAACATAATAGCTCATCAGTGGAGAGATTCTATAAAGGCAAGACCATGTCTGCTTTTCCCCTTTTGTTTGTTCAGTTTATAACAGAGAGCCTGATACACAGTAGATGCTAAATAATTACGTATTGAATAAATAATAAACCAGAGGTAAAAATTCAACTCTGGTAGAGTAAACAGAAAAGAGAGGGATGCTGAGTGTTTAGAATGTGATTGGGATTGTGCTGGGCACTTGATGTAAATCATCTCTTAATTCTCTCCAGAGCTCTGAAAAACAGGTATATGATACCTATCTTATGAATGGCAAAGACCTTGATTCTTAATGTAATTAGCAGGCCCAGAATTAACCAACCTTGTCTCAGACCGCACTCCCCAGGCACATTTGCCGTCTCTTTAGTCATTGATCATATCACAGGTTTTTGTACACAGCGTTCCTTTGCCTCTTCCCCAGCAATATCTCCTGCTAGTTTTTACTTATCCTTCAGGTCCCTCTTTAAATGTCACATCCTCAGGGAAGTCTTCCCTATAAATTAGACCTTCCATACTTGGTTTGTAGCACTTATCGCAACTGTAACTGAATGATTATTTACACAGAACTTTGTTTTATGTGTGACTTCTCTGATAGTCATCAAACTCCAGGAGGGACTTCATCTGTCTTGATTGTTTTAGCTCTATTTCTTCTTACACTCTCTGACATATAATATGCTTTCAAAAACATGTCCTGCATTAATTAATGATGATAAAATCCAGCTTGAAGAAGTTTAGTAACTTATTCAAAGTTCCAGGCTAGTAAGTGATATGAGTGGCTCATAAGGAAGGGGCTGTTAGATTCTAAAAGCTACAAAACTGAGAGTAATAACTAAGAAAGTGGAAGACTGGTGTGGTATTCTGAAAATCCTCTGAAATTAAATAAGCAGATGGTATTTAGCAAGGATAAACATAATATCCCACATTACATGAAAACATGACAAAAGCTAACAGGTTCAGAACAAGCATCATTGTAGAAATAATTTCCTCCATGGGGAATGTGTAGTGGGTGTTTATACATCCAGGCACGACGCTAGACATTGTGCATGGATTATCTTTATTTAAGCCTCATAATAACCTCCAGATAGGGTAGTATCATTATTTTCATCTTAAAGGTTTAAAATGTTCCCCTGTTAAACAGCAAAGCAGGCTCAAGTAGCTTTGACTCCAGAGCCCACATACACTTAACAATTTCAGAAGGTTTTCAGACTCAAGCTTTGGAACTTTAGTGGCGTTGTCTTGCTTATTTGTTTTCTAAGATCTACAAGTTTTTGGTGACTAAATTAAAGGTGGCCCAACTGCCAAAAAAGTGATTGTGAATTCACAATGACGTACACCAAATGTAATATCCAAAATGGAGATCAGAGTTTCTGGGCCCCATTCCCAGAAATAGTTAATTTTTTAAATTATCTAATGTAGGAATGAGGCTGTCACCGTTCATAAAAAGGAAGTAGCCTTCTTGAAAGAAATTTACCCCGACAGGCACCAAGCTTAGGAAAAGAACAATCCCTAAAGAAAAAGAACTGGAAATCGCTTTTCTAGCTATCATGGAGGACACTACTGCCCCCTTGTGCCTCAATATGATAATACAACCCTAAGAATGTTTGGTCCAACTCACGCTGAGCGCCGTCTGAGCTCTAGAGAGCCCTCGGAAGCGTTCTGCCCCAGCTTGCTCAGAGTCAACAGGCCCGGGAGTTTCCTTTTGGGTCATTTTGCCTGGCATGAAGAGGAGACAGAGGCTTTACTGTCCCACCTGAGAGCTCGGAAGCACTGAAGTACTAGACACAGGTTCCTTTTAGGCAGCTACTGTGACCCTTGATAATTGTTCCCTTCATAGCCTCTGAAGAAGCACTAGGAGAAGGCAAAGGAGGGTAGAAACTTCTCAAGTATTTGCAACAATTGCAACAATTTCAAAAATACGTCCTGCATAAATGAGTGATGATAAAATCCAGCTTGAAGAAGTTTAGTAACTTATTCAAAGTTCCAGGCTAGTAAGTGATGAGTGGCTCATAAGCGAGGGGCTGTTAAATTCCAAAAGCTACAACTGAGAGTAATAACTAAGAAAGTTTTGCAACAAGAACTTAATTAAGCAGACTAAACTTTTTTTTTTTTTTCTTTAACTTCAGAGACTCAGGGCTGCTCCTGGAAATGGTAGCTCACTGAGGGAAAAATTTGTGCAAGAGGGACAAACTAGTATTTTCTCAGAATGCAATAAGAAAGGGAAAGGGGCCGGGTGTGGTGGCTCACGCCTGTAATGCCAGCACTTTGAGAGGCTGAAGTGGACGGATCACCTGAGGTCAGGAGTTCGAGGTTAGCATGGTGAAACCTCGTCTCCACTAAAAATACAAAAAATTAGCCGGGCGTGGTGGCCGGCGCCTGTAATCCCAGCTATTCAGGAGGCTGAGGCTGAAGAATCGCTTGAACCGGGGAGATGGAGGTTGCAATGAGCCGAGATTGTGCCATTGTATTCCAGCCTGGGAGACAAGAGCGAAACTCGGAAGAAAGAAAAGAAAGAGAGAGAGAAAGGGAACAAAATGTATAATAAAATGTATAAAATGTATTTAGAGCTGAATCTGACCTGTCCTGAACCTGCCTCACAAAAGCAGATGACCAGAGACCTTCAGGTCCTATCCTCCAACCCCTCACCCGGGACATTTCAATTTATTTGTAAAAAACAATTCAAGTTTTCATGCTGTTTTGCCCTGAGGGTTTCAATATGATATTTATTGATGTCAGTATTTGAAAACTGACTGCTTCCTCCGTAGTAAGCTCCTTTGGATGAGGGCCATGCTTGTTGATTAACCGTTATGCTCCTGTGCGTAGTCAAGTGCTTGGTATATGAATACGTGTTGAACAAATAACTAATACTTTGTGTTTTAGTGATTAATAGGATTGAAAGACATTGGGATAAAAGTTACCCGTTAGTTAACTTTTCCCCCCGCAGGTGCATTCACCTTTCAAGCTTAGGAAGATGTGAAAGATTTGCAGTCAAATTCAAGTTCAAATCCCAGTCCCACTGACCTTGGGAAAGTTCTTTAAACCTCCCTGTGCTCATTTCTTAAACGTTATGTGGTAAAACATCTACCTCTTCTACTTCTCAGGGATTTAATGAGAACATGTATCTCCTACACCACATGGCTCAGTGCCCAGCAGACCACGAATGATCATTAAATTTAGTTTTATTCAGCTGGGCACAGTGGCTAATGCCTGTAATCCCAGCACTTTGGGAGGCCAAGCTGGCTGGATCACGAGGTCAGGAGATCGAGACCATCCTGGCTAACACGGTGAAACCCCGTCTCTACTAAAAACACAAAAAAATTAGCCGAGCTTGGTGGCGGGTGCCTGTAGTCCCAGCTACTCGGGAGGCCAAGGCGGGAGAATCACTTGAACCCAGGAGGTGGAGCTTGCAGTGAGCCGAGATCGCAGCACTGCACTCCAGCCTGGGCGACAGAGCGAGACTCTGTCTCAAAAAAAAAAAAAAAAAAAAAAAAGTGAGTTTTATTCACCCCCAATTCCTATGCTTTCTCAAAGTGTCTTCGGATAGACTTTAAAAGACGTTCTCCAAAAATCTGGACCTGCATATGCGCACCCACCACCGTAATCTATAGACGACACTTCTTTCTCCAGCAGACATTTCACCAAACTTGTCAGCAACCTGTAAACTCAACTCATTTTTATTTTCTCTTTCTGTAGAAAGGTGTAATACAAGGACAAGAAGGTTGTAGCTTATGTTAGAATGCTTTTGACTATAAGTAACAAAAAAGATCAATAAAAAATGGCTTACACATGAGGAAAATGTGTAATCTCACATAAGGAGTCCAGAAATCATAGTCTAAATGAAGTTATCAAGGGGCCAGAATCTAGCCAATTCAGTAGGTGACAGAAATCAGACTGGGAGAGAATAGATTGTTTTAAATCTTCAGGGAAAAAAAAGGCTTTATACAACCATGTATATATATATATGAACATATGTGTATACCATCATCTCCATGCAGTCATCTCTCTGTATTCTTGAGGGACTGGGTTCAGAACCCTCCTCCATGGATACCAAAATCTGGGGATACTTAAGTTCTCGTTATATGAAATGGTGTAGTATTTACATACAACGTATACATCCTCCCATGTACTTTAAATCATCTCTAGATTACTTATAATAACTAATACATGGAAATGCTGTGTAAATAGTTGTTATACCATATTGTTTTTCATTCATATTGTTTGTTTGTTTATTTATTTATTTATTTATTGAGATGGAGTCTCGCTCTGTCTCCCAGGCTGGAGTGCAATGGCATGATCTCGGCTCACTGCAACCTCTGCCTCCCGGGCTCAAGCAATTCTTCTGTCTCAGCCTCCCGAGTAGCCAGGACTACAGGCATGCACCACCATGCAGGGCTAATTTTTTGTATTTTTAGTAGAGACGGGGTTTCACCATGTTGGCCAGGATGGTCTCCAACTCCTGACCTCAGGTGATCTGCCCACTTCAGCCTCCCAAAGTTCTGGGATTACAGGCGCGAGCCACTGCACCTGCCTTATTTTTTATTTATTTTTAATTTTTATTTTTTCAAGTATTCTCAAGCCACAGTTAGTTGAATCTGTGCATGCTGCAGCTGCGATATGGAGTACCTGCTGTATTTTATTTTATTCTTTCTGATTGAAACACTGCGTGTTTCTTTTAAGTAGAATTCTTTACTCGGTATTTTTTTTTTTTTTTTTTTGGTCAATATCATTAGGCTGATATCATGCCAACTTGAAAGTGATCTAATCAGTTAGTAAAATCTAAAAAAATTTATTTCTGCTCTGGATATAGGCAGACATACTCTAGATGGGGAACACTCAGCATATGGGATACTATTCTTAGCACTCATAAAAAATATTGAATTTCGGCCTCACAGCTGGTCTTTACACTGCTGATTCTAAAGCCTTGACAGAATATAGTCCTTTCAAATCGCATTAAACTATGGCAGGTGCCAAGAAATATAGTTGCGAGTTGTGGTGGATACACTTGTGAGTATAATTGTAAAAAAAAGACTGTTGTTAAACAAAAACTGCTAAGAAAACCAAAATGAACTGATGTTCAGAAGAAGCAGGCTGCGGGAGGTATTAATAGATATCTAAATGCAGCCACTCAAGATCCCTGTCTCTTGGTTATTCAGTCAAATACTAAGCAAGGTACTACTGTGATGAGATTTTGCAGATATAATTAAAGTCTCAGGGCAGTTGACCTTAAGATACAGAGATGATCTTTGTGGGCTTGATCTAATCACATGAGTCCTTTACCAAAGGGGAAGTCAGAGAGAATCAGAGTGTGAGAAGGACTCAACAGGCCTTTGCTTTGCTGGTTTGAAGATGGAATGAAGCTGAGAGAGAAGCCCCCAGTAAACAGCCACAAGGTTACAGGGACCTGGGTCCTACAACCACAGAAGCTGAATTCTACCAACAACCTCAGTGAGCTTGGAAGAGGACTGCAAGGCCCAGATGAGAACCACAGCCAGTTTAAGTGGGAGACTGAGCAGAGGACACAGCTAAGCCATGTCAGACTCTTTTATCCCACAGAAGTGTGAGATGATACATTTGTGTTGTTTAGAGTTACTAAGTTTATGGTAATTTTTTGTGCAGCAATAGAAAACTGATACATAGTCTTTCTCCCAGGGCACCATTGTCTTTTTTTTCCCACTAAATGGTTTTGGGTGCCTATAGAATTTAACTACATCATAATTTTTAAAAGAACCTGACAAAATGGACACTGTCTTCGGGATAAACTTGGGAAAATCATTTTAAAAGTCTCCCTAAATCAAACAATTCTACATGCATTCCACTAAATATTCAGGGATTGGGCCCAATCCCAGGAAGCCTTTTCCTACAAAATTTGGAAAAATCTCTTTTTGCAGAACCAACTTAAGTTACTTGAAAAGACAATAGTAAAAATAAGTACAATTTGTAGAATGTTTAGTATTATGCTAGAATCTTTATATACATAATGCCAATTAGTTCTCATTTCTTTACTATAAGATGCTATTGTTTCCTGCATTTTTAAAGACTAAGACTCAAAGCAGAACCTTTCAATTATTTCTTCGTTAGTAGTAGAGCTGAAACTTGAGCCAGTTTTTTTTTTTTTTTTTTGGCTGTAAATCTCATGTAATTTCCTTCTTCCATATGGTTAGAGGGCAGAACTAGAAGGGGAGAGAACCTTTGCCTAGCACCTTGGATTTCTGCTTCATCCTGGGTGACCCTGAGAACTCGTGGGGCTCAGAATGTGCCCACGTCCTTGCAGCTGAATTGAATCTTGGTCACCCCGCTCTCATTCCTTTTCCAAGTATAGTATCTAGGTCAGCCTTTTCCCACCATTGGCTGTTTCTTTTTTTAATCTGCAGTTCATATTTAACCACTTTGACCCCAGAAGTGTGTTCAGGAAATGGAAGAGGTAGTTAACGCGGATTTTGGAAACAAGAAAATACACAACGTGTTGAGTGTATTCAGTTTTTAAAATTGGTTGGGTTTCTTTCATCCATTGTCTATTTTAGTTTGCATTTCTTTTGCTGACCTGTGATGTTAGTATTACTTACCTGTTATATCAGATGAGAACATTTAGACTAAGAAGGAATAAATGAGTTGCTAGGAGTTCAAACACCTGGGCATGTTAGAACAGAAATTTATAGCCAGCTCTAGTTCTTAATGATCAGCTTTTCTGCTTTGAAAACTGAAAGGTTAATCCCATAATTTTTAAATGAGCTTTTTAGAGACAAATTTTTGACTATGTTAAGCTTTTTATGTTGAAATAAGAAGTGTTTTTTCTTGATCCTAGCCATCTCCCCTTAATTTCTGCGATCATAGTCATTGTGGGCAATCATGGGGATATCGGAACCCCCATGACTATCTTGGTCTTGGTCTTAAGAGTTCTAAAAATTTAGGCCCAAGTTTTGAAGGACATTATCAGAGCAAATTCATTTCCTAATTTATTAAAAGCTAAGAATTGACTGAAGATTTATTCATTCAGCATAAATATTTTTAGTATTCCCTATTCTAAACATAAAGGTTAGTCCCTGCCCTGTATTTACTAACTCTACAGAGAGCAGAGAAGTCCACAGAATCTGGTGATATCAGCAGCACAGGTTGTAGGATTGTATCATTTAAATTTTGAAAATTCTCCTGCGATTACAGAATGTCAGAGAATCTCTGAATTGTCATACTACATGCTAAATACTATTTTAACTGATAGACCAAGCAGACTACCTTGTATGTTCTCCTTAGCACCAGAGGTGGGTGTGAGAGTTGGTGAAATATACAGATGCTTAAGAGATGTGGCATTACAGGCATCATGAAAGGATCCCCAAATAACTATTTCACAAGCACTTTTAGTTTTGTTTTTTCCTATGAAATGTCTTACTATAATTCTTTTTTTAATCCTGAAGAAGTCTCTAAATGTTTAATAACAATTCTGATCCTGAGGAGAAGACACATATCAGAACAGAATGATTTAGGGGAAGAGAAGATTTCAGCTAATAGAGTGGGCAAAGATTATTGGAGTGGACAATATTATAATTATATGATGTTATTATACATGTGATTTGCATACCACTGCAGCTATTTCTCATGCATTTCAACAGAGCTCTGAAAACCTTCCAGGAAATGCTGAAAGGTTTCCTTATAAGGTGAAAGTATAAGAACTCTTGAAGCACTCACAAAATATATTTCTTAGCAATTTCCTATGCATACATGGATCTTTCTCCAAAGCACCCTTCCCAACACTTTCCATGATGATTTCAAACATACTCATGTAAGCATCACTGGGGAAAACTTTAAATTAATAAATAAGAGGCTCCTGGGTTTCTACTGACATTTATTTCCATGATGGTGGCCTTTATTCTCCTCTGCTATCATTTACAATTACAATATTCCTTTCTTTTAGGGTAAATTCTGATGATATTAGATAGAGTGATTCAACTTATAACACTAGAATAGAAGGCATAATTCATATATACTTCATAAGCTGATTGCATTTCTGACCTGTGTTATTCTAGATTCAACCACGTTGATAAATATGATTTATCCTTGGTCTACCGGCATTGATGTTACGGTGACTCATTGCGTGATGGAGTTCTGCTTACCAAATCCTAAACTATTACCATGGTACTAACAGCTAATATTAAATGACCAAATATGATGTGTAAGGTAGAGGGCTAGGATAATAGCATAATATGTGTATCTTATTCATTCTTATAGCAGCTCTCTGAGGTCAATTCCTGTCCCCGTTTCACAGAGGAGAGCAATGAGACTTAGATTAAACAGTTTGCCTGAAGCTACACAGCTCCCAAGTAGCAGAGTAGGGGTTCAACCCAGGCCTTCTATTTAACTCCATAGCCCAAGAATATAAGCACTGCACTAGATTCCTCTAA
This sequence comes from Gorilla gorilla gorilla, assembly GCF_029281585.2. NCBI lineage: Eukaryota > Metazoa > Chordata > Mammalia > Primates > Hominidae > Gorilla > Gorilla gorilla. The sequence goes on along the minus strand of NC_073227.2, from coordinate 28,959,413 downwards.
ATAGTACCTGACAAAAAATACCAGATATTGTATGGACACGAAGACATTTGCAGTATCAAAGCTTAGTCCTAGACCTCAGGAAACCTAGACACGAGGTCAGGCTTAGCAGCCCCCTGTGTATCTATGGTCAGTTCCTATAACCTCCTTAATCTCTATCCCCTCACCTTCAAAATGAGGACATTGATTGAATTGTCTCTAAAGTTGCTTTATGTTTCTTTGTTTGTTTGAGATGGAGTTTTGCTCTGTCACCCAGGCTGGAGTATAGTGGCGTGATCTCGGCTCACCGCAACCTCCATCTCCCAGATTCAAGTGAGTCTCCTGCCTCAGCCTGCTGGGTAGTTCAGATTATAGGCATGTGCCACCACGCCTGGCTAATTTTTGTATTTTTAGTAGAGACAGGGTTTCACCATGTTGTCCAAGCTGGTCTCGAACTGATTTCAGGTGATCCACCCACCTTGGCCTCCCAAAGTACTGGGATTACAGGCATGACCCACCGTGCCTGGCCTCTAAAGTTGCTTTAAACTCTCAAGTTTCCTGATTCTGTGATCTATAGATTAGATCTGCTATTTTCTAATTTGGGAATGCAGTGGCCCCTCTCTAAGACAGTTCATTCATTTGTAAAATGGAGTTAATACTAACATCTTTCTATTCCCACGAGATAATCCATGTAAAACATTTAATGCAAGGGTTGGAACATAAAAAGTGCTCATGTGTATTAGCTTAATATCATCAGTATCATCATTGTCATCATCACATTAATAATTATAAAATATCAATACCAATAAAGTATTACTTTATGCTGATTATTACAATAGTAATACTGCCTTATTAGAATTGATATTAGTACTAGCATAGTATTCATTGCATATCTACAACTAATCTTGACCCTCACATGCATCCCCACATGGCCTGAGAGGACTGAAAAGGCTCATCAGGGAACACAGCAGTAAGGCCCCAAAAGGCGACTGTTTCTTCACCAACAGACAAATCTATGGCAGTTATACTGCAAAGAAAACCTCATTCCACTTTTATTGTGTTGTGATCATATCACAGCGAAGGGTTTCACAGGCAAGGAAAGAAATGCAGTGGTCATCATAGATAAGTATACCAGCCAGCAGAACCAGAGACCTCCAGCTCCTAAATACTGGATGGAGCAGTTCATTTGACTGGTCCTAAAAACCAGAACACTTTCCTCAGCCCGTTACTATCTAGCCATTTACAATGACAGTAAAGAGTATGTGGCACACAGGAAGGTGGGGAGGTTCTTGTTACACTAAAACCAAAGATTTCTAAAAAGAAAAAGATTGCTTTCCTCAAATCTCTCAAGCTACAATGCACAATAAATTTTAATCGGTGATCCCAATTTTGATTGAAATGGCTTCCCTTTGCACATGGCTCTCTCCAGCGCAGCTGTGATGGGTGCCTCTGGGTACAAACAAACACACCGTGTACAACTTCCCAGAAGAAGGATTTCCACAGATGACTCTCCAGGAGACTATGTTTTCAGTCCTAATAGAAGAAAAAGTAATAATCCAGAAGGCAAGATAGCATTGCAATTCATGGAGTCAGAGTTATGAGTCTGATTCCACTAAATGTTATATTCCACAAGAGCAAAAAAGAAATGGAATTTTAAAAACTCATTCCTGTATCTTCAGTGCCCAGAATAGTAAAAGGCGTATGAACTATTTGCTGACACTTAGAAGGCATTAAATAACTACTTATTGAATAAATGAGCAAAAAGATGTCTCTGTCAAAACCTGTGTGACTCAAACAAGTGACTTCATCTCTCCAAGCTCATTGTCCTCATGTCTAAATAATACCCACCTTTCAGGGTTGATGAAAATGTTAAAAGTAATGGTCTGCGTAAGAAGGAATGGAGTTGCTTATTTTATCCTCAATAAACCGCTGTGACTGTGGTGATGTGGTCCGGCTGAGTGCCATCACAGCAACCCTGTCTGTATGAAAAACAGGCAAATTGCTTTATGCCTCGGAGGGACCTGTCCAAACGCCTCAATGTCCACTGGTAATTTTCAGAATGATGATTGGATTCATGAGGGAAGCAAATTATTGCTGTTTGTTCATGGGGTTGTGTGTGTGTCCAATTCCCATGTGATTCTAGTCGGTAGCTCCTCTCGGTGTGAGACTTTCTCATAAAGTTGCGGTGGCAGCACGAATGTGTGCAGCGTTTCTGGAAAGCACCATGACTGTGCATAGGAAGAGCTTTCAATGGTTTAAACCGGTTGGTCTTACGATTCTCCTTCTGGGATTAGTCATAAAGAAGAAACCACAAGTGCAGTCACAGATGGATGCATAGAATATTAATTACATCATTATTCCTATGTAGTGCAAAAATGCCAAAATTGCCTCAATATGCAACAGTATGGTAAGTTCAATGGATGCATTATTATGCAGTCACTAAAAATCATGATGTAAAAAATGTTCAAGATATTTCCTAAAGTTAAAGAAGATAAAATACTATAATTTTGTCTTATTAAAACTTTATTTCTACGGTATATATGCTTATATAAATGACCAATAGACTCTTACAGTAGTCAGATTATGGGTGATTTTCATTTTCTTTAATTTTTTTCTATAGAGGGCATATTTTCATGGAATAATCATTTGCTAATAATCAGACAAAATTTCATTAGAAAATAAAATACAGAACCATAAGGGTTAGTAGAAGCTTGCAGCAAATTCTCAGAAGATGGATGAGTGAGGCATTTCTCACTATCCCTAAACCCGGGAACCCTACTGCTTCTTGGATCCTTAGAAAAATCTAATGAAAAAATTCATGCTCAGACATTTAAGCTTCATTGTACTTGTTTACTTGAAGCAAGTAAACAGTCTTTAAAAATGACACCTGGGAAATGGAGACAATTTATACTGCTAAATGACTTGATAATCTTCATGTTACAACATCAGTGGGAGGCTGGGCTCACACCTGTAATCCCAGCACTTTGGGAGGCCAAGGCAGGATTGCTTGTGGCAGGGAATTCAAATCCAGCCTGGGCAACATAGTGAGATCCCATCTTTACAAAAATACAAAATAAAAATCAATAAATAAAGCATCATTGGGAGAAATGTTTCAGAACACAGACACTTGGAGTATCTTTCAAACATGCCACAGGGATAGATATTCCAAACTCTTTACAAATCTGCATTCTTGTCTTCTTTCTGGCCATACCAGACTTCTTATTTTGTTTGGGGTAGACACATTAAGTGATCTCTAACAACAAAAAAAATGAGAATAGAAATGATGTATACCACTTTAAGACCTGGCCCATAAAAAGTTTCCATGTACTCTTTTCAGCATTCTTTTCCTCCTTCTGGATGACACAGTCACAGAGACTGTTGGTGCCATATGTTAAAGTCACCAAATCTTCATTAGCCTCTGTCCCTAAGAAGAACCATCAGTTGATCTGTACACTCACCCAAGATTGTTATATGAATAAGAAATATACTAAGTGGTTTTTAACTGTGTTATACAGGTTGAATATCCCTCATCCAAAAAAGCAAAATACTGTAAAATCCAAAACTTTTTGAGGGAAATGGCATTCAAAGTAAATGCTCATTGGAGTATTTCAGATTTTCAGGTTAGGAATGTTCAACTGGTGATATGGTTATGCTTTGTGCCCTACCCAAATCTCATCTTGAATTGTAATCCCCACAATTCCCACGTATCAAGGGAGAAAGCATGTGGAGTAATTGAATCATGGAGGCAGTTCCCCCATGCTGTTCTCCCGATAAGTGGGTGAGTTCTCATGAGGTCTGATGGTTTTATAAGGGGCTCCTCCCTTTCACTCAGCACTTCTCCTTCTTGCTGCCTTGTGAAGAAGGTGCCTTCCTTCTCCTTTGCCTTCCAACGTGATTGTAAGTTTCCTGAGGCCTCCCCAGGGATGCTGACCTGTGAGTCAGTTAACCTCTTTCCTTTATAAATTACCCAGACTCGGGTTCTTTATAGCAGTGTGAAAATGAACACAACTGCTGAGTGTAATGTGAATATTCCAAATCCCAAAAAATCTAAAATCCAAGACACTTCTGTTCCCAAGCATTTTGATTAAGGGATATTTGAAGGCCTAATTGTTACAGCAGCAAGAGTTAACTAATACAGCACACTGTTTATGTTTTACACTTTGCTGCACATGCAGCCTGGCCAAATTCATTCTTGATAGAGAAGTAGAGAGACCACTTTTATGGAGAGATCACTGCACAGAAGAGGTGAAGAAAAAGTTAGAGAATGTATACCATCTTGTAAATCACTAGCATCCTTTTCTCACCTGTAGGTTTAAAAAAATGCACTAGTTTCAATAAAAAATCTCTGGGAATAAATAAAAGATCATCATTCTTGGATTTGATTTTTTAAAATTTAGTTATTGGTCTTTGCTATGGTCTGAATGTTTGTGTCCCTTCAGAACTCATATGTTGAAATCCTAACCCCCAATGTGATAGTATTAGGAGGTGGGGCCTTTGGGAGATGATTAGATCATGTGGACAGAGACTTCATGAATTAGATAAGTGTCCTTTTATAAAAGACCCCACAGAGCTAGCTCACCCCTTCCACCATGTGGGAACACAGCTAGAAGATGCCATCTATGAACAAGGAATGTGGCCTCATCAAGCACTGAATCTGCTAATCCTATGGTCTTAGACTTCCTGGCCTCCAGTACTATGAGAAATAAATTTCTATTGTTTATAAGCTGCCTAGTCTATGGCATTTTGTTAAAGGAGCCTGAACAAAGACAGTCTTTATTCTTTTAGTTGGATAGAGGTTCCATGATGGGAAGACCTTTGACTGGTTTATTGTAGCAGTCCCAGTTCCTAGAAGACTCCTGGAATAATAGGCATACAGTATCTGTTTGTAGAGATGTAAACTAATGTAATGAATATAAGGTGGATAAAAACAAATTTATCTGGTGAGACTTTCCACCCTGAAACTTGGCCAGTAGTTTTCATTTGGCAGAGAAAAGGTTTCCTCTGACACAGATATGTGATTAAACATAAAACACATGCATATCAGATAGTCAGTTTACAAATTCATTTCACATTATATCTATTAAATATATCTAGAGACTGAAGGCAGCTAACAAATTTGTTGATGCAGAGGTCCCTTTGCTTGAAGTCCTCTTCCTTTATCAGCATCAAGTTTAACTCCCAGGCAACTTTCCAGCTCTAACTTTGCACAAGCTTGCCACCTGATGACAGAGAGCCAGGTATTTACTCTCTCCTTACTATCCCAAGCAAATGGCTTAGCATTAAATAGCCAATAAATCACAATTTCCATGTGTGAGAGGGTCTAACTGCAAAGTGTTTAGTCTTAAAATGGGTCCATTGGTGTCAGCTAGATACATAGTCAAAATGTTTGAGAGATTGGCTGTATACATACCACCTTCTTTCCTTTTTGGAGTTGTAGCTATTGGTTGTTAATTCATTTATGTATTAGGGTCCTTCAGAGAAATGGAACTAATAGGATGTGTGAGTATAAAGGGACTTATTAAGATATTGGCTCACACTTTGTGGAGGCTTGGCCAGCTTGATATCTAATGAAGGGGTCTGGCAAGCTGGAGCCTCAGAAAACAGTTACAGTTCAAGTCCAAAGGCAGGGTGTTGGTGAACAAGGGAAGCCAATATTACAGATGATGTCTGAAGAACACTCTTTCTCTGGGAAGGTCCGTCTTTGTTCTGTTCAGGCCTTAAACTGATTCAATGAGGCCCCCTCACATTATGGAGGGCAATCTGCTTTACTTAAAGTCTACCGGCTTAAATGTATTGAAAGTAATAGCAAAAGCCGCAATTACTTTTGCACCAATGTAATAAATCTCAAAAACACCCTTACAGAACTATCCAGAATAATGCTTGACCAAACACTTGGACACTATGGCCCAGACAAGTTAAACACATAAAATCAACCATCACCGTTCACTTGCTTGCCTGCTTGCTCATTTGTTTTTGGTTGTTTTTTTCTTTACTCCAATTCTCTTAGGTCCTTGAGGTCATCATTATTTCTACAGGGGTCATCTAATACGAAACCTTGTCATGACCTGGAGAGTTCCAAGCCCACATTCCAGCTTCCCCACTGGCTTAGTGTGTAACAAACTGCTTTGCCACTCAGCACCTCCAGTTCTGCCTCTGTGAATGCAGCTATTTTGCCTACCTAAGCTCATTATCATTAACAAATGGGATAAAACCATATTGAGAAGCTCTGTAAACACAAATTCACATTGAAACTGTTAGTTAACATTGTTCATGTATCAAAGGTCCTACCTTTCAAAACAACAAATGAGAAAACAGAAAATTCTGTAGGTGAAGCACATTACAGTTGAGTAACTGACTCACTGGAATAAAGAAAGAAAGTTTATTAGTGAGGGAACAATGATTTTAAGGGTTAAGTGATGTTTTAAATACTACCATAGGTGACTGATAAAGATGCTGGAAACAGTATCAAATTTACAGTACACAGAATATTCACGTCTAAAGTCAGGCCTGTTGGGGAGTTAGCACACCATTCATCCTTCCCCAATGAACTTAGTCCTGGGTGGAAGTTAGGTGGCGTGGGAGTGCTGTGACAACTAGAGTCAGGGGAGCTCTGATCACATGGGACTGTTCATGAGAATCTACTAAAAGAGACTAAACAGAACTTACCACTTCTCCACTTACAATGTACAGTTGACTCTTGAACAACACTAGTTGGAAGTGTGTGGGTCCACTTATATGTGGATTTTTGTCAATAAATATAGTCGCCCCTCTGAATTTGCAGCTTCAGCATCCACAGCCAAATGCAGATCAAAGATACAGGATAGGAAGGACCAACTTCTCTTATCTGCAGGTTCTGCAGTGCCAAGTGTGGGACTTGAATGTGCGTGGATTTTGGTATCCACGGTGGTCCTGGAAGCAATGCCCCATGGATAACAAGGGATCACCGTACAGTTAATATCTCACATGATTCAATTCTGGGCTATCATGTGATTGTCAGTCTCCACCACTCAAGGGGCCTCTACGCCTAACATTCTTAACCACGCTGGTTCTTATAACTCCAAAACATGGAGGAATTTCCAGAGATTGGGGGACAATTTGCTTGCTCGAACCTTATATTCTGCACCAAGGCAGCCCCCTTCTGACACTTTAGATTTAAGTTTCTTTCTTTTTTTTTTTTTTAGCAAAAATGCCAAAACCACTCTCAGAGGGCTAACCTTGCCCTGTGGCCCCTCCAGGTCAGTTGTCCAACATGGATGTAGTTCCCAAGATCAATGTCCATCATTCTTTGATAAGTTGACCCAGGGACAAAGATGGGGATCTATTAAGCCCAGGCCAGGCCATTTCTTTGCAGACTCTCCTTTCCGGAAGTTCAAAAATATGGGGTTCTATCTCACCCAAGGTCACTTGTTACAAAACTATGTCTTGGGTATGCCTAGACATCCTGTTAACAAGCATTAGTATCTATTACTGGCTGAAGCTTCTTGAGCCACTGGAGATGCCAATAGAGTAATTCTGCCATTGAATCGAAGATTATGTGAGTTCAGAAAACCTTGAGAGGACAAAACCAAGATTCTCCAAAGACCATATTATAAACATCTTGCAACATGCTTGCTGTGTGAAAAATAATGCAATTTCCTTTTACTTTATAATAAACATACGTGTTCTTAAAAGCAGCACTGTGTTTCTGAATACATTACACCTCTTTGATACTCAATATGCAAAGATATTTACATCTACTTTTTTTTCCTGTGAGAGCTGGAACAAACATAAGTTTATAGTGTGCTTTTATTCCCTTTGTAATAATGGATGAATGGTTAACTTTCTTGGTGCAGCTTTGCATGGTAGACAGTTCTGTTTCAAAATGTGCAAAAAAATTCAGTTTTATGAACACTTTGCTCATATTGCTTCTCTGCCACTTTCCCTAGGAATGCCCCAGTGGTGTTGTTAATGAAGAAACCTTCAAAGAGATTTACTCGCAGTTCTTTCCACAGGGAGGTAAGTACAAATGTGGACTTGTTAACATACTATCAGAGTTACAATTATGCTTGCAGTGTTGAGTTTAATTTTTCATAGCATGATGCTACATTTTTAATCGTTATGTAAAAGAATTAATGCACAGCATGCAAGTGTATATAATTTTTAATGTACCATAAAAGCCAGCGACTTAGAAATTATCAAATATCCAAGAGGCTGCTCTTTAGTTTAATACAACTATTACTGTGTGCCCAGTACTGTGGCTCTCAAATACACAATGTTTTCTGACTATTATGAGGGTGCTCAAAAATGCCACAAAGCTCATTCACATGCATCGTAGGTCTCACTTGATTCTCCCAACTCTGAAAATTAGGACAAATGTAATTATCCTCAATTTATAGATATGAAATCTGGGGATTGGAGAAGGTAAATGGTTTGCTCAGGGCCACATATTGACTCAGTGGCAGATCTGGGTTATAACCTAGATTTTCTGCAGCCTCCCCTTGTATATTTTCTGCTGTTCCTCTTTCTTTCAGTAACTCTTTACTGTGCTCCCTCATCTGAGAAAATTAAAACCATCCTAGATATTATTTTAATTGGAAAGAAAACACAAGGATAGCGTAATGATAATACATGCATGTTAGAGATGAGTGAAAAGATATTCTTGCCATTGGACCTTATAGTTTTTCTTTCAATTACCTAACAGATGCCCAACTTACATTTGTGCCACAGCCTATGGTGTGCCTAGCCATGCATGAGGTGCTGATCACGTAGGGGGAATTAAGAGGAATAGGATGTAATCTCTGCCCAAAAGAATGTTATAGCTAGTGTAGCAGATGGACAATGTCAACCTCAAGTATAACTGAGATTATGGGAGTTAAAAAATAATATTCTGAGAGCACAGTGCTGGCATGATTAAATTAGCTGCAGGACAGAGAGGACATAAAAAGAGACTCTCCAGATGAGTTGAACCTGAGCTGAAGTTGTTGCCATTCAGACAGCATCTAATATGTGCCTGTCCCTGGCATGCCTCACCATCCAACAACCCTACCTATAATCCTCATTTTTTTATAGATAACACATGTGGAAACTAAGGTGCAGAGAGTTTGATCCATTTCCAAAGTGTATAGTCTTTCACTCTCCCATTATACCTCTCAGGAGAAGTTCACTTCTGAGTATGATGTCTTCCCCCTTTAAAAGGCAGTAGGGACATGACATTTTAGGCAAATGGGGTGTAAACAAAGGGTCAGAGCATAGAACTGAAGATGGGCATTTGCAGGAAGTTGCCAGGATTTGGGTGTGGCTAAGGTAGAGAGTGTACAATGGAGGGTGAAATGTCCTAGAGAGTCAAGGATGCCATATGAAGAAATGGGACTTTATCCTTGAGGTGATGCAAAGCCACTGATAAGTTTAAGTGGGATCTTTTACAGTCAGATTTGATTTGTGTTTGGGATACATTTCACTGATAGGTCAGTGGAAGATTAACTTGAGGTAAGCAATACTGCAGGCAGGGAGACTAATTAGAAGATTACTACTGTAGGAGGCAAAACAATAAGGTCTTTAAACAAGTATATGCATAGGAGAAAATGAGAAGTGGGGACAGATTACAGACATATTTAGATGACAAAAATGGAAGAATTTAGGGATGAACTAAGTTTTTGTGGCATAAAGAGATGAAGAGAGGAGTTTGTGATACCTTCCAGGATTCCATCATGGACACCAGGTGACTCTTTACAGGAGGAGTAGGGGGATAATGATCTCAGTTTTGGACAAATTACATCTGAGGTGCCTGTGGGGATTTAGACTCAACAAGAAGTTGGCACAAATGTGAGGCTCAGAGGACAAGTCAGAGAAAGAGATAGAGATTTGAGAATTATTAATCAAGAAGTAGTGGTTAAATCCATGATGTAGATGAGGTTACTGGGGGAACTATAAAAGGTTGCAAGCTCCATGAGGCCAGCATGAAACTCCAGAACACATGTCAAGAACCATAAGGAAAAGGGATCAACAAAGGAGTCAGGGAATGAACAGTTTATGGAAATAAACACGAGAGAGATTGATAGTTCAGAAATGAAATGATAAAGTCCAGTAAGGTAAGGATCAGAAGGTCTCTTTGGGATGTGGCAACATGGGAGTCATTGTTGGGTATGATCAGGACAGCCCAAGTGCCCTGGATGAAGTACTAGGGAGTGGAGCGCACAAGCAGAAGCCAAACTGCAGAGGGTGAAAAGGACGATGAGAAGAAAACAGCGACAACCAATAGAGACAGCACTTACAAAAAGCTTTGCTGGAAGAGTGAAGTAATGAGGAAACTGATCATAATGCTGGGTAGATACCAGTGGAAGACTTTATCTTTTAATGTAGAAAAGATTGGACATTGTTTATACACAGGGAAGACTGGTAAAGAAGGAGATGTTAATAGCTTTAGGATAGAAAAGAAAAGAGATAAATAGGATTCAGATTTGGAGGAAAAAGATAGTGATGCGATGGGATAGTGGAGTCCATGAATAGGGAGTTCAGGAAGAAGGTTTTATATCAAGACAGGAGGGAACCATCTAGTACTTCCTTTCAACTTTGACGTCTACTCAATATAGGGGACAATTGTTTCTCTCTGTTATTATGGCCAGAGTTGACTTTGCCATTGACCTTGCCAACACTTTTTTTTTTTTTTTACTACTTTCCACTTAAAGGAGCCACCGTTATCTCCTGCCAAAATAAACACAGTAGTCTCCAAACTGACTTCTCTGATTCTGATGACTCCTCCCCTAACCATGGTCTACTCTTAAAATGAGTCAGAGTGATCCCGTTAAAATGCAAGCAAATCATGTTACTGCCTGTTCAAAACCATACCATTCCATAGAACATAAGCCACAACCTACAGAGTGGCCTACAAATGGTGGCTACTGTCTCTTGTCCCTTCTCTGCCTTATCCTCTACCATTCTCCCACCCAACTTACTTCACCCAGCCAGTGGCCCCCTTGCCATCCCACCAGCACACCAGCCATGATGCTGCTCCTGGGCCTTTGAACCTGCTGTTCCCTCTGCCTGAAATTATCTTCTCCCAAATATCTATCTCAATATCTCATCACCTTTGCATTTATGCCAATGCCACCTTCTCAGTGAGACTTGCCCTGACCACTCTATCTTAAATTGCAACACCTTGAACATTCCCCATCCCCTTCCCCTGCTTTATGTCTCTCTTTGGCACTCGAGACAATCCAATAATATATATTTCACTTGTACCATTGTTGTTTCTTTCTCTCCACTAGAATGTCAGCTCCAGGGGAACAGAGGATTTCTCCACTTTGTTTACTGTTGTATCCACAGGTCATGGGACAGTGGCTGACAAGTAATAGCACTTGATAAATGCTTTTTGCATGAATGAATGAATGATCACATGGTGGCTATCACTGTACAATGGAATAATATCTGTAAAAGGCTCTTTGAAAAGTGTACAGCACTTAAGTATTAGTTGTGTCATACAAAAGTCAGATTTCCTTTGGGGTTTTAATCCATTTGGTTTTAGCTAGTTTAGTGGATTTAAAACAATTTTGTGCCTAACATGTCAAAACAAATTTTTGTTTTCGATGGACTTTTAAAAGAATTAAATTAGAATTCTAAGAAAACACAGGAAGACGGTTATTAAGTGAATTTGGATATACTTTGGATGACAACTCTCCCACCCCATCCCATTACTACAGTGCAGAGGGGAGGGCCCTTCTAAAAAACCACAGACAGGTATTGGTAATAGTACCTGATGCCAGGATTATAATGAGTTCACTGTCTGCATTAATGAGAGATCAATTTGGGGAATTAATTAACTACCTCATGTTTTTCTAAATTGTTTAAAACCCATGGATTTTTTAAAGAAAAATTATACTTACTATCTGAGTGCCTACCAACATCTTAATATGCATTAATATCAAAGCACCAATGCAGATGAAAATCTTTAAGTTATTTTTCAATCATTTCAAATCAAGTTATTACATACTAAAACTTGGATACAGCTCCACATTAAAATTATATCTTTATTTGAAAAATAACATTTCTGCATTAGAGAACATCTTCTTAAACAGAGCACATCTATTTTGCAAAGGATTCCTATCACAAAATCCAAAGGGATTAGGGATTTGAGAAAAAATTACTGTTACACTCTTAACAATTATTTGATTATTCATGTTAATTGAATGCAGAAATCTGACCACATGAGGCATCGCTGAAGGAAATGAAATATTTTAAAGAATTATGATTTGCTTTGCATTTTTAAAAATTAATATCATACATACAAATTGTCTCTTACATAAGGCCAGAAAAGGAAAAATGTCCTAAGGAAGAACGTGATCTCTGATGGCAGGCGAATTCATGTGATGGCCATCCTTACACTTCCACGGAGTCATCCTTTATTCAGGATGATGGTCTGAATGCAACAGGTTTTCTCATTATGAACAGTAACATTGATGGGTCCATAAATCACAACATCTCACCATTTCCTCCAGGAAAGTGCTTTGTCTTATCTACAGAACTCTCTGCAATTTGTATTGTGTCAGGCTGTTAGCTTTCTCTATTGCTTTGTGAAACAGTTTATCAAACCCAACTTGTTTGGTGAGCTGGATGTCAGAAAAAACTGGATTGAACAAAAGCCTCTTGTTGGCAGGGGATAAAGTATGCCTGCTGTAAGGCAAGCAGAGAGGAAACGGTTTGTTGGTGCTATTGCCTATATGGTTACACAAAAACTTTTTAAACTCCACATACAACAGAAGCTTTAGTGTGTAAGCTTTTAGTTCACTAAACATTTTTAAAGCCCATAAAAATCATAGTTTCCTGGGCTATTCCTGCTCATGTTGTAGGAATGCACTTATGTTGTCTACACTAGGCATATAATAAACAGTTGTTGAATGAATGAATGAATGAATGGATGAATGAACAAATGAGCTCAAGTCAGAATAATCTGTCAATAAACATTTATTAAGCAGCCGCTGTATGCAAGTCACTTGAGTCAGATGAGTTCTGTAGACATAAAGATTAAAATAAAATTTAAAAAAGACTTCACCCACTGAGTATCCTTCTTGTCCTAGGACAGTATTTCTAACAATTTTCAGGGTGATTTACAGAGGGCTTATTGACAGAAGCTACTATTCACGCATATGAACTTGTCTTACCATAGTAACGATGTCATGAATTGTATATTCAAATACATGAAGCTAATTCTATTCTTCGTGCTTGAATTCAATGGGAGTAGGGGTGTGGAAAAGGAAAAAGAAATAAACCAGACTGATTTCATTCTACAAACCTGGGGCATGATAATCAAGTGTGTTTGTTCAAATACTATGAAGAACGAACTCTAGGGTTACTTGCTATATTCATTGTGTTCTCGGTATAATTGGGTTAAGAACTTTGGACTAAGACAGTTCAGAGTTTGTGGATAGACTGCCACCACCAAGGTATGTAACCTCGAGTAGTTTCCTTTTCTTAGCCTCAGGTTGTTCCTCTATAAAATGCAGGAGTCACACCAAAGGAATCCTAGGGTTTTTTTCTACTCTAGTATCCTTGATTTCTAAGAGATGGTATAGGAATATCTTGATTCCATTGCCAACTTTACCATGAACTAGGTGACCTCAGTATGTCACTACAAGTCCCTATTTTTACCTTTGTTCAATGTAAATACAATGCTAAATAGTATCCAAAATGTCTTCCCACCCTAAGAATCTGTAAATTTTGTTGCTCAACTATAAAATCTCAACATTTATTTTTCAGCTTCACAAGTAAAATTATAAGAAACTGAGGCAATCCCAGCTTAACAAACTCAGTAATTATTTTTGTTATGTAAAGGAATGTGATCACGAAGAGGTCATAGATGGAGAAGGGAGATCACTGTTATATCTTTTAAGCCCTGGACTGTACTGAAATCTAGATTCCAAGAAGTCAGTTATTCACTCTTTTAACAAATATTTATGGAGTGAGTGCTTAAGAACACAGTTGAATAAAACCAGAACCATAGATGCTTTTGTAGACAGTTTCTCTTTTCGTCATTTTATCCAGTTTTCTGCCTAGCTGGACATTCCTTTGCCTTTGCTTCTTTCTCTCACCCAGTCAAAGCCAGTAGCTTCACTCCTCTTCTTTAAAACTTTCCACTGTCTTCAAGTGTTTGCCAGAAGAAATCCAAACTCCATCAGAAGGACCATTGCTTTTTAGGACATAATTCTCTTGTCTTTTATTGAGCAGAAAATTGCATTAAATTAGAACTCGTCACCTAGACACACAACAGAAATCCTACAAAAACAGCAAGTTATTTAAGGTGAAAAGATGTTACGTTTGTAAAAGATTTGATCACATGTGTTTAAGGTAGTTGAAATAAAAGTGGCTTGCCTAGGAAATAATAATAGCTAATATTTATTGAAATTTTAATAAGTGTATAGGATTATTTCTAAACACTTTGCAAATAGTGTCTCATTTAAACTTAGTAAGATCTCTATGAAGGCTGGGCATGGTGGCTCACACCTGTAATCCCAGCACTTTGGGAGGCTGAGGCAGGCTGATCACCTGCGGTCAGGAGTTCGAGAACAGTCTGGCCAACATGATGAAACCCTGTCTCTACTAAACATACAAAAATTCGCCGGGCATGGTGGCAGGTGCCTGTAATCCCAGCTACTCAGGAGGCTGAGGCAGGAGAATCGCTTGAACCCAGGAGGTGGAGGCTGCAGTGACCCGAGATCGTGCCATTGCACTCCAGCCTGGGGGACAAGAACAGTACTTTGTCTCAAAAAAAAAAAAAACAAAACTCTACGAAGTACATACTGATATTGTTATCATTTTGTAGATGAGGAAACTGAGCCACACAAAGGTAAAACAACTTGCTTGAGGTCATGCACTTAATCTCTGGTGAAGCTGAGATTGAAATTCAGGCAGTCTGACTCCACTATGCTATTATCAAAACCTCTGTGCATAGATTGTCTAGACTGGGAAGCCACTGTAACTTCTAAAAGAACTGCCGAGGCACATTTAGAAGAACTGGATGTCCTCTGTACCACATTAGTGTAAACCTTGAAAGCATAATTCCCACATATCAAGCTTTAAGCTACAAAAACTCCATTTGAGAAGAATAGTAATTATCATATACCCATGTTATCTTTTTTCTTTTTGATTAAAAAAATAGTAAACATCGTTTGTTTTGAGCCATTATTTATGGTGAGTACTGCTTGCTAAGGTAAAGGCATTTACTCTGATTGTGAAAACAGGGTAACTAGAGACTTGCTTAATGAAGCTCATTATAAAATATGCAAAATCTCTTTTTTTTTTTCTTCCTCCGAAAATCAGTTCAACACACCATCGATCAATTCACATCTCCAGAGGGCACTATATAGTTCAAGAAGTCTGTGAAAAAGTACTGTTGAAAGTAAAACAACTTTGCAAGTTGAAATAGGCTGCCAATTCTTGATAACTCTATAATGGAGCTTCCCAACAACAGAACTAAGTTTATGGTAATTAAACTCCTGGCTCCATGTGCAAAAGAATTTCTTCCTGCAATCTATCAATACTGGATGGATATCCACTCTAGATGTCACAGTGTTACATGTTATTTAGACCCAATTTTGGTTCTTGGTTAGTTAACTGAAAACGGTGCTGGTAATTCCTGTGTTCAAAGATGAGTAGTTCTTCACAGCATATTAAAAAGGTGAGAGATGAGCGAAGATGCCACTGTCATTTTGAGAAATTGAGTGTACAGTCTACCTCATGAAATGTATAGCCTTCAGTAGTGTTAATTACTACACTGAAGCATTCGGGAAAAACAACCTGTAAGGAGGCCGTGAGCCCTGAGAGCCAGGAGAGAAATTTAGATGACCTCCTCAGAGGGCAATTCTGTACTCCTGTTACTATGACTTAGCTTCTTGATAGCCTATAAAAAGCAATTCATAAAGTAAAAAGTAAATCAATGATAAGTTAAAACCCAATAAAGTTTAAAAGTTATAAAATAGAAATAGATGAGATTTAAAACAGAAGATAAAAGTAGAGCCAATGAGCTAAAAGGTTACCATTTTATTTTGAGAAGACAAAAAATGTTAAGATAAAAGGCTAAAGCCCATGAGATGCAACACTGAAAATAATAATGTAAATTTTATCAAGGGTCAAGCAAAGAAACCCTAAGGAATGAAAGCTAGGCACTCAGAACAGAAAACAATAAGGAAAAAATACAGACTTTTAAATGAAATGGCAGAAAGCCCAGAGATTAAGGAGACAACGGAGAAACAGGAAAGGAAGGAAGGAAAAATGAGAGGGGAAGAATACCCAATAGAAGCAAACTAAGAACACCTGTTAGACTTCAGAAGACATACCTGTCCATCATTACCCAGATCCTTGAATCCCACCCAGGACCCAGACAGAGTAGGGGCTCCCTACTTCATGCAACTTCATACAACTAGGAACATGTAGGACCACCCAGTCCCCTTCCAACACAGCCACAGAAACTTCCCAAGTCACCAATGACCCCAATCCATCAGCCAACTTTACTGCCTGTGGGCTAGCCTGGTACTGGCTGAGGGCTAGCCTGGTTCTCAGAGTCAGAAAGACCTAAGTTCATGTCCCAGATTTACTCCTTCTTCACTGTGTGACTTTGGGTATGTTTTTCACCCTCTCTAATTCCCAATATCATTTTCTGAGTTGTAACAATGATGAAAGTTCTAATAATGACAGAGACACTAATAATAGCAACTCATCTCTGTCTCATTGGTAGTATTTTTAGTACTTTACTTCTAGAGATGGTCTCTTCCAAACACTAAGCAAATTCCAGACAAGTCTCAATCTTCACATCCACCTATGGGACCATTTCTTGTCCCAGTGTTAATCTCATCACCCAAGACTACAGCATTGCCAGCCAGAAACTCATAGAGAGTGTTTGTCACCAATGGCCTCTATGTAGGTTGCTTATTCCTGTGAATCTCAAACTCTAGTCCTCTACAGAAAGAGAGTAAGCAGTTGTGAAGAAAGCACAAACTAAAGGAGGCAGAGTTAATTCTTCTGGATCAAAGGAAGCTTGGACTGCTATCCAAGTCTTATGTAGGATATGGAAACACTGACTTAATGATACTCCCTTTTTACCATTTCAGACTCTACAACATATGCACATTTTCTGTTCAATGCATTTGATACAGACCACAATGGAGCTGTGAGTTTCGAGGTAAGCCCTGGATTATTTTCATATCATTTGACTATTTAGAGTTTAGTCTTTTTAGGGGGAAAACGTGAGTTTGGTGATGATTATTTTTGCTCAGGGGAAATAAAGCCCAAGGACACTCCCTTTCTCTCATGTAATTGCCAAAAATTATCTTTCAAAAGATGTACAAATTGCAAGCCACATTCAGTTTATTTTCTAATGCTTTATATCGGCTCATACAAGAAGAGTCCACTTCTTCAATTACATGTGAAAAGTCCTGGAAGGCAAATGAGTTAACTAACAGTTACTGACACCTCCTTATGGGCCAGTTGCTGTGGTAGACCTTGGAAATACAAAGATGATAAAGTCAAAAGTCCTGTTATGGAAGTCTCAGTAAGTGGGGCACACAGGCAAGAAATTAAATGTAGAAAAAGACTACATTCACCAGCCTGACAATTCTACGAGGAAATCTCTTTTTAAATTACAAACTTAAATGATCTGTAGAGAACGTTTTTGTTTTTTTTTTTTTTTTGAGAGAGTCTCGCTCTGTCATAAAGGCTGGAGTGCAGTGGCACAATCTCAGCTCACTGCAACCTCTGCCTCCCAGGTTCAAGTGATTCTCCTGTCTCAGCCTCCTGAGTAGCTGGGATTACAGGCCCGTGCCACCACGCCCGGCTAGAAAGTATTTAATTTCCTTCATGAACTACTATGTATAAGCACCTAGTAAAATAAAATGTCCTAGATATTTACATAGCTTATATATGTATTTCATATATATATATATACACACACATGTAATTCATATGATTCAAATGGTACATAGCAGATCATAAATTGTAGTATATTGTTTTAAATATTAGGAGAATAAACCCAACATGAACTCTGATCAGCTGTGAAGGCTTTTATTTTTGTTAGGGAAAATATGTGAAAAATGTATACCTCATTTGTTACCTTCTGATTTGGTTGTGCTTGGTCTCAGAAGTAGCATTATACATATTTTGCTTTGTGATTCCAGTTTCTCTTTTCCATATATACATTTATATTTACTTATGGAATATATATATATATATATAATTTGGAAGATGCATTTATATTTGGAAGTGAGGAAGGATGCATCTTAAATATGAGCAGAAATTTTGATGAGAGCTCTGATAAAGGGAAGCAGATGATGAATGAGGCCAGCAAGGAAATGGTACTGGCACAAAAGGGGCTGTAGCAGGGAAGCCTGCTCAGTGCAATTGATGGACTGTCTAAAGGACAGTCAGGAGCTCCTTAAGAGAACAAAGTCTTGGAATGGGATGGGAAGCAATGGAGAGTGGGGCAGAGGCTGGACAGAGTATATCAGGCCTGGGAACCAAGGGAAACGTGTAAATCATCAAGAAGATAGAATACACAATTGGAGAGCCAAGAGCGAAGGTTGGGGAAGGAGATAGAGGCCAGAAGCTGACATGTCTTAGGCAGGAGATTGGACTATCTTGTAGGAGATGAGGAGCCTTTGTAGAATTTTTGGCAGGGATGTTAATTTATCAGAGCTACGTTCCTGGAAACATGGAGTGTAATTAGCAGCTAAGTATTGCAAGAGTGCAGACAGGGGCTGATAAAAGCCTGAACTCCAGTAAAGGTATTGGAGGTGAAGCATGAAACAAATTCAAAAGAAATTAAAACAAAATTGGTAGAATTGTATTCCAACAGAACTGTCATGTTTAAAAGAAAAGTTCATATGGGCGTAGGCAGCTATCTGGGTGAAATGGCTTTGTGGAGTCAAGATGAAAAAAAATAGGGTGCAGCTTTCTGCAATGTCATCCAGCCAGTCACCACAGGGGCAGGATGAACAGGGGCAGGCAAGAGCCTCCTCACACATACTCCATGCTCATGCAGACTGGGTACCACAATTGCGAAGATTCTGGGCCAGGAATCCCAAAAGGTCATCTCCCATAACTTAAGTGAGAAATAGCACCGAGAAGAGAAAAACAAAAGCTGAGAGTGGAGAAGGAATGAACTAAGGTGAGGGAATGAACTAAGTCAAGATGGGGCAGGCAGGTTTATCCTGGGTGTAGAAGCAGTTAGTGGAGGGAGAGGAGATGGTTGAGGGAAGACTGTCCTGGGTACCAGTCTCCACAATGTTTCTTTTGCTAATGGCAGCTTAGGTCACTCCATGATAGTAACTTTGGTCATTTCATGATAATGTTGTATTTGTGTTTGCTTCACTTTAGAAACAAGTTTAGTTCCAGCACAGTCTTAATTTATCTATAATATAGAAGCCAAAGGTTTTACCTAATACAGTTCACCTAATATAAACTTTTATAGCTGGCTTCCAGAGGATGAGTAAGGCAAAAACTATTAGTGACTCCATTACCTGAAATTACTTATGTGTCAGAAATATACCACCAATTTCCTAGGGCACATTATATCCAATTTTATATGTAAATTTAGTATGGTGTTAATGATATGGAACCATGCATAACATTGCTTTTATAATATTTATGTAAAATACCAGTAATTGCAATGAACATTGATTATAATTTGGGAAATTAGTTGTAATGATTATATATGATATGCATGTTGGTAAAATGCCTTTCCTTTTAAAGGAAAACTAATGGCTAAATTAATAAAGTTTGAATGAAAATCAAATTTAAAACTAGGCTGTTGCAGTTACTTTTCTAAATTGATTAGCTACCTGGGAAATCTCTAGAAAACAGAAATGGTTAGGGAATGAACACATTTTGAATAATAGCAATAGCATACTGAGAGGTACAGTAGAGAGACCATCTGATTCTACGATAAAGGGTAATGGGAGTTTTCCACTTAATTTGCTTAAACCTGAAAGGCAGAAGAAATATGATAGGAGGAGCCCTGGATTTGGTATGATGGGATCTAATCTCCATTTTGCCACCCAGCGGCTCTGAGACCCTAGGCTGAGTACTTAACCCTCTTAACCTTAGCGTTCATACTGCTAAAACATCAGCAATCAAAGCTACTTAATAAGATAATGTAAAAATGAAAAAGTCATAATGTCAGTAAAGGGCTTGGCTCTGTGTCTGGCACCAAATATGTGCTCAGTAGTTATTAGATGTTAACTATAGCAGTTATCAGTTGGGGGATTTTTTTTTTTAATTATACTTTAAGTTCTGGGATACATGTGCAGAGTGTGCATTTTTGTCACATAGGTATACGTGTGCCATGGTGGTTTGCTGCACCCATCAACTCATCACCTACATTAGGTATTTCTGCTAATATTATCCCTCCCCTAGCCCCCCACCCTCCGACATGCCCTGGTGTGTGATGTTCCCCTTCATATGTCCGTGTGTTCTCATTGTTCAATTCCCAGCTATGAGTGAGAACATGCAATGTTTGGTTTACTGTTCTGATGATAGTTTGCTGAGAATGACGGTTTCCAGCTTCATTCCCCACAAAGGACATGAACTAATCCTTTTTTATGGCTGCATAGTATTCCACGGTGTATATGTGCCACATTTTCTTTATCCAGTGTATTACTGATGGACATTTGGGTTGGTTCCAAGTCTTTGCTATTGTGAATAGTGCTGCAGTACACATACATGTGTATGTGTCTTTATAGTAGAATGATTTATAATCCTTTAGGTATATACCCAGTAATGGGATGGCTGGGTCAAATGGTATTTCTAGTTCTAGATCCTTGAGGAATCGCCACAGTCTTCCACAATGGTTGAACTAATTTACACTAGTTGGGGGAATTTTTCTAACAAAGCCAGTTAATAATGACATTGGTCATCTCATTACCCAGTAAGGCAACTACATGCAAATGCATCATTCTAAGCCATAGCAGTCTTTGATTGGCAGGGAGTCAGGGGAGTCAGGAGGATTGTCCCCAGCATAGTGGCCAGCACTGAGGCACTCATTAAAGGTTTGGCAGATGTACAGAATCCACAACTGAACAAGTCTAGGCTATTATAAAGTCAAATCTCTCTGTCTTTCTCCTTTTGCCTTGATAATAAGAGAATGGAAACCAGAATTCGGTACAGACCTCTCCACCCCTTTATCATTTTTTGTACTTTAGGGAACAGATATAACCTCCTTTCACATTTACAAGTAAAGTAATTGTGCAAAGTACTCATTGAGAGTTGTTAAGTTTGTCACTTCCTACTTGAGACTTCAATTACAACTCAGAAAAGCACAGAGCAAAAGTCTTATAAGCCACATTAAGTTTCTCATTTTTCTTTTGCACGAAAAGATATCATTCCTGTTTTGAGTAACTCTTTACTGATATCATCCCACAGGATAAAAAGAGAGAGGTGCTCTAAGACCATAGCTATCTTTTAATGTAAATTGTTTCAGGATATACAGTATTCAAGAAGATGTGAATTAGATGTCACCATGTGAATCAGGATACTTTTGTTCACAAATACTAGAAAAGGATACACCAAGTGACTAAAAAAAAAAAATGGTAATTTCATTGGTTCACAGCAACAAAAAGGCCAGAGATGGGGCTGGCTACAACCTAAGGGTGGGACCCTGTAGGGCTGCAAGAAGAGGCCACAGCTCCTTGGCTCCATGATTCATTGCTCCTGTTGAGCAAGGAAAGAAGCACATCTCTGTCCTACCATTCCTAGCAAGAGTCTGAGTCTGGGGAGTCATTCTTAGACCTGGACTAGGTTTAGTCAAATGGCAACCACAAATCCAGTTGTCCGGCCAAAGGGATAAAATGTGCTTCCTGACTTCGCCCAGGTCATGGCTCTGTCACTAGACTCAGAGATGAAGTGAACTTCCACAGAACATCATGGAGCACCAAATGGAAATTTGGGACCTACTAGGGCTAGGGAGGCAAACAACACAAGTCCACACTTGACTTAAACGTGCTATATTTTTATTTTATATTTTTATTATTATTATTCTTTAAGTTCTAGGGTACATGTGCAAAATGTGCAGGTTTGTTACATATGTATACATGTGCCATGTTGGTGTGCTGCACCCATAAACACGTCATTTACATTATTTATTTCTCCTAATGCTATCCCTCCCCCATCCCCCTGACCCCTCATCAGGCCCCCGTGTGTGATGTTCCCCATCCTATGTCCAAGTGTTCTCATTGTTCAATTCCCACCTATGAGTGAGAACATGCGGTGTTTGGTTTTCTGTCCTTGCGATAGTTTTCTGAGAGTGATGGTTTCCAGCTTCATCCATGTCCCTACAAAGGACATGAACTCATCCTTTTTATGGCTGTATAGTGCCATATTTTCTTAATCCAGTATATGTGCCACATTTTCTTAATCCAGTCTATCATTGATGGACATTTGAGTTGGTACCAAGTCTTTGCTATTGTGAACAGTGCCGCAATAAACATACATGTGCATGTGTCTTTAAAGCAGCATGATTTATAATCCTTTGGGTGTATACCCAGTAATGGGATTGCTGGGTCAAATGGTATTTCTAGTTCTAGCTCCTTGAGGAGTCACCAGTCTTCCACAATGGTTGAACTAGTTTACAGTCCCACCAACAGTGTAAAAGTGTTCCTATTTCTCCACATCCTCTCCAGCATCTGTTGTTTCCTGACTTTTTAATGATTGTCATTCTAACTGGTGTGAGATGGTATCTCATTGTGGTTTTGATTTGCATTTCTCTGATGGCCAGTGATGATGAGCATTTTTTCATGTGTCTGTTGGCTGCATAAATGTCTTCGTTTGAGAAGAGTCTGTTCATATCCTTCGCCCACTTTTTGAAGGGTTTTTTTTTTCTTGTAAATTTAATTTCTTTGTAGATTCTGGATATTAGCCCTTTGTCAGATGACTAGGTTGCGAAAATTTTCTCCCATTTTGTAGGTTGCCTGTTCACTCTGATGGTAGTTTCTTTTGCTGTGCAGAAGTTCTTTAGTTTAATTAGATCCCATTTGTCAATTTTGGCTTTTGTTGCCATTGCTTTTGGTGTTTAAGTCATTAAGTCCTTGCCCATGCCTATGTCCTGAATGGTATTGCCTAGGTTTTCTTCTAGGGTTTTTATGGTTTTAAGTCTAACGTTTAAGTATTTAATCCATCTTGAATTAATTTTTGTATAAAGTGTAACGAAGGGATCCAGTTTCAGCTTTCTACATATGGCTAGCCAGTTTTCCCCGCACCATTTATTAAATAGGGAATCCTTTCCCCATTGCTTGTTTCTGTCAGGTTTGTCAAAGATCAGATGGTTGTAGATGTGTGGTATTATTTCCGAGGGCTCTGTTCTGTTCCATTGGTCTGTATCTCTGTTTTGGTACCAGTACCATGCTGTTTTGGTTACTGTAGCCTTGTAGTATAGTTTGAAGTCAGGCAGCGTGATGCCTCCAGCTTTGTTCTTTTGGCTTAGGATTGACTTGGCAATGTGGGCTCTGTTTGGTTCCATATGAACTTTAAAGTAGTTTTTTCCAATTTTGTGAAGAAAGTCATTGGTAGCTTGATGGGGATGGCACTGAATCTATAAATTACACCTTGGGCAGTATGGCCATGTTCACGATATGGATTCTTCCTATCCATGAGCATGGAATGTTCTTCCATTTGTTTGTGTCCTCTTTTATTTCATTGAGCAGTGGTTCGTAGTTCACATAAGGGTGAACTTATAAGGGTCCTTCACACCCTTATAAGGGTCCTTCACATCCCGTATAAGTTGGATTCCTAGGTATTTTATTATCTTTGAAGCAATTGTGAATGGGAGTTCACTCATGATTTGGCTCTGTTTGTCTATTATTGGTGTATAGGAATGCCTGTGATTTTTGCACATTGATTTTTGTACCCTGAGACTTCACTTAAGTTGTTTATCAGCTTAAGGAGATTTTGGCCTGAGACGACATGGTTTTCTAAATACACAATCATGTCATCCACAAACAGGGAAAATTTGACTTCCTCTTTCCCTAATTGAATACCCTTTATTTCTTTCTCCTGCCTGATTGCCCTGGGCAGAACTTCCAACACTATGTTGAATAGGAGTGGTAAGAGAGGGCATCCCTGTCTTGTGCCAGTTTTCAAAGGGAATGAGTCCAGTTTTTGCCCATTCAGTATGATATTGGCAGTGGATTTGCCATAAATAACTCTTATTTTGAGATACGTCCCATTAATACCTAGTTTATTGAGTGTTTTTAGCATGAAGGGCTGCTGAATATTGTCAAAGGCCTCTTCTGTGTCTGTTGAGATAATCATGTGGTTTTTGTCTTTGGTTTTGTTTATATGATGGATTACATTTATTGATTTGTGTATGTTGAACCAGCCTTGCATCCCAGGGATGAAGCCAAAATGATAGTGGTGGATAAGCTTTTTCATGTGCTGCTGGATTCGGTTTGCTAATATTTTATTGAGGATTTTTGCATCAATGTTCAGCAGGGATATTGGTCTAAAATTCTTTTTTGTTGTATCTCTGCTAGGCTTTGGTATCAGGATGATGCTGGCCTCATAAAATGAGTTAGGGAGGATTCCCTCTTTTTCTGTTGATTGGAATATTTTCAGAAGAAATGGTACCAGCTCCTCTTTGTACCCCTAGTAGAATTCAGCTGTGAATCCATCTGGTGTTGGACTTTTTTTTGGTTGGTAGGCTATTAATTATTGCCTCAATTTCAGAGCCTGTTATTGGTCTATTCAGGGATTCAACTTCTTCCTGGTTTAGTCTTGGGAGGGTGTGTGTGTCCAGGAATTTATCCATTCTTCTAGATTTTCTAGTTTATTCGCGTAGAGGTGTTCATAGTATTCTCTGATGGTAGTTTGTATTTCTGTGGGATCAGTGGTGATATCCCCTTTATCATTTTTTATTGCATCTATTTGATTCTTCTCTCTTTTCTTCATTAGCCTTGCTAGCAGTCTATCAATTTTGTTGATCTTTTCAAAAAACCAGCTCTTGGATTTATTGATTTTTTGAAGGGTTTTTTGTGTCTCTGTCTCCTTCAGTTCTGCTCTGATCTTAGTTATTTCTTGCCTTCTGCTAGCTTTTGAATGTGTTTGCTCTTGCTTCTCTAGTTCTTTTAATTGTGATGTTAGGGTATCAGTTTTAGATCTTTCCTGCTTTCTCTTGTGGGCTTTGAGTGCTATAAATTTCCCTCTACACACTGCTTTAAATGTGTCCCAGAGATTCTGGTACATTGTGTCTTTGTTCTCACTGGTTTCAAAGAACATCTTTATTTCTGCCTTCATTTCATTATCTACCCAGTAGTCATTCAGGAGCAGGTTGTTCAGTTTCCAAGCAGTTGTGCAGTTTTGAGTGAGTTTCGATCTTGAGTTTTAATTTGATTGCATTGTAGTCTGAGAGACAGTTTGTTAGAATTTCTGTTCTTTTACATTTGCTGAGGAGTGCTTTACTTCCAACTATGTGGTCAATTTTGGAATAAGTGCGATGTAGTGCTGAGAAGAATGTATATTCTGTTGATTTAGGGTGGAGAGTTCCGTAGATGTCTATTAGGTCCGCTTGCTGCAGAGCTGAGTTCAAGTCCTGGATATCCTTGTTAACTTTCTGTCTCATTGATCTGTGTAATGTTGACAGTGGGGTGTTAAAGCCTCCCATTATTATTGTGTGGGAGTCTAAGTCTCTTTGTAGATCTCTAAGGACTTGTTTTATGAATCTGGGTGCTCCTGTATTGGTGCATATATATTTAGGATAGTTAGCTCTTCTTGTTGAATTGATCCCTTTACCATTATGTAATAGCCTTCTTTGTCTCTTTTGATCTTTGTTGGTTTAATGTCTGTTTTATCAGAAACTAGGATTGCAACCCCTGCCTTTTTTTTTGTTTTCCATTTGCTTGGTAGATCTTCCTCCATCCCTTTATTTTGAGCCTATGTTTGTCTCTGCAGGCGAGATGGGTCTCCTGAATACAGCACACTGATGGATCTTGACAATCCTATTTGCCAGTTTGTGTCTTTTAATTGGTGCGTTTAGCCCATTTACATTTAAGGTTAATATTGTTATGTGTGAATTTGATCCTGTCATTATGATGTTAGCTGGTTATTTTGCTCATTAGTTGATGCAGTTTCTTCCTAGCCTTGATGGTCTTTAAAATTTGGCTTGTTTTTGCAATGGCTGGTATCAGTTGCTCCTTTCTATGTTTAGTGCTTCCTTCAGAAGCTCTTGTAAGGCAGGCCTGGTGGTGACAAAATCTCTCAGCATTTGCTTGTCTGTAAAGGATTTTATTTCTCCTTCACTTATGAAGCTTAGTTTGGCTGGTTATGAAATTCTGGGTTGAAAATTCTATAAGAGTGTTGAATATTGGCCCCCACTCTCTTCTGGCTTGTAAAGTTTCTGCCGAGAGTTCCACTGTTAGTCTGATGGGCTTCCCTTTGTGGGTAACCCGACCTCCCTGGCTGCCCTTAACTTTCTTTCCTTCATTTCAGCTTTGGTGAATCTGACAATTTATGTGTCTTGGAATTGCTCTTAAGGAGTATCTTGGTGGCATTCTCTGTATTTCCTGAATTTGAATGTTGGCCTGCCTTGCTAGGTTGTGCAAGTTCTCCTGGATAATATCCTGAAGGGTGTTTTCCAATTTGGTTCCATTCTCCCTGTCACTTTCAGGTACACCAATCAGACGTAGATTTGGCCTTTTCATATAGTCCCATATTTCTTGGAGGCTTTGTTTGTTTAACTCATTTTTCTCTATACTTCTCTTCTCGCTTCATTTCATTCACTTGATCTTCAATCACTGATACCCTTTCTTCCACTTGATCAAAATGGCTACTGAAGCTTGTGAATGCATCAGATAGTTCTTGTGCCATGGTTTTCAGCTCTGTCAGGTCATTTAAGGTCTTCTCTACGCTGCTTATTCTAGTCAGCCATTCGTCTAATCTTTTCTCAACGTTTTTAGCTTCTTTGCGATGGATTTGAACATCCTCCTTTAGTTCGGAGAAGTTTGTTATTACTGATCTTTTGAAGCCTACTTCTGTCAGCTCGTCAAAGTCATTCTCCATCCAGCTTTGTTCCGTTGCTGGCGAGGAGGTGCATTCCTTTGGAGAAGAGGTTCTCTGATTTTTACACTTTTCAGCTTTTCTGCTCTGGTTTCTCTCCATCTTTCTGGTTTTATCTACCTTTGGTCTTTGATGATGGTGACCTAAAGATGGGGTTTTGGTGTGGATGTCCTTTTTGTTGATGTTGATGCTATTCCCTTTTGTTTGTCAGTTTTCCTTCTAACAGTCAGGACCCTCAGCTGCAGGTCTGTTGGAGTTTGCTGGAGGTCCACTCCAGACCCTGTTTGCCTGGTTATCACCAGCAGAGGCTACAGAACAGCACATGTTGCTGCCTGATCCTTCCTCTGGAAGCTTTGTCTTAGAGGGGCACCTGGCTGTATGAGGTGTCAGTCGGCCCCTACTAGGAGGTGTTTCCCAGTTATGCTACTCAGGGGTCAGGGACCCACTTGAGGAGGCAGTCTGTCTGTTCTCAGATCTCAAACTCCATGCTGGGAGAACTACTGTCTTCAAAGCTGTCAGACAGGGATGTTTAAGTCTGCAGAAGTTTCTGCTGCCTTTTGTTCAGCTATGACCTGCCCCCAGAGGTGGCATCTACAGAGGCAGGCAGGCCTCCTTGAGCTGCAGTGGGCTCCACCTAGTTTGAGCTTCCTGGCTGCTTTACCTAGTTAAGTCTCAGCAATGGTGGACGCCCCTCCCCCAGCCTCACTGTTGCCTTGCAGTTCGATCTCGGACTTCTGCGATAGCAGTGAGCAAGGCTCTGTGGGTGTGGGCCCCTCTGAGCCAGGTGCAGTATATAATCTCCTGGTGTGCCATTTGCTAAGACTGTTGGAAAAGCACAATATTGGCAGGGAGTGTCCCGATTCTCCAGGTACCATCTGTCACAGCTTCCCTTGGCTAGGAAAGGGAATTCCCCAACCCCTTGCGCTTCCCGGGTGAGGCGATGCCCCACCCTGCTTCGGCTCACACTCTGTGGGCCGCATCCACTGTCCAACAAGTCCCAGTGAGATGAACCTGGTACCTCAGTTGGAAATGCAGAAATCACCCATCTTCTGCGTTGCTCATGCTGGGAGCTGTAGACTGGAGCTGTTCCTATGTAGCCATCTTGGGGGGATTCCCCAAAAGTGCTATCTTTAAATCTTTCATTGTTTCTCTGCTGTTTTATGTAGTGGTGAGGTCAATGCCAGTGATGAGTGCTGTAGGCCAGTGGTTCTCAAAGTGTGATCCCTGGAAGCAGTACAGGCTTCCCCTTGGAACGTGTCAGACATGTAAATTTTGGGGTCCCACTCCAACCTAATGAATCATAATTCTTGGAGTAGGTCCCATAAATCTTTTGGCACGCTCCCCAGGTGATTGTGTTGCACATTGTATTTTGAGAACCAATATTCTAAGCATGTTTTCAAAGACCCTGTAGCCAGCTCCCCTTACAATTAATGACATTACTACATTGTGAATTTTTAAAAATATGGTTTACATTGATAACAATCAATCTCATCTAGCCTTTCAAAACTGCTCAGCAATCTTCCTTGAATAAGGCTCTATGTTCTGCAATGTATATTTTATGCCTTCTGAAAAAGCTAAGGATTTTTTTTTTTTTTTTGAGACAGAGTCTTGGTCTGTCATCCAGGCTGAAGCACAGTGGTGCAATCATAGTTCACTGTAGCCTCGACCTTCTGGGCTCAAGTGATTCCCATCTCAGCCTCCCAGGTAGCTGGGACGACAGGTGTGCACCACCATACCCAGTTAATTTGTTTTTCTTGCTGTTAATTTGGATCTGGCTACATTGCTCAGGCTGCTCTCAAACTCTTGGACTCAAACAACCCTCTCACCTCCACCACCCAAAGTGCTGGGATTACAGGCATGAGCCATGATCCCCAACCTGCTGGTTGTGCAAGATGTACACTCATACCTCCAAGGGCTGTCATTACCTTTTAACTAAACTACATTCTATGTCATAAATAATTTTCTAAAATATGGCAGGGAAATAATTTGAGGGAGGTCTTTCTCTAATTTGCATGTCACCTTACTGCTTAGTATCAGCGCTTCTGCCTCTCTCCTCAAACCTCAGATTCTTACCTCTTCTACCAGGCTCCTCACTCTCAAACAGCTCACACTCACTAAAGCTATCGGACAGAAACACAGTCATCTTCCCACCTGCAAAGCAGCTGCTGGCATCCACACCATGTCCTTCTGTCTCATGTATCAACTCCCTTCTCAGATCGGCCCATCTACCCGTGTTCTGGATCCTCCCCACCTTCTCAAGAGCACAGCCCATTTCTGACTCTTACTCTTTTTAGAATCTTCTCTTCAGTATTCAAAGTGCTCCTCATTAAAAATTACTCTTCACTCCTACTCCACTGGACCGTTCCCTATCACTTGCTGGTGACCTCCATGTTGCTGGTCCAGTGAACATTTTTCCAACCTTGGCAGCAAAATGAACAATCCTTTCCTAGGGAAATGCTCTGTTCTCCTGACTCACTTCTTTAGCAACTTCTTTTCAAGATGCTTTGCCAGCTTCTCTTCTCTGTGCCTGCCAAATATTGGAATTCCTTGTGGCTTTCTCTGGAATTTTGTTTTTCTCTCACTTGACATTCTACCCTTCATGTCAATGGGAAGCAAACTAAGTATGGTGACCCAGTTGCCACAGCACCATATATTGAGATTACTCTTTCCATAGCTATTGAATGGTCTTGGCACCATTATCAAAAATCAATTGGCCACAGACAGCTGGTTTATATCTAGACTCAATTCTATTCTACTGTTCTATACATCTGTCTTTATGCCAGTACCACACTGTTTTGATTAATGTAACTTTGTACTAAGTTTTGATATTGGGCAGTGTGAGTCCTCCAAGTTTGTTTTTCTTTCTTAAAATTGACTGGGCTATTCAGGGTCCCTTGCAATATGAATTTGACAATTATTTCTGTTTTTGTCTTTTTCATTTTTGCCAAAAAAGGTCTGTGGCCATTCTTGATAAATTTGCTTAAGTGGAAGGGTTGTATAATTCTTTACCATGATAAAAGTAAGTATCATGCTTAAAAGTGAATTGAAATATCCTCAAGTTCAAGAAAAAACTAAGAATATCTATTATCATTTTCATTATGTAATATTGTTCTATAGATATTAGGCCATATAATTAGAAAAAAGTAAACATATAAAAATTAGAAAAAAAAGGTAAAATTAATTCCATTTGCAGCTAATATTGCACACATGAAAACCCAGAAGAAAACCAACGTATGTCAGCAAATTGACAGGGTACAAAATTATCATACAGAAATCAATGGCTTTCATACATACAAACAACTAATTTAGAATATATGATAGAAAAAAAATCTCATTTACAACAGCAACAGAAATATTAAAATACCTAGAAATAACGATGAGAAAAAATGTAAAAGAACAATTTGGTTAAATAAACTATGATGCATTTACATATACAATGGAAACTCAAATTGTTTCCCTGATTTATGCTTAAGTGGAAAAAAAAGTATAGAAGTCTGTTAGCTAGTAAAACAAATATATCTTATACTTGTGTATGCACAAAAATTCCTTGGAAGTAAATACAAACTATTTATGCCAGTAGTCTATGAGTGAAAGGAACAGGTGGCTGGGTCCAGGAAGGGAAGAAAGATTTTTCACCAGGCAGCTTACACAATTTTTAAATGTTGAACTATATGGATGTTACTTATTTAAAAAAGAAAAAACATTTTGAGAAATTCAGATAGAAATACAGCTATAAAAGGAAGGAATGTGAGAAAGGGAGATATAATGCAAATTCACCCAGAAGACTTTTGGATTTCCCCTCTGCTCTCATTCCTACCTAAAAGTGGATTATAAACTGAATACAGCACATTGTAACGTTAACCCTGCTGTACATAACAACAACAAATCTGGCCGGGCGTGGTGGCTCACGCCTGTAATCCCAGCACTTTGAGAGGCGGAGGTGGGCAGATCACAAGGTCAGGAGTTTGACACCAACCTGGCCAACATGGTGAAACCCCATCTCTACCAAAAATACAAAAATTAGTCAGGCATGGTGGCGGGTGCCTGTAGTCCCAGCTACTCCGGAGGCTGAGGCAGAAGAATGGCTTGAACCTGGAAGGTGGGAGGTGGAAGTTGCAGTGAGCCAAGATCGTGCCACTGCACTCCAGCCTGGGCAACAGAGCGAGATTCCAACTCAAAAAAACAAACAAACAAAAAAAAAAAAAACACTAAATGAATTTAATCAAGTTAATCTGGCCAGTCTGCAATGCAATCAAACCAGCTTAACCAGGATACAAACTGAGGGCTCCATTTACTTAACAAAAACTTACATAGCCAATGTCGTTGCCAAGGACTGTTATAAGCAGCCTCTTTTTTAATCCTCATAAAATTGTGAAGAGGTAGATACTATTATTAGCTCCATTTTACAGATACGAAAATTGAGGCAAAGGGATGTTAAGTTGCCTGAAGACACAAAGCCATCCAGTAATATAGCTGGAGGGTGAATCCAGGCAGTCTGTCCTTTCCAGTTCCATGCTCTTACCCACTGTCCACATGTAAATTATAACTGGATTTCTAATTAAAGACCACAATTGGTTTATCTTTTATGGACAGCCACATTTCTTATTAGCAAACATTTTTTCATTGAAGTGTGTTATGTGTACACTTGTATTTTTTTGAAAAAAACTATTATTAGATTCTTTTAGTAAATCATGTGCACTTGCAGTGGAAAGCCAATACCACTTATACTCAAGCCTCTAGCTGTGTGGGTATGCACTGGTACAATTTCCAGTACGACCATTGATTTAACTCAGTTTCCAATTAGAATATGAAAATGTTAAGACTAAGAAGTGATTTATGCCCACAGAGAAGTCTGACAACTATACAACCAATAACACGTCAATCATTTTGCTAAACAAATTTCAAGATCCAGAGGGTTGTAGCCCTTACTTACATCATTTGTTTTTTTTGTTTTTGTTTTTTAAAAAATGTCATATAAAATTGAATTTTTATTTCTTTTCAGGATTTCATCAAAGGTCTTTCCATTTTGCTCCGGGGGACAGTACAAGAAAAACTCAATTGGGCATTTAATCTGTATGACATAAATAAAGATGGCTACATCACTAAAGAGGTAAGGGATGCCTCACCAACATCACAGTAATTTGGACCATTTTCATTTCTTAACTTTAAAATATTAATTGCAATTATTAATTTGAAAAGTTTTTTTTGAGGAAATCCAAAATATTTTATGTAGTGGAAGAAAAATGTATAATTAAAAACTTGGGATAGAAATAGTTTATGGTGAAGCTCCAAAGTAAATATATAACACATAAAGATTACACCCTTGTTTCCTGCTGGCATCTTAATAAATACTGTGAATGGAATAAAGATCATGGTTGGAATCAGATAGAAAGAAAATGTATCCAACCCATGTTTCAATATTTAGCCTGAAGCCTTTCTTTTCCCCACAGCATGTGATCCATAAGGAAATGAAATTTTACAATCATGGGGATTGTGGAATGACCTGACGCAATGGTGGGGTCTCCAAATGCATGTTGAGGCAGACTATCCAGGAAACAAGGTTCACAGACCAAATTAAGATACTCGTATTACACAGTTTATTAAACCAATTTAAAACACAGCGAGAAGTAAAGAAAGGGATGGGGTAAGTTAACCACGCAGGATAGGCTGCAAATGGGGTTGAAAGACCACACTCCCTAAATCCTGGGCATTCTCAGTGTGCCTATGTCCTGTCTCTCTTTGCCTCACGAGCCTTCCCCAGAATTGAGTTTTGAGCAAGAGGTCCCACAGACAAAAGGTGCCCAGGGCCAACAGCCAATGACATGAACTTGCGCTACTGGAGAGACACAGGTGCAAGTGTGCCAGGTCACAAGTATAGCCTGATAAGTAGTAATGGGTTTCACTTGTGTTTCTTGCACAGAGGACACCTGGGGCCAGAATAGGTGTCACTAGTGGGTGCCAAATTAAGACCTTATGGCTATTAAGTGTTCATGTATATGGAGCATATCCTAAATAGTTGGTGCTTCTTGTATATTTTTATATCATGAATATTTATTACCCAGATACTTAGGATACCTTAAGTATCTCTTGTTCTTCAATTCTTACCTGTGTTTAACACATCTCAAGAATTCCGCCTGTGTCTAACAAACTACTTGCTACTTATCTATGCTTAAAACATCTTAAAAGGTTTCACCTGTTTACAAATTACTCTATCATTTATAATATAATTGAATACTCTTAAAAGTAAATATATATTAGACCTGTATTATCAACCTAATTGAGAGATCTTTCACGTGAAACAAATGTGCAACAATAAATCTAAATGTTAAGTTATTAGATATTATTTTTACTCTCATAAGAATGAAAGTGGTAAGGCAAAAATTAGACTGTTTTAGAGAAAAAGTTAATAATAAAATTTCAAGGTGTTTCCCAGGGTCAAAATTTTTTGACTAGTCTTCACATGTGACTTAAGTTAAAGCCACAGCAGGAAAAATACAACAAAAACCCTAATGAACTTTAAGACTTACCAATTAATTTCACTAATTCTAAATGGTGCTTTTTCTCAATATACGGTGTGCCGTATATTTGATTCTCAATAGATGGAAACTGATGATCAACACATAAGATATATAATCAATTAAATAAACATAGTCTACTTAAAGTCTATAGAAATCCAAACATTAAGCCAGCATATTCTTTTCCTGACTATAGTAGATATCTATATGGAAATTTGCTTCCTTTTGAAACCAAGAGATCAGAATTCATTCTTAAATTCTGATTCTTCTGCTCTTAAGGCAGAAAGCTGTTTGTTGCCTTTTCCTTTGGGACAACCAACAGTCGTCTAACAAAGAATCCAACAAACAAAAAGTCAAAAATTTAAAATTGAGTAGGAAAAATCTGTCAGAGCTTCTTAGACTGGTTTCTTCATACATGTGTGCAGCCTCACGTGAGTGCCTTTTATTTTTCAGGAAATGCTTGATATAATGAAAGCAATATACGATATGATGGGTAAATGTACATATCCTGTCCTCAAAGAAGATGCTCCCAGACAACACGTCGAAACATTTTTTCAGGTAGGAATGAAAACAGAAGTCAAGAGGGCATGAAGTTAGGAGAAAATTTCCTGATGTTTGCCACGCACCACGATGATTCAAAAGAGAGCAAAGGAAAATAATTTTTACTGAAACAAAACAGTATTTACCATCCTATTAATTTAATAGCTTTGGTTTTGAATTTACAATGCTGATAACTACATTTATTGAACATTCACTAAATCCAAGATACAACACTAAACAGTTCTCATGTTTCACAAGTTTTGTTTTCATTCAGTTTTTACAAGAATCCTATAAATCCTCATTAATCTCATCTTACAGATGAGACAAAAAGCAAGCTCTGAAAGTTTCAGCAAATTGCCCAAGCTCTGTCATATCTAGAAGGTGGGATTTTACCTAGGACAGAGTGACTCTAAATCTTCACCACATTATATTGAAAAGCCAGAAGCATTTGGCCCTATCATTTTTATCGCTAAGAAACTGCTGGTTCCTGCTCTGAAACAGTTCCTCCACGTGAAATAAGCAGCTAGGTTTTCTTTTTATCAGCTTCAGCTCATTTGGTCCAGGTGTGAGGGTATTAAGGGATAAGTCTAAATACAATTTTTTGTTTTCTTCCTGAACAGAAAATGGACAAAAATAAAGATGGGGTTGTTACCATAGATGAGTTCATTGAAAGCTGCCAAAAAGTAAGTAATGAAAGTGTAATAACTATCAATTCATCATCATAACAGCTAAACTGAGTATTAGCAGCTATCTACCATGAACTGGGCGAAATATAGAGATCATATGCCTAAGTTTACCACTTCTACAACATGCAGCATAAGCCTACCACTCTGAAAACAAGCACCAATTACATAATCAACATTTAGAGTGCCTACTGAGTCAGGCTATGGAGGAAACCCTGGGGATACAAAAGTTGTACATGTACTGTGTTGATTCCCAAATTCCTTAGAGAGTATTCATGGAGGATAAAACATACATGAGATTTGAATTGCTCTTTGCCCAAACTTAGCATAACTCATATATTATCTATCATATCTCCATAGCATTAGAATTCCTAGATAGCCAAGTATGCATCACAACAGGCCAAGCTTCTATCTGATTTCTAAGAGAAAAGTCATTGTTTTAGTGTATGTGGATTTTAGTGTATGTGGACAAGAAATGGCTCTTTGACTGAACTCACTAATGGTCTTCAGTCACAAAAAATAAACAGTGGAAAATTTTCTCTGAAGAGAACTCCAGGTAGTAGCCTGTTATCAAAGAAACCAGTGTTAGCTTACTTAGAATTATTTGACTTGATGTGTGGGCAGAACCACAGTTAAAAATTGTTAAGGCCTGGTACAGTAGCTCACAACTGTAATCCCAGCACTATGGGAGGCTGAGGCGGGAAGATAACTTAAGGCCAGGATTTTGAGACCAATGTGGGCAACATAGCAAGACCCTATCTCTACAAAAAAAAAATTAAGTTAGCTGGGCACGGTGGCACATGGCTGAAGTCTCAGCTACTTGGGAGGCTGAGGCAGGAAGATCACTTGATCCCAGTCGAGCCATGATTGTGCCACTGCACTCCAGAATGATGGGCAACAGAAATAGACTCTGCCTCAAAAATAAAAAAAGAAAAAAAGAATTTTTCAAATAATCCTGAAAACAAAGAAATCCGTTGTTTCTTTAGTTTTTCTCTTTATTTTTAAATTGTTGTTCTTACATTTCTGGATGTCTGCTTGTCTCTCAACTTGGATTTCCATGCGGTGGTCTTTGAGAGAATTAATTTGGTGACATTAAGCTGCTTGACAGTGATGTTACTTGGTTTCTAGCAGTGGAAGCCATTATTGGTTCAGCCACCAGGTTCAGCCACCATTTACCACTACCATAAACAGCTCAGTAAGTGCTATTCACATGCAACTGACAAGTGCTCCAATAATGCCCAAAGTCTGTCCCCTAACTCATTTCTAAAGAATATGCTAAACTGAACACAGCCACTGAGCAGCGGTTTCTGCTCCCCAATTCTTTCTCTGTAATTGAGAGACCATTCATTTTTAAAGGCTCCTTCAGGCCATGCAGATTTAGCCACAACTAGCAGACAGAGAGAGAGATGATTACTGCAAACATGTTACCTCTTAATCCACCACCCTGCCTCCTATGCGCCAGCCTCCAATCTTCATGAACTGCTGGCTCATACACACAAATTTTCCTTGTACCTGTATAAAAGTCTGTGTGATTTGGCCTGTGATCTACACAGAATGCCAAAATTCTCATTTGCTTTGACATACCTCTGCGCCTCTGTAGTTTCCATTTTGGCATTATGATTTGAGAAATATCCTCTATTAATAAATACCAAGTAAAGATTTAAATAAAGTGGTTTAATGCCTGGTCAATAGACTCCACAAAATATAAAATGGGTCCTTCATAGTCATCTATGATAGTCATCTATGTGGAAAATGGATAGAATGGCATTTACATTTGCAAACACTTAATATTTGAGCTTTTGGCATAGGTGGTTGAGGTGGTTGATGGGAGGAGGCAATACTCAGGGGCAAAATAGTGTACTTTTCCTTGTAGATATGCTGAATTTAATCGCTCTATGTTTCTCCCTTACAGGATGAAAACATAATGCGCTCCATGCAGCTCTTTGAAAATGTGATTTAACTTGTCAAATAGATCCTGAATCCAACAGACAAATGTGAACTATTCTACCACCCTTAAAGCTGGAGCTACCACTTTTAGCATAGATTGCTCAGCTTGACACTGAAGCATATTATGCAAACAAGCTTTGTTTTAATATAAAGCAATCCCCAAAAGATTTGAGCTTTCAGTTATAAATCTGCATCCTTTTCATAATGCCACTGAGTTCATGTCATAATGCCACTGAGTTCATGGGATGGTCTAACTCATTTCATACTCTGTGAATATTCAAAAGTAATAGAATCTGGCATATAGTTTTATTGGTTCCTTAGCCATGAGATTATTGAGGCTTTCACATATCAGTGATTTTAAAATATCAGTGTTTTTTGCTACTCATTTATATGTATTCAGTCCTAGATATGTATTCAGTCCTAGGATTTTGAATGGTTTTCTAATATAAATATAGTGACATCTGCATTTAATTTCCAGAAATTAATTTTCATGTTTGAATGCTGTAATTCCATTTATATACTTTTTTAAGTAAACAAGATTACAATTAAAAAACACATAGTTCCAGTTTCTATGGCCTTCCCACCTTCTGTTAGAAATTAATTAATTTTATCTGGCATTTTTAAACATTTAAAAATTAGTTTAAAAATTAGTTTATTATCAGATATCAGCATATGCCTAATAAAACTTATTTTAATAAGCATTTAATTTTCCATAATATGTTACAGCCAAGGCCTATATAATAATTTTGGATTTGTTCAATCTTATTGTATCAATCATTAAGTGGAAGTTGAAGAAGGCATCAAACAAAACAAGGATGTTTACAGACATATGCAAAGGGTCAGGATTATCTATCCTCCAGTATATAGTAATAGTATATAGTAATGCTTAATAACAAGTAATCCTAACAGCATTAAAGGCCAAATCTGTCCTCTTTCCCCTGACTTCCTTACAGCATGTTTATTTATATTACAAGCCATTCAGGGACAAAGAAAGAAACCTTGACTACCCCACTGTCTACTAGGAACAAACAAACAGCAAACAAAATTCACTTTGAAAGCACCAGTGGTTCCATTACATTGACAACTACTACCCTACTACCAAGATTTAGTAGAAAATAAGTGCTCAACAAATAATCCAGATTACAGTATGATTTAGCTCATCATAATAATTCAGATTATTTTTAATCATCTTAGCCAAAACTGTAAAGTTGCCACATTACTAAAGCCACACACATCGTCCCTGTTTTGTAGAAATATCACAAAGACCAAGAGGCTACAGAAGGAGGAAATTTGCAACTGTCTTTGCAACAATAAATCAGGTATCTATTCTGGTGTAGAGATAGGATGTTGAAAGCTGCCCTGCTATCACCAGTGTAGAAATTAAGAGTAGTACAATACATGTACACTGAAATTTGCCATCGCGTGTTTGTGTAAACTCAATGTGCACATTTTGTATTTCAAAAAGAAAAAATAAAAGCAAAATAAAATGTTTATAACTCTACTGTCTATGTTACAGGTCTTTTCCAAGAAATTTTGTAATTAATTAAATCTTTCTTACAGTACTTTCTAGATGGCAGATAGCTCTGGATGGTGCTCAATGCAATGAAAACAGGTAAAAGCAAGGCCAGCAGGCAGGCAGCTGTTGTAGCCAGAGGGAATTGCTTCTATTACATCAAAATTCTGAACTATGTCTATACTATATTTTAAAAGCTTCTTAAAAATTGCTAAACATAAGCACAACAAAATCAATGAATGCATGTACAAGTTTTAACATTTTAATTGCTGAATATCTTTAAGTGAACATCAGTATTTTCTGGCTATGAAATGCAAATATAACACATTTACTTAAATACAGTTAACACCTAAAATTTAGGTAGTTGTAATGAGTTGTATAAACAACATACTTGCAATAGAATTTACAGAATTAGAAAAAAATTTTTAAACTAGAATACTCTGAAAATTTTCCAAGCATTGTACAGTATAAAATACATATTTACAAACAATATTAATAGTGTATTCATGGGGCCACGCATGGTGGCTCACGCCTGTAATCCCAGCACTTTGGAAGTCCATTGTGGGAGGATCACTCACCAGAATTTTGAGACCAGCCTGGACAACAAAGTGAGATCCCATCTCTCTCTACAAGCAAATTTCAAAATTAGCTGGGCATGGTGGCACACGCCTATAGTCCCAGCTAATCAGGAGGCTGAGATGAAAGGATCATCTGAGCACAAAAATTTGAGGCTTGCAGTGAGCTATGATTGATTATGCTGATTATGCCACTGCACTCCAGTCTGGGCAACAAAGCAAGACCGCTTTTCTCTTTTAAAACAATTTTTTAAAAGTGTATTCACAAACATTTGTCCACTATTTTAAATTTCTATAGCCTTGTTAAACATTAAACCCAAGAAATGGCAAACTATCTATAAAAATAAGGGCACAGCTACAAACTGATTGCCAAAAAAGTGTTATAAATAAAAAGACACTAGAAAATACAAATACATCTTATCTTGCAAACTCAGTAATGGTTCTTCGCACAAATAATAAAAATACAAAAAATAAACCTCAAAATTGTACTCTTATAGAACTTATTTTAATAACTTTCCATTAGTAACTGTTCTTTTTTGTTGATGAATAACTTTGATTCAGTGTCTATTCATCTTAACCTAGTAAATAATGAATGGTGGCTGTGATTTACAAAAGAATAAAATAAATGAGTACCCACGGTCAGTGCTTGACACGTCAACAGGTAGAAAAAACAATTTTTGTTGGCTCCCTTCTTCAACAGCATATGGAGCAGTATGTTGGAATTTTAGATTTGATGATGCTAAGGCTCCCCTGTCAACAGAAAAAAATTGAGCATCATTAGTATCATGCAGAGTTCCCCTAATAGGTATTATATTTGCAGGAATATGCCTAGAAAGTATCTAAAACTCGAACAAAAAGGGGTAAGAACAAAATGATGAAATAAGAAGGACTTTTTGCTGAGTTAAATAAAATATAGGCTGTTTCTTTCTCTTTTTTTGAAGTATCTAACTAGAGAAGTAGTTAGAAGCCAGACTACCAGTATCTGAATTCAGCATCTACTAGTCACTTATTCGTCAAACCTGGACTGATTACTTTTCTGTGCCTAAGTTCCGTGATCTTTAGAGAGAGATAACAACAAAAT
Source organism: Gorilla gorilla gorilla (assembly GCF_029281585.2). Taxonomy (NCBI): domain Eukaryota; kingdom Metazoa; phylum Chordata; class Mammalia; order Primates; family Hominidae; genus Gorilla; species Gorilla gorilla. The sequence goes on along the minus strand of NC_073227.2, from coordinate 28,919,583 downwards.
CTCCCTCTGATGGCTAGGAAGAGTAAATGGGTTTCATGTCTAAAAAGTACTCAGCAGAGTACCTGCCATGTAATAAGTTCCCACACAATCAATAAAGATCAGGATTTGCGTTGTGCCTTTTCCAAAATAAATATGCATTTCACTTAGAAAAAAAATCAAATCAGGCTAAGAATGAACTGATTTCAATTTAAGGCAGATCAGTTCTAAGAAAGTAACACTGTGACTATCTGTAACAGATATTTTCCTGTATCCAGAAGTTGAATAGTTCCATCATTGATATACACAAGTCCCAAGAAATGAGAAACCACAACTGAGAACACTCATTTCTAAAGACCTAATTTCTAATATTTTAAGAAAAAAAGAGATATATAAGCTTTTAAGGTCTTAGAAAGAAGAGCATTCATTAGTTTCATGAAGGATTATGAAGTAACAGAAATTAGCACAATAATAAGCCAAGAGAAAGTCTTTGGTATGTAATTGCAATAGAAAATTTTCTATTCCAATTACATCAATCATTATTAAAATATTATGTAGGACATAAGAAGGAGGAAACAAGAGGAGTCAGAAAAAATAATAACAGCCCTTGTAGCTACAAAATCTTTTTTAAAATTCTGTATTAGCAACATTCAAAGCTAGTAAGATGGAGTAGTAAAAAAAGAATTTGATATTTCTGGGATCTGGATTACTCAACTACAGCTCTGTGTTCCCCTTCCAAATCTTAATGTGCCGTTTCTAAACTTTATTTACACGTATACTATCTCCTCCTCCACACCCCCTCCACTCCCACCACAAAATCTAACATGCTTGGCCTGTCCCTTTCTACTTGTCCCATTTCCCATACCGGCCCACAGGATATGGAAAATCACCTAGGGAGCGTTTCCCACTGAAAAGCTGTGGCATCATTATTTAGCATTTGTTCACTTCCACTCCACAGAAGAAGAAAGGAGAAATATATTTTGCATTTAAATTCTCAGAAGAGCAAGCAAGAATTTCCTTGCTGCAGAGGAGACATGGGATTAGCTAGGGGAAAGTTCTGCACATCTCCTCAACAAGGTGTCTGAATGTTAATGCTCTGCCTAGGACCCAAACACAACAAAGAAATTCATTATCTAGTAGGCTTAGGCACTTACTTCCTCTTGTCAACTGTATTCAAGGCATCCATCATGGAAAGAATATAATCAATCAAACAACTCATTGAGATTGGTCAAATGAGGTATTTCGCTAAAGCTTTATGTCTGCCATTTTAAAATTGTATATGATCAGGTAAATTTTCTCATAACTAATTCCTTTAGAAGTACCTACAATGGAACTAAGTTATGCAATGTTAAGATGGTCACATGCAATTCTATCATTAAGATCTGATTAAACAAAATTTCCAAAAGCAAGGACTGCTTTTATGAAAATATTTCTAAGACGAGATTATCTGAATGCTTCCTTCAAATGCTAAAAATTCAATTAGTCTAGTAATTTGACACCATACAGTTATGAAATCCTCCATATTTTGTACCTTGAAAAGTTAGAATAACCAATTAAACTATTCCAGCACTGTGTGTGCATATGTGTCCGTGTGTGTGTGTGTGTGTGTGTGTGTGTGTGTACACCTATGGGGGTATGCACGCACTTACAGACAGAATAGTGTAATCATCTGGACGTCTGAGTCAGAAAAGGCAGCAAATGAAAGAGAAAAAGGTATTTTTCCTCAAAGAGCTAAGTTAATCGTTCGGTTTTCTGAACTTTTCGATGGTCAAAACTAAACCACTGAAAATACTTTTAAGAAAAAAACTGTACCACTGTGCCACATTGAGTGCCACATTAAGCACTGTGAAAGTGTACACAAGCCCTATATTTATTCAACCTGAGTCTGGTCTGAGTCGCAGGGCTTGAGAACAGTGTGACCTAGAGACAGAAACTCTTGAGTTCTAAAAGGAAAATAACAGCATCAATTTCACATAGTTACCTGTGGCTGAAATGAGATAGTATATGTTAAATATATATACATGTCAATTTAGTAATACACCTAAAAGTTAAAAAAAAAAAAAAAAAGACTTAAGGAATAATATTCTACTTACACTTCCACCACGTTGCTCTAGCTTTTGTAATGCGCTGGTGATTGGCTCTTTGAATTTCTTGTCCATTAATCTCTTGGAAAGCTTTTAAAGTAAGATTAGGGGTAAACGAAATGACTTTAAACTTAACATTGCTCACCATACGCGTAAGTAAATCTTCAGGAGAACCCCTTGTTTTAGATTTCAAGGCTTTTTTTAGGAAGCATCTCATTGAAATTTACATGTATAAGGTACCTCTGTATTTGTTTTAAAAAACAATGAATTTACATTATTTCAGGTAAAACCAATCCTATAAAATCTGCTTCAGTATGCTATCTGAAGTAAGATTTCTATAAAATAGCATATTTTGTGATTCTGTAATTTGCAAGAGCATTGAGGACCATGATGGAAAGCTGTGCCTCTAAAACACACATTTTCCTGCAATAAAAAGGGAAGAGGGGACAAAGGATGGAGGATTTACATGAGTAATTTAAAACAGTGAATGCCCTGGGGATGGACAGGGTCCCTCTCTAGTCTTCCAGTTGCTTTCTTCAGACTGCATTACCCTACTGAATCTGTATACACTCTGTATAGCACAGAGGTTTATACGCAGATCCATGGGCCATCAGCCTCAGAATCACTTGAGATGCTGTTTAAAAATGCAGATTCTTGGGTCTCACGCCATACTTAACCAGAATCCCAGGGCAGAAGCCCAGAATCTACATTTTTAAGCAAGATTTTCAGGTGATTTATTCCCTCTTTAAAGTCCCATACATTTGTAGCTCAGAAAAGGTATAGCTTATTTTGCATAGAGGAAAAAAATGAGTTGTATACAGGGGTTCAGTAACTGGTTTTGAAAAACTTTTTCTAGAAGAATAATATCCTTTCTTCCAATAAACTTCTAATGTAGAAGTCTATAAACCCCATGAAAATGAAGGCTTTGAGGCTGAAAGGTATGGAAGATGTGAGTGAGGGACGAAGGGGGTCCGATAACACCTCATTGACATCCTCAGTGGTGTCTGTCTCATAGTTAGTGGTAACAGACCAGGAACTAACCCTCACACAACCTATTTCTAGAACTCCTTATATAACACCAGGATCTGATGGTCAGGGTGGTGTCTAGGTCTTCCCAAAGTGCTGGCAGCCCAGGAAAGCTAGATACCCGTTCAGTCAGTCCTTGTCTAGGAAAAGCAGAGCTCTGAGGAGGAATGCAAGTGACCAAAGATAAACGCCACTGACCCAGAAAGATTAGAAAACAAAACAAATGTATACAATTGTCAATCTGGTCTTTTCTTTCTGCCATCGGAGGTGGGACTTAGAGGCTATTTAGGAAGCCTTGCTTGACTGACTTTGAGGAAGGATCCAGCGTGATTCCTTTTCTCTACATATCACATCCCTTTGACTCCATCCCAATTTTCTCAGCAGATGTCCTCGCTGCTTATTTCTACATCCCCCACCCACCTGCAAAAAAAAAACAAAAAAAAAAACCCAAAACCAAAACCAATAATCTCCACAAGGACTGAGAGCATGCCTGTTTCTGCTCAGGATTATATTCTCACTGCTTGGCATACCTAGCACAAAACAGGAGGGCAGAGTGCAAGAGATTATTATTAAACTACTGAATATTTGAATGAGTCACTTTGTATACTAGTGTGAAATTCCTGTAGTTGGTCAGCCACACCCCCTGACATGAAGCTTACAAATATCTGCCAAGATTCTCTTTCTTCTGTCATAAGACTCCTCATATGTCAAGGCTTGAAAGTCTATTCTCACTATGTCTTCTCCTCACCTGAAACCTCACGGAATTTCATCTACCACCTATGAGCATACCTATCCTGATAGAGTCACCATCGCACCTGCTTCTTACACTGTTAACCAGGTAGTTCCTTGGGTGTACTGGAAGAGGTAGTTCCTAGTTGTGGAATAGGAAGTTAAAAATAAAGTTCTAGGATCTCTCATATGGATGGATCCAAGAAAAAACAGTGGAACCATTATCAAAATCATACCTCAGCTGTGAAATACAGAAGAATGCAGACAGGGAGGTCCTAACTAACTCTTTAATTTTTCTATCAGTATGCAGTATAGAACTTCCCTTGCCTAAAGTTTGGCCGTTGCCCCTAGCTCTTGAATGATAACCTCTAAGCTCTTGGAATGTCCTCCCAGATAGGGTATCCTTGTCAACATGGGAGTTTCGGGTGACACCAGGTAGTCTATACAATGTGATTTATGATGGGAACTTTGGTTCACAGGGTATTAGCTCGATTTCTAGAGAGGGTGTAGACTAATGTCAACCACACAGGCAGGCAGTCTTGCCTGCATGACAGACACCAATAAAAACCCTGGACACTAAGGCTCACATGAGCTTCCCTAGTTGGCAATACTCCATGCACGTTGCCACACATTGTTGCTGGAAGAAGTAAACACTGCATGAAGAGGGGGGCGGTTCCAAGATGGCCGAATAGGAAGAGCTCCAGTCTACAGCTCCCAGCGTGAGCGACGCAGAAGACAGGTGATTTCTGCATTTCCAACTGAGGTACCAGGTTCTTCTCACTGGGGCTTATTGGACAATGGGTGCAGGACAGCGGGTACAGCGCACCAAGTGTGAGCCGAAGCAGGGCGAGGCATCACCTCACCCGGGAAGCGCAAGGGATCAGGGAATTCCCTTTCCTAGCCAAGCAAAGCTGTGACAGATGGCACCTGGAATATCGGGTCACTCCCAACTTAATACTGCACTTTTCCAATGGTCTTAGCAAACAGCACACCAGGAGATTATATCCTGCACCTGGCTCAGAGGGTCCCATGCCCATGGAGCCTCACTCATTGCTAGCACAGCAGTCTGGGATAGAACTGCAAGGCGGCAGCAAGGCTGGGAGAGGGGCGCCCGCCATTGCTGAGGTTTCAGCAGGTAAACAAAGCAGATGGGAAGCTCAAACTGGGTGGAGCCCACCACAGCTCAAGGAGGCCTGCCTGCCTGCCTGTGTAGACTCCACCTCTGGGGGCAGGGCATAGCCAAACAAAAGGCAGCAGAAACCTCTGCAGACTTAAATGTCCCTGTCTGACAGCTTTGAAGAGAGTAGTGGTTCTCCCAGCATGGAGTTTGAGATCTGAGAACGGACAGACTGCCTCCTCAAGTGGGTCCCTGACCCCTGAGTAGCCTGAGAGGCACCCCCCAGTAGGAGCAGACTGACACCTCACACGGCCGGGTACCCCTCTGAGACGAAACTTCCAGAGGAACAATCAGGCAGCAACATTTGCTGTTCAGCAATATTCGCTGTTCTGCAGCCTGCACTGCTGATACCCAGGCAAACAGGGTCTGGAGTGGACCTCCAGCAAACTCCAACAGACCTGCAGCTGAGCGTCCCAACTGTTAGAAGGAAAACTAACAAACAGAAAGGACATCCACACCAAAACCCCATTTGTACGTCACCATCATCAAAGACCAAAGGTACATAAAACCACAAAGATGGGGAAAAAACAGAGCAGAAAAGCTGAAAATTCTAAAAATCAAAGCGCCTCTCCCCCTCCAAAGGAACACAACTCCTCGCCAGAAACGGAACTAAGCTGGATGGAGAATGACTTTGACAAGGTGACAAAAGAAGGCTTCAGACGATCAAACTTTTGCGAGCTAAAGGAGGAAGTTCGAACCCATTGCAAAGAAGTTAAAAACCTTGAAAAAAGATTAGATGAATGGCTAACTAGAATAACCAGTGTAGAGAGGACCTTAAATGACCTGATGGAGCTGAACACCATGGCACGAGAACTGCATGACGAATGCACAAGCTTCAGTAGCCGACTCAGTCAAGTGGGAGAAAGGGTATCAGTGATTGAAGATCAAATGAATGAAATGAAGCAAGAAGTGAAGTTTAGAGAAAAAAGAGTAAAAAGAAAGGAACAAAGCCTCCAAGAAATATGGAACTATGTGAAAAGACCAAATCTACATCTGATTGGTGTACCTGAAAGTGACAGGGAGAATGGAACCAAGTTGGAAAACACTCTGCAGGATATTATCCAGGAGAACTTTCCCAACTTAGCAAGGCAGGCCAACATTGAAATTCAGGAAATACAGAGAATGCCACCAAGATACTCCTTGAGAAGAGCAACTCCAAGACACATAATTGTCAGATTCACCAAGGTTGAAATGAAGGAAAAAATGTTAAGGGCAGCCAGAAGGAAAGGCTGGGTTACCCACAAAGGGAAGCCCATCAGACTAACAGCAGAACTCTTGGCAGAAACTCTACAAGCCAGAAGAGAGTGGGGGCCAATATTCAACATTCTTAAAGAAAAGAATTTTCAACCCAAAATATCATATCCAGCCAAACTAAGCTTCATAAGCGAAGGACAAATTAAATCCTTTACAGACAAGCAAATGCTGATTTTGTTACCACCAGACCTGCCTTACAAGAGCTCCTGAAGGAAACACTAAACATAGAAAGGAACAACCTGTACCAGCCACTGCAAAAACAAGCCAAATTGTAAAGACCATCGAGGCTAGGAAGAAACTGCATCAACTAATGAGCAAAATAATCAGCTAACATCATAATGACAGGATCAAATTCACACAAAACAATACTAACCTTAAATATACACGGGCTAAACGCTCCAATTAAAAGACAACAGACTGGCAGATTGGATAAAGAGTCGAGACCCATCAGGGTGCCGTATTCAGGAGACCCATCTCGTGTGCAGAGACACACATAGGCTCAAAATAAAGGGATGGAGGAAGATCTACCAAGCAAATGGAAAACAAAAAAAAGGCAGAAGTTGCAATCCTAGTCTCTGATAAAAGACTTTAAACCATCAAAGATCAAAAGAGACAAAGAAGGCCATTACATAATGGTAAAGGGATCAATTCAACAAGAAGGGCTAACTATCCTAAATATATATGCACCCAATACAGGAGCACCCAGATTCATAAAGCAAGTCCTGAGTGACCTACAAAGAGATTTAGACTCCCACACAATAATAATGGGAGACTTTAACACCCCACTGTCAACATTAGACAGATCAACAAGACAGAAAGTTAACAAGGATATCCAGGAACTGAACTCAGCTCTGCACCAAGTGGACCTAATAGACATCTACAGAACTCTCCACCCTAAATCAACAGAATATACATTTTTTTCAGCACCACACCACACCTATCCCAAAATTGACCACATAGTTGGAAGTAAAGCACTCCTCAGCAAATGTAAAAGAACAGAAATCATAACAAACTGTCTCTCAGACCACAGTGCAATCAAACTAGAACTCAGGATTAAGAAACTCACTCAAAACCGCTCAACTACATGGAAACTGAACAACCTGCTCCGGAACGACTGCTGGATACATAATGAAATGAAGGCAGAAATAAAGATGTTCTTTGAAACCAATGAGAACAAAGACACAATGTACCAGAATCTCTGGGACATATTTAAAGCAGTATGTAGAGGGAAATTTATAGCACTAAAAGCCCACAAGAGAAAAGCAGGAAAGATCTAAAACTGATACCCTAACATCACAATTAAAAGAACTAGAGAAGCAAGAGCAAACACATTCAAAAGCTAGCAGAAGGCAAGAAATAACTAAGATCAGAGCAGAACTGAAGGAGATAGAGACACAAAACACCCTTCAAAAAATCAATAAATCCAGGAGCTGGTTTTTTTGAAAAGATCAACAAAATTGATAGACCGCTAGCAAGACTAATAAAGTAAAGAGAGAAGAATCAAATAGATGCAATAAAAAATGATAAAAGGGATATCACCACCAATCCCACAGAAATACAAACTACCATCAGAGAATACTATAAACACCTCTATGCAAATAAACTAGAAAATCTTGCAGAAATGGATGAATTCCTGGACACATACAGTCTCCCAAGACTAAACCAGGAAGAAGTTGAATCTCTGAATAGACCAATAACAGGCTCGGAAATTGAGGCAATAGTTAATAGCTTACCAACCAAAAAAAGTCCAGGACCAGATGGATTCACAGCTGAATTCCACCAGAGGTACAAGGAGGAGCTGGTACCATTCTTCTGAAACTATTCCAATCAATAGAAAAAGAGGGAATCCTCCCTAACTCATTTTATGAGGCCAGCATCATGCTGATACCAAAACCTGGCAGAGACACAACAAAAAAAAGAATTTAAGACCAATATCCCTGATGAACATCAATGCAAAAATCCTCAATAAATTACTGGCAAACCGAATCCAGCAGCACATCAAAAAGCTTATCCACCATGATCAAGTGGATAAGCTTCATCCCTGGGATGCAAGGCTGGTTCAACATACACAAATCAATAAACGTAATCCAGCATATGAACAGAACCAAACACAAAAACCACGATTATCTCGATAGATGCAGAAAAGGACTTTGTCAAAATCAGCAATCCTTCATGCTAAAAACTCTCAATAGATTAGGTATTGATGGGACGTATCTCAAAATAATAAGAGCTATTTATGACACACCCACAACCAATATCATACTGAATGGGTAGAAACTGGAAGCATTCCCTTTGAAAACTGGCACAAGACAGGGATGCCCTCTCTCACCACTCCTATTCAACATAGTGTTGGAAGTTCTGGCCAGGGCAATCAGGCAGGAGAAAGAAATAAAGGGTATTCAATTACGAAAAGAGGAAGTCAAATTGTCCCCGTTTGCAGATGACATGATTGTATATCTAGAAAACCCCATCGTCTCAGCCCAGAATCTCCTTAAGCTGATAAGCAACTCAGCAAAGTCTCAGGATACAAAATCTATGTGCAAAAATCACAAGCATTCTTATACACCAATAACAGACAGAGAGCCAAATCATGAGTGAACTCCCATTCACAACTGCTTCAAAGAGAATAAAATACCTAGGAATCCAACTTACAAGTGATGTGAAGGACCTCTTCAAGGAGAACTACAAACCACTGCTCAAGGAAATAAAAGAGGATACAAACAAATGGAAGAACATTCCATGCTCATGGATAGGAAGAATCAATATTGTGAAAATGGCCATACTGCCCAAGGTAATTTACAGATTCAACGCCATCCCCATCAAGCTACCAATGACTTTCTTCACAGAATTGGAAAAGAACTACTTTAAAGTTCATATGGAAACAAAAAAGAGCCCACATTGCCAAGACAATCCTAAGCCAAAGAACAAAGCTGGAGGCATCACACTACTTCAAACTATACTACAAGGCTACAGTAACCAGAACAGCATGGTACTGGTACCTAAACAGAGATACTGACCAATGGAACAGAACAGAGGCCTCAGAAATAATACCACACATCTACAACCATCTGATCTTTGACAAACCTGACAGAAACAAGCAATGGGGAAAGGATTCCCTATTTAATAAATGGTGCTGGGAAAACTGGCTAGCCATATGGAGAAAGCTGAAACTGGATCCCTTCCTTACACCTTATACAAAAATTAATTCAAGATGGATTAAAGACTTAAACGTTAGACCTAAAACCATAAAAACCCTAGAAGAAAACCTAGGCAATACCATTCAGGACATAGGCATGGGCAAAGACTTCATGTCTAAAACACCAAAAGCAACGGCAACAAAAGCCAAAATTGACAAATGGGATCTAATTAAACTAAAGAACTTCTGCACAGCAAAAGAAACTACCATCAGAGTAAACAGGCAACCTACAGAATGGGAAAAAATTTTTGCAATCTACTCATCTGACAAAGGGCTAATATCCAGAATCCACAAAGAACTCAAACAAATTTACAAGAAAAAAACAAACAACCCCATCAAAAATTGGGTGAAGGATACGAACAGACACTTCTCAAAAGAAGACATTTATGCAGCCAACAGACACAAGAAAAAATGCTCATCATCACCGGCCATTAAGAAATGCACATCAAAACCACAATGAGATACCATCTCACACCAGTTAGAATGGCAATCATTAAAAAGTCAGGAAACAACAGGTGCTGGAGAGGATGTGGAGAAATAGGAACACATTTACACCGTTGGTGGGACTGTAAACTAGTTCAACCATTGTGGAAGACAGTGTGGCGATTCCTCAAGGATCTAGAACTAGAAATACCATTTGACCCAGCCATCCCATTACTGGGTATATACCCAAAGGATTATAAAACACGTTGCTATAAAGACACATGCACATGTATGTTTATTGCGGCACTATTCACAATAGCAAAGACTTGGAACCAACCCAAATGTCCATCAATGATAGACTGGATTAAGAAAATGTGGCACATATACACCATGGAATACTATGCAGCCATAAAAAATGATGAGTTCATGTCCTTTGTAGGGACATGGATGAAGCTGGAAACCATCATTCTCAGCAAACTTGCTCAAGGACAGAAAACCAAACACCTCATGTTCTCACTCATAGGTGGGAATTGAACAATGAGAATACTTGGACACAGGAAGGGGAACATCACATACCAGGGCCTGTCGGGGGAGGGATACCATTAGGAGATATACCTAATGTAAATGATGAGTTACTGGGTTCAACACACCAACATGGCACATGTATACATACGTAACAAACCTGCATGTTGTGCACATGTACCCTAGAACTTAAAGTATAATTAAAACAAACAAACAAACAAAAAAAACACTGCATGAATAACTTCACTAGGAGAAGAAAACTGAAAACTCCATGACTGGTCTCTCATGGACCCTGCCCTATGTGCCTCTTACCTTTGCTGATTTTAATCTTTACTTTTTGTGTGTTGTAAGAAACCATAACAGCCAGTAACAGCTTTCCTGAGTTCCATGGATCCTTCTGGCAAATCATGAAACCTAAGAGTGGTCTTGGGAACCTCATGAGCTGCACAGGGTCCCAGTAAATATTTATATTAAAGACTAAAGTTATACATATCAGGAAAAGGTCTCTTCCTGAATGAAATTTACAGATTCACTAAAACATCTCAATGAAAAACAAAAATACTTAAACATGTTTGGTAACATATAATTACACAAGACAGTGTATGGGCACCGCTTACATTCATAGTTAATCAACACGAGCATAATACCATCTTACTGTTCATTAGCTTTTATCCATTCAACTTTTGGTTTTTTTTGAAGTGCAGACTCGCTCTGTTACCCAGGCTGGAATGCACTGTCACAATCTTGTCCCACTACAACCTCCACCTCCCAGGTTCAAGCAATTCTCCTGCCTCAGCCTCCTGAAGCTGGGATTACAGGTGTATGCCACCACACTTGGCTAATATTTTGTATTTTAGTAGAGATGGGGTTTCACCATGTTGCCCAGGCTGGTCTCAAACTCCTGAGCTCAGGCAATCCACCCACCTCAGCCTCCAAAGTGTTAGGATTACAGGTGTAAGCCACCACGCCCGGGTGGTTTACTTTTTATTATAACCCTGAACTCTGCTCATGTAGGTGCTTTCCATTTAAAAAAAATAGTAATACTGTCCATTAGTAAAATGTTTTATGAACGATCTGTATATTTTTTGCTAAGGATGATGAGATTTTAAAGGTTTATTTTATTTTATTTTATTATTATTATACTTTAAGTTTTAGGGTACATGTGCACAATGTGCAGGTTAGTTACATATGTATACATGTGCCATGCTGGTGTGCTGCACCCATTAACTTGTCCTTTAGCATTAGGTATATCTCCTAATGCTATCCCTCCCCCATCCCCCTACCCCACAACAGTACCCAGAGAGTGATGTTACCCTTCCTGTGTCCATGTGTTCTCATTGTTCAATTCCCACCTATGAGTGAGAACATGCAGTGTTTGGTTTTTTGTCCTTGCGATAGTTTACTGAGAATGATGATTTCCAGTTTCATCCATGTCCCTACAGAGGAATGAACTCATCATTTTCTATGGCTACATAGTATTCCATGGTGTATATGTGCCACATTTTCTTAATCCAGTTTATCATTGTTGGACATTTGGGTTGGTTCCAAGTCTTTGCTATTGTGAGTAGTGCCGCGATAAACATACGTGTGCATGTGTCTTTATAGCAGCATGATTTATAGTCGTTTGGGTATATACCCAGTAATGGGATGGCTGGGTCAAATGGTATTTCTAGTTCTAGATCCCTGAGGAATCGCCACACTGACTTCCACAATGGTTGAACTAGTTTACAGTTCCACCAACAGTGTAAAAGTGTTCCTATTTCTCCACATCCTCTCCAGCACCTGTTGTTTCCTGACTTTTTAATGATTGCCATTCTAATTGGTCTGAGATGGTATCTCATTGTGGTTTCGATTTGCATTTCCACCAGGCCTGCCCTAAAAGAGCTCCTGAAGGAAGCACCAAACATGGAAAGGAACAACCGGTACCGGCCACTGCAAAATCATGCCAAATTGTAAAGACCACTGAGGCTAGGAAGAAACTGCATCAACTAATGAGCAAAATAACCAGCTAACATCATAATGACAGGATCAAATTCACACATCACAATATTAACTTTAAATGTAAATGGACTAAATGCTCCAATTAAAAGACACAGACTGGCAAACTGGATAAAGAGTCAAGACCCATCAGGGTGCTGTATTCACGAAACCCATCTCACGTGCAGAGCCACACATAGGCTCAAAATAAAAGGATGGAGGAAGATCTACCAAGCAAATGGAAAACAAAAAAAGGCAGGGGTTGCAGTCCTAGTCTTGGATAAAACAGACTTTAAACCAACAAAGATCAAAAGAGACAAAGAAGGCCATTACATAATGGTAAAGGGATCAATTCAACAAGAAGAGCTAACTATCCTAAATATATATGCACCCAATACAGGAGCACCCAGATTCATAAAGCAAGTCCTGAGTGACCTACAAAGAGATTTAGACTCCCACACAATAATAATGGGAGACTTTAACACCCCACTGTCAACATTAGACAGATCAACAGGACAGAAAGTTAACAAGGATATCCAGGAATTGAACTCAGCTCTGCACCAAGCAGACCTAATAGACATCTACAGAACTCTCCACCGCAAATCAACAGAATATACATTTTTTTCAGCACCACACCACACCTATCCCAAAATTGACCACATAGTTGGAAGTAAAGCACTCCTCAGCAAATGTAAAAGAACAGAAATCATAACGAACTGTCTCTCAGACCACAGTGCAATCAAACTAGAACTTAGGATTAAGAAACTCACTCAAAACCGCTCAGCTACATGGAAACTGAACAACCTGCTCTGGAATGACTACTGGGTACATAACGAAATGAAGGCAGAAATAAAGATGTTCTTTGAAACCACCGAGAACAAAGACACAACATACCAGAATCTCTGGGACACATTCAAAGCAGTGTGTAGAGGGAGATTTTTAAGGTTTTGAGTTGAAGATTTGAAATTGTTAAATATGAAGAGATATGGATGGTGCATGATACATACAGTCAATCATTATCTAATCTTTGCAGTACTTACGCTTGTAAGCAGATGCTTCAGATGGTCGTTTAGAGAAGGACCAACAACGACACTTAGCTGAACTAGAGCATTCAATCCTCTTTCAAACACTTCATCATCCGAATGGACCTGTAAGGTTGGTTAGTTGGGGGATGTATGGGCATCAGGGAAGAGAGGAGAAAAGGAAAGAAAAGATAGGTTAGAAAAAAGGGCAAGCAAGTAGAGAAAAGGATAAGATTAAACATCTACAATCAGAAGATAGTCAACGAAACCTAGAATTTTAAAAATAACCTTCAACACAGGACATCTAGAAGCAAAAAACAAATTTTCCATCTGACTGAAGCATTAACTAAAATATATGTAGCATACAGAAAGACTGATTTGAGGTTCATTACTTCCTCTAATTACTTAAAATGTCCCTTTTTACCTTTAGTACATCCTCTAAAGATGTCTTCAAGTATGTAGTTATCTGGCCCTGAGTAACAGTTGCCTAATTCTGCAAATGTGTCAGAATCACAGATAAAGGACTAATTTGCATATAATTTGGAGGGGAAAAGGCATACAATATTCTACATATATTACAGCTTTCTTTTCTATCATGTTTTCAAATATAAAGTACAATGAAATAAATGACATACCAGAGCTGCCTTTAGCACAGGAATCAGTCTAGGTAGCAAAGGAATAGCTTTTTCAGGAGCACCTTTGACCAAAAGTAATTCTCTAAAACCCTCCTTTGACACAAAAGTGTATGGATGCTTAGTCTCTCTCAGACCCTGACAAAAACCAAGAGGAAACATGATTTACTACCCATTTCATTGTGCTAATAACAGAAAAATTGAGTCTTTACTTGCTTAAACAAAAATCAAAAATTTCATTATTGTTTTCCTAATCATGATTATAATTTCAGTAGTTACAATTTCAATTACACTGAGAAACTGTGGGACAAAGGGTCCCTTGGTATCCCAAGGGACTGGTTCCAGGGCCCCCCCTCCAATGGATACCAAAACCCGTGGATACTAAAGTTCTTCATATAAAAGAGCATAGTATGTGCACATACTCCCATATACTTTAAATAATCTCTAGATTACTTATAATGCCTATTACAATGGAAATGCTTCATCAATAATTTTTATATTGCATTATTTGTATTTTTTATTTTTGCATTGTATTTTTTTTTAATAGTTTCGATCTGCAGCTAGTTAAAACCCTAGATGTGGAACCCATGGATGGGAAGGGCCAACTGTACATGAGACAGGAGTAATCTCTACCCACAGAAGGGAAGGAAGGGAGAAGAAAAAGAAAAAAATAAGAAAAAGGAAAAGAAAAGAAATGGAAAACAGGGGAGGCAAGAAAAAATGTAAGAAGAAAGAGAAAAAATAGGAAGGAAGGAAAAAGCAGGAAATGGAAGGAGGAAAAGGAAAGCTAAATGAAACTACAGACAAAAAGAAGGGAAACTCGCTAGGATAATAAAAAGATTTTGTTATGTACACTCACTTTCTGAAAGCAGAGCAAATTAGTCTATGTTTATAACCACTCCTTTATGAATGCATGGCTATAAGATCCCCTACATTTAGTGATTTTATGAGTTAATAAGTTTCTAAAATAAATTTCCCTCATATTTAAGTATTTTATATTAACGTATTTAGAAAGCAAGTATCATACTATATGCATTTTAAAGGCATGTTAAGATTTTAAATGTCATTTGTAATACTGAAATGCAGTATGAAAATATTTTAAAAAACTGTAGATCATATCTCACTATGCCTTTCACCCTAAATGCATTAGAAACAATTAGCTAGTACTCTTTTATGATTTAACCACAGTGAGTCAAAAGGGCCATCTGACTTTTTTTGAAATGTTAAAGCAAAACAAAATCAACAGTAAACTCCTTCAGTTTGACTAATTATCTATGAAGAAATATAATCAGCTGCAAAATCATGCTTAGAAAAACCAGTTTTCAAATAATTTGTCCTTCAGACCTAAATATCTGCTTCCAAATAGTAATCAAACATTTCCTTTCCTTGAAGCTGTCATGCTTTTGAAAACCATCCTGCCAAGCACATGGGCGTCATTTTGGATCAAATAGCAGTGTCCCGTATCCTGTTCATTTTTGAGATAAAAACTCTCAGACTAAAAGCTGAAGTGGATTTCAGCAGTGGTTCTTCTGTCACTACTTATCTGTTAGTAAATGAGGCCAGGAGAAAGATAAAAATCTACTCAATACAGAAAGAAAAGCATTGACATTTGGACGACAGGTATATAAAAGGCTGACTTTAAGCAGAAGTTAGAGTCCCTTTAAGGATATCCCAAATTAAAGCACTCCCTGTACAATATGATTAGCTTCACTACACTTTCAAAGCTATCACCAGTTTTGATTAGTTTAAAAAAAAAAAAAAAACACGGTTTGCTACCTGGTATAAAAGGCTTAAGGTTTAAAAAATAAGGAAACATAACTAATTGTGTGTGTGTGTGTGTGTGTGCGTGTGTGTGTTTGAGATAGCATCTCACTCTACTGTGCCTGGCTAATGTGATTTTTTTTTTTCTTTTTTGTAGAGACAGGGTCTCCCTATGTAGGTCAAGCTGGTCTCAAACTCCTGGGCTCAAGTGATCCTCCTGCCTTGGCCTCCTAAAGTGCTGGGATTACAAGCATGAGCCACAGCACCCAGCCTAACCTTTAATGCCAACCTCAAAACTGAATTTCAAAATAGGCTACCTATAAAAATACACTGCTTGTAATACTCAGCAATAAATTAAGAAAAACAAAAACTTATGGCTTTTGCTAGTAACTGGTTAGTTTACTCTTAAGAGAGTAAACATATTTGGAGGATTAAACGAGGAACTAGAGATTTTGATGTTTCATTTTAATTAAGGAATCTCAATTGGCAAAATTACATTTTTCAGTTCTGCTCCCACTTGGTCCTCCCCACTGGTTTTATAGGAAAGGCAAATGATATTAACCTAAAAAGGCACTGCCATGTTTATAGAGTAAGTTACACAGTAGTAACTAATCTAAGTAAAACTATCAGTGAAAGAACTCAGCTGTTTTATTACTAATATCACCCAAACTCTAATCATTTGTTTCTTACTAATGACAACAAAACGATCCTTAACTTTTAAAAAGTCAAGTAATTAAAAGTTTAAATACAAGACAACTGGTTAATTCATTTCTCTACTTCTAACTCTAAGAATAAAATTCATAGAAGATAGCAATGATTCACTTGAAGCTAAGACTCCACCAACATTTTTCCTGACACAAATGTTAAATTATATAAAGGAAGCTATCAAAAGTTTTTTTTTAAATAGTCTATAAAACCACCTCCATGATATTGTACTGGAAATGTACAAGCAAAGAGCTGGAGTATTCTCCAAAAGAACATTTAGGTAGGTAGTATCAACTCCCTAAGAAACACATCATGTCAACACGATTGGTTGTATATAGAACCACTTACCACTATCTGACAGTTTTCAGTTTAATCCCTGATGTTTTCCTGATTTCACTAGTACCAAAAAATCTCTCCTCATTATGAGTCCACATATTTTTTTTGAAGTAAGTACAAATATTTCATCTAGTTATCTACAAATCCCTATGCAGACTAATTCCATGTTTATAAAGCTGATTAATCAATTTCAAATAACTATATAAGAATCATAATTCATTCCTAAGGGTGTGTGGTGTTTCAATGCCTATTGTGTGCTTCGTTTTTCAAAGGCATAGAATGAAATTTACTGATGAGCTACAAAGTAGCATTTAATGCAATTTTTAATGTTTATTTTCTGATAAATATTCAAGAGATGGCATATTTACCTCAGCTAAAGTAATAAGAAGTGGATCAAATGAAAGACTTTCAGGAGGACATTCCCACTGTAATCTGTGTTTTACTGAACCATGTACCAATCTAAAATATAAAAGTTAGTGAATGCAACAAGAAAAATATAATTCTATATTAAGCAGGGATAATCTAACATACAGTATAACCATATCAGATTTATTTTGTAACATGTAGGAATACCATAACTTTATAAGATAGTACAAGGACATTTTACAAAACAATGTCAATAATCCTACACATTCCTAGTCTTACAGCAAAAGTGACCCACATGTGTTAAGGTTACAGTTTTGGTGCTTAAGCATGTTGCTATCTGTGAATCTTAACACAGATATGCCAGGTGATATCTTTCAGTGATATGACACAATAGGTAATCTACAGAAATGAAAAAATGCAAACAAAACGTAGTAATTATTAAAAATGTTTCACAAGGAACATTGTTTTTCAGATACAGATCATGTAACCCTAACACTAATAATCTGAAGGCTAAACCAAGTTTCATCTCTGTTAAAGAGAAGAAAACTGAGGCCAGGAAGGTAAAATGGCCCATTTAGGGTTACAAAGTGGTGGCCCCTGAATTAGGATTTATGCTTCTTTTAACTGCTTTTTTTTGAGACGGAGTTTCACTCTTGTTGCCCAGGCTCAAGTGTAATGGCACGATCTTGGCTCACCGCAACCTCCGCCTCCCAGGTTCAAGCAATTCTCCTGCCTAAGCCTCCCGAGTAGCTGGGATTACAGGCATGCACCGCCACACCCGGCTAATTTTGTATTTTTTTTTTTTTTTTTTTAAGTAGAGATGGGGTTCCTCCACGTTGGTCAGGCTGGTCTCGAACTCCTGACCTCAGGTGATCCACCCGCCTTGGCCTTCCAAAGTGCTGGGATTACAGCCTTTACTGAGGAATAACTAACACGCAATAAACTGCATGTATTTACAGTATACAATTTGGTATGTTTTTATGTACGAATACACTCAAGGAACTATCATCACAATCATGACAGTTAACTTAATCCATCAACCTAAATGCTTCTTTGAACTCCTTTGTAATGTTGTCAACTTCTTGACTCCTTTGGGCTTATTTTCATAAGAGTAAGACGTCTCTCTAATATTGTTTTTACATTTTTGCAACAATAAGTTTTTGAGGGGTGGGGAGTAGAGAATTAAGAACCTTTAAATAGGGTTTCAATTCAGAATGTAAATATGAAATAACAATAAACTGAAGAGTATTTCTTGAGCTTATTTTTCACTCCAAATCCAAAAATACCATTAAAAACTAGATTTCTTGAATTTTGGAACAAAAATAAATAAATGTTGTGATTATTTCCATAATCAAAATAAAATTTTCTATCATCTAGAACAGGCTAAAACTGGATGTACTCTGAAGAAATAAATGCTTTATAGAAATAAATTGTAAAATGATACATTATCTGTAGTTTTTTTTTAAAGTTCTGACATCTGTCTAGAAAGGTGGCAAGAATTATATCCAAAATGAAGCAAAAACAGCCATATGTATTTATTATGAAATATAAACAATTTCATTAAATTGACAACTTTCATTTTACCAACAAGATAGGATTTTTTAATTTGCAACTTGCCCAAGCCTGCAAATGCTTAAATTGATTATTTTAGAAAAAGGGTTCAAGTAAAGTTCTTAAACTGATGGTTTATCATAGATCCCAATAACTGTATTTTGGAACTAGAATGGTTTTCTTCAACAACATCCAGGGATCTATACCAGTCCAAAAGAAAGTGTGAATAAAGTCATCTTTATTTCAACCTCACTAGTAAATAAAACTTACAATACATTTAAACTAAATATTGTATTCATTTTACTCAATGATTTTGAATAATTTGGTCAGTTATAAATCATATTGATTTTACCTGCAAGGAATACCTCCTTTAGAGTAAATAGCTGCAAATGCAGAAGGCGCTCGTGACTGTTCACCAAACTAAAATAAAAAATGAAAATATTACTATCACCTGTACTTCTGAGGTCAGAAGCACACAGCCATTTTGCTTTTCAAACCGCCAAGCTGGTATCGAAGCGCACCGTTTCTACTCAGCAACACAATTGAGAAAAACTGTCAATCCTCTCTCTACTAGAATATCACGACCACACTTGGTACATCTCTTTTTTCCCCTAACGATTCAGGATGCTTGAACGCGGCTGAAACCACATATGGAATGATAGTTCTTTCTACCTTCTTCCCCACTGTGACCTTTCAAGGTGAGGACTCTATGGAGAAGGGGTGTTAAGTACAGAAAAAGTATATTTGTTTTTTGCCACCTGCACATCTCCTACTTTGTGCTTCAGCCAAATACAGATGGCGTAGGTAGTCAAATTTCTCCAAACTGGCTTTAGGCTTCTATAAAAAACAAAGGATTGCGCTGGGCAGGAGGGAGAGAATTGAAGATGGGGAAGATTCTCACAAATATATGCCTGGATGTATTTTCTTAGATATATAACTTCATAACCTTTCAGTTTTGCTATATATGAATAGCTTGATTTTATACCTACTCTCAAAGATGATTTAAGGGATGGTCAACCACAACAGTTAAAGAATTACAGCATAAATAATTTCAATATAATTGATAAGAGACTTAAAGAGGATTTAGGAACAAAAAGTAAATATTTTATCACATGGTACTTTTAATATATAATCAAATGAAAAATAGTTGTCTAAATTACAAAATATAAATTGACCTGTTTTAAAGATATAACTAGATAATTTTTTTTAAGTCACACACAGTGGTAGTTTTAAAATGTGCTTAAAAAGTTTAGAATCAGCCCTTTTTTCCTCTGGAAAAGCATGAGTTTTGAGTAAAAGCACATAGGAGAAAATTCGTTCAAATTCAATTACAATAGAAGATTCATATCTGGCCAGGCGCAGTGGCTCAAGCCTGTAATCCCAGCACTTTGGGAGGCTGAGGCGGGTGGATCACGAGGTCAGGAGATCAAGACCATCCTGGCTAACATGGTGAAACCCCATCTCTACTAAAAATACAAAAAACTAGCCAGGATGGTGGCGGGTGCCTGTAGTCCCAGCAACTCGGGAGGGCTGAGGCAGGAGAATGGCTTGAACCCGGGAGGCGGAGTTTGCAGTGAACCAAGATTGTGCCACTGCACTCCAGCCTGGCGACGGAGCGAGATTCCGTCTCAAAAAAAAAAAGATTCATTCCCAAAATTCAATCCATGTTATGTGTAACAATTCACAAGAGGAATGTTTCACTCATCTAGTTATAATTTCTGCTATAAAAGAAATACAAGTTTTAAAAATTATTTTCAAGTAACAAGCATATCCGATAAGAAAGTTGTTTGAAAAAGTGCTACACATATTGGAGAAAAAATTAAGACAAATTAGTACTATACTATCAACATATTTTACTTCTACCATCTACAAGCAAATGATCTTTCTTTTTGGCCCTTACAGGTCATGAAAATAATCCCTAAAATTTCAATATACCCACAAAGACTAAATTTCTGATTGAAATGCTAAACAATTCCTTTCTTTGCCTTTCAATTTTATTCTAGAGATAATCATGGTTTCATCTTCCATGTTCCACAAAATCAGAATTTTTTTATGAATAGATTACTTTTATCGATTTTAACCAAATTTTACCAAGTCTAAAGTGAAAAATGTTATCCCATTCAATTTTTAACAATTTCAGACCATATTTCAACTCTGCATTAATGTTATATACCATACTACACTGAATTAGCATTTCAAAAAAATTTTTAACTCAAATATTTAAAATATTAATGTGCATAAATCACAATAGTGAATTCACAAAAAATGAACACATCTGTTTATCAACAGAGTTGAAAAATCTGAAAGTTTCCAGCACACTAGATGCCTCCACTGCCTCTCCCAAATCCCTGCCCACCTTTCGCCCCAAAGGTGAACATTATTCTGACTTCCAACTCATTTGTTTTATATTGCTAGCTTTTACACATGCTTTTCTCGGGTCAAATTATTTAACTATTTCCCAAAACTTTCCTCGATTTTTACTAAAACTTAGGACTAAGGTCACTAAATATTATTAATTCAAAAAGTACTTCTTTAAGGAGAGGAAGAAAATTGAAGCGTCACCGTAAACTCCCTCAACTAAACATAAGCAAAGGAAGTGAGAGCAACAAGATTATTAGGGCCTTCTTCAGGTATTCAATTTCCTTGACACTGTGGATTACAGAAAAAAGCAAAGGAACATAGCCGCTCAAACTATTTGTCACTTTGCTTTTATCCAGTCGGACACTCCTTCTGTCTTGGAGAGCTCACTATACCTTTGCTTCCTTAAGTAACTGCCATACCCCTACCTACCACCACAGTCAGTCAGGAGCTTCAGCCACTCTCACAATCCCCTTCGAAGGCTGAAATCACTAACATCTCACCCTACCAAAGTTGTGCATGGGGCAAATAACACCTGGTGTTGTTGCACAGGTGTGTTCACTTCTGAATATTTTTACTGCATAAATCCCATGTTTATTAAATCTCATTAAATTGTTAGGAGAGGGCAAAGGAGGTTAGTACTACAACTAGGATTTCTGGTGGAACTAATTTACAGAACACAGAGGAAAGGTCAGAGACCTTTATGCAACTATAGAAGCACGAAAAGCATTCTGTGGCAACTGAATACAGTTTATTCGTTGATATGGGGAAGTAAAACAACACTGCAAATAAAATCTAAAGCTAAAGTGCAATTTTCTATGCACTACAATGCGATATCCCAAACAGGTTAACTTCTATGTCTCCTTACCCCCATACTCACTCCCACATGTGACTGATTATCTCAGTTCTTCATCATAATAACCACATGCCCTTCTCTCATTATTAGCTCAAAACTAGCAAAGGGACAAAACTAAAGACAGCATCCAGCACTGTTCAATACTGTGCGAAATGCCTTTAAAAAATCTACTGAGTTAGGAATAGTTTTGGACCTACCGGATTAATTGTTTTAGGGTTCAGTTTATCACTTGGTCTAGGATGAAGTTTTCTTGCAGACTCTGGAGAACTGGTTGACAATGAGGATTTGCTTCCCTGAACTGCATTCCTGTGTTTTATCTGTGTGCTTGATGATGTCCTTTGATCATAGTTACCTGGAAAAAACAGAACATCAATAGAAACCAGGTGCAAGCAATAAAGTTCACCCTGCATCCATCTGTAGCACAGAAAGTGCCATTAACAAACTTGACCTCTTCACTTAAAAACCAAAGCTCTGTACCTGTTGCTCTGTTTTTCAACTGTGTACCTCCAGAGCCCTCTGATTTCTGCATTGCTTCCCTTTCACTCCTGCAGTTTAAAAAAAAAAAAAAAGTTGATTTCAAAATTTGTTTGGAGGGCATTTGTTATCAATAAAAAGACAAAACCAGAACAGAGTATACAATACAGTAAAAGACACACAAAAAAGTTGACATGGAGCAAAATACTGGAAAAGACTAATGAGAAAACATGAAATTATGTCAACTTCAATAGTATCAATAACAGCAAAATAATCATCTCCAAGAAATGATGTACAAAAGTCAACTTTTTTTCCATTCAAATTGTCAAAATAAACTGTTAGAAACTCACTTCCAATCCTCTGACCACATTAGAAAACACAGACTAGATTTCTGAAAGGAGTGGTTGGTACATTCCCTATCATCTTCTCCATCTTCTCTGGCCTCTGTATTTCCAAAGCTCCAAATGTTAACATGTGCACATCAAGCTCTACTTTTCCAGTGACATAATGAACTCTCCTACCCAATGTATCACAAGCTCCTTAAACTGAATGTAACTAAAACCGAGGTTGTCACACTGAAGTTATTATGAACCCCTTGTTAACCCAGGGTACCACCAGTTTTCTGGTCCTCAGACTGAAAAACTTAGAATCACCATTGTCTCCTTTTCCTTCATTTCCTACACTCAATGCTACACGTGATGAGGAAGAAAGAGCTTTGGGCTCAAATATGGGTCTGCATCTCAGTTCTACCAATTATGAAATTTATCAATTTAGGCAGATTATTTAACCTCCCTAAACCTCGACTTCCTGACCTGTTTAGAGGGAAATAAAAGCCTGTCAAGGTTTTCTGGAGGAGCAAATGAAATTATCTCTCAAGTTACTCACCCAGGGAATATTGGTTCACTTTTCCCTTACACAGTTCCTTTTTTTCTGCTAATGGAGGACTCTAGTTCATACCCCAAGGTTTCCAGCTAATCCAATCAATTTCTACAATTCTATCTCTAGCAAGAAATACACACACACACACACACACTCATATACCCACGTGCCTACTGGTATTTTTAGGCCAAGCTTCATTCCCAACTTCCATGAAGCCTTTCCTCATCTTGGTTTCTCAAATGTGTATTTCTATGGCATTGATTTCTATCCTGTGTCCTTATTTCTACTTGATTACTCTGTTCCCTCACTTCCACGACAATCTAGTTATTCTATTAGCACACGTCTCATTTATTGCCTTTAATAATGACTGCCTCTCAAGTATAGTGTAAGATCTTCCCTTAGGACAACACAGGTAAAGTCCTCTTCCACCTCCAAATGACACCTTTTCAAATATTTGACGGCATTAACTCTTAACTCCTTCATTTTTTCTTCTTCAGGATAAACACTGATACTTTTTAAAATGATTCCTCACATGAAATGCTTTTAATCCACTTAAGTTAGAAATCCTCAAAAGGAGGACAAAGCTCCATGTTATAAAATTTAGCCAGATATCTCAAACATGATGTACCAGCTTAAAGTCTGATACCATGTAAAGATAAACTAAATGTAAGCTTGCTTCTGCACACTGAATAATTTCAATTTCCTTGATTTAATACACTGATCTCATTTATCTCATCCCACTACCAGCAGATGACTTACTTCCCAGTATCACATTTCACCTCCATTCCCAGGGAATTTTCTAGTACTACGGTAATTAAAATCGCATTAAAGTTGTCAGATAATAGTCTAAAATAAGCTGAGAGAAGCTTTAAATATGTTAACCTACTATTGTACTTCTGTGGTCATTCAACAAGTATTTAATATTGTGCCTGACTTCTGTTTTGAGAAGCTCCTGGAGGGGGAACAATACAAGTTTCTATTGAAAAAAAAAAATGCATCAGTTTCCTCAACTCTATAATTGGGCATAATTACAGGAACTACTTTAAGTGTTGATGAAGACTAGTAAGAATATATGTAAAACAACATTTCTATAATGGGAGGCATACAGTAAGGGCCACATGAGTCTTAGCTATTATTATAATTTTCTTTACAATGGTACAAAGTGTTCTTTAGTATTATTACTATTACTAATAGTGAGACCACATGTTTTCTCGTTTTTAAAAAATCTGGTTTAACATCTTGGGCTACATCAATTTGAAGACCAGCTGAAGTCCAATTTCTCTTGATCATCAATTGTTAACAGCTGCAACAGATAAAAGCGATGCACAGCAAAGACGCGTACCCACAAACATAACAATGGCATAGGCAGCCATATCAAATTATGATGCACATTTTTCAATACTACCTACCAATTCAGTGGAAGTTTTGGATAGAATTTTATGGCTAAATTTCTATCTTCCTTCACGTCAAAAAATTGTTCCTGTAACAAACTAATGGGGAGGTGTTGCATTATATTTTGAATGAGTTCAAAAAGTCACCAAAACTCATTTGAAAAAGTTTTAAACATGGTAGAAAATCGAGCTTCTACAGTTTATGAGTATACAGGACAACTTTTATGTACAATATATAATTTTCAGCATTAAACATACAGTAATGCAAACACGTCTACATCCCCTTTCAAAATCCTGTATTAGAGAATTTCTTTCCAAAACAATTGCTTTTTCACTTAAAATTTTTATCCTTTACCTTAAGGACAAATTACAGTTGGCTCTCCGTATATGCGGGTTCCACATCTATAGATTTGACCCAACCACGGATACGGAGAGCAGACTGGAGGACTTTGGCATGGGTGGATTTGGGTATCTGAAAGAGACCGGGGGGAGGGAGGGAGTCCTGGAGCCAATTCTCCACGGACACCAAGGGACGACGGGAAATGTAGTGAATTTTTTTAAATAATATCCACCTGGAAGCATGCCACTGACACGCCTGAAGCATGAGTTGTTTGTGAAAGAAAGCTTTAAAAATCTTATCCTTGGTAACCCTTTCAAGTGGTTTTTCATTTAATTACATGTAGAGGATGGTGTAAAGGGGCAGTGATGGGGAGAAGCGAACCTGTAAGAACTATTTTGTGTTACAAATATTATCAAGGTCACCGCTCATTCTTTTACAAAACAAGATAAACATTCCAATCATAGATATTAGAATCCATAAATCCACTTAACTTGGAACACCTAAACTATGTCACAATATCAGAAAGCAAACAAACCACCCTATGAAGCCCACACATTCCCCTTAAAGCTTCCTCGGTTGCTACAGGTCATCTATCTACAAGGGACTGCCGGTATCTGTGTCAATGGTAGGAAAGTGTACTTTCTATCATTGTTTGGGCAGCTGATATAGCCTATTTCTTTCCCTGTATGTACTTTCTCCCGTACTCAGCTTTAAGACCACTGAACTAAAAAAATTCTGTCAGCAGAGCCCTGCTTTCTAATCCAGGTCTAGAAAGTTCCAAACGTGTAAGTAAGAGCCCCACTAAAGAAACCATGTTCCATTTGTAAAGCTCTGTCAAATTCTAAAAGACCCAGAGCCCAATAGTCACTTATCCCAGTCCCTTTTTTACCATAAAGTAAATTCAAAAGGCCAGTATTAGGGTCGCAGAATCTACTTAGGGGTCTTAGAATCTATTTTCCACCTTCCCAGCCACCCCTCCTACACTCACTTCTAGATACTTAAAGACCAGTCCAGGGCCAGGATGCTATCAAAGTCAGCAAAAGAGGAAGACACAGAAAAAAATAAAGAAAAAACAGATTTTTTAAAGGGGCCGAGGGAGGAGTTTACCAGTTTCAATTAAGGTTAACGAAGGCTACTCTCGACTGACCCTCTACCCCAGGAAAGGAGGGGTACACTCCAAGCGCTCACGATCTCAAGGGTCCTTACCAACGGGGTCCAGAGGCCCTAGCAACAGATCAGGAAGCAAGCCGGCTTGGCAGAGAGCGCGGACAGGACACCCGTACCCGCGATTCACGGCTCCGGGGACCCGTTCCTACCGCGCCTCTCTCCCGCCGCGATCCGCACACCAGCTGCCCTCCACCGGGGGGTGGCTTATGCCCGGCACTCGGTCGGCCAACAACCGCTGCTACCGCCACCGAGCGCCGGCGTTTGGGGAAATGAGGCTCCGCGCGGCCCGCCCCTGAACCTGGTCGCGCCGCGCAATGACGTCAGACGCACGCTGCGACGTCTAAACCAATGGTAAGAGGTCGCGGAGGCGCCCCGGAAGAGGGTTGCCCAGGCAACCAGGCGCCAGGAGTTCAGGGGGCAGCTCACGAACTGCAGGCGCTGTCTCTGGCGACAAAGGGGCACCTGGTGGAGGATGTTTTTCGAATAAGAGGTCCGGAGAGCAGAGGGACGATGACGGGTTCCCAGTCGCCTGCGCCCTAGCCTGTCTTCAGTCCATGCGCTTCACTCCTAAACGCTTTTCTCGCACACTTAATACTCATTGTTCCTCAACTATCTTACCCTCAATACTCGGAGAACTGAAGACTGTGAACTCCTCCCCCCGAGTCTTCAGGGGTGAGAGCCGAAGGCATCTGCATGCCCAGCTGTGGGATTTTCTTGTAGTTTCCTGTTCTATCTGGCTAACTCATAAGCCTAGCTGTGGAAATTCGTTTCCTGTCGTATTTTATGAATCTCATATGCTATTGCATTCTTCACAGTATATCCGCATTTAAATAGTAAAAAGCACGATTTTGTGCTCTACATTATTTTTAATAGTAAAAATATTTAATAGTGAAAAGCACGATTTTATGCTCCACATCATAACAAAACTGATGCTGCAGGAAAATGCATATTCCCTTGTATTGCATTCCACCAGCAACAATTTGGGTTGTCATAGTTAAGTCCAAGCCCTTTGGACCTGTCCACTGCACTCCTCTTTAGCATCCTCTACTGTTGCCAACCCAAAGCCCTAACTTTTTGCTTAGGTAACACTAAATTGGCATTGTCTGAGCACTCGAGGCTGTGTAATCCTTCTGTGCTCCTGTAGCTCCATCCTTGCTACTTGACCAGCACCCCAGAAGCATCTTCATTAGATTGTGAGTTTCCTCAGGATAAGGATTTTAACTTTGCCCTTTTTATTTCTCCAGCTTCAAGCATAATGCAGTGGGTATTCAACTAATGTCTTCTGAATGAATAAAATGAATGAATAAATTCTGTCTATGTCTAATTTCTCTAATGTTCTGTGAACCTTGCATACAAATCTAAGTTTTAAAATTTATTATAATGTATTTACCTATCTTTCTCACTAGACTGAACTTGTCTTTATTGCTTTTCTATCCCCAATGCCTAGCGCAATGCATGCTTAACTAACGTTTTTAAAAAGAAAAAGAAATTTTTTTAAAAAAATCTTATATCCTGTATCTTCAGCTACTTTTACTTTATAATGTCTCATCTCCAGCTTCCTCAAGACTTATTATATTTTCCTTACTCCTAGCATCTCCAGTGTCAGACTCAGTAGAGCTCCTAGTTCGTGACCTTTTAACCCCTCCTCCCTGGACTGTTAAGAATGATTTGTATTCAGTATCGCAGAGGAATGACAAGCATATATGTTCTGGAGTTAAGCTATCTAAAACTCACCTCCACCCCTTATCAGCTATGAGTCCTTGTGGATGACAACTCCTACAAGCCTCAATTTCCTCTTCATTATTGGCTTATTGCGAGACTTAAATTTAAGAGGACAATTGAATACCTGACACATAGGAAGTACTCAATAAGTATTAGCTAGTGCAATTATTCAGGTGAAAGCAAATTAAGACTAACGACATCGTAAGTGGCAAAAGTCTCATGCTATGTGTTGATGTATGAACCATGGACGATGATACGGATTTTTCAGATCTTTATAATAACGACAATTAGTATAAGCTTCTAATCACAATTAAAACAGCCTCTTCTAAACTTTCTGTCATCATTTTAGAAAATGAACAGAAAACATGCTCCTTGGCATTGCAACTCTATCAGGATATTATGCAATAAGTGCTGGGTGCTTTCTTGAATACACTAGTTTGACAAGCCTGTGAGGCACCCAGGGGGAGCTAACTAGCATGCTGTTGGATCTGCTCATCTAGAGGGCAGAAAAAAGAACTGGGCATAGCTATAGATTTTTGAGCCATCAGCATATGTAGACGCTGAGTTGGGCGATAGGAGTAATACCTTCTAAGGAAAGCTCACAATATGTGAGAAACAGAGCACTGATTGTGGACTTTTGTCTTCTACTTAGGTTTTAAGGTTTAATTTTCTATTTAAGAGAGAATGGGATGAGGGAAAAAAGGTGACCTATTTGCCTAGCAATATAGTAAATGATTCTGAAAAGACAGAATATGCCATATATTTTCTGTTTGCTCTCATATAGGTACACTCTTCCCTTTGTCCTGTTATTTGCTCTGGGATGCTGATCAGCATAAACTATATCACCCAGGCTCCAGTGCCCTCTGGTTTCTGACTGGGTTTGGCTACTGAAGAACACTAATAGGAGACTAGAGAATTAGAGAAGAGTGAAGTCAGAGTATTCATTCTCCTGTTCCTATCCTTAGGGGTTTCCCTAAAGCTGGTCATACCCATAAGTGAAGATCACATCTTTCTGCTGTAGTCTGATTGTTTCTGTTCCTCCAAAATTCGTAGATTGAAATTTTAACTCCCAAGGTGATGGTATTTGGAAGTGGGGCTTTTGGGTGGTGATGAAGTCATAGGGTTGGAACACTCGTGAATGGAATTAGTGCCCTAATAATAGAGGCCTGAGAGAGAACACTCACTCCTTCCACTATGTGAGGACACAGTGAAACAATTTCATCTATGAACCAGAAAGTAGTCCCTTACCAGACACTGAATCTGTTGATACTTCGATGTGGACTTTCCAGCCTCCAGAACCATGAGAAATCAATTTCTGTTGTTTATAAGCTACCCAATGTACGGTATTTCACTACAGCAGCCCAAATAGACTAAAAAACTTTCTAAATGGCAAACTTCAGTTCTAGGCACAAAATCTCAGAGGCTACTACCTCTAGGTTACTGCACTGTCTGTGTGGTACCCTGTACCTTTATAAATAAAATTTCTTCAAATTGTCCTATTTTTGTTACTCCATATTATATAACATTATGAGTTAGGTAATAAATCTAACCAAAGTAAACCACTCAGGACGATTTTTTTTCTCATTGTGCTGGTTCTCATTGACTTGTGAAAAAAGTATTCATTATTTATTTATTTACATTTAAGTCACCAAGCATTTTTAGGAAAATATTGTCTTAATTCTTGTAAAGAAAATCTCTGCCTTTTTGTACAAATTACAGACAAAGCAATCATTCCCAATGATTATTCCCAAGTCCTATCATTGAGAAATGTGATACAAGAAATTTGTACAATTTGACAAAGCACACTTTGTCAGGAAATGTTAGACATCATCATTATAAAGTCATTGAGTGTCCGCTTGCACATGGAACAAATTAAGCAGTGATGATGGCTCCTCAGGTGAAAGCAAATGAAGTCAACATGAGTGAGCATATAAGGTAGCATTGTCCAATAGAAAAGTGATGCAAGTCACATAATACAATTTTAAATTGCCTAGTAGCCATATTTTTTAAAGGTGGAAAGAATCATGTGAAAGTAATTTTAGTGGTATATTTTTATTAACCCAATATGTCCAAAATATTATCACTTCAACTTGCAATAAATATAAACACTATTAATGTGATATTTTACATTATTGTTATTTGTGCTAAGTCTTCAAAAGTTTGTGTGTATTTTACATGTATAGCACATTTAAATCCATACTAGCCACATTTCAAATATTCAATAACCGCAGATGGCTAGTGGCTACTGTATTGGACAGTACAGAAAGCTATGGCCACTGACAGTTGGGCAAACATAGAATGAAGTCAATAAATGTGTCAAATAGCTAGAGAGTACATACTGTTTGTACAACAAACTATTAGATGTTTGAGAGTCAATCCAAATGTAAAGGACATGAATTGGGTATGAACCTCAGACTACAGAGTCAGTGCAATTAACAACTTCCTTTATGGTTCATAGTAGTATTCAATTTCTTTTACAAATGTCTTTACCCTTTCTCTCCTTGGAATTGTGTTGAGAGGGTGAGGCTTGGAGGAGTGTGGCATCTGGTCCTCTGTTGTCATCTGCTAGGATATACATACTTTGGTCTTTCTGGTCCTCAGTCATTTATCCTTCATTCTTGTAGATTGCTCATGTGTTTTTCATTCCAGGTTCTCATTGAGAGCTAATTCCAATCTCCTCTTAA
Source organism: Gorilla gorilla gorilla (assembly GCF_029281585.2). NCBI lineage: Eukaryota > Metazoa > Chordata > Mammalia > Primates > Hominidae > Gorilla > Gorilla gorilla. Next base: position 28,888,975 of record NC_073227.2, on the reverse strand, counting down.
CTATCCGGGAGGTAGTCTATTCTTCCAATCTGAAGCCTAAGAAATTCAGCTGTTGGTTTCTACTTTGTAGAAACCATGGGAACCTGTGAGGTTGCCGTAGAGTCTTTTGTCTAGACACACTACAAGGCCATTTCTTCTCATCCTATACCCTAGGTTCAGGGGTATCTAGGGGCTTATTAGCTCTGGGGTATTGCCCTGGGGGGAGGATGGAGGATGGGAAGGACAGAGCATACTGTCTCTTTGCTCTCAGATCTAGACCTTGACTCTGACTGATGACATATTCTTCTAGCTCTTCCAAATAATGGCTGGCCTTGACCTTAACTTTTGAAAGTCCAAAGTCAAGAATTCAACTCTTAGCATGAGAACTTTTATGATGACAACTCCTCCCTGAGGCAGTAAGCATAAAATAGTTCAGCTACACTCTGCACGGAAAAAATGTCGTGGGGTAGCAGGAAATGTTGTTTTTACAGAAATATTTTATGACATTAGTTTATGATCTATTTTAGAATATTTTAAAGAATTGATGCCAACTTTATTGAGGTATAATTGATAAATAAAAAATTGTAAATATTTAAGGTGTATGGCCAGGTGCGGTGGCTCACGCCTGTAATCTCAGCACTTTGGGAGGCTGAAGTGGGCGGATCACAAGGTCGGGAGATCGAGACCATCCTGGCCAACATGGTGAAACCCCGTCTCTACTAAAAATACAAAAATTAGCTGGGTGTGGTGGTGCGTACCTGTAATCCCAGCTACTTGGGAGGCTGAGGCATGAGAATCACTTGAACTCAGGAGGTGGAGGTTGCAGTGAGCTGACATCGCACTGCTGCACTCCAGCCTGGTGACAGAGAGATACTCCATCTCAAAAAAAAAAAAAAAAAAATCAAGGTGTACAACATGATGTTTTGATATACATACATTGTAAAGTGATGACTGCAATTAGTTGAATTACTATATCCACATATATATTCACTATGTGGATATATTAATGGTAACTATATGAGGTTACCATTTTGTGAATATATGTTAATTATATAATATATATTATTATATGTAATATATAATTAATTATTTATATATATCCACAAGATGGTAACCTCACATAGATACCATTTATTGGTAACCTCACATAGTTACCATTTTGTGTGTATAATGAGAACATTTAAGACCTACTCTTTTACCAAATTTCAAGCGTACAATGCAGCATTGTCAACTAGAGTACTATGCTGTATAATATATCTCCAGGACTTATCCCTCCAGCCTAAATGAAACTTTGTAACCTTTAACCCAGATCTCTTTATTTTCCTCATCCCCCAATTATAGATTTTTTAAAAATTCTGAGGTGTTAGTCAGAATAAGATACTGTTTAATAAGTATTTTATTCCACTTAGCTCAGTATAACCAATTAAATTGACAGTTAGAGGTAGATAAGAAAGACATGGCATTTCTCCTATGTCCATTAAAAAGCAAAACATCAACCACTGTTCAATCAGTTCCTTAAATGTTAAGTAATTAATTTCTGTTCTGCTGATCTCAGGCTACTGAGTCTTCTATCACTAAGTCATTTGCCAAAGGGCCAAAAAATAAAATAAAAATGAAAGCCTTGATTTGACAAGTCTCCACGGTAATGTCAAGTTATAGTGAAAAACCTGTTCAAGTTTCCTTCTCTGTAAATTGATAGTTAAGAGTACCTGGTACAGTCCTTTGCTGAGGAAAATGGTTTGGTTGTTCTGAAGATTCTCTTTCTAGAAGGCTTAAATTTCTGAACTGTAGCTTGCAGGGAGACCTCTGCATCACTGCTACTCACAATTTTCTTCTCGGGTCAGCATTGTGATCACCACCTGGGAGTTTGTAAGAAAGGCAGAATCTCAGGTCTCACCCCAGGTCCACTGAATCCAAATTTGCATTCTACCAAGATTCACCAGAGAAGGAAATGTGCTTTACAGTTTAAGAAGTGCTGATTTAAATGTGTGAGGGAGAATTTGTGATGATAGTGAATGATTACTGTTAAATTATTATAGAAACCATAATATCAGAATGAAGGGGAATGTCATCTATTAAGGCATACCATAATAATTTGAGAGAGATTAAGTCAAAGATTGCACTGAGAGTAAGAACATATTGTGAGCATGAATTCTGTTTATGGATTGAATTGTGCCACCCCCAAGGTGATATGAAGTCCTAACCCCATGTACTTCAGAGTGTGTTGTTAAATTGGAAATAGGGTCATCATTGATGTAATTAGTTAAGCTAAGATGAGGTAATATTGGAGTAGGATGGGATCCCTATTCAATATAACTTGTGTCTTCATAAAAACGGAAAATGTGGACACATTTAGGCACACAGTGGGGAGGTCGTGTGCAGCTAACACCATGTGAGATCAGTTGATACAGCAGAAGCCAAGGAACACCAAATATTGCCAACAAGCCACCAGACACTAAGAGAGTGACATGGAACAGATTTCTCATCCTCAAAAGGAACCAAGCCTGCCAACACCTTCATATCAGACTTCTGGTCTCCAGAATTGTAAGACAATACATTTTTATTGTTTAAACCACCCAGTTTGTGGTACTTTATTATAGCAGTCCTAGCAAACTAATACAAGTCTTGAAAATTTTTCAGGGCCTTTTAATCCATTCCATAATGTATGTTATGATTGTATTCTGTTGAAAAGTTACATTAAACCTAAAAATAATTTCTTTTGAGTAAAACATCAATTAGTTGACAAGTATGTCAGACTTTGAACATATGATCTTGGTTTTTTTTTTGTTGTTGTTGTTGTTTGTTTGTTTTTGAGGCAGAGTCTCGCTCTGTCACCCAGGCTGTCGTGCAGTGGAACAATCTTGGCTCACTGCAAGCTCCGCCTCCTGGGTTCACGCCATTCTCCTGCTTCTGCCTCCGGAGCAGCTGGGACTACAGGCGCCCGCCACCATGCCTGACTAATTTTTTGTATCTTTAGTAGAGACGGGGTTTCACTGTGTTAGCCAGGATGGTCTCGATCTCCTGACCTCATGATCCACCGGCCTTGGCCTCCCAAAGTGCTGGGATTACAGGTGTGAGCCTTAAGCAGACTGCCATGCAATCTGAGAGTCATACAATTGCTGAAACATGTTTATATTGAGAACATTCTGAAATTATATGTGTATAATTAATCCCATGGGGTGCTGAGATTCCCTTTTTGTTTCATTAATTCTCATATTATGGGAGTCATAAAAAGAACAACTCTCACTATAGTATTGAGTAGCTGGAAATCTGGAGCCGCTGCTTTTTTTTTTTTCCTAGCATTCTTCCTACTCACATGAGGGAGCAAATCTTTGCCATTACCCAGAAATGTTGAGAAAACACCTCAAATAGTTTATACATAAAAGACACACTAAAAGTTTCATTATTCTAAACCGGGGGTGTGGACTTGTGGACTTGTCAAAGAAAATCTTTAAAATATTGTTAAAAGAGCAAAATTTATAAGAATATGAAATATAAGATATCATTGCAGGTTTGATTCAGAGTAATATATGTAAAAATCAACATAACAACAAGAATTATTAAAAACTCTAAACTTTGCAAAAGTGAGCCTTTTGTTAAAATAGATTTAAGATAATGAAAAAACTGTTCAAAATATAACAGGCTTTCGAGTGAGAATATTATATAAGAATTTTATTTTCCAGGAAAAAGACAGAATAATTTTTGCTATTTCTTCTTCAAAGCAGACTGTATATTCAAAGTGCACAGTTAAGTACCCAGTAAATGATTGTTGGATTCGCTAATTAATAGTTTCATTGGGAAAGACAATAAAAGTATTGCTGTCTTAACTATGGGATCATTTCTTGAAGCTAGTTGAGCAGAAGGCAGTTTTGGCCTTTCTGTGGAGAAAATTGAAATAATGTCCTGGGACCATGTTGTGTTCGTTTTCTGTGACTGCTTTAACAAATTATCATACTTAATGGCTTAATACAATGCAGATTTATTATTTTACAGTTCTGGAGGCCCAACGTGGGTCCACAGGGCTAAAATCAAGGTGTTGGTAGCACTGCATTTCTATCTAGGAGCTCAAAGAGGCTCGTTCAAGTTGCTGGCAGAATTCACTTTCACCTGCTTGTGATTCTGCCATTCCCCCTTCTTGTTAGCTGTAAGCTGAAGGCCTTTCTCAAATTCCAGAGGACACCATATTCCTCATTCACTTCTGAAGACTCATGTGATTAGATTAGGCCCATCTGGATAATCCAGGGTAGGCTTTCCATTTCAAAGACTTCAGCATTAATTGCATTTGCAAAATCCTTTTTGCCATACAAAGTAACATATAGCTGTGGACTAGGGTGCTAACACCTTTGAGGGACTGTTTTTCTGCCTACCACACATGGACAACACAGACATTGGACTAATGATGGCTTTATCTCTTCCTGTGTTAAGTGAAGAAGTTGAAATAATGATTTCACTAAGGAAAATAGTTTTATGGTTAACACCAGAGCAAATCTTCAGTGGAGTTAGTGCCTAGGAAGGGGCATGTATACCTTTTCTGTAGGTATACATGTTTTGTTAAAGAGTTTATTTTTAGGGGGCCAGATGCAGTGGTTCATGCCTATGATTCTAGCACTTTGGGAGGCCGAGGCAGGCAGATCACAAGGTCAGGAGATGGAGACCATCCTGGCTAACACGGTGAAACCTTGTCTCTACTAAAAAAAAAAAAAATACAAAAATAAGCTGGGCATGGTAGCGCGTGCCTGTAATCCCAGCTAATCAGGAGGCTGAGGCAGGAGCATCGCTTGAACCAGGGAGTCGGAGGTTGCAGTGAGCCAAGATTGCGCCACTGCACTCCAACCTGGTGACAGAGCAGGACTCAGTCTCAAAAAACAAAAGTTTATTTTTAAAAACCAAAGGAATCACTCAAAATATTATCTTCATTGATATGTGGTTTATGCACAGGGTTGGTGTTTCTAAAAAATATAGTATATGGAACTTTAAACAGTTAATTTTAAAAATTTAAAGTAATCAAATTTTTCTAAAATTTAATTCTATTTCAGATTTTGATATTTGAGTAATTAGTGAGTGATCAAATAACACGATAGATAAATTTAAAGTGTTTTTTTAGAATAAGAAATTTATGAAGACAACTTGCATTTGTTTTTAAAGAATATAATTCTTTCTAGTCAAGAAACCAACATAAACCATCTGGGCATACCAAGGTAAATTAAAGGAGAAACACAAAATCACTTCCGCCTCCCAGACATTGACCAGAGCTAGTCACATGCCCCAATGTAACTGCAAGAGGTGTCAGAAGTGGATATTCGGTGAGCTGATTGGGCCAGAATTGGGCACACAATTCATTCCCGGCAACCCAGTCAGATTTTTACTTGATTAATTTGAACCAAGAGACATAGATTGTGTCCAGTAAGAACATTAATGAGTGTCAGTTTGTGTGAGCTCCTGTCAATAGGGCTTTGTGCCAAGTGCATGCTGTTAAGGAGGAGAAAGTGATCCTGCAGAATAAGGAAGAGCATGGAGTAGAATAAAAGAGTAGAGGAAAAACAGGAAAAATGGATGATTATGGAGTTTATGTGAGACTAATCCTATGATAATCATCTGAGTCTTTGAAATAAACATTTTTCATTTCATCAATATGCAAATATAGCCAGTTGCCTACCTATGTTCTCCTCTTCTTCCTTACTAACAGAACCCAATTTGTTCAGGGCAGTGGCTTAGCTATGAAACACAATAAAGTATATACATACATATTAAAAGTAAAAATAAAAAACATACTTCCCATTGTCGTTAGTGTGACACAGGTCTGGCCCCATGATCGATCACAAATGAGTGTATGCTGCAGATTTATGAAAAAGTGCTTTTTTTTCTTATAATGCAAGTGCTATACTTTCTTGTGGCTTCATTCTTTATCCATTTTAGAATGCGAGAGTAAATGTGGACAAAAAACACAAAAGCCATATGCTAATGACGATGGAACAAGAATGCAAGAGGAACCTGGGGCACCTGGACTTCATGTCGCTGTCAAACCACTTCTAAACTGCACTTCTCTTCCTGACTTCTTGTTATGTGAAGGAAATAAGTTAACTAAATTTCAGTCATTTATTTTCCAGTAACTCAATCCATAGGTTCAATTCTAGAGAAGAGAATCTTCTATAAAGGCAAGTTTGAAATGCATACTTTTTCTTTTTTAAATTATGGTAAGAAAACACAAACACATAACATAAAATTTAGCAAATGAGATCCATTTTGAAGTATACAGTCCAGTAGTGTTAAATATTTTCTCATTGTTGTGCAACGAAACTTTTTCATGTGTTGTTATTTGAAGATGGGATCTTAGGAGATAATTGAGATTAGGTTATGAGGATGAGGCTTCCATGATGGGATTAGTGCTTTTATACAAAAAGATACTAGAGTTTGTGTGTGTGTGCTCTCTCGTTCTCTCTCTCTCTCTCTCTCTCTCTCTCTCTCTCTGCTAAGTGAGGACACAATAGGAAGGTAGCCTTCTATAAGCCAGGAAGAGACCCCCTTACCAAGATTTGGTCATGCTAGCCCCCTGATCTTAGACTTCCAGCCTCCAGAACTGTGAGAATGTGAATTTCTGGTGTGTAAGCCACCCAGTCAATGTTATTTTGGTAGGGCTCACTAAGACAGGCAATAAAGGAAATAATTTTCATGTCCATCAGAGGGAGAATAATTGGATAATTATTAAGCATTACACATATATTAAAAAGAATAAATGAGAGATGAATGTATTGGTTTCATTGATGTCCACGATCTGTTTTAAGAGAGAAAAAAAGGGCCCGTTGCAGTGGCTCACGCCTGTAATCCCAGCACTTTGGGAGGCCGAGGCAGGTGGATTACGAGGTCAGGAGATCGAGACCATCCTGGCTAACACAGTGAAATTCCGTCTCTACTAAAAATACAAAAAATTAGCTGGGCGTGGTGGTGGGCGCCTGTAATCCCAGCTACTCAGGAGGCTGAGGCAGGAGAATGGCGTGAACCTGGGAGGCAGAGCTTGCAGTGAGCCCAGATTGCGCCACTGCACTCCAGCCTGGGCGATAGAGAGAGACTCTGTCTCAAAAAAATAATAAATAAATAAATAAATAAATAAATAAATAAATAAGAGAGAAAAAAGGAAGTTGTAGAGTGATGTGTATGGATTGGACTTCTATTTGTAAATCAAATTAAAACTAAACTAAAATAGATGTATATTTTTATATATAAACATACAAATATAGACATATCTATTTACCTAAGTATCCATGTGTCTGCCTGTATCCATCCCCATTTGTCTATCTATGAATGCATCTAATCTATCTAGTGCTACCTAGGAGTCTAGAGAAATGTTTAAAACAGCGCTTTCTTCTGAAGAGTGTAATAGACAGCAGGGGAAAGATTAATTTTATTCTTTCTATACTTCTGCATTGTTTTAATTTTTAACACAAACGAAGTTTTGTATTCAGATAGAAGAATTTTAATTAGTTTTTTATGGTGGGGTTTTAAAGCACTTTACTATGTAGCTTAAGTTTTAAAATACTCAAGAGGTTGATCAGAGATATTTTCCATTTGAGTATTTCTTATCTTATCCTATCCCATATGGTAAAAAGGAATTCTCTTTTAACTGAGTATGCCATTGTAAGTCCTAATTACAGAAAGCCTGTAACTATTTGGAAATTTATAAAGTTAATTGTATGGTTTCTCAAAGCCAGTTATTATAAAGGGAAAGATAAAGAAAACATATCATCCAAATAAATTACTTGATATGTTCTAAAACAATGTGTATTAAAAATAATATTTACCTTCCATACTTCATCTCTTAGAGTTGAAAGATATACTCAGGGGCCAAATAGCAGAGATCCCTTATTTCAAAGTTCAGACAAATGAAGCCCAGAAAGTATCCACAATTTGCCCACAATCTACAATGAATTGATAAGAAAAATTAAGACAGCAGTTGAAAAACTAATGATTAGAAAATTAATATGGAAAACTCTAAGGAAAACGTGTTTCATCTACTTGTTACATACAGTAAACCACCCTAGAACTTAGTGGCTTAAAGCAATGGCGATTTATTACTTTTCACGATGCATGGGTCAGGAATTTGGGCTGAGCTTGCTATGTGGTTTCTTTCCACACAGCGTTGGCTAGGGATTTTCACTTGGCTGCATCTAGCTGAAAGCTACTTGTCTTAGTGCCCTTCCATGCTTCACATGATGAGCTTGGGTTTCCTTACAGCATGGTGATCTAAGGGTAGTCCAGCCTCCTTCCAAGAAGGAATGTTCCAAGAGGATGAGCACCAATGTCTTAAAGCCCTTCACAAGCTCTTCTTTTGCCATGTTTGCTAATGCCACACTGGTCAGAGCAAGTCATGGGGGGGGCAAGATAGATGACTGTCAAACCACAGTTTATAAAAAACAAGGCATAAATTGGTATAATTTTATGTTAGCCTTTAAGCAACAAGGAATCATAATTTAAAGGAACAAATGTGTCTACACTGGATTTTTTTTTTTTTTAGCATAGGAGTTGGCAAACATTGGCACTAGGTCCAGGAGACCAAAATGTCACTGTGGTCTACCAGTTGGCATAAGGGCTTATGAAGGTCAGGTGATCAATGGAGTTTTAGGTCAGATCTATCCCACAGTGGCTCCAGTGAGTCCCTGAACCCATGCTGTGATTATTTCCCCATTTCTGGGATGCATAATTTAAACAGACATTCTCAGAAACTGGCAGAATTTTCACATTCATTCCCTGGCCTGTGAAGTGAGGGCAAAAAACGTAGTAGAAAAGGCCAAGGGAAAACCACTAGAACAATCTTTACCTAGGAAAATAATAGGCCAAAAGCAGCATCACATGCCTAGAAGGATATCAGTGATGAATGACACCAACAAGCACTTAAATTATATGGAAGTGGTAACTGCCATCCCATTTCCACTCAACTCACCTATTTGACCAGTGTAGAAAATTGATAAAACTGGGAGAAGCACAGTGGATTTTCATAAAGCTAAACTAGGTGGTGACTTCAGTCACAGCTACTGAACCAGGTGTGGTTTCATTGCTTGGGAAAATTAACACATTCCCTGGTACCTGGCATGCAACTATTGATCTGGCAAATGCTTTTATGCTCAATACCCATCTGTGAAGACTAGGTGAAGCAGTTTGCTTTCATCTGACAAAGCCAGCAATACACCTTTACTGTCCCACTTCAGGGGTGTATCAGCTCTCCTGCCATACATCATAATTTAATTGATGGAGAGTTAGATAGTCTTTTCCTTCCATAACGAGTTACACTGGTTATTTGCACTGATGACATTATGATGATTGGACCTAATGAGCAAGAAGTAACAACTACTCTATATTTATTGAGAAGACATTTACATGTCAGAATGTGGAAAATAAATCTGACCAGAATTGAAGTACCTCCACCGCAGTCAAATTTCTAGGGATCCAGTGGTGTGGGGCATGTTGAGATAGGTGAAGACACGTTGCATCTGTCCTCTCTTACAACCAAAAAAAGAGATACAACACCTAGTAGGCCTCTTTGGATGTTGGAGAAAACATACTTGACACTTGGGTGCGTTATCATAGCCCATTCACTGAGAGACCCTAAAAGCTACTAGTTTTGAGTGGGGCCCAGAGCAAGAGAAGGCTCTACAACAGCTCCAGACTGCTGTCCAAGCTGCTGTACCACTTGGGTCATATGATCAAGTACCTCTGATGGTGTTTGAAGTGTCAGTGGTAAAGAGAGGTGCTGTTTAGAACCTCTGACATAAAGCAATCATTTTATTCAGGTGAATGATAAAGCACATTTTGAAACTTTTCACAAATTCTCCCAAATCTTTCATTTCACACTCTGTACATTTCACCTGGTGTGATGGTTAATTTTATGTGTCAACTTGGCTGGGCCACGGTGCCTACATACTTGGTTAATCATTATTCTGGATGTTTTTGTGAGGCTGCTTTGGTGTGGGACTTACATTTACATGAGTAGACTTTGAGTAAAGCAAATTGCCCTCCATAAGGTGGGTAGTCTTCACCCAGTCAGTTGAAGGCTGAATAGAACAAATGAATGACCTTCCCTGAAGCAAGAGAGAAATCTGCTGCTGACAGAGTTCAGACTTGAACCGCAGCATTGGCTCTGAGGCTCTGCTCTGCATATTTTGGACATGGCACCCTCCATAAACACATGAGCCAATTTCTTAAATCTCTCTCTCATACACACACACACACACACACACACACACACACACACACACACACGCACAATTGGTTCTGTTTCTCTAGAGAATAGTACACTTGATTTCTCCATATTTGGGGTAAATTCTAGTTGTCCAGTAGGGCAGCCTTGAATAGCAATATCAAAACTCTGTAAAAAGGTTAATCTGTGTTCCCAAACTCTAACTTTCAATGCTAGAATCTCTAAAATACTTGTTTGCTGCTGAGAGGCATTGGCTGACTTTGGTCTTTGGCCCCCACATTGGTTTAAAGAAAGAGATTAGTGCTGGGAATAAGATAGCTCCAAATAGCAGAATGAAGGTAAATTAACAAGTTGGCTCCATCAGTGATATCTATAATTTTCTGATTAAGGTCTAAGCTAGGGTAAAACCTTCCTCATTAGCTGTCTTCCCTGGGAAGATAACCCAATACTTGTCAATTCTTGCTTTCATTTTTTGCTCCACATGAACTACCTTACCTGTCTTATTGTTGAGATGTGAGTAATGGAGTTAAAATAAACTTAATTTTAATGTGTTTATTATCTGTTCAGATTTTTATTCAAACATTTAAAAAAATTAAGACTTTTAAAATGTGCAAATATGCTCCAATATTTATTTTTCCACTATTTTAGAAGAAAAAGATCCAAAAACTTTGGTTGAATTTTAAGTTTTTAGCCACTGGATGGCAGTGGATAACTATCTCTTATTTTGCTTTCCCGCATTCAATTCTCAGCTAATGTTTTCTATTGTCAGCTGGCAAATTGAAGAGAGGAAATATATAAAGGCTATTTACTGGAGATGTTGAACAAGATAGAGATTTTATTAATGGAGTGTTGAACACATTTTGTAATTCAACTGCTAGCAAAATTATTTTCTTTATTGTTATATATTTGTACGATTAAAAGGAGAAAATAGGATCAGCATTGAAAAGTACAAAAACATGGTCAGGCTAAATGCAATCAGCATTGACTGGAAATGCTTATCTTGACCAAATGCTAAGCAGAGGAGAATGACTATAGCCTAATACATCTGCTGAGCTGCTTTGAAACGTTTTTGACCACATGTAAGAGACCCTCTGCATTTTCATGACACCCACACCCAGGAGCACTACTAGAAGGGCTTGTGGATGTCAAGAGAGGTCATTTCTGCTGGAGTCTTTTACCTCAAACTAAAGAAAAAGGAATCCCTTGAAGAAAATGTGCTTGGAGACTCAGGATTTAAACTTTATCACTGGTTGTCTCTTTGTATTATATTTAACATTAGGTTTTTCCCAACCTATGTAGAACATTCAGTGTGTGGTCTATGATGGTCTTTTGGGGATGGACTGACTGCAAAGTAGAGCTATGGTTAGGAATCATGTCCATGGGTAATATTATGCAGCCATTAAAAAAATATATTTACAGAGGCAAAAGTCTGAGCTTAAAATTCTTAGGATCTTTAATACATGGAGAAGATCTGGGGAATAATAATAACGAAGCAATTCAAAGAACAGTGTAGGCATTTCTCCCTAAAAACCTAGAGAAGGAAGTATGAAAAACCACTAATGTTGACCAAAGTATTCATAGGCCTTAAAAACATTTATTTTAAGCAACAAGGGAAGAAAATATTACTGTTTAATAGAGTGCCACTTCAGAAGGAAAGGGGAAAAATACTTGGTTAACAGCACATGACTTGTAGTAGTATCCGTATTCTTGGAGATAGGTTAAGGAAGGCCACCATTAACAGCCAAAGTTAGTGTTATAGCCCTAGTCACAGCAGCCTCCACCCCCTTCACCTTCTGCAGGAGCAGAAGGCAGGAATCTATGCTCGGGCTATATAAGGAGCCAAACCTTCAAAGTGTGTTGGGAGACTAAAATCCCCCAGCCTATACCCTTATCTTATTCTTATTTATGAACAAGCATCCCTTAGCCTTCTTTATCTTCAGTGTGTTGCACTCATGTCCCCCCATGACATAACAAGGAGGAAAATAAATGCATACATATTGGATGCTATTTTCCGGATGCCAAGTCTCTCTCCAGGTAGTAATGAGGAAGGAGTTTTATAGAACATTTAGCAATAGCACCCTGGGAATCTGAAGGAGTTAATTTCTCTCTTTATACAATTTCTACCAAAGGATTGCTTCTGGGAGGAAATCTATTTAATTTTGTTCATAAAAGAGATAAAGCTGGGGACTAAAGTGGGGTAGGAGGAGATGTGCATCACTAATATCTTTAAAAACAGAGAAGAATAGGATTCAGAAGACCTCAAGAAATTTTTTTTTTAAAAAAAACCTTTTTAAAGTAGTGATATGCGCCAGATGGCACACCCAGGAATCGATATTCTAAGTCCTTTAGGGACAAGGTTTAATTCTTTTAGGTCTCATGTAGCATCTGATGCAGAGCTCTGCACTTAGTGGGCACCTAGTTAATATTTATTAAAATCAGATTGAATGTCGAACAAGTACACACACACACGCACACACACCAGCAATCAGAATTACCCAAGCTGAAAAAGTCACTAATGCTACAAGCATTATATCAAAGGTATCATTTCACTCATTCACTTAATACACATTTTGTGATAAGATAAATAATATCCCCCACACCGTGAAGGAGTTCACCGTGTGGGGAATGATTCTCCTGAAGCACTTTCATGCACAGAGCAAAATGACCCAGACATTCTCCGAATCAGGGTGGGGTAGGCTTGAAGGGCCTCCTATATAAAAGAGTAGCCTCCCTGCACTGGTTATGAAGCTCTGTTTCTCAGCCTCAACCCTCCCTTTCACACTCTACTTTGTAATGCTGGTGCTGGGTCTCTGTAGACAGCATTTCCCCTATGCTGCTGACTCCCTAATAAACTCTGCCAATAGGGTGCTGGAAGCAGACTGGGAGGCAGGTGAGCTTCTGAGAACATTTTCTTCTTTTTTGTTGGCTTGCTGGTCCTGCTGGTGTCAGGCCAGCTCAGCAGGTGGTTATGGTAAACAGATGTGTTCCAAACTTTCTGCAGCAGTCTTAGCATGTTTCTCAGAGATACCATCCCCAGTTGGTCAGTCACCCAGCCGCTCCAGGACTTCTAACTTCAGTTCCATAGCCACAAACAATGGCAGGCAGGGCCATCTCCACCTCCTCAGTGGTCTGTATCCCAGTGCCACCAGAATCTTTACTAAGTTTCTAGGCTCTAACAACTTGATCCTGTTGCCTTTGTACCCCCAGCCCTGGGAGGGAGTGGCAGCAACTTTCTGAAGCTACTATCTCGTATTATCTCTGCATTCTCTTTTCACTTTTGTAGCCTTTGTGTTCCTCCTATACCTTGTTAACCCATTCCCTCTGTAACATTCTACTTCTAAAATTGCTGGGTGTTTTCCTAACCAGACCCTGAGGAATACCCTCCCTCATGAACCTTTCTCTTTTTCTTGCACTACTTCTCATCTTAGCATCTGTGAACACCAGGTACTTTAGATGCCTTCTTATTCAAGTCCCCCACACTCCATTTGAATATAAGCTCCATGAGAACATAAAATTTGTGTTTTCTTTCTTGTTGAATACCCAGACTTCAGAACAGTTTTTTCTATTAGGTATGCCTTCAATATGTATCTGTCAAAAGAACAAATGAATGAATGAATGGGTGTAGAATGAACAAATGAAAGAAATGGCTATTTTTCTTTTTTTAGATGGAGTCTCGCTGTGTCACCAGGCTGGAGTGCAGTGGCATGATCTCGGCTCACCGCAATCTCCACCTCCCGGGTGGAGCGATTCTCCTACCTCAGCCTCCCGAGTAGCTGGGACTACAGGCGCACACCACCACACTCGGCTAATTTTTGTACTTTTAGTAGAGACAGGGTTTCACCATGTTGGTCAGAATGGTCTTGATCTCTTGACCTCGTGATCCGCCCACCTCAGCCTCCCAAATTGCTGGGATTACAGGTGGGAGCCACCGCGCTTGGCTGGCTCTGGTTATTTCTACGGCTTTATGCTTCCGCTCTCCGCTGTCCTATCCCATGTCCATTCTTGGCACTCTGTTACTCTCTCTAAACTAAATTCAGCTTCTATAGCTACCTTCTAGGCTAGTTGGCACTGGATAAGACTATCGAAATTGGATACTTTAGGTTAGTGGTTCTCAACTGTTATCCCCGGTGGGTACTGGGCAATGTCTGGAGACCACTTTCATTGTCAGGACTAGGAGGCAAATGTCCCTCTGGCATCTATTTTGCAGGGATGCTGCAAAATGTTCATCCATGTGCAGAACAGCCCCCCATGACCAGGAATCATCTAGTCCAAAATGTCAACCATACCGCTGTTGCTATTAAGAAACCCTGATTTTGATGTTAACTGTTTAGAAACAAGAGATTCCTCAGATGATACTTTTAGGCATCTTTCGGTCCTGTTAATTTATTTCTCTGGCTATATAAGGCCAAGTATCCTTGATGAAGAAAGATACAACTGTTTTTGTCATGGCCAAGGACCCAGATGTTTTTCAACAAAATGATATTTGAAATGCTGAGAACAGAATATCCGGAGGACTGGCTAAATATTTGGCTCTTTGGCTGGACTTTTGTAGAGTTATACAGACAGAGTCTGTGATTAAAAGTCAGAGAGCGATATGATAGCCAGAGGGCCAGGGGAGGGGTGAAGGCAGGCAGTGGGTTGTATATGATGTTGCATAAGAAATGTTTAAAAGAACAGAGTGTCTTCTATTGATCCAAATCCCCTAATAATAATTATAAGAACCAGCTGTTTTTCTCCCAAATAATCCAAAGAATAGCCATTAACTGGAGACACAGAGCTTAAAAATGACATAAATCACTTGGGTATTTACATTTTGAAGGTCACTGTGGATGAGCCAGGTGGTCTCCTCCTGGACTTCAATTATCAAAATACATTTTCCTAAAAAAATTGACCTGCTTGGGTAATTGCTATTCTGATGAACTCCAACCCTAAGCTTCCTCTTCTACTCCCACATTTCCTTGAACGAGTTCATTCTATCATCTTAGCTACCAAAATATCCACAAGGTATATTTTTCTTCTCAGTGTATGGCAGCAATCCCATATAATACATCAAGTGGAATACAAAGTACTATACAACTGTTATAAATTTTTCCGGCACAATTCCCAGAGTTATTACTTAGTGTCATCTTCTTTCCAAACTATACTTACTAACTTTTTTAGTAAACACATTTGAGCTTTCACCCATATTCATCATCTTTAAATTATAACTCCTCTAATCAAATAATTAAAGATGGTCATTAAAAGAACATTTAGTTGGTTTCACATACTTGCTGCTAAAATTGCAGTTGTTTAAAGACATTAAAGATAGTGTGTCCCAGAGGATACCTGTGAAGTTTGCCAGATAACACGGAGATGTCCAGCTAAATTTAAATATCAGATAAACCACATGGTTTTCAGCAAAAGTATCTCTCATGCAATATATGGGAAAGCTTTGTACTTGAAAACTTGTGGTTTCTCTGAAATTCAAGTTTAACTGAATGTCCTATATTTTTATTTGCTAAATCTGACAACCTAGTGCTCGTCTGTCAAGGTTTACATCTTTGCAAACTCTTTTAATACAGAATTTCTTTTAAATAATATTAGCAAGAATATTTTCTTTGTGATTCATGGACTGTTCTTCTCTAATGAAGAGATACTCACAAAATAATTAGAATCTCTAGGAATATTTACCTCACTGAAAATAAAGCAGTCATGAGCTCTGGTTTCAAATTATCAACCCATAATATCCTGAAAACAAGTTCCGTGATCTTGACCATTTGCAAAGTGCATAGTTGCTGTTTCCTTTAGACTCTAATGCAACTAAAACTGAGTTCCCCTCTCTCCACTTAATCACAGGTCCCAGAGGAAAACCCAATGATTCCCCTTTTGGTTGATGATCAGTGGACATGGCATGTGAAGAAATAACTCCTTAGCCATGTCACATATGGTCATCGAACCAGGCTTGGCTCAGCTGATCTGATTACCTGAGTTTTCTCCTGATTAATTCTGAATGACACAGAAAAATCAATCATGAGGACAGCCAAAATAATCATCTAGTCAGATGATTCAGTTATATAAACTTGACCTTAACCTCTTCCTCTCAACCTATGTTCATTTCAAAGAGATTTTAGCAGATATGTGGGTGGGGGGAAGTAATAGTAGTAATGTTTTCCTCAAAATCTACTGTCTAACAAGTCAGTAATTTAAGCGATTCCATTAAATGTAATTAACTAGCTTTAGGAATTCTTTTGTTTTTCTTCTTTTCTTTATACTAAAGAACACACATTATAAAATCTTAATCATATAAAACATCTACTCTGAATTGAATACCAGACACTAAGTAATTCAGCCCCAACCTCACAACTGGAAACACTTACACGCATTTTTTTTCTAACACTATACTGATACCTTTATTCGTGAAAAATATATACTATTAAAAAATACAGATGTTTTGCCTTCCTATATTTCAGGGCACTATGACAGAAGTCTCTTTTCTCCTATGTGAAAATTATGTATTTTCTCCTTAATGAAGTGCAAATGCCTTCTTACTTTAAAATTCCAAAGGTAAAATTCTTAAATATGACCTATTCATTAACTCATGACACAGTGAATAAAAGCCTGCTGTAATACACATTGTTTTTAGACATGAGGTTGTAGACACTAAAATGAGGGCAGAAAAGGAGGAAGCACAGTTATACATACAGTGAGCAATAAGTGTGCCAATAACATAGTAAAGAAGCTTAAAAGTAGAAGATTTGAATAACATTAAGAAATCAAAGAATTCTCCTGGGAGTACTACATGGTTTAATTTTTTTTTTTTTTTTTCCTGAGACGGATTCTCACTCTGTCACCCAGGCTGGAATGCAGTAGCACGATCTCGGCTCACTGCAACCTCCACCTCCCAAGTTCAGGCAATTCTCCAGCCTCAGCCTCCCAAGTAGCTGGGACTACAGGTGCACCCCACTGCATCTGGCTAATTTTTGTATTTTTAGTAGAGACGGGGTTTCACCATGTTGGCCAGGCTGGTCTCAAATTCCTGACCTCAGGTGATCTGCCCACCTTGGCTTCCCAAAGTGCTGGGATTACAGGTGTGAGCCACCACCCTCGGTCCATGGTGTAATTTTTGAAGGACAAATATGAGTTTGTCACCTGAACCAAAAGAACAGGAACATTCCCAGCACACACTTAAAAAAGCAAACAACCTCCCTCCCCCAGTCAGCACACATGTTATGACTGTATGAAACAAATGATGTATTTGGAAGCCCCAAGCATTTTTGAGGGTTTGAACACCAAGTATAAGGCAAAGAGTAGGAATGAGGCTAGGGAAGTGGGAAATACCTTACTGCTTCCTTTTGAAGTACTGATGGATCAACTAAGAAAATCAGAGCAGGGGCTGAGCTGGCAAAGTGAGCAGATTGGCTCAATGGAGCTTAAGAAATACTAGTCGTGAACTGTTGTGCAAGAGAAGGGAGAATGAGAAGTCCCTACAGAGGGGAACTCAGAAGCCAGGGCACTGAAGAGGAATCGGTGACTTTGACAGTGAGAGGGAGTTTGCCTTGGGATATTTGGACACAAATCATTCATTCAGCCAACACACGACATTTCATTCAGCCAAACTGCAGGCATTGCCAATGTGATAGTACTAAGCAATGGGGACTTTAAGAATTAATGAGGCCGCTAGGGCTACTCCCTTGTGAATGGTATTAAGTCCCCTATAGAGGAAGCTTCACACAGTTCACTCACTTGCCCCTCTGCCATGTGAACACACAGCGTTCCTCCCCTCTGGAGGAGCTGCCCTCATGAGACAACTGAACCTGCCAGTGCCTCGATCTTGGACTTCTCAGCCTCCAGAACTGTAAACAATAAATTTGTGTTCTTTATGCATTACCCAGTCATTGGTATTTAGTTATAGCAGCACAAACAAAGATACGCTGGTTGTTCAAAATGAAAGAAAATTAAAATCTTATGCTTCCTTTTCTGCTATGTTTCCTATTTCTGCTTTAACAAATTATCACAAACGTGTGGCTTAAAACAACACACATTCATTATTTTACTGTTCTGGGGGTCAGTAGCGTGAAATGTTTCTCACTGGGCTGCAATCAAGGCATCGGCAGGGCTGCATTCCTTTCTGGAGGTTCTCAGGAAAAATCCATTTTCCTTCCTTTTGCAGCTACTAGAGGCTGCTCACTTTCCTTGGCTTGTGGCTGTCCTGTCATCATCAAAGCCAGTAATGGTCAGTAGAACCTTTCTCATATCACATCCCTCCAAAGGGAAAGTCCTGACTCTCTCTTCCACTTTTAAGGATTCCTGTGATTACACTGGGCCCACCTGGATAATCCAGGCTCATCTTTTCACCTCAAGGACAGCTGATTAGCAAACTTAATTCCACCTGAAACCTTAATTCCCTCCTGCCAGGTAGCACATTCCACAGGTTCCAGGGATTAGAGCATAATTGAGAAGGAGGTATTATTTGGCCTACCATACTGGTTTTAGAAATGCATGTTCTAGTACCCAAGACCCTGGTAGAGTGCACCATCCACAGAAGCCATGTGAATCTTACAAGATAGCATTGAAGAGAGGAACATCTTTGTTCCATCCACTGGCTTGTGGCACGGGACAGAATGGGAGACTGGAACTATTCAAGTTAAAATGAAGTTAAATCTGAGCAGTGCTATTTTGCAAATTTATTGGAATAAAGAAGGAGGCTTTTTGCTTGATCTAGCTTATATCCTGTTAGAAACAAAATAGCCAGGCAAAACTGCAGGAGAAAATGTATCATTAAATATAATAAGACTAAAAGACCAGGAAAGTTTGATCTTTTCCAGGTGGGATAAACAGTTAACTCTCAGTAGACAATGTTTTCCTGTTGCTAGGCTGACTAGCAGTGGTGGCTGAGCTGTTTATCTTTAAGAAAACATACCTATATCTTTTTACTTGACAACTACAATATAATCTGTCTGGGGGTTGTTCATCATTTAAGAAAGGGTGAAAAAAGTCCTCTCCCAGAAAGTGTTCAAATCCGTGAGCCGAAATGATGATAACATCATGAGAGACATCATAATTTATCTGTAGCATGTAAATCACCGCGGCTCCCCTCTGAGGATGCTCGCTAAAATGATGAATAGCTCTGCGCGCTGTGAGAGCGACCCTGAGGAATTCACCAGCCAGACTTTGACAGGAGAGCTGCCTCCCAGTCTCTTCCGGATGGGAAGAAGCAATGACTTAACAGGTTTGAAAATTCAGTTTTTTAATCACTTGTTAAAACATTTAGTTTGACTTTATCCATAAAGGCACAGTGTGGCAAGAGTTGAACAATGACCCTGAGAAACTGATCAAGATCCAACCTGGTCTGGGTGATGCTGGCCTACCAGACATTTTTTTTTTTTTGTTCCCCCACTGGATGTAGTCAGCTGTGTCTCAACTTGCTCTTTGCCAGTAAAACTAGTCTTAGAGCCAAACATTTCCTGCATTTTCTAACACAAGAGGTCCCTCAAGTGTCTGCATACCCTTGCAGCCTCCTGCATAAAATAGAAGCGAGAATGTTAGAGAAAAGGAAATGTCATTTTATGGGTTTTATTTTAGAAAATCTAACATTTATCGTAAAAGATCAATAGATAACATTCTGTTGAAGTTTTCACTATAGTGCCCTGTGGAGGTGTGGATGATCGAATTCTTTATAGCTTTAGCAATTGTTATGGGCTGAATGTGTCCACCCCCCAAATTCATATGTCGAAGCCCTACCCGCCAATGGGATGGTATTGGGAGGTGGAGCCTTTGGGAGGTGATTAGGTTTAGATTAGATCATGAGGGTGTGACTTGCATGATAGGATTTGTGCCCTTATAAGATAACGAAGACAGAGGTATCTCCCTCTTTCTCTCGTCTCCCTCTCTCCTTCTTCTCTCCCTCTTGTCCACTGTCCCTCTCTTCTCTCCCTCTCTCCCTCCTCTTTCTCCTCTCACTCCTCTCTGCCTCTCTCCCTGTCTCTCCATATGCCCAAGCATTGAAAAAGCCATGTGAGCTGGAAGTGAGAAGGTGGCTATTTACAAACCAGGAATCTGGCCTCCACCAGGAACCAAATCTGCCAGCATTTTGATCTTGGACTTTGAGCCTCCAAAACTGTGAGCAATAAATGTCTGTTGTTAATCTACCCAGTCTGTGGTACTTTTTATAGTAGCCTGAGCTGACTAAGAAAGTAATTTAAGAGTAAGAAATATCTTATTAAATTTCATATTGCCTGTAGCATCCATCATAGTACTTCAAATACAGAGAAAACTCAGTGTGATATTATTAAAAATAATGAGAGTAGAGATTATAAGAAACATGGAGTGCTTACTCTGTGTCAGGTACAATGTTAAGCACATTGTATATTTTAGTTCATTTAATTCTCACAGAAGCCACATGTGATAGGTATTACCTATCCATATTATAGCTAAGGAAGTTAAAGTGTGGAGAAGTTGACCTGTCCAAAGTCTCCCAGCTAGGAAGTGGCAGAGCTGTGATATAACTCCTGGTGCATCTAACTACAGAGTGAGACTCTTAATCTGCATGAACCTAACTGCATTAGTTTACCAAGGTTTCCATAACAAATTATTACAAACAGGGGACTTAAAACAAGATAAATTCATTTTTCACAGCTTTTGAGGCTAGAATCGAGGTGTCAGCAGGACCATGCTCCATCTGGAGGCTCTAGGGAAGAATCCTTCCTTGAGTCTTCCTAACTTTTGGGGGCTCCCAGCATCTCTTGGCACTCCTGAGCTTGTAGACCCATTGTTCAAATCTCTTCCTCCATCTTCACATGGCCTTCTGACCTGTGTCTCTTTATGTATCCTCTCTTCTTTTTTTCCCCCAATAATATCATTCACTGGATTTAGAGCCCACTATAGTCCATTATGACCTCATCTTAACTACTTAAGTTTGCAAAGCCTTTTTTTTCCAAATAAGGTCACTTTCTGAGATTCACTTGAATGAGTTTGGTGGGGGGCACACTATTCAGCCCATTACATGAACCATTTCACCTCATTTTCTTCCATTTTTACTGTATTTGTGTCTCCCCAAAATTTATATGTTGAAATCTTAACCCCCAGTGTGATGATAATAGGGGGTGGGGCTTTGGAGGATGATTAGGACATGGAAGTAGAGCCCTCATGAATGAGATTAATGCTCTTATTTAAAAGGACTAGAAAATTCTCACCCCTTTTACCATGCAGATGCAGCAAGAAGGCACCATCTATGAGCCAGAGAGCAGGCCCTCATCAGACATGAAGTCTTCCTTGATCTTGGACTTCCCAGCGTCTAGAACAGTCAGAAATAAATGTCTGTTGTTTACAAGCTACCCAGTTTATGGTGTTATGTTATAGCAGCCCAAACAGACTAAGATAAGCCTCTCATCTGAGCATCCTTCTTTCCTGACAGAATTATTTCTTGCTGGGCTGGACATGGTGGCTCACGCCTGTAATCTCAGCACTTTGGGAGGCTGAGGCAGGTGGATCACTTGAGGTCAGGAGTTTGAGACCAGCTTGGCCAACAGGGAGAAACCCCATCTCTACTAAAAATACAAAAATTAGCCAAGTGTGGTGGCACACACCTGTAGTCCCAGACAGCAGGAGAATCTCTTGAATCCAGGAGACGGAGGTTGCAGTGAGCTGAGAAGGCACCACTGCACTCCAGCCTGGGTGACTCCATCTCAAAAGAAAAAAAAAATTATTTCTTGCGGGACTTCCTTTGCCCATTTACTATTATCCCTGTTAAAAATGTTCCTTCTGCTGATCCACACAAACAGCAGCTTTAAACCTGACTCTATCATGAAATGTTTTATTTCTTGTCCATGTCATTTTCTTGGTATAGAATCAAAAGTTGCTTCTAAAGACTTATGTTTGTGATATTTTATGTCTGTGGAACCCTTGCATTACTGTTTAGGATTTGAAGTCTCCACCCCTGGCTTGTTTGCTACTTTGGATCTGGATCTGTTGAGCTTTACTCTTTGGTGTCCATCCTGTTCTTAGCATGGCATCCAACAGAGCCAATGGAGTTCTTGTGCAGTGACTGTTCATGGGATGGCCGCATAGAGAAATGAGTGGAGGGTACTTGTGACCCCTTGTCAATAGTATCCCATCTTCGAGTTGCCTTTATATCAATGAAAAGGAATGTGGCATGGACACTGGATTTAGCACAGCTTGTAAAAGGCACTGCAAAATTCTTCATACCCTTCCTTGGCAGGTTCTAAAACTGTAAAAGAGAAGATACTGTATTAGTCTGGATTCTCTAGAGGGATAGAACTAATAAAATATATACATACATATATATGATAGGATATATATATACACTAATATATATATACTAATAGGATATATATATATATATAATGAGTATATTAAGTATTAACTCACAGGATCACAAGGTCACACCATATGCCGTCTGCAAGCTGACGAGCAAGGAGAGCCAGTCTGAGTTCCAAAACTGAAGAACTTGGAGTCCATTGTTCAAGGGCAGGAAGCATCCAGCACAGGAGAAAGATGTAGGCTGGAAGGCTAGGCCAGTCTAGTCTTTTCACGTTTTTCTGCCTGCTTTATATTATAGCCATGCTGGCAGCTGATTAGATGGTGCCCACCCAGTTTAAGGGTGGGTCTGCCTTTCCCAGACCACTGACTCAAATGTTAATCTCCTTTGGCAACATCCTCAGAGACACACCCAGAATCAATACTTTGTACCCTTCAATCCAATCAAGTTCAGTATTAACCATCACAGATACAGACTGTCATAGTGAAATTCACAGTACAAATGTTCCAGCTTGGGTAACAGAGGAACAAGAGCCAAGTGAGAAGGAAAGGGGTCCTAGAAGCTATGTGGTAACCTTATTCATATATTTACCTGACTAAAATCTAAAAAGAGCCTTTCCTTAGCTGACACCCCACCCACAGACAGCTGTTGAGAACTTGTAACACTGATCTTTAAGATTCACACAGAAGAACAGGATCACTTTTATTAAGACAAAACACATAGCTCTCTGTAGTTTTTAGCAAAGCAGGACAAGTTTGGTGTGGCTGCTGAAAAAGCAAGGTGGGCCTTTTGCTTTGGGGATTCATAGCTCTCCTCCCGTACAAGGAGCCTGCTCTTTGTAGAAAATGCCAGACTCTACATTAACACAGCTACAGTCCACAGTTTATCTGAGCACAAGTGAAGAAGGCTGGTGTTTCCAACAGAGTGTTCACTAAATTCTAAGGGATATAAAAAGACAAAATTGGAGGAAAAAAGAGAGAAAAGGACAAGAGAAAAGAAGAAAAGGGAAAAGTGTGAGGTGTGTATAAGTCTCTAAAATTACAGTGCCCTGGAAGATGACAGAGTGGTGGGTGTTAGCATGGGCTTTGGTGTCAGCCTTGCCAGGCTGAGGGACCCACCCTGGTCATCCCCTCACCCACATCTTGCCCACTTTGGACTGGGGCCCTTGGCAGCCATGTTGTCTGGCTTCCCTTCTCCCAGCTCCTTTCTGCCTGCTTACTGCCTTTTTTTTTTTTCCTGCTTTCTGAGTGTTAAGTACCTAGATTGTCATTTCTTCCAACAAGATAAAAAATCCACATGCTCCTTCATTTAGTAACCCGAGCCCTTTCTTTGTGTTCTTAACTCTAGGAATGTCATCTTGCGTTGACTGGCAGGACAGTGGCATCTGACTAGATAATCATGGTAATGTATGTCCTCATTCAGATATGTCTGTCTTTCTACCTTCATTGTTTCATGTAACTCTCCTGAATAAAGCTTGTTACTTGTTCCTGGGAACATAAAGCTGAAAAAGACAAATTCAAGATCTCAAAGTATTTACAGTGTAGGATGCAGAGAGTTAGTAACTACAGAGAGCGGTGCTAAGTGCTAGGGAGGAGATACACATCAGATATTCAGATAGCAAAAAAAGACTCGTCTAAATTATTCGGGTGCGGTGGGGTTATAGACGGCTTCTCAAAGGATGTAAAATTCTCACTATGTTTCACACATAGAAAAAACAATATTATTTCAGCAGGAAATGTACTCGATTACCACCCCCCAAAAAAAACCTCACAAACATAATTCTTTGATAACTGCATTGTTTGTGTCTTACACCCAGCAAGTTGGAAATGTAAGGGCATTTCTTAAGCACCTGCCTTCCTGGGTCATTCCTCTGGGAAATTAGACATAGCCTAAGGGTATGCATTAGGTTTTCTCAGGGCTGCCATAACAAAGGATCACAGACTGGGTGGCTTAGCAACAGAAACTTACTTTCTTTTTTTTTTCATTTTAAATATAATTTAATTGTAAGATTCCACAACTTAATTTTTAATAATGTCTGTGTTAACAATTGACTATAAAGTTCTGAAAAATTTAACAATTACCTTTCACAAGTTGATGAGAGTCAGCTCTGACACACTGCTACAAAAAATCCTAGTATAGTGACTTAAACACAACACATTTCCTTTGTTTTGTGTGACAGGAAGTTCAGGGATGAGTATCTGAGGGCTGGTGGCTCATCAGGAACCAAGACTCTTTTTTTCTGCTCTGATGTCCCAAGCACAATATCACCACCAATCCCACAGAAATACAAACTACCATCAGAGATTACTACAAACACCTCTATGCAAATAAACTAGAAAATCTAGAAGAAATGGATACATTCCTCGACACATACACTCTCCCAAGACTAAACCAGGAAGAAGTTGAATCTCTGAATAGACCAATAACAGGAGATGAAATTGTGGCAATAATCAATAGCTTACCAACCAAAAAGAGTCCAGGACCAGATGAATTCCCAGCCAAATTCTACCAGAGGTACAAGGAGGAACTGGTACCATTCCTTCTGAAACTATTCCAATCAATAGAAAAAGAGGGAATCCTTCCTAACTCATTTTATGAGGCCAGCATCATCCTGATACCAAAGCTGGGCAGAGACACAACCAAAAAAGAGAATTTTAGATCAATATCCTTGATGAACATTGATGCAAAAATCCTCAATAAAATACTGGCAAACCGAATCCAGCAGCACATCAAAAAGCTTATCCACCATGATCAAGTGGGCTTCATCCCTGGGATGCAAGGCTGGTTCAATATATGCAAATCAATAAATGTAATCCAGCATATAAACAGAACCAAAGACAAAAACTACATGATTATCTCAATAGATGCAGAAAAGGCCTTTGACAAAATTCAACAACGCTTCATGCCAAAAACTCTCAATAAATTAGGTATTGATGAGATGTATCTCAAAATAATAAGAGCTATCTATGACAAACCCACAGCCAATATCATACTGAATGGGCAAAAACTGGAAGCATTCCCTTTGAAAACTGGCACAAGACAGGGATGCCGTCTCTCACCACTCCTATTCAACATAGTGTTGGAAGTTCTGGCCAGGGCAATTAGGCAGGAGAAGGAAATAAAGGGTATTCAATTAGGAAAAGAGGAAGTCAAATTGTCCCTGTTTGCAGACGACATGATTGTATATCTAGAAAACCCCACTGTCTCAGCCCTAAATCTCCTTAAGCTGATAAGCAACTTCAGCAAAGTCTCAGGATACAAAATCAACATACAAAAATCACAAGCATTCTTATACACCAATAACAGACAAACAGAGAGCCAAATCATGAGTGAACTCCCATTCACAATTGCTTCAAAGAGAATAAAATACCTAGGAATCCACCATACAAGGGACATGAAGGACCTCAAGGAGAACTACAAACCACTGCTCAACGAAATAAAAGAGGATACAAACAAATGTAATAATATTCCATGCTCATGGGTAGGAAGAATCCATATCGTGAAAATGGCCATACTGCCCAAAGTAATTTATAGATTCAATGCCATCCCCATCAAGCTACCAATGACTTTCTTCACAGAATTGGAAAAAAACTACTTTAAAGTTCATATGGACCCAAAAAAGCACCCGCATCGCCAAGTCAATCCTAAGCCAAAAGAACAAAGCTGGAGGCATCACGCTACCTGACTTCAAACTATACTACAAGGCTACAGTAACCAAAACAGCATGGTACTGGTACCAGAACAGAGATATAGATCAATGGAACAGAACAGAGCCCTCAGAAATAACGCCGCATATCTACAACCATCTGATCTTTGACAAACCTGAGAAAAACAAGCAATGGGGAAAGGATTCCCTATTTAATAAATGATGCTGGGAAAACTGGCTAGCCATATGTAGAAAGCTGAAACTGGATCCCTTCCTTACACCTTATACAAAAATCAATTCAAGTGGATTAAAGACTTAAACGTTAGACCTAAAACCATAAAAACCCTAGAAGAAAACCTAGGCATTACCATTCAGGACATAGGCATGGGCAAGGACTTCATGTTTAAAACACCAAAAGCAATGGCAACAAAAGCCAAAATTGACAAATGGGATCTAATTCAACTAAAGAGCTTCTGAACAGCAAAAGAAACTACCATCAGAGTGAACAGGCAACCTACAAAATGGGAGAAAATTTTCGCAACCTAGTCATCTGACAAAGGGCTAATATCCAGAATCTACAATGAACTCAAACAAATTTACAAGAAAAAATCAAACAACCCCATCAAAAAGTGGGGGAAGGACATGAACAGACACTTCTCAAAAGAAGACATTTATGCAGCCAAAAAACACATGAAAAAATGCTCACCATCACTGGCCATCAGAGAAATGCAAATCAAAACCACAATGAGATACCATCTCACACCAGTTAGAATGGCAATCATTAAAAAGTCAGGAAACAACAGGTGCTGGAGAGGATGTGGAGAAATAGGAACACTTTTACACTGTTGGTGGGACTGTAAACTAGTTCAACCATTGTGCAAGTCAGTGTGGCGATTCCTCAGGGATCTAGAACTAGAAATACCATTTGACCCAGCCATCCCATTACTGGGTATATACCCAAAGGACTATAAATCATGCTGCTATAAAGACACATGCACACGTATGTTTATTGTGGCACTATTCACAATAGCAAAGACTTGGAACCAACCCAAATGTCCATCAATGATAGACTGGATTAAGAAAATGTGGCACATATACACCATGGAATACTATGCAGCCACAAAAAGTGATGAGTTCATGTCCTTTGTAGGGACATGGATGAAACTGGAAATCATCATTCTCAGTAAACTATCACAAGAACAAAAAAGCAAACACCGCATATTCTCACTCATAGGTGGGAATTGAACAATGAGAACATGTGGACACAGGAAGGGGAACATCACACTCTGGGGACTGTTGTGGGGTGGCGGGAGCGGGGAGGGATAGCACTGGGAGATATACCTAATGCTAGATGACAAGTTAGTGGGTGCAGCACACCAGCATGGCATATGTATACATATGTAACTAACCTGCACATTATGCACAGGTACCCTAAAACTTGAAGTATAATAATAAAATAAATAAATAAATAAAAATTTAAAAAAGACAAAAAAGGTCCATAAGCCAACAAATGAGGGTGGCTTCTAGAGCTGGAAAAGGCAAGGAACCAGATTCTCCCCTAAGGCCTCCAGAAGGAGTCCATTCGTCCTAACAAAGGACTTCCTGTCTCCAGAACAATAAGATAACAAATGTGCATTGTTTTTAGCCGCTGTTGTTTTGCGTTAAGTTTTGTGAAAATTCAGTACGGCAGCAATAGGAAACGAATACAGCATCTTTTACCAAATAAACACACTTCACCCTTTTCCTGCTCCCTTGTTGCTCCATGGCATGCAGACATGGAGTGGATGGCAGCCACCTCGCAATCTGGAAGCCATTTGAATGAGGATGAAACTTACTTTCTCAAAGTTCTGGAGGCTAGAAGTCTAAGATCAAGGTTTCAGCAGGGTCGATATCTTCTGAGGCTTCTCTCCTTGGCTTGTAGATGGTTGTCTTCTCTCTGCCTTCACAGGGTCTTCCTTCTGTACCAGTTTGTGTCCAAATTTTCTCTTCTTCTAAGGATGCCAGTTGTAATGAAGTAGGACCACTCTAGGGACCTCATCCTAACTTAATCACCTCTTTAAAGCCTTCCCTGTAATTGCAGTCACATTCTGAGGAACTTGGGATTGGTGCTTCAACCCATGAATTTTTGGCGGACACAATTAGGCCCATCACAGGATGATGGAGGTGTGTACTTCAGAGCCAGACCAACACAATTTCAAATCCAAGCTCAAATTGTGATCTGAAGGGATCTTTATGGTCTCTGGCCTCAGTTCTGTCTATTAGGAAGTAAGATTAATGAGAATTTGCGAGGGATGTGCTACACTTAGCACTAGCTAGTGCCTGATAAATTGCAGCAACTTGATAAATGGTAACAGTTATTCCACTGCTAATGCTCAGTGTCACCAATGATAGTTGATGATGCTTCTCTGGGCAGCAGATCCTCTCCTACTATTACTTCTTCCTTCTGTGCTACGTTTTTAATCCCTGGAGCCTTTTGATAAACACGTTTGCCCAGCAGATTCCTGTGGCTCTTATCAGGACAGTTGGGAACAATGAGACATTTTCTAGCCTCTCTTTTGTCTCAGGTCCAGGTACTGATCCTGCACTGTGACAACATTTTCTTGACCCTTACTGGAAATAAGAAAAAAAAAAGATAAAGAGAAAATTGTGGTCTTCGCCTTCCAGTAATGTAATGGAGTCTTTTTCCTTGGGGTTTGGCAGAAAGAGGCACTGGTGGCAGCATGACAGGGTCATGCCCTCCTGCTCATGGTTGCTCTTCCACTTGAGGCCCCCCTAAACATAGATGAGGGCCATGGGGAGCCCACAATACAACCTGTCATCAGGAAGCCCTGGGAAACACAAATTGTGTTTTGGAATAAAACAAACAAACACCAGCATTTGAATACTCTCACGCCCAAGGTCATTTGTGTCACCCACTTGGCCTGCGGGACCCCAGGGAAACATAAAACCAGTGAGCAGCCCTTTGATCTCACACCTTCTTTGGACCATTTTAATCAATTAACCATGAAGTCCCTCCACTTCGCTTACGCAGACCTCTATATAAAATGACTTTGGTCTGGCTGACACGTTACTGCATCCGAGATCAAAGATTGTAGCAAATGCCAAATTCAGCCAGGATAATTCTGAGCCTTTTTTCCCAGCCCACTCCTCTCCCAGCTCTTAGAAGCACTTTTCTTGCAAGGTCAGAAAGGGGAGATTTTGAATGCTGATGGACACAAAAACGAGCTTCGTGAGGATGTGAGGAGACCATCAGTACAAGAGGCGAAGTGGTGGCTAGCAGAGGAGGCTGGGATGCACTCAGCTAAAACAAAGTACATTTTAAAAGTTAATAATGCCCATAGAAGGAAAAAATGAAAAATGCTTTCTGAAGTAATTTGAAGAGTGGCCTCCTGTTTAGTTATGAGATTAATTAGATCTCTGGAAGCAGGCACTGAATCCCCTGGACTCAGGATTGCAGCCTAACCTAATCACCCGCTATTAGTGATATATGGCACCGTCATGCTCAGGAATAAAACTCCTTCCCATGTGTGTGTGCATTAGTGAGCAAGTGTGGGGGTGGAACTGTGCTTCCCACCATTTTACCACAAAGGGAAAGTTGAGAATGATCATTTGTGGTGACCCTACTGTGTCTTGGGCTAGTGCTAGGAATTTTATGTATTATCTAAATGTCTGTCATCACAATAACTCTGGGGAAGGCAGAATATATTATCTTCATTTCTCAGATGATGAGCCCAAATCTGAGAGCAGTTCACAGGCTTACTGGTGGTCAGACACTGACCTCCAAACCCCACCTCTTTAATAATACCTACTTGTCATCGCACACTTGTATAATCTTTCACCTGTGGGCTTCATCTTGTGAAATATTTGGTCCACCATACCCCCTGAAATAATTTATTTTCTTGATTTCAAGTACAGACATCTATAACTGTTGATCAGAGCTCTCGGTCAGCATGAGCTAACCAGTGTCAGGATACTCAGCTCATAAATTGCCAGTCAAAAGCAAAGAAAGTGCAGACTCACCACAGGAAAATAAATTACACCTACCTGAAAGATGGAAAATATTAATAATTATAATTCTTGATTAAGCACCTTTTATGGACCACTCATGGCTGTGGGCACTTTGCTCATATTATCATTAATCTTTCCTATGGTCCTGTGACATAGACATCCCTAACCCCACTTTATATATATGATGGATAAAGAAGAAGGAGAAAGACTTACTCAGTGTTTCTCAGCTAGTAACTGGGATTTGAATTTCTAGTTCCTTTCATACAACTTCTTAATCTTTATTAATTATCTTCTTAGAATCCCAGAGTTTGAGAATACAGACTATGAAGGCTTAAATGTAGGAGGTGCTATTACTACTTTGAAGAAAATGTGATACTCTTAAAAGGCTCTTCCAACATTTGAACATTTCTGCAAGGTAGAGAGATCTCCCTGAGCTACTGTGGTGTGGCCCTTGGCTGGATGTGAATGACCAGTGGATTCCCAACCTGAGAAGCTTCGTGAAGCCAGCACCAAAGCAGTTAGTGAACCATTAAGTTTAATTCTTATTTCATATGAAAGTATCTCCTAATGCTGGTTCCAATAGGAAAACAACAACAACAACAAGGATTTAGAAGCTTTAAAAAATAAGTGACTCTATATACTGTCAAACTCAGAAAAATAAAAATTATGAAAGAGCAAAGTAAAATAAACTTTCAATTCAGTTCCAAGAAAAGTCAAGAAGCTGGAAACATATCCAGAGTCCACATGTGCAGAGCTGAGCCACAATCATTATACAAAGCAAAGTGGAAAGTTTGGGGTGAGCTTTGGAAAGGAAGAGAGCCTGGTTCTGTGGCTTGGAGATTGTGGTCCAGAGAGCTGGGTATGGAAAGAGCCCCCTACATCATGTCATTCTTAACAGCACATGTGGTAGGGACCAGGGTTAGAAGCACTGAGTGAACTAGGAAAAGCAGATGTCTGTGTGGTCAGGGGGCAACTTAGTTGGTCAAGAATTCTGAAAAATAAGAAGGTAGTTTTGGCTTATGATCCAGTAGGAAACCAGCGAAGGGAGGTGTTTCCGATATAGGAACCAAACCACGGGATGAGGATGCTCTCACTGCTCTGGTTGGGTTTGGAATCTCTCTTTTGAGGAGACAGCAGCATCTCGAACCAAAAAGAAATTCATCTTCAGCTTAAGTGCTGCACATAGGAAATGGGACAGAACCATCAATAATAGCTAATAGCTATTGAGTGTTTAATAAGTGCTGATTCTAATCACTGGATATAGGTGAAGTCATTATACCCTCATAGTAACCCTGTGATGTGAACACTGTAGATGAGGAAACTGAGACACTAAGACTGGCAAATTGACCTGCCTAAGGTCACATGGTAGACATATGCTAGAGTTGAGGTTTGACAGTCAGGCCCTGGACATCAGAGGTAGTTCACTAAGCCACTGTATTTCAGTGACTTCCACTGCATATTAGAGCCCTAATGCATTCACACAGCTGCTATTCAATCTACATTCTTTTCAGTAGGTTAGGGAATTTTACTCCAGGGTGAGGAAGACAATTGGGTATTTCCTTATCATTGTGTTTAATTTTTGCTTAATGTGAATATACTTCTCAAAAACATAAAAATTAGGGATTGGAGCACAGTCCTGATATAATGACTATGTGATTGCCTTAAATGAATTACATTAACTAAATTTCGCTGAACTTAGATTTCTCTGGGAAGGAGCTGCCCCACAGATGAATAAACTGGAGACTCAGACACTGAGACAAAGCAGCTGATTCCTTAAGGTTAGCTCTAAAGGTGAGGTGAGTACCTACCTGGGCAGCTACTAGGCATAAAGCACCCAGATTAGGGCATTACCCACATCAATATCAAGGTCACCCACCCCCTGAGGAAAATAGAACTGGGATGGCATCACCATTCAAACATGGGTCTATTTTATTCTCATATGGGTACCTTTTCCACATATCATAGTATCACACAAAGGCAAAAGAAAATTTAAAAATGGAAACTTTGTAGGCTCCGGTCAAAGCACATGACCTTAGTATCCTGTTCTTCAATTCTCACTGAAAGTTCAACTGTGACAAAAAAGGAATTCAATATTCATGGATGATAAACTAAAGCAGAGGTCTCTCAAAGTTAAATTTTGTTTATTGTGGTAAAATATACATAATATAAAATTTAACATTTTAATTATTTTAAGTGTGTAATCCAGTGGCATTAAATATATTTAGATTGTTGTACAACCATCACTTCCATCCAACTCCAGAACTTTTTCATCTTCCCCAGTGAGTCTATGTATCCATTACATAACTCCCCATTTCTGCCTTCTACCAGCTCCTGGTAACCACTACTCTATTTTTTGTCTCTATGAATTTGACTCTTCTGGGTACCTCATATAAGTAGAATTATACAATACTTGATCTTTTGGGTCTGGCTTATTCATGTAGCATAGTGTCTTCAAAGTTCATCTATGTTAAAGCAGGTATGAGAAATTCTTTCCTTTTTGAGGCTGATAGTATTCCATTGTATGTCTTATACACATCTTGCTTTTCTATTCATCTGTATATGGACTTGGGTTCCTTCCACCTTTTGGCTACTCCTGTTTTCTGATATAAGTTAAATAAATATTGTAGTATATTTTATTTTTATGGATTACTTATTTTTAAATTGATTTTATGTATGTTGACTAGGAAAATACATACATTTGGGAACCAAGTAAAAACACAAAAGTATGAAATAAAAATAAATATTGCTGAAAGTTGTAAATATTGTCTCCCCTTTTTTCCTGGGTTATTTTGCACATATTCAGGGGTGTTTGATTCCCTTCTTGGGGGACACAGGCACCAAGGATGTGTTCATTCATTCCTGTGGATCTTTGAATGGTATTCTTTGGTCAAGTTAAATAATCAGAGAGCTGGTTATTTGGCCTTCATTTTGTTGACCCTTATAGAACTGAACTTTTTTCAAATTTTGTTTTGGTTGTATGTCCCTGAAGGATATTACAACAAGAGACAGTTCTAGAAAATTTGTTACTCATTTGAGGTTACTTTGGTTGAGAATGTGACTCACTTCCTAAACCATTGTCTCTTTTATAAAATTTCTCTCAAGTTTCAGTGTCAGGAAATTCTGGGTTTCTCTGGACACCTGATATGTTTTCATTTTCTGTATGTGAGCTATGATCACATTACCCACTTTTGGGGCCATTCCATTGCTCAGAATTTAATGTATCAGCTTCCTTACCATTTTTTCAAGACTTTAAGACAGCTGTGCATTAAATACTCTGATTTTCTCTTGTTGGTCAAAACTCATTTCATTTTACTCTCATTTATCTCATTAGACAAATCACATTAAGAGAGCTACTATTCATTGAGCTTGTACTATGTACCAGGCATATTTTGGGGGACTTTGCATGTATTATTTATTTCTAACAATTACATTCTAAGACACATACTATTTTCTAAATTTTAGTGATGAGGAAAACCAGATACATTTGACTCCAAAGCTAGTGTTTGCTATCCGCTTATTATCATAGATGTCATTTGGTAACCTACTTCTACCTCAGGTTCAGTTTAGAAACCAAGCCTTATAAATCAATGAATCAAGGAGGATAAATCTAACAATTCCCAAATTCTAGACTCTATGTGCATAAACAGTGTCTCACAGACTATAGAAACAAACAAACAAAAAAATCATTTTAAATCCCTCCTCTGACATTCCTAGACCAGCCACCAGGACAATTCCTAACAAGGCAAAGACTAGCTACCTATTTCCAAACTCATTTCCTCTATCTCCCAGGAAACAGCTAAATTTCCTTTCCCAGCTTCCCTTGCAGGCAGGTGTGGCCATGTGACTGAGTTCTAGCTAATTAGATGTCCCATAAAGCCCTCCCTGGACATGCTCTGTGCTTCCTCTTCTTCCTCCAGGGAGACACACATTGTCACCAAAATCTATAGAGAATGATGGAGCCACAGGGTAGAAGAAGCCCGGGTCTTGGCTTCTCACCGGCTTTGAAATCCATGTGTTACCACAAAGGGGTCCCAATCCAGACCCCAAGAGAAAGTTCTTGGATTTCACACAGGAAAGAATTCAGGGTAAGTTCATTGAGTAAAGTGAAAACAAGTTTAGTCATTGTATATCTAGAAAACCCCATTGTCTCAGCCCAAAATCTCCTTAAGCTGATAAGCAACTTCAGCAAAGTCTCGGGATACAAAATCAATGTACAAAAATCACAAGCATTCTTATACACCAATAACAGACAAACAGAGAGCCAAGTCATGAGTGAACTCCCATTCACAATTGCTTCAAAGAGAATAAAATACCTAGGAATCCACCATACAAGGGACATGAAGGACCTCAAGGAGAACTACAAACCACTGCTCAATGAAATAAAAGAGGATACAAACAAATGGAAGAACATTCCATGCTCATGGGTAGGAAGAATCAATATCGTGAAAATGGCCATACTGCCCAAGGTAATTTATAGATTCAATGCCATCCCCATCAAGCTACCAATGACTTTCTTCACAGAATTGGAAAAAACTACTTTAAAGTTCATATGGAACCAAAAAAGAGCCCGCATCGCCAAGTCAATCCTAAGCCAAAGGAACAAAGCTGGAGGCATCACGCTACCTGACTTCAAACTATACTGCAAGGCTACAGTAACCAAAACAGCATGGTACTGGTACCAAAACAGAGATATAGATCAATGGAACAGAACAGAGCCCTCAGAAATAACACTGCATATCTACAACTATCTGATCTTTGACAAACCTGAGAAAAACAAGCAATGGGGAAAGGATTCCCTATTTAATAAATGGTGCTGGGAAAACTGGCTAGCCATATGGAGAAAGCTGAAACTGGATCCCTTCCTTACACCTTATATAAAAATTAATTCAAGATGGATTAAAGACTTAAACGTTAGACCTAAAACCATAAAAACCCTAGAAGAAAACCTAGGCATTACCATTCAGGACATAGGCATGGGCAAGGACTTCATGTCTAAAACACCAAAAGCAATGGCAACAAAAGCCAAAATTGACAAATGGGATCTAATTAAACTAAAGAGCTTCTGCACAGCAAAAGAAACTACCATCAGAGTGAACAGGCAACCTACAGAATGGGAAAAAATTTTCACAACCTACTCATCTGACAAAAGGCTAATATCCAGAATCTACAATGAACTCAAATTTACAAGAAAAAAACAAACAACCCCATCAAAAAGTGGGCAAAGGATATGAACAGACACTTCTCAAAAGAAGACATTTATGCAGCCAAAAGACCCATGAAAAAATGCTCATCATCACTGGCCATCAGAGAAATGCAAATCAAAACCACAATGAGATACCATCTCACACCAGTTAGAATGGCAATCATTAAAAAGTCAGGAAACAACAGGTGCTGGAGAGGATGTGGAGAAATAGGAACACTTTTACACTGTTGGTGGGACTGTAAACTAGTTCAACCATTGTGCAAGTCAGTGTGGCGATTCTTCAGGGATCTAGAACTAGAAATACCATTTGACCCAGCGATCCCATTACTGGGTATATACCCAAAGCACTATAAATCATGCTGCTATAAAGACACATGCATAGGTATGTTTATTGCGGCACTATTCACAATAGCAAAGACTTGGAACCAACCCAAATGTCCAACAATGATAGACTGGATTAAGAAAATGTGGCACATATACACCATGGATATACACATATGTACATGCATATACACATATATGATATACACCTGCATATACACATATATGCAGCCATAAAAAATGACGAGTTCATGTCCTTTGTAGGGACATGGATGAAATTGGAAATCATCATTCTCAGTAAACTATCACAAGGACAAAAAACCAAACACCACATGTTCTCACTCATAGATGGGAATTGAACAATGAGAACACATGGACACAGGAAGGGGGACATCACACTCTGGGGACTGTTGTGGGGTGGGGGGAGGGGGGAGGGATAGCATTAGAAGATATACCTAATGCTAAATGACGAGTTGATGGGTGCAGCACACCAGCATGGCACATGTGTACATATGTAACTAACCTGCACATTGGGCACATGTACCCTAAAACTTAAAGTATAATAATAATAAAAAAAAAAGAAAAAAGAAGAAAAAAAAAGAGAGAGAAGAAACAAAAGAATAGCTACTCCATACAGAGCAACCCTGAGGGCTGCTGGTTGGCTATTTTTATTGTTATTTCCTGATTATATGCTAAACAAGTTTTGGATTATTCAGGAGTTTTTTCAGAAAGGAGTGAGGATTCCCCTCTCTTAACTGAGGGTTCCTCCCCTTTTTAGACCATATACTTCTGGGCATTGCCATGGCATTTGTCAACTGTCATGGCTCCTGGTAGGAGTGCCTTTTACAATGCTAATGCATTATAATTGGCATATAGTTAGCGGTGAGGACAACCACAGGTCACTTTCATTGCCATCTTGGTTTTGGCAGGTTTCAGCTGGCTCCTTTACTGCATCCTGTTTTATCAGTGGGGTCCTTGTGACCTGTATCTTGTCCTGACCTCTTACCTCATCCTGTGCCTAAGAATGCCTAAACCTCCTGAAAATGCAGCCCAGCAGATTTCAGACTCCTTGTACATAGCCCCTGTTCAAGATGAAGTGACTGACTCTAGTTCTAATGCCTTTGACACATGCTGATGAAGAACACCCTTTTTTGTTGTTGTTGTTTTACCTGAGTAGGAAACTGAGTTCTATTTTGGAAAGCCTCTGAGATGTGGAGTTTTTTTTTTTTATTATTATTATGGTGGCTAATTTCCTTTTCTATAAATTAGAGATTCAGTATTTATTCCACAGGGTTATTGTGAAGATTAAGTGAGACAATGTATGTAAATATGGTGTCTGGGATCTAGTAGGTGTTCCATTAGTTATTGTAATTATTGTGATGATTTTTATGTAACTCAAGTATCCTCATGTTGTACAGCTTTCTGAGTAGCCCTCTGTCTTTCAGGAAATCTAGTCTCCTCCCAGGATTCCTGAGTATCTGTAGGGGAATCTGCATTTGAATTTTCTTATAAATTGTCCTTCCCACATTTCTTCCTGATTACCTTGGGTCACATCCTTACTTCACCTCCTAATGCGTTAGCCTTCCTTAGTTTGCCTTGTCCTACACTTTATTCAGAAAGGCAGTGCTAACATAAAGCTGATACTGTGTATCACTGAAGACTTTAGAATTGGGTAAGGGAATAGATCACAACTCAGAAAACTTTCAGATGGTTGTTGGACTTCATTTCTCTGAACATTTCTTAGCCAGGTTCCATCTCACAGGTTTTCTTTGGGTCATGTCTGTCTTTAGAACTTGGTCTACAGTATTATTCAAATCAGAGACCTCTGCCTTACAGTTTCTTCCCAAGGTCAAGGCCCTTAAAACCCTATGCCTGACCTCTGGAGAAAAAAAAATAGAAGTATCTTAACAATCACAAATCTCTAAGCACAGAAAAATCCACCCTAACCAGAAAAACTACTATCTCTGTCTGCCCTCCCAGCCTTTTCACATGATTAAATATCACATTCTAGTTTGCGGTATTTGAATTCGGGTTTCCTCATCAAAAGGCAAGGCTACCACAAAGTGAGAGAATAGACCCCTGACTTACATGTTCATGACAGGAGGATTTACCAAAGCTATCCCTTCCGGAAAAAGGGGAAGAAAAACTTGGCTTCCAATTTTAGAGTGACAAGCAAATACCCTATAGTTCTAGAATCTTCCTTTTGTTCTTGTGTCTACTTGCCTTCTATTCTTCCAACTCTCCAGTTCTTTTTGCCTTAGAACTTTAACACAAGCTATCAGCCTAAAAAATCTGTCATTAGGTTGCAAATATGACTCTTTGTCATTCAATACAAATGCTGCCTTCCTAGAGAAACCACGGCAACACCATTCTTGCTAAGTAAACACAAATCTCCCCACCCTGTCCAGACTTTATGCACCCTGAACATTTTTACCAGCTTGTTTTCTATAGTACCTACCATTATCTAGAGCAGCACTGTCCAGTGGAATTTTCTGTAATTATGCAACTGTTCTTAATCTGCACCAATATGAAAGCTATAAGCCACACATGGCTAGGGAGCACTTGAAATGTGCTGGCTTTTTTATGGGTCCTGTCATTAACCCACATGAATGGAATCTTAAAAATTTTTTTTTGTTTTATTTCAATAGTTTTTGGGAACAGGTGATTTTTGCTTACTTGGATAATTTCTTTAGTGGTGCTTTCTGAGATTTTGGTGTACCCATCAACCAAGCAGTTTACACTGTACCCAGTGTATAGTCTTTCATCCCTCAATCCCTTTCCACTCTTCCCTCTGAGTCCCAAAGTGCATCGTGTCATTCTTATGCCTTTGCATCCTCATAGCTTATCTCCCACTTATACATGAGAACACACGATATTTGGTTTTCCATTCGTGAGTTACTTCACTTCGAATAATGGTTTCCGACTCCGTCCAGGTTGTGGCAAATGCTATTATTTTGTTTCTTTTTATGGATGAGTAGTATTCCATGCTGTATATAAACCAAATTTTCTTTATGCGCTCCTTGGTTGATGGGCATTTTGGCTGGTTCCATATTTTTGCTATTGCGAACTGTGCCACTATAAACATATGTGTGCAAGTGTCCTTTTATATAATGACTTATTTTTCTTCTGGGTGCATACCCAGTAGTGAGATTGCTGGATCAAATGTTAGTTCTACTTTTAGTTCTTTAAGGAATCTCCATGTTTTCCATAGTGGCCATACTAGTTTACATTCCCATCAGCAGTGTAAAACTGTCCCCTTTTTACCATATCCACACCAACATCTATTTTTTTTTATTTTTAAATTACGGCCTTCTTGCAGGAGTAAGGTGGTATCCCATTGTGGTATTAATTTCCATTTCCCTGATAATCACTGATGTTGAGCATTTTTTCATATGTTTGTTGGTCATTTGTATATCTTCTTTTGAGAATTGTCTATTCATGTCCTTTGCCTACATTTTGATGGGATTATTTTATTTTTCTTGCAGATTTGAGTTCCTTGTAGATTCTGGATATTATTCCTTTGTTGAATGCATGGTTTGCAAATATTTTCTCCCATTCTTTGGGTTGTCTGTTTGCTGATTATTTCTGTTGCTGTGAAGAAGCTTTTTAGTTTAATTAGGTCCCATCTACTTATTTTTGTTTTTGTTGCATTTGCTTTTAGGTTCTTGGTTATGAACTCTTTGCCTAAGCCAATGCCTAGAAGAGTTCTTCCAATGGTATCTTCTAGAATTTTTAGGGCTTTAAGTCTTAGATTTAAGTCTTTTATCCACATTGAGTTGATTTTTGTATATGGTGAGAGACGAGGATCCAGTTTCATTTTTCTACATGTGGCTTGTCAATTATCCCAGCACCATTTGTTGAATAAGGTGTCCTTTCCCCAATTTATGTTTTTGTTTGCTTTGTCAAAGATCTGTTGGCTGTAAGTATTTGGGTTTATTTCTGCATTCTCTATTCTGTTCCATTAGCATATATGCCTATTTTATACCAGTACCATGCTGTTTTGGTAACTATACCCTTGTAGTACAGTGGGAAGTCAGGTAATGTGATGCCTCCAGATTTGTTCTTTTTGCTTGCCTTGGCTATGCAGGCTCCTTTTTGGTTCCATGTGAATTTTAGGATTGTTTTATCTAGTTCTGCGAGGAATGATGATAGTACTCTGATTTGAATTGCATTGAATCTGTAGATTGCTTTTGGCAGTATGGTCATTTTCACAATATTGATTATACCCATCCATAAACATGAAATATATTTCCATTTGTTTGTGTCATCAATGATTTCTTTCAGCAGTGTTTTGTAGTTTTCCTTGTAGAGATCTTTCACTTCCTTGGTTAGGTATATTCCTAAGATTTTGTTTTGTTTTGTTTTTGTTTGTTTGTTTTGGCAGCTATTGTAAAAGAGATTGAGTTCTTGATTTGATTCTCCATTTGGTCATTGTTGGTGTACAGTAGTGCTACTAATTTTTTTTCCAGTGCTCTACAGGTTCAGAGGAACTTCTCTAGCAACACTAATTTTTGTACATTGATTTTTGTATCCTGAAACTTTGCTGAATTCATCTATCAGATCTAGAAGCTTTTGGGGATTCATTTTTAGGGTTTTCTAGGTATATGATCATATAATCAGCAAACAGTGACAGTTTTACTTCCTCTGTACCGATTTGGATGCCCTTTATTTCTTTCACTTCTCTGATTGCTCTGTCTAGGACTTCCAGTACTATGTTGAATAGAAGTGGTGAAAGTGGGCATCCTTGTCTTGTTCCAGTTCTCAGGGAGAATGCCTTTAACTTTTCCCCTGTATTAGTCTATTTTCACACTGCTATAAAGAACTAGCTGAGACTGGGTAATTTATAAAGGAAAGAGGTTTAATTGACTCACAGTTCCTCATGGCTGGGGATGCCTCAGGAAACTTGCAATCATGGCAGAAGATGAAGGAGAAGCAAGGCACATCTTACAAAACAGCAGGAGAGAGACAGGATGAAGGAAAAAGTGCCACTTTCAAACCATCAGATCTCCTGGGAACTTACTTGCTATCATGAGAACAGCATGGGGGAAATCACCTCCATGATCCACTCACCTCCCACTAGGTCCCTCCCTCAATACATGGGAATTACAATTCAAGATGAGATTTGGGTGGGGACACAGAGCCAAACCATATCATCCCCATTTAGTATAATGTTGGCTGTGGTTTGTCATAGATGGCTTGTATCACCTTGAGGTATGTCCCTTCTATTGCCAATTTTGCTGAGGATTTTATTTACAAAGGGATGCTGGATTTTGTCCAGTGTTTGTTTTTTCTATGTCTATTGAGATGATCATATGATATTTGTTTCTAATTCTGTTTATGTGATGTATCACATGTATTGACTTGTGAATGATAAGTCATTTCTGCATCCCTAGTGTGAAACACACTTCATCATGGTGTATTATCTTTTTAATGTGCTGTTGGATTCAGTTAGTATTTTGTTGAGGATTTTTGTATCTATGTTCTTCAGGAATATTGGTGTATAGTTTTCTTTTTTTTGTCATGTCCTTTCCTGGTTTTGGTATTAGGGTGATACTGGCTTTATAGAATTATTTAGAGAAGATTTTCTCTTTTTCTGTTTTTTGGAATACTTTCAGTAATATTGGTACCAATTCTTCTTTGAACGCCTGATAGAATTCAGCTGTGATTCCATCTGGTCCTGGACTTTTTTTATTGGCATTTTTTTTAATTACTGTTTCAATCTTGCTACTTGTTATTGGTCTGTTCAGAGTTTCTATTTCTTCCTGATTTAATCTAAGAGGGTTGTAATTTCCAGGAATTTATCAATCTCCTCTAGATTTTCTAGTTTTTGCACATAAAAGGTGTTCACAATAGCCTTGAATAATCTTTTGTATTTCTGTGGTATCAGTTGTAATATCTCCTATTTTCTTTCTAAGTGAGTTTTTTCGGGTTTTCTCTCTTCTTTTCTTGGTTAATCTCATTAATGGTCTATTAATTTTGTTTATCTTTTCAAAGAATCAGCTTTTTATTTCATTTACCTTTGTATTTCCTTGTTTCAATTTCATTTAATTCTGCTCTAATCTTGAGTATTTCTTGTCTTCTGCTGGATTTGTTCTGTTTCTCTTGTTCCTTGAGGTGTGACCTTAGATTTTCTATTTGTGCCCTTTCAGACTTTTTTATGTCTTTTCTCTTAGCACTGCTTTTGCTGTATTGCAGAGGTTTTGATAAGTTGTGTAACTATTATTGTTCAGTTCAAAGAATTTTTTAATTTCCATCTTGATTTCATTGTTGACTCAAAGATCATTCAAGAGCAGATTATTCAATTTCCATGTATTTATATAGTTTGAAGGTTCCTTTTAGAGTTAATTTTTAGTTTTATTCCACTGTAGTCTGAGAGGATACTTGATATAATTTTGATTTTCTTCACTGTATTGAGACTTGTTTCATAGCCTATCATATGGTGTATCTTGGAGAATTTTTCATGTGCTGATTAAAAGAATGTATATTCTGCAGTTGTTTGATAGACTGTTCTATAAATATCTGCTAAGACTATTTGTTGTATAGTTCAAGTCCATTGTTTCTTTGTTGACTTTCTGTCTTGACGACCTATCTGGTGCTGTCAGTGGAGCACTGAAGTCCCCCTCTATTACTGTGTTGCCGTCTGTTTCATTTCTTGGTCTAGTAGTGATGGTTTTATAAATTTGGGAGCTCCAGTGTTAGGTGCACATATATTTATGATTGTAATATTTTTCTGTTAGTCTAATCCTTTTATCGTTATATAATGTCCCACCTTGTCTCTTTTTAACTGTTTTCACTTTAAAGTCTGTTTTGTCTGATATAAGAATAGCTACACCTGCTTGCTTTTGATTTCCATTTGTATGGAATATATTTTTTTCCACCCCTTTACCTTAAGTTTATGTGAGTCCTCATGTGTTAGGTGAGTCTCTTGAAGACAGCAGTTACTTGGTTGGTGGATTTTTATTCATTTCGCCATTTTGTATCTTTTAAGTGGAGCATTTAGGCCATTTACATTCAATGTTAGTATTGAGATGTGAGGTACTGTTTTATTCATTATGCTAGTTGTTGCCTTAATACCCTGCTTTTCTTATTGTGTTATTGATAT
This sequence comes from Gorilla gorilla gorilla, assembly GCF_029281585.2. Classification (NCBI taxonomy): domain Eukaryota; kingdom Metazoa; phylum Chordata; class Mammalia; order Primates; family Hominidae; genus Gorilla; species Gorilla gorilla. The sequence goes on along the minus strand of NC_073227.2, from coordinate 28,846,271 downwards.
GATCTTTCTTTCTGTGTTCCCACATAAATCTCATGCTGAATTCTAATCTCCACATGTTAAGGGAGGGGCCAGGTGGGAGGTGATTGAATCATGAGAGCAGACTTCCACCTTGCTGTCCTTATGATGGTGACTGAGCTCTCATGAGATCTGGTTATTTGAAAGTGTGTAGCATTTCCCCCTTTGCTCTCTCTCCCACTCCAGCATGGTAAGATGTGCTTGCTTCCCCTTTACCTTCTGCCATGATTATAAGTTTCCTGAGACCTCCCAGCCATGTTTTCTGTACAGCCTGTGGAACAATGAGTCGATTAAACCTCTTTCCTTTATAAATTACCCAGTCTCAGGCAGTTTTTTATAGCAGCGTGAGAATGAACAAATACAGAAATTGGTACAAGGAGTGGGCATTGCTGTAAAGACACCTGAAAATTTGGAAGCAACTCTGAAACTGGGTAATGGGCAGAGGTTGTAACAGTTTTGAGAACTCAGAAGAATATAGGAAGCTGAGGAAAATGTTTTGGAACTTCATAGAGACTTGTTGAATGGTTTTGACCAAAATGCTGAGTGATACGGACAATGAATTCCAGGCTTAAGTGGTCTCAGACAGAGATAAGGAAATTATTGGGAACTGGAGCAAAGGTCACTTTTGCTATGCTTAAGCAAAGAGACTGGTGGCATTCTGCACATGCTCTAGGGATCTGTGGAACTTTGAACTTGAGAGAGATGATTTAGGGTACCTGGTAGAAGAAATTTATAAGAAGTAAAGTGTTCAAGATGTGACCCAGCTGCTTCTAAAAGCCTACGCTAGTTTGCATAAGCAAAGAGAACTTATAAAAGGGAAGCAAAAGTTGGTTGTTTAAAAGTATGTAGCACTTCCCCCTTCACTCCCTCTCGTGCTCTAACATGGTAACATACGCTTGCTTGCAAAGTAAAAGTTTGGAAAATGTACAGCCTGTTGGTGTGTTCAAAAACAAAAACCCATTTTCTAAGGAGAAATTCAAGACAGCTGCATAAATTTTCATAAGTAAAGAGGAGCCAAATGTTAATAGCAAAGGCAATGGGGAGAATGTCCCCACGGCATTTCAGAGGCTTTTGTAGCAGCCCCTCCCATCACAGGCCCAGATATCTAGGAAAGAGAAATGGTTTCGTGGTTTCTATTTGTTCTAGTCTATTTTTAAAACTTTCCAGTGCATTTTGTAGCTCTCTAAGTGTGTCTTTTATTTCCAGAAGTTGTAATTGTTTTTTCTTTATGATATCTCTCTCCCTGGAGAATTCTTTATTCATATCCTGTATTGTTTTTTAAATTTCTGTAAGTTGGTTTCCACCTTTCTCTAGCATCTCCTTGAGTAGTTTAATAATCCACCTTCTGAATTCTTTACCTGGCAATTAAGAGATTTCTTCATGGTTTGAATTCATTGCTGGGGAACCAGTGTAATCTTTTGGTGGTGTTTTACAACCCTGTTTTGTTGTATTATTGGAATTACTTTTCTGGTTCCTTCTCATTTGGGTAGACTATTTCAGTGGAAAGGTCTGGAACTCAAGGCCTGCTGTTCAGATTCTTTTGTCCCATGGGGTGATCCCTCGATGTGGTGCTCTCCTCCCTTCTCATAGGGATGGGGCTTTTTGAGAGCTGGATTTCAGTGATTGTTATTACTCTTCTGGATCTAGCCACCCAATGGGGATACCAGGTTCTGGGCTGGTGCTGTGGAATGTCTACAAAACGTCCTGTGATGTAATTTGTCTTCAGGTCTCCCAGCCACGGATGCCAGCACCTGCTCTGGTGGAGGTGGCAGGGGAGTGAAGTAGACTCTGTGAGAGTCCTTGGTTGTAGATATGTTTTCTCAAATGTTGGTTACATGTTGGACACACTCAGAACCTCTGGTTAGCTGGGATGTTGCAGGTAGTAGAATTAGTTGTTGTTTTCTCCTTCCTGGGATCAGGATTGTTCCATCCTGAGTTGCTGTAATTGCCTGAGTTGGTTGGCTGCCAATCAGGAAGTGGCACTTTCAAGAGAGCACCAGTTGCGGTAGTAGAAGGGGGATCTAAGCTTTCTCTAAGTTGCCCAGGGTAAGTATTTTGGTTTCCCAGGTGATGAGCAGGGCCATAAATCTCCCAAGAGTTTCTGTCTTTTGTGTTTGGCTACCAGGTTATGTAATGAAATACCATCAGGTTGGCGCAGGGTTAGGCAGGTCTGGGCTCATACTTACCCTGAGTGGGGCTTGCTGCAGCCGCTGTGGGGGTTTGGGGGTGGTTCTCAGGCCAACAGGGTTATGTTTCAGAGGGAATTATGGCTGTGTCTCTGTTTTATATCGTTCACCAGCAAAGTGTGGGATAGCCAGTAGTGACAGCCCTCACCCAACTCCCATGCAGTTGGTGAGATCAGTTTCACCCCCACAGCACTCCTGCCCCCTACTCAGACCTTGCCCCAGGCTAGGAGCTTCCCCATTGAGAAAGCAAGGAAGGCCTTGGGACCTCACCCCTTTCCATCAGTCCACACTGTCAGTGGCAGCTCCTGCACTTGAATCTGCAGCAGTTCCTTTTTGACCCCCTGGGTTCTGCTCAAGAAAATTTGTGCCTTGTCAGTTGGAAGCTATAAATGAAATATTTGTTATATGTTTATTTTATACTTGTATGGGAGACTTGCATTTACCTTTCTTCAGAATTATACTGTAGCAGTAATGAGGGGTTTACAATAATGGGTGAATAAATATGTAAAATTTCTGTGAGACACCAACAGTATAAGTTGGCACTGAGTTATAGCCTCCGTAGCCACACAGCTGGTGTTTCCATGGTACACAGGAGGGCTACAGGAAATACTGCTTGACTGGATGAACAATGGATGAGTGAGTGAGAGAGTGAGTGAAACAAGGGGATGGTATAGGTAAGACTTGAAGAATTCCACCTGATATGGTTTGGCTGTGTCCTCATCCAAATCTCATCTTGAATTGTAATTCCTATAATCCCCACGTGTCATGGAAGGGACTAGTGGGAGGTTATTGAATCATGGGGGTGGTTACCCTCATGCTGTTCTCATGATAGTGAGTGAGTTCTCACAAGATCTGATGGTTTTATAAGGGGCTTTTCCCCCTTTTGCTTGGACCCTCTTCTTCCTGCTGCCATGTGAAGAAGGACGTGTTTGTTTCCCCTTCCACCATGATTGTAAGTTGCCTGAGGCCTTCCCAGCTCTGCGAAACTGTGAGTCAATTAAACCTTTTTTCTTGTGTAAATTCCCCAGCCCCAGACAGTTCTTTATAGCAACCTGAGAACAAACTGATATATCTTCCATTTTGGTTTGCTGTCAGAGCCCTTTAAAGCATGGAGTAGGCTCACTGGTTAAAACTGCAGCCCTCCCCAGGCACGGCATTTCATCTTCAGCTGCTATGCATTGATAGGAGATGCAAAGATGGAACTACAGTTTTGTGACATCTTGAAAGGGTGGAAGTGGAGAGGACTATGCTCCTTCCTAGACTGCCAAAAATTGCTGAAGAGGGACACTTGCAGGGATCTCAGTCCTCTAACAGTTGGTGGTGAAGACTCCAAGACACATCATCCGAACTCACCAGATATGTTTTATATTCCTCCATGGAAACACATGTTACCCTTAAATCTAGACCTTTATAGCAAATGCTTACAACATACTGAAATCAACACAGTCAACAATAGAGCCTTGAAGTGAATGAATTCTAAGTATCACATTATCTAATTGAGTTAGCAGTTGAATAGGCATGAAGTGGTCATTATTACTCTTGAATTTCTGTGAACAGAAGATTCCTCTACAAGTGACGGCTCTATAAAGGGACATAGAAGAAGAAAATAGTAAGGCTTCTGTATTAATCTGTTCTTGCATTGCTATACAGAAATACCCAAGATGGGGTAATTTATTTAAAAGAGTTTAATTGGCTCACAGTTTCATAGGCTGTACAGAAACCATAATGCTGCCACCTGCTCAGCTTCTCAGGAGGCCTTAGGAAACTTACAACCATGATGGAAGGCAAAAAGTAAGCCAGCACTACACGTGGCTGGAATAGGAGCAAGAGAGGGGGATGGAAAGGCATTGCACACTTTTAAACAACCAGATTTCATGTTGACTCACTCACTTTCAAAAGAAGAGCACCAAGAGGATGATGCTAAACCATTCATGAAGGACTACCCCATTATGGAGTACTAATAAGTAAGCAGCAACAAAGAAGGGGTCTCAGGTGGGGGGAACAATTCTTCCAAGAGACAGCTAATCATAGAAAAGCCGCTAGCACAACTACCTCACTCCACACATAGCCCCAGCAGCATGACCTCATTCTGCATGTAGAATGACCCTGTAAAACTTCTCTCCAGCCCCTGCCTCTTTGTAGACAGCACTTCTCTGCTTTGCTTCCTGTGGCATGCTTGCAATATATCTTTGTACTTTCCCTCTAATAAATCTGCCTTTCTTTACCTATGACTGTCTTGGTAAATTCTTTCACTACCCCCAATGCCAGCCCCATCTAATCGCACCCATGACATTTTGGTGGCCCATCCGGGGAGTGCCTAGAAGTGCTCAGGGACTGATCAGTGAGTGATTGGGGACTGTCTTCCCTTACTCTCTCCCTTTTCTTCAACTCTAACCCCTCAGTAGACAGCATCCAAGCCCAGAGGCAATTAAAGGTCCCCAGCTGGGGCCACTGCTTGGGGACCAGAAACATCTAGAGGAAAGATGTCTGACCACTGTTACTCAATTGGGTGAGAGTTCAGAGTTTGCTTTCCTTTTCAGTCTTCTGTCAGACAAATTTTAGTATCCCTCTGGTAATTTAGCATCACCTGCCAGGGCCACTCCCTGGTGTAGCCCGAAGTTCAGGGAGTGAACAGGTTTGGCTGCCTTGCTGGAAGGGCAGAGGCTGTCTCCTATCCTTTCCGATCAAAATTCCCCAATCCCTACATGTAGTATGATTGGTAGTGGAAGCTTAACCAGGGTGAACCTACACATGTTTTAGGGAAATCAGACCCCTTCTTTCTCACTCGAAGTTCTCCTGTGATGCCCACTGGACCTCCCAGTCCAGAAATCTTAAGCCAAATGATTTCAAACAGCATAAGGATGGTGAGTCTTTCCTCAACTCTTTCCCCTTGTAGCTGGATTGAGCACCAGCATAACTTGTACCTGGGCTGGCTCCCCAGCATAATTTGTACCTAGACTAACCTGGAGTAGCTCATCCAGGATTCATTCAGCATAAAGCCCTAGTGCCATCTTTCCAATAGGTAAGATGTACCTTTTGAAAGTGCATCTCAGAGTCCCTCTGCAGATGTGAGTTGAGCCGTTTTCCCTCAGCAGGACACCCCAAGAGAAATTGCAGTTTGTGTCCCCAGTAGATGTTTTCTTCCTGGTCCCACCATGAGAAAAAGCTCACTCATCCCTCAGACTCACCCCTGGGCTGCATTTTAAAGCATTGGGATATATTTAACCCTCAGACTCTCAAAAAGAAACAGTGAATTTTCTTGTCTAATGCAGCATGGTCCCTGTGCAAAAAATCCCATTAGCCTCCTCAGTCTTTTATAACTGAGAGAAGAATAAGGAGGACAGGGCTAAGGATAAAGAAACATGCAGGGACAAGAGGCATGCTCAACTGTTGGCTGCTTTACAAACCCCCATCCCCCTCTAGATTTCCCTAAGAACACTCCTCCAGGTACCTGCCATTTGTGCAGAAGGTTAGGCCACTGGAAGGCAAACTGCACCAATGGGATAAATGGGAAAAAGACCTACAAAGCTTGCTCCCTCTGCCAGAAGTTTGGCCACTGAAAATGGAACTGCCCTGAAGACCAGGGCCCCTGGGACAGAGTCCCAACCCCTGATGGCCTTGAGCTGAAGGGGCTCTCTGCTCTGGCTGGCTTCCAAACCAGACATCATCATCAGTAAGGCAAAGCCAAGAGCAATTCTGGAGGTGTCAAGTAAAATTATAAATTTCCCTTTTGGGTTCAAGAGCTGCCTGCTCTATACTAATCTCTGAGCAACTGTCCTTCAACTCCTGTGGGGTAATGGGGGTAAATGGCACACCCTAACTCCAAAAGAAAAAATCACACTTGTTTATATTACTTAAGGGACCTATTACCATTCTCCTATCAGTTCTAAGTAATGTCTAATTGGGGTATTTAGACAATATTAGGGACTGGTAGGAGAATGGTAATTGGAGTATATTTTCACCTGTTTGGTGCTAAATATACTTTCCAAGATGGGTGGCTACTCAATATTTACCCAACCTCTAAATTCATCTTTCCCTCTAATAGCCCTATTTCTCCCAGTAAAGCTACCTAAATCTTTAATCAGTAACTTTAGCTGAAACAGTCCTACCCCAGGGATTTAAAAATAGCCCACACTTAATTAGACAAGCACAAGAAGCTTGAGTAACTCAATCAACTTCACAGCCTCAGCTACCGCAGGGCTGGGATTTGAACCCTGGCTGTGTGACTTCTAACCTGCTCCACAGTACCATTTATCACCAAGAAAATAATCTTCTGATTACACTTTTTCCAAATATTTTGACTCCTACTGTTAAAGAAAGTTTTATTCAATGATTTGCGAAAGCACATTTAAAAAGACTATTCAGGGCTCTTATGATAGGTATAGGGACCACTGCAATGGGGTCTTGCAGTAGGGGAGGGAGATTGTGCTCAACTCCAAATACAGCATGGACACATGGGAACATATAGCAGGGAGCAGGGTGTAGGCCAGTGGATGGAAAATTACTAAGAAACATCAGGGGTAGTTGTGATTCTGACTGAACTGACCTAACACAATTCTTGCTGAAGATGGGCCACAGTCATGGTGATCAGACATCACCTGCAGGATGGTGGAGAATGAGGAACCTAATCAAATATTGAGGATGATCAGATATATATCCAGGGCAGGAGGTTCTTGCTAAACTCACTTAGCAAAGTTCTTTGCTGAAACTGGATTTTACAAGGAAGTATACAAATATGCCTAGCAGAAGGTTCAGGAGCCTGACTAAAGTTTGACCAAGCAAAGACTACATTTGCCAAAAATTCAAAACTACTGCAATAGGGGGCAAGACTTTTGTAACAGAGCAGAGAAGCTGAACTTTACTCTGAATACAACAGGGACTATTGGAGATTTATAGCCAACATACAGCATGATGAAGTAGATGGAATATTACTTATGGGAATTTTGTTGGGTATTAAAGATGAAGGTAAGAGAAACTTGATGAAAAATCAAATGGGAAAAGGGAAGAAGAGCTTGATAGGTTATCAAGGGTGGGGGGATTTTCAATAAACTGGCTTAGAATTTTTTGCTAAAATGCACTCAGCACACCAAGGACCAGACTTAGTCAAGAAGAGTGCACCAAGGAGTCTGACTAAAGTTCAGTCAAGGAAAGAATCCTTGCCATGGCCACTGCCATAAAGTTGGCCATGGTAAGTCCTAAAGTGGCCCTGGACTCACCTTGGTTCTCTGTACCTGAGAGTGAAAGTTTTCTCCTTTTTCACATCCCTTGCTTCTGGAAGCTGAGAAGTCTGGAGTGATCACTTCCTTTGGCAGCTGTTCCATTTGTCCCTGGGCTGGTTCAAGGCCAGGAAGAAGAGGATTAGAGAAAGGGGAGTTGGAGCTGAGGATGTTTAATGGTGTCTGGAGAGAGAGCAGGATTAGCTGGGAATCTACCCACGTGGTATACATTTTTTTTTTTTCTGGAAAAAACATATCCTTAGTTCTGAATATCAGGGAATTCACAAAGTTGATAACTGGCTTCATGCCCCAGGATATCTCCTTAATAAAAATACAGAGTCTGTGAAGTGATCCTGCAGAAACTTCCTCCAAATAAGCTCTGATTTTGTTTGCATGCATATTTATATAAAGTCATCACCCAGGAGAGAAAATTGCTACCGTTGTGTAAGTCTAGAAACGTTGACTGTATGGATAATGGTAAAAATTGGTACCCTGGCCTTGTTTCGGGACCATTACTGTGACTTTAAAAATTCAAGATATATTACTTCCCCAGTAAAGACAGCCTGAGCATAGACAAAAAGTCTCTGGGTGATTAATGATTAGACTCTCTGAAGAGTGGAAGCATAGAGGAGACAGACAAATGGAATTGAAATGTTGCATGTTACTTAACATTCCCTCAGATGACTCAGACACTCCCTGCACCTTTGTCATTTATTCTATCTTTTAAAAAGTCAGTTCCATTTTCAAGTATCCCAGAGTTCAGTGAGAATCTTGATTGAAGGAGGGTTTCTTTTCTTTCTTTTTTCCTAATGATGATTGCCTTGAGATTAATGCTCTAATATTTTCATGAGTCTCTGTTTCAACAGTAAAATATGGATGCTAAGAGTTATCCTGTAAGAATGCTGTAAGAATGAATAAAATAACATAGGTGAACTTTCTCATGCGGGGACTAACACAAAGTAGACCCTCAAAACTGTAGGCATTATTGTCATCATTCTGTGGGATGAACATTGACATTTTGGACTATTCAGAATCCAGTTTCTGTAATTCTTATAGCAAAACCTCTAATTTTCTTTGGAGTTCCATTCCTCCCCCACTCTGACTTTAAGTTGTTCAGATACCATTGAGAAGATCAGACCTTAGCAAACAGTAATAATAACAATTAATTATTTAACAGAACTTTACCAGATGTCAGACATTGTTCTAAGCACTTTTCCTGGATTATCTCATTTGTTACCCATAACTACCTATAAAGAAGTGTACTGGAGAGGGTAGGAAAGGTGCTGTCACAGAGGAACCCCAAATATTATGATGTAGAGGGCACCGAAGCTTATGTCTCTCTCTTATAATGGTTCTGATGCCAGTGGTCCAGGTCGGCTGTGACAGCTGTGCTCTATGTGCTGTTCAGACACCCAGCTCCTTTTGTCTGAGTCTCTCGGCCACTTCCAGGACATCATTCTCCACATTTGGAGCTTGATAGCTGCCATGGGTGTGTTTTAGTCGTGCAGACAGGGACAGAGGACATGGAGAAGATATGCCCAACATCTTAATTCCCAGACCTGAAAGAGGCCCGCACTCCTCCCATTGCATTCCACTGGCCAGAACTTATTCACACAGACACACCTAACACAAAGGGAGGCTGGAAAAGTGTAGTCTAGCTGAGCACAAGTTTCTTCTATGGGTGAAGTGGAGAACAGATTTCACCAGGCACTGGGAGTTACAAGTATTAGAGGAAATATAGGTAATATAGGTAAGTAATTATTCACTATTTTACAGCATGGGGAAATAGGCTTAGATAGATTAAATCACCATAAGGGAATCTGTCAGTGCCTGATCTACAGGCCTAACCCTACCAGAAAGTTCCTGTATACACCAATTTCTGGGAGTCTCTGCCTAAGAGAGATTTCCAATCATAGGGCAAGATTGGCCAGCTTGTGGGGGCTAATGAGCAAGCCCTAGCCAATGAAGGGCATGAGTTAGTGGATAAATTACCAAAGACTTTTTCTCTCTCTGTGGCACAGTTCTAAGATATGTTCCACAAAGTCACAGGTCCTTCCATGGGAATTACCCCCAAATGCACCTAGAAATAACTTGCTCATTAATATACCATCTATTATCTTTCTAAGCTCCCTCTCACTTCTCCATTCTCTCATAGGCTTCATGGGATCACCTCCTAAATGAACTGCTTGCATCTAAATCTGTCTTAGGTTCTGTGTTTGGTCATTGAAACTAATTAAGTTACAGTTAGTAAATAGAGGAACCAGAATCTGAACTTGGCTGGCAGCATCCAGACTTGCCTCTTAATCATGGGGCACAATTTCCCTAAGTCCTCAGAGTGAGACGTGTACCTCACTTATTTTATCTGCTGATAGTGGACACAATGCCTGATACACCAAGTCAGGGAAAGGAAGGATGGATGGTTCAGCCTGGAATGTGGGCTTTCTGAGCTACAGGCATGGGGCTAATTATTTCACATGCCTTAATTTATTTAATCCTTCTCCCAACCCACAAGCTGTCAGTTTACATAATCATATTTGTATCTCCAGAACAAAGCACAGTGATTGGCACAGAGTACATCCTCAGCAAATGAGTGTTGAATGACTAAATTGAATAAATTAATGATTCATATGAAGCAGAGGTTACTGTTAACTTTTTTCAGATAAAGAAATTTAAGCTCAGAGAAATCAATGCCATTTCAAGATAAAAGCTAAAAATAAAGCAAGTAGAGCCATGAAATGTGATGACTACAGAGTGTTGGTTTTAATCTTGACACTATCCTGAGTTGCACATATAATAATACCTTAGTTTTATCATTAAACCATAGTATGAGAGAGACTGCAAGCATCTATTTTTAGAGAAAGGATTGAGGATCAGAAAGTCTAAATATTAACACAGAGAAGATCACTCAACTAATAGGAAACATACTTCAATTTGAAAACAGCTGTTTGTCTCCAACTTTTATGTGCTTTCCACTATAAAACACAATCATAACTAATAATAGCAAACATGAGTACTAATTATTATTATCCCTTGCCTCCTCCCACTCTCCCCCCAATGACCCCAAAGTCCATTGTATCATTCTTATTAAAAGCATCATACTTTTGATCCATTCTGGAAAATTCTTAACCATTATCTCTTTTAATATTTGCTCTAATTCCATCTATCTTTTTTTCCTGGAAACTTTAATAGATGTACATGAGACTTTCTCATCCTTTCATCAATTTATTGTCACCTCTTCTTGTAAGAAATATTTCTGTCTCTTTATTTCATTATTATTATTTTTAATTTTTTTTAAAGATACAGGATCTTGCTATAATACCCAGGCTGGCCTCAAATTTCTGGCCTTAAGGTGTCCTTCCACTTTGACCATCCAAAGCACTGGGATTATAGGCATGAGCCACCATACATGGCCTCTATTGCATTAATAATTTCTTCAAATCTATTTTCTGGTTCCTAAATTTTCTTTTCAGTTGTATCTATATGCTCTTTAACTCATAGATGCTTAAGTCCAACCATTATATTTTTCATATTTCTCTCGTTCTTTTTTTAAACCTACTTGGTTTTGTTCCTGGCTCATATTTTAATTTTTTCTTATTTCCTTAAATATTTAAATATACTTTTTGATATTTTATATCTGATAAATTCCTGTTGATCTTACTTATGCTGGCTTATTTCCTTCAGTGTTTTATATTCTATAACTATGGATTTTTAGCTAATATTTCAATTTCTAGTATTCATCCTCCAGAGAGTATTTGCATTTGCTTCTGCCAGGTCCCCTGAGGGCTATCAACCTTGGATCACTTTGATTTATTGAGAGGTAATGTAAATTTAAATCTCAAACCCACACAAAGGAGAACCTATGGTTACCGATTTTTCCAGCTTCCTCTTTGGTTTTGGTCTGTGGTAATTTCCTCTACTTTCTTACATACTTGACTATGACTTTAAAAGGGGAACTGTCTTATTTTTCTATTATATCTGGGTATTTTTTGACAAAAGGTATTTAAAAGATATATTTTCTAAAGAATCCTAAAACTCATATGGAACCAAAAAAGAGCCCACATAGCCAAAGCAATACTAAGCAAAAAGAACAAATCTGGAGGCATCATATTTCCTGACTTCAAGCTATACTACAAGGCTATAGTTACAAAAACAGCATGGTACTGGTATAAAAATAGGCATGTAGACCAACTGAACAGAATAGAGAATCCAGAAATAAAGCCAAATATTTTCAGCCAACTGATCATTGACAAAACATACAAAAACGTAGATTGGGGAAATGACACCCTATTCAATAAATGGTGCTGGGAAAACTGGCAAGCTACATGTAGAAGAATGAGGGGTCCTCATCTCTCACCTAATACAAAAATCAACTCGAGATGGATCAAAGACTTAAACCTAAGACCTAAAACTGTAAAAATTCGGGAAGATAACATTGCAAAAACTCTTCTAGACATTGGCCTAGGCAGAGTTCATGATCAAGAACCCAAAGTAAATGCAACAAAAACAAAAATAAATAGATGGGACCTAATTAAGCTAAAAAGCTTCTACATAGCAACAGAAATAATCAGCAGAGTAAGCAGACAACCCATAGAATGGGGGAAAATATTTGCAAACTATGCATTTGACAAAGGACAAATATCCAGAATCTACAAGGAACTCAAACAAATCAGCAAGAAAAAAATAAATAATCCCATCAAAAAGCAGGGAAAGGACATGAATAAACAATTCTCAAAAGAAGATACACAAACAGCCAACAAGCATGTGAAAAAAAACTTCAACATCACTAATTATCAGAGAAATGCAAATTAAAACCACAATGAGATGCCACCTTATTCCTGCAAGAATAGCAATAATTAAAAAGTCAAAAAATAAAAGATGTTGACATAGATATGGTGAAAAGGGAACACATTTACACTGTTGGTGGGAATGTACAATAGTACAACAATTATGGAAAACAGTATGGAGATTCCGTGAAGAACTAAAAATAGAACTACCATTTGATCCAGCAATCCCACTATTGGGTATCTACCCAATGGAAAATAAGAGATTATATGAAAAAGACACATGCACATGCACGTTTGTAGCAGTACAACTGCAAACATATGGAACCAACTTAAGTGTCCATCAACTAATGAGTGGATAAAGAAAATGTGGTATATATACACCATGGAATACTACTCATCCATAAAAAGGAATGAAATAATGTCTTTTGCAGCAATTTGGATGGAGCTGGAGCCATCATTCTAAGTGAGGCAACTCAGGAATGGAAAACCAAATGTTATATGTTCTCATTTATAAGTGCGAGTTAAGATATGAGGATGCAAAGGCATAATAATAATAATATAATGGACTTTGGGAACAGGGCAGAGAGGAAGGTTGGGGTGGAGGTGAGGGATTAAACACTGCATATTGGGTACAATGTATACTGCTTGGGTGATGATCCACCAAGATGTCAGAAAGCACCACTAAAGAACTTATCCATGTAACCAAAAACCACCTGTTTCCCCAAAACTATTGAAATAAAAATATTTTTTTCTGAAATATTTCTGGAAATGATAGCTATGAAGTTCATGTTCGCTGTATTCATTTTCCACTCTTTCATAAAGGCACTGGATGTATTCTGCAACTCCTTCAGACTGAATTTCTAGGCTCCAACTTGGCAGCAGTGGCCAGATGTGTGGGTAAGAACTTGAGGGAGGGTAAGGTCAATAGAAAGCCAACAGCTCTCTTATTTGTCAGTTAATTTTGCTTGGGAAATGTGGCTAACAATTCTCTAGAAGTACCACCTGGGGTGTGCCCACCTGTTTTGTGTTTGGCATCCCCAGGTGAAGAGCTTTTATGTTAGCCTTGAGTGGGTATCTGTCTTCTCCAAGTTGTCATTCCCAACCCCAGCTACCTATGACCTGCTCTTCTTCTCAGTACCACAACAGAATAATGACTTGGATTTTCTTTTTCCCATAATTTCTGCCCGACTAAATGCCACCTTCTCCAGAAATCCTCTTTTAATTCCCTTTGATCCAACTGATTATATCACTCCCTTTTCTCTGCTACTGCTAATGTTACTAACACCTATCACACTATGCTATTATTAATTTCCTAAGTACCTGCCTCTCTTCTCAAAGTAGCAATTACTTAATGACTTGTATCCAGTGTATTCATTTATGTTTATTTAATCCGTAGGAAGGGTCCTTGAGATTTTTTATTAATTAATGAATTCATTAAGCATTAATTTATTCAATTAATGTTTACAGAGCACCAGCCCTTTATAAGATATCATGATATCCCAGAGCTACAGCAGTAAGAAGATGCAGTGGCAGGAAATTTCCATTGAATTAAGTTATTTTCCTTCTTTTTTATTTATGTATTTAAATTGTCATTCTAGCATATTTTTCTCCTTTTTTAAAAATTTTTCTAGTCTTCCATAGCTCCCTGTTGCAGTTATGGTACTTACCATTTTATGGGACACTTACTTCATTGAATGCCCAAGTCTCCACCGTGATTGTTTGTTCTTCCAGGACAGAGCACAATAGCTTATTTATTTTGGCTCTCAATTATCTAGCATAGGGGTTGGTAAACTATGGTTTCTGGGCCAAATTTAGCTTGCTGCCTATTTTTATATGGCCTATGAGCTAAGAATGGTTTTCACATCCTTAAATGCTTGAAAGAAATCAAAAGAGTAATAATTTATGATACATGACAATGAAAATTATATATGAAATATAAATTTCATGGGTATCACCAGCGGAGCCTGCAGAGCAGCAAAAATTGCTGCCTGTTCCTTCCTCTGGAAGCTTTGTCCCAGGGGGTCACCCGCCAGATGCCAGTGAGAGGTCTTCTGTATGAGGTGTCTGTCGGCCCCTAATGGGAGGTTTCTCCCAGTCAGGAAAAACCGGGGTCGGGGACCCACTTGAGGAGGCAGCCTGTCCCTTATCAGAGCTTAGGATAGGAGGCAATTAGAGTTAGATTATGTCATGTGGGTGGAGGCTTCCTGATGGGATTATTGGCCTTATAATAAAAGGAACAGATATCTCCCCACCACTCAACTTTCCCCCAATCCAAGCGTAAGCGCCAAGCAAAGACCATGAGTCTTAGTCAGTTCAGACTGCTATAACAAAGTGCCATAGACTGGGTGGTTCATGAACAATAGAAATTTATTTCTATAATTTTAGAAGCTAGAAGTCTGAGATCAGGATATCAGCATAGTATGGTTCTAGTGATGCCTCACAAGTTAAAGACTGCCAGTTTCTTACACCTCACATGGTGGAAAGGAGGCAAGTCTGTAATCCCAGTACTTTGGGAGGCCAAGGCAGGAGGATTGCTTGAGGCCAGGAGTTGCAGACCAGCCTGGGCAACACAGCAAGATTCTGCCTCCACAAAAATTAAAAATAAAATAAATAAAAGGGCACTAATCCCATTCATGAGAACTCTACCCTCATGACCTAATCACCTCCAAAACATCCCACCTTCTATTTTGGGGGTTATAATTCCAACATATAAACTTTGAGGGGGCATAAACATTTACCCCATAACATCATGTGAGGATGTAGTGAGAAGGTACCATCCGCAAGTCAGGAGAGCCCCCATCAGAAACCAAATCAGGTAGCACCTTGACCCAGAACTTTCCAGATTCCAGGCCTGTGAGAATAAATTTCTACTGTTTAAGTTACCTGGTCTATTTTTTTTTTTTTAATAGTAGCCCAAAGTAACTAAGACACCGGGTAATTTTTTTCTTGGACTTTTAAAAATGGAAGGCCACGAGCCATAGGAGGCCTTTAGGGTATCAGTGTTAAGACCTCTTGGGAAAGATGAAGCTCTGTTCTCCAGTACAGGGGTGATAATAATCTCTTTTTATGTTTGAGAGGCTGAGAGAGCAGAGACTGCAGGATCTTGAAGGAAGAGCACAAAAGGGAAAGAAAGGGGTTCAGGTTCTGTAAGACAGCAGGCTGGGCTGCTGGCTGAGGAATGCATGTAAGGACAGCTGTGAAGGAACTTTCTGGAAGTTTCTAGAACACTAGCCACATGGGGCTCAGGCAGCAATGATGGTCTTGTGAAAGGAAAATAAACTTTGGATCCCCAAAATCACTAAGCTAAAGGAAAACGTCAAGCTGGGAACTGCTTAGGGCAAACCTGCCTCCCATTCTATTCAAACTCACCCCTCTGTTCACTGAGATGAATGCACATCTGATTGCCTCCCATTTGTCTCCCATCTACCTGTGATGTGGAAACCCCCTCCCACTTTGAGTTGTCCTACCTTTCTGGACCAAACCAATGTTCATATTACCTGTTAATTGATGTCTCATGTTTCCCTAAAATATAAAACCAAGCTGTGCTCTGACCACCTTGGGCACATGTCATCAGGACCTCCTGAGGCTGTGTCACAGGCCCGTATCCTCAGCCATGGCAAAATAAAATTTCTAAAATAACTAAGACTTGTCTCAGATATTTGGGGTTCACATTTCAGCAACCATGAAGGGATTCTGAGTGCAGGTGCCCCTGACCTTTGACAAATCTATCTGGAGATTTGGTACCAGCATGAGCTAACTTTATGGCTCAAACCAATAGGACAATTTGTTGAGGTCTGGGAGTATCCCCTTCAAAGAATCCCTGATCTCCCCAAATGTAGTTGAGATCTAAAGTTGATTTTGCTGTACAACTTCCTTTTTCTTTAGAGTTTTACTTGCTTCCAACAAGCAAGACAAGATTTCCTGCTTCCATGATGATGGAAGGCAGGTAACTCCTTTCTGGAGTGTGAGCTCACTCCCAACAGGAGAGATGAGTTTGAATGTTTTTTCCTGCTTCTAGGATGGCAGAGAACAGTCTTCAGCCTGAGACCCATTTGAAGGTAAGTTAAGAACCAGCTGGTCTTAATTTCTCCTTACCATTAGAGCACTCAATGTAATATTGTTGGAGTTTTTTGTTGTTGTTGTTTGTTCTGTTCTTTCTCCCATCTGATTTGACCAACTCGACCTGACTTGGTCAAATCTGAGTGAGAATTCCAAATTATGGGTAACAAAGCATCTCTAATTTGGATAGCTGCAAAAGAGGAAAAAACAAAGAAACAAAAAAACATGCTTGGTTTCTGTGTTTGCTTCCTGTCTTAAAAAAAAAAACACAAATGTTCTTTTATTTACTTTTCTTCCACCTCATACTTTCTTCCCCCTTTGCCATCTGTAGTACCAAAAAATCTAGAGAAAGCTTTAAATGACTTGAACCCCCCCACCCTTTTTTTTTTGAGACAGAGTATCACTCTGTCCCCCAGGCTGGAGTGCAGTGGCATGATCTCGGCTCACTGCAAGCTCCGCCTCCCGGGTTCACGCCACTCTTCTACCTCAGCCTCCCGAGTAGCTGGGACAACAGGTGCCGGCCCCCAAGCCCGGCTACTTTTTTATATTTTTAGTAGAGACGGGGTTTCACTGTGTTAGCCAGGATGGTCTCGATCTCCTGACCTTGTGATCTGCCCGTCTTGGCCTCCCAAAGTCCTGGGATTGCAGGTGTGAGCCACCACGCCCAGCTGAACCCCTTTAAAGAGTTCAGAACAAAGGTGTCACTCGCCTCTCTGCGGGTGTTCTATTTTCTTTGTTGAGTTTCAAGAGCCATAGGCAGCTCTGTTTTCCTCTATTGCATGATCTGACCCCTTTGGCTTTGGGGGTACCAGAGATGACCTTGTACTGTGACAGGATTTGACGTTGGTGTGTATAATGGCAGACAAGAGCTACAAAGCTAGGGGTGGCTGAGCACAGTTTACAGAAAGTGGTCTTGGCTGTTGTCTATTTTCTCCTAGGGAGTTGTTTTTTAAGGATCCTAATTCTAGTTCAGAGATGCATTCTAAAGGATCTTCTCTATTGTCTTTTCTCCCAAAATTAATCTTGATTCAGCTTGTCTGTGCGCATTTGCTTGAGGAACTGAACTGTTGTTTTCATAGATAAATGAGAGACTGAGCTTTCTCCACTCCAAAGAAAAAGGGCATTTTGCTCCTCCCAGACAAAAGGCACCCCTGGGTGACTGAGGACCTGGTGGGAGTGTCTGCGGGTTTGACTCCCAATAATGTGCAGTGGCCCAACAGGAAAATCCCGAAAATTAAAAAAAAAAGGCTCATTCAGTGTCAGGCCTCTGAGCCCAAGCTAAGCCATCATATCCCCTGTGACCTGCACGTACACAACCAGATGGCCGATTCCTGCCTTAACTAATGACATTCCACCACAAAAGAAATGAAAATGGCCTGTTCCTGCCTTAACTGAAGACATTCCACCACAAAAGAAATGAAAATGGCCTGTTCCTGCCTTAACTGATGACATTATCTTGTGAAATTCCTTCTCCTGGCTTACCCTGGCTCAAAAGCTCCCCTACTGAGCACCTTGTGACCCCCACCCCTGCCTGCCAGAGAACAGCCCACCTTTGACTGTAATTTTCCTTTACCTACCCAAATCTTATAAAACGGCCCCACCCCTATCTCCCTTCACTGACTCTCTTTTCGGATTCAGCCCGCCTGCACCCAGGTGATTAAAAGCTTTATTGCTCACACAAAGCCTGTTTGGTGGTCTCTTCACATGGATGCGTATGAAATTTGGTGCTGTGACTCGGATCGGGGGACCTCCCTTCAGAGATCAATCCCCTGTCCTCCTGCTCTTTGCTCCGTGAAAAAGATCCACCTACGACCTCGGGTCCTCAGACCAGCCCAAGACCAGGCCAAGGAACATCTCACCAATTTTAAATTGAGTAAGCGGCCTCTTCTTACTGTCTTCTCCAACCTCTCTCACTATCCCTCAGCCACTTTCTCCTTTCAATCTTGGCGCCACCCTTCAATCTCTCCCTTCTCTTAATTTCAATTCCTTTCATTTTCTGGTAGAGACAAAGGAGACACATTTTATCTGTGGACCCAAAACTCCGGCGCCGGTCATGGACTCGGGAAGGCAGCCTTCCCTTGGTGTTTAATCATTGCAGGGACGCCTCTCTGATTATTCACCCACGTTTCAGAGGTGTCTGACCATGCAGGGACGCCTGCCTTGGTCCTTCACCCTTAGCGGCAAGTCCCACTTTTCTGGGGGAGGGGCAGGAACCCTGACCCCTTCTCTCCCTGTCTCTACCCCTTTTCTGCTTTTCTGGGGGGCAAGAACCCCCCGATCCCTTATTTCCACACCGACCCCTTATCTCTGTGCCCCGATCCCTTATTTCCATGCCCTGACCCCTTATCTCTGTACCCCGATCCCTTATTTCCACATCCACTCCCAGATCCCTTATTTCCATGCCCCGACCTCTTATCTCTGCACCCCAACCCCTTATTTCTGCACCCTGACCCCTTTCCCGCTTTTCTGGAGGGTAAGAACCCCCGAACCCCTTCCCTCCATGTCTCTACTCCCCCTTTTCTTTAAACTTGCTTCCTTCACTATAGGCAACCTTCCACCCTCCATTCCTCCTTCTTCTCCCTTAGCCTGTGTTCTTAAGAACTTAAAACCTCTTCAACTCTCACCTGACCTAAAACCTAAATGCCTTATTTTCTTCTACAATGCTGCCTGACCCCAATACAAACTCGACAGTGGTTCCAAATAGCCAGAAAACGGCACTTTCATTTTTTCCATCCTACAAGATCTAGATAATTCTTGTCATAAAATGGGCAAATGGTCTGAGGTGCCTGACGTCCAGGCACTCTTTTACACATCAGTCCCTTCCTAGTCTCTGTTCCCAATGCAACTCGTCCCAAATCTTCCTTCTTTCCCTCCCGCCTGTCCCCTCAATCCCAACCCCAAGTGTCACTGAGTCTTTCTAATCTTCCTTTTCTACAGACCCATCTGACGTCTCCTCTCCCAATTCTTCCTCAGCCTCCCCTCCTCCACCCTATAATCCTTTTATCACCTCCCCTCTTCACACCTGGTCTGGCTTACAGTTTCTTTCCTCGACTAGCTCTCCCTCACCTGCCCAGCAATTTCCTCTTAAAAAGGTGGCTGGAGCTAAAGGCATAGTCAGGGTTAATGCTCCTTTTTCTTTATTTGACCTCTCCCAAATCAGTTAGCGTTTAGGCTCTTTTTCATCAAACATGAAAAACCCAGCCCAGTTCATGGCTCATTTGGCAGCAACCCTGAGATGCTTTACAGCCCTAGACCCTAAAAGGTCAAAAGGCCGTCTTATTCTCAATATACATTTTATTACCCAATCCACTCCCGACTTTAAATAAAGCTCCAAAAATTAAATTCCAGCCCTCAAACCCCACAACAGGACTTAATTAACCTCACCTTCAAGGTGTACAATAATAGAAAAAAGTTGCAATTCCTTGCCTCCACTATGAGACAAACCCCAGCCACATCTCCAGCACACAAGAACTTCCAAACGCCTGAACTGCAGCAGCCAGGTGTTCCTCCAGAACCTCCTCCCACAGGAGCTTGCTAAAAGTGCTGGAAATCTGGCCACTGGGCCAAGGAATGCCTGCAGCCCAGGATTCCTCCTAAGCCGCGTCCCATCTGTGTGGGACCCTACTGAAAATCTGACTGTTCAACTCACCTGGCAGCCACTCCAAGAGCCCCTGGAACTCTGGCCCAAGACACTCTGAATAACTCCTTCCCAGATCTTCTCAGCTTAACGGCTGAAGACTGACACTGCCTGATCGCCTCGGAAGCCCCCTAAACCATCACGGATGCCGAGCTTCAGGTAACTCTCACAGTGGAAGGTAAGTCCATCCCCTTCTTAATCAATACGAAAGCTACCCACTCCACATTACCTTCTTTTCAAGGGCCTGTTTCCCTTGCCTCCATAACCGTTGTGGGTATTGACGGCCAGGCTTCTAAACCTCTTAAAACTCCCCAACTCTGGTGCCAACTTAGACAATACTCTTTTAAGCACTCCTTTTTAGTTATCCCCACCTGCCCAGTTCCTTTATTAGGCTGAGACACTTTAACTAAATTATCTGCTTCCCTGATTATTCCTGGGCTACAGCCACACCTCATTGCCGCCTTTTCCCCCATTCAAAGCCTCCTTCATATCCTCCCCTTGTATCTCCCCACCTTAACCCACAAGTATAAGACACCTCTACTCCCTCCTTAGCGACCGATCATGCACCCCTTACCATCCCATTAAAACCTAATCACGCTTACCTCACTCAATGCCAATATCCCATCCCACAGCACACTTTAAAAGGATTAAAGTCTGTTATCACTCACCTGTTACAGCATGGCCTTTTAAAGCCTATAAACTCTCCTTACAATTCCCCCATTTTACCTGTCCTAAAACCAGACAAGACTTACAGGTTAGTTCAGGATCTGCACCTTATCAACCAAATTGTTTTGCCTATCCACCCCGTGGTGCCAAACCCATATACTCTCCTATCCTCAATACCTCCCTCTACAATCCATTCTTCTGTTCTGGATCTCAAACATTGCTTTCTTTACTATTCCTTTGCACCCTTCATCCCAGCCTCTCTTCACTTTCACTTGGACTGACCCTGACACCCATTAGGCTCAGCAAATTACCTGGGCTGTACTGCCGCAAGGCTTCACAGACAGTCCCCATTACTTCAGTCAAGCTCAAACTTCATCCTCATCTGTTACCTATCTCGGCATAATTCTCGTAAAAACACACGTGCTGTCCCTGCCAATTGTGTCCAACTAATCTCCCAAACCTCAATCCCTTACAAAACAACAACTCCTTTCCTTCCTAGGCATGGTTAGCGCAGTCAGAATTCTTACACAAGAGCCGGGACCACACCCTGTAGCGTTTCTGTCCAAACAACTTGACCTTACTGTTTCAGCCTAGCCCTCATGTCTGCGTGCAGTGGCTGCCGCTGCTTTAATACTTTTAGAGGCCCTAAAAATCACAAACTATGCTCAACTCACTCTCTACATCTCTCATAACTTCCAAAATCTATTTTCTTCCTCATACCTGACACATATACTTTCTGCTCCCCTGCTCCTTCAGCTATACTCACTCTTTGTTGAGTCTCCCACAATTACCATTGTTCCTGGCACGGACTTCGATCTGGCCTCCCACATTATTCTGGATACCACACCTGACCCTCATGACTGTATCTCTCTGATCCACCTGACATTCACCCCATTTCCCCATATTTCCTTCTTTCCTGTTCCTCACTCTGATCACATTTAGTTTATTGATGGCAGTTCTGCCAGGCCTAATCGCCACTCACCAGCAAAGGCAGGCTATGCTAGAGTATCTTCCACATCTATCACTGAGTCTACCACTCTGCCCCCCTCCACTACCTCTCAGCAAGCTGAACTAGTTGCCTTAACTCAAGCCCTCACTCTTGCAAAAGGACTACGCATCAATATTTATAGTGACTCTAAATATGCCTTTCATATTCTGCACCACCATGCTGTTACATAGGCTGAAAGAGGTTTCCTAACTATGCAATGGTCCTCCATTATTAATGCCTCTTTAATAAAAACTCTGCTCAAGGCCGCTTTACTTCCAAAGGAAGCTGGAGTCATTCACTGCAAAGGCCATCAAAAGGCGTCAGATCCCATTGCTCTAGACAACACTTATGCTGATAAGATGGGTAGACAAGCAGCTAGCTTTCCAACTTCTGTATGTCACGCCAGTTTTTCTCCTTCACATCAGTCACTCCCACCTACTCCCCTGCTGAAACTTCCACCTATCAATCTCTTCCCACACAAGGCAAATGGTTCTTAGACCAAAGAAAATATCTCCTTCCGGCCTCACAGTCCCATTCTATTCTGTCGTCATTTCATAACCTCTTCCACGTAGGTTACAAGCCACTAGCCCGTCTCTTAGAACCTCTCATTTCCTTTCCATCCTGGAAATCTATCTTGAAGGAGATCACTTCTCAGTGTTCCATTTGCTATTCTACTACCCCTCAGGGATTGTTCAGGCCTCCTCCCTTTCTTACACATCAAGCTCGGGGATTTGTCCCGGCCCAGGACTGGCAAATTGACTTTATTCACATGCCCCGAGTCAGAAAACTAAAATATCTCTTAGTCTGGGTAGACACTTTCACTGGATGGGTAGAGGCCTCTCCTACAGGGTCTAAGAAGGCCACTGCAGTCATTTCTTCCCTACTGTCAGACATAATTCCTCTGTTTGGCCTTCCCACCTCTATACAGTCCGATAGCAGACCGGCCTTTATTACTCAAATCAGCCAAGCATTTTTTCAGGCTCTTGGTATTCAGTGAAACCTTTATATCCCTTATGGTCCTCAGTCTTCAGGAAAGGTAGAATGGACTAATGGTCTTTTAAAAACACACCTCACCAAGCTCAGCCACCAACTTAAAAAGGACTGGACAATACTTTTACCACTTTCCCTTCTCAGAATTCAGGCCTGTCCTTGGAATGCTACAGGGTACAGCCCATTTGAGCTCCTGTATGGATGCTCCTTTTTATTAAGCCCCAGTCTCATTCCAGACACCAGACCAACTTGGACTCTGCCCCAAAAATCTTGTCATCCTATCTTCTGTCTAGTCGTACTCCTATTCACCATTCTCAACTACTCATACATGCCCTGCTCTTGTTTACACTGCCGGTTTACACTGTTTCTCCAAGCCATCACAGCTGATATCTCCTGGTGCTATCCCCAAACTGCCACTCTTAACTCTTAAAGTAAATAAATAATCTTTGCTGGCAGGACTATGCTGAATCTCCTTAGGCACTCTCTAATTAGATGTCCTGGATCCTCCCAATTCTTAGATCTTTAATACCTGTTTTTCTCCTCTCTTATTCCGTTTAGTTTTTCAATTCATACAAAACCATATCCAGGCCATCACCAATAATTCTAAATGACAAATGTTTCTTCTAACAACCCCACAATATCACCCCTTACCACAAAATCTTCCTTCAGCTTAATCTCTCCCACTCTAAGTTCCCACGCCACCCCTAATCCCACTCGAAGCAGCCCTGAGAAACATCGCCCATTATCTTTCCATATCATCCCCAAAAATTTTCGCTGCCCCAACACTTTACCACTATTTCATTTTATTTTTCTTGTTAATATAAGAAGACAGGAATGTCAGGCCTCTGAGCCCAAGCTAAGCCATCATATCCCCTGTGACCTGCACGTACACATCCAGATGGCCAGTTCCTGCCTTAACTAATGACATTCCACCACAAAAGAAATGAAAATGGCCTGTTCCTGCCTTAACTGATGACATTGTCTTGTGAAATTCCTTCTCCTGGCTCATCCTGGCTCAAAAGCTCCCCCACTGAGCACCTTGTGACCCCCATCCCTGCCCGCCAGAGAACAACCCCCCTTTGACTGGAATTTTCCTTTACCTACTCAAATCTTATAAAACGGCCCCACCCCATCTCCCTTTGCTGACTCTTTTTTCGGACTTAGCCCGCCTATACCCAGGTGATTAAAAGCTTTATTGCTCACACAAAGCCTGTTTGGTGGTCTCTTCACATGGACGCACATGAAATCCAGGAAATGCATATAAGGGCTGATCACTCAGCGTTTTGATCCCGCTCAGAAGTTATAGACCTCTGGAGAGAGAAACTGAAACATGTAAGAGAGTGGAAACAACTCAGTGGTGACATGCTGAGGAGTCCTGCCCAAAAGCAGCACATATCAATCCACCACACTTAAACCCTAGGCCACAGCTCAGTTCCTCCTTTAAAAAAAAAAAAAGTGTGAAACAACCTAAGCATAAGGAAAAAAAAAAAAAAAAAGGAGAATGACCCTCTTTCAAGGACTCTGTAAGTTTTATGGCACCTCTACTTGCCAGAGTTTAATGTAAAATAGAAGCAATATGGTCTTTGTGCACATTTACATTAAGGAAAAAGAGCCCTAAGGTCGACCTGCAGACTGTGGAGTTCCTAAGTTCCCTTTTTCTCTAGTTTCTTTTCTGTCTGTTTCAAATCAGCTGTTATTTTTCTACTAAGATAAAAACCACTGTTTGGGTCCAGCAGGGTCTTTTTTTGCAAGCCAGTGAATTTATATTTATCTCATGCCTAAAGTTCTGAAGTAAAAACTATAGGATCTTTCTCTACGTGTGTGTGTGTATGTATGTGTGTGTGTGTGTGTGTGTGTGTATGTTTAAAAGGCCTTTATAATTTCTATAATTTTATGTTTAATTGGCAATTAAATTCATTTTAATTTCCCTCCAGCACAACAGACTTTTTCTTTCTGTACCTTATGATGTAAATTTTGCTATTTGATTTTCACCTGAGTTGTTTCCTTTAATATGCAAGTTTAGGTTATTTAGCTGACAACTGCCTAGGGTAATGAAGCATGTTATCAAGAATTTGAAAGTCTAAGGAAAAACAAGAAGGTCTTTATGAATCCATAAGATGTACTTCTATCAACATACCTAATACATCTATGTATTTATGTGTTCTGTACACAATATTTCACTACTGAAAATATATAAAAGAGCTCTAATTCATTGGCTTAAGAAAATAAAAGTGCTTGAATCAAATACCTCATCAGGGAAAAAGAAAAGACTAGTCAAATGCTTTTTCTAGTTTACATAACAAGTAAAATATTGAGTAAATAAGCTAGCTTTAAATTATTGGTAAAGTAATATTAGAAATGTCTTAAGAATTGCCAGGATACATTTTTGTTTGCATTTATTGATCAAGCAATTTTATATTTATCACTGCCAAATACTATAAGGTGTTAAAATTTGGCATGTTACAAAACTATAAACCCAGTCCAAAACAGAATGATCCTTGCTTATGTAATTTTAAATAAATAAGACATTAATAATGGTTTAATGAAAATAGCTACATCTTGAATTTAGTAAGATTACCATAATTTCTAATCTTTTGGCTTTAGGCAGTCTAGTCCACAGGGAAATAAGGTTTGTTTTGGGAAGGAACTGTTACAATTTTTGTTTCAAATCTAAACTATAAACTAAGTTTCTCTCTACCTGATTTCTCCAAAATTTGGAAACTATTTGTGAGAATTCTTAACTTAGGGCAATACAGTTATTAAGTATAAGAATCTGTTAATAAGAATCTGTTTTCATTTGCAACAGTACACAATCGGACAAGCTGGTTATTTCCAAGGCTTTGACTGGAATGGTGTGCTTTCCTTTAAGGAATGAAACTTGACTTATGGAACCAATAAAGCCCCTTTGGGAAAACTGGCCTCATATCTTGTCTACACAGTCCCAGTACAGGGTTCCTGACCTGTGATAAATAAAGAATGTAACTTTCTGACAGGCCCAGGAGCCCCCAAGTTTATCTTGGCACCTCAAGATAAGAGGAATTCACCCAACTCACAGGTATTTGATGGTACAAACCCATGGCTCAGCTCAGCTTTTAAAAAGTCCTATCTGAGATTCCTTCTATGGAACAAAGTTCCATCAAAGCCAATTTTTAAAAGCCTATATAATAAAAATAATTATTCTTGCTGCACTGTAGACAAATAATTAGGCCAAGTATAATAAAGCAAATTAGTCCTACCATGATTTGTCTTGAGTGAAAATGGGAAATTAAAGAGAGAAAAATTATGTTTCAAAAACTATAGTACACCTGTTGTTAGATTCTAATCTTGCCTAATGTTTTTCAATTTTTATTATTTTATACAGTTGGGACCAAATTCTAATTTTTCTTGACCATAAGTCTTTAAAATCATGTTTTCAATTTTTTCCTTCTTTTTCTCTCTCAATTTTCCTAATTTGGAGTCACTGAAAAGTAACCTGTGCTTTCTTAAAGCTCTGTGAACTGAAGCTGGACAACTTAAGCTTCAGAAGAAAATAACAGCAACCTATTTACATACATAATTCCCTTTCATACTTGCCTACTGATGTGTGGATTTCAGTGTAATGTGGCCTATATCAATTTTCCAGGGTGGTTCTTCTGTTTGTTGTTTTTCTCCCTTTCTCCCCATATTTTCTCTTCATAGGACATGAGACAGCCTGCTGAAAATGATCTTTCCTAGTAACTTGGGACCTACTTGTCTAGGAGTACACTATCCTAGCCATGAAAAGTCCGACAAAACCTGAGATCAGAGACTCATCTTCTTCTAAAATGTTTTCTCCAAATATTTTAAAAAAGAAAAAGGGGGGAAATACGAAAGGACAATAAATCTTGGGACCCCCAAATCACCAAGCTACAGGGAAAAGTCTTGCAGGGAACTGTTTCAGGCAAACCTGCTTCCCATTCTATTCAAAGTCACCCCTCTGTGCATTGAGATAAATACATATCTGATTGCCTCTTTTGCAGAGGCTAATCAGAAACTCAAAAGAATGCAATCATTTGTCTCTTATCTACCTATGACCTGGAAGCCCCCCTCTCCACTTCGAGTTGTCCTGCCTTTCTGGGCTCAACCAATGTTCATATTACATATGTTGATTGATGTCTCATGTCTCCCTAAAATGTATAAAACCCAGCCGTTCTCTGACCTCCTTGGACACACCTCCTGAGGCTGTGTCACAGGGGTGTGTCCTCAACCTTGGCAAAATAAACTTTCTAAAATAACTGAGCATGTCTCAGATATTCAGGGCTCACAGTCTCATCCAAAGAGGCTGCCACCTGGTCATCACATTTTATTTTAGAAATGTTACCATTAAGTCCCCAAATTCCCTGTGAGGTATAAGTTTGCTGCTTTCTGTATCTCAGAGGGACAGCTAATTTCTTCACTGCAGTCTCCTGCTCTCTATGTAACTCAGAGACAGGTGGATTCCAGATGTGTTCCCTAGGACACCGATGCTGCGTACATGAGGTTTATGAGGGAGTGCTCTGAAGGTTACCACCTGTGGATGGAAGGAAAGGAAGTAGGCTTGGGCAGAAGGAAAAGTTGTGCTGTGATGCTGTGTTAAAGAAGGTTTCAGCTGATCCCACGAGGACCTGTGAACTGGGATAGCCCTTCATTAATGTCCTGAACTAGGGAGAGGGGTCAGATCTTTATATCCCTGCATCAGACTGCCCTAGGAAATGTGTATGATATTGGGCAAGATGTTGGGCAAGATTTTACTTCAGCCAGGTAATTCCACAGTTGGCTGAGAGCTGAGGACTGTCCACTGGGAGAGGCCCCAGAAGCTGGCAGGATAAGTCCTTTGGTCCTGATGTTTTCCTGGCAGATATATCACAGTGTCCATAGGAGACTGACTAGGGCATGCTAGTGTCTCCTGAGAAATGGGGTGGATACACACTTCTATTACATTGTAATGTAAAAGAAGTAAGACCTAAGCTGGGGTGAGAAAAGGAACCTGGAAAGGTAACTCCCCCAATGTTCTTAGGCCAAAGATGTTTTTTCCATCATGGGCCCACTGGTCAGGTGCCATACTGAAACTGGTTTTCTATGTACTGACATTCTGCTTTTAAAAGGAATAGAATTCAAGTGAAGGAGATGAGAGTACTACACAAAGCTGTAACTATTACCCTTTTAGATTTGGAAATCAATCAATTCTTTGAGTGACTTAATTTTTTTCCTTTATTTCTACATTATTCCACATTCCTACGTGTATGTGTGTGTGCCTCTGCATGTGTGTGTATGTGTATACATCAGGGTCTAGAGGAGCAGCCCTAGGTTTGACTCAGCTGCGCTGCCTGGGTCTCGTGCCTCCTGGGTGTGCTCAGTTGGGAAAGAGCAGGATGTGAATTGCTATACTGCACTTCCTAATTCTCAAACTGTCTTTTCTATTGGTACAATTGTGTGTCAATTTTCTAAAATATGGAAGCATTTACAAGAAAAGGGAAAAAAGGAAAACAAGTTTAAATGAGGAAACAGAGATATAATGATTTCTGCTTCCTTTACTGAACTGTTAGACCAGCAGGTGCTTTTTTGCCAAATGATAAGTGATTTATTTCCCAATCAAACAGGGTATTGTACGTGTCATTCAGAAATGTGTTCCTGCTCATTCAGAGCTCCGAAAAAGAGTTGACAAACATCAGAGGAGAATTGTGGCTAACGCAGAAATAATAGGAAGAAAAAAATCAATGTAGAGATGTAATTGAAGGTAAGATGTAATTGAAAGTGGTGGAGGTAATTGAATGGTAATATTGTGAGCAGAGAGCAAGCAGGATCAAGCAAGTGCAAGATTAGGCAATTCAAAGATGTTCATCTTTCTCCTTTCTGAGATAACACAGGCCCCTGAGATTATGGTTAAGGGACATTATCAAACATGCTCATTCAAATAGAAATTCCTCTATAGCTTTTTTTTTTTTTTATCTTTGTCTCTTTTTTCCTTACAAAGAATACCTGTGAGCTGGATTGAGTCCAAGAATGTGACTTTGCAGCTGATATAACTGGACTACAGCATATTTGGTCCTGTCCTTGTGACTATCTTAGCAATGGAATTCAATTGCTCCAGGTCAGCCCACTCAATCAAGGCAAATCTGACCAGAAAAATGACCAAAAATACTGAAGCAACTATGTACATTCCCATCCCTCCGTTTTCATTTTTTGGAAGCAAATTCCACTAAAAAGCACTATTTATTTTCCTTTACCCAGTGGGAGATTTTTAAAAAATGCATTTTTATTGGGATAGTGAGTGCTATTCATGGGCATTTTTTCAAACCAAAATAACTCCCCTTGAGAAATACTTACTCCTCCAGCATTATCTCACGGGGTTGTTGATAGAGTTTGCCTTTCAATTCCAGTGAAATCAATATTGCATTATGGCTGGAGTCAGGAGACCTGGATTGTGCGACCTTGGGCAAGTCACTTAATCTCTCTGCAACCATCTATGTGAAAAAAACAATGAAAATAATTCTAGCCACTTGAAGGGAGAGTAAGATTAATCATAGCAGATTTTCTAGACAATGGTCTCTGTGGCTGTTTCTTACACTCCCTGTTTTCTTGTGTGTGCTTTTTAATTTTTGATTCTCTTTTGAATCTAAATTCAGCTGGCCACTTATTGACACAATGACAAAGCTAATTCCCAATGCCAATGGTGATGCCTCTGCTCAGCTGAATTTAATATCCCTGGACAAAGCCCTTGAAATGCTGTATCCCCTTTGCGAGGGGAAGAGGAGGAAGGCAATGGAGAACTCCATTTGGTAAAGAATTCTTGCATATACATTGCTCTCTTCACTCTGAGTGATTTTGTGGCTTCTTACTCTCAGGCATCCTGTTTCCTCAACCTCACTGTATCTGGCTTCTGCTTTTTACATCCGCTGATCAACAAGCTTATGTAAGGGATGACTTAGGTTGGTCTTGCTCTTCCAGCCTGGTTCTCAGGATGATCCCTAGAGTATACCTCAAGTGCTTGCCCCACTTCTTCACAAGCTGTTACTATAGGTGATAAACCAATACTTATTGATTCATTGAATGACAACCCTGTGACCTCACCAACTTTTCCAGCTGCCATTCCCTCTTCTTCTTTTGTTATCAGATTTATTAAGAGAACAGTCTATTATTCCTTACCCACCACTAGCCAGTGACTACCTCATTGCTTTATTAAAACTTCCCCTTTCTCTCTATTCTGGGACTGCTTCATTCCAGAAATGGATCATCTAAAGTGGGGTTAGTTTTCTGGTTAAGTTCATTCTGTTGTGTTTCTAATTTAGCTTGCCCGTTTTCTTAGCTTCAACTACCACCTGTATGTGGATGAATCTCATATCCACAAGGTGGCCATTCCAGCCCAGAATTTGCTTTACAATATCCCTCCCTAGCATTTGTCAATCTAAGAGCACATACTGAAGGCCGATTTGAGACCACTATGTGAGTAATCTGGAATACCAAACTAAAGAGTTTGGATTTTATCTTATAGTGGGAGTTAGAGATATGTTTTCAAATAATCTAGAGGAATACATTGTTTTCACTCAACAGAGCAGAGGGTGGGTTGGAGGTCAGAAGGCTGGGGTTTCCCAGCCCAATGCAGTCACCATGATGTCACTAAAACTCAGATTTTAATTGACACCTAATGAACAGGTATTTTCTGCTACGTTTCCAGTTGATTCATTTCCCAAGTCTCTGGTCTTGGTATGAACAGGGCAGGAAAGATGCATATGAGATTCAAAGCATGCATTGGCCAGCGGTTGTTTTTTTTCAGTCCAGCTTTATCAGCCCTCAGTTCATGAATATTCACTACTATTCTTAATTTTCAGTGCGACTTCAAGTATTTCTATTTTCCATATCCTCAGAGATATTTCATTTGGAAGTTTAGAGGAGCTACGTTAGGCACAGCCAAATAGCTGCTATTTTAAAATGGAAATCCCTTCTTGTTGATGTTTTGAGACCTCACTGCAAACAGATGCTCAGAAGAAAAATATGGACTATATGGTGAATTAAGAAATCCTGAAAATGGTCACTGTTGTGTTACACACAAGAAGCAATTGTATACCTCACAGCAGCCACACTAAATTCTTTCGTTTCCTTGACCACATGAGTTCTTTTCCTCCTCTGGCCTACACACAGGCTGCTCTCTCTGCGTGGACTCCCAACCCCTATCCTTACACAAGCTTCCATCTGCCTCCATCCTAGACTCTATTTGATCCTTCATGACTCGGTTTAAATGTCACTTCCTCAGAGAGGCATTCCAAAACCTCCTTACACTTATTTGATTGGATTCCTCTGCTATTCTTTCTTCTAATATCACATAACTTCCTTCAGGATGCTTATCACAATCTGGAATTATGTATCAGTGTGACCATTTGTATAATATCTATTATCCACTTCAATTTCAACCCCAACTGCATAGAGTGTAAGCTCTAAAATGGCTGAAGTGATGTCTGTTTCATGTGAAACTGTATATCAAAAGTTTAGTGTAGCTTCTTGCACATGATAGGAGATAGGAAATATAGATGTGTTGTTAACTGATTTTTGAATACATAGGAATAAAAATGAAGATAAGTATGTAAAACTTTGTATGAAGCTTCCTATCCTTGTATAGCTTCCTTTCTTGTGAACGTTATTTTTGAAATAATGGTCACTCCATGAGGTAGATGACACCATAAAGCTTGAGGTCTTCAAGGACTGAATCAATTTCAACAGTCTTTTGATCATTTCTCCAGAAAGAATTGCTGCTGACAAAGCAAATCACCCAAAAAAGAAAACTCTCAGAGCAATTTAAAAATAGGGGTTCATCTATATTGCTTAGAAATAATTTCAGAAAATCTGTAGTGAAAACAAATTCCAAAGATGACTGAGATGGTTGTTATTCAATGAACACATTTTAAATCAAACACGTGTCAGACCCCCATGGCATTTCCTGATGGTGCCTCATTCATGTGAGAATTTAAATTAAAATACATTAGAGATGTTTAGCCACTTTATCATTTCATATTACAATGCACATTATTCCATGTAGTAGCTTTGATTCTAAAATGCATGATTTTTTTTTTGTTTTAATGCATAGAGTTCTGTTGGATATGCTCTGGAATAGTTTCCTATTTAAAGTAATCCTATTGGCAAGAACTTCTAAGTAAGGAACCTTTTATAATATGAATAATTACCCTAAATTTATCTTGTTTGTTAGTAATTATTTGGCTACTGGATTTATTTTTAAAGGGTGCATGCACAGGAGACAGTCACATCTCAAGGCAAACAATCCCCTAAGAAACTTGCTAATTCAGCTCATATCTCAGACAGCCGTCATTTTATTTTGTGTCTTTATAAGCAGGAAGGAGAAAGAACACAGTCTGGAAGCTATGAAGGTTTCACTTTTGTTTTCCTTAAAAAATGAAACAGCAAATGTAAAGTCTCTAGTCTGGATTACTTAAAACTACATAATCAAGAAGGAAAAATTATTGGGCTGTGGAATAAGGCTCCAAGGCTTGAAAGTCCCCAAGTAGAGGTAGTAGTTACTAAGCTGTTGCCTTAATTACAGACAATGTGGTCTGGAACACCTGACTGAGGTGGATCCAGCTCCTCTGTTTATGAGCCCTGTATGCATGTATAAAGCAGAAAGTGCAATAATCTCATGGTTTTATATACATTAATGAGATATTTCATAGAAAACCCTGAGCATAGTACCTGGCATATAAGAAGCACTCAAAAAACAGTGGCTGTATGGATAATACATGTCTATAAACACAAATCTAAATCACGTCATCTTCACAGATGTTTCTTTGTTTAATGAATGATTTAAACCCCTTGGAAAAAAGAAGCAATCAATGGGAATAAATAATTTACAATAGCTATACAATTGTCTCTATAATTACAATTTAGACATTTTAAACAAGAATGAATAAATAGTTGGATGTCTGTGTCTGTGAGAGAGACCGAGTGTGTGTGTATGTGTGTGTGTGTGTGCATGATTTTTTGTTTGTTTACAGGGAAACAAAGACAAAATCTTATCATGGTTGATGAGGATTATTCCTCCCAGACAATGTTGTTTCTCTGTCCTGGATAGTACACCTTCATGTTACCAAGCCTGGCCTAAGAGTGGCTGTCTTTTATTGTTTTCTACCTGGTTCTATTGGGGAGGGAGAAACAAAGAAGAACAAAAACAAAAACATTTCATCTTAGTTAGACTTCATCTTACAATTTTTTTGAAAAAAATAATTGAATATCTTTTTTCAGGCAAATAGTATGTTTTTATATCCATCTCTCTTATGTGGCCATTCCAATATCAGTCCCCCAGAAATAACGATGTGTGAATCTCAAACCAATTTTTGGGCAACAAAAAGGTATAGGTTTTCTTCCTTATTCTTTCTGTATCATTTTGATTAATAAATTCTTAAGGAGTGGCCTATTGTGCAATTTCTAAGAACACCACCAAGCTGTTAATGAAGTAAATATCTGTTTAATTTACAAACATCAGCAGTGTAACCGATATTAATCTGGAGAAAGACAAAGCACACTGAATTATACATGTACATCTAATTTTCTTTGTAAAAAAAGAAGTTTTCAGGAAGAAACATCTGCATCTTTACAGGGCACCCTGGGATTTTAATGAGGGAAGAGCACAGTTCACTATAAATCATTATCAATTCTACATTGTAATTTAGCAGCAAACATGTTAACATGGGAGCATTAAGATAATAAAGGAGTTTTATTGTTTGAGGGAAAGAAAAGTCACAGTTCTTGATATGACAGTCTTTTTATCCCCACCCCACCCCCAGAAAAGGGCAAAAAAGGTCAAGGACATATTAATTTGCAAAAGGTCTACTTTCTAGTGTTGATTGCTACACACCATTTCGTTTCTGTGAGGACATGTTGCAGAGGGGCCACTTCTTTCTGTACAATGACCATCTCACATACAGATTTCTGTTTTCCTCTCTCGGACTTTGCATACTCTCTGCAGGTGTCCTGAATGAGGCCAGTAGGTCATTGACATCAGTGATCGGATGTCAAGGTCAACAAACAGACCAACACATATTTATCCCAAGATAAAACCCTATGTTAGTACTATTGCCAAAAAAAAAAAAAATCCTGATTTTTAAGTTTGAAAAATGTACAAAAATATCAGGATAATTATAAATTAATATATATTAAAGCATCAAGGAACAGTAAAAGGATGGCCTAAAATGTTAAGTACAATGTACTTTGATACAATAAATATTTCTCATGGAAACTGAATACTGTATAGGGCTGTTTAGAACTCATAGAAACAAAAAATCATATTATTACTAATTTATTTATCAATAATCTATTGGTTCTTTATCATCTCCTTTATCATTTATATTACAAAAAAATTAATACTGGAAAATGGTAAAGACTTTTGTGTGCTGCTTCTGCTGACATGCTGACACTTAAAAGGAAGATAAAATTTATTTTAGCACTTTCATTTCCTCTCGTAAATGGAACCCAGATCCTCAGGACACTTTATATTTTGCATGAAACATTTCTCATCCATTTGTTCTATCTGTGAATTCTGGAGTTCCGTTCTCTTGCCTTGCATCCTCATTCACACCCATGTGCTTGGTGTATCCTGGTGAACTTGGTTGATGTGAAGGAGGGTACACAGGTTTTATGCTCTGGGCAATTTCACAGCAGTGCACAGTAGCTCCTCTGTCCCTCGTGCATGTGCTTCTGCTTGTCTTCAGCATGTTACAAAGATGGACCCGAGTTGCAATGGTTCCCATCACTGTTCTAATGTCTCCAGGTATATCTTTCTTCATACTTCTCCAGCATAGGGGAAGCTTTTAGTTCAAGCATTTCTTTTTTTTTTTTTTTTCCAAATGCAGAAAAAAAGTCTTTATTCTCATAATAAAAATAAGTCTGTTCTGTATTTTACAATATATTTCAAATATTTCCACTATGAAGCATTCATTAGTCCCACATGGTCAAGAAGTATACAACCTTTTCCAAAGACAGAGCTGCCGGGAGTGTGTTTAGGACACACACCTCGTACAGCCGCACTTCACCACTTTCTCAACCTCGTCCACAAAGGAGGAGCCGTCAGTGCATTCGAAAGAGTATTTCCGCCGCTTGCTCCTCAGCGGTCCACAGCACTGCCCTCCTGCACACCCACCTCTGCACTCTAATCGGGACACCTTCTTGGTTGTTTGGCAAGCAGCATAGCCCTGCTGCTTTTGGTAATAATCTCTTATCCTTTCCCCTCGACAAGAGATTTCTAGAAAAGAACAAAAAGCACAAGCATTTTAAGAACAGTCACTGTAAGTCATGCAGAGTGACTGAATCCACAACTTAATTCAGAAGCCTTTGCTTCCCCTTCGTAACTTGCTTTACATATTATTAGCTGGTGGCACGGCCTCCTATTCTTTGAAAAATACTTCTTTTTGGTCTCTATTTTCAGCAAAGTGAATGCTATTATGTAGAGTATAAATACAATGCTATTGCAGTGACAAGAAAATTGGATTCCTAAATATTTTCTTTCATTGCAAAAAAGGAAAAAAAATACACATCTTCTGTTTTTACACTACTAACAGCTGGTTTTGTTTACCACAGGGAGCAGTTTCAGAGAGTATGCCATTTTATTTATTAGACCTGGAGTTTAATATTATCCAATCTGTTATTTAATACAAGTAACATTCCATTAACTTCATAAATTACCCCAGTATGAAGTATGTAGTTCAAAAAAGAGACATCTGCTAAAAGCTTCCATGGGCACGTTCCTCTTGTCTCGTCTCTTGGACACACAAAACAAAATCCGTGCCAGCTGGAGGCCAGGCGAGCTCTGATCACGCAGACAAAGGAGGAGGAGGAAGGTGAACTAAGAAGTCAGCCTGTTTCCGTTCCTCTCACCCACATGATTTGCTGTGATAAATCAGTCGATTCTAAGGCCAAAGGTCATTTTGTACTAAAACTAGAGCAGAATTAAGAGGACCATCTTCTCTGTGCCAGAAGATGAATTAATAATATATACGGATGAGAACAGCCGGTAAAGGTAAGACAGGAGTAAAGTAAATGTGCTTCTCCATCAGGTAAAAAGGAGTATTTCTTTTACAACAAATCAACTTGTGAGAAGCATCTGAAGGCTGTATACAATCTTGCGGTGGAGGTTTAAGGTCATTTCACAGCTGGTGCCTTCATAATACTTGAAAATAAATCAATAGCAGCAACTGCAAGTAGTGCAAAGACCTAGTATTCTCTCCTGTCACTCCCCTCTCTCTGTCCCTGTTGCTCCTGTTTTTTTTTTTTTTTCACTTTTTCTCCCTCTCTTTTCAAAGACATGGGACCCCTCTTGCTTTGCCAAGAGAATGAGGTGCCCAGTGGGGCTGGCTTACCTCGATCACAGCTGTCCCCCGTGTATCCACTGCTGCATTCACAGTAGGGCTGCCCCAGACCTGAAAGCCTGCACTTCCCATGCTTGCACTTGATCGCCTGGCACGGGTTAAACAGATCCTCCTCTTCATCACAGAGGACACCTCCATGGCCCTCCAAGCACTTACAGCTGTAGGAGAACGCATTGATGGGCAAGCAGGTGCCATGTACGCATCTACAGGGAGGAGGAACACAGCAGTGGGAATGCATTCAGAAGAGGAGGTAAGAATGAACGGAGGTGATATAAGAATGGAGGATGATTGAGAAAATATGGGGGACAGAGTGCTAATGCCTAACGAACCTCCCTCCCCTCCCCTCCCTTCCTGTCCCCTCCCCTTCTTCTTTCCTTCCTTCCTTTGGTTTGGCTTTGAGGCTTTCAGGTGTGTGCTCAACTCCCAAGCAGCAGGAACTTACTTATTTCCAAGGCAAGGGTCATTGGTCCGTTGGTCACAGAGGGGCCCCATCCATCCTTCCTGGCACTCACAGGTGAAGCCTGCCTGGCTGCTGGGCTGGCATGTGCCATGGGCACACACCTTCTTGTGGCACGGCTCACAGCCAGGCAAAATGCCTGTTTGCATCGGCACCTTCTGGAAGTCCTGCAGCTCACTGTTGATGTAAAGGTTCCGGATGCAGCCGTGGAAGCTGGTTCCGTTCTGCCCAGGGGCCTGGCGCAGAGATGCCACGTTACTCTTCCCTGGCATGCCTGGGGAGGAACACCAGGTCAGAGGTCAGGCTCCCTGGGGATTTCTCAGCCATTTGCTACTCAGAAATACTGATGCTTGGGACCTCACTGCCAACGTATTATGGCAGGATATTTGGGCAGGGTGGTAGGGAAGTGAAGTGGAGAAGAGATGTAGAGATGTGTGTTTTTGTTTTGTTCTGTACTGGAAGATGCTCCAGGAAATTCTAATCCACAACTAGAATAAAATACCTAGTTGATTGGTGGTTAATCTTTAAAATTTGCTTCAAAGAAAACTTTACATGTACACAAATATATAAAACCTAGAGGCAGAGCTACTGTCCTTAAAGGCAAGACTGGGGGAAGGGAATGTTCCCTCTCTGTTTGTCCTCCACCCCCCACCTCCAGGCACACACTCCTGGAAGTCTGGAGCTCCATAAAACTCAGTTTATGGTGCTCTAATTCTACCCCTTATCTTAAAGACAAGGGGCTAGGGCTCAGAAAGACCTGGTGACATGCTCAAGGTGACCCAGTGAGTTCAGGTTAGAGTTAGGCTGATGAGAAGAACTCCTCTATCTCTGGAGTCAGGGTTAGGTCCACCAGGTTTCAGGGGCTGACAGCTGGGGTTCACAGTGACCATTCACCCCAGCCCTCCCACATTCGAAGTTAGCAACGAATTCAGCTCACTCCTGGCAACGTCCCTGAGCTTGGTCAATGATGTCAATGCCTAAAAACTCACTCCTGATTCTTTTCAGGACAGCACCTCATTCACATCATTTTTTCTTTCTTGCTAATTAAGAGTGAAGACTTCACAGTCCAAGAAATCAGAAATAAAAATGAAATCCCTTCAAAAACAGAGTATTTGCAATCTTTGTATATATACATTCCACTAGTGACAGTTATCTGGTAACACTCATTTTGGCAAAACGGAAGAATCTTTCCATGGCCTAAGCCAGACCCTTAGTCCCTGGAAGGCATCCTGCAGAAGGCACCCATCCAGGGAAGGGGGGAGGGTGCTGGAGGCTTTCAGAGTGCTGGCTACACTACCACCACATCCCCACAACCCCCTAATTATGCTTTAGCTGTGCCTAAACTCTGGACTACTGGCTGGAAGTTCTAGGCTGAGGAAGACCCAGTTTCTCACTCTTCAGGGGGTTTGTTGGTTCTAAAGACCAAGAACTGTAGCACACTCTGGGTCCGAACTTATGCCACCTTCTCCTTTCCCATTCATAGTAAATGACTCATCCATTGGCATTCAAAGCAGGCATCAGTCAGACAGCTAGGTGTACGAAACCACTAGGTTAGACGGTAAGGATTTCTGGTTCTGCGTGCACTTGGAGCAGTTATTTCTTCTTTCTGGGGCTTAGTATTGTCATCTATACACCATGAGCATATGGACCAGAGAAGTTGTCCTAAGTTTGTCATACGTAAGAACCAACAGCAGTGCATGCTCAAAGGCAGCTTTGCAGGCTCCTCTCTCCTCTCCTTCTGAGGTTCTGATCCTGTAGGAACAGGAGAGGTGCAGAAATCTAAATATCTACATGCAGCTCAGGTGATTCGGGTAGTCCATGGTTACACTCTGACAGGTATTGAATGAAGTCTCTTGGCTGTGAAGTTCTGTGAGTACAGGCCTTTAGCCTATGTCCATCTCGCTGTGGGTTGCTTTCTAGAGCAGGGTCAAAAGGATGAAACTTACCATTTCCAGGAAAGGACTGGTGACAGAAAATTCCTTGCCCTGGGGTAAGTTTTTCTAATTTAACCATATCCATCCATCATAAGGACTTTAATGACCACACATTTATGGTCCTTTTTTCAGTGGTTAAAAATGAACTTCTTCCAAAACTATTTTTAATAGCTCATTTTGATATAGGCACAACACACATATGTGCACATGTCAAGAATAAATACAGATTGGCAAAGTTCCACAGCACAGAGAAACAATTAGTAAATCTGTTCCTTTTTGTTCCAAAGCTAACAATTAGAAAAAGCTCAGCTTTGACTAGAGTAATTTGTAAATGAAAATGTTTAGACATCATACGTATATTTGAGTTTCAATAGGCTATCATAAAATCAAGAATTATTCTGAGTCAATCTTTTCACGTGCTAGGTCTTCATTGACAAACAGAAGTAGATACATAAATTTTTTTTTTTTTTTTTTTTTTTTTTTTTTTTGAGACAGAGTTTCACTCTTGTCGCCCAGGCTGGAGTGCAATGAACACAGCCTTGGCTCACTGCAACCCCCGCCTCCTGGGTTCAAGTGATTCTCCTGCTTCAGCCTCCCGAGAAGCTGGGATTACAGGCATGCACCACCACGCCTGGCTTATTTTGTAATTTTAGTAGAGACCAGGTTTCTCCATATTGGTCAGGCTGGTCTCGAACTCCCGACCTCAGGTGATCCACCCGCCTCAGCCTCCCCAAGTGCTGGGATTACAGGTATGAGCCACCACGCCCGGCCAGATCCATGATTTTTTTTAAGCCTTTCCTCTATGCCATTGGCCTAGTTGGAAGTCATTCAATCAATCAGCCAATCAATCAATCAACCAACAGATAACTTAGCAAACAGCTTTTAGCCTTATTTCTACAGGCCTCAAAATGGCAATAAAGAGACCAAGTATCAAGCCTAGGTCCTCTGTCCTGTGGCAGGACAAGGAGGACATTTGTTGCATATACATGGATTTCCATGCATGGGGCTTATTTTTTGATTTTCTTCCCCATTAGGTAATAAGGGTTCAGTTGGACTACAGACAAAAAAACATGAAAACTAAATTATTTTGTGTCGGCCGAGCGCAGTGGCTCATGCATGTAATCCCAGCATTTTGGGAGGCCAAGGTGGGTGGATCACATGAGGTCAGGAGTTTGAGACCAGCCTGCCAAACATGATGAAACCCCGTCTCTACTAAAAGTATAAAAAATTAGCTGGGCGTGGTAGCAGGCGCCTGTAATCCCAGCTACTTGGGAGGCTGAGGCAGGAGAATCACTTGAACTCGGGAGGCGGAGGTTGCAGTGAGCCAAAATCGTGCCATTGCACTCCAGCCTCGGCAACAAGAGCGAAACTCCATCTCAGAAAAAAAAAAAAAAAAAAAAAAAATTGTGTCAAGTAAAGCACATATCATGGGTAGTTGATAACCCAAGGGTAGGTTAAGCTGCCTCTCCATATACTCACCAAGGGGCTGCCTCTCCCCAGATGCTGAGGCAACACCTTCAGGCAGTTTTCCTTGGGCAGTATCCCTGTTTTTTTTTGTTTTTTGTTTTGTTTTTTAACTTTTGTCTTAAGTTCAGGGGTATATGAGGGTTACACTCCCCACCAACAGTGTATTATGTGTTACCGTATAACAAACCAGGTAAACTCATGTCATGAGGGGTTTGTTGTACGGACTATTTCAGCACCCAGGAATTAAGCTTAATGTCCATTAGTGATTTTTCCTGGTCCTCTCCCTCCTCCCACCCTCCGCCCTCTGCTAGGCCCCAGTGTGTGTTGTTCCCCTCTCTGTGTCCATGTGTTCTCATCATTTGACTCCCACTTATAGGTGAGAAACATGCAGTATGTGTTTTTCTGTTCCTGTGTTAGTTTGCTAAGGATAATGGCCTCCAGCTCCATCCATGTTCCTGCCAAGGGCATCAGCTCAATTCTTTTTTTGTGGCTGCATGGTATTTCATGGTTTATATGTACCACATTTTCTTCATCCAGTCTAGAATTGATGGGCATTTAGGTTGATTCCATGTCTTTGCCATTATGAATGGTGCTGCAATGAACATATGCATGCCCGTGTCTTTATGACAGAATCATTGAGATTCCTTTGACTATATGCTCAGTCGTGGGATTGCTGGGTTGAATGGTAGCTCTATTTTTAGGTCTTTAGGAATTGCCACACTGTTTTCCACAATGGCTGAATTAATTTACATTTCCACCAACAGTATATAAGTGTTCCTTTTTCTCCACAACCTTGCCAGCAGCTGTTATTTTTTGACTTTTTAATAATAGCCATTCTCACTGGTGTGAGATGGTATCTCATTGTAGACATAATTTTTTTTTTTTTTGGAGATGGAGTCTCCCATTGTCACCCAGGCTGGAGTGCAGTGGTGCGATCTCGGCTCACTGCAAGCTCCACCTACTGGGTTCATACCATTCTCCTGCCTCAGCCTCCCGAGTAGCTGGGACTACAGGTGCCCGCCACCATGCCCGGCTAATTTTTTGTAGTTTTTAGTAGAGACGGGGTTTCACCGTGTTAACCAGGATGGTCTCAATCTCCTGACCTCGTGATCCACCCGCCTTGGCCTCCCAAAGTGCTGGGATTACGGACGTGAGCCACCATGCCCAGCTGTAGTCACTATTTTTAAAGAGAACTTAGTTACCTCGCTCTCCTTTTCTCCCTCTGCTTCTCATGCCTTTGCCACACAGCATTCAAGGCTGTGGTCTTACAGGTTCCTTGTGGTTTGAAAATCTGAGTCACCCTTGAGACTGCACTCTAAGCGGGGAGAAAGTGGGCCCATGGTGATCTCTGGCAGTGGGACTGGGATGAAAGTGGTTTCCTTGAGGCCTGGGTGGACAGAGGTGTTGTTTGAATTCTTCCAGGCCCTCTACCTTCAGAAGGATAAATACTTTTCATTTTGAAGTTTAAAACTTTTTTTCCTCTTTTTTTTTTTTTGGCGGGGGGCGGGGGAATGTTCTGACTTAAACAGTCTCATCCTGTATTCTTTTTTTTTTTTTTCTTGAGATAGTGTCTGGCTCTGTTTCCCAGGCTGTACTGCAGTGGTGCAATTATGTTTCACTGCAGCCTCAACCTCCCGGGCTCACATGATCCTCCCTCCTCAGCCTCCCAAAGTGCTGAGATTATGGGTGTGAGCCACCATGCCCAGCCCCCTGTATTTTTAAAATTTGTTTTATACTATACTCTAAAGGGGCTTCGAAAGATTTAATGAAGTGGATTCTAATGAAAACATAATAAAATCAAGTGAACGAAAAGTACATAAATAAACAACAAAAGGCCACAGCACTTAGATTTGTTCCCTTTCTGCTTTATGTGAAGAAGTGAATGGCAATGCAGGTGGCTTTGGAGTCAGCCAGATCTGGACTTAAATGAGGTGTCTACTACATAATAGCTTTGTGTACTTGGACAAGTTATATAAAATCCTTGAGATTGCTCTTCAGGGACTACAAAACAGAGAAAATCATACCTATTTCCTAAGATCTCTGCAAATTAAGGTTATAAAAGGAGCACTGTGTTGGGCACATAGCATGTGCTCAATAAATATAATTTATTTTCTCTCAAATCACAGGTACACTTGTGACTTGGCTTCACCCATCCAAAAGCAACCCTGTTAACTGGAGTGCTAGCAAGAATGGAAGATTTGCTTTTTAATGAGACTCTCTGCTGTGATTCCCATGAAGCAATCAGATAAGTCAACTTGCTGAGTAGACTCACTATGCAATACTTTATTTATAATGCATTATAGTTACTTGAAGATGCCTCTGCATTCTTGACTTTTTAGGGAGTAGAATGGACATTTCTTCTTCAACTTTGTATC
This sequence comes from Gorilla gorilla gorilla, assembly GCF_029281585.2. Taxonomy (NCBI): domain Eukaryota; kingdom Metazoa; phylum Chordata; class Mammalia; order Primates; family Hominidae; genus Gorilla; species Gorilla gorilla. Next base: position 28,804,136 of record NC_073227.2, on the reverse strand, counting down.
CTTTATGTATCCATTTACTTAGTTCCTAGTATGTGGTAAGTACTCAATAAATATTTACAGAATTGAACCAAAGACTTCCAACTGTTTCTAAAACAATCCAACTCTGTCAAAATATTAAGACCGTCTACTACTGAAATTATTAAAACAGAAATGCCCTAGACTTAGAGGCACTGAAAAGAAGGCTTTGAGTGGTTGAGATAATGGTGTAGCATAGGTTATTATTTTTCAGAAAATGATGTGAAACTCATGAAAATATCTGTCATGGTGATGAAATTGTACACTAACCTGTTCAAAGCTTTTACTTATTTATCTGTAAAATAAGTTAGTTTTATCAGTCAATTCAAATAAATTCAATGTAATTTAATCCAATGCTTCTCAATTCAGCATTAACTGCTTTCTGGCTCCTTTACCAGACTTTTGAAACTCTATGCCTCCAGTTTATATTTGTTCCTCCAAATAGAGGCAAGATTGGGACCTCTCTCCTTTGCGGGTCCTCTCCGATGGGCTCCTACAGAACTTTGCTTATATCTCTGTCCCTCATTTATTCACTCATCTGCCTTCTTTTCACTTAAAAATAAAGCCTAGGGTCTTCACTCTATGATTTCAAGTCCTAACCTACCTTTCCAACCCTCTCTCTTGTTCATTCACCTTAAGGTCTTAGTGGAACAGAACTATTTATTGTTATTCTAATACAATTTGTACATTTAATTTGTTCATTCATTCATTCAGTTAGTCATTGGATTACAGTGATACTTATCCTATCATCCAGATGAATTAGCAACTGGTAGTGCAGAAGCTCCAGCACGGTAACATTTGACTGAGCTGATAGGGTTTGCCTCCTTAAGGGAGCTGGGGTGGGGTCATCTACTTTCCAGTTTGCATTAAGCTTGTTTTATCATTTTCGTGATTGTATGATTTAATCTCTAACCAACTTTCCTTTTCCATAGACCAGATCAAATATAAGATTAAATTATATAATGTATAAATCACCTAGCATATGTGATTGACACAAAAGAAATATTAATTAATGTCTTTCTCTACTCAGATGACACATTTAGTTAGAAACAGAGATAGGATAATAAAATGATCCCTTAACACCCACCTAGAGATCTTTCTGTTCTGTCTTTGCCATCCATCTTTCAATGATTGATCACTATAGGTCAATGATGAATCCTGATATATTAGGCATTAACAAACTTCAGAATTCGTCCATAATGAGAATCACAGGGTTTCAGGACCAACTGAATTTGGAAGACAGCTTACCTCCTACATAGAGTGGAGAGTCAAAATTCAGAGTGGACTGCTTTGACAAGTTAGTGATGATTTTGGGGTTCCCACCATCCACGGACAAAGAGAGACTCTGATCCAAGGCAAGTAGTTCCACAATGTGGAAGTTTCCATCATTGATTGTCTCCACACTACAACGGAAAAAAAAATGGCTGATTCTTCCATTTTCTTTTCATTAAAGCAAGGTAGTTAAATTACAAACTTTGATAAGTGCTCCTTGGGAAAAGAGATGGCAATCTAACACTAATGAAGATAAAGACCAGTAGTTGAATTTTTTTTCAAAAATAGGCATTTTCAAGGAGATGTGATTGATTTCAGTTTCTCAGGAACTGAATACAAAATAAGTTTGTTCTTTTATGACGAGAAGTAGAAATAACTACATTTCATCATCATCCAGCCACATTCTCTCAATATGTAACAATTTCAAAGGATAATTTATACATTTGCTTTTAACTTTCATAAAAGTACCATTTACCAAGATACTATTACTTCAAATTGTACAAAAAGACAAGGAAACTAGGCCTGTGCCAAAAACACCCTAACACATTGACCTTAGGCAACTGCTGGCTTCTGCTCTTAAAAAAAAACTGTACATTAGGACTTACCAGAATCAAACACACACACAAATGCAAGGAGAACCAACTTGGTGGGATCTCAGTACTTTTTGAAATTTGTTAATAATATCCTCTTTCTGTGCATTTTCATCAACTGATATTGCTGTGAAGAAGTTATCTATGCTCACTGGAGACATGGGAATAGCAGATTAAATAAAATGCTTAACATAGTGATATCTAGGAAATATTGCAATGACAGTGGCTGTCTGGATTCTTCTCTATAATTTTCAAGGGCCAGGTCTAACAATTATTACTGTCACCTTCTAAAAACCTTGGAAGGGCTTATAGAAATTGATGAAGTGAATAAAGACAAAAAGATGAAGAAATGTAAATGGAAAATGAGGATTAAAAAATAAGATGAAGTTGAGTGCAATTAGTAAATATGTTTTACATGGTTTTAAAGTGTAGTTGCATATCTAACTCTGGTATTACAGCAGGCAAAAAAGCAAACCAGACCAATGAAACAGGACCAAAGAAGAAATAGGACCAATACACAGTGCAGTGTTAAGAATGTACTTACCTTTCGCTATACAGGAAAAACATGGCATAATGGAAGTTGGGATCAAAAAGTTAATGGTGATTATTAAAGATCTAACATGCTGGGATACTGGGAAGACTGGAAAAGGCTCCAACATGGAAACATGGGAGCATGTGATAGATTATTCCTAAATGTGAATACTTAATACTCTGTATACAAGACGACTGCTTAAATTTCTAGGCACTGATATTTAAATTTGTAAAATGGCAAAGTCTAGGGAATGATAGAAAAATGCATTAACATATTTCTGCATGGTTCTCACCACTGGAGTCTAACCATCTTCCGTTGTATGCTGACAGGTAATAAAACGTTTTTTGATTTGAGAACAAGAGAAATCATTCTGCAGAATTGTGAAAACACTTGACATTCTTTCTGTTTAGGTGGTTAGAAAAGTCCACGTTTACAGGAATCTTTGATAGCCTGTCTCAGGTAACAACTTTATAAAATTAAATGTTAGATATGTCCATCAATATTTTTGCCTTTTACACATTTAATTATCCTAACACTTAACATCAATACAATTGGCAGAGGAAAAAATTGACCAGAAAATTATTTTATAAGTAAAGTTGCACACCATCCATTAGTGGTTTTAAATATGACTCTCTTCTAAGAGGGTATGCCAAGTAGTAACATTGGCTAATGGTTAAGCATATAGACTCTGTAGTCAGATAATCCTGGATTTGAATCGTGGTCCTGCATTTATTAAGTGTTTGTTTTAGATAAGTTACTTTATTACTAATATATTTCAGTTTTCTCTTCAGTAAATGCTAATAAATATTTCTGCCTTCCATGGTTAATTTGAGGACTATGTAAAATGACTGAAAGATACCCAGCATAGCAAAAATTAATGTTAGATATTGGTATCACCATCACTGTCATATCGGCCCCCCACCCAACCACGATCATCATGATACAAATAATTCAATACCATTTCTGAATCTTCTTTAGTAAAGAATTTACTTTCATTTTAAATATTGATTGTAAGATAATGTTAAAGGCTGGCAGAAATATAACAACTTCTTTGGGGGCACATCTTGTTCAAGTTACTGAAAGTTTTAAAGTAAAACATTAAAATAAAGACACACATAGAGAGAGTAGAAGTGAATTCCTTTTTACTTTGAGGTTATACACAACTTTTCAAGTAGTTTTATATGGATGTCCTATCAACATCAACCTTAATAAATATTAATAATGAGGCCCCCCATTTCTCTTTAAAATTGCAAAGAAAAGACCCATATATTACCAAGGAATGGATTCTTGGTCACATATTGGTCTTAGTCAATTCAGTCACGTCATCATCAATGATGGTGTTTGATGCAGTACAATCGTATGGTTTAAGTTAACACACTTTACAGTTTTAAACACCCTAATGCAGTGTCTCAGATGGGAACTTGGAGGTAGGTAGTTTCATCATCAACTCACTTTGCTTATTGCTCCTTTATTCCCTCCTCTGTTCCTTTTTACTCTTTTTTGGAGTACATGTCTTAAACTCTTGCTAATTGTAAGCTAATTTAAAGTATCATCCATGTATTATTTATTTCTGAAAATACGTGGTAAGTAAATACAAGGGAGATGTATTAGGAATAACATATATCAATTGTTTTTAGCAATACTCCTAGATGATATCTATAGATAATCATCACACTTCAAGCATGTTTAAAACAAAACCTCTGAAAATTCATTTCATAAAACATAGTTGGAAGTTTCAGTGGCAGTATCGTCAAGGATAATGCTGAGAGATAAATCTTGCTCAGCTTGTCCTAGCTCTCATTAGACATGTCATCTTTGGTTAGTGTGACCTTAGGTGATTTTTCTTCCTTTTAAGAGAAGTGCAAATAGGAAGAGCAAAGGATTATATATCACATACTAAGGGCCAGGTACTAAGAACTTTACAAGTATTACCTCATGTAAGCTTCACAACAAGAGGTGAGCACTGAGGACATCCAAGGTGACACATCTAGTTAGTGGCTAAACAGTTCTGAAGCCAGGTTGTCCAGCTCAAGTGTATGTGCTCTTAATTATTATGCACTACTTTTACAACCGAAAACCTGAGGAACACCTATTCCTAGACAAATGGCATGTGTTTTCACCACTAACAAGCTTTTAATACATGATTTCTGTCCCAAATAGCCTGGGAATAAAGTTCTATAGTAAATTACCTTGTATGATAGCAAAACTTGATTCATTTACTAAAAAACACTGAATTGTTAATAAAAGTAATGATCTTACAATAAGAGTTTGAAGAATGCATATAAATTATATGGATTTAAAAACTGAGTTTGGATTTTATTTTCCCAATTATGAGTGAGATTATGAGTGAGATAGACTGACTATACTTTTCTCTCCCTAAAAGCTTTAAATGTCTAATCTGATCACACCAGAACTTCCACAAGACTTATCATTGAGATTAATTCCATTTATATCTTCCTGGAATTAAATGAAGCCTCATCTTGACCTCTTAACAGGTAAGTACAGTAAAGTTCATGATTTTAGATTCCTTTTTTTTTTTTTTGAGACAGAGTCTCGCTCTGTCAGCCAGGCTGGAGTACGGTGATATAATTATGGCTCACTGCAGCCTCAGCCTCCTGGACTCAAGTGATCCTGCTGCCTCAGCTTCCTAAGTAGCTAAGACCACAGCTGCATGCCACCATGCCCAGCTACTTCTTAAATTTTTCTGTAGAGATAGGGTATTGCCATGTTTCCCAGGCTGGTCTCAAGTGATCTTCCTGGCTTGGCCTCCCAAAGTGCTGAGATTACAGATGTAAACCACCACGACTGGCCAATTTGGTTTTTAAGATGGTATTTTACACATGGGACCTAAAGAGAATTTTTCAGAGTTAATTACATTCTAACTTGGTGTTTCATGCTGTCTTTTCTAGCATGAGATAAACTGGAGGATGTCCAGGAATCCTTTGTCTACACATTCGTTTAAAATTAAAGCAGTAGGCCAGGCGCGGTGGCTCATGCCTGTAATCCTAGCACTTTGGGAGGCCAAGATGGGCGGACTGCTTGAGCTCAGGAGTTTGAGACCAGCCTGGGCAATATGGTGAAACCCTGTCTCTACTAAAATACAAACAAAATCATCTGGGCGTGGTGGCGGGTGCCTGTAATCCTAGCTATGCGGGAGGCTGAGGCACGAGGATTGCTTGAACCTGGGAGGCAGAGGTTGCAGTGAGCCGAGACTGTGCTACTGCAGTCCAGCCTGGGCAATATGGTTAAACCCTGTCTCTACTGAAATACAAACAAAATCATCTGGGCATGGTGGCGGGTGCCTGTAATCCCAGCTATGTGGGAGGCTGAGGCACGAGGATTGCTTGAACCCGGGAGGCGGAGGTTGCAATGAGACGAGACCGTGCCACTGCAGTCCAGCCTGGGCAACAAAGTGAAACTCTGTCTCAAAAAATAAAATAAAATAAAATAAAATAAAATAAAATAAAATAAAATAAAATAAAATAAAATAAAAAATAAAATAAAAGCAGTGATCGACACATCAGTTGCTACATAGTAAGACTGCCTGAGCTAGAAAGCCATAATCCACTTTTCAGTCTATAGCAGCTGTCTCCTACATACCCACATGTAATGCATGGCATCCTTTTGGGTTCTGATAAGTATTGATAAACTCTCTTTCACCACTCCCTAGGGAACAATACATTTTATGATTCACAAAAACTACAAGAGAACCACTTAACTTTGAGCCTTTCCACTGGGAAATTGAATTGCATTTATTACTGTTACTATGAGGTTTAGTTTTACTACGCTCACCTATTTCCTGAGATTTGTTTTCTTGAGTTTATATACTGGAAGTGGATACATGAAAACAAAGCAGTTCCCCAACTGTTTGTGGTCTGCTACAGAAAAATAATTCAGAAACTTGAGGCTTAAAAGAGGGGCTTTAAAATGTCTCTGATTTTCTTTCTCTACTTTGCTTACACACAACACACTAACAATGATAAACATAATGTATTTCTGTAGTTTAATAAAAGACTGTTTTTCCTTATGTGCGCTTCAACTTCTTGCCTTAAAATTTTAAAGTATCTGGGTTGGGTGCGGTGGCTCACGCCTGTAATTCCAGCACTTTGGGAGGCCAAGGTGGGTGGATATCGAGGTCAGGAGTTCGAGTCTAGCCTGGCCAAGATGGTGAAACCCCGTCTCTAGTAAAAAAACAAAAATTAGCTGGGCATGGTAGCGCATGCCTGTAATCCCAGCTACTCTGGAGGCTGAGGCAGGAGAATCGCTTGAACCCGGGAGGTGGAGGTTGCAGTGAACCGAGATTGTGCCACTGCCCTCTAGCCTGGGTGACAGAGCAAGACTCCATCTAAAAAAAAAAAAAAAATTAAAGTATCTGGTGACATATTCCACGCTTTGGAATAGGAACTGGAACCCAAACTCAACTGGTCATCTCATTTTGGTGTTTCTGGGCTGATGATACTTCACCTGTGAAGTGGGAGTGATACTAAAAGTATTCTTGCCTATCTCTTTAGTCAAAAGGAATGGGAAGCCAAATGAGATTAAAGATATCTATGTAGGCTGGGCGCAGTGGCTCACGCCTGTAATCCTAGCACTTTGGGAGGCTGAGGTGGACGGATCACAAGGTCAGGAAATGGAGACCATCCTGGCTAACATGGTGAAACCCCGTCTCTATTAAAAATACAAAAAAAGCTAGGCATAGTGGTGGGTGCCTGTAGTCCCAGCTACTCAGGAGGCTGAGGCAGGAGGATGGCATGAACCCGGGTGGCGGAGCTTGCAGTGAGCCGAGATCACGCCACTGCACTCCAGCCTGGGCGACAGAGCAAGACTCTGTCTCCAAAAAGAAAAGATATCTAAATATACCTGTAAGAATTTTTCAAAAGAAAGCTTTAGAAAATAGTTGTTCAAGTAATATTTTAATCAGTACTTTTAAAACAGATTAACATGAATAAAATTCACTAAACTAGAAAGGCTTCTCTAAACTTGAACATACTGTACAGTGAGATGTCAGGCTATAAAATTCCCACTTGGGTATTTATTCTTCAGTATCCAGATATTTGAGCAGGAAGAGTATCCATGAATCATCAGCATTACTCACTATCGTGAGCCGACTGTGCCAAGCACGATGTTAGGTGCTTTACATTCATTCAATTCTCATAACCAAACATGAAAAGCAGATCTAATTGCATTTATTGAGATAAGGAAAATAAAGCACAAAGAAATGAAGCAATTTGCCCAAGGTTATAAGCTAGTAAACGGGAAACTTTCCATATGGCATATCAAGAATGGCTGAATAAACATCTTGAAAACAAGAATACCATATAGATTCTGTCTACTCTCTGTCTCTCCAATGAGACTGAACTTCTCAGATACAAAGATAATCTTTGTTGAGTTTCTTTTGTATTTTTGTTGAAATGAAAGCCTGTAAATTGCATAACCCAGAGTGTATGTAGCCAACCAAATGTAACGGTAGGTGACAGAAAGTCCCCTGAATTTGAGCAGGTTGCCTAAATATGAAAACCTGTACACTAGTAAGGTGGTTCATCTGATTTTCTTATTTTTAAACAGTAGCTAGCTGTGTTTCCAAAGAAACTGCCTGGTTTGGAAAATGACATTAATTTGAATCTAAAAAAAGCAGCATATATTTTTCAATAATAACTTTTGTTAAAAAAAGTTTATGTTTTTCTAGATGAAAAGAAACTCACTTTGAAAGACAGCAGATTATTAGCCTACTTGAGAATAAAAATTTAATACTCCAGCCCTGTCTGAGGACCTACTGCTTAAATTTAGGATGCCATTCATTTTTCCATTCATTCATGGCACTATTACTGATATGGTTTGGCTCATCTTGAATTGTAGTTCCCATAATTCCCCATGTTATGGGAGGGACCCAGTGGGAGATAATTGAATTATGGGGGCGGTTTTCCCCATACTGTTATCATGGTAGCTAATGAGTCTCATGAGATGTGATGGTTTTATTGGAGTTTTCCCCTTTCGCTTAGTTCTCAATTCTCTCTTGTCTGCCACCATGTAAGACATTCCTTTCGCCTTCTGCTATGATTGTGAGGCCTCCCTAGCCATGTGGAACTGTGAGTCAATTAAACCTCTTTTTCTTTATAAATTACCCAGTCTCAGGTATGCCTTTATCAGCAGTGTGAAAACAGGCTAATACAATTACTAAGTCCCTCTTTATGCTATTCTCTAAGTGCTGTAAAGATTAGGCCCGTGCGCCATATTCCAAATCCATTCCCTTGTTAGGCAGCTCATTTCATCTATGTTGCTGGTTACAGTCCTTTAGGCAGTAGGTTGCTGGCAAATGTTTAACAACTGGTACTGTTAAAAAAAAAAACAAGAACAAAAACCTGGATTTGTAGGCTTTGCTGATTTTTGTGGTGCGAATATTCCCAGTATGGCTGATTTCAATGTGAGCATCAAGCATGATGTTGTAGAACTTGGATATGAGAAGAGATGCAGACAATCAGCTCTCAAAGTACATATTCCTTTTACACAAGGGGTTCTCAAAGTATAGTCCCTGGAGTACAAGATCTCCTGGAAACTTGTTAAAAATGCAAATTTTCGGGTCTAGCTAAGAGCTACAGAATCAGAAACTAGGGGTGGTGCCCAACGCCTGTATTTTAACACGTTTTTCAGGTGACTCCAATGCAGAGTTTTGGAAACAACCATTCTACACTACTGCCTGTATGCTTGGTGCTGTTAACAGCAGGCATGTCTACAAGAAGCCATGATCTTCTATCCAGATGTAACAGATAAGATGAGAAAATATGCATACTACTTTATTTCTATGCTAAAAGAATAATGACTACATCTTGAGTTTTCTCAAACACACTTCAAGCTATGTTAACTACTGTCTTTTAACTTTTAACATAGTTGGCTGTGTTTTCAAAGAGGCTGTCTGATTTGGAAAATGACATTAATTTGAATTTAAAGAAAGAATCACATATTTTTCATTAACTTTTGTAAAAAATGTTTCCCCTTATCTAGATTAAAAGAAAGTCTTTTTGAAGGGCAGCAAATTACCAGTCTAGAGATAATTTCATAAAATAATTGTCTTCATACTGATTTATGTGAAACAATAGTTGACATATAAAATAAATTTTAACCAAAAATACCCTATAGAATTAATAACTGTATTATTACTTTCCCCTCATTTTATTAGGTTTCATTTTGCTAAAATAAAATCAATTTTCTTCAATGTGGAGAATTAACCAGGCAATTGAAATGATGCACCTGAGGTATAAAATTATTTCCAAGTGCAAGGCCCAATAATATATTAAATAATGCAAAATTTGGAAAACAATGTTTTACCAAAGTAAATTTTATATAACATAGAATTATGGCAATAAAACTGAACTTAAGTGGAAACAAATCAAAATTTGAAAATGTACTTCACCCAGACAAAATATTTATTAGCAACTAATGGGACAGCCGATTGCAACACTGTTATTGATAGATTTTACTACAGGGATGGAGAAGTACTATCTTTCATCAAAGATTTTACACTGTAGTAAAGGCCTGGCCCAGGACAGAGGTTGCCTTGCTTGGCATTTTCTGGCATTTGAAAAAAGGCCAAAAAATTAGCCGTATCAGAGCTAAGAGTTATGAAAAACTGCAAATTGAAGGTAAAGGAAAGGAGAGGATTAAGAGTAGATCCATTGCACCTGTCATGCCTTTCAATGAAAGAAGGAATGCAATGGGAACACAGGTTTGGGTGAAGCAAATGAAATAAACTCAGTTTTGGACATCCTGAATTTGTGATACCAGTAGCCATCATTGTTTATGGTTTACCAAGCATTGTTGCAAATATTTTACATTTATCATGTCGTACAATTCTTACCGTAATCTCACAAAAAGGACACTATTATTTGTTATCCCCATTTGCCAGATGAGGCCCAGGGAGCTGAAGCAATCTGTCCAAGACACACAGTTAGTTGATAACAGAGCTGGACTTGAATCAAGCCAGACTATCTCTAGAGCAGCAGCTTTTTCTATTATTTCAATTTTATTTTTGAGTGGTAATGACATTGAAATGGCTCAAAAATCAAATGGATATAAAATGGTATTCATGCAGAAGTCTTGTTTCTATTTCTTTTTGTCTGTGTCTAGTTTTTCTTTGTGCAAATACATGAAAATGTAAGTGCTTATATTTATTTCCTTCGAACTTGTTCTTCCTTACATTTCCTTCCTGTCTTCCTTCTTTTTTCTTCATTGCTTCCTTTCTTTCTTCCTTTTTTCTTATATTATTAATTTTCTCAACATAAAAATAATATTCTATATTTAATATGTTAATAACATGTATTATACATATCTATATATCTGAATTCTTGGTAATTATTGCCTCTTTTATTAAAAAATAAGGTCATAGCTTTTCTGGATTGGAAAATCAAGAACTTTTTCTTTGGTCATAAGCCAAAAGGCAATAATTAAATTAAAGCTGTATTTGCTCTAGGCCTCACATTTTGTATCTCTATTAGATGATCCACCACCAGAAACATGGGCTTGCAGCTTCTAATAAAGAATATGAGATGGACGGATCACGAGGTTGGAGATCGAGACCATCCTGGCTAACACGGTGAAACCCTGTCTTTACTAAAAATACAAAAAAGATTAGCCAGGCATAGTGGTGGGTGCCTGTAGTCCCAGCCACTTGGGAGGCCGAGGCAGGAGAATGGCATGAACCCAGGAGGCGGAGCTTGCAGTGAGCCAAGATGGCACCACTGCACTCCAGCCTGGGTGACTGAGTGAGACTCTGTCTCCAAAAAAAAAAAAAGAACATGCAACATAATAGTCTCTTTATAAATGTCACAAGATACACTCCATCCTTTGTTAGGTGAAATGGCAATGAACATAAACTCAAACAAACTCGTTATGGTAGGTCCTTGTTTGGACATAATTACTTGGGTTTCTACAAAGTATTTAGAAATATTTTGCCATATGTGATATGAATGCTAGCTTTAATAAGCCAAACTAAAAACCTTTACTATGGCTTCTGAGAGTTCTGTGCTGCACCATTACATAAAAAAATTTTTAAAAATTAAAAAAAAATGAACCACAAATTTCTGAAATCTTTTTATGAGCTGAAACACATTGAGGCAAGAAAATTTAAGGCCTCGTAATATCTAAAATCTTGGCACTAATTCATCACCATTTGGAGATAAAATAAGTATTGTATTCAACTTGGAAACCAACAATTATGTGTTTGTTTCCATGCTCCAAATATTCACAAGTGGTGGATATCAAATTCCATTCATGGCTACATGTGGCATGTACTTTCCCAGAACTATTATGAAGCATCAAATAAGATGTGAAGACTTTTAAAGCACATTGATACATATGAGAATATCAATAACATGCAGGCCAGTGTCTCCACTTTATGTCATAATCAATGCCTATTCTTTTGTTGCCAAGTGTGTCTGACCTACAGATATGTTTTGTTCATTATATATAGTATTAAAAATGCACACTGATATCTAAAGGAGAGAAAATTTATATTAAAAAACCCCCAGATTTCTGCCTTTTTCCTGAAAAGCCAAGAGTCTGGAAAAACCTAAGTCCATATTTTCTCCACGAAGAACTGAGTAGATGAAATCCTGTTTTGACAAATATTTACTATTGGTTCATTCCAGTCACAACCACTTCTTTTATATTGCCAACATCAAGGCTATTTATAATAAAATAATACTTATGTAAAAATTTAGATCTTTTACAGAATAAAAGGGTGAGAGCATATTATTTTCTTGCACTTGACCTGTTTAATCATTTATGTTACTTATCTGGAGAAACTGACTACTTAGGAGTTTGTGATCCCTTCTCTAAAGGGTGAATTTCTACATGTGAAAAAATTAAATAGCTAAATTGTCTGCAGGATGTTAGGGAATTGGTGTTGGGTTCCAACAGAGGGGCTCTGATAGTCTTATGCAATAAGGACTAAAAATTATACCCCACGAATACCACCCATTTCATGTCTCCAGTATATTATTAATATCATTAATCATTAGAAAACTTCCAAAATGGATGGTCAAGATTCCCTATGACAACATTCTATGAATCCATTTGCTTATTCTGTGTAAGTTCCAAATGAGCAGGGGCTTTGTTCCTTAAAGCTCAGGACAGGTCTGGCACATAGTAAGTGCTCAATAAACCTCTGAGGTATGAATGGCAACCTGAAGTTACTCACAGTGCTGGATATCTTCATTTGATTCTCTGGAGCTCCCTTCCAACTTTCTTTACCCAGCTCTGAGCCCCGGGAAGCTCATGTGCAAGCTACATTACTAGAGTCTATAGATTCCTTCTTTCCCGGCATGCAGTGTGGCCCATGGGGAACACAGACAGGAGATTGTTGGGAGGAAAGAGAGTGAGGTTGTGTATTTCAAAAGCTGGTTGTTTCCTTGAGAACTTACTGCAAACGTCTATTAAAGATCGAGGCTTCTGGCAGGCAAGCCTCTCTACAAAGCCTTTACAGAGCATGAGTTTCCATAACTGCTCCCTCCTCTTGATCCTTCAGGCATATGGGTAGCAACACCTCCCTGCATCCCTTGTTTCCAGCCCCAGGTTACTACACTATCCCAGTCACCTCTTTGTGCATAGCAGTCCCCTTACAAATCCCTCCTCACACTCTCCAGTTTGAGTATGCCCTCTGTTCCTGCCAGGTTTCTCACTAACACCCTCATCCTAAAACCTGCTGGGGCCAACTTAGTCTCTCTCCTCTCCATAATAAAATAATAGAGGAGAAGCAGTTCTTCATTAAGCAATTTTTTTCACCTTTACCCGTAACTGAGAGATCTTCACCTGTAAATGGCAGAAGCTGGGTGAGAGCCGGTGTCATAGCTGGCACGAACACGCCCCCGATAGAGTTCTACCGCGATATGGTCTTTGTCACCCTTATACAGGAGAATTCCGCTGTCTTCATCTGTGGCAATCTAGTAGAAAGTAACCCCGGCATTACTAGGATGTGTACGCAACCAAACGTATTTGATCAGAAAGAGACTGCTAAGTGAGGTGAACGGGTTTTACTATGGTTTATGTTTTCCTGATGGCTATGAGAAAACGATGCTGAAATTATTCCTTGAAAGGTGACTTGTTCTTAAATTGCTTTGTTGCAAATAAATCCATAAAGAAACTTAAAAAGAACAATAAGAAATCCTCAAGTAAACATGTTGGATGTGCTTAGAACTTTCTTTGCTGGAGATTTTCGCTAAACTGCTCCTTTTGCTCCTGTTATAAAGCTTTATTTATAGCATCTGTGAAAAATGACTACATTATCAAAGATGGATTTTTATATCCCATATTTAAAAACAACAAATTCTTCACAGTTATGCCATGTGTAGGGGGAAATCTTTGTTTTTATCCTGCTCTTTGGCCCATTTTGGCTTTTAAAGGATTAATTAGCTAAGTTAAGACTTAAGCCCCAACATCACTGTGCGGTTCTCATAACAATTTGGTGGGGCAAACACTGGAAGGTAGAGAATCATGCCTTCCAGGATTCTCTTCTTCCTGACTTCAAAAGGATCCCCTGTCCCTCACTAGAGTATCAGGGTAAACCAAAAAAGGGGTGGTGTCTACACGAAACTGGCTAAAGTCATTTGAATTAAAAATATATTAAATGATTTTGCTTATCAGATAAAACAAATATGTAGACATAATTTGCCCCATGTACACTATATTTATTATCTTTAATCTAGTGCAGCTTCTTCCATAGGGATCTGAATGACTTGCTTAAAGGTATACAGTGAGTTGGTGGAAAGACTTAAAATTTGAGTTTGTTAATTTCACGTCAATTCTTCAAAGTTCTGGGTGAAGAGTTAAAAGGTGCTGGTTGGCTGAGTGCAGTGGCTCATGCCTGTAATCCCAGCATTTTGGGAGACCGAGGTGGGTAGATCACATGAGATTAGGAGTTCGAGACCGTCCTGGCCAACATGGTGAAACCCTGTCTCTATCAAAAATACAAAAAAATTAGCCAGACATAGTGGCACATGCTTGTCGTCCCAGCTACTCGGGAGGCTGAGGCAGGAGAATCGCTTGAGCCTGGGAGACAGAGGTTGTAGTGAGCTGAGATCACGCCACTGAATTCCAGCCTGGGCGACAGAGCAAGACTCTGTCTCAAAAAAAAAAAAAACAACAAAACAAAAAAAAAAGGTGCTGGTGGTTGAATCCAGGTGTTCTTTCTCGCCTGCACCCTTCCTAGCTGCAGATTTCCTAAGAAAGGCCTCCCCCATGCAGAGGCTGAACTGCAGAGCCATAAAAGCAAATGAATCAAATGTTTTTGTCTGAGCACAAAACAAAGAGACATATTTTTTTTTTACTGTCTGCTTATCAAGTAATAAATAAAAATATTTGTTTTTCATTTTGTCTTGAAAATACAAATGTTGAAGAGAAAAATTACTAACGCTGTCCACACAAGGAGCATTTTCTGTTTTTAACTATTTAAGACATACTATCAATCATTCAGAAGCTACCACAAATGTTTATTCTCTGAAGCTGAATTTTAAGATCCGATCATCTCTCCATAGAGAGAGATCTCTTACCTGAAGTGTTATGTTCGTCTGAGGCCGAACCTTGGCTGAAGGAATCTGAAGATAAGACTCTTTGTTTATAAAATTCACACTGACCAATTTTTCACACTTTTCTCCCTGATAGCCAGGCAAACACTGACATATTGGCTCATTTATTCTGACGATACACTGAGCTCCATTCTGACAATCAAAATTATCACAGGGGCTGGTACGAGGGAGGACCATGGGTGGAGAAAACTCACAGAACAAGCCACTGAAGAATAAGGAGGAAAAAAAATAAGTTGGTACGATTTTACTTAATTGCCAATCTGAATTGAGAGCTGTATAACATAACTGTATATTATATATGTGCACTTCCTTGTTTTTCCAGTTTTCAAGTATTCTTAACTATTAAACAAAATCATCACTGTGCTGTACAATAGATATTCCAAACTTACTCATCCTGTCTAAATGACACTTTGTACCCTTTGACCAACATCTCCCCAAACACCATCCCTCTGTCCTCCTCTTTGGTAACCCTCATTCTACTCTTTGCTTCTGTAAGTTCTACGTTTTTTGTCTTAAAATTTTTTTATTTTAATTTTTGTGGGTACCTAGTAAGTGTATATATTTATGGGGTAAATGAGGTATTTTGATACAGGCATGTAATGCATAATAATCACATCATGTTAAATGAGGTATCCATCCCCTCAAGTATTTATCCTTGTGTTACAAACAATCCAGTTATACTCTTTTAGTTATTTTAAAATGTACGATTACACTATTACTGACTATAGTCACCCTGTTGTGCTAGGTCTTATTGAACACTAGGTCTTATTCATTTCTGCTTTTACCTGTAACCTTCGGGGCATATGCACGTATAGCCGTTCACTGCATCCGTGCAGTGGGCTCCGTTTTTACACTTGTTGTCTTGGCAGTCGTCAAAATCGATGTCGCAGTGTTCACCTACGTACCCTGGTGTGCAGTCACATCTGTTGGAACAAGCAGGTAATGGTTTCAAACCCAACTGAGCCAAAATAAGTAAACAATGCATTTTATCTAGACACAATGGCACCATCTTTAAAATACTTATTTAGAATAGGCTCATAGAGCCCCCACATTAATGGATACCTAGAAAATCAAACTGTTCTGCAGTATGTTCTATGTTCTATCACTGTGATCTACCAGAGAAATAGTGATTTTATCTCCTTGATGATAGTGAACATCCACAGTCCAAATAAGAACAGGGTAATTGTAGCAGGGTCACTCCCTCCCACCCACTCTCCTCCCTCTTCCTTCCTTTCTTTCTCCCCATTTTGTTTGCTTACAGTGCCCTATATTTTCAGTTTGGCCTAATCCATTTGATCATTGAGATTATAAAAGTGCTATGTTGTAAAATTTGCTGGAAATATTAAACATATTTAAAAAAAGATCAACATTTTTAATTTTACAATAGAGACTAGATACATCAGAACAAGGTATTATTTTAAGAAAAGCAAATATATTAATATTAAATACCCTAATTCACAATGAATCCAGATACTCATTATAGAAGAACGGGACTGACATAATGGGTTAGGATAGAAGAACTGATAGAAAATTCACGGGGCCAATCCCATGGACAGTTTTCAGCCTGTTCACCATGGTGGTAAAGGGTCTTGGCTGCATTGATGGTGAGGAACCAGGAGTAATAATACAGCTGACATTCACTAAGCACTTCCTCTGGCCCTGCTCTAACCATGTGGCATCTATGGATTCACTGAATACTCTCCACAGTCCTGTGATATTGGTGGTATTACTTTGCCCACTCTACAGGTGAGGAGACTAAGGAACAAAGAGGTGAAGCAATTTGCCCCCAAACACTCAACTTCTAAGTGCCACAGCCAGGAATCAAACTCAAGCAATCTAACAAGAAAGCTTGTATTTCTAACCACTGCACTATGCTATTGAATAATTAATTCCACAGGCTCCCTTTAAACCTGTACTTCTCTAGTGCTGACCACTGGGATCTCTAGTTATGATACCAAGGATGCAGGACTTTATAGCTGCATGAAGAAAGGCAGTGTGGCACGTGCAGCAGTTTTCAAACTGCATTGTGGACCTATAGGGGACCATAGAATCCCTACAGGTATGGCCATCTATGAGGAGGGGTCTTCTGGAAGCCTCCCTCTACCCTCCACCTTTTCCTCAACACTCTCCTGTTGTGATTTATTAGGCTTACACATTGGCTTCCAAGAGTGTTTTTGATTTGAGTTTAAGAGAGGGTTCACTGACTTTATATATATATACACACACATACACATACATATACACATAACTGCAAAGCCTGAATTCTGCAGAGCTAGGTCATAGTTTTCTCATATATACACATATATATATATACACATATACATACACTTCTACATACACACATACATATGTGTGTATGTATATGTATATGTATATACCCATGTACATGCACATACATATATACACACATACATATGTATGTATATACACACATGTACATACATATACACACATACATACATATGTATGTGTGTATATATGCATATATATGTACATGTGTATATACATATACATATACATACACACATATGTATGTGTGTATGTAGAAGTGTATGTATATGTGTATACATATGTGTACATATGAGAAAACTATAACTTAGCTCTGCAGAATTCAGGCTTTGCAGAATTCAGGTTTTACAGAACTGTGTTTGTACCCCGGCTTCATTCTTAATTGTACGTTATCAACTTTATTTTATTCTAGATTTATTGAGATATAATTGAAAAATAAAATCTTTATATTTTAAAGATGTACATGGTAATGTTTTACACATACATACATTGTGAAATAATTACCACAGTCAAGCTAATTAACATATCCATCACCTCCCATAGGTACCCTTTTCCTTTTGTGGTGAAAATATTTCAGATCTGCTCTCTGAGCAAATTTGAAGTATATAATACAGTATTAACTATAGTGACCATGCTGTGATATTAGATCTCTAGAACTTATTATTCATCTTGTAACTGAAAATTTGTGCCACTGACCAACATCTTCCCATTTTCCCCACCCCAATTCCTGGTAACCACTCTTCTACTCTCTTTTTCTATAAGTTTGACTTTTTAAAATTCCACATACAAGTGAGATCATCCGGTATTTGTCTTACTATGTCTGGCTTATTTCACTTAGCATAAAGTGTATATAATATTGACTAAATTACTTAATCTCTGTAAGTGTTATTTTCCTCATCTTTAACACGTATATAATTCCACCTCACAGGTTTATTTAAAGATTAAATGCATCCATCTGTAAATTAATTAGTATAGTTTTTATATATAATGCATGTTCTATAAATGGCTGGTTTTTAAAATAATTCTCTATATACATCTTTATAATTCTATAAAAGCTTTTATGGTTTAGTCTGTATTAATTATCCACTTTTCTATTTCAAAGCTATTAGGATTTGAAGTAAGGATAATTAAAAACACCCAAGTGAATGTGGCATTACTGAATGCCTAAGGTTTTGTCTGAAAATGCTAAATCAGGATTTGAGAGTTGCTGGAGAGCGGATGAATTAAAACAAATGGGAGTATATAGCCTCTAAGAGTAGCAAACAGACTTTCAGCTCTGCATCTATGAATTAAGAAATAAAATGAGCTCACTGCATAAGCATGCTTGCTTTGCAGCCAGTTGGTTTTAATGCTAAATCATAGCAAAGCAAAGTAAACAACAAGTCTGAAGTTAAATGGACTCTAAGTGGCCATATACATTCTCAAAGAGATGGACAAGGCCCGAGAAGAGAACTTCCATCAATGTTAATGTGAGCAGAGCTGTTGAAGTGCCAAGCATTAAAAGAAAGAAGAAATGCTTTGAAACACTCTGAATTATTTATCTGAAAAAAGAAATCAAAGTGAAAGATAAGAGAACCACACATCCACCATAGCGGCTGTCTAAGAGCTATTTTATATTCCCTTCTCTCCAAATACTATTTTTCAAGACCATTAGAGCTTGGAGTTACATTATGTCCAACATTTTTGTCTTTCTTTTGCTCCTCAGACTGAGTTTCAAAACAGAAAGAAAAAATTTAAATAAGAATTCCTTAGTTTGTATTATCAATAAAACCTATCACATTCCTTCAACTCTATTATCTGACAAGGAGAGAGGAAGAAGCAAAGAACATAAAATACACTGTTTAGAAGCCCAAAGCTGGCTATGTAAGATGCATGTTTGAAAATACTGCTTATGGCATATCATAGTCTAAAAATATCTCAAAGCAATTTGGGAGATTTATGAGGTATATAATAAAGCAATAAAAGTAAAACCAGCTCTGTTAGCTTAGTAATAAGAAAATGAAGTTGAAGTAGCATAGCATAACTTGTCTAAACAACATTTGTCAGTAGAGATTTTCTTTAGCAGCTTCACATCATTTGATTTTTAAGTCTATTTTCTTTCCACAGCTACCTTTCCCACAATGTCGGGAGTAACAGCACACACACTGACTTAACCTGTTTTCTGCTAAACTACATACATACAGCTATGAAATGAGCTTACAAACTATGATGGAAAACAGTGGATTTCCAAATCAGTTAGTCCATAATGCAGCAAAATGCACTTTTAAGAGTGTCTAATTTATTTGATAGCGAGAGGAGATATTTAATTAAGGATTAGTCTTTTTGCAGACAAACTCACTTTCTAATAGTTTCAATTAAGTCTTACTAATACTTTATCTTATACTTACAATGCACAAAGTACTGTCACATCTGTTCAGCAGATGAGCAGTTCTGGAAAACTTTCCTTACTAGCTAATTTCTCTAAGAAATGATATTTATTATGTAAGTGATGTGTTTTCAATTTGCCAAATTAAATTGTGAGTGCATCATTGATATGAAGACTAAAAACAACTTACCTACAGTGTTTGGTTGAATAAAATATAATATAAAGTTTTGTATAAAGTGAAAATGGAATAACACTGGGTTTTTGCCTAGGGTTGTAAACTAAAATATAATGCAAAATAGAATCAAATTTATTCTTTCCTTTTTCAAAAAGACATTGTAGGGAATTAGCAGGTGCTACAACTGTACCTACATATTCTACATTTTTGGATTTTAAACCAAATTAAAGCAAAAGCACATTGTCAAAAGAAAGCTTGAGAATAAATATTTAATTTAGATTGATATTTGAAAAGCAGTGGGGATCTGGCGATTCTGACCCCACTCTCCCACCCGACTTAAAATATCTGATGATCTGTTCGGTAAGTACAAATATCTTAGCAATCCAGCTCAAATTCCATCTTCTCTTATAAAATTCATCCCGACCTGCGTTAATTGTTAATTCTCTGAATTCTATGGCAATTGAGCTTGGGTCATTTCTCTAAGAAGATGAATTAAGTGAAGGTGAATAGCTATAAAGGACTACAAAATCATAAGATGGTATTATTACCATGTGCTGTGGCCATGGCAGGCACTCAATAAATATTGCTTGAAGGAACAAATAATGCTATTTGCTAGCTGTCTGATGAAAGCACAGCTCAACCCCTGTACCCGACTGTGTAATTCCTAAGAATCCAGCCTATTTGCTATACAATACCAACTGTAATGTGAATAAACTATAAAATTTCTTATAGGTAACACATAGTAGAAAAATCACCCAACTGGTAAGTATAAATCCTAGCTCTAGCTCTGCCAATAAATAACCTTAAGATCTCTGGACAGTCAACTAACCTCTCCGGGCCATGGTTTCCTCATGTTTAAATGAAGACTAGATGATCTCTAAACTACTGCCAGCTCTAAAAAGAGAAGTTGCTGTTGAAAGACCCTTAAAATATTACAGGATGGTGGCAAAGAAATCACATAATTTGATAGCAAACATATTTCAGGAATATTGCTGGGGAGGAAAAAGGAAGTGATTTTTGAAGTTCTGTGTTCACTTAAGGGAGTACCCTTAGCGGGATTATAATGCTTTGTCACCCCATGCAAAAAATATTTAAGTTGGAAGAGACACTATCAATAACTACAGTGATCATCACAGGCATAGCCTGGGACTCCCTGGGGCAGCCTGAGATATATGGTCACTGTATCTTTCTCACCTTGGATAGTCCAATTATTGTTTCAGACCGTAACATCTTCAATTACATTAAAGTCAAATTCTCTATTTTACCACAGACTTACCTTCAGACAATGAAGCACATAGAAGACATTACAAATGTCACCGGCTGGGCCTTCAAATAAATTTAAGTAAGCATTTTCAAAGGCTGCTCATTGCCTTAGGTGACTTCACAAAAAAAATCATGGATAAAAAGGAAACCCTTTTTCATTTTTCTTTAGTGTACTAAACAAAAAGTCCGGGGCTGGGCGCGGTGGCTCACGCCTGTAATCCCAGCACTTTGGGAGACCGAGGCCGGTGGATCATGAGGTCAGGAGATCGAGACCATCCTGGCTAACACGGTGAAACCCCGTCTCTACTAAAAATACAAAAAATTAGCCGGGCATGGTGGCGGGCGCCTGTAGTCCCAGCTACCTGGGAGGCTGAGGCAGGAGAATGGCGTGAACCCGGGAGGCGGAGGTTGCAGTGAGCCGAGATCGCGCCACTGCACTCCAGCTGGGCGACAGGGCGAGACTCCATCTCAAAAAAAAAAAAAAAAAAGTCCATATTGTATATCAACATTTAAAAAATGTCACTGATACTAGTGAAGAGGTTCCTTTAATCCTGAGCAGAGGTGTGAAGCTAAGGATGAAGGAGAAGAAGGGCTCCTAAAATAATGGGTCCCCTACCCTGACTGTGAGCAAAAGGGTAGCTTTTGACTTACTTGAATCCCTTTGGAGTTAGGATGCACTTTGAGTCATGCTGGCAGGGGTTCAGGTCCTGGGCACAGAAGTCCAGCTTCTCCTCACACAACTCACCTGCAACAGGGCAAACAGTGTTAGCTCATAGAAAAAGGTCAACAGGCTTCCTGCCAGCAGACTGTGTCATTGTCATGGGTCTTAGAGGTTAGGGCAGCTTGTGATTTAAAACAAAACAAAGCAAAAAACCCAAAACAAAAGCCACAAGGCATGGAACCAGGTGGTCCATTATCCAATTCTGGGTCTGCTGTTAAGTAGTGTTGTGATTTTGGACAGCAGGACTATTGTGATCTGTGACTAATATGAGCACCTTCAGAATATACTATGGGAATTAGAAAAAGGAAATCTGAATGCTTTTCAATGGCGTTGTTTATTTTGGATTTTTTTCTTGATATATAGCATAGACCCAAAGGATGAATAAATTGCTAATGATTATTCACAAACTGAACCCACTCAGCTCACCAGCACCCACATCTAGAAACACACCATGTACCAGCACCCCAGAAGCCTTCCCCCCGGTCCCTGCAAAGAGGATCACTATCATGACAAGACCATAGGCTAGCTGTGACTGTTTTTGAGCTTGACATAAATGAAATCATTCCATATGTACCCTTTTATGCCTGGCTTATTCTATAGTTTTATGTTTGAAAAAAATATTCTCAAATCTTCATAGTCTCCGGTCTTAAAAGTCTAAAAGAAAAACACTTGGTTTTCTTCTTATGGATCATTGCCGCAGCTCAACAGAAAACTTAGAGCCACATCCTCTGACATATAAAGAAAAAAGTAAAAGGAGACTCAATCCAGAGACAGGGAACATATATTTTTTCCATGAAAGTCAGCTAACTCATGAAATAGAACTTTATCAACAAATGAGAGCTGAAGGCATAACCACGCAGATTCTAGGTACTCTTTGTTGAATCACATGACTGATAATTTCTTTAGAAAATTTCTTCTGATAAAAATAACATGGTTATTATTTCAGATACATTAGACCAAATGTAATTTTCATTTAGAAGACTTTCCCAATTATGGCATAAAGTATTAAGGTGACTGGAAAGGTATTCATATACATAATATATATTAACTTACATAATACATTTTAAGTTATTTTTACCTTTTCTACTTTACTCCTACTTTCGAATTGTTTTATATGCAATAAATGGACAAATAAAGTGACACATCTATAGGCAGCTGTTCATTTCCAGGAAACTACTAAAACTGTCATTTGTAACAGCATCTGTTAAAATTTCAGGCTTGTGCACCTTGTAACAGCACCCCTTTGTTACAAGAGGATCCTTTTAAAATAATACACTGCTAGTTGGTAGAAATCATTGCTTGACAACTAAATGTGGCATATTATTTAGACTTCAAGAGTCTTTTCCCGTGATGCAAATTAATAAATGTATTCATCTAGTTATTACATCAATCTGGTGTATGATATTAGTTTTTATCTGTCTCTTAAAAAGAACTAATTGCACTGTAAGTCTCATATATTGCTTCTATAAGTTTTCTGGGATACAAAAGATTTTTAGCAACATATGCATGATGAACTATTTTTAAACAGGTTTTATTTAAAGGCTTGCGATTTCAAATAGTATTACTCTAAGTTGGATACCTTGATGAAATGCATTCATCATATTTTATCAGCCTACTATGATGAAATCACTTTCAGTTTCTAACCAAATCTATCTGATGGAGATATAGGCTGTTTATAGTAGTATCTATCCAAGACAGTTTGTAAAAACTGATAGTAAAGAAGGACCATTTGAGATACATAATAAATGTCATTTTATGTACTTTTCACTTTATGCTTAAATAAGAAACGGTTTTAAAATTATAATAAAGGGAAATGTTTTATTCTTTATTTACTCTGATACAATCCAACCCAATTCATCCAATCTAAGTCACAGTCCATAAGGATTTACTACATGATGTTGTGCTAGAGGCTGGAGCTACAAGGATGAATGTAATGGACTCTGCTCCTAATCAGTTCTTAATCTACCAGCAGAGAAAGTCTTGAGCTAGGGAAAGAACAGAGACAGAGAATTTCATCTCTAAAAAAATAAAACTGAGAGTTGACCCTTGTCTAAAAGGAATTACTTCACAGACTTGATAATGTAAAGGAGTGAACAAGGACAAAGTTCCAAGAAACTGTTAGCTAACCAGATTGTTAAATCTCTAATCAACAGCTTTAAGATTAAGCATGCCAACTTGAACATAAAAAACTACATCAATGTCAAGTATTCCTTATCTCTCTAAGAGTAGCAAAATAGCAATAATCATTATTGAGATTGTATATGATACTTCTTTGTGACCATTACATAGCTATACACCTGACCTTAGTAAGATAGGTTGACGACTTCAAAAATGATTTGATTTTTGGCCAGGCATGGTGGCTCATGCCTGTAATCCCCGTACTTAGGAGGCTGAGGAGGGCGGATTGCCTGAGGTCAGGAGATCGAGACCAGCCTGGCCAACATGGTGAAACCCTGTCTCTACTAAAAATACAAAAATTAGCTGGGTGTGGTGGCGGGGGCCTGTAATCCCAGCTACTCAGGAGGCTGAGGCAGGAGAATCGCTTGAACCCGGGAGGCAGAGGTTGCCATGAGCCGAGATTGTGCCACTGCACTCCGGTCTGGGTGACAAGAGCAGTAAAAAAAAAAAAAGATTTGATTTTCTTTATTATCACCGAACATTATAATGCTAACAAATATTACAAAAACATTTTCTGCATCCAATTACTGCCTAACTTGCTTTAAAGACCAATCTTCCACCCGACATTCATATCACCTGGGTCTGTTTACTATTTCCTGAATTTATTTCAACTCCATGACGGGGCTAATGGTTTCTCCTTTTGCTTTAATAACATCCTTTCACAATTCTGTTGTCACTTTTCTCATCCATTATATGTTCCCTTCTTTATGGAATCATGCCAGATCTTTTCAACTATTTCTTCTCTATCTCTAATTTTATATCGTGTTTGACTATGCCTATCTTATGACATATATATGGTATATATTTATGTACTTAATGAGCATTTATATCATGCCTACTACTGTATGCTAAACAGTTTTAAACACTGTATAAATATGCAGTCACTTAATATTCATTACAAGCATATAAGGTAAGGTTTTAGGGTTGCACTGTTATGTGTGCATTTTATATTACTGGTGTTTATCTGACTCTCTTTTCTCGACTGTAAAATCACTAAGAGTAGCAAATTCTTGCCACATTTGCTTTTGTGTTTTTTCCAGAGTGTGGTATGCTGACATACTCAAATAATAGTTATTAAAAGGAGGAATCATGCTTTTTAAGGCAAGAGCTCTATCTTGTTGACCTGTAGTCAACTCAGATTTCATTCTAGCCTTTAGAGATTAGTGTAACTTTTTGCTTAATTACTCACTCATGATTAGTAATAACATAGCTTATACTATTCTCTTTAAACATTACTGTGAATTTTCCCTGACTAAATATTAACATGAATGTTTTCATTGGACTGTTTCTTTAATTTTCCTTAATTATATTGGATTCTGCTATACTTAAGGACCGCTTTCAAAAGAGTGCAACAGTGGCGAGATTCAGGAGCTCAATATAAGAAGGGAAACTTAGCAAGCTCCTTAGATGAATACTGGCCTGCATATCTACTTCTCAACCAGTAAGAGGAAATTAGACAAAAGCTGCACTGGTTTTCCAGGAAGAATAGAGATAAAATGACTAACATTAGTCAGCTAATGTATTTTTAGTTACCAATATTGAAAAGTTCCCCCAAACCTCATAGTATTGTGAGGACATGATGCCATTTTTACTTGGTTTTTATTTTAAGTGTAGTCAGAGCTAGTACTGAGTTAGTGGAAAAATAATAAAAAATAGGAGAATTGAGTTTGCTTTTGTGATGACTCAGGTACTGAGATAATATTATCAATGGCTGCCTCCCTTTCAGAGATGATAAAGTGTGAGGTGACAGAAAGGAAAACTGGAAATATTCTTTATTCGACTATACAGAGTTAGTGTTGTACATGATTACCCTATAAGCAGGTCTTAATATGTTTAAACTGATATCAAGAAAGATAAGTCAATCCATTGGAGTGGTTTGGGGCAATGTGGTTGAATATAGGTTAAATGTTGGTGCCCATGAGCCTCTCAAGAGATAGGAGCCTAGGCAAGCCTTGACTCCATGATCTGGCTTCGACCCATTCCTCTAAATCCCAGGAAATCCTATTTATTTATTTTCAGCCATGGGCCCTTAAAATTTCCCAATAGTGTGGAACACAGTCATTGCCTGGCATTTGTGATTTCACTTTTGATCAGATGAGCAAATTAATTTTCCTTATGATTCTAGTTTTCATCTCTTGTTGATAAGAGGTTGAAGCATTCTGAGTGTATGTATATATGTTGGTTGTGTATGTTTTGGCGAGAAAACAAAGAGTGGTCAATCAGGGGGTCTATGGTTACCTCTTCAGGATAAGAGAGGTTAGTAAATGATCTACTGTAACTGGTAATAAATATTGCTGGTAACCAATATCTGCGAATGCCAGAACTTAAGAAAAAGTGCTACATGTTGTAAACAGAGGAATCTTTTTGACACAGAGGTTTTTTTTTTTTTTTTTTTTTTTTTCTGAGATAGAGTCTTGCTCTGTCAGTCAGGCTGGAGTGCAGTGTCGTGATCTTGGCTCACTGTAACCTCTGCCTCCCAGGCTCAAGTGATTCTCCTGCCTCAGCCTCCTGAGTAGCTGGGATTACAGGCACACGCCACCATGCCCAGCTAATTTTTGTATTTTAAGTAGAGACAGGGTTTCACCATGTTGGGCATGCTGGTCTCGAACTCCTGACCTCAACTGATCCTCCCACCTTGGCCTCCCAAAGTGCTGGGATTACAGGTATAGAGTTTTGTCTATTTCTTAGGTCACCTCTTCCTGATTTTGTCTGTCGGTTATATATGGGACACAACAGCACAAGAAATGACCAAGTTCTACAGTAACACTATTACAATTTGTGAAAGAGCGTGCCAAAAGTGATACCCGCTCTTCTAAATGGGAATGATTTTTCAGACTCACTCTTGAAGAGGAGATAAAATGCTACTTACTGAATATCTGTGAATGTGTTTCTTCTGAAAAATTTCATGGAGTGGTAATGTGCCCATTCATTCTTGCTTGTACAACCGTCCTGGTTTATACCCGTTGTCCCAACGTAATTGTCAATAGTGTGCCTGGGCACTCACATAACTACCCTGATTTGGATGATAAATGTTATGGGTCACCTTCTAGGTGGAACAGTAAAAACCTGGATCATCAGAGTTGATAATACTCTGGAGTGAAGAGTGAATCAGCATAAAGAGACCTCAGGAAGTAACTGTTCTTATTGGGGAAAATGACATTTGGTTACTTGTATTATTGTCTGGGATGGCCTTCTACAGTTGTATGCAATATACAAGAGTTGACTGGTTACAGAACTATTTTATTGTTCTCGGCCTCAGTTCTTCATCTGTAAACTGAGGCTCTGGAATTAGAGATGTGTAAGGTTAACTGTGGCTCTTAAAAAATCCCTTTTTTTCAATAAAAAGGAAAATGCTTCTGAAGATATGGATCATGCAGACAGCAAGTTACCAGAGGGAGTATCACACTTAGCTGTACAAAATAACATTACTTCATTCAGTGGTAAAAATAAAGTGCCAGCATATGTTCAGAGCCCCCTGTGGTACCGATATTGTGAGTATTATTGCACTGAGGAAGAAACCTCAATGCACATTGATGGTTTTTATGAGAAATAATACCTCGAGTTTGGCCTTACCTTCTGCTTCATTTTAGATCTATGAACCTAACTTTTTTTTTATTTTTTATTTTATTATTATTATTATTATTATTATTATTATTATTATTTTTGCGATGGAGTCTCACTCTGTCGCCCAGGCTGGAGTGCAGTGGCATGATCTTGGCTCACTGCAACCTCTGCCTCCTGGGTTCAAATGATTCTCCTGTCTCAGCCTCCCCAGTAGTTGGGACTACAGGCGTGCACCACCATGCCCAGCTAAATTTTGTACTTTTAGTAGAGATGAGGTGTCACCATGTTGGCCAGGATGGTCTCATCTCTTGACCCGGTGATCCACCCACCTCAGCCTCCCAAAGTCTTGGGATTACAGGCGTGAGCCACTGTGCCCGGCCTGAACCTAACTGTTTGTAATGCTCCTTCCTTGTTTAACACAAAGGGGCCCTTCCTATTGCCTTCATTTCTACTTCCTTCCTAGTATCTTAAGCTATCTTTTTGTTTAAATTTGTTACCATACTTACTGAAATAGTTTTAGAACTATTCTACAAAGCTCTTCCCTGATACTTACAGAATGATCTGCCTATAGCTTTTTCAAATAATTAAAACAGCAAATCAGATTTTTAACATCACCATATATTTTGAGTCCCAACTATGAATGGGGACCTCTACCAATGCTAGAAGTATAATGGTAAACAACAACAACAACAAACTATTCCTATTTCCACAGAGTTTATGTATGAGAGGAGGAGGAGAAAGATATTAATTCAGTAATTTCCCAAGTAAAGTAGTCCCCCTTCATCGGCAGTTTTGTTTTCTGTGGTTTCAGTTCCCCACTGTTAACAGCGGCCAAAACATATTAAATGGAAAATTCCAGAAATAAACAATTCGTAGTCTTGAATTGCATGAGTTCTGAGTAGCTTGGTGAAATCTTGTTCCATTCTGCTCCATCACACCCAGCACGTAAATTATCTCTATCCAGGGTATCTGGCTGAAGAAGCCTCCTGCCCATCAGTCACTTATGAGCCATCTCAGTTATCAAATCTATTGTCGTGGTATCACAGTCATCCTGTTCAAGGAAACCTTATTTTACTTAATAATGGCCCCAAAGTGCAAGAGTAGTGATGTTGGTAATTTGGACAAGCCCAAGAGAAACTGTCAAGTGCTTCCTTTAAGTGAAAAGGTAAAAGTTCTTAACTTAACAAGGAAAGAGAGAAAAACTGTACACTGAGGTTGCTAAGATCTACAGCAAAAATGAATCTCCTATCTCTGCAAAGTTGTGAACAATGAAAAAAGAAATTCATACTAGTTTTGCTGTCATACCTCAAACTGCAAAAGTTACAGCCACCATGCATGCTAAGGGCTTACTTGGGATGAAGAGGGATTCAGTGTGTGGGTTGAAAGACATGAACAGAAACATGTTCTGATTGATAGCAACTGGCTTCAGTACTATTTGTGGTTTCAGGCATCTACTGAGGGTCTTGGAATGTATCACCTGCAGATAACGAGGGGACTACTATATGCATAAAATTGCCTCTGTGCTGAATGCTAAGCAGGAACATTTTATGGGGCTCTAGAGAGGGACTGTTTCCTCTGAAGAAGGACAGGAGAGATTCTTCTGAAGAGGTGAGACTCAGAGGCAAGGGTGAAGTGGAGAATGAAGAGCTCTGACAGAGGCTTCTGCAGGAGGCAGCATGAAGAACAGGAGCCCTGAGAGATGGGGAGTGAGCCCGGGAAAACATGGTGCCAGAGGAGCCCCAGAGGCTGGCCGGGCCACAGGGTCGAAGGTCTTCATTCTATGAATAATAGGCTCCCACTGAAAGGTTTTGAGTCGGGGCATGGCCAGATGACATCTGCACTTTGAAAAGAGCACTCTGGCCGGGCACAGTGGCTCACTCCTGTAATCCCAGCACTTTGGGAGGCCAAGGCGAGCAGATCACCTGAGGTCAGGAGTTTGAGACCAGCCTGGCCAAGATGGTGAAACCCCGTCTCTACTAAAAATACAACAATTAGCCAGGTGTGGTAGTGGGTGCCTATAATCCCAGCTATTTGGGAGGCTGAGACAGGAGAATTGCTTGAACCCGGGAGGTGGAGGTTGCAGTGAGCAGAGATTGCACCACTGCACTACTCTAGCCTGGGCAATGAAGAGCGAAATTCTGGAAAGAAAGAAAGAGAGAGAGAGAGAGAGAGAGAACTCTGTCTCCAGTGGAGGACGGCAGATTGCATAAGTGGGGATACAAGTGCACGTGAGAGGTGACCACTTGTACAGGGTAGGGGTGGGGTGGAGATATACATGGCCCAAAGTAGTGTTTAGGAAGCAAAACAGATGGGACTTTGTGATGGACTGAATAAACATGGGGGAAAGAGAGAGAGGGAGTTGTCTAGAATGTCTATGATTTGGGTACATATATTGGGAATTACCTTTTGGTGACATGGAGAACAGTGGAGGAAGACCACGTTTTCTGGTGCAAACAGAGTTTAAAATACAGTGATGTGGTGTTGAGGATTCAACTGTGTCTCTCAAAACAAAATATGTTTGAGTCCTCTAGTACCTCAGGTTGTGACCTTATTTTGAGATAGAGTTTTTACTGAGGAAATCAAGTTAAAATAAAGTCATTAGGATAGGCCCTAATCCAATATGGCTTGTGTTATCAAAAAGGGAAACCTGGATACCAAGAAAGACAGGCATAGAGGGAAGATGATATGAAAAACAGGGAGAAGCCAACTAGACAGGCCTGGAAGAGACATTTCCCTCACAATCCTTGGCAGGAATCGACACCTTGATTTCAGACCTCTAGCTTCCAGAACTGTAAGACAATAAAACTCTGCTGTTTAAGCCTCCAGTTTGCAGTAATTTGTTATGGCAGCCCCAGCAAAACAATACAGGTAGTAAATTCCAAATCACTGGAAGTTTACAGAGGAGAATAAAACTTTCAACTTAACGCCACTATTTCTTCCTTTTTCTTTTTTTTTTTCTTTTTTCATTTTTACGTCTTTTTCCTCTCATTTTATTTCATGTAGCTGTCCTCTCCTTTGTCTCAAGTTTTCTTTTAGGACTATGAGCTTCTCCAACAGTCAGTCTGTAATAAGTGGTGCGCAAAGGAGAAGGAGTGCTCCATGACAAGGCTCCCCGTGCTTCAAGAGAGTCAAGATGTAAGTGGAGCACAGTAGTGTAGATTAGCTCTACATTTGCTGCTGTGGCCAGAGGTCTCTCTGCAAAGCACTGTGAGTTGTGCTTGACTTGGACCAATCATCACTTACTCCTCTGTTGGAGGGGAGCTGGTGTTAGCAGTTAGGGCTTGCAGG
This sequence comes from Gorilla gorilla gorilla, assembly GCF_029281585.2. Classification (NCBI taxonomy): domain Eukaryota; kingdom Metazoa; phylum Chordata; class Mammalia; order Primates; family Hominidae; genus Gorilla; species Gorilla gorilla. The sequence goes on along the minus strand of NC_073227.2, from coordinate 28,773,309 downwards.
ACAGGCTATCCAAATAATAACAACAATTCTCCTCTTCAAGGTCTTAGAGATGGCAAAGGCAAGATAATCATAGACTACTGTGTCTTGAAGAAGAGAAAGTGAGTCGAATGCCTGTGCCATCAGCTTTATGGTAAGTTTGCAGATGATTTTGAACTTCAACAGCAATTATTAACTACTTATGTGCATACACACACACACATAATATATATATACTATCATTAAGTATAAAAATAATCCTGAAAGTGTTTTATTACTTTACATTATATCAACCAGGCACAGTGGCTCATGCCTGTAATCCTAGCACTACAGGAGGCCGAGGTGCGTGGATCACCTGAGGTCAACATGGTGAAACCCTGTCTCTACTAAAAATACAAAAAATAACTGGACATGGTTGTGCACATCTGTAATCCCAGCTACTTGGGAAGCTGAGGCAAGAGAATCGCTTGAACCTGAGAGGCAGAGGTTGCAGTGAGCTCAGATCATGCCACTGCACTCCAGCCTAGGCCAGACATGGTCTCAAATATATATATATAATATATATTATATATAATATATATTTATATATTATATATAATATATAATATATAATATATAATATATATTTAAATATAATATATATAATATATAATATATATTATATATCATATATAATATATAATATATATATTATATATAATATATATGATATATAATATATATATGATATATGATATATTACATTATATTAAATATATATATTATATATATATTTGGAGAATATTTGAGTTGATTTACATTTCCTGTACATACTGTCAAATTTCTTAAATGTACTTTTTCTTTAAAAAATACTGCTTTAACTCATTAAGCATTGTTGAAATTTCTTAACTATAGTAATTTTTTGACAAATGAATGAATAATGAAGATAGTATATGGTCCATGAGAGTTAACAATAAATGTTTCCCGAAATGAGTAAGAATAGTTTAAAAATAAATTTACTGATTATATAATTAGTTTACATGTACTCTCTCAGAGTGAGGTTTTTTTATTTCACCAACAAAAGCTGCTTTAGTGTAATTTTCATTACACATCTTGGGAGAAATTTTTTGTGCTAGATCTAGCAAATGATTGAAGGATGAGTATGACAAAGCTTTGCCCTGGAGAAGTTCCTATATGGAAAATTTAGAGAAATAAGATCAACATCTAATTTCCTACTGTCTGTTAAGTTTCCTTAATGACTGACATATGTGTAGCATCCCGGCCTAGAAACTGGGCTGAATGAAATTTTTATTTTTAATTATTATTAAAAACTCTATTATACAGTTGCGAAATACATTATTATCCCGAAGAGATTTGTTCTCTTTGCTAAATAAGCTGTGTTAATTACAGACAGGAAAGTTTTGAAGAATTGTTGGCTGGGCTATTTTTTTTTTTTTTTTCCCTAGACGGAGTCTTGCTCTGTCACCCAGGCTAAAGTGCAGTGGTGCAATCTCGGCTCAGTGTAACCTCCGCCTCCTGGGTTTGAGTAATTCTCCTGCCTCAGCCTCCTGAGTAGCTGGGATTACAGGCACGCACCACCACGCCCAGCTGATTTTTTTTTTTTTTGTATTTTTAGTAGAGACAAGGTTTCACCATATTGGCAAGGCTGGTCTCAAACTCCTGACCTCGTGATCCACCTGCCTCGGCCTCCCAAAGTGCCAGGATTATAGGCATGAGCTACTGTGCCCGCCTTGGCTGGACTATTAATTGCTTTCTATCTACCAAGAAATCTGGGCAATGGGATGTCTCATCTAGGCTTATTTAGTCCTCAAAGCCTGCTTATCAAAAAGGTGGAAGCCTGCTTATCAAAAAAGTGGGTCATTTTGTCCCCAGATTAAGATTTCTGAAATTTTCCAACTCAAATCACTGTTAAAAATATTAATTTGTTTTACACTAAATGGATGTTGAGTATCTCTCTTTAATTTTCCCCAAAGTTAGCTTTTTAAATTCAAATTGGGCATGTCTACAACAAAATAATTTTAGATAGCAGTACATGGTGTTGCTGGCACACATAACTCTTGCTACTGTTGCTACCTTCTGCTAATGTAACTAGATTAGCTTCTTCTCTCTTTGAAATAGATAAAAATCTGAGTCCATTCTGGATATCATAGATGTACGAAAGAGGTGGCGAGGGTACTGGAGCTGATATTGTAGCCCATTTTTATTCCTACTGTAACTTGTAACAATCTGTTTTTTTATAAGAAATAATTATTAATATTGATAATAATGAAGGAGAAATTTAGGATGGCAATCTGAATAACTGGACCAGAATTCTAGTGTTAAATGTAATCAGTCAAACTCAAGAAAGATTTGAATAAATGTACTAATTTTATTCTCTTTGAATTAACTCAGCAAGGGAAGATATCAAAATAAGCAACCTAATAGATAAAAAATATGATTTAATTTCTTAAAAGTACACTACTTGAGGGCATGGGATACCTTTATATTTATATTTTTGTATTTCTCCATTCCCATTGCATTCGCTAGTAAAGTGGCACAAACTAGTGCTGGATAAAAAAACAGGAAAGATAGCACTTATTTGATTGCTTCTTGCAGGCAAATGCTTTTTAAATGTTAATGGAGACCCAGATCACATAAAGAACAATGTAAGGAAGCAAAGAGAGAATTAAAAAACTGATAGCAGATTTGTGTTCTGAGATGTGAGCCCGAGGTGTGCCATTGCAGGCTGGATGAGATGGGTAGACTGTTCATTTCCAGATTTCCCTACTGTATTTTTATGCCTAACAATTACCATTCCAATGGAGGATGGAGACTATGAGCTTCATTATCAAGAAATTGCGCTTGTCAGCACTTAAGTGGAATGTTTGAGGAAGGTTAAGATGAATGGACCTGAATGTTTATCATTACCAAATTTTATAAATTTGATCCAATTCTGATTTTAAAAAGTATACATTTCCCATTTGTTCTTTATTTATAGAAACAGAAACATTCTCTCTCCTCCTACAGACCATGCAGTGTGGCAGAGTGACTGATGATCTATAGCACAGGGTGGATATAGCTGATGAGATTACGGGAGTCATCACAGGGCAGCTTCATTAAGTTGGACCTGAAAGAAAAGTATATATATTTTCTCCTCTTTTGCTAAACCAGGCAGGCCCTATTTGTTACATACTCAAGGTTATAATCCCAGGCACCACAACACAGTAACACAGGCAGATGCCCCGTAAGATACATTAGCCATTAACAGATGTGATCTTTGTGTGCAATAGGTGCAAAATGGTACACGTACATAATCGGAACGCTGCCATAGAGAAACCCTGTGAGATAAAAGTTTATCATAATTCAAAATAGGAAGGTTCAAGAAAATATGCTATAAACGTAGGTGTTAAGACATTTCAAAGAGGGAAAATCAGTTTTCGGTTCCTATTTTTGTTTTCTAAGTGGTATGAAATGAGTTGCTTGAGTCTGTCCGGGAGATTGGTCGGTGTCCATATTCAGAAGGAGTGTTTTTCTTTACTTACAAACTAGTAAAGTAGCTATATTATATTAATAATGTTCTTGGGATGTGAGAAGTGATGGTTATGTACTGAGAAATATTTGAACTGATCTGATCTTGTAGTAAAGAATCAAAGCCAAAGAGTTTTGCTCAGTAGATCAGGGTAATGTCTTATGGATTTTTGTATCACTTTCAATACTTAGCATGGTGTCCTGCATAAGATATTTTCTCAATAAGCATCTGGTATATTTTTAAATGAAAAAAAAAAAAAAACTTACCTCTCCAAATAAACAAACAGAAAATGAAGTGTTTTTCAGCACTTCCTTATTGGAATACTGAGGCTAAATAATATAGCCAATTCCAGCAGCTACTGAAACTTCAGAAAATATTTAACTCAGTTTTCAAAATAAATAAATTCAAATTAGATTGAATAAGACTTGCTTAGGCTAAATTGTTGTTCTGGGCTCAATGGGCACTGCCTATTAACTAAAGAGCAAACAAGATCTTTAAAACTTTTTTTGAGATTAAAGTGCATTTAAGAAAGTTTTGAAAAGGTTGGAGGATGAATACAAACCACATAGTATCATTAGGCTGCCAAATTATTCTCTCTAGTAAAAACAGACGGCAACTTACGTTTCCCTTATTTGAGGCTCACAAGTGTGTCCGCGACTATAATGACCTTGATATAAAGACCTTACACATCTCGAAGCAGAATTAAAAACAGAAGTCACTGTTACTAAGAGATCACGAAAATCTAAAAATATACACAAAATCTACAAATCCAACTCAGCCAAATCCAAGAGCTCTTCAGCATTGTGTATTTCTTTATGTTTCAAAGTAGTGTATGGGGGCAAAGAGGACCAAAGACCTATCCCTAAATAAAATCTTTCTATACGAAGTGAGCATACAAAGTAAAATTAAAAACAATAATAATAAAGACAGACAATACTGAACAATATGGGGAGAGAAATTTCCATTCTATACATAATTTACCTTAGGTAATTTTCTTTATAAAAAATTGAATAAAGAATTCCCATAAGAATTCTTCTGCCATGAGGAATGGCATCAAATATATCTGAACCATGTCACTGTAGTGATGATGGCTGGAATTAAATGATGCAAAATTTAAACCTGTCTTACACGGCAGCCTTCGATATTTCCAGAGTATAGACATTTACCAATTCAAAGTGTTTTCCGATACATAGTTACATGTTACTCTCAAATGTCTATGTGAGTTATATGACAGATATCATTATTCCTCTTTCACAGAAGAAAAATAAAAGACTGGGAGGTGTCCCAGAGTTTATAAATATTCGTGCCAGGAAGAGAAACCCGAACTTTTCCCCTTACCTACTACACAAACTAACCACCTGCCTTATGGGATAAAAGGTAGCCTAGTTCTCGGGGGGAATTTATTCATTAATTGTACAGGCATTCATTTGATGCTTTTTTCCTACCTAGATAAAATAGACGGCTTGGCTGCACTTGAATTTTGTGGGTACAGCTTTCCTTACATAAGGACAATTGTGCGTAGCGAGCTGAAGAGACAGCAGGAGAGCAGAAGGAAAGCTTGTTTGGCATAAATCATGAATGAGAAATAAGCTATTGTGAGATAGAAAAGAAGCCGTGCCTGGAAGGAGGCAGCAAGGCAGAAGGGACAGGCTCCAGCAGAGGCCCCCACCTCAAAGTGCATGCTTTGGGGCCAATGAGACATGGGTTTGCATCTGGGCCTCTACTTACAAGGTGCATATCCTTGAATAAGTGGTTTATCGTTGTTTCATAGAAGTTTTTGCCCACCTTTGTGTTGTTCACATAAACTGCAGAGTTCTTTTAAATTAACAATGTATCGACTAATGATATACATTCTTTTTATTTAAGACAATTCCCCCAGGTGCTAGAAAAAAATGGAAATTCTATTTCCAATTAAGTTTTGAATTGAAAATATAGAGAATGATTTGACTGCTTTTAAAAGCAAATTCAGTCAGCAGCAAATTCTTGGAAATAAAAGGGAGCTTTTATAAACATAAGCATGAAATTTAGTCAACACATGAAACCACATGGCGATTTAAAACACTTGTACTGCCAAGATTGTTTCTAAGAGTATACACAACAATTTAAGGACATATTCCTGTGATGGAATAATTGCTATTATGTTTCTGAGATAGACTCAGACCTTAGACATCCCTGACCCAGGCCATCAGTTGCTTAGTACTTGTAAAGAGAAAAGATGCCATTTGACCCAGGAAGGTATTAGATGCATTGATCCACAGAGAATAGCACATGTTACACTGTTACATTCTAAAATATGAAACCATTTGTTTTCATGGTTTTCAACTTAACTCTGCACACTGTAAGAGTAAGTCAGCAAACACAGTAAATCATCCAAACAATGCAACAGAGGAAATGAAGCCCATAGCAAGAGAAGACAGAGAGACCTGCTATATAATAACCTTTTTTTTTTTTTTTTTTTCTTTTGAAAGCGAGTCTCACTCTCTTGCTCAGGCTGCAGTGCACTGGCACAATCTCGGCTCACTGCAACCTCTGCCTCCTAGGTTCAAGCGATTCTCCTGCTTCAGCCTCCCAAGTGGCTGGGACTACAAGCTTGTGCCGCAACGCCCTGCTCATTTTTGTATTTTTAGTAGAGACAGGGTTTCACCATGTTGCCTAGGCTGGTCTCAAACTCCTGGGCTCAAAGGATCCACCTGCCTCGGCCTCCCAAAATGCTGGGATTGCAGGCGTAAGCCACTGCGCCCAGTCTATAACTTCCTTATTATCCTCATAATCCAACTGCAAATGCTTCAGATACAACTGGAGCTATCAAGACAAGCACACATTGTGTGCCTTTTAGGAGACTGTGCCAGCATTTGGTACTTGAAGACTTTTGGTAAGCTGAATAATTAAAAATCCAATGTAATTAGTTAAAACTCTGAGTCTTTAAGATAACGTTTCATAAATATTCCATGATGATTTCCCAGACATGGCTATCACTCTAATAATTCTATGACTCAGGCCAGGTGTGGTGGCTCACACCTGTAATCCCAGCACTTGGGGAGATTGAGGCGGGTGAATCATGAGGTCAGGAGATCGAAACCATCCTGGCTAACACGGTGAAATCCCGTCTCTACTAAAAATACAAAAAATTGGCCAAGCATGGTGGCGGACACCTGTAGTCCCAGCTACTTGGGAGGCTGAGGCAGGAGAATGGCGTGAACCTGGGAGGTGGAGCTTGCAGTGAGCCGAGATTGCGCCACTGCACTCCAGCCTGGGCGACAGAGTGAGACTCCATCTCAATAAATAAATAAATAAATAAATAAATAAATAAATAAATAAAATAATTCTACGACTCACGTTCTTGGGCCCTGATGTATTTTGGGAGCCCGGTGGCCCATATTGACGTCAATAATTAAATATGGCATTTTTATGCTTAAACATACTACCTAGTAGTCACGGTATCCTATAACACAAATTTATAAGTCAACTTCTTGGGCTTCATAATATTTATTTCATAAAGTGTTTCAATAAATGTATACACCTTCAAATATTTTTCATGTTACATGTTACTAAAGATATTTGCTTAAAGTTATGGGAACAGTCTTACTTAAAAATTTTTCTATCTACAGCCTTATCTACAGTACTAAATAACCTACGTTTTTCATTCCAAAAATAATATGTTTGTGATATATTTAAAAAGTGAAAGAATATAGACAAGTAGAAAATTTAAAAAATTTATATTAGTCCCTTATTCTAGCCACCCCTTCTTCCCACTCAAAAAGTTTCTATTCATTGTCTTCTAACAATAGATAAATTGCATTTCAGAGGCCCATTTTATACTGTTTGTCATAGCGATGCATAGATTAAAGATCTGACTGACTGATTTGGCATATTGTTTTCAGATTTTATATTTTGTCAACATTCCTTTTTACTGTGTACACGCAGTGAAATCTATGTAACTTTACAAGAAAGAGGGAGACTAAAATGAAAATCATAATAGACTTAAAAGGCAACTAACCTTTTTCCACCTCATTCAGATTAGCAGCTGGCAGCGACAAAGACAGAAGAGACAAAAGACTTTTTACATTGCAATACAACAGCAGAGCACAGGAAGCCAATGCGCAGCGTTCACAACAGAGAAGCAGGGGTGGGCGAGCGAACTGAAGCAAGGTTTGGATTTCTTACCTACAGCCGGGCCACACGCACAAACATGGAGAAAATGAGGCAAAAGGTAAATGCCATCACAGGGAGCTAGAGGTCTGCGTCTAAACCAGGTGATGGAACAACCAGCAGTGTTACTGTTTAAGATGGACACTGAATGGCTTGTGCATGGGCGTCAGAGATTCGGAAAACAAAGAGAAAATGGGTACACAATGGAAAATTTAAAGTGGTCTGAATATTTTCCACAAAATGTGTTCTAAGGCTTTACACACCCAATTTGCATGGAGACGTTCACTTTATGGAATTTAAGTAATCCCATTAAGTGAAAGAAGGGCTTAAAATGTGATCAACTGTGTCATACTTGTATGTGGTCCTGTAAGAATAAGAGTTAATTGAGACACACAGTCTTGATATAGCAGATCCAGGGTTCTGACTGTTGGGAAATATACAAAAGCACATTTTTGAATTAAACACCTAAGTTAACACTACAGCCTAAAAAAAGTGTCCATTTTTTTAAAAAACAGGGGTGCCATATTTATAGTTTTTATTTGCATAGGTGTTAGGTTTATGTTATTTCAGGAATTCCTTGGAAATTTAGCTCCAAGAAATGTCTCGTCTTTAGAAAGAAGATGATCATGATTTTAAAAAAATAACCAAACAAAAAATCAAAATCAACAAAATCTCTCAAGCTACAATTAAAACCTTAAATTTAATTTTAAAATTATTTGTTTAACAATTCTGAAGTCCTACTTTCTTAATAGTATAGGGATGTTAATTTAGATTCATAGTGAATTCAACTTTTCAAAAGTTAATCTTACCTAAAATATACTAGTAATCGGCAGTCATGCATTACACAACTGGAAGCACAGATGATGAACTGGAGTATATGGAGAATGGTTTTGGTGACTAGGGTGGTGAAGTTATAGCAATATTTAAATAACAGAAAAACAGTACTTGTCCTTACAATTCATGCTGTCAATCCCCGGAGCAGGAAAGAGCAGAGAATTTTCTCCTCTAACAAATCACTAACTACTTACTGTGATATTTTGGTCACATAGGGCTTAAATAATGTTTAATAAATTCCCCATTGGTGGCTCATTTTATTTTAAATATTTCTAGTCACGTTTTGTAGTCTGTTCATCACATCATAACTTCTCTGTCAGATTGCTCTCAGATCTCTGAATTTGTTTCCATTGACATAATGTCCGTTCTGACTCTTGACATAGGTGTCAAATACAAAAACTGTCACCATAATAATTTACAAGCTTTTTTTCTGTAAGGCATTATTTGTTCTTATTAAACAGAGTTCACTTCTCATTGTATGCTTTCGGGATATAAAATAAAAAATTTTCAAAGGAAAAATCAACTTGTTACTAGGATGATTTTTAAACACTGACAACACTATTATATTCCCTGAGCATAGCAGGGCTTCTGCTCCCAGATCTCATGCTCATTAATCAGATTCCAAACTCAAATTTAAAACCATATAATCACATTATAAGAAAATTCCTCCTTAACTGCAGACTTGGATGAAGTAGGATATAAAACTCTAGAGCCTCATTCATACTTCCCCATAATTAAAGGTCACTTATGTGTCAATGATTTCAAAATCCGCAGATGGTTGTTTGAAATTTTGTAAATGAGCTCATTTCATGTGTGCACAAAAATACTACAATTAATAGATGAGTTATACATTTGCCCCATTTAGATATCTTCTCTCATGCCAAATTGTCAAACTCTTCATGGCCCACAAGACCCATTCCAAAGATAAAATGGTCATATCTTCATGTTCTGTACGCCATGCACTTTCTGTTTAGTATTTTTGTTGATTCTTTGCCCAAATTAAGGCAAACTGACATTTGCAATAGTTATAAGTAAAAAGACTAAAACAGTCCCAGTTCTTGTGGAGAGCCAAATGGCTCTTGACAGATACTCATGGCAAGTTCCCAGATGACAGCTTTTATAGATGTCACATTTTGGCTAAAAAATGGTTTGGCTAAGCTTTAGGTATTTATGATATGTTTCAAAGAAAGAGATCTGACACAGTTGGGGAAGTGAGGCTTCATAACACTTCTCCAAGGAAACTGCTCTGAAATGACACTTAGAATAGGAGAAAACATGTGTTCAAGAGGAGCAGGTGTAGGGAGGGAGCTGGGGAAATGAAGGGTGAGCAGGTGAGACAAAGACTCAAAAGAAATGGATAAGAATAAGGAATAGCAAATGTAAAGTCAAAGCAGGAGGACTCCTCCAAACCAACTCAAGAGTCCTCAACCACCTTCTAGAAATTTTATTGTCAAAAAGACACATAAGAACCTGATTGCAGTTGTGCTCCAAAGCCTAGGTTTTCATCAGGAAATATATATATACATATTCATGTATATATTCCTGGTTCTGTGCATTGGTTAGGCAAAGCTTGCTTGAAATGCTTGGGTCCAATTTGTCTGGTGCAGTGACAGTGGCTTGGTTTAAGGAGGCCTCCAAAATTAACTGGGTTCTTAAGCCCTTTCTATAATGATCAGGAAAATGATGGAAAAAGAGAATTATTCTATCCTAAGAAGGTACCAGGTAGCAGATTTTAGTGCAAACATCGGGCTTCTTGGAGAAGTCTAAATTAGCCCATCCAATGAAGTTAAATTCTTAGGTAGCTCAAAGGGCTCCAAGTCAAGTTTCTGAGGTGTGATAACATTGGTAATACTAGTGTGAAAATGAAAGCTACGTAACACCTACATTCTTTCCAGATACTCTAGAAAGGTGCATGTTGAATATACTTGCTATTCTTTGTTTATGTAAAATATCAAATAATGCTAAAATTCCACCCACTAAGCAGTCGAAGGGCTGTAGACAACTACTAGAAGACTTGGTAATATAGCACGTTCAAATTTCTACTGGAAACTTAGTATGCTATTACTGCTTTACATGACATTGGGTGCTTTATTGGTGCCAAAAAAATAAAAATTAAAAATAAGACCCTAGAAAAGGCAGCCTTCAGAGTCACTCAAACAGATCTGGGTTGCCAAAACCGAGCCTCATTATTCTACCTAGCATTTTCCCATCAAGAAAGGTACCTAGTAAAGTTCAGTTTGGGTATTCCATAAAAGCTTCCATTTTAATAATTTTCCAACAAATCCCTGGGAAAATTTAATTATACAGATGTATGTTCATCTTTCATGTTATGAGATGTTAACTCCAGTCACCTGCATTGTAATTTCATCCTTTGATTTTCTCGCTATGTATTAAATTATATGAAAACAGATATAGTAAATGAAATGCACCCAGAAAATGAAAACGGTAACTTTGAGTAGAGTGACCAAAATTACTTCTCCATTTTTTTCTTACAAATAAAGTGTACAACTTTCTTGTTTTTCCTTTGTCAATGTTAAGTGATTTATTAAAGGAAAAAGAGCATATCTATGAAGTTTCTAATTCGGAGCCACAAAAATAAAAATAAAAAATCAATTCTGACAAAACAGACAAGTCATAAACTTGATGTTGACTTTAGAGCAAATTGGTTTGAATAGGGAGGAAGTTTAGCAATTAATACTCTAATGAGATGTGTCATCCAAAGAATCAAAAGTGTTAGAAAAAAGGTGATAGTCTTATAAGACTATCCAAAGTGCTCAATATCTTCCTGACTTTTATTTTGAGGGACATGGGTTACTAGAGGCAAACACTCACTAGCGAAGACACAAGTATGAAGACAAATGATCTCAAAAGCTTAATTATGTTTTGGCTATTAAATAAATGTCCTCTTTTCACACAGGTACTAGGGGTTGGTTTGCACAGGGAAAATGGTTTGCACAAAAATGCCATTTAATTGTGGGACTAAAAGCTTTAGCAAAATAGCTTCTTTTATTACTGGATAGCGTGGCTTTATAATAGATGCATATGTTTGAACAGAGATTCCTGGGTCTTTGGTTAGCTGAAACTATCTTTAAGTCCTTATGTTATTTACATTACATCTGATTTTCAAGACACCTGCCATTTATCAAATAAAAAAAGATTTACTAAACATATATAACATAGTTCCAATGATGCTTTCAAACAGATATACTGATCGAAGGCAAAATATTTCCTATTATTTGTACCTGTATACTCAGGTGGGCAAAGGCATGTGTAGTTATTAATGCCATCGACACATGTAGAATTATTTTCACAGTCATTATCTTCACAATCATCAACGTTGACTTCACAATTTTCTCCTTCAAATCCATCAGCACAAATACACCTGAATGCCAGAGGAGAAAAGGCAAAAAACATCTTTTTGTTGCATTTTAAAGTCATGTGGTCTAAATATTGAAAAAAGCATAATTACGTTCATCAAACATAGAGCTTTTAACTACCAGAAATTGATTTTTTAAAATGCTTTTAACTGACATGTTGTAAACATCAATTTAAGGTAATATCCACCAAAGCAGAAACCCTTCAAAAAATAAAATTTATGCCAGTTGCAAGAAGGCAAATGGTTCCATGGTCTTAAAAGTCAACAAACCCACTGTATTTGCAGGTCTAAAACACAAGCAGTTTTATTTCACAGCCCTAGATATCTTAATCTTGAGTTGTGCTCTAATAAAATAATTCAGGCTTCTTTGCTCATAAATGAAGAGGAACTGCTTCTGATCTTTAAAATTGCAACATCTACTAACATACTTATAATGTCCTTGATGTTTTGAAAAAAAAAATCCGAAAACAAAATTTTGTCTTCCTTGCAATTACAAAATGTGAATGTTCTCTTTGTCTTAAATACAATCCTTCCTCTGGCATAAAACTATCTTGAGTATGTATCGAATAATTTTTGAGCAAAGTCTAGATGAATAAGAGAGAACTTCATAATAGAATGCAGCAATGAAGTCTATTTCTTCTAAAAAGTGAAATTCTAACAAGTTTTAGTAGTATATTAGCATTCTTATGTGACATTATTAGTGTCATTTAATAAAGAGCTCCAGTTCATAATTCATGAAGTACATCTGAAGTAATTGTACCATATGATTAAATAACTCCAGATTAAAATCGTTCACAGCAAGTCTGTCTACTTACATTGTGTCTTGGAAATAAATCGTTAATTTTCTGTTTCAGTGGGACCTATATCTTGTCATTACACACTGTCTGTTAAAGCAATAAGCAAAACAACAGATGAATATATGACTAGCAGTAGGGGACTAGTTGGCTATTAATTAGTATAATGGAGCTGATATTAATACTTTGTCTTGCCCTAATCTGACCTGATTAACCAGAATGTGCACACGTGTATGTTTGTAAATTAGTTTTGGTTTTGTAGCATCCTGTGCTGAGAATGCTGTAGTGTCTCCATTTATTTTTTATATTGCAATATCTACGAGAGGGACCAATACATATTGCCCTTTCTCTCGAATTCTTTGAAAAATACTGTTCTTTGATTTGAAAAGGAAAATGCATGTTGGCTTAGTTATCTTTGCTCCAATACTTCAGACACAGATGGTCATAGACTAATGACCTACCAGAATCCATCTTCTTCTCCTTCTTTTAAGTGGCAAGTTCCTCCATGTTTACATGGGTTACTGATGCAGGCATGAATTGGGACATCACAGTCCTGCCCCTGGAGAAGAAGGGGCAAGTATAGTCGAGTAAAGTAGTTCTCAGCACATACAGAAAGCACAGTAGAATAATAAAGGCACACCAAGAAAAGTTATGCTCTCAAACTGTGACTCTTAAAGTGCTTTTACTTACCTTGAAACCATATGGACAGGTGCATCGGTAAAAGTCAACTGGATCACTATTACATGTGCCATCATTTTTACACGGATTTGATAGGCAGGGGTTACACTTAGCTAGAATATTGACATCCACAGGACCTGAAAATTAATTCAAAAATATAAGCAACTGATGCTCTTCCAGTTTACTTTTAATTACTTGTATGCCTTAATGTAATGGTAAATTTCATATAAAATTATTATTGGTCACATATCTATATGTGTCTCTCATCCATGACAAGCCAGAAATCAGCATCCTCCAATGATGTTCAAGAATGCAACAGGAGGCCTTCTCAATTGGATGTACTGTGAGCCTCTCTGAAGTCAGTGTGGGACTCTGAGTTGGTATCTGATGTTAATGGTGCCAGTGTCACAGAGTCCCCTCATGGGCTGACTAGTTTATGTGGATGTGTTTCTTGGCCATTGTCTGTACTTTAACCTCCTGCTTCATGGACATGCCTATTGTCAGTCCCAGAGAAGACTACGTGTGTGGGTGTGGTGTGGGGTGAGCAAATTTTAGAAATAAGTAGAACTTTAACACTGTAATTAAATACACAATACAATGCACCTGCCCAGGTAACATTGACTCAGTAGTACGACTTTCATATAGGAGATACAAAACAGTGCCACTCTATGCATATAGAAATAAACCAAAAGTGTAACCTTCATTATCATCTCCCTCATTTCCTTTTGATTCGGTTTATTTGTTGGTTCATTTGCACAATATGTGATGGGTGATGTTTCTGTATCTTCCTCTCCAAAAAGAAAACATCTGTGAAACAATCTTTATTTGCAAAATCATGTTTTGGGAGACATCTTTAAAAGACTTCAAGAGCCGTAAGGTCTCGATTAAATGCATATTTAGCCACAGCCATTTTCCTTTGTTCACAAATACTTATTGGACAAATGACTAACAATGTGGAAATTGTACTGTCCTCAATAAAAGTATGTTCCACCTATGATACTTTGTGCATTCTGTGTGAGAGCTCACCACAGGGCCTTTTGGCAAATGTGTCTGAAAAGGACACTGACATCTTTATATATAAAACACATACATTTCTTACTGTCAACATTAATTATATTTCACTCTGTAGTATTTCTCTGTAGTTCTTTATCTTCACTGGAACAAGCAGCAATAATTCTAATTGCACATTTTATCACATGCAATTTCTAGCAAAGTTACGTGGATAATTACAGAGCAGCTCTGCACCCCCACCATTACTGCTCTAACCTTCTAAGGTGCCTTCACCAAAAAGCTATGTAACTTCTACTCACATAAACTACCTGCATCAAATTATTCTACAGATTACAGCCCACGCTTGAGTTGTTGATCTACTGAAAGAAACTCATGTATGTAAGAGAACATGAATAAATATGGTGGCCACAGAGATTCATTGTATCTCTTCATATCCTTTACCCTGGGAAATACTAGCACATATTCAAGTAACAGTATTGAATTAAAATCCATGAAAATGATAGTGTCCTGTAGTGTTTAGCTTTTCTATCGATTAAAAAACTCTTGAAATGTATCCACATAGAAATTGTTTTTTGTTTGTTTGTTTTTAACCATTAGGAGAAAATTAACTGTTCCTAGGATGACCGTATTAAGGGAAAGAGGTGGTGCTTACTTCTTCTAGTGATGCCTCAGTCACTAGGAGAGACTGTGCCAGTGCTAATGTCCCTTACATTTTGTCTTGGTAACTAGAATAACTAAAGGAGTCTCTATATCAAATTACAGCTGGGAAACTGCTGGCATTAATTCTGAAGTAAAGTAAGCTCCATAGAAATTTAATTTCTCTCCGCCCTCCCCAATTTATTTATCAATTAAGGGCAAAAAACTTAGCTATTCAGCACACTGCAGAAATGAATGGTGACAGTGAAAGCAGTTAGTTAAATTAGCATAATACCTAACAATAAATGGTTTTGAGTTTGCTAAAGTTATATATGAGTCAGCAAGAGGAAAGAAAATAGCTCATTGCTAGCAGATCCCTTAATAGTTTACAGGAAAGAACCTAACTCAGAACAAAGGCGTAGGATGGAACGGTGAAGAATGTATGCCAGCAAAACAGCAAGTCAGCAAATGCAACGACTATAAGCATTTATCTGGCCACATCCCAAGGCCTCGAGAAAAAATGTCTTTTGGCCTGTTACTGTGCTTTCAACCTTGTAAGGCTGTGGTTTAAATAAAAGGAGTTTGGGGTTGGCAGTTTGTAAGTTCATCCTGTGGAATGTGACATGTTCCAAAAATTATGTTTGAGTAATTAGATGAGAAATTAAGAGATTGTCTTAGGGAAGAAAATGGAATACACTTTGAAGAATTTAATCGAGTATACTGGCAGCATCATTGCCTGGCTGAAGTAGTTCATGTTCATTTTACCACGTAGTGGGGATTTATTTAATAAATGTCCACCGGACCATATCTGATTAATAATCACTATCTAATTTCTTTGCATTTTATTCCAGACCAAATTTGGTTTTCCACAGGGATAATTATGCTGAATTATTTTCATATCTGGAATTTGTTATGGGAGATTGTTGCCTCCTCATATATATTCAGTTTAGCTAAAAAAAAAATCAAGATAACAAGCATTCTCATACACTCAGGACTCTTTTAACAATTTCTTAAACCTGCTGAACTGATTGTGGCATAGGGTTTGGGAATATAGCAAAATACTGAGTTCCAACTTCTTCAGGTTGGTAAAGCTCATGACTACCAACTTTACCAAAATGGTAAAGTTAGCTATCATTCTATTTGCTTCTTGTTTTTCATATCTTTTAAAACCCAGTTATTCAACGATCATTTCTTATTTCTAGCACTTGAGTTTGAGTGAAGGGTAATACAAAAGATGTTTGTAAGTCAAACAAATTCCACATAGCAGCCTCCTCTCGTATCTCTAAAGGTCTAAATATGATATAATTTCTTTTCCTATTTTATGTAGCTTGTAATTCTCCTTAACCAAAAATCCTTTTCAGAATGTGATTTTTACATCTACCTGGTTTATCTAAATCCTCTTGTTTCTATAGTCTAATCTCTTAAAATGATATTCTTTGCATCTGGCTCTCCTCCCATTCATCTCCCTGTCCATATTTTGCCCTTCTAAGTCCATCTTCTGTCTTCTATTTGCATTCAACTTGTGATTCATTTTCTATCCACTACACTTTCTCAGAGCACCTCTCCCGGAATCTTTTTATTCAAGGAGAATGACAACTTTAATCTGTTTATACAATAAGGAGATGATATCAGAGCTAAAGAGAGATGCCAAATAAAGTCATCATAAAATGAGGGAAGAAGCACACCTCTCCATGAGCAAGCCAACAGTTGGCAGAATTTTCCACACTTGATCAGTCCTAGGTGAAAAGATGTCCATAATATGTAGCAATCTTGGGCATAGGATCTGAAATCCACCAACCCAAGTTAAACCCAGATTTACTGCTTAAGTGTGTGGTATTAGGATAATGGCAGCCATTCCAATAGGTTGTTTTAAGATGTCAATGAATGTCAAGGAGGGAACCTAGTGAGATCAAATACAAAATTACGGCAAGTACTGACACTCTTTCTTAGACTTCCAGAGAGTTGGAATAGGTAGGAGGAACAAAAAGTGTTTTATTTAAAAGGAGAAAACCAGTCATTTTCTTGTTTGTCCAAATTTCAACACAGACAAAGGCAAATTAGATCTTGCTGTTTATCTATTCATCACAGTCTCCCTGAGAGCCTTCTATATATGCTAGGAGCTGCTCAAATTTGGGGAAACTACAGGGACTATTAGGAAACCCATGGGAAATAGAAGTGGGCACCGGGTACAACACTGAGAGTTAATGACTTTAAGCTGTTAGGGAAAGCAACTGTGATTTACAAATTAGGTGTGGACAAGCACCAGAAATAATAGTACACCTTTAAGAAACAGAAGAGGTTCTCTTTGTTCTTTCATTGCTGCTTGGTAAAGAACTGCGATCTTTAAGCTTTTCTCCTTTCTAAAGCTAACTGTTTCCAAGAAATGTTAACACATTATTAACAAATTAGCTTTCATGAGATGTGTGCCACGGAGGGGAAAGGAAACGTAGCTTCAGGGATAAAGATCTTTACTAATATCACTGAAATGAAGGAGAACAGTCGAGGTGAACTGGATTGATTTAAGATTCGGTTTTGATTAAGAGAGCACTATAGTATTAGCTATATGGGTGGAGGTGTGGTTAGCTTAATAATTCAAAGGGAAAATGAGAAGAAAGTTTGGTTAACAATCTGTCTCTGTCAGTTACTTTAATCTTTAATGGAAGAACTGTTGGACCTCGAATCCATTAAAGCCTGTAGGCAGACTAGCTTACTTCACTAAAATCACTAGTTATGCACCTGACACCACTATTGCTACCCAGTGAGTACTGTATCTCATTTTGATTTATTACCAAAAGCTCCAGACAAAAACTTCTAGCTATGTTCTAGAATCTGCCTTCATTCTGGCATCCCTTGGAAACATGGGTCAAATAACAAAATCCTCTAGCACTGCCCTTGTATCAAGCCAGAGGTACATCAAAGGCAACTCAGGAAAACATCCTGGGGATATTTGATGTTGGGTATAATTAACTAAAAGAAGGTTTTTATTTAAAACCAATGCTTTTACGCTCCACTTGCAATTACATTATGGCATTTCTCAAGTTTTATTAATAATAACAAATGCATATTTGTTAACAACATTCCATCATTAATTTATCAAATATTTACTGAGCATCTACATTGTGCCAGGGACTAGGCCAGATTTTCAGAGACCAAAGACAAGTGAAATGCCTGAATTTCTGAAAAAACTTACAGTTTAGCAGGAGAGACAAACATGTATCAATTAGAGAGTGGATGTGGGGAATGAGAATGCATGTCTTAGAATATGTGTTTCAAGTTTCTGCAAGCCATCAAGGGAGAAGAATCCACTAAGTGAATGGAAATATGAATGTGAAGTTCTTAAGAAAAGCCATGGCTAGAAATTTAAAGGCATGGATTGAAATCTACTGAGAATTTGATAGGGCTAAAGATAGAACGCTACATGTCTACATGAAAAAGTGGGTGAAAAAATAAAAGGAATGAGGAAGCCAAGAGATTGTAGAGGAAGGAGAAGTGGCCACCAATGTCGAAGATGTAAAGAGAGCAAATAAAGATAAGTAAAAAGAAGCCACTAAATTGGCAAGATAGAAGATCCTGGTGTTCTAGTTTCAGTGGAGGGGTGGAGACGATCTCCAGATGACAGAGGTTAAAATCCTGTAAATTTGCATTGTAAAAATCGTTAGCTAAAAACACAAAGGCTAAGTTACTACACCTTTTGGATTACCAGGCTTGGCCATTCGCAACACTTACATGTGACTTTGGGCCACTAAATGAACTTCCTGAGCCAAAATTAAATGGAAAGGGCAATAATTATAAAATCTTTGCATTGGAGAGAATATGGATGTAAAACATATAAGAACAGAGCATTAATTGCTAGTTCTCTTTACCTATTAAAATAAATATCTGTTAAGTTTTTCCCAGTGTTTTAAGTTTTAAAAAGTATAATAAAAGAGCCCCCCCTTTTTTAAATGGTACGTTTAGCAGATTACCTTATCCAAACTTGAATGTTCTCTTTAGCCAATAAGCAAATCAAAACCTCCAAAATCTAAGGTAATTTCCAAGATACAACTATGTACTAGTAATACTAAATCTGAAAACGTAAAAAAGATTTGACCAAGTTCTAAATAATGCTTCAAAACTGATCTAACTGATCAGTTTTGAATAATTATTATTCTAAATAATGCTTCAAAACTGAATTTTTCATTGCTTTAGGTTGGGCTCAATTATTTAATCACCTTCATACTTAATTCAACGACTAAGGACAATATCAATAATTTTAAGACACAGAACAAAAGCTCCCACTCAAGCCTATCAAAAACTCGTCCAAAATGGAAAATGTCGATCTTGCTAAGAAAAACAGTAATATTACAATGTTATTGCTGAGAATTGTGAAGTTTTTCACAGGAATTCCAGAATCTAGAGGATTCCTAACATATAAAATTAGAGGAAGAGATCAACCATGGCATGCTAAATGTTGATTATCATGGGTTATGCCAATGTTTCAGGTTTCTTTGATCCTTCAGCTGGCCTTTACAAATGAAGTAATGAGGTACATTCAGCATCATATCCTGGCCTTTCTTTTGAGCTCATGGCCACCAGACCCCTCCCCTTTTCAGCCTCCTCCCCTCTTTGTGTTATATTCCATTTGATTCAAAAGAAGAATTTCCTGTTGGCCTCTTGGACCTGACAGTATCAGTTACAATTCCATAGTCATTCGGTATAGATATATTATTAGCATCTTACACATATTTCTATCACCAGACTTCCATACCATTTTTTAGAATTATCTATTTAAAAGTATCTATCAGTAGAGTATCAGGTCCATGAGGACAGAGGTTTTACTCTGAATTGTTTATTGTTGTATTCTTATCACCTAGACACAGTGCCTTGAACATTGTATGAACTTGAATAATATTTGTTTAATTAATGAATAAATATATCATTCATCTCCATGAGTCTGTTCACTCTTCAGCACATGTAAGTCATCTCCATTAGATTGTTCACTCATTAGCATATGTAATTATTTAATAAATGTCTTTCAAATAAAAAAATAATTTAGTTGCCTCCATAGCTAAAACTTCCTGAACCAAGAGAAATAAAGGGAATATTAGAAATTAACAATGTTCCACTTTCCACACTGACTTTCTCAATGACTATCTGGAGAGGACAAAAACTGTTTTATTGCAGACTGCTTAATCACTCTAACGTCATCTTATATTTAAAAGATGAGGTCAGGACATTTGGGTTATAAAGACAAGCCATGGCCATCTGCTTCCCACTCAGGGATGCTCTATCTGGGTATTAATTAAATATGATCTGATAATCAATTTCTTCCTGTTCATTTATTTCTGTTATGCATCAAAACGATGAGAGTTTACCATAAAGAAAACACTTTTGTCTTTATTAAAATAGTTAATGACTCAAAATAACAGCATGGCATCCTTTAGCAGAAAAAAACATTTAAATTGTATTTAAATATAGCTATGTAAACATGCATTCAATTAAAAATATTTGTCTTCCTGCTATATTTTGAAATTATACATTGACAAACCTTAATATTGAGAGTTTGTACTTACATAATTTTCATGAATAAAATAAAAATACATTAGACTGGCATAACCAGAGGGAAAGTTAAGTTAAAATATGTAAACCTCAATTATAAAACATTTAAAGAAACATGACTTTGCTGCTTTAAAACTCAAAAAGCATATATGCTTAATAGTATAGTACTCAGTGGATTTCCTTGAATGAATTATTTTAATTAATAGATTAAAATACTTGGCCTTCTACCAATCCATTTTTACAAGTAAATATTTCTAGTAAAGCTTTTGAGGGTAGTTCAGAATTTTCATTTTCTAAGTATGTTTCAATAATAGGGTGGCAATCTTATTTACACTGAAAATTTATTTTGAAAATACTTTTATTAAAAACTTTAAAATAAACTTAAGCAGTAAGCTTTGGAATCACAGTCAAGGTTCAAATTCTGACTCCAGTCGGCAGCTGAGTGATTTTTAAAAATTGCTTAATAACTCTAAAATACAATATTTTCATATCTCAAATGGGGAAATGATAGTTTTCACTATAAGAATGGTGGAAAGATTAAAAGAGATAAAAATCTATGTAAAGTACTCAGCATTAGGTAAACTATTCAATAGAACTTAGCTATTATTGTTATTATTATTTGTAGTGGTAGTAGTATTGGCAACTATCCAGTCTAAACTGTCATAAACCTTGAACTAGCAGAGTCTTCATTAATAGGACAATGAAACTTCAAAATAGCTTGACAAATGCTGAGACAAATGCTGGCAAAGGGCACTGTAAGTTTCAGTGCCTATCACTCTAAAATTCAGTTACAGAAAAACTGAGTAAACTCTGAAGTCTTCTAAATGCAACTGCAACTATATTGATTGAGTCTTCAATGTCTACACTGCTTGCCAACTGGCTTACACCCATGCTGTTTGCTATTTAAGGTATACTTTGAAATACGTGCAATCTATTGATCTTATAGTTTAGTGAATATTAAACTGAACTTCCACAGTTGAAATGATAAATTTAGGCTTTACATCATCTGACAATTAACAAGTTTTAGCTCAACTGTTTTTGGTGGCCCTGGAACAGGTCCAGAAGTTTCCTACATGCAAGCTCTGCTCCCACAGTTATGCCCACCTGTAGCATTATCCTCACACTTGTCTGCTTGTCCACTTATGTCATTACATCTTTCACAGCCCTCCTTCTTTTACACAAATTATCCCTCTGAGTTCTTGTAGCAACTATCCACTATGGTAGCCACTAGACATGCATGTATATTTCAGTTTAAATGTAAATAAAATAAAATAACAATTATTTTTCTCAATTGCATTAGCCATATTGTAAGTGCTCTATAATCCTATGTAACTAGTGGCTACCACATTGAATAGTGCAGATTTGGAACATTTCTATTACTATAGAAAGTTGTATTGGGCAGTGCTGAAAAGTGCTAATTTTCCCTGAAACATATTTCCATTCATGCTGCATTAAGTACATGAGATTCTATAGTCATTAAATGTAAAAAAAGCTCAAGTTAGTCAGATAAATACTGAGTTACACAAAGATGTACGTAGGTATGAATGTATGTACAGGCAGACCTTGGAGATATTGTGGGTTTGTTTCCAGACTACTGCAATAAAGTGAATATTGCAATAAAGAAAGTCAAACAAATTTTTTGGTTTGCCAGTGCATATAAAAGTTATTTTTAACTATACTATTATATCTTAAATGTGTCTTAAAATGCAATACCTTAATTATAAAATATTTTATTGCTAAAAAATGTGAATGATCATCTGAGCCTTCAGTTAGTTGTAATCTTTTTGCTAGCCAAGGTTGTCTCCTTGGAGTTAGTGGCTGGTGAGACTGATCAGGGTAATGGTTGCTGAAGGTTGGGGTGGCTGTAGCAATTTCTTAAAATAAGACAACAATGAATTTTGCTGCCTCAATTGACTCTTCCTTTCACCAGATATTTCTCTGTAGTATGTGATGCTGTTTGATAGCCTTTTATCCACAGTAGAACATTTTTTCAAAATTGGAGTCAATCCTCTCAAACTCTGCCATTGTGTTATCAACTAAGTTTATATAATATTCTAAATCCTTTGTGGCTATTTCAACAATGTTCACAGCATCTTCACCAGGAGCGGACTTCATCTCAATAAACCACTTTGTTTGCTCATCCATAAGAAGCATCTCCTTATTCATTGAAGTTTTATCATGAGATTGCAGCAATTCAGTCACATCTTCAGGCTCCACTTCTAATTCTAATCTCTTGCTATTTCTACCACGTCTGTAGTTACCTACTCTATTGAAGTTTTCAACGCTTCAAAGTCATCTATGCAGATTGGAATCAACTTCTTCCAAACTCCTGTTAATATGGATATTTTGCCCTCCTCCCATGAATCACAAATGTTCTTAATGTCATCTAGAATGGTGAATCTTTTCCAGAATGATTTCAATTTACTATGCCCAAATCCATCAGAAGAACCACTATGTACAGCTGTTGTAGCCTTATAAAATGTATTTCTGAAATAAGACTTGAAAATCAAAATTATTCCTTTATCCATGGGCTGCAGAATGGATATTGCATCAGCAGGCATATAAACATCATTCTCCTTGTGTATTTCCATCAGAGCTCTTGGGTGACTAGGTGCACTGTGAAGAAGCAGTAATATTTTGAAACAAATCATTCTGAGCAACAGGTCTCAAGAATGGGCTTAAAATATTCAGGAAACCATGCTGTAAACAGGTGTACTCTCATCTAGGCTCTGTTGTTCCATTTATAGAGCATAAGCAGAGTAGATTTACCGTAATTATCAAGGGCTCTAGGATTTTCGGAATGGTAAATGAGCATTGGCTTCAACTTCTTAGCCCCTAACAAGACAGTCAGCCTGTCCTCTGAAACTTTGAAGCCAGGCACTGACTTCTCCTCTTTAGCTATGAAAATCCTAGATGACATCTGCTTCCAATAAAGTCTGTTTCATCTACATTGAAAATCTGTTGTTTAACAGTGTCACCACCTTCATCAATTATCTTAGATCTTCTGGGTAACTTGCTGTAGTTCTACATCAGTACTTGGAGCTTCACCTTGCATTTTCATGTTACAGAGAAGGCTTGTTTCCTTAAACCTCAAGAATCAACCTCTGCTAGCTTCCAACTTTTCTTCTACAGCTTCCTCACTTCTCTGAGCCTTCATAAAAATAAAGAGAGTTGGGGCCTTGCTTTAGGTTAGGGTTTTGTTTAAAGGAATGCTGTGGCTGGTTTGGTCTTCCATTTGGATCACTAATACTTTCTCCATATCAGCAATAAGGCTGTTTCATTTTCTTATCATTTGTCTGTTTGCTGGAATAACACTTTTAATTTCCTTCAAGAACTTTTGCTTTGTATTCACAACTTGGCTAACTGTTTGGCACAAGAGGCTTAGCTTTAGGTCTCTCTCGGCTTTCAACATGGCCTTCCTTGCTACACTTTTTGTTGTTTTTGTTGTTGTTGTTAATAATTTCTAGCTTTTGATTTAATGTGAGAGATGTGAGACTCTTTCTTTCACTTGAGCACTTAGAGACCACTGTAGTGTTATGTCTGGCCTAATTTCAGTATTGTTGGGTCTCAGAGAATTGGGATTCCCAAGGTGAAAGAGAGAGAGAGAGACAGGGGACTTATCTTGGACTTCCAAGAGCATTTCACAAATTAGTGTAAACTGTGATGCTCTAAGAGTGGAGTACAAATATGCAACTTTTTTCAGATTTGTGTTATGATTTTTTTTCAAGAAATACCTGCAGGGAATTATAAACTTTAAGAAATACAGATAAGCATTAGCATTATTGAAAATAAAGTACGAGTATTGCTGGGCACAGAAAGGTGTAACAGAATCAGTTTGCAGTTTGTCAACTTCCCCATGAAATTTGCCTGATAATGCGCTGAGTAGAAGGTTTTATGCCAGTTTCACCTTCCTTGCCTCCCCTTTGACAATCATCTCTCTCCCACTTTACAAAATAATGATATACTTCTCAGCCCACCAGAAACTTATCACAGGACACTGTCCCAATAAAGATCTAGGATAGTAAAGGAAAGATTATTGCAAAAATTCTTGCAATCAATGCACATAATCCCAGAGAGGCACTGCAATAAAATTTCACTTTCAACTTTAAATAAAATAAAATATTGATAAATAATTATGTAGTTTCAATCAGTGATGCACTAATATTAACAGCAATAATTCAATTCAAAGAAGATGTAAAAACTTACAGCCTTTTGGTGGCAGGAAATTTTAAAATTTCAATCGTATACATAGTTTTTGGAGCAAAAAAATGACACAATTTTCTGGGGTATTGAAAATAGGAATTCAAGGAGAAAATACAGTTTAAGAAAAAAACAATGCAATATATTAAGGGGGATCTTGTTTTTTTCCTTTTATAAAATTAGCTCTGATATTTAGATTCCACCAGATACATTTAAAAAAAATCTCAGATGAGTTTTGTTTTAAAATGTTAATATTTACAGTGTGGTGCAAATTACCTTTTGCCAACATTTACCACCATGAAATACATTAGAGGCCAAATTAAAAACGTTGAGGGTATGCATAGGATTTGAAAATTACTTTTTTATTAATAAATCATGAAGTGTCCTACATCACCTTTTTTTGGTGTTTTGAAATGTTATAACAATACAATCAGCAGCTAACATATTGAATGTTTCTGTGTTTGAGGCAGTCTTTTATCTATATTATCTAATCTTAACAAAATCCTTTCAGACTGTAACCATCACCACCTTTGCTTACAATGAGGAAACCGAGGCACAGACTAGTAAAGTAATTAAACTACAGTTAACTCTTACCAAAAAGTGAAGCTGGAATTTGGCTCCAGCCAGGCTGGGCTTCAGAGCTCACACTGCAACCCACCGCACAGCATTACCTACTTAAGTACGTTTTTCCTCCATAAATATTCAAATGTTGAAAGCTTATCTTTTTAGTTAGGTTTTCAAATCATGGAAGGCAAGGCCATACCATGAAGTTCTCTATGCTCCATAACACCTAGGATTGAGTTTTGCACATAAAACATGCTTAATCAATATTTTCTGATTAGACATTTAACATTTTCAAGAATTTCTCTCCTCCATCTAATAATGATGAGTGACCTTCTTAAAACACACACAATCTGGCCAGGCGTGGTGGCTCACACCTGTAATCCCAGCACTTTGGGAGGCCAAGGGGGTGCGGATCACGAGGTCAGGAGTTCAAGACCAGCCTGGCCAACATGGTGAAACCCCATCTCTACTAAAAATACAAAAATTAGCTGGGTATGTTGGCACATGGCTGTAATCCCAGCTACTCAGGAGGCTGAGGCAGGAGAATTGCTTGAACCGGGATCCGGGAGGTGGAGGTTGCAGTCAGCTGAGATCGTGCCACTGCACTCCAGCCTGGGCTACAGAGGGAAACTCTGTCTCAAACAAACAAAAAAAAAACAAAACAAAAGCCCCCAAAAAACCCCACAATCTAAGAATAATAGTAAACTTTATCCCACTTTTTATAAGGAACCTAAATCCATATAGTTGACTACCATCAGTGGAAATATTTACACAATAACTTTAGTAGTGGTTATCTCCAGGTATGCTGACTAATGGTTAATTTTATTTCTTCTTGCAGAAAATAAATTGTTTCTTATTATTCATATTTTTCTATTTAGGGGCATGTATTATTCTTGTAATAAAAAGGAAAATAATATTTGTTATTCTGACAATATTTAGAATTCACAAATACATCAAACAAAGGGAAAAGAAAGGGATACAAACAAGCAAGAAACAAGAACATCAACACAGGAAGGCTGCAGCACATAAGGCGAGTCAGAAGGTTTGGGCTGAACACTGGGGAGGGCCTGTTTCTCCTTACCTGGTATGAGGAAGCCACAGGGCCCTGGCAGCCCTAGGAGCAGGGCACATGTTCAGATAGGGCAAAAGCAAAACATTTGACTTGTTAGAGGCTATGAAAGGAATTTCCAGAAATTGTGAACTCTATGTTTTTTGATACACTTTCAAGAAAACTTGGTCATTACCAATGGACTATTTCTGAGACTTATTTGAAAAGCCTAATTCTTTACTTGGGCACCTCAGGTAACTGCTCTGTCTTGTCCAAGCATGGGCTGAAAAAATAATCATTTACTGGGCATTTCAACCATACCTTTGGATTGACAATTGGTTGTCTTTTTCTTTTTTACTTAATATAGTAATTCTTAAAAGAAATACAAATGATTAAAAACCATACCTTGACAGGTAAATTTTTTGGAGGGAGTTGTGAGTAAAAGTTTATCTGCCATTTCTCCAGGACCAGCACAACGAGCAATTCCAGGCTCCTTATATTCCGACTTCACCCAGTCGGATAACCACTGCATGTTACAATCACAGTAAAGAGGGTTGGCTCCAATTGCTCTGGAAAAACAACACCACAGAAGCACACACACATACACACACACACACACACACACACACACACACAAGTATGGAAGTATTGTTATTTCCTAAGGGCAAAAGAATTCAAAGTGATGCTCAGCAGAAAATCCCCATAGATTTATTGAGGATAACAATTTAGCAAAAAATAGAGACACTGGGGATTCCCCATTTTCCTGAATGATGTGCACTGGGATTTAGTGAGTTGTCACTGGTGTCAACACTCATGTTGCTTTAGAAGGTCTCCTAATATTTTCAGAGACGTGTTTATATTGAGTGTAAGCACACCCTGAGTGCATTAATATTTCATTCACCAATTATTTACTGATGACTTAAATCACAATGCAAGGTTCTGAGGACCCAAATACAAATAATGCATTATTCTTACCTCCAAAGAACCCCTACTGCAGAGGAGATTAGCATTAGCATTGGGATATACTCACAGATGCAAAGAAGTTTCATTAGTGATGTAGGAGAAGTATTTACAAGATGATGGTGAACAAACAGATTAACTTTTCTGGGAGGCTAGTGGTTAAGAAAGTCTAAGCTGTGTAGGATAGTTAGAGTTAAGTAGAAAGAAAGGTTGGGAATAATGGTACAGATAAAGGACAGGTAAGTACAAAGAAAGAACATAAAATACTGAAGATGTCTAGAGCTAGCTCACCAGAGCTGAGCTGGACCTGCACTGGGTGCTGTCTGTCCCTTTTCAAGATCGTTCATTTTACGGTTGTTCATTAGAAGTAGTGACAGGAAAGTAATCAAGGTAATAGCTAACATTTATTGCACTATTACTATATGCAGGAGCTGGGATAAGCCATTTATAAGAATTACTTCATTTTATCCTAAATAGTAACTTTATAAGGTCCATTTAATTAGTAATTGACTTTACAGATTAAGAAACTGAGACCTGGACTCATAACCTTATAAAGCTTGGATTGAAGCCGTAGATGCATACAATGGCGTTTAAAAACTGCTTACTTCTGATTTACAATTAGCTTCTAACTAGTAATCCTACTAGGTCTACCGTCAGGATAGTTATCTTATTTTTTTTAGGTAGCCCCTGAAATATATGTGTAGAATCATAATACTCGATACTGTGGAAGTTTTAATGCCCCGTTTAAGAATCAGAATGTAGTGAATGTTACCTGCATATGTATGTCAGATTCAAACCCTTCCAAATTAAAAATGAGCAAAATGATGTTTTTTAGTCATTTGATCTCATCTCTATCAACATTTAAGTCCTTGCTGTGACAGGGGAGGAAGTGGGAAAAGTGAAAAAGCAGAGCTCTTTATGATCTAGGGGGTAAAAGACAAGGCACAAACAAACCTGCACGTTGTGCACATGTACACTAGAACTTAAAGTATAATAAAATACAAAATATAAAATTTCTTTATATATATGTATATATATATAAAGAAAAAAAAAAAAGAAATGCAAGGCCGAGCAGGGCACAGAACAAGGAAGACTCTACTTGCTCTCACTGTTGCGGGAGGAGGCTGGTAACATGAAGGGAAGTTCCGCTCAGCTCAAGCAGCACCTTTCGTGTGAAGCCTTTTCTGATGCCTGACCATAACACTAGCAGAATGGCTACCTCCTCATTCAGCCTGCATTCTCTGCCTGAGGGCACCACAGCCCTGCATCTCTGAGCTACTAGCTTCCTTCATATTGCAGCTCATGCACGTGGCAGCCATGGAGTTTGTAAAGGAGTGACTTAGAGGTAGGTTCTTGGCTCAAACATGAAAATGTAAAGGCTCTGCCTTCCTGGACCTAGTAGTTTAGTGGAAGGAATATTAATAGGCACCAGTCTGATAGACTGATGTACAAAACGTCAATTGATAACACAGACTCTATAAGGCAAATGCAGACATAATGTGATTGAACATTGGATCTTCAATTCAATTCAAAGAAGATGTAAAAGCGTAGACTTTTGGGTGGCAAATTTTAAAATTCCAATCATATGTATATTTTTGGAGTGAAAAATGATTATTCCTTTCTCAATTTTGTAAACTCGTATCTTCTTGGACTTTGTGGGTTTTCGAGAGAAGTGCAAAACCAGGAGAGGATATGGCAGGCAATCTCTTCTAGGAAACTGGGGCACAACTGACATTGCTATTTAGGCATAGTTAAATAGATAGTTGCCACCAAGCACCCAACTCAGCATCAGCCAAGGAGGCTTTGGATCCTAAAGCTGCTGGCTGAACTTCCTTCTAGGTTTGCCATGATCTTAACATTACACCTAGTAATAATAAAATCATGGAATTTGACCCAAATTAGTTTTTTGGACCCCACTTATCACATATTTTCAAATGGTTATATTGTACTTCAAAAACTATGGAGGTACAAACAAGTTGTGATCAGAGAAAACACAAAGGAAAAGCCATTTCACCCAATCTAAGTATTTGGCTGTCTCTTACTTCCAAACTATAGTCTCGAACCATGTTGAATTTATTTTTGCGTGGTGCCATAGTTGATGCTGAATAAGTAAATCCATTTTGAGCAAATCAGGAGAGGCTTCATAGAGAAGGTGATACTTGAGATGTGACTTAGAAAAGCAGGGTTAGGATAGATAATTAAAAGGGAGCTGATGTTCTAGAATCAGAAAATAATGAGAGAAAAAGCATAGGCTAGTAAAGTTGGAGAGCCATATTTGTAGAAGAGACATGTTTAGCTAAGCAAAGATAATTCGACTACTGGAAAATAAGAGCCAGAAGGGAAAATTAAAGCCATCTTGCAGAAGGCATCATATCCAGTTTGAAAATCTTCACATTTTCTTTAAAGATGAAACCAATTACATCTTATGATGTTACAATAAAATAACTGGCAGAGGAATGTTCCAAGTCACTCATTAGGAAGGGTTTGACCCTAAACCTATATTCATAAACTAGGTACTCACAGATGTGATAATGCAGAAAGATCATTGAAAGCACCTTCAGGCACAACAGAAATGTCATTTCCATGTAGAGAACTAAAAGAAAGAAAAAGAAAAATTAAACTTCCCATATTTCTGAACTCATAGACTCCAGAGAAATTCCGAGACTTTAGTTTATAATAAGCATTTTAAATGAGTGCAGAAAAGACGGTCTATAAAATAAACAGTTTTGGTACAACTGGATACCTGAGAAAGCAAACGGCTTCCACCTCACATTATGTGTACAAAATAAATTCCAGAATGAAGAATTAAATGTAAAAATAAAAATGTATTAAAAGAAAATAAAGAAGATCTTCCTTTTATAAATGTAGAGTGAGGAAGGCTTTCAAAGGCTCAGTTATAACATCCAGAAACCATCAAGGAAAAGAGGGAGAAATTTTTGACAACATAAAATATATCCAAACAATAAAATATTCCATATAAGAAACAGAATAATATATATTTGCAACTTATAT
Source organism: Gorilla gorilla gorilla (assembly GCF_029281585.2). NCBI lineage: Eukaryota > Metazoa > Chordata > Mammalia > Primates > Hominidae > Gorilla > Gorilla gorilla. The sequence continues at coordinate 28,743,025 of NC_073227.2, read as the reverse complement.
AAGATATAAGGATTAATTCTTTCATTTAAAAAAAACCCCTGCAAGCATAGAGTAAAGTAGTATATGCATAAAGATATCTACATTAATAAGGAAAATATAAAGTACCCAACAGAAAATGGGGAAATGATAGATCAAGCTCATTAGAATAAAAAGCACGAGTGCTTAGTAAACAAATAAAATATACTCAAATGCTCTACTAATTGGAAGTGCAAATTAAGACAGGAACACAGAATAACTTTGAATCTGTCATATGGACAAAAATAAAAGAATAAATAATATCCAATGTTTGCAAGAGTGTTTTGAAAAAGGTACTCTTAAATAGTTGGTGGAAAAATTAACTTCTAAATGGACAAAGTCTTGTCTGGGGAATAACAAGACAGTTACTTTTGGAATCCTTCCAATATACTTGACAGTACCTTCCCACACACCCTAAATTCTTGCTGAAATGCCAGCACATTTGCACCAAGAGGAATGTATAGGATGTTCATTAGAGTACTGTATAGTACTCATTAAAATTTGAAATTAAACCAAATCACAGTAAAGATGAAGATGATTGAATCAGTTCTAGTTCCTCCCACCAATACAACAGTCTCTACCAGTTAAACAGTTGAGTTATATATATGTATAAATATATATCTATTCCATTCTTATATATATATTTTTATTCATATATATGATAGACTTGAAATATTCAAAAGCATATGTTAAACAAAAATAGACAATGGCAGAACAAAAACAGATCCTATTAATATCTGTGGCTTTTAAAAGCTATATAGCCATGGGCCTACATCTATTAGAATAGAAAAAAATGCATCTGAAAAAGGACCAGAGAGCACATCAAACTGTAAATTCTGAGGCAGGAGAGTAGGATCAAGGATCATGTTTTATTTCACATATTTTAAAGTACATTTCACAGTAAAAATGTTTTCATATACTACGTAATTTCTAAAGAAATTAATTTTGAAAGTTTCTCAATTTTGAAAGTTTCTTTCAAAGTTAATTGAAACTCTATAAACCATATGTCTTAATGTTACATATAATCAAATAAATGACTATAACAACAATCAGTATTACTAAAAAGGAAGTTATATTGTCCAAAGCAAAGCTGTTGGACAATGATACTGTAAGAAATGATTTTTCTATTTCCTAATTTATAATAAATCCTAATGCATGTATCTTCAAGCACCAAGAATCAACAAAGCAGTTACATCCTTAAAAGACAACCCCAAACTCAGATCTCTGAGAAAAGAGATATTCTGTTGAACACAAGATGCTTACAGTAATCGAAGAGACTTTAATCCATCAAAGGTGCGAGGAGGAATACATCTCAGACGGTTGTAACTAAGAATTCTGAAAGCATACATATGTCAATTTGTTTTATTCAGAAATCCAAAAATGGCCAAATACTTCCAAAAATAAAGCAGTTAAGGCTTATTAAAGCATCTTATTAACTGACAGTGTTAACACACAATATATTGTTATTTTTTGTGTGTTGTCTCCCTAACACAACATACTTATTTCCTAAATACAACCTAGAATGCTTCCCTCTGCCTACTCCTGCCCAACTTTGGTGCCTCAGCCGTCCGTTCCCTAAGGTGGATTTTCCCTATCTTAGGAATCTCCCCTAAGCCCCCCACAAACACAAATTATTCTTTGTTTTTTTTTAATAGAACGCAATACTTTTCCTAATGTCTACATTGTTCACGTATCGTGGTTTTGTCTGTTTCTCTCAATAGAAACATTCCTTGAGGGTAGAGACTGTCTTGTTCAATAGCAATGTCCAGCATCTAGAAACTGCCTTTTGTCCAATGAATTAATGAATACTCAGTACCACACTTTCACACTCACAAGGTGAGGAGCTGGGTCATGTTGCTGAAGCTCTGATTAGAAAGCGTGCTTATTCTGTTGTTACTTAAGTCTCTAAAAGAGAAAAAGAAATGGAGTACACTATTAACCACAGAAATGAAAATATTAGTGATTCTTAGAAGGAGAAGGGTCTTCTTATAGTCATAGCAGTATTGTTAGCATTCAGCTGTTATCTGAAAACAATAAAACAGTGAACGACCCACTGGAGTAGATTGCAATGTTATTCATGATTATTTACACCTCACTGTTTTAAAATTAGGAGTGATTATATATATATGCATTGCTTTAGCCAATGTAGTGTACGTGCAAGGGGTTGGTTCACTTCAGAGCAGCAGCTTCAGAGCAGAGTTTATTTGCCCTTATCCCTCTGCGCCCATCTCCGTAAGGCTTTTGATATTTTACAGGGAGCTTCCTTGGAGGTGACTTGCGATAGACAAAATTTTGCCGGTGGGAAATAAACCCTTATCCTCAAAAGTCCTATCAGATACACATACTTTACCCTCATTGATACATATGTTCACTGATACACAGACTCAAATTTGATCACTGAAAGAACCCCTGATTAATTACATTCAAAATGTCATCAATAAAAACGTCTGTGCTCCTGCCCCTGGCTGAGTCATGGTCACACAGTAGGTCCTCAATAAATATTTGTTTAATGAATGTTAAGTAAATGGGAGAGACGTTGAATTTTTACCAATGTTAAATGGCTATTTATATGTATAGTTTGTACTATGGGTCGTAATTTACATTTCATGAGCTTGATCTTATTCTCATTATATATATAGTGTATATATACACACACTATATATGTAAAAAATATATTAAAATATATATACAATATGTAATACTAATATATATTCACCATTTATAATAACTAAATATATTCACTAATTTTTTTCTGAAGCAAAATGCAAAATATATGAATAAATGGAAGATTCAGAAAAACCGAGGATAATCTATTCCTTTATTAAAATATCAAAATGCCAGTAAAATGGACCCATGAAATTGTGAAAATGTTAAGAATCTGAGAGGAGCTTTATACTCATATTTTTAACTGCTGAAGAACTATTCCTAAATTTTAAAAATAAAAGTATCTGTATTAGCAGAAGTAACTTGCCTAGAGTTGTATCATGAGTCACTAGTAAAACCATTTTTGGATCCACAAATCCTCATTTGTCATTTCGAACCGGCTTGAAAGTAATCACATGCTGTCCCACAAATGACCCAATTCTGCTAAAGTGACCCTTTGGAAATTGCAGCAATTTAATGGTTTATTTAACAGAACAAAATGTATGTAATCAGTTCTTGCTGCTATCAAATAAATAACTAGAAGCAGAACAAGACATCTTAGAGGATATCTTTTTCCACTGTTTAATCATTTGTCATTTAAATACTCCTATTTGCTTTCTATAAAGTGTTTGATTTACCCATACTTTCAAGGAAAGTGATCAGCAGCAATTTTAACTAGCTTCAGTGTACCTAGTTTACATTGGGGCATGTAATATTTTTTGCTACTTAGGTTTGTAGAATTCACTTAGAAATAAACCTTCTAATTCGTTAACCAGTAATCTGCTTCTTACGCTAGTAATATTTACTCTAAAATTAGATAGACTTAAACAAATGATACGGTACTTTCTATTAATATCTACTATCTTTTTCCTGATTTTTTGTGTTCTGAAAAGTTTTCTCAATTACCAATAAGGCTACTTTAAAAGTATAGTATTATATGTAAAAGATTATATCAATTTTTAAACATTGTGCATGTAACTAGATCAAATGTTTGTATATTTAAATATCTTCTTGTATTTACAACTTAGGGGTTGTCAAAGGTTGTTTACGTTAATAAAAAAAGAGATGTTATTTTAAGCTAAAAAATCAAAATTTTGAAATTTATACTCAAAATGTTAGTATCTTTGTCAAGTTTACTTAAACACTGCATGAATATATATGGATTTTCTAAAATACATTTTAATACTGGAAACCCATAACTTATTTAATAATGCTTTGTATAAGAAACAAACATAATAAACTACATTTACGTTTTTGGGAAAGTCATTACCACCTACCATCTTTCACTTAAAGTCAAGAATAAAGGCATCGTTTTCTATCTTTCCTTCCTTAGTTTGTCATAAAATAACCCATATTCATTATCAATAAAAATCTGCAGGTTTATACATTTTCATAATTCTCTGACTACTCAGACTTCGTTGTATTTGTGCTTTTTTGAATAGAGGAGGACCTCTTGCTAAGACACTCCATCGCCTGATCGATATTCAATGAAGATGTAGCCAGGGGTCCAGAACCGCAATGAGCAAGGAGGGAAGCATCTAACTGTGAATGATTTGTATTATCTGGAAGGTTCACTAAATCTTCTGTCCCTTGCCATCCCCATTTTCTGGAAATAGAGTAAGTCAAAGAAAAGTGCAATATGTTACTCACATAAGTGTTAAATGTTTGTAGTTGGAGAGTTCCTTGGGAACCAGTGTAAATTGGTTTCCATCCAGATACCTAAAAACAATGGAACAATATTATCTTCTTACAAAGTAATGGTGGCCTTGAATAAAATAAGTAAACAGTACTTCACTCTTAACTGAGGCAAGGAACCCCTTGGCAATTTTTGCTTTAAGATGTCGTGTTCCAAGCATGGATTATTATTTAAGAGAAGTAAAGAAAAAAAAAAAGCAGAGTTGTCCATGAGTCCAGTTCTTTGTGGTTTATCTAACAAGGCAAGCCCAGCATTTAGCCATCTGTGTGCAAGCAAGGAGATTCATTCAATTAACCGTACTTTTAGTCAGCCTTCAGTTTGCTTGTGTTTATGTGGACACAATACCATGAAATTCATTAACTAGTAACAAAACCTTGCTGCTGTGGCCAAGACCACTCATTGCTGCCTTAATATGTGTCAATACACTTAGTGAATAACAATGGACACATTAAAGGCATATTTGGGGATTTGAACATATTAGGTTTAAGTTTAAAAATAGTTTTAACCAGCATATATCTTCTTGGTGATGATAACATTAGGAGATTTTATAGAATATAAATTGATGAAGTGTATAAATATATATATATGTAACAGCAATAATCAAATAACCATATATAAGTAAACTTTCCCTTTTTATTAGAGTCTTATTAGACTTCTTATTAGAGTTAGACTTCTGACTTCTTATTAGAGTCAGAAGAATAATCAGAAAATAGGCTTTGGGCTAACTGGCAGGATACAGAGATAATCGAACGCCTGAAGTTATATCTATTATGTCACAATAAGGAAAATAAATTTCATCTCTTTCCAAGGCTGTTTTTCCTAGAACATAGATGGTGAAGGGTACAAATGTCATTCAGAAACTGGGGCCATCTGGCTATACATGTGCCCACAGACACTTCTGGGACATTGAACATGTGGCCCTTCCTACCCCAATGTTGTGGTCCATTTCAAGATTCCAGGTTGAAGTTGGTATTTTTTCTGGATATAGAAGTAGCTGAGAAGTTGCCTAAGATGATAATTTATTCCCAATATTTCAAAAATAAAAACAATGATATAAAAGGCACCAGTTATCAGAAAATATAATTAATGTTTGATAAATGATTGGGTCTATGTTATGACTCATCATGTCTACCTAAATTTTCTGACTTGATATTTCTTCTTCGACCCCTCTCCATTTTTTTCTTTCCTCTACCTAAGTTTTTCTTGATACCACTAGAGGGAAGCATCACCCTATATAGTTCAGCACTCTCCCTTAATTCCAGAAAACACAGCAGAAGGTCAAAAAGATTCAGAATGTGCGCTATGAATGTTTATATGTAAAATAATCTAAGGCGGAAGTTATATGGAACTGATTAAAAGTAATGGATACCATTTGTTAAAACTAGTCCACCAATAATACTAATTTTTGCCAAAGTCTTAAATTATTTAATGTAATACACATATGAAATTCCTCTAATACATGCATATATGTTACTGCTAAGAAAGATTCTGCTGACTCGGTAAGGTTACAAGAATAAGCTCTCTAGGGGGTAAAACTTGAATTCAAAACAGATAAGCTAATATTTTTCTCATCTCTGTAACAAACTTTCTTTGGAAAAAAAGACTACCTTTTAATAATTTGTAGTAAAATAGATTGAAAATTCAACTTTTTGAATAGTTGAAATATGCTGTAGATAGCATAGGGTATGCACCAAGCAGGATGTCCAATGGAGCTTAGTAAGAAATGTTTAAAGTTATCTAATGGGAATAGAGTAAAGTGACCAATACATAGTCCAGTTAAAATTATAGAAGAAGGGATTTAGCATCAAAGGTGGTCTGAGTGTAAGTTCTTCATTGGTGTACTCCTAAAATTAATGCTTTGGACACAGAATATTCTTTTTTTATTTTTTATTTTAACTATCTCTGCTTTATATATATATTTTTTTACTATACTTTAAATTCTAGGGTACATGTGCACAACATGCAGGTTTGTTACGTATGTATACATGTGCCATGCTGGTTTGCTGCACCCACTAACTTGCCATTTACATTAGGTATTTCTCCTAATGCTATCCCTCCCCCATCCCACCCACACCAAGACAGGCCCCGGTGTGTGATGTTCCTCATCCTGTGGACACAGAATAGTCTATAGGCATCTAGCCTTCCCACAGAGGAGGGTTTTGGAATATCCCTATGTGATCTTCTGAAATAAAAAACATTACTATAAGAATTAAATATTTAATTACACACATATACATATAAAATAGTCCTTCCAGTTGATTAACCAATGTGATTGGTAGTGAGAGAGGACCTGAGCACTTAACAGCAGTTCAAATCTAAGAGCCATGTTCTAAGCACATGTGCTAAGATTGTGCCTTTTTCCTCTAAGTGTTCTATTCAGGATCAAACTTAGGGTTTAAAGAATTGCATGTGATTTGAAAATAAGATCCTTAAAAATTGAAATGACATGCCCTTGAACCTCATTACCTATGTTGCACACTGTCAAAAGTTTGTCAAACCTGCTCATTTGTAATATGTGTGTGCATCTGCACAAATAACTGATACACATCTGCATAAATTATATTTGGGTTTAAATCATTATTGATCCATAGTTCCACATAGATAAAAAATAAACAGGCAAAGTGAGTCAACTGTATTCAGATCAAGCATATCCAGAATATGACAGTTTAGAGACAAAGGAATGGAATGAATGGGGCATGGAAGCATCATTATTCTGGCAGCATATTCTCTAATGAATTCCATTCTGCAATTGTAGCACGAGGCAGCCAAGGGAGCGTGGGCAGTGCAGAAGAAGGTCGAGATGTGTATATATTGGCCATATAATTTGTGGTTAAATATCAGTTATGAAAATGTCAAGGATAATTGGTCCCATACCCTTTAGGATCTAAAGGACTTTGATTCAAGCCTCCAAAAGCAGCATCTCTTCTTAAGGGAAGAGATTATGCTAGTTTCTTCCATATACCAGATAGTTATTTATCCCATGTGGTAAAATTTTCTCCTAGGGGTCACAGAGGTAAAAAAAAAAAAAAAGTTTCCTGTACAGAATATCCTAGACTGTAAGTAAATTAAATATAAAGCATTTCCCAAAGTGCATTCCATGGGCCATTAGTCTTGTAAGATGCTCCATGAGAAAAGGGGTATAGGAACAAATAAATGTGAAAGATACCTTACATTTTACCATTGTTTCTTGAAGAGTCATAGTACACCTTAGCATAGTAAAGGCACTGAGAAATCTTATAGCATACACACACACAGCAATTCCCAAGGGCCTCTAAAGTAGCTTTTGCATTACTTGTTTACCATTTTACAGGATAATAATTAACTGGCCTTAGAATATGATTTGTAAAGAAGATTGTAAAGATTTTTGTCTATTCCTCTGGGTGGATGAAACATTTATCATCAAGGAAAAAGAAAAGAAAAGAAAGACAAACTCTACTTACAACTCTGTGACATCTCTTGGAATACCTTTTGGCAAGACCTTCAAACCCTTGTTGCTACATCGGACAACTGTATCCAAGCAAGTACATTCAGTAGGACAGCGAGAAAGTGGGGAGCAACTATTGTCATCATTTCCTAAATCGCAGAGGAAATACAGGAAAACCAAGATTTGTGGTCTTGAAGGTGCTAGAAGGGATTTTATGCCTTTAAATTAACTTAACAAACACAGGAGTCTTAAGCTACATAATCATTTATTTGCGGGACATTCAGTATTTACTAACTGATACCGTAAGTTCTATATAGCACTGTTTTCAGACTGCCTAGGGAAGAATTCTGGAAAATGGCTTGCAATTTGTAAACTGTAATTACAATTACCAATACAATGGAAAATAGTTATTTGTACAAATTATATTTTTAATTAGAATATGTAAATGTAAAGTGAATTACAGAGAAACAGCATGGAAACAGATATGAAGAGACATAAGAGAATATATTAACTTAAAAGTTTAGGTCCCTCATTTATAAAGCTCTAATTAGCTCTCTGTTCATTGGCAATAATAATAGAACTTGTTCTATGTACCTGATAGGGCTATATGAGAATCAAATGTGATGATATAGAAAGAGCATTAAAAAGTGACAACTAGTATTTTTGTCAGATTTACTAAAACTTCTGTAAGTTAATTTCTTTTCTCCTTTGAAAATGGTAGGTACTAAAAAACATGCCTAGGGTAATAAAGAAAAGTTAAAATGAAGCTATATAAATAAGATCAACCACAAGTTGGAAACTAGAAAATCTAAAACAGTCAGAAATGCACATCAAGTAGACTCAAATGTGGAAGGCAAGTCTAAGAAAGTAAGTGTCCTGGCACTAAAACAAAACCCAAACAACAAAGCAAAAGATACACGATCATTATTTGCTGAGCTGAACTATGCTGTAGATTTGTGCAAAGCTGCATCGGAACAGGCATGTGAATGCCTGACAATCAAAGAGTTGATAAGTATTTCTTACCGTCATCACAAGTGAAGTCCTGAATGGCCACATCCTGGATGGGTATTTCTTTCAGGAAGTATGGTTTTTGACATCTAGGATTTCCCGTGACAATTCTCTTCTTTCTCAGCCACTCTCCCAACCAAGCCAGGTAGCAGTTACAGTTAAAAGGATTGGCCAAGAGGTTTCTAAGAGCCACAGGCAAACGATGCACAGTTTAGTCTGGGGTTTCATCTTCTTCCTTCTCTAAACCCCAGCTACCCTTCTCCACACTATTTCCGCTGGAATGATTCCTTCTTCTTTGCATTTCCTGTCCCCATTCTTACTCAGAATCACATGCAGTATATGAGATGCATTTTTTTTTGATAAAATATTTATGCTTGGAACTTAAGCAGTAACAATACTTTTACATAAGGTAATTCTTCACATGATTTCATGCAAAAAATCAGGTAAGGTAGAATTTGGGGTTTATACAGTGGATCCTGATAGATATTTCATTTAGAAATAATTTAAACTTGTCAGAAATCTGACTTGCTGTCAAACTTTGCACTGATAATGCAGTAATTTAATATAAAGATGAAGGCTGATTACCTTATATTATTGAGTTTAACCTGACAACAGCTAATTCATTAATTTGTCATCTCAAGATTTCCATCTCTTATTTGCTCTAGAGAATAGGTTTCCCATCTAAACTGACAGCTGAGTTGATTAAATGCCAGTTATAAAAATGAATTTACTTCTACAAATTTCAATACTTCTGGCATCTCACCACTTCAGCATAAACCTATTGACAATCTCATTATTTATAAACATGCCATCTTTAATATGTGCAAATTAGTCACTCGGTGTAAAATGTCACATTTTATGCAAAAAGAGGATTAAGTACTTTGCTGATGGATGGATGCTTCTCTCAAATTATTTCTTCACTGACTTGAGCTACGAACTTTTTTCTCTATCTTTATTCCCCTCCTTTTAAGTTAGATTAGTATATTTGCGTGCCACCATTACTGAGAAATCTTATCAGTTAGATAATTAATAATTTCAAATGCTGCTTTTTAGATACTGACATATAAGAGACCTGAAATACATTGTTTGGAGGTGTGTGGCTTTTTTTACTTTTAAATTTTATTTATTTATTTATTTACATTTCTTGAATCCTGTCTATAGGCCTACAAATACTCTTTATTTTTAAGCTGTCTACAAAAAATATTCTCTTGGATCAGCTCAACTTATTTCTTCAATATTTTGCTAATATGATAGTAGACCCCCTCTAGTAAACAGCTTTTATTTTTGATCTGGTCAACCTAATATATCTCCTGTCATTTCAAATGATTCTTTGTTTTTTCCTTGAGATGGAGTCTCGCTCTGTCATACAGGCTGGAGTGCAGTGACGCGATCTTGGATCACTGCCACCTCCGCCTCCCCAGTTCAAGCAATTCTCCTGCCTCACCCTCCCGAGTAGCTGGGACTACAGGCACCTGTCACCACGCCTGGTTAATTTTTTTTTGTATTTTTAGTAAACACAGGGATTCGCCATGTTGGCCAGGCTGGTCTCGAACTCCTGACCTCAAGTAATCCGCCCGCCTCAACCTCCCAAAGTGCTGGAATTACAGACGTGAGCCACTGTGCCCAGCTGATCCTTTTGAGCAAGTTTGTTGGCAATAACTCTATCAATTCTCCTTTTATAATACTTATACTGAAAATACTCCAATGTGAGAACACTGGCAAAAATCTATAACATTTCTTTTATATGCAGCACTATCAAGTTATAATAATTCTAAAATTTGGAATTAAGCTACACTGTTGATCATATCACTATGAAAAATAATTCACTGAACAATACTATAATTTTTTGTTAAAATTTAATCTAAGACAGTAGGTAATATTTTTTAAAAAATTTAAATAAATTTGATGTGAACAAGTTTGTCCTTTTTTAAGTCCTAAAACCCTTGATCACATTTTAATGAAATGCTTAATAATATATTAAATACATTAACAAATATAATAAATGGCTCAAGTAATACATAAAGGCTATTTTTCATACTTACAGAGTAGATAAAGAATGGAGAGTATCAAATGCCCCTGGTGCAACTGTAGTAATTTGATTATCATACAAAGAAAGCAAACGCACAGAACTGAGTCCTATGAAACTGTCATTCCCCACACAGGTTATTCGATTGCTTCTCAACATCCTGAGGGGAAAAAAAGGACATTGTTATGGAGACAAAGCATCAGGCAATCAATTTTGCCTATCTGAGGATGGAAATGATCCTTGCAAATATGTAGCATTCATTACTACTTTTTAAAAATGTTCTCTTGCTATTAGATATTACTATGAATATATACTGGGAATATCTCGCAAGAATAAAATGCTTTGAGTTGCCAATGATTAATCTCAGTTACAAAAGGCACGGTGAGTCTAGGCATGGATTTATAATCCCATGACGAGGGAAGAATGTTTTCCTTTGATGCTACAATTATGTTTGCATGATTGCATAATGTCCTAATTCACCTACAGCTCTGAGTCCTCGGAGCCCTGTGATTTGTGTATTCAGGGTAGTATTACATTTGAGGTTGAACAGAAGGGAGGCAGAAAAGAATCAATAGCCACTGCAGATGAAGAACTGAGGGCATCTCAGGGACTTACACACTGAGTCAATGTCAAACATGGGCTAGGGACGCCAAAATGGACAGAATATCCACAAAGACTACGTGAATAATTTTATTTATGAAAATTAGCTCATTGTTTTAAGTTGAGAACTTAAAAAGAGGCAACGGTAACAGATCCCATATCCACAATAAAGTTTAAAAAGGTTTACCATGAAAAAATACCTTTTTTTTTTTTTTTTTTTTTTTTTTTTAGTCATTGTCATTATAGGATTAACACTATTGTCATTTCCTTGTTACAGCTAAAGTTTTGGCTCAATTATCAAATCTTTGCTAATTATTTATTTGTCTGGCTTAAAAACTGAACAAAAAGCTCAAAGTCCCATGTGAAAATAGTTATGAGTATATGAATAGTTGCCATAAATCGTATTCAGAATTCCTGAAAAATTAAATTATTCCTTAATTTTTCTAAACATAAGTTGGCTACTAAAATATTGAAGAATGTGAAAAAGAGAGGTAAAAATAAAGAAACAAAGTGTCACTTTAAAATTCTAGGTTGCCCTATAATAAATAAGAAATATAAACGTTTGCATTCTGCGAAGTCACAGATAAGAAGAAAAGATGATGCTCTCCTTATGAAGGGATCGTTTTATGTTAGAAAACAAATGCACAGCAGAAAAGCATTCCTATCAGCGCTTTCCTTTGTCATAAATGATGAAGAGCACTGGGTCTTAATCTTGCTGGAGTCACATGCTCCTGGGGGAAGTTGAAGAAAAGTTTGAGGGCCAGGTCCGGTGGCTCATGCTTGTAGTCCCAGCACTTTGGGAGGCCAAGGCGGGCGGATCACGAGGTCAGGAGATCGAGACCGACCATCCTGGCTAACACAGTGAAACCCGGTCTCTACTAAAAATACAAAAAAATTAGCCGAGCGTGGTGGCGGGCACCTGTAGTCCCAGCTATTCAGGAGGTTGAGGCAGGAGACTGGCGTGAACCCGGGAGGTGGAGCTTGCAGTGAGCTAAGATAGCATCACAGCACTCCAGCCTGGGCAACAGAGCGAGACTCCGTCTCAAATAAATAAATAAATAAATAAAAATTTAAAAAAAGAGAAAAGTTTGATCTCTGTTGCTAGAAAAATCCATAAGCACACATATGCACAAATTTCACCTGTAATGTCAAGGAATTCAATGACTGGCTGAAATATGTATATGAACTAGTAAGTGCCCTATTAGGGTTAAGAAGCCTAGGGGGAATGGAAATGTGCTCTCAAAATCTTCATAGCTCCAAGACAAAAGACACCAAGAATAGGTATGTTCAGATAAAACTATTCTAGGATTGACTACCCTGAGTTTGGTTCTAAACTGCTCTATGACGCTTGTTGGAACATAACTAGATTAAGGAGGGAGTCTGTGAATATCTGTCTCAGGTGCTAAAATGTAAGCACTTCAAAAACATCCACAGAAATACAATGAAAGGAGAAAGTGGAATTTAGATAACTTTTCACAGGGAGAGTCCTGTGAATGAAAAACAAAACAAGAAAAAAATACTTTGATATAAGTTCCTTGAGGTGGTGTTTCGGGTTGAACTGTGTCCCCCTCAAATTCGTATTTTGAAGCCCTAACCCCCAAATGTGACTGTGCAGTCATGCACCATAGAACAATATTTTGGTCAAGCAGAGCTATACAAAAGTTGTCCAATAAGATTGCAAGGAAGCTGAAAATTTCTTATTGCCTCGAGATGTCATGGCCATCATAATGCCATAGCCCAACACACTACTCATGTTTGTGGTGATACTGATGTAAATAAACCTACCATGCTGCCAGTTGTATAAAAGTATAGCAAACACTTATGTATAGCACATAACACTCCATAATGACAATAAACAACTATATTATTGGTTTATGTATTTACTATACTATTGTTATTTTAGAGTATACTTCTACTTATTAACAAAAAGTTAACTATAAAACAGCCTCAGGCAGGTCCTTCCGGAGGTATTCCAGAAGAAGGTATTGCTATCCTAGGAGATGATAGCTCCTTGCATGTTATTGCCCCTGAAGACCTTCCACTGGGACAAGGTGTGGAGGGAGATGACAGTAATATTGATATATTGATTATCCTGACACTGGGCAGGCATAGGCTAATGCATGTGCTTGTTTCTTAGTTTTTAACAAAACAGTTTAAAAATGCAAAAGTAAGTAAATCAAACAATTTAAAAAACAGAAAAGAATAAAGAAAAGAATAGAAAATAAAAAATTCTTATATAAATATAAGAGTAAAAAAATTTATACAGCTGAACAATGTGTTTAAGCTAAGTGTTATTACAAAAGAGTAAAAAAAGTTAAAACATTAAAAAGTTCATAAAGTAAAAAAGTTACAGTAAGCTAACCATAATTTATTACTGAAGAAATACATTTAAAAAATAAATTTAGTGAAGCCTAAGTGTACAGTTGTACAGTGGTTTTTTTTTTTGCGATGGAGTTTCACTCTTGTCACCCAGGCTGGAGGGCAATGGTGCGATCTCTGCTCACTGCAACCTCCGCCTCCCGGGTTCAAGCAATTCTTCTGTCTCAGCCTCCCAAGTAGCTGGGATTACAAGTGCCTGCCACTATGCCCGGCTAATTTTTGTATTTTTTAGTAGAGATGGGGTTTCACCATATTGGCCAGGCTGGTCCTGGAACTCCTGACCTCAAGTAATCCACCCGCCTTGGCCTCCCAAAGTGCTGGAATTACAGGTGTGAGCCTCCGTGCCAGGCCGTGTACAGTGTTTATAAAGCCTGTGTTAGTGTACAGTAATGTCTTATGCCCTCACGTTCACTCACCACTCACTCATTCACTCACCCAGAGAAACTTCCAGTTCTGCAAGCTCCATTCTTCTTAAGTGCCCTACACAGGTGAAGTATTTTAAATATTTTGTACCATCTTTTTATTGTTCTTTTCTGTTTAGTATGTTTAGATACACAAATACTTTACGTTGTGTTAGTAACAATTGCCTACAGTATTCAGTACAGTAACATGCTGCACAGGTTTGTAGCCCAGGAGCAATAGGCTGTGCCATATAGCCTAGGTGTGTGGTAGGCCATACCATCTAGGTTTGTGTAAGTCCACTCTAGGATGTTCGCACAATGGCAACGTTGCCTAATGACACATTTATCAGAACATACGTATGAGTATATTTGGAAAGAGGGACCTTAGGGAGGTGATTGAGGTTGAGTGAGACTGTGTGGATCCCATTCTGATGGACTGCCATCCTTACAAGAAGAAAATGATACCAGGCAGCTCACTCTCTCTCCCTATGAGCAGACAGAAGAAAACTCATTTGAAGAAACAGTGAGAAGGTGACTGTCTACAAGCCCAGAAGCGAGGCCTCATCATAAACCCACCCTGTCAGCACCTCCATCTTGAACTTCTAGCCTCCAGAATGATGAGAAAATCAGTTTCTGTTGTGTAAGCAATCCAGTCTGTGGAAGCTCATTATGGCCGCCTGAAGACATGCATACAAGTGGAGTTACAGCCTACCGCCTTCCTCCCACTCCAAGGTACTTCCCTGCCAGGAGAAGGTTCCAGTATCAAGAAAGTCTTTTAACTGTTGTTTGAAAAGGGAGCCTTCTGCTTGTTGTAATATTTGTATTTTACCTGAGACAACTCTGGAAAAGGTTAGATGCAGCCACCTGTGATCTCTTTTCTATCCTCTTCCTACACATTCCTCAGTATCTCTCTTTTCTTTTCTTTTTTTTGAGACAGAATCTCACTATGTCACCCAGGCTGGAGTGTAGTGGTGCAATCTCGGCTCACTGCAATCTCCGCCTCCCGGGATCAAGCGATTCTTCTGCCTCAGCCTCCCGAGTAGCTGGGACTACAGGCGTGTACCACCATGACTGGCTAATTTTTGTATTTTTAGTAGAGACCGGATGTCATCATATTGGCCAGGCTGGTCTTGAACTCCTGACCTCGTGATCTGCCCACCTTGGCCTCCCAAAGTGCTGGGATTACAGGCATGAGTCACCGTGCCCAGTCCTCAGTATCTCTTTCATCACAAGGCTGAGTGAATGTTTGCCTATCATTTTGAAAGGGCACCAAGTTAGCCCTTGGGATGGGTCAGCAGGTCCCAGACTGGTCCTGCTGGGTGGTCAGGTTTCAGGCTATTCCTGCAAAACTCAAGGAATGCACTTCCGCTCTTAGGTGCAGGGAGGGCTCTGGGGGTGGGGATTTGAATTTGGGATGCTATAAACACATCTTGCTGGCTGTGGGAATGCCCTTCTCCCTCCGTATCTGATAAAGAGCAGACAATGGACTCAGCCTTCAGCCCACTGGTCATACATGGCTCTCACAGGCTGTGTGGGGCAGGATCGTGGGTTTGGGGGAGACAGACTCCCCACTACAATCACCAAGGACTGCTTCTTGGTTACAAATATTTTCCTTTCTGCCTTCTAAAGGCTTCAGAGTTTGGTTTGTCTTTCTTCCAATTTTTAGGCTACCACTTTTGTCAAACATAATTATATACTTTTTAGATACAATGTATATGTGTGTATATGCGTGTGTATGCCACATGAAAAATTCAAGTAATACAAAAGTGTTGTAAGCATGTTTGATTGAAATACCTCAATCTAATCCCCATATTTCTTGGACAACAACTCTTTGGAAACATATATAATTTTTTCCCCCAAACACCCTACCCCTGAGCAAGTAGACATAACTCTTAGCATGTTTTCTTTGAAAAAACAGTGGAAGATATATCACCAGCCTGTCTTTCTTTTACACTGAGACCTTGCAGGGACAAAAAACAGTAGTCTCCAGATAAGCTGTTAGAATTATTCTACTGCAGAGATTCAAGGGGATTCTAAAGCTTACAGTCATTGGGCCAAGAGGAAGTATAGTATAGAGAGGTGTTTGAAGACAAGGAAATAAAATGACCATTTTGAGGCAGGACAGGGTAGTCAGATCCATATAAGCACTGGAACAAGGATGATCTATTTTGTAGAAGAGACAGAAGCCATGGGGGATGCCCCTGATGATCTGCTATGAACACATCGAAGGCAGGAATATTGGGGTAAAGGACCATTTGCATTCACAATACGTGTGTGTGTGTGTGAGTGTGTGTAACACACATCAAAGGCAGGAATATTCAGGTAAAGGACCATTTGCATTCACAATATGTGTGTGTGTGTGTGGGAGGGTGTAACACACATCAAAGGCAGGAATATTGGGGTAAGGGACCATTTGAATTCATAGTACGTGTGTGTGTGTGTGTGTGTAACACACATCGAAGGCAGGAATATTGGGGTAAGGGACCATTTGCATTCACAATACATCTCTGTGTGTGTAACACACATCAAAGGCAGGAATATTGGGGTAAAGGACCATTTGCATTCACAATACGTGTGTGTGTGCGGGGGGGTGTGTGTAACACATATCAAAGGCAGGGATATTGGGGTAAAGGACCATTTGCATTCACAATACATCTGTGTGTGTGTAACACACATCAAAGGCAGGAATATTGGGGTAAGGGACCATTTGAATTCACAGTACGTGTGTGTGTGTGTGTGTGTGTGTAACACACATCGAAGGCAGGAATATTGGGGTAAGGGACCATTTGCATTCACAATATGCGTGTGTGTGTGCGTAACACACATCGAAGGCAGGAATACTGGAGTAAGGGACCATTTGCATTCACAATATGTGTGTGTGTGTGTGTGTAGCGGTGTGTGTGTGTAACAGAGAGAATGTGAAAGAGATAGAGAGAGTGGGGTGGGTAAAAGTAGGTGTTTCTCTCTCCCAGGATTATAATGAACAATGAGCTGCAATCCTTTGGTAGAAGAACTGCAATGCAAGTACAAATACTTACAAAGTTTTGAGGCTTTCCAATCCCTTGAACATCTTATGCTGCACATTTTCCAAACGATTACTCGTAAGAAGTATTTCATTTACACCAGATGCTCCTTCAAATGCTCCCTCCTCAATATCTGTGATCTTATTGTTGCTAAAGTTTCTAAATAAAAATTGTTGGAAGAAAGGTTTTAAATAATTTCTAACAAGGTGGGAATTGAAACATAGTTGATAATTTTCTTCTAATGATCCAAGTTTTCCAACTTTTCACTGCCCAGCACTGCTAGGGCTCTGAAAAGATTCCACTTCCTTACACCATCAAGACAAAGGGACAATAATACTAACAGGGAACGTCTATGGTAAAAAATGCCAGCGTGACTCATGTCATACTCTTTAAGGGTCTCCAGGAGTATAAAATTCTTGAGGTCAGGTATTGGGTTACACAAACCTTTATGCCATCTATAAAACCTAACAAGAAACTTTTCAAAAAAAGTCCCTGATTAAAATTGTCGAATGATAATGACTGAAAGAAGGCAACTAGGTGGAGATAGATGGGCTAAAATGTGTTAGTGTTTTATATATAGCATCAGGAATGTATTTGAATATGGGTTTATTCCCAGAAGAACGTCTCATGTAATAATGCGTTGAAACAACCAAATTAACTGTCAGTATTACATATGATACCAACTACTACAATGCTTGCCAGAAGGCAAGAGTATCTAGCTGAGGTCAACTGTTTATAGGCTTTTTCTTTCTCTTTCTCACTGATCACTCCAAGACCAGGAGTGTCTCCCAAACAAGGATCATTTTAATGCATATTTTAATTTCTCTCAGAGAATTGTACACAGTAGCTTCTTAATAAATATTTGTTGCATGGGAAATCATCTTATAGCTAAAAAGAAAGTACATTTCATAACAGTGAAAAAGGAGGGCAATTAAGATATCAGAAACCATTTGGGAGGTAGGCTAATATGGATGCCATCTGTACAAGTAGTCTGTTCGGTAACTTACAGTCTATGGGACTATGGGCCAGTTACATATATGGACACACAGCTAAAGTGAGCTGATGCTGATGTTTCTGCATGTGTGAGGGCACTCCATTGGTCCCATGCTATTGACCTATGTCCTGTCTCCCCGTCACACCTCCCCAGGGGCATGGAGTAACCCACTGAGTGTTGCTGAAACTGCTGAGCTTATGAACTTATTTTAAAATATGAGTTGTGGACATGTAGTAACACAGATGAGCTATCAAGCCAGTTTACCAATCATTAATTTTGACTATCTTCTAATGAAAGTTTAATGAAGCAAAAAAGTCCAATAGTTGACATGAAAAAAAAAATAACAGCATGGTTTGGGGAATAGTAAAGGAAGTTACAAAACATTACTGAACCCATTTTAATGTGCTTAGATTGCTGGATTCCTGCTGTGGCCACATAACAGACCAGCTGTCTGAGTTAAAGTAAGATGCTTAGGCTCTGCTACAGAAAATGTGATTGACACTGCTGAACACACAGAAAAGTCCCTTGCAGAGATTACCCTAAATTCATGTTACAGGTCATCATCATAGGGAAATTTCCCAGGGTTTTTAATATTTTCTAATTTTCTAAGAAACTTAACTGAAATGAACACCAAAAAAATTCTACAGAAATAAAAAAAAATAGCTAACAAGTGACTTACATTTTACGTAATTGAGGAAGTTTCTTAAAGATTCCTGTGGCTTCCAACACGGTAAATTCATTATTATTGAGACGTCTGAAGAAAAAAGAAGGAATAGAGAAGTTTTATTACCAATAGTTAGGAAAGGATTAAATTTGATTTCTCAAAATGAATTCTAACATTATTCAATGATACCAGGAAAATAAAAGGAAATACATAAATCACAGAAGATTTGTGGAACATACTGGTATTTTTTCTCATTTTATTCAAATTTTAATCATCAAAATAAAATGTTAGGAAGCACACAGTAAAAAAAAAAAAAAAACAAAGATCAAAACCAACTCTCAGTAATCTCTAGAACAAATTTTCTCTAATTTTTTCCACTATCGTCCCCACTAAAAAGGATTTCTAGACTGTTTTTTCCCTAATCGTTTGCTTCACAATTGGAACAAAAATTACAGCTTTATTAGAATGCAATCCACATGCCAGAACATTTACCCTTTAAAAGTCATACAATTCAGTTGTGGAACCATCTTTGCTATCTAATTCCAGAACATTTTCATTACCCCCAAAAGAAACCCCATACTTATTACCAGTCACTCCTGGTGGCTGTTCCCCCACAGTCCTTGGCAACCACTAGGTTACTTTTTGCTTTTACTAATTTTCCTATTCTGGGCATTTTGCATAAACGGAATCATGTAAGATGTAGCCTTTTCTGTCTGGCTTCTTTTGCTTTGTGTAATATCTTATTCCTGTTGTAGCATATGGCAGTGCTTCATTATTTTTTAAGACTGAATGATATTTCATTACACAGGCGTGACACATTTGTTTTTCCATTTATCAGTTAGGAGGCATTTGTGTTGCTTCCATTCTTTGATGGCTATAAATAATGCTGCTATGAACATGGTGTGCACGTTTCTGCCTGGATATACGTTGTCATTTCTTGGACATATACATAGGAGGGGCATTGCTGGATTACACGGTAAATCATGATTAACTCTTTGAGAAATAGCAAAAAAGATTTCCATAGAAGCTTTACATTCAGACCAGCAATGTATGAGGGTTTCAATTTCTTCCACTATGTTACTCTCCCCTTTTTTTTTTTAGCCATTCCAGAAGGTCTAAAATGGTATCTCATTGTGGTTTTGATTGGAATGTCCCTAATAACTAATGATATTGAGCAGTTTTTCATGTGTTTATTGGACATTTGTATATGTTCTTTGGAGAAAGGTCAATATGAATAATTTAACCATTCATTAGCTGAGTAAAATACCTTTTAATCTAAATTATAAGAGTTCTGTATATATTCTGAATATGTGCCTTATTAGATACATGACTTGCAAATATTTTATTCTCAGTACTGATTTTATTGTATAATTAAAAAAATTATAAATCTCTTACATTACACACATTTGCTGAAGTCTAAATTGGAGGCTACTTTCCACTATAATTCCTCCATGACAAACAAACTTATTTAAAGTGCTAGACCAGGGGCAGTGTCTCATGCCTGTAACCCTGGCACTTTGAGAGGCAGAGGCAGGAGGACTGCTTGAGCTCAGGAGTTCAAGACCAGCCTGGACAATAGGGCAAAATCCCATCTCTACAAAAAGTACAAAATTAGCTGGGTGTGGTGGTGCATGCCTGAGGTCCCAGCTTCTTGGGGAGATGGGGGTTGGGGACTGAGGTAGGAGGATCTGTTGTGCCCAGGAGGCCAAGGCCACAGGGAGCTGTGATTGTGCCACTGCACTCCTGCCTGGGTGAGAGAGTGAGACTCTGTCTCAGAAAAAAAAAAAAAAAAGTACTATTGTGCTGGAAGGTATCACTTGTTTGTAGTATTATAGGTAATAAGCATAAATCCCTATATGACTATAAAAAATAAAGTTCAGGGCCTTGGTTGCATGGACTCCATGCATTTCTAAAATTCCTGGAGCTGTGAAATAGCTTCATCAACTAACAGGAGTAAAAAAAAAAAAAAAATCACTATAACTACAAGATAGTGGGTTTCTGTCAACTCTTTGAAAGGCATTACTTTATTTTTAGTTATTCAAATTGCTAAAAATTAATTAAGTACAGGCATGAGTATAGGCACAGTGAGAGATAAACAATAACACACAATCCCTGTCATCAAGGAGCTATAATCTAGTTAAAGACGGAAGGATTATATACAAACAAACAGACAACGAACTTTGCAAAGCAGTAAATGACAAATACCAGATGGTGCTATATATAAACATGGCTAAGATGTTTAGAGAATGATGAGGTTTTGCTAGCTTTTTCCCTGAATTTTTAGAACACTAAAATTAAAGGTCCTGTTTTTATAAATAAAGTCAGTAAAGGCAAACCATGCATGGGCATAGAATCTGTAAGTGTTCCAACAAACACTTTAGCACTGAGTATGTGCAAGGTCCTATGTTAAGGCTGTTAAGTGTAAATACCATCATATTCTGCCGTTTCAGCTTTTCTTGCATTGTTCAGAAAAAGCTATCCTTTCTACTTTAATACTTGATAATCACTGAATCCTTCTGCCCGTAAGTCAATGAAGTAGTAAATTAGGTAAGACAGACTCCTTGAATCTATTGATAGTTTACAGAGATTGAAAATGGAGGCTCTCAAACTACTTTATTTAGTTGCTATAAGGATTAAATACGTTAAAAAACTCAGTACTTAGAAAACAAATTGGGAATAAATAATACCCAATAAATAAGCATCAAATAAATACCATTGTTATTAGTATGAAGTGCTTACTGAATTTTGAGAGATAAATTAGTTTCTGTACTTAATCGTATGGTTGGCTAGAAATACGAACGAAGGTAGCCTCTAATATATTCTTGTACAAAATAGAGTTATGCCAATGTAATGCATATTAATTAAAATTAATGCAATTATTAATAATAAAAATGGCAAGACAAACATTCCTATGCTTTAATGCTTTCATTCCCTCCATCCCAACCAGAATTTTGTTGGGGGATGAACTTACAACTCTGCAGTGTACTGGGGAATGTGCTCCGGGATTTTGTTGAGCTTTTGATTAGAGCAATCTACTGTGGTTCCTTCACAGCGACACTTTTCAGGGCAAGCCAAATCCGCAAAGCAGTCTCCACTTAATTTTGATCGATAATCTTCTGTACCTATTGAGAATTCAAACCAAAAAAAAGATACTGAGTCTAAAGGTTAGAATATTTATTAGTTTGTAGGAAGAAAAAAGTAAGATAACTATAGATTATGTAGCAGGGAGACAACTTGGGGTATTTTGGTCAATGGATGTCAGGAGAAAGGTTAAAAGAAAGGCTTGGAATTTTCTGGAAAAAAGAGTGACCAGATTCACATGACAGGAAAACATTAATAAAGTTGAGCTTTTCACAGCTGTACTTTCTGCTGATCCAATTCTGAGTCATTCTAGCCTATTTCACAGCTAGTCACACAATGGATATTAATTATTAAAAAGTTTATTTTTTTCTCGGAGTCAAGAATTGAAAATATATCCAGTAATAAACATGATCCTATATCTCATTGTAAATTAG
This sequence comes from Gorilla gorilla gorilla, assembly GCF_029281585.2. Lineage (NCBI taxonomy): Eukaryota > Metazoa > Chordata > Mammalia > Primates > Hominidae > Gorilla > Gorilla gorilla. The sequence continues at coordinate 28,720,637 of NC_073227.2, read as the reverse complement.
GGCTTTCAAGGCAAATAGATATACTCAGGCTTTTAAATTTTCTATGGACTTTTTACTATTCTCTCCCTCTCACATAATCTCGGAGATGCCTAAAAAGCCCTCTTTTTTCATTTTGATTTTGTAGAAAGAGACAGGAAAATCCTGATTTAAGCCTCAGCAGCTTGTCATGCTGTAGAAAGCTGCGTGACGTTCCATGGTGCTTGACGGAACCATGTTTTACTCATACCTCGCAACCACATGGTTAGATCAAGCACAACAGAAAATCTCGCTACATTATCACTACACCAACCACTAGGCCAAAGGTAAGACCAAGAGGAAAATGGAGGGAAGGAAGAGAAAAGCTACAGACGTTCTGGAAACGTAATACTGTTTACATGACATGCATTCTTCCCGCAGAATGTTTATGACCACAGTAAGAGTATTACTACCGATGATTTCCTGGAAACACAAAGAAGGGGCTATACGGAAAAGGTGCCTCCACCATTCCTCAGAACTGCAGAATGGAAACAACAGCTTTCGGGAACAACATCCAGGAAGAAGTTGAAGGTGAGCTACAAGGACAACAGAAAAGCTCAAAAGATCTGTGGTTTCTTCTTGAAAAAAAGGTGCCAAAGACCAAGACTAGAAGAAGGTACATCAGGATTGAAAAGGGAGGGTATTGTGTTTCAGATCAGACACTTTTACTTACAGCCAAAATGGTGAATTCCTGCAAAAGTAAAGATCACCAAGAAGGAAAGAAAGAGTAATCCCAATTAAGATTAATATACATATTTATAAAACTAAGCTCTCTTCCTTCTTTCTTTATTATGGGAATTATTGAAAAAATAGCATGATGTGATGGGAATTGTCATGCTTTGTAAAATTTTATAAATAATATTTTGAAGCACGGTGGTCTCACAAGAAAACCAATGGAATAAAAGACGCATAGTGCAAATTAAGTTCTTGATTCCTTTAAAAGGTGAACTCTCAAGGCCGGGTGCGGTGGCTCACGCCTGTAATACTAGCACTTTGGGAGGCCAAGGCGGGCGGATCACAAGGTCAGGAGGTCAAGACCATTTCACCTGACGGGTGAAAACCCAACTCCACTAAAAATACAAAAAATTAGCTGGGCATGGTTGCGGGCGCCTGTAGTCCCAGCTACTCGGTGAGGCTGAGGCAGGAGAATGGCATGAACACGGGAGGCGGAACTTGCAGTGAGCCGAGATCATGCCACTGCACTCCAGCCTGGGAGACAGCGAGACTCCATCTCCAAAAAAAAAAAGATGCACTCTCTGCAAGACAGATTTTCTTTTATCACTGTAATATGTAGAGTGCCATATAAAATGGTAGTAGCGAGGTACACACGTAAAAGTGAATGAAAAACTAATCATGGAGATCCTCAAGGACAATCATTACAACATTTGGATTAATCCTTATGTTGTGATGTACACTTTTTAATGAACTTTTCAACTTATAAATAATGTGTCTTAGTGGAAATGGAATCAGAATCTCATAAGAAGTTTGTGATGGTAAATATAATCGTTTCATTACATTTGGCAGTTAATGCCATGATATTTACTGAGGATCTGGTGTCTTATGATTTATGCTTCACTCCAAAATGAAATAAGAGTGCACAAAGTCTAAGTGACAGGTACACTGGATATCTTGCAATTCAAATAATCTGCATTCAACGGAACAGTAATAATGCTTATTTTATGGTGGCTTGTTAGGTGGACTCAAATTTTAATTAAAATTTTTGGAAAAAAGGGGAGGAAGCCCAAATGATCCTTTTGAGTCCTGGCTTCTACAATTATCACGTTTAAAGAATGTAAATTAAATTATCATAAATTGAAACTTAAGACATGATATTTGATATAAAAGATAATTTCCAAATCCTATTTTGGCTGCTGTCAGTAACAGGGAAAAACTATATCAGAATATATGAAAACAACTTGACTTTTGTTCTTTATTTAGTGAATTGGAAATATTAAACTTACCAATTATTAAGTATATTTAAATGAAATAGTTTGAATAATTTGATACCAATTACATTACTGCCATAATTTTAGGATTTAAATCATATTAATGTTTTATTCTTTAGATAGTCTGGTGTTTAGAATATGGCTTTTTCTGGTTAAATAATAGCTATCAGATTACTTTCCACTTAATTGGGTAAAGTAATTAATATTAAACATTGTCAATGAAGGCCAATCAACTGTTCTTTTCAACATGTTACTTGTTATGCAGCCAGTATAATAATATACAATGCTATTGATCATTCAAGCTCAAAATAAGTCATATCACCAAATCTACTAAATCCATAAAATTATCCAAATTGTAATTCAATAATGGCAAGCTAACAAATATCTCCTTAAAATAGAGACTAAACCCAGAGTTCTTCTTAAGAAAATACGGAAAGTTAGACTAACTCTGTACACTAACGCTATAGAAATATCTTTTAATCTATAGCTCTTAAAATTTTTTTATGGTCTAGAATATACCCAAGAGACGGTGAATGTGGCCAATCGATACTTAACATAATGGTTTAAAACAAACAAGTCAAGAGGCATTTTACACAATTGGCAGGCAAGGAAAAATAAGTAAAGAAACGTATTTTAAAGAGCTAGTTCTAGAATCATCAGTCTTGATAGTGTTACGATTGAAGTGGTAAAACATTGCGATCACTTTTCTTAGAAACATTTTATCCATCTGCCTAAATTATTCAAGGCATTTTGTGCCGATGGACTTCTGATGCTTTCACATCACACATCAATATTCTTTTTTATGGAGTTATATTGTAATTCTGGATATAGAAGAATGTAAAGTCATAAACAAATAAGAAACAACTGCATATAATTCAGCAGGGAGTTGCTGTTTTTCCATAAACAGTGAAGCAAAAGTAAAGCAATAAGTACAGTTTTTAAATATAAGAATCTATAAAAAAGTAATTTTCATGATTGAAAATGAAATTCTGTGTGTCTGTAACTGATTTCGTGTAGAACTAGCTCTTTGACATCAGAAAGATCTCTGTCTTTAAAACCAGCTCAATTAGCTATATTTTAAAAACAGGTTGGAAGATCAGATATACAATGTAAGGAGAGAAAATGATTTAAGTAGAAAGCCATAGCTTCAAACATTTTAGCTACTGTGAGAAATTTTAGATAATGCGCCAAAGTAAAAGAAAGAGAAGAAAAGGTGGAGTTTAATAATATATATGTTTAACATCAGAAGCTGCATGCAAAGGTCAGGATTTCAGGAAACAGCTACAAGTGATATATGCATAAGTCAATCTATCTATAGAGTATCCACTGTACTTTCAGAAGCATGCATATCAGTTTTAGAAGCTATATTTTATAAGGTGAGGAAAGGGTGTCTGTAGTTAGTCCTACTACCGAGCAAAACCTACCTGGAATGAAATACTGTTCTTTAGCTAAATAAAAAAAGAGAAAAAAAATAGAAGATGCACCTGAATGTCAGCAAGCAGAGATATGAGTTATATTAGATTAAGAATGGACTAAAGTTACTACAATTAAGTGAAAAATGTATATTCACAGCTGTGACTGAAGTACAATAATGTACAGTGAGTAGTAAATGCATCTATAATTATGGACAATAACCAGCTTGGTTCTTATATTAGCTTTTTAGTATGAAATTAACTGCCGAATGTGAAATACGCCTGGAATAGTTAGGTAGCATACTACCAAAAAGACATAAAATATTCTATCATAAAAAAGGAAAATATTAGATCAAAGCAAATAGTAAATTTGAATGATGGCAGCCTTTCATTTAATATCAACACAATGCATTCATATTTAGCTTTTTACAAATAAATGCAATATTCCCAAAAATTTTTTAAAAATAGCTTTTGGAAAAAATGCATCCTCACGGTTATATGCAAAATAAGAGAATGCAAACTGAGAAAGTGCATGCAGAGTAAGAAGCAAGAGATCTGGAGTCCCTCCTGGCGCCCCTGTACTTCTGAGCCCAAACAAATCATGTAACCAAGTCTCAATTCACTTTCTGAAGAAACGAAAACACAGTTAATTACTTGAGGTTGGTCAATTCAACAAACATGAGACTTAACATACTTTAAAGGTATTATGAGTTAGCTAAAAGGCTCTGGTTAAGTTTGAATTTTGGAAAGGTACTATGAAGTATCTAGGCATCTTTTTAACTTGGTCAATTGCCTATTTATTCTGCTGTATATGGTGTTAAAATGTTACATATAGAAGTATTATTTGAATTGGGTCTACAGTTCTCTTTATTTTATTATTCATGGGCAGAAGAAAAAGAAATACGATTCTACAGTGTTCACTAATCAGCCGAAGGCCAGCTGCTTTTGTTAGGTCTCATGTAACCATTGTTGTTGGTCACAGGGGAAATAACACGTGAAGAAATTACCTGAACAACGGAATTTCTTGCTTTTGATCTGTCCAATTCTTTTGTTTGCCAGGCGGCGGGGGCTGGTGCAACGGGCACCACTGGTCTCAATCGGGTTGGTATGGAGATAATCCGCTAGCCACTTGAGATGGCAGTCACAAATAAAGGGGTTCTGGGCCAAATGCCTTTGGAAACACATACAGAACAGTTTTATAGATGACTTGCAATGGACTCAGCTCTTACATTCAGAGTGGAAACAATGTCATCAAAAGTGATCCAAATCACTTATACATACATAGTTTGAATGGCCCGAAGAGGTGAAAAGGTCCCCTTGGCGATGGTCTGAAGCTTGTTGTCATATAGGGAGAGAAGGTTCAAGTTGTGGAGATCCTGAAAAGCATCTACCCGAAGGCAGTTTATCTTGTTGGCATTCAATAATCTGTTTGATTAAACAGTTGTAGAATTAAAGTGTAGCATCTTATTAACTCACCTGCAAGATTTTGTGCTTTTTAAGGAAACCCAGTCAAGAAATATATTTCTTTTCACCTCAACACTAACATTTTAACTTTAATAATTTAGGAATTAGAGGCTGGAGATGTGGGGTTTTACCACATAACAAGTCATGTGATCAAATGAACCTAAATCTAGTGGTATTTATACACGTATTCAATACACATTATTAACCATTTCCTCTGGAAGATACAAAGGTGGGATAGTACACAAAGGTGGGTGAGACCCAGCCTCCACTGGCAAGGACACCATAAAAATGCTCTAAGACATCACTAATCCCTCAAGACACTCTGTGGAAGAGTAGTTCAGGCTATTCTCAAAACAGTAGCTAGCGTGATCCTTCTAAACGTGGAATAGATCATGTCACCCCTTTCTCAGAACCATGCGGCAGCTCCCAATTGGCTCTGAGCAGAAACCTAAGTCGTCACAACAGCCTGACCTGTAGCCCACTCTTCAGAACGCTGCAATCTTCCCAGTTCTCTCCTCCTGGCTGTTTGAGCTCCAATCACTAATCTCCTTGCCTTTCTTAAACACACCAGGCTCTCCTATTCTCTGTCTGAAATGTTCATCTCCCAGATGTCAAGCCTGTTCTAATACTGCCTTCTCAATCCAGCCTCCCGCACCCCTCTCCTTAATACATGCAGGCTGTCTTTGACCCCTTCCCAACCCCTAGCACTCTCAATTCCTTTTACTTTGATCTATTTCTATTTTCTAAAGTATATACATTTTTTTTCTGCTACACAACTTATTATGTTACTGCTGACTGTCATCTATATGTCTGCCTCCCTACCCCCACAGTAAATCATTCATATGTCTATTTCATTTCCCTTCCTTTCCCAGACTGCCCAGCACATACTGGGAGCTCAATAAATATCGGTTGTTGAATGAATACTTTACAACCCTCTTGGAGAGTCACATGGTACATGAGTATAGGCTGTAGTCTTATATTATAAATACCTGTTTAACTTTTTAACATAATTCCCCACAAACTCCTTTTTCCCCTATGTATTATATCAATATTCTGTGGAACTGTAGTTTATGGATTATACTTTGGCAAACATCATTCTCGGTGATGTGACTGTGTGTGAGCTTAGGTTTATTCTTCAGCATGTACTCTGCTCTCTACTTTCCTCAACCATCTTCTGAACTCAACTTTCACCCAACAGAGTACTCCTCCCTCTGGGTTCCTCAAAATGTCATTCCATGCTATGCAGTCTTGTCAACTGTTTTATGCAGACCTGCTTATTTGTCCAATGACAGTTTCTCCCTCTTCAGGAAGGACAATTTTTTAAAATAATATTCTTTTTCTCCATCCCTAACAGGCACCACTGGTCTCAATAGGGTTGGTATGGAGATAATCCACTGGCCACTTGAGATGGCAGTCACAAATAAAGGGGTGCTGGGCCAAATGCCTTTGGAAACACATACAGGACAGTTTTATAGATGAGTTGCAATGGACTCAACTCCTACATTCAGAGTGGAAACAATGTCATCAACTGTGATCCAAATCACTTACACATACATAGTTTGAATGGCCCGAAGAGGTGAAAAGGTCCCTTTGGCGATGGTCTGAAGTGTGTTATTATATAAGGAGAGAAAGAATATTTTTCTCCATGGGAATGGAGAAATTTTTTAAAATTCCTGCCTTAAGAGGGAGAAACTGTAGGCAATACTTGGATACAGCATCAAGCTACATCTAGCTATATTTAGTTCAGTGCTTTGATACTTAGAACTTTTAACAAATTTGTAACAGCTCAAAAAATATGTGTCATGTGGTTTGGGTATGCCTCATTATCTAACATACTAAAAAATATTTTCTCCTTTGACAATAAAACAATCTCTATGTTAACATGGGTTATTTCCATTTTACTTGATTTTTTTTTAAAGGTGCTACATCAGCAACATGCAAAGTGATGACTTTCTCACGGTGACTCAATTGGCTGTGCTCTTTGATTCCCCATCAGGAGCTGAAGCTTCATCTTCCCTCCAGTATATGTAATACCTTCTTAAAAGCCTTCAAGAAATGGTGGGTGACAGGGGCTGATTAACCCCACACCTCTCCTCCCTGGGCCACAACTCAGGTAATGCTGACCTGTTCTTTACTTAATAATCTAATTGAGCGAAGCAGTTAGAGAGCAAACAAGGACAATGAAATTGTGTGGAGCCTGAGGAAACTGAAAGATGTTGTTTTGCATCATCTTGCATCTATGCAGTTTGTACTCACTTTAACTCAGTGTGGCCCAAGGAATAGTAAATAAATATTAAACAACAATCTGTTTTGTTTCTTTTATTTCCCTGCCTCTTCTCTCTAATCTCTGACCAACCAAAACTAAGACACTTAATTTTACCAAGTTCTCAGCTAGCTGTAAAGAGATAATCATGCCGTTCTTTCCCTCTGGCAGGCTTAAGAATGAGCCTTAGTGTAGAAATGAAACTTTATAAAGATGGCTTTAGAAGTAAGGTTTATCTATATAGATCTCCATATTTTATTAGCATGTGTGTTACATCAACCACCAATAAGTGTGCACGGAAAGAAAAAGAAGGTGACACTTTATGTATTGGTAGTAGATAGGGCAGTGATAGAGTGATTGTGAATAACTGGCATGGAGAGTAAGTCTAGGGGAATGTGGAAGAATGGCAGAGAGGTGAGTCACAAGTAGGCAATACTCGGTTACAGCATCAAGCTATATCTACAATGGGTACAGACATCTAGACTGTGAATAGCATAATTTTATCAAATTAGTAGCATTATTTAATAACAGAAATGCAAAGCTTAGAAAAATCTGAAACCCAAATAAAGTCATTAAGTTACAAAATCAGTATTTCTCATGACTCATTGGTCTATTGTAAAATAAATTTACTGGGTTATGTAGCACTGAGAAAATAAAGAGAGAATTGGGGTGGGGATGAACAGAAAAGAGAGCACTACATATAATAAGGTTCATTATTGTTTCATTAACATTTTGTTTCATTTGTTTGGGTGTGTGTGTGCTAAGGTGTACTGTAAAATACATTTCTGCATAATGGTGAAAAAGTTTAAGACATGGATAATAGGATGTACTTAAGAACATAAGTTTATAAATTCAGGAATATATTTATATATATACATGAAGATTGTGGGATTAGTAATAAATCGTTACCAAATAAATGCCAAGAAATAAATACACTCCAGAGGGAAAATAACATTGTACACATAAGGATTTTAAGGGAGATTTACTAAGAAAAAAATTACAACACAATTATCTTTGTATCTAAAGCATATAGGCCAGTGTGTGCCCCAAATGAGGTCCTCTGATGATATGAATAGAATTTGATGATTAACCACCAAGTTTTAATATTTGCATTTTTTTCCAACTTTACTTTTCATATGGGCATGCATTAAAACATATGGTGTTAAATCTCCTTTTTGCAAGTATGTATGGTAAATACTTCTTTTGAGACAAATGAGTAGTATCTATTGTCTAATCAGAGTGGTCTTTGATTTACAGGTAATTATCTCTCTAAAGGTTTAGTCTGAGGACTATTGTGTGTTACAGCTCACCGGACACCATCCGTTTGAGGAAGTTATTGCAGCACTGTCGCTCCTGCAGATTCTCTGGACAAAAGTTGCTGAGTATATCACCATATCTTTTTTTTTTTTTTTTTGAGACGGAGTCTCGCTCTGTCGCCCAGGCTGGAGTGCAGTGGCGCGATCTCTGCTCATTGCAAGCTCCGCCTCCCTGGTTCACGCCATTCTCCTGCCTCAGCCTCCTGAGTAGCTGGGACTACAGGGGCCCACCACCACCACGCCCGGCTAATTTTTTGTTTGTTAGTAGAGACGGGGTTTCACCGTGTTAGCCAGGATGGTCTGGATCTCCTGACCTCGTGATCCACCTGCCTCGGCCTCCCAAAGTGATCACCATATTTTTCTCGGTTCCAACTACTGGTTACATTAAAACAGAGATGTTTTACAAAGACAGGGATTGTAGAAGCTTTAAATGATAGAGCAGCCAGAATGCATACATTCATGATAGTGTAGATAAAATTGGTTTGGGGACTATTCCAAAAAGTTGTGTCTTCAAGTAAATAATCACGAATGCTAGCTTGACTGGACTACTCTTTTCTATTTTGTTAAACTGTATCATTTTGAGTCAAATTTTTCCAAAGCCTCCATAAAAATATGAGACAACAAAATGGCTAATATATATTATTAGGCTCGAGAGATCCAAAACAATCAAATACTTACAGGAGCTGTAAGGAAAACAGTCCTTCAAATAAACTTTTGGGGAGTTCTGTGATTTTATTTCCATAGAGGACACTGAAAAAAATGTTTTAAATGAAAAAAATTAGACACCAAACCTGCATAACAAATTCATCTAATACATATTTACTCAGGCATACAGGAAGCTAGCAGGCAATCAATACATCATAAAAGTTATAGCTGAGTAAACAAACTCCATTTGCAAATGTCTTTTGCCTGATTACAGATCAGATATATGCTTACTGTAGAACATTTGGAAAACAGAAAAATAAAGAACATTTTATATATGTATATATCATTTCCACTTGCATTGCCGTTTCATAGAAATGTTTCCTTTTAAGTTGTTTTTCTACTCACACGCATACACAGTTCATATGTAATGAGAGCACACTATATATGACAAAGAAGAATGTTAAGTGTAGAATCAAGTATAGAAGAGTATACAGTGACATAAAAGTCCTCAAGATACAACATTAAGCAAAAAAGAAGCATGTTAAAGTATTATGTTAGTTTTGTTTTAAAAATATATACATATAGGCCAGGCACAGTGGCTCATGCCTGTAATCCCACCACTTTGGGAGGCCGAGGCGGGCGGATCACGAGGTCAGGAGATCGAGACCATCCTGGCTAACACGGTGAAACCCCATCTCTACTAAAAATACAAAAAATTAGCCAGGCATGGTGGTGGGCACCTGTAGTCTCAGCTACTTGGGAGGCTGAGGCAGGAGAATGGCATGAACCAGGGAGGCGGAGCTTGCAATGAGCCCAGATCGTGCCGCTGCACTCCAGCCTGGGCAACAGAGCGAGACTTTGTCTCAAAAAAAAAATATATATATATATGTATATGTATATATATGTATATGTATATATAAATATATATGTATACATATATATATGTGTATATATATACACACACATATATGCACAAAATAAAAGGGAAACATATTTAGATGGCAGATAATTTGCCATCCAGAAGTGATTTGAACTTACATCTACATATTGTTGTATATTTTAATATATCTCTAAAATAAGCACATTATCATTTTCAAAGATCAGAGAGATATTCTTTTGGGAAATAAACAAATGGCTGCCATAACATATAAAGAAAAAGCTGAAATGCGAATCTAAATAATTGATACGTTTGGCAGCAGTATATAATCTCTTTTTGAAAAGGAAGAAAATAACAATACAAGACAGATGAATACGTGAGAGAAAAGCTATTCCTCCTTCAAGATGTCAGAGAGGTAAGGTATATTATAAAATGTGAAGAAAATCCTCAAAGGAATAAATAAAGCCGGGTGCTATTACAGTGTAAAGAGATATTCCATTTGTCTCTTTAGATTCCATGATATAACTATAAAATAGAACATGCAATTTTGTTTGTAGAAAACGTAGATTTCTTTAGAAAAGTACATCAATTAGAGAAGAAACCATTTTAAAAATCAAAGAACAAAAGAGAGGATTCCATATTGTCCAGAACAAGGTAGAAAGGGAATTAGAAAAGATAAGGCATGAATAAATATATATTTTGAGGTCAAGATTAAGAGAAGAGAGGGCATTAGGAAACACAAATGAGTAGATTAAGATGGCACCAGTTTGGGATATTCAATTCAATATCTTTCAATTCATTCATTCAGCAGTAGAGATTGTGCACTTACTATGTGCCTGTAACTTTGCCAGATTCTAAGGTTGGTGCTCAATTCAATTGAATCTGTCATTTTTGAATGCCCATCATCTGCCCATGTCTCAGGCACTGATATGACTGAGATGAAGAAGGTATGGCTTCAAAGGGCAATCCAAAAGAGTAATTTCGAATAGTCAAAGAGTCTGATATTGTGAATCCACTGCAATTTAGAAAGGAATAAAAAATGTATATAAATTGTGGAGGACCTGCATGAGTATCAAGGGGTGGACAATTTAGTAGGTTGTTCACTTGAGACTTTTGCTTTGAAGGTTGGCCCAAATAGCATGAAAGGAGAACAAGCTAGGAGATGCATCGTATTTATATTGTGGAATTATTTTTTTCAATAAATCACTGCTTTCTTTAAGACCATGTTAAAAAGTAACAGATGCTATTGTTAATGAGACAAAGTGGGTAAATGGCAAAAAAGGAGGAAACTACACTAGGATGCAGGAAATCTATCTGTATAGGAATTATTGCTATATGGAGTATCAACCATAAAAATAATAAAGAAATACTCAATGTAATGGGAATGACATTTCTCCAGAAAGGTTTAGCAGGACTAGGGCTGGGTACAGTATTTTACATAGCAATGAGATCAAAATGACAGCAAGGAAAAGTAGTTAAAATATACAAAAATCCAAAGACCAGGATAGAGAAGTTGGACGACAGCCCAGGAAATAGGGCCAAAATCTATAAAAATGAGGGAAAGAAATATCATCACATAAAGATATAAACTAAGAGAAGGCCAGTGGGAATTTGTCCTACACTGTTGGAGGAAAATAAATTTTTAAAAGAAACTGGAAGAAAAAAGTGGAATCAGCTGAAAAGAAAATCAATACATGAGGGATGTGGATAATATCATCCAAATACCAAGAATGACTAATTGAGTATCTTTTCTACAGTTTCTTATACATGACTTATATTCAGCATACCACATAGATAGTATATACATACGTACTATTATATGTGTACAATATACATATACTCTGATAGAGATTATTTTTTTTGCTAGTCTTTTGGAACAATAGGGAAATTTTAAGGTAGCTCTTGTACCTGCTGCTATAAGGAAGGCCAAGAACGTTAAACACAATTTAGCCCTTGTGAGTTTCAGCATTAGGACAGTAAGAGGCAGCAATAGCTGGTGACCAGTGTTTGAGCTCTTGTGCTCTTATTGAAAGTTGGCAGAGGCCAGGCGCAGTGGCTCATGCCTGTAGTCCCAGCACTTTGGGAGGCCCAGGTGGCCGGATCACCAGGTCAGGAGTTCTAGACCAGCCTGGCCAATGTAGTGAAACACTGTCTCTACTAAAAATACAAAAAATTAGCCAAGTGTGGTGGCAGGTGCCTGTAATCCCAGCTACACAAGAGGCTGAGGCAGGAGAATCAGTTGCACCTGGGAGGTGAAGGTTGCAGTGAGCCGAGATTGCGCCATTGTACTCCAGCCTCGGTGACAGTGCGGGACTCCGTCTCAAAAAAGAAAGCTGGCAGAAGACAACTCCTATTGAAGAGAAAAAAAATGTCCAAAACAGCAACCTATAAGATGACTATCATGAAAAAGGTGTTATGGGCAGATACTTTATTATTCAAAAAAATGTCAAGGAAATTATACTTATATTTTTTTTAAATGTATACATTTGAAAATTATAACTCCAGTGATTTTTAGAAGAGTACAGTAAAGATAAAGCAGAGGACAAAACAGAGGTGCTACCTTTTAATTTTCATTGAAAACCTATAGCAAAATGCAAGATACTGGGCAGGAGAGTTAACAGCAGTTCAGGAAAAGGTTGCCAGAAATTTAAGTACAGTGTTAAAGTCTTCCACTGTAGACCCCTGTGGAATTTGGGAGCCAGTTAAGGAAATAAGGAAATTAGAGTAAGTGAATTAAAATAGTTTACAAAGGGCTAATGAAAAGAATGGGAAAAGAGAAAAATCATATATTGAGGACCTTTGGCATAAAGAAAGATTCTCTGGGATAACTGAGATCCAGAAACATACAAAATGCTTTGTATCAAGAGATGAATTTGCCGTGGCCATACGTATTATCTCTTGATGTTTACTCTGTAACAAAGCCAGCAGGGAAGTAACTTTATCCTCATTTTAGAGATGGAAGAACTAATACCCAGGGAATTTAGTAACTAGCTCAGCTTCTAACTAGTAAGTACTAGAGCCAGGATTTGAACACAGACACCTAGTGTCCTAAAGGTGATACGCTTAGCAGTATGCTACATTGATACTACACTTAAAACGTTTCGTTACTATAGAAGGAAGTTTCCAAGTAATAAGCAGAAAACAATAAAAACTGTTTACAGACAATGCTAAAAATACTAGTATGCTGAATTCTTAAGAAATTATTACTAAATATTATAGAAATCTTGTTGATGTCCCATTGAAATTTTAAAATCCCTGAAAACGACATGATGAATGTTTTTTTGTTTTGTTAATATATTGCATATTATACTATGTAACAATATATTAGTATAACATTATAATTTTATATAATACATAATAAAAATAAATGATAATGTTAATTTAAAAAGTATAGCATTTCTTAGTAGGAGAGGCCTTAAAAAACATTAGGTAAATGAAGTCCACTTATCGCTAAGAGATGAAATTTGGTGATCAAATAACTTGAAATTTTCATTTATTTATTTATTTTTTTGAGACAGAGACTCACTTGGTCGCCCAGGCTGGAGTGCAGTGGTGCAATCTTGGCTCACTACAACATTCGCCTCCTGGGTTCAAGAGATTCTCGTGCCTCAACTTCCCGAGTAGCTGGGATTACAGGCATGCACCACCATGTCTGGCTAATTTTTGTATTTTCAGTAGAGACGGGGTTTCACCATGTTGGCCAGGCTGGTCTTGAACTCCTGACTTCAAGTGATCCGCCTGCCTAGGCCTCCCAAAGTGCTGGAATTACAGGCGTGAGCCACCAAGCCCGGCTGAAATTTTTATTTTTTAAGTAGAATGCAGTAGAGGTGCTTGGCATCATATCACCTTTAAATAGTTTTATTTATTTAGCAAATGTAGTGATTATATTAATCTGGCTATATTCTTGAGTACAGTTCTAGAAAGGCATGGTATTAAAATATCAGGTGTAAGCAAAACTTGTAAGCGTTTATTTAAATAAAAAGAGGTGTTGCCCTGTACTTGCATGGTTTTTGTAGTAAACTACATACTCCCAAGTACTCTGCTCCCTTTTGGAAGATTTTAACTCCTGGTCACTATCATGATCTCCAGCACAATTCTTTTCTGCAAATCTAGCTTTCACTGGCTTTCCTCCCCCACCCTAATTATACTGTCTCAGACCTGTAGTTACAATTGCATTCTCTTCATCATTTCAGTTTCAAGCACCCACTACTCTCCAGTAGCAGTGATATTTTTTGCTAATTCTTGAAACATCTAGCATACTCCTGCTAAACGTCCTTAGTACTTAACGGTTCCCTCTGTCATGAATGCCTTTCCTCTATACATCTGCACTATCTACACAGTTCACTCCCATAGCTCAAATCTTCAGGTCTTTGTTGATCATCTTATTTAAGGTTTTAGCTTCCCCCCCAACCACAGCTATCCTTATCCCTTGTTCTGTCATTTTTATTCATAGCATTTTCATCTACAGATAGATGTAAAACTATAAATATAGGTAAATTTTAGGTATACTACACATTTGCCAGTTTATCACTGGTCTCCTCCATGAGGCAAGGATTTTTGTGTTCTGGTCACTCTGCATCTCTAGACCCTCTACTAGGGCCTAGTACATAATTGGGCCCAATACATTTCTTTTGAACATATTAACTGTGGTTCAGTGAAGAAAAGAGCTATTGCAAGTGTGTGTAGTTATATATTTTATGGAGGGGAAAATAACTTAATCTTTGGAAAGTGAACTCAAACTGTGAACGTGACCAGGAAAATGATACGTGTTATAACACGTGGGCTTTCTCTAAAATAACTCAGTTATTTGATTCTTTTCCAATTTATCTGTTTTACAGTATTATGCAGGTATTCCACTTTTGGCAAACAGTTTGTAATCTTCCATATGTTGCTACATTTTGAACTGGAAAAACCCCAGTGACTTAACTCCCTGACTTAACTGCAGTTTACTTTATCCGCAAGTAAAGATAAAGCTTTTCTACAGCCTTCTAAAACAACTGTGTGCGTGAGTGCTCTCACCATGAGGCCTTAGATTTCAATGTAGCAAGCATGTTATTTTACATGTGTTAGCAAATAGCAAAAGGAGTGACAACACACTATTTTATTGTTTATTAGATTACATAATTTATAATCATTAATTACAGGAACCTGTTTATCAACAAACATAATGTAATTTATTGAAAGAAGTAACAAATTATAATAAGCTGTTCTATTTATAATTTACTTTTAAATATCTTTATATATTTTCTTTTAATTCTCACAACCACAGAAGTGTCAATTAACATTATTAAGGAAAGAGCTTAATATCAAACTCTGCAAGCAAGCCGATATAAATAAGAATTTCCCACTGATTTCTCTTCTTCTTGACATTTAATGGTTATCTTTGAGGACCAAAATTGTGGAGAATCAGGAACTGACATGCTGATTTGCCTTTTGTCCTTCTGTATGACAGGGAGGTTGTCAATGTTTACTCTGGATAGTATTACTGTTCAGAATGGTGCTAACAGTACTTTATGGACAATCTGACTGGGTGATCTGAGTTTTACACTGAACCTAGTTACTTTAGAACCTGACAGTACAGCCTGAGAGCAATACATGACTACACGCTATATTTTCTGCCAACAATTGTTCCTTTAATCTCGTGCTTCTTCTAGTCAAAACCCTCCAAGTCAAAAAGAAGCAAAAGTGAACCCAAGCAGATACTGCCATTTAAGTAACAGTTTTCCATTTTCCTTTTTAAAGAAAACTGTAGTGTTTTGTTTTTGTTTTTGGTTTTGTTTTTGTTTTTTTTAACAGACTAACATAGCAACTGGAAGACTCATGTGCCCAGATGAGCACTCCGATCTAGTTCTCCCCTTGGAAAGAGTGCCAGCAAGTTGTTCCACAAACTCCAGGGGTTTATCTGGGTCTCGCACATGTGTATCTTGGCATTCTCATTGGCTACCCCTGACCTCTGATATCTGAAATATTTTGGCAGGAATTGACATCAATAAGAACCCTTCTCTGAGTTTCGGCTCTTACAAAATAAAAATGTGCCGACTTCCACTTTCGAATATTTAAATCTGATCTAAAGGTTACTTGGTGGACTTTTGAAGATTTTTTTTACAAGTGTGAAGTAATATTAATAACAGCTGCTATACATTTATTTTTAAACTTCTTTAATTTACATAGCTATCTTTCGAAGGTTCTCTTGACATTAAAAAGCTGTCATATTTTAAAATCTTTGTTCTTTGAGAGATTAAAAGCTTATTCTTTTAGGAAAGTATTAAGGTGATGAAAAAGAGTGGAGGTTTCCTCTCAGTGGTCATCTTCAAGTGTTCTCAGCAAGATTTTGCCTAGCATTTCAAAGGAGACTGATATTGTCCCCAGATACTAGCTATATGCTTTCCAAAATAAATATTTTCTTTTTCTTTTAGAAATAAAAAAATGGGCCGGGCACGGTGGCTCATGCCTGTAATCCCAGCACTTTGGGAGGCCGAGACGGGCGGATCACGAGGTCAGGAGATCCAGACCATCCTGGCTAACATTGTGAAATCCCATCTCTACCAAAAATACAAAAAAAAAAAAAAAAAAAAAAAAAAATTAGCTGGATGTGGTGGCAGGCGCCTGTAGTCCCAGCCACCGGGAGGCTGAGGCAGGAGAATGGCATGAACCCAGGAGGTGAAGCTTGCAGTGAGCCGAGATGGCGCCACTGCACTCCAGTCTGGGCGACAGAGCAAGACTCCTTCTCAAAAAAAAAAAAAAAGAAATAAAAAAAGGTCAAAAAGGGGATCTAACTCTTGCTCTCCTAACAGCAAAATGATCAAACTATAAAATATACACCCCTAAAAATTGGCTAATTTTAGTGATGGGTAGCAGTCCTCCATAAAAATAATGGGATCCAGAAGTGGTTAATAATAATTAACATTATTAATAATTCATTATTCATAATAAAAACCTGACAGCATTTTTTAAACCCCAATTTAAAAAAGGTAACCACTCTTTGTTGTGGCTTCTCTTTTCCTTCAGTGACACAGTGAATACTTACAGTGAATTCAGAGAGCGTAGTCCTTGGAAAGCATCTGGTGCAAGTTCAGAGATCTGATTATTGCTCAGGTCGCTAAGATTAGAAATAGGGTTAGGTTACATTCAATCAAATGTCAGTGAGATTTACTGCGGAAAAAGCTATGTATGGCTTTTAAATGTTGGTTTTGTACTTATCAAGACATGTCCAAAATGTGCAACATTGAACATCTGAAGGATCAGAAATTTAAAAAAGAAATCATACTTTTTAAAATAACCATTGTCTACTTTCCCATATAAGATGCTATGTCTTATTTTTGACAATAGAACACCTGAACATATGTTCATATGCAAAATATATTGACCATAAACATTCACATTTGTATGAATCAATATGCTAAATTGCAGACCTTTAAAAATTACAGTTTAGATATTAAGATTAAAATATTATTACAGAGCTAGTAATCAGACAGTCACATCACTTAATATTTAAGCTGTCAAACACTTATATATTCATACTTAAGTTTCTTTGCATGGTCTCATGACCTCTATAATTTTTAAAATTACATATATTGTAGAATATTGTTCACTCACATTCGTCTAAGCTTTTTATATGGTGAGAAAGCTCCAGGAGGGATGATTTTGATTGTGTTCTGTTCCAAACGTCTGCAATGAAAAAAAATTCAACTTTTAAATGGAAATGTGAACCCTCGGACATGTTTAATTCAAGCTCAGGATTCACATCAAGAAGTAAAGTTGATGTTCTTCATGAGTGATATATTTTTTCCTGAAAAATAAGTACTAAATTTAATTTTTCTGTCCCTAAATGTGAAGCAAATTGGGATTAAAAACAAAGCAATTATAAAAATAATTAAAATATTCAGATTTTTAAGTACTACATATCCATCAATATTTAAGTCTGGACTTTGTACAAAAGAAACAATACCTTTAAGAAACTAACTTAGGAGTACATTTTAATTACCTTAATATAAGTTAGAGAAGTAGGTAGAAATACTGAATAGATCTATTACATATTTTAGATACAATCATAACTCTTCCACAAAGAAGATTACAGTTGAATATTAAATTTTATAAACCTTTTATTTCCTCTACGGAAAGCATATTATAGGTTAAAAAACAATTTTATACTCACAAAATTAATTTTGAAGCTTCTTATAAGGAAAAATGTTAAATTATAAATCCATATATGCTACAGATATTTTCAGTAAGACAGTCTAGACTCTGTGGATTCATTTTGTGAATATTTCACATAAAAACCACTGCAGCAAAGTGCATTTGAGCACAACTGAAGTATTTTTATGGTATACTAAAATCACAGAGTTGAAAATAACTGATATCATCTATTCTATGGTCCTGCTAACAGAGAAAGACAAGATTTTACCCACCTAGTTATGAAACGCACAAATAAGTAGATTGCATGAAGTCTTTTGGTACATATTTTAGTCTATCAAAAAAATGTTGCTTCTCAGCCTCCTTTCTCTCCAAAGAAACATCGTTATGATCATTTCCCATCCCCTTCTCCTCTGTTCTGCTCTGTCTCCCAAAGAGCTGACTCCAGTGAACCATATATCCCAGGCTCACTTGCCAACAGGCTACTGTGAGATTTGCCAGTGACAGACACTGGTAGGGTGGTGAAAGGTTGGCGGGGAGAAGAAGCCAGGATATTTCTTCCCTTCTCTGTCTCAGGGGATGTCCACAGCAGTGGTCTCGTCTCCTTCCTAATTTTACTTTCCGTTGGTGCCACCTCCTAATTTTATAAAATACCAGCTTCTTCTGTCCTTATAGACCTGGGTTGGTAGCAGTTTTTTCCCTGTTACCTTCCTTCAACTGTTCAGTCTATTCTCTACATTAAATCCCTTTGTTTTTCAACAGAAAAATAGAGTTCACTTTCAATAGGAAAATAAAGCTCAACTAGCATGAGCTCCACTTTCCCGCCCGGATTTGAAAAAATATATGCATATATATTATATATATATGTATGTATACATACTTGTATATATTTAAATATGAATAAATATCATGACAACATAGTGACCATATATGTGTCATATACATTAATTCATTTTTATCGAATGTTGGTAATACTTTAACGCATACACACACACACACATGCACATACACACGCGTAACATTTAATGAAAATAAAATCAAAACAAATTATCCCTAGGACATTAAATGAAATTGCCAAAATTTTGGTCTTTTCTGATTTCAAAGCCCTTCTCATGGTGCTATGGTTTTTCTTCAACAGTATCAGGGTTCATTCTCTGACCTCTTTATTTCACCATTCAATGGGTTTCCTCAGTTTTCGCTGCTCTTGAACTCACTGTAACATTTGATATTACTAACAATCTTTTTTCCCTTTGATGAGACACTCTATCTCCTTGGTGCTCACTGTACTTGGAAAATGTAAAAATATGGTTAAAAAACTAAATCCATAATGCCCTACTCAGATCAGGGAGTTTGACTTTAGCGTTTTTTTGCTTGCATATTTATTTATGCGTATTTATTTTATATAATTGAGTATTACTGCATATAGAATTTTGAGCATATTTTATGTAATTGAGGTATTACTACAAATAGAATTGGGTGTATTGTCTTTACATCCAATAACATATCATACATGTATTGCTATATCATTTAACATTTTGTAAGACATTACTTTTAATGCCTTCATAATATTCCACTGTTGAAACATACCCTATTTCCTTAATTCTTTCTTATTATCAGACATGTATATATTAGTGATACTTTTATACTAGTATTGATATTAACAATGCTTAGTTATTTTAAGACAGTGAAAGCATGGCCTCCTTTTAAATCCTTTCCTTATTTTCTTAGGTATAATAAGTTGTGCCTTTTCCTACATACCCAAGGACATCCTCTTAACTCCTCTGTTCTTATTCCACTATATTCTATTCGTTTTCACATATCCCTGCTAACTGCGTTCTTGGCTCCTAATAGGTGGATTTACTCCAGAAGACAGTAAATAAACTGTATGATGGAAATATGAATTTGTCTTCTGTATTATTTATCTATGTCATAAGAAAGGGAGTTTTTTTTCAAAAGCTCTAAATAGAGTGTAGGACATGTAAATCATTCGCCTGTTACTTTATTGATTAGAATGTTTTGATTGACAGTTAAGAGAAATTCTTTTTGGCCTTTACTCATTCTTATAGTAAAATTTTAAGCTTAAAATGTAATCAATAAAAATACAGAGAATACGAGCTACAGATGGAATAATACTGATTCGTTGGAAGACTCTTCATGTCTTGGTCAATTAAGTATTATTTCAATGTATTAAAGATTTGCTCACAATAACGTAGTGCTATGATGAGAAAAAATTAATAGCTCTTAGTGACTAGTAGATTTCTTTTAATAGTAATGCAAAGCTAGTTCATATACTACTTTTCATAGATATTATTTCAGGTTCTTGAAAATAATCTAAAGAAACCAATAATCATTAATTCATTCATTCACCCTATAAATATTTAATGTCTACTCTGTACAAAATATTAAGCTATATAACTGGAATTCAATGATAATCAAAAAACAGAGATGTTCATACATTTGTGAAAGTTTTATTGATAAATAATCTTATTTTGCAGTTAGATTTCAAAACGAATTTCTCCAATGTAAGTATTTTTAAATGCTATATTCAGCATAGAGACTTCTAAAATGTCAATAACCTTAACTCACAAATGTGGCCAAACTAACTCTATAATTTAATATAACTGAAGATTTTCCCTGGAAAATTTAAAATTCATTTATTATTTTAAAGTCTCAAACTAGAATACTCGTAATGATCACTAATTTTTCTAATGACACTCAAATATATGTTATGATTATTTCTGTAATTAATCTACAACTAATTTCACTGATTGTCGCCAAAAAACCCAAATTATACAATAAATAAAGCCTTGTTTTTTGAAAATGCTGCATACTCAGAAAGTTATAAAACAAAGAGGAGTCATGATAAAATGGCATTATATTTTTATATGCAAAAACAATATTTCAGACACACTTGAGTCATGCTGCATGAATCATCTGTTATTGCAATGTACCAAGGACTTGATCTTCACATTGCAAATTATTGCATTTACATGTACCACAGAAAGCTGTACAATGACATGTACCATGGACTTGTTTACTTTTATTCATTTATCTATTTTCAATCTTGTTCCAAAAAAAGTATTTGAAACAGAGTTTACGTTGTTATTCACACTGACTCAGCAGTGAACTGGTTTTTATTGCACTGTCTCAGCAGTTCATTAAGGCAAAACGTAATTGCATCCTTCATTCAGAGGGACAGATTCTCAAGCAGGAAAATATTCTACCATGGACAGATGTCAAACAATAAATTTTAATATATTATAAAATGTCTGTTGTCTCTTATTTAGTGGAGAAACAATAAACTAATGTGTACTTATTGCAAACTTTTGGGTCTTTAGAATAAAGGGGTTTTCCTTTTCATTGTAAGAATTTTAGAATATATTTGATAAACTAAACCCAACACACATCTCAAATGATGTCCTTTGTCCTACAAAAAGAGGAAAACATATTTAAATCAGATTATAAAAAATAAAGAAGTGAAATAATAAAGTTTTCAGGTTGAGGTAAAAGGAAAGGGCAAATAAAATTTACATTTTCTAGCATTGCTGTCCTGTAATCTGTGCTTTAATAGCATAGAAGCTGCTGAATTTTATAGAGTGCAAATTTGAATCCATTGTTCCATAAAGAACCTAATTAAAAACATTCTGGGATTCCAAAAATAGATAGTATAATCGCTAAGATATATTTGCATGCCATGGATAAAATCCACCATAATTAAGAGATTTTCAAATGTCAGTCCTTCGGAGAAAATTCAATATCTTGAGTTTCAAAGTAAAAATAGATTTAGAAAGTGATTAGGGGAAGAAAGTACTGTAAAGCACATACTACAAGAAAGACTTTTCCATGTAAAAGGAGCCAACACCTTTTTCTCCACATAGTTTATGTAAATGATTGCATAACATTTTATCACTGTATGTGTTTGTGTGTTTACATACACACACACATGAAACCAAAGCAATGGCTGTTACTACTCTTTCAAATGTAGAAGGAAATTTTAGTTACATGCTCAGTATATGAGAAGATGAAGACAGTTTTCTAACTGCACCAATAAAAATAACTCAAAAGTATGTTTATCCAATAAAAGACTTCTTCCCATTCTGTCTCCACTTCTACAATTTTTTTCTCTTGCCTTCTAATTACTGCTACCTCATTACACATGTCTTCACGACTTTAAAGTTCCTAAAGAATGAACTACCCACAATATATAACACGTTCTGGTGTCTATTTCAAAAATTATAGAAAATAAAAAATGGTGAAATATCCCTCTGCTTTAAAACACAAGACCCTTAGAATATGTTAATTATGTGCAGCTATCTTTTAGCTCAATGAAGTCTAATTCTGCCACTTGTGGACTGATGGGCTCTGTAACACATAAAATACACTAATGGTTTTGGTGAGCAGATCTTACAACAGCAGAGTATATACAACATGCAGTGTGTATGACTGGACAATTAAAAAACTAGTTCTAAAGACATTTACAAGATATTAAACAGTATTAGCACTTTAAATGACGTTTTCAGCTCTCTAGCATTCAATTCCTAGACATCATTTTCAATGTTTTAAAATCGTGTTATTTTGACAAACTATATAAAATAACATCCACATGCCAAATCTTCAATAGCCCTCCTCAAGAGATATTTCTACATTTTATAGACATACATAGAATTTTTCAAGGTGTGTCATTTAGCAATGAAAAGTATGAGCTTTGCACTTATATAGACATGGACTAAATTCTGGATCTGCAGCTGATTAGCTCTCTGGACCTTACAAAAGCTATTTTCTTTCTCTGTGTCTCAGTTTCTCTTCCTGAAAAATGGGGAGAATAGAACTTACCATAAACGTTTTCTAAAAATTGCATGAGATGTAGAAAAAAATACGGTATTTTATTTCTTATACAAAAATAGTGAAGTAATAAAAATATGTATATGCAATCAAAAATATAATATATAGCACAATATATTAAATAATAAAAAGTCTACAGCATATACGGTAGACTCCCCTTACCCACAGGGGATGCATTCCAAGACCCCCTGAATGTCTGAAACCGCAGATTGTACTGAACCCTATATACGCTTTTTTTTCCTATATGCCTGTGATCAAGTTTAAAGAGATTAACAATAATAATAAAATACAACAATTATTACAATATACTATAATAAATGTTATGTGAATGTGGTCTCTCTCAAAATACATTAATATTTTCAGACTGAGGTTGACCATGGGTAACAGAAACCATGTAGAGCAAAACTGTGGAAGAGGGGGGACTATTGCAACATCACACCCCCACACACACCCACACACCCCCACACATACATTATAAAATTATATGTGTATATATAAATCTCACACATGATTTGATTTCTAGTGTGAAATAAATATATATGGTCCCAAATCATGTTTTTAAACAAATTAGCAGTACAGTTTTACAGATAACTCAGTAACTGTATAATAAACACATACACACATACATCATTCACATTGAAGCTGAAACAATATAACTGGCTGCAATCTCTGTAATCAAGAGGATTAAAATATAGCACTATCTGTAATTTGGGGACTGCCTTAGAAACACAAAAAGTTTTTATAATACCCAGTAAAATATGTCTTTGGATTGATTGTGTCTGTAACATACAGCCCAGATGCTGATTATACATGGCAATAAAACTGACCGTTCTTCGCGTTTTCTCCATCTGCTTTTAACGTAAATGGCAAAAGCAGCTGCCACAGAATAGAGCATAGTCTTAATGGGGTAAGGGAAGGGGAGGCAGAATGACTAGCTTCTGAATCTTAAGTTGTCCACTGTAGCCAACACATTCTCCTCATAGGTAAGATTGGCCCATCATTTGAAAAGGAGGAAGACGATATTCCTTTTCTTTGATGTTAAGGATTAGCTTGCCTATTACATATAATTGTAAATTAAGTATTTTCTATTTTTGGAATGTTACTTCCAACTTTAGCAGTAAATCATGTCATTAAAATCTTTCATATATTTCTACATAAAATGATCCAACATATTTTAGCCTACAGCATTATTTGTTTTATAATTGCAGTTTCCAGAACTTTGCAAATTTAATAAATATCTTCAGCGGCTTAGTGAATATTAGCCCTAGAGTGATACTTCTAGGCATACAGCTAGAAGTTTTGCCTTAGGATTGTGTCAATACTAATTGATTCTCATCAGTTTCTGTCTTGGGATTCCTTGTTCCTCAAAAGTACTCATTTTTAAATTTTATTTTACATTTTGTGATGTCATTCTAAAATATATTCCCCTGAGTGTAAATTCAGTTGGTGTTTTTATAGGAGAGAAACGCCTCATTTTCCATTTGGTCTTTAAGCATTTAAGGCAAGACAAAAATATCTATGTGTGCACCTTTTGAATATGTGTTAAAATTTTCATGCATGTATTCACAAGGACACATATTCAAATATAAAGATACACTCAATAGATGCAACCAAATGGTGTAGACTCAGGAGGGAAAAAATGGGCTTAGGCACATGGCCCACAGATTTCAGGGGGAGAGAATATGTCACTATCATTATGTTTTCATATATATATTTTTAAATCAACCCAAGAAAGAAAAACACTTAGAAGTTTTGTTGTTTTATTTCTCATTAATAACTAAAAATTTTAGACACTTACTACGAATTAGACACTGAGCTAACTCTCCAGCTTGCTAATAATTTTAGTTTTAAAAAATTACAAAAATCATCTTTCTGTATCACTTGTTTAACAGTATTATTCAATAAGCAGACAGTAGTTCTCATTATTCTCCACCCCTGTACTGAGTTATTCTCCACATTGTATAACATCTTTTTCCTAAAATTTAAATAATGCTGATCACTAGTAAAATATGAACTACATAATTTTTCACCTGTCATTCTAGCTGATTAACCATCAATCTATAACATAATTGCTAAAATGCAAATGACACTTTTACTAATTATGAGAATAAATAACATTGTGACTATGCCCCAGATGTCTTCAGTCTTATGTTAGAGGCTACATGAGTCTTATTTTACATTTGAGGGGGCCTGCATTTTTTTCCCATAGAAGTTTTAGGGGAATGAACTGCATGAGCACTAGAGCCACCTCTTGGAATAACTTCCCATCACTATCTGCTGCTAGGCCTGCCTTCATCATCCCTTATAGAGTCTGTTGCTAGTGCATTCTCAGTGGGCTCCTTTCTTTCAAACCACCCTCCATTCCATGTTAGTGATTTTTCTATCAAGGAAATCTAATCATGCTACTACCTTGCTAGAAAATTTCCCTCATATTCTATCGCCATCAGGACAGTCTCTTCTTCAAGATTTGACTTCCACTTTATATTCTAACAACTGCAAATTTTAATTTTTCCAAAAACACACTGCTCTATCATTTTCCTGGGACTCTGCACATGCAGCTTCTTATGTCTAAAAAAGCCCTCAAGTTCTCTGCCTGCAAAACACATCCTAATTCCTGAAGATTATTTGATTCTCCAAGGCAGATCAAGGTAGCCCTCCCTCTTTGTTTTTTGTGCACACATATTTTACTACTTATCTCATGTTTAAAATTCTGTTTGTGTAAAGCTTCAATTCTCTGCACTGTAAACATTTTGAAGGTTGAGACTCTCCCCTTTCATCCATAATGCCTGATGCAGAGCAAGCACTCAGAAATCTTTGTTGAGTATGTAGAAGTACTTTTTTAAAACGCTACTTTTCTGCATGTGCTTCTTGTGTTGCAATAGTACTCACTAGATTCCTTGGACTTTTGAAGAGAAACCAGTTGGAGTTTCTGTCTGTCCTTACCATAATCTCTGTGCTTATTTTAATATTTCTTTTTCTCCAATTTATTTATAATGTTATTATATTCAGTTTTACTTCTCAACTAATATTACAAAAGTTTGATTCTATCTTCTACATTTTTCTTTTGAGAAAGGTATTATATAGTTTTCTGCTTAAGTTATCACACAATTTAACAAAAACACATGTACAACATTTGTGTGTGTGTGAGTATATGTATGTATAACATGTATGTTACCTAAATAACTTCTTGGGAAATTAGGTACAAGAAAGAAATAAGTTGCAAAAAATGAATACAAATGGAGAATTTTCTTATCATGAACACAAAGTCTTCATGAAAATGGTTTCTCTGCACATAGTGGATATATGAAGCCTTTTGAAGATAATTTTTCTACTATTCTTTCAATAGTATAATTCTTTCTCTTCAATTATTCTTTCAATGACAATTAAAGACTGCTCGAGATATGCATATACAATTAGGAATTTTACCAAAATATAGATGAAAACACTCAAATGATTAATAGTGAACTCAATAATGGCCTGCGGAACTACATGCATGGTTTCATCTATAAATGTATTTTACATAATTCTTTTTACACTGTTTTGCTGTGGAGCTATCAAAGTTGCTATAAGGAGTACACTGAGTGTGGCTACCGATAACTAAGAATTAACATGAGAATCTGCCGGGTGTGGTGGGTCACACTTGTAATTCCAGCACTTTGAGAGGCCGAGGCAGGCAGATCACTTGAGCTCAGGAGTTCAAGACCAACCCAGGCAACAAGGTGAAACCCCACCTCTACCCAAAAGACAAAAAATTAGCCAGGTGTGGTGGCATGCACTTGTAGTCCCAGCTACATGGGAGGCTGAGGTGGGAGGACTGCTTGAGCCCTGGAGGCGGAGGTTGCAGTGAGCCGAGATCATGCCACTGCACTCCAGCCTAGGTGACAGAGTGAGATCTCAACCTCCTCCCCCCAAAAAAAATTAACATGAGAAGCTTCTTCTGTGGAAACATATTGTAGAACACTATTTTGTATGTTGAGTAATGAGGTGCTCTGTGTCTGTAGGAAGCCAAAATATTTTCTTTTTCTGGGCTTACCTGATGAAATCATAATATGAAAACTTGGGAAAATATAATCCAAAAACACAAGAAAATAAAAATAATAATAATGAATGATGTTTACATAAAAAATTCTTTCACATACAATGACAGTAAGACTACTAAACTCACATAAAAATAATCTAGAGAAGAATCATTGCATTTTGTTTTTCTAACCATATATATATTAGCACAGAATCAGAGATAAAATAATACTGACTTGTTTAATCATAGGATTGTTTATTTAATGACATTTCTAGGCAAGTTATATTTGATAGAGGAAAAATTAGTACTTTCATAGTACATAGGAGATACGTATGTAGTTTCTGCTATTGTGAGGATCTCAGAAGAAAATTTGAGAACGCAATTCTAATTGCCTGCATTGGCGTGATAGCTTCTTATCTCAAACCAGGTTTTCACTTTAAAAACTAACAAAACTATTTTCTACACTACAAAAAAATTAAAAGAATTTTCCTAACCTTTAGGAGACGTATAGTTTCCTACATAGTGTTTCCATGGGAATTAAGTGAAATAAACAATTTAACATTTTTGAAAAATTTTTTTATCATAAAGAAGGTTTTTATTATGTATGATACAAGACACTTTTTAAAAATACTATGTCATCTATATTTCTAACAGGCATAAAATATTGAGAGTGTTTTCATATTAGCTTGCCTGAAAAGCACAAAGTTATAAAAACATAAAATGTGAAGCGACAGTAATGCTGTAGGCTAGCTAATTTGTGAGTGGATTTGAAGTAGCAATAATATCAGGAATGTGTAAAACTGCAAAATGCTAACAAATGCTCCATGTGTTAAGAAGTGCTGTAATAAAATTATGAACTAAAGTGGAATTGCTCAAATTTTAACTTTTATAACATTTTCTAAATTACGCCGATTTCCATTACATTTTATTATCCTTAAGTTAAATATGTTTATGTTTTAAAATATTTTCACAATGAAACAATAAAGTTCTTTCAAAGTGAAAACAATTGCACTTTGAAATTTCCAACCTACTTGTTATTTAACAAGGCAAACTCAGAATATTGACTATTTCTTTCATACCATGTTACATTTAAAAAATGGTATTATTTGCCTTACTTATTTTACCAATATTGTCTGAATAGTAGTCAAGTTCATCCATATGTGCTGTAAAAAAATTAGTCAAATTTTGTACTGTATTTTTTAACATTTAGCATAATTAAAATAAACTACTTGCACAGCATGATAGATATTCTGCTGGTTGAAATATTACTAAATACATGCTAATCAATCAAAAATTCATACTTTGATGAGTACTTATAATTATTTTAAATCAGCCAGTACATAATAGGCTCAAGGCAAGTTGGTCAAATCTAACTTGCATATCTTTACATATAAAAAGTCAGATGACTCTGGGCAGGGCGTGGTGTCCCTGTAATCCCAGCACTTTGGGAGGCTGAGGCGGGCAGATCACGAGGTCAGGAGACCCAGACCATCCTGGCTAACACAGTGAAACCCCATCTCTACTAAAAATACAAAGAACTAGCTGGGTATGCTGGGGGGCGCCTGTAGTCCCAGCTACTCAGGAGGCTGAGCAGGAGAATGGCGTGAACCCAGGAGGCGGAGTTTGCAGTAAGCCAAGAAGGTGCCACTGCACTCCAGCCTGGGTGACAGAGCGAGACTCTGTCTCAAAAACAAACAAACAAACAAACAAACAAAAAACAAAGTCAGATGACTTTGAAATATGTGGACTCAAAATTGAGTATTATTTAATAAATTAAGGATTCAATATTTTGAGCGGGACAAATGCAGAAATAGAAAGCAAAAAGTTTAAGCGTATATGGGAGGTAGTTATCTAAACAGAAATGAACAGAAAAAGACACTTTTAAAATTATATTTGCAACATATACCTACAACAAAGAACTAATATCCAGAATCTACAAGGAACTCTAACAACTCAAGAAAAAATAAACAATCCCATTAAAATGTGTGCAAATGATATGAACAAGTATTTCTCAAAAGAAGACATGTAAGCAGCCAACAAACATAAAAAAATGCTCAACATCACTAATCATCAGGTAAATAATAGCAATTGTTAATAACAGCCATTCTGACTTGTGTAAGATGATGGTGTGGATGCAGAGAAAAGGGAATGCTTATATACTGTTGGTAGGAATGCAAGTTAGTTCAACATTCAACCTCTATGGAAAATAGTACAGAGATTTCTCAAAGAACAAAAAATAAAACTATTACTTGACCTATCAATCCTACTACTGGGTATCTACCCAAAGGAAAAGAAATCATTATATAAGACACTTTCACTCATATGTTTATCGTAGCAGTATTCACAATAGCAAAGCCATGGAACTAACCTAAGTGTCCATCAATGGTTGATTGAATAAAGAAAATGTGGAACATATGTGACACGGTAGAATATACAGCCATAAAAATGAATGAAATCATGTCCTCTCCAGCAACATGGATGGAGCTGGAGCCCCTGAAAAAGGCAGCAAAGAGTAAAGGCAGGCGGACGTAGGAGCAAACACAACAAACCAAATTGTTATAACTTACATTCTTACTAAATATTCTCCATGATTTATGAAATTTCTGTATAATGGTTTGAAAAGGCAATATGCCACAGGAAATCTATAACTAGATTGAAGAGAACTAAATATCAACTTCATAGCAATCTATCACATCGCATTCAAAATTGTATACCTCAAAAGGTGATCTAAGTAATTAATTCTTAAGATTTGATACAGTCAGAATCAATTTGCTATTAATGATTGTGTTGCCATAGACCAGATCATGTACAGACTCAAAGGAGGCATTGCAACTATTGAAGAATAAGGTTTTCAACTAGCATAGTTCAACGCAGCAAAGTGCTGGGATGACCCCAAGGCAGCAAACAGCTTTCCCTTTTACAGCTAGGTTTAGCTTACATTATATGTTCTACTTTTTCCCCTTCTATATTTTCTTCATTAGTCCACATTGCTTTGTCACATTTTATTTTTTATTTTATTTATTTATTTTTGAGACGGAGCCTCGCTCTGTTGCCCAGGCTGGAGTCCAGTGGCACCATCTCGGCTGACTGCTGCCTCCGCCTCCCAGGTTCAAGCAATTCTCCTGCCTCAGCCTCCCAAGTAGCTGGGACTACAGGCACACACTGCCACGCCTGGCTAATTTTTTGTATTTTTAGTAGAGACAGGGTTTCACCATTTTGGCCAGGATGGTGTTGATCTCCTGACCTCGTGATCTGCCCGCCTCGGCCTCTAAAAGTGCTGAGATTACAGGCGTGATCCAGCACACCCGTTTGTTTTTTTTTTGTTTTTGTTTTTTTAGTATAAAGAATGGAGGCCTGCAAGCTCTCCAGATTGTGTGTCCAAGATCTCCGTCCCCTGCTCCCAACACTGTCTTCCCCACCCATGGTATGCTAAGTATTGGGGCAGAAATGGTGAGGGAAAGTCATGGTCTACATTTACCCAGTCTGCAGTTTAATAGGAGAGTTTTTCATTTTCAAATAACAAGTTAAACTGTGGTAAGTGCTGTGTGGAGAAGATTCAGGGAAATAAGAGAACATTTAATGGAGAATAGGAAAGATGACATTGTAATAGTTACAGATATAAAGTAATATAAAACAGCTCTTAGTTTTGCAAACAATCCTGTATCTTAATGCCTTGTCTTTCTCTCTGTTCATTCTACGTTCTCTTCATAGGTAAGTTTCTTAAAATTTCTCTTGTCCTTTTTGTCGGAGTATCAGTCATTCTCTCTTCATGATTTTGAAAATTTTTCCTTTAATGACATTCCAACAAGACCAAGCTATGCCTACCTCTTTTATAGCTTGATCAAGGAAGGACCATGGGCTTGAGAGTCAAGCAAATGTATGATTGAAGCCATTTTAGCCACTTCACAATTGAAGGTTTTCACAAAATTTCTAAGTTTTTTGAGCCTGTTTTTTTTTCCCAAGTTTTTTTTAAACAACAAAGTTCTCAGTCTTTGAAAGATTTGAGTTAAATGTCTACAGGCTTCATTAGAGAGGGAATATGACTGTAGAGAAAGATGTCTAAGACATCTGTAAGACGATTAAATTAATATAGCTCCATAATAGGGTACCTATTAAATGCTGAGTTGGTCAGCCGAGAATAGAAAAAAACAATCTCAGAAATATTTAAAGAGCGGAAATCCAAGTAAGTATGCAGAACAGGGAAATTTAATGAATTTTTAGTATTCTAGACCCATTTTAGCCCATGCTATTAAAAATTCTATTCATTTACTTTTTCTCTTGCTGATTTTATGCTTAAAAATTACCAGTTTGTCTACAGGGAGATAATAGGCTGTTCCTCTGGTTCTATTTATCAAACTTGGTTAATACAGCTTCATCTTTTCAGAGACAAATCTGTTCCAAATGTCTGATTAATTTTTAAATTATTCCATTTATCCAATAAATATTTATCAAGTGCCCACTATGTGCCAAGGTACTAGATTTTTTGCTGGGTAATCAGTAGTGATAAGAACAGAACTGGTTCCTGCCTTCATAGAACGTTTACTTTAGTAGAAGAGATAGATATCTAAAAATAAACACACAATAGTATATAATTACAAAATATGATAATTAGGGACAGTCAAAAGCAGATTCTAACCTGTAAACAAGAGGGGAGCTTCTGCACTGTGGTAACATGATCAGTATAATGAGGCCTGTTGGAGAAAACCACGAGCCTTTATCTGACCTGTGCTTCTGCATTAGTTTTACTATTTTATTTAATTTCATAAATATCCCCATCACCAGGTCAATGAGAAGATCAAATGTGCACAAGCCAACATTGCGATCCAACTGCAGTCCAACATTGCAAGTATTTAATAAATGTCAGTCTCTTTCTATTATTCCTTCTCCAAATTATTCTAATTCTGACTTTAAAGGAATATTTTCCTTCTATTGCTTAACAAATAATTGTGTTACCAAATAGCAGAAGTATGAATTTGTAGCTGGAAACAGAAAGCAGAAAAAATGAGTCATTATTTTCTACTTAGATTTATAGGCAGTTGATCACTCATATATGGCATACATATACTTTCTTTTCATTAGAATTATATCATGAGACAGTTGTAAGAATAAAGACATATCACACAGTGGAGAATCAAGTCAAAATTATTGAATGAAATATCTCATAACTTGCAATAAAGAAACTCAACCAACAATTTATGGTAAAATTCAGATATGAAAATATATTTGAATAAAATGGGGAGAGTTTATAATTTTCAGTTCACCACGGAATAAAAACCTGCCATCTATAAAGATATTTCCACATTTAATAATCTTAGTGATGTTCTTTGTTATAAAAAATAAAAGAGTAATAAAAGAAATAAATTACTAAACTAGTAAGTTATGCCACTATAATGAATGAAAATGGAATTATCTTGTTGAGTTGAGGATCAATATTATTTATTACCAGATGCTCTACTGATAAAGCTGATAATGTAATAATCAGGGAAGTAAAATTCACAAGCAGTTTCACACGTTTTCATCTCTCCTCATAAATTTAATTTATTGTAGCTTTACCTGACATACCACCTTCTCAATTTAGGCAAAGTCCACGGGACATATTATTTAGTATAACTTTAATGCAACTAAATCCCACCATCATACAAAATCTATAGCACATACAAAGTAGAAGAAAATGATGATCATAAGAAATAAAATAGACTACATAAGAAAACCATTTTAAATGTTTCATATTGCTATATGAATATGTTATGTCTCCATCTTACTCTTCTCCTTTTATCAACCTGTAACAGCTTTTTGTTCCCCTTCCCTATGATCTGGATTTGACCAATTCGCTCCTGTGTCCAGATTGATCTTGCTCCCACATGTATCTTATATAACTCTCACACTCTCGTTTCTCTCTAAACTCATTCTTTCTGACTTTCTAATGATGACAGGTTTCTGCATCTTAGAATTAACCCAAATTTGTCCATTACAGAGCAACAATTGTCTTTTTCAAAAAATCCTTTCTCAGCCAAACTATTCAAACTGTGGCTTATCTACTCTCTTGAATATTAATCAATACTTCTTTACAGTCTGAAAGGTGGCTCATTGACCTACCACTCTATCAAAATGGAACCTTCTAAGAACAATATGCAGGTCAAATTCCAAGACCTTGTCTCAGACCCCAGCTTGGTTAACTGGCAGCAATATTTGCCTCTGGAGATCATTTTTCCTAGAAGTCTCTTCCTCCCTTACTTATCAGAGCCCTCTGCTATTTTTATTTAGGTTCTTGAGCTTCTCCTCTCTTACTCTCCTTTTCATTAGACAGTTGATGGTTTCAAATATTGAGTGTTTTCTATTATGTTAATTACTCCAAAATTTTTGCCTCAAGTCCTTGTCTTGCTTGCTCCAAAATTATTATAGTCTGTATTATTTAAGTACTTTTTTTTTTTGAGACGGAGTCTAGCTCTGTCACCCAGGCTGGAGTGCAGTAGCACTATCTCGGCTCACTACAAGCATTGTCCCCGGGTTCACGCCATTCTCCTGCCTCAGCCTCCCGAGTAGATGAGACTACAGGCGCCCACCACCACGCCCGGCTAATTTTTGTTGTATTTTTTAGTAGAGACAGGGTTTCACTGTGTTAGCCAGGATGGTCTGGATCTCCTGACCTCGTGATCTGCCTGCCTTGTCCTCCCAAAGTGCTGGGATTACAGGCATGATCCACTGTGCCCAGCCCAATTTTTGTACTTCTAAATGTGTCACTGGTCCTTTAGTATTTCACAAATTGAGTTCACTGTCATCTTCCTTTCCAGTTTTGGTCCCGCTTCTCACTTTCTTATACACAATGATGTAACCACAACCTCCGCATCACTCATACTTGAAACTCTGGCAGAGTCTGGTTTATTTTTCTCCATTACTCCTTTATCTCATCAAATGCCAAATCCCATGAATTCTGCTACTATGTTTGCTATCATAGCTGTTTCCACATCACCATTCCTACTACCACTGACTAGCTCCTACTCTTCTGACATCTCCACTGGACCAAAGAAATAGCCTCCAAAGAGGCCTTCTGCCTTGCATTCTCTCCTTTTGTCAAATCACTGGCACACAGCCATCGGACCAATTATTCTAGAAAATTCAGATTAAAACTCCTATGCTCAAATGCATTCCAAATAAAATCCAAGATCCTTATATCAACATGGCCATCCATGAACTGACTCCAATGTATATTTACAACTTATTTCCTGGTACTATCTCATATACCAAATATCAGGCAAGCTGAATTCCTATTTGATTACATCTTGTACTTTCATTCCTACTGCCTAGCTCATGATGTTACATTAACTCTGAAAGCCTTGTCCTCACCTCTGTAGTTTCATTCACTACCTATCTTTCAAGCCCTAGCTCAGTGTTATTTCTACACAAAGACTTCTATGCTTGAGTTATCATTTCTGGAATGATTACTATATGCTAAGCACACATAGCTCTATGTGTGTTAATTATTTCACATCAAACTGACAACCGCCCTTAGTTTTAGATGGGATACAGGGTCTCAGAGGATAAGTAACTTGTCCATGGTCTCACAAATAGTAAATGATAGGTAAACCTGGGGTTCCAACTAAAACTTTCTGACTCTAGTTAACCATCGTACCTTGCCCTCAACTTCATGCCCTTTGTAAGACCTTGAACTTGATGTGTTCATCTCTTATTATGTTTTTCACTGTGTATCTCATTTAATAGTTTTCAATTTGCATGTCACATTTGCTAACCACTTGATGGACGATCTCGGGAAAATTAATGGTGCCTTTAGGTAGTAAATAGTCACTTAATAAATGTTTGTGCCTGCATAGATGACTATATAATTCCCTTATGAGAAAATTTAGTATTTCGTTCTACTATTTACTTTATCATATCTAATATCTTCCCACCAAGTGTAAACATCTTCAGTAATCTGTAGTTTTAAAATCAGATGGAGATGTATTCTTTAGGGCATTATTTTTCATGATGCCTCAACATTATCCTGTTATTCTTATCAGGTTCAACTACAATCTCTCAAACAATGCTTACTGCCACCTCTGTTCTTTGCTGCCAATGTTTCTTTTTCAGTAATGTCATCTGTCTCTTCCCAAGTTATAACTTATTCTTCTTTCAAGGTTCAGCCAAAAAATACTTACAGATGTCTTCTAGAGGTAAAGTAATGTTCTATCAATTAAAATTTTGATGAGAATGATATTATTATGTTTATATGTTATTCAGTGTCAAATCTTCACAGAGTCTAGAATTCCTGTAGAGGTTCATGTCTTATACTGCAAAGCTCTAAGCATACTATTAAGCACATGGTAGATACTTTAAACTAATGGCAGTGAGTCCTGTGAAATAAAATTATTCTCATATAAGGTACATTAGATAAGTTACTTTATTATCATAATTAAATAAATTGGTTAAAAATGAGCACTTTAAAAACAACTTTTTCGCATACTATGTAGGCCTATTCTAAGAAGTTGTTCCTATTATTTCAACCAAAAAATCCAAGATAATTTATTTAGTTACAATTTAGAATTGGCCTATAACATAATAATATAATGGGCTGGGTGGTTAAAAGGGGTTTTGTCAATGAATATCGAGGTAACAATTTTCCCTAGTGCTTACTTTTCAAGATGGTAAAAGCATTCCATTTTACATCTTATGTGACCTTGTTTTATCCACATGACTTATATTTGGCGAGGACATAGAAATGCATTCAGCAGCTGCATACAAAATACGTGTGCAATAGTTTGTCATAAGAATTTAACTTTTAATGGAGGTAGACACTGCTTCAAATAGGCTAAAACATGCACTATATAACATTTGACTTTATGTTATCCTTTCTTCACTTTGCATTGAACTATCAATTCAAACAAAATAGTGAAACTGCCTTTTAAAACATGAGCTCTCAAGGAGGCAGAGCATCACCTAACTGTATTGTTTCTGTGGTTTACTAACCCCAGCTTGGTCCCTTTTTATATTCCTACTGCTCCAAACTGAGAAATGGGCAACCACAGATGTACAGGCCCAAAGGGTGGAACCAGGTATAAAGAATCCTGTTTGCCTTGTTTTTCCTAAAAAATGTATTCCTTTTAATTCTATCTGTGGAAGAAAAAACATCATAGCCACTTTAACATGGTATGTTTTTAAACAATCGGAGTAAGAATCAATACATTTCTGAAGAGAACATTTGTCTAAGCCAATTGATCAGATGTGCCTTTGATAAACTCAGAATTTCCCAAAGAAAATCAAAGTTTGGTTCACTGGGAAGGTGGAGAGATAAGAAAGAATTTCAGGCACATACATTTCTGTGATGGTCTCTGGAAGATTTGTGGGGATCTCAGTGAGACCTTTCCCACGACAGTCTACGATATTGTTGCTACAGGTACAGGCGGCAGGGCAGTGCAAAACACTACAAGAAGGAGCCATAAATGACTGGTGACCTAAAAAAGAAATAAACAGGAATTATATTTTTCCTCCTGAATATCATAATTGTGAAACAGACAAACTTAGCTCAAGTAACAAAGCATTTCACATAAATAAATCTCTTTAAATACATGATGATAAAATGGTCCTATATTTCTAAAATATATTTTAGGAGGCATGCATTTATATATTCAGGTCAATAAAGCAAATGAGAGGAAGTAAACGAGATTCTAAAAACTGGTCATAAAACTGCTAATTTTTAAAACTTGTGAGAAAAGCTAAATTCAGTTTTAAAATCAGAATTACATTCAAAACTATTCTAATTTCCAAAAGCCCAGCAACTTCAGACTAATTTATCTTCATTTCTAATAAGATTAAATAGAGCTTGGTCTTTATCAAATTCATGCGGCTTTATTTACTTTGTAATTTCTTTTAAAAACAAAAACAAAACAGTAGTACTTCCATCAGAAGATAATTGTTGCTCAAATTAAATAATCATATGCCAATAAATGTGGGGAAAAATTAGATAAGCCAGAATTTGATGTCTTGATAGGTTCAAAATTATCAATTTATCTGAAATCATAATAATAATTTGTATAAAGTCATCTTATTGTTAATAAAAAATTATTCTTTTGGGGGCTTCGGGTAATTTTAAATTTTGGTATAAGTAGCTCCCTTCCTGTGTGTACTTTTATTACTCAATATTTGGAACAATTTTTAAATGAGACATTAATGGTTGAAAGGTGAGCAACAGAATATCAGCACAGTTGTATTAAATAAGCATCTGGACATGCATGGTTTCTGGAAGACAGAGGGGTCTGCCCTTTCCAACCTGCCAGGAAAGGGCCCTAGTGGTGGTGACGTGCCAGGAAGAGGCTGCAAGCCAGCTGCTAATTCTATCCCTCTAAACAAGCTCTTAAACTACAAAAATATCCTCAGTCTAAAAAAGAAATGTGAACTTGCCTTCTTCCTCATCTAGAAAACAGGAAAAAGTGAAGAGAGAAAAAAGTGGTTAGTAACGAACTGTTAGTCATTTCATTATTTAATTTTTTAAAAAAGCAATCAGACATATTGAGAACATTCCATGATATTACACAAAAATTTTGCTTAGGTTATAAAACATGTGAAAAAACACAAACAAGGGTCTAAAATATAAGCATTTAATAGCATCAAGTACTAGTCATGTCTCCCTACCCCGCCTTTAAAAATCTGTGAACTACTTACGATGCATTATATGTTTCTTAAAATTTTGTTTTGTTGTATTTTGAACAGATACTTCTGAAGCTGAAGCAGAACCAACCATATATATATATATATATATATATACACACACACATACACACACACACACACACACATATATATACACATACACAAATAAGATACTATGTATGGGGGGGTGTGTGTGTATGTGTGTGTGCATGCACGTGTGTGTGTATGTATGTAATCAAACCACCTCTGTTGAGATCCCTGGACTCAACTACATAAATTTCGGCAAGGTTATTCTTTTTCACAGCACTTGAATCTCCAAATATAGAGATAATATTACATTTCTCATACAGTTGTTATAAGGGAGGTGAAGTGAGGTAAATATATGTGAAATACTTAGGTTGGTGCTTAAGCATATTAAAAAACTCAGTAAACGTTAGCTATTGATTGATATTAGACACAGCCTATGTCTTATTTATTTATTTATTTATTTTATTGATTTATTTATTTTTTGAGACGGAGTCTCGCTCTGTTGCCCAGGCTGGAGTGCAATGGCGTGATCTCAGCTCACTGCAAGCTCCACCTCCGGGGTTCACGCTATTCTCCTGCCTCAGCCTCCTGAGTAGCTGGGACTACAAGTGCCCACCACCATGCCTGGCTAATTTTTTGTATTTTTAATAGAGACAGGGTTTCACCATGTTACCCAGGATGGTCTCAATCTCCTGACCTTGTGATCTGTCCGCCTCAGCCTCCCAAAGTGCTGGGATTACAGGCGTGAGCCACCACACCCCGGCCTATTTTTTATTTTTATTTTTTGAAATGGAGTTTCTCTCTTGTCACCCATGCTGGAGTGCACTGGTGTGATCTCGGCTCACTGCAATCTCCGCCTCCCAGATTCAAGTGATTCTCCTGCCTCAGCCTCCCAAGTAGCTAGAATTACAGGCACGCACCACCATGCCCAGCTAGTTTTTGTATTTTTAGTAAGGATGGGGTTTTGCCATGTTGGTCAGGCTGGTCTGGAACTCTTGACCTCTGGAGATCCGCCCACCTCTGCCTCCCAAAATGCTGGGATTACAGGCGTGGGCCACAGTGCCTGACCCTATGTCTTATTTTTGTTTTTAGATGTTTGTTATTAAAGCTGGTCATTTAATATTTGTCTTAAGTAAAACTGAACCATTAGTATACATGTATGCATGAAAAGTATTTTGTTACTTTGCAACTATGGCTGAATTGCTCTTTGAATTTCACAGCAGGGATCCAGGATTAGCTAATCATTTTTTTTTTCAATTGTTCACATAAAAGTAGCTATAAATTGTTACTTAATGGGAAAATAAAAAATCAAAAGTAGAACCATCATTTAGCGATTTTCCATATTTTCCCCTGGAGTGAAAACTGAAAAGTGTTTTATCATAATTTAGATACAAGTAACCAGTACTTGCCAACCGATATAGTAAGGTCTCAGAACATATTTTCACTGAAAAAGAGGATCTCTGTAGCGTGATTAGTGCACAATTGCACATTAGTGAACAATACTGAAACCTTTGACCCATGCAGCCCTCACATTCTGTTACATAACAGGATACAATAAACACAATAACATCACTCTTCCTTCTCCCTTACCACTGCAGACAAATTCTCGTTTTTGAACCTCAGCTACATTATGGCCTCTCAGGTGGGAGGGGCCCATACACTGAGTGTACAGACCAACCCGAGGCCTTTGGCGAAGCCAGTCGGAGAGCCAGGCCAGGTGGCAGTCACAATACAGGTTGTTTGAATGTAGTCGACTAAACGAGAAAAAAAGAAGTGTAAAGCAAGAAAACAGAAAGTCATTATTTCATTAATATATACCTGTATTTCTTAACATAGAAGTAGATAAAGCTAAGCAGATTCCAATATAATTATTTTTCCTAAAAATTAAACTGATGTACAATCACAGAATCAAGTCTCTCTTCATTTAGTCTGAACTGAGCAATTTATAGAAGCT
Organism: Gorilla gorilla gorilla; assembly: GCF_029281585.2. NCBI lineage: Eukaryota > Metazoa > Chordata > Mammalia > Primates > Hominidae > Gorilla > Gorilla gorilla. Next base: position 28,681,084 of record NC_073227.2, on the reverse strand, counting down.
TGAATATGTCCATAAAATTATGTTTTAAACGAACATATTTCACTTACGTTCATTTAAAAGAGGAAAGAGAAAAAAATAACTCCAATGCAAATTGCTCCACAGTTCCAACATCCTGAGAGCCAATGGGGGTGGGGTGGGAGAATGGGGAGACTGGGCGAGGGGCAAGTTAGTAAAAGTTGTGGCTCCCAGTTTGAAATATCAATAATTCCTGCCATTATGAGTCTCTATAGAAACCGCTTATAAAACCTTTGCAGCAGGTCACTTGCATGTTTTGCTGAACAAGACAGAATAATAATTCAATATAAAACACTTTTTTCACATCCTTATTCTCATTTCCTTCTTTTGTTGTTTAATCACAGAAAAGGGATTAGCTCCTTTAGCTCCTGGAGACCTAGCCTCAAAGAGCAGGGACTGAAATTAAAAGGCACAAATGGCTGGGAGTGAAGGAATTAAGTGAGTCGCTCTATGTTGGCAGGATCCACACAAGATCATGGATTGCTTCCAAGTGGCAAATAGCACTTCTCCATTAATAAAATATCAGACAAATGTATCCACTAAATTAGGTAAATGACTTCAAACTGGCTTTTATGTTTTCTCAAACTAAAGAAAAGGACATCCAAAGCTATAAATCAAAGCACCATTCCCAGAACCATCTATGACACAGTAATACCATTTTAGTCCTTTTAAGCTGATGTGTTCAATTCTAACCCAATAACAATAATGGATATTAAAACATGGAACTCAGTCCAGAAAGATAATTAGACTATAAAAATGGAATTTTTAAGTAGCAATGATACTATAGAATAATGACCCAACCAAAGCAAAGGAATTTAAAGTAAAATGGCTGCTTTGCATTCTCCTTGAGCTTATAGATAAGGAACACAATGTTTTGCTTCACAACTAGAAGGCGTACCACAGAACAAAAAGCTACATTTTGGGAAAGATGGGTGACCTCTGGCTCGGTTTGCTTGGAAGTTGAAGTTCTGGCCTTTGGAAGCCACAGAGGCACATTCCATATCCTTGTACTCTAAATATTTCTGTCTAAACCAAGCACATTATAAAAATTCCAATTAGGAACTTGAAATGAGAAAAGAATGTAAAAATGGAAAAACCTGATTAGTAAGACAAACTCACAAATTTCTACAAGAAAATAAGGGACACTGTCAAAAATTCAGATGAATGTTTTTACAATTTCATTGGCTTTGTTTTTGCAAAGATTGAAAGCTTGAATCAATTTCTTTTTTAAAAAAATACCTGAAGTTAATGGGAAATTATAGTTTTGAGTGAACTGGGCTGTTAATTCTGTCAGATTAGTCTTATTCTGATAGCCCCAAGAATGCAAAATTTAGCTATGTCTGTATACTTGTAGAATTCCTTTATTTTGCCAAATAATATTCCAAGGAAATTATAATGATGTGTTATTATGTACAGAGTTGGATTTCAGTAAGAAAAAAATGACATTAAAATTGGTATTGCCTAGTTCATTAAAAAGCTGGTAATTCAAAATTTTTATTAAGAAACTAAAACTAATATTTTCCAGTTACAAGCTATCAAAAATGAGGAGTATTTTGAAAATCTAATCAAAATAAATTTACCCAACTTAAAAACACTTTTTTTTTCAAGAAGTTTGATGCTTTGGTTTTGCTTCCAATCATGTCCTACACGTTATATGTAATATATTTTTTTAGGTCAAGGTGATTCTGAAATTCAGTTCAAATGAGACTTACCTCTGATATTCTATAACTTAAAGTCCACCCTGGGCTTTAAAGATTTTAAAGGCTACTCTGGGCTTTAAGGATTACTTTTTCTTCAAGAGAAAAGAAATAGCTGTAGTCAATACTTTATTAGACCAAAAATATCTTAATGTCCATCTGTAACCCAGAAAGATATTTTTAAATATAAATGCTGACACAATCTTAATTATAGAAGTACTAGAGGGTGATGCTATAATTTCACGTTATAAGGAATGTTGAAGAACCAGTTTAGCTTTATTAGGTCTGCTTGCAGTACAGTAATAAAATCATAAAGATTTCCCATTTATCATTTCTGACAGCCAATCAAGGAGTCTTCCATTTCTTAATGAAATGTGACCTCCACAATAGCTCAAAGTAAATGTTGTTTTTTTTAACTCCAAAGTTTCCATAATGCATATCAGTTAAAAGAAATCTTTCCAGTTTCTAGAATAATAGCTCATTACCACAAATATCATATCTAGTCTTTTCCAAAGTTGGGTTTTCCTTGTCTACCTTGTAAACCAGTGGTCCCGTCCTTTGCTTACTGAACATGCTATTTAAGGGGAAGCTTTAATTGATTAATATGACTTTTACATATATTGTGACTACTTACAAAGTCCTAAGTTTAGGCATATGGTTGAAACTTGCCACAGAAAGTCTAGTAATGTTGTTATTGTTGAGAGTGCTGTAGAATTAAAAAGAAAAGTTAGAATTTTTAGATACAAAATTGATTGATCATTTTATATATTAACATAGAGAAAACGTCTTGTACTATGCTTATGCAGGACAGCTACCTGGTAGAGATGACATAGAGAATGCACTACTCTATAGACAAGTTGATAAATAATTTCATAATTTAACATATTACTGTACATTTTGTTTTATTCAATATTTACTACAAATTTATGGCTTCATTCATAGCATGTTTGACTATTTACATTCTACTTTATGTACCTTGTGCATGCATGTCTATTTATGATATTGGTTAAGAAATAAACACGGGATAGTTGCAGTTGGAAAATATGCCCAATTACATTTCCATAGAGTGGCATTATGTGTAATTAGCGTCCATGAGTCAATGAACGTATTTGAATTAATATTCTCTTACTGAATTCTCATAGCAACAATACAGAATCATTCCTGTCAGGCTTTGGAACAGAGTCCTGATAACTATTATTTACCACAGACATCAGCCACTGCTGAAATTTGAGTGGAAACAGCTATATCTATATCTGGTACTTGCACCAGGTGGGGATGAAGTAACTTGCTGCAGCACCGTGTTAAAAGATTAATCCATTCTAATGGTTTTTAGTTGCAGTAGCATATTGGCCTTTGTTTACTGCTGTGTGGCAGCAGTCATGGTTTCTTGAGGTAGCAGATCCAGGAATATGTGTGGTGAAGAGAGTTATTGTGAAAATAAATAACATCCTTACTTTTCCCCCAATGCAACTTTGTTAGTTTTATTATTATTATTATTGATTATTTCTACTTCTATTACTACTCATTCATTCATCAAATATTTCCCAAATGGCTATTACTTTATGGTAACATGGAGTACTATAAAAATAAATCAGGCATATATTCTAAGATACCATACAGTCCAGCTGGGGAGATGATTGGACGAATTACAAAAACTAATAAGGCTAACATATGAGCTTTCTTCACCCTTCAGAAAAATCTGGTTGTGATAAGAAAGTGGTAGAAGTTATCCTGGGGGTATACAAGTAAAGTGTAGACATAGAAAGCAATTCTAAGACTGGGAGAGACTGAAGGTACACATTGAGGTGGTGACTAAAGAAGGCAAGTTCCTCTGAAGGAGGTAGGAGAAAGAGCATCAGTGGTCCTGTTGGATGAAGTTGATACTGGACAAGGATTTGAATTAGGGGTTGCAAGTTCACTGTAGGGCCTGAGCAGAGAACAGAAATGAGAGAAGCAGGCCACGTGCAAAAATATACAATGATGGGCAAGAGAGATGGAAGAAAGCAGACATTTGGGGAATGTGAAGAATATGGTAAGCTAGCAATGATAGTCTCTCTTGTGGCAGATAATCTCCAGCTCCAATGGACTACTGACCTGCTGTAAGGGAGGGCTGTCAAACAATCAGATTTTCCAAGGGAAGCTAGAGATAAAAATTTTTAGATCTTTCTAATGTTTAAATAGTGGCAACTAATTAAAACATTTCAAACAGTCTGTAGACCACTTATGTTTGAGCTACACAAAATATATTTTTGAGGCCACTCTGGGCCAGTTGGTGGCTGCGGTTATTGATGGTGTGTTCAGAGGTCAAGAGATTGACAAAAACTTTTCAGTAAAACAGGGCATGTCAGCTAGAGACCCAGATCATGCATGGACCCTCTTTACCACCTTGTTTTGCAATGTATTGAATTATATAAGAACTATTCTAAGTCATTTGAATTAAGTCACAAAAAATAAACCACTTTATGGGGGACCTACAGAGCACTGGATTTGTTGGCTCAGTTTATCTAAGAGCTTTTAGCACTTTCCTATGTGCAGGTGAAATGAGATGTCTTTTTCAAATGCCATTAAAATACATCCAGATGTTTGAATGCAAAGGTTAAACTTCTCAATGGGATTTGCTTTCAAATGATCCCTTTTCCCATCCTCAAAATTTATGCTGACTTAATATGGCTAAAATCTTTATAGTATATAGCATTCTGAAATATGACTTTGGGAATAAATTGTTTTAAGTACTTCACACAGAGCAGACATGCATTAATTTTGAACTATAGTTTCTTATATCTCCATGCAAAGGAAAACTTTCATTGAATGCCAAAGACTTCAGTTATCAATTTGAAGTCTTTTCTCAAAATGTTAGTTCACATAATGCAACTAAAGGAATACATTATCTTAGCATTTTATTCAGTACTGATGCTGGAAAGAAGTACTGATACTGATACTCAATGACTGAAAAATATGCAGAACTAACAAAATTATTTTTAAAATTAATAATAAATATAAGTGTTAAGTATGATTACTTGTGTATGTTATGGTTATGGTCAACTTCTATTCTGAAATAATGGAAATTTATATATTGTAATTATTTAGTTGTGAACATTTTCTCCTATGTGTAAGTCTATTTCTGTGCTCAACTTCAAGATTTTCTTTGTAATGAGTAAATATTCTAATACAAAAGACATCTTGATGTATAAATATTAGCGTGTATAATCATGGAGCACCTCTCACACTTATATCTTGATTTAGTCATCTTATTCCCTTACCACCATGCATATCGTTTGGCAGAGTTTGGTATTTAGTGGATATGAATCACTACGATTAAATTAAACTAAATTACATCCATTCTGTGAAAAAGAAAAATAAACATGTAAAAGCAGCAATTCAAGGGATGTATTTCATTTCTGAGACCAGTGTCCAAAGAAGGGAAAATACTGATCAAGATTTAGTTTCCAATGTTATTTTTGAGATGGTATCTAAATATTAAGAAAATATGCAGTTACTTCTAAGTTCTACAAATCAGAATCTGACAATAAACCAGTTCTCCGTGAACGTGCAAGTGTTAAACTGCTTCCTTGCTTTCATCTACCTTAGATTTTCACTTGACTTCTTGGACTCTGTTCACTCTTTGTACGCTCATATATATCGTAAGTTGATATTTTTCATCAATGACCGAGGGCCATTACCTCATTTTCTCCCATCTAGCTTCAATATAGTCATACATTCACAAATGGCTCAAGGAATTAAAATTTAAAAAAATCTAAAACCCTTGGAATCTGAAATTTAAGGCAATGTGCAAGTGAATGTTCCTTCATTATTTCCACATAAGACGGTACATCCTAAAGAGTCACTAATGGTAAAAATAAGCAAAACAGACAGTCATCTTTCTAGAACCCTTCTTCATGCAACCTCTCTTAAGCTCTTGACCAAACATTTACAATAGGTAAACTTTTGTTGTATTTCACAAGTGATCTGGGCTTCATAAATTCTCGTCTTTTCAGTGCTCCAATTTTGCCTTATTTATCAACTGATTTTTCTAGGGGTTGTTTAAAGTATGAGGATTGAAAAAAAACATTTAATGTCCGATCAACTTTATAAAATTTTAATATAAAATATTTCAATCTTTTCAGAAGAAATTTACATTGTCTTCTATCATATGCTAATTTTTATTATTTCTTCAACAAACAAACTCTGACCAATATATACTTCTATAAGATGTATATATTAAGGTCCTCAAAAGAGTTTCCAAGATTTTGGATTTCTATTTTAATTCCATGAACCATAAAATGTCTCCCTTTGGTGTGTTGCCTCATTCTTGCTAAAGTCACTTTTTAGATATTTTGATTAATCATGACAATCAAAATGTATGAGATGATTGTGTTTTCATAAACGTACTGCTTCTGAAGACAACGATATTAGTTTATAGAAAATAAGCAAATGTAGTTATTGTATTTGTGCGTAAAAGATTTCAGTGCCTAGCATAGTGTTAACTCTACCTTTTAAAATATACACAGTAGGTATTCGATACACTTATGTGTATATATACGTATATTGAATAAATACAGTGAAGAACTACATATTTAAAAATAATTTAAGTTTTCTGAAAACTTAATAACAAGGTAATTTATGGGATTTAATTCATCCAAGATAGCAAACTTTGCATAAAATGATTGGTATCATTCATATTTCTAGTTAGGAACATTGGTTTAATAATACATTTTTGGCTTGATCAGCTCTGTTTGATTAAATTTGGTATGAATTTTAGTGACACTGACTATGGTTTTGCCATGAAACCACTACTGTGAAATCATTCTAATTATTCTGACTCTGAGATACCATCAGTGAGTTTCGTATATTAAAAATGGTTCTGGTATATAATTTAAATAGTGGTCTTAAAGCTAAAATGTATATGATAAGCACTTTGAATATTTTTCCGATAGAAACTTAGACCATTATCAATAGAAACAAAGGTGGCCTCTCCTGTTGTTAGAGTAGTCTATATTTTTATATTTCACATTTTATTCCAATCAATTCATTCATACATACATATCTTTTAAAATAATTAATAACAGTACATTACACAGCAGGAAATTCTATTTTCTTGCAATTAAAACCAAAACCATATAAAAATACTGATAAAATAAGCCATTTTAGCTGAAAGATTAATTTTTCAGAATGATATTCCATTCCTGAAACTAGATTTATAAAGTAATGAATTCTTTTTTTGTGGGGAAAAGGAAGGATTTTATGATTTCTTGATAACTTTTAACAAATTGACTAAAAACACCCTCACATTTAATTCAATTTTAGATTTCTGACTAAATTTTCTCAAGGATGAAATAAAGCGGAGAAAAATATTTTAATTGGTGGAGGAATTGTAAGTGTATTAAAAAACCTACAAATGTGAATTTTGGCTGAAAAAATTTGAAAAATGTATAGGCGGCATATAATGCTTTAGTAACCATAGTTTTCATTAAAATTTGTAATTTCATTAAAATTACTAAGTCATTGGTCAATAGAGGTTACTTAGTTGCCTCTAACCAATTTTGTCAGTCATGTCTACCCAGGGAGGAAAGAAGGAGGTTGCCAATTATAATTCAAGTCTGCGTGTTGTACATTACAAAGTCAGTGGTGAAGACTTGAAAATGGATCTAATGGGTGGCTTATTAACCTTAAGAAGCAGATTTCAAAGTATTCTTACAAAAATAATGTTAAATCAGCTGGTTAAAAAATTTATTTTTTTAATGAGAAACTGTGTTTCCATTGCCTAACAACGACAAATAATTCCAAGATATCAGCTACTAAGAGGTTTTTTTTAATGTTATTTTTCCTATAAAGTTGATTTTATCTCAATATTTAGCAATGATAAATTCTATGAATCTTATACAAAACATTTATAAGAAGAACATTTGAGTGACCTTACACAATTTTACCTAAACATACAGATATGGTACGCAACGTTTTGCACACACACATTTAGACTCTTCTCTGTATTCACCATGAGTTATTTAAGGTATCTCTTGAGAGACTATTTTGACAACAAGGTTTTAAGCTAGCAGATAAGCTTCCACATTAGTCCTGTCCAGACACAAAGCCCCCGTTAAAAGAGTAAGAGAAATAGCAGTACTTACAGCACTTCCAGGTCCCGGAGAGCCCTGAATGCCCCATCTTCAATACAGCTGATCTGGTTGTAATCCAGTTGCCTGTTAAAAAGATTAGAAGAATATATGTAGAAGGGATAAACAGTAGCTGGGGTAGGTGATGGGAAGTTTCCTGAAGGGTCTATGATACCCTGGACACACTCACTGAAGTGCCCTCACAAACACACTCATCTGCTTCCGAATGTCATAAGCCATTCTCGCCTCTATGCCGCCACTGAAATCTCTTTTTGTTCTGAACTGTCTGTGCAAATAGCAGCCCTTGGAAAGCTCCAGTAAATAATAACTGCACCTTATATTAAATGCCATAGGAATGCAATTTCATTACATCAAGAAAAGCTATCCATTAAGAGCTTTCAGCGTCATCTTGCTGAAACAATTTCATTAAGGTAAAGGACTGTAAATCACTTAATGTCACATGCACCCCCTCAGTGACCTAACAGAATCCATTTATCAGAGAAGCCCAGCTGCATGTTAATTTCACTATCCTTGGCATGAGAGAGCAAGACTACTTTTAGGTTTCCTTCTTTTAAAAGCAGTTTTCCTTCAAGGACTCCAAATCGAGAAAGGGAACTGATGTCCCATACAGCTTGCTCTTATTCCCAACCAGAAATACACTTTAGAAAGCTAGTAATTGTTCTGTATTAAGTGTCACTATTCTAGTAATTCACATTCTTTATCATTATATGCAAATGCTCTGCATTGTAAATACAGCATACTTTTGAGTTAAGGAACTTCCAGAATTATATCGCTCTCCAGAAAATAGGTTTTTAAGTATTAGATAACAATTTTGCTTTTTAAAAAGATGCTAATTTTGGTTAAAGCCACTAAGAAACATATACTACAGGCACATCATAAAAACACTACCTGTATCTATGGTAAAAAGCCTAAAAGCTGTATCAGTGAAATTCTAAATAATGCATAATTGAAGTAAATGAATCTTCTCCAATATCTTAAGCACTTATTTGTTAAAATTCATAGTACAAAAAAAGAATGCTCCAAACTTGGTTATGTCTGCTTTTCCTGCTGCTTGTTCTAGAATTAAAATTTTCTTGTTCATATTGAGCCTTCTACTTGGTTGAAATTAACAGTGAAGTACTATATTGTATCTGTACCACACTCTTTTTTTTTTCTGAACAAGCAGTTGTTTAAATACAGTAGCTTGAACGTTAGAGATGTTATTATTTCAGTTAAAAAACTATTTTAACGTTTCACTTGAGATAGAAACAAAATGTTTCATGGAAGAGGCGAGTTTTCAGCTCTGCATGCACTGGGTGAGAGAATGTGGATGAACAGGAGTAAGATTATGATCGTAATACAAATGCATCCTGTCCTTGTTTCAAGTTCAGCATTCACTGAAAGGGCTAATTCATATTTGAGGTCTGTTCATAAAGAACCGTTTGAACATTTCTATAAAATAGCTGTTTCTCCCACAAGACTACTGAATAAAGGTGCAATGATTTAATCCAGTGACTTTCAGACGAGCCTCTTCAAGTTCCTTACTTTAGAAATTATGTATATAGACAATGTCTCATGAAATACACATCTCATTTATACGAAGATCTCTAGGGGACACAATCATACACAAGGCTACCTTGATGTCATGCAAATGGTACAATTTAGGACGTGCAATATTAACAAAGGTGCACCCCGAAGAAGATACAATTTTATTGCTTGTATAAGCCTTAGTTTATAAAACTAAAGTTTTCCCCAAATCATAGCTAACATCCATGCTATTATAATAGCCTAAATAATTTCTACTTATTAAGACATAATGCAGAAGCATTTTATTTTCTAAGAAGACTTTTAAAGTCTCATGATGTAATATGGCTGCTGTGGTTCCAAGAAAACACTTACATTCTTGAGCACTTTTGATTTTTACAGATTAAATTCATTTAACAATTAAGTTAATAGCCTTTTTTATTTTAAAGTGCTATATATATATATATCTACACTACTATTCTCTAACCTCTTGAACAATTTATCAAAGCCATTTAAATTAGTACAATGGCATGAAGTGTTACCCCTGACATACTACAAAAGAGAAATTGTTTCCAGACAAATTGGCAAAATCTTTTAATGCTATCAAATTTGCCTAATGCAGTCTCCAGGTTAATCTGTAAAAGGGTGAGCTGTATGTTTGCCCATATCTTATTATCCTTAGCTGTCAATGTATAAATCAATGCTGACACAGCTTCTTCTAAATCATGCACACAATACACAAAGGGGAACCTCCAGCATGCCAGAAAGCACTCAAGCAAACCTTGTCCTACAAGGAATGGAAGACCAACTACTTTCCTTACAGGAGCAGAAGGTGAGATGCTGCTGGAAACTTTGGTAATTTCATTGTTCTTTAATATTGCACATGGTTATATGCTTCTTCATATTCTTAACAGAAATCTAAGCCCTTACTGGTGCTAAAACATTAAGAATGTTTGGTTTCCATAGGACTGAGGTTTTCCTTAAAAGTTCTCTGAATACTGTTATATCTGAGTCCACATATTTCCTGAACATGAAGGTATTTCATGAAGTTACTCATATGAAGGGACAATCCAAGTTAAACAAGTGAATAATTCTTTCATCAATCTGTCAATTTTTTGATATTCAAAGGAAGGTTTACACAAAGTGTTGTGCTGGTATCACTGCTCATGAGAAAATCTCTCCCAACAGACCTTCATTTGTCTGTATATGATTCAAGATAAACAGTGTCAAAACTATGCAACAATGTAATTTATTTCAAGGTTTCTCGACTACTTAGCTGCACTCTTCTTGTTTCACCCTGCTCACTCCCTCCTCCACTACCTTTCAAGCCCTGGGTACTTCTGGCTTCTGTAAACAAGAAAGGATCTGTTCTCTGCCATACCTTTAGTGACAGGCTGGCCTTCTTTAGATGTGATTTGCAATTGTGCTACGAAATTATTCTGAATTAAGAAAATAGCCAGAGGAGACTTTTTCACTTCTTCAAAAAAAAAATTATGCTCCAACTATTCACTAAGACATAGTGTAAATTTGCAGATCATTAAAGACAGTTGGATGCTAAGGGCAGAAGTATCATAAGTGGTTTATTTCAGACCTTCAGCTGACCTAACTTAGCACATACTTTTGTGTCTTCTCCCTTATTTGCTGACTCCAATCTTCCCTTTGGCTTCTGTTCAAATTCCAAATTACCTCTCTATGTGATCCTTTGCTGTCCAAGTAAATTTGTGTTTTGAAGAACTGCTTTAATCTCATGGAAATGATGGGGTCAAGAATAACATTCATGACCTCGGCCGGGTGTGGTGGCTCATGCCTGTAATCCCAGCACCTTGGGAGGCCGAGGCAGGTGGATGACCCGAGGTCAGGGGTTTGAGACCAGCCTGGCCAACATGGTGAAACCCCATCTCTACTAAAAATACAAAAATTAGCCAGGCGTGGCGGTGGGCACCTGTAATCCCAGCTACACGGGAGGAGGCAAGATAATTGCTTGAACCCAGGAGGTGGAGGTTGCAGTGCGCCAAAATCGCAACTCGTGACATTGCACTCCCACCTGGGCAACAAGAGCAAAACTCCATGTCTTAAAAACAAAAAAAAAATTTCATGATCTCTCAGTATTAACATTCTTTTTTTTTTTATGGTAGGAGGTATATCTTCTGATGCCCTAGAATAACTCTAGATAGTTCATTTTGGTTTTTACCAGCGCTGGTAAATTTAGTCTCACATAATGCAGTGTGTCGATGGGCTCCATATATTAAGAGATACCACTCTATGCCTCATGTGCAAAAAGTTCTGAAGCTCATCTGATTCTCTTTAATACTAAAAATAATTTATCCTAGTTTCAAATTTTGATTTATTCTAGGTATGGGGGACAATATACAATGTTGCTAAATGTAAGTTTTAAAAATAGGTATATTAAATGACAAAAAGGTTAAACATTTGCTTACTTGGCATCCTGAAACAGAGATGCTAGTCCATCACTTAGGTTTTCTTAAAGAATTTCCTGTTTTATTCTTTTAAAATATGGATATCACACCGAGTTTGAATTACATATACAACACTTAGGTTAATAACTATATAAAACTGCAGTAATTTCAATTAGTGTGTTCCTACCCATAGCAAATTCATGTTTTACTGCAGCATCCAAGTTATAAGTTCTTATAACTAATAGGTTTTTTTGGCAAGAATTAGAAGACACATAAAATGTGCTTAACAATATAGAACATAACAATCTTTAATAATTTCTAAGTCAATCTGGATCTCTCAATGTCTCAACAAAATTATTATAACTATGCTCCAATTTTGTATTGTTTTGTTTCATTTAAAGTGCTAGAAATAGTTCACTTCATGTTCATATTATTATTATTGTAAGACAGAAAACTCCAAAAATTTAGTTGACTTAAGACACATCGAAATGGCTAAAATCAATATGAGGGAATAACAATTTTTCACTATTGTAAAGAAACCAAATAAAACATATAAACCACATGGGAGAAAAAGAATAAAAAAGCTGTACATATATGAGCGTGGTCTCTTCTTCTTTCCATATATGTATAAACTTCAAGTCAATACAAATGTCTATATATCAATATTTATGCCAATCATGCTTTTAAAGAGTAGCCCCAGATATAAATTATGATATAGAGTATAAGAATAAAAATTGATCCATATACATGTACATCCTTGACATAAGTTTCAGCAACTATATCCTTTACCTCTGCATAAAAGCACATCAGTATTAACTTCAAAACTGGTAAAGAAAGCAATTAAGGTATGGACCATTCTGAGGACCCCAAAGTAATTTACATTATGTGAGAATTTAATCCTTTACAATCTTTCAGGCAACAATTTGCTTTTCTCACAGGAATAAAGAATTTCAGTTTTTATAGGAATAGCCTATGGTATAAAGTTATATGTTTGTCAATTTGGGGGGAAGAAGCAACAGATAGCAGTAGTAGAGATGGGGAGGGAACCTGCTTTAACATCAATTGAGGGAAGGACAACTACACTGACATTAAGTCCTGGGAATTGTAAGTGAACTAATCAAAAGTGGTAGAAACTGAAAATGATAATAATAATTGCTAACGTTTAATGAATTCATAGCATATGGCAGGGTCTGTAGATACGTCATCTTATTATTCCTCATGATAACTTGGGAAGGAGAAATTAGCATCATCCGGATTTTGCGACTATGAGTCTCACAGAAGTTCAATAAGTTATACATGGTATGTAGCAAATAGTCTGTGAAGTTTTCATTGGAATGTAGATGTATGTATTGCCATAACTCCCTCTCAATACATAGTGACTCAGAAAAAAGACTCAGGAACTTTTTGTTCTCCAAATGGAGGTTTCAGCTAAATCAATGATTACTATGGAAGAGACCAGCAGATGAAAAGTACTATAGAATGTCAGAAAAGACAGAGATTACTCTAGGCTGATGTAGTCATGAAAGAAAGGAAAAAAAAAAAAACCCAAAACCTCAGACCCTCAAAAAATGGATAGAATCTAATTAGACAGAAAATAAAGTGGGTATTTCCTATGGAGGTAATGGGTCTATCAAAGAAGAGGCACTACAATGTTCACAGTGAATATCTGCAATAGAGAGGCCATTCTGGCTTGAGCAAAGAGCTTCTGTACAGATTGAAGGGAAGAAGGAGCTAGGAGCCTGGATCAAAGTCAGAATGCTAGGACTAGTCAGAATGCCTAAAGATACTGGATGTTACAGCATTTAATAATCATCTCTGCTCTTTCAGGAAAGAGTCTGTAATTCCTATAGATACTGTAGAACTAGGCAACATTCTGCCTAGTTCTAGAGTTTCTGTATCTAGTATACTATAGATACTATAGAACTGGCAACATTCTGCTCTATTCCCAGGGCTTTGCCATAGTGTCTATAACAAAGGTACTTTAAAACAACTTTTTAAATAAACTGAATACTTTTAAACCTTGTAGTAATAGATAATAAACAATGTTTTATGGGAAAAAATCTGGCAACCTTGTTAAAATTATCTAATGAGAATATAAACTAGAGGTCAAAATTCAATTAGCAGGTTATTATAAGAGTTCAGAGGTGACAAAGTGTACTGTTCAGTGTTAAAGATGCAAAAAATCAAAGGTCCATTCTGTCTCATAAGAAGATACAGCAGCCATGGCATGATTATGCCAATTCATATTTTGTAAGTATGTGAATTGGATTCCCAATTGCTGAATCAGACTATCTTGTGTTTTGTGTTATTTTGTTTTGTTCTAGAAGGCATTTATGAAGAAATATTGTTAGATTACATTTTTACATGACAAAATGCATTATTGAAGAAAAACTGCTGAAAGCACTCTGAAGACAAAGAAAAATGCAAAGATGGAGAGGTTATTGGTAGCAAACTTTGTCATAGTTGTTGGGGATTATCACCATTCATTGTGCTTTCAGAGGGAGTGCAACCAGGCAAAATACAGAACCATGGACAGTTCCCACAGTACTGATGGGGACATCTGCTGAGCTACTAATTTTTTTATATATATGAATGCCTGAGACAACCCCTTTTTATTTAGTTACATAGGAAATGAAGGTAAGTTTCATTTCAGAAAGGCAATAAAAGACCTTACCTTCATTTACTATCTATCTAAGTAAAAAGCCCTCCCTACAGGTTTGTTCAGAAGGTTCTATACCACACTGAAGACCTCTGGAATTTAAGAGTAAGGATAGCAATCCCTATAAATGAGAAACCAACCTACCATTTGCAGTCTCTTCAGCTTCAGGTTTACTGAAAATACTCTAGGAAAGAGCTAGGGGCATGGACATGTACAGCCGCAATCTGATATCAATGGATTTGAAATAAAATCCAGTGAACTAAACAGAAAAACTAACAGATTAAAGAAGACATTTTGCAATTATGACCTAACTTATATGACAAACCTAATGAGGTCTTGCATTTGCCTGGTAAAATTTACATACCCTCTTTTCTCTGTTTGTTACATATTGATTCTATATCAAGTGAGCAACCCTTGCTTTCTTATCATTAGGAATTATGTAGATGACAGTGAAAACTAGAAAACAGATATTTAAAATGAGAAAAAAATTAAAAATATGGTGAAATATGTAAGCATCTCTGTGTATCTGGGATAGAACTGTGAGTTTTCCTTCTATGGGTTCTAATGGAGCCATCGATACAAAACTTGAAAATGACACAGTTCCAGCAGAAAAACAAAATTTCTAACTAATGTAAATAGCTCTGTAACAACACATAGATGAACTCTCTCTATCCTGTTTGCCAAATCGTTTTATGCTAATAAATAATGTATTCCAAATTGTGCAACTTCTTTCCTAAAATGTCATAGGAATATATATATTTATTTTCCAAATGATATTTTTGCTTACCTAAAGAGAATCATACTGAATCATCTTGTGACTTAAAACCTTGTCTAAAAAGTAATGCATGTACAAAAAAGGATAAATACAAATATTTTCCCCAATATATTTTTTACCAAGAAGCATTTTGTTCCTGGAAAAGGATTATAAGACTCATGACAGACATAGGGTTAATGGAATTGAGATAATGCAAGCAAATTGGAACGATATATATTTATTTATGAAGAAAGAATAGTAAAGTTTGATTGGAATAGAGGATGCACTTTGTGGATGTATTGCAAAATTAAAGCAGCAGAAAGCAGGTGTGGTTTACCTCACATAGTACATTTAAAATATGTCCTTTTTGAATTTAATTAATTTAAGTAATCATATTGAACTCACTAAAAAACTAACGGTAAAGTAAATTAGATTTTGTTTTTGTGATGTGACTAAAAACTAGTGATCTAGGTAATTTTAAAGTTTATATATTTGTATCTTTTTTCTTTAATCCTAGGATAACTATAACTAAGAATGTTTTATCATAAAAACAAAAGACTTTTGAAATATTCTGGTACTTACTAAGTACTATAAGTTCTTCAAGAATAAGCTCACTATTCTTGGCAGTAAAGTGAGATTTAATTTTAACATTTTTCTAAATTCTCAATTAATGGAAATGCCTAATAGATACTTGAAAACAAATCAGTGGCACAATGTAACATGACCCTGTTCAATATTTGTTTAGAAGACAGCAAAGGCTTTACTGTATCAGTGTTAAGCCTTTTAAATATATATATATATATATATATATATATATATATATATATATATATATATATACACACACACACACACACACAGACACACACACACATTTCTAAAGCAATTTTTCCTAAATATTGGTTATATTTTGGTAAAGCATCAGTTGATAATGATATGCTATCAATACTTAATTCATATTTGTTTTGGGAGTTTAAAAACACAAATGTAAATCCTACAGAAATGTACCACCAGTGACCAATATAAACAGTATAATTTACTTGATATTTTCATATGATCTTGCTATTCTCACAGCATATCTCACTGTGTAAAATGTCAAGGGAAAAAGTAGTTTAAATTGTGGCTGGAGAAAATAAGGTAGCAAAATAAAATGTAAAAAAATTTAATCGAGTTAAGAAATGAATAGAGAGAAGCAAAAAAGTTATGGAAAGTCCTCCCTGGAGATGTTTAAGAGCAAGATAACTGTCCATCTGTTTAGAATAGTTTTAGTGTGGCTTGCCTGGAGGAAAGGGAATGAGATCTGCTAATCTGCAAAATTTCCACAGCATCAATTTCATATTGTTGGGATACCGCCTTGAGCATATTTAGCCAATCCACAAGATTAAAGCAAATGCTTTTAGTGAAAATCTTGTGAACACTGGAATTTGCTCTAAGGCCTGAATGTGGTAAATCCCATAAACCTGTTACAGTGCATCAGACTGGGCTTTTACATAGTGCTATACAAAATATGGCCTGGGCAGCTTCTTTTTTTTCTCTTTTACTCTCTGAATAACTCTGAACAGTAGCCACAATGGCATCATGCAGGGTTTTTCAACTTGTAAATGGACATACTAGCATGATACATGGGATGAAGTACTGTACCTTCTTCTTACACCAAATACTATTAATAATGCTAATATTAATGGAAATGTATTGAGTCATGACGATGACTTATGTTCACCAGTTTCACAAGAATAGGAATTAAATTTACCCTCAGTTATAATATATTTTACCAGATAGCCTTCGTAAGTTTTCATGATAAAACTAAACTTCATACAAACCCCATGAGATTGGAACTTTTTTTGAACAATGTAGTTTGAACTATTTTTTAATCTTAGAAAATGCCTTTTAATGTAAAATTTTTATAATATTGCAGCTGTGATACTAATTCATAAAATAAACCTATACATTCATTGTGATATTTTAATATTTCCCTCATTGTCTTTCACATTGTTACATGGAAGGCAATGAGAATAGTGGGAATAAATTGTTCTTTTGATCAACATCACTCATCATCCACATAGTTTCTGAAGCCCCTTTTCTTCTGTAGAAACATAAGCTTCCAAAGTTGAAATAATGTAGATGCCACAATACTCAGCTCCCCCCATATTCAGATCCCTATAATTCTTACCACTGCTGCTATTCAAGATACATACTGCTTTGCCTTTAAAAAACAGGGATGGCCAGGTGCATAATCCCAGCACTTTGCGAGGCCAACGCGGGTGGATCATTTGAGGTCAGGAGTTCAACACCAGCCTGGCCAACACGGTGAAACCCCATCACTACTAAAAATACAAAAATTAGCCAGGTATGGTGGTGGGCACCCGTAATCCCAGCTACTCAGGGGGCTGAGGTGGGAGAATTGCTTGAACCTGGGAGGCAGAGGTTGCAGTGAGCCGAGATTGTGCCACTGCACTCCAGCCTGGGTGACAGAGCGAGACTGTGTCTCAAAAAACAAAACAAAACAAAAAAAAAAAACAAACTGGGGTTGGGCACATTCCATCCCTTACATTACACACACACACACACACACACACACAGACTCCACTGCACTATGGTTTTACTCTTCCAATCTAACCATTCCCTGATAACTTCAAGCGATACTTTTCTGTTTCCTCAGCACCTACAGCCCCTGATAACTTCAAGCGATACTTTTCTGTTTCCTCAGCACCTACAGCCTTTAATGCCTTGTTCACAAATCAAGGTCTTGTGTATATTCATTTAGCACTTTCTAGTATATTTTCTTTTTCCATTTTGTAACTTCATGTCAAAATGACCCATAATAGAACAGTCATTTCTAGTCAATATTGCTAATCATTTCATGTTACACTTTCCTGTCTCCCCTTATGATGCATTTTTTAGGGTTAACTTTTAGCATTTGATTAGTCAAATACTTGCAAATGAAATACTGTATTTTCATAGCATTTTACTGTTTCGAAAGGTCTTTCATACATCTTCTTTCCCTAATAACCATACCAAACCCAAATAACTATTGTTTACTTTATAAAAGTAAAAACTGGCCAGGCACAGTGGCTCACACCTGTAATCTCAGCACTTTAGGAGGCTGAGGAGGGTGGATCACCTGAGGTCAGGAGTTCGAGACCAGCCTGACCAACATGATGAAATCCCATCTCTACTAAATACAAAAAATTGGCCAGGCATGGTGGCGAGTGCCTATAATCCCAGGTCCTCAGGAGGCTGAGGCAGAAGAATCGCTTGAACCCGGGAGGCGGAGGTTGCAGTGAGCTGAGATTGTACCACTGCACTCCAGCCTGGGTGAGAGAGCGAGACATCATCCTCAAAAAAAAAAAAAAAAAAAAAAGTAAAAACTAAGGCTTAATGAAGCTGACTAATTTGCTCATATCTGCAAGTCCAAAAAACAACAAAACATTCTGAGACTCCAGTCTTAAACTCAACTAACTGCATTAATAATTTAAAAAAACTCATCTAACTGCATAAATGATAATAAAAAATCTTTAAATTCTGAGAAAAAATTATGCCTGTGGGGGAGAAAAGATTTGAAAACTTTGCTAAATCAACATCCCATTAGATAGAACACTGACTAGCTTCTGTTATCTCTAAACTTTTGAAATCATATGTTTTAAGGATAAATACAAAATATATAAAGAAGAATCCTATCATGACTGACTGGTCCCTATTTCCATGCGTATCCTTAAATGTGGGAAGAGAGCCACTTGTTTACTTGGATTCCCTGAATATCTTTACTAAGAAGATTGAAAGCCACCTGTTTTAAGGAATTAGAGGTAATACTACTGTAAGACTGCAAATAGCATTACTAAGGGATGGTCAACTGCAGCTATTGCCGTATTTTTACAGCTAAGTGAAGGCAACTTAAGTAAGTGCTACATAGGAATTCTTGCACACTGTTCTGTCCAGGTAGATTTGAATGAACACTGTGTATCATTGAGTCTACCTGAAGACTTCTCGAAGCCCTAACTAGCAAAAGTAAAAAGAAAGCAAATAAAATCATATTAAATTGAGCACCCATAAAAACCTTACAGCCATAGTTTTAATGGCTTTATACACTTATACCTTAGAAGCCTGTAGTTGTCTGTCTTTACCTGTACATTTAGAAAGTGCAAGTTCAAAAAATCATTTACATTAAGGAGAAGACATAGAGGCCAAAATCTGTGGCTTTACAAACAGTTGTCTTCTTTGACGAGCGAAAACATCTGTCTTACTTTTGCTACTGAAAAAAAAAAAAAAAGGCATTGGATCCAACCATGGAGAATTCTGAATATAAGTTAATTCTTGAAAAAGTGCCTGCCCTGTTTATTACTAGCTAAGAAATATTAAATTCCTGACAGTTAATCTCAGCATACAGGGGCTTTTCTCCCCTACATTCCAAACTAATGTAAAAGCTAAGAAAAACATTTATGTCCTAGGATTCATAGTCTATCAAAAACCATCATTTTTAGAAGCTAATATGGTATTTTAAATTTTAGAGAGATATTGACATTATGATTGTCACTGAGATCTTAAATCTGATATGCATCCTTAGAAATAAAGGCACTTAAAAATGCTTATAACTGAAACACCAGACTAAAGATTTATCAAAGGAAAATATAGAAATGCACTTTCATTTTTTTAAAGTATGCTATAAATACATTCTTTCATGAGGATATGAGGGAAAGTGTAAGAAATACTTTCACACAAAGGAAAAGACATAATTTTGTCATTCTCATGCTTTTGGTATTTAATGCAAAGGGTGATCTTAAAACTCTGGAAAAAGCTGTAGCTCTAGGCTACAGGTGTCCCTAAGAAGAAAATATTATCTACTATTTCCAGAAAATAATAGTCCATATTCTCATAGCACTTCTAGTAATCTTGAAAATGGAACATGGCAGAACTGGCCCAACAATAAAACTAACAGTTTTATTTCTAATAAACACCAACAGCAACTGAAAACATAGTTACTGAAGTAAGCTGATAGAAAAAGTGAGGAAAAAACACAAATATCTGTGAATCAAATCACTTCACAGGTTTCAAAAGATTAATCACAAGGATTAAAGAATGAAGTTAATGATGGCTTGTTTCCAGACATCTTCTAAGTGAGCATCTCGTCAAACAGCTTGTGAAAACAATTGACAACTTACTGTTACAAGGTCTCCTACACAAGCATAAATATACACAGGGTTTTCACCATTTCTTTCTGACACTTTATTTAATATAAACTTGACTTTGAAAATAGATAATGACTTAAAACACTATAAATTTAAAAATAGATACTTACAAATTTTTTATGTCAACTGCCCCACGGAAAGCTTTCCTTGGGATTGCCTGAATTTGGTTTTCACTGAGATCACTAAAAACAACAACAACAAAAAGGATCACGTTAGAAAATATTATTTAAAGATTATTTTAATCCAAATGTTTGAGAAGTTATAGGACACCAGAAAAAGAAAACCCTAAAAGGATCATAATTAAATCCATAGCATTATATGCAGTTTCTAATATAAATATTTTATATTTCTAATATAAATTAAAAAGTTGGAATAATGGCTTCTTGAAGTATGCTTCTAGATCTTTAATTTCATGAGAAACTATAAAATATGGTACTTGTAAATTTAAGAGTCACTGTATCTGTGTAACAAAAACATTTCTTTAAAGAATAGTAAATTGTTCATAATTCAGTTTCAGGGGATTCTGAGGTTTTAGTAGTTTATATTTCTCTAACACCCCAGGCATAACTTATAAAGTATATAGGAAAGCAGCCTACTTAATTTCCCAGAGTAGAGTGGGTAAAAACTGATAAAACCTGGACAGTATGATTAAGTTTTCATAGCACTTCTAGTAATCTTGAAAATGGAACATGGCAGAACTGGCCCAACAATAAAACGAACAGTTTATGCATCAAATATTAATAGCAGGTTGATATAAAACCTTCTTTAAATAATTCTATTATAATCATAAAATAGACTGTCTATATTTGCATTTTAATTTAATTGAGAAATACATTTTAATCACTGAACAAAGCACTCTGAGCTGGAAACAGCAGTTTGTAAAAATCGCTCATCTCATGAAATGGATCATTATTTTTCCTTCAGAGAATTCCAATGCCAATTCTATGAGCTCACATAGTATTATTAGCCTTAACGAGAAGAATATAAATATACGTGCAAGAAATATCAATGAAAGCAGAAAATTATCATCTAGTTTTAAGTAATATTACCACATAGTAGAGTTGAAATAGCAAATAAAATAAATTATTAAAGCAATAATGATGGTATTAAAATTATCTTTAAAATTCTAGGATAACTGATGCTCACAAAGAAATACGAAGCTACTAACCACAGGTGCATATCAGATGAAAACAGAGCCATTTTCCAATATGAGAAGGCATATTGGACAGACTCATCCACATCCTCTCCCCCACTGCTGCTTATGATCTGAGTTTCTTGTTCATACATTTGTGGCCACGCAATAGAGAGAGAGAGAACTGGCAGATACAGAGATTTAGTGTGTGGTCTTGACCTTATTAGCACCAAGTTTTAAGCAAAGAAGAATTGCATTTATATCTCAATATCCTCAATGTTTTTTTGCCAAGCAATTCGTAAAAAAAATAAAAACTAGTCTATTTAAAGAGTAAAGGTCTGTAGCACAACAAATTATTTCAAACAATAAATTTCCAAAATGTGCTTATGTAGGAGTTAAGGCAGCCTTCCACTTCCTTAGTGATGTAGTGTGTTACTGCTTTCAATAGTTTCAGTATATCCCTAAGAGTATTAATCCTTTATTTCCTAAAAAATTGCTTATTTCTCCAGTTTGCCATTGATTTAGACTGACTTCCTTCCTTTGCTTAATTACATCAAGTTAATAATATTTAACAATATATATTTAAAAGCCTCGATGACAGAAACAGTGTTCAGAGAAGGCTACAGAACAAAGAGAAAGCAAAGAGAGATAGGAGACACAAAAATAAGAAAGTAATAAGAAATGAGGAAGAAAACTTTGCATTCAAGAAGATTTGGATCTGTTTACAATGCCTCCTGAAAACCATTTAGTAGTGTTTCTACTATTCTGTCTTCGCCAATTCCATGTTTTCTAATCGCTTATAATTTTCCACTTCAAAGACAAAAAAAAATGCCTCAAAGAGTGTGTAGATGAATAAAAACAGCAGAGGTGTTTGCTCCAGACTTTACCTGCTCCTAGGCTCTGCAGCCTTCCCCTTCCCAACAGCTGGGGCTATGCCATTCCCCACCTATAACCTCAGTTCTGCTCAGTCCCTAGGCACAGTTTTGTCTTAGAGTCATGGAAGTAGAGTGGGCTCGGCGGAAAGTCAGGGAGATGATTTTAGGTGGTTTGTAGAAAAAATTGTGAAATGCACAGTCAGAATGCCATTCCTTTTAAATTTGATGTTAGTCCTTCAAATTACCTTGACAGAATCCTAGGGCATCAAATAGCTAAATCCTGATAATAGAAATTTTTTTATTTGCAAAAGTGTTAGAGTGTCTTGCTCAGGGCCTCCTTATTCTCTTAAGGCTAATGGTTTATGTGTGGTTGTCCCCTGAGTAGATGGCTCCACAGGCCACACTATGGGGTCTCAGCTCTGATGCCAAGGATTAATTGTGGATCCCAGACTCCTTCAGTTAAGTGGGCCATGTGCACCCACAACAGGAGGAAGAAACTAACAAATTTTTAGTACCTACTACATGCAATAGTTGCTTTTTAAGCAGAAATTATTCCCTTACTTAAACTCTTATTTCCTTTATTCCTCATAACCACCTTGTAAAATAGATACTGTTTCTTGGTTTTAAAGGAAAGGAAACTGAGTTTCAGAGATGTTTGGTGTTCATGCTAAACAATGAGACAAATTGTTAAAATACATATGTGGAAAACATAGGTAAATATTTAGCCTAGATTTAGGGATTTCTAAAGATGATTCCAGGAGCCACTTAATCTCAGTATGTCCTTCCTATAGTCTGAAATTTAGAAGGCTTTTCCCTAACTCATCCTACCCTCCGACTTAATTGTTATTTGCAAAATGATGCATTAGACTATGTTTGAACAATGATCTACATTTTCTATATATAGTCAACTGAAGGTTAGCAGTTATTGCAATCCAACATACTGTTATTTAATATCTACTCTATGTTGCAAGGGCTACTGAGTTGGGTAAGGCCAATTTCCTGTCTTTAAGAATTTTCAAATCGAGTAGAGAAGATGAGGCGAATAGCCAAACAGAAGGATGAATAAAGTGAATTCAAAAAAAATACTGACAGTCAAAAAAAGCAAGAAAGCACTTGGAATAAGAAAAAAAAGATTATGTGAATGTGTCAACATATAAAAGCGGATGGGCAGGGGAGGAACGGCAAAAATCAGGGAATGGAGGTGGAAACACACTGCATTTTTTATGCCAGTAGTTTGTGGTCTGGTTTCCTAAGAGGGTACAACATATGCAGTGGAATAACAGGAGAAGGGGTGGAAAGGACAAATCAATGGTGCGCTGAGACATTACTGACAGCAGTGTATTGTTCTGTGAACTGTGTGGAATGAACAAAATGAGTCAGAACTACTGAGTCAGTGGGATGGAGCTGCCGAGGGAGGAGTCTGTAATTATATCACCAGGTAATAGAGTGTAACAGTGCGTTTCAGAGGAAGAAAATGGCTTGATTGGAGTTGATTATTTGGAAGATTAATCTGGAAATTGAGTTTCAGATTTTTTCATACCAACTGGGGAATGCATCCTTATTTCAGCAGACAATGATGTGGAGAGGAAGGTTATAGTCGGGAGGAGGACACGGGTTCTTCCTTGGATTAACTAAACTGGCAATGGAATTTAGGATAGATACATGGGGTCAAAGGTTCAAATTTAGTTTATTGAATTTGGAAGACTAGATAAAGACTTATATGACAGCAGGGGAAAAGACAGTGAGAACCTAAAGCAACCATCAACCATCAATTCACTGCTTCCTTACTCTGGGACAGCGCATGAGGCATGTCCACACTATAAACAGAAAAAATAGAGAAGACTAACAGTGATATTAGGGATGCATGAAGAACCAAAACTTAGAAGCAGACTGCAAGTAAAGATGGATTAGGTAAGGGACAGAGAGGTCACAGGGGTCACTTTGAAGTTAGATGAGAGAACCATTAACGAAGTTGGGAAATCAAAAGAGCAATTTGGAGTGCTAATTATGATTATGGTTTTGAATTTTTTTTTTTTTTTTTTTTTGAGACAAAGTCTTGCCCTGTCTCCCAGGCTGGAGTGCAGTGATGCCACCTCGGCTCACTGCAAGCTCCACCTCCTGGGTTCAGGACATTCTCCTTCCTCAGCCTCCCGAGTAGCTGGGACTACAGGCGCCCGCCACCACGCCTGGCTATTTTTTTTTGTATTTTTAGTACAGATGGGGTTTCACCTTGTTAGCCAGGATGGCCTCGATCTCCTGACCTCGTGATCCACCCGCCTCGGCCTCCCAAAGTGCTAGGATTACAGGCGTGAGCCACCGCGCCTGGCCTTGAAAATTTTTTAAATCTAGTTGGAGAGATGTGAGATATACATATATATATATATATACACACACACACACATATGGATATACGCACACACAAACACATATAAATATATCACAGTTTGAGGTCAATGAAGATAGTTTATGGTAAGTAAATTATGAGTGGTATCTGAGAAAGATAATCAAGGAGACAGATCAAAGAAGGAACAGTCATTGGCGGCTTGGTTGACCCAGGCCACCTTCCAAATAAAATGAGATCTTATGTGAAACTTGTTTAAAACTGATTAAGCTTGGTAATTCTCAGCCTTCAACGCTGGGGAAAGAGGTGGGAGGTGGTGGGTGGCAGGAATTGAAGGAGGGAGGCAGCCTGTCAGAGCAATTGAGAACACTGACTTCAGGGCCAGATTATCTGAGATTAAATTCTAGCTCTACCATTTATTAGTCATGTGACCTTGGGTCACAGTGCTTACCATCACTGTGCTTGAGTTGCTTCATCTATAAAATGAAACAATAGTAGTTTATATTTCATAGGATTGTTAGGTGGATTCAATGAGTTCATACTTTTAAAATGTTCAAAAACGACTTGGCACATAGTAGGGACTACAGAGGTGATGGTTTCATACATGTTATAATTATTCTACTTGGAGACTCTTTTATGTGCTCCTGAGTATACCTGCTAAATTCCCCAAAGATCATTGTAGTCGACGTGAGACATTTCTGGTGGGAGTGTACTGTTCTATGACCTGTGTGGAATGAGCAAAATGAGTCAGAACTACTGAGTCAGTGGGATGGAGGAGTTTGTAATTATATCACTAGGTAATAGAGTGTAAAAATGTGTTTCAGAGGAAGGAAATAGCTTGATTGGGGTTGATTTTTAGGAAGATTAATCTGGAAATTGAGTTTCAGAGCAGGCAGGGAAAATGGGCAGAGAGCTGTTATCAGTGTGTCAGAGAGTCAGTGGGTCACCAGTGAAGTAGGCAATGTTTTTAGAGAACACTACGTAATAAAGTTAGGAGTTATCATCTGGTGCAAAT
Source organism: Gorilla gorilla gorilla (assembly GCF_029281585.2). Taxonomy (NCBI): domain Eukaryota; kingdom Metazoa; phylum Chordata; class Mammalia; order Primates; family Hominidae; genus Gorilla; species Gorilla gorilla. Next base: position 28,655,362 of record NC_073227.2, on the reverse strand, counting down.
GTAAAATCTTCAATGGAAGTTAACATGGGGTCATCTCAGGGAGAACTTACAGCCATTCAAGTTTGCTGAATAAGCAAACAACAATGGAAAAACTGTTTGGAAAAGAGGAGCATGCTAACAATGCACAGGATTTTGGGGAGTTAGGATTGAAGACAAGAAAACTAGGTTAGTTTTGTTAAGAGGATACTGCAAATGCTCAGGCATGACACTACGGAATTTTCCAAAGAAATTAAAAATATTGAGCACCTTAAACTTGAAAACCTGGTTTATTCATTTTTTAAGATCACAGAGAAATGAGGGGAGCTGGAAAGGCTTCCCCATTCTGAAGCTCATCCCAAAGAAAAGATATGAAGAATGGTGAATGTAAGCATCTTCAAATAGGAAAGGTGTTAATTTCCGGTATTTGACCGATTGGAAAGACACAGGCCTCCCAGAGCCAAGTCTGAGAAGTGTCTTACTGGCCAGTCAAGAAACCATGTAGATTACCATTTTAGACCCTCCCCATTCTACTATATCCAGTTCATTCCCAAAACCACCCCAGCAGTGTCCCCAGTCAAGTCCCTTTCTCCATTCTCCACTGCCATGGTCACTGGTAGAAACCTCATCAACACTCTTCATGGATGACTGAGACTCCAAACTGATTTCCCTGCTTTGACTTATGATTCCTTCCAAGGCATCTCCCACACTGGTACCAGAATTGTATTTCCAAATTTGAGTTTATATCAAAACACACCTTCCTGAAGTCTTCTCATCTCAGTTAAGGATACACCATCCATACTGACATTCAGACCAAAAACTCTGGAGTTCTCACTGACATATCACAATCTTCTACAATCTGCGTCCAAACCACTAGCAAATCCTCTCAGCTCTATTTTCAAAATATATCCAGAATCTGACCTACCTGCACGTCTAGTCCCCTGATCGCACCTACCATCTCATCTTGTCTGAGTTACCTAATAGTCTCCCAACCATCTCTCTGCTTCTGCCCTTGCCTTCTTAGAGCCATATCTTGTCACATTTCTCATGAAAACTACAGATATCTTGCCTCATTACAAAGGAAAGCTCAAAGTGTCATAAAGGTTTACAAATTCCCCCCAAAATCTGATCAGCACACCCTTTTTGACCTTATCTATTTTTACCCTTTCTTTCACTCTCTCTATTTCAGCCACATTGGCCTCCTTAGGGTTACCTGCAAACTCTCATTCTCTTACTTCAGGATCTTCCTTGATAACTGCTGTGCCTCTATTTCCACCTCATTCCTTCACTCATGAATTTCATGCTCTTAATTCACCTTTTATATGATCTTCCATATCGTTCAGCTTTTGCACATTCTCTTTTTGCCTCAAGCACCTACTTCCTATCACCATGAGATGGAGAGTTAAACATTGTTCAAGACGCAGACCAACTCCTCAGCTGAGCCTAGTGCTAAAATCTCCATAACCTGTCAACTATGTGATGCTGTGCAAAGTACTAAGCCTCTCTCTCCATTTGCTTATCTGTAAGATGAACTCATATTAAATATATCTTAGAATTGTTTTACCTAGTTACAAATAAGGTTTGTATTAACAATATAAATTAGTGTTTACATTATTAGATGATAAAATTATTGCAGAATTATTTTCATTATTGGGGAGTCCCTTGTTCCCTCTTTTGAACTCTTAAGGTGACTTGTGCTGTTACTTAGTAAAATTCTGTAATTTAAGTTGACATTTTTAGGTTCCACATACAAGTGAGATCATGTGGAATTTGTCTTTCTGTACCTGGCTTATTTCACTTAACATGATGTCCTCCAGGTTCTAAAAAAGTTGATCTCATAGAAGTAGAGGTTAAAATGGTGCCTACCTGATCTCATAGAAGTAGAGGGTAAAATGGTGCCTACCAGCGGCTGGGGCAGTTAAGGTGAAGCGGGCTGGGGAGATGTTGGTCAAATAATAGCTATTTACAATTACATAGGAGGAATAAGTTCCAGAGATCTATTGTACAGCAGGATGACTATAGTTAATGACAATATACCATATTCCTGACAAACGCTAAGAGAGTGGATTAGGTTCTCAGTACAGAAATGATGACTACGTGAGGAATTGATTTGTTAATCAGCTCACTTAAACATTCCACAATGTATATATACTTCAAAACATCATGTTTGCAATGAATATCTACAAATTTATGTTAATTTTTAAAATAAATAAATTTGAAAAAATAATTTTAATTGAATTCCTTTCCTAAATAACTTTCTGTCCTGTTAGACAATATGATAAACAAAGGCAGGGATGTTAACTCATCTTATTTCTGCAGAATTACTGGCATGTGGTACACCATCGCCAAATGTTTGCGCAAGGGAGGCAGGGAAAGAAAAAGAAAAAATATTTATGGCCAGGCTCAGTGGCTCATGCCTGTAATCTCAGCACTTTGGGAGGCTGAGGTGGGTGGATCACCTGAGGTCAGGAGTTCGAGACCAGCCTGGCCAACATGGTGAAAACTCGTCTCTACTAAAAATACAAAAATTAGCCGGTCATGGTGGCAAGTACTTGTAATCTAAGCTACTCGGGAGGCTGAGGCAGGAGAATCGCTTGAAACTGGGAGGCGGAGGTTGCAGTGAGCCGAAATTGTGCCACTGCACCCCAGCCTGGGTGACAGAGCAAGATTCCCATCTCAAAAAAAAAAAAAAAAAAAAAAAAATTACCAAACATGGCAATTTGCAGGATGTAAGGCAAGGGACACTCCTGTTAAGTAGAAGTCTGTGGTTTGAGGCCTGATAAGTAACAAAATCTGGCATTACAGACATAACCAGGGGAAATTAGAAAAGAAAACTGGACTTCTGAGAGGACTTTTAAACATAATGGTATCAAGGCAACACAGGAGAGGAGAAAGGCAATGTTTTATAAAATGTTGGAGATAAGAGACTACAGCTCAATAAATGGATCAGAGACAGAAACACAGATTAAAGTCTTTGTATCATGGTGGGAACTGAACTACAGCTGCATACATAAATCTCCTTTCAGGTGATATACATCAATATATTTCAGATTTGCAGGTTATTATCCCCAAGAAACTTATGCTTAGTTTACTCAAGATTTTAATATTTGCAAGTGAGAAAGTCCGCTGTGGTCTTTTCTCACCCTCACTCCTATTTTCTCATTCATGTATTCAAAAGCATTTATTGATAGCATAATATCTGATGTGATCATTGCTTTATGATAATTCTGTTTCTTTCAGGGTATGTTTTTATCACCACCTTGACTGCTGCTTCTTGATTTATATGCATCTCTTCTATGTATGTCTTTCCTCTTGCAAATCTTAATAAAATTCGATATGGAATAAGTACTTTGGGCATTCTTTGTTGGATGTATGAATGAGTTCCTTTTAGGGATTATTGGGACTGTTCCTACACCAAAACTGTTTTTTTTTTTCTCCCACTGGAAACCCTCAGGAACTTCTAGTTCTCAGCAACAGTTTTGTTGAACACAGTGATAATAATCTCTTTCATATAATCTCTAATATGTCTTGATCCTAGCACTTCTTGCTGTTAATAAAAAGTGTCAATAACTTACTGACAATAACTGTAAAATTCCACAGACGGAAGTGTGAAAAAGTATGCAATTTACAACTGATAAAATAAGGTAATACTCAAAGCTAACATTTATTGAGGAACTACTAACTTCCAGGGAACACATTGTCTTGTTTCTATAACCAAGTCAGGATGTATTCTCTTATTTTTATTTTGGAGATGAGGAACTGGGGTTTGGAGAGGTTACATTATTTACCTGTGGTCATACAGCTAGTAAGCAGCGGAGCTGGGATTTGAACTTGCTCTGTTGTTTCTCAAACCTCCTATTTTGAAGCACTGATATCCTGCTTCTTACGGGAGGTAAGAGGTAGCTTCTATAGAGGTCTGACTCTCTGATATTACAGTTCAATCACCCTGGAGCTGTGGTTTCAAAATGTTATTTGAAGATCGCCCATAAAAAATACCTAGGGACATTGTTTTAAAAAACAGACTTCTGAGCGCCACTCCAGAAATATTAGGCAGAATCGCTAGGGAAGAGGTCCAGGAATCTATATTTTTAACAAGTCTGCCTGGTAACTGTTATGCCCATGGTCTTTGAACCCCATGTTGGTAACCCACTGGAACTCCTCTGATAAATGGTACCTTCTAGCTTTTGTTTGGTTTACAAACATGGCATTTGTTTATTTGCATCTAGTTGGAAACTGTAGATGCCAACAGAAAATAAAAACTAGGAAGCCCCATTAAAGCCAAGAAGAGTGTATACACTCTCTGGACAAAGGAGAGAGTTGGATAAGAAAGTCCACTATTTTATAACATGAAATTTACCATTTCACCCACTTTGAAGTGTACAGTTCGCTGGTGTTAAGTACGTTCACACTGCTGTGTGACCATCAAAGCCGTACTTTTTGAGAGGTCACTCTAAAACCTCTTTTTTTTTTTTTTTTTTGCATAATGTGTACTGGGACAGATCTGGAACAGGTAATTTTGAATACAAATCCTTGGCTCCACTCCACAAAAATTAAAACTGGTGACCAAGTGATCTTAGTCAAGTTACTGAGATTCTTTGACTCATGTCTCATTTTCTCTAACTAGGAAAAAATAATACCAAGCACTGTTGTGTCATGGTTCCCATGAAGATCAAATGCTCCGATCTATTCCTTGTGAAGCTATGAAGTGCTTCATCAGAGCACAAAAAGGCACTGGCCCATCTTACTTTCTACACTTCCATTCATTCAATTTAGCTCACTTCAAGAATTATTTATGAAGGCAGTATGTGCCGAACACACTTAGAAATGAAAAGTTAAAAATAGCATAGTCCCTGCTCTCAAGAAGTTCAGATCCAGAAAGGAAAAGTAGATAGGTAAAGTGATCATTATGCCACTGCACTGATTAAAATAAAAATCACTAAGAAAATATAGAAAGTTTTGAAATAATAAAGGAGGAAATGTACTCTGTTACTGCTTGAAGTGTTGGGGATAGCAGATGATCATCAAAAAAGACCTTGCAATAGAGTTTAAATTTATATATATAATATCTTTAATATCTATACATTTTTTCTTGCCAAGGCTTTGTACATGCTTCTCTCTCTGCTTGGAATATTCACATGATGTCTTTTAATTGGTTAATCCTCCTACTCATCCTTTGGGGTGGGACTTGAACATTCTTTTTTCTAGCAATTTTCTTTGAAATGTGTTAATACTGGAGTAGTCTTTCTTCCTTGCACCCTGGTAGAATATTATACTCAACTGATAGCATACTGGATTGTAATCATTAGCTGCCTTGTTGACATATCCCATAAGAGCTGAAATTTCCCTAGGAACAGTGCAAAATTCATCATTGTATCCTAATGCTATGCCTGGTTGTGGTCAATAAAACATGAAATTAAAATGCCCATCAATGATTAGAAAATTGGTATTATACTTATGGACATTACAATTCTCAAGAAAATTACCTATTTACCAGGTACTTCATGACTTTCTTAGGGAATATTATATGAAAATGTCATCTAATACTTTGGCAAATTAAAACAATGATGACTTGCTCTTTGGTTCCCTAAGACAGGGTAGAGATTTTTTTTTCATGATCCAAATATCTTTAATGAAATCAGGTAAGATAAAGGTGATGTCAAAGTTGTGTTAATATAAGTTAATATAAATACCATGAATTTTAAGTGGTAAACAGTCTTTGAAAGCCTTTATTCAGCCTAAACTATAGTCTCAGTCTCAGTCTTGGCTGATGGACTTTAAAATCCTTTAATTCTCTCAATACTGTGTCCAGGGATATATGTGAGTTTCATATTTAGTCAACATAGCATGGATACTAACCAGGAAATAATCATTTCCTGAACACCTGACTCCATGACTTTGTGTCAGGAATTGCATTACTCATTTATGAAGACACATAAAAAATGTGATCCTATTTTTCTCATCAAAATGACTGCAATATACTGAGGAAGATCAGCCATGCATATGTGAGTAAAGAGCAGACATCAACCCAGGATGACATGCATGGAATGCATGTGTAAATAAAATAATGGGATTTAACAAGAGTGAGGTGGCATGCAAATCAGGAAATGCTTTTGAAAGAGGAGGGCATTAAGCTGGCTCTTAGGGACAGTGATGGGGATGGTCTGGTAAGAAGAAATGGACAATTATTTCTAAAAAGGAGACCACAATGGAAAGAAGAGACAAAGGTTATGGGTGACATCGCTGGGGATGAGGGCTGAGAAAATAGTGTTTGCTGCATTTAACAATCAGAAGGAAAAAAAGAGGTTGTGTTGGGATTCTAAAACACTGACTAGAGGACTAAGAAGTTTTCAGTTAATCTCAACAAGAGCAAAAAATTAAGAGGACCCTTCATTCACAACACCTATTATAACAAAGGATTTAGGAATCTTTGTGCAAGAACAACTAGAGCACGACATCTAACTGTTTGAGAACAGCAAGGCTTGTTGTTTTCTGTCCCCTGAACCCAGGTTTTTCATGTCGATGTATATACTCAATTCTGACTTTGTAAAAGTGGTCTATAAATATAGCCAATCACTATGACTTCCTTCTAGAATTTACAGACTTCAACTAAAATATGATTCTTGATCATGATAAAAAATGTGTTCAACTTCAGTTGAAAAAATGCCTAGAAATAAAGACTTCATAAATAAAACTGTAAAACATCAAATCTTCACAAGAAAATGGCCGAGAGACAGAAAATATTGCAAATGACTTTAACAGCTTTACTGAGATATAATTAACATACCAAAAAGTTTACCTGTGTAAACTGTATTATTCATAGTTTTTAGATTATTTATGGAGTTGTGCAACCATCACCATAATCTTAGGACATTTTCATTACCCCCCCAAAAAAGCTGTGTACTCATTAGCAGTTCTCCCTTTTCTAACCCCCAGGTTGTAGCATGTATCTGTACTCCATTTATTTTTATCGCTCAATAATATTCCATTGTATAAATATAACACATTTTTGTTTATCTATTTCTTGGCTGATGAATGCAGCAGACTCTGTAAGGCAATTTTAAAATCAATAACTATCTCTGTTGGGGACTAGCATATTTACTATTCTCTTTGGTTCCTTTGCAGCTCTTTTGTATTTGGTCTAATATTTCTTAGTGTAATAAGAGTCCATTTATTAGAGCATGGCTATCAAAGAATGCCTACTACTTTGGATGTCTCAACCCTTTTTAGATACCACACTTCTCTTAGAAGTCTTGTCTGTTCTGGTTCACCTCTAGACATTAGATTATATTGTTCTTCCCTTAATTCTACCTCCATATACCCACAACAGCTCTGCAATGCATGATGCATTCTTTTGATCATGCTAGAATTTGAACAGACTATAGGAACACCTTTTAATTTGTTTTGAATTTGAGAAAAAACTGTTTTCAAAATGGGTATTGATGTATTTTCCTGTCATGTCTATTACCACATATGTGTATCCATGCTAATAACAGAGCTGAATGTACATTTTCCATAATATATAATGTATATATCCTAAACATGTATGTGTTTGTATATGTTTGACAAGAAGTGGAGTGGGGAATAGAGAGAAAGACAGAGAAAAAGAGCATTTTGTTTTAAATTGGCATGTCTTTGCTTCTTATTTGTTCTAAAGATTTTTAAAAGGTAGAATGTAATGGTGTTGAAATATTGCATCAGCTTTTAACAAAAGAGCCAATACTGCAATGCTGCTATTTTATTGCCCACGACGTATGGTTTCCAGTTGAGTCTCCCATTAACCTTAGAGTGCAATGATATAATTTTAATTATATAAATTGAAACAGCAATGTATAATACCTATATCATGTAAAAATAGATCCACTTTATGTGAAAGTGTCTAAACTATCTTTCACTGTGAAGCAATAAATTTGCTTTAGATGGCAAACCTGCCTGTAAATTTAATTACTGGTAATTTTATTTTCCTTCATGGTTTAACCTCTCTTAGAGTCTGACCGAGAAATATCATAAATCTGTACTTCCATGGAGTACTTTGGAAACTACTGAGTAATGATAAATGAGTATTTGCCAGATTTTAACTTTAGAAAAGCAAAGAAATGTAAATGTGGATGGTAAATGAGTACGCCAACTTGTAAATGTCATTACAGATTAAATTCCTAATTTGATTAAAAGTATATTTACTTAATGAAACTCTTTTTGTTCCTATATCCAGGTAAATAATATATATCAGGGAAAAGAATTATTTTCATGTATTTGAAGATCCTAATAACAGTATGTGTTAGAAAAAAATGAGTTTCACATAAAAGAGAGATATTTGTATTCATTCAAGAGAAAGACTAGTTATACGTAGTACAGTCTTGCATAGAATAATCAGGTACCACACAGGTTATGCAGCATGAAACTCAGGGAAGACTGGGGAGAGGATTGAAGCCTTGGGAGAAGTGTTCACCATCAGTGCTTTCTATCCTTTAGAATTCCCTACAGGGAAGCTATTTCTAAAAAAGTAAAGGGGAAGCACAGTTATGAAGGGTGGAAATTAGTACATTTCAATGTTAATTCAATGTGACTTAAGATCGTATGCCTTCCTGTGAACAAAGAGAGTACAGTGTGGGTTTAAGATCCATGTCACTCAAACCAGAGTGCCTGAATCCACATCTGGCTCTGCCACTTTCCGGCCAAGCCATTCAACCTCTCCGTACCTACACCTCTTCATGTGTAAAACGGGCATAATAAAACTGCCTACCTCATGTTCGACTAGAGCTTGTGCAATGCTTGGTGAAGTGCTCAGCATAGAATAAGTGCCTGATAGATGCTAGACTCGCCAAGCCTGTGTGCAATACTGCATATTTCTGTTTGCTCCCTCTACTTTGGGGATAACTTGAGGACTGGGCCTTTGCTTTAATTATATAAGAATTTCATCCCAGTTGTGTCATTTATTAGTGTTATGACCTTGAGCCAGTTTTTCTTTCTCTTTTAAACTTCTCTAAGCTTCAATTTCCTAATCTATAAATTAAGACTAACATTTAGAACACATTTCATAGGGCTGCTGGGAAAATTATATGAGATATTAAGCACAGGGCCTTACACATATTAATAACATTCAATGAATGTTACATATTACCATTTTAATGTGGAAATACATACCAACAAATAAGGTTTTGGGAGATGCATTAAAATTTAGGTAAAATTTTACACACCAATTATATCTATCAAAGTACAATTTAAGATAAAATAGAAAACGCTTTTTCACAGTTAAACATAGTATTTGTGAATTATATTGCTGTCATTATCAATAAACACTTTAAACAATCCCAGTAAGCATTAAGCTATTTTAAGATACATCTTAAATTCAGAAAATTTAAATCCATCATATACAGTTTCTGAATTACAAAGAAGGATAATAGGTTCAAAACCCATATCTGGATGTATCATAATGTTCTGAATGCAAAAAGTCATATTATAATTTTTGAAAGGCAATCTTAAGCTAATCTTTCCACAAAATGCACAAACCACCCTTGATTATGCAGCTAGCAGATATTTTGAGGGAACTGAAGTCACATTTTCACGATATCATAATTTCTGAACTGTATGTAAAAGAGAGTTGGGCACAGATATAAAAGCTGAAAGGCAACTTCTGGTTTTAAATTTGGTGGGCTACCCTGGGTGGGCCCTCATGAATAGAGGTCTTGGGGGTGAGCACCTGCAATTCCAGCATCCCTGCCACCTACTCTGTCAGCACAAAGGCCTCGGTTCCCACAGCAGCAGAGAGTGCTTGTCAATGCAGGCTGCCTGCTCTCCCAAGCACACCACCTTGATGGGCAGAAGGAAAATGGCTGAAGTGCAGAGAGCATTCAACACAATATGAAAAATCAAAGAAATGGCTGAAAGCTGTGTTGGACTAAGAAAGAAAGAGAAGGGTTTCTTTCCATACCCAGGCCATATCCTAGGAAACAAAAGACGAAAGAGAAAGAAAGGGTGATGGGGAGAAAGGGAGACTAAGTGAGAGAGGAACGGAATAAGAGGAAAAAAGATAGCAGATGCAGAACATAAAACAAAGAACAACTTGTGCAAAAGAAGGAATAAGAAGACGGTTTTTAAAGCAGAGAGTTTTGAAACTGTCCATTTTATTTCTCTGATATAATTAGTAGGAAGGTGCTTCTATTCTCAGACATTTTTAAATGCTTTACACCTATTATTCATTTAATATTCACAACACTAAGAAGAAGTAATCGATTCTCCAACACACAGATGAGGAAATGGAAGCTTAGAAAGATGAACACATTTGCCCCAAGCATTTAACAAGTATAGGGAGATGCCAGTAGACAGAACAAAGTCCCTGCCCTCAGGAAGCTAAACAAAATGACACAGGCTGGATTTGCTCTGGCTTAAAAAGATGCTTGAAGTTTGAATGAGAAGAAAGTACAAATCCATTGAATATGCACATTTAACACACCATCCCTATTTATCCACTTTGCACAAATGCTTCTTTATCTTGTGGAACAAAAAGTTTTGCAATTAAAACATCTCATCAATTCTACCTTGACCATGTCAGATCATATGATTTCAATGAGACAAAATTTACTTTTAACATTTTTAACATAACTCAAATGCTGTGGTTGTTTTGCCAGCTGTCAATGGGTATTTTAACTCATCAAACTTACACTGAATCTCTTTTAATAATGTATGTCATAGCACTTCACAATATAAATTGGTGGAGAACTGCATTCCAGCACCACCAACCCTTCCACTTGCTTGAAACTCGATTTAAATGCCAGAATAAACCTGGACACAGTTTTGCTGTGTAAGTCAATCTCCTAGACACCAAATCAATTCTGCCCAACTACTGTTCCAAAAAGGCACTTAAATCAATTTGTTACAAAGGTACTGCATAAAATGATATATGCACAAATTCTACTTAGCCATTCTACACTGATAATTAGCCCCAGTAGATTCAAGGCTCATATTTGAACAGAGTTCTCTGTCTCAGTATATCTTTTTGAGAGATATTCACTGATGAAATAACTCCAACATATATGTTATGTGTGCATTAGTAGGAAATTAACCAACAACATATGAATACATTTCATTTTATAAGGTTTTGGAAATTTTTTTATGTCTTAAAAGAATTCAATATAGCCTTTTCTGACTTATAGCATTCCTTTTAGCTGCATTAGCTGGAACAAAGGAGACATCCTTTAAGGAATTAGTAGGAACTGACTGAAAGTTGAAGGAAAAAGAAGTCAGTGGATTAACTCCAAAGAAGTCATAACATTAACATTGGGGAGGGAAATGTAAAGTTTTTATTTATCCCCCATGGAAAATATTACATCGGTCACATCACTAAGTGTGACTGAGTGACAGCTACTGACAGTGGAATGAACTTCAGGAAGGTGTAACGGAGATGATGCTCAGAGAGCATCAGAGCTGGAACTGGGACAACAGTGACCTCCGTCCTTGGCTAGGGCTGCTGGGTGACTTATAATATTGAAGAAAAATAAAGTCCTTAGTGGAGGTTTAAAAACAATGTGGCTGTAGACATACCCACAAACCTGCATATTATAAAGTTCTTATCCTTCTGCTTTGATTGAATTTGCATATTGTCATTTGTTGTAAGATAGATTCATTCTGAGCCAGATACTAGGGTCTCCTTTTTCTTTTTACTTTGTTACTCAAGTTAACTTGTTCATCCTAAACATGGATACAGATGCTGGGACTGACTAGATCTTAACTGTAAAGTACCACAACATAACTTTCACTGTGTTACATACGAAGGGATATAACTCTAAACCAAGTGTTGGATTTACACTATGGCTTTTCCAAATACACCTAATGAATAAATACCTTATGCAATTCTTCATAGCATTTTGACTCACAGAAAAGCTGTCTAAAATTTGAAGAGGGTGGAAAGATATACTATTTGTATTACCTGCATAGTTAAAAATAGTGTACCCAGTTGGATTGAAGTTTTCCTTCATCAGAAATATTGCTAGGTAAAGTTTTTCAGTAGAGTAGATCTTTAAAAATAGGATATGGTCTTGTCTATCTGGAGTGAGTCATATGTTCTCTGGCAGAACATAAGGGTCCCTTCTACTTCAATGGTAATCATGGATTGACTTTTTCTGATATTAAAGTTATATACCATTGGAAATGCATGTGGAATAAAATGGAACGGAACTGCAAATATCTATAATGTGACAAAACACAAAATTCCAATATAAGAAAAACTGTTTTTAATGTCCCAATAAGAAAATGTAGCCCCAAACCATAGGGCATCCACATGGCTAAGGCAGTTGGAATAGGATTTAATGTTCATTCTTGTCACAGCTTTAGAGAGGATATGCAACACTGTTCTCATTTTACTATGGAGAGACAGAAATGTGCTTGATTCTCTAATGGTTGTCTGGAGATAAAAGAAGCATCATCAAAACACCATGAAGATTCAAAGTTATTCAATTATATTTTGATCAAGTTCATAACATTATCAAAGGTAATTTTCGTTTGACTAGGAAACTAAAGTTAATGACACTGAAAAAAAGAATGCAGGTTCTTAGTTACTAACTATACTCTTGCCAAGTTAGATGTTTTAAATAATGTTTTCAGTAATCTGGGAAAAAAAAAACACTGAGCTGTCAATCTTGAAATCATTGCAGTGGATTACACACTGTATTTTAATTTTCCTTGCAACTGTTATAAATTGAATAGTTTCAACAGTATTACTTTTTAATGTAAGTACTCCAGCTTTCATACCTCTTGAGTTTTCCCCATAAAGTTTCTAATTATCAGTTAGTTTTAATTCCTCAATAGTCTAGTTAATACTTATACTGTTGGTGTTCTATTTTTTTAAGCAAATAAAAATTTAAAAAATGTTTTTTTGGCCGGGCGTGGTGGCTCACGCGTGTAATCCCAGCACTTTGAGAGGCCAAGGTGGGTGGATCACGAGGTCAGGAGTTTGAGACCAGCCTGACCAACATGGTGAAACCCTGTCTCTACTAAAAATACAAAAATTAGCTGGGCGTGGTGGTGTGTGCCTGTAATCTCAGCTGCTCAGGAGGCTGAGGCAGGAGAATCACTTGAACCTGGGAGGCGGAGGTTGCAGTGAGCCGAGATTGCACCACTGCACTCCAGTCTATGCGACAGAGTGAGACTCCCTCATCAAAATCAAAACGAAACAAAACAAAAACCCTGTTTTTTCTCTGTCAATTAAACAACAATGGAATAGAACAAAACCAACACATTGTCTCCAGTTTTTAAATAATCTAACTCAATTAAAACATTCAATAATTTCCCATGGGCAAAGTGTCCCCATAAGTAAAAAATGGTAAGCATAAATAGAAAAATGAAACTAAGTTTCCAAATAATCCTACCTGGATTTCTTCCAGTCCCTGAGCATATAACTATTACTATTTTCATAGTAAAATTAATCACTTTAATTGAAAACAATTGATTTAATTGTTTTTAATTGGTAGTAGTATAATTATTTATTTAATAATATTGAAATAATAGTATAACAAAAAATTAATTTTCAAGAAAAGCAACAAACATTCACAATTCAATAGAGAAAAATGTAAGTCCCTCTAAAAATGATTGGAATATTTTTTCCTGTCACTCCTGAAGTAGAAGTAACTCTTAAAAATAATACTTTGGGGCCAGGCGCTGTGGCCCACGCCTGTAATCCCAGCACTTTGGGAGTCTGAGGCAGGTGGATCATGAGGTCAAGAGATCGAGACCATCCTGGCCAACATGGTGAAACCCTGTCTATACTAAAAATACAAAAATTAGCTGGGTGTGGTGGTGTGCGCCTGTAATCCCAGCTACTCGGGAGGCTGAAGCAGGAGAATCACTTGAACTCGGAAGGTGGAGGTTGCAGTGAGCCAAGATCACGCCACTGCACTCCAGCCTGGCAACAGAGCAAGACCCTGTCTCACAAAATAAAATAAATAAATAATAATAATACTTTGGGGCCGGCTGCAGTGGCTCATGCCTGTAATCCCAGCACTCTGGGACGCTGAGATGGACGGATCACCTGAGGTCGGGAATTCAAGACCAACCTCTCCAACATGGCAAAACCCCATCTCTACTAAAAATACAAAAATTAGCTGGGTTTAGTGGCTCATGTTGGTAATCCCAGCCACTTGGGAGGCTGAGGCACAAGAATCACTTGAACCTGGAAGCACAGTTTGCAGTGAGCCGAGATCGTGCTGCTGCCCTCCAGCCTGGTGCACTGCACTCCGGCCTGAGTGACAGAGCGAGGCTCTGTCTCCAAAAAAAATAAATTCATAAATAATAATAATATTACCTTGGGATGCTTTAAATTACCATTGGGTCATATAAAAGTGCAGGCTTTTAAACAATCAGTATATTTAGTACCTTTAAACTAGGGCATTATTAGCATATCAATATGAGTTAATATCTCGAAGGATTAGGAAATAAATATATTCCTTAAGTGTTTCAAAAACACAATGAACGACAGTTAAGTAGATAGAAATAGACTGACACATGGACTTTTTGAGCTCCAAGTATTACCATGTAGATACAAGCTTGGTAAAATCCTAGCCTATGAAGTATCCATTTCTTTTTAACCAATCTTTTCTCTTTCTTCAGATTCAGTTTCCACATCTTTCTACTGAGGAAAATCTGTGAATACCTCTTAACACTACTTTTCATTTCCTTCTTTCTCCTCAAATATCCAATGAGTAAAGTAGCTGAAAAACTCCAATGATTCTCAATTTATTGCTAACACAAAGCAATTACTTTTGCATTCACTGACTGTTTTCATGTGGGCATTTGCATGTGTCCGTGTGTTTAGGAGAAACAGAGAGCGGTTCTTTTAGGTTTCACTTTTTTTCTGAAACTTCAACCTAGCCAGGCCTTGACAAACGCAGACAATATGGATGCCGAGCTCTTCCACTCCATCCCCTCTCCTGCAGACAGGCTGCAGGTCTCATGACCTTCTCAAACAGTTTGCAACCGTTTTCCTTACATGAAACACAGGCCACAGCCTGCTCCTGTGATAACTTCTTACCTTTCAACTTCATCTTTTTCTCCTTCTATCAAAAAAAGACGTTAAAATTCAAAGGAGAGCAATGTTAGAATAAGTGTAACCTTGAACAGACTTTCAACAATGGCCTCTTTTGAAATAAAGCTACTCCTGCTATTATAACTCAGGGCGTCCCTCACAGCTGATCATTGCAGAGCCCAGTGAGAACCTCTGCCTCCTCTAGGAAGGCAGTGCATCTGTGTGATCCTTGTCCCTTGCTCACCAGCCTCAGGAATTCCTCACTGTCTGCCCTGGTCCTCGCAGATCCTGCTTCCTTCCCATCTGACAAAGAAAACTGTTAGGCTTGAAAGTTGTTGCCAAGAGATTTAGGGGTATTCATTATTAATTGCCTGAGGAAGTCAGAATCTTATGGATAATGTGTGACTAACAAGGAAGAGGGTTGATGTTTTCCATCCAAAGGATGGTCTGCTGAAGAATCGCTCTCCCTTCTGCAAGGTACTCCCTCGAGGCAAGCATTGATCAGGGCCACTCTTCTGTGACGCTTCTATCCTGCTCACAATCCACATATAGCACGGATTCCTAGATTGTGCCTTTCACTTTCTCTGCTGCCTTTGTTCAGTGAAAATATTCACAATAAATCAGATCCTAAACAAAAATATAATTTCATTTCATTCATAAACATATAATATCATTTATATTATCTCATTTGCTACAACACAGAGAAGTTGGGGTACATGGGATTTTCTGAACATCTATCTATTTTGATGAAGTTTCCTATTATCTGTCTGTACATAGAGTTAATAGTTAATAATGTGAATAGCTGGTCTTGAACTCAGGATTGCAATATTCTGTACCTAAAACTTAGTTAATTATTTGAACAGAGAGATATGCAGAGGGATGTTCTCTGACATAGCCATTTAATTTTCAGTGATGCATATTTTCTTTTATTTCTCCTTAATTTGCAATTTTGAAATTGCCAAGCCTGTGCTTTTAAACACTGCCTGACTCATTTTGATAGTAAGGAAAGAGACATCTGAAAAGTTAGTCTCAAATACTGATTTTTGGCTTTTCTTGGCTACAGACACTAGAAAATCTGGATACAATTCCAAACACTTTCTTTAAGCTTCCCCTACTATAGCTGCTTCTCTCTTTTTTCTACATCATCTGTCATTTAAAAAGTGGTGATTTCTCAGACTTACTCCCCATTTTTATGTGGAAGTGGTGTTCAGGCCGGATGGGAACCATATAACATCACATTGAGCTGATCCCTTACCGCAAAGTAGAGACAATATGGACTCCCATGGAAAAATAGAAGAAACCAAGCTCGTGGCTGAGATCTGTTGTTAACAATTCTCAGCTTCCCTCTTCAACAGCTTGCCTCCAGAGACAAACTGCCTTAAGTGGGCAAACCACTGAGAAAATTCCCATCTGACAACTGTCTTCGAAGAAAGGTCAAAGGAATTAACCCGTAGTTAAGGGGGCAAGGGTGTGCTTAAGTACTTTAAGCACACAGACAGTTGTTGTGCACAGAGATGGGAACAGCTGGTTTCTATCTCTGATGGAGAATGAACAAGAGGAAATGAACAGTGCTTTGGTAGGAATGATGACTTTTAGGCAAGAAGGAAGAAGCCTCAGTAACATGTATTATGCATCCACTGTGGGCCAGGGCTTTGCATACTTTGCCGCTTTTAGCCCACTTGACACTCTCAGGAACTCAAGGAAACCATAATTAAGAGAGTCGCTTCATTTGTCCAAAGTTGCAGAGGGAGTAATTGGTAAAACTTGTATTTGAGCTTAATGTTATAGAATCAAAAAGTCCTTTCCACTACCGCAATGTTTCTTATATTTTAAGAGAAAAAAGAGAGCTTAGAACCCTTGGATACTCTTGAAATCTGTGGACACTTTCTTGGAAAAATATACATGCACATACCCACAAGATTAGATACATGCTTTTATCTGGTTCCTAAAGTAGGGAGCCCTAATAGATCCTCTGTATTAAAGTGTGCTGGGGATCAAGAAATAACAGCAAAAACTGAGTCTGATTACAGCATAAAAACAATACTCTGAAGCAGAAATGACAACGTCTAACAAAGAGGAGATAGGCCTAATTCTCGTTCAGTTTTCTGACCCTCTATATATCCTTTTAAACGTCTTCTTTAATGAGCATCCCTACAGAGTTTGTATTTGTGAAAAATTCATTTGATTTTTAAAGATCACTTAAGATTCTTTTTAAATGGATCCAAATTCATAAAATAATGAATTCTTGAAAATATGATGCTCATGTAAGAAACATCTCCATTTAAGGTAACACATTAATATAAAAACAAGACTGGAAAGAATAGTCTGCAAGCACATTGAATTACTGAAGTAGAAACCAATTTATCATTTTAATAGCAGATAATTTAATAACAGGGTTGGGTGCAGACCTCTCTGAATTAATGGCCAGGAGAGGGGTGAGGGGAATGGCAGAAACTGACATGATTGTTAGCAGGACAGGACTGATCAGTGTAGCTAGGGCTCAACTGAATCACCCCATTGCGGCTCCATTTGATGCATGAGATATTGAGAAGACACTTATTATGTATACAAATAAAAGGTCTGATATTATTATAAATACAAAGAAAGTATGGGTTAGGGTTTCTAGACAGAACGCAATTAAGTCACAAAGTATGTAACAGAGACAAAGGCATTGGGCAGCACGTGCAGAGATCTGTAGCCCTGAAGTATTCGAGAAAGCTTCCTGGAATAGGTGGATCTGACAATTAAATGGTGTTGCAATGCAGCGGGAGGTAGAGGTGGAGAATTGTGAAACTGGCAGGCCAAGAAAACTTTAAAGAATTTTTATCTTAAAAATGGAATTTAAAAGCAAGCACTATGTTTTTAAAAGAAAGTTATAAAAATGACAGTGGCAATAGCAAGGATTTATTGCACTGATACTGCACTGGGCTATCCATTGCTGCATTACTAATTCTAAAACGAATACTGTGATACGGTCAAAATGTTCTCTGTTTACAGTTGATGAAGCTTCCCAAGTTACTGCTTTTGACAGGATTTTAACATAGGTTTGTGTGACCCCTAAGCCTGGAGACAAGGAATTTCACTTATTAGGAAACCTACCACAACTACAGTAAAACCCACAAGACAGTTACACCTGAATATCAATTAAGTTGAATTTTTTTTTTTAAGAAACAACCTTCAACAAAACAGGAGAATACAAATAAAACAAGATGACATTCTTACACATTAGGGTGTTCACTTTCAGCTGGGCCCCAATAATTCTCCTTAAATGAGCCTATTTTTATCCATTTCCATTTGCCACAATGGCAATTGGTGGCAATGCTTCATTTTATCATTCTTTTCAAGCGTCCCAATCAATGCTTAGCCTCGAGTCTAGGAAAGTTAAGTCTGTCTTCTCAACTCAGAAAATGGAAACCCTCTAGGAAGGAACCTTTCCTTCTTTCCACCTCTGTATTAGTATCTATAATATCCACAGTAATCTTTGTCCCAGGTACCCTCCTCTCCAAGGATAACATCCTTTGAGTGCACATTAATACATACCCCTTCCAGCATTTGTTTAACTCGTATTTCTTTTCTCCTTTCTAGTCAAATGGTATTGTACCTGCAAACCAGTAGACTTTTCAATCCAGCATCTGTCATTTTGACTCCTTTCTCCTCCTTGAATCTCTGGCTGTGTCTCCTGGTTCTTACGCCATGCTGAGTGGTCCATTTCAATCTAACATCTTGTTCCTCTTCTCCAGGGAAATTATTACATGATGAGGCTCTTCAGAAGTTATTAAGTTATCTCATTTACTTTCAAGGCTATAGTTATGCTCAAACATTCCAGGATAATTTCTAAAATAAATACTTCCAGCACCTAAGACCGCTTGGTACTTAGTAAGTGTTCAATCCGTACAAGGTAATCATTGTTATAAAGCCATTCCTGGTCTAGTTCCAAATTACTCTTTTTTTTTTTTTTTTTTTTTTTTTTTAGATTTTCTCCTCTGCTAATAGCTGGTGACTTAATACTTCAGCTATGGTTCAATAAACTTGTGATGAATGAATGAATGACTAATAAACTCAAGTGCCTTGAGCTAAAAGTTATCTGCTTGGGCCAAAATGAATTTAAAGTTTATGAGAAAATGTATCATTTCCATGCTTTGTCCCCTAAAGCACCAATCCCTTGAACTTTTAGTCCTCAAGGTTTTGTCCCAGAGAAATATTGTAAGCCTGTGCCTGTTCCAAGAAGGTAGCTATCTCTCATGTGGAAAGAAATTAAATCCAGTCTGCTTGTGTCTGCACACAGTAAAATGTAAGTCAAAATTCCAGTAGCCTTTTTATGAGGCAAAGTAAATCCTTTGTGCCCTACCCCACACTTCATCTTTTAATAAAAGACTTTCTAATCACCAAAGATATGCATATGCACACACAAATAATGGCAACAGTATATGCTGAAAATGTCACTGCATTCCCTGATATATTGCCATAAAGAACTTGGAGATTTCCCAGGCATGATATGACCTATGAGAAACAAAATTCTATTCAGTTTTAAGATTTGTATTCATGTGACTTATTCTCGTCACTTTTAAACTACTAGCAAAAGGGGGAAAAAAGCCCTTTTCTATTTCACTATGAAATAGCAAAATTTTCTCTTTCATTTATTTCACTTAGTCATCTTCCTCATCTGAAAAACTCTCAATCTAAAACACATCTAAACACTCCGTAGAAACACATTAAGTAGGTGTGAAACTTTAGCCTTCCAACTGAAAGGAAAATTCCATAGAGTTTGCTGGCAATACAGCAAGGCCTCCCAGTCTTTCCTCTTTACTCTCAAGGTGAATCTCATCACCGAACACGAAAACTCTGCTCCAGTCCACACCCTCCCCAACTCATCCTCCATGTGACTCACTGAGAGTAACTTTTTAATACACAAATGTGGTCACGACATTCCTATGCTGCTTTTAAAGTCTACAATTCGCTCCTTTCTGAGTTTCACATCATAGCTTCCTCCTTGTTCCATAACCTTCATAAAACCGGTCCCCTCCCCCCCCTTTTTTTTTTTTTTTTTTTTTTGAGACAGAGTCTGTCGCCCAGGCTGGAGCACAGTGGCGCGATCTCAGCTCACTGCAAGCTCCGCCTCCTGGGCTCACGCCATTCTCCCGCCTCAGCTTCCCAAGTAGCTGGGACTACAGGCACCCGCCACCACACCCAGCTAATTTTTTTGTGTGTATTTTTAGTAGGGACGGGGTTTCACCATGTTAGCCAGGATGGTCTTGATCTCCTGACCTAATGATCCGCCCACCTCGGCCTCCCAAAGTGCTGGGATTACAGGCGTGAGCCACCGCGCCCGGCCAACCAGTCCCCCTTTCTAAACGCACTCTGCCTCCCTCACCTGGCAAGGAGCCTTGTACACACTCCCTTGCCTTCCTGCCCACCACCGCAATCTGTTCTCCATTGGTGGAGAAACAAACTCACCAAGATCTCATTTGAACCCAGTTTGCCTTTCCCCAACCTTTTTCCTCTCCTACCCCCAACTATAACATTTATATTTTTCTTTCTGTTCTCACACAGCAATCTATTCATACCTTGATTAAATATTTTTTATTGTAGCTACCATATTCTTGTTTTATTAAAATTACTTTTAAAAAATATGTGTTGGGCTCTCTTATTAGGCTAAATTTTGCATAGATCATGATAATTACATAGATAATGTTTTTTTCCCCAGTAAAAATACTTTATAGACCTCATAGAGTGAGAATAAAATGGTTAAAGTATAAAGTTCTGGGCTGCTGTATAGTAGATGGAATGTTTGATAATCTACAAGGGAATGATCACAGTCTGACTTGTGTGCAGGTAGGACCCATGTTTACAAAGCCTTTCCGGATCTTGGAAGTGACTGTTTCCGAGCAAACCCCAAGGGCCATCACAGCCTTAACTCAGAAAGACAGAAAGGGTGCTGACTATGGGTATGTGTTTGCATACTGTGTGTATGTATGCATTTTTGCAAGTGCGAGTTGGATCTGGGATGGCTGGGTAGAGACAGAGAGAGAGAGAGAGAGAGAGAGGGAGAGAGAGACAGAAGTGGGTGGGGGCGAGAGAGAGAGAGAGAGATTGGATGAGGGAACACGTTCCTCAGCTTAATGCAGTCATTATTTTGCAGCAAATCCACACTGGGGGCAAGCAAGCTTATCTAGACAAACTGTTGGCTATAGTGAAACTGTGTAGTTGAACCAAATTTAAGTAGGAGATTGAAAATTTTTTGCCAGTGCCATAAAGATTTGATGTTAGGAAAACAGTATCCTGTGCCAGAAGCACGAAACGTATGAGCTTAAAGAAAGGCATCAGTGAATATATAAAATCCAGCTTGTAAAAAAAGAGAATGTCAACTAAATCAGGACCCAGCAGTTCCCTTTTGCCACACTGACCACATGTTTTCACGAGTTCCTGGTTGAGGGAGGATTTAAAGTCAGTATTAAAAGCACATTGTGTATTAGTTAAAAGTTTGCTGTTTATGAAGGAATTTTTTTTTTTTTTGGAGGCTTCAGTCATTTTCATTTAATCCCGCTGTGGCTCTGAATAAAAAGTCTTGGTAACAGAAAGATAATTCAGTGAAGTTGGGGTTATAGTTTTAACTGCAGTGAAAAATCTTGTACCCAGAATGTAAATAAAGGCCAAAATGCTTCGTAAAGGCCTGGTCATCAGTGTTTGGGTATGATGACTCTTCAATAGGTGAGTCTCTTAAAAATTATGCCCACCACACTCGCAAATGTTAAAAGAACAATTAAATGCTTTCTAGTTGGATATTTAAGAAATGGAATCTATTGACATCTTACAAATAAATCCAATACATATCAAATAATAAAGGTTGCAAAAGAAACTTCTAGAATTTTAAAATTACTACAATTCCACACTGATCTGAGAAAATGGCAACTTCAAATTCAGAGGTAATTTTGTTTAAACAATGTCATTAAACAGATGAGATTATTTCAGCAAATTTGGAGCTGTCCCATTTTTATTCATTGCATTATTTTCTATTGCCATGTATCTCAGTGTTGCTTTTTTTTTCGGGCCGTATATATCAGCTGAAGTTCAGAATATACTGTGCTATTTACAGACCTGCAGCAGTCAACATCTGTAGAAAGGATTCAGAAATTGATTTAAAGTCTGCAACATAAGCATATCCAATCCTAATGGTACACAAGACCATATATCTTCTTTGAGAGACTGACACATGGTCCCCACTCTGACTGGTGATAATGCATCCCTGCCAAGCCCAGATGTAGTTTCAACTCCAGGGAAATGCAACGTAATGATGAATTGGTATAACCCAATCATGCTAACATTTGTATTTGGAAACCCTACAGTGTAGTACCGACAATTTTTTTTTATTTCCCCTAACTATGTTTCTTCAAGTATATCAAGATGTTCTGCCAGGATGACAAGCATATGATCAAATTTAATGGTATATAAAGATACGGCAGACTGCTTTCCAAAGCAAAATTTCATAGTTGGAACTTTTAACAATTAATTGCACTTCTGGCAACCCCACTGAAATTTAAATTAAATGGTGTAACTATTTCATTAGAAGGCTTTGGCAAAATAAACCTAATAGATGGAAAACTTTATATAATTAAAAATGGCAAGTGATCTGCTTTCTGTGTGCTTTTAAGTCAATAGGTCTTAACTCTATGATGTCTTTTTCTCCTGCTATGTGGTGAGTTCCTCAAGGGCAGGAGCTGAACTCTATTTATCTATGGTTCTTAACGGAGTTCACAGCACAAAGCAGGCACTTAATACATATTACTAAATCTTTGTACGGTTTCAGATATTAGTAGATTGTGAGTTTTAGAATCCAAGTTTGAATCAAAGGCCTACCATGAATGAAGTCAATGGCTATGATAAATGGAATTGTGCTCCCCTCACACCTCCCAATTCACATCACTGGACTTGCTCTCCCCGTATCTCCTTATTTAAATGGGTCTTTGCAGAAGTAATCAAGTTAAAACAAGGTCATTAGGGTGGGCCTTAATCCGATATTATCGGTGTCCTTATAAAATGGGATAATTCGGACACAGAGCCAGATACCACAGACAGAACATCACATGAAGATGAAGGCAGAAATTGAAATTATTTTTCTATGAGCCAAGGAAGACCGCAGATTGCTGGCAAACCACCAGCAGCTAAGAGAGAGGCATGGGACAGAGTCCTCCTCCAAGCCCTCAGAAGGAGACAACCCTGTGGACACCTTGATCTTGGACTTCAGACTCCAGAACTGTGAGACAATAAATTTCTTTTGTTTAAGTTACAAAGCTTATTGTGCTTTGTTATGGAAGGTCTAGCAAAGTAATACAATGGCCTAGAACAAGGCATTTCACCTCTATGTGTCTTACATGTAAGATATAATTAATACCTCGGCACTGTGTTTAAAACATAGTAAATGTTCAATTAAAGCTTCCTGAAAATGACAAAGGAAATAATAACTCATCCAAGAAATATTTATTAAGTACATTTCATGTGCAACGCCCTGCTCTATTTTTTGGGGAAATAGCTGTTAAGACTTGCCCTTACAGAGCTAACATTCTAATGAGAGAAGAGAGACAACAGCAGATAAGTAAACAATATAGTATGTCAGACAATAAGAAACTATGGAGAGAAATACAGGGAAGGTGAATATAAAATAAGGGGTTGAAGGAATATAATTTTATATAGACTTGTCAGCAGTGATGACATCTGGAAAATGGCACATAAACCGCATTAAGTAGGTAGCACATTGCATAGGGAAGAATATTCTAGACAGAACGAATGGCCAGTGCAAAGGCCCCAGGGTGGAAATATTCCTGACATGTTGTGATAACAGAAAGGGGGCAAGTGTTGTTGAACAGAGAGATCAGAGTGTTAACAGCAGGAAATGAAATCAGAGGGGGAATTCAGGGAGACTGTGGGAGCCAAGATCAAGGTAAGGGCTGGTGTGGGAGCCAGTAGGCTGCTTGGAGGCTGATATGGTTTGGCTCTGTGTCCCCACCCAAATCTCATCTTGTAGCTCCCATAATTCCCATGTGTTATGGGAGGGAACCAGTGGGAGATGATTGAATCATGGGAGTGGGTCTTTCCTGTACTGTTTTCATGATTGTGAATGGGTCTCACGAGATCCGATGGTTTTAAAAATGGGAATTTCGCCAAACACTCTCTTTGCCTGTGGCCATTCACGTAAGATGTGACTTACTCCTCCTTGCCTTCTGCCATGATTGTGAGGCCTCCTCAGCCATGTGGAACTGTAAGTCCAATAAACCTTTCTTGTGTAAATTGCCCAATGTTGGAGATGTCTTTATCAACACCATGAAAATGGACTAATACAGAGGCAACTGCAAAGTTATGAGCAGAGTGGTAACATGGTCTAACTTATGTTTTAAACAGGATCACCCTGGATACTGTTTGGAGAATCATAAGAAGGGAGGTAAATTGGAAGTAGAAAGACCAGAAAAGAGAGTATTCCAGAAACGGGGTGAGTGCTGTAGGTAGCTTGAATCAGGCAATGGAGATGTTGAGAAATGATTTTGGATATATTGTGAATGTAGAGTATTCAGGACTAGCTTCAGAATTGGGCATGGGGTATGAGGTAAAGAGGGGAGTCAAGGATAACTCTAAGTTTTTACTTTTTTTTTTTTTTTTTTGAGACGGAGTCTCGCTCTGTCACCCAGGCTGGAGTGCAGTGGCGCGATCTCAGCTCACTGCAAGCTCTGCCTCTCGGGTTCACGCCATTCTCCTGCCTCAACCTTCCAAGTAGCTGGGACTACAGGTGCCCGCCACCATGCCCAGCTAATTTTTTTTGTATTTTTTAGTAGAGACAGGGTTTCACCATGTTAGCCAGGATAGTCTCCATCTCCTGACCTCGTGATCCGCCCGCCTCAGCATCCCAAAGTGCTGGGATTACAGGCATGAGCCACCACGCTCAGCCTGTTTTGGGTTTTTTTAAGATAAGGTCTCACTCTGTCACCCAGGCTGGGATGCAGTGTTGTGACCATGGCTCACTGCAGCCTCTACCTTCCTGGCTTAGGTGATCCTCCCACCCCAGCTTCTCTGGGAGCTGGGACCACAGAGGCACACATCGACAAACAGATAATTTTTAATTTTTTTGTAGAGACACGGTCTCCCTATGTTGCCCAGGCTAGTCTCAAACTCCTGGGCTCAAGTGATCCTCAGGCCTTGGCCTCCTAAAGTGTTAAGAATACAGGTGTGAGCCACTGCATCTGACCTGACTCCTAGTTTTTTGCCTTCAACAAGGAGAAGATGACATTCATGAGAAGGAAATTTGCAGGAGAAGCCAGCTTGGGAGATGGCACCAGAAATTCAGTTTTGCACATGTTAAGATGGAGATTCTGCCGAGCAGACATCCAAATGGAGATGCGGGGGAGGCAATGGTATATGAGTCTGGATTTTAGAGAGCAGGTCCTGACTAAAGATAAATTTGGGAGTCATTACAGAATTAAAAATCAAGAAATTATATGAGATCACTAAGTGAATGAGACAAAATGCTTACATTTATTAAGTGCTTACTGCATTCCAAGCAATTTTCTAAATGTTTTACATATGTTATCTCATTAATCCTTGTAACTAACTCTGTGGTGATTGAATAGTTTGCATTTTCCATTCCCTCTAATTTTTGGACTTTGCCTAGTTTTACAAAGGAGGCTGTTACTCATCAATTTAAGTATTATTGATCATGACCAAAAGAGGGCAACAAAATTATCTTGCCCCTAAATCAAAGGTCAGCAAAGTTTTTCTGAAAAGGGCCAGACAGTGAATATGCTAGGCTTTGCAGGCCATATTTTTGTAGCAATTTCTCCGCTTTATGGTTGTACCTTGAAAGCAGTCATCAACTACTCATGAAGAAATTACTGTGGCTGTGTTCCAATTTAACTTTATTTACAAATCCAGGAAAAAGGCTGGATTTCACTTTAGGTTACAGTTTGTAGACCTCGATCTAAATACGTGATTTGAATTAATTTGATGTTTTATGTTGATAAAATCGAAGACAAATACCCTAAAAAGTGCAACATTTTCCAGTAAGCAAGCCACTGTGGGTAATACGTTTTGATGCTTGCAGATTTCATATTACAGTAGTCTTAAAATTTAGAGCATCCTCAAATCTAGGAAATTCCGGAAACACATGGCCTGGTGGCCCTCACCTGGGATGACTCCAGATTTTCTATACATTAGAGGCCTAGCCATGGAAATACGGTAGAAGGAAGCGGGTTAGGTACATGTACTGAAGCACTGTTTGCCTAACAAGCATATAGTTTTTACTTAGATTGTATGTTTAAAGACGTAGTGTGACTTTGGGGGAAGTTACTGCAGATTTTCTGCAAGGAGAGTAATCTTATTATTTTGATTCTTAATCCTTTACTCTGGAAAATAATTGTTTCTGATAATCTACTTAACTGAAGTCTTACAACATCTGGACTTTTGTCTTTTGGATGTTTACCAAATTCAAGAAGATTCCAAGGTAACAAAATTGACTAAGTTCAACTGAGTGCGTTATACTTTGTAAGAAGCATGGCACATAGCCTGGTACAAGGCAGGCACTCAGTAAACATCAGCTCATTCACTCACTCATTCAAAAACTATCTTGTATTCAACTCTTTAATTCACTCTATAATTCAGACCTTTATAAATCCTCACATGTACTCCTAGTCATCCCACAAATGCAAGTTAAATTTATCTGCACAATATCTACACTGGTCGACTTTTCATGACAGGATAAAGTTAACATTTAGTCTGACCTTCTAGGCATGCCACAATCCATTTTTACCTATTTGCTTACACCTATGACTTCATTTGGAATGCTCTGATCTAGCTAGAGTCAACACCCTGTTATTCTTCAAATAAAAACTTTCTAGGAAAATTTCTCAAGATTTTATTCATGTTCTTTTCATATGAAATTTCCTTCGCCTGCACTAAATGAAATTTCCTGTCCTGTACTAAATGAAGGCATGTCTGTTTTTTCCAGAGCCAATTCAATGTGGCCCTTCTCAACCACTCCAGTCCATGATGTTTAGTCCCTTCTCTAAAATCTTACAGCACTATCCTTTGAACTACACTCATTTAATTACAGTTTTTTTAACACTAATCTCAAAAGCCTTAAGCATGTATTCTCTTAGCCATACTCATTTTATTATTAAATTGTACTGTCTTACTAAACTGCAAACTCCTTGAAGTCCAAGACCATATGTTTTTAATTTTTCTCCCAGTGGAGTTAAGGATAGTGCCTTGAATGCAGGGGATCAATCAATATCTGCTGTGTGCAAGGACCATTGGTTGTCATACCAACTAGAAATTGTAGCCACCTACACTCCAGAGAGCATCTGTAATCCTTTCCCTAGCAAAAGGTTGCACATACAGCACTTTCTCACAACTAATGAGTGAAATAGTGAATGAATGATCTCAGGAATTTAGCCCAAGAAAATAAGGAGCAATGTTGCCAAACATTTTTATGAGCAAAAAAACTTTTTATTTTAATAAATGTATAAAACAAGTTAAATGTCCACTAATAGAAGATAGGATATATAGATTGTAGTTCAGTACCATCAGTAACTAAATTAATAATTCTATAAATAATGAATAATATGGAAATATTATCATGGTACAGTGGTAAGCAAATATGTGGAAGATAATTCTATATGCCATATGTTCTCAATTTTTGGAATTTAGATAACTTTGACATGCACCTTGCTTTCATACACTTCTTTGCATTTCAACCATCACTCCTCTTGGTCGGGCCTTATCACATTTCCCCTGGGCTACCATATTAGCTTTCTAAACAGACTTTCTAGTTCCAATTTATTTCTTCAAATCGCTACGGTTCAGCCCCCAATTAAAACATCTACCTACGTTTCCACTTATATCTTGCCAGTTTCCATCTATCTATGATCCATTCCAACCATTTACTGAAAATACTTTCCACTGTCCCCATACCCCTCAACATTTTCTGCTCATCTACCTGTAGTCGTAAGACTCTTTTCTTGTTTTAATGGTGAAGTGCAATTTTCCTGAGACACTACAAAAGCCATCCCTTCCCCATTTTCTTCTTCTTTTTCTTTTTTTGAGACAGAGTTTCGCTCTTGTCGCCCAGGCTAGAGGTGCAGTGGTGCGATCTTGGCTCACCACAACCTTTGCCTCCCGGGTTCAAGTGATTCTCCTGCCTCAGCCTCCTGAGTAGCTGGGATTACAGGCATGCACCACCACGCCCAGCTAATTTTGTATTTTTAGTAGAGATAGGGTTTCTCCATGTTGGTCAGGCTGGTCTCGAACTCCCGACCTCACGTGATCTGCCGGCCTTGGCCTCCCAAAGTGCTGGGATTACAGGTGTGAGCCACCACGCCCAGCCTCCTTCCCCATTTTCGTATTTCACTTCTTCCCACTCCCTGCATGCATCCCAACCTGTGCTGTGTCATACCCTTTAGGGTCGGTCCCTGCCTTCCCCTGACGACAGCCATTCCCTGGAGATCAGAAACACTGTTATTCATATTAGCATTTCTCCAAATGGGACACAAAGCTTTATCCTAAAGGGAGTCTAGAACCTTTTAATTCAATTAAAATTTTAGATAAGCAAATTTTATGTTCTGAGTCTTCACTAAGTGAAGCTTAAAAAAATCTCTCTAAAACCATCTATTAATAGAAAGATTTGGGGGGGTCAGAATTAGTCATTTAGGGAACTTGACCCTCTAAACGTATGTATCACTCACAGTAATTAAAGATGAATACCTATAACTTAAAATCCACCATAGTATATAGAGCATGTGTGAGTTAATTACGAAGAGGCAGATAAATTGCAAAGACGATTCTGCAAACAGAGGGAAAACCAGGGTTAAAAACTCACTGGCTGGTTGGGCACCTTTGTTCAGGGAGTAACTTGCCCAACCACAGAACATGGCCCTGAATTACTATTCCCTTTTTAAGAGGTTAGTTTCAAACTGTTTCCTAAAACTAAACCACAGTCTCAGGATACAATGGCAAAAAATAGCTTCGCATATTTACAGAAGGAAAATAACATGACGTTTTATTGTGACATGAAAAGAATATGCAATGTATCCTGTCCAACACTGTGCAGCCTACCATTCTAAATGGGAGACAGGAATATAAACACACCACACTCCAGGAATCTGAAAACATATATCTGGGCTTCTTTATTTAAGTTAATCATTATGTCATATGTTAACAATATGTTATTATAGGGTTTAATTGCTTTTGTGTCTAACAAGTTCTCTTGTCAGTTAACCTTTCACCCACAGATAGATAATGAAAGGCCACCTCTGTTGTGTCACTCGGTAGTTCATTAGGCAGAAATGCCGACTGTTTCCTCTACCAGTCTTAAGTCAACACAGTGCCCATACCAAGCCAAAGGCATTCTAACAGCTTCTAGTGGCTTTCATCTGGCTGGTGGTTGCTGTAAGATTCAGAAGCTAACTAAATAAAGTATGTGGTATCCACATACACAGAGTCTGAAGGTATTTTTTTTTCTAGCATTCCTTTGGAAGCATACCTTAACTCACAGACAGCAACAGTACAGTTGACAGCACTAGTTTTTAGGAAGTGGAGGAGGAAGTGTGAGAATGTAATGTGGCTATGAAGGAAAAAAATATCATCTTTGTGAATTTTTAAAATTCAAATGATTCTTCTTAAGCATATTCTACCGCAGTGGAAACTGTGCAAATCAGAGCACAAACACTTAAGTACTTTAATTAAGCAAAGAACACACCCCTCACATTTATGTTTTCAAGATTTATTTTTGCAATTAAAGTAATGAATCTATTCAAGAAAATTTTAGTTTTTAAAGAGTTCTCCTAATTGTATAATTTTTTCCAGCTTGTAAAATGCCCGATAAGAGCTCTTCAGATTTTCCAAAACATTCCCGTTACATCACGTTGTGAGAAATACTTTGAAGGCAGCATTTATGCACTTGGAGCAGGATACTCAGGGTCCAGGAACAACACCTATTAACTCTAAAATTAAGTAAGTCACTTTGCTTCACACCTCTGGTGGCCAAGTATTAAAAAAAAAAAAAAAAGGCAAACAGTCTGCAGCTATGAATGAAGGCTCAGGAGTCCTTTCATAATATTCCAGTTGATCGTGGTCCTTGTTGAGAGGTCTTACCTCATTTCCCACACATTTTCTGACCTATTTTGTCTGCCTTTTCTCAGAAGTATTTTTCTTGCTTCACTGTGGACTAAGCAGTAAACTAATTATCTTGTTCAAATCCCTTTGTAACGCCCCTAATCCTATTAGTCATAAGAATGTCTGAATACTGATTGCAAACCTTATTTTCCTTTCTTTCTTTTTAAAGAGAGAGACAAAAAGAGAGAAAGGTCCAGTGGTTTTGTCCTAGGGGATGGGGAGGGGTTGTAGTGAGCAGCTCTAGCCAGTTCACTGAAGGCAAAAGCAGTTCTGGCCAGCCAAAATCGCAGCCACCTAACATACAGAAAAATTTCTCTCCTGTATTCCTTCCTTCCTTCCTTCATTCATTCATATTTTGTGTGTCTCTCTCTCTCACACAGACACAAGCACACACACACACAGAGAGTGAGAGATTTACACACACACACACAAACACACACAGAGAAAGAGAAGGAGAGAGAGAGAGAGATTTAGTTATCATTTGTATCAGTTGGAATGTCTTACAATAATCAAGTTCCAAACACTCCTACTCACAGTAGAACATGCTGAACCCTGGCCCCGGCCAGGAGCTCAACTTCACTTTCCTCCTTTTATCAGGGACATTTTAATGAAGAAGGTGACGCTATTCCAAGAAGTCAAATAAGCTATATGAAGTAGAGGAAATGAACAAATGTTACGGCGGACCTCGACCAGCCCTTCCAGTCTTAACTTCTTTTCTTCAAAGAACTCTCGCAAGTCTTGTTAAAGCACTCTCTCTCTGCCTCTGTAGAAGATGCCAAGACCACTGCCTCCTGCTGTCTATTACTGAGGGAACTTTAATCACTTTTCCTTTTTTGTTCCCACTGGGGAAGGAGCCAGACTGCAGCGAAAGGCCTGCAGTCAGAGTCGATGTTAAAGAGCATGAAATTTATCTGACTTCCATAAAAGATGCGTTCAGCCCTTCCATTCCTGCTTTTGCCAGGCAGGCTGCTCTGGGGATAGCTGCTCTGTCTTTAAAAAAAAAATAAAAATAAAAATAAAACACAAATATTTACTTTAAATATAGAGGCACACTGTTACCTCCTAGCATCTAATTTTCCTAGTCCACCTTGCCTTCCTACTCCATCCCCTTCCAAAAAAGTCTATGTTCTTGACATGTAAAGTCAACTTTTTTCCATTAGTAAAAGTGTCTCCTTATTGCATTATTTGTTTCTGATAGTAAAAGAAGGTATTGTTTTAGAAACGACCTTGAAGAAGATACGATATGAGTTAGAGGAAAACCCATTCATTAACATTATTTCTGGGGCCTGAGAAAAATATTACAAACATGAGGAAAGTGTAGATTCCTTAGATCGGATCTCAGGCTGCCAACATAACACGGTTCAAATACTAAGTGCTTCTATTTTGATCTACCGCCATCTTTAGCAACCAAACAGTCTGTTAAGACACAGAAAGTTGGGTTTCTTCTGGACAGTTACTTGGCATACAGGAAAGAGTTAGTGAGTGTCAAGTGTGTGTGTCGATGGTATAGATGTAGATGTGGATCTCAATGTAGAGCCTGTGGTAAAAAGGAAGTGTATATCACTCCTGGGATACACATGGCCTGCTGCTTTAAGGAAAGCAAAGGCCTATAGAAAGTGTGATGTCGTTGTTAGCAGTAAACTGTAATGAGAATACGAGGCCCCATGGGCGGGAGGATGAGCAAGTTGTATGGTATGTATACAATGTGTTATTGGATGCAGAAATGATTCCAGGTAGGTTAAGGAAATGTGTTTTATACAACAGGATACATAAATAGGTAAGTAACTTGTGGTGAACGTTAAGGGTTATTCATTCACAGTAAGCCTTGTCCCAAGTAAGAGGTGAACTATAAATTTAGTTGTGTTCTTGGCAAAGAGAAAAGATGTTCTGTCTTTGATATTAAAACATACCAGCTATCCAGGAAAAACACATTTTTTTCCCTGACGCTGCAGTAGAGAGTGCATCTGCCTGAGAGGCCACATGAGAAAACAGTGCATAATGTCCTCAAAAACATTTCTACATAAATACAAGAGTAAATGTCTCAGCAGCATCTTAGAGTATCCCTCAAG
Source organism: Gorilla gorilla gorilla (assembly GCF_029281585.2). Lineage (NCBI taxonomy): Eukaryota > Metazoa > Chordata > Mammalia > Primates > Hominidae > Gorilla > Gorilla gorilla. Next base: position 28,623,154 of record NC_073227.2, on the reverse strand, counting down.
AAAGTCAAGGGCATAATAGCAAGTAATTATGCTAGGACCAATTTCACATAGCTAAGCATGAGCCTGCAACTCCAATGGTCTAGCTTGTAAGATATACCCTAAATCTGAAAATTATTACTGTAATATATGACAACACGGAACATGTGAAAAGAAATGAGAAAAAAAGAATTTTTAAAACATGTATACTAATCTAAAAATAGTAATTCTTACAATGTACTTCCTGGACTGCTTAGTCTGCGTTTTTTTCAGTATGATACAGCCAACATCTTATGTTCTATACAATTGTAAAAAAAACTCATATAAACTTTTCCTGGTTAGCTTAATTTTAGTTTTTATTCAAAAGCACTAAATGAAAATATAATTTGTTATCCTTATTTATTTAGAACATGATAGATTGATTTGAAAACTCTCCACTGATGTCCTCTGACAGCAGATAAAATCCAAGCATGGCCTAAAGAGATCGAGTAGACCTGGTTCCTCTTCACCCTCCAGCTTCATTTCTTGCTACCCTCTTCTTCACTCACTGCTATTTCTGTTACTCAGCTACAACAATATAAATTTATGGCACAAGGATTTTCCATTTCCTGATTTCTCTCTCTCAAATGCAGTTGATTCTTTGTTCCTTCTCTGCATTTGGGACTCAGCTGAAATACCCAATTCTCAAAGAGGCTGTCTCTGATCCTCCCATCTAAAATAGCTCTCCCCTTTTCCCACTCCATCCCATGACCCTCTTTTATTTACTTCCTGTTACTTCCTGTTATCTGAAATGATCTCGTTTGCCTCTTAAAAATTTATTCGTGTACGTAATCATTACTTCCAGGTTCTCCACCATCAAATGTTAAGAGCCAAGAAGACAGAAAACTTGTTGCTTCATTTATGTCAATAACTGTGAAATAGAATAGGGTCTTCCATAAATATTTGCTGGAAATGTGGATGAACTAAATTTACCATTAGAAAAGACAGTGTCTTTCCAAATATAGAATAAGGACTTAAATTACAATCCACATTTTAACATTTAGAAAAATTGGGATTGCATAGGAAACTTCATGGAAACATATGAAAAAAATAATTTCTGCCTTGATTATGAATCAAGCAGAGGAACCGATAAACTCGCACCAAGAACAAGTCTTTTAATGATATTAAATTACTTTCCGTCTATTTTGAAAAGCACCTCTGTGTGCCCAGGATATGTCCACAAACTTCATGTGTTTAAGAGGCAGCCTGATCCCCATGAAGCAGCTTCAAAAGAAAGTCAAAGTCGAAATGTCCATCTGTGCCATAGAGGACCTGACAGCTCATAACAAAACCACAGCAAATGGACTTACTTCCTAAGACACAAAGCTCCGTGAATATGGAGGAAAAGTGATGTGATTTGCTGGCCAGCAGCTCTCAGGCCACAGCCCCTCCTAATCCCCAATTGATACTGACAACTGCAGTGACCAGGGCTAAAGCAGAGTCCAAGTGGGGAGCAGGATACATGCCACTTTAACGTGTCAGCAATTTCCCATTTAAAATTAATACTGTACAAATGCCCTTCCATTAGCAGAGTCAAATTATAGTCCTGGAAGCCCTTGTTTAATGGAAAAAACGATGCAGAATACTACAGAAGTCAGGCCAGGAACCCAGTGGAAAGTCTAGCTGTTAGATGTAAGGAGAGATCATTCAAGAGTTGTAAAATACTGTATTTTCTATTATGGCCACTTAGGGGCACTCAAAGGCCTAGAAGTGGTCTTTTGAGTCCAAATTATAGAACCCAACCTTTTTAGTGTGAGAACAGCAAACAATATATAATAAGTATATCTCGGCATATCTTCCTATTGAGTATCAATTCCCCTCACACAAATACAACTACGTTTTCTTAGTTCACAATAACAAAAAACTTCAAAATACATTTTGAGGAAAAGAAAAGCAAGTGACTACCATGAGTCAAGATAGTATTTTCCCCTAGGTAGACAAGAGCGGGTATGACAGAAAAGGCACCAGGGGACTCATGTGGCATGACAGCAGGGCTCCATCTCGCCCTGAGTGGCAGGCATGCAGGCATTTCCTTTATTCTGTATATTTATGTTTGACATTCTGTGTACATGTGTGTGTGCTCTGCAAAATAGTAATTACTTCTGATCATGGTTACATTTACAATATGGACTTTAAAAACACATACTAAAATTTGAATCCACGAGCTGTAAGTACGGAGATCAAACACATGACATTAAGAGTCAAACATGGGTTTAAATCTACTTCTTTTACTCCCTGTGAGACTTAGTCCTCAGTTTTCTCTTTGCTGTGAACAATTATGAACGTGCTGACTTTGCATTGTGGTAGTGTGGATGAGATGAGTCAGAAGTAATTAGCACAGTATGGATCACAGGGTAGGAACTCAAAATGGGTTTTCTTCTCTTCTCAGTACTTCAGGTTTGTAATTTAGTTCAGAAGACTTAGAAATGAAGAGAGGCATAGTGAAAAGCATAGAGAACAACTGATTAAGACACATGAATTTCAGTAACATTCTATATGTAGTTGGGGGAAAAAGACCTGAAGAGAAAAAGCAATAATCTATTCATAGTATCTAATCATTACTGGGAAATTTTTAGAAGACTATTGCCAGTAGTGATTATCAGCCATTGTTAGAAAGGTTTCACAAAAAAAAAAAAAAAAAAAAATGCAAATTCATAGCTTTCCCTGGGTGGCTTCACTTCACTTGTTCAAAGACACCAGCAATGTTGGAAAAAATGAGAGCTCCTACAAGAACACTGGCCTGCAGCTGTTATTAATTAACTTTGGACACAAAATACCATACTCATAAGCACATCATATAGATAGGTTTTTAAAATGCAGCCATATGCTTTCAACTTTTAGAATCCATAATGACAAACTTTTGACCAAATATCTTTGATTCTCTGGATGTACAGACTTATTGTGTAAGAATATAATTTTTCCTATGACCTTTGAAAATGAAAAAAATGGGTTCTAACAGGCTACAGGACATGTATATGTACATTAACAGAGACACATACTCTTAATGTTTTATATAAAAATACCGACATTGATATCCTTTTCCTGAAGGAGCACCATCTAAGGAAGCAGCATGGTTTCACAGAACCTGTGATGTTATTAAAACTAAAAGCTATTGGTTCAGGCCGGATCACAAGCATTTACAGGCTGTGGATTCTTAGGGAAAATCTCTGTTTTCTTTAAGCCTGTCTTTGCCTTTCAATTGAGGATTGAAGTCTGCTTATCTTGCAGATTTTCTAAGGATCAAATGAGATAAACATACTTCTTAAGCTCAGGACAGCTATACCATAAATGTTACATAGTGTTTGGTTAAAGCTTAGACTATAGAGGGCAGGTAAGATTCAGATCCTGGAGTGCCTCTACCTGGACTCTACTCCTAACTCTTAAATTTACCAGTTCTGAGACCCTGGGCAATTTACCTGCCTCTCTGTAACTGTTATTTCTCTGGGAAAAACAATGAAATCTTCCCCCAGACAGTTGTTTTGGGGTTTAAATGAAAGAATATAAGCCCAGCCCATATGCACTACTTATCATTGTATTTTTTTATCATCATTATCAAATAACAGGTAATCTTTTTATTATGCATCTGTAGCTTTTCAGCCAAGTATCATTTCCTGCTCTGTAGAGCCCAGCTCTCGTTTCTTAAGTTACATTTTAAGGTTCTCCTTCTTTTTCTGTCCCTCTTCAATGAATTTCCAAAACCTAAAGCTACTCTAAATACGTGTTCCTCACAATTTTAGTTATCATCAGCATGCAAATGGCCGTACCTGTCAACCTCTAGATCCTTTCTCATTAATACCATCTTACACAGTGCATCTTTTCAGGTCATCTGTGATTGGATAACACACTGCCAAATCTAGTGAAATATGACTATTTTGCAAAACTGTTTTTCCCCTACCACCTTTTCTTATACAAAACTCCCTATTTTCTAAAGAATCTGATTCCCCAGCCTCTCCACTCATTCTTTTACTAGCTTTGAATTTGTTTTTGTATACATCATTTATAAATCTTCCCCTTCTACGTTGCCTCCTACACAGTGAAGGTTGTACTCAACTCTGTGCTCATCTGCCAGCAGTCCTGGTGATATCCTTTCCTTCCCTACTGCCTCCGCATTCCAGGTTTGGAGCTGCTTCGTTCAAGCATGTGTTGGTTAAGCCAAAGTCAGCTGCCATGTGTTAGGTACCACACTACACACTGAGGATGCAATGGTGAAGAAGGCAGCATCCCTGTTCTCAAGAAGCTCACAGTCTGTAAGGGAGCACTGAGCAAAACACTCATTCACACATTAGTCTAATAGGAAAAAAATCACAGGTTTACAGAGAAGCTCCTAAGGTGACAGCAAATCCCAAGCTGAATTGTCAGGGATAGTACAGAAGAGTCTTGAAAAACTCATGGTCATATAAAGGATTGGCGTAGGAGGGAGAGGCAGGCAGAGAAAGGGACATATGAAAAAGCATGGAATCTGCAGCAGCTGGAAATAATGCTACACTTGAGTTTTCTCCATTTACTACTTTAAGTTTTCAGCAAAAGTACCACTTTCTCATGTAAAGTGTTCATATAAAATCTGTTAACTTTTTGGATATTTGAAAGACTAAAGCATTTCCTAGAGGCTTAAAGTTGAACTCACTAAAAGGAATTTCTATGTATTAAGAGTGGCTTTTTCCTTTACAAACTGATTTATGGACAGGAAGATTTAGAAAATAATATTTTTAGAAAAGTAATTTCCAACAAGTTAAAATTGTATGTAATCAATATGACATTTCTTTAAACGGGATCCTTGTTCTCTACAGTAGATATACACCACACACATGTATAAACTTATTTTTTCTGAGACTATTTCATTCATATAAATAATAGCCATTAGAAACTTGGAAAGTATTTATAGAAAAAAAGACTTGTTGAAAGCTCAGGAGAAATGGACAATGGTTTTATTTGTTTATTTATTTATTTTTTTGATAGTGTCTTGCTCTATCTCCCAGGCTGGAATGTGGACAATGAGTTTTTTTAAAACGACATTTAAAAAACCTTAAACAAAACAGTAACAATAACTCTGCAAAAATACAACAAAATAGGACAAAGCATAAAACTTTGTGAAAAAATTAAAACTTATTGTTTAAATACAAAGTCATTAATTAAAAAAATTAGGTTTGCCTGTATCCACAAAGTCTGAAGGTCAAAAACAATCCAGAAATTGCTACAGCTAAACTAAAACTTCATGAGCACTCATAATAAACTTCAAACACTGTTTAAAACATACCAAAAGTTCAGGGAAAATAAGCAAACACCATCCTTAGGGAAAAAGACAAGGGTTTTCATGAGACAAATTATGCCTTATCAATCAACTGAAATATTTAGAAAGAATAAATATGTAAACCAAAAATATATAGACATACTTTATTTGGACTTGCAAATCTGACATTAGTAAAGTCTCATTCATTGTTACTTTAAAATTTGAGTTACCACGGTACTGAGGTGGATTGATAAATACAGAAATATCCACTAAGGGATATATAGAGATGAAAACAAAAGGTAATGAACACCTGGTAAATCTCTGAAAGCAGGGTGGCCTCTCACAGAATGTTAACAAATGCTTCTGTGACTATTTATAAAAATATACAAATGCCCAAAAGCAGATGTGCACATTGACTTTGTTTCTTAGTGACACACTTGGCATTAAAACAATTTCAACTAGAAAATAGAGTTCTATGGAATCATGCTAGATTTCTGGATTTTGATTGTCAAATCTAAGCATTTTAATAAAATTAGACGACAAATAGAAAATGATATGTATGTTCTGTGAATAAATGGTTACTACAGTATTTGAGAAAAACCCATACATGTGAAATTTTATTTTATGAGATGTTATAACATGCCTGGTATTTCTGAAGTTTATGGAAAAATTCATGGGCTTTTTGAATCATTTGAACTTCTTGATGTATTTTCTCAAATTACTTTAAACATTTTTTCTACACTAGAATTTTATTCTGGAATTCCATAGGTATTATGATGGGTAAGTAATCTAATTCAGAAGGAAGACCTGTCAGAGAACAATAAAACTTTGTCATTTTCATGAAGTTAAGGTGCTTTGAAATTGATAAGCAGATAAAAGTGTTTTATGGTTAGTTTGTACTAACTTGATCAATTTAACATTCCTGGAAGGTAGCAGTAGTTGATGGAAAAGTGTGCCAATAAAAACATTAGTTCCACGTATGTTCTATGCCAAATCTGAGTAACATGACAATGAACAAATGGTTTCATTTACACATTTAATTTACTAATTTTATGAAGCAATCTAAAATATTCCCTTTTCCAGAAGAATCAATCTGTAAAAGTAAACCAGTGAAGAGAGAGATTGCCAATAGATTCTTTAACCATATAAAATTCATATATCAAGTTGATCACATGAGCCAAAATTACATTCCTCTAAGGAAACACATGTAATCCAAAGTGATACTTAAAACTCAAACATTTAAATGAACTCATAATCATCCATTCTTAGTGGTGTAAATACAGAGTAAGCTTAGAATTTTCCTTACTCATAAAGATAATTTTAACATATAACATTTATATTTGCATTATGTTTATGAGTTCTACCTTCAATATTTGATTCCGTCATTCGGTATACAAATGTTTACTGTCTGACCCTTAAATGCCAATCATAGTACTGAAGGTTTAAGAGAAAGGTCCCATGTGAAATTGTGAGAATCAAAGGTAGACCTCTTGTGGCCAGTGAGAATTCTACCACTTCTCCATTTGTAATCAGGAGCACTCTCTTCTTCCACCTTGAAATATAATTTAAATCCTAAATGACAAATTTGTGTAAACATGTTAAACTTTGTATTTCTCAAATTCTAATTTAGTCACACTAAAATTATAAATTATAATTTATAATTTCCTAAAATTATAAATTATAATTTATAATTTCCTAAAATTATAAATTATAGTATACTTTTTAATAAGTTCTTTACTTTGGTAAATATTCGGGGATGTTGCAGAAAATGTAAATAATGAGTATTTCAATTATGTTCACTAAGGGTATCTATTTAAATCTTTCCATTGTCCTAAGTCTCCTTTTCTGGTTTTTAAATATGCCTCCTTTATCTCAATTAACTTGGTTTTCTAGAAATTAAACAAAATAAGATCATCCCCAATCTCAATGTTTCCCCTATGTCTGTACGTGGATTTACTTTGGTTGCACTCTAAAAATTTGGGTCTAGTATATGCAAACTGTGAGTTACTCCTCTGGGAGAAGGCATGAAAGAAACATGGGGGTAAACCAGAAGACAGAAGCATAGTAGAGATTGGGATAGTGATGTCATAGAAAGCATAAAAAAACTTAAGGAACAAGAAATAAAGGCAAGTGAATAGGTTAAACATACATTTTCTAACCACCTCCTCCCACCCCCCACCACAATAAGCAATTTTAAATAGAGTGGCTAAAGTTAATAGTGCCACATGGGGAAAAAAATCAGAATGATATTGAGTATTCTGCACATCCACTTCACTCCGACCTCCTATTTCCATTCTCATTTTCCACCCTTCTTTCCTTCATTGATGCTGGCCTCCTTTCTGTTGCTCAAAAATCCTGTCTCGTTGCTGCCTCAGATCTCCCAGATGTAAAGTCACCTTTATGGCAGTCTGGCTCCGTCTCATTCAGGCCACTGTGCAAATGTCTTCTCAGAGAGACTTGCCCTGATCAGACCACCTGAAAGAGCCTCTCATGCCCCCTTCTGCTCACTGCCTCTCATTACACTAAAGCCATCTTAATTATTTCGTTATTTACCTGTTAACATTAGGACATAAGCTTCCTGGAAGCAGTGATGATGACCTGTATTGCGTCATTTGAAATTGTCAGCTTTTTTTGGGTCAATCAAAATGATCAAATAGTGGCAATTTCCTATGGCCAAAATGAATATTCTTGTGTATGAAACTGAGTAAAAATGTATGACTAATTAAAAGTTCCTCCACTAATTTTCACTTTAACATGTATTTCTTTTCCCCCAAATAGCCAAAGACAGATGAGGGACTATGCCCATGTTAACTATTCCAGCTATGTTAATTCAAGCCTGGATTAATTATGATCTCATCTTGACTTCTCTACTAAAAGTCAGACAGATTAGAAAATATTTTTGTTTTCATAGCATACTATCTATAATTCACGTTGACAATGCACGCAATTTGCAATTTTTTTGTGATACAGATATATCAATATATAAATTTGAGACATCTCATTGAGATGACAATTAAAACGTATTATGCAGTGTGAACTTGGATCGAGGAAGAACAAAAAGGAGCCAAGAAATGAACTCTGAAATCTTGCTAGTGACAGAGCACCAGGCCAACAGCAACATGTTGTGGAGGTGTTCCGTCCATGCATCCATTAGAACCATGTGGAAACAATTCCTGTAGATCCCTAATAAGCACAGGCTGAATTTTCTGACAAAAATGAACAAAAAACCAAAGCATAGATCTGAAAAGTAATCTTGCATGCGCATGCACAGGTGCTGTCAAATGGAGAAAGGGAAGAAGGAGGGAGGCAAAGAAAACATTCCGTTAAGAATTACAAAATGCTTAGAGCCTCTTGACATCAGAGCTGGATTTCATGGGCTATGTTAGTGAATTGCAAGACTTATCAGCTTGCTCACAGGATCCCTCTCATCTCATTACATTGTAAAAATAAATCTATTCATATTTTTCTTAATCTTTTGGGGGCTGGGGAGAAGGGAATATTGATACTTCCAAAACAAGTCTCTACAAAATACGAAAGAAATGATTTACAATGCATTTTAAATGGCTTTGTAAGAAAATCTGATCCATGCTTTCAAAAAAGTTTATCGTTAAATTTAAAGCTTTCCTTCTAACTCCTTCGTATGTTGCTCCTTTTAATGTCAACAGGAAATCAACAATGAAGAAGAGACATATGGTGAAGGGAGGGACAGAGGAACTCTTCATGAATCAGCTCTCTTCACTGCAGGCAAGAAATGAAAAGTTTATATTTTTAAATGTTACTACAAAATGTTCCACTGGCAAGCCTGGGAATTCTAAGCGGCATGTAAAGATCAGACTAAAGTCACTTTCAAACATACCTGGGATCTGAAAGCTGTGACTGACTTCTTGGAAAAGGCAAAAGTCTGATACATATTTTTCAATAATGACATCCCTCATCCTTCACCAAATCCTTCATCAAATTTAGGAAACTGAAGGTCATCCCCATTTTAATATCTGGGCTAAAATGCTGACACTACTAATAACCTTTTCTTTTAATTCCCTCCATTCTACCTCCAGGTACCAGTTTCAGAAAATCAAAAAATGGTGTTTTAACTTGCTAGGGATGCCATCAGAAAATGCCACAGACTAGGTGGCTTTAAGAAAAGAAATTTATTCTCTCATAGTTCTGGAGGCTAAGAAGTCCAAGATTAGGGTGCCAGCATGATCCGTTTCTGGCAAGGGCTTTCTTCCTGGCTTTCTTCTTGCTGTATCCTCACACAGCAGACAGAAAGAACAAGCTCTCTGGTGTCTCCTCTTATAAAGACATCGATCCCATCATGAGAGCCCCCGGCCCATTACCTCATCTAAATCAAATTGCCTCCCAAGTACCCCCCTCTAAATACCATTGCATTGGAGGTTAGGGTGTCAACATTAGAATCTCTTCCTCCCTTTCTTCCTCCCTTTTTTCTTTCTCTCCCTCCCTTTCTCTCTCCTTTTCCTTCCCTCCTTCCTTCACTTCTTTTTCTGTAAATGTCTTATTCTCTGTGTCTTAGTTTCCACATCTTTAATCTATGGCCCCTAGTTCCTAAGGTTCTACAAGGATAAAATTAGGCAATATTTGTAAAACACTTGATACCTAATATTGGTTAAATAAATAAAATATATTATTTTCAGGTAAAGTTGAAGGACCATGAGGGCACAACTTAGTGTCTGCATAGTAACTGGCATACAAAGTGTTGCATCAATATTTGTTGAATGAATTAACAGTGAAAGACTAATCACTTGGAAAAGGAAGCATAGTGAGTGCTTCTGTAAGTACAGCATGATTCTCAAAGGCTTCTTGGAACTAAATATCTGCCTGAATCCAAAAGCACCAAGTTAAGAGTGTGGGTCAGTCATGTACTCACAGTTGTAGTATGTGGACAGAGAAGACCCTAACCAAAACCTATTGCTAAAAATGTACGCATTAGAAGTGAGAAAAGTGGAGTTGTGTTCGGGTAGTTATTTAAGAAGACAGTGCAATGAACTATGAGCCTAAAGAAGGATGAGTAGGGAATGATTTGGATATTAGAGACAGTGGTTATCATTTATTGTTCAAATCTACCATTTGAAGTGCCTGGTTTGGCCCTATTTTATTTCAAGAACCCATAGAGACAGCTGCACAGAACCCGCATGAGCCATGTTAATGTTCCACATTGACTTACTTTAAATCTGTGACTTTTCTAGGACCAAAAGAAAGGGTAGACATAGGCGCAAGGAAATCTCTGAAAGCTAGGACTTATCCTATGATATAGAAAACCGTGTGAAGGTTACAAAACACACCATCATCGATCTCTCCTGTTCTTAATATTCAACTTTAATGCAAGCTGTAATCGCAATGCAGCCACCATTTTTGAACTTCTACTCTATAACAGTCACTGTATTTATTTTTGCAACACACACACATGCACACACACACACACAGCTTAAAACTTACCCTTAACAGCAACACAGCCAGGTATATGACATCTTCCCCATTTTAAAGGTGGGTAAATTGAATATCAGAGAGGTTATGTCAATTGCTTTAGGTAATACAGGCAGCAAAGAGAAAATCTGAGGTTGGAGTCCAGTGTATTCCAGATCTGAAATCACTGTTCTATTCTCCTTTTTCCCAAGAACAACTGGAGAAGCCCATGGGAATTTTCAGTTTCTCTGAGTGGCTTGTCACATTAATCCAGGTAGAAAGAAATAGTAAGAGTAGTAAGTAAATCATTAAATAATTACACAGTTTTAGACATTTATAAGCATACATACACATATGTGTGTACATGTATGTAAGCACATTTTTATTAAAATAATTTAAATGTATAAAAATTATAAGATATGAAATCACACATATACAAAGGAATTACGGGGGTTCTTGTGACATCTATTGGCTTTCAACAGGTGACATGTCTTCTAGATACTGTAGAAGTATTTGTGTTCTAAGACACCACCGCAAGTGTTACTATACTGCACTATTTACAAATGTTTTGAAATTGAAAGTGTGTATAATACTTCCTTACAAGGTGGAGCAACATTGTGAGTCACAATGGTGCCATCTACTGGGAAACTGGTAAACTATGAAAATAGAGAAAATGGTATGCATTTAACGGAAACAGAAAGTATCGTACTCTGATATCCTTCCTGTTCACCAAAAAATTCCAATAATTAGTTTTTTTCTGTGGGGCAGGAGATGAGAGTTCATGGGTAGAGTTAATATGCTGGAAAGCAAACAGTTCACACCATAATCATTTCACATTTGTTTTCTCTCTTTTAATTTGATATCATTTGTGTATGTGTGTGTGTTATTTTTCCTACTATTTACCTGAGCCAGAAATAAAAGAAAATGACTTTTCAGTAATTAAAAACAAATTTCAATATGTGACAACTTAGAGTTGTTCTCAATCCTAATATGCAGTTACTTCTCCCAAGAAATTCCCAGGTATTAATTTAAAAAGTCTTTGATGTCTTAGTTTGCATAACATATGCTATCGGGTTTGAGTTAGTAAAATCATCCTCACGTTTTCACTGTGGGTTGTCAAAGGCTTTTATGACACCTTTTTATCAAAGTAAATTAAATATTCATTGTATCCCATAGTAGATCTATTGGCCACCCTCAGTATAACTAGGCTTTTGGAGTGAGAATAATACAAAAATGTTTCATTACTGGTGTTTCTTTCAGCTATGTATAATGGAGAAAACTAGGACCTTACCTAGATACATTCATAAAATGACAGAAAGCAAGTCTTAATTAACCACGTGTTTTTTTCTACATATAAATTTGCCATAATACATTTTGAATCCTTGTCTCTAGTCCCATCACCACCCAGGACTTTCATAGACCACTTTATCTAACCATGTATAACTTCAGAGAATTAAAACTAACAACAGCGTAAGTGAACAAAGCGTGATCCTGTCAGATAAGCGGTTTTAAAATTTTTATTTGTTTGGCCTCCTATGTACAGAGTCATCCATTCCCATGCCAATTCAACTGATATTGATGGTCAGACCCCACTACATACCAACATTAAGACAGAAAATGTCTCTGCCTCTTCCAGTGGTACACTCTACTATAGGAGAGACAGGACAACCCCTTAAGATCATTTCATACAGTGGAAAGTGCTGAAAATTTAACAAGGTGAAAGACAGTTATGGGCTACAGTGGAGCATAGTAGGAACACATATGCCATTTAGGATGTGAGTGATTATAAAGGCCACAAGAAGAAGTGATTTTTGTACACACCAAAGGGATAAGAAGGAGTTGGCTATGTGAAGATGAGACAAGACTGGTTAAGATTGTGGGAAGCAGGCTGTAATCCCAGCACTTTGGGAGGCTGAGGCGGGCGGATCACAAGCTCAAGAGATCGAGACCATCCTGGCCAACATGGTGAAAGCTCTTCTCTACTAAAAGTAAAAAAATTAGCTGGGCGTGGTGGTGCGCCTATAGTCCCAGCTACTCAGGAGGCTGAAGCAGGGGAATAGCTTGAACTTAGGAGGCGGAGGCTACAGTGAGCTGAGATCGCGCCACTGCACTCCAGCCTGGTGACAGAGCAAGACTCTCTATATATATACACACATACATATATATATATATATATATATATACACACACACACACATATATACGCACATATATATGTATATATATGTGTGTGTATATATATATATATATATATGTGTATATATATATATATATATATGATTGCGGGAAGCAGGCATATAAAGTCCTGAAGTAGAAGCTAGCTGGGCATGTCAGAAGAAGATAGTTCTCCAGTTACTGACAGAGGAAGAGAGGGGTAGGAAATACATTAGCAGAGAAAGCTGGAGCCCTATCTCCAAATCATGAGACTATGGACAAAAATAAATCAACAAACAAAGAAACACTAAGAAAGGAAGAAGGGGATTAGGATGAGTCAGACAAAAAATGCAATAGGCCCTGACATATAATTTTATTTAATTTCCATGATCACCATACATGCTGATCTCCTAATTCTAGAGACAAAGTAATGAAGGATGAGGTCAAGTAACTTTCTCAATACCTTACTGACTAGTAAAGAGGAAAGCTCACATTTGAAGTCAAGGCTTCAATCTCTTTCCATTTGTTCCTGTGGTCACATTTAAATGTGTCGCACTTGAGTGAAAAAAAAAAAAAAAAGATTTGATAGCAGTTTTAAAAAATTGGCATGGAGGAATTTCCTGTGGCTGGAAGAACATAGAAGGCAAGTCAGATACACTTAAGATCAGGCTTAACTTGTTTAACTGAACAGGGACATTTTTCCAATTGAGCCTAATGTGAATTGAATGAAGAACTGAATGAAAGACTTGTTGAGCAGGAATTGTAGTTTTCCTCTTTTTGTGAGAACAATTTAGCTCATTCTTAAATTTCTTAACTGTTTTCAAGCTTCTGTTCAACTTTATTAATGGGATTTATAGTCTTTTAAAAAGCACACCAGAGTAAGCACTGTTAAAACAAATAATCATCTAACATGAATTTTAACTTTGAAAGTTAAAGGGCAGGAGTTGATATGATTTTTTTTCATTTAAAAATACCTGAAATGGAGCATTTTTCTCAGTATCTCAGAATCATTATACAAAAGGGTTTTATGGATTAAATTGAGTCTCCCCAAAATTCATATGTTGAAGTTCTCACCTCCAGCGTAAATGTATTTGGTGATAGGACCTTTAAGGAGGTAACTACATTAAATGAGATAATAAGTAATGAGATAATAAGTATGTGGCCCTAATCCAACAGGAATGGTATAGAGTGCTTGCACAGAGAAAAGGCCATGTGAGGACACAGCAAGAAGACAGCCATCTGCAAGCCAAAGTCAGGAACCCGATGTCAAACCAAATCTGCTGGTGCCTTGAACTTGGATTTCCAGCCTCCAGAACTATGAGAAAATAAATGCTGTTCTTGAAGCTTCCCAGTCTGTGGTATTTTGCTATGGTAGCCCTAGTGGACGAATCCAGAAAGAATGACAATAATACATTCAAGAGTGACATTTTCAATATACAAATATCATGTTTATACATTTTCCAAAGATTTATACACATAAAATCTATAGAGTACAGGAAATAAATGCCTCAACAATGGCCAGGATATATTGTAAAATTGGTTGATTCTAATACTGTGTCATCACTAACTGAGTATCTATTATGTTCTTGGAACTAAGGATAAGAATTTAATAAATCAAAGACCGCGCTCACAAACTATTTATAATCTACCAGTCTGGAACATAATTTTATGTATCTTTGATACATATAACAAAAATTATGTTAAAATGTTAAATCTCTTTGAGCTTCAGTTTCCTCATCTATAAAATGGGAATACAGAATCACTCTACATATGAACTACCAAGGTTCAAGCTTTCATGCTCTCTGGAAAGAGTGCACTGACCCTGCTCTCAGCCAAAACATAGTGATAGCTATAATAAAGCTGTAGTAAAGCAACCTGGAACTTTGAGACAAATAGGTTTATTTACAAATTGCCTTATGGATCTTAACCCATTAATAAAGCTTCTGTAATTATTCCTATGTAAAGAATTAAATTTGGTAATATTGAAAAAATTAGTTAAGTGATCAAAATTATATCTGCTATAATTATAATAACGACACATTTTAACATTAAATATTCACTTCTCCAAGCTGTACCTCCCAGCATTCTAAATATTTATAAAGCCTTTTTTTTTTTTTTTTTGAGACGGAGTCTCCCTCTGTCACCCAGGCTGGAGCGCAGTGGTGCGATCTGGGCTTACTGCAAGCTCCGCCTCCTGGCTTCACACAATTCTCCTGCCTCAGCCTCCTGAGTAGCTGGGACTACAGGCGCCCGCCACCACGCCCAGCTAATTTTTTGTATTTTCAGTAGAGACGGGGTTTCACCATGTTAGCCAGGATGGTCTCTGTCTCCTGACCTCGTGATCTGCCTGCCTCGGCCTCCCAAAGTGCTGGGATTACAGGCGTGGGCCACCGCGCACCGCCAGTATAAAGACTTTTTATTATCTGAAACAAAATATTTCCTTCTTCCACTGCACACTTATATAAATATTCAGTCAAAATTCATTAATCTTTGAGATCTGCTGAACACCATTACTGAGCAAAAATATGCATAAAGGGAATTCAGTAAGTAGAGGAGAGGAAAAAATAGAATAAAAATATTTAAATAAATACTGGCTGAAAACTTCCAAAATTTGATGAAAAATATAAATCTATACATCCAAGAAGCTCAACAAACTCCAAGTAAGATGAAATCAATGAAGTCCACACACAGACCCATCATAGACAATCTGCTGAAAGACAAAGGCAAGGAGAGGCTCTTGAAAGCAGTAAGAAAAAAGCAGACCATCATTCACAAGGGATCTTCAAGAATATTAATAGTTTACTTCTCATCCGAAACCATGGAGGTCAGAAGGCAATGAAATAACATATTTGAAATTCTTCAAGGGTGGGAGGGAAGATGTCATGCAAGGATTCTACATTCAGAAAAATACTATCCTCCAAAATATTGAGGGAGAAGCTTGGATATTTCCATATTTAACAAAACAAAAAAATTTAAAAAAAGGTGTTGCTAGTAGATGTGCTATAAGAGAAATACTATAAGAAGTCATTCAGGCTGAAATAAAAGGACACTAGAGGGTAATTCAAATCACATGAAAAAATAGAGAAGTAACTGTATAGGTAAATATAAAAGATAGTATAAATATATTTTCACAACTTTTTTTCATCTAATTTAAAAAACAACTGCATAAAGCAACAGTTACAAGTTGCCTTGTTAGACCTAGGATGGGTAAGGATGTAATCTGTGTAACAATGACAGCATAAAGTAGCTAGGGGGACACAAGCTGTATTGGAACAGGTTTTATATACAAATGAAATCAAGTTGGTATTCAATTAATTTAACAAACCCAATTATTATAAATGAAGAGGTTAATCATAATCTGCAGAGCAGAAGCTAGAAAATCAAACAAAGCAAAATAAACAAATATAAAAACAAATTTCATAACAAGGGAATTAAAATTGCACCTTAGAAAATACATATTTTACTTTAGAAAAGACTATGGAAGCAATAAGAGAGAAAAACACATAAAACATATGGAAAACAAATTCAAATAGCAAAACATGACAAATTCATTACAAAATGATTGACATAAATCCTAATTTGTCAGTAATTAAATGGACCAAATATTACTTTACTAAGTACATGAATTAAATACTGAAATCAAAAGGCAGAGAGCTTCACAGAATGGAAAAACAAAACAAAAACATGATATACCTAGATGCCATATAAAGATACTAACTTCAAATTCAAAAACACAAATAGATTGAAAATAAAAGGATGGAAAAATACCTATTGTGTAAAGAGTACCCATAGGAAAGCTGGAGTTATTTATACTAGTAATAGGAAAAAATCTGTTAATAGAAAAAGAAGTATATTTTATAATTAGAAAATGATCAATATATTAGGCAGACATGAAAATCATTAACATGACACGTAAAAACAGAGCTCCAAAATAAAAAGCAAGAGTGGCCACACTTGAAATGAGAGATAAACAATTTATAAATTATAGTTGGAGACTTCAAAGCCAACTTTCAACTATGAATGGAACACCTGGACAGAAAATCAGTAACAAAATAGAAACTCAAACAACATTATAAATCAACTAAACCTAATAGACATCTATAGAATACTTTACCCAACAGCAATAAAAATACACATTAATTCCATATGCACCTGGAACATCTCCAGAACAAGTCTCAATTTAAAAGAATTGAAATAATATTGAAATATGTTATTTTAACACAATGAAATAAAATTAGAAATAAATAACAAAGGAAAATCTGGGAAATTCACAAATATGTGAAATTCAACAACATACTTAAATAAGCAGTGATTTAAGGGAAGAGAACAAAAGAAAATTATGTAATACTTTAAGGTGAATGAAAACAAAATCATAGCAGAGAAAGCAAAACACTGGATGCAGCACTTAGAAAAAAAGTAAATAAATGGAAAACATCCATTTTCATGAATCAGGATATTCACTATTATTACAATACCAATACTACTCAAACTGATTTAGAGTTTCAATATAATCACTATCAAAATGTAAACTGATGCTTTTGCATAAATTGACAATCTTAATCCTAAAGTTCACATGTAAATTCAAAAGATCCAGAATAGACAAAACAAACTTGAAAAAGAAGAAGAAAGTGATAGTACAGAAATAAGCCCTTATATTCATGATTGATTGATTTTCCTAAAGGTCCCAAGACAATTCCATAGAAAAATAATTGTCTTTTAATAATGATTGCTAATGGGCTGAAGATTTCTTTTTGGGGTTATGGAAAATAGTCTTAAAATTAGATAGTGATGATGATTACATAACTCTATGAAAATATAAAATCGCTAAATTGTATAAGTTAAAAGCATGATTTTTATGTTATATGAATTCCCTATCAATAAAGTTTTTATTTAAAAATTTTATTTAAAAATTATGAGTAATAAGGTAACTTATCAGGCCTCAGATATCTGAAATAAAATGATGCTTGCATGACAAAATAGTATTTGCCTATCTATTCTGTTAGTTTACAGTATAAATATGAAAGATTTTATCACAGCATACAAAACAATTAATTTGGATTTTCTTTCATATTAAATCAGCAGTTCTGATACAGGTTGAGGATAAAAATAAAATATGCAGTAAATTGTTGTTGGAAAAACCATTTCTCTCATAAAATGATTAATTTACACTAAACTACACTTAATGAGTTAAGAGAATAAATCAATCATATAGCAAATATTGCATTTTATTCAGCTATACATCAAACCTACTGTATAGTAGAGGTGAGAATCAAGAGTCAGCAAATTTGTTCTTGATAAAAACATTGAAAAATCAAGAACATGAGCATTATTTTTTTTTTGAATTAACCAAGCTGAAAATGACCATCTTTTTGACCATCTTTCAAGAGTTAAATATAAATGCATACATGTAAGTGTGTGTGCATCCCTGCGTTTGGCCATGGCACAAACTGGGTCTGAGTCATAATAACCCTGAAAATATTGTCTTCCGAAGCCCATATCCAAAATAGTATAAAACGAAAGAATATTAATGATGGTTTCTCACAACTCTCAGTTGTATGAAAGAACATTAATGATGGTTCCTCACAACTCTCCATTTGCAGTAGGGTAGCTTCTTGCCTTCCACACTCTCCTCTTATGCGGCTGTCCTCTCTTCCTCACTTTCCTGCGCTGGCAAGGGAGTGCACACGGAAGAGTTTTCAAACTCCTTGTGTCAAAATGACACACTAAAACCAAACATCTTAAAACATATTGGCTCAATCCACCCTTCATTTGCCTTTTTCCAGCTTTGCCTTTTCAGAGATGAGCACCTACTATGTGCCAGATGCTTTGAATTCTAATGTAGTGTAAAGATCATGGATTTTGTAGTAAGATTCACCTGGGTTATCTTGAAGCTCTACCACAGACTAATATGTAAGTGACCTAAAACAAGTCACTGGACCTTGCTGAGCTCAAGTTTCTTTGACTATAAAATGAATATAATCATACTTATTTCCTAGTAAGACACAAAGCCTGAAATGCACCAAGATTCTAGAGTGTCAGTTTAGAGTTTTGGATGAGAGCAAGGACCCAGAAGCCAGACCCCCTGGCTTTGAAGTCCAGCTCCAATCCTTAAAAGCTGTGGGTGTTTGCCAAGTTATTAATCTCTCTAGTGCAATGTCCTCATCTATATACTGGGAAGATAAGTGGACCTCTCTTATGATAAGTTGGTTACCATTGTTAAATGAAACAATATGCTAGATGCATAGTAAGTGTTATCTACTAATATTGCTAGTTAATTAAAGGTACATAGAAGTGAATGCGGTGCCTCGACAAGCTGTGTCTGGGCACACAAAAAATGAGGGAGCCTGTGCTTCAAAACATCAGGCTTTTTCACAAAAAGAATAAAATACCTAGGAATACAGTTAACAAGGGAAGTGAAGCACTTCTTCAAAGAGAACTACAAACCACTGCTCAAAGAAATCAGAGATGAAACAAACAAACAAATAAACATTCCATGCTCATGGATAGGAAGAATCAATATCATGAAAACGGCCATACTGTCAAAAGCAATTTATAAATTTAATGCTATTCCTATTAAACTACCATTGACATTCTTCACAGAATTAGAAAAAAATACTTTAAAATTCATATGGAACCAGAAAAAGAGCCCTATAGCCACAACAATCCTAAGCAAAATGAATAAAGCTGGAGGCATCACGCTACCCAGGTTCAAATTATACAAGGCTATAGTAACCAAAACAGCATGATACTGGTATAAGAACAGACTCCAAGACCAAGGGAACAGAATACAGAACCCAGAAATAAGACTGCACACCTACAATAATCTGATCTTTAACAAACCTGACAAAAACAAGCAGTGGGGAAAGAATCCCCTATTTAATAAATGGTACTGGGAGAGCAGGCTAGCCATATGTAGAAAATTGAAACTGGACCTCTTCCTTACACCACATACAAAAATAAACTCAAGATGGATTAAAGACTTAAATGTGAGCCAGGTGCAGTGGCTCACACCTGTAATCCCAGCACTTTGAGAGGCTGAGGTGGGTGGATCACCTAAAGTCAGGAGTTCGAGACCAGCCTGGCCAACATGGTGAAACCCCATCTCTACTAACAATACAAAAAAAAAAAATTAGCTGGGCATGGTGGCAGGCACCTGTAATCCCAGCTACTTGGGAGGCTGAGGCAGTAGAATTGCTCGAACCTGGGAGGTGGAGGTTGCAGTGAACCAAGATTGCGCCACTGCACTCCAGCCTGGGTGACAGAGCGAGACTCTGTCTCAAAAAAAAAAAAAAAAAAGAAAAGAAAGAAAAGAAAGAAAAGAAAAAAAACCAAGACTTAAATGTGAAACACAAAACTATAAAAACCCTAAAAGAAAATCTAGGCAATACCATTTGGGACATAGGCACAGGCAAAGATTTCATGACGAAGATGCCAAAAGCAATTGCAACAAAAGCAAAACTTGACGAATGGGATCTAATTCAACTAAAGAGCTTCTGCACAGCAAAATAAACTATCAACAGAGTGAACAGACAACCTACTCAATGGGAGAAATCTTTTGCAATCCATTCATCTGATGAAGGTCTAATACCCAGCATCTACAAATAACTTAAAAAAACTTACAAGAGTAAAACAACCCCATTAAAAAGTGGTCAAAGGACATGAACAGACACTTCTCAAAAGAAGACATACATGCAGCCAGCAAACATATGAAAAAAAATCCAACATCACTGATCATTAGGGAAATGCAAATTAGAACCACAATGAGATATCATCTCACACCAGTAAGAATAGCTATTATTAAAAAGTTAAAAAACACAGGTGCTGGTGAGGTTGTGGAGAAAAAGGAATGGTTTTACATTGTTGATGGGAATGTAAATTAGTTCAACCATTGTGGAACACTGTGTGGTAATTCCTCAAAAACCTAGCGGCAGAAACCATTTGACCCAGAAATCCCATGACTGGGTATATAGTCAAAGGAATATAAATCATTCTATTATAAAGATACATGCACATGTATATTCACTGAAGCCCTATTCACACTAACAAAGACATGGAATCGACCTA
The DNA here is from genome assembly GCF_029281585.2 of Gorilla gorilla gorilla. Classification (NCBI taxonomy): domain Eukaryota; kingdom Metazoa; phylum Chordata; class Mammalia; order Primates; family Hominidae; genus Gorilla; species Gorilla gorilla. The sequence continues at coordinate 28,602,273 of NC_073227.2, read as the reverse complement.
AATGCCCATCAATGATAGACTGGATAAAGAAAATGTGGTACATATACACCATGGAATACTATGCAGCCATAAAAGGGAATGAGATCATGTCCTTTTAGGGACATGGATGGAGCCAGAAGCCATTATACTCAGCAAGCTAACACAGGAACAGAAAACTAAATACTGCATGTTCTCATTTATAAGTGGGAGCTGAATGAGGAGAACACATGGACACATTGTGGGGAACAACACACACAGGGGCCTGTTGTAGGGCGAGGAGTGAAAGGAAGGAGAGCATCAGGAAGACTAGCTAATGGATACTGGGCTTAATATCTAGATGATGGGATGATCTCTGCAGCAAACCACCGTGGCATTTATGTAACCAACCTGCACATCCTGCACATGGTACCCCGAACTTAAAACAAAAGTTGGAAATTAAAAGGAAAAACATGGCAGCTTTCGTGAGCTGCAGTCTCTGATGGGCTTTAGCAGATCTGTGGTACTATAGAAATTACATGCAAATGCATATGAGCACAAGTGCATATGGGAGGTGGGGGTGGGAGAAGCAGCCCCAGGAGCTGTTAATTTAGAAGTAGATGGTATTCTTTCTTTCCATTTACATATTGTCTAGGACAAAGCGTCTGTATAAGAAAACTGTCACTTAAGTAATTATAGAGCAACACCATGAGCCACAGCGATGCAAACTCTGTTCTGTTCCAAGCTTTTCTTGGTTCCTCCAAGCAGCTGAGTCATTCTGTCCCCTAGGCTTCTCAGACTGCAGCTCACTCATCATTTACTCAAGGACTATTAGAGTGATAGAAGCTGGGTTTCCACAATGAGTGAGATAGAAATGGCCTTGATCCCAAAGTAACTTATAATCCAGTAGCGCTAGAAGGAGGTAAAAAAATAAATAAAAAATAAGCACAGAATCACAAAAAAGGAAGGTTCTTTGAGCACAGCAGAGAGTCAGTAAACTGAAATTTCGTCCTGCAGGGGAAAGGGGATCAGGGATGGCTTTGGGCTGAGATCTGGGCATAGTAGAGGCAAGGAACTCTCAAGCTTTCACCTAGAACAAAAAATCAAAATGTGCAAAATCCTAGGGTTCAAACAGACAAATTAATGGAAGGTCAAGGTCTGAGAAGGGGTTTGGCAAGGGCTTAGGGGCTGTCGTTTACATTCTTCTGGTGGAATAACTACATTTTTATATAAATGTTTTTATCACAGTATTATAATCTCAGCTTCTTTCTCCTATCATCTGGTTATGAGTCCTTGGAGCTAGATGCCTGATGGTCTGGATATTACAAGCCCAGCTAATCGCTGAGATGAAAAAACTGTTTAATAAGCCTCTGTTAAACAAATGAGTAAAACCCGTTAATATTAAGCATACAACTCACTGTATTTTGTATGGAACTTTATAATTTACTTACATTTATCACTATTTTGATGCAGGTGGAGAAAACAATAGTTGCTGATCATCACGGTTCTCGCATTTTTTCTCTGCTTTTCTATATGGGTTCCCCTATCACAGCATCTGCTTGAAAAGACTTGGTTATCTTGAGCACTGCCAATCAAAGTGTTTTGTTTTATTTTTGCTTTTGATCACAGAATAGGCCTTTCACAGTGCAGTAGATATTATCTTTGGTCCTTGGCTTTCCTCCACTATGCAAATTTTTCATTGGAAACTTAGGGGCTTGAACTTTCCAAAAAAATTTTTAGTTTTCCCTAGCTACTTCCACATGAAGAATTCAATCAAAAGCCTGAGACATCTCATATTTTGCTGAAATCACTTCCATTTAGCTTAACTCAAACAAAAAAGGTAGGCAAACAGAGATTTCACATTATATCCCTTGGCCTTCTGAAGATACTTTTATGTTCCTGCCAATTGAGTTTGCTGATGTTGTGCTGGCTTGTTTGGGACTAAGCTACTGAGACTCCAAAGTCAAGTTCCTCACAAATGCCTGCCAAGTAGCAATGCTGAAGGAGGGTAGTCGAAGAGATGGCAGGGACAGGGAGGGGGAAGATATCATTTGGTAAGTCAAGGATAAATAACAAAAGGCAGGCGTTTCTAGAACATTTGTTAGTCTAGTTTTGTTCTTCATGAACTGAAAAATAATTATTTTTCCCAGATTATATTGACCGGTGTTTCTGTTTCTAGTATAGTTATTAAAAGAGCTGTTTTAAATAAGTTGCTTAGAGACTGTGTTGAATTTTAGAACAGTGTAATATATAAACCTAAAAGTGCACAAATCATACATATACAGCTCAATGAAGCTTAACAAAATGGACTCATCTGTGTTTTTGCAGCAAGAAAACAAAACATTACTAGCAACTCCCTCCCCTATAACTCTTTTCAGTCATTTATCTCCCTAAAGGAAAAAGCAACTTTGATGTTATTACAGATTAGTTCTGCCATTTTTGAACTTTGAAGAAATAAAATTTATACAAAGGAAGCCATTTTGTGCCTGGATATTTTTTTGTTCAACATTATGCTGGAAGACTTTGTGTTGCTGTATGTAGCAATATTTGCTTATTGTTATATGGTAATCCATTGTTCGAATATTCCCCAGTTTATTTTTTTGTATTTCATTGTTGATAGGACAGTTACGTTGTTTCCATCTGGGCTTTAAACAATACCACCGTAATGAACATCCAGTACATTGTTTGATATACAAATATTGATGCTTTTGTTCACTGTATACCTAGAAGTGGAATTGCTAGACCATAGGGAATGAGTAAGTTTAATTTTAGTATATACTACAAAACAGTTTTCCATACTAATTGTACTGATTTATGCCCCCAGTGGCAATGTTTGAGAGTCCTTGTAGTTGTATTGTCTTTTCTAACACTGGTGCTGTCAGTTTATTTTATTTTTTAAGAAAGTTTTAATAGTCATAGTAATAGATAAGTGATGGTATGTCACTATGGTTTTAATTATTTTCCTGATGGATAATAATATTGAGCACTTTTTAATGTATTTATGAGCCATTTGTATATTCTCATTTTGAGTGCTTATTCAATAATTCGGTTCCTCTCTTTCATTTTTATTGGGTTATTTGCTTTTTTCTTATTGATTTGTAAGAGGTTTTAAAGATAGAGAATCTGTATGTAAATCCTTCAGTGGTTACATATATTACAAATCCCTTCTCCCACTCCTATTCAGGAAATAGTATCGTTGATAAGTTTTTAAACTTTAATAAAGTTGAGTTTCTCAATCTTTTCATTTATAATTGATGTTTCACGTGTCTTATATAAAAAACAATAATGCCTAACCAAGGATTTGGAAACCATTCTATGATATCTGCAAGAAATATTATTGTTTGGTCTTTCATCTTTCAACATTCAATCTACATGTAATTAATTTTTTTGTAGGTCTGAGATAAAGAGGAAGATTCAGTTGTTTACCTGTGTAAATCTATTGACCTGGGACCATTATTGAGAAGATAATAATTTCCTTAAGGCAGGGAAAGAGACTGTAGTATCATACAAGGGCTGAATTAGCTCAAAAGTGACACACATCATATACTATTGTCCAGATCCAGTCACAGTGCCCAACTTCTTACTAATTGTAAGAAGACCAAGAACAGCCAAGGTAATGTTTGTGAATATTATTGTTGCTGTCATATTTTAAAAAGATAACAATTACTCTTCTATCATATGAATATGTGTATTCGAATCATTTTATGTCCTAATATTGAGAAAAATTTTTAAATTAAATTAATTTAAAAATACCACATTCCTCTAAAAGAAAGGACCCAAATGGAGATTTTTTTTTGAAGAATTAGCCAAAAACAGAAATAATTTGCCACACTGGTTGGTTTCCAAATAACATCTCTTATGGAAGCTTCATTATGGCCACCATGGACCACTGAGTCTACTAATACCACCTTCCATTTGGGTTAAATTTAATTAGAATAGCCTCCATGTTTTCCTGTTGATAATCATGGATTTATAAAGGAGTGAAGAATGGCAAGCACAAAGATTATTATGTGCCAGACACTATGCTTCACACTCTCACACATCTTATTACTTAAATAACAATCATGAAAAGAAAAAAAATGTTTCTGTCCTCCTATTTCTTATTATAATATAAAACAACTCCCATAATACAAATTTGGTGTTTTCACCTTTTTTCCTAGATTTCAAAACTTTCTGAGAATTCTAAGAAATCCAATAAGACAATTATCTTACTTCAACAGTTTCACATAAATACACTCCAAGGGGAAGCAGGACATACACAGTGGTTGAAGAAAATCTCTTTATTTTCTTAAATTCCTAATGTACGGATTTAGAGTATGTGATATATTATTTAATGCTATATATATATAATAGGTAGTGTAGTGTATATGTTAAATCCTAATTATTATGCATCACAACTGCCAACCCAAGTAGATAGATTATAAACTTTTTGGACAAAGAAATCATGTGTTATATGTATTTTTTAAATTCAGAATATCTGGCATAGAACATGTACAAACTTAGCACAAGAAGAGTCTTTTTCTCCCTCACTTCAAAAATCAGAGAATTATATACAAATAAAATCTTTTACAGAGGTTCATAAAAATGTTATAAATCATACTCCAGAAAAAATTACCACTATTTCACAATATTGTATTAATGGTAGACCCTTTAAATGCTATTTCTAGTCATCTGGACTCATACGATCTTGCGAGTAAACTCTCAGTTCTTTACAAGATACTGTAATGATTTTGTGGATATTAAGTTTCTCCTATATAAATACAGATTCCAAGCTATTTAGAGCCTTTTCTACATTTGGGTATAATTTTATAACTATACAGAAATGTGCTGTTTTGTTTAAATATGTAGGACAGACAAGGATTTCTAATAATTCTAGGTTTTCTGGGCAAAATTTCCCCTTGTTCATTCATTCATGCATTCATTCGTTAGTGAACTTTTTCGAGCACACACCTTGCACCGTTTTGCACTGGATTATTAGGAAATACATGTAATAACTGCTAACACCCACTGAGCAGTTCCTATGTGCTAGGCACTTTTCCAAGAGCTTCCCTTATAGTAACACTCATTATCCAAAACTTAACCTTATGAAACTTGGAGAATTAAGCTGCTTGTCCAGGGTCACAAAGCAAGTGAGGGGTAGAGCAGAGATTTGAATCAGGGATATCTTATTTCAGAGCAAGAGTTTATAATGACTATGCTACTCTTCCCCTACTCTCAGGCTAAGCAACAAATTGAACAGTGTTCTAGAAAATATGTGAGATTGTAATCTAGGGGACGTTTAAATCATAGCCTAGAACATCTGCTTAATACACTGAAGAATTTGCTAAGACACAATAGAAACTAGTAATAACTTCTTAAAAAACGTAAAATGTATCATCAGACTTCATTCTTCATTACATTCAGATAGTATGTTCTCTGTTGTTGACTAAGAATGCACACACTAATGAAACAATGATGCAACTGAAAAATTGTAAAGGCTTCAAAATTTAATGACAAACTGTTCAAGTCCACATTTGGACACTGCTGTAGATAAATAATTCATCTTTATTGAGGCAAAGTTGACATTTCATGTTCGTATGCAGCCCAGTGAATTTATCTTCCAAACTTCCAACTTATGGGTGTTTGCTTTTGTTTTGTTTTGTTTTGTTTTTAAGTCCAGTTAACAGCCATTAACTTGTCTTCAATGTCTTCATTGAATGAATAACAATTATAAAACAGAAAACTGCTCTACCATAGCAAATTAAAATTTTATGTAAGATCTGCACCTGCAAGGGGCCCTGACTATGACAAGTCTCTGTGAATCAAATGCTTTGCTAACGGAGCTTATTCATTTGTATCAAAAACACAGTCGACTCTTGCCTAATAGAGTCATTCCTTCTTTGCTAATTAAGACAGTACCAAATAAATAAATACATAAATACATAAATAAAGTTACTTATTCAGTCATGAGCACTGAACTCTCCCAGTAGGTAGTCTTTTCTCAATTCAATTTCCCCAATGGGACTAGAAGAGGAAATGAAACAACAAATTGTACTCCTGATGAACTAAGCAGAAGCTGTTATTCTACAGGGAGCCCTGCTAGGTCAATTAGTTCATCATGCTAACAGAATAACAATCCAGCAACCAATGCCCCAGCAACGGAGGTTCAAAAAAGTGAAATTCAATGGCCTCTTGTAACACTGTCTCCAGTGAAAACTGCTGGGAATTGGTGTATGGTTTGCCAATAGTATGTTTCAATATATGATAACTGAGCAATGATTCATTGTAAGGCAAAATAAAAGCAGCACTGCCTTATTATATATCTAGATTAATATAGTTACAATCTAGATGTATTTTTCATTTGATGGCACTTGGATTTTCTGAATCAACTTAAAAAAATGTATGACATAGCAATATTTTAAATTAATATGATTTCTTTCCATTTTCAAATTGCATCTGGATCCCAAAAGATTAAATAGAGCCAAACTTCATTTTCACAAGCTCAACTATTTTAAACATGTATTTGTTTAACCAACAAACTTTGGATATAAATGTAATTTGATATGAATGATTATTAAATGCACTATTATAATGAAAATAATTTAGATATATCTCTTGAGAAATTTGAGAATTTTATATAAATAGTATTGCTTATTTTTTTAATAGCAGTATCATCTTACAGCTATTCACTATTTAAAGCTTTAAAGTACTTCAACTTATATTACCTTCTTAGGTATTTCAATATTTTGTTGTTTAATACTAAAAAAATAAAATTCTTTATTAAAAAATTCAAAATCCTTTACCATGCTTTAATTGAAAAAATATGTTACCTTATTACCCCCTGTTATTTTTCCACATTTAAATACTCGAGGCAAATTGTGTAGGGTAGGAAGTATGGAAAAATGTGATAAAGGAAACAAAAGCTATATTAGTTGGGTAATGCACATGTTAAAATTAACATCCCATGTTATTCCTTGTACCTAGATAAATAAATTTTCTCCAGTATAACAATAATACTATATTCCTTTTATTTCTTTAAGCTGAATAGGTAATATACTCAGTTAAATAACTGAATATAGACAACTTACAAAGTACTACAACAATAAATATAACAAACATGAAATTTTCAAGAGCTGGTTTTTTAAATAAGCGATGAATTCATCTGTTTCCATAGCTTTGTTTTTACTCCAACAAAAAAATTAAGCTAGTTGATGTAATTCAAGTTTCATGTAGATAAATCAACTTTGTTTTTTATTCTGGCTTAATAAATGACTGCCACTTAATTTTCTTAGGCGCACTGAAAACAACTGAAAAATAGTGTTGGGGGAAGAGTAAGACTTAGGAGCCTTTTGAGTCTTTGGTTCAAATTTGAGTTCCATGTCTTCCCAGCTATCTGACTCTAGCATGGTACGTATTCACGCTGCCCATACTTCCAGGACCAACTTCCTGTCTTTTCCTTTTATCTGCTCAGTTACCTTTAGGATACTTGTTCTTCCACTACTCTTAGAGGTTCAGAGTGTCCACACTTCCCACTATCCCTCTTTCCCCTAGAGAAAAGGAGGAATACATATTCAAGGATCGCCAATCAAATGAGAAAGAATAAAACAAAATACTTTAAATAAAAATTTTAAAAAATTAAAAATAAATCTAAGGACTCTCTAAACTGCCATAAAATGCTCTTTGATGAAACAATAACTTTTACAAACTAAGATTTATTAAGTGTGATGCTGTAGGCACTGCGTAAATGCTTTCCCTGTATTAACTTGTTCAATGTTCACTACCAACCTGTGACAGTGTTATTCATTTCCCATTTTTAGATGAAAAATCGTGAGGTTAGGAAACTTAGTCAAGGTCTCACTATTTGGGATCATACACAGGCAGGAACACCATTCATAATCTCTTCATTATGTCAAGTTGTAGAATGTAGTTTAGACTTGAGGTTGAAAGGGATCTTCCCACTCTGAATCTAGGTCTTGGAACTGCTCACAGAGGTAAGTGAACCTACCCACCCAGCTGCGTGGCTAAGCATGCAGATTTGCTGGATGAAGGGGTCAGAATCAGCATGTTTTGTATCTGAAGAGCCCTCTTCACAAGCTTTGTCTCTCACAGAGAGACATGATGCAAAATATCATTCACCAAAGGCAGAGAAGAAGCAAATGAAGCACAAAGCAGGAAGCCAGATAGTTAAAAAGGAAGAAGCCAAACTGGTTCTTGCTTTGGAGGTACAATATTTTAGCTTGCTAGCAAAACTTGTTTCAACAAATGTCCAGCTCTGATCAACATGATTAATTATAGTTCTTCCCAAGAATTGAATGGAGAGACAACGTTCTTTCAAGACAGTGTCCTTGTGGTGATTGAGACATGATGAGATGGGAAAATCATTCACCTTTTACCAACAACTTAGACTTTATTCATTTCTATCAGGCTTTCTGACTTCAATTCTATCCTTAGTCAGAAGATGATGGATGAGAATAATGATGAAAGACCAATCAACTTAGATTCAGTGGTTCATCAAAGCAGCTGTATCTTTACCATTAACCTAAACTTGTTTATATTTTCAAGGTTTTGTTACATGTGCCCTAAGTAGCTCCAACCCTAAACAGATACAAATCATCTTAGCTTCTAAGTACTATGGAAAAATCTCAGAGTTCAGTTATATCTGTATAAAATTTATGGATACCACCCTTGAGCAGGATATACTAACACATGGCAATCCACATGTTTATCTGAAATTCTCAATTCTTCTCAAACTTCTGATCTCCTTCTTAGACATCTAAGTCACCACATTCCCATGGATTCCTCTTTAGCTTCCTTTATTAGTTCCTCCTTCTTTAACTGATCATTAAATGCCCGAATTCCTTAGGGCACTAGGTGCTCCTAAGCGCTTTTCTTTGTTATTCCATATTCTTTCCTTCTCCATAACTCAATCCAGTTCTACGTTTTCAATTTCCATCTCTATTTTATGACTCCTAGATTTATGTAGACAGTCCATAGTTTGCTCTAAGTTCTAGAGTAATCAAGAACTAATTTGAAAAAAAAAAGTCTTATGCTCAACTTATGAACTCCCCTATAGCTAAGGCTATATCTCATCCTGTATTTCCTATCTCATTTGTGTAAACCAGAAACCTTGAAAACGTAGTATATTCATCTCTTTTTCTACCTACCTATCACCACATTTTACCAAGTACATCTTCTAGGGATTCTAAAATCTATCTTCTTTTCTTCATTTCTATGGCCATCCTTCTATGCCAGGATGCTAAAAATCCCTCTTCTATATTACTAAATTGTCTCCTCATTTCTCCACACCCACTTTTACCATTCAATTAGTCTTCCCCATATCATACTCTGACCATATCAGTCAGAATAACCATCATAATAAGACTTATAGGATTTATACATATGCTCATTAAGCCAAATTCACACAATAAAGTAGAAAGTCCCCCTCCATTAAAAGATACAAATCTAATAATGTCACCTTTATGATAGTAGGAGAACAATAACAAAACCAAAATGATTTAGGGTACATAAGTCACTATCCTTAACAGGAACTCTGGGTTCTATGAGATCATTCTCTTTTCCATCTCCTGCCTCACATCACACCTGTATTTCTCTTCAGTCAGTGCATTTATCTTTAACAACATTATCCTCATCCATCATCTTCTGATGCATCTTCTGAATGCTCAGACACTCTACTGTATACCTGGGACATTCCCTGGAACTTATCCTTCTCAGGTGGCTAAAACCTTCATACTTTGATCTCAGTTTACTATAGCTCTTCAGTACGGGTGGTTTTTGTGATAAAGTTCTAGGAGAGACACCCTCTTACATAGTGTAATATCACTGTAACTTTTTCCTTGTAGCAATTAATTGTTTGATATAACTCTTACCTACCAGACTGTGAGCTTTCTCAAGGGTACACCTGCAACCATTTTAAGTATTAAGACCATATTATAATGATTGATATGCATTAGGTACTCAAGGAACACTTGTAGACTGAGTCAATAAACAAAAATAGGGGAGAGATTAAAGTTATGCATATTCAATTATTATTCTGATCACTTTACATAAATTAACATAATTAAAATTCACAAACACCTATGAAGAAGTTACCATTATTAGCCCTATTATATAAATGCAGAAACTGAGGATCAGAGAGTTTATGGTTCACTCAGGGACACACAGCTCCTAAATGACAAAGCCTGGATTGAAACCCTGACTGGTTCTAGACTTAAGACTGTGGTATAGGCACTTTTATTGTAATATTATCTCAAATAAAATTCTTCTGTAACTTGAACAAAATATTTTTCTTATATAAATTATAATTGTGAAAAATTATATTATGCTACTCCTGTTATTTTATAATCCAGCCATAGCATAAAAGAATAAAGTTTTACTTACCCCATTAGTGCAACATTTGATATAAATAATTTTTTAAATAATTTTTTTACCATATTTAATATTTTTTATTTTAGTAGGCTCATTTAAGCTGCTTGGCATGTTTTACAAGATTGCTTGAATACCACAAAGTACGCTTGTATCATCGTACACTTGTAGCATCCTAAAACTAACCCTTTATTGAATGTTCTATATTTTGAATTCAATGACTGTCTTATTTATAGGTTTTTCATGGGTTAAATGTCCAATTAATTTGAAGTATAACTGCATGAATTTATAATATCATTAGAATTTTGTATTGTCGAACGGATAGACATTACTGACTGAGCTAAATACAGAGTTAAAATATATCACAAATGTTAACAAAATATAATTAAACATTCCAGAATTAATGGAAATTATAATTGATAAATGACACTAGAATCCACACATAAGCAAATGAAATATACATTCAAACAGAAGAATTAAAACCTAGAATCAATATAAACATGGATGGGATGTTTATTTCTACTAGTACTGGGGAGACAAAAACAATATATGACTGAGTAAAAATCAGAGCATGTTGTCTGGCAGCTAGCGAGGAAAGTGCCAAGAAGAAACCTGTGACGATAAAAGAGAGTCCAGCTGAAAGTACATAAAACATCCTCCAAAATTCTGGCCATAAAGTTAACTTCTACCTTCCTGATTTTCAGTGCTATTTGCAAACACGGATAACTCTGTTCTCTTTTTCAAACTCCAAATTCTGAACTCACTTGTAGCAACTGTCTCTATTTCTTGATGTCTCAGGACTCTTGAACCAGCTTCAGTCTGTGATGTTAATGCTCTACTAAGACCACTGAAGCCAGTAAGGCCAAACCAAATGTAAAGACCCTTTTCCTCATTTTGCCTCTGCAGAGAACCAAACCAAACAAATACAACTCTGATTTTTCTTGAAACATCTGCATCCTCTGTTGTTCCTTCAGTTTTTTTCTATGCCCTCTCTTGGGTCCTCTTTGTTCTCTTGCTCAACCCCACTTTTCAGGGATCTCAGCTGTCTTTGCACTAATAACTCCACCATCACTTCATCTGTTAAGAGCTTTCTTTCCTGAGCGCCACAATCTCACACTAGGTACCTCATGTACCTGACTTCATGGGTATCTCACAGATGCCTCAAACATAATATATAAAAACTGAAATCATTCTCTACTCACTCGTCTGTACTTTTTCCTGGAGACTGAAATGAGTAAATGACTGACATCCCAATGGCACTGCACACCATGGGTATCATCGTTGACTTCTCCCTCTACTTAGCATCACAGAAAGTTAGTTCTAGATCACATCTGGGATGATGTGTACAATTCCGACAACCACATGTGATTAAAAAACAAACTTGAAACCGTGTGTGAGAGGACAGTGGGTATATGGGAGCTCTCTGCACTTACTGTTCTATTTTTCTGTAAATGTAAACTGCTCTAAAAATAGTCTCAATTTAAAAAATTAAAACAGGAATAATCAGAGGATATCATTGGCAACTGCAAGATATTTAAAACTATATTATGTATAAAACAGGTATATACACCTGAAATGCTCATCTTGACAGAGAAGATTATGACAATTTATAACTGCCTTGCAAAATTGTAGAAGAAAAGGAAGACGTGTGTGGTTTACCCCATGAAAACAATGCAGCATTCCCTGGAAGAAACTCCAGGGAAGCAGCCTTCAGTTTGTTATGCAGAACAAACTAGTAGATAATCAGCTTTGAGAAGCAGTGAACTACTAAATCATTTATACAACACAGCACTTTCAGGCTTAGGAAGTGCTTTGTAGTATCTGTTATCCTATTTAATTAGCATTAGAACTCTGTTCCTAGGTAGCAGGACAAATACTGTTATCCTCACTTTATCAAAGGGAAACAAAGACAATGAACCTTAGATTATTTGAGTGATTTTGTGAAAGTTAGTTAGGTAGGCCCCTGCACAAGAGCACTTGAATAATTCTTAATACACAGGGTGTCTTACCCACTAAACTTGTGATACTCTGGGGGCTCCCACTAGTATGAAACAAGTCTTCAGAAAATATGAGTTTAACTAATAAATGAATTAATTAATCACTTAATGCATACATCAAGCCAGGATTTAATTCCAGGCCTTTTAAGTTTTAACAAAGAGTAATATATAATTAGATGACTAATATTATGGAAATATATGTGTAAATTAATCATTTAATATTCCATATTTTGATTGAATGATAATCTTATATATTTACCATGAGTAAAATTTATATAAATTTACAAATATAAATATAATTTATGTATTTATATATTAGGTGTGTATATTTAATATGTATATCTTTAGATGTATATATTTAAATATTTAAATATATATGAAATATGTTCTCATATATATGAGAACAAAAAAACCACATATGCATACACAAAGGGGTAAAAAAAAGAGATAAATAGGGGTGGTTTTGTCAGACATACAATATACAAAATCCAGAAAAGAGAAAAAAGCACAATTAATTCTATGAGTATTGCAATGAAGAGAACACTTAGAGGACCCTGAATTGCTCTTTCTCTAGCCCTGCCTCTCCCCTGGGGTATAAGAAAAAAGATTAGGTTTTTAAAAGAACTCTTTTCACTTATCTGTACTTATTTTGCAAATTATCAACCTTTCTGGTAATAACAACACCCAGAAACAGAATTATTATGAGGATTATACGACAAGTATATGAAAACAACCAAGCATAAAGCATTTCATCCAGTTTTGTAACTAGATGAGGGGTCTGTAGACAGCATGGCAATTCAGACAACAAAGTGATCAGTCTTGTGGGAGTGGAGAAAAATATCTGAACATTAATGAGCTATATGATTACCATATCTTCTTTATTTTCATTTGTGCCTTCATTTATTCTTTTAAATATATGAGAATAACTGAAAAAAAGTGCTGACAGTATCTAGCACATAATAAGGCCTACATGGTGTTTGTTAAATACATACACACATACATTTATATGCAGACACATAACATTTATTAAATTCTGCTGTGTTAAAAAATCAGAGATATAAAGGTAGAACAAAGCCATTATCCAATTTTGTTTTTGTTATTATATACTCTGTGCCAAAACATTTCCAAAGTATGTACCTGGATGACAGAATATAGTAATGAAATGTAGTTTGGGGGGGTACTTTTAAATATTTACTACTAATAGTATATTCTTGTGATCTACCTTTTAAAATACTATTTTACTTATATTAATTTTACTTTGTAATGTTTAACATTAGTAAATAAAAATCATTGTCTAAGGTCTCTCAAAAATTTCAGCATCACATAATAAATTGCTTGAAAAAATGTGTGTCTTTGTTACTGTTAGTTTTCTTTTAAAATTGTCAATACTTGTGTTTTAATAAAGGTATAAGTTAGGGGTTAGCTTGTAACATTCATATTTTTAACAGCTAAAGATTGGTCTATATGAGATCAGTTGAGTGGTTTAAATTTTAAAAAATAATGATCTGTGTTAAGAGCTAGCATGTAGCTATTTATAAAGGTAATGTATTTTATTTGCATTTTGCCCAATGCTTTTTTGGTATACTATTTATTTGCACTTCAGCCAATGATGCTATGATTATTTAAACTGACCAGGAAAGATAATTAAATAATAGCTCTCCTCCATACTGTTGCTGGAACACTCTTCAAAATAGGTAAATTAGATCACATCATATACCTCCTGAAGAAAATACCTCAATGGTCCCTAATCCTATTGAATAAAATCCATATCCTTTGTTCCATGCCCTCAATCAGGTTCCTGCCTATGCATTTGAACCTTCAGCAACTCTGCCCCCTGCAGGTACCTGACAAAACAGCCATCTGAAGAAGTTAAATTTCCCTAACCACATTCCTTTCCATACTCCAAATCTCTGTGTGTATTCCTCCTTATGCTGGGAGAGGGCAACAAAGCTCTGCTCGTCCTTCACATCTCGGCCCAGGATTTACCTTCTAATTCTGTCATATAGCAAAACACCCACTCACAAATGTTTAACGTTTAGAAGATATAGAGAAATCATAATTATGTAATTAAAATGGCAATATGTGGATGGTCATCTATTTAAGGTAAATCTATTTCCATCTTGTTTATCTTAGAGTAAAAGAGGTTTGGGACAGGTGTATGCAAAAAATAAAAAGCAATTATTTCTACCAGAGACTCTGAGTCATCACGGCTTACTGTCCAAAAAAGCCAGCCACCACCACGAACAACAAAGCCTTGTGATTATTTTTTCATAACCAGCTGTGCACTATCGAGATAAATAAAGAAAAAGAAATTACTCTGTTCAAGATTACTGCCATCAGCTACTATAGTATTAGACCTCAGTGTTTTATTTACAGAACTCCCTGTGGATAAATGATAGAATGGCATAATGAGTATACAAATGTCTTTTCAAGAATAGATTTTGAAAGCTGTTTTTATAAAAATGCCTTCTGGCAGAATTATCTAAATGCACAGTGCAGTGTGCTGACAGTCAGGAGGCACAGTAACACAGAATGGCTTTGTTGGCTTCCAATTGATTCAATCCTGAGTAGCATGAAAAAGGTAGAAGGTAAAGTACTTCAGAGAGGTTTGGATCTCTCGCTCCATGAGGTCCTGCAGTTGGAAGAATAGCAGGATACAGTGCAGAGTTGTCTCCTATTTAGAAAAAAATATCCCATTTGAATAGACAAGATTAGTAGGTGGCTTGGAGAGGTGTAATGCTTTGGATCACACGCATGGGGGTAAAATCTTATTATTCTGAAATGGTAGCATAACAAAGACTCTAAACAAGGATTTTATATAAGTTCACATTTAAGGGAAACTTTTAAATACAGTTCCATACATATTTCTAAGTAAAGACTGAGAGACACATTTTTTTAAACGACAAAATGATACCACGTAAGCTTATGCTATACCAATTTTCAAAGCTTTATTTTCCTTTCCTTAGTAGTTATATATTTTCAAACTCCTTTTTCATGTTTTTTTCATTGAAAACCCTTTTACCTGCCTGATTTTAATTCAAGGATCATGAATACACCATCTGAAGTAGTCAAATGATGGAGGTTCTCACACTTCCTAGTTCAGCCACCAAATATTCTTTTACTGTGTGATTGAGGCTGATGCTAATGCAACTAAGTCATCATAATTATAATAAAATACCACCATGGCCATCTTTTATTAAGTCATGCTATGCAAAGACAATCTGCATACAGATCCAACCACAACAGGGCGTGATTGATTCAGCACTGTTGGCTATCCCAATAAAGATGCTGCCCTCAGTCTCTGTGATCACCAATACAGCCAGTGTTAATGCATGTGGCTCACAAGGCAAAACAACCCACACAGTTCAGCTTGACAAGCCATGCATTTTCAGTAATGAGCATAAGCCTTCAAAGTCTATAAAATGACAACGGCTCCATCCTCTTATGTAGGAAGCTCTTGCAGAAAGAAAAGAATGAAAGAAGGGACAAAATGAAAGCATGCCAGCCTGAATTATAGTGTCTGGAAAGCTCATAACTTACAGGGCTTAGTCATGTATTTTCCATTCCAAGGTACACATGCACGTAGTACATGCAGTGGAGTCGGGTGAACCTCAAAACAAGCCTGGTGTTTTTTCTAAATCAACCAAGAGGGTGAACATATGATAAAAATCAATTAGTCAAGGTTTTAAAGATATTAAAGATTTCTAAGATTCAAGAGGAAAAATTATTTATTAAAAAATGTTCACTAGCAACAAGTGATAATGCCAGCACTCGTCAGAAGATAACCACATTATCATATTCGGAGAATGTTTCCCACTGGCTCCAGATCCCATTCCCAAGGGTCAGGATTCTGGGGGGAATGGGAGGAGAGCAGAAATGTAATTAGGCTTCTATTTGCTGCTTCATAGGCTCTCAAAATGGAAGAGATCGGAAGAAATCCAAACGGTATCAGCAAGAAAGTTCTCATATGTATCTTTAAGTATCATACAGTTATGAACCATATAAAGACGTCTCAGTCAATAATGGATCGCATATACAATGATGGTCCTATAAGATTATAATGGACCTGAAAAATTCCCATCACCTCGTGATGTGGTAGTCATTGTGACGTCTTAGTGTAATGCGTTACTTAAGTGTCTGTGGTGATGCTGGCGTAAACAAACCTACTGTTCCACCAGTGATATAAAAATCTAGCACCTAATATTATGTACTTAGAGTATGGTGTATGTATTTACTATACTATACTATTTATCATTATTTTAGCATGTACTCCTACTAATAAAAAAAGTTAACTGTAACATGGCCTCAAGCAGGTTCTTCAGGAGGTACTCTAGAAGAAGGCATTGTTATCCTAGGAGATGACAGCTCTTTGTGTGTTATCGCTTTTGAAGACATTCCAGCTGGACGAGATATGGAGGGAGAAGACAGTGATATTGATGATCCTGTGTAGGGCTAGGCTAATATATGTGTTTGTGTTCTAGTTTTTAACAAAATTTTAAAAAGGAATGAAAAATAATTAAAAATAGAAAAGCACTTATAAAGATATAAAGAAAGAAAAACATTTTATACAGCTGTACAATGTACTTGTGTTTTAAGCTGTGTTATCTTGAGTCAAAAAATGTAAATGATTAAAAAGTTTGTAAAGTAAAAGTTACAGTATGCTAGAGTTAATTTATTATTGCAGAAAAATAACTGTAAATAAATTCAGTGTAGCCTAAGTATATAATATTTATGAAGTCTACAGCAGTGTACAGTAATGTCCTAGGCCTTCACATTCACTCATCACTCACTCATTCAATAAACGATGCAATTTCCAGTCCTCCAAGCCTCATTCATGGTAGGCACCCTATACAGGTGTACCTTTTTAAAAAAATCTTTTACACCATATTTTCACTGTACCTTTTCTATATTTCAGTATGTTCAGATACATAAATACTTACCATTGTGTTAAAATTGCCTACAGTATTCCATATAGTGCCATGCTGTACGGGTTTGAAGCCTAGGAGCAATAGGCTATTCCATATAGCCTAGGTGTAGAGTGGGCTATTCCATCTAGGTTTGTGTAAGTACGCTCTATGATGTCACACAATGACAAAATCGCCTAGTGATGCATTTCTCAGAATGTATCTCCATCGTTAAGTGTCATATTACTGTATATAAAATTCTCTCATGCTAACAACTGGCATACTATTAATTTCTCTCTGCACTGAACTGATGAGTGATCTCTGGTATCGTTGAGAATCCCACATTCTCCTCTTACCTAGTACCTGGTTTCTTCCTCTAGAAGATGGCACACTAGTACTATCAATGATACCCATTTTGAGGACTTTTTTTCAAAAGAAGACTACGTTGTCTTCAAAACAAAGAAAAGAACCATATAGATATCAAGCCATCTTTACTAACTCTATCTTTTTAAATAATCTCATTCAGAAACTTCTTCTGACAACATGAGTCAAGTCAGGAACCATCAGAACCTACAACTCAGAAAGATAACCAGGTCGCCAATCATTTACTCAAATATTCCACCATCCAGTATTGTATGGTTGAATCAGAAATCGTGCTAAAACATGTTTTTAACCTGGCACTTCAAAGTATTCACATTTTCAACAATATGCTTTCAGCAAATGAATTGTGTCATGAAAATTCCAGCTTAAGTCTAAATGGATCAGCCATAAAGGCAAATTATCTGTTGAACAATATATCAGCTTCTGTAAAGAATGTACTTTCTATGCCAAATATGATCTTTCCACAGTTGAATAAACACTTGGTGCAATGAAATTGCTGGCAGTCCTCTTGGTGGTTTCTGTTCGTGTGTATTTCCCTGACTGGTGTATCTCCATCTCATACACTTTGCCAGTCATTCAAAACAGTTATTTCATGCATCAGGAATATCAAGATGCTTTTGAGATGGGTTATGTGCATTGTGGCTGATGCACTTTTAAAAACTATCAGGTTATCACCCACCAGAGAAGCCTGGAGAACCACATACATTATTCTGCAAAAAGTTCTGTAATTTACGTAGGTAAAAGGATTTACCCCGACAATTCTAACCGTTTTTACAAAAAGGCTCTTTGGCCTTTAGAGTCAAATAGATATTTATGATAAAAGCAACTTGTATGCATACTCCCCTGAGGCACAGTGTGTTTTCCATCTTTAAGTGGATTATTTATGGGCACTGTAAAATTATAATTCTGGAAAAAATTATGTAAGATTATGCATTCAGGTACTTTGTGTATTTTTTCCAATGAACTTGAAATTTAACTTGAAAGCAATCATGAACTTTCAAAGAATTTCATAGCATACAATTAAGTAATGAATTTCAGTAATTTACAATGAAGTAAAAAACCAAAGGTACTGTTTTATGGTATTTGGGGAAGTCTAATTGTCTTAGTGTATATACATATATATTAAAAAAACATAAGATCTTTTTCTAAAATGTTGAAAATAATGACTTTGAAAAATAATGTATTGATATTTTCTTTTACATTTAATCATACTCCTTTTAATAAATTTTAATCCTAAAATGCCAATTAAAGCAGCACTACTTCTAAATGAAGAATACAACAAAAAAGGAAACTAGTCATTCTTCAATGCAGCAGGCCTACAGTGCCATAGGAACTTTGTGATGTCTTTTTCAAACGACGTTTCAACTCAAACTACTAGTGGTTTTAGGAACTCACTCCATGCCCCAGAACCCCTCTGTCAGAAAATATCAAAGCCTATACAGCTTGCATCCTAATGCTATCTCTGTATTATTTTTCCTATCATCCACTGCAAAGCATCAGTCTTGAAAATTCTGTGATAGTACTTGCCTCACGCATGTTTGTAATTTATATTTTAAGATGCTTATTGGTGAAGCAAAATCAATAGTGCCAATTATTCAATGCACGGCAATTTTTTTTGTATATTACTTATATACAATATTTTACATTTCCATCAGACAGCTGACTTTGCATTTAATTAGAATAGTGAGGTTACATTTTAGAATAAGGTATTCTGATGCAGCAAGACTTGTCTGGCCTATAAAAGTGATCCAAGTCTCTAGCAGAGAAATATATTGGAGTTACATGTACACATTCTTTCTTGATAGACAGTATGATCAAAGAAGTCTGGAGACCCCTGGAGAGTTCTGAATTTTAACTTCTTATGGAGCAAAACCTCATTTATCAGACTGCACAAAGCTAGCTGAGATTCTTAGATGCAAAGAATAGAAAGCTGGATAATGTAAGCAAGGAGAGTATTTATCGGATGATTGGAAAACCAAGGTCACAAGCAGGTAAGAACTAAGAGAAGATACTTGTTTTGTCAAATATCAGACATTAATACATGTCTGGCAAGAGAGCCTCCATTGCTAATGATAACTGACTTTGCTGCCACTGGTACCTGGGTGTTTCTACAGCTACCACAACTACTAGAATAAACTCTCATCTGTACCTCCTCTTCACATCTGCTCATCATTCAAAATACCAGATAGGAGCATGTAACTGGCTGCAGATAAGTCTTATGCTCACCTCTGGTTGCTAAAGCTTCAAAAAAGTGAGTGTCTGGTCCTTTCCATTTTTGTTTTGGAAACTATAAAAGGAAAAACTAGATTATTCTGTAGCCACAAAATACTCTCAAAATCTCGGTGGTTAAAAAAAAAAACACATTAACAACTTAATTTCTCACTCTCTTTAAATGTCCCATTATACATTAGCTGGGAACTCTGCCACACGTTGTGTTCACTCCAGAAGAGATAGCCACTCTATCTAGTTATCATGTCAGAAAGAACAACTCCTGGCGTAGCAGTCCTCAAAGTGGAGTCTGGGAATTCCTGGATATCTGCAAGTTCAAAACTATTTTCATAATAATATTTAGATGTTATTTGCCTGTTTCTGTTGCATTTTTATAATGATATACTAGTTCTTCAATAATAATAATTACAATAATATATTGATGATAATAATACCCTATAATAATTACAATAACATATTAGTGATGATAATATCCCTAATGGCAATTTACAGTTATAAACTCAAAGAAATGATCTCATTTGATTATCATACGCTTGAAAAATAAATAGTAATGTCTACCCACCACAAATACCCATTAACTTTATGGATAACAAGACTAAGAACAGATATTTTAAGCACAAACTATAGTGAACTAACTATATATTTTTAAACTTTGACTTTGTTCATATCTCCTATATACATATATATGTTGACATATATTTTTTGACATATATATACATACATGTGTGTATATATTTTATATATATTATATTATATATATTATATATAATATATTATATATTGTTTTTATATAACATATTTTATATATAATACATATTTTATATATATTATATATTATGTATATTTTACATATGTTATATATATATATATATTTCCCCTGAGACGGAGTCTCGCTCTGTCACCCAGGCTGGAGTGCAGGAGCATTATCTCCACTCACTGCAACCTCCGCCTCCTGGGTTCAAGTGATTCTCTTCCTTCAGCCTCCCAAGTAGTTGGGACTACGGGCAGATGCCACCATGCCTGGTTAATTTTTGTATTTGTAGTAGAGATGGGGTTTTGCCATGTTGGCCAGGCTGGTCTCAAGCTCCTGACCTCAGGTGATCCACATGCCTCGGCCTCCCAAAGTGCTGGGATTACAGGCATGAGCCACCATGCCTGGCCGTATCTCTGTAATATTTTTAATGCTGCTCCTCTTCCTTATAATTCACTTCTCCCTTTAAGCTTGGTTTTTCAGTCCATAACCTAACCCTATTTTAAAATTTAGCTCAAGTCATTGAGTTTCCTTGGCTTATTTGCTCTTATTTGTGAGTTTTGCAGATTCTTTATATATTCTGGATACAAGTCTTTTATCAAATATAAGATATGCAAATATTTTATTGTAGTCTGTGGCTTAAATTTTAACAATGTCATTCAAAGAGTAGAAGATTTAAATTTTAATCAAGTCCAATGTTTCAGTTTAGTTTTTTAGAACTGTGCTTTTGATATCATATTTAAGAAAACTTTGCATTGTTTTTTTACCAGCAAATATGATGTTCTATGTCGCGTTTTCATAGATGTCATATTATCAGTTTTTGGAAATTTCCTTCACTTCCTAGTTTCATGAAGATTTTTATGAAGGAAGGATTTGGTGTTTTGTCAAATGCTTTTTCTACATGTATAGAGATGAAACGTGTTTTTTTTTGTTTTTTAGTTTATTAATATGATAAATTATTATACATTGCTTGCTTTGGGGTAGAAGTGGCTTAAAACAATACCTCTTTCTTACCTTACAACCCTGTAGATCCAGGGTTGAAATCAGGGTGTCAGTAAAGCTGCATACCCTACTGGAGGCATAGGGGAGAACCCACTTCCAGGCCCATCCAGGTTGTTGGCAGAATTCAGTTATACGTGGTTCTAGGATGGAGGTCTTCATTGTCTTGCTGCTGTCAGCTGGTGGCCACCCTCTGCTCTCAGAGGCCTCTCTTTTTGTTGCCCGTGGGCCTCCATCTGGGAACCGGCACTGGCTGGCCAAGTTCCTCTCGTTTTACCACAGCTCTTTGGCCTCTTTTGCTGCTGTACCTAGTATTTTCCCATGGCACTTTCTCCATTAGCTTTCTAATTAACACACAGTGGAGTTTTCCAGAGGCTTCATGACACTGAGATACTTCAAGATTGAATGCAGAAGCTGATATGAAAATCTAGCTGTCTTCTTTTGAGTTAAAAATTAAGATTTCCAAAAATGGTAAACAATACTATTCTTTTCACTGTTTTTTGGAGAACATAATTATTTTTATATGAATATGTTACTGACATTGATGTGGAATGGGTTTATTTTACTCTTCTAAATAATTTAATAAATATTTTTATACTTTCAGTTTTAAGTTCCAATACAATAAATATCAATAGATATAACTAACGTAAACTACATCCTTTTAGAATCCTCAAAAATGTTTAACAGTGTAAAGGAGCCCTGAGAACAACAATAAAGGTTAAGTACTGCTCTAGTGGGTCTCACACCAGCACTCGGATAATCCAGCTGGAAAAAACCCATCACTGCTGTTCACATCTCACTGACCCACAGCAGTCATAGGCTCACCCTACCAGAAGGCGGTCAGGTAATTCCGTCCTGTAAGACAGAAAGCTGGAAATACTAAGAGAACAGCATTGATAACCACTACTGAAGCCACACCCCGTCTCTACCACAAATCATACTGAAAGGAATCCCCCAAAGGAAATGTGCATAAGAGGCTGAGAAGTTAAAACTATAATAAAAGCCCACCACATACCCCGTGGTTCACGGGAGCATGTTTCATTATTTAGAAAATGCTACAATTCCGTTCTTCCAGTTAGAACAAAAACCGTCTGCATACAAGAGAGGTCATCATGCATCACATAGCTATTTGTTCCTTGTAGGTTATAAATTACAGATTATTCTGTTAAACATTTATATTTTCCCATTTCTAGAGTATGCCTTGGAATCATTCTGTCCCAATATCTGTGCTAAGGAGAGACTGGACTGTATGACACATATAAATAGCTCTCAATAAATCAGTGGTTGAGGACTGAATAATAGAATTTCAGTATGTTCTGAAAAATCAAAAAGTGAGGCTTGCACATTGGTATTATTGCAGAGTCATCATTATCCATATTTCAAGAAGTCTAATTCAATTTGCAGGGCTTCACAAATGCTGCTCAACAAAGGAATATTTTCTGTGTTATTTATGTTTAAGACAGTTTAAGAAGATACAATGTGTCACACAAACACAACCCATTATTAAAGCATTTTTAGCATAATTAATATTTTACATCTTAGATGAAGCCATAAACATTGTATTGTAAAGTTACTGAAGGGTAATACCTGTGGGAAATTATTGTTAATTCTCATTGCTGTCAATTCTCTTGCCTCCTTTTAATTGGCTAGTTTTAATCTGCTCTTTGTGGGAAAATCAGATCATTCAGCTTAATATAATTACATGCAAAAAGAGTCAACAAGCTCTAAGTAAAGCCCAAATTATTCTCCTATGAGTCAAATGCATGAGCTTTTATACACTTATACATACATCATACACATTATGGCATTTTTGGTGGGGGGAGGTGAAAGTGTATTTTGCTTATTTTCTTCACATCCTGGACTTTGGCCGTTATAACTAGTTGAAATTAAATGTATGTAGTTTCTAGATAAGTTATATTTTACTAAATTTGGGAAGATACATCATTCAGTTATCAAAGAAGAGAATTACATAAGCAACCACAAGTAGAAAAACAGTAATAAGCAAAATTTGCAGAAGAAACATGAAATAAAGAAACTGTATGGTTTTATTTCTCCCAAGATGAAAACTGTGTTCATTTTCTTCTTTTGATATACTAAATGAACACTCATATTTCAGAAGCACAGTGTAATGACAAGAATCACAGGAATTATAATCAGAGATCCTGAATTTTAATTAAGAAGTTCCTAAGTGCTGGTATGTGCTCTTGGGTTTGCAAACAGCAACCCTTTCTCACCTAAAACTTCTTAAAATCCTGAAGAGAAATGCAACCGACTTTATTTCACCGATGAAATAAACAGAGGCTCAGCAAGTGAAGGTGCAGATATGACTGCAAAACCTGTATAATTAATTGCTTACTGTCCTCCACTGCCTTTCCTTTGACATGTGCCAAGCTCTCTGAACTTGGCCAAGCTATACAACTTTTGAGGACATCACTGATATATTCACATCTCCCTCAATCCATTCATTAATCTCCTAATGAATTCATTTAACAAATATTTACTGAGCATCTACCAAAGCTAGCTCACTGTGCAAAGAGCTGAAAATACACAACTGTTAAAGAAAAGTTTACAATATCTGTTACAGGAATTAGATGAAATAATTTACAAATAGTTTGTAGATTATAAAATGCTAGTATATCTCCTTGTTTGTTCATTCGCCATTTGATTTTAGCTACAACAGTGTAGACCAGAGAGGACTGTTGGCCCCAAACAACCCCTAACCCTGGCAAAGGTGATCTAATCCAAGAACTCTTCCCAGTGAGGTCCTCTATTTCACAGTGACTTACTTAGTCTAGCAAATCTTGTCTCAGTGAGTTAAGACTGTAAGATACCCAAGAAGAGATCGTCAGAAAGTAGGAGCAGGAAAAGCAGACAGACCAGCAGAATGACTGTAAGGATTTTGGAAGTTCTTTTGCACTCTGAACGGCATTCCAATTTTTGATGCCATCTATCTTGCACCCATGAAAATGTTTTGTTTACTTGCTCCTATGGCCAGAATGTGTCTCAGGCCCTTGAGTCTTTCAGCTTACATATTTTAACTTACTTTCAAAACCATAAAGCATATACATATGAATTGTCACCACCGGTATAATTACTGACAAGTGCTGCTGCTTGGCCTGATTTCATTAAATAGCAAAAGATTTAAATTTTTGGCGAGTATGTGCTAATCTCCTTATGTGGCTATATTCCAGGATTATCTTTCAACGGTTCCTTTCTAAAATAATATTAAGCTCTTTTCTTGGTTTGCTTTAATCCATTTAGCAGCCCACAACTCTGAACCAATTAGTGAGAAATATTCTTAGTGACACAACTGTCAGTATAATTGTTAGGATTTGTCTGAAGATAGATTCTTATATCTTATTTTTAGTCGGTTTTCCTGCGGTATAATTTATGAGCAGTAAAATTAATGAATTTTAAGTTTACAAGTCATGTAACCACTAAAACTGTCATGATGCAGAATGCTTCTGTCACCCCAAAAAGTTCCATTGCATCTGTTTGCTCTTAATCTCTCTCCAACCCTTGACAACCAGGGATTTGTTTTTTATCAGAATAATTTTGATTTTCCTGGAATATTATATACATGAAAATGCAACCTGGGATCTTTTGCATCTAGCTGCTTTCACATAACATAATGCTTTTGAGAGTTATCTGTATTGATAGTTGTTTTTTATTAATTGCTGAGCAGTATTCCATTGTACATACATATCACACTTGCTTACCACAGCAAAAAGCTAATGAACAATTGAGTTCTTTTCTGGTTTTTGACTATTATTTTTTGTTAAAAAAAAGCTGCTCTGATTATTTGCATATAAGCCTTGATGTGAATAAAAATTTCTTTTCTGTTGGGAAAACACTTAAGGATAGGAACACTGGCTGGGTGTGGTGGATCATGCCAGTAATCCCAGCACTTTGGGAGGCCTAGGTGGGTGGATTACTTGAGGTCAGGAGTTTGAGACCAGCCTGGCCAACATGGTGAAACCTCGTCTCTATCAAAAATACTAAAAAAATTAGCCAGGCATGGTGGCCAGCACCTGTAATCCCAGCTACACTGGAGGCTGAGGCAGGAGAATCGCTTGAACCCGGGAGATGGAGATTGCAGTGAGCTGAGATTGTGCCACTGTACTCCAGCCTGGGCAACACAGAGTGAGGCTCCAGCTTAAAAAAAAAGAATAGTAACACTGGTCATATAGGAAGTATATGTTTCATTTTATAAGACACTGCTGAAATGTCTTCCAATATAAATGAACCATTTTTGCACTCCCCTTAGTGATATGTGAGAGTTCCAGTTGTTTCACATGGTTGCTAACCCTGGGGACTGGAAGTCTTTTTAAGCTTAGCCATTCAAGTGTGTGCTTAGTGGTATCTCATTGCATTTGTAACTTTCATTTTCCTAGTGAGTAATATGTTAAGCATATTTTCAGGTGTTTGTTTGTATCCCCTTTGGTGAAATACCTGTTCAAATATTTTGCCCACTGGTTTATTGAGTCATTTATCTTTTTATCATTGAGTTGAAAGAGTTCTTTACATATTCTGAACACAAATCCTTTATCAGATATGTATTTTTAAAATACTTCCTCCCAGTCTGTGGCTTTTATTTTGTTTAACCTGTGTCTTTTGGAGAGGACAAATGTTTAATGTTTCTGCTTTCTGTGTTCTATTTAAGAAATCTTTGCTATAACCAAAGTTAAGATTTTCTTCCATTATTTCTACTAGAAGTTGCATGGTTTTAGCTACCCATATTTGCATATGTTGTGACATTAGAATCAAGGTTTATTTTCCAGATGTGGATGGCAATTATTCAACATCATTTCAAATGGTTATTATTTCCTTATTTAATTACTTTGGTAATTTCTTGAAAATTGACTAACCATGTATGTGGTTATATATGAGCTATTTCTTGACTCTCTTTTCTATTCCACTAATCTATGTCTACCTTATGCCAGAGCCACACTGTGTAGAGTATTGCAGCTTTACATTAAGTCTTAAAATCAGTTTTGTACATCCTCCAATGTTATTCTATTTTTGTCAAATTACTTTGGCTATTCAAACTTTGTATTTCATCTCCATATCAATTTTATACTTAGTTTGTCAATTTCCACAGAAAAACTTGTGGATATTTTGAGTGGAAGTGCATTGAATCAATAGATCACTTGGTACAGAACTGATACAGTATTGAGTCTTCCAACTCATAGTATGCTATATTTTTCTATTTATTTGAAACTTTTCTAACCTTTCGCAGCAGTGCTGTTTTCAGTGTTCAGACTGAATATATATTCTATTACATTTATGTGTATATATTTCGTATTCTCTGATCCTATTGTCAATGGTGATTTTTAAATTTTTAATTACCAATTGTACATTGCTAGTACACAAAAATATATTTTTTATACATTAATCTTGCATACTGCAAACTTGGTAAACCCATTTGTAGGTTTGAGTAGATTTTGTGTAATTCCTCAAGATTTTCTACAAAAACGATCATGTTAGAAGGCTCTACTGCTTTTTTTTCAAGCTGCATTAGTTATTTAAAAACTTACTAGGCAGGCTAGGACATCTGGAAAAATGCTAGATAGGAGTGCACATCCTTGTCTTGTTCCTGAACTTGGAGGAAAAGCATTTCACCATATTGGAGGATGTTAACTACATGTTTTTCAATAATGCCCTTTGTCAGTTTGCAGAAGTTCCCTTCTATTTCTAGTTTGCTCAGAACTTTGATCATGGATGGGTCCTAAATTTAGTCAAATCCTTTTTCCTTTTGAAAAAAATCTGTTAATATATTGAATTTCAATGCTTGATTTTTCAAATCTTAAGGCCAACCTTGCATTTTTGGGATAAATCCTATTTGGTCATGATGTATCACATTTTTTATTTATTGATATACTGATTTATTAAATTTTTAAAAAGGAGTTTTGTATTTATGTATAAATACAGTTTTGTATTTATGCATAAATACATATGTATTTATACAAATACATATGTATTATGTATTTATGAAGGATATTGGTCTGGAGTTTTATGTTTTTGTTATGAATTTTTCTGATTTTTGTATCATAAAATACATTGAGAAGTATTCTCTCCTTTTCTATTTTCTAAAAAAATCTGTGTAGACTTGACATTATACTTTCTTTAAATGTTAGCAGAATTCACCAATGAAGACATACAGCCTTGAAGTTTGTTTGCTCATCATTTGTTAGTTTTGTTAGTTTGTTTGGTAGAAAGATTTTAAACTATGCAATTTCTTTAATCAATACAGGTTATACTGCATGCTATCTATTTTTGGAAAATTGAGATTTCTAACAAGAGAAAGGTATCAGGAAAAGTAAGTAACATATTTATAAATTATCCATGGATCATAGAAGACATGAAAAAAGGGAAATCAGAAGTTGTTCAAACTGAACATGAAAACGAAAATACATTACAGTTTGTAAAATAGAGCTAAAACTGTGTTGACCAAGAAATTTACTTAATAGTCACTCTATTGTCTTATGGCTTGTGTAGTTTCTGACAAGAAATCTGCTATTCTTTTATTTATTATTCTGTATGATATGTGCATTGATTTCTCTGCCTGCTTTTAAAATATTCTCTTCATCACTGGTTTTCAGCAATTTTATTTGTTTTTTTTTATTTTTTGAGATGGAGTTTCACCTGTCACCCAAGCTGGAGCCCAGTGGCGCAACCTCAGCTCACTGCAACCTCCGAGTCCCGGGTTCAAGTGATTCTCTTGCATCGGTCTCTCGAGTAGCTAAGATTACAGGCGTTGCCACCACTCTCAGCTAATTTTTGTATTTTTAGTAGAGACGGGGTTTCGCCATGTTGGCCAGGCTGGTCTCGAACTCCTGACTTCAGGTGATCCACCCGCCTAGGCCTCCCAAAGTGCTGGAATTACAGGAGTGAGCCATCATACCCAGCCAGCAATTTTATTTTGATGTGCTTTGGTTATGGTTTTCTTCACGTTTCTTCTGTTTCTTGTTCATTGAGTTTATTAGTTTGGGGGTTTGTAATTGTCAATACATTTGGAAAAAATTTTTACAGGTATTTTATTATTTTTCTGCTTGTCCCCCTTATTTCCTGGAACCTCAACTGCATGTATGATATGCCACCATAACATCTTCCCACAGAAGATACTTTGTTCATTTTCTTTTCAGTACTTTTTTTCTGCTTCATTTTTTTTTTATTTTCTAGTGTAATGTCTTCAAGTCACTAACTTTTTCTTCTTAAGTGTTTATCTATTACTGCTCACATACAGTGTATTTTTAATTTTTATATATTTTTCATCTGTTGAGCCTGACTTGCATCTTTTCTTATCTTTCATTTTTCTCCTCATCAAGCTCATGTTTTCCTCCATGTCCTACATGTGGAGTATAATTACAATACCTAATTATCATCTTTGTCTCTTATTCTTCTATTCAGTGCTATCTGAAACTTTTTCTATTGATTTTTACTTCCTCTGTTTATGGGTCTTATTTCCTGCTTCTTTGCATGTTTAGTAATTTTTTATTGCATGTAAGATACTGCAATTTGTACAATGTTGGTTTGGGGACTTTTGGTTTATCCTTTTACATATTATAGGACTATATTCTGGGATATAGCTAAGTAATTTGGATTTGTTTATTCATTTTGAGAAATGCTTATAAGCTTTGTTAAGGGAAGTCCAGAAGAGCATTTGATCTGGGACTAATTTGGCTATACTACTGAGGTAATACTTTTCTGAGGACTCTACCTGCTGTCTTGCATAAAAGGGTTTTGTCCTATTGCTGGTAAGAACAAAGTCATTCTCTTCCTGCATGAACTCTTGAAGTTGCTCTACATACTCCTTTACATTGATCAATTCCCTCATCTTACCTAGTTTCATCACAGTCAAGCATAGATCAATAATCTACCAAACACTTGACTGAACCCCTCTGCAGTGTTCCAGAGCTGTCTCTAGGTAGTTTCTTCCTCTATGCTATTTTACCCTTCAAATTCCAGGTGCTTCGTCCTCCCTGAACTTCGAAGTCTTTCTCTTCTATTTAAAAATACTACACCTCTGTTTGGGCTCCCCTTCCCCGCACTGTTTTGAAATTCCTTCCCGATAGTAAGCTTGGGGAGTCGCGGAGCTCACCTTGTTTCCCATCTCTCATAAATCTCTCTCCTGTCCTGCCTATTATTGTTCAATCTCTGAAACTATTGTTCCATATATTTTCATTAATTTTCTAGTTAAAGCAGGAGAGTAAATCCCATTCCTGTCATTCTATCGCAGCTGGAAGTCTTTAAAATGCCAACCACTCAAAATAGTCAAAGGCAGGTCTGTGTCAGTAAAGAACACACATTCACAGTGGCTAGTTTCTATTGCTTATGGAAATTATAACTGGAAGATTAGATATTTAAATTGCTACCAAAGAAACTGAAATCAGCATCAATATTTATGTGTTGTATTAAGATGATCCATCAAGCACTCACACTTACTGTCATTAATAGTTGGATAAGGTGACATATATCCTCTAATGTAACATAAAATAAAGTACATAATATCATCTGTAAAGTATTCTTGTCAAAAATGTTATAATAAATGTCAAGTTATTTTTAATAATCTTTATTAATTTTAGAGCAGTTTATGTTCATTACAGAGTTCTCATATACCTCCTGGCCCACATGTGCAGAGCTTCTTATGCCATCAATATCCCCATGCAGAGTAGTATCTTTATTACAACTGATGAGTCTTATGTTGACACATATCACTATCACCCAAAGCCCACAGTTTACATTAGGAATCACTTTTAGTGTTGTGCATTCTATGTATTCAGATAAATTTACAGTAACATGCATCTACCATTATTTAGTATCATACAGAATAGTTTCACTGGCCTAAAACCCCTCTGTACTCTGTCAGAGAGTTGGAATCACACAGTATGTAGCCTTTTCAGATTAATTTCTTTCACTTACTAATATGCATTTAAGGTCCCTCCATGTCTTTCCATGGTTTCACAGTTCATTTCTCTTTAGCACTGAATAATATTCCATTGCTTAGATGTACCTCAGTTTATTTATTCACTTACATACTGAAGGGTAAATTAGTTGCTTCCAAGATTTGGCAATTATACATAAAGCTCCTTAAATATATGTATGCAGGTGATTGTGTAGTATGAGTTTTCAACTTGTTTGAGTAAATACCAATGCCCAGAGATGTTTAGCTTAGTAAGAAACTGGCTGTTTTCCAAAGTGGTCGTTATCACATGTTTAGATTAACCTTCCAGTTACTGAAAATACAGGTGATCAAATGGTTCATGAAATAAATGTATGGATGAATCAAATAGGGCACAATATTAGCAACTACTGAGTTTATGTGATAACTATATAGATGATACATTCTTCCAATATTTCTGTATGTCTGATCATTTTCCTAATTAAAAAAAGCTCAAAATCTTCTGAAACTCCATGAGTAATCCTTATGGCATCTACATATAAAATAAGCCCTTATTTGTGTATCAAAAGGATAGTCATTTACTAGTAAAGCACCACTATCCGAAGAAATATGTAAACTGTAATCACATTGTTAAGTTAGTAACAAGGAATGTCATATCCTGTTTACATGCTGATAGATTTCTTCACTCCTCAAATAAAGAATACATTATTTTTTTCTATTATGTGAAACTTGCAAACGTATGTTACTAAACAGTGTCACCTTTTGTAAAACTGATTTTTATAAGTCACTTTCATCATTTAGGAGATTCTGGGAAAATTGTACAGTCACTGGGACACAGCTTCCAAAATAAATTATTCTGCCTTTTCCAATCATAATTAATTAATTTGCAAATTATAAATGAATCTCTGCATCTCAGTATAATAATACATATAATAATGACATTATATCCACACACGCTGGGTGTTGGGACTTATCAAAATCTCTTCACCACATTATTAGGTCACAAGAACAACTTTGTAAAACCACCATTATGGTGATTATTGATTTCAATATAGTTTTTCCTTATTCTTCATTTTTAAAATAATGGTACAAACTATGCATATAAATTCTTGGCACAACTTTTGCTACTCGTTGTATGAATTTTTAGCATTACAGATACCACATCTATTAGATATGGGCAGGACTAAGGGGAGCAGTCTGAGAAACCAACTACCTCCTTCAAATGAAATAAACTGAGAGTTGGGGAACTGTCCTACCTACTTGGACTTGAACCCCTTCTGTAGTGAGAAATTCACTCCCTCAATGTAAGTAAACAGCTGTTACATTTTAGGTTTCCATTGTTACAAAGTTTCTCTGTGGGAGGATATAGAAGCCCAGAGGGGCTGAGTAAGTTTATGATGGGACTGCCATATGCAATCAACACCAAAATCCAGGCAGTCCAATTCCAAATGGAGTATGAGCAGCTCTTTATTTGTCTTCTATGGATCCCTACTTATAACTCTGCATGACAGGGAAGGGTAGGGCTTATGATTACTAGTTTATAATACTGATAATACCTCCCATTTTATATACTTAGAAGCATTTCCATCATTTCAGGCAAGTCCATATACTTCTACATTGTTAGAGGTTTTGTTCATTTAATTTTAATCTTAATAGATGTATTCACTTTCAGTGAGTTTCTTTCAATTGTACCTGAGAGAATATAATACATTCATATACAAACTGTAAAATTAAATTTTGATAACATTTTTCTGTTTGAGAATGATTTAGACATTTATTACCAATTTTCTCAAGAATTAGCATTTTATTCAAATTTGTTAATATTGTTAATATGTTCCATTTGCTTCTTCCTATCTTTTCTATTTTATTCAGTCATTTAATACATATTTCTTGAGAAATTAGATAGGATACAGTATTGAATACTTTCTTTTTTTTTTTACTTTTTTAAAATTATACTTTAAGTTCTAGGGTACATGTGCACAACGTGCAGGTCTGTTACATAGGTATATATGTGCCATGTTGGTTTGCTGCACCCATTAACTAGTCACTTACATTAGGTATTTCTCCTAAAGCTCTCCCTCTCCCAACCCCCGCTCCACGACAGGCCCTGGTGTGTGATTTTCCCTGCCCTGTGTCCAATTGTTCTCATTGTTCAATTCCCACCTATGAGTGAGAACATGCAGTGTTTGGTTTTCTGTCCTTGTGACAGTTTGCTGAGAATGATGGTTTCCAGCTTCATCCATGTCCCTGCAAAGGACACGAACTCATCCTTTTTTATGGCTACACAGGAATACTCCCTCTTCTTACAGAGTTTATAGTCGAGTAAAGAAGATGCATATGTAAAGATAAGGTCTCTTGCAGGGGCTAAAAGGGAAGAAAATCATTTCACCCATATTTTTAACCATCACGCAAACAGGCAGTAGAAAAATAAACTGATGCACGGACAGGGGGATTTCGGCATCATTGCAACATTAAAAGTCAAGTTGAATTTTTGGGTAACTGAAAGATACATCAAAACTTCAAATTTTGAAGTATGCTTTCTACAATGGAATTATCTCATATTAAAAAATATAGAATGGTAGTTCTCAAAGTGATTTCCAGGGTCATCTATGGGTCACTGAGACACTTTTCAACGGGTCCCTATAGGTTAGAACTATTTTTGTAACGATACTGAAATGTCATTTGCTTTTTTCATTCTCAATCTCTCATGACTGTTCAGTGGAGTTCCCAGAGGTTCCATGTTGTGTGATATTACAACAGTTTGGATACAGTAAAAGCAGAGAGAAGAATCCAGGTGTCTTGTAAGAAGCCAGACACTAAAGAGATTTGTAAAAAAAAAAAAAAAAAAAAAAAAAAAAAAAAAAAAAAAAAAAAACCAAAAAAAACTTAAACAATGATATTCTTCTCATTGTTTTTTGTTTTGAAAAAATTTTTATTTCTTTTATAGATATGTTATTTATGTTAACATATAATAGGTCTATTGTTTTTGAATAAATTCCTAAATCTCTAAATGTACTGCTTAAATTTATAAAATGCTAAATTTGGTATCTATAATGCACATAATCACAAGCTCGTGGTGGTTCTGTACAAGTTCTAAGAATATAAAGGGATCCTGATGCTGCAATATTTGAAGAACCGTGACATAAAATATTTTTAAAATGAAAGCACGTAGTACATTTTTATGTACGACACTGTCCCTTTTTTTTCCTTCAGACATCTACAAAGTATAAAATTAAACTCTAAAATTAGATCCTTTGATGGGTTCATATGCAGATGTGATTGTAATGACCAGGTTGTTAAAAATATTAAAATATCAACTGATGAAATTTAAAGGGCCCTAAAGGAACACAGAAGTTAACACTTTCAACTTATGACGAGAAAATGAAGGTCAAGACTGATTAAATGGTTTGCCATAAATCAAACTGTTAGTTAATGCAAAACTAAATCCAGAGCCTGGTTCTACCAACACTTGCTCTTCAAGTGATACGACTTAGATAAAATACTCTTTATTCATAATCAACAAAATTATCATATTAAGATATTTTTAAGTATAAACTATTTTCAGGCCTCTATTTATAAACCAGAAAAAAGAAAATCATAGATTTTAAGTGACAAGTGTACATATTCCTTGCTATAGGAAATCTCCATGTTTTACCGATTCATCAGTCATCCATTGTACCATTTCTACAATTATTTACAGTGAGATGGCAGAACTTGACGAACAAAACTCCTCAAAAAGACTGATGATACCATTCTTCCTTCAACAATTATTCAATGGATGAATGTGCACTCTACTATTAATCCACTTATAATCTGAACATTAAAAACATAATAACCAAGATGATAATGGTCTAGATCACTAAGCTAAAATTTTTAAAAACCATACTAATTGTGACTAATTATTTAAAATCCACTTATACACATACACACGTCATGTAAAATTAATTAATGTTTCTTCATAGTTCACTGCTCCATTCTTTCTAACTAGAATTTCAATGAGCTATAAGGAAGAAAAAAAAAGCAATAATAAAAAAGGCTAAACAACAAATCTAACAACTGTAGTGATGTTGACAGGTTTCAACTCTGTGACTTATTGACATTTGTGGTTTTTAGAGTTATCAGAAAAATGATCAATGTATCGAGTGAACGTAAGTCTTTAATAAGTTTATATTGTCACAGCGAAGAAACCATGCATTAATTTCTTCAGAGTATTATTATAACAACATGTAGCAGCAAACTGAAGCTGCATTTCCTGTTTACCGCTGCAGAAGAAACAGGAAAATAAGTGACAAAGCAGTAAATAGGGACAAAGGGAAGGGAAAGGAAGGAAAGAAGGAGAAAGGGAAGAGAAGGAGAGAGGAGGAAAAAGAATACAGACTGGAAAAATTGGGAGAAGGGACAAGAAGAAAGTTGAAGGAGTAGGCTATGAGATCACAATTAGCAAAAGACTCAACTTATCAGATAGATGGTCAGCAGGAAACTATTGACTCTCAGGCAACAAAGAAAGGTCTGGACTGCTTAAAGCAGGCCATTTAAATGCCAAAGAACAGAAATGGCAGTCTAGATAAAAAGTCCAAACACAAAAAGCAGTAAGGGTAAAACTGAAAGCAAAAGATTAAAGAACAATTTTACTTCATGTATTCATTAAGAAGTCCTTCTCTTCACACAAATAATAAGCAGGCTAGGAAAAAGTAACTCAATAAATTTCTATTATTAAGCCATGCACTTCATAGTACTTTGATATAGCAATCCTAGCAAACACATACAAGGACTCTCTTCATACCTGGTGTTCATTCCTCCAGACACCCTGCATGTATCATCGCATATAATTTTCCCTGTACCTTCATCAAGTAGGCATTATTCTAAAACCCACTTTCACGCAAATGGGGAAAATGAGGCACAGGGAAGTGATGCTAATGACTCACAATCCAAAAGTGGCCGAGCCAAGATTCACACTTAGGCAGTTTAAATTGTATTGGTTTAGCCACTACACACACTGTCTCTCACAGATGACAGCAATTTCTAAGAGACAAAATATCACCAGGTTCTGCTACTACATCTTTCTTCTATAAGCTGCTCATTGTTCCTCTCACTGAAAATCTTCTTTCCCCCTGTGATTCCAAGCTAACTCCTGCTTCTTGTTTAGCCTTCCCTGGGATGGACTGTGCCTCTTCCATGTGCTACACCAGAGAAACACCACATAGCATTATCATTGCTCTTGAATTGTATGTTTCTACCAGTAGATTCTGAGCTCCTGCAGGATATGGAATTGGGTCTCACTTAGTCATTTATATATTTGTGGTCCCTAGAAGTGAGTTTGGCACATCAAAAGGACTCAATACATATTTATCAAGTGAGTAAATTAATGCTAAGGGTAGCTCTAAGACATTTTGTAGAAACCAACTTTATTAAACACTAACACACATACATGTGCATATTAATAACACACACATACAGTGTGTAATTTATATATATTTAATATTACAGGATAGATAAAATTTTAGTAGGATTTACACCAAGAATATAATATTGGTCACCATTAAACTTATGAGTTAAACTTGTGTGTGAAAGTGGAAGCATTTTTATCTCTTTAAAATTTCCTTCAAAGCAAATAGGAGAAATTATTTTATAAACGATTTCATACATTATTGAGTTAAGTATTTCAAAAATTGAGATTCATGTTACATATAATTGTAAATTGAAATGTGGAGAAGTTGATCTACTATAAGTCAAAAATACAGTTTAAACAAAGTGAAAAAGCAGTTTTCTTGAGTATGATAATAGCGGCAGAATAAGGTGATGTTTTTCTTCCAATAAGTTCTAAGCTGCCAAACTAATTTTGATTATAAATTCTCTAACAACTCTGAAATGCCATGGGAAGTGAGAGGTCAAAGTCAGATGTGTAAGTTGAAAGAATTGACTGGAGATTAGAAATGCTGCTTCACATATAAATATAATGACATTTAGCATCTAACTCCTATGATTTCTAAATAACTGAGTAGGTAATGAGGAAATAATATGTTTGTAAATGTAAACATGCTCACAACATGATGCTCATATCTGTTGGTTTCTTTAAAGGCAACTTCTTTCCATTAGGTTTATTAAATATGATATTTATTCCTTTGTAAACAAATTTACAACAAAAAATGGTGTGTAAAAAGAGAGAAATTAAAGGTCTTTTCAAGCCCTAGAGACAAATATAATACCACCCAAATCAATGCACTTGCTTTCAATTTTGTTATCATGATGCTTGAAGCTGTGAGTGGGCTTAAAAGTCTCCTAGTCTATGCTTTGCTTTCTCTATCTGGTTATTTCTAGAATTCATATGCAAAATTGTAAGAACAGAGCAAAGAAACCAACGAAGATCATAAAAATGGAAAATAGGGTCCTTCCCAGCATGAAAGTCAGAATTTAGCAGGATCCATGCTATAGAACACAGTAAAAGATATAAATTATAAAGACAATTTACAAACAGGACAAAGTTAATTTTGGAAATTAGAGAATTAACAATAGATAATATAAAATCATTTCTTTTTAATAAAAAGTCAAAAAACAGGTTTTATTCAACAGTATTTTACCTTTTCTCTTTGGGTTTCTTTTCCTCACTTTAGTTTTTTGTAAAATTTAAGGAGGTAAAAAAAAAGAAAAGTCCAATAATCACGCCTCTAGAGATCACAGGCTCACAAAGCAGACAAAACCAGTTTTGAAGCCATGTTCTGCCCTTTCTGCACCACTTAATGTCAGGTAAATTCCTCTCAAAATAATTGCTTCCTCATCTGTGAAATGGAAATAGCATCAACCCACCTCTAAGACTGGTCTGAAGAATTAAATGAAATCAAGGCTTCAAAAACTACTGGCATAATGTGTCGTACCTATAAAGAGTACTCAGTAAATGTAAGATGTTAGACTCTAAAAGTGGGTGAAGAATAAGAAAGACAAGAGAACCCTGTCATCCACTTGAAGCAACAGAATGATGAAAATAATGCTGGATAAATGGAATCTCTCTTTTTGTTAAAAACATATTGCACAGAATAGTCCTAAAAAGCAGTTAGGCACTTTCCATCAAGTTCTTCCTAAAACATTGCTATTTCTTTGGAGTTCTTCCTTGTAATTAATATAGGTAAATGGATAATCACCAAATTTAAAAAAAAGTACAAGAGTACAGTATTTTTGGCTGAATCTCTCTATATTTCCATACATATGGAAAACAGGCCACTAGCATTAATTATTCATGCAGTAAGCAAAATAACTTCTTACATTCTTACACATCTCCTTTTGACCAGGTATAATGGTGATTATCAGTGATGATCACAGTGCATTTTTCCCTCTCGGGTGGCATAAATAACCATGCACTGTGTGAGAGGGCCAAAATGCAGTCTGCATGAGCTGCAATGGGAACTTAGGCACAGGAAGGCTGAAAAAGTGGGGGCTTCAGATAGAATCATCCTAGCAACTGCTGAAGAAAAGATGGGAGTGGAGAGCAGAGCTGCCTCTAGGACACCTCCATGTGCTTTAAAGATTTAAAGAAAGATAGTCCTTCTTCAATATGGTTACAGGAACATGTTTTAATATACTGTTTCTATTGGAGAAACATGATTTACTGTTTTGTTGTAATAATACACAACACTCAAAAGTGTGTGTGAATGTGAGTGGGTGTGTGTGTGGTGGAGTGGTATCTGAGTCTGTATGAGGATGTGCATTTGTGTAAGTCTGTGTGAGTATCAAGGCCAGTGTGTGTTAGTGTATGAGTGACTGTGTGAGAACATGTGCATATGTGACTGTGAGAATGTGTGTTGGTGCATTAGTGTAAGTGTGCAGAGGGACCTTTATAAGGTCTGGGTAACATCTGAATGGTGCCCCTTAGATGTGGTGTTCTTGTGCACTCCCAAACCCGCAAAACCATAAGTGGCTCTCCCAAGGAGTGACCCAACTAGAGATAGGAAGAAATAAGAAACTATGCCATCCCCTAATGAAGATGACCTTTATTAACAGTGGCAATCTGTTGAAAGGAAGGGGATACGATGATCAATTCAAGACATTTCTAAAAGAGAATGCACAACGATGCCTAGTGATTTGGTCATTAAGTGGAGTTGAGAATGGGCAAGCATAGGATAATGAATATCATATATCAGGCATACATTTTCTCAAAAGCTTAAAAACTACCCATGGGATTTGGGACTTCCTCTGTTTTACAGGAAAATGTATAGCTAGAAACGTTGGCTGTTCCAGATCACAAAGTTAATGGATGCTGAAATTGGTGTTTGAATCCAGATCAGTCCACTTCCAAATCAGTACTTTATAGTCACTTCCTCATAGCCATTTACCAAGGTCAAGAATTTGGGAAATTGAGAATGATTTGAGGAGAAAGATAAGGAATCAGTAAATTTCCTTTCACACCTGCCAAGTTTGAAATGTCCATGGAGATCTAAAGGGAATCCAGTATTGGAGTCTCTGTCTCACAGGCTAAGACTGAAATTTCTGACTCAGCAAGTAGTGTTGCTGGTTTCAGGCATGTACTGTGCTATTTAGATAAATGTGCATCATGAGTGCATAGAAGAGAATTTATTCAAAAGCACTGGATGTTTCTCCTTAAGAGCACTTCCTATACACTCTCTGTTTAACCAGAGGCATTGGCCGCCTCAGGGAGGATTTGAATTAGTAGACCAGAAAGACAAGGAAAAAGATAATCGATTGAAATATTCAATTTTCAAAGCAGAATTTTTGAGTCTACTCCAGCCAATCTTTGTGGAAAGGGAAAGGAGTTTTCTATATTTTGAAAGCTCCCTTTCATACATCAAGCAGGAAACCTGGCTACTCAGATCATCTGGTTTTAGTGGCAGATAGGATGTAAGGTAGGGGGTTCTCAAACTTTGTCAGATCACAAATCATCTGAAGAGCTTGCTAAAATGCAGCTTGCTGGGGCTCTCCCTCTGACAATCTTATTCAGTTGGTCTGGGGTAGAGACCAAATAGTTTCACTTTTAACAAATTCTCATATGATGCAGAGTTGCTGGTACAGAAAACACTTCAAGAATCATTCACGTTTAAGGAAAGTTCTTTCCAGATACTAAGTCTTTCGAGGAAGGAAGAAAGGGGATTTGCAAGGGAGAAAGGTAGCTTGAAAATGATACATGAGTCTCTAAGAAGATATCAAAGACCTTCAGGCAAGAGGGTGGAAACCTAAAACACAGAAACTTCAAATACCCCCAGATATGGCAAGCAATAGACAGGCTGAGATAAGGCTGGTCCCCTGCTACCTTTTTATATACAGCATGATGCCAAAGCAGTGACACAGGAGAGGGATGGGGAGGTCCCTAGACAGTGACTCTGTCTGCCCTGAGTTTCTGTGCAGGAGACCCAGTGGTTCCTGTGTGCTCTGGAAAAGATGAAACATGCCAAGAGGAAGGACAAACAAAGAATGGGCAATCCAAGGACTCAGAGAGATCAGGGGCTGGCAAACGTTTTCCGTAAGGGGCCTGAGAGTAAATATTTTAGACTTTGCAGGACATACAGTCTTTGTTGCAAGTACTCACAACTGCTGTTGTAGAACGAAAACTGACAGCCTTAGCCAACAAGCTAAATGGCTGGATTTAGCCCACAGCAGCTGGATTTTCCTTGTATGCTGTAGTTTACCGACCCCAGCTATGGAAATCTCAAAAACCAGAGGAAAAGGAACCTCTGCCTCAACAGTATGTATGAGCATTACAACCCTGTAATGGCCAGACCTCGGTGGGCAAGAACACAAGATACCAGGCAACTATATCCCAGAGGACATCAATGAGGACAGAGACAGCACACAAACCAGAAGGAACTCCCTCTCTCATCATGAGAACATGGGAATTCAGCCCTGCTCCCTGGACCATCTTGGGAAAGAAAGAGAAAGGAATGTGGACTCACTTAGAGAAAAACATTCCTCACATGAAATATGAACTTTAAATTGACTGAGGATTTAGTCAACTGCAATTGAATTCCTCTGAAATAAAACAATAAGAACCAGAAGTAGTGGCTGAAATAGCTTAACTTAGCAAAGTTGTTTTCTGTCTCCATCATTGAGGACAGGGTCTTGTTATTGATAAATAAAGCAGAATAGTATTTTTTGTATGTATGAGTGTGATGTGTAAATATCAACCCCAGGGTTTCAGGAGAGAAGAAATATCATTTCTGTCATCCTGTAAGTGCACAGGGTCCTGAAAAAATTAAAGTCAGGATATACAATACTTCCTCAGAGCAAATGATGTCAAAAGTAGAGGTTGCCTTAATTCCTCATATTTACTGCTTTCAGAGCACCTGTCAAACTTTATCATGAGCATTCTTTACTTTTTCAAATTCTCACCACTAGACTGAGAGTCTAAATTATAAGAATTACTTAGAATGAAATTTTTTCAGATTCCTGCACAGGTGTTCAAATTTTATGTTGAGTTTATGTAATTTTTACATGACTGCAATTAAATTTGTTGCTGGGAAACCTCCTCATTAAACTCTTCATCTACTTTAGGTGTTACAATATAGAAAGATCGTTGTGGTTTACCACACACACATATAATTATTTTCAATTATCTTTAACAAAAAAAAGTTGTGTTTAGAAATTTCTCTTTCCAGAGGGCTACTGAGAACTTTCTCTTTTGTTTTGTTTTCTGTTAATCTTTGTTTTTTTAAATTTTATTATTATTATACTTTCTTGTTACATCTGAGTCAGTCTGTTAAATGACTAGTCTTAGAAATTCTCTACTTCCCATTCTTTCTCTTTTTTCTTTCTTTTTTTTCTTTTCTTTCTTTTTTTTTTTTTTTCTATTTTGTGACACTATTTCAAAAACCAGGAAAACTAATACGGAGTTGGATTATGTAAGTGATTTCAGCTTCGCTAAAGGGTTCCATTAAAAGTTTCTCAGCTTCAAGAATCATGTTTACAGAACATAAAGCATAGGCACAATTTGTCTAGCAAGACTTCTTACTGTACACAACTATTGAGTTTTCAAGAACACAAAAAAGAGAGAAAGTGAGAATGAGAGTGGTGTTATCTGTCTTTCTTTGCAAACCAATCAATCTTCAAAAGGAAAGGAAAGGGACCTCTCTCTTCCAAGGAAGGCTGACTGAAATGAGCCCCAAGCCCTATTACCCCTGTAAGAATGGACTGAATGGATCCCGCCTCAGGGAGCTTTGCTGGCCAGAATCAACCTGCTTCCTGGAGAGATAATGAGGAGGTGCAGCAGTGAAAAAGAGGCAACCATCCTCAAAGCCCATTCTCTCCTCACCCCAAACACTGATGGCAAAGATAGGGGCCAAGGTCAGGGACCTGTCAGAAGCCTTCAGTGAACTGAGTTATTCCTGGCAGATGGAAGAAAGCCAGGAGAAATAAATGCTAAAATCTTTCACTTCAGAACTTTTCTGAATCAGTCAAGATGACAGCAGAGAACTAGTTTGTCCAAATATAAACATTGTATTTGAAGTTATTTGCTTATGCTTAGGATATTTTCTGGGAGACTTAAAAATATATCAAATGTCTCCATAAATGGTTTAAAATAAATGAGGCTAAATATATGAATTCATTTTCTTAAGCTTCTTACATCCACACACTGAAGTTGAAAACACACTACTAGTTTTATATGCTTTAAAAAGACAAAAGGTTCCCCAAATATACTTTACTTACAAACTATGTATCCCCCGTTTGTTAGTTTTTCTATCAGCTTAAGATGTTCCCTAAGAACAGAGAGAAGCATCTCAATTATTGTCACTAAAAAAAGAAACAACATGTAATTAATGCCTTATCACAGAGTAAGCAAGCAATAACTATTTTCTGAAGGAGCAATGGCAGATGCATTTTTTGAATATGATTTTGTACCACATTTCCTTATTTTTGTAATTTGAATGATGCATCCACTGTGGATTTATATAAATTTAAAACATAAAACATCTGGGTACAGTGGTTCATGCCTGTAATCTCAACCCTTTGGGAAGCTGAAGAAGGAGGATCACTTGAACCCAGGAGTTAGAGAGCAGCCTGGGCAACAGAGGAAGACACTGTCTCTATAAAAATATCAGAAAATTAGCCAGGGGTGGTGATGGTTGCCTGTAGTCCCAGCTATTTGGGAGGCTGAGGTTGGAGGATCACTTGAGCCCAGGAGGTTGAGGCTGCAGTGAGCTGCGATCATAGCACTGCACTGAAGCCTGGGCGATAGAGTGAGACCCTGTTTCAAAAATTAAAAAAAATAAACTAAACTAAGACAACCCTAAAATATTATTGCATGATCTAAATACAGCTCATAAAACACTAAAACTGCCGTTTTCTTCTTTTGCTTATAGGTCAACTCAGTTCTTCCCCTCTCCCATTTATCCATTCACTTCCTCATCTCCCTACTGAGCTCCTATTACTTAGATAGAGATAGGCACATGCAATGAATGATGACAGGTAAAAGGAGATCTGGGATAAGTACTTATTATTTTGCATTCCCAGAATTTTCTCCCAACAACACATATGATTTGGGTGAGATTATCAAATACACTGCCTCATCTACTTCTGGGCAACTAGAATGGACCTATTCATAGCCAATCTTACTATTCTATTCTCCTCCATGGTAGGATTTGTCAAAAAACAGAAATGTGGCCAACCAAGGCTAATCATATTCCTTCCAGAAACATTTGATATATGCATTTTGTAGAAAGGAATTCCTTGACTCTGGCATAATGAGAAGTCAGGTAAGCTAAGAGCTGTGAATGCCTATCATTTATACATTGTATGAAGTGTTGAGAACCAGTTTCAGAATGAGCAAAATAGAGGGATATAGAATAAAGAGTAGGAGAAAGAGAGGAAGAAAAAGAAGGACAAAGAGGAGCAGAGAGGAGCAATAAGAGAGGGAGGGAGGATGGATGAGATTAAGAATGACAAGAGGCACAGGAGTTAACACTGAGCATATCATTTCAGCTTCTGCTTCCAGACATGCCTGAAGCCAGCGATTCCCTGGACTTCCATGTTAAGTGCACCAACAAATTATGGGATAAACTAATTAACATAATTTTTTGACGCTTGTCACTGAAAGATTCCTAATTCATATAGCACAATTTCTGACCTCAGTGTTAAGACACAGCTACATAAAGCTAATGACAGTCATTTTGCCTTTTATTATGAAGGTTAAAAATGATATCCCATAGGAAAATAAAAAGAGCAGCTCATAGGAGCTCACACAGAACTGGAGAAAGCAGACAGCC
The DNA here is from genome assembly GCF_029281585.2 of Gorilla gorilla gorilla. NCBI lineage: Eukaryota > Metazoa > Chordata > Mammalia > Primates > Hominidae > Gorilla > Gorilla gorilla. Next base: position 28,558,591 of record NC_073227.2, on the reverse strand, counting down.
TCCACACAAGATGTAGATGAACACACATAAAGGATAAGAGAAAAGGCATTTCAAGTGGAGGGATGCGTGCGAGTGAAAAGCAGTGTGGCAGGCACTGTTCTTTCACTGGCCCAGTCCCCACTTGCATTCCTTTCTCCCTTAGCCACCTTCCAGGTAGGGGCAGCCATGAGTGGGTGCTGCCCAATGAGATGTGAAACAAAGACTACTGTTGTCAGCCTCTGAGAAAGCTTGTAATTTCCTGAAAAAAAGAAAGAAGTGACGGGAGGGTGGGGGGAAGGACAGGACAATCGGGTACAGCCCGTTACTCACGCCCCATTCCACATCTCTTTTTTGCTTGCCTGGAACATGGCAGAGAGTTGAAGGTGCGGCAGCCTTCAACTGAGGCTTCAACCATCATGAGGACAAATGTTCACATAGTAAAGATGATACGGCTGAGAGGCAGAAAGATCCTGGGTCCTTAACAGCATCCCTGAGGAGTTACACTACCTCTGAACTGGCCGCCTCCCTGTGGACTTTTTCTTATATAAACACCAACAGCAGGGTTGTATGTTCTGTTACATGAACCATTCTTAACTGATACGGGAATGTTAGGAATAACAGCATGTGTGATGAAAAACTGGACCTGTCCAGCAGTTAAACACTTTTATGTTCAAATGTCTGCCCTGAATAGCTGGGACCTGCACTGAAACTTTGAAATACTTGCAGAACGAGCGCACTCAAAATAACATAGAGTTTAGGCAGCTGGGGGGCATGAAGCAGTGAGTCGAAGCTGGAAAGAGATTGAGACTAGACTGTGGATAATCTGAAAAATCATGCTAACGAGTATGATTTTATTTGGTACGGTGCATCTGAAATGTTTCATCTGTGAAAATAAGACATGCTACAATCATGAGTCCATTGAGTCAATTGATAAGAGTAAAAAGAGCCTTCAAAAATCCTCTATACATTAGTATGTAAACCAAGAGGAACTTCACAGTATACTACAATTAATACTGGTTTTGTGACCTTCTCGTGCCTTTAATTTACCTCCAAAGTTTTATTTTAAAAGTTAAGAATTGGGTTTAAAATTCAAAGCCTGTAATTAGAGTAGTTATTAGATCACTGAAAACACCTGGCTTTTCACAGAAACTATCTGTTTGCAAATATATGTGAATGAGAGAAAAGATGGATCAAGTTTTTCTAAAAATAACCTTCAGAGCAGGAAAATGACTTACATGAAAAAAAAATTAAGTATAATTACACCAAATGGCAGTTAAGGTATTAAGCATAAAAATTTTGGAGTTAATGTAAAGTAGGAACTAGAAAACAAACTATTAGAGTATGGTTACTGACTGACTTTTAAGTTTTACATTTTATTGGCTATCTTTAGATTTTGTCATTCTTAATTATCTGTTAAAATGTTAAAATGGGCAGGTCAGCTTTCTTTTTCTCTTTGCAGTAGAGAGCTAATGGGTGAACTGTCCAGCTATCCTGAAATGCAGGCCCTTTTTCAATTACTTGAACCACTATTGAAATTAATGCTTACCCTTTCATATGTGCAGGCAGAAAGGATGCAGAAAGCTGTCTTTGTGGATGCATTATTCCATTTCCAAACACTCCACAGGGCACAAATGCTCCATCCCAGTATTTCTCTAAGTGTAAAGTCTGCTTTTCAGAATAAATCATTTGCACACAAGCTGGCAGGCATAATACTCTGATGGACAAGAGCAAAGACCAACTTTCCCTTCCTCGTTCCTTTCAAGTAGAAAAATCAATTGTAGATGGCCTTTCTGATTTGATATTTTTTGACATATATACAAGAAAATAACTTTTCCTATTGCTGACTTAAAGTAGAAACTTACAAACATTGCTTAAAAACACGTTTGCAATTTTTTAAGCAGGAGCAGTTTTTCTACACATCCCACAATTTACAGCAATCCTTTCAAAGACAGAAATACTTCCACTTATTACAAATTTTATTCTACAATGCCCCGTTCTCTTATAAATAGTTGCAGGAAAATACATGCTGCCTAGATTTTATAGATCAAATTTTACATTTAAATATTTCCCTTCTGGATCCTTATGGAAGTGAAATGATTTTTTTTATTCATAACCTTGATTCCCAAAGCTTTTAAATCTGCATAGGAAGTGTGTATGTTTCTTCCTAGATTTCTCTTTTGGTGGGGAGGAAGGGTGTCTTCCTGGAATTAATTTTATTCACTGCAGTTTTTAAAAATATTATTGTTATAATTAACTTCCCTCAGATTTCCAGAAAATTCTGATTAGAAATACATTGCTGTGTTGTAAGAATTTACCCAAACTTAATGCCCCATGGAAAACAGGTGGTCCTACTTTTACATTACCATGGGAGAGAAGTGAAACCTAAAGACAGAAACAATATTAAGCAAACATAGATGTAAATTCTCTTCTGCTTATTCTGCTGCTCTGCAGAAATAATTATGGTAATGCATAAACACTACTATAGTTTATCTCTGTGGATTAATGGAACATATCTTTTTTGTATTTTGTTTTCAAAATGGCATTCTGGCTTAATCTTATTTTTATTTTTTGCTGTAGATGTTATATATCACACACGTGTTTCAAATTAAGAAAAGGACATAAATCACAAATATTTGTATTCTCTAATTTTAATGTCAGATTGTTTAGTCTATATTACTTGTTCATGAGATTCACTATAAATTCCCCATTTAAAACAATATATATTTTTAATTAGGTATAAGAAGCAGAATCCAGTTCTAGTATTTACTGTTATTCGGTTGCTTTGATTATCATGGTTCAATAAGCCACGAGTGCTCTTATCGTTTCAGTCTCAGAAGGTGTACTGAACCTACAGACCCAGTCCCAAAGCAGTTTTTAAACATTAAAATCCCTTTTTTTAAAAAAAAATTTTCATTCCTCTTGGAAAATCAATTTTAAAGGAAACATTTTAATATTAAGAAAAATAATACAGCCAATATTTAAGTTCTAGAACAGAAGTATTAGGCTAAAATATATTCATTTATAAAAAGTAAACAACAAAGCAAAGTCTTTGAGATTAGGATGAAGCAAAACCTTCCAGAATAACCTTCAGGAAAAATCCATGTTTGTGCATTTGTTTTAATATAGTTTTAAATATAAAAACCTTACTTTTTAAGTGAATAAACATATTTATGCGAGCTAAAAAGAAGATACACATTATTTAAAAAAAATACAAAAAAGTAAAACAGCACAGAATATAAAAATTTATATAATTAAACACAAATATTTAAATATATAAATAATATAAAATTAATGTTTATATTAATACAAACATCCATTTAACTGAATGTATGTAACCCAGATCAAAATTGTAACAATTCATAAAGCTGCTTGGAAAATCAATCCATGAAAAACAAGCTGTCCCTTTGCTTTCCCCCACAGTCCATAGAACCAATGAAAAGTTGACGCACTGAGAGCCTGCCTCTTCCGAGGTACCCTTGTCAGGTTCCCTTGAGACCTTGCTGCTCTGCGTTCCTGTTATGGAGCTCTCTCCTCTGCCTTCACTCACCCTGTGCTCCACAACTGACTCCAAGCCCCAACCAAAAGTTACAAATTAGGCAGACAGAACCATCCTTGATAACATGGTTTAAATTTCCCAGAGAAATCAGTGTGTTCTTTGTCCTGGGCACTCTCACCTACCTCAGGAAAAAGGCCATCCAGCGCAGGAAAGGAGGACAAGATGGAGCCAGAGGGAAAGCATGGGCTAATTAGGCTGTCCCTTGGAAAGTACTTTTCACCAAGAGAACGCAGCCATATTTTGAAAATTCTTTCTTAATACAGTATAGCAAAATGAGCAGGAAACATCATGAATGGTGTATTTGGAATTAAGGTTGAAAATAATTTTAAACTTTTTTGAATTTAAACTTTCTGAATAGGATTGTAAAAAAAATTTAGGATATATTTACAGAAACTCATTGGGCTGTACACCCAAAAAATGTGAATGCTTTTTGTGTAAACTATACATCAATAAACCTGAGTTTTTTCTTTGGAAGAGAAAAAAGAAATAAAAAATTAAAAATAAAATATACTTAGAGATACCTAACATTTGTTATGCAAAATTGTTTTTATGTTGTAGAATCTTTAAAGGTATTAGCTACTTTAAAAATTCAATATGCCATTTTAATGTTATACATTATAACAATATGTATAAAGTAGCTAATATACATTCAATCAGGAAAGGCCAACATATTAGGTTTGTACAAAAGTAATTGTGGTTTTGCCATTACTTTTAATTGAAAGTAATGCACCTGCCTATATTTAATGCACTGCTACTTCATCACTAACATTTTATAAGTTTGGATTTAACGCTACTGCTAACATTCATGAAGTGATGTGTACAATCTCGAGAGATCCTGAAATCTAATATTTTAATATGCTGTCCTCCAATTTTAGCTTTATTTTTTATTAGTAGTACATGCTTTAGTCATTTAAAGCTAAAAAAAATTAAGTTGATTGATGGATGGGTAGATGGGTGGATGGATGGATGCGAGGCAGAGCAAGAGAAGGAGGGAAAAGCTCTAATAATAAAACCTAATATATGAAATGAATATACCTCAAGTGAATCTGGTTGAAGAAGATATGAGATTCTCTAAGAAATTTCTGGAGACCTTTAGGATATGGTTTGAAAACCACTCACCTAAGGAGCCTTAATAATAGTTAAAAAAGAAAAATTCTACTAAGGTTTTTAAAAAATTCTGTAAAACAAAGAATGTCCTGTAAGGTAAATGAAATATCAAATATTGAACATGCTGATTATAATTTGTTAATCAGCTCTGATTAGCATTTATTGAGAGATATGGCTGATATAAAATAAGAATATGGATTCATTTCTCCCCCTCAATTTGTTTGTTTGCAAAACAAGGGTGATGGCTCACAGAGTGAGCTCACAGGGTAAGTCACAGGTTGACTTTAAAAATTAAATGAATTCATACATGTAATGTGGATACAGCACTGGCTGACACCTAGTAAGCTCTCAATAAATGGTATCTATTTTTAAAAAAATAATCTCTTACAACTATTATTGCTTCTGAAAGAATAGTATGTACCATGCACAGTTTTTCATAAATTTTATTAAGAAATCTAATTCAGCCACCCCACAAATCCTGGTTTTAATTTAATCACATATATTTTTATGTAATTTACACAATGTTCACAATTTTAATGTATACCATTTTATTTAATTTACATAATTTTTAAAAATGTTATTGAATTTTTCTACTATTGAGTCACTCTGCTTCCTGTAAACTATAAAATGAAATCAGAGTTATTGTTCTTAATGAATCACAGTACAAAGAAAACTAATTTACTAAGTAACCTGTTAAAAGAGAGGTTTATATCTACAAGTTGGATTCCTGAGGCTCTTCTCATATTAAAGCCCTCTTGCATTTGTCTAGGATGAAATGAGGTCATGAAACCATTTAGAAGTTCCTAAGGGAAGATCTAGCCAAAACGACAAATGACTTACCTCTCACTTTCAGAGACTTCTAAAACTCCCACTAACATATAAGCATTCCTCTATTCAGCTTTTTACAGGGCAGAAAGAAAATTAAAAAAGGGACAGATAATAGGCATTCAGTTGGTATTTATTGAACTTTTTGGTTAATGGAATGACTTAATACAGAGGAAAAGAGAGAATGTTAGGAAGTTTTCCTATCCCTATGTATCTTTCAGCGAAGATTAAAGTGTAGAGAGGGAGTGAGCAGAGTCCTGTCACATGACCTGAGCTGGAAGAGAAAATGAGGAATCCTTCATTTTCATTTTCCTACCTAGGTACCATACCATTTCTCCACTGTGCTGCTCACTGAATACTCTTTCTTCTCAACAACCGCATCATCTTCACATCTTCTCTAAAATGCATTGTCACTCTTGGGAAGAGCCATTTCATTTCACTTCCTCATTCTATCAAGCCATCTCCCTCCCACCATGATAAATCTACTTCCTGCTTCAAGACTTTGTAGGTCTGCTAAACATGAGGGTAGCTAACTTCCAGCAAACCTCAGAGCTGCCTTTTTCCTTACTGCCCCCACATTTGTGCTCATTCATTAAGCAAAAACAAAAAAGCTTAATGTCTTGTGTGGCAGCCACTGGCCTTGTAACAATTTTTAAAGTATAACAAAATGTACTGATTCAACATTTCTGAGCACCTCTTCTCTAGTCTTTATCTGCTTGGTTCAAGACCTAAGCTTTGCTTACCTTGAGTCTAAGATCCCTAGACAAAGGTAATGGCATCCTAAGTGACACTGCTAACTCTAATCTAGCTCCCTTTGCTATGTCCTCTCCATTGGCACAAATGCAATCTTGTCAACATATGAATCTGAATATTATTTGTCTCTAATTTTTAAGTGCTTAGTAGATCTCTGTATTGAACAAAGTGGCATCCGAATACCTTCTCATGCCATGCAAAGCCCTTTGTAAAGTGGCTCATGGACCTAACCAGAAATCCCTCCCTACACACCAAAACACACCATTCTTTGGCCATGTGGAGCTGTTCACACATCCATCTGTGTTTTTTCACCAACTTAAGTTCCTTTCCTCCTTTCACTCCTTAGTGAACACATCCCTCCAGACCCCATTCAAAAGTCGCCTCTTTAGTATAGCTTTTCAGGCTCCCATATTATACTCTGCCTTCATAATTGCCATAGTGGACTATAAAGACGTTTTATAATTGGGATATGTGTTGGGTACCAGTTTCATGGTGGCAGAGAACATATTTTAACTTATATTTAGAACTCTTACTGTGGGCTTGGCAAGAAACGATTCTCGAAGTTGGGATATTTTCCTGGTTTCTACTGAAATATCATTATATATATCAATCTTGTCTATTTATGTTAAGAACCCAAAATGACTGTCCGAATTTTACAGAAACTTTGTATCTAGTTGATGTTGTTTCACACAGTGAATATATTATTCTTCAGGACACTATTGACTTGAACAATCCAAATCCCTGGCATCTTATGTTTATCTGCCCCTAAAGTGACTACTGTATATGCTATCAGAAATACTGTCTTTTTTTTACATTAATTAGAAAGTTAAATGTCCAATGGGAAAGTATATTCACTGAAATTAGAAATGATTAAGACAACCCTGAGTTTAATTAACCTCAAGGTGCATGAGTTCGTCAAACTTCAAAATAGGAACAATGCTACCTAAATCATAGGGTGGTTCCTCGGATTAAGTGAGATAAAATATGTAAAGCACCTTAGAGACAGATTGTCTCACAGAGTAGACATCCAAATTTTTCCTTAATATTTTTCTTGAAAATTTCTTCAAAATAACCATTTTAAGCTTATCGTGATACTCTACCTGCCTCGTCAATTTAAATTTACAAAAAAGTAAGACTCCGTGCCTGATGTGAGTAAGAACAACAGACTTCTATTCATTACTGTAACTTTTGGCCCACAATTAATTAGTTTGTGTTAAAAATACAGTGGATACATGCATCAAAATGCAGAAATATGTATCTGCTTTATTCTTTTGCTTTGCTCCCAATATGCTATGTAATAAAACCAGTCCGATCACTCTATGATGTCTAACATATAACTTACCTTAACCGAAAAATGTCTATCAGCAATTGAGAAGCAGATCCAGTAATCTATCCTAAGGGACACATAGGCTTATGAAGTACAGAAGGAAAGAGAACATGAAGGGATAGGTCTGATTTTATGGACCAATTATGTAAGTTCTTAATGTTAAAAACAACATTAATACATACAGTCATCCAACCACAGGTCTTATAGGCCTTTAAATTAAAGTGAATGTTATAAATAACCATAAAATGCATTTATGTAACAATTAAAATCCACATATCACCTGAAGTAATTCCTTAAATAAATAAGGAAAAAGTATTAAAATAAACTTGAATGGATATGATGTTATTAATAAACTTTAAAATCTAATAACCAATGTAGTCTATGTAATCTACCAATAAAGGGCTAGCAAAGTTTGTGTCTGTAGCAATATTAACATTGTACAATTAAGATTTCTGAAAATCGGAATTTGAAAGCATATTGGGGGGAATAAAAGCTGTTAAGAGACCAAAGTCTAATAACTAATTTTAAGTAAGCCATATCTGATAATAGTATGTCTTTCAAACATCACTGATTTTGTCTTTCTTTTCACGTCCTATATCACAAACCAGTAATTTCAAAGCACTTGTAACAAAAGAAAAAGACTACCTACTACCTACTAGCACTTTTTACATAATCGTTCTTTTAAAACTAGTAATGATATATAGGTATTATGTAGTGGCATCTATTTAACTCATGCACAGTGATATCCCCATCTTATACTCCAGAATTAGAAACTTGAACTAACTGTGGAAAAATAGCATATCTCTAATTTGTAGTTGTTATTAAGTTATAATATGAAAAGAGAAAATAGCAGAGACAAGTAAAATCAACTGTATTGATACTATCAAACATCACATTCATTTTATATTCCTAAAGCCTCTTAGGACCAACAAATTTAACCAAGGAAAAAAGTGAGTAATAATAATATTCTGTTACCTAATAGTGGTACTTGCTTTAAAATTTGTTAAAAGCATTAAAATTCCAAATCAAGGTGTCTGACTTTGAAACTTCCCCCAATTAAAGGAGTAATGGAAACATGATGTAACCTTGATGGGAATAGCACACAATTTCCAGGCTGAAAGACAGTGGTAGATGTTAACTTAAAATATTTGCCAAAAATATTACACATTACAAAATGCTGGTTTAACAAAATTTTAAATCAAATTCAATAGAGAAGAAAAATTGTATTTGTTTTAACTTGTAACAAATACATATTTTTTTCAGTTTTTGTTCTGTTTTGTTTTAAACTTACATATCCTACAGACTGAGAAGCAATTTTTCTATTTTCTACATTTACAAGATCATTAGTTTACTAAGGAGATTTCAAAAAGAAACACCAGTGGCTGGAGTCCCTGAATCTTTAAGCCCTGGGCTGGGAGGTATGGAAAGTGGCCGGAGAGCTTTTGCACTGAAGAAGGAGCGTTTCCAGGCAACCTTGCACAGTTGAGCAGCCACAAGCAACTGAAACAATGGCTAACACTGGCAGAGATCCATTAAAGGGGAGTCTGCAGAAATACACTGTGTATGTTTATCCTTTTTCTAAGATTAACAAAAAGTCTAAATATGAGCTAGAGTAATACAGGGAGAAATACTGGAGAAATAAGCTAAGAAAAATAATGTATTCTCTATGTTCTTTTAAATGGCTTTAAATGCATTGGACACTATTTCAGGAATATTAACCTATTTGTGTGAATAAAGCATTCACTTTTTTCTTAGTTGTCAATCCACATTATGAATAAAGTGTGTTAGGCTACATTTTACTATGCATCAATATCTAACTAGGTGATCTGATCTTGTACCGCTGGTAACCTCAACTTTGCACCTGTCTTAGTTTGAAAATGGAAACACATTAAAATTAAAAATTGATGATACTTAAATAATACCATATTCTGGGATATTTGGCCTGGGTGGAGAGGAAGGAATACAGTAGAAGGTGGTTACATACAGCCTTTCATAGAATCACCTAGCCTCAAAATTCTAGTGACCAGACTCCAAATTCTAAATAAATCAAATTTAAATAAATCTTCTTATGCTGGCTTTTGTTCTAATATTGATTATGCTTCATTTAATAACTTCAAGTTACTGAATGGCATCCCAAAATAAAATGTCCACTAAAAACAAACACTGAATGATTAAAAGATCTATATATCTTCATAATCATTTATCTTGCTCCCTATTTAACAATATTATACACAGCTCTATTTGATCTATGTATTTAAATTATATTTTTTATAATGCTAGGTCCTTAAAAGTCTGTACCCTATCAGTCAAATGTATGCATCAGATTTATAAATTGAATTACATTAGATGACCTAATAATAATAGTAGTAGTAGTAAACTGCTATCTCTTTCCATAGCTATTCAAGGAAAATTTTGAGCTTGATAACAATCAGAGACATATAAAGATAATCTGATAATCAGATAATCATGTCACTTTCTTGCCTACTTCTATGTAGATATCAGTCTGAAAAGACCACCTGGAATATTAGAAACAAAGTAAAGTTTTGGTTTACTTAAAATTACGGATCATACAGTTTTCTTAGAGTTGACAGTAGGCTATAGTTTGGTATTAAATCAAAGGTTTCATTTCATATGTGCTTCATACAATGACCACCTGCATTTGCTAGGAAAAGTAGCATTTAAAATGTAAGCTTTCCTTAAGAAAATGTCTTTTTTAAAAAAATCTCATCTGTCCTGAATACACACCTTGCAATGGAAAACAATAAGGAGAATATTCTCTTGGAAAGAATTCTACTAATGGAAATGTAATAATTAAACATGTTTTTTTTTCTCATTAAATGAAATAAAACTGGACTTTCTGTCATGCTCTAGCAAAGTCAGAAAACCCTCAAAGGCACAAATTACCCCATTCAATGGCTCTGCAGTAATAGAAATCTACAGAAGCAAGATCAATTTGCAAGCCATGGCCAAAGCCTTATCTGTTTACTAGTAGAGGAGGTGTTAAGCAGTATGATTTAATATTCTTTCAGCCAGAAGAAATGCATTACACATTGAAGCTATGTGCAATGTTGATAATTACACACCTGTTGCCATGGTGATTTTAGAAGCTGCAGTGGATATAATTAAAATTCCAAACCAATAAAATCACCTTACCGAAACTTGATAACTTTAATCAACACAAAAATTAGGAAAACATATTTCAAATCATTTTAAGCAATAACTTAAAAATGAGGAAAGGTAAAAAAGAAACAGAAAAAGAAAGAACAGCTAAGATGGCATTCTTTTTCTTGCCCTTGCTTCTCTCTCTCTCTCTCTCTCACACACACACACACACACACATGCAGACTTGCCACACGTGTCCACTTTTTTCAAAAGTTTTTTCTTCAAAATTCTCAAAGTAATTGTATTAATTCTGTTATCATATTGCAGCAGATGGTGACAATATATAATTAGATTTGGTAGGCTTTGCTCACTGAGATCAATTTCTATAGTTTCCTCTACCATTTAACCATTTAGATTGTTTGCAAACCCTACTTAATAAAGAGTAAAGACATTTATAGCATGCTGTGCTCATTCATGCAAAAATATAGTCAGTTTTTAAAAGCCATGCAAGGTACCTCCAAGACCTTTTCCAAAAACATGCCATGAAGAAAAGGTTTATATATTTTTGTTTAAAACAGTCACCAAAACTTTGGAACATTTTTAGTGCCCTTAACAATGTGCCTGGTGATTGCACAGTTGGATGAGAATTTTGTGCCCTTGGTCATCCAATCAGTTGAGGACCCAGATTAGGACTGTCAAATTGTGTCAGGACTTTGCAGTGAGTGCTCACTAGAGTGCCTTTAATCCTCCAAGGTTTTCTCAAATGTCACTGCCATCTGGAGGAGAAGGAGCTTCCCTGCTGGGCTCCACTGACCACAAATTACCTTCTAAAGAGAAAGACAACAATAGAGAGCAGTTAATAAATATTTGATTTTTTTTTTTTTGCAGAAAGGAAAAGTTAAAAAAAAAAGAAAAAAAACTACCTTTCCGTCTTAATTTAGCATTAAATGCTTTAATGCAATATACAAAAATGACAAATTGATGCCTGCCTGGTAGTTAATTTGAGGGAAATTGCAAAAATTTCTTAAAAATTTTTAGCAAACTGTGAGAGGATACTTAAGTCACTGCTAACACAGCACTCTTTTTTTGCAGTTTCCTCTGGTTTTGGAATAATGGATCATTTTATCCTACGCAATGAACATGATTACTTGTAAGTTATGGGAAGTATACTTTATTATGCAGATCCCATCTCTTTCCAATGTTAAATGAGCAGTGTTACCAAAAACTTAGTAAACTGAGATTAGAAGATGCTAAAGTTTATTGCAACATTTCTTCTAATCCCCACTGCAAGTTCTAAAAAGAAATCTGGTTCTAGTTTCCTCATTTAAGGATATGACTATTATAATCCTCTTTTCTAAAGAAAGTCACTTCCTTGTCTGGCACAAAAAAGAGTGGGAAATAGGAAACCAGCTGCATTTCTTCTTTTAAGGGACACTATCTGCAGCTGCATTCAGGATCTATAAGCCTCTAATGTCTTTACCTGTATTCTCCAAGTGCAAGAAAAATTCCTCATAACAGAGTTGTAAAATATTTTGAATACGGTGTAATAAATAATGTATGCAGGCTGTTCTACATAAAATAACTGCCTTTTGTTTTTTTTAAATAAATATTCTTCATTATTTGCACTAGCTCCTGCCTTTCTGTTTATGTAATTCATAAAGAATATTTGTGTAACATGTCTGGATACAGTAAAAAGCTTTATTATATCACAATTAAGTTTCATACTATGGTCATTATACTTGCTTTCTTAGGGATGTCTTCTGAAAGTATCTTCTTAAAGTTCAGAACAAAATAACTGAGTTATGCATAAATTCTATAATTTTATCATGCTTTAAAATAAAGCTCCTTTTTTTCCTGTGAAGTTAAAACTTTAACTTTCATGATGTTCTAATGTTTTACCCTTTGCTAAGTGATAATTATCTGGCAGAAATATGTCATTCCACATCTGCTATGAATGCACACACAATCTGAATCAATACAAACCTGTTTTTCCTACTATAGCACCTCTAGCTAAAAACCAGGCTCTAATCTAGAACAAAGGCAAGATTGATATACTCTGAGAATTCATCTGATGCTTCTCCGTTATACTGCTGCATTCAAATTGCATCTCTAGATGATTACACAACAGATTTTATAAAGGTGTGTAATCTATATTATTTTTTCTGTTTTACTGCAAATTTGTTCACTGCCAAATTATTATTATTATTATTATTTTTAGATGGAGTCTCACTCAGTTTTCAGGCTGGATTGCAGTGACGCACTCTCTGCTCATGGCAACCTCTGCCTCCCAGGTTCAAGCGATTCTCCCGCCTCAGCCTCCCGAGTAGCTGGGACTATAGGTGCACGCCACCATGCCCAGCTAATTTTTGTATTTTCAGTAGAGATGGGATTTCACCATGTTGAGCCAGGGTGATCTCAATCTCCTGACCTCGTGATCTGCCTGCCTCGGCCTCCCAAAGTGCTGGGATTACAGCCACTACATCCGGCCTCAAATATTTCTTAAAAGATAAAACATCCAAAGTCTGCTATAAAGTTTAATATGCCTTGAGCCCTAATAAATTTGAAGGTACAAGTTAATATTTTTCCAGCAGCCAAAATTTTAAGTAGTGTTTATCTAATTTGACATATTTATATGTAATAAATCTAGCCTTAGTGATTAATATTTGTTACGTATTAACAAACTCCTCTACTCTCTAACCTGTATTAATCTGGGTTGGAAAAAAAGTTAACTCTTGATAAACATCAGAGAACTGATGACAAAATATCAGTTAAAACATGAAGAAAAAATGCATAAACTATATCTGTTATAATAAGAAAAAATAAAAGGTGAGAAGAGGCTTTTATTCTGCACAATCAGCAGGAGTGACAGGTTCAACGGATGATGAATAGCGTTATGCATTGAGTTACAGTGACGATTTTAAGTTCAGTAAGTGACACATTAAGTACTGCTATAACACAAGAGTTCAATCAATCTTTAGAATGCTAAGAGAAAAATGACTGTACAAAAGAAAAATTGCATACATAGAGACATACAGCACTGACACTTTGCCAGCATAAACTGAGAATCTATTTAACAAGCAGCAGATATAATGTCATTCTCGCTCTGTAAGAGAAATTCAAGCATGTGCATGATTTAAAAACACCAACAGAACCCAAGAATATGACTGTCATATGCCAATCAAGAATAAATGCCGAGACAAGAACTAAGAAAAGCTATCAACAGCCCCCACCAGAGAGACAGTCAACAAAACACAAACTGCATTGTCATTTATAGACCTCTGCTGACATTCATAATCATAAACAAACTGAGTTGCTTAAGCAGGAGACTTTTTCAGCACCCCATTAACACACTATTGTTTATGTGACACAATAGGTACTCATAGGGACAGAGCCCAGGGCCTTCCTTTCATACTGTCCCACTTCAGAGCTGCCCAGGACTGCCCATCCACTCTTCCCACCTCCATGTGACCCTGCTTCCCCACTCACTGATCTTGTGCCCGGGATGGTCAGTGTCCTCATCTTTGTAAGTGGAGGTTGTCACCTGGCAGTAATGATAACTGAGTAACCTGGGGAGCTGTCTGTGGTAGAGAGGAATCAGGGTGGGAATTCTCATATAAGTGTAATGGCCCAGTGGGTTCTTCTTGCCCACTGCCCAGAAAGGCCAATTTATGAAGACAGGGAAATTGCAATAGAAAAAGAGTTACTTTCTATGTCTTAATATATTATAATGTCATATCTACACATCCATAGCCAAGCAATGTTTCTGCCATTTGTGAAACAGACTATAGGCCGGGTGTGGTGGCTCATGCCTGTAATCCCAGCACTTTGGCAGGTCGAGGCGGGTGGATCACCTGAGGTCAGGAGTTTGAGACCAGCCTGGCCAACATGGCAAAACCCTGTTTCTACTAAAAATACAAAAATTAGCCAGTCGTGTTGGTAGGAGCCTGAAATCCCAGCTACTCAGGAGGCTGAAGCAGGAGAATTGCTTGAACCCAGGAGGCAGAGGTTGCAGTAAGCCGAGATTGCACCATTGCACTTCAGCCTGGGCAACAAGGGCAAAACTCCGTCTCAAAAGAAAAAAAAAAAGAAAAAAAGAAACAGACTATATCAAACCTCAAAAACATGTACAATGAAGTTGTGTGTTCTAGATCTACTGTGAACAATGGCTAATGCTGTACTAATACTTTTCAAATATTTTGTTTGCAGTATTAAAAGTTATTAAAAAGAGAATTTAATAGAAAGAATACGCATTTTAATATTATATTACTTTTATAAGTAAAAGTTGAAATTATTTAAATATTTATTTTTTTTGTAGAGATGGGGTCTTACTTCTTGCCCAAGCTGGTCTCAAACTCGTGGCCTCAAGTGAGCCTCCTGTTTTGGCCTTCCAAAGCGCTAGGATTACAGGCATGAGCTACCAAACCCAGCAATTTGAATATTTAAACAGAAAAATCTAACTAGTGTTTCCCTAGTAACTGAACAATTGTTACTAGCTTCCACATTTTTATTTCAAAAATTAAATATTTACATAATAATGATGTACTTAATATTTTCAATCCATTTGTTTTCTGGATTTTAGGAAGAGACTAACATATTATTCTGCAAAGTAAGCAGAAATGATAGGGCCATCAGATGATGCGGGATCTTATGAGATGAGCCATAGTGATATAATGATAATATGACAATGATTCACTATATCTCACACATGGACTTGAGAGACTGAAACATTATTGACTCCAGTAAAATAGAATTTGCTCATGCTTTGGGAAATCTACTGGCTCCAGACTACATATAAGTTATTTTTAAAATTGGGTTGGAGGATATTTGTACTCAGCATTAAAAAAAAAAAAAGCAAGGAGAAAAGCGTAATCACTGAGAAAATACTATATCGACTTATTTAATAAAAAAATCACTTCGGAATCAAAAGCATGCTCTGCTCAGTGCTTATTGAGCTATCCCACAGATGGTTACGTTTTAACGAACAAGGTTTAAACTTCAGAGGGTTTGTAATCTGAACAAAAAAGTACATGATGCCTACCTCTTAGTAATTTATGCCAATATATGAACTATCCAAACTTAGGATAAAAATCACTCTTATTGCAGTTTATTGTAAATCTGAATGCACATGTAGAATGCAAATACTAGGATGAGTTACTCCAAGTAGAATATTACTTATACAGATTCAGATCAAAAAATAAAACAGTGCATTGTAAAGTTGTGTGGTAGTGGAGCAGACATATGTTATTCTTCTCTTGAAGAGACAGAAAGATGTGTAGTACATGCCTAGAGCACTATAGGCCATGATACCAAAGGAATCCAACCTTTGTGCTGAGATGCCTCACCAGCCCAGATCTCTTATCAGAACTGAACCCATAGGGTCAACATTTTATTCTATATCTCTACAAAGATGTCTAATAAGAAATTCAAATATAAAAGTCCTAAGATCATGGTTCTCAATCTGTGCACAAAAGCAATTTGGGGAATTCATGGGGCTTTCGTGATACTTTAACATTTTCAGGGAAACACAATGATACTGAACATTTATTGAAGTCCACATCAAAAACTAGCTTCAAGTACTTTGCAGTTTCAGGAAACGTGGAGCTCACAGTACATATCTTTCAACAGCGTCATATCTTTATAAATCTGGGCTTTAGTGGTTACCATTAGAATAAAACAGGGAACTACTGCATGAAAATCCATGCAGAACAGGAAGTGAGGGTGACAGTATCCAATCTCAATCTAAGGGCAAGACGTTCTGTAGAGCCCAATAGGTGTGCACATCCTTTTTAGGAAGTGATTGTGTTTATATAAGATGGAAACAAAAATATTAATTTTCTTCAAGTCCTTATGTATTATTTTATCAAACAGCTACTTAATAGTAAGGACGTAAATCTTACATCGTTTGGAACTAACTGCCGAATAAATCAACTCTCAGGCATTTCTTTTGGACTGAGGGTACCATGAACATTTCCTAAGAAACCAAGAAAGTATGGAAACCTCTTGTCCACACCAAATTCCTATATGTAATAGATATCCAATCACCTTTGTAGTTCAACATCTTCACTTTCTCTTTGGGAATGGCACAATTTCCATACTACCAGTCCAAGCACCTCAGATGGAGTTGACTCTACTACTGATTCTAGGAAAAGGCAAAGTGGAATCAGGCTAATTAGAACATCACAGTCTTCTCACCACAGTGATTTGTTTAGATTCAGAAGCAGCCATATGACTTAACTGGAACAAACGCAATGAGGCTTCTCACTGTGATTTCTGTGAAAGTGCCAAGTAATTTCTTTCTGTAAAACTTGAATCTGGGAGGATGAACTCCCGGAGCTGCAGAAGGCCACTGTGTGAAACCAGAATGAAACCAACACAGGATATTTAAAACTCAAGAGGTTGACAAATGAACTCTTAATGACAGAGCACTTATATTCCAGTCACCTGGGATTACAGTTGCAATACTACATGCCACTACCTTATTCTCCCCTTGTCTAGCACAGTGGCTGTCATTAGAACTTGGCAGCTCATAGCCTTGCCCAACTAGAGGCATTGGCATCATCTGGAAGCTTGCTAAAAATGTGAGTCAGGCCGGGTGCAGTGGCTCACGTCTGTAATCCCAGCGCTTTGGGAGCCCAAGGCAGGCGGATTGCCTGAGGTCAGGAGTTCCAGACCAGCCCTGGCTAGCCTGGTGAAACCCCATCTCTACTAAAAATATATTTAAAAAAAAAAATAGCCAGGCATGGTGGCGCATGCCTGTAGTCCCAGCTACTTGGGAGGCTGAGGCAGAAGAATTGCTTCAACCTGGGAAGTGGAGGTTGCAATGAGCCAAGATCATGCCACTGCACTCCAGCCTGGGCAACAGAGTGGGACTCCATCTCAAAACAAAACAAAACAAACAAACAAAAAACATGAGTCTTGGGCCTCATCTAAACCCAATGTATCAGACTCAGCATTTTAACAGGTGATTTGGTTGCTCACTAAACTCTGAAAACTTATGAATTAAAATTAAAAACTTTAGTCAAATACAAAAATAAATAAATACGTAAATACATAAATGGTCACCACTGGTACGGTGTTGGTACACACCCTTTCTAAAATTAGATTATACCAACAGCATCCAGACTTTTATTCAATGTTTAAATTGTAACAGTACTAGTGTTTTGTTTTCCTAAAACAAAGATTTGTTCATGAAACAATGATATTGCTTAAAATCCTTCCATGGCTTTCTAGTGTGTTAGAGAATAAAGTCAAAGCTCATTATACACAGCATAAAAAGATGCTAGAGCCAAGTCCCTGGGTATCTATGAGCTTTACTTCTCTTCATTTCACCCTTTGCTTCTGTTGCATCTGCTGTATTACACAATGTGTAGTTTTGAAAGGGTATCATATCTGCTTCATCACTGCTCTCTCGCCTTCTCAGTTGCCTAACTTGGCTTAAAAGAATGAGAGTTTAGCAAAATAGTAAATAGCATGGGCTTTTAGCTAAGCCTGATGGATGTTTCCATGCATATAATTTATAAAAGGCAAAACTCTTAAGGATTCCTGACATATTTGCCACTCATATCAGAATGAACTGATGGTGTTTTATATTCTGACTTTTCTTTGGTGAAATACACTGATGCCTGTAACCCAGTGCCCACTAAAAAATGCCACAGGACTAAGCAAGGTAAATAATGTAGTCTTCTCCCTCACCACCATGCAATAGACTCATGAAATCAAACTGCACTGTACCCCTAAATTTATACAAATAAAAAAAAGAATTCAGTCTTCTTAATTATGTACTTAAATATTTGGCAAAGTGAGTTACATAGCTGGAACAGTATATGGTATCATGAAAAGTCTTGGTATTCTAAGGTTGAATAGATGTGGGCTTGAGCCCTGCCTCCTTTACCTAACAGAGAAGCATCCATGGCAAACAATCCCTCAGTGCTCTATAAAATGGCAATAACATCTTGCTGACACATAAGTGCCAATCCGCTTCCTTTTCTTTACCATCTTCCATCTGGCTACTAATCTGACTCATTTTCTGATATTTTCCAAAGGATAATTGGTATCATCTGTGATGGTTAATACGGAGTGTCAACTTCATCATAATGAAGGATGCAAAGTATTGTTACTGGGTGTGTCTGTGAGGGTGTTGCCAAAGGAGATTAACATTTGAATCAGTGGACTGGGAGAGACAGACCCATCCTCAATCCGGGTGGGTACCATCTAATCAGGGGCCAGCGTGGCTAGGATAAAAGCAGCAGAAGAACCTGGAAGGACGAGACTTGCTGATCCTTCCGGTCTTCATCTTTCTCCCGTTCTGGATGCTTCCTGCCCTAGAATATCAGACTCCAAGTTCTTCAGCTTTAAGACTCTTGTACCTACACCAGTGGATAGTCAGGGGCTCTCAGGCCTTTGGCCACAGACTGAAGGCTGCATTGTCAGCTTCTTGACTTTTGAGGTTTGGGGACTTGGACTGATCCACCACTGGCTTCCTTGCTTCTCGACTTGCAGACAGCCTATCATGGGACTTTACCTTGTGACTGTGTGAGTCACTTCTCCTTAATAAACTCCCTTTCATATATCCATATATGCTATTAGTACTGTCCCTCTAGAGAACCCTAATACATCATCCAACACTATATCTGTTACAGCGTAATTTATTAACAGTCTTTCATACCTCAATAACTTCAGATTTTAACAGTGGTTCATAACCAGGTGTTATTTTGCCCCTCAGAGGATATTTGGCAATTTCTGGAGACATTTTTTATCGCTACAATTGAGGGATGCTACTGGTATCTAAACAGGACAGCTTCTCATATACAAGAATTATTTGGTCCAAAATATCAAGAGTGGCCTGGAGTGATGGCTCATGCCTGTAATCTCAACACTTTGGGAGCCCGAGGCAGGCAGATAGCTTGAGCCCAGGAATTGGAGACCAGCCTGGACAAGAGAGGGAGGCTCCCATCTCTACAAAAATATTTTAAAATTTAGCAGGGCATAGTGGTGCATGCTTGTCGTTCCAGTTACTTGGGAGGCCAAGATGGGAGAATTGCTTGAGTCAGCGAGTTCAAGGCTGCAGTAGCCATAGTCATACCACTGCACTCTAGCCTGGGTGGCAGAGAAAGACTCTGTCTCCAAAACAACAACAACAACAAAAATAAATAGTGCCTAGGTTGAGAAACTTTGGATTACAAGGGCAAATGCAGAATTAGTCTACAGATATCTTGCTTCAAGGTACTTCTTTTCAGGAAACTGGCTCCATGAAGATAGGAGAAAGGGGGTCAAGAAGAGTCACATAGAAATAAGTATTTCAGGCCAGACGTGGGTGCTCACGCCTGTAATCCCAGCACTTTGGGAGGCCGAGGCGGGTGGATCACGAGGTCAGGAGATCGAGACCATTCTGGCCAACATGGTGAATCCCCATCTCTACTAAAAATACAAAAATTAGCCAGGCATGGTGGCATGTGCCTGTAGTCCCAGCTACTCAGGAAGCTGAGGCAGGAGAATCGCTTGATCCCGGGAGGTGGAGGTTGCCGTGAGCCAAGATCACGCCACTGCACTCCAGCCTGGGTGACAGAGTGAGACTCTATCTCTAAAAAAAAAAAAAAAAAGAAAAAGAAAAAAAGAAAAAGAAAAAGAAAAAGAAAAAGAAAAAAGGAAGAAAAAAAAAGAAATAAGTATTCCAGACCAGGAAAGAGCCAGATTTTTAAAGTACCATTAGTGAATGGCAGGGTTTCTGCAGGGAAAAGTGTGCAATAGGATGCTGGACCTGGACATTCACGCTCCCAACCTTGGCAAAAGTTCCTGTGCTCTAATTGAGGCACAAAGCCAAAGAGCTACAGGTTTTCAAGGAGATGTGGATAAAAATATATCAGCACAGACCAAGACAGACTAAAGAGAGAAGACCTGCCATTATTTTCTGAGTACTACCCAATATCCTCTATTCTCATAGGATTTTATTTTTGGGGAGGTGTGCCATAATGATTGAGATTTAATTTCTTACCTGCCTCATAGGATGCAAACTTAAAATCAAATTTAATTTGATTTAAAACATAGATATTTGTATTATTTCATAAAAATATTAGTTTAATTCTATCCACATAACTTATGTATTTTACAATCAATAATTAATGGTGGGTATGACCAATATAATCACTCCCAAAATTAATCTCAGTATCTTTATAGAGCTTCTATTACATACATACACGTGGCAAGGTAAGCACTACAGAATTTAAAATTAACCATGTTCTCTTCCAAAAATGCATTACAGTAGAGGAGAAAAATATCTTTCATATTTAAACAAAAGAAAAGTGCAGAAAAAAATAACAGAAAGATACTCTCATGAGAAAATGATTTTCAGAAGCTAGGGTTATCAGTAGTGTCTCTTAACCCACAGAGGTTAAAGGGGATTAGTATGATTAGAGGTTCTTATATTTGACTAAGTCAAGTTCAACAGTGACCATTCAGAAAGCAGTTCACTAGAATGGACAGAGCAAAAGATTCCAGGGTATCAATGAGGGAGACAGAAAAAGGATACAAATCATGTGTGAAGACTTTGGAAGTAAAAGGAAAGGAAAGAGAAAATATTGACTACATATCCACTCTCCCTGCCTCAGTCAGTCACAACAGATGGCTATTCCTTTCATTTAAAGCCTTATATGCCCTGGCAACATCAAAATTTTTGCTAGCAGTGTTTCAATGCAGGCAGAAAGACAGAGAGAATGAAAGAGAGAGACCGAGAGAAATATCAAAATCCTGGAGAAGACCATGAAATCGTGTACAATACCTAAAAAAATTTCTCCAAGAATTCTTCCCAAATTGCTCTAATCAAAATGAATTCTCACTTCCCCAATCCCAGAGAAACTCATTTTCTCTTTATAGCACTTACATCATTGTCAACTTTATCAGAGGGGTATCTGTCTCATCAGGTGTCTGTCTACTCTCCTGGATTGTAAGCCACGGTAGCAAAAACACCACATTTCCCTTTGTGGTTTCAACTATATTTAAAAGGATACTTTGTGGCCAGGCACGGTGGCTCACGCCTGTAATCCCACACTTTGGGAGGCCGAGGTGAGTGGATCACAAGGTCAGGAGATCGAGACCATCCTGGCCAACATGGTGAAACCTCATCTCTACTAAAATACAAAACATTAGCCGGGTATGGTGGTGCATATCTGTAGTCCCAGTTACTGGAGCAGCTGAGGCAGGAGAATTGCTTGAACCCAGGAGGCGCAGGTTACAGTGAGGTGAGATCATGCCACTGCACTCCAGCCTGACAACAGAGCGAGACTCCATCTCAAAAATAATAATAATAATAATAGATTACTGAATGAATGTCAATTCAATTTTTTTTTTTTTTTTTTAGTTTTAAGGACTCACGCCTATAATCCCAACACTTTGGGAGGCTGGAGAGGGAGGATAGCTTGAGCCTAGGAGTTTCAGACCAGCCTGAGCAACATAGTGAGATCTTATCTCTACAAAAAAATAAATATAAAAACTAGCTTAGCACAGTGGCACATGCCTGTAGCCCTAGCTACTCAGGAGGCTGAAATGGAAAGATTGCTTAAGCCCAGGAGGTTGAGGCTGCTGTGAGCCGTGATGCTGTCGGTGCCCTCCAGCCTGGGTGACAGAGTGAGACTTAATCTCAAGAAAAAAAAAAGTTTTATGAAGATCTAAGTGATTATCAGCAATACAGGGTTATGAAAGGATAAATTGCATATACATACACAATGGAATACTATTTGGCCATAAAAAATGAAATCATGTCATTTGCAGCAACATGGATAAAATAAAATAAAAATGGAGATCATCACGTCAAGTGAAATAAGCCAGGGATAAAGAAAATACTACATGTTCTCATTTATATGTGGGAGCTAAAAATGTTGACCCCACAAAGTAATGGAGAGTGGAATGATAGATATCAGAGACTGGGAAGGGTGTATGAGTGGGTTGGGGGATGAAGAGAGAGGCTGGTTAATGGGTATAAACATACAATTAGATAGACGGAATAAATCCTAACCTTTGATAGAAGAGTATAACTGTTAGTAGCTAACAACAGTGTACTGTACTTTTAAAATAGCTAGAAGAGAGGAACACCCTCTCTTCAGGGTGATGGATACCCTAAACACCCTGAATTGATTATTGTACATTCTATGCATGTAACAAAATTTCAGATGTATCTCAAAATATGTACAAGTATAATGCATCAAAAATAATGAAAAAAAGAAAGAATGAAAGAAAAAAGAAAGAAAAGAAAGAAAATGAAGGAAGAAAAGGCAGGCAGGCAGGCAGGCAGGATTTATTAGTTTCCTGACTTACACATTTAGGCTTCTAATCATGTACCACTATCCACAGCTAGTCAACCCTGCTGTTGCTTATGCCTGTATCTCCAGCACATGGACCGACATTAGAACATGTATTTGTGAAAAAAAAAAAAAAAGTGCGATAGTCGATGAATGGCAGAATCAAATCAAATAACCATAAGATATCTATTTTAAGAGGTTAAAAAAGGAATAAATAAATCAATATTTTTAAAGTAGCATATTCAAATCTAGATTCTAAATCATAGATTAATTAGATTTATGCTAAAAGTTCTATCCTAGGTAATACTTTATTATGATATAAAGGTCAGATTTAGAAATAGCGTGAGTCAAATTCCACCTCTTCTCAAATGTAAAGCTATGTGAGATTCTGCATGGGAAAAATGATGTGGTAAAACCCTGTTAGCATATATGATGGGTTTTGATTATCCCAGATATCAACACTCAAATAAACAACACTATAATTCATTTTTCCATTTTAGTATTTATCAATATATTGTCTGGAATTATTAGAAAATTTACTTTTATTTTTATTATTTTAATGTGTCTATTAGTAAAACCATCCATGAAATCTACATCATCAACCATACTTGGCATACAATGCTAAACAGATGTTAATATTATTTTATCCCACAGTGGAATATAAACTTAAAGGAAATCACTAATTTCCTAGAAATGTGATTAATTACTAGTAATAATAAATGGTATACTTTCTAAAAATTATGTCCTAATCTGCCCAGTTATACAAAGAAATCTAGCAACTGAATTTAACTCACTGAACTGAACACAAAATATGTTCAATGACTTTTTTACCCTAATATCATTATTAATAAATTCATCATAGATTTTGACTACCAGAAAAGAACAAACTCTAGGAAGTTAACCATCTAGACAAAAATGCAATTTCATACAAAAATTGTAACATCCTATTTGACAAACATTAACTGAAACAGAATCTAAATTCAGCAAATTCATGAATGATTAGAGAATTAGAAGTAAAGACACAAATCTACTTCATACCTAAAGAAGCTATAATTATTTCTAGTATTAAGTGTGAGTATGTAATACAGTCAGTTAATAGTGATTAATTCTCTAAAACTTGTATCTGTCAATAATGAGTTGAATGGCTGTTTTGTTGATGTTCTTTTTCAACCTCACAGTTTTAGGAGGGCAGGATGTTTACCGCAAAGCAGAGACCTGAATACTTCCCCTAGATACAATTACTTCTGTCAAATGATCTGACTCAGTGGTGTTCCACTAGATTAACTCGCAGATGTATTTCTCCACTCACTCCTGGCAGCTCCTGGTTCGTGTGGAAATAAGGAATGACAAATGTCTTACGGAAATTTTCTTTCACTCTATTTGAAAACAAGTCTATTTAAAATGCCCTTGAAGATGTGTTTGGTGAACACTAAAAGTTACAGTAAACAAAACAGTAAGTGGGGCTGCCTAAGCACCCTTAGTGGTTGCTTTACTGTCTGTCCAAGGAAAAATAAGGTGTTATGAGTACAAACATTGACTCAGTATAATATCTCATCCAATTCTTTCTTACACAACAGAGGACACATTCTCCACGGGTACTGAAGGGGAACACAATTCCTTCAGCTCTCCTTTGCTAAAGTCTATGCTTCTGAGCAGAAGGCCAGTGACCCCTTGCTCTTTATTTCAATATACTTTCAAATACTCCTACAAAGTGCAAGGTCCTCAGCATTTGGGGTACTAGTGGCAACTTGTTTTGAAGGCCCTACACTGGCTGTCTTTTTAGTCCATCCCCAGGCATCTGTATCTCTCTGTATTTGTTTATCTTACCTTCTTAGTAAGGCTTATCTAGCTATCTATTTGAAATTGAAACCAACCATCCCTACCCTCCTCATTCCGTCTTTCTTTTTTTTTCTTCCCATAGAACTTATCGTGTTCTAATATATTATAAAATTTACTGGCCGGGCACGGTGGCTCACGCCTGTAATCCCAGCACTCTGGGAGGCCGAGGCAGGCGGATCACGAGGTCAGGAGATCAAGACCATCCTGGCTAACAGAATGAAACCCCATCTCTACCAAAAAACACAAAAAATTAGCCGGGTGTAGTGGCGGGCACCTGTAGTCCCAGCTACTCGGGAGGCTGAGGCAGGAGAATGGCATGAACCTGGGAGGCGGAGCTTGCAGTGGACTGAGATCTCGCCACTGCACTCCAGCCCGGGGGACAGAGCGAGACTCCATCTCAAAATATATATATATATATTTATTATGTTACTGTTTTTGTCTATCTCTTCTGGCCATAAATTAAACTCTATGAGGGCAGGTATCGTGGATCATTTTGTTCATTAATATGTCCTAAACACCCAGAAGAGAAGTAGCACTACAAGGTTTTTAATAAATATTTAATGAATGAACAAGATACAGATACTCCCTTGGTTTAAAAGGATTATAATACATAAATGAAGAACGGTCACACATAAATTAATATGTACAGGGATTTTTGATTTTGTTTTTGTGGTTATTATTTCTCCTTCTCTTCCCAAGGGTTAGAAGAATACTAAATAAAGAAGGTAGTACAGAAGGGAAACACTTAGATTAACAGAAAGAAAGGGTAGTAACTCAAAGAATAAATCCTTGAGGGGATGGATACCCCATTCTCCAACATGTCCTTATTTCACATTTCATGCCTGTATCAAAACATCTCATGTTCCCCATAAAAATATACACCTACTACGTTCCCACATAAATTTAAAACAGAAAGCAAATTTTAAAATTTTAAAAAGAGAAAGAGAATAAAGGAGAAAAGAAAGTTTTGGAGAAGGCAAGATTGATGGGAAAGGTATTCAGATTATAGATGGAGGGGATTAGTAATGAACTATGAACAAATTACTGTACTTAAAGGCAATTAGAATGATCCTTAGATTAATTTGACAATGTGTCAGGTACCATACTACAAAGACATACGATGATATACAATGTGGTAAAAACCAGAATGGTGTTTCTGAAACTCAATTAGATTTTTTTCTTTTTTTTTTTTAATCACACTGCTTTCCCTTTCTTTCAATGACTTGGGTTCTTCAGGATAGAAATCCAAGACCCTAGGAGAGTCTACAGGCCATTTCATGATCACAACATGTCCTGTCTTTGGATTAGAAACTTAGATCTTGTTAATGTCTTCAAAACAATCTATGCTTCAGCCACATCTAATCCCTTGTGCTACCTAGAAAGAGTAATGCCATTTCATACACTTCAAACTTGTGCTTGCTGCCATCCCTTCTGGGAATGTCCTTTGCCCTAGAGTCCATATGAAAATCACATAGAAATTCATTTGCTAAGAGTCTCTTTAACCATTTCCTCTGAAGATTCCTCCAAACAGCCCAAGCGTTATTAGTACCATACCCTTTTGCTCCTGAAATTCTTGTTGCTGTGCCTTTCTTGAAATTAAATTCTGAGTATCTGGAAAGCAGGGAGTGTGTTCAATTACTGTGTACACCCCGGCACTAAGATTGTTTCAGTCATACAATGGCTTTTAACAAATATATGTGACCAAGTAGACCACTGAGAAATTGTAATCCTCCACTCCCTTATCCAAAAAAAAAAAAAATTAAATCAGGTTCAGTTATATTATCATGTTAAAGAGTTGGTTATTATCTTTTCAATACTAGAAATATTTGTAATCCATATAGAATATACAGTGTATGTGATTTTTTTCTAAATATTTAATCATTACAATGTCTTTCTTTTTTTTTTTTTTTTTTTTTTTGAGAGTGTCTCACTTTATCATGCAGGCTGGAATACAGCACTGAGATCATACCTCACCATAAGCTCAAATTCCTTGGCTCAAGCAATCCTCCTGCCTCAGCTTTCCAAGCAGCTAGGACTACAAGCACACACCACCATGCCTACCTAATTTTTATTTGTTTTTGTTGAGATGGGATCTCTCTCTGTTTCCCAGGCTAATCTTAAACTCCTCCTGGACTCAAGCGATCCTCCTGCCTGGGCCTCCCAAAGTGGTGGGATTCCTGGCATGAACCACTCTGCCCAGCCCACAGTAATGATTTATTAATTAAGGGAACAATAATAGATTGTTGGTATTTGTTCTCATAAGAAGAGATTGTGTATATAATAAAAGAACCCCTCCCTGCTGTCTCCCAGCAGTACATTCATTTTTCTCTTTTCTGAAAAATGTTCTGACAGTAGACTCATGAGCCCAATTTTCCTGAACATATGCAGTCATTATTCCCAAAATAAGCTTCACTGTTTGTGTCAGGAAACAAAGGTGAATTTGCCTTGCTGCATGGCTCCTTGCCCATTTCTGTTATTTACCATCAGACTCCACCAGAGTAGGATATGTAAATCATGTTAACATATACCTTCCATATTTCTGACTAAATGTGATGCTGGGAATACCCTGCTTCAAAGCTAACATCAAAGCGTCATGTTCTGAATCTTTTAGGGACAGATTGTCTCACCAGCTTAACTCAATCTAATATTATGAAAATAATTGTGCCATCAAAAAAGAAGTCATTCTGACCACTAACGTACCTATGGAATAAAACTGACAATTGTAGGCTGCCTAGCACATGTCCCTGTTCAGCAACAGAGATTTTAAAATACTTTCATCCTCTGTAATTCTAACACAAGGGAAGAGAAATCCTTATAAGAAACCCTGTCAGGATGTGACAACTTGAATGAGAACAATTTAAAAATGTATGAGAGACTGAAAATGAATCATTTAAATATACCAAAAAAATCTTTACTTGTGAGTGATATCCTTGAAAAATTACCTAATAATTTATCAAAAATGAACATCCCTTTTCAAATGAGTGACATGTTTCAGGTTTCCTTCCTTCTCCTTGGATTTACAACTAATTTTTAAAGCAGCTTTCAAGCAATTGCTGTGAACTTAGGGTTTGTTCCACTGAAAAATCTGGCGTATTTAGTGGCATCATTTTTTTTTCTTTTAAAACACAAATTGACTGGGATCTCTAAAGTGCTTTGGTTCTTCTTAACACACAAGAAGCAAAAGAAAAATCTCAAAGTTTTATCCCTTAAGAAAATAGAAGCCATCTGCTACATGTTGAGATCAACCTCTATGCTTCTTACTCAGTATGTATATGTGAGCCTGAAACTATTCAGTGGCCCAATTTTGGCTTAGTTTATGTGGAGTGTCAGTATTGCCTTTTAGTACTAAGCTAGTCTAGAGAGACAATTGAATTAAATGTCAAGTTATCTAAGTTTCAGTCCTGACTCTATAACTATCCACCTAGTTCATCCAGTGTCAATTACTTAAGCTCTTTGCTATTTGATATGGTTTGGCTGTGTCCCCACCAAATCTCATCTTAAATTCCCACATGTTGTGGGAGGTAATTGAATCACGGGGGCAGGTCTTTATGTGGTAAGGACTGACTGTGCTGGGTATCCCACTGGGAGGCACCCAGTGGGAGGTAATTGAATCACGGGGCAGGTCCTTCCTGTGCTGTTCTTGTGATAGTGAATACATCTCATGACATCTGATGGCTTCATAAGGTGGAGTTTCCCCACACAAGCTTTCTCTTTGCCTGCTGTCATCCATGTAAGATGTCACTTGCTCCTCCTTGCCTTCCACCATGATTGTGAGGCCTTCCCAGCCACGGGGAACTGTAAGTCCATTAAACCCTTTTTCTTGTATAAATTACCTAGTCTCGGGTATGTCTTTATCAGCAGAGTGAAAACAGACTAATACACTACTTAACCTAGCCTTTGCTAAAAAGTGATAAAAATATGTAACTACTTCCTATTGCAGTTTACTAAAAGAATTCTAATAAAATACTTTGAAAACTCTTATAAGAGGAATAGGAAGCAATTGGACCCCCGAAGAAAAGTACAAAATTCTTAGCTGTATTCTCAGGAGCCAAATCCAAACAAAAATTTTATCAGGCACTAAAAATGTTTAGAAAATCATGTGGAATTCCCACATGGTGTCAACATTTTTTAAATTAAAATGTTGCAAATGCGGTTCAAATGACCATGGTAATGACTGGGGAGGAAGGTAAGTGACTGAAAAGTTCATGGGCTGCAGGCACCCCCTCACACTTGGAACATGTGCAAACTGGTGCTCAGTTGTGTCTATGCCTTCACTGTATATTCTGTGTCTTCATATTTCAGTTTTTTTTTCTTTATTATACTTTAAGTTCTAGGGTACATGTGCACAACGTGCAGGTTTGTTACATATGTATACATGTGCCATGTTGGTGTGCTGCACCCATTAACTCATCATCTACATTAGGTATTTCTCTTAATGCTATCCCTCTCCCCTCCCCCAACTCCATGAGAGGCCCCAGTGTGTGATGTTCCCCATCCTGTGTCCAAGTGTTCTCATTGTTCAATTCCCACCTATGAGTAAGAACATGCAGTGTTTGGTTTTCTGTTCTTGCGATAGTTCGACAGTTTGCTCACAATGATGGTTTCCAGCTTCATCCACGTCCCTACAAAGGACATGAACTCATCCTTTTTTATGGCTACAAAGTATTCCATGGTGTATATGTGCCACATTTTCTTAATCCAGTCTATCACTGATGGACATTTGGGTTGGTTCCAAGTCTTTGTTATTGTGTGTCTTCACATATTAAAGGAAAAACTAATTTTAGCTCATTAAAATGGAAATTTGGGGAGGCTTCTCCTGGGAAAAGAGGTGGCTAGAAACGCAACACAAAGACTGTGTTACTTTGATGAAGGTGCTTGCCCACTTTGATATCCTAGAATGTCATCGTGGAATGGAAAGTTATACTGTATCGCCCTACACACCTGGAATATAACTTGGCAGTTTTTGTCATGAAAATCCCTATCCTAGATACAACAAGAATAACATGTTGGTCGGCTAAACTCAGTTTTCTACCTCTCTACATCTATCAGTTGTCATTAGCAGCACATGTGTTATAAAATTACCTAAAGGTATACCATCATGTTGGGCATGTATGTAGTCCCCCATAAATGGTAGTTATTATTAATTATTAATTGTATATTATTATTAATGGTATTACCATGACTATGGCCTATGAGTCCTTAGACAGTAATATTTCTCTGATTTTTCTATCTGATGGTTATAGCCCCATTTAAATACCCAAATCTACTTTGCTTTGAGACTAGGAGTACTTGAGCAGTTTTATCACCCCTCTCTAGTACACTTAGCCACAAACAACAAATATTATTCCAACCTGAGATCTGATGACCCAGTGCTGGTTCCTTGACTCCTGAATTGGGTTTTAAGGAGCAATATTTCCATCTTGTGCTCCAACTTCAAAACAAATTTTTGGAAGGGTACACAGCTCCAATATTTCAACTCATATTTTTAAACCTGCCCTGTTACATAATATAAGCTCAATAACAACTATGGTCCTCTTTTACACATATTATCAAAAAGGTAATCAATTATATGGCATTGTAACATTTCAAACATTCATTGAATAATAAGCCATGCCATTTCATTTCTACTTTATATTGATTTAACTTCTGTGGTTAAAACTAGAGAGTATTGACACTGACTATGCACACTGGTGATTCTGTTTGGCTTCACCCTGCAGCTCCAGTCTCCATTCCGTGTCCTGATTTGTACACCATAATTCTGACTCTGCAGATGAATCACTCAAGCTCCCTGATATGGTTTGGCTGTGTCCCCATTCAAATCTCATCTTGAATTGTAGCTCCCAAATTCCCAGGTGACTTGGGAGGGACCCCCATTCCTCAACACCAACTCTCACTGGGCTTTGGTAACACTGTGCTCTCTCTCTAGCCCTTTGGGACTACACAGAAAGAACACCATTGCATATATCTAAGATGAAAGTTCTAGTATTTAATTTATTTAACTGGTGATGACACTGCATGAGAGGATTCTGAGTTTATTTATTCGATCCCTGAAACATATTTATTAATTACTATATATATGAAAAGCCTTACTTTAGTGTGCTGGATTCTATGTCAAGACTTCACATGCATTACCTTTCTATTCTATGAGGTTTTATCATCCTAATTTTACACATGAGGAAACTGAGGCTTCTAGAATTTTAATTGATTTGCCATATTAGTAGTAATAAGTGTAACGAGGATTCAAACCCAGACAGTCTAATTCCTGGACTCCATACTATGAAAAAGTGAGGTACAAAGAGTATGAAGAAGAATGCATGGACGTATAAAGATAAATTCAACATGGACTTTTTTACCTCAGGGAGTTACAATGAATTCAAAGAAGGTGATATTTTGCAGACAAAACAGAAATGATTTAGCTCTGAGTGTAGGATTATGTAATTTGTCTTAACTGAGTTCATACCAATTAGAAAAGGAACAACTCAGTTAAGGGCAAATATCTCTCCTAAACAATTTTAAAAATTAGTTTTATATTATACTTTATTGGCAACCTTTTTAAAGTAGGTTTTGAGATACTAGGGTAAGAAGGATTTCAGTTCCAGTTAACTGTTTCCTTTGCTGTGTCGTCTTCTTAGTTTGATGCAATCCCATTTGTCTATTTTGAAATCATGAACTTTTAAAACAGAGTTTTAAAAGAGACAATACAAGGCATGCATACTCAACAGGGACAATGTCATCCCGAAGGAAGCAAACAGTTCTTGGGGGTGCAAAAGTCTTACATATTACCACGATTGTGGCCTCCAAAGTTCAACCCAGTGCAACATAATCTTTTCCCTCAGTATTTAATTTCTCTAGTGAGGGATAACTATATTTTCTCTCTAGAGATGGGATGATGATTTTAAAAATGATTTAAAGTAGAAACACAGGGAAAATACAATACACAAATTACTGAATTCTCTCATTCACTAATCAAGGAGAACACAGTGAGCTTAGAAAACATTGCTGAACAATTACTTCAAAGCTACAACTAATTGCATCAATTGGCACCAATCTTTGCAGTAGGTACCTATTTCTTGTTATCTATTAGGCAACAATCCAAAGCAAATGCAATTGACAAACATTTCTAACTAGTCCCTAATAAAGTTTCTTCTGAAACCATTTTTCATAATGTTTTCTCCTAAATAATTGCAACCTTTACACATGAAATAAAAGCAATACAACATCGTATCCTTGACCTGTGTTATTTTTCAAAACAAATTAATAAAGGAACTGTCTATGGCTCAAAGCTTGAACCAAATAGTGAAAAATCAGTTTCTTGGCAAACTGAACTGGCTAAAGCATCTTTCTCTTTGTTCTGTGTGACAACAGGGGCCTATAGAGAAACATCTGTCAGTTAACAGATTTTAAAAACAAGCTAAATTCCTGGTTCAGAGTTATTCAGAACAAAGTAAGCAAGGATGATTTTCAGCTGCTAGAATGTGACTGGCAAAGCAAATTGCAGAGTACTACAAAGTCAATCTGTTTTCAGTGGAGGGAGAGGGAGAAACAAGGAGGTGAAACATACGCATAATCATACAATGATTTAAAAAAAGAGTGCTTAAAGAATGATTCAAGGGCATATTCTGGACTAGCAGTAAGAAATTGAATTCTATCTTGAGGTTTATTTCACCCAAAGAAACTGATTGTTTAAAAATAGAGTGTGTTGACAACGAGAAAGTTAGCACAGATCCAAGTTCTCAGCTCACATAATAAAACATAAAAGGTGTCTCAGTCAATTATTAGTCCATTGAATTTTTTTCCCCCAGAAGAATTTAAAAGCACGCTATAAAGCTTAACGGCTTTCATTTCAATATGTATAAGGGTATTCTCCTCCAAATATGCTACTTTTTCTTGCAAATAAAAGGATAATTTCTAAAGCACAAAAAAACTTACATCATGTGGTAACTCCAAACTGATAGTCTTAAATATACTAAAATTTTCAAGAAAATTAGGAGATAATATGTTAAGAAATATTTCTGCAGAAAATATTATGTCCTATCTTTTAAAAATAGAAAATAATACTTACATAAGACCTCTCTTTACACTAAGTTTTCCCTTTTCTGCCCCTAAAATATGTCTCATAAAAACTTATGCCACGTCCAGAATGGTAAGGTAAGAACCATTTTGAAGTCCTTTACTCAAGAAAAGCAATGACAAATATTATCAAAATTAACTTTTTCAGATCTCTGAAAATTACAGTCATGCAACAATCTGAGGATAATTTATTCAAATAAAATAGCTAAATATCAATAAAAACAGCAAGTTTGTTTTTGTTTTTGTTTTTTTTTGAGAAGGAGTCTCACTTTGTTGCCCAGGCTGGAGTGCAGTGGCACAACATTGGCTCACTGCAACTCAGGTTTCAAGCAATTCTCCCTCCTCAGTCTTCCAAATAGGTGGAATTACAGGTGCCTGCCATAACACCCAGCTAATTTTTCTGTATTTAGTAGAGATGGGGTTTCACCACATTAGCCAGGCTGGTCTCGAACTCCTGACCTCAAGTGCTAGGATTACAGGCGTGAGCCACCGCACCTGGCCCTTTGTTTTGTTTTAACTTGTCTATTACTACTCCCTTCTTTCCAGCTCCAGGGCAGGTTTGGAAATCAACTGGCTCATGATCCTGGTGTCTATGAAAAATAGTCCTCCCCAAAGAACAGGAATAAAACACGGGTATCTGCTCTCTCCACTTCACTTGCACATTTTACTAAAAGTTCTGTTCTTGCCAGGGCAATTAGGCAAAACTGTGGGTGTGTGTGTGTATGTGTGTGTACAAACACACATATATATGACATCCAGATTGGAAAGGAAATAATTAACACTTCCAGGTATATACACAAGATAATTGGAAACAATTTGCTTCTACACAAAAATTCAACATGACTGCTCATAGCAGCATAATTCACAACAGCTAAAAAGAGGAAACAACCCAAATGATCATTAACTGGTGAATAGATAAACAAAGTAAGGTATATCCATGCAATGAAATATTATTCTGCAGTAAAAAGGAATAACTTACCAATATATGCTAAACCATGAAAGAACATTGAAAATATTTGCTAAGTGAAAGAAGCCATTCACAAAAGGCCACATATTGTGCAATTTCAATGACATAAAGTATCCAGAATTGGCAATACATGGAGACAGAAAATGGTTGCCAGGAGGAGTCAGAAGAGTAAAAAGTGACTGGCAATGGGTACAGGGATTCTTTTGTTAGATAATGCAAATGTTCAAACGTGAGATAGGGGTGATGGTTACACAACTCTATGAATATAATAAAACCACCGAGTTACATACTCTAAAAGGCTGAATTTTATGGCATTTGAATTATACTTCAAGAAAGCTCTTATTTAAAAAATCTAGTGGCAAAGATTGATGTAAGAAAATATTAGTGAGCAAACTCATGAAAATCCCTTAGTACAGTGACTGACATCACAGTATTAAAGAAATGTTAGCTATGCTATAATTATCTGTAATTACTATTTGAAAACAAATGTATTTAGCAAAATAGATTTTGAAAATTATAGTAACAATATGGACACAAAATTTCCTTTTCTCAGGAAGAATGCAACATTCTTACAGACTGTTGCACTAGTTTACTCCTGAAGATCAATAACAATTCTTTTGTAAATGAATATCACTTCATAGCAATAATTGGAAAATGTATTGGAAATGTGTTTTTCTGATGTAAATTTCTTTTACCTCCAGATAGCATCAATATTTTCCTATGCCATCATAATTTATTTCTCTGTTTTTTCCTACGTGAATTCATAGAAATCTTTATGAAATTTACTGAAAATTCAAAAAGGCATGTCTAGTATCATAAAAGAGACTGCATAACAACAGGACATTTCCTCTAATGCTTTTGGCAAATTTGCAGAATCACTTTACAACACAGTCATGTGTCCTTCCTCAATAAAAAGCTGAGTTTTCTTAGATACGGAAATTTAATTGTCTACGGAATATTTGTCTGTTGGTTTATTTTCTGACTTTCTTACAGGCTTACTTTAAAGAGAGCTGCAATTAAAGACCCAATTTTAACATAAGCATGGGAACTAGTTTTGGCTAAGCCACTTAATGAATTTATCTATATATTAGGATGTCTCTTTCCTTAACAAGTAATGAAGTATATGATCTGCAAGATTTTTCTAACTCTGTAAGACCATGACTTGACACTTAAATTCTAAATGATTTACTTTGTGGTATGAATTAATACTATCCATGTTCCCCCCATGTTGCCAATTTTCTGGAAATAGGAAAAAAAATACCCTTCCCAAATCAAAGAATCCCTAAAACCAACTGTGAAAAATTAGAATTGGTGTGTATATGCTAACAAACATAAATATCTATCTTCTGAGAGTATGTAATTATTATGGATTTGACACTTCATGCTTTCCAAATGCTTTAAAACTATTAATTCATTTTTCCTTGCAAACATGCTATGAATCACAAGTTATAACTCTCTAAACTTCTAAGATACCACTCAAATGAAAAATAACTAATTTTTCAAAATCCAAAACTGATGTTGTGTTATAGTGAGGAGTAATTCACAATAGTGCTAGTCTAACACCAACCACATCATTATCACCTAATACACTACTTTTATTTCATATTTTGCACAATTACATTTAAGATTTCAGTGGCGTTTGGAGACCTTAAACCAACAATAAGTTATATGCAGGAAAGGAGTTTGGTGGGACCTTCTAATTTGAGCCATGTTGCCTCCTGGAATATTGATTTATTCTAAACTAGTTGAAAAGAAAAATCTACATACCAGTTGATAAAGAAAAAGAAACCACAGAATAAATTGATCATTCAGCTAGATTTGCACAATCAACACTGCCAAATTTGTGGTAAGGGAAGTGTAAAATGAGAAAGTATGTAATACAGTGCTATGGTGTAAGGTTTACATGGGAAAACAATAAGAAAATGGAATGAAAACCTAAAGAAAAAGGAAATAAAAGAGGCAAAGAAGAAAATAAAAAAATGATAAAATTAGGATAGCCAAAGAATTTGGAAAAGCCATGAAAAGAGCATGCAGGTCAAGAAAACCCTCATGAGAGCAGAAAAAGGCCTCAGAAAACTAGCCCATGGTACTTCTCAGAATGGTTGAGATACAATGAAAAACTATCATCAACTGGTGAGGCTGGTTATGATGCTAGCATATTATTCCTCAGCAAATTATTAGAACCTGTCTGATTATTTTCAGTGCCATGAAAACATCAAACATCATGGACATGTATGATCAAATCAGCTTAGACTGTTACCCAGAGGGGCATTTGCTATCAAGGATTCAAAGCCTAACTTTGAGAGATGTGAGCAAAATCCACTTTCCAATCCAAATATATGCTTAACTGGTATATTTAAATAGACTCTAGTCCTATGATTTTACTAGTATGCTAGCAGTGACTTCCAACATCATCTGTCAATCCTTACACAAATGTTACCTTCTTTGTGAAGACTTCTAGATAGTATACATACATTGATCTTCTCTTACACAATAAACACTCTCAACAAACACCTGTGGTAAAACAATTCTCCTTATTTAATAAGAATGAGGTATTTAGAATTATAAAAATTAAAGTTATTCTAACATGATTATAAATCATATATTTTAATTATATATCTTATTTCATCTAATTATTCTAATATAATCATCTTATTATAATAATTAAGTTATAATGTTTATATTTGTCTCTTTGATGGACTGTAAATTTCCTGGAGAAATAGTCCATGTCATTTCATCTACGTATTTCCTTCCCTAATATTGTTCCTATTACAATGCCTGAGGCACAGTTAACACCCTATAATATATAGTGAATGAATGAATAAACAGGTAACTATCCCCAGGCTTAACTACTTGCCTGAATGCTAAGCTATCTTCCATCTAGTGGACATTCGTTGGCTGAAGATATCTGTGACTCAAATGTCCCCATATTCTGTCCTATTCTCCAGCTTCCATAACTTGATTAACATCATCATGAATTAATATCTCTGTCTCTCTGTCATTCTTCTGTCTTTCTCTTCTCTCCCCACTTTCCACGCTCCCACATACAGACACGCAGACATGTGCACATGTGTGCACACATGTACATACACACATTTATTTTGGAACATTCTCATTTTCAGTTCAAGGCCCAGCTCAAAGTCACTTATCCATTACAATAGCATCATCATCATACCACAGTTTATATTTGGATTGTCACTTCTGTTGAATTCTGAATTCTTTAATTGTGGAGTCCTTATTTGACTCCATTTTTAAATCCACAATATACAGTGGAGTGCTTAGGACATAAGTAAAATCTAATAACGTTTTAAAAATATTTTTCTTGAAGTCCCACATACCCAAACTCAATTTTCATTTATAATTTTTTTTTCAAATTGTAAACCTCTTGTTCTATTGTTTTTATTGCAGCAAAACTGGCAATTAGAGCTAGATAAAGACTACAAATTAGAAAATCTACAAACACAATATGGAGTACATTAACTAACATTTTTGAACCTTATAGCAAATTTTAGGAGTTTGGTAATTTTCCACCTTTTAAATTCAAAAACTAATTATTTGTTTAACATTAAAATATCAAAATAGATTCCACATCTTTATGGAGCAAATTTTATTCGACTTGCAATGAAAGATAAATCCTCTAAGAATTTATAGTACTTGTTCAAATTCAAGCATTAGCAAAATATTCCTATGTGTCATTCATCAAATTACTTGTTTGAATAATTTCTTATCTACAAAAGAAGCTATTGAACTCAGTGGTATTCAAAATTTACTTACAATTTGAATCTGTATTTTGTTTAAAAACATTCAAAGAACTGAAATGGACATTCTAACTTGACCAATAACCTTCTTCTTCTCCCAGAAACCTTGTAGGGTAGTTCTAAGAAACTCTTATGTTCCCTAAAACACACTTTGATGGCCACTGCATTCTCAGGAGTCCTGTTGACTCTCCCATTGTGTAACTTATTGATGTAGAATAGGCTCTAAAAGCCAAAGGCATCATGTTCCATATAGTCATTGGCATTGTTCATAAAATTAGTATGCAGCCATTAGAGCAAAATTCAAAGGTCCAAATTTGCAAACAACATTTAGATTTTCAACATGTATGAAAAGGCAACACAGGTTCTGCTTTGACAGAAATCAGAGTTTCGTAATTCAAAGGAGATGGATGATGATAATTAATGGAATGGCCAGTGGTGGCAAGTGCGTATGGCTTCAAGTTTTCATACATCGTAAGTATAAAATATATCTATAATATTTATTACTTAATTTGAGTCATAAAAGTTTAGAAAATTTTATCACTTCACATAAGAATTCTATTTTCCAGTGAAATGAAATAAAATTATGATTTTAAAGCTCTTTAGCAAGTCTTTGCCTATAAGCAATTTACCCACTAATTACAAATAATGCTTGCCAATTATTAAAAGAAGGAAGAAAAACAATTACTCTATGTCATTTCCAGTCTTGCAGGTAGTAAATAAAAGCAACAAAGCTGCATTTATTAATTTTTCTAAAATAACTTTTTTGGAATTTTTGTTTATTTATTTTTAGGATTTTCCCCATCCTAGCAATTGATATTATGTGAACAAACTCATTTACACTGGATTATGAGGTTTCATTTTATAACTGAACTAAATTAGCTTCGTGGAAAGTAAATAAGCAGTTGGAAGGGGAAAGGTATCATTCTCAATTAGCCAGACCTCTGCTGGCCCATGTTTAATGTCATAATACAACAAAATATTCTGGCAAATGTTGCTGTTAGGAACTGGCTTCATTAGAAAAGTCAGGAAAAAAGCTGTAGCTCTGCATATCCTCAGCATATACTTGATAATTAAAGCCATATGCCTCAATCTGGAAAGAATATGAATAATAGGAGGTAAAACAAAGAAACTGGCTTAGAAAGCTGCTGTTTGGGATGCTTTAATGTATAACTACAACAAAAATGAGTTTCACTGTTTTAAGATGAAATTTAAATTTTACAAAAATAATTATCTTGTTATTTCCTAATAAAATGTTTGCTACGACAAACATAATCAATATTCTATGCTTTCTAAGAATTAGGGAGCCAATATTATTTAATGAGCACATTAAACTCTGTGGTTTGGGGAAAATAAAAAAAGGAAAAGAAGACACATTCTAAGAAACAATTATCAAATGTTCTAACTGGAGCCAGAACTCATTCATGTACTTAAAAAAAAAAAAAAAGGTTTCAGAATGCTTTCAACATGTCAAACAAATAAGGGCAAATTAATAGAACAAAAACTGAGTAGATAATTCCAAGAAGACTCAGAATAAGAGTCACTTAGAGTTCATTAAGTAAGTCTTACTAAAAGAGGTTAGTCTTAAGCCAGGCTTTGAAAGACAAGGCAGAAATGGAGTAGTTGAAAAACCAAGGAAAAAATGCAAGCACATGCAACAAGAACCAGAAAAAATAAAAGCACAAAGTTGGAAATGAGCAAGACGGGTAGCCATACTTTCTGGGGTATGGAAATCCATATGGGATTTGGTACAATTAAGAATAGTTAGGGCCTATGGAAGGGTTCAGAAGAATCAAATGCCCTTTGAAACATCAGTTTAATAATAAACTAAGTCAGACTGAGTCATTACACATTCTTGCGTAAAAGAGACATGTTTTTATGGGAAGAAAAACAACAAAAACAATAAACAAGACACAGTAGAGTCTGAGAAAAGGTATATGACAATCAAAATTTGTCTAAAACATATAGTATATAGATATCTAATAACTTTACTTGCAGACAGAATCATCCTTAAAATAGAATTATCCTTAGAACTGTAAATGTCAGAATATGCAGTTCACTTTCTATGCTATTTATACTCCAGCATCTTCCAAAACAGATTTTTTTAAGGGCACAGACAGAGTAAAATCATAAAAGAGCATTAAAATAGTAAATCGGGGTGAACAAGAATATACTAGAAACACTTAACTAAGAAAAGCCACTGCCATTTAACACAAAACCAAGCACTAAATTTTTGGCTGCCAGAGAAAGGGATAAATATATTTCTTTCATCACTGTATTCCACCACAAAGCAAATATTTATTGGTCACATTGCATGTATAAAATTATGGTCAACTATAAAAAAAGAAACAATAGCTCATCAAGAGCTTTTTTTTCCGTAGCTTTGAACTCAGAGAGGTATTTATTGTTTTGATATTTATATGAAAGATACCAAAACAGTATGATGAAGGAATGGTGTCCTTTCTAGCAAAAACAAAATTCAAATGTTCTAGATAGGGCTGTTTCTGAAAACAAACTTTGATGAAGTTAGGGCAAAATATTTTATCATACTTATATAAAAGCAGTGCTTTCAAATAAGTACATGCATTAGGTATGCTCTCTTTTGGTAATCTGATGTAAAAATTTGTAAGAATATAAGAATGAACGGTGTAGGTATTTTCTAAGGCATTTGTTAATGTTGCAGGTATTTTCCAGGGCATTTATTAAGCCTAGGCTTTTTCTACTTTCTATTCTTTTTTTTTTTTTTAAGATTTATTCCATCTTACCCACCCTCCACCCCCACCCCACCCCTGACCTTCTACAACATGTTGTGGTGAGTTTGCATTTACTACTAATCTTGCCATTGGCCACAGGTGAGTGGCTCAGAGTTGGTCATCAACCTAAAGCAGTCCCAGAGATATTTTTCTCCAAGAACATTTTTCTGAGTATTCTTACTGGGTTTAGGCTGTTCCCTTGAGCAGAAGTAAGATCAACTTGAGAGCAGTTTGAAAGCCATCTTCCACCATTGCTTGACTTTGCATATGGCGAAAGATAAGATGAGGGTAGAAAAAAGCACAGGAAGGAAAGGGTTAGAGGGGTGAGAAAGTAGGAGGGAAAAAGAGCTTAGGAGGGAGAGGAAGAAAAGAGAAAGCAAAAAGGAAAGGGAGAGAAGGAGGAAGAGGAGCTGAGGGTGAGAAAAAGCCTGCCTGATTTCCTATGGCTTTTCTTTTCCAGCTTTATTAAGATATAGTTGAAAACTAGACCAAAAAGCAAAATATAATTAACGTATTAGGTGATGCAAAAATAATTGCAGTTTTTGCCATTAAAAGTGGCACTTTTGTACCAATCTGATGCACATTTGGGGAGTTTGGACATATGCGTACATCTGCATTTACCATCACCACAATCAAAGTAATGAACATATTCACCACCTTCAACAGTTCCTTTGTGTCCTTTGTATAAGACTGCATATATTTATCATTTAAAACATGATGTTTTGAAGTATATATATTATGGAATGGTTAAATTTAGCTAGTTAACAAAAGCACGAACTACGTCACAAAGTTATTCTGTGATGAGAACGCAATATCCACCGTCTTTGCATTTTTCAAGAAAATTATTTATTGTCATCAACTATAGTCATCACGCTGTACAACAGATCTCTTTCCCATGTCTTTTCAATTCCTGATTCCATTTTCAGGAATGATTTGGGACTTGCAGGTTTCTGCCCTTTGGTTACATCATTCTGTTACTTTAAGGAAGAATTTTAAAAGGATATCTCTATAATCACTTCCTCTGCTTTAACACCAATGGCAAAGAGAGCAGGGAAATGGCCTGGTCAGGGTGAGCAGCACCTCACCAATACAACATCAGCACCTCACCAATACAACATCAGCACCTCACCAATACAACATCAGCACCTCACCAATACAACATCAGCACCTCACCAATACATTGTCTCAATGCACTGGGGTTGTCGACATAGCAAGCTGGTTGTGTCATGCCCAGGCTCCAAAGGCTCTATCGCAGGGATCTCAAGTGTCACATGATTCAGTCCTCAGTCTGGTTTGCTCGTGCTGTGATGATTGGCCAGCCTTACCCTTCAGCAAGCTCTGTTTCGCCACCCCTATGCTCTTGACTTGCGTTTTGATTTTACCCCCCAAGTGTTCACAATCTTATTATTTCTTCCCCGCTTTTAAGTGTTTAGTGCTCTGCCTTGAAAATTTTTAGTTGTCATTAATCAAAAATTGTCCAAAGTGCCTTCAGGATCATGTTATGAACTTCCAAATTTAAAATATTGTTTTAGGTATACATCAAATAATTTAGTAAGTACAAATTGAACACGTTCTATATGCAATATACTGTGCAAGGCACATGGGGATAATTAAAGAGGAAAAATCAGAAACAAACTATCTTATGGTAGTTCCAGTGACATAACTTGATTTAGCTTATACAAGTTTCTGTTTTTTCCTATGCCAGCCAATCTTAGACTCTGCCCAATCTGATATGTTTTCTATCTCTAACTACAAGCTACAGATAACTGAACTGGAACATAATATATATTTATTTCCCTTAGACGGTTATGGGTAAGTAGCACTGTGGCTGGAGGCCGGTATTGTATATGTTATATTCTACTCTTTTCTTCCTCCACTTCCTTTGTGGAAAATCTCAGGGGAAAAAAAAAATCAGATTTAGACTGATATCCATGTGTATTTGCCTTAATGATAACATTTCTTATAAAGTATTTTGAATATGATTCATTCAATAAGTTCATTTCAATTCAATTTAAAGCTCTGCCATTAATTGTAAGTATACATGTGTGCACATATAAACATTTATTCTGAGCATTGTTTCCAGTCCTTTAAATGTTAATATCCTCATCCAAAGACAGAATCCACTCTTTTCTCTTCAACTACAGTTAACTGAAAAGGTTGGTTTTACTTTTGCCTGGAAAGCAAGATATCAGAGTCTTGATACGAATAAATACCCTGCATATCCAAGGTTACAATACATTTTTTAGCTGAAATTGTTTACAAAAGGAACTGAAATTTTTACTATCTTTGCCTAGATAGGAGATTCCTGCTCTAACCTCCATAGTCTTTCCACTCTCACACAGACAGCAGTACTTTTAAACATGACCGGTTTTAGTTCCTTTGTCTGCAAAATGGAGATAATAAAAACACTTTTATGACAGGGTTGTGATGAGGATCTAATGACATATTTCTATGAAAGTACTTTGCAAACTCTGAAGCATTTTTAAAATGGTACTCAACTAATCCACAGATGTAGATGACTCCTTTTACAAACAGTGTCCCTAAGAGCTGGTGGTTAGAAGGTGAAGTTGTATTGACATGGAGTAATAAAGAACCCAGAGTGTTCAATACCATTAGTCTCTGTAGTCCTGAAATTCATCACCAAAACCTATAAAGAAGTCCTGTGCTAGACACTGCGGGGAATTAAAATGGGGCAGAGACACTGACTTTCTTTTCCTAGAGCTTATTTTGGGGCATAAGACATAAAGTATAATGATCAAAGGGAATAATGCATGACCACTCTTAAATAGTATTGCTATTGTATAAATACTATAGGATTTCACTTCAGAAGAGATTCATGGAAGTGAGGCATAAACACAGACTGTGAAAAAATGGCTGGACTAAAGAAGCAAAAGAAAAAAACTCAAAATTATGAAAAACCTGATAAGCACAGAGGAGCCTGCATTCACAAAGGGCTAAATTATGAGTGAAAGGAAAATAAATTTGGGGGCCTCAAGACAACCATTTGTCTCTTATCTACCTATGACCTTGATGACCCCTCCCCACTTCGAGTTGTCCCTCTTCTACTTCAAGTTGTCCTGCGTTTCTGGACCGAATCAATGTTCATCTTACATGTGTTGACTGATGTCTCATGTCTCCCTAAAATGTCTAAAGCCAAGCTGTGCTCCGACCACCTTGGGCACATGTCATCGGAATCTCCTGAAGCTGTGTCATGGGTGCACGTAGTTAACTTTGGCAAAATACACTTCTTAAATTGACTGAAACCTGTCTCAGATTTGGAGGTTCACATATGAAACGGAGGTTCTGGTGATAGAGGAAAGCAGGAAATACAAGTCTGGAATCTGGCTGACCTGCACTGAGTAGGATGCTAAAAGCCCAGCTATGTTTATAACTATCTTAGCTAAAGCACTGGCTTTCAATGAGTTGTTAGTGCCTCAGAATTAACTGGAGGTCTTGTTAAAGCAGGACCTGCAGGACCCCACCCCTCCAGATTCTTATTTAGCAGATCTGGTCTGGGCCAGAGAGTCTGCATTTCTAACAATTCCCAGATGATGTTCACACTACCGGTCCCAAAGCCACACTTGAGAACCACTGTCCCTTCAGATGGATCAAGCCACTGATAAAGTTTAAACAGGAATTTAGGAATCAGATTTGAATAAAAATGATTCTGGCAGATAATTTGTAGGGAGAGAGAATGCAAAATGAAAGTGACTAATAGAAAAAATCTGGGTATGAGGCGGTAAGGTCTAACGTAAAGTGGCACTAACTAGGAACACAAAGAGGCATTTGCTCCCATGCATTTCATGCTTTATGAATTTTCCCGCATGGTTCCAATGCAGTGAGCCAGTATTACACAGTACTTCTCCTGGATTCTCTCAGAAAGGCATCTCATTTCTGCAGCCTCATTGAGCTCTAGAGTCAGGAAGTGATCTTTATGTGTTTAGGTCTCTTGGCCACTGGGTCAGAAGCTAGTCACTGGGGTCCTACACACCAGCTTGAATTTTATGGCTCCTTCTTTACTCATATACTCCTATTTTTACTTAAGACTTAGAAATGGTGTAGCCCCTGAAGAGTTTCCTGCTAGCAGGGGAGCCAAGCATTAGTGAGGGCCAGCCACAGAGGAAACAAGAGAAGTGGCAAATATGAAAGATAGTGTGGTGGGAAAATCTGCAGAATTTTGGCAATTGACTATCCAATGACTGAGTGATGTGTAGCCTGGGCTTCTTTGGAGAAATTTGGGATCATTAACAGAAACAGCAAAAGCAAGAGAAGACATCGGTTTGGAGGAGAGCTAGTAAATTTAGCTTTAGTTTTTTTTGTTTTGTTTTGTTTTTTGAGACAGAGTCTTGCTCTGTCGCCCAGGCTGCAGTGCAGTGGCACAATCTAGTCTCACTACAACCTCCACCTCCCTTTCAAGTAGCTGGATTACAGGTGCGCACCACCACATCTGGCTAATTTTTAGCAGAGACAGGATTTCACCACGTCAGCCAGGCTGGTCTTGAATTCCTGGCCTCAAGTGATCTGCTTGCCTCAACCTCCCAAAGTGCTGGGATTACAGGCATGAGCCACTGC
The DNA here is from genome assembly GCF_029281585.2 of Gorilla gorilla gorilla. Classification (NCBI taxonomy): domain Eukaryota; kingdom Metazoa; phylum Chordata; class Mammalia; order Primates; family Hominidae; genus Gorilla; species Gorilla gorilla. The sequence goes on along the minus strand of NC_073227.2, from coordinate 28,513,696 downwards.
ACCTGGCCTAAATTTAGCTTTTATGTGTTTGATGGAGTTGTCTCAAAAACAGAAGGATGAACCTTTCTAGCACAGAGTTGGAGATGAAAGGCATAAAGCTTGAGATAGAGGTTGGAGTGGGCTATGCAGATCTGTACATCCTGTACAAAAATGTAATAGTTAACACTTAACCCCTTTGTGATATTAGTGAAGGAGGAGGGGAGAGTGAAAGGAGCTTAAAACTGTCCAGGAAAATCCTTCCATTAAGTGACAAAACAGGGATGAGTAAAGGGAGTAGTGGGGATAAGGAAAGGGAAGTGGCTGAAGAGACTATCAGATTCAGTGACGAGAACATGACAAATGCATTTCTGGAACACAATCTTAGACAAGAGGCAGGGAGAACAGTGAGTATGTGATAAGCAAACAGAAGACAAGTTCAGTACAATTGTTTCCTGCATTTTACATCTAAGGAGGCTGGGGCTCAGAATAAGTTGAATAACTTAGATAACACAGTGTAAATGGGAGTCCAGAGAGTCAAACTGAAAGCTGAGTGATTCCACCACGACACCAAGGATCCTTGTTTCTGTCTGCTAAATGAATAGCTATAGTCATGCAACTGGGAACTGACGTGCGCTGTTAAGACCAAGAAGAAACTGAATGAGAATGTTGGGGCTGGGAATATAGCAGTTGGTATAAAATAGTCACAATATCCAGGACACATACATAAATATACCAACTTATAGATTCTTCTTCATGTTTATCTGTAGATTTTCCCCTAATATCAGACTGACTTATAATAGAGATGGTAAGAATTGTGTGTGACTACACACCAGACCAGTAAACTGACTACACTGTACAGTGACTACATCCCTGGAAACCAGGAATCCAGTGTGAAAAGATCCTTTGATCACTGATGAGGATCAGGACAGCTCTAAGGACTCTCACGGGCGTCGGAGATCTGCTGGGTAGTCATGCTTTTTCTTGCCGAGAGACAAGAAACATCTTTATTAGAAAGAATGCATTCCAAACCAGGGCTATTCAAAGATACTCCCAGGAAGGTGTTTTGGTTTGGGGATGTTTTGGTTTTTGTTTTTTAGTGCTGGCCCAAAGCCAGTCCAGCACTGCCTCCTCTGACTCTAAAATCAGAAGAGTCCTGAGAAAACGATAACTAAGATGGAAATATATTTGCAAATTCATTTCATTCATTCCTTTAACAGTTTTTACTGAATGCCTATTAGGTGCAATGTACTCTTCTAGAAAATGTGATCTTGACCCTTGTGGAATTCCATACTGGAATTACTTAAAAGCCACACAAATAAATATAATTCCAAACCTAGTTAAGCAAGAAACAGGTGCTATTATTGTTACACTGCCATTTTTTCCAAAGTAAAAATCAATATGATGCATCCATCATTTTCTAAATTTAATATTTTTCCTGCTTTTCATTTCAAATTTAGTTTTATAATAATTGTTAAAGGAAGAGACCTGAAAAACATAGGCGATTTTATAGTCTAATAATCACATCTTATTTCACCACCTGTCTTTAAAAGTCTTTATACTTTTAAATAACATTTGCAAGTACAATAATACTTTTGTACACTCATACAATGCACTGGGTAACAAATTTGAAAACACAGGAACTACTTAAGAGAAATATTTAGATTGTGTCTAATTTAAATAGATAGTCCACTGGGCAAGGACTGTATCTAATTCTATGTTAGGTACAGCACATTGCAAAATGTTGGCACTCAATAAATGTAAAATAATAACAACAGTCTTTTCCCCTTTAAAGTATATAATTACATCTACCCCCTACTGTGAACCAAGCTTGGTGACAGATCTTTTGTTTATTAAATCCACAGCCCTGAAGGCATACAGTACTGCAGCTTCAATAGGAGTTGCAGTAAAGTCCTCTCTACTTTAGGTAAAGCTTTAAATGTCTATAAGTCTCTAAGGAACATCTTAACTTAGTCGTCCACCATATATATTACTTAACCATACGTAAGAAGCCTTAGTTCTAAGTCCCCAGAGTGGAATCCAAACACTAAATGGAAATGTGTTCTCAAAGTTAGTTCGGAAATAAGTCATGGAATAAAATTACTCTTAGCTAATTTACCATTTCTCTCTCCTAAAGAAACATGTCAAGTTACTGAGCAAAGCTCTGTAGGCTTTATGCAGGAAACATTCAATAGGTTCCCATGCTTGTGTTCAAAGTGAGCTATTATCCAAGTAGCCTGAACTGAGAAGGAAAAAAAAAAAATGACTCATGTACAGCTTTATTTGAGACATTTGCACTACAATGAACTAGGCAAAGCAACAGGTCAAGTTAAAAAATATTGCAAAAAGCAACAGCAGCCGAAGCCCCTTCAAGGGGAATTTTGGACTGGAAAGCACTTTTAATTCGTTTCATCATTATTTTCTTCTAGTTTCCCGTGTTTGTGTTTGAATGCTTGCACTTGAACATTAGTTTCACAATCACCTATTCTACTTTTGGTATTGATGAAGTTCAACATATGCTCAGCAATTCACTGCTGCTAAAATAAGAAATGCAAATTCAGCTAAGTGCGCTCCAAGTCTAATGTTAAGCTAGGCCCGAGTTTCTTTGTAGTTTTTGTAGAGTATTATCATTAGTAGAGAAGGGTTAATGGCAGAGGCCGATGATTGTTTAAAAATTCACATTACCAAAGTGGATTACATTGCATCTACTGAGGGGATCAACAATGTAAGCCTACACTAAGCCATTATTGCAGAAACAAAGCTTTCATTTTAAGCCTTTGGAAACAAGCATAAAATGGACAAAAGAAAAAATTCTTCTGATGTAAGAACAAGGCAAGCACTACATGCTTTTCATCCAAACTCAGTTTTAGAATCATGATGAATGTACAAAAAATGGACCCCAAATAGCACATCATTAAATTAAAACATATCAGCATTTTGGAAAATGTTTCTTCTATAAGGCTAGAAATCCAACGGAAATCCTTTATTTAAAATTCCTTTTCCTTTGCTTGAGAATCAGTCACAACAAGAAGATGTAGATTCTTTAGGATTCTCTCAGTATTTGTTCTTTTATCCTCTAATGAGAATTTTTTTTAATGATTTTGAAAAATGCATTCTTACAGCCAGGGTCAAGCTTTGGCCTTTGTAGTAGTAACTCATTACACACAATTTTGGCATATGATAACTAAGCACGAAACCACCAGTTACTGACAGGAACAAGCCCTAGGCCTAGGCTAGAGGTACTTGACAAGGATCATTTATTCCTCATAACAAACTTAGAAGTACAGTACTTAAATCCCATTTTACAGACATAGAATCTGAGGTTCAGCCTTAGATAACTCACTTTAGAGAACCTAATAAAAGAGCAATGATTCAAACTCAGGTCTGACTGAAACTGCAGCTAATGCACCTCTAATTCTCACAGTGCCTTCTAAGGACTACAGAAGTTTCAGATAATTGAACGTATTTTAATAAACTGCCTGTGGAATTTGCTATGCTGTAGGGTCTTACTGTAATTCTTATTACTTAAAGATTGAATACTTTGGTACCTTAAAATACATGAAATTGAAGTCTCAGTTTTATTTTTTTTTCCTTCCTTTCATTTTAACAAATATGAGTTCAACAATGAAGCATTTTTGTCTATATAAATTAAATGTAAATATACCATGTCATCATTAATACTGCATGACAAACAGGTACGTGAGGAAAAAGTCTCATGAATTGTAGCATGTTAATAAACTCAAGGAGATATTACTCTCCTACGTATGTCATGCATCCAGAAGCAAACCATCTGACAACTTTAACTCTTCAAAACATGGCTGTGAACTAGTAAGTAAACCAAACGATACGTTTTCTTTTAAAATCTTTCAAACAGTCAAAATATTTCACACATTTTTTTCCCACTAATCCCATGTGTTTTACACATAGAATACTGCAGGTCCTCCTTCTGGGTTTATTCATACTTATTTTAAACATAATTCAGCCAGCTTGATGATTTGCTTTTCTTGTTCACAATAAACCAAGAACAACGAACTGAATTAGAAAATAGGAAGAATCCCTGGAGATTAAAAAAAAAAAAAATAAGCTCAAGCCCTGCCAGGAATATAATAATGCTACCCAAATATACTCACAAATTAAAAATGCATAATATACCAACAACTAATGTATAGGTAAAATAATTCATAGTAGCTTTTCTGGTATCATATTTCTCACATATGAGTATATAGATACACTACAAATATATAAAACATATTTATATATAAATATAATAAAAGGCAATACTTTCACAGAGATTTCTGCGAATCAGTCAGAATGCTTTCTTTTTCTACTTAGAATTCTGGACTTATAGAATGGAAGTGTTTTTTAGTAGATGACTTTATGTGAGACCTGTTAAACTAAAATAAAGACCAAATATACTGGGATCCAACAAGCAAAATACCCATGGTAGCCATTTTTATAGTGTAGCCTATCTAAATTGTCTCCTATGTCTTGGCTATAATTTTTGTAAATATCTTCTGTGAAATAATTTCTTGTCTTGTCTCCTTTACTGAGGATGTATTTAAAAGTTAAGAATGGAGGGGTTTTGATTTTTGTGTAGTAGTTGATAAGTATGTAATAAAACCTTAATCTAGGCTGAAGAATAAAAATTAAGTGCCAAAGAATTGATGACACGTTTATAACCTGCAGAAGTGTAAACTCCTTGTAGGTAAAAGACCTTTGAATAAATCTCTTGGAATAAATCTTTTTTCCTCCCACAAGACTTAGCAAGCAATAAACCTTAGAATAATGCAGTGAATGAATGCATAAAGTTCTTTGTGTTTTGCCTAGCTCACATTTTTGGAATCTGGGAGGAGGCCAGAGGGAGTTGACTTTATTGTGGAGTATTACTATCCCTGCCTGGCTCACTATCACCACCAAGAAAATAAAACTGCAAAGTAAGTAGGAAAATCATGTATAGATAAAGGTACCGTGGATGTAATGGCCCTCAAAATATCATAAATATAAATTAATATGTAATAAGTACATAGAATACACAATAAATGTATCATAGATTATGTGTGTGTATGTATTAAAAGCCCATGGCTATAGAGTTCTCAATATATTTCAATTAATGAGTGACTGAAATATTTACTAAACATCTACTACCTAATGTAAAGAGTTCCAACAGAACTCTGTACTGTCTTTAGTGTAAGACATATGCCAATGCCATCCTAAATAGAACATTTTTAACAGCTTGAAATTTTAACTTTCTTGTGTTTTTTCTTTTATGATAATTTTATCAATGAGAAAATAAATAAATCAGACAGAAGAAAGTCAAGTGTTCCTTCCCTTCTCCCTTCAACAACCTCCACATTGAAGTGAGAAATATTTACAATTTGATACACATTCTTCCCCTTCTTTCTCTATGTTCATAAAGTATCTTCAAATTTAAAACCAAATGGATTATAACAAGCACATCACAAGCCTACTTGCTTTTCTCACTTAAGGTATCACAGATATCTATCATCTAGGTCAATGGTAACAACTCTAGTTTATCTTTGAAATATCTACCTAATGCTGTGTACTTTGAGTTCATCACAATTTGTTGAACTACTCTGTTGTGGTTGAATATTCATGACATTTTGCAGTCCTTGTTCTCACAAGCGTGGATGAAAACATTATGCCTTCTGGGAAAAACTTCATATATTGGTACTTTTGTCTTGAAATGTCTCTTTATTGGGAAACTCTAAGGTTTTATTCCTAGCTTTTTGTCATTTCAAATAATAATATACACAGTATTGAAGACACACTTTTATATATTGGTACTTTCATCTCTCTAAGATAGATGACTAAAAATGAGGAACCTTGGGTATGATCACGTTTATAATTTTTAATTTTACTAGGTAATACAGATTGCTTTCCAAAAAAGTTACAATTCATATCCCTGTGTAGAAATGTGCTTATATTCCCCACACCTTTAACAACACTAGGCATTATTAACATTTTTCCCTTCTGCTAATTTTATGCAGGAAAAAAGAGTATCCATGGTTTTATTTGCTTTTATTATTCCCCTAATTACTAGTAAGTTTGGGCAGCTTTCCATGAATTTATTGACCATCTGCAGTTCTTTGTGAATTACCTGTTAACATCATTTTTTCAATTTCCCTTATATTGTTTGTCTTTTTAAATAAAATCATAAGACCTCTTTTCATATGAAAAACAACTAACTTTTATCCTGTCCTATTTTTTTCTTCTTCCCATTAGTTCATGGGAATATGAATATATTGTGAGCCAAGAATATAGACAGCCAATACTGCTAGAATGCTTTAAAATAAATATTAATGACGTGAAAGGAAAACCTGCAATGTTCGCTTTCTAAAATACTAAGCTCGACAAGGACAGAGGTTTTGTTTTATTAAGTCATGTATCTCAGAAACCTAGAACAGAGCCTGGCAATCAGGAACTCAGTAAATACCTACAGATACATTTATTCAATGTATCAAACCGTTGAGTAAGTGTGTGTATGTGTATATATACATAAATCTCTAAAACTGTGAAATACCCATTTCCCAAGCGGGAAAGAAGGTTGTTCGTACTTTGCTATCATTTGGTGTTTCTAATGCTTATCAGATCTTAACATTATCTCATTTCATTAATTGTTTGTATTTCACAGATAAGAAAATTAAAACTCAGAAAGTTGCCCAAGATAACACAGCCAAAAAATAGACAGCTGGAATATGTCAGTTGTTTCTGACACCAGAAACAGGTACTTTACTCTGTGTCATCCTGTTTTATTACCATGTATTCTTAATATGGGGTTGGCAGAAAAACGCTTATTACCTAATGTACAAATTTAATTGCTCCTGGATTGAGAAACAATCTAACTATGATATATAATTTTCAGTCATAAGAGATAAAAAATATTTATCTTTGTAACCTTAAAAATGGCTATAAGAACATGACTTTAACACAGGGGTCCCCAACCCCTGGGCCTGGACCAGTGCTGATCCTTGGCCTGTGAGGAGCGGGTTGCCCAGGAGGAGGTGAGCAGCAGGCAAGTGAGCATTGCCGCCTGAGCGCCACCTCGTGTTCAGATCAGCAGCTGCGTAAGATCGTCATAGGAGGACAAACCCTTTTGCCAACTGTGCTTGCGAGGGATCTAGGTTGCACACTCCTTATGAGAATCTAGCGCAGAACAGTTTCATCCCAAAACAATCCCCCACCCGTTCCATAGAAAAACTGTCTTCCAAAAACCAGTCCCTGGTGCCAAAAAGGTTGGGGACCACTGCTTTAACACATACAAACAGTAAAGTGGATATACTAAAAAAGAAAAAAGGCAGAAAGTAATCAGAAAGCCACTCATGTGGTCTGGATGTTGGTTGCCTCCAAATCTCACATTGAAATGTGACCTCCAGTGTGGGAGGTGGGACCTAGTGGGAGCTGACTTGATGACAGGGGTGGATCCCTCATGAATGGCTTAGCACCATCCCCTTGGTGATGAGTGGATTCTGGCTCTGACTTCTCATGAGAGCTGGCTGTTTAAAAACATATGGCATCTGCCTCCCTCTCTCTTACTCCTGCTCTTACCACGTGATGTGCCTGCTCCAGCTTTGCCTTCTGTTATGACTGTAAGCTTCCTGAGGCCTCACCAAAAGCCATCAGATGTTAGTGCCATACTTCTGTTACAGCTTGCAGAACTCTGAGCCAATTAAACCTCTTTTCTTTTATAAATTACCAAGTCTCAGGTATTTCTTTATAGCAATGCAGAAACAGACTAATACAGCCACTTTTTACGGAAAGTCAACAAATGTGACAAGAGACTACAGTAGAATGCGATTTACCAAATTAATACGGTTTACAAGCAAAATTCTCCCTCAAGCCTAGAAACAGTTAACCCAATCATAGAACTGAAATATATCTTTATTGTGTCAAATTCTGACATAATCATACAGCATAAAATTTATTTCAATTTCTTATAGACAAAACACCATGAAAATCACTTTAGGATAAAATAATAATAAGAGCAAGAAAATCTATTTTATATTTGCCATTTAAAGAAGGACTAAAATATCAATTAAAAGCCCTACTCTAAAATATGTTTTCTTTTCTTTTCTTTTTTTTCTTTTTTTTTTTTGAGACAAAGTCTCACTCTATCGCCAGGCTGAAATGCAATGGCGCAATCTCAGCTCACTGCAACCTCCACCTCCCAGGTTCAAGCCATTTCCCTGCCTCAGCCTCCCAAGTAGCTGGGACTACAGATGCGCGCCAACAAACCCAGCTAATTTTTTTGTATTTTTAGTAGATATGGGGTTTCACCATGTTGGCCAGGATGGTCTCGATCTCCTGACCTCATGATCTGCCTGCCTCAGCCTCCCAAAGTGCTGGGATTACAGGCATGAGCCACTGCACCCAGCCATATGTTTTCTTTAATATATATTTTAATTGTACTTATAACTACAAAATATATAACACTTTATCAATATGAATTATTCATGAAAATGTTTTGTGAACATAAATTAAAAATGATAATCTAAATCTGTTCTCAGTATTTCACTAAAGAATAAATTTACAATCACACCATGTATTTATGGTAGTTTTTGATTATAATTACCTCACACTCATCTCCTCTTGGTTCACAATAAAATGCCTAAGTTGGTTGAGTTGGTTGAGTAACTCAAATTTTCCATACTGTAACTTAAAACGAAATATTTAACACAGTTAGTGGAAACCTGATATCTGATCTTATAAAAAAAAGTTTCATTTTCTTTAAAATAAAACTCTTGAGAAACTGTTCTGAAAATAAAAACTTCTCAGGTTGCAGACATAAACTATCATGGTCATAAAAAACAAGACTAAATTCTTCAGCTAATCTTACTCATGAAATATTTCAAGTGCTTTTAGAAAATACCACATTGTGGCTAAACACCATTATTCCATTATGTCTGAAAATAACCAGTGGCTTGCAACAGTAAACAATTCAAATTGCATTTCTTGTATTAGAAAGCTAAAATGCTCACAGAAATAGAACTGATATTGAAAGCCCTGAGAAATTCAATATATTTTCATCTGAATACTAATTCAGATAGCTTATTGGATACACATTTATAGTGGCTTAATAGAGTATATTTCAAACAAAATTAAATTAATTTTACAAACAATAAAGGCTCAATATTCTGTATAATTTACCAAATCTTCCATAAAGAATAATCCATTCTCAATTAGAATAGTTACACACAGCTATTATCATTGACTGGACTATTTTCTATAACTCTAAAATGTTCTTATTCTTAAGAACAAACTTTTAAACCAAAGTAGTACTATTCACTTCCAGTAAGGTCACATATGTAAACATTTTTGTAGCAAAATTTTATAAAGATTTCCATAATAATCTATATTAAATAAAAATCAGAATTACCATCTACTGTGTAGCAAATCCTGTACTAAACTTGTTACATCGATTATGTAATTTTTCATTTAAAGCACTGACTTTCAAACACAAAAATGTAAAGAAATTCAACATTATTTCATCACATTTTTCAAAAGTTATTGCTAAAATATTTACCTGTGAACACAAATATCTGAGGGATAATCTTATTTTAAGAGCATGGTTTTAAAATTAGATACAAAGTTTAAAACTGTTTTCTAATTGCTCCCAACTTTTCCCACACATATGTTTTTTAAATCAAAATTATTTAGGTATAAAATATTGAGTTCAGGCCTGGCACCATGGCCCACGCCTAAAATTCCAGTGCTTTGGGAGGCCAAGGTGGGAGGATTGCATAAGGGCAAGAGTTTGAGACCAGCTTGGGTAAAATAGCAAGACATCCATTTCAACAAAAAATTAAAAAAAGAATTTGTTGAGTGTGGTGACATGAACATGTAATCCAGCTACTAGGAAGGCTGAGGCAGGAGGATCACTGGAGCCCAAGAGTTTACAGCTATAATGAGCTATGATTGCACCACTACACTCCAGCCTGGGCAACAGAATAAGAGCCTGTCTCTGAAAATAAATTAATTAACTAATTTAAAAAATTGAGTTCAGTTCATCCATAAGGATTTATGGATTACCTATACTGTGATAAACTCTAAGAACACAGATAATAATAGCCACACTCCCTTCATTTAAAGATTTATGAGTGGAAACTTACTTGAAATTCAGTTACAGAATGAGACCAAATAATATGAAAGAGCTTCCAGAATAAAGATCTCCAGGGGCGTGGGTTTAGGATACAGCACTCTGCAGCAATTGGGGCAAAGTCACTGAAAGGAAGCATACATACCTCTAGCCAGCAAGTCCATTTAGTACCAATGTAATAATCTAGAGAAGGCAAACCTTGGACGATGCTAAACAGGACAGGAGAAGAAGAGATACTTAAGAGGGAAAGTTGTCAGGGATGAAGGCTTACTGAATGTGGGGATAAGAGAAAAGTCTCAGTGTGATATCCAGGTTGGTGCCCTAGGAAACTCGGGTTATGATGGTGCTATGAACTGCAAAGAAATACAGAAGGAACAAATTCTTGGCAGGATGAAAGAGAAGATTACATACAGAAAGATAATGGTTTTTTGCTGACTAAATTTGAGTTGCTAATGTTTCATCCAGGTTTGTACAGATAGTAAAAAGAGACAGAGATATAAACTCTAGTGTTGGCAGCTCGTGGTGGTAGTTAAAAACCTGAAAATTAGCAAGCGTGTCCAGAAAGCATGTGTACAATGAGAAAGATTAAAAAAGAGTAAGAAAGAAATTTGAGGAAATAGTGATGTATGAGAAGGAGATGGTGGTAAATTTTGTCCAAAGTAGCTGATGAAGATAGAACCACCAGATTTGATAAGAGACTAGAGGGGCCGGACGCGGTGGCTCACGCCTGTAATCCCAGCACTTGGGGAGGCCGAGGCGGGCAGATCACGAGGTCAGGAGATCCAGACCATCCTGTCTAACACGGTGAAACCCCGTCTCTACTAAAAAAAATACAAAAAATTAGCCAGGCGTGGTGGTGGGCGCCTGTAGTCCCAGCTACTCGGGAGGCTGAGGCAGGAGAATGGCATGAACCCGGGAGGCGGAGCTTGCAGTGAGCTGAGATAGCGCCACTGCACCCCAGCCTGGGTGAAAGAGCGAGACTCCATCTCAAAAAAAAAAGAAAGACTAGAGAGTCACCAAAGATTGTTAGTAGAAGGAGCTTTAGTAGTACAGTAAAGGACACTGAGGTTATCACAGTAGATTTTTAATCAATTAATTTAAAGATCAGGTATTAAATATAGCAAATTAAGTATATCAAGATGTCTAGTTAGAGAGAGGAGAGAAATAGGATCTTACACAAGTAGAGAGGATTTTATTTGTTGCTTCTTTTTATATTTATTTTTAGAGGACAGAAGAATCTTAAGCATATTTGAAGACAGAGGAAAAGCTCTAATAAAAAGTTGTAAGTTAAAAAAATAAGAGAAATGAAAATAATTGGTGAAAAGGGACGCTATAAAAGAAGAAAAGAGAGTGGATAAAGAAAAAGAAGATCTGTTAAAAGCAGAAAGAGGTTTCACTGCTTTATTCTAAAACTAAAAGTAAAAATCTGAACCTCTAGAGGATTTTAGCGCAAAGAATGCTATAATTGGTGTTCTTACTTAAAAACTTTCAATAATCAATAAAGTTGTTTGTGAAATACATAAAAATAACTTTATTGCAATACGAATATTACTCTTTTAATTTAAGAATATCTAGAATATAACTTTTGGCAAACGTTATTTCAACAACAGGAACAGTATCATTGTTAAATTGACCATATCTAAAAACCAAGGAAACTAGTTTACAAACAAGAAGAATTATATCATTTATAATTTTGAATTAATTATGATAATAATGATGAATCTGATGACAGAATCCTAAAATACCTTAGGAATGGCATAAAATTAAACTTATTCTCGAAACCTCCAAAATAAGACTCAATGAAGAATGACATAGTCTTTTTCATACAAGTAAGTATAAGAAAATGAAAAGCATGTGAACTTTCCATGTCCTTTTAGCATCAGAATGTCACTAAATTAGAATAAAGGTAAATATATGTTTGTTTGTATGTACATATGTAGAACTAGAAACTTGACATTACTTCATATATTGATATATTTAAAATAGGATCTTTGAAACAGCATTGCTTTACCAACATTTTTATAAGTATACCCATATGTACAAAAATTAAGGGTATACATAAGCCTCTGTTTACTAAACACCTACCTTCTATTAAGTACTCCATTCCTTCTCTAATCCCACCAAGAGTCTTTGAAGTAGCTAATATCCCCATTTTACAGAGGCAGTGACTGATACTCAAAGCAACTGGATTACTTTTCAAGATCATGTAGCTGAAAAGTGTCAAGAGCTGAGATTCAAAGCTTCATGTATTTGACTTCAAAGCTCACGCTTTCTATACCACGTTGTTTCACCTCCTATATTTCCTGTCTGACCTTACCACTGCAGTATAAATCACTTCTCTGATATCTAATCTATATACTATAAACCCCTGTTGTCATGTGATTTAATACATCAGGTTACCTATTGGCACTCTGGAGCACTCCAGAGATCCCATAATGAGGTGAGGCATTTTCCACTCGTTTTACCATGTACACAAACTCCCAGCCAACGAGCTGATCAAGTGAGCTATGACATCCCGTTTCTGAATGGTAGACTCCTTCCTTGGCCTTTCTAGCATCTCTACCTGGTGAACTGCTAATCCCTCAAGGCCCCATCACTTCCCAAGTCCAAGCTACACCTCTCCATGGAGCGCGTCTCTTGCCAGGCACAGGTAATGGTCCCTGGCCCGGTAGCCATAGGACATTTTTAAAGCACTTATCACTAAAAATCATAATTATTACTCTCCTCCTTGCTGGCATGTGAGTCTTTCAAAGACAGTAGAGTATTTTATTCAATGTAGAATCAGCAGTTCCTAAAGCTATGTGTAGCACCAAATAGATAATAGCTGCTGTGTTGTGAAAACGACATGGGCTTTGGAGGTGGTCAGGGGACAGGCAATGGGTCTCAAATCCCAGTTCTGCCTCACACTATCCATGTGAGCTTGGGCAAGTTACTGCCTGTGAGATTCATGTCCTTAAATGCATGGACATAATATTACCTATTTTAAACAGTTGCTAATAGGATTTTAAAAGAACAGATGCAAAGAATTAGAGTCCCTGGTATACACTGAAGCACTTACTAAATACTAGTTTCCTGTCCTTTCACCCCATTGTCTTGAATGTCTTAATGCAGCATAGGTAAGACTCAAAAAGAGTAACTGCATATATAGATTGAACAAGTATTAATCAAATGTCTAATAAGAATAAGAAACTGGCTGAACCCAGTGGCTCATGCCTATAATCCCAATACTTTAGGAGGCCAAGGAAGGACTTGAAGTCAGGAGTTTGAGACAAGCCTGGACTGCAAAGTGAGATCCTGTCTCTATGAAAAAAATTAAGAATTTATCCGAGTGTGGTGGTGTGCTCCTGCAGTGTCAGCCACGTGGGAGGCTGAGGTAGGAGGATGGCTTGAGTCCAGGAATTCAAGGCAGCAGTGAGCTCCTGCCTGGGTGACAAGGAGACCCTTAGTTTAAGGAAGGAAGGAAGGAAAAGAAATAGAGGGGGTGGAGAGAGGGAGGCAGGGAAAGAAGGAAGGAAGGAAGGAAGAAAGGAAGGAAGGAGGGAGGGAGGGAGGAAGGGAGGGAAGGGAAGGGAGGGAGGGACGGAAAGAAATAGAGTGGGTGGAGGGAGGTAGGCATGGAATGAAGGAAGGAAGGAAGGTAAAAAGGAAGGGAAGGGAGGAAAGAAACTGTAGTAGATGCTGTGTATATCAGAGAAATGAATTTCTGCACTCAAGAAGTTGACAATCCTATAAGAAAAATACAAATTTTATTTATATATTTTTTTAAGATAGAAAATTGAGTACTATAATTAAGTGCATGGATACTGCTAGGGAGAATGCAAGCGAGGATTCAGCTTTCTTTGGTTGGGGAAATACCAGAAGTGGTCACCAATAATCTGGAATCTGAAATAAGTTTTGAAGAACTGATTATAACTTGGAGTCATGGATATACAAGAAAGGAAATCCTAAGTAGAAGTACAGTCCGGGCAAAGGCACAGAGGCAAGATTTCTCCACGAATAAAAACTGGTTTGTTTTGACTTGATAAAAGAAAACAAAACAAAAAAAGCACACGAAAATGCAGTGGGATAAGGATCTCAAATCGCAGGGAAATAAATCTATTGAAAAATTAATACTCAATGGATTACCTGGCTTGTAATTCTCAAGCTTCCTAATTTGAGTCCCTCTACCCTACATCTTAGGATTTTCAAGCCAAATTATACAAAAGAAGAAAAGAGAATTAAAATATAAATTGCTATATATTATGCATAGGGGCACATTCTACATACTGATGTTGGGAAAGGAGCATAAGCTACTTTTCTAAATGGACAGGTTTCATTTGATATTAATATTGACCACAGGTGACTATCCCTAGCTTGCAGGATCATGAAAACAGGAAATGTAATGATCAAAAGATAGTCTTGTGTATTTAAAAATAAAACTAAAACATTTCTTCAGAGATGCCAGCATCCTTCTCCACTGACCAGTCCCCTTTCTCCCCGTGTTCCATACACAAAATGTTCTACTGCCCCCTGCTGCTTTCAGTTTCAGAATTTTTCTTAAAGGCTTTCATTATCTTTCAATGATCTAACCAATTTTACCACTTTACCTGTTTTCTCCCTTTTCTTCCAGAAGGATCAAGATTCTAGGGTTTCTTTCTTGACCAAATTGGAAGCAATGAAGATGTAAGAATTATGCATAACTTCATAGGAGTAACTTACAGCTTTGAAAATCTAACATACACTTAAGCTAACCTATGTGGGCACCATAACTTCTTTAGGATTATTATTATTATTATTTTATTATTTTGAGACAGTCTCACTCTGTCACCCAGGCCAGAGTGCAGTGGCTCACTGCAACCTCTGCCTCCCAGGTTCAAGCAATTCTCCTGCCTCAGCCTCCCAAATAGCTGGGATTACAGTTGAGCGCCACCATGCCCGGCTAATTTTTGTATTTTTAGTGGAGATGGGGTTTCACCATGTTGGTCAGGCTGGTCTCGAACTCCTGATCTCAAGTGATCTGCCTGCCTCGGCCTCCCAAAATGCTGAGATTATAGACATGAGCCACCATGCCTGGCCAGGATTGCTTAATTATACATTTTTACAAGGAAGTAATAACTAATCTCCAAATACATCATTTGCCTTTAATTCTAATGGTAACCCACATTTTCTTACCCAAGTATACAAGCTGTGTGTTTGAATAGGGAGTTCCCATACATGGTATTTTATATAAATTAGCTTAAATTTAATAGAAAGAATGTCTGACTTATGTTACAGAAATTTGTTCATTAATTTCAGTTTTTTAACAGGTGACATAGACCTTAATTTTTCCCACGTGTTGTGATCTAGCCATCTCCAGTTCATCAGACATTTATTTTCTCTTCTTTTTTTGGTGTATATATGTCTGTGTGGGGTGTGTGTGTATTTACACCTCCTGTTACCATTCTGTATGTTGGGTCACAGGGGTACATGATAACCAAAAGCAAAAATAAAAAGCAGAGACACATGGAGAGTTATCAGTTTAGCAGCAGCTAAATGGCATAGCATCATAAGCATGGCTTGCTTTCAATATTACATTCAGCAAACATTTTCGAATACCTATTTGCCAAAATGCAGTAAAAATATAGATTCCTTCTTTGAAGAATTCACAGTCTAGTGTAATAGCAACAAAACTACTTCTCTTGCACTTTGAGCTAAGATAAATGAAGGTGTCACAATCCACCAAGTAATTAACCTGCATATATTAAAACCATTCTCCATTCATTTTGAAGTTATACTTTGCTATGTTAACAGACTACCCTAAAGTGTAGCAACTTAAAACAACAACCACCAATCACGCTCTCTTAAAATTCTGTGGTGTGAGTGGGCAGTTTTTGCGTTTTGTATGGTATGGTGGGGGTGAGGGGATGGTTGGAAGTTACAAAATGGCCTGAGCGCTGGGACTGGCTGGGAGCACAGATGGGAATGTAAGCTCTGCATCTCCATTTTCCTTCATGTGCATCTCTTTGTATCACTTCTCGGGCTTCCTAACAGCAAGGCAGCTGTTCCAAGATGGTGCACTCTAACCACAAGCATTCCAAGCAAGAAGACCATCTCTAGCATGTAAGCATTTGTCAAGCCTCTGCTTGCATCTCACTTGCTAATGTCTCATTGGCCAACGCTTGTCACATGGCCAAGCTCAGATTCAAGGAAAGGCACTACACAAGGGCATGAAAATTGAGAGGTGTGTTTCACTGGAGTCAAAGTAATAGTCTATTACAACTCCTCTCCTTCCTTCACAACCATGTATCTTTGAGTTCTGCAAATACACTCTGTATTACCCATTTCCACTGCCTTATAGTCCAATTTTTAGTTCTCTCTTACCTTATTTTTCCTTCCTTTCTTTCGTTTTCTTTTCTTTTAAAAAAGTTATCTAGTTGAGCTTTTAATTAAGAGGAGGGGGATAAGTAGCATCATTCATCCAATGAACAAATGTGTATTGAGTAGTTTACAATAATATACACTGGTAGGAACTCTTTGTGACACAAGAGGTACTGCAGAAAACACCTCCTCTGCTATCATAGCTAAAACTCTGCAGGAGAAAATCACATAAGCCTCTAGGCCCTCAAACCCACCCTCAAAATGGTAATTATGTTTCTATTTTACAGATTTCAACATGTCTCAACATTGCTTAAATATTTTCCATGCTGTTCCCAGCCTAGCAGGTGTGATTCAAACTCAGTTATCACCTCATGTAGCGTGGCACAGACCAGCCTTCCAAGGTTCATCTCCTATCATTTCCCTTGAACTTACCACCTACTCACCTTTGTAGTTCTATGTCTTTATTTTTGCCATTCCATCTAGCTGGAATATTCTTCCTCAGTCCTAAGCTCCCAGTGCATATAATTTTATTTAAGAACCACATTCACGTACACTCTGCTATGAGGCACCCACATAGACAGAAAGAAGAAACCACATACATATGTCTACACAGACGGTGATCCTACCTCTGACTTAAGCCTGATGCTGTGTCACTGTTGTTTGTTTATCCATTCAGTGGAGCGTGGGCTCCTCAAGACCACCATGCTCATGGCCACACCACAAGGCATTTTCTATTAACACAGAGGTTGGTACAAAGGAGGAAAAGAAAGAAAGAGAGGAAGAGGCATCTGTCTTTCATTTCTATGAAATGTACTTTCTTTCATATATGATCTTCAAAATAAAAAAAAAAGTAACTGTAATTCCATATTAGCTTTAAGACCTCAGAGCTTCTCTAAGATGAAATGTGTTCTAATGATAAATGGAAGCTAATAAATAAATTCCTCCTCAATGAAAACAATAAAACAAGTAAAATATAAATATAAAGAGCCACTGCACTTTGTTTCAGTCTTTGTTTCAAAGCCTTGTAATCTGCAAAGTGCCTGGCTTGTAAGGGTACTGAGAGTGGCTCTCTAAATCCAGCCAGCCACAGGAAATCTTGAATTAAATTCTACCCTTTTACAAACAGAATCCAAACAGTGAACCTGTATTAAAGTAAGTCTTGCACAGTATAAAACTAACATTTTCCAGGTAACACTACTTGAACTTTGAGGTCATCACAGATATAGATAATAAAGGGTTCAAAAGTATATTATTTGAATTAATAATAAAATATGTCTTAAACTTTAAGTGTAATGTAGATAATGGGATAAGATTTAATGTAGATAATGGGATAAGATTTCATCAGTGAATGGATTTTAACAAAGTCATAAAAGTGAAGACAGAATGTAAATTTATATCATGAAAGTTCCACGTCATATACAATCAGATACAAACAACTGTGTAATTCACTAAGCCACTGAGTTCAAGGTAATAGATTTGATTGGATGATAAACATTTGCTTTAAAATTGCACCAAGGCCTTCTAGAGTCAAGCCCCATTTAACATTCCAATGCATCCTCCAATCGATTACTCTCCTCTCTTGGTCACTGGATTGCACAGTCATTTCCTCTGGTGGATGTTACACCCTCTTCTTAACCTCTCTCCTTAAATATATCCCCCTTTTTCAAGACACACCTCAAGTGCCATCTCCTCCCACAGTCCTCATGAACGCTTTATCTCACAGTGAATGCTCTAGCCTCTGACATCATGCAGCCATTTCAATTTCAATACTCTGAAGGCTGGTCACTGCTTTCTAGATGTGTCCTTCCATCCCTCCCACAGACATTATGATTTATTTAACTTGTCCATCCCCCATTGCCTGGCATGTAGCAGACACTGGATAACTGATGGAATAAATGATGACACAAAATGAAGTTTCCATCACATCTTTTAATTTGAATAGCCATTTGTTTAAATGGCTTTATTTTCATGAACACTAGAGAAAGACTGAAATCTATATCAGATATCTTAAGTTTAAGCCAATTCTTCACTTATAATAGGCAAAGAAAATAAAATATTTTAAATTGAAAGAAATACAAATTCCATGATATAAAAGAATAGATTCGAAAATGAGTGAAAGCACAACTCTGAAATGTGTCATATGTTTCTGCCCCTTTGGCAAAATGATGAAAAGCAAAAAAATTAATCTTCGTTTCTCTAGTTCTATTTTTGTCACTTATTAGATACATACTCTTTCTGTAAAATTAGGTCAATAAGATCTCTTTTTCTTAATTTCACAGATTACTATTAAGAAATGCATAGGAAAACCCAGTCCTTATAAACTACAAGGCAAGGCTTGATTATTACTGAGCCAAAAAATTGACAGTATATTTTTGCACCAAAAAATGATTGAGCCTGATGAACATTTAGCCCGATCACTGTCTAGCATAGTTAGGGAGAATTTTCCTTCGAGAAATAAAATATTCATCATTTCTAATTATAAATGGTACTGTTGTCAAGACAACTTTTCTCAGGAGAGAGAGGATTATTCTAAAATGGTTCTCTTTAACATTTTTTAATCTCAATTTTATTTACAAATGAAAATACATCCTCCTCTACTAATATCTCATTAGTCTAAAGACTCGTCAATTTAAAAGAAATGTTACTTGGGAAAGCTTGCAATAGCGTTTTCTTCCTTCGCTCTTCTAGTGAATTGGAATTCATGACATGATAATTTAACTACATAGCTCTTCAATTAAAAGTAGGGAGTCTGAAACTAATACTGCATAAGTGGCAGGTACAATAGAGTTAGTATGCCCCATTAATGCCTGGCCATTGGTGCAAAATGACATTCAGAATGGCATGAAGAACAAAAGGGTAATTGGGTATAACAAGAATCTAACGTTAGCAAACATAGGTCTATTTGGCCATTCTTACAAGCATGATTCACTGCAGCATTGCAAAAAAGAGACATTCTCATACAGAAAGTTTCAAATAGCCAGTAACATGTTTGTCTCTTTAAGATAAAAATAAAGATGTATCCCAAACAGCCAGCATTTTGAATTATAAAAATGTAGTGTTATCATTGTTCATAAATTTAAAATTTAAAATTTTCTAATTTTTAAAGCTCTTCAATATCTCGTTTGATTTCCCTATCAACCATATGAACAAAGCAAATAATTAGCATTTCATTGAATATATGAGAAAACAAGTAGATATACTGTTCAAGAGAGCATAGCCTTTAAAGAGTTGCTCATTCATTCATTCATTTATCCAACTTGCATGAAGTCTTTAGCATAAGGCAAAATCTGTACTATATGTTAAGGTAACACAAAGGCTAATGAGATTACTTTTTAAAATTAGAAAACTATGTATACCATATCCATTTTTTTTTTCAAAATCAAACCGAAAATTCATTAAATGCTATTGCATTTTAGGCTCCTGGTAGCATAATCATACTCAAACGAAGCTCTAGCAGAAACAAAGTTAAGTTTTTTTAAAAATAGGAAGAGTTCCATAAAAGCCTAGTGCTTGATTTTAGCAACAGAGATTTATTGCTCTTGAAATTTAAAATAGGTAATCTATGGTAGTTATTTAACACACAATATAATTTATCACATAATATATGTCCATTACCATGTTAGTGAATATACAGGAAATAAAAACAAAGAGGATGTCTATATTTGTGTGTGTGTGTGTGCATGTCTGCACATGTCTACATGTGTGAGACAACTAAAATGTACTCATCATATATTATATCTTAGGATATATAGATATGTAGCTAGCTAGGGAATTAAGGTTTACAAAGTGATATATGCACAGAAATTATAAAATTTTATATATTCTAAACTATGAAAACAAATGAATGTTCTTGCACAATATAATTCCATGTTCCTTGTCAAGATAAATGTATCATATTGAATGTTTTTGTAATCTTAGAATGTCTTTTGATAAGATATACCCTATATAATTCAAATAAATAAAACCATTCCACTTTCTTTACTGAGAACAAAACACAGAACTAAACAATTATGGGAATTCAATACCATCCTAAATGATTCATTGTGGTAGACCTTGAACTTAGTTTAGGATCTTTACTTTTTCTAAAGTAAGCTATGTGGTTTTAAAAAAGTCATATAATAGAGTCATGTGATTTTAATTATTTTATAAATTTGATTTGCTTAAAAATCTGAGAAGAGATGGTCCCATGTTTATTAATCTAATCATAAAATATTGTACTAAAGAATTTATATGAGCATTAAAATGTTCCATATATTCTATATTGATCTTTATTGTGAAAATGTTATATTTATAAGATTAACTTTACCTTGAATGATGATATCACACATTTTAAAATAATGACCCTATTTCAGTTTCCTAGGTATTATCTCAATAGATTAATAATTTCAATATTAATGACTGAAAGGTAATTAATATAAAATACTGTATTATTTTTAGCAAAGAGTATCTGTTATGGAGCCCTATGGACAGCCAAGGCTAAAGAAAGTATTTTGGCCGTGACAAATGGACAACTACAATAATGCTAGGAAATCTCAATAGAATATGGAATTAGCTCCCCCTGTCGGGCTTTAAAAAGTCCACATTTTTGACCATCACATCACCTCACATCACAAAACTAAAAAAAAAAAACAAAAAAAGGCAAAATGAACAATGCCAACAAAATTAAAGACCTGTAACATTGCCAATGCTGCATTTAAAAATCTGCTCAGCTATATTTTTCTCTATAGAAAAAGAAATCATGAAAATCAGCATACGGAAAAGAAAGTAGGAACTCATTTTCAATTTATTGAAATAGGTTAAATATTCAAATGAGGTATATAATATCACAAATAGCATTGATTTCTTTCCTCGTGGACAAAACACATGTCCTCCTTTGAACAAACTGTACAAGAAAGTATAATAGCTATTTCTTCACTAAAAACGTGGTTTGAGATAAAGTTCCGGTAACAAAATTTGTTTTGATCCTTGCTGATATATAAATATATTAGAAATAATGTTTTTTAAAAGTCTGTATATTCTTACTGATAAAGCAATACAGTGCTTTATATCTCTTTTAAAAATAGCTATGTTATAAATCACCCACTGGGTGCATTGTCTTTGGCTTGAATACAACTGGTGTGGCAAGAGCAAAGAAAATCATACGGGCCCTGCTTGCTTATATATATAAAATACTGGGGAAAACATATTGTAAAAAGTCATACAGTCTGAGATAAATGTCAAATTACATTGTCAAATTGCATTTTTGCAATATACAAAAACATATTGCAAAAATTAATGACAGATAAATGTCAAATTACAACTATGAATAATGGTAATTTTCAATTATTAAAAATAATGCAATAAATTACAATCCCCAATTTCCAAACAAAGAGCTTACTATCAACCTCTCTGATATTGCCTCAGCTCAGCAAAGGCTCTGCCACCATCGCTATGAGAGCTACTGTGAAAAACTATAAAGTTTTTATTGAAATAAGACATTGTGAAGGGGAAAACAAAGAAATAAATTAAAAATCACAACTAAGCAACAAGACTTTCTTAAACCTCCAGCAACATATCAAGATGTTTCTGTCATATCCTCATTGTGTTTCTTGGGCTTAGTAAATCATTTTAACTGTACCATTTAGAACATTGAGGTTAATAAGCCTTATCAACAAGTCCAGAGCAATAAAGGGGCTAAAATGCCCCAACCTACAGGAATCCCTTGAAGGAGATTGCTTTTCCTTTAAAGAGCAGGTTATATAGCAAACTCTGGGTCCTGCTGTTCCCACAGGTCCACAAGAGAACTCTGGTGACTTTTGAATAAGAGGCACAAAAGAAAAGGACAAATATCAAAATTAGTACCTTCTGGAAATTCCTATAAGACCATTTCCTTTCCATAAAATTAACAGAAAATAGGGCCGGGTGCAGTGGTTCACGTCTGTAATCCCAGCATTTTGGGAGGCCAAGGCAGGCAGATCACCTGAGGTCGGGAGTTCAAGACCAGCCTGACCAACAAGGAGAAACCCCGTCTCTACTAAAAATACAAAAATTAGCCGGGCATGGTGGCACATGCCTGTAATCCCAGCTACTCAGGAGGCTGAGGCAGGAGAATGGCTTGAATCCGGGAGGCGGAGGTTGCAGTGAGCCGAGATTACACCATTGCACTCCAGCCTGGGCAGCAAGAGGGAAATTCTGTCTCAAAAAGGAAAAAAAAAAAAAAAAACTAACAGAAGATACCCATTACTATGCTCTTTTCTGCACATATGCCTTTAGGATCCAGTACTCAAGCAAACATTGGTACTGTCTCTTAGATACATATGGATTAAATAGGCTGTGTGCACTGGCCTGGGAACTGAACCAATATTTACAACATTGTTTCTATGGGAAAACATGTTCCAAGTACTAAATAACTTGCAAACCTTTGAAATACACTGGTATTAAAACTTTTATGAGATACATTATGAAGACAAGGTATCCGTTACAGATAACTCAGAGTTAATTCACGTGTTGATCTCCTCTTTTTACCTCCTATTTGTTTTTCCTCATGGTCTAGAAAAGGAAGGAAAATGCCATGATTTACACAAATATATCATTTTTGCTCAAAAAAACCCATGAGATTTTTTTTAAAATTAGCAGTAAGAACACATATTGCATCTCTTAACAACTTAAACTTCACCACAGTCACCCTACCCTATTTCAGTTAGCCTATTTATTAGATTGACATTTTTGCCTGGGGAATCAAAAAATTATGATTTTCCAGATTTTGCTGGTTAGAAAACACAGATTTTACTGTACTTGGTTTCTCATTTATCTGGAATGACTTTTCATCTGCTGGCGAATAGCTCATTCAAAACATCCAAGTTCTTAGCATTCAAGTGGAAGGGGGGAAAACCCTCAGAATATTTTTCCTCTAGACTCTGAGGCAATCATTAGAACATCTTAAAAATATGAAATGGTTACAAAAAGAAGACTTGCTTCCACATTTTAAAATTCAGGAAAACAAAGTTTCACATCAGGCAAATCCATTAATTTTGAATTTATTAGTAAACATACGAACTATTTCTTAAAGAATCACAGTTGATGACAGCATTCATCCAATTTTATTAACTATTTTAAAATATTTTATTAAAGCAGGCTATTATAAAGATTTTTCAAAAAAGAAATGAGTACTAAGAAGTACAGTAAGAAATGCATACGAATTAAGGAAACTATTTGTAAGGAAGCAAGGAAAAGAAAGTCTGGGTTCAAAACGGGAAAAAATGGCACTTTGAAAATCAAGATATATTAACTGTAAAGCATGTTCAAGGACAAGCTCAAGAGCTTCCGATTGCGCATAACATAATGTGTGTGTGCATGCTGACCTGTCAGCCTTTGCATTAGCAGAGAAGAAAGGGCAATTTCACACTGGCACTAGTAAGTCATAAACAGAACATTTGAAGTTAGAAATGCTATCCTCTTTCATTCACTTTTAGATGGTTTCAACTTATTTGATGAAATCTGAACTTGCTTTTCTTTTCGGAGGATACATTCAGTTAAATGCATTAAAGAAAAGTTCCCATTTGTTCTTTTCACAGATATTCCATCACACTGAGTCAGGGTGGTGCGGCAGTGTAAAAGAAAGTGGCACATTTAGTCAACTAAGGCACAATACTGTTTACATCCATGACGCCAAGCATTTAATAAAAATTGGAAGGTGGTTACTTCCTGAGGCTTATGTAGTATCTATAGTCCAACATCACAGAATGGAATATAAGGCCACAGTGGGGTTGTTTACCTGTCAATCACTTGTCAGTCCTACAGGTTCTCTACAAATACCCCTTGTACTTGGAAACTTCTTTACCAATTGCTGTAATTAGAATTTTTAAATACAGCAATAGACACATTTTCTAAAACTGCTACATTAAATCACCAACAGACACAAAAGGAAAGGTAATGCCATGGTAACTTTTGTGTAACTGAAAAATTACATTTTTAAAACTTTTTTTCTAGTTCAGATCATTGCTTTATTTTTTATTTTATTCTCTTTGCTTAATGCCATATTCTGCTCTCCGCATTTTTAAACAATTGAAATTACTGTAAGTATGTGGGAAAATAAAATAAGCAGTAAGTTAACTAATATGTCTCTGTTTACACAGAGAGAATAGGAACTGTTTAATCAGTTTATTCTCATAAGCATAACAAAAGGAGAAATTAATTTGTCTAGCTTGTTAGTCTTTCTAGAATATCTACAGTATGTAAAAGGCTGGTAGACAACACATGATAGAAAACTTGTCTGAACATACTTCTGACTCCCAGACATTTTCTTGGATTGAATATATTTCATATATGGCACTGGCCATCATACAGATAAAGTGCAAATATCTCCTTTAGAGCACTGTGGCAAAGAACATGTTAATTTGAGCATGTGATGCTAGTAACACTTTATTTAATAATATCTGTCCTTCCATTTTTCCTTTCTTATTTTTTTTTCATAGTACTCAAGAGAAATGAAGGCTGCAATTATAGATTCCCTTATAATTATGCCTTTTCGGCAGAGCGTCAATTTTAAATTTTTTAAATAAATAAATCATTGTGCACAGCAAAAATCTTTCAATATATTTCCTTGAAATCCTGAAAATACTATGAGTTTGCTTTGTTTTATTTCACTTTATCAGGATGAATAACTTCTCAGGAAGCCCAAGTACCTTTCCAGGGGCATGAGGCAGGGACTGGATTAATTGGCAATAAAGGAGTTGGTTTGGATTGACTTACTACTAAGATAGCTGACGGTCATCTGCCCTTCACTTGAGCAGCTATCTTAGCAGTAACTTCACTGCCCAAACCTGAGTGAAGATTTCCTCCAAAAGTCATGACCAAATTAGGAGTTGTTAGCATAAGTCGACTTTGTTCAAATTAAAGTTAAATTAGCATCTTTCCACAGGAATGGAATTTGGAAATCATTTTTACCAACAAAGGTTTTCAAATTAAAATCATTGTACTCACAGTGTATCAAAAAGGGGCCCTGGAAAACTTTCAAGAGTAGGGGCCTCTTTATCATCCTTGCTTTAAGCAAAGAAATTCCAGTTAATCTATTTTATAAGTAATTATTTTGTACCAGATTCACTATTAAAAGGAATTCAGTGGCAGAAAGGTTAAAATTATAAATGTTTAAGGCAAGGTTCTTTTGCAATCTTCCCAACAGTGAAGTCCTGCCAAATACCTGGCCCCAAACCCTTGACATGAGCCTTGGAAAGGAAAGCCACTTCCAATATCAAATTACTTTCATCTTTTTGAGCTAACTAGTCTTCGATACTTCTTTGAAAGGATAACACCTCAGCTGTTTAAAAATTTTTGATTAAGTAGCACCTTTGTTTTATCTCTTTCTTCTAAACAGTGCAAGTCTCTTCAACTGATTTTCGTGTGATATACCATTCAGACCTTTTAATACCCTCCTTGTTTTTCTTTGACTGCCTTTCAGGTTGCCCATGTTGCTATTATGATGTCACTTCTCAATTTAAAAGATGGCCTGTTTTACGAACCTCAGAAGACACGAATTCCAACCATGGCTATCTACCTTTCATTAACAAGGCTAGTCAATCTTCAGCTTTTTCATCCATAAATTACATCATAGCTGCTTTTACAAATTAATTTTACATGTATAAATTAAAAGGCCATATATAACTTCTCGTAAAAGTGTCAGACAAACAAAATGTGAATTTCCTTTCCTTCCTCTTAGAGCCAAAACTAAACACAAAACACAACGAAACAAAAAACTTTCTAAATGTAACCGGAGAATTTATGGGGGAGAAACGGATACTCTGATACTTCAACATTTACTCCAGTGATTTCAGGATATAATCTTCTGTGTATGAAACATGATACACAGTGGAGGCTGAGACCTTTGTATATTTACCTGGCTTTATATAGTGCCCAGCACATTTTTATTATGTGGGTGCTTTCTTTCTTTCTTTCTTTCTTTTTTTTTGAGACAGAGTCTCACTCTGTCATCCAGGATGGAGTGCAGTGGTGTGATCTTGGCTCATTGCAACCTCTGTCTCTTGGGTTCAAGCAATTCTTGTGCGTCAGACTCATGATGTAGCTGGGATTACAGGCATGTGCCACCATGCCCAGCTAATTTTTGCAATTTTAGTAGAGACAGGGTTTCGTCATGTTGGCCAGGCTAGTCTCAAACTCCTAGCCTCAAGTGATCCACCTGCCTCAGCCTCCCAAACTGCTGGGATTACAGGCATGAGCCACCACACCCAGACAATATGTGGGTACTTTCTAAAGACGAAAAACAAACAAACAAAAATGAGAAGCATCATATACAGTTCCATGAATTTCAGGTAGGTGTCTTTAAATATTGACAAATGCAAACACGATGAAATGGTAGAAAAAAAAAAAGAAAAAAAGGATTGGTGTCCGTGGACCAGGTAAAGACCAGGCAGCACAGAGTCTTGGGAGGACCTTCACACAGGAAGCCCGCATCCCTGAGCCACAGTGAAGGCTCTCCCTCCACGGGCCAGGCAATCTTGGGCAAGTCACATAATATATCTGACACCTGTCTCTTCACCTAAGTTTCTAAGGTAGTTTCCAGCATGGGAGGTGTATTATCCTTCTTATTCTCACAAGAAAAATAAAGGCCACATTAATACATCTATGCCTCTAGTTCTTCAAATAGTAGAAGATGGGAAATGGTTTCAGGAAGAAAGCTAAGAATTGATGCTAAACCCTGAAAAAATAGTAATGCTCCTTTCTTGATTCAAGTTCACATTACTATGCGTTAAGAACTTCACTTGATAATCACTAGTACCTCAAACAAAACGCTGTGGGAATCAGCTCTCATTGCTGTTTATTTAGGCTTTGTTAAAAATTTTAGTCTAGTTTCACCCAAACCCACCATACAATATACAACAGCTATTCATTGCAAATATCTTTTTAAATGTCCTTCCTCTTTTCCTAACAGTTTCATCCTGAATTATGACTTTGGACTATGGTATTATTTTTGTAACTGATCTCTAGGCTTCCAGTCTGTTTCTTTCAATTCATAGTCATAATCTTCCCAGGGCATGATCTTAATCAGATCACCCCTGCCTATCAAATAAAGTCTGAATGAAGTTCTTAGTCTGGCATCTCAGAGTCTTTAAAACAGATTGAATGGACTTTCCTTCCTTAACCTAATACTACAAACTTATGAACTTTTTCCCAGTCAATGAGCACACCTTTTAACCATGTCAACTAAGTCATCCTTTCTATACAGACTTTTTCCTCCCTCTTTCTATACAGACTTTTTTTTCTCCCTCTCATCCCTTTGGAAACTACAGAAATCCACTTAAAGTGAAGTCTCTATTGCCTTCGCAGATACCCCATTCAGAAAGGATTTTTGCTCTACGGTCCTGTGGGACCCACATGTTGCAAAATTACTCAGACCATGGGATGGAGTCATTATCATTGTATCAATACTCAGTCATATAATACATTATCACTGTATCATTACTCAATCATATAATAAATACGGCAGCTTCAAGTAGACCAAAAAATAAAGAAAAAAGAAAAAACTAGGAAGCTGTGGCTCTTCAAAAAACAGACAAATATCTAGCTAATCCCTAACCAAATAATCTTATTTTAACGAGTTTGATATAGAGAAATAATACATGTGTTTTAAAGTAACCATCACATCAGACAGCACATAAACAGCTGTGATTTTATCATTGCTAATAAAAAAGACTTCTAAAGCTCAAAACTAAAAAATTTCCATAAACACTGTCTACCTAGTACTATGTCAGAGTGTTTCTCCTTCTTCCTTCTCCGTCTCAGTGCTCCTTCTCCTTCTTCTTCTTTTGAGACAGGTCTCACTATATCACCCAGAAAGCTACTCTCAAACTCCTGTCCTCAAGCGATCTTCTCACCTCAGCCTCCCAAGTAGCTGTAACAAATCTATGAATTAATTAATATTACTTTCATTTTACAAAAGAAAATACTAAAGCTCAGAATGATTATTTTTCCTAAATAGTCACACGTTGAGTAAATGGCTGCAACGATTCTAATCAAGATGTTCAGACACAAAACGTGTCTCTTTTATTAGAAACCTACAATTCATTATTTCTATCCCAGAGGCAGAGCAGACATGAAGAGGTTGTTTTAGATTTACAATTTAGAGAAAGCCAGTGAATGCGGAAAAGAGAATTCATCATAAACTACTCATCTGAAAGGAGAATTGGCTAACGAATCTTGAAATTAGTGTATCTGCTTTCCCTAAAATGTACTGCATTGGGATGGATTTGCACCAAACCTGAAGACAAATCTCAGCCATAGTCCAGCCATAGTCTATCCATTCTCCTCTTCAGCACATACACAGGAACACCTGATACACACAGGATGCACACACATGCACACACACACACACACACACACACACACACACACACACACACAGAGGTGCACAGGAGCTCTAGGATGTTTCTACCCTAAGATCATTTAGTCCCTTCTTCAGGCATCTCAAAATGAGATCAAAAGAAAGCTGCAAATTATTTTTGGAAACTACCATGGCACTCAGCTTAGAGATTAAATCAAAGTTCTCTATAATTGTTTTGACTACATATTACTGCATCAGCAAAATTTTTTGAACATACACCTTCACCATTTATAAATTACTTCTATTTGTATAGATTAGTATTATTGTACCAATATACGATACATTTTTTAAAATAGAGACATTTCAAAGTTGAGAGAAAATGTGAATAGAACTTAAATAGAAATTTTTTAACATTTTTGTTCCTACATTTAGGACCATGCAATTACACATAGCATTGCTGTAAAAAAAAAAAAAAATTATAAGAGGTTTCTTAGGAGCAGACATACCACAAATGGTCAGAGTGCATGCTAGATTTCAGGCCCCATTCTCCTCCTCCTCAGCTAAACACTCGTATGTAGTGTGCAATCTGCACTCCAGTGATAAGATCACTAAAAAGTAGATTAACTTGGACAATCCTTGAAGAATGTGCATACCACACTGAACGCACTGAATTACAACTATTTACTGAATGCTTTTCCAGGAACGACTTAGATATCTGAGGAACATCACACAAGTGCAAGACATGCATTTATTAATTCATTCATTTGGAAAAGTATCTCTGGTGTCTAATATGCCAGGCATTGTGCTGGGCAATGGGCAAACATATCGAACGAAATTCGGTCTCTACTTTTAAGCTCAGTGGAGAGCCAGATGACAAAAAAATAGTTGGGTGCTGACCACATTAACAGGATGCTGGGCCACCCCTGGATTGGGAGGGACACCCAATCCAGCCTTAACTGAGTAAAGGCCAGTGAAGATAAATTTTAAGCTTATCCCTAAAAGAAGGAAATGGGCATAATAATTTAAGCTAGGGACACAGAAGCTGTCCCTGCAGACTTCATGATTTTCTGATATATAGGTTATTATGAAAAATGATACAGAAAAAAATAAGATATTAATACAAATGCTAACCTTTCTTCTGTAAATCATGAGTGTAATCAGAAAAAAAAAAAACATGAAAACAGGCTGACAAAACGTATTTTTTAGCATTTATTCAACACATATTTACCAAGCAACCACCATATGCCAGACACTGGCAAAACAATGATGAGTGAAAACCCACCCGTTTTCAAGCTCTAGTGAAGAAAGAGTATTCATAAGTAATCACACAAATACACACATATAGTAGTCCCTTGGTATCCATGGGACACTGGTTCCAGGACCCCGTGCTCTAGGCTATAGGGATTCCAGACTCTAAGAATGCCAAAGTCCCTTACATGGCCAAGTATTTGAATAGAACCTAACACATCCTCTCATAGACTTTAAATTATCTCTAAACTACTTACAGTAACTAATGTAATGTAAATGCTATGCAAATTGTTGTTAAACTGTATAGTTTTTTGTTTGTATTTTTTAATGGTTATTTTTCATTTCTTTTTCATTTTTTCAAATATTTTTGATCTGCTGTTGGTTGAATCCACAGATGGGGAACCCACAGACACGAAGGGCTGACTGTATTAAAAACAGTTGAGGAAAGAATCCTGATGCTGTGGGGATTTATAAAGGGAACATGGTTTAACCTGGGGGATTAGGTAAGGCTTCCCAGAAAACTGTGTTCAAGCTGGAATATGAAGGTTCTCAACAGAGTAAAGCAGGGATATGGGAGAATGGCCAGGTGTAGGGAGGCAACTGGGAGATGAGCAGGTAGAGCAAGCAGTTCCACAGGCTAAAGAATATGCATGTGCAAAGACCCTGTGGCGGTGTAGAGGGAGGCATATCGTAGGAACTGCATATGCCTGTGCAGCTGGAGCACAGAGAGAGACAGCAGAGTGAAGAAAGCAAGATGAAGCTGTAGAGAGGCAGGGTATACAGGCCTCAGAGGCCCACTACGAATGAGGGTTTATATCTTAACTAGAATGTCACAAACTGGGAAAGCCCTCTAACCTCTGTAGGTCACAAAGGGCTCCTCCCTCCTCCCCTCTCTCCCTTTCTTCAGAAAACACTGATTGAGCATCTGCCAGTCTACCTTGTGCGATATACTATTTTGAATACTAAGGATACAACAGTGGAAAAAACAAAGTCTCTGTCCTCATGAAGCTCATAGTTTAAAGGAGGCAGATAAAGAGATCTCTAAAACTGCACAAATAGCATCTGCACCACAGGGTTTCTGTGAGAACTCTATGAGATTGTATGAGCATATAATTTATAAAATGTTAAAAAGAAAACACACCTTCATGGGTTTTTTTCTTGGATGAGGTGATAAGGCACCCATGTAGATTCATAATGTAAAAATTTGGAAATAGAAAACTGGAGTCTAGATGAGACAAAATAAAATAAAGACATCCTGACCAAGAAAATAACAATGGCAACAACAATAGTAACTACTCAAAAAGCAAGCTGGGCTTGCTGGCACTGGGTCATACACAGATTTTTTTTTTTAATAGTCATCTCAAAACTGGAAATGTGGGTTTTATTATCCCTCTATGAGGAAATGAGTCACAAAGAAACCAAATTCTAAGAGGTTCCATTTTATTCACAAAAATTAAAAATGCTGTAACAGAAAACTGATCCAAATTCCTGTGGCAAAAATCAGATGAAACATTAAAATTTAAGTTCTTAATTGGAGAGTACGGACATTGTTGGTTACTTCCCCACATCCATCAGCACCCCCTGCCCCACCTTTCTCTGTCCTATTAGAGTCCTGACCTGATTCACTTACACAACCATGCAAAAGTCTAGAGACGTATCTCAACTAGTTTAAGTCAATCAACACACGCCCTTTCTTTGGCAACTTCACCTAAGTTGGTTCAATTCAATTGAAAACAGAGACTTGAAGTCCATCTTGAGGGGAGATATCTCCTACGCTCTCTTTTGCCCTCCCTTCTTCCCTTCTCTCTCTCACTGACTATGAACCAGGAAGCACAAGGCACACTGATGGCTGTTTTGACACCAGGAGCAAAGCCTTTGGACACTGACAGTGAGGCTGGAGAAATGAAGAGGGAGAAAGTAACTAAAAGCTATGGCTTGACCTACCTCTGAACTTCTTGTTTTTGTAAAGTGATGAATTCCCTTATTATTGAAGCCAGATTTGGACAGGTGTCATTTATTTGCAGGTAATCCATTAACCATAGCCGTTCATTTTGTATACTTCAATGTTTTATGTCTTATTGTTAAATTAAAGGGAATACCTTAAAAGTGAAGGGCTTTATCCATAGGCATCCCCAATAAGCTGATTTACTAGAAAAATTATCCTGGGTATAGATCATCACCCAGCATTTCAGAAATTAAAGGGAAATTTCCTCATTGTCATGCACACGTGCAGAGCACATGCACTCAGTAATGCGTCAGTGTTTCTAATAAAAAACATCACAGTGAATATTTATTGAGACTTTACTAAGTGTAAGTGCTTCACTGACCTCACAGACTCATTCGATCTTCACAACAAGCCAATGAGGTAAGGAGCGTCCATCCACAGGTGAGGAACCCAGGCCTACACACCACACTGCTGAAGCCAAGATCGGAATCCCACCGTTTGCCCACAAAAACTTGGCTCCGTACCACCGCATGCTGACTCACACGCCATTTTTTTAAATTCCCAGATAAATTACAATAATATGTTTCCATAATAAACGTGATGGCATACAATAACAGCCATGATTGTTTACCTGGAAATTCTATCGACTTACCAATTTGCACACATAAACACACTCTGTTATGTGCAACTATATGGGCTGTTTAAAAATCAGATACCATGTTACTGAAATTTTGTTTCATTTCAAAACCAAGTTTTCTGTTTCAATAAAAGAAATTTGACTTGGGGGAAAAGAATGAAAAGTCTTTATAAAACTTAAACATCAATACATAGTTTTTTATTAAAAGAAAATTGTTTTTAAGAAAAGACCTTATTGAATTTAATTAGCAAGTATTTATCCAGCCTCTCCTATGTGCTTATTAGCCCTATATTAAGTGCTGTGGGAAGCATAAAGATGAAAAATACTTAGAATTTGCCACCAGTGGCTTGAATTCTAGAAGGAGAGAGATAGGGATATACTCACTATATGATCATTGTTACATAAAACTATGGAGACAATGGAGAGATGCTTCTAGGCACAACTGAAGAGCGAATAGGCTCAGATTAAACCCTCCAAACAAGCCTCACAGGAGAAAAACACATTTGAGTTTATCAGGTACAGTTTTTCCATCAACAAAAAAGTTCCAACTAAGGACCAAGACCTAAGGTGATAATGAGATAAATAAATATGAACCCTGTTAGAACATTCCTTTGAGATGTATAAGACATCCTGTTAACAAAAAAGGGGATGGGAGGTGTTGTCAGGCAGTGAAGGAGCAGGAAGAAACCCTCCAGGGAAGAGAGATGTTCTCTGCTAGACTCTCCGCTGTGAGAGGCTTCCTAATGGGGGGCATTGCTTGTCTGCGGCATTGATTTCATAAATGGGGTCACAGCTTCTTGGGTTCAATCAGGTAGGTCAGTAGAGCAGAGAAGGCGGGATCTAGTTCTTGGGCAGTGAATACACGTTTACTGGTAAAGAAGGCAGAAGAAATATCAGAGGCATGTCCATAGGCTCAAGAGTAGCTAGCTTCCTTGAGTCACTCCTGAAGTCCATGGTACAGTGAGAAAACACCAAGAAATAAGAATAGCTTGAGACCACTTAGAGAACTTGAAGGCCAGAGTAGGAGTTTAGACAACAGCAGCTGGGTAAGTTTACAGGAAAATAATGGTTTTATTATTTACTAGCCCTAGAAAGGCGGGCTAGTAAGTGGGATAACCACTTTAGGCTTCAGTTATTTCATCTATAAAACTGAGATGGTGATACATATTTATCAGAGTACCTTTGAGTGTAATGCGTGGAAAAATGTTTTATTAAATCTAAACTGCTGTGCCTGTATACAAAATGATCTTTGGGCAAGGGACGTGATCTTAGCTATATTTATTTACTTAGAGATGAAGTCTTGCTCTGTTGCCCATGCTGGAGTGCAATGGCATGATCTCAGCTCACTGAAACCTTCGCCTCCCAGGTTCAAGCAATTCTCCCACCTCAGCCTCCCGAGTAGCTGGGACTGCAGGCACACGCCACCACGCCCATCTAATTTTTTGTATTTTTAGTAGAGACAGAGTTTCACCATGTTGGTCAGGCTGGTCTCGAACTCCTGACTTCAGGTGATTCATCCACCTCGGCCTCCCAAAATGCTGGATTACGGGCGTGAGCTGCTGCACCTGGCCTCCTAGCTGTACTTTAGGAGGATACTTCTGGCCATTAGGCAGAGGACTGTATAGATAAAGAAATACAGGAGCAGGAAGTACAGTTAGGAAGCAAATTACTGAGAGGGAAAGGAGAAGATAGATGAACCAACTGTGGAGGTAGAACTGACAGAAGTTGAAAGTGGAGCTAAGGAAGGGAAAAGGAGCCAAGGGTGACATTAAACTTCAAGTCTGGAAAATGATGGGATGAGGGTGGGGGAGAGAGGATAACAAGCTCCCTGTAAGCACCTATGCACAATTAACAATGCATAAAGTGAGGTGAGGATTTAAAAGAGATTACCACGAGGATTATACATTGTATAGTGTTTTTATTTAATTAAAAGACCCTCTCATCCCCAGAACAGTTAATATACATGGTAAAGAACACTGCACTGTATTCAAATGCTAGCCTGCCATGTGGGCATTACATCATCTCTTTGGGTATCAGTTTTCTCATCCGTAATTTGGTCCTCCTTCATATTATTGAAAAACGAATGAAGCACTATTAATATAAATAAGGCACTTAGAAGAGCCTCTGGATCATGTTCTCATTTTATGAGAGCTACACAACTGACTCCATCCTCACCATCACCACTTCCTCCAGTCAGAAAATAGTTCTCTTTGTAGAACGAAGACTGTATTAGGAGTAATGCAGGTTGGGCATGGTGGCTCATGCTTGTAATCCCAGCACTTTGGGAGGCTGAGGCAGGTAGATTGCTTGAGCCCAGGAGTTTGAGACCTGCCTGGGCAACATGGTGAAACACCATCTTTACAAGAAATACAAAAATTAGCTGGGCGTGGTGATGTGTGCCTGTAGTTCCAATTACTTGGGAGGTTTAGGAGGGAGGATCACTTGAATCAGGAGGCAAAGGTTGCAGTGAGCTGAGATCACACCACTGCACTCCCTGGATAACAGAGCAAGACATCGTCTCAGAAAAAATAAAAATAAAAGAGTAAAGTGCAAAAGTTTCTATGTATTTGCTCTACAGCCTGCCTGCTGCAATACATATGAAGTATCAGTGTCAGTGTGCTTATCTCAGTTTTCTGATAAAGGAGGTGTTCTGATTTGGGGCAAGAAAAATAACAATGAGATCACCTGAGTAGTCTTTACAAGCTACAGGTAAATCAAGATCATAGGCAGAGCACACTTCCTGGATGCAAGCTTTGGTCTTTCCACTAAATGGCCTATCAGGTCAGTCTCAGCAAACGGTTGTTAATCTTTGTTGCAGATGATGAACTCACCACCTTCCAATGTCATAAGCCTCATCATTGTCTCACTCCCATGATCTCGCCCTCTTATGATACAGTTCTGTATTTCCCAGCTGAGCTGTCATGATTCACAGAGGAGTGTATGGCTGGAGTTGCTAACATAAGATAATGGCCTTTTATGTGCAGACACTGAATTCTTCTCCACCCCTTGTACAGGGAAGACAATTTAAGTGGAAAGGAATAAATTGCTGGATGTAATACAGTGACCAAACACAAAAGCCTAATAAAAATGTCAGAAGTGCATGCCCTAGAATGGCAAAGAACTGTGGAAGCACACTAAATGATGTAAGCTATCCCTTAGAAACCTATGTAAAGACACAAAATGATGAGACTAAACCATCTGCCTCATTTGTTTCCTACTACATTAGCAATTTCAACTTTGTAGTAATTTTGTAGTAATATTGTTTTATTTGCAAATTAAGCAAAACAAAATCTCTCACACGCATAAATGGGTAAAAATATTGGGAGAGAACTGACAAATAATATAAAAGGTGTTGTAGGACAGCCCTTTCTTCAGGATTTTGTAAACAGAATTAATATATTACAGTGAAAAAATTGGTACAAAAAGTCACCTATGCACAAGTGCTTAGATATATTGACTGAACAAGTGTACTGATGGCTATTCTTTTTAAACTTAAACACTATCAAGAAAGAACATATGCAAAGATATTAAAAAGATAATGCTTCACATGCTGTCTTTCGCTTATTTACCATGAAGGATGATTCCATGGTTCCTTTGTTCTCCCTACCCTTTTCCTTCAACCTATGAACATTTGAGCACCCAGTGCATGTGAATACTGCTCTGTGGTGAAGGGAGTGGCATATGTATGTCCAAACCCTCACAGAATGTTTAACCTATGGAAGGGATTTGGTTAGTAAGCTAATAATGACAATATAAGAATTAGCAGTTTCTATAATACACTAGAGTTAACTAAAGCAGCACATTTTTAAGTCCCTAGGCTAGAGGTTTGTGGATTCATTATGTTAAAAAGTAAGTGAAAACATCTGCCTATGGGAAGGCGTCCATCATTTGGTACTGCACAGCAACACAAGGAAAGGGGCCACACTCTCCAGGCAGGGTGGTGGCACTCTCTGAATGGCAGCAAGTTGCCCACCTAGTAAACACTGGAGCTAGGATTCCAATTCTGGCAGGTTGTTGGAAGGCCCTCATTCACTCACTCAACCTGTATTTCTTGTACATCTACTGTTACTGTCTACGTTCACAACGCTTCCACATTAATTGGAATTGAAAGACAACATAAGCAAAATACATACTATGATATATACATGGTATGGAAACCAAAGGAGAAGAATAGATCAGGGAAGGGGAATGGGAGGGTTTGGGTATTCTGCTTCTTTAAGAAGAGGGAGCCAAAACTGATTAAAAATAGATCTTTAGGCACAGTAAAAGCTGAAGATTAAATGTGTGTGCAAATATTGGGTATAATTTGAAATAAATTATTTATATTGTTTATTTAATATCAAGCTTTGAAATAGTTTTGATTGAGTCATACTCTAATTTTATGATTCTGTTTTCGTTTGTGTCTTTTCTCTCAATATTAACAATAAATAAAAAGTGGTGACCCCAAAGCAACTTACTGGGGGTAACTAAGAGATGAGATGGTAATTTTCAGTAATGATTAATATTAAGTGTCCTGGTGAGAAGCATCATTCAGGTGTATTTTTTAAAAGTTGCCTTTGGAGATTTATAATCACTTCTTCCATTTGTTTTTATTCCTGTGTCTAAACCCTCACATCTAAGTTATTTTGTCTTCTAATACTGGAAAGATTGGTCTTGGCAAAAATACTGAACAAATTAGTTTTGCAATGACTTCAAAGTCCACCAATCATCTCCAAATTGTACATAAAATAAAAGCTTTTGGCTCCAACATCCTCTCTATGGAGTGAGAAAGACTCCTGCAAGTTCACACCAGCTTAGATGATGCATCCCTCATTGTTTTGCTGAAGAATGCCGTGCACAGCAGGTGTTCCACAAAGGACTTCTGGTGCTTCAATTCGCTGAGGCAGGGAAGAGAGAGACAGTTAAGCTATAAAATGGTAAAGTCCTTAAAATAGTAGTTGAATGGCTGTGTGTGTGTGTGTGTGTGTGTGTATGTGTGTGTGTGTGTGTGTGTGTGTGTGTGTGTGTGTGTGTTGTGTGCGCGCATGCGCACATGCACACAGGCAACACACACATATAAACAAATACCTAAAGCAAATAGTGGTGCTAAGTTAATGAAATTGTTAGAAAATATTCTAAGTTCTTCTATTTCTCAAGGCTACAACAGAATGCCGAGTTCACCTTCAAAGATGGATTGAAAAGAATAGATTTATAAGCCAATGCACTATTAAAAGTCTTACACGTGACAACGTTGGCACAAAAAAAAAATATATGTCAACCCCATATGTCCTAAATGGTCTTTAATAAAATCTCAATCAGAAGTAATAAAAAGTAACTATTCTTTGGAAAAGCTAAAGACTGGTTTTGCTCTCTGGATTAACAAGAACAAACAGGAATAGTTAAGAAAGAAGAGAGGCCTCTATAGTTAAATAACTTTGAAAAACAAATTTTAAAAGGTTAAACAGATTTATTTATTGTAGTATGCCTTTAAGATTAACACACAAGTGTACACTGTAGCCACCACAGGTGATATGACTTTCATTATTTCCCAACACATTTGACCACAGAACACTTTTATCTTGAACCACTGGAGTGCACACTGTAGATATCACTTCTTTGAAATATAATATAAAATTAGTATAGTAATAAATAAAAGGTATTACACATCCTTGAGAATTGAAGATAAGAACTACACTTTTAAAAACCTAAAACTGAATCATATTATTTTTAAAAAAACAACCCAAGTGAGTATCTGGTAATAGATATCACACTGATGATTGGGGGTATAATAGTTATTTGGAAATAACAAAACTTTTTATCAAAACATGTTTACCCACACTTGAATAGTGTTCTTCAACCCAAGTGGCTTAATTTAGAAAACAGAGAAATATCTGGACTCTAATGTTGTTGTTTTAAACCACTTTTCCTTTTTAAATTAGAGACCACTTTTCTCTTTTTAAATTAGCGTATGGCTTCTAAATGGGAAAGGATTAAAGAATAACATTTGTCCATCTGAATAAAAATCAATTACATTTATAATTCATTATTACCCCTGTCACATTTACTTGAAGTTCTTCATCTGATTTTGATGGAGTTTCCCATTTTACGGCAACAGAAAGGTTCTGATGAATCAGAAAAGCACAAAATATAATGTTGGTAACAACAGTTATTCCTGCATGCCATGCTTCCCTGGGAGATTGACAAGAACTAAGGAAAAATTCTTTTCCAACATCGTTAGATGAAAACTCTTGCTCTGAAATATGATGATGGATATACCTTGTGATTTTTTAACATAATTATTGTAGCTACAAGCGTTATTCTCATTCATACAACTTTGCTTTTTCAAACACATTATTTGCTGCAGTAATTTCCCACATCAACTAAATTCCAAGGGATGGTGTGGTGGGAGGGGAGAGGAGAAAGAGTATTTCCTTTTATCAAATGTAACTATGTTGCTTTCTCATTCCCTCACGTTCCTGTGTAATAAAAGAAGAATCCAGGGTGGTCACTTGGAGTACCTGATTAACAACTTTCCTTGAAACTATTCATTAGGTGTGGAATTCATTCCCCTTCAACAGAGGGAAAGAAAACCCACACCAAGTCAGAGAGAAGCTCTCCTCTTAGAAACAGACTCCAGATTCCTTTGCCTTCAGGGTATTCAGGTTCCACACATTCTGTTCTCCTCAAAAGGTCAGGAAAATTAATTGTCCCGGGTGCACAATGCATTTCCTAGGGAGAATTACAGAAAATGATGGTCCCTGCTTCCAACCTATCACAAAAAAAATTATAATGCAAACATGAACATATAAACCTTTATTAACCAAATCCATTATATTATCTTGATTTGCCCCGTTTAATTTTTAACTTATTTCTTCATGCTACCACTAGCGATGTTTGAGAGACAGGTGATTATTAAAACTACCTCAGTTGTACACCACTTACTTCATATTGAGAGATTACCAAGTATCAAGATCACCACTTAATAAGGCA
Organism: Gorilla gorilla gorilla; assembly: GCF_029281585.2. Classification (NCBI taxonomy): domain Eukaryota; kingdom Metazoa; phylum Chordata; class Mammalia; order Primates; family Hominidae; genus Gorilla; species Gorilla gorilla. The sequence continues at coordinate 28,474,158 of NC_073227.2, read as the reverse complement.
TAAGCATCAAATCTCCTTTAATCATTTTTTTAACCAGCTGGGCGCAGTGGCTCACGCCTGTAATCCCAGCACTTTAGGAGGCCGAGGCAGGCGGATCACCTGAGGTCTGAAGTTCGAGGCCAGCCTGACCAACATGGAGAAACCCCATCTCTACTAAAAACACAAAAATTAGCCAGGCGTGGTGGCGCATGCTTGTAATCCCAACTACTCAGGAAGTTTAGGTAGGAGAATCGCTTGAACCCAGGAGGCGGAGGTTGCAGTGAGCTGAGATCACGCCATTGCACTCCAACCTGGGCAACAAGAGGGAAACTCCGTCTCAAAAAAAAAAAAACAAAAACTTTTTTTAATATAAGCCTTCAGACAATTCACATTTAATAGGAAAGCCATTCAAAATGTAAGCTAATAGTAGAGAGAATAATCTCAAATCACTTATCCACAACCTAATTATCTAATTCCTGGTTTATTACCATGAATAACTCCTCCACTGTAATTATTCCAGGGCCTGTGTAGAGTTCCCTGTAAATTTTTGAAAAACAGAGAGAACACATCTTAGATGTATTTTGATCTCCTTCCTTTCCCTCAATTATCTTCATACATTCCCTAGAGGCTTGGAGGCCTTCTGCTAAATTCTGGTAATATGATGGTGAACACATTGGGCAAGGTCCCTCTCTTATCTGACTTACTACATACTCATATATAAACACAGAAACTGATCCTCAAAAAAAAAGCCAGTATCTTTGCTCAGCATCTGCAGCTAGTGATCAGCAGAGCTAGGAATGTAACTAGTAAAAGCCTTTTTTGTTTGTTTTTTGTTTTTTTTTTTTTTTTGGTTTTTTTTTTGTGTTTTTTTTTTTTGAGACAGAGTCTCGCTCTGTTGCCCAGGCTGGAGTGCAGTGATGCGGTCTCGGCTCACTGCAACCTCCGCCTCCCAGGTTCACCCCATTCTCCTGCCTCAGCCTCCCGAGTAGCTGGGACTACAGGCGCCTGCCACCATGCCCAGCTAATTTTTTGTATTTTTAGTAGAGACAGGGTTTCACTGTGTTAGCCAGGATGGTCTCGATCTCCTGACCTCATGATCCGCCCACCTCCGCCTCCCAAAGTACTGGGATTACAGGCGTGAGCCACCATGCCCAGCTGTAAAAGCCTTTTGACTTCTGATCCAGTGCTTTTTTCACACCTCAACATATATCATCCCAAATTCAATCTATTGGTAGTGTCTTTCTCAGGCTTAATTTCCAACTATTTCATCAAAAAGATATTTATTAGCCGACCTGTACTAGGCTAGATGCTACATATGAAACAAGGACAAATATAAGACAGGAATCTCGGCAAAGTTAATACACAGGTTACGATTAAAGAATTATATGTGACAACCCATTATATGGGACAGGAAACAGTGATACAGTTTTAATGATAAAAGGAAGCAAAAAAAGTAAGTACATGCCACTTATTATATGCCAAGTACCATAGTAAGCTCAGTTCATTTAGGAAATAATTTACTCCACACAACACTTCCATAAGAAACATACTCCTAGTATCCTCATTTTACACAAGGAAAAACTGAGGCACTTGGCAGGTAATTGAGTGATATTCCCAAGATGACACATTCAGTGACTCAAACCCAGGCGGTCTGAATCAACCGTCTGTACCACATTATAATGTACCATAGAATCAATAGTCTGTACCATATTATAATGAATGATCATGTGGAGGTAACTAAAACCATTGAGAAAGCTTTAGTAGAGGAGCTGAGGCCTATATGAGGAGGAAGGAGGAAAGAAAGAAGTCCAGAAATAATGCTGGGAATTTCCAGGCAGCAACGGGAAAATCTGCTTGCTTGAGATACGGTAGATCTGCTATGATAGCATGATAACGTTGAAGAGGTAATGCAGAACTACATTATGGTGGGTCATCAAAGCCAAGTGAAAGAGTGTGATATAAATGTGAGGTTAATTTTAACTAATCACTGCCAAGTACAATACAGAGTATTTCTCGATATTTTATTTCCCAACTTCAATACATGAAATGACTTAGAGTAACTGTCAAATATATTTGTTAGGACAGATTGTATTTAGAAGTTATTCCTATTTTTTTTAAGAGGCAAGCCTGGAGAGTTTATCTAAAATAAATACTGAAATATTTCTTTTTAGTTTCCGAGCAGAGATTTCAAAAAAGGAATGTATGAAATTTTAACACTGACTTTCTCCGTATAAAAGCATAGCATTGACTTCCTTAGTATAAAAGAAACACATTTATCTATGTTAAATGGAATTTCCTATAATTTCCCTAAATACTTATTCTTCTTCTGTAGGTTTCTTAAGCATTCAGTATGCCCACCTCTCGCTTCCCCCTCCACATGCCCTCCCCCCACCACCCCCCACCACTGGCATCACCCAACTGGCTTGGAATATCAGTTGGTATGATAAACTATACCATTTAGAATACCCTGGCTATCTATTATATTAAATAACCAGGTTTTGTTACTCCTCTCTTTCTCTTGTCTTTCACTCTTTTATATCTCTGGACAATGTTTTGTGTTTTGTTTGTTTGTTTGTTTTTGTTTTTGTTTGTTTTGTCTTGCAACTAACTCAACCAGAAGGTTGGTCCTTACGTAAAGAAGATAAAATGTTTAAAGCAATATTCCTATTTCTGGGTTTTTGTGACAAGAGGCTGGGTAGAAAAGTCGCTTTGGGAAGAAAAAGATCAAAGTGTGTTAAAAAAATGAGGAAAGTTTGCAGAAAGGTTGAAACTTGATAGAAGTAAGTAGAGCATATAACATCATACAAAGTGCCTACATAATTGCTCAGTAGTGTTTTGTAAGTGAGGGTATAATCCTTAGTTAAAAGCAGGGCTTTTTATTGAGAGATTTTAACAACATTCCATTTTCCATGCACTTCTTTATCATGAATAAGACAGAGAGTGGGTCTTATCCTGAGGCATTTGAATTTAAACAACAACAACAAAAAAAGAAACCAGATAAGCATTTCTGTTTCAGTGTGAATATAAACAGTGTATTTAGAAAAAGACTACATCATAATGACATGTTCATTTCTGGAAAAATTAAGAAAGATTTTACTTTAACAGCATGTAAACTGGTAAATTCTTTTTAAGTTTCATATATTTGAACATAAAGCTTCATATTCAGATAAAATAAGAATAAAAAAGATGTAAACTTTAAAGATAGTTTTAGAAAGGTATCCTTAAAGTGTTACTAACTATGCAGCTACTCTTGACAGTACACATTACATCTTCCAAATGTTATCACTCTGCCTCAAGACCATTCCTTTTTGGTTAACTGTCTCATAAAAGAGCAAGAGTAAATAAAAGCATTTTATGACGTCTAATCTTTTAGTTATTTCTAATTAAGTGAATCTGAGTTTTCATATTAATGGCATTATTCTTCCCTATTGTGTGTGTGTGTGTGTGTGTGTATCCAAATTAATGATTAAAAATAATAGAATAACGACATAACTTACCAATAGAATATGCTTGCATATGAATACCTACATTGAGGCAGATTCTAAACAATGTAACTACAGTGGTAGTTTAACAGATGCAAAATGTTTAAGTCAGTGTTCTAAACATTTTAAACTTCTTAAGATAAACTCATCAGTAATTTCAAATGTTTTACCCTAGAAAATGTATAATGTAAATTCAATCATATTTATATACTGTTTACACAAAAGTAGTGTCCAATCAAAATGTATTTTAATATATTAGTCTAGAAACTTATGAGAAGAACACCAGATTTAAAATTTAATTTAAATTAATATTTTTTTAAAGGGTCAAGGTTAAACTGTTTGTCTTCCTTAAAAAGTTTATAATGTCTTTTGTGTCTTTACTTACAAAAAAATTCTCAATGAAACTTGGATATTAAAACCTCCCAGGAAACCAACAATAAAAGCTGCTAAGAATTTCACAAGTTTTTTTTCCCCTTAGGTGTTAATTAAATGATCATTTAACACTGAAATGTAAACACAACATTTTCATCTCCTGACAGCACAGCCTATTATAAATCCAGGGTAATAAAAGTCTTGGTGTTAATGCTCTGAACCAAGTTCCCACAACACTCTAAGATGCCTTGTCGTGTCTAAGGTTAAGCATCTAGACACAAAACAAAGCTTGCGCCTACTCGACTTCCAGTCCAATTTTCCCATCGCCCAGTGACCTAGGTAACACTTTGAGCAATAAAGAATAAATTTAATTTCTCCAGCATTTTGTGAGGATTAGGAACAATTGTTGGCTTGCAATGACTTTTTATCCTTGGATTCTTTTTCCTCCAGAGCATTCCTCAGGTCCCAAAAGAGAATTCTGATGGTTTAAGACATAGAACAAACAGAACTTTAAATTAGGCTTTTTTCAATCAATTGGAACTGTCGGAGGGGAAGCAATCAACCTTTCTCTGTGCTGTTCTCAGCTATTCACATCCTTCGAGCTTTAATCTTTCACTAGTAGAAGAAACCTATCATGATGGGGCAAAGCTATTTCTTCCAATTCTGTTTCCAGATTTACTTATTTCTCTTTTAAGTTTTTGTTTGTTTGTTTGTTTTGTTTTTAACACTTAAATCAAGTTGCCATACTTTGCTATAAACTTTCATTTGGGGGATGTTTCAAGAGACACAGATGTTCTCTTAATAACATTTCACACCTCTATGCTGTACCCTAGGCCATAGGTGTTGTCAAGGACTGGTCTTTTTACTCTTCATTGCTTCCTTCTCTAAGATTTAGTTTCTTTTAAAACTTCCATCCAAAGGTTTCTTATATCAAAATTTATAAAATATTTTAAGGTTAACCCTCCAGAAAAAATTCAGTGATTATAATCAACTCAGTTATAGGTAACATGTAATGAGTGGATATACACCATATAGATCTACGCTACTTTGAGAAGTACTGGAATTGTGGAAAAAAGAACAAAACAAAACGACTTCTGGTTCAAACTTGTCTCATAATGTAACATTATTTAGATTTAAAGTGCTAAAAGATTTGCAATTTTTACTGGATTTTGACATAATTAGTAGTCTAAAAATACACTTAAAATCACCTATGCAATTTATATAAAGATGACAATGTTCCATAGATCAAATCATATGTACGTATTACAAAGCTAACAGAGTAATCTTATATTATTTTAAAAAATAAAATTTTTATTAGTAGTGAAAATGTTCCTTAGCAACATATGTAAATCTTCTGAACAACTTTCAGAATACTTTATCTATAGTTTAAGGAGTTTACTCAGCATTTTCTAACATTTGTATTTTTCCTTCATTTGTCATTCAGAAAAACACATCATTAAAACACCAATCTAAATATATGCACTAACAAATAGTTCCTGAGTCACAGTTTTTGTTTCTATCTGTAATTTATTTTATAGATGAATTTTAAAACTATATGAATCATCAACTGGGAGAGCATGAAGAGATCTCATTAAGAATATCCTGGCCCTAATGTACCTTCTGCAGCCAAGTAAAGAGAAATAACATGGTACAAATGCACATTTTATGTCAATTTGCTGTGGTAAGATAATTAATGTGACTACACATATTTATGTGTTACTACAGTAAGGATAAATGCAAGAGGGCTGTGCAATAGTATCAGGAACTTTGCTGACTGAGGGCAAGTTGCAAGGACATCTGAGTGACTATCATTTCCATCTTGCTTGCAATGAAAGGATAACAATAATATAATTATAATTTCTATCATACTTGAAAATTTACAATGTTCCTTTGAATATGGAATCTAAATTTTACCGTGCTATCCCCAGAAAGTAAATAGTATGATCCTTCCCATTTTACAGATAAGAAACCTCGACAATACAGTTGTCTACTGACTTCCAAAGTTAACAGAACCGCAAGTATCTAAATAGGCATTTAAACACTATCATTTTACACAACCTCCTTTAAGATAGAAAGTAAATTGATTTCAGTGTCTTAAAACATAAAGCAAATACATTAAAATTACCTAAATATAACTAAAACCCTACCAACCCTTATTCCTAGAAATAATGTTTATGTAAATTTCAGTCCCCAAAATTGTAACCTTGAGATTGTAGTGGCAATTTCATTATTTAAAAACTTTGAAATATTACCTGATTATGTGTATACAATATATTTTTTACATGAATATGATAGACTGAAATTCACATATTTGATCACTCTCAATGAACTCTCTAGGCATTAATTCACGCAGTATAGGTCAGATGTTAGCAACAGCTGAGGCCCACAAATACCACATATTATATGGAGCCACATATTTTGTTAGTTTCCCTTCTGAGCATTGATCATAGTATTCTACAAATTCAAGTTGGCAGTCCATAAGTACTTGTTGGTGGAGTTAGAAACATTTGCATTTGTGAAAGCAGTCGTTTAAATAAGTACAGCTGAGTGGAAAAAAAAAAACACAGAAACTTTCTTGCATTCCTGCATTTGATTTTCTTACATGAGCTATGCTGTGGATTTCACACTCAGAAGGTCCACTCTGTGTGTTGGTAACAGCAGAAACCGGACAATTGTTAGCTTTCTTTAGCAACAAGTCTATTAGTAATCCCTTTGAAGTAAAAACCATCAACACTAGATCTGGCAAAATCTCAAATATGATCTTAATCTTCATTGGATTTAGGACGTTTAAATCACACGATTACACGTTGATTTAAAAAATAAAAGTAGAAGTAGGTTCTGCTCAGGGCTTTGCACTTTTCTTTCTTTCATGACAAGTGGTAATGGCTATTTTGAGTTGTGTTCAGATGTCCATATATCAAGTCTGTTGCCTATCTATTTGAAAATAAAGTTTTGGTTAAATAGTGGTAATTTTTTTAAATGCAATACTCCTTGTATGCCTCTTTTTTTAAGTGGCAAAAACAGAGTCCCTTGGGCCCAATAAGTAATTAAAAAGTTACCTTACTTAGTAATGAAGGACTTGGTGTTTTAATCACTGAAAGTGAACACTTTTCTAAGTTTTCTCTCTCGATACAGAGTCAATCTGTTCCCCTTAGCAAAGTATCAGTATATAATTCAGATAGTGTTTCCTTACACCAAATTAGAACACAGACGCCACCTTCGACGGAACTTTCACCCTTAGCACATGAAGCTCTTTGGCAGTCTCAGCAACAGAAATCAGCGGTAGCTATCATGGCAGCGCGCTAGATGAGTAATGATGTCGGTCTGGCTGAACAACAGTAACCGTAGCAACTGTAACCTGCAATTCCTGCACAATCACAGTCGGATTTATTGTGGCAGGGGCCAAACAGGCCAAGAGTAAAATGAAGCAGGAAACGATGGCACCTGACACCTCTAGTAGTCCACACTTTAATCAGAGCTGGCAGAAATTAATTCAAGAGAAATTTGTACATGGGCTCCTCTGTTGTATCCTGCTTTCATGGTTGACTCCAAGAAACCTATGAGACTAAACTGACATCCAAGAACTAGGGAGTTCGTTTTATAAAACATTTTATTAAATTAAGGTATATTTTGCTTAGGTGAAAAATGGATCATTTTGATTGTGTTGTGTCTACTGAAACACTTCAATGTTTGAGAAACCTAGGGGAATCAAACATTTAATTGACCAAGTTATCCTTTAAATTTAATTTGGTTCTCCATTATTTATAATGCCGTCCCAGAGTTACTATTTGCTCATTCAAGTTACAAACCCTGAACCCAACAGAGATTTAATTCAATACATCAAACACTTGATGAGAGCTTCTAAAGGTCAAGCCTTATACTAGACCCTGGGGACATTAAAAAAAATTTTCATAATACACGTCTAAGTAGCATTTATATGTATAATCATAAAAATTCTAAGATAATAATTGATAAGTACAATAATGGCTATATCTGTGTAGTGAGATAATAGATAATTTTTACTTCCTATTTTCTATTTTTCTCTGATTTTCCTAGATCTTTTTTACAATGAGCATGTGTTACTCTTATAACTATTAAAAAAACAAAAACTAAGTCTCCTTCTATGGCAGTGATGGAAAGGAAAATAAAGACAGCTTAATTATATATATTTGTTATGCTGAACAAATTAAATGATTACCTTAATAAAAAAATTAAGTTTTCATCTTAAGAAAGTCCCAATTATTATAGTTATCAAAAGCAATTTTGAGAATCTGAGATCCTATCTGACAGATAATGAATTATGACCTGGCCAATGAAATTAAGCAGTCAAAACCTATTTGTCTCAGGTAAGTATTCACTAGGCCATAAAGAGAGTCCTTGGCCTTAAAAATACCATTCCTAATGTTAGATAATTTAGTCGCTCCAAAACTCACTGGGGAATCGTGAATGGCACTTGAGAACCAGAAATAAAAAGGTTTTATTCAAAGAAGTAGAGAAAATGAGTCCCTGGGACAGATGCAGTTCTTTTTGTTTGTTTGTTTAGTTTTGGTTTGGTTTGGCAGATAAAAGTGAAAAATGAGTTTCTAAAAAGTGCTCTGGATACTTAAGCTTATGTTAGAAGTCTCAGTAAATATAATATACTCAAAGAAATAAACCGAAAACCACAAAACAAATATTTATAAACAAATGTCTAACCGCAGTACTACCAATGAAATTCCTCTTTAATGAGTCCAGATTAGTAGTCGCAAACTCATCAAAAAGTGTGAATCACTTACTCTTAAGCCTCTTTTAAGGTTACACTTATCAGGAAGATTTGTATTAGTACTCATAAATTTCAATCAATCATAATCAACTGTTTCAAAATTCCCTGCAATCTCTTCTTCAGTTAACCAGCTCCAGATTCCTTTAAAAATAATTTCCTCTACTCTTAGGTTCATAATAAAAATGCAACCTTGATTTTGGAGGAGGAGCAAAGGGGAAGATAGAGTCTATAAGTTAAGAAAACTTCATGCTGGCTTTTTTTTTTTTTAACCTCCAACCTATCGTCCCTTATTTTAGTTTCCCTGTACTTGCACTTTCCATCTGTCAACAAGTGCTTGTAATTTTATTACACTGTCCTGTAGTTTATTCAGAGTTGGTATTATTTTACAGAGTTCTGTTAATGGACTGGATAAATGGTAATGCTATTTAAACTAGTCTCCTACTCCAACAAACACAGCTGCAACTGTACTACTATTTCTGAGCAAACATCTTGACCTGAACATGTAGTGCTCTCTCAACCCGTCCAAAGAGAAATTGGAGCAGACAGCAAAGGAAAAGCATATTTGGCCGCTAGCAGCAACCAAGTGTGTCGAATCATAATTCATATACAGTATACCCTCCTTTTCTTTTATATTGCATTTAGAGTCCATGAAAAGCATGTGTGCTTCTTCCCCTGGCATCTTATTTTCAACCACTAGTCAAATGGTGATTATTTATTCCAAAGCTCAAAGAAAAGCAACACAATGTCCAGTATATCCAACTAGCTTTAATCTAAGCAAACAATGCGAAAAATCAAACTTCAGTGTATAAACTATGTATTAAACCAGTAAACTTTTTTATTAGTGATATACCTGGGAAAACATAGTGTTAAGTATGAATAAAGTATACAATAACTAAGAAAATAAAGAAATTGAAACATTAATTCGTATCTCAGAACAACCTATACAGAGGAAGTAAATCCTAAATTTGTTTTTTCATGAGTTCTGCATATAGTATGCCTCTACTACATTAGACAGTAGGGGCAACTATGGCTTGCTATATATATATATATAAAATATATAAATATAAATTATATATAAATATATAAATTAATTATACATTATATTACATATAAATATATACTACATATAATAATTATATATTATATAAATGTCAAAACATATATTCTATAAATATATATTTATAGAATACTTATATATTGTTTTACACATATTTATAAAACAATCATATATATATCAACTATCAAATACTTTCCTTGTCCTATCATTTTTCCCCATTATTTGTCAAAAATTCCATATCCTTTGTTCTGTCACTTGTTCTTCTTGTGAAAAAAATATGTTTTTAAATGAGCATTATAAAGGATGTTGTGCATTTAGGTTTGTGCACATTTTCCCATCTGCTAGAATATTTGTTTCAGGTGAGCTACTTGGCATCTGTATCATATGAGAAAATGTGAACTTGTACCCTTGCTTTTCATAATTACACTAGCCAGTAGTGAGCTTCACAAGCACGTGTTCCTTTGTTTATTAAAGACTTCCAATGGCAGTTGTTTAATTTAATTAATTATCACCATCATAAACAAGTGGTCACATGCAGCTTATAACCTATCCTCTCGAGAGAAAAAGCACTCAACAATTCACCTAAGTCTAATTCAGATGAAGCAACAGTTCCTTAACTCAAATTAAGATTCCTGACGTGAGGATGCAAATAAAAATTCCACCTCTAGTTTTCTATGTACATCCAGTGCCTAAATCTGATGTCAAATCTCATGTAAAGGGATACACTTTGTCAATATTGAGTGCTAGGCCATCAAGTTATATAACTCCTGAAACATAAAAATATTCACATCCCTCTTGTAACTAGTTCCACCTAACAAACACTGCTTTAGCTGTTATTACTCCCCAGGACAAATCCTTTGAGCCAGAAAGACACATAAAAAAACCTGAACACATTTTCTAGCTGCCTGTTTCCCCATTTTCCAACATGCATTTAATTAATTAGGAAATGCTGTCATAGGTTTTATGGATTCTGTTTCTTTAATTCACTTAAAGATTTCAAGTCTTTTTTCATACAGCAGCTGCATACAGTTATAAAATCATAACAAAACATAAAAGAAAATCTCTTGGTCTGCTATGAGATATTGTCAAAGACGGCAAAATGTCAAGGAGAATATAATTTGCTGATTAGGGATTCTGCAATGGATTATACCACCTTAAACTGGGGGAAATTAATCCAAGTCGATTCCTTAAAAATCTCCTCAGTCACCAATAACTAAAGGTGAAAGTGAAATACTATCAAAACCAATTCTATGGCCCTTTTTAGAAACTAAGCACAAATATTTAGATATAATTATCTACTGATATGCATACCTATAATCTTTATAGCAAACCTACACCCTATTTCCTAAGTAAAAATAGTTATTAGATAATTTTTGTTAAAAACGCAATTCCAAGGTTTCTTCATTTTATTTTTAAAATTTACTTAAATTGGTCCAATTGAGCAGCAGAGAACACAAAAAAGAAGAGAAAAATGTCAGGTGATTTTAGCTATCCTTAGAGGAACAAAGTCAGGAAAGACTCTGGATAGATCTGGTATGTCAGCTGGGGAATATCTCCCTATAGTAAGTTAAGGTTGTTAAGGTTTCAGGAGGACGTAACAAAGATCCTGGCTATTCTTGGGGGTGAAGGGTGTGAGAGGACAGTCCTCCTACTTCTGGAATTGATAACCACATTGAACTAGTAGGCTACAAAGACAAGTTCAGAAAAAGGAACTATGCTCACTTTCTCTACAAACAGTACCATATGGGACACCCACCATCCAGGTGGGGGCTAATGGAGCAATTTACTCTATACATTCCAGCAGTTTTTTTCACAACATGCATATACCTCAATAATCATTGCTATTTATTTTTCCAAAACTTTGTAGCTTATCTCCCATCTGCACAAAGTCATTTCATATGGCTGAGAATCTCATTTTAAATGCTTTCAAAAATGTGTTTTCACTATTACACATTAGGTCAGTGCAAAAGCATTCCAGGGAGGAAAAAGTGATTCCCCCTAATACTCACATTATGCTCCTTTAAGGAATTACTTCCTTTAATAGTCTATGACGTATTTGATATGAAAACCTTGCCATACAGTCATTCATATTGCAGAGGCTGAAATTGTGGCTTTAAAGGAAACATTTAAGAGGAAATTTACAGCCCTCTTTAAATACCTTATAATAATATTTCGGACTAATAAACACGACTACTTGAGCCCAGAAACAATACCAAAAAAGCTGACATTAAAAATCTCAACTTTACAAGAACACACTGCCAACTTCCTCTTAAGAGAAAGCACAGTAGCAATTTTCTCCCTTCAGAACTTAATCAAACATTTCCATTAAAAGGTAGGTAAATCTCGCCATCATCACGTTACCAAAAAAATAATAATAATCCAATTTCCATAACACATACATAAACCACTAAATCCTAACCAAATAAAACAACTGGAACCACTAGAAAACAAATCATAAATTTCCTAAAGAAAAAACACAAATTTTTAATCCATTAATCCATTGATGAATAGATTCCAGGAAAGCACACAGAAACAGATCCAAAATACATTTAATAAAACACAAGGTACTACCCAAAGCAACAATAACTATTTGTGTCTACTTACAGCCTGTATAGCTTCGCAGTCCCAAGAAACAGCAACTCAGGAAACAGCTGAAGGTGATTTCTGTTTAAACGCCTTTTGAGAAAACAAAAACAAAGCTTATGTTACATAGAAAATACCCAACAATGAGACTGTGATTTGGTAGTGTCATGCCTCATCCTGTATTTCAGAAAAGAATGAAATGACATTCAAGAGAATTCAAGCATTGCAAATCAAAAGTTGGTTACACCTTTTGTTACATGACTCTTTACAGCAGTTTTCCATTGTGCTTACTAAGATGATGATTACTGGGGTCTAAACTTTAAACTGAAATCCTGTGCAACATCAGTCAACCAGAATACACACAATGATAAAGGATTTTTGTGATTCAGTCTTAGGCGCCTAAGGTAGGTGACTTCAATATCCAGCAGAAATACCACAGTGAATGGTGTCTAAAATAATCCATACACAGTCCCAACTGGCCTAAAAGTTCAGCCAAGGAATTGTGGGGAGATGGAAATTTCAACTTTCTTAGCTTTTCATTTAGTTGGGAGAAAAAAAAAAGGTGTGAGAAATTGTCAGCATGATTTGTCCCATAGGCAAAATCAGGAGAATACCAACCCAGAGTTCAAACCTCAACCCACAGCTTCCAACCCTTAACTGAATTTAAGGCTCAGCATTATAACTAACAGTTGTGTCAAATCAGTTTAAGTAATGTTTTAAAATGTCTAAGTAAACTGGAATGTTTTAAATGTTTTAGAAAAGAGTGTGATTGCAACTCTAATTCAATTTAAGCCCTGATGCTTGGTATGCACACCTATTAAAGAAAGAGTGGGCAAATACTATCTCTGATGTAGTCATATCCCAATCCCATCTGTTTTCAGTGTACAATTTAACATTTAATTTAAAATAACTGTCTATTTCTCTGCTTTTCCCAAATCTAAATAAAACGATAAAGAGCTGATGTAACATTTTGCACTCAAATGACTTACAAGCTGCCTAGCTTGAGAGGAGTAGAGACATGTTATATAGTATAGTTTCTGGATATAGTTCCAGAAAGTAATGTCACACTGAGGAAACCAGAGGTATTTCTTAAGTTTTGAAGATAAATATTAAAAGGGACAGGAAAAGAGGGCATATCAATCTTGACATATTGCAAGGGTCATCGGGTAGATGCAGAATTATACTTATTTAGTCTCCAGAGGGCAGAAATGGACCCCTTGATTGTAACTCCTAAGAAATTCGATTATACAGAAGACCTTTCTAAGAATTAGCTATTAAGAAATGGAAACTCTCAACTGCTTATCTCAAAATGTATTCAAGCAGAGGCTATGAATTTTTTTTTGGAAAATGATATAATTTTTTAAAATCCTGTAAGTGAGAAGCGAGACCAGGTAAACTTCAGAACTTCTTTCCATTCTAAAAAATGCCATGAAGCAATGATGGCACCATAACTTTATGTGAACTCAGAAAGAAGTTGATCATCTACAGAAACATTCTCAGGCCTTAATAAAATGCATACTAATAAAAAAAAGTATGCCAAGGCAAGTAGGGGCAAATAGTAAAATTAGTGGTAAAGGAGTGAATTTACTTCCCACTTACACGCTAATTTTTTAAATGAAGCACATAACAAGGTAAAATTTAAAGTCATATCAAAAGCTTTCATTTATTTGTTCTCTGTTAGGTATGATTCTGAAGACAGTGTACTTCCAGAGTCTAGCATTATACAATTTCAATGAAATGCAGATTGTTACTTTGTTGTATTTCCCTCTAAAAATATATTACAAATATTTGCAACAGTGGTAATGAGATTTTTTTCTAGGAATGCAACCACTCTTGGAAGGACCTCCATTGTCCAAAGAGCCAATTCCAATTTCTAAAACATCAGAAATGAGCTCTCATGATGTAATCCAAACCACGAGATTTACCAGCCTCATTTGTTATTCTCTAGCCAGAGCAAGCATTCTCGGCAAGCCCCTGGGCCCTGCAGAGGCAGTTCTCTTTATGAAGTGCTTCTCCTTTTCTCCAAATGGTGCTTTCTTACATCCTCTGTGAACCTTCCCCTGATTCTCCTACAAAAAGTTAGTGCTTCTCTTGGCTGTGTCCCCACAGCATTTGATAAGCAAGAGTCCCTTACACTGTGTAATATTTATTCATGTACTGGTCTCTTTCCCACTAGACTGTGAGCTCTTCAAGCATAAAGACTAAATCTTTGTATTCCCTCCCTTCTTCCCTGGCACTTAGTAAGTTCTGAACCATATGAAAAGCCAAAGAGAGCAGCCTGCTCTCAGTCAACATTCCCTAATCTCTGGCCCTTAGTAGGTTCTTAGGAAATGCTGAATGAGAACAGATTGTTCTCTTAGTATTTTGATATATTTCAGCAAGGCCCTAGCATTTACATTTTATATTAAGCCAACATTCCTCTGGCATCCTCCCTGAGGCACCTGCCTTGGGTTTGATGCCATTCTCTGGCTGTCAAACCTGCTTTCACATGCCCCAGACAATAGTTTCCTCCTTTCCATTCCATCAACATCCTTGATGATGTGATTCTCAGCATCACCTAGAAGCTGGAAAGAATTCAATGTGTTTAAACAAATTCAGAGATATAAGTGAGTAACAGCTGCTACCAGCTTTCTTGTTAACAAGTCTACATCAGTATAGTTTCATATATTGTGAGAAAGCAGATTTTTCAGACTGGATACAAGAAGTGTTTTTTTTTTCTTAATTATTATCCCTTTCTTATTCCCAGTGGTTCCTAATTCACTGTGTAACTAATAGCTAACATGTGTTCTAATTCACTGTGTAAGTAATAAGCTTACTAGGTGATGGTCACTATTCTGAGAGGTTTATACAAGTTATCTCATTCACTCCTCACCACATCCCCATGAGTAAGTACAATTCTCACTGCTGTTCTGGAGAGAAGTGCAGAGTTCAAAGACATAAAGCTAGGGCCTGAATAAAGGTGGTGTGACACTAAAACATAGCCTCTGAATCACTCCTCTGGAAAAAATATAGTCTAAACATTCCTAAACAATAATTCAGAATAATATAATGCTGAAGCTTTCCTTTTCACCTGTATTCCCTGAGGCAAAACATAGATTTATTTGATCCATTTCTTAAATATCTATGAACTAAGCAATTGTAAATAAAACAAAGTTTTATTTTTTTAAAAAGCTAGCTCTACGTTCAGCTCATGGTTTTAAACACCTGTTGAAAACTAAGTATTTTAAATTTCAGAAAAAAAAACTGAAAATATATACGAAGAATTCTTCTCTGAATTGCAGTACTTTATAATTATTTCATGAAAGTTATTATGAGCGATCTTTATATGTCTAAACCCACCAGATACGTTTCTGTTTTTAGGATAAGACAAGGTGGTATTGCACAAAAAGGGCAGATAACAGTAAGTAATGTGGTAATATGGATACAACAAAACAGTATACGTTTCCTTTTTATTGTCTTTAAAGCAGTATCAATACACATTTGGCTCCACTTTTTCTATTCTCTCTTCCATCCATACTAAGGTTAAATGGTTATACAAACATTAACATAAAAAGCAAAACTTTCAAAATATTAAAGAAAAATTTTAAAGGATAGCCGCCTGTGCAATCACCAGAAATTAAATCCTTAAAATAAAGAGCATTTATTTAAAATTTAAACTTATTTTAAAGACTATTAAGGTATATAACAATTACTAAACAGAGCTAGAGAAAAAGTAGCCTAGCTTCTAATTGTGACAGAAATTTGCTTAACAGCTTGAAGATGATCGTGTCAGAATAAGATCTCTAACGTAAATGAGTTGAAGTTAAATCTGATGGTTCCAGAACAGGAAACAGCATGTAGTGAATTAAAGATATCACAGAGGATTATTTACGGGAGCCAACATAAATTAGCTTTGTTAAACAGACCAGGTGAGTCAATTATCATTGTTGAGAGCACAGACACTCAATGGTATCAAAGGAGAGACAGAGATATAGTGATATATAAGTCATGTGTCATCACCCCTCAATGGAATCTGCCCACAACATCCCAGAAATGCTTGATAATTCTCTAGATGGCAATTCACAGTTTCAGAAAGGTGTCTAATGTATGTCTCTGAGATACTTTCTCCCAGGGCAAAGATGAGAAAGGATTCCAGTAACTGTTTGCTCTGTGCTACCAGCTATTTTTGAGTTTGACTTTCAGAAGAGAGAATGATCTTTCTGCATTGCACAAAACACCACTGGCCTCTGAAACACTGATTCTTAACAACCTCAATTTGAAGGGCAGCCTGAACGTATTGACAAACATTGTTTTGAATGATTATCTGCCAGCTGCGTCTGTGACTCTTGTCCTTTAGCAGAGGTTATAGTCTCTTACTTTTTGCGACTTTCACCTCAATTCAATTAATGTTCACAACCTTCCATCTAATTCAAAACGTAATATGAAAACAGTTTTACCAAAGCCAGTAAAATTTTGTGCTCCATATTTACATGTCACTGTAAATATAAGGTGTTTTTAGCAGCGTGCTAGGTCTGTAATAAATGTTTGATAAATGCTGCCTCAAAGCCTACCATTTCTAACCTCCTATTTCTCCTACATGAATGATCAAGCATAAAACTATTTAGCCCCCTCTTTTGCCACCTTCTCAGGTAAATTTTGACTTCTCTTATAAAAATGTTTTTATTTTAACACTTTTAAAGCACAGATTTTAAAATTTATATTGTATTATGTAAATAAAATAAAGTTTACATCCTCAGCAGTGATATCAATGATAACTTAATCCCTTGTATTCCTTGCCAGGGATGTCAATACTTATTAGCAAAATATTGCTCCCTCTTTTATCCCCTTACTTCCCGGTATTTCTCTATATACTCAGAGACACTATGAGAAACACTCTGAAATAACCATTGAAGGGTTGTTAAGCTTTTCTTCACATCTCTTCTGTTGACCATATACTACGTTAGGAAGAACATTTTTTAAAAATGTAAATATGGTCGTAAAAAGTCAAATGGATCATATATACACTTTAGCAGCTAAGATAAAATAATTCCTAAACTCAGCTGTTCAGAAATATGAGAGGTATGTTGAAATGCAGAATAATAGTTATTTAAGTGCTGTGTGCCCAGCATTTTGTGAAGCTATGCACATTATCTTACTTATTGCCACTATGAGATATAATGATTACCCCTGTTTTAAAGATGAGGAAATTGAAGTTTTGAAAGATGAAGCAAGGTGATCAAGATCCCTCAGTGGAATTAAAACCAAAGATTTTCTGATATCACTCTTTTCTAGCGTTTCTGATTTTAAAAGGAGAAAGGGGAGCTTGTATCTTGTTAGAAACCATAATCAACAGTACAATCGATGTGTATTTGCCTGGTATTCCATGAGACACCAAGCATCAGCAGATAAAATAAGATGTCGAAGAACAGGGATTTCTAGATAATCCACACTCTGTGCTTTTACTCTAGAACCTCAAACAGCAGCAAAGAGCCAATGCTCCAGAACTGTCCATCTGTATTCAGAGTGTATGGACATTGCAGAGAGGACATCCAAATAATTTTCTGTAAATATTATCGTAAAGCAATATTGATGAGATCAAATCACAGCCCTATTATCAAGCTTTCGTTCTGAAAGCATTTTCATCAATATGCTTTCCAGTCCAGCAGATAACACTTGGTTTGAAAAAAGATAACGGCAATATATATGAAGTCCATGCAGAAATGTCTCTCTTTCCATGTGAAGTTGTGAAATTCAGTCTAGAAGACACAATTCAAGCAGAAAGGTATCCAAAAGAAATGAGAGAGGGAATTAAATGTAAAATATTTGACATTGGCTGCTTCCACAAATACATTGTAACAGTGCAAACTAAACTACTCATTTCAGGGGAGGTATAAAGGACACGGCATCCAGCAAACACTGTCACAAAAGAGGACCCAAAACAGATGTGGGAAAAATAAACACCCTCACTGCTTCAGAATTTATAAAATGGTCCACAAAGAGCAAACGGGCCTTCTCACCACCACTAAACTTCAAGGCCCATAAAAACTGTTGCATGAGAAATTCTCTCAGATGGATTCAATGTTCTGCTAAACTTGTAACAGTGCACAGGGATTAAAGCTTTCTATGACCAGCGTCAGTAAACCTAATTTAAAATCGACCACATTGCTTACAAATAGGTGAACATCATTGGCATATAATGGCTATTACATCTTTTGGAACACTTATATTTTATGCTATGTGCATACTCAGCCTCTGTTAGAGTTGTTTGATGTGTCCTTTAAAGAGACTTTCCAAGAAAATGACTGCCGTGATTTTAAACTTGTGTGGAAAAGATACCAGAAAACAATTCTTTTGAGATGGGCTTGAATTCTTTTCCAAGGAGATTAGCACCGTTACACTGTCATTCTGTTAAGAAAAGGTATGTGTTATGTGTTTCCTATAAACTTATCGGATTAGTCAGAAGAGACTAATCCTTGATAAACAGAGAATATATCCAGATCCTTGATGAACACAGGAAAAATGATGCTTTCTTTCAGACCTGTTCCACAACATATTCTCTACTTGAACTCATGTGTAAAGATCTACAACAAAAACCCTACCACATCATACTTCCTCAGCCTCACTCACACTGTCTGTCCCATGCTTAGGAGTGGTATGTGTATGCAGGGAGAACTAATTCAGCATCACCTTAAAAAAAATAAATTTGTCTTTTACATACCATCTCATTAGAATGTAGTGTTTAGTCAAATGTAGGCTCCACTGTAAAGGGACTTAGACTTTTCTAATTTAAAAAGAATATGTTCTTTATATCAACTTGCTGGAAACTTTAAATGTCTAAGTTAACAGCTTGACTGTTCAAGATTCCTTACATGGCTTTATCATAATAATATTTTCAGAGCTCATTTTCAAGCATAAATGAGTATCAAATGACAAAGCTAGTGGGAAAAATGTCATTTCAAACCCAATTATACTAACACTAGGAGAAGTTGAAGCAATATTTGTCTTAAAAGCACACATTTACCAAGTATTGGTGGGAAAAGATGAACACTCCACATGCCTGCCTTTATTATTTCCACAATTTTCTTATTTTAAGGTTACAAGATGGTTGCAGTGTTCACACAAAGCCTAATATCCAAGACTTTTCACAGTATCCTACTGATTCTTACCAACATAACCTAGGCATATATGCATTTCACTTTTCAGTCTTGGAGTAAATAATAAAACGTCCTATAACAACCCTAAAAAATTTCAAAAACTTTCTCATACTTTTGCATTTGTATTATCAAGGAACTTTCAAAAGAAGATTATTTTCACTAGTGGAACCCTGACATGATCTGGGTCCCCCTAAAAGACCATAAAATAGAAGTGAATGACTGTAGTATCTAATCCCATAAACAGTGTGTGAACAAGAGAATTTTACACAAGCCCAGCATTGCTGGGTCCCAGTGTTATTTTTGTAACCCTCTAGGACATTATGCAGCATCCAAAAAAAAACTCAAATTAATAATTTTGCATGGAGAATTTATTGCAGATATACACAGGTATCTTCCTTGAGGTATATAAAAGAAATATACTTCCTAAGTGTCCTGATTCTTATTGCAGCTTATTTGTGACTTTTTTATCCAAATTTCCATTGAATTAACTGGTCATCTAGGTAGAGTACATTTCATTTGAAAAATTTTTTGATTAAACAACAGGAGACCTGCTAATACAGTCTATATAAGGCACATTCTGAAGGCTTCATTTTCATCCCAGATAAACAGGTACCACTGGCAATACAGAGCATCCTAGGAAATGTGACTCTGCACATGTTAGGTCTGAGAGTGCAGAAACAAACTGTCAAAACAGAAAATAATGTGTGCTCATGGTATGCAGACATGATTACAACTTCCTCCTTTTACAGTGATGCACAACCACATTCTGACAATGATGTGTTATCTCATGTTGTAAGAGAATGGAGGGGAGGGGAGGGAAGGAGCTAGTTAGAGAGGTAAGGAAGAAAGATAGGAAAACGGAAGAAAAAAATAAGGAGGTGAGGGAGAGGAGGAGGAAAGAAAGGAGGAGGTATTTTACTATTAACTCCTTGACAGTTTATCTGAAAATGTTGTATTTCATCCACTCTTTGAAAGGGAAAACTATCTTTTATAGCTATAATGTTTTGATTTGCAAATAATGACTTTGCTATTCCATGCTACAATTAAATTCAAATCAACAACATGACTGTTTCTTGCAGATTAAAAAGCTGAATTTTTAAAAAGGTACAGATCTTTATCTTCTGTTTTCAGATTTTTCTATAGATCAAGTTAAAAGTCCATCAACATAAAATAAAATAAAAAGAAAAATGTATAACTATGAAATATTCACAAAATGTAATTTAGAATTATTTTATCATTTTAAAATGAAAATAACTTAAAACCATAAATTACACAAGAATAAAATTAATGTTTTTATTTTATTTTGTTCTTCATACAAGGAATAAAAATCAAATCACTATTCACTATATAAATGGGATTTACAACATAAACCTAATTTTATACCTTTTTCATAATTGAGTTCCAATTTTAAATTTCACAACTAAATTCTTAAAAACCATATAAATTTACACAATAAACAATAAAAAGTGAATTTATTGATTTCTTCTTGTCTCTCACATTGTCTCTTGCAGCTTTTTGAAAAAGCAAGCAATTTTTTGGTGTTAATGACACTGACTAAAATAAAGATATATACCACAGGCCATAGCAGTTTGATTATGGAACTCTCTGGGTAGTTTTGGGGTTTTTGTAGTTTTTATTTTTTAAATCAATACAATGAACAAAATTTAAAATGGTTTGTTTCACAATAACTTGAATGCATTCCTTAGCAAACCTGCCTTGCCATTTAATGTATTTTTAAAAAATAAATATTTGAAAAGTGTATCCACAATGTTCCTAAGAAATGGTTTTGAATTCCAGAGTCCCAAGGAGATGAATTGGCTGTCAGATAACAATGTGCTTCCATCAGATGGACTTGGCAGTTGTAAACAAAAGGAATTTTCTCAGCTTTTCCTCACAAATATGAAATATTTGCTCTTGGCCAACAGCTGGGGTGATTTAAAGAAGTCCTGCATATATATTAGTTTTCATTCAGAATTACAAATCCTCCTCCCACTCTGAAACATCTGACTTAGTCTTAGTAGAATAGAAAATTGTTCTGAGATGAAGTGACATTCCCAGAGGAAGTAAAAGTCAAAAAATAGTACCTACTTACAACTCTAATCAAATTTCAGAGCATATAGCATCTGGTTAATAAGTTTTAGGAAAAGTTAATTTATTCAAGATGAAAGTTCAGACAACACTACTAAGTGACTTGAAAAAGAATGAGAAAGTTTGTTTAGTTCTAGTGTTCCTGAAAATATTTAAAACAACAATATAACCAAAATAGAGACTGCATAAAAAGCCATCAAAACTCCTTCAATGGTTTGGAAGTTAACAACCAAACTCAAGATACTTTCCTGTGATGACTAAAAGTTATTCTTGAAAACATAAAGTTTAAATGATAATTTAAATTATCTATTCATTTTACCAAACATTTGAATTATATTGATGCTTTCTTAAAGATTAAAATATCTTTGCAAGTTACTTACTAGGAATTAGCTAATCATATAGTCTATCAAGGAGATCAAAGAATAAATACTTTCAGAGTATTTTTTATATATTTAGAGATAGGCTATGAACTTATAAGCTTTGTTATGAACGCAACCAAATGTTTACCAATTTTAATTTCCCTCTAAAATTAGTTGAAAGTAGTGATTTTAAATTTATTTTGAATTCCACAATTATAGTCCTTGTATTGTAATATTTAACATAGAGAAAGACCAATAGTAAAATAAAGTAGACATTTCTGTGTTTTACTTGAGGTGATAAAAATATAGTCTATATATTTATAAATATCTTGGAAGGGGACAAACCATTTTTCTACTTATGGACAATTATAGGGAATTAACTTCTGCCCTTTTGCCCAGTGAACCTGAATATGTGTTAAGCTTAAAATGAACATTAGATTTTATTATTTTTTGAAAAAAATTATTTTTACTTAAAGTGACTATTAAGGCAGGCATGAAAACTTATTAAAATAATTGTTGTTTCTTTTACTAGAGCTTTTCTTTGCCTTCAAAATGCAAACATATCAAACCTGAATAATCAAGACATGTAAGACATAAAATTCATACTTCAATTACAAAGTCTGTAATTTATCTTAATTATTTCAGACAGAGGTTTTGTCTTTTGCAGATATATACTGTAAACATTTTTAAAGTCCTCAAGTAATATGTAAAAAACGTATCTTAAAATCTGATGTCTACATTTAATCTTCTTGGGAAGAAAACCAACTTTGAATGACCACAATTTGATAACACAGTTCTTACTTTCATAATGTTTAGATTATTTTTCCAGAATAAATATTTTTAAAGCTAGGGACAAATAAAATGAAACTGAAAAGTAATTATTAACAATAACAATGTTCACCACGCTAAATATCAAAAAGTAAATCTTTATTAGTGAAATATAAAATATTTCATCAAATATCACTGATAACACACAAAGCACCACCATGAAAATGAAAATAACAATTAGCAAAACTTCTCTCTTCCCTAATGCACCATTAATGCAAATAAAAGTACCACCTTTCTTCCTACATGAGCAAATAAAACAAATCAAATGAAGAATAAGAAATGCTCATACATCTTTAAGTACCAAAGCAATGATTATCAAGGACATACACGTCTCAGGAAAGTAACTGTATTTTTTAGCTTAATTACAAGTTAGAACTTTTTATTCAGGAACTCTATTTGTCATAAATTAGCCTGAAAACCACTCATTCATCCTCCTTTTTCTGCAAAATTTCAAACCCTAAGACATGAAATTGAAGACATGATGCTTGAAATTTAAGTATTTTTAAAAAACAGTTATGTTGTCATAACTTTGGAATTGAAAATACTTACAGTCTCTCTAGTTCTTTAAGATCCTGGAATGCTCCTCTTTCAATGGTGCTAATCTTATTCTCCATAAGCTGACTGAAATGCAAAATATAACATGCTTCTTAATGTTACCACTCACCATCTGAATAAATTTCAATTCAGCAACTGAAAACTTGTAAACTCTTTCCCTTTATAAAGTTAAATTGTGCTCTGATTTGAGAGCCAATATCAAATTTAATAATAATATATCTGAGTGAACTCATGGAAGGGAAATAGCAGTGTCTGCATCACAAAACTTAATACAAATGCAGTTTCTCATGAGATTTACTGGTCAAAACTCTGACCCTTAAACTAATAGTGTATCTGAAGAGTAATCCTTGACACTGAAGCTTTGATAGCTTTCTTTGGTACACTGGTTTTCAACTTAACCAAAGAATCAAAATACAGTAATTCATCATATACATACTTCAATTCTGACATGGATACACATCAGCAACTGGAATAATGTGTAATGACCAAAATGTGTCTCTTAAAACTTAGAACACTGAATGCACAATGGTCAAAACTGTATGGCTACTGGGATGTCAATATTTACAATCCTGTGGGTGAGAACAATTTAACATTACATTGACTCTCAAGTGGTGGTTTACTCACAGCTAATTTAACCCACTAATTAAAGAAGTAATCATATTGCAACAATTTTATAGAAGCTACAAAGATACAAAATATAAAAACTCAAAATATGACTAATGTATCATTATAAACTCTGCTGAAAATCTGAGTGGTTGATTTTAATGCTTGATATTAGATTTTCGCAAAAAAATAAGAATCCTTTTGTTATCAATAATAAAATACAGATCCACTTAAATATTTTAGTTAATTTCAAATCCTAAAAGTATCAAATGTTTCTTATTACTTATTCATTTTGTGAAAACAATTATTCAACATTTTTATATGCATAAAGCGCTTAGGGTATGGTATAACAAAGATCTGAGGTCATTTCTGGATTATTGGTTCTATGGCATGCTTCCAACCTTAAAATAAAAGCCCCAATTTTTATTAAATGTTGTAGTACAATGATAAACACAGAAAAAAGGAAAGCATGACCTTTTAAATTTTTTATGTTACTGTCATCAGAATAGTTATAAAAACTGAGACCAGTAATGATTCAAAATATGCAACCTTAAAAAATTATTTAAAAATACAGAGGATGCACTTACAGAACTCTTAGATGTCTAAGACCAGCAAAATCTGTCTTCGTAATTCTTGTGATGTTATTTCCATTTAAATCCCTAAGAGAAAAACCAGAAAGTGAAAGTTCCATTTTATTTCTATGTTTACCTGCTTCAAGTAAAGTTTAGAGTAAATCAGAACTAAAAGTTAATTCAATTACTAACGTAGTATACAAAGTATGTAGGAAGGAGAAGAGGATAACCTTTAAAAGGATATTTTTAACATGACTCAACACATTTACAAGGTTCATTCTTGCTGGCATATGACAAGAAAATGAAGTGGTTACATTATCATAAAAAAGTTTTCGTTTGTTTTGTGTATGGGAGAGTCCTTTCCATTTTTGTTTCTGTAAGGATTATATATTAATTTCACAGGTATTCTATTTTACTATAATTGTTAGGCACCCCCCCCCAAAAAAAAACCTCCTTCAGGAGGTTAAATGCCCAATTTTCTCATGCTATTCAGGAAGAAATTTTATAAAAATTCAGAACACTATCCTTAGGTAGTATGGTGGCGAAACCTCCTAAGGCACAGAAAAAAATTAGTGCCATCAAAACAACTGCACTTCAAAGACTTGCATTTATAGGCATTTACCTTCCAACAATTCTGTTTGTATTAAAACTTAATTCTTCATTTGCAGCTCAGGGAACCCCGCTGTGATTGTAAAGTGAAAACTACTAACAGGGGCAAGAATGGAAATAGTATTCAGGCCCTGACATTTTTGTTCAGATTTCTGCAGCACTTTTCCTTCAGGAGTCACGATCTCCTTTTCTGGCATTTTAGGTCAAGATCTAAACTTGCCCTGGTTCCAATCACTTCAAGTAAAACCAGGCTTTGCTGCGGTTTGAATGCTCTTCATAGAAGTAAGCTCTATATCACCTTTGACTCTACAACATCATGTTTGAAATCTGTATTCAAACTGTTTCAATGATAGAATTTTACAAGTCAGCACCCAGCAAACTATTTTCTGGAAACTTTTTATTCATCTCTCATAAGGATATATATTTTTTCAAGGACCTGAAATTCAATTGCTACGCTCCCCCCTCACCCCCACCCACCCAAGTGCATTCCCTTTTTGTTGAGTAAGACATGTTCGTGCTTAAACTTTAAACTGTTCTGAATAGCATGAAATGACAAGTGCTAAAACAGAATTCTGCGTGGCTTCTCTTCCTTTCTACTCAGCCCACTTCTCCATGCTAAGCAGAGTACCATTCAGTTGTTCCTAAAATTGTTGGGCTATTCGATATAACACGAATCTCCACCCACCACCCTACACAAATGTGGATCGAATCCTGACAAGGCACCCCTAGTAGAGCCCCGATTTGGCCAGCTCGGAGAGGTGAGAAAGGAGTAAGGGTAACCTAGTGAGGCTGGGGGTAGAAGAGCCATTTGCAAAGCAAAAGGGGGTTCAACTTGGGCCTTAAAACTAAGGGCGAGAGAAATGGGTTGGATAAGAAGGGCGACTTGAAGTGCAATGGGCTGCGCGGGGGGAGACGTGCGGGTCGGAGCGCCTCCTCTCCATGGCCCGAAACCCTTACACCCCGGGGGCAAAGAGGCCGCGGAACGAGTCCAGACGCGCTGGCCCCTGCCGGCCTAGCCCCGCGCCCTTCGCTTACTCCCGGCCCACATGCAACCGCGAGAGCGGAACGTGCCTAGGGCGGCCGGACTGGCGCGGGGCGGCGGCCTCGGCGTTCACAAAGAGAACGGCCTCCATGCTCCACTTCGCTGAACTCTGGAAGCGCCTCATCAGGAGCGCGTGGGCCGTCAACACCGGGTCTGCATTTACTTCTTCATTAGAGACTCGCAAAGACAGGGAGGCGGGGACGTCTGCGGGCAACGGAGCGAGAAGAGGGGAAGGCAGGGGAGCTGCTGCCACGTGAAGGGGCGCAGAAACTGCCAGAAAGGTGGATGGGGACGCAGGGGTTCAGCAGGAAGGGCCGGAGGGGGCAGCCGGGCGCCGCCGGGTCGCCGCAGTGGTAAGACCTGATTGGGCTGGTTCGCGCTGGAGAACCAGTGCTAACTTCGCTTAACGGATGGGACACGGTCCTCCCTCGCAGTCGCCCGCTGAGACAAGTCCCTAGGGGCCTGACGCCGTCTTCCCCTCCCCGGAGAAGTGGGGGGCGGGGGGCTGCGCGAGGCTACTATGAGAGGTGTCACCGTCCTGGGGCACCCTTCTCCCCGCGACCTGTGAGAAGCACCCCCAGGCACTCCATGACCCCTTCTTCCTAACCTTCGCCCCCAGGAGGGTGACACAAAATCGGGGAAGGCAAGTTTCTCTCTTTTGAGTCTCCCTGCTATCCCCTCCGCGCCAGCCTGCGACAAGAGCGAGGACTGGGCTCTGAAACCGACCTGGAGTGCTGGCAATCGCAAGGTGACTCCGTTTATGGAGTCTGGAGAACAAAGTGGCGTCTCACTTGCCCCGGGCATCCTCCAGTACTTGTCCCCTATCTACCCGCTCCCCAGCCCCAGAGAACTAGCCCGCAAGGAGCTGCGAGTGGCGGGACGAGAGCAGGGGAGGGAGAACTAGCGCAGCTGCCAGCGGACCCGCCCCTCCTTGGACAGTGGCCCTTCCCTGGCCAGTGCCCTCCCGGAGAGCTCAACCCCAGGATGCGCATGGGGGAGAGCTAGCGAGGGCTGCCCCAGGCACAGGACCGTGAGCTGACAGGTTCCTCCAGTGGAGGCAGGGGTGCGCGGCCCGGATGGGGAGAGGGGAAGACGAAGAGCGCATACTCACAGTCTCTCGGTGTTGCGGGGGATATTCCTGGGCACGCTGCGCAGCGCCAGCCCGTGACAGTCCACTGTGCTGCCCGAGCAGGAGCACTGCGCCGGGCACGCCTGCGGTGCCACCTTGTTCAGGATCGCCAGCACTAACCCCAGCGACAGGGACAGCATCTGCCAGCCAACGCCGCGCATCTTTCCCCGCCGCCTCCTTCCTCGCCGGCACTGGGTGCTTTCTTTAGCTTGCTGCTCCGAGGGAACCGCGCAGTGTCTGAGGCCCAGTGCCCGGCGGGGCTAGCAACCCAGAGTGCCAGGGAAAATGTGCACAAAATAATATGGAACAAGGCAGCAGAGCCCACTCAGGCACACGCCTCCCACCGCCCTCTCCACCCTCCTGTGGCAGAGCAGGAGCTCCTTGGGCAACTTTAGGTCCTGAGGATGAATCCGCCTGGCCAGGGCTGCAAGGAGACCCCAAGAGCAGCGGAGAGGAGATCACGCGTCTTCTGTCTCCCAAGGATGAACTTGGCGGTAAAAGAGCTGGGGCTTCCAACGGCCGCTAAGATGCAGGGGCCGGTTGTGGGGGGGAGGGCGGTCCTCTGATCCCACGCACGCTTCTGCAAATCCGATGCCAGTGGCGAAGGTACAAGACAGAAGAGGGGATCTCAATAGGTATTATGGCCCGGATCAAAGTGGGCTCCGGAAGCTAGAAGGCGCGGAAGCCCAGCAGGCCCGTAGCAGAGCGCGCGGGGCAACTGGGCATGGCGCGCGGGGGCGCACGGGGCGGACGCGCAGTTCTGGGGGCGCACGGCTCTGGACTCTGCTCACTCACGCGGCCTCTCCCCCGCCCTCGACTCCGCCGCAGCCTGGACCGGTCCTCGCGGTCTCCCGACAGCCAACGATGGCTTACAAACACACATGCACTTCGCTGAAGGATGTCTGGGCAATCCCGCCTCCCGCTCGGCGTCCTTGGCGACGCTCTGCACCAGGACCTGCCCCGAGGTCACGCAGAAAAGACAAAAGGGCAGTCGGGCCGCCGCAGCCGGGCAGAAATATCCACTAGTCAGCACTCCGGCGAGGAACTCCAAGAGGCCAAGTGGAGGATGAGAGCTGCTGCGAAGACTGAGTGGGGACTGACTGGGGGCGGACTTAAAAACCAGGCAGACCGGAAGGAGTGGAAAGGCAAAGGCCAAGGTTGGAGGTGTCAGCGTCCTGCTGGGGTGTACTGGAGAATGGCTCGGTGGCAGGTGGGCGGGTGGGATCCACTACTCCAGGCAGAGCCAGGCGGCAGCTGAATGGCAGTAGTGTGTGCGCGCGTGTCAACCCCGCTCGTCTCCCGGATACGCCGCAGCTCCGCGGCAGACACCTGATGGCAAAGGTAGAAGAAACAAGAGCCGGGTTCCGGAGGGCGCAGAGCCACGGCCGGCCCCCGGCGGTCTCCCACTAGTGGTTCTTCCTTCTCAAAGTGCAGCAACTTTTCCCAGGCTTTGAATCCCGTCCCCCAAGGCCACAGTGGCGGTACCCCTGCCGGCGTGGCGACGCCGCCCGGCTCCTGGCGCTGCACCTGACGCGGCGGCCGCAGTCCTGGGTAGTCCTTCTCCTTCTAGCCCCTTCCCCTCTCCCGCTGCTTTCCTGGCCTCCCGCTCCAGGGAGCGAGGTGGGGGAGAGGGAGGGCGACGACTCAGAGCGGGGACTCGGTGGCTCTGCCGACTCCGGAGCCCCTGGCAAGTGTCTAAACAATAGGACGGACGCAGCAGCCCAAGTCTCGCTTGTCTGGAAGGAAGGTGGGTTGTTGTCGTAACTGGAGTTGTTCGCTGGGGCTGACTGGCGCTCAGCGTAGCCAAACAAAAACCCGGCCCGCGCCTCCGGAGCCGGCTGCGGGCCCCCGGCGCTCCCCTTTCTGCTCAGCACTCCCGCCGTGCCCAGAAAGCGCGGCAGCTCCGGCCTGCGCCTGGGCGCTTCGGCGCTTCCATCCCTCGCAGCTGCCTCCGCCTCCGCCGCCGCCGCCGCCGCCGCCTTCTTTTTTTTAACCACAGTCTGTGGCAGCCACCACCACCGCCGCCAAGCTCCGCCGTCCGGGCGCTTCCCAAATAAATAACACCAAGTCCGAAGTTGAGCCGGCGCGGGCCTTATATAGCCACCCGAGCCCCCGCCCCCTGACCCCGCCCCTCGAGGCCCAGGCCCGCCCCCTGGCTGCGCTCTGGGAGCCCGCACCTCGCTGGGGAGAGGGGAGAGGTGAGGCCAGGGCTGCCAGCGCTGGGCGGAGGCGGCGGCTGGCGGCGCGCGTTCCCGTGCGCCCTGGCTCGCCCCCTCGCTCCCACGCGCGGGCAAACTTTGCCCGAAGAAGGAGCCACCCAAGCCCCAGCCCCCAACTCCTTGGCCCCAGAGGTGACCTGGGCTCGGAGATAGTCGTTTGCAGTGGGAGAATGGGGAGAGGTCGGCTTTGAACGCGGCTCATAAATAAACAGCCCTGCCAGTGCCTCTCCTGCAGCTTTTGCCACGCGATCCTTAAGGGGGCTGCTCACTGTTTGCAGCGCAGCAAGAGACAGAGACAGAAACAGAGAAATTATGATTTAAATTTAAGAAAAATCCTACCGAAATAGATCTGCCTGCGCTTACAGACACACACGTGTATTTTGGGGAGCTGAAAAGTTCAGTTTTTGCAAGTTGGAAAACAGCATTTTCCAACCTTCTTGCTTGCCTTTCTATCTCCAAGCCACCCCCTTCCGTTTAACCCTTCCTTTGTAGACACACACTGAACCACACCGTGGTCAGTTGATGTCTTGGATATTCAATACGCTCACAAAACTCTTAAGGGCTTGAACGTATCTGTGTGATTTTTTACTCTCTTATGAGAGAAAGGAGGGGAAAAAATAAATCCCTAGCAACGCACATTATACCAGAAGGTATTCTTTATTTCAGGGCAGTTCTGGATATTTTTTTTCCCCGCTATGTTTTGAAAGAGAATTTCCTTGTTTCATCTTGTCTCTTTAGTGTGACGTATGTCTGGCAACGGCTGCCTCTCTCGCCCCCCTTTCCCCCCCAGCAAGAGTCAATGTCACTGTAAGTTTGAAATGACATCTAAATGACTCTGCTCCTTCTCTTGGATTTAATATGCATCATCTTGTTGTTCTTCCTCCCATTTCGACGTTAAGAAGCTTTCCCTGGAATTTGTGCAAGTCCCCGCCTAATACCAGCCTCATATTGTAGTAGTTATTTGTATAATTATTAGAAGCTTCCTTGAAAGCAAAACCTGTCCAACTCTTTGTATTTCCAGCATCTATGCCTGCCACATAATAGGTTTCCTCATAAGTAACCGATTTCTTTAACTCAAGAGTATGCTCAACCTAAAATCTCTGCAATATCCTCATTAACGTTTTTCGTGGTTAACATTTTCTAAGATGTCCTTTCATAATGGCTACCCCTACTTATCTCATTTTGCCTGCCTTGGAAAACGTAAGCCTTTTCGAGGACATGCCCAAAGGCAGGGTACCATCTGATAACTGAATTGGAACTCTTAGGATTACTCATTTTAATGCCACAGATTTATATTGCTCTATTCTTTTAAAACCTTCAAAAACATTTGACATTTATTAACTCATTTGTCCTTCTAGATTTTAGCTTAAAGGTCTGTTATGTAACTTCCTTGAGGAGGAGAAAAAAGAAGCCCTTGTCACATTTTCTTGTAAGGAAAATGAGATAAAGAACAAGTACCCGTCATTGAGGAAGGAGGTCCCCCAACCCTCAGTGAATTTTCCTTAATGTGTACCAGTAAATTATGTGGTTAAATATGGTTACTGATACATTAATTTATTTAATTTCACAACTTTAATATCTTGTCAGCAACAAGAGGTATTTGTGTTCAACTTTGTGCACCACATAGAATTGTTGTTCCATATTTTAATTCCAAGAACATATCTTGCATTCCAAATATTTATAAATAATATTATTGATATTGTTGCATAAGTGAAATTCACAGACATAAGTTCAAGTTTGATTCTATCTCTGATCACTTTCTGTTTTGTGTAAAACCAAGGAGAAACTAACATACATAGCAACATGCCTACAGAAACATCTTTTTAAAATTTGATGCCAATTTAAATAAGAAGCTATGTTCAGTGGATTTCATTCAGAAAAAAGAAAGACTGCAATTAATTCTTGAGAGGCATATCTTATTATTTTTTGTGTTATTAACTTTTTAGTTGATAAGGGGAATTTTATACATACATAAACAACCAGGTCTCCTGTCCTTTAACATATTACTGTATTATTCCATTAGTATTACTGCAGGATGTTTGTTGAAGGCCTTGCAGGCTTCAGTAACATTAACTTCTAGGTCTTAATTCTTTATGGATTATTTTGCTCCCATATGAATTTCTGAGTTTCTCTTTGACTGTTAAACCCAGCCTGAAGAAAGCCTTCTGTGGTGCCTCTTGTCACCACATGAGGTCTCCATAAATCCTGACCTGGATTAAGCAGAAGTGGAATCCACTATAGCCAATATCCGAGTCTCCTATTATCTTGCAAAAAAAAAAAAAAAAAATCCAGTTCCTACAATAATTTGGAAACAATGTAGACAATCACCTATGCAGCAAAGAAATAAAAAGCATCAGAATAATGTGTAGGTTATTAAATGTCTAATAAACTTTGCATTTTTTTGAAATAAAAAGGTTGTGAAGTTGGGTTATATGGGAAAAGGGAGGAAGAAAAGAGAATTTATGAAAAAGAGATAAAGAAGAGTAAAAATTATAGTTCTCTGTCTTTTTTAAACAAAGGTAGGTAACAGTAATTGCATTGATCAAATTCATGAAACTTACAGCTTAATTCCTTGAATTTAACTGCCTTCATGTTACTGTTTTCCATTGTTGCAATATGTGTTCATTTTAATTATTTGATATTTCTTTCATTTTAATTATCTGATATTTCTCACAATATCTTTGTATTGGAAACGTAGACATGGAACCCTAATATAATGGAAATTAAGATTTAACCAAAATTTGTTTCAAGCCTACTAAATTCCAAGCTATTTGATAGAGTTACATCCACAGTGATGGTTGCTATTTCACTCCTTACAGTAGAGGATGTTGGTCTTCATGCAAGTCGCAGCTTATTAAATGGCAGAGCTAGAACCAGAACCTAAGTTCTCTGATCTCAATTATAAATTGATTCTTCTTCACCCAACTGTATCTGTAGATCCACTGGAACTCGTGGGGATCAAGGAATCTATAGATCCTCAGGAATGATCACCCTCATACAGGAGATGGTCATGTCTCTGCACACACTCCTTAAGGGCATCTACAGGGAGCAGTAGAGCTAGAGTCCTCAGCACCAGCACTTCAAGGATGCTGAAACCTGACCTGCTTCTGGACATAGCTTTGACTTTGAGATGATTCTCTAGGTGAGTGGTTCTCAGCATGTGGTCCCTGGACCAACAGCATCATAATCACCAGGACTGTAGTTGGAGATACAACTTCTCAGGCCCTAACTCAAACCACAAAATCAGAAAATCTGGGAACAGAAGCCAGAAGGCTGTGTTCTCACAAGCCCTCCAAGAGATTTTGATGTTCACTAAAATTTGAGATCCATTAGTCAAGAGCTGCTCTGTGTTTGTATCTGTGACACATTGGTACGGAGAATGAAGCAGCAAAGAATAATAGATAACAGCTGCTGAATTGTCTTCAGCTTCTCATTCCTGGGGGTTGACAATTGCACATTACTGATTACCTCTAGGGGGCACCAAAATATTTTGATGTACAGCTCCGCAGAGGCAATAAGACTTTAGTTTTATTTTCCAAGGAAATGGCCTTCAGAAGTGGAAAGGGCTTCCTAGTTATTACATCAGCAACCTGCCCGAATATGTCTCAACCCTTTAAAAAAATCTGTTATATTTATAGGGATTTTTTCCAGTTTAATACCACTTTTGTATGGATGCATTGATTCCTATTTCTCACGATTATTGTGAAAATTAAGATATTATTTTTCAATCTAACAGCACAGGGCCTGGCATAGAGTTAGGTGCTTATTAAATAAAGGGTATTTCATTATTACTTTTAATATCTGAAATTTTCTAAAATATTATATTTGTATTATGAGAATAGATAACATATTTCCTTTAGTTATTACTATGATCCAATAACTTCTTGTATTGAGTCCTGGGAAGGGCTGGGCTGAGGGTGATACTTTACAAGAAGAACAAATCAACTTACAATAATCAAGCCCTGCTCAGACCTACTGTATCCCATGAACAAAAGAGTGGCGATAGATATAATTAGTTTTGTGCTATGTGTGTCACATAATATAAACTAATCTTTGAAGAGATAAAGTTGGTTTCCCGCTGCCAGAATAACTGCTTGTTGATTATGCAGTGAAATTAAAGGAGAAGTTCTAAACCTTGATCTGCTGATAAGTGGGAGTGCTTGGGTAGCTTTGGATATGCCGCTTAGCTCTCGCCTTAGTTTCCTCCTTTATACATTGTTGGGATTAGACCAGTTGAATCATAAATCCATCATTCGGTTATTAGTAATAATATATTAATTAAGCAGTGTCTGTGTTCCAAACACTGGGCTGGTCACCTTATATATCTTAGCTTCTTTAATTTTCACAGCAATCCTCTGACTTGGATACTATTTTTATCCTTGATTTATAGTGAAGAAAATTGAGGTTTACAGGAATTCATTCAGTTGGCCGTGTTCATGCAGCTAGCAAGCAGCAAAGTAGGCACTAGAATTCCAGTTCAATCCCAAACTCTGTTTCACAAACATTGTAATACCCTACCTTTCAAATTCTATGATTTGAGTACACCATGCAAAGACTTGTTCTATATAAAATGAAGACAAAGATGTATTGGGGGAGGAAAGAGTGCAGTGGTTTAAAGTGACATTTGAATATTAAATGTGTAAGATACTCCAGCAAGAACAAAAAAGAATATGCTGATAATAGAAAAATGATAGTGGGAAAAGTAAAGCAAAAGATAGTTAATACTCGATGCAGGTTAAAAATACATTAATATCAAAACACGCAAACAAAAATACACGGTAAAAATTTTAATAGTTTTATGAGTTTCAAATTTTTAAATTGTCGATATCCTTTAACCATTGAGGAGAAGGAAATACAGTTGTAAATGATTTTGAATGTCCTAATCTTTTGACTCTACGAAGTCTAATAATGTGCATCCTGGATTTTCACAGAAGAAAAGAAAAATCTTTCTGGGTTACTTGGAAGGAAAGGAAAGCAACCTCTCACACCTCCTGCAGGCTTCTTCTGCTAGATTGCAAAAGGTTGACCTTCCTCCTATAAGGTCATAGTATCAAGCTAAAATTACAAAGAAATGTACTCTAGTCTAATAGAAACTCAAAATAAATATTTTCAAATCCCAAAGCTAAATATTATATATTGTAGATAAAAATCAACTCTGATTAACAGAGGCAGTTCATAACCACTATTGGAAAAATATAGTTCAAAGTAAATGCCTCCCTGATGGCCAAAAAGCTGTTTTCTCATACAAAGAGTCTCATTAGTATCTTAGTACAAGAGGTGGAAAACTTTTTCTGTCAAGAACCAGCTAGTAAGTAAGCACTTTAGGCTTCATAGGCCAATAGGAAAAAAAAATCAAGACCATTATGTACATGCATAATCTATTAAACAGAGAAAACACATTTCCACAAGTGTCTTACTGATGTAATTAAAAACATAACAATTGTTTATAATTTTGGGGTCAGACATGTCTACTAATGAGAACTATGGAATTTGGAGGAGAAGGATAACATTTTATTTAATTAGGTTTCAAAGTAAGTGTTTCAAATGGATTGCAAAGTTTCGTATTTTATAAGCCATTTTTAGCTTTCTAACTATTCAAAAACATGCAATGGGTCCAATTTGGCCTGCTGCCTGTATTTTGTAGATCTCTGCCTTTGTCCAAAGATGTGATTATCAATGTACGAGGTCATAGTTTGCTAAGGGGTTATGTTAATATTCAAAGGGATGCTGTAAAGATAAGAGTTCTGAGCTCCAAAGTGGCTGCTCTGTGACAAGCAGTAAAGGTCTTCCTCAGTATTATCTATCAGCTCTCCCTATTTCTTCAGCTCTGAAGTGTAATTCTGCAAAAGCATTTAAAGAAAATTTAAATCCATTTCATTTTAATACAAAATAAATTAGTACAAGATATACTGCCTATCCATTTCTTGCATGTGAGCTATGCTTATCGGTTGAACCAGATGGTCCTCATGTATAAAATGGAGATGATAACAATAAGTAACATTTATTAAGTATTTATTGTGTGCAGGCATTATCCTGAGTGTTTTCCTTTATTTTCTCATTTAATCTTCCTTGAAAACTGTACTACTTTTGAGATGAGAAAGTTGAGGGACAGAAGGGTTGAAGTTAAGTAACCTGCTAAAGGCATCCAGCTAGGATAGGGTAGAGCTAGAATCTAAACCCAGGAAACCATGGACCAGAGCACTGGAATGCTCAGTAGTTCATGAATCAAAGGAAACGTTTGGTAATAAAATGAAAACAGTGTATGCGAATGAATTAAACAAACTGTAAAATAAAGTATCAACATTTCTATTTGCATTATGATTATTATTTTAAATTGAAGATAGTGAATGCGAAAAATGTATACATTTAGTCAAGAATCACTGCAGTGAATATAATCTGACTTCAGCCAACTCTTTTCATCCCTTTCTTTCCATGTTAATAGGATTATTTCATTTCTCTTTCAAGATTTGATATACGCTCTCCTTAGTTACATAAAACCAAAGGAATATTTCCCACCGAAACATGGAAATTCTAAATGTCTGAGAATTTAAGAAAAACCGTTATATGAAGAAGAATCTCCAAATATACACAAAGAAGTTTAACTTTTTAGTAAATACAATTACTTTGCGTCTTGTTAACAAGGGATATCTTGTTTTGTAAGAAGAATCAATTCATAAAGCTGTGTTTTCTTTATTGTAATTATAAAATAACACAACTGAAAAATGTTTCTAAGTAGATTCCCCAGCAATGCCGTGAAAAATGATGAAAAATGAAATGTGATTTATGACATTTGAAAAAAGTGTATAAATTACAGTAACTTTTAAAAGCTTTTTCATTCATTCCAAATTGCTTTATTTTGTGATTAAAGTAGATAATATAGCTGTAAGTCTGTTCAGGATCACAGTCATAACTATCTTTTTTTTTTTTTGCCTATATATGGGCACACATTTGTACAGCTGTGTATGTGATTCACTTATATATATTGCCTTCCTTGGTGACATTGCAAGGATCTTATTAATTTTAATTTTTCTTTCCTAAACTGTCATATGTGGAAAATAAAAGATTGTGTATTATCTACCTCACAGTAATTGCCAAGATTAAAATACGTAAATTAGTAAATGCACTTGGAAAGCTCAGTTCTGGAACAAGATGCCACAGCTCATGCTTCCGTGCTCCATCCTTCTGTGACTGAATGCCCTGGAAATAATTCAGAACACAATGATAATAGGACTCAAATAGCTGAGAAGAAGAAATACTGAGTAGGGAGCTTATGAGTATAAAATGAGTTCCCTGAGTTTTCTTTCTATCTCACATAGTGCTAGGAGCGGGCAAACCCAGGAGAGACCTGGTGAGGAGCCCAACACCTTCTCCATATGTAAGAGACCAGCTGTTTGAGATCTATCATAAATAGCCACTTCAGAGTTTCCTTAGTCCCAGCCCAGTGTCTCCCTGCCTTCCATTCAGTGTCATAAAGAGACCTAGGCCCAGCTCTTATAGCTCTCCACTGCCCCTCCCCTACCCTCTGGCAGAAGATAGCCCAGGATATTTCTTCTGACCCCGCAGGCAGCACCAATAGAAATTGAGCAGGGGCCCCAGCAGAACCGGGATAGCAATTCCAAACTAGACTGCCATTGGTCACTTAATTCCAAAACTAAACTGTCATTGGAATTAAAGCCTACAGAAGTAGGCCACAGCCTACATGCTAAACCTAAAAATGGTGAGTACAATCAAAAATAGAAGGTTTAAATAGGAGCAGAAGTCTCCTAACATAGTAACCAAAATGTCCAAGATATAATAGAAAAATCACTCGTTGTACCAAGAACCTAGAAAATTCACAACCTGAATGAGAAAAAACAATCAGGTGATGTTCAACTGATGCCAATTGGATGTTGGAAGAGGATATCAAGTCATTGTCTGATTTAAAAAAAAAATCTAAGATAATTTGTCTTACCAGAACTATCCTAAGAAAATGGCTAAAGGAAGTTCTCTAAGACAAAAGGAAATGATAAAATAAGGAATCTTGGAACATCAGGAGGGAAAAGAATAGATAGCGTAAATATATGAGTAAATACAATATATTTTCCTTCTCTTGTGCTTTCTAAATTATGTTTGATGGTTGAAGCAAAAATAATAACAGCATCTTTGTGGTTCTTAATGTATGTAGAAAAGATATTGAAGACAATTTTAAACAGATGAGAGTCAAGGGGTGGAAAGGGAAGTCAAGTGTCCACATTTCACTCAGTCTGGCAGAATATCAACATTATTAGACTGTGATAAGTTACATATATATGATGTATGCTTAGAACAACAACTAAAAGAACTTTTACAAAGAGATACAC
This sequence comes from Gorilla gorilla gorilla, assembly GCF_029281585.2. Classification (NCBI taxonomy): domain Eukaryota; kingdom Metazoa; phylum Chordata; class Mammalia; order Primates; family Hominidae; genus Gorilla; species Gorilla gorilla. The sequence goes on along the minus strand of NC_073227.2, from coordinate 28,436,447 downwards.
TGAAAGACACTAGAGATAAATCAAAATGGAATTCTAAAAGATGTTCAAATGACTCTCACACGGCCAGATAAATTTAAACAGAGAATGGAAACCACAGAGAAAAGTAGAAAACAAATAATTAAATGGCAAACTTAAGCCTTAACATACACATTTTTACATTAAACGTAAGTGATCTAAGCGCAACAATTAAAAAAATAGATTAACAGAGATTAAGAGCCATGACCCAACTCTATACTGGCTTTAAGAAGCTCACTGATAATACAATATAGGTAAGTAGAAAGTAAAAGGATGAAGAATATAAACCATAAAAACATTAATTAAAAGAAGGCAGGTTGGAGGCCAAGGTGGGTGGATCACTTGAGGTCAGGAGTTCGAGACCAGCCTAGTCAACATGGTGAAACCCCATCTCTACTAAAATATAAAGAATACAAAAGCTAGCCAGATGTGGTGGCACAGGCCTATAGTCCTAGCTACTTGAGAGGCTGAGGTAGGAGAATCGCTTGAACTCAGGAGGTGAGCTGAGATTGCACCACTGCACTTCAACCTGGGTGACAGAGTGAGATTCTGTCTCAAAAAAAAAAAAAAAAAAGAAAAAAGAAGGAAGGTAGCTACAGAAAGGAATATTACATAATGATAAAAAAGGTCCATCCATGAAGAAAACTTGACACTTTAAAACGCATATGCAATATTATAGAGGCAGAAATAGAATAGTGTTTGAAAAAGGCTAGGGACATGCATTGAGGAGAGTAGGTGTTACTGAAAGTGGGTATCATGAGAGAGCCTTGTGGGATGATACAGATAAATATCTTGATTGTGGTGGTGGTTACATGAAACTACACGTGATGAAATTGCACAGAGCTACACACACACACACACACACACCACGCAAATGAATTCATGTAAACTAGTAATATCTGAATTAACTCTGTGGATTGTACCAGTATCAGTATTCTGGTTTGGATATTGTACGCTTGTTGTGCAGGATGTTAACATCAGAGAAAGCTAAGTGATGAGTGCATGGGACCTCCCTGTACATTTCTTTGCGACTTCTTGTGAATTTAAAATTATTTTAAAATTAAAAAGATAAACAACCAAGTACCTAAATTTGTACACTTTAAGGGTAAAACATAATTGAAATCACAACAAGACAAACTAAAAGGCGTTATTCCTAAACCGTGTGGAGGGCTAAAGATTGCTATACAGATACTGAGGGATGGGGAAGGAAAAGTCCTTAAGGATTAATAAGTATGGGTTTTGGGTTATGAGCTGTGAGAGAGGGGTAAGGAAGATCCAGAGAGGGGAGCTATGTATAGAGAAGTGGGAAGATTGAGATATGAAGGTGGCAGTAATTGGAGGAAGGGGATAAGACTGATGGGGAAGAATGTGAGGAGTGTATGAGGGTGTATATATGAGAGAAGAACTCTTCACAGGGCACAGGAAGGATTTCCAGAAGGGAAAAAGGATATTGGCCATTATGAGTGAGAGTATGGGAACCAGAAGCATGCTGTGAGACCTCAAGGAGACATATGCACAAAGAAATAAACAAGAACGCAAGCTGTGATTCAGTCATGTGGGGGAGGAGGAATTTTATAGATGGACCAACAGCTTTCAGTGAGAATGTATCTTTACCTAGGACTCCTCACAACTGGACGTTATTCCTGTAAACATTCTCAATTAGCTGGGGGACTTGGGCAGGTCATTTACACTAGATGAATATTTGGCTCTTGATCTATGAAATAACGAGGATGCTCTATATAATTGCTAATGTCCTTCAAGCTATGAGAGTCTATGATTTTATTGCCACTATATGGAACAAAGAAGCAAAATATTTTAGATGCTTTCTTTATTCGAATGTTGATAATAACAAAGAGTAAAATGCCTTTAATGATTTGGGAGTTCTCACTTCAGGCAAAGCAAAACATATGCAAATGCTTAGTTAAGGAAAGATAGTGGGAACTACTAAAAAGAAAAAGAAGAGGGAAAACCCCTAAATTCCTAGATCTTTAAAAATAAATCCTGGGCAACATGGTGAGATCCCATCTCTACCAAAAAACAAACAAACAAACAAACAAAAAATTTGTTGAGCATGGTGGTGCATACCTGTAGTTCCAGCTCCTCTGGAGGCTGAAGTAGGAGGATTGCTTGAACCCGGGAGGTCAAGGCTGCAATGAGCACTGACTGTACCACTGTACTCCAGACTGGGTCACACAGCAAAACTCTGTCTCAAAAAAAAAAATTATCTGAATCAAAACATTGGTTTCATGTTGCAAAAGAGCAATGTTTAATGACAATTTCATATATATTTTATAATTTCATCTTCATTGGAATAAGGATATAAGGCAGTAATTATTATTCCTACATTTCAGTAGAGAAAGCTGAGATTCATACAAGTTAAGGACCTACATTAAGTAACAGAAGTAGTTATAGGCAACATCAAAAAGGCTATTCAAGTCTCCTAATTTCTATAACAGTTTGAACAATTTCCAAACAGGCTTGAATACACAAAAGCAATGCTAGTCCATTACAAGATATTACTACACACCTAGTAGAACATCTAAAATTAAAAAATAGTGGCAATAAAAAGTTTGGCAAGGGTGTGTAAAAACTGGATGTATACATTGCTCATGGAAATTTAAAGTGGTATAGCCAGTATGAAAAAATAGTTTGGCATGTTCATTAAATAATAACACTAAATATATATTGACTATACATTCCAGTAATCTCATTCTTGTATATTTGTCCCAAAAAATGAGAATTTGTGTCAATGCAAAAGTCTGTACACACATTTTTATAGCAGCTTTATTTGTAATAGCTCAAACTGCAAGCAGATAAAATGGCTTACAACAGGTGAAAAGTTAAACAAGTTGTGGTACATCTACACCATGGCATACTACTCAGCAATAAAAAGGAACAACATATTGATAAACACAGCAACATGGATGAATCTAAAAACACACTATGCTGAGCAAAAAAGCTGGTCTCATAAAGCTACATATTCTATGGTTCCATTTAAATAACTGTCTCAAAATGACAAAATTGCAGAGGTGGAGAACAAACTGATGCTTATCAAGTGTTGGGATGGGTGGGGAAAAAGTGCAGATTTGACTATGTAGGGAGAGCACAAGGCAGATCTTTGTGGTAATGGAATAGTTCCGTGTTTTGTTTGGCATAAAACTATAGACGCACATAGTACTGAATGTGTTGGTATCTTTTGATATTATACCATATGGGTTTTGATACTGTATTATAATTAAGTAACCCTTGGGGAAAACTGGGTGAAGCACACCCAGGATCTCTTTGTACTACCTTTGAACATTTCTGTGGGTCAATAATGATTTCAAAATAAAAAAGGTAAAACCAAATAATATTAATGTCTAGAATAGGCTATAGTATAGTAGTTAAGGGCACTGACTTTGCAGTTGATTTGCCTAAGTCTGAATCCAAGTTATTGAGGCAGTGACTTAGATCGGCCTCAATTTTCATATCTCTAATAATGGGACCATAACAGTACCTATTTTATGGGATTGTTGTGATGTTTATATGAGTTAATATAAGTAAGTTGCTTAGAGTGGTACACGGCACCTAAAAAGCTCTCACTAAATGTTATCTATAGGTAAATTTTATATTATGGCTCTGTTGAATCTTATAAATGCTATTGTTTCTCTATTTTCTTTTAGTGCTAGGAATCACAAAGCTAAATTTTGGACATATTATTAGGTATTGTGTAAAAATTCACATTTCTGCATGCTAACCATATGACAGTCTTAACTTCATTTTTCTAATAAAGTTTCCTAATAAATTTTTGCTATTTCTTAACTCATTTTTTCTATCCGATTTCACTTTATAAATTTTCACACACATTTCTGAATTATTTATGGAAATAAGACAGGATCTAAATAATCAAAAATAAAACATTAAGGGAGTTTAAGAGAAGAAAACTAGTAATTCAGTAAAAGTTAAACACCCCTCTTCCCTCCTGGTACAATGGAGGTGGCTTAGAAACCAGGAATTTTCAGTAGATGGTAGTGTCAAAGTCCTATTACTTCCCACCAAAATTCTTTTCTGCCTCTTGTTGGGTGAACAGATAGACTACATAGCACAGACTCCCTCAGTTAGGTGCAGCCACTCAGTTCCTGACAGTGGCTATGCCATTTACGGGCTATGCCTTAGGGTGATGGCCATGCCTGCTTCCTGCTCTTTTCCCTTCCTACCAGGTGGAACCCATGCAGCTTTGTTCAGGCAGATAATGAAAATGCTCTAATGGATAATGAAATAATGTAAGAGAAGAACCATGGATCCTAGAAGGTCTGGGTGCAGCAAAACCATCTACATGAGCTGGAATGCCCACCTGGAACTTTGTAAGACAGAAAGAAGATAATGTGTTATACTCAAGCTGCTGTGTGTTGATGTGTCTTTGTTATAGAAACTTAGCCTTTTGTGCTAACTAATGGAAGCATCCTGTAGACAGTTTGACTGCTTGGACAATCCTTCTTTGCACTATAGAAAAAGTTATTTCACATGCATTTTAAAATTAGTCACCAAAATCAAGCCTTTTGTTTCCCCCAAATTTATGTTAGAGTCTAAAATGTCTATATAGCTATGAGCAGTGACATTATGGAGAAATGTAAGGAACCAGGCCATAAAAGTAGATGAGAACTATATTTACCACTATGCTTGTCAAAGCCTTTGAAAGGATAACAACACTCACTCATGGGTAACTGAAACTCATAAACTGCAGGATTAAATAAGTAGAAAAATAAGTGTTTGCCTATGGTGGAACAGGGAAGAAAACACACATACACACACACACACATACAATTTGGGGCAGCAATTGTAAATTTCCTTAAATGTACTAGCATAGCATTTCAACCTTAGTTGCACACTGAAATGGTGTGAAAGTTCAAAAAGTAGTGATGTCGATATTCCATCCTGTATCAGGGTCCTCTAGAGCAAGAGAACCAATGGAAAAATATATGTCATATATAACATTTTATTAATATTACATCAATAATTATCATTAAATTATTATTGTACAGATTACAATATATATTTATATCATATCACAATTATACCATTATAAAATATAATTAATATTTATACCCTAAGATTATAATTAATATTTACTATATATAGTATCTGTAAACTATATATATGTGCAGAGAAAGATTTTATGAGGGCTGACAAGTACCAAGATCTGCAGTCAGCAATCTAGAGACTCTGGAGAACTGATGGGGTGTAGTTTCAGTCCAGAAGCTAGCAGGCTACAGATCCAGGAAGAGGCAATGTTTCGGTGTGAGCCTGAAGGCAGGAGGAAACATGCTCCAGCCTAAAGTGAGGCAGAAGGAATTTCCACTTATTCAGGGAAGTCAGCCTTTTTTTTTTTTTCTATTCAAAAATAGAATTTCAGCTGATTGGGTGAGGCCTACCCACTCAGGGATAACAATCTATTTTACTTAGTCTGTCAACTCAAATTTTAAGTTAATCTAAAAACACCTTCACAGACATACCCAGAATAATGTTTGACCAAATGTCTAGGCACCTCATGGCCCAGTCAAGTTGACACATAAAATTAACAATCATAAACTGAAGGTACATTGATCCAGGGTATGTTCTGGGCAGCAATATTGTTAAAGCTCCCTATATAATCTAATGTGAAGCCAAGTTTGAGGACCTCTATCCAAGAGAGTGTGTTCCTTGTAGAAGACTGAGGGGCTGTGGGGACTGACACTAAGTAACCATTGGGGAAAACTGGGTGAAGCACACTCAGGATATCTTTGTATTACCTTTGAAAATTCCTGTGGATCAATAATGATTTCAAAATAAAAAAGGGAAAAACAAACAATGTTAACGTCTAGAAGGGGCTATAATGTGGTAGTTAAGGGCACTGAATTTCCAGTCGGTTTAAGTAGGGTTCTTTAAGTAAACAGGGTATTTCCCAGCCCTGAAATTCCTGAGCACCTTAGTATCAGCATCAGTAAATTTTGGTAATCAATATATAGAGACAAATATCTAATTTCCTCTTCCATTTTTGGATTCCACGGAGCAAGACAGAAGTAAGTCATGGGAGAAAATATACGAACCAATATGCCATTCATAACAAAAGAGTTCAATACAACTCTATTCAAAACTTATTTTCTTTTAATATAATACATGATTTAACTTTAGAAGTACGGCAGGAACAGAACAAAAACATTTTACCCCAGGACTAGTTAAAAGTTTTTTTTTAGTATAATACATTATTTAACTGTGGAATACAGCAGGAACCAGATACGAACCCTTTACTCCAGAACCAGTTAAGTGAATAAATACTGCTTGCTTTTCCCTCTTATGGGAAAATAGAGACTGTGAAATAATTTGATTAACTAAGACCAGCAATCAATCAAATCTAAATATAAGTCAAGAGTCTGTTGTAAAAATAATCCTTAAAACATTATTTTGTGCTCAGGAATGTATACCATTGCTTTTATTTAAGAAAATGTCAATTTGAGGATTTTATGTATATGCTCATATCTGATAAGTACATCTGGTGTATGTGGATATATACACACATATATATGTATATTTATCTATATATGTGTCATATATATTTCTGATATGTGAAAGATAGTTGATATTTTGATATTTATGCTTTTTGCCTAGTCAATATGTTTAATTTATAGTGATGTATTTTTCATGTAATTATCTGCTTTATAATTCTATGAACTTAACAGAATTATCTATAAATGATAGTTCTATAAACTTAATCTAATGTTATTTAGATTTGCAAAGACATGACAGTATAGATATTTACCTTTCTGCAGTGGTTATATATAGATATTCATTATTGTTTACAGCTATAGATTAAAACCTATTAACCTTCACAACTTAGGTAAGGAATGTGAAGAAGTAATCCTGATAGTGTTTAAAACCCTTCTTTTTAAACTCTATTATAATCACATAAAAGATAGATTCATAAATTGAAACCTCCATAATTGGCAATTAAAAGCTGCAGGACAATGTTGTCTCTCTGTATTGTTAAGAATTAAGTTCCAGCTGTTTTGAGAAAGCAACCAAAAGATTGAGAGAAACTGCCAAGTATCCTGGGAAGAAATTAGCTACATTAGCTTTCATTATTCCAAAATCATTGTGCCACCTGCAGTAACTGTAAATACTGCAGATGGGGTAAAATATCTCAAATTTAAGAGTTCATCGGCTTTTCACAGAGCAAGGTATCACATGGTTCTGAATCTCAATCTCATCATAGGGCCAACAAATTAAGTTCAAAAATAATTTGACCTAATAGTCACAATTCAAAATGTTTCTTGGCCAGGTTAACAATTAAGTAAATGTCTCTAATATTCATTTCATTTGGAGAAACGTTTCATTTTTATTAACGAAGCTGATGTTTGGTGTCATTATAACAATCAGAAGAGTCTACATTAAAATGTAGTAATAAATAACTTTCATCTCTTTATGGCTTATAGCAACAACAGTTATTTGCCTCATCTATCTGTCCGTTGGTGGTTGGCTGAAGCTCTAACTCAAGGTTCTCTCGACCTGAGATTGATGAAGCAGCCACTGCCTTAAACATTGTTTGTTATCATGGAGTCTCACACAGCAATGAAAAACACCATCCTGGAAGTGGCATTCCTTTCATCATAACCCACTGGCCAAATCTGATCACATGGGCCACTCCACTTCAGATGGGACAAGAGGGCTAGTTCTACCATGTGCCCAGGAGGATGAAAGCTGGAAATAGTTGGTGGACAGCATTTGGGACTATCACTTTCTACCACCCTTCAGATAATCAAATATTCAACTCACCATATCTCCCACAGGCAAAATATACTCAGCCTCTCCCCAAAGGAGTCAGTCCAAAAGTTCTGTTTTGCTATGGCATTAAGCTCAAAGCCCAGGCTTTCCAGCTGTGATAATGGAGTACACTCCACATAAAATCTGATTATGATTTGTTTTGCTCTAGTCAAGCGTGAGCTTAAAAGATTAGTTTTTCATGCTCCCCAAATATACAGCAGTAGAACAGGATCAGAATGACTGCATTCATTAAACACTTCCATATGAAGAGAATCATAGAATAGACATGGCAGACACCAATGTGATTCACAACAGTTCTGAAATCTCACCAGGTAAAGGTGGTGAGAACCCTCTACCCTGGGAGATGAGAATGGGATAGGAACGTTCCTTGAATAGGCCCTGATCTTGCTCTGTAGCAGAGGCACCTCAAATCCATTGTTTTTTTCCCATGGTCTTTGGCTCTCCCCTGTTTGTGATGTCTGCAGTGGACATTAAATAAAAGTGCATCATCATTACAGGCTGTGTAACTTTTTGTGCCCCATGCTTATAAACAGAAGAGAAGGAAGGACCATTTTAAGTCTCTCAAAGTCTCAGACATTTATGATTTCCGGCTTATATTTTCTCTAGATGTAAAATAATATTCTAGGGCTTTTAATCTATTCGATTCAGTGGGAAACATATAGTGATAGATTCCTGCACTTCTTTTCTAGATCTACTTTTATATTAGCTGTATCATTTTATCTCCTCACATCCTTGTCTCTTCTTCTCAACATAGTTATGGGTATTTGGAGCCTTCCAGGATTAGAAGAGACTCATATTTGTCATTCTTTCACTAATTCATGTTGTGTAATCATAACAAATACACCATCATAAGGCATTCACAAATTTTTAACAATAGGCATGACCAGGCCTGCCTAGGACAAGAGAACAAATAAACATTTTTAAATTATACAGTTAACAAACTATTGAATAAATTAATATATATAAATAAGTAAACTATTAAAAATTAAATTATCAAGTTAACAAACTATTAAATATGCTATATTCTTATACCTTGACCTTGACATTGATACAACAAAATTGATAAATATGTATAAAAGACTGTTTTCATTTGATTGAAAGTTGGAAAAATATCAAAAATAACTGCAGTAGTTACTATGGCTTATAGTCGAGTGTTTTTTTATGGGCTAGAAGTGTTTAGATTAGTTATAAAAATATATAATTCATATTTAGCCAGAAAATAAATTTTACCTTAAATAATCATGTTGATATTACAGTCAAGATTTTTCACACAGTTAGTGTTCTAATGAGAGTAATGCCAAATTCAGTTAGCTTATAATGTTCAGATTGGTGTTTTTGTATGCATTTTAACTTGAAAAAATGTTGCTCTGCGGAGGCAGTAGTAACCGGAATTGTGAACAAATTTTGTAGTTCAATGCTTAAGTTCAAAAATGAGCTGTGGATTTTTATATATCATGTTCAAATATGATCAAATCATCCCACTGATAAATTACAAGATCATAAAAAATATTCAAAATGTTTTAATTTTATGTATGAATTGCTGTCATTTCTATTGTAATTTTACCATCTTTTAAAAGTGACATATAAATGTAACTCTTACTCATGCTGTTCTTTCAAATTTTAAAATGTTGTATATTTAAAAAAAAAAGAGAGAGCAGTATTTGTTCAATTTTATCAAATTTTGATTCCATCAAGATTATATTTTGATCTTAAAATGGCAAGAAATGCAAGTCAATAAAAAGCCAGGCCAGGTATGGTGGTTCACACCTGTAATCTCAGCACTTTCAGAAGCCAAGGCAAGAGGATCGTTTGAGACCAGAAGTTGGAGAGGAGCCTGGACAACATAGTGAGACCCATCTTTACCAAAACAACAAAAAAAATTAATTAGCCGGGCATGGTGGTGGAGTGCACCCATAGTTCTAGCTACACTGGAGGCTGAGTGGGGAAGTTCACTTGAGCCCAGGAGTTTGAGGTTACATTGAGCTCTAATCCACTGTACTCCAGCCTTAGTGACAAAGTGAGACCCTATTCCCCAAAATTAATTCAAGAGGAGGATAGGATTTGAATAGACATTTTTCCAAAGAAGATACACTAATGGCTAGTAAGTACATGAAAAGATGCTCAACATCATCAGTTATTAGTAAAATGCAAATCGAAACTACTATAACATACCACTTCATGCACAGTAAGATAACTATAATCAAAAAGGCAGACAGTAACAAGTGTTAGGAAAGATATGGAAAAATTGAAATCCTCATATATTGCTTCCGAAAATGTAAAATGATGCCATTGCTTTGGAAAATTATTTGGCAGTTCCCCTAAATGCTAAAAGTAGAATTACAATATGACCTATTGATTCCACCCCAGGTACATATGCAAGAGAACTGAAAATATACGTTAATAATAGCATTATTAATAATAGCCAAAAAACAGAAAATACCCAAATGTCCAGCAGCTATTGAACAGATAATAAATGTAGTGTATCCATACATTAAAATATTACTAGTCACAAATAAAATGAAGTTCTGATATATGCTAAATGTAGATGTAACTGGAAAACATTGTGTTTAGTGAAAGAAGGCAGACCTAAAAGACCACATTTCCATTTAAATGTCCAGAATAGGTAAATCCACAGAGACAGAATGTAGATTAGTGATTTTCTAGGAGTTGGGTTGAGGATGGGGGATTGATGGGCAGGGGAGAAGGGAGGAATGAGGGGTGGCTGCTAATTGGCAAGGAATTTTTTTTTTTTTTGGAGTGAAGAATTATTCTGGAATTAGGTAGTGGACATAGTTGCACAACTCTGAGTATACTAAAAATTACTGAATTGTACACTTTAAAAGATGAATTTTATGGTATATGAATTATATCTCAATGAATCTGTTACTAAAATGTATGAGAGGCCAGGTGCAGTGGCTCACGCCTGTAATCCCAGCAATTTGGGAAGCCGAGGCAGGCGGGTCACCTGAGGTCAAGAGTTTGAGACCAGCCTGACCAGTATGGAGAAACCCCGTCTCTACTAAAAATACAAAAAATTAGCCAGGTGTGGTGGCGCGTGCCTGTAATCCCATCTACTCGGGAGGCTAAGGCAGGAAAATCGCTTGAACCTGGGGGGATGGAGGTTGTGGTAAGACAGGATTGTACCGTTGCACTCCAGCCTGGGCAACAAGAGTGAAACTCCATCTCAAAAAAAAAAAAAAAAGTATGAGAAAAATAGATTATGCAATGGTTGCACAAGTCTGTGAATATACTAAAAACCACTAAACTGATTAAACTGATCATTTTAAATGGATGGATGAATTTTATGGTATGTAAAATTATATCAATAAGACTATGAAAAAATGGCCAGAAGACAGTCTGTTTAGAAATCGCTATCTGTAGTCTTTTTCTCCTCTGTTGTCCTAAAAAACATATTTGTTTCCTTGTTCCAGTGTCACTATATTTTGTTGCAATATCGTTCCTGCTATGTGTTTCACCTATAAGTTTCTACAAAGTTAATATTTTCAATTTGCTTTTTCAAATTGTTTGTTCCATCTTTGGGCAGATCCCAGAAAAACAAAGCAAAAACAAAAAACCCACACAAAATTGTGTGCAATCTCTGATTTTTTCTAAAGAATGTCATTGTTATTGGTAAACTTTTCCATGCCTTCTAGTGACAAACTTTATTTGCTATCAGTATACCAAGCTTTTTGGCACAGTTCTTAACTTATATACATTTTTTTTTTTTTTGAGGCGGAGTTTTGCTTTTGTTGCCCAGGCTGGAGTGCAGTAGTGCAATCTCGGCTCACAGCAACCTCCGCCTTCTGGGTTCAAGCAATTCTCCTGCCTCAGCCTCCTGAGTAGCTGGGATTACAGGCATGCACCACTACGCCCGGTTAATTTTTGTATTTTTAGTAGAGATGCGGTTTCTCCCAGTTGGTCAGGCAGGCTGGTCTTGAACTCCCGACCTCAGGTGATCCGCCCACCTCGGCCTCCCAAAGTGCTGGGATTACAGGCATGAGCCACCGCGCCCGGCCCCTTATATACATTTTTAATTATCAAACATGTTAACATTATTATCATGGCCATAAAATACCTGAAATCAATGCTGAAAATTGAAAATTGTTTTTTAGTTCTTAAGCCAGAACGTGTACTTTTCACAGCAGGTATAAAACTAATAAAATATACTTTATTATTTTCTCCGGGGAGTTGAACAATACTTATAATGAATATAAGAAATATTAGTTGTCCAATATAGCTTTTGTCCTTGTTACAAACAAGTTGAAATAAATAGTATTTACTTTATACTTATGCATAATTGTAAAACTATATTACTCTTTAAACTAGTAATCTTTTTATTTGTCCATGCCAGATAGTAATCATTTAAATAGCTATTTTTTCATCCATTTTACATGGTCGGTTATGCTGGCAGCAAATTTTGAAATAATCTCATTCTTTTCTGTAAATACTATTCTCTCAGTGTCATAAAAAACATTGTTTTTGTTCTCGTTGGTTTCAAAGAACATCTTTATTTCTGCCTTCATTTCGTTATGTACCCAGTAGTCATTCAGGAGCAGGTTGTTCAGTTTCCATGTAGTTGAGCGGCTTTGAGTGAGATTTTTAATCCTGAGTTCTAGTTTGATTGCACTGTGGTCTGAATCTCTGGGATGCATTCAAAGCAGTGTGTAGAGGGAAATTTATAGCACTAAATGCCCACAAGAGAAAGCAGGAAAGATCCAAAATTGACACCCTAACATCACAATTAAAAGAACTAGAAAAGCAAGAGCAAACACATTCAAAAGCTAGCAGAAAGCAAGAAATAACTAAAATCAGAGCAGAACTGAAGGAAATAGAGACACAAAAAACCCTTCAAAAAATCAATGAATCCAGGAGCTGGTTTTTTGAAAGGATCAACAAAATTGATAGACCGCTAGCAAGACTAATAAAGAAAAAAAGAGAGAAGAATCAAATAGACACAATAAAAAATGATAAAGGGGATATCACCACCGATCCCACAGAAATACAAACTACCATCAGAGAATACTACAAACACCTCTACGCAAATAAACTAGAAAATCTAGAAGAAATGGATACATTCCTCGACACATACACTCACCCAAGACTAAACCAGGAAGAAGTTGAATCTCTGAATAGACCAACAACAGGAGCTGAAATTGTGGCAATAATCAATAGTTTACCAACCAAAAAGAGTCCAGGACCAGATGGATTCACAGCCGAATTCTACCAGAGGTATAAGGAGGAACTGGTACCATTCCTTCTGAAACTATTCCAATCAATAGAAAAAGAGGGAATCCTCCCTAACTCATTTTATGAGGCCAGCATCATTCTGATACCAAAGCCGGGCAGAGACACAACCAAAAAACAGAATTTTAGACCAATATCCTTGATGAACATTGATGCAAAAATCCTCAATAAAATACTGGCAAACCGAATCCAGCAGCACATCAAAAAGCTTATCCACCATGATCAAGTGGGCTTCATCCCTGGGATGCAAGGCTGGTTCAATATACGCAAATCAATAAATGTAAACCAGCATATAAACAGAGCCAAAGACAAAAACCACATGATTATCTCAATAGAAGCAGAAAAAGCCTTTGACAAAATTCAACAACCCTTCATGCTAAAAACTCTCAATAAATTAGACATTGATGGGACGTATTTCAAAATAATAAGAGCTATCTATGACAGACCCACAGCCAATAGCATACTGAATGGGCAAAAACTGGAAGCATTCCCTTTGAAAACTGGCACAAGACAGGGATGCCCTCTCTCACCGCTCCTATTCAACATAGTGTTGGAAGTTCTGGCCAGGGCAATCAGGCAGGAGAAGGAAATAAAGGGTATTCAATTAGGAAAAGAGGAAGTCAAATTGTCCCTGTTTGCAGACGACATGATTGTTTATCGAGAAAACCCCATTGTCTCAGCCCAAAATCTCCTTAAGCTGATAAGCAACTTCAGCAAAGTCTCAGGATACAAAATCAATGTACAAAAATCACAAGCATTCTTATACACCAACAACAGACAAACAGAGAGCCAAATCATGAGTGGACTCCCATTCACAATTGCTTCAAAGAGAATAAAATACCTAGGAATCCAACTTACAAGGGATGTGAAGGACCTCTTCAAGGAGAACTACAAACCACTGCTCAAGGAAATAAAAGAGGATACAAACAAATGGAAGAACATTCCATGCTCATGGGTAGGAAGAATCAATATCGTGAAAATGGCCATACTGCCCAAGGTCATTTACAGATTCAATGCCATCCCCATCAAGCTACCAATGACTTTCTTCACAGAATTGGAAAAAACTACTTTAAAGTTCATATGGATCCAAAAAAGAGCCCGCATTGCCAAGTCAATCCTAAGCCAAAAGAACAAAGCTGGAGGCATCACACTACCTGACTTCAAACTATACTACAAGGCTACAGTAACCAAAACAGCATGGTACTGGTACCAAAACAGAGATATAGATCAATGGAACAGAACAGAGCCCTCAGAAATAACGCCGCATACCTACAACTATCTGATCTTTGACAAACCTGAGAAAAACAAGCAATGGGGAAAGGATTCCCTATTTAATAAATGGTGCTGGGAAAACTGGCTAGCCATATGGAGAAAGCTGAAACTGGATCACTTCCTTACACCTTATACAAAAATCAATTCAAGATGGATTAAAGATTTAAACGTTAGACCTAAAACCATAAAAACCCTAGAAGAAAACCTAGGCATTACCATTCAGGACATAGGCGTGGGCAAGGACTTCATGTCCAAAACACCAAAAGCAATGGCAACAAACGCCAAAATTGACAAATGGGATCTAATTAAACTAAAGAGCTTCTGCACAGCAAAAGAAACTTCCATCAGAGTGAACAGGCAACCTACAACATGGGAGAAAATTTTCGCAACCTACTCATCTGACAAAGGGCTAATATCCAGAATCTACAATGAACTCAAACAAATTTACAAGAAAAAAACAAACAACCCCATCAAAAAGTGGGCAAAGGACATGAACAGACACTTCTCAAAAGAAGACATTTATGCAGCCAAAAAACACATGAAAAAATGCTCATCATCACTGGCCATCAGAGAAATACAAATCAAAACCACTATGAGATATCATCTCACACCAGTTAGAATGGCAATCATTAAAAAGTCAGGAAACAACAGGTGCTGGAGAGGATGTGGAGAAATAGGAACACTTTTACACTGTTGGTGGGACTGTAAACTAGTTCAACCATTGTGGAAGTCAGTGTGGCGATTCCTCAGGGATCTAGAACTAGAAATACCATTTGACCCAGCCATCCCATTACTGGGTATATACCCAAAGGACTATAAATCATGCTGCTATAAAGACACATGCACACGTATGTTTATTGCGGCATTATTCACAATAGCAAAGACTTGGAACCAACCCAAATGTCCAACAATGATAGACTGGATTAAGAAAATGTGGCACATATACACCATGGAATACTATGCAGCCATAAAAAAGGATGAGTTCATGTCCTTTGTAGGGACATGGATGAAATTGGAAACCATCATTCTCAGTAAACTATCGCAAGAACAAAAAACCAAACACCGCATATTCTCACTCATAGGTGGGAATTGAACAATGAGATCACATGGACACAGGAAGGGGAATATCACACTCTGGGGACTGTTGTGGGGTGGGGGGAGGGGGGAGGGATAGCACTGGGAGATATACCTAATGCTAGATGACGAGTTAGTGGGTGCAGTGCACCAGCATGGCACATGTATACATATGTAACTAACCTGCACAATGTGCACATGTACCCTAAAACTTAAAGTATAATAATAAAAAAAAAACATTGTTATGGTCAGTTAATGTTAACATTTAATATTATTTTCCAGATTGGCATTAATATATTGGCATTTATTTATCTTAATTGAACGTTATTTTTTTTAATTTATTTTTATTTTTTTGAGATGAAGTCTCGCTCTGTCACCGAGACTGGAGTGCAGTGGTGCGATCTCAGCTCACTGCCACCTTCGCTTCCCAGGTTCAAGCGATCCTACTACCTCAGCCTCCCAAATAGCTGGGACCACAGGTGCCCACCACCATGCCCAGCTAATTTTTTTGTATTTGTAGTACAGACAAGGTTTCACCGTGTTAGCCAGGATGGTCTCGATCTCCTGACCTCATGATCCTCCCGCCTTGGCCTCCCAAAGTGCTGGGATTGCAGGCATGAGCCACCATGCCTGGCCCAATGTTATTTATTGAATGATATTTATTCAATTTTTTGAGTATTAACAATTATTTGTGAATTATTTTTATATTTTATTGGAAATAATTTGTGAATTATATTTATTTTCCTTCAAAAGGGATATTTTGTGCATCTTTAACCAAAAACTTAAGTGTTTCAAGTCATGTATACATTCATTAACCAAGATTGAACTTGAAGATTAGTTGAGAAACATATATGTATTATATGTTTTATGAGAAACATAAATGTAGTAATAACACTTTTTGCTGTTGACTTAAAACCAAAATGACAATTTCTACTTTTCTCCATTTAAATACTTTTAATTTAAAATTAAATACAAAATATTCTACCATATATATTCAATGAAAAATCATAGTCAGATTGTGTTTTGCTAAAAGTACTCTTGTGGCCGGGTGCGGTGGATCATGCCTGTAATCCCAGCACTTTCGGAGGCTGAGGCGGGTGTATCACCTGAGGTTGGGAGTTCAAGACCAGCCTGACCAATATGGAGAAACCCCATCTCTACTAAAAATACAAAATTAGCCAGGTGTACTGTCAGAAGGATGTGAGAGCCTTTTTCTGGGATCATAATTCAAAAAATGTAGTAAGGTACATGAAGTTGCTGAGATTAATCTGACATATTTAATAGTTGCTTTGATGGAAAAAAATCTTTCTTGTTCATTTGTGTTGTTTTGATTAGTAAATAGTAGATTTCCATTAAGTAAAGGATACGTACTATGTCGTTTGCACATTTTACATGGATCATGTCCAAGGACAGTCTTCTCACTTCCACTATTTCTACTTCTATAAAATTTTAATCAGGCTGTTCCTTTGAAGATTTTCTGTTTCCTTTTTCTTCTTCTCTTATTTGCACTTTTGTGTCATCTGTTTCTATCACTATTTCAACTCTTACATGCTAAAAGACTAATAATAAAATGTAACTTATTCTTTAAAATGCATGAAATGTTCAATTACCATCCAAAAGCATAAAGAAAAAAAGTAAAATGTTGAAAATCATTATTATTTTCATGTTTTCAAAAAGTTTTTTTTCTAAAATATTCAAAATGATATATTTAACACACAGGAAGATACATTATTTTGCTATACTTATTTTATTACATATTTTAAAATCAAAAGTTTCCGACCATATCATGTAAAGCAAAAGTGAAAGGAATTCTAGTATTCAGTGCCCATCAGTGATAATGAATTAGTATTATACTTAGCATTCAGTGATAATGGATTAGTATCATACTTGACATGTTATGTATGTATATTTGTATATCTACATATTTTTAAGTAATATGAATTTTTAAATATTGCAAAGTGTTTCTCAGCTATGAGAAACTCAGCCATGTGAATCTCTGCATGGCTTACTAAATGCTATCATCTATGTTCCTCTACCAATATCTGTAATTATATATGCATGTACTTTTGTAGTATTTTTATATACATTATTTTCAAAGATCTTTGAATGACAGTGAAGATTGCAGCAAATTCCAAAGTTATGGTATATTTTCTATATATAGTTGACATTAGTTTATTGTCTACTTGCATTTTTTCTCTCTCCCTTCCGTCCTAAAGATAGTCAGATATTCATTTGGGTATTTCCCTGCCCAATGCAGTGTATAGGATTAGAAAAAATGACCATCATTTGCTCTAGGAACACTTTTCACCCACATAAATAATTATTTTTCAATTTCATGGCCTCATAACGATTCAGAATTAATTTCAAACTCCTGCCTATAATTGTATGACAGTTTTTCTCTTTTCCACTGGAATATAAACATCTGAGATGTACTTACATGTGTAACTCCTAACAAAGCTGGCAGTCAGTCTTAGAACCTTCAGGGTCACCCTCCTTAAAATGAAGCTGACTCTTCATTTTAAATGACAAATAGGAAAGACAAAATGAAAATGAGTTGGTATTTATATTATGAAGCCTTGATTAGCCAACTCAACGAGTAGGCACATGACCCAACCAAAGCCAAACAGATGTTCTCTTCTTGGAATTTCAAATTAGATTGGAGTGATGCAAAGACAAAAAATGATTGGTGCTCATTCAATGGGGACAGTACCTACAGACTCAGCCTGTAATTCGTAGACCCCTGGATCCACTCTGTTTCCTTTATAAGCCAGTTTCTTTAGCTCTCCCTTAGATCTTCTGAGAATGGCACAGGTGGGTGTGAGATGCACAGGTCCATTTATATGCCAATGTTTAAAAAACCAAATATGGAAGGAAAATACAGTATTCTCAAGCTGTAAAACCTTCATATAGAGAGGGCATCTTTTCTTATACTCAGGTTGTGTGGGGCTACTGTGAGACTTGAGCATATGTGGATTTTGGTAGATGCAGAGGTCCTGTAAACAATCACCAGATTATACTGCGGGATGGCTGTATATATATGGCTTTTGTTAGAGTCTTTACGGTAATGGTTTAAATTATTGTTTAGTCGATATGTCTCATCCACCTTTTCCTCCCACCATGGGCACAGTCATTCCATTGATACTTCATTGATTTTGGGGTTGGATCTATGGCTTGCTTTAGCCATGGAATGTCAGCAATGTTATACAATATAATACAAGCAAAAGCTTGAAATGTGCTGTATGATGGGGCTTGCCCTCCTGTGCTTCTGCAATTTCCATGAAAATAACATACTGTGGCCATGCTTCTAGTCCACAGAGGTTGAAAGACACATGAGGCAGATCTGGACCCAACTTTTAGCTTTGAACCAAGCCAAGCCCAGCATAGATCAGCCAATTCTCAGCTGACTTGCAGATGTGTGAGCAAGGATCAGCGATTACTGTTTTAAGCCACTAGTTTTGGGATGATTTAATGACGTTTATTATTATGGTAATATATGACTGTTATAGCTTTTGTTACTTGTGCATAATTTGGATAGCCATTTATTTCTTTTGCAGAAACAATACTGCAGTGGGATAAATGAAAGATTAAAGATAAAAGTCTGACTGGTAGATGCAGCTCCAGGTCTTGTTTATGAGACAGGCTTATGTTCAAATCATACTTGCTGTATGACCAAGACAGTAGCCCAAATCTGGTAAGTCAGTTATCTAGAACTATTTTATTGAGCAATAATTTCGTAGAACACATCTCTCAAGAAGTCTTGTTACTGTGCTGTGAAAAAGTAATCTGGGAATAAGAGTAATGCTACTTTTAGAGCATTTTGCACTAAAAGTCCATTTAGATCCATCTTCTTAAGTAAAACATGTTATTCTAGTGTGCCTTTAAAATATTCAGCTTGGGAAAAGCAGCTAGAAGAGACTTTAAAAATATTCTTTAAAATGTGGTTGTCGAAGCATTTGGAGCAGGTAATTGAGTGCTATTTCCATTACTACATGATTAGTGGCCTGATAGTTCAGCTGTTTGCAATGTTTAGAAATTTCTCAACCTCTAAAGTATTAAAATTTCAAACCAAAGGAGTATTCTGCTCCTTACTAAAGGAATGAAGGTTAAGGATTTATCAAAGATATCTATAGGTTCGCATAGATTAAAACACTGCCAGAGAATGTAGAACTGTCCCAGAAATAATTCATACCTACATCTGATGATATTTACTCCACCAAGGTCCTCTTATCATAGGAACACCCCTTAGCACTTTTGGCAGAGAGTAGCATTTTATTGCTGTCTTCCAGAACAAGCTACTTAACAGTATTCTACTTCCATTTTCTGTTTACAAACTATAAAGGAAATGTCATGAATTTGTGTTATCCTCTTTCAGAAGGAACTGAAAAGCATGAATAAGGAAATTCAATTAATAATTATTTGTCTTTGGCTTTACAGTTTAGGCAATCAGAAAAATATATTGAGGAACAGATATGAACATGAGCTCTCAGTACTGCTGTTTTCAGTTCAGGTGTATTAAGGGCAGCAGTAGGCATACTAAGATGGTTATGAGTAGCCAGGCATAATTCAGTGTGAGTTAATAAATTATTAACTCACAATTTCTTATTTCTCTACTTACGTGTTTACTCTATTTGAAGTATAAAAGTATAAAATTAGATCTGATATTCTCTCCCACAGGTTCCCAGACAAAACACATCATTGCTTAGCCTTGGAGACAGGTTCATCATGATCTTCAAATGGTTTTTTTCCATAGTAGAATCCAAAGAGATGCTACTTTTAAATAACGCTGTCATCATTGTTCTCTAAATCAGTAGCTTCAATTTTTAAAAATGATTCTACTATTCTAAAATAGAATTTTATTCATTTCCTGTATTGCTGTAATATATTATCACAAACTTGGTGACTTAAAACGACACAATTTATCATCCTTCAGTTGTGGAGGTCAGAAACCCTGAAACCAAGTGGTTGATAGGACCTCATTCTCTCTGGAGTCTGTAGGAGAATGCATTTCCTTGACATTTACAGCTTCTAGAGGTCATCTGCATTTATTGCCTTGTGGTTCCATCCTCCATCTTCAAAGCCAGTAGGGTAGTATCTTCAGATGTCTCTTTCTCTGACTTTTCTTCTTCTTGGACTCCGTAACTATCCTGCTTCCTCCCTCCTTCTTTCCCTTATAAAGGTCTTTGTGGTTACACTGAACATACATGGTAGTCCAGGATAACATACTCATATCAAGATTCTTAAGTATCACATTTGCAAAGTCCATTTTGATACATCAGGTAACACATTCACAGATTTTGACTATTTGGATTTAGACATCATTGGGAGGCTATTCTGTCTACGGTAGGGACCAAGACCATAGAGATCCAAAAATCTCCACTGTTTTCCAACTTTCACCAAAATAAAGATCTGAAAAGGAATTATTTTTGCAGAAAACTTGTTGCTAGCAATGCACATAAATAGCTTATTATTTGCTTGATAAGAAAATAGTTCAAGTTGTGTATATAATTTCTGTATTTTAAAAATACCTTACAAATTTCAAAATTACCAGTTTTAAACTTACAAATTGTTTTGATAATAAGTTGTAATTTTTTTGAGTAGTTTTCGTTGAGAGGTTGCATATCCCCAAGAAAAAGCTAATTACAGGGAATTTCTGGGAAGTGAAGTGTGAATCTACTTTAGTGATAAAAATGAGTGATTTATATATAAATTTCAAAGCATGCAATTCTTAAGCCTTACTTACTGGAAGAGTATAATTCCAAAATATATAAATATGTATTAATTGCTGTAAAATAGGTTAAGCAATTTGCCACGAAACTGATACTCATAAAGCCAAACCAAAATAAATTTTTGCAGGAATTTTTGCAGAAGGAAACCACAAATCAGGTCATTTTATGATGCACTGATAACAATGTGCTTTTTCTGAATTTATTAGAAATATTCCACCGTGTGTAGTTGCAGTAGATGCTCAATAACTTTGTTAAGAATTTCCTGGCAGCCAGATTTTTTTTAGTATCACACCATATTATAGTCTTCCAAGAACTCTTTGAAATAATAAGCTAATTCTAATATAAGACTATAAAATACACTGACCTTGAATAACTTACTCATAGATTACTAGTAAAGAGCCTTTAGGCATACGTAAATCAAGACATTTCTGAAATGTGTGCCATTCATGCGTAACAATCTCAGAAATTATTTGTCTTTTGGAGAACAGAATCAGCTCAGTTCACCAAGAAGATACTTGTGAATTCTTGTTTTTTAAACATTTTTATTTATTTAATTGTGTATTTATTTATTCTGAGATAGGGCCTTACTCTGTTGCCCAGGCTGGAGTGCAGTGGCACCATTAAAGCTCACTGTAGGCTCGACCTCCAGGGTTCAAGTGATTTTCCCACCTCAGCCTGCCAAGTAGCTGGAACCATAGGCGTGTGCCACTACACTCAGAAAATTTTTGTAATTTTTGTAGAGACAAGGTTTTGCCATGTTGTCCAGGCTGGTCAGGAACTCCCGGGCTCAAGTGATCTGTCCTGCTCGGCCCTACAAAGTGTTGGAATTACAGGTGTGGGCCATTGCTTCTGGCCCTTCTGTTGTTTTTAAGAATTATTAGTTAAGATACTACCCATTTCTCTTCCTGGAATTTACTTCCTGTCTCCATCATTCGGTTTATTTAGCCTCCATTTTGGCTAATTCCTTCTCATTCATAAGAAATCAGTTCAGATGTTGTTAGATGTCTGCTTCAATGTGATCCCAGACCACCCTGTGCAGTTAACTTTCTTAGTATTGACCACATTTTGAGTTTCTTTGGAAGCAAGGAACCTGTGCTATTCAACTTTGTAACCCTGCACTTCAGAACTTGATAGAAGTTTAGTAAATGTGTAAAGAAGGAAAAGCATCACAGAAGGATTATAATGACAATAATAGTTAACTTTTATAGAATATTTTCTAGGTGCTATGTGCTCTTTAAAATATATCCCATATGTCAAGTAACTTACATTCACATCAGTGTAGTAAGATGGGTTCTGTTTTAAAGACGAGGAAACTGAAGTACTCCAGAGAGATTAAGTGACTTGTTCAAAGGCATATAGGAAAATATATAGAATGGGAAATATAGACAGAAGGCAAAAACAAAAATAAGTAAAGATGTTGGGGCATCCGGAAAACCTTCTCAAGAAGGATAGGAACAATCCAGCCTAGACAGTAAGATTAGAATAAATACCTAACTCTTCAATGCCCAGACATTGATGAACATCCATAAACAACAAGACCATCCAGGAAAATATGACCTCACCAAACAAACTAAATAAGGCACCAGTGGCCATTCTCAGAGTGACAGAGACATATGACCTTTTGGACAGAAAATTTTAAATAGCTGTTTTGAGGAAACTCAGTGTAATTAAAGATAACACAGAGAAGAAATTCAGAATCCTATCAGATACCTTTAACAAAGACACTAAAATATTTTGTAAATAATCATGCATAATTTCTGGAACTGAAAAATTCAACAACAAACTGATGAATGCATCAGAGTCTCTCAACAGCAGAACTGATCAAGCAGAAGAAAGAATTAGTGAAATTGAAGACAGCCTATTTGAAAATACACAGTCAGAAGAGATAATAGAAAAAAGGAATTAAAAAGTATGCAGCACACTTACAAGATTTATAAAATAGCCTCTAAAGGGCAAATGTAAGAGTTACTGGCATTAAAGAGGAGGTAGAGAGAGAAATTGGGGTAGAAAGTTTTTTTCAAAGTGATATTAACATGACTTTCCAAACCTAGAGAAATAAATCAATATTTAAGCACAAGAAAGTTATAGAACACTAGGCAGATTTAACCCAAATAAGACTACCTCAAGACATATAATTATCAGTCTCCCAAAGGTCAAAGATAAACAAAAGATCCTAAAAGCATCAAGAGAAAAGAAACAAATAACATGAAAGAGGTCCAATATGTCTGGCAGCAGACTTCTCAGTGGAAACCTTATAGGCTAGGAGGGAGTGGCATAATATATTTAAAGGGCTGAAGGAAAAATTCTTCTATCCTAGAATATTATATCCAATGAAAATATCTTTCAGACATGAAGGAAAAATAAACGCTTTCCCGGACAAGCAAATCTGAGGGTTTTTATCAATACCAGACCTGTGCTCAAAAAATGTTAAAGGGAGTCTCCAATCTGAAAGGACGGAACATTGAGCAATAAGAAATCATCTGAAGGTACAAAACTTACTGGTAATAGTAAGTACGCATACTAATACAGAATATTATCACACTGTAATTGCAGGGGGTAAATTACTCATATCTTAAGTAGGAAGACTAAAAAATGAATGTCTCAAAAATAATAACTACAACAGCTTTTTAAGGCCTAGAGAGTATAAGACATAAATACAATAAGCTAAAAGGTAAAAAGCAGGGAGGATGAAGTTGAAGTTTAGAGTTTTCATTAGTTTTTCTCCTTACTTATTTGTTAGCTAGTTTGTTTTGCAATTAGAGTTAAGTTGTCATCAGTTTAAAATAATGGGTTATAAAATGTTATTTGCAAGCCTTACAGTAACCTCAAATTCAAAAACCTACAACAGATATGAAAAACATGAAGGGCAAGAAATTAATACATACCATCAGAGAAAATCACTTTCTCAAAAAGGAAGACAGGAAGGAAGGAAGAAAGGAAAGAACATAAGACCTGAAAACACATAACAGAATGACAAGATTAAGTCCTTGCTTATCAATAATAACATTGGTTATAAATGAATTAAATGCTGAAATCAAAAAACATAAAGTAACTGAATGGATTGAAAAACAAGAATCAATTATCTGCTGCCTACAAGAAACACACTTCAACTATAAAGACACATAGACTGACAATAAAGGTATGGAAAAAGATATTTCATGTAAATGGAAACCAAAAAGAGCAGGAATAGCTAGACTGATATCAGATAAAATAGAATTTAAGACAAAACTATAAAAAGAGACAAAAAGTTTATTATATAATGATAAAAGAGTCAATTCAATAGGAGGATATAGCAATTATAAATATATATGCACCCATCACTGAAGAACTCAGACACATAAAGCAAATATTATTAGATCCAAAGAGAGAGACCCCAGTACAATAATAGCTGGAGATTTCAGCACCCTACATTCACTGTTGGCCAGATCAGCCATTCAGAAAATCAACAAAGAAACATCAGACTTTATCTACACTATAGACCAAACGGACCTAATAGGTATTTACAGAACATTTCATCCAGTGGCTACAGATTACACATTTTTCTCCTTAGCACATGGATCATTATTAAGGTTAGACCATATGTTAGGCAGTAAAACAAGTCTAAGCATTCAAAAGAGTTGAAATGATATTAAATACCTTCTCTGACCACAATGGAAAAAAAGTAGGAATCAATAACAAGAGGAACTTTGGAAACTATACAAACACATGGAAATTAAACAATCTGCTCCTGAATGACCAGTGGGTCAATGACAAAATTAAGAAGGAAATTAAAAATTCCTTGAATAAACGAAAATGGAAACACAACTTACAAAATCCTATGGGATGAAGCAAAAAGCAGTAATTTAAAAAATGTTTATAGAAATAAGCATCTAAATCAAAGTGTAGTAAAATTTTAAGTAAATAGCCTAATGATGTATCTTAAAGAACTAGAAAAGTAAGAACAAACCAAATCCAAAATTAGCAGAAGAAAAGAAATAATAAGGATCATAGCAGAAATAAGTGAAACTGCAATATTAAAAAAACAGTACAAAAGATCAACAAAAGGAATACTTTATTTTCTGGAAAGATATAATTGGCAAACCCTTAACCAGACTAACTGAAAAAAGGAGAGAAGACCCAAATAAATAAAATCAGTGATGAGAAAGGAGACATTTCAATGGAATGTCATTGATACCACAGAAATTCAAAAGATATTAAAGACTACTATAAGCAACTAAATGCCAATAAATTGGAAATCCTAGAAGAGACATACAAACTACCAAGACTGAACCAAGAAGGAATACCTGAATAAACCAATAAGCAACAACCTTAAATTTGTAATAAAAAGTCTCCCAGCAAGGAAACACCTGGGACCTGGTGGCCTCACAGCTAAATTTTACCAATCATTTAAGTAAAAAATACTAATCCTACTCAAACTCTTCCAAAAATATAGAGGAGAAAGTAACACTTCCAAACTCATTCTATGAGGCCACTATTACCCTAATAGCAAAACCAAAGACACATCAGAAAAAGAAAACTACAAGCCTACATCTCCAGTGAACATGGTTGCAAAAATCCTCCACAAAATACTAGCTCACCAAATTCAACAACACATTAAAAAGATAGTTCATTATTATCAAATGGGATTTATCACAGGGATTCAAGGGTGGCTCAACATATGCAAATCAATCAATGTGATACATCATATCAACAGAATGAAGGATAGAACAATATGATCATTTCAATTGGTGCTGAGAAAATGTTTGATAAAATTCAACATCCCTTCATGAAAAAAGCCTCAAAAACCGGGTTTAGAAGGAACATACCTCAAGACAATAGAAGTAATATATGACAGACCCACAGCTGTTGTCATACTGAATGGGGAAAAACTGAAAGCCTTTCCTGTGAGATCTGGAACAAGGTGAGGATGCCCACTTTTGCCACTGCTGTTCAACATAGTACTGGAAGTCCTAGCTAGGCTAATAAGACAAGAGAAAGAGATAAAGGGCATCAAGTTGGAAAGAAGTCAGATCATCCTTGTTTGCAGATTATCTCATTTTTATATTTGAAAAAAACCTAAGAGTCCACCAAAAAAACTACTAGAACTGATAAATAAATTCAGTAAAGTTGCAAGATACAACAACAGCATACAAAAATCAGTAGCATTTCTGTATGTTAACAGTGAGCAATCTGAAAAAGAAATCAAGAAAGTATTTTCATTTACAATAGCTACAAATACAATAAAATACCTGGGAATAAATTTAACTAAAGAATTAAAATGTTTCTACAATAAAAAAAATAAAACATTGCTGCAAGAAATTGAAGAGGACAGACATACATGCAAAGGAAAATATCCTATGTTCATGGATTGGAAGAATCAATATTTTTGAAATGTTCATACTCCCTGTGATTGTTAATACTGAGTATCAACTTGATTGGATTGAAGGTTGCAATATTGATCCTGGTTGTGTCTGTGAGGGTGCTGCCAAAGGAGATTAACATTTGAGTCAGTGGGCTAGGAAAGGCAGACCCACCCTTAATCGGGTGGGCACCATCTAATCAGCCACCAGTGATATAAAGCAGGCAGAAAAATGTGAAGAGGCAAGACTGTCCTAGCCTCCCAGACTACATCTTTCTCCCATGCTTCCTGCCCCTAAACACAGACTCCAAGTTCTTCAGTTTTGGGACTTAGACTGGCTCTCCTTGCCCCTCAGCTTGCAGACAGCCTATTGTGGGACCTTGTGATCATGTAAGTTAATACTTAATAAACTCATATATATATATATATATATATATATATATATATATATATATAAAATAAACTCCATATGTATATATAGAGTTTAGTCAGTTCTGTCCCTGTTAA
Organism: Gorilla gorilla gorilla; assembly: GCF_029281585.2. Classification (NCBI taxonomy): domain Eukaryota; kingdom Metazoa; phylum Chordata; class Mammalia; order Primates; family Hominidae; genus Gorilla; species Gorilla gorilla. Next base: position 28,409,474 of record NC_073227.2, on the reverse strand, counting down.
TTCTGTCCCTCTATGAGAACCCTAATACACTCCCTAGAGCAATCTACAGATTCAATGCAATTCCTGTCAAATACCAATGACATTCTTCATAGAATGAAAAAAAAATCCAAAAATTTATATGGAACTACAAAAGACCCAGAATAGCCAAAGCTATCCCTAGCCAAAAGAACAAAACTGAAGAAATCAAATTATCTGACCTCAAGTTATACTCCAGAGCTATGGTAACCCAAATGGTATGGCACTGGCATGAAAACAGACATATATGCCAATGGAACAGAGTGGAGAACCTATAAATAAATCCATATGTCTACAGTGAATTCATTTTCAACAAAGGAGCCTAGAACATACACTGGGGAAAGGACAGTCTCTTCAATAAATTGTGTGGGAAAACTGTATATCCATATGCAGTAGAATAAAACTAGATCCCCAACTCTTGCTATGAACAAAAATCAAATCAAAGTGGATTAAAGACTTATATCTAAGACAAAAAACTTATTAACTACTAAAATAAAACACTGGGAAATCTCTCCTGAACATTGATCTGGGCAAATATTTCTCAAGTAATACCCACCCCCACCAAAAGCGTAGACAACAAATGCCAAAATGGACAAATGGGATCACATCAAGTTTAAAAGCTTCTGCACAGCAAAGGGAACAACAAAGTGAAGAGACAACCCACAGAATAAGAGAAAATATTTGCAAACTATGCATCTAACAAAGGATTAATAGGCAGAATATATAAGAAGCTCAAACCACCCAACAGGAAAAATTCTACTAATCCCATTAAAAAATGGGCAAAATATCTGAAGACATTTCTCAAAAGAAGACATACAAATGCCAAACAGGCATATGAAAAGGGGCTCAACATGACTAATCATCGGAGAAATGCAAATCAAGTCTATAGTGAGATATCATCTCATCCCAGTTAAAATGACTTATCCAAAAGACAGGCAATAATAAATGCTGGTGAGGATGTGGAGAAAAGGAGAGCCTCTTAGACTGTTGGTGGAAATGTAAATTAGTGCAACCACTATGGAGAACAGTATGGAGGTTCTTCAAAAAGTAAAAATATAACTGTCATTTGATCTAGCAACCCCACTACTGGGTATATACCCAAATGAAAATAAATCAGTATTTCAAAGAGATATCTGGACTCCCATGTTTGTTGGCGCACTATTTGTAATAAGCCAAGATTTGGAATTAACCTAAGTATACATTAACATATGAATGAATAAGGAAAATGTGGCACATATACACAGTGGTATAATATTTGGTCATTAAAAAAGAATAGAATCCTGTAATTTGCAACAATATGGATGGAACTGGAGGGCATTATGGTAAGTGAAATAAGCCAGGCACAGATAAACAAACTTCACATGTTCTCACACGCTTTTGGGAGCTAAAAATTAAAACAATTGAACTCATGAAGATAGAGAATAGAATGATGTTTGCTAGGGGTGGGAATGGGTAGTGGTGGGGAGAGAAAGTCAGGATGGTTAATGCATACGAAAATATAGTTAGAATAAATAAGATCTAGTATTTGATAGCACAACATGGTGACTATGGTCAACAGTAATTTACTGTACATTTCAAAATAACTGAAATAATCTAAATGGAATGTTAACACAAAGAAATGATAAATGCTTGAGGCAATGAATACCCTATTTACCCTGATATGATTGTTACACATTGCATGCCTGTGTCAAAATATTTCATGCACCCGAGTAGGTATATATAATACCTACTATGTACCCATAAATAGTAAAAATTTAAAAAATAAGAAAAGATAAGGGGACTCAGAAAAAAAAAGGAAAAATAATGGGAGAGTTCAGCAATAGGTTGATCCTACTGGGTTCAGGAATATCATTTTAATCACTCACTCATTTTAATCAATCAACCTCTCAATCACTCACTCAGCAAGTAGAACTTTTTCATTGCACTCTACTTGCTCAGCAAAGTCTAACCTTGATGAAATCCAGTTTTTTTTTTTTTGTTTTTTTTTTTTTTGCCTACTCCACATCTGTATTTGTGGCTAGAGAAAAAATACTGTGCATGACTGACCATGGCCAGAGGGAGAAACAAGCATGTTTACTGGTGCATCATTTTAAATGATTCCTGATCACTAATCTTGAGTGACCCTACCGTATACTCTTACTCTAGGTCTGTTACTCTTTTTAACGAGTAGTATTTCACACCTTCTTCTCTGGTCACACTCCCCAAATTTCTCCCCATTCCTCACTCTTACCTGGGATGACCTTTTTCAATTACACTGAAAAATAGAAAAACAATCAGCGAGAACTGCAGCACAACCCTTGAACCACATCAACCTAACATCCAGCTCTAGGCATATCATATGACTTTCTTGTTTTTAATATGGTAGAACTGCTTTATTTTACATTTTTATTTTCATTGCTATATATGGGCTCCCTGAGGAACCTAATTTACATACGTGGGAATAGTACAGGTTTCCTCATAAAAATATCACTTGGTCTTTTGATTACCTTTCAAACTCTATGCTCCTAAGTTAAATGATCCATCGTCATAAATTACTTTTAATAATATTATCAGAGCTCCCCATCACAATTTTGTGGCAATCCAAGAATTGGAAACCACTTGATATGCCAGAATTTTTTCTCAGTCATTAGAGTCCAATTAGACACCAATACTTTAAAATTTCCCATTGTTTGGCATCCCAAGGCAATAACACCTGAGGCAGTGCAGCCTAGAAAGCTTCATAATGTGTGAAAAGTATATCATTTGTCTGTAGATTGCATAAAGGTAGAGTGTTTTGCAAATAAAAGTGGGAAATAAGAATGCTTGAGATGCTCAGCTGAAGGGTCTCAGGTATCAGGCAGATCAATTTTAGTCATTATTACTTATATCAACGCTGAGGATATGGAAATTGATTTTCCCTAATCCATTCAGGCCTGCATACTCTTTGGAAAGTCTTATTTATACTCCCAGGATACACAAAGTTCAGTTTGAATTCCCCAGTTTACACATTACAGTTTCTGGAGTTTCACTGTTGGACCATTTCTCTTTCCTATTATATTCACTTATCTGATCTCATGGCATGGCTTTAAAATACACACACACACACACACACACACACACACACACACACACACACACACACGGACAACGTTGAAACACCAAGGTCTCTCAAATATGAACACTCAGCCCAGAGGGCTCTCTTAACTACAGATAGATTTAAGCAACTTGAAATTTCTTGTCTCCATTTGGATATCTAATAGATATCTCAAAATGAATACATATAAACCTGAAACTATGATGTTCATACCTATTCTAACTTCTAGTCTCCCTTAGTCTTCTCTCTCTCGGTAGGCAGAAAAGTCCATCATTTGAGTTACTCATGCTAAATATTTTTTGCTGCTTCTTGAACATACTAGACATGCTCTGACTTTTTGCACTTGCTCCCTGAGTATAGAACTTTTTTCCCACAGAGAGCAGCATGCCCTGTTCCTTCACTTCTTTCCTTTGTTTGCTCAAACATCACCCTATTTCTTATGCTTTCTCTAACCACCTTATCTAACTTTGCATAACTCATCTCTCCTTCCCTTGCAAACTCTTCTCGCTGGCTTTATTTTTCTCTCTAGCATTTATTATTTGGCATACTAAATATTTTACTTATTTGCTTATCGTATGTATCTTCCTACTAGAAAAAAAGTTGGACTTCTGGTATATTCTGTTCATTCTATATCCCATCACCTGAATAAATTAATCATGAAGTTGAAATCAACAAAATAACTCAAGCTCTTTGCAACAAGCTTAAAGGATGACTTGGAGGTCAAGCTAAGCATGATGGGGCTACAAAGGACAGAATGAGTAGAGAAACAGAAAGATAATTCACATTTTAAGAACTACCTATCAAAAAGAAAGACTGATATATAGCAGCATAGAAAGAAATGAACATCAACATCTACCTGAGTTACTACTAACAGAAAATGAAGATACTCATGAAATAGTGGCAGCAAGATTTGTACGACTACTTTTAAAGGAGCAACAGTGAGTCTGCAATACTGAAGGTGTAAATTCTTACACAATGACTTTAAGAATTCTCATCATTGTAAAAATAATATCTTATAGTTGATGTATCAAAGCAGAAATATTAACTGGTAGCAATGTTGACAAGTAAATGTCTCCATATTTTTCTGAAATTTCATTATCAATTCTTGTTTACTGAATATTATTCTGTAATATTCAGTATCAGCAATGATACAAAATATTGTAGAAAGTAACAGAGTACTAAAGATAGAGGATGTATTCTTCTATTCCAGAAAGGACCAGCATCAAAAGTTTATGCTGAATGTGGAAATTAGACTCTCTGCTCTTCTAAGTAAGAGCTTTTGCAGATTAAGTACCTAATTGTGTTATTAACTTTCACTTTGTTCTTCATGTCAACTAAATTGGCATTTGAATATTTGGTCAGCAAGAGAACTTCGGATACTTTAGAATCAAATGTTTCCTTTGATTTGTTTAGCTTCTTGGTGCAGAGTCTGAAACACTGAACTTTTTCTTTGTGTAAGTTTGGATCATTGTGACAACATTCTTTTATCTGGTTTCAGTGGTGTGTTCCTGGGCTTTAATTTAATAAAGGCTAAACTCTCCTTCTATCAGATGCAGCCATAGAATCAATGAGTGTATAAACAGCAACTCACTGCCATAAACAGGGCAGGACTTTATAATTTTACAGAGATTTTGTACAAAATCAGTCGTGCTTTACTGTATACACAATCAATTCATACGAAACTCGTATAGAACATTCCCTACCCATTTCTGGCCCGGCTGCCTGTTATTATATATCTGAATTTGTTGTATATTGGAAGGAGCAGTGCCTCATGCTCCTTAACATGCAGGTAATTTGTAGCATATTGATCATGCTAATGCCTGTGTAAAAGGTCAACAAGTAGATTCACCTCCTAAAAACTGGTTATCACAGTGCTTTGCATGCAGGTAGCCCTCAAAACACGTTGGCTCACTTCCTGCAAATATGAGAGCCAACAATTTGTTATACTTTTATAGAAAATAAAATTTCCAATTTCTGTGGTTAAGGTCAAATTTCAGACCCTGTACAGACAGGTGCGGTTGATAACTTTAGTGTCCATTATTCATCTATGGACTAAGCCAATCCTATGTAGTAAGAGGAAGAGTGACTTCTTTTGCAGCCTGAAAAAAAAAAAAAAAAAAACATTGAAGGGATTGTATAACCTCTCTCAGTGTTTCCTGCTGAACATCTACTTTTGCAAAATATGTTCTCATCTCTATTTAAAGTTAGGTATTCTGAGAATCTAACTTAGAAAAGTCTACTATTTTCTCCTTTACATGAAAATCCTTTTTGGAAAATAGCATGATAAATAAAGTTAGATATAAATAATACTTGCTTAAAATTGTGTTTACTAAGCCAAAATGGCTTTGGCAAATTATGTTTAATTTTAGTTTAGGAAAAGCTTACATAACATCTATGAAATAGGATTGACTCTTCAGTTAAGAAGTGTTTATCTTGATTATAAAAATGTTGAACAAATAGCTATCCCACCTATCATTAAATCACTGTTACTATTGCCCATTCAAACAGGAAAACTAGCCATTTGCTAATTGCCTTTTGTAATTGGTGGTTCTTGTTACTTTCTGCAGGTTCCCTGGAAATCATTGTTTTCCCTTTCAAATGGTAATACTTCTAATCATTAAAATCTAAAGAAAATACATCTAGCCTTTTTGTTTGTGTATGTGTAGCAACAATATAAAACAGAAAAGACAATAACTTTTCATATGTATAGACATCCATCTTTACATTAAAATATTTTCTTTGATTAACAGTTTAGTTGGGAATCTAATAACATACCAATATATTCATTGAATTTAATTCTCCTAGGATTTAAATTACTTTTTGAGATTAAGTGTCAAACTCTCATCCTGACAAGATAATAGATGAAATATTCTAAAATCTCCTCCAATTACAACATACATGACAGTACTGGAATTTAAAATTAAGCATTTAAAGATGCATAGGTGATCTGTCAGAAGGTAAGAAAAACTTTTGGGAAGGATAAGAGGTAACAAGGAACCAAAAACAAACCTAAAATCTGTGCATTAATCCAGAGCGGTGAATGTTGAAATATTAAAGATATCTGCAGGCACACACACTAACCTGGAGCTTTAATAAAAATGACCACTGAAGAGATGGGAGACAAACCCTGGAGCCCTTACAAGACAGGGAATCACATCCTAGAGGAGAGTAGAAAGCTAAGAGTCTAAGAGTTCTAAAACCTCAGCAACATAGGTATTTGGGGGCAACATTTAGAGAGTGGGTGGCAGACATACTCTGCAAAGATGAAGAAACTTGTCTAACTTGACTTTGGGTAAGGAGGTGGTAGGAGTCTTTTTTGAGACTCTCCTACAAGACTCTCAACAACTTGGGGGGGGGGGTAAATTTATTGAATTTAAAGTGCTGTTGCTTTCCTTGATGAAATAATTCACTTTCCAACTTGTACACAAAAAACTATTACATATAAAGTTTCAGCATACAACACAAAACACATGAGGAAACAAGGCACCCTGAATGAGGGTCAGCAGAAACAATAAAACGCACAATCGGATTCATGAGAACCCAAGATGACAGAATTATTTTATACATGAGACAGCAAACTAAATATGACCGAGAAGGACTCCATACTTCTATGTTTGAGTCCTTGTGGATGAACTGCAACCTAACTTAATAGACAAGTTCGAACACCTAACTTAGGAGTATGCGCCTGTAACAATCGCTGATTCTTGGCCAATCTCAGCTAGTACTTCAACCACTCATACACTGCTGATGTTCAAACTGTGTCCAAGTAAGACAAACGCTGAGCTGAGCTGTAACCAATCCAGCTGTTTCTGTGCCTTACTGCTGATTTCTATCGTCACTTTACTTTTTTTTTTTTTGTCTGTAACTTTGTTCTGACCAGAAGGCATCTGTGGAGTCTCTGAAGGTGCTGTGATTCTGATTCACGAGTGGTTTGTGGCTCAATTAAACTCCTTTAAATTTAATTCGTCTGAAGTTTTTCTTTTACCATACAGAATCCAGTGAATTTGTTAAAAAGTCTTTTGATAGAGCAGAAGTAAAGACAAACGTGAAAAAATTTATCAAGGAAGAACAAGGAGGCAAAGAGAATGACTACATGAAAAAGAGCATAAAGAGATTTCAAAACAAGAAGCCTTATCAGATTTTCAGAAGGTGAAAATAAGCAGAATACTAAGAAAACTGTAGTTATTAATTTTACCATAAATCAAATGTTATACATACATTTACTATGGCCCAGGTAGGGTTACTATTAGGTGAGTATTATTATTATTATTATTATTATTATTATTATTATTGTTATATTGTTTGATAGATAGGAAAACTGAAGAATCAACTAAATAACTTTCCTAGAATCCTACAGTTGGCAAGTTGCTGAATCAAGATTAAACGCTAGGGAGTCTAGCAGTGAAGTGTGTGCTTTTATGTATTTATTTTATCTTTCAAAAAATTTTAAAATATTTAATTGATTTTTAATTTTAAAATGTTTGGTTGACAAATAACAGTCAGTACTTTCTTAGACGGATAAACAAAAGGAAATCTATAACCCAATTTATCACAGCGAAACTATTAAACACCAAAGACAGAGATATAGAATTCTGACAGAAGAGTGGGAAGAACTAATATTGTTAAAATGTTGAGGAAAAGCAACTACTTACCAAAAGCTATATAGCCAAAAAAAAATTTAAGAAAAATGACAGAAGAACAGAGATTTCAGACAAAACTGAATTTCAAAAGAAATGGATGCATTTTAGATAGAAGGAGAATGATTCTAAAAAGAAGGCATGATTTTTAAAAAGTTGGTAAACAAGGGAAATGGTAAACATGTTACAATGATGTCTATGGTGAAGGCATTAGAACAACACAAGATGGGAAATTTATGACTGTGCATGTGCACATTTGCGCACGTGTGTGTGTGTGTGTGTGTGTGTGTGTGTGACAGAGAGAGAGAGATTGGAGTTTAGATGTCCTCTAATTTCCCCAAGGTGTTTAGAAGGTGGGTAAATACATTGATTTACTTTAGTCTTAAGTGAAGCATGCAATTAAAAAATGAGTAACCACTTAAAGAACAGAATGCAGTATATAATTCCAAACTACAAAAGGAGAAAAAATGGGGGGAAAAATAAAAAAATGTAAAAGAAGACAAGAGAGGAGCAAAAGGAGCACAGCAAACCTGGGACAAAGCAGAAAATAAGATGGTAAAAATACATTCATATGTATCAGTGATCAGAAAAAGAAAGAAAAAAGATTACTCTTGCCAAAGGTGGAATAATTTTATTAAACTTTATTAAACTGTCAACAGAATGATTAGCTTTATTGATCTTCTTTGATATATCTTATACAATCTGCTGTTTACCGCATATACATCTTTAACCATACGAGTAAGAATAGCCATAAGAGAAATGATACAAACTAATATATTAGACTTACGTTAAATTAGATAAAACTGGTGTGCCTTAGCTAATGATAAAGGATCAAGGGCCATAAAGATACAATAATTCTAAACATACATAGATTGAGTATCATAGCTTAAAAATTTACTGCAGCAAGATTTCTACATCTACAAGAAGAAACAGATAATATATCGACGTAATTGGATATTTGAGCATACTGCTTTCAGCATGGGATAGATCAAGTAGATAATCTCAAAAAAACGTGACAGATAGGCTTGATCTAAAGCACATATATAGGATAAAATAGATAACTTTGACTCAACACACTTATTATTTCCCAACTCATATGAACATTTATAAATTTGACCCATGTCATAAAGCGTAGGCCATAGAGCAAGTCTTAAACATTTTCAGATAACTGGTATCATTTGGACCACATTCTCTGTCCATAATGTAATTGATTTAGGAATCACAAATATTAAATGCCTACATGTTTTGAAATAAAAAACTCACTCCTAAGACAAAGGCATAAATAGGCATTTTACAGAAAGTAGGAATCATCAATAAACATATGAAAGATTCTTGACATCATTAGATGTATGAAAAGTAAATGAAGTTCTCAATGATACTTTTTAGTTCTAACAGATGGGCCTATTTTAAAAAGTCTGAAAATACCAGACTTTACTTTAGAGGGAAGTAAATGTGTTCACAGCCCCAGCAGGTGGGAGTGTACATTAGCACAAACACTTCAGAAAACAATTAGCATGATATAGTAAGGTTGAGGATATTCAAACCTTTCAAATCTGCAGTTGCATTCCTGGGTATACATCCTTCAGAATTTCTTACATCTGTCACTGGGAGACTTGAACAAGAAATTTTCCAACCACATCATTTGTAATATGAGAAAAGCTGGAAATTATCTATCTGTCCATCTGGATATACTTATTATGTATTGTAAAATACATAATCATTTTTTATTCTATTGGGGTGGTTGACTTTTTATTGATTTGAAAGTTTTTTTTATATAAATAATGTACTGAAGGTGGCCCTTGCCCAGTTTGTTCATCATTTCTTTCTTTGTTTATGTCTTTCATATAGAGGTTTTAAATATTTTATACATTGACATTTTATATTACAACATTTATCTAAACGTTTAAAGTGATTTTTGTCATTTGTACTATGTTCAGATCTTTCTCAGTCTCCAGGACTTTACTACTATTGATCTATATTTTCTTCCTATGTTTTTGCCCTGCCTCCCTCCCTGCCTGCCTGCCTGTCTCCCTCTCCCCTCTTCTTATTTCCTTTTTTCTTTTCTTTTTTTTTAAACAAAGCTTTCTATAGGATGCATTTTGCATAAACAGTAAAACAGATTCTATTCTCTTCTTTCTTTTTTCTAGAAAACAATACGTTCCATTCTAATGTATGTTTTTCCCCTGGCACCAAACTATTTACAGCAGTTCTAAACATTTTTGATATTTAGCTATATAAGGTGTTTCAAATAACTGGAAGAAAAAGGTCCCTTAAATAATCCAGTTTTTGTCAAAATTTTTCTTCTTATTTTCATGTTTATCTTTACAAATGACTTCTTGAAATGGTTTTGCAAATTAAAGATATATTCTTGAAACTTTTATTTGGGATGACTATTTGAATAGGGGAGCTATTGATATTTGTATTATATTGATCTTTGCTAGGAAATAATACACTATTCTTTTTTATTTATTTAAACTGTTTTTCATATGTTTTCAGTGAGATTTGTAGACATTTTTTTCCAATGATATCACATATTCTCATTAGATTTATCTACACTTTTTAAAATTTTGTCTGCTATTATAAATAGATAAATTTTCATCATATTTTCTAATATTAGTCTTTAAGAAATCTGTTTTTCTTATTTTTGTTCTCCCAATTTATCATCACTTTGAACATTCTTACTATTTCTAGTATGTTTGCTGTTGGTTTTCTAATAATTATATCATCAGCAAATTATTGTCTTTATGTCCTATCTATTCTAATACTTAACTTAAAAAAAGGCTAACAAAGCAGTGATTGAACCAGCTACTTTTTTGGTAGAAATGTTACGTTGGGGAGAAAAGGCATCCTGATATTTTTTCTTCCCACTCATGGTAACAATTACAATATTTCATCAAGTGTGTTATTGCCTCTAGGTTTAAGCTAGCCTATTACGTTTAAGAATTATTTTTCCCCTACTAGGAAATCATATTAGTTTGTTTGGGCTGCTATAGCAAAATACCTTAGACTAGGGAGTTTATAAACAATTGAAATTTATTGCTCACACTTCTGGAGATTGGGAAGTCCAAGATAAATGTGCAGGCAAAGTAGGTATATGGTGGGGGCCATCTCTGCTTTATAGACAGAGTCTCTTGCTGCATGCTCCCATGGTGAAAAGGAAAGATTGAACCCTTCAACATTTTTATAAGGGACCTAATCTCATTCATGAAGGTGGAGCTCTCGTGGCTTAATACTTTTGAAAAAACTCTGTCTGTTCATACTGTCACACTGGGTATTAGGTCCCAACTAATGAATTTTAGGGGAGGGATACCAAAATTCAGACCATAGAAGAAATGATATTGAATGCTATCATCTATTAAAATGACCAAATCTTTTCTCCTTTGACTTGTTAATATGGTGATGTCTCTGTCTCTCTCTCTCTCTATCAATTAATCATCTATCATGCATCTATCTATTCATCCATCCATTTCCTAATATTAATCATCATTGTAATCCCGGCATAAAGCATGTTATTCATGGCATATTATTCTTTTATATATTATTTTATATGCACTTTGCTAGGTTTTTGTTTAGAGATTTTTCATCTATCTTACCAAATAAACTTTTAAAATCATTTTCTTTTTTGTTCTACAGTTTTTCAGATTAGGTTTCATTGCTTCAATAGCTTTGTAAAAAGAATTGGTAAACTTCCATTCCTTATTTAGGTTCTGAAACTGTTTACATATTAAACAAATAGAAATTTTAAGTTGTGAAGAAACTAGCTGTCCCAGGATATACAGTTAAAATATTTGTTTTATTTGTTTACAACTTTCTTAATTTTCTTGATGGTATAATAGATCTTTTGGCAGCCAACCAGTATCTTTTCCTTCCCTTATAGCCATCCCTTCACTACGTAGAGAATTCTGAGTTGATTACGGTGTCCTCAGAGTTAAAACAATGTCCTCAGAGCTAAAAAAAAAAAAAAAAAAAAAAAAATTGCACTTCCCTTTTAGCCGGGGTAGCCATGTAAAATAGCTTTGATTGGTGATATGGAAGTGGATAGGTGGAGCTTCGTAGAAAACTATTATTTCCTTAATAAAAAATTAAACTCATTTGGCAGTTATTTGTAGTCCTGGGCCCTCTGCCTTTTCTGCCTAGTATATAGGCAAGGTACTCATGTTGCAGCAGCTCTACTGTGAGCATGTGGATAAAAGCCATCTCCCTAAAGAGGAAAGAAACACATACCTGAGTTTCATTGCCCATCTCAAGACTCCTTACAGTGTGAGCAATATAAACCCCTATTAGGTTAAGTCATGGCAGTCAGGTTTCTGATACATGCAACTGAATATAATTTCTAATCATAAGTAATTAATTTATGCAGGTTTTCTACCCTTTCTTGAGTCAATTTTAGTAGCATTTTCCAAGATGTCGTACATTTCAGATATATGAGAATATTTCAAATATAGATTTAGCTTAAATGTTTTATTATTTTATTTTACTAAAAATCTGTAGTTAACCTTGTGTTTTCATTCTCAAGTTTTTATATTTGTGCTCTTATTTTTCTTTTTATGCTTCTATCTTGCTGTGAACTCTTATTTTCAATGAAGGAGATTTTGAATTTGTGTTATTAATTTTTTCATGCTGTTTTCTTTTCCCAGTCACTTTTTTCCCCCAATTTTCAGTTGAATACTTAGTTAACTGAATTTAATTTTTAGGAATAGAGTGTAAGAATTTAGGTTAATGTGTTTTCCTGAGTTTGTGCTCACTGTCAATCCTTTCCCATTTTGTACCATTAACTTTATTTTCTAAAGATTTTAGTAAATGTAATTTTGATTACTTCTTTTATTATGTTTTGTTTTACAGTTTTCAACATTGTTGTGTTGTCTGCAATTTTGTGATTCTTATATTGCCTCAAGGTAAGACAGTGTAAATAATTCAATTCCTAATTTGAAGCATGAATGTAACTTTTTTGTGGCTTATATGTTTTCTTTATCTTATGGATACTTAAAAAATCTTCTCTTTATTGAAGGTTGTTTATTTTAAGTTCTATATTTTGAATTAATCTTCTTAATTATATTATTTAAATACTTTTTATCCCCTTCTTACCACTTGCCTATCAAGTTAAATCTCTTAGTACTATTATTATCAATTACTCTTCAACTTTCTGATAATTTTGCTTAATATACATAAGTATTAAGTAAATCCTAGTATTCCAGAAACTGAATTTTCTGTTTTTCTGCAAGTCAATTGAATGTATAATTCTGTCATCTTGGTAGGAACTAAATTTTATCCAATTTGGAGGGTTTGTCTCCTCTTTCTACCCTGTTGCCACTAGACTCAGGATGAGATGGGGGTGGGGAATCTTAAATACATTGCATGATAAAATCATGCCCCATCCCAACCTTTTGCTGGAGGGAGAAAGGGAGGGCTTCCTAGCATCTCTTACCTGTCCATGCAGGCCTATATTGTAATGTGACTTGGCTGTTGGCCCATGAGAGCTGTGTTAAGGTTCTCCAGGGAAACAAACAATATATGCGTGTATATATACATAAGATTACAGATAGTGCTACATGATGATGTTTCTATCAATGTCAGTCTGCATCTGTAGCAGTGGTTCTGCAAGATTATAGTGGAACTAAAAAATTCCTATCACCTAGTGACATTGTAGATATTGTAATATTGTAGGGTAATGCATTTACTCACACGTTTGTAGTGATGCTTATATAAACTAACCTACTGTGCTGCCAGTTGTACACAACTATGGGGTGTTCAATTATATATGGGACAGAATACTTGATAATGGTAATAAATAACTGTTACTGGCTTATGTATTTACTATAAACACTTTTTATTGTTATTTTAGAATGTACTCCCTCTACTTACAAAAAGAAAAGCTAACTGGAAGAAAGCCTCAAGCAGGTCCTTTGAGAAGTATTACAGAAAAAAAAAAAGAAGCATCGTTATCACAGGAGATGGCCCCTCCATGTGTGTTACTGCCCTGGAAAACCTTACAGTGGGTCAAGACATGGAGATGGAAGGCAGTGATACTGGTGATCCTGACCCTCTGTAGGCCCAGGCTAATGTGTGTGCATAAAAGACAGTGATGTTGGTGATCCTGACCCTGTATAGGCCCCACCTTGGCCTTCCAAAGTGCTGGGATTACAGGTGTGAGCCACTGCTCCCAGGGGAGACGAAAAGTCTCCTTTCTTCTGAGTTTGAAACCCTCCATCAATTTCTTCTATGACGGCAGGGTGGGAGACTCATCCCCTCCTGACCCCTGGCCCACAATCTCCCAGTGGCCATATTCTCACTTCTCCTGTGTACCTTATAGTACCTCTACCTCAGGCAAAGGGAATTTTCCTCGTTTAAGGAGAGATAAACCTGTCTTCAAAATCTCAATATTTTACTGATATAGGAGTCTTCTCTGGTGTCCTAGAGACATCAACTTCTGGACAACAAGCAAAGAAGAAACCCTCTTTTCTCTGTTTTAACTGTAACATCCCTTTGTTTTGTTTACACAGGTATTGTTAGATCTTCTAAAAACAGAAACTGGAGGCCAGGGGTTTAGTTTCAGAGGGGAAATTTGCCTCTGTGTGTGTTTGTATGTATGTGAAAAAAAAAAAAGCCAAGCTGACTAAACAGACACCCTCATGGCCGAGGGGACCTCAGAGAAGCCTTAGAAGCTGAATTCCTGGCCACGATGGGTTGGGAGGTGGGACATGCCTCCTTATACTCCCTTGCTAACCACTATTAGGCTTTCTTTCCTAAGGGTTAAACAGAAACCAGCACTTTGGAGAGACTTGCTCCACCCTAGGTATCAACCAGTTGCCTGACACTGCCCCCTCTTTTTTGCAGATTTGACAAAACAACCAACCAAATTTCCTTCCTGATAGGAGACCACAGACCATGGAGTGGTTCTTAACTGTCTATGGAGGATGCATAGTGAGGATTTTCATGTCCTCTGCTTCACCTTTTGCTATCGGGGGCCAAAAAGTTCACCCTGGGATCATGTTGACGCTGCCATTTGTTTGTACATGTGACTCAGATGGGGCATGAAGCTTAACTGAACATACGCACGTTTCTCCTTTCGTAAATATGTATGGCTCCTCCTATAGAGTATTAAATATGTGTATTTGGTCCCCTGCTCAGCATAAATTCCCATTCCCTTTGCCCTTGCCTTGAAGTGTCTGTTTCCGGCTTCTGACAGAAGGCTATGCTAGCCAGCTGTCAGAAGGACCACACTGCAGTCTGCAACCCTTTAGGAGAAATAAAGTCCTCCTTTCCAAATTTGTGAACTTCATCATTCTTAAGTTGACAGGCATGTGGGTGCATGCGCACATGCACGTGTGTGTGTTTTCTTCCTAAAAAGTTGTTGACATTTTGACACTGTGACCTAATTGTAGGCATCAGATTTTCAGTTTTACATGTCTCTATTACAGGTAAGCATGAAGTTGGGCCTGTACTCCCTTCTGGAACTTGTGCCTTCTTGGTTTGAGTAAGACTTTTTGAGGGAGTCTACAATTTAATTAAAAGGCTATCTTGTGTTGGACATGAAACCTCAGGCTAGGAAAAAGTCCCTCTTGCTTGTCTATCCCTTTGACATGACCATGAGTATCTCCCTTCAACTCTTGGTCTGTAGTGGCTGAAGTGATTTCAAGCACTTTCCACTATGGATGCTGAAGTCCAGATTCCTCTTAGGACCAAGGCACTTATTTCCAGCTGGCAGGTGCATTGTTGTTGCAAACTCACAATTGAGGCACACCCTTGTAATTGCCCTAGTTTAAGGGTACTCTGTCCCCCAAGTTAGTCCCCTCCCAAGGACTGTCCCTACCCAAAACTGGTCCATGATTTCTGAAGGATCATCCAAGCTTTAAAACTTCGCATGGCATAGGTTAATATTTTTGTTGCGGCTGCATTGAATTTCAACTCCTCCTTCCATCCAGTCCTACTGACCTCACTTCCCCACAGGGTACTCCCTAGCGCAGGCTAATTGCCATATCAGAATCTTCTTCCTGTAGCAGCAGACCTAAGGTACCATCTCTCTAATGCAGCACTATGCTTTCAGAATTCACATTAAGATTTTTAATTACAAATATAGTGATTTTCAAGACCTAGTGAGCTATTCCTATGGGTTTGAGTTTGCTTAACATTTTCTATTTTATCATCATTACTCCTTGAGGTCACCACTATTATTATTCACATTTTACAGATGAACAATTTGAGACAGAGAGGATAAATAGGTTGTCCATAGTCACATACTACATTCAGGCTAGCCTTTTGTTAGAGATGAGTCAAGAGACAAGAAGTGCAGCCTTCAGGCATTCTTCCCTCAAATTTCTCAAGAAGGCCAGAAGGCCACAGATGCTGCATCTGATTATGTTTAATCCACTGCAAAAAATAGGACCCCAAGTAGAGGGCCTCATTACTCATGCAGAAAACTCTTGATTGTAAATCTTGCTTCTCTGAAATATGGGTGGCTATGATGTGATGCCAGAATTTTTTTTTAATACTTCCTGCCTTGCTGCATCATTTTCTTGGACAGAGTAGTGTAAGTCTGTCTTTCATTCTGTCTCTATCTGAATATACTAGTCAGAATTCCTTGACATTTGTATCTGATGCTGTTTTTCTCATTTTGCTGATGATTAAAATGTCCTGCACCCTTTCTGCCTTTGGTCCTTTTGCTTGGTTTCTTGGCAAAGCAACATAGGTTTTGAAGTTGGCATTTAAAGTGTCCTATTTAAAAAATAGTGTGGCTTTGTGTATGTAATGTTATTTTGTGAGCATCTTCTCACATTGCTATTTTCTGAACATGAAATTTATATTCTAATTAATTAATATCACCCTATTGATGGACACAGGGTTGTGCCTGCTTCTTTTTTTTCTATTTAATAATGATATGGTGCATTTAATTTATCTTTTAAAATTTTATTTAGGTTAGGTCCCTAGAAATTGGATTACTGTGTCAAAAATTATCAATCCTTTGAAACTTTTGATACATAATGCTAAATTTGTTTTCAGAGAAGCTTTTCTTTTGCCAATTTAATTTCTACCACCAATAAACAAAAATGCCTCTGCTTAAAAAAAGTGACACTTTGATCTATTACATTGTTGTATAATTAAATTTCCATTTGCTATTTGATTTTTCTTATTGGCCTTTTAGAATCACTTTAAAAATACTTACCTTTTTTTGTCACTTTTGCATTCAATGTGTTTCCTGCTTTGCTGTTTGCCTTGGTGTGGACTTCGATTAGAATCTCTATTTCTGTTCTGTTTTATTGATGCAGTTTTACTTCTTGTGAAGAAAGATATGTTTTGGATTATTGTAACTTTAGAGGGTATTTTATATCTGGGAGATAAATTTCCCCTTCTTTCTTTCTTTCTTTTTTTTTTTTGACAGAGTTTTTCTCTTGTCATCCAGGCTGGAATGCAATGGTGCTATCTTGGCTCACTGCAACCACTGCCTCCCAAATTCCAGTGATTCTCCTGCCTCAGCCTCCCAAGTAGCTGAGATTACAGGCACCTGCCACCATGCCCAGCTAATTTTTGTATTTTTAGTAGAGACAGGGTTTCACCATGTTGGCCAGGCTGGTCTCGAACTCCTGACCTCAGGTGATCCACCTGCCTCGGCCTCCCAAATTTACCTTTATTTCAATCAAATTATTCTCCACAGTTCTCTAGAGTTTAAACTTCCAGATAAGCTTCAAAATCATTTTGGCAAATTATAAAATAACCAAATTTGGATTTAAGTATAATCCATCATTGAGTATGTATACTGTATCATTATTAAAATAGTAAAAAAGAAACAGGCATAATCCTTGTGTACATCAGTATGGGTATATTAATTAATTAATACATGAAGGAATGTTTAAAAAGAGGTACACTGAAAATAGCATATTTCTAGGCTTAGTGTAGTAGAATATATTTATACGTCAGTAAGGAGACAACCTTATTAGTGCTGGTGGCTTACATTTGTAGATGGTAGGGGATTAGATGGGAAGCATGACTACTGATTATGGATTTCTCTGAAAGACAAAAAGGAAGGTTTGGTTTGCTTTGAAGATTACAGGAAGCTGTGAAAGACTTTGAACAAGTGATTGATAATGATGAAATTAATATTTAGTAATTACAAGAACTAACATTGATTATATTTTTGCTACATGTCAGGAACTCTTCTAAGTACTTTACAATGCATCAAACTTGTTCAAGGACTCCAGGTGGTTGTTATTACTCTTACCCTATTCTACCTAGTGAAAAAGAGACACAAAGATCAAGTAACTTTTCAAAGTTACGTAGGTTAAAAAGGCAATATGGCTGTAGAGTTTACACCCTTCACTGCTAATTTATACCTGCAATAGTGCAAAGTCTTTCTTTCCATTACTACCTAGCAAATGACAACATAACAACACAAAACAAACACATCTGTTACAAGTAGATATTTCTCAAGACCAGTTTTTTCCTCTCAAAAATTTCTGTGAAATAGAATAGGGACAACCCAGGTGATAATGCTTTCAAAGTTCGTTTGAGAAAGCATCCAAGTCATAGAAGTTTGTATTGTCATATCTGTGTTAAGAAAAAGTGAAACAACCCCATTCTGTTTCATTCTGCATGATACAGGGGAATGGCTTTCTGACACTGTACCCACTGCTCATGTTAAAGCATTTCAGGCATGTCGCCATGTATGTGCTTTTGTAGTTTGGTTGCCCTTGTTTCTTAGAAAGCAAATGTGTATTTATAAATAAAACTTTAAGAATAGGCTTTATAGAATCTTGTAAGTGGTACTTCTGAACAGTTTCACTTTGCCATGGCTGTTTCTAGAGAAACATGGCTCTATTTTTTAATATTCTGTATAATTTGTACTATTATTATAATTAAACATACTGGCTGTTTGTCTTAGTGAAATCTCTAAAAAGGCAAATAATGTTTTGAAAATGTGTTGACTAAATAAACTTCCAGAGAAAAAATATATAGCTATGTCAAAAACATTGTAAAATCGTTAATAATTTAGCAGGGGTGGGGGACTTTCACCTTACAGCAATTGGCTTCTAAATCCATATCCCTCATAAGTGGTAGTCCTGATTTTTATTTTGAGGAGAAGTCAGAAATAAAATGTAATTGTTGAAATATTAATGATCGATAAATAATAGCTAAATTGTCATAAAATAACACAAATGAATTCTATTCAAGAGAGCCAACTATACTGTGTACTAGCCCAAAAATAAGATATAAAAATGGTATGCTCCAGAGGGATTTAAAACTTACAATAGGTGTGTCTAGTTGTGGAAGGGGATATGGGAAAGTTCTGTGAAACTCATTTAGAGAACGTAATGGACCAAACCTTTGAAATTGAGGGGCCCCACAGCATTTATAAAAGGCTCTCAGCACGACTTTTCCAAGTTCCATTGGTCATGCTCTTAGAATTGCTGTCAACTTCTCTTTCAGGTCTGAGTTTTGTTTCTTCACTGCCTTGAAGATGTGCTTTGTCAGCCAGGTGTAGTAGTTCAAGCCTGTTATCCCAGCACTTTGAGAGGCCAAGACAAGAGGAACACTTGAGTCCAGGAGTTCAAGCGCACTGTTGGCAATATAGCAAGACCTCATTTCCTATATAAAATTTTAAAAATTAGTCAAGCTTTTTGGTACCCACTTGTAATCCTATCTGCTCCAGAGGCTGGGGTGGGAGGATACTTTGAGCCCAGGAGGCTTCAGTGAGCCATGATTGCACCACTGTAGTCCAGCTCAAACAAACAAAAAAAGATACGCTTTTTCAATCTTTTCCATTATCAATCTCAACAACTTTCAAAACACCTGATTGCTACTGCAGTCATAGATATCTTTTCTCCCTCCATCATCTTTCCAAATAATAACTATTTCCAGAAAAGAACTGCTGCTGACATTTGCTCATTTGACTATTCTGCTGTCTGTCACTCATCCGTTTGACAAATGCACAGAGGCAGCTGTAGCATCAAGAAAACATGCTCAGAAGTCAGACTAGTTCTATATTCTGGTTTTATTACTTATTTGCCATAAAAGCTTGAACAATTTATTTAACCTCTTTATTCTTCTATAGAATGGAAAAATAATTAGACCGCCTTCATAGAGCTGTTTTGGAAATTAAAGGGGATAATACAATAAAAGGTGGAGAATAGTACTTGGCATAAAGTAAGACTCAAAAGATATATTAGTTATCATCCACTTATTCACATTATAATTGAGTGCCTAATATGCACCAGGCACTGTTATTGGCACTTGGAATATAAAGGTGAGGGGGAAAAAGGCATTCTCAGACTTCACAGAACTTGCATCCCTAGTGATGGTGATAGACCTTAATCAAATAATCACAAAAATAAATGTAAAATAGCAGTAGTGTTAAGAGCTTCAAGAGAGAGGTAAATGGTACTATAAGAACTTAACATTCATGTTTGACCTAGTCAAGTAAGTCAGAGGAGGATGCGATGGGATGTGCTGGTTAAGAATTAGTTTACATTAACAGGATCAAAAAGGAAAGAGCACTAAAAATTAGAGGCCACGTGTTGAGAAGAATCAGCATGAGCACAGGTAAAGATGGAATGTCATTATGTCTGGTGCAAAGAGAGCAAAGTAAGGCTGGAGAGATAGATGGAAACCTCTGATGAAGGGCTTTACAGGACAATGTATGGAAGTTTTTAGCAGCATGGCCACATTATCATATTGAATGCAATGAGATATTGGATTGCATAGTGGCATGGTTGGCTAAGAGGAGACACATTAGGCTATTTAAATAACTTAACTCAGGAGAAAGAAAATGGGAGCTGTTATGTGCGTCCAAGTAAAGAGACCACCAAGCAGGCTTTGTGTGAGCAACAGTGGCTGTGTATTACACGCAGGTGCGGATGGGCTGAGTCCAACAAAAAGAGTCAGCAAAGGGTGGTGGGATTATCATTACTTCTTATGGATTTGGGATAGGTGGTGGAGTTAGGAGCAATTTTTGGGGGCAGGGGGTGGATGTTAAAAAGTACATTCTTAAGGGCAGGGAGGATGTTACAAAGTACATTCACAAGGGTGGGGAGGATGTATCCTACAAGTAGTACCTTCACAAGGGTGGGATGGGTGCATCCTACAAAGTACATTCACAAGGGTGGGGAGGGTGTATTGTCACAAGGGCGAGGAGGAATTTACAAAGTACATTCACAAGGATGGGGGAGTATCACAAAGAACATTATCACAACGCCCGGGACCAGGGGGATTGTCGGGGGTTGTCACTATGGCTTGACCATGGTGCGGCCAGCTCAGAGGACCTTACGTTCCTGTCTTTTTATGTTAATAATGAAGAAATAAAATGAGAAAGAGTAGTGAAAACTTGGGGTGAAAATTTTGGGGGCGGTATGGAGGGGTGATGGGCTACGTTTCTCAGGGCTGCTTTGAGTGGGATTAGGGGCAGTATGGGAACCTAAAGTGGGAGAAATTAAACTGAAGTAAGATTTTGGGGTAAGGGGTGATATTGTGGGGTTGTTAAAAGCAGCGTTTGTCGTATAGGGTGATTAGTGATAGCTTGGATGTGGTTTCATAGGAATTGAGAGATTAATTGGAAGACACAAGGCCCAAATAAGAGAAGGAGGAAGATAGGTATTAGAGGACTAACCATTGGAAGAAGCCAGAATACCCAGTAAGAGAGTGGCCAGGTGGGTCCCGCGTAATTAGGTAATTAGTTGCCTGATTAGCAAGTTTTTGAGCTCTGTCTTTGAGTTTTTTGATGTTATCATATACCAGGCCAGATTGATTTAAGTAAAAACAGCACTCTTCATTAAGAAATATGCAGAGTCTTCCTTTTTCAGCAGTGAGTAAATCGAGGCCTCATCAGTTCTGGAGGACAACTGCAGCTAAAGAGTCAATCTGGGCTTGGAGGACAGATAAAGTTTGTGATATGTCTGTAATGCTAGCAGAGAAGTCATTAGAGAGGCTGCAGAATGTTGTGACAGAGGTTGAGATGCCTGCTATTCCAGTTCCAAGTGCAATAGTGGAGGCAGAAAGTACTAGACCCAGAAGTAAAGGGATTAGTGGGATGACCCTTTTTTTGTCCTGTTGGTGTCATGAGGGGGACAGGCAGTTGTTCATTCCCATCGGCAAACTGGATTTTGGGGGTGAGGAAGACTAGAGTACATGTGTCTGTCCAGTTGGCAGGTAGGCACATGTAGGTGGAACAGCCACAGGAAAAGAAGAAAACTTGTGTCAGGCAGAACTGGAAATGGAAAGTGAAAAGGTGAAAGGGTGTAGAGAAAGAGGAGTCCTGCACCCAAAATCCTAGAGATCCAGCAAGGGCAGCAGCTGTTAGAGGTTGTAATGGGGATTGATGGTGCAAATATGTAGAGGGAGAGGTTTGGTTCTCATGGTGTATGAGAAAGTGCATAGTGTCTGTGAGTAATCTTTCACCACTATTCATGGGGCTGGGTATAAAGCAAGCAAGAGGAGGTGCTAGAAGGAGAGTCAGACAGGCGGGGGTGGGAATGGGTTGCCAAGGAAGGAGTGAGATGCAGAGTAGGTGTCTTCCTAAACAATAGCGACTGCCAATGTGTTTTAGTTTGTCAGTAATGATAGAGGGCTTATCAGTAATGTGAAGTTGGAATGCTCCCATCTATTTGGTAATGTATGTGGCTGGGTTCTAGAGATACAGAGTAAAGGAACATTTGGATGGTGGAAGGTTACCTAAAGGGATCCCCATAGACTGTTTTTGGGAGATGCGTAAAGGACCGGCAACAGTGATAGTTGTTTGTGTGGTTAGGGGTCCAAATATGGCAGGGGGTGGGGGTGGAATTGACATAAGGAGAAAGATGTCGTAAGTAGATGCAGAGAAGTGTGGTACCTTGTTCGTGCGAAATGTCTGGGGAGTTCTCACCAAATCAGTCTAGAAAATAAAGAAGTTCCTCAGGTGGGTAAAGATGAGGGCTATTAAAGGAGGTTCGGAGGTGCAGGTGGAAAGGAGAGGTAGCCCAGTTGGCCTGTAGAGTGGGGGCAGCTGTGTAAGAGCAGGAAGAAAGGGAAACACATAGCCAACAGTTCTTTGCTAGAGAAGGACTGGAGGCAGTGAGGAGAGAGTGGGTGAGATTGATAGTATGCTGGAGGTAACTAGGAAGAGGTAGAGAGTGACTGGAGAATGGGGGCAAGGATAAGAATGAGTAGAAAAGCAAAAAAAGGACTTCATCAGGATAGAAGAATTGGAGTGTACCTTGCCACTGAAGATCTTCTATCCACTCCAAGAGAGAGTTAAGGGTGACGGTTTGAGGTAAAACCAGGAGATATCAGTTATGATGGTTTGGAGGAAAAGGGTAAACCAGCAGTATAAACAAGGGTGGGGCATTTACGAGTAGTTGAGAATAGTGAATAGGAGTATGACTAGACAGAAGATAGTAGGGATGACAAGTTTTTGGGGCAGAGTCCAAGTAGTGGGGGTGACTGCATAAAGCCCTGTTGCAAAAAGTAGAGTAAGAATGAGTAGACCTAACAGAAGGAAGGGATGTATTAGGCTCATAAGGTTTATTACCGTTCTTCAGAAATGCAAGTGAGTTCAAAGGAAGTAGGGGAGGGTACTTGCGACTTCCAGGAGGAAGAGTAGATCAGGCTGGCTCTGCGATGGACACAGCTTTATTCTGGAACAGTGAACCCAATGGGGAGGGTCCTGCAGGTGGATGGCAGTTGGGGTACTATAGATGACTAAGTAGGGTGCGGTCCATTGAGGTTGTAGAGTTTGAGGGGTCAGATTCTTAGCAAGAACAGATCGTCCAGCTAGGGTGTCTTAATATGGCCGGGAATCTGGAATAGGCAAGAGAAGATGAGCAGCCTGACGAATTTCCTGTCTAGCCTGTTGGAGGACTGGAAGATAGTCGCCTAGAGGGCTGGTGTCTGGCATGAGGTTGGGGTCCAACAGGAAGGTACGTCCATATAAAAGTTCAAATGGACTATACCCTGTAACTTCTCAAGGACAGGCTCTAATTCTAAGGAGGGAAAACAGTAAAAGTACTGTCCAGTCTTTTTTAAGTTGGAGGCTGAGCTTGGTGAGGTGTGTTTTTAAAATACCATTAGTTCTTTCTACCTTTCCCAAAGATTGAGGTTGGTAGGGGGCATGAAGTTTCCACTGGTTGCCGAGAACCTGGGAGACTGCTTGAGTGACCTGACTAATGAAGGCTGGTCTGTTATCTGACTGTGTAGAGGTGGGAAGGCCAAACTAAGGAATTATGTCTGACAGAAGGGAAGAAATGACTGTGGTGGCCTTCTCAGACCCTGTGAGAAAGGCCTCTACCCATCCAGTGAATGCATCTACCCAGACCAAAAGGTATCTTAGTTTTTTGACTCAGGGCATATGGGTAAAGTCAATCTGCCAGTCTTGTATTAGAATTGTGGTTAAAGCAATGGAGAGGACTGGATGCACTTAACAGATATCTAGAAAGTAAAATTGCCAGAACTTGGTATAAATTTTATTGGGGGAGGTAGGGTGAGCAAGAGGGAGCAGTTACGATGACTCAGTCTCCTGGTATGTGGAACTATGATATAACTGATAGAAAAATGGAAGGTCATGTGCCTGATTTGAGACTTTTTGCATTGGAGATACTCTAAAGGACACAATCTTTAAAAGTCTTATCATTAATTGATCATCTTTGTAGCTTTCATGATCAAATTAAACTTTTAAATCTAGAATTTAATTTTTTTTACCAATTCCAAATGTTTCTACACTTTTCCACTCTATAATTTTTCCCAGTTCTATTTTCCTTCACTTAAGTCAAGCTAAGCTCATCACTCCTTGAATTCCAGCTTGTCCTGTCATCTTTTCCCCACTTATTTCTTTTCTTTTTGAAATTTGGTTAAAGTTACTCTCTTTTAAGTAATCTTTCATGAGTAGCACATCTGATTACAATTAAAGTCTATTCCCATCTTCATCCCTATGACCTGGTCCAGCATTTTCATGCTTATTACATGCTTAATTGCTCTAATATATAGCTTTATAAAATCGTTATTTCCTTTGTTTACATGCATATTTTCCTTCTATCTATATTGCATATTCACTCAGATCAGGGGTCATATCTTATATTTATTTTTTATTTGTTCTTTGGTTCTTTAAACAATTTGCAGAATTACTGGAATAAAAAATACTTTATTGTCTGACCAAATTTTCCAAGCTGGGTGGGAGGCAGGAAAATGGCTGACTAAAGCATGATTTGTTTATTGTCTCAAAGCCACAGAAATACTTAATCACTCTCCTATTTCTACTTTTTCCTCCTCATATCCTTTTCAATGAATGGAATTCATTCAGAAATGCCAAAGTATGGAGTCAATGTGGAGTAGTAGCATCAGCATGAGTCTTGGGTCCTGAAAGAAGCAGGTTTTATTTATCCTTGTGTAATCTTGGACATGCCTCTTAACCTCTCTTAATCTGAATCTTTTCATTTTAAAAGTGAACATATTGATATCTATACACTCATTCAGGCTTATTTGTTTGTTCAGCTCCCAGCTTCGTATTTCTGTATATATGCTAGTAACCCCCATAAATCCATTCACAATCCAAATATGTATCTCCAACTGAGCTTGATGTTGTTTTCTTCCTTATATCAGTATTTACAGAAAGCAAAATTCTAAACAAAGACTAGCTCACAGATTTGGAGGAATAACGCTCAAATATGATAGCTATTTCAAAACCTTCTATAAAGGCCAAATGGACTTTCAATGTCAAAATATTCCAGAACTGGAAAGTGACAAATATATTAGAACACACACAGAGAAACCTGTTTTCACTTTGGAGTAAATATTTTTTTCTCAAGAAAAGATTGCTGCATTGAATGTTAGAAAACTGCCAAAATTTAGAGGAAGTTAAGCAATGTCAGTATACAATTAAAAATGAATTAGTCATAGCTGCAATGAAGGGGATTTCCATAATGCATTTGAGAAGTTCAGAAAAACTAACATTAAATTGCCATTAAAAAGCAAAAAATACTTGTACCACTTAAAATAAGAGCTTAAAAATTCAAGGGGGTGTTGTTCACTTTTAAAAATAAGTTTTTCAACAGCAAATAAACCAATTTATAAATCAGGATATTCTGTACACAGTTTACAGAATCATCAATGTTGGAAAGTTTAGAATATTTTAAAGTAAATATATCACCAAGTTTTTAAAGTTTTACTGACAAGGCAATAAAATGATCCAAACAAGAGCTCTGTAACCCTACAAGTAGCAATTTCCTCCATATTAATGTTGTTTTCCAAATGTACTTTATAGCCTCAAGGAAAAATTTAAAGGGTGAGAATTGGATTTTAACTTGGAAAAACAGCTGAAACTTATCACTTGAGCGAAGTTTGTTGAAATCCAAGACGTTTTAAGAGTTCGTCTTGTAGACTTTTCTCTAATATCCAGTGAAGAAGTTTTGTACTTTTGTCTGGATAGGGAAGCTGATGGAAAGTTGGTAGGTATCCTAATTCCATAGTTATCAGGAATCCTCAGCTGCCAGACTGCTCCTAAGCCACATCACTTCTGGGTATGTTCTGGGAAGGTAAATCATTGCCCTTCTAGTGTTGCCCCAGCCCCTGAAGACAAGGCCTATTGCCTTTGACTGCCAGATTCTCCTCATCCTCTCTTCATCTTTCCCTGAATCTTCCTGCGGCATTATTGCCTGAACTCCTTTCACCCTTTGGAAACTCCACCCTGGCTGCTGCTTGACACACTGTGGAGTGACTGTCAGGAAAACAGTGTTGAAGTTAGATTGTCTCAGTTTGAATCCTGATGTATTAGTCAGGGTTCTCCAGAGAAAGCAGGTGGTATAGTGTTAAGCTCTGAGAGCCGGAGAGCCAATGGTGTAGATTCCAGTACAAATCTGAAGGTCTGAGAACCAGGAGCACGAGCACCCAGGACAGAAGATTGATATCCCAGTTCATGCTGTCAGGCAGAGAGCAAATCCACCTTTCTTACATCTTTTTGCTCTCTTCAGGCTCTCAATGGATTGCAAGATGCCCAACTACATTGGGGAGGACCATCTGCTTTACTCAGTCCACCTATTCAAAGGCTAAACTCTTCTAGAAACACTCTCACAGACACACCCAGAGATAATGTTTAACCAGTTTGCTGGACATCCTGTGGCCCAGTCAAGTTGACACATAAAATTAACGATCCCACCTGGCTCCACTGCCTCCTGATGTTGGAAACTTGAGAAAGTTACTCAATCAGATTGAACCTTAATTTACTCATCTGTTAAAAATGCAGGTAATAATAAGAGGACCTAAATTACAAGGCTGTTGAGGAGTAAAGAAGATATGTGATGTCCATGTTGTGAGCTCAGTCCACATTATAGGACTGATATCTCCTTAGGTGGATTATTTGAGCAGTCTTTGTTCTGTTGACCTTGCTACTTACCTCCTCACCAGAATGACTCCATATTGGATACCATTTTATCTGGGTCCCTCAACCTAATAAAATAATCGGATCTAGGATATGAATGTCATATTTTCTTTAGCATTTTCACTTTAAAACTTTTTTTGGTTTGTTTTTAACCCACATATAACTTCTCTAAGGAGCCTCCATGAGTCAAATTTAGGAGCATTTCTGCCCTGATCTGGTTATCCTTTCATAAACTATTCCTTATACTGTGTGTTTCTCACTAAATGATAATAAATACTTGTCTTTCTCCCACATAAATAGTACAGTGGCCCCTCCTTATCCATGGTTTCACTTTCCATGGTTTTGGTTACCCATGGTCAATTATGGCCTGAAAATATTAAATAAAAAATTCCAGAAACAAACAATTTATAAGTTTTAAATGCTACATCACAATGCCCGTGTCATTCATCCCACTTCATCTCAGGACATGGGCATTTTACTATCTCACATCATCACAAGAAGAAGGGTAATACAGTACAATAAGATATTTTGAGAAAGAGAGAGATCGCATTTATATAACTATTATTATAGTATATTGTTATCATTGTTCTATTTTATTATTAGTTATTGTTGGTAATCTTTTACTGTGGCAAATTTATAGATTAAACTTTATCATTGGTATGTATGTATGGGAAAATTATACAATATGCAGGGTTTGGTACTATCTGTGGTTTCAGGTATCCACTAAGGGTCTTTAAATGTATTCCCCAAGGATAAGGGGGCACTACTGTAATTCAAAGGCATGGAGCTCATCCACCTCTATCCTTAAAACAATCAATAATGTGTGTTAACTAAGGAAATGAATATGATAATAGATGAATAGCTAAAAACATTGGCACATGTATTAGTCTGTTCTCACACTGCTAATAAATACGTACCCAAGACTACGTAATTTATAAAGGAAAGGTTTAACGAACTCATACTTCAGCATGACTGGAGAGGCCTCACGATCATAGCGAAAGATGAAGGAAGAGCAAAGTCAAGTCTTACATGGCAGCGGGCAAGAGAGAGCTTGTGCAGGGAAACTCCTATTTATAAAACCACCAGATCTCATGAGACTTATTTACTACCACAAGAACAGTATGGGAGAAACTGCCCCCATAATTTAATTATCTCCACCTGGCCCTATCCTTGACATGTGAAGATTATTATAATTCAAGGTGAGATTTGGGTGGGAACACAGCCAAACCATTTTATTCCATCCCTGCTCCCTCCCAAATCTCATGTCCTCACATTTCAAAACCAATCATGTCTTTCCAACAGTTCCCCAAAATTTTAACTCATTTCAGCGTTAACTCAAAAGTCCACAGTCCAAATCTCATCTGAGACAAGGCAAGTCCCTTCCACCTGTGAGCCTGAAAAATCAAAAGCAAGTTAGTTACTTCCTAGATACAATGGGGGTACAGGCATTGGGTAAATATACTCATTCCAAATCAGAGAAATTGGCCAAAACAAAGGGGCTTCAGGCCCTCTGCAAATCTGAAATGCAGCAGGGCAGTCAAATCTTAAATCTCCAAAATGATATCCTTTGACTCCATGTCTCACATCCAGGTCATGCTGATGCAAGAGGTGGGCTCCTAAAGCCTTGGGCAGCTCTGCCTCTGTGGCTTTGCAAGGTACAGCCCTTTTCCCCATTGCTTTCATTAGCTGGTGTTAAGTGTCTTCAGCTTTTCCAGGTACATTTTACAAGCTGTCAGTGGATCTACCATTTTAGGGTTTGGAGGACGGTAGGCCTCTTTTCACAGCTTCACTAGACAGTGTGTGCCAGTGGGGACTCTGTGTGGGGGCTAAACCCACATTTCTCTTCTGCACTGCCCTAGCAGAGGTTCTCTATGAGGGCCTTGCCCCTGCAGCAAAATTCTGCCTGGATATCCAGGCGTTTCCATACGTCCTCTGAAATCTAGGTTTCCAAACCTCAGTTCTTGACTTCTGTGTACCCACAGGCCCAACAGCATGTGTAAGCTGCCAAGGCTTGGGGCTTGCATCCTCTGAATCCATGGCCTGAGCTTTATCTTGGCCCCTTTTAGCCATGGCTGGAGCAGCTGGGATGCAAGGCACCCAGTCTCTAGGCTGCACAGAGCAGGGGATCCCTTGGCCTGGCCCATGAAACCATTTTTTTCCTGCTAGGCCTCCAGGCCTGTGGTGGGAAGGGCTGCTGTGAGGGTCTTTGACATGCATGCCCTTTAGACATTTTCCCCATTGCCTTGGCAATTAACATTTGGCTCCTCATTACTTATGCAGATTTCTGCAGCATGCTTGAATTTCTATTCAGAAAATGGGATTTTATTTTCTCTCTCATCATCAGGCTGCAAATTTTCTAAACTTTTATGCTCTGTCACCTCTTGAATGCTTTGCTGCTTAGAAATTTTTTCTGCCAAATACCCTAAATAATTTCTCTGAAGTTCAAAATTCCACAGGTCTCTAAGGCAGGTGCAAAATGACACCAGTATCTTTGCATAGCGAGAGTGACATTTACTCCAGTGCCCAAGAAGTTTCTCATCTCCATTTGAGACCACTACAACGTGGATTTTATTGTCCATATCACTATCAGCATTTTGGTCAAAGCCATTCAACAAGTCTCTAGGGAGTTCCAAACTTTCCCACGTCTTCCTGTCTTCTGAACCCTCCAAGTCTTTAGGGAGTTGCATACTTTCCCACATTTTCCTGTCTTCTTCTGAGCCCTCCAAACTGTTCCAACCTCTGCTTATCATCCAGTTCCAAAGTAGCTTCCCCATTTTCAGGTGTCTTTATAGTAGTGACCCACTTCTGGTACCAATTTACTGTATTAGTCTGTTCTCACACTGCTAATAAAGACATACCCAAGACTAGGTAATTTGTAAAGGAAAGATGTTTAATGGACTCAGAGTTCAGCATGGCTAGGGAAGCCTCACCATCATGGTGGAAGGTGGAGGAAGAGCAAAGGTATGTCTTACATGGCAGTAGGCAAGAGAGAGCTTGTGCAGGGGAACTCCCATTTATAAAACCATCAGACCTCAAGAGACTTATTCACTACCGTGAGAACAGTATAAGGAAAACTGCCCCCATTCCTCAATGATCTCCACCTGGCCCTGCACTTGACATGTGGGGATTATTATAATTTAAGGTGATATTTGCATGGGGACACAGCCAAACCACATCAACATGATTTTACATTTTAGTGAAATCATATCAAAGTGTTAAACATATTAGAATTATTATGTTTATTTCTGGATCAGTTGGAGTAATATTTTTGGTCAGGGACACGGTTCTAAGAACCCAGTAAATTACAGAAAAATGTTTCTGTTTGTAGAGGAATCCATGGCTAAAAATCTTTCATAAGATGTGGTGGTTGTTGGTAGGTTTTGTGCATTAGCGATTCTATGAAAGAACCAAAGTTAGCACATCTCTCTTACCTTCAAGAAATGGGAGAAAAGAGCCAGGCAGCTGTAGCCTATAGTATTTATTACAGAAAAATCTGATTTTAGAGACTGTGTTTAGTATCTGTGGGCTAGCGGACTTCCTAATAATGAATTCCAGAAGGGAACAGACCATACACCTTGCTGCAGATGTCATTTTATATTTTAAGACTATAAGGCTGTCTTCATTACTTGCTATCTTAATTACCATGTATCTGAAAACTAAGTAGTGTCTCAAAAATGTAAATGTTTAATGACTGGATCAAGGATGAATTAATTTAGTTATTATGCCAGCTATAGAGAGATTATGTCACAGTTATGAGGAGTATACTATTTGAAGGAGAGAAGACAGAAGAAAGAGCAGCAGACGGCTGCAGAAATAATTCATACAGAGATAACCCATCCTCTTCCTCTTCCATCCTTAATGGGAAACACTAAAGTGTTTTTTGTATATGCTTATAGATAATCAAGCAGAGAGGGAGAAGTTAAAAATACAAGAATTAGAAGGATAACTGATATGGTTTGGATCTGTGCCCCACCAAAATCTCATGTTGAATTGCAATCCCCAATGTTGGGTCTGGGGCCTGGTGGGAGGTGATTTGATCATGGGGGTGGTTTCTCACAAATGGTTTAGTGCCATCCTCTTGGTACTGTTCTTGTAAGGAGTGAGTTCTTATGGCTGTGACCACAGCCTATCCAAGTTAACACAAAATTAACCCTCATGTCCATGCAATCATCTACCCTTGATGCCCTTTCTCTTCCTTGTCTCTTGGCTACATTGTCATTTCTGATCATCTCTTGATCATCTCTCCCCAAAACTAGGTCAGATGCCCTTTCTATGTGTTGCAAGGGGACACTATATTTCCTTAACTCAGTCATGATTTAATTCATAATCATATACTTGATTTATGTTTAACTCCGTCTTCTCATGGAGATAGGGGTCATGTTTGGTTATTCATCACTGTCCTTACTGACCCAATAACAAACGAGATACTTGTTCAGAACCAATGAGTTAGTAAGCACCCTTTATGAATACAAGAAACCTCCATGTCAGCTGAACAGTATTTATAATGTATTTATAACCATCACTCTCCTATTTCAAATATTTCACCAATAAGAACACTAAATAATAGATCAGTAACATTTGTTGTGTGCTTTCAATATGACAGGCATGCTTCTAGGCACTCAATATTACCTTATTGTGTCAAAACCTCTTTTTACACCATTTCAGATTTTGCATTATTTTACACTGCTTTAGATTTTCTCAGCCTCCTTGTATCTGAGACTGCTCTGGGCCACACTTTTCACCTTAATTCTGATCCCCACCAAACCAAATTTGCTGGAGTACAACTGAATTGTACCTTGCCTCTTGCCTTGGTGTTTTATCTCTCCCCCTCCAGCACCATGTTTTATTTTCTTACTGTGGCTGAAGAGACCTATATAATCATTTCAGGACCCATGAGGCTCCCCTAGTTGCTTAACCTGGAAGTGTGGGGGAGATATAATGCTGAGAAGCAAAGATCCTCAGTGGAAGAAGATAGTAGACAAAGTCTTTTCACCCCCACTGCCCCCACCACTATCCACAGATTGCCCTGAGACATAGTACTGCACAGGTCCCCTTAGGAAATTGTTCCACGAAATTGAGCAGTCAATCACCATAATACCTAGGAGTGGCAAGTTGGCAGGAGCACATCTCCTCCCATTTCCTCTCTCTCCTTCCCTGTTTTGCTTTCCTTTTCCATCACTTCTTCTTTCTTGGCATTTAACTCTTCAATACAGTCTTAGCACATAAGCTTTGGTCAAAGTCTGTTTTCTAGAGCATCTGGGCTTATACATTCATTTAATCTCAAAGAGGATAAGATCCAGTTTGTTTCTAAAATGCTCATCTTGGCTGCAGCATGCTAACAGCTAAAAGCAGGAGAAGTGGGGAACCTACTGTATTAGTCAGGGTTCTCTAGGGGGACAGAACTAATGGGATGTATATAAAGAGGAGTTTATTAAGTAGTATTAATTCACATCATCACAAAGTCCCACAATAGGCCATCTGCAAACTGAGGAGCAGGGAAGCCAGTCAGAGTCCCAGAGCTGAAGAACTTGGAGTCTGATGTTTGAGGGCAGGAAGCATCCAGCACAAGAGAAAGATGAAAGCTGGGAGGCTAAGTCAGTCTAGCCTTTTCATGTTTTTCTGCCTGCTTTATATTCTAGCTGTACTGCCAGCTGAGTACATGGTGCCTACCCAGATTAAGGGTGGGTTTGCCTTTCCTAGTCCACTGACTCAAATGTTAATTTCTTTTGACAACACCCTCACGACACACCCAGGATCAATACTTTGCACCTACTTAGGAATTAATGCGATGGTCCCCATGAAAGATGAAGGTGGATTGGACAATAAAGCCAGCTGTAGATGTGGAAATAAGTGAACAAGTTTGAGATCTGGCTTTCTCTTCCCTCCTAGTCCTTTTCATGTGCACTGCCATTGTTTACACACTTGCCCATTCAACTATGAATGCTCTGTCTATAGGAGTTGCTAGCATGCTGCAGAAAAGTAGTATATTTTCTGTTGCATAAATGAGGCAGAATAACCATTCAAGACATTTAGAAAACCATACCAATAGGTTGCTCATAACATTTCATGGTCTAACACTAGGAAGGGATGTACATGTTTATGAGTATATTTTGAAAGTAAAAGGGGGTGCTATTCATTGATATGCCAGGACAACAACAGAAATAAGTCAGGACAGTCCCAGGAAAACCTGGATATATGTTGACACTGAGTATACAGCCACTGCATATGGCTTACTAGCAACTTAAAAAGTACAGCTGTCCAATAAGTCTTCCCACTTACCAGGGATACCTCTATCAGAATCTTTACTTGGCAAGAGTTTATTAGTGTATTAGTTGGGGTTCTCAGGAGAAATGGAACCAATAGCAGGTACATATGAAGAGATTTATTATGAGAAATTTTCTCAATTATGGAGGATGAGAAGTCCCACAATTTGCCATTTGTCAACTGCAAACCCGGGATAGCTGGTGGTAAAATTCCCATTCATGTCCCAAAGTCTGTGAACCAGGAGAACCAATGGTGTCGATCCCATTCCAAGGGCAGGAAAAGACATATGTCCAGCTCAGGTAGACAGGCAGAAAGCAAAAAGAGTGAATTTCTTTTTCCTCTGCCTTTTGTTTTATTCAGGCTCCCACGGGATGAAATGATGGCCACCTGCATTGAGTAGGGCAATCTACAGAGTCCACTGATTCAAATGGTAATCTCATAACCAACCACCCTCACAGACACATTAAAAAATGATAATCTGAGCCTCCTTGTCTCAGTAAAACTAACACATATAATTAATCATCATATTAGCTATTTATTTTTATCACTGAATACAAAATAATATGAGATTTCAATTAAAATATTTATTATTCATTGGAAGAAAAATATGGACATAATTAGAAGAGAAACGTTTTGTTAAGCCTTCCTTGATAGACTCTGGAACTAGGGGCAAGCTTTTAAGAACTCTGGAGTTAGGCAGAGCCTGACTTTTAAATCTCTTTCTACGCTTACTCTTTGCTTAACCATGTAAGCCTCCAAATTCTGTGTCATGAAAACTGCATGATACTACTCTAATACAGGTTGCGTATATCTTATCTGAAATGCTTGGAACCAGAAGTGTTCTGGATTTTTATCAGATTAGTGAATATTTGCATATATAATGAGAGATCGTAGAGATGGAGCCCAAGTCTAAACATAACATGCATTTATGTTTCATATACACCTTATACACATAGCCTGAAGGTGATTTTATACAACATTTTAAATAACTTTGTGCCTAAAACAAAGTTTTTATTTCATGACCCTCTGTTGGCCTGCTTGGGTTGGGGAACCTGGCCTTGTACAGAAAAGATATTATCACAGCTGAAGGAGTGTGGGAAGGACTTTTTCCCCTGTGGAAGCTGAATGAATTGTGTTATGCATCTGCATTTTGATTATGATCCATCACATGAGGTCAAGTGTGGAATTTCCCAATTGTGGAATCGTGTCAATGCTTCAAAAGTTTGTTTATTCTGCCAGTTATTTCTTTTGCTGTGCACAGCCTCTCAGTTTAATTAAGTCCCATCTATTTATCCTTGTTTATGTTGCATTTGCTTTTGGGTTCTTGGTCATCAACTCTTTGCCTAAGCCACTGTTTAGAAGAGTTTTTCCAAAGTTACCTTTTAAAATGTTTATCACTTCTGGTCTTAAATGTAAATCTTTACTACATCTTGAGTTGATTTTTGTATAAGGTGAGAAATGAGGATCCAGCTTCATTCTTCTGCATGTGGCTTGCCAATGATCCCAGCACCATTTGTTGAATTCAGTGTCTTTTACCCACTTTATTTTTATTTATTTATTTATTTATTTATTTATTTATTTATTTATTTATTTGCTTTGCTAAAGATCTCTTGGCTGTTTTTGGCTTTATTTCTGGGTTCTCTATTCTCTTCCATTGGTCTATGTTTTTATAGCAGTACCACGCTGTTTTGGTAACTATAGCCTTGTAGTACAGTTTGAAGTCAGGTCATGTGATGTCTCCCTATTTGTTCTTTGTACTTAGTCTTGCTTTGGCTATGCAGGCTCTTTTTTGGATTTATATGAATTTTAGGTTTGCTTGTTCCTAGTTCCGTGAAGAATTCTGATGGTATATTGATGGGAATTGCATTGAATTTACAGATTGTTTTTGGCAGTATGGTCATTTTTACAATATTGATTCTACCCATCCACAATCATGGGTTGTATTTCCATTTGTTTGTATTATCTGTGATTTCTTTCAGCAAGTTGTTGTAGTTTTTTTTGTAGAGACCTTTCACCTCCTTGGTTAGGTATATTCCTAAGTATTTGATTTTATTTTTGCAGCTGTTATAAATGTGGTTAAGTTCTTGATTTTGATTCTCAGCTTGGTCACATTCGTGTATAGCAGTGCTACTGATTTTTGTACACTGATTTTGTATCCTGAAACTTTATGGAATTCATTTATCAGATCTAAGAGCTTGTTGGATGAGTCTTTAGGGTTTTCTAGGTATAAACATCATATCATTGGCAAACAATGACAGTGTGACTTCCCCTTTACAGATTTGGATGCCCTTTATTTCTTTCTCTTATCTGACTGCTCTGACTAGGACTTTCAGTACTATGTTGAATAGACGTGGTGAAAGTAGGCATCCTTGTCTCGTTCCAATTCTCAGAGGGAATGCTTTCATCTTTTCCCTGTTCAGTTGGTGGTAGGTTTGTCATAGATGGCCTTTTTTAACCTTAAGGTATGTCTCTTCTATGCCGATTTTGCTGAGGGTTTTAATCAAAAATGGATAAAGGATTTTGTCAAATGCTTTTTTTATGTCTATTGAGATGATCACACCACCTTACTCGTGCAATAATGGCTATAATTAAAAGATAAAAAAATAGATGTTGTCATGTATGTGGTGAAAAGGGAACACTTCTACACTGCTGATGGGAATGTAAACTAGTGCAGCCACTATGGAAAACAGTATGGAGATTCCTTAAGGAACTAAAAGTAGAACTAGCATTTGATCTGGTAATACTAGTACTGGGTATCTACCCAGAGGAAAAGAAGTCATTATATGAAAAAGACACTTGAATACACGTTTATAGTGGCAACAATTCAAAATTGCAAAAATATAGAACCAGCCTAAGTGCCCATCAACCAACGAGTAGAAAAGGAAAATGTAGTATGCATGCGTGTGTGTGTATGTACGTGTGTGTGTGTATATATATATAATATATATATTATATTATATATTTTATATATATTATATATTATATATTATATATATTATATATTATATATATTATATATTATATATATAATATATTATATATAATATATATTATATATATTATATATATTTTTATATATAATATATATTTTATATATATTTTTATATATTTATATATATTTATATATATAAATATATATATTTATATATATTTATATATTTATATATATTATATATATATTTATATATATATTTATATATATTTATATATATTATATATATATTTATATATATATATTTATATATTTTATATATATATTTATATATATTTATATATATTATATATATTTATATATATATTTATGTACATATGTATATACATACCATGGAATACTACTCAGCCATAAAAAGGAATGAAATAATGGTATTGGCAGCAACCTGGATTTGGAGACCATTATTCCAAGTGAAGTAATTCAGGAATGGAAAACCAAACATCATATGTTCTCACTTAAAAGTGGGAGTTAAGCCATGAGAATGCAAAGCCATAAGAATGTTACAAAGGACTCTGGGGATTTGTGCAGAAGGGTGGGAGGAGGGTGAGGAATAAAAAATTACACCTTGGGTACAGTGTATACTGCTCGGGTGACAGGTGCACAAAAATCTCAGAAATCACCACGAAAGAACTTATCCATGTAACCAAACACCACCTGTTCCCCAAAATCTACTGAAATCAATCAATCAATCAATCAATCAATCAATAAAGTGTTGGATTTCTGAGTATGTTGGATTGCAGATTTTTGGATTAGGGATGCTCAACCTGTAGTTAAAACTTTTATTTGTGACAGAAAATTTATTCCTGAATTAGGAAAAAGAAACACTGAAAAGGGAGTTATTGACTTACTTATTCCTTCATTCAACAAATAATTTTTGGGTGCCTACTCTGTGATAGGCATGGTTCTGGATGCTGCAGAGCAGTATGAAAATGCATATGAACCTTATGCCCATTAGAAGCTCAGAGCCTTGTGGAAGAGGCAGAGAAGTTACAAATAAAAATCAGCTACATGATTTAATGACAGATATTGTTGAATTCAGTGGGGAGGCTTCAGCAATTAAGGGTGTAGAGAATGACCAGAAGCACTTTTTTAGAAGAGTGTCAGGCAGGGCTTCTCTAAGTAGTTGATATTTGAGCAAAGACCTGGAGAAAATGAAGGAGGGAGTTACGTGGATAGCTGGGGAAGGGACATTCCAGGCAGAGGCAATAGCAAATGCAGAAACCTGAGTGAGAATTAATTTGGCCTTTTCAAAGCAAATCAGGAGCTGCAAAGGAGTGAGCAAAGGGATGATTAGAATGTACTGAGCAGTCCCGAAGTAGGAATGGCTTCAAGAAAAACTTGGCTCAGGGTGCAAATGATGTTGCTCAAACTTAATTTCTCTCCATTTCTACATCCCACTTGCCCCACCCAGGCAGGAGCTTAACAGTTTTTTTTTTCTGAAAAGTAGAAAAAACATACTGTGATATGGTTAATCAACATTAACCAGATAATAATAGCTTCTAATCTCTCAAGTAGATATTACCAACTCTAATTAAAAATAAAAATTTGTCCCACAGGCCTTAAGGTCAGAAATACCATTGACATTTTTAACATGCAGTTTATTTAAGATATACTATGGGAAAAATGTCAACCACAAAATTCTATTAGGCAAAGCCTGAAATATTGAAGTATTGTTTATCAATTTAGCTCCCACCCCTGGCATTCCCCAAATTGTATTAAGCCTGGTTTTTAGATAAAGTAGCATATTTTCAGTCTTATAATATTCATGTACGTGTAAGGCTTATCAACATTAAAAAAGGTTTATTTCTTACCACAAATAAGCACATATTGTAGGCAGTTGAAATGTTTTAAACCATATTTGTAATTTGAAAAGTTGGCTTTTACACAATGATTTGGCTCAAAAATTACATTTTCTTCTCTTAAAACGGTTGTGTGCATGCATTTACTTATTGGTCACTCCCCAAATATTGAAATTATCCAAGGGGCCTAAAATTGAGAATATATTCATCATGGCACTAAAACACAAGATTTTCAACAATTATTGAGAATCTCTGATAAATTCTTGGAAAATATGAAGCAGACAAAGGCAAAGGAGAGGTTGGTCTGTTTGGAAAGTGGGTAGTTTTTCTCACCAGAGGATTGGAAAAATGAAAACTCAAGCTTGGAATCGTAAGAATTCGAGGTGATAGTTAGCTAGTTAGACAGTCTGGAAGTAAGTAGTGTATGTCAAAGTTCTTGGTACTCAAGTGACTAGCCACAGAAATTTTCCTCAAACTCCTCTTGGTATTCAACAAACATGAATGAACAACAATCATTTGCAATAGTAAGGGACTTTCCTAAAGGCTCAGCTTTATAGTTACTTTTACCTTTCTGTTTGAAAATGCATCTTAAAACTAATTCTTGGCCACTTTAAAGGCGAAGGTGGGTCAGAAATCAGCCTCCTACTTTAGTGGCTGGAAGGACCTGTTAGTGAAAGTAAAGCATCTCTTTCTATGCCTGTGGTCATCTGGGTCCTCAGTCTAGCACCTTCAAAGTACAGAAATTATAAACTTTTTCTTTTTTTGGCAGAGGATGAAAACTTAAACACAATTTCTGAAAAATAAGCTACAAGTCATATTACCACACAAACATAGAACTCCCTTTTAAAGAATAGGAAGATAGAGGAAAATCACCACATATGTAACAAGACTCAGTAGTTCAAAAGAAAATATGCTGAAAAATCAGTAAAATGAATTTCTGTGAAATGGACTTACTTATTGAAACAGAAAAGCAAAACAAAAAGTCATTCTATCTTTTATTCTCAAGAAAATTTGAAAAACATTGTGTGTACCAATATAGAACAATCTGAGATTAAGAACTTTTGTTCCGGAGGAAAATCATCATTACAAAATCTTGGAAAAGAAATCTCATATAAATGAGGAAATTCATTGCAAGTGTCAATGTGAATTAATGATGTAGGAAACAAGCTAAATAGTTTCTCCAGGAGGAAAATTAAACAAAGAGAAGAAAAATAAGTTACTGGGGGTGAAGCCCTAAAGAAGCCAGTATATTCATAATAGAAATTCTAGGCAGTAAAAGCAGAGTAAATGGAAGAAAAACAATAATCAAAGATACAATAGAAGAAAACCTTCCTGAGGAGAAAAAAAGGCTATCCAGATGGTCCTCAACTTAGGAAGTTTCAACTTACAAATTTTTGACATTGTGATGTGTTTACCCTTCATCTCTTCTATCCTCTCTATGGAGTTTAGAATATTTCCTAATAAAATGTAGAGTCTGGATTGGGTAAAAAAAAACAGCATTAAACAATTTGCTATATATAAAACAAAAGTACTAAATTAACAAAGCACAACATTTAAATAAAAGAGTGGACAAGAATATATTGGATAAATTCAAATAAAAAGAAAGAAGTGGTAATGCTATTACCACTTCTATTTTATTTATTATGTTAAAGGAAAGAGTGTTTAAGGTTAAAATAATTTTGTAACACAGAAATGATTTCTATCAAATAAATGTAAAGTCTACAATGACTGTGTACTGGCTATAAATGTTTATGTGCCAAATAACCCAGCGTGTAATTATAAATTATTAGAATTAAGATAATTTGACAAACTTCAACTTTAGTTGAAAACTTTAAAATTTCTCTCTTTGTCTTTGACAAATAAAGACAGACAAAATATAAATTGAAAGCATTTTTCTTTTGCATAATTCATATACTGGATTTAACATACTGCAGATATCACAGAACTTACAAACTATTTTAAAGCATATTGAACATTTGCAAAGAGAGACTACATTTTAGGTCCAGAATATCTTTACAATAAACCCACCAAATTAAAAATTGCATACCTGAAGTTCTTTTGCCCTAAAATGCAATAAAATTGGAGGCTAATATAAAAGCATAAACAAACAGTCTTACAAATCAAACCTTATGAAAACAAAGTAAGGTATTCTTAAATAGAATTTTTTAATCAAAGAGAATATATATATATAAATTATATATATACAATTTTTGCTTTTTTGAGATGGAGTCTCGCTCTGTTGCCCAGGCTGGAGTGCTGTGGCGTGATTTTGGCTCACTGCAACCTCTGTCTCCTGGGTTCAAGTGATTCTCCTGCCTCAGCTTTCCAAGTAGCTGGGATTATAGGCATCCACCACCACACCTGGCCAATTTTTGCATTTTTTTAGTAGAGACATGTTGGCCAGGCTGGCCTCAAACTCCTTGAGAGGTGACAGCGTGCTGGCAGCCCTCACAGCCCTCACTCACTCTCGGCACCTCCTTGGCCTCGGCGCCCTCTCTGGCCGCACTTGAGGAGCCCTTCAGCCTGCTGCTGAACCGTGCCCTTCTCTGGGCTGGCCGAGGCCAGAGCCAGCTCCCTTGGCTTGCAGGGAGGTGTGGAGGGAGAGGCTCGGGCAGGAACTGGGGCTGCACGCCTGGTGCTTGCAGGCCAGTGCGAGTTCCAGGTGGGCGTGGGCTCAGCAGGCCCTGCACTTGGAGTGGCCAGTGGGCCCTGGGCAGTGAGGGGCTTAGCACCCGGGCCAGCAGCTGCAGAGGGTGTGCCGGCTCCCCCAGCAGTGCTGGCTCTCGGGTGCTGCGCTGGATTTCTCGGCAGGCCTTAGCTGCCTCCCCATGGGGAAGGGCTCAGGACCTTCAGCCCGCCATGCCTGAGCCTGCCTCCCTCCCCACCCCTGCCCAGCCGCCCCACCATGGGCTCCTGCACAACCTGAGCCTCCCTGACAAGCGCCGCCCCCTGCTCCACGGTGCCAGGTCCCATTGACCACCCAAGGGCTGAGAAGTGAGGGCACATGACGCGGGACTGGCAGGCAGCTCCACGTGTAGCCCTAGTGCGGGATCCACTGGGTGAAGCCACCTGGGCTCCTGAGTCTAGTGGGGACTTGGAGAATCTTTATGTCTAGCTAAGGGATTGTAAATACACCAATCAGCACTCTGTATCTAGCTCAAGGTTTGTAAATGCACCAATCAGCACCCTGTGTCTAGCTCAAGGTTTGTAAATGCACCAATCAGTGTTCTGTGGCTAGCTGATCTGGTGGGGACTTGGAGAACCTTTATGTCTAGCTAAGGGATTGTGAATACACCAATCGGCACTCTGTATCGAGCTCAGGGTTTGTAAATACACCAATCACCACTCTCTATCTAGCTAATCTAGTGGGGACGTGGAGAACTTTTGTGTCTAGCTCAGGGATTGTAAACGCACCAATCAGCACCCTGTCAAAATGGACCAATCAGCTCTCTGTAAAACAGACCAATCAGCTCTCTGTAAAATGCACCAATCAGCAGGATGTGGGTGGGGCCAGATAAGGGAATAAAAGAAGGCTGCCCTAGCCAGCAGTGGCAACCTACTCAGGTCCCCTTCCACATTGTGGAAGCTTTGTTCTTTCACTCTTTGCAGTAAATTTTGCTATTGCTCACTTTTTGGGTCCACACTGTCTTTATGAGCTGTAACACTCACCGCAAAGGTCTGCAGCTTCACTCCTGAAGCCAGCAAGACCACAAGACCACAAACCCACCAGGAGGAATGAACAACTCCAGACGTGCCACCTCAAGAGCTGTAACACTCCACTGCGAAGGTCTGCAGTTTCACTCCTAAGCCAGCGAGACCACGAACCCACCAGAAGGAAGAAACTCCTAACACATGTGAACATCAGAAGGAACAAATTCCAGACACGCTGCCTTTAAGAACTGTAACACTCACCGCGAGGGTCGGCGGCTTCATTCTTGAAGTTAGTGAGAGCAAGAACCCACCAATTCCGGATGCATCCTGACGTCAGGTGATCTGCCCGCCCTGGCCTCCCGAAGTGTTGGGATTACAGGCATAAGCCACCACACCCAGCTACAAATTAAAAACAAAATGTATATATATATATACACACACACATATATATATGATTAAGTTATTTCAAAATGATAAAGATACATTACATATCTAAACTTAAGAAATGTGGTCAAAGCTGTACTCAGAAAAAAGTAAATGGTTTTAAGTGTTTTTCTAATAAACAACAAAGAAAAATACAAGTATATGACTTAATAGCCTAGAGAAAACAATAAAAGAAAGGGATTGATAAAGTTAGAAAAAGAGATAATATAGGAAAACAATAACAAAACTTCATTTTGGGAAACAATAATAAAATACACAAATTTAAATGTAAAAAAAAGAAGTGCAATGAGAAGTGGAATATAACCACAGATCAAGAGGGCACACAGTATGTATGAGAATAAGCAGCAGAAATAGCAATGTTTGACAATTTGATTTGTAAAAATCTGCAATCCACTAAAAGACTTTTTAAAAATCTGTAATAAATTAGATTAGATAGGAAAGATTAGAAAAGTTTTCTAAAAGCCTACGTACTAAAAAAGCCCTGTCCTCAATAATTTCATGGGTGAATTTTTTCAAGATCTCAAAGAACGAATATTTGCTATACTTTTAATGGTGTTCCAAAACAAAAAGGGGATATTTTTGATTCATTATAGAAAATCCAAACAATAATAAAACTATTATTTAAGATGTTGAAAGAAACCTTTTACCATCTGCCTTATACATACAGATTCAAAAATCCAAGATAAAATAATCCATGGTTTAATACAGTACTTTCCCATTATCTGTGGTTTCACTTTCTGTGGTTTTAGTTACACACAGTCAGCCATGGTCAGAAAATATGATATCACTACTGCTGCACCTGGGGTTACTTGAACAAAAGCACTACAAGACCATAACAGTCAGTCTGAGAACCAAGATGACTACCATGACTAATGGCAATCCACTTGGGATGAAGTGGGAAGGTACAAGATTTTACCACACTACTCAGAAGTTTGCAATTTAAAACTTATACATGTTTATTTCTGAAATTTTATATTTATATCACAATGCCTTTGTCATTAACCTCACATCTCATCATGTAGGCATTTTATCATCTCACATCATCACAAGAAGGGCGAGTACAGTATAATAAGTTATTTCAGAGAGAGAGAGACAGAGGGAAAGAGACCTCATTCACAAAATATTTGTTATTGTATATTGTTATATTTGTTCTATTTTATTAATGGTTGTTAGTATTTTACTGTGCCTAATTTATAAATTCAACTTTATCATGGATATGTATGTATGAAGTATATGTAGAGTTTGGTACTATCTGTGGTTTTAGGCATACATTTGGAGTCTTGGAATGTATCCCCGGTGGATAAGGAGGAGCCACTATATTACAACAATAATAGACTTTGATGAAAAGTGATGATTAATTTTATGTGTCAACTTGACTGGGCTACATGGTGCCCAGATATGTGGTTAAACATTATTTTTGTGTCTATGAAGTTGTTTCTGGATGAGATTAACATATGACTCCATAGGCTGAATAAAATAG
Organism: Gorilla gorilla gorilla; assembly: GCF_029281585.2. Taxonomy (NCBI): domain Eukaryota; kingdom Metazoa; phylum Chordata; class Mammalia; order Primates; family Hominidae; genus Gorilla; species Gorilla gorilla. The sequence goes on along the minus strand of NC_073227.2, from coordinate 28,365,792 downwards.
ATTGACCTTCCCAGTGTGATTAAATTCATCAATGGCCTGAAGAGAACCAAATGATGAATAAGAAAGAATTCCTTCTGTCTGCCTTACTGTCTTTGAGATGAGATACCACTGTTTTTCTGCTTTTGGACTCAGGGTTGGACCAGAACTAACAACATTGGCTCTCTAGGGTCTGGAATTTTTAGCCTCTATAACTGCAGGAGCTCAAGGCAAAGATGTTGGAACTGTCATTAGATTATTTCTGGATTCCTTCATTCTGACACATAGGATTACCCTTCTCTATTCCTTTGAAACCTAGGCGTGCACAAATGACCCAAATAAATGTGAGTGGAAGTGACATGTGTTACTTAGGGGCAGAAAGTTTAAAACCAGTCTGATTTTCCCTTCCTGGTGATTGTGGCAGCTGTTAAGACAAAGTGGCTGTCAACCTGGTTTCCTGAGTGATTGCCTGAAGAGAACCCCCTTGGCATCCCAAACCAAGCCTTTCACACGAGCAAGGAAAGATTTTACTATGTTAAGTTATAGGATTTGTGGTTGTTTACTTGCCCAACATATAGGTACTAGACTATACTGACAGGAATATTAATAACAATTCAGCATTTTGTCTGAACAGATAAAAATCAGATGAAGATTTTGTAAATACTAAAAAGGGCATTAGAATATTCAACACTAATACCTAATAAGGACTTTTAATAAAATATACATAGAAAGATAGCTATAAAAACTAAATTTTAGATAATTTTTATATGATTTTTTAATCTTAAATATCTGGTGCATGGATACAGTTTGAGTTTATTATCTGTTTATATATTCTTATATTTATTTCTTTTTTAGGTATCAAAAATATATGGAAGTAATTATATATTTTGCTTTTCAAAAATTATTTTATATCTAAGCTATTTAAATTTGCTCACTATAAAAAATGGAAGTATTACATGTGTCTATAACAATACATATATCTTTCAGATTTTACATAATGACTGAAAGCTTTGTCCCACAGAGTCAAGTTCTTACACTTCTAATTAAACAAATCTTTTTAGACAATAACTTATTCATCTTTTAAAATCCCCATACTCATTAATACACTCTGACTTTTCACAAATGGACCCAGTTGCCTACATTGCCTCTAGGTGTGTTCTGTCATTCTGCAACGGTGTCATTGCAGTGTCACCTTGTCCACAATGCCTTTTCAGATTGGCCCATCTAGGAACATTCACAGATTTTATCCTTATCTGCATCATATCATCCACTACTCTTCACCTGGTAATAAGATTATATATGTAAATATCATCTACTGTTTCAGATTGTAAACTTCTTGAGGGTAGAATTGAAGTCTTATTTAAAATTTTGTCTGTCAAATCTCCTAGTGAAGTGGCTTATTTTGTCAGAGTGCAGAGCGGGGAGAAGAGTGCTGAAGTCATCAGCCCAGTTTCCACATCCTGGCTCGGTCTTTGCAGAGCTGTGGCCTTTGGGAAGAATCTGTCATCCACAAAGTGGTGTTGCCATCAGGATTAAATGATTAAGTGGAATGATTAAGTAAAAAAAAAAAAAAAAAAGAAAGATTAATTGACAAATATCTAAAGAGATTTAGATTTACGAAGGGACCAAGCACAGCTACTGCTTGGACAATGCATGGCCAAAGAATAAATTAATACATTTAGGTTTGCTTATTTAGGAGATACAGAAAGGAAAAACCCATAGCACAAAGATGAGCAGACTTCTAATTATCGTTCAAATACAAATATAAAGACCTTTCCCTGACCTCACCTGATTTATTTTCTCTACTTATATAATTTATAGAAATCAGCTGTGTACTCAATTGTCTTACTAAAATCTAACTCTCACCTGTACTTTAATTTTCTATTATTTTCTTATACCAAATTGGCTGTTGTAAATTCTGAAAGTAGTCCATTTCTAATCCCTAAGATTATATGAAAAAAAACTCATATAACTGAAACCATTACTTTATGTTCATTGCCACCATAAGCTCTTTAATATATTTTTAAACAAACACTTTTTATATAACAAGTTATCAGTAATTGTTCAAACCCAAAAGCACTTGCTCTAGGACATTTCAAAAATATCAAGTTTACAATGCCTTGGAATTGCTTTAGTGCTCATGGACATATAACATATGTTTTGTAAGGAGACACCCATATGGTTCTGTGTTGTTCATCCTTGTTATGTATTGTTTGTCTGCTACCACATAATCCAAACTACAGACATTGACTTGCATGTATGGCTTACAGCACTCTTGATGTCATGACCCACAGGGGATTAAAACTGACAGCACCATAAGATTACTCTCTTACAGTGCACTTATGATGCCAGGTAGGCCTTGGAATTGACAAATGAATATTTCAAGGAGAAACTATAAATTAAACTAAAAACATAATAAAATAAAAAATAGACTCAATTTTCTCCTCCTTCTTTCTTTTCTAGTAGTCTTTCTCCTCCTGTTTTCCTTCCTTTTCTTTGTCTTTTAAAATGAGCTTGGGAAACTTCTCAAAATTTGGCTTCTGTTAGACTTTGCTTTGTTATGAAAGATCACATGGCAAAAATTATAGACTTTTGGTGGGAGGGGGATTTCTGAGATCTAAGCTTACTATTTTGATAGCCAGCAGAGGAGGATGACAAAGAACAATGAGTTACTATTTATAGACATAAGAACAATTTAAGATCATTCTTTAAGACTACTCTTTTGAATGAATGAAAAGCATTTTTAGTTAAAGGCAAATTATTTTACAAGGTGGAAACTATTGAATGGGAACTAACAGATACCCAAATAATGATTTGTAATCTATCTTCTCATTAAGGAATTCAATGACTGAATTAAGAATAAGAATTATAATACTTGTTGGAACCTTACTTTGGCAAAATATTCAGTTAATTTTACATTGTCTTCATAAATCGCCTAAATGAAATACGGCTCAGTCGCCAGGTGTTCTACACAAGGATGTTAATGATATTGCCGCCAAGCTCTCCAAACTCATCATTCTGCCACCTTAACTTCACTCTCAAGCACCACACAAGAGTTTGAAATTCTGAAGAAATGTGACCCTATTTCACGCCTTTGTGTTTTTACTAAAGACAACACGATAGTAAAGTGATCAGGGGCTCTCTTAAGAACTTTGTTATTTTCACAGGAACTTAGCACATTATCCTGAAGATCCTGAGAAGCAACTGAGAAGTGAAGCACCATTACTGAAATGCAATTTTAGACTTATCTTTTCATCTACGAGATTTGTATGGGAAAGCAATATGGTCACCAGAGAAAGCAGTTAGGACACAGTTGTCCTAATTCAGGTAAGAAATAACGGAAGCCAAACTGTGGGATTTCATAAAGATTTAGGAAAACAATATAAATTAAAAATGCATTCGGGATGAATCACAGGACTTAATGTCAAATTTTGTATGGGGCTAGGAAGGCGGAATTGTCACAACAGTATCTAGATTTCAGGCTTTAACCATCAGAGTGGAGACTTCCTTTCTATACTAATGAATATGAAAACAGGAAAATGTTGGATGGTTCACAATTACACCAGATTTTTGGTAAGTATTTGTAGTCTCCAATAAATACAGGTAGGCAAGGGCTATTGGTGTCCTCCACTCAATCTTGCTCCTAGGTTATAAGAAAGCATTCTCAGACAAATGCTGTCATACACATAGCTACTCATTCACAATCAGGCTCAAAAAATCATACACACAACCTGTTTTGTAAGTGCAAGCAGTTCCACATCTCTGTTCTTTTAGGGACTCCTATAGTAACTTTTATAAAAGTTTCACTTGAGGCAAATGTACTGATATTCTAATGGCAGGATTTAGCTAACCATCTATCTAGTGGGAGGGATGTGTCCAAGAATCTAATGAGCTTTTGGACTTAAGCCAAGAACACTCTTCCTAAAGGCACATACTACTGGCATCTCTTGCTTTCTAAAATTTGTTCTAGCCCATTTACATATTTTGCATATCACTAACTTCACCAAAGACTCTACCTTCTAATGTCCATTGTGCCAATTAACAACACCTGTAGTCTTATTTGGAAAGAAACATACATAGTTGGAACACTTGAAGCAACCACTTCTGGAATGTGGCCTTTTAATTAAATGCCAGCAACTCATCCTTGGAGTCTTTTCCAGATCAGGACAGCTGACTGCCTCTAGGGTGTGGATGAAAACTAGCACACGCATATGTATCACACTGACAAGGCTGAAGTGATTGAAGCAGATTGCAAACAGTATAACAGGGTAAAAATGATGTGCTCACTTTGGGACATGTTTAATTGAAGGTGGCAAGAAGGGCTAGCTCAGTTAACATTCAGTTAAACAGTCTGACCTCTGGGACAAAGACATGGCTGCACATTCAATTTGAAAATCACTGGTGTGTGGTGTGTTTTACTATTTTTTGTTTTATAAAAGGATGGAATATAGTGATATCATTTATTCATTTGCTTATTCTTTTACTCAACTTTGTTTATTATTTGTGTTTTGCCTAGGAAAAAGAGTCAAAGTCATAGACCCTTCTTTTCAGAAACTAACATTCTAGGGTGAGAAAAAAGTGTGTAAGTATGATATAAATAATACAGTTTAGGAAGGTTAATATACGGAAGCTCCTCCGCACCTCAGCAAAAAATCGCAATTGGGAATGAACTCATTTCTTAGAATTTAACCCTTGAAAGATGGTAAATAATACTAGTAAGGTTGAAAAGACAATTACACAAGCTGTATTTAAAGTATGTCTTAGGGCCCGATGTAGGGAAGCTGCATCAAGAATTGGTTAGAGCTATGCCTTGAAAGGAGGAATTTGAAGAGCCTTAGACACAACCTATGCCATAGGCCATGGAGCATATGCAGGAGCTTCACCACACAGAGAATATGTATGACACAAGGCCTTCACTTCTTAAGAAAATGAACACTTGCAGATGAGCCACCAGATGCTATAATATAACAATAGTTGGGTGAGTGATCAAGATTTTCTCCATTTAAAAAATTCTGCCAAAAAAGTAATTGATCTATGGCTTAAAGTAATGGGATTAGGTAGCATATGTTGAGTTCTCACCAGAGGGGAAAAATCGAGATGCAAGTTTTCCAGCTGAAATTGTGAAATTATAAAACCAAATGATTATATATATATATATATATATATAAAGATTAAAATTTAAAAAAGATCACCTATAAGTGAGACAGCATTTGTCTGTGTCTGTACATATATATATGTAAATATATGTACAGACACATATATATATGTACAGACACAGACAAATGCTATATATATGTATAGACACACAGACAAATGTATATACATGTGTATATATATATACACAGACATACAAATGTTTGTATATGTGTGTGTATATGTATGCACACACATACACATACACATTTTCACTCCACATTTGTGTGTATTTATTATGTTTTTAAAAATTGTGAATGGAGGAAACCAGCCTGTTTTCAGTTCTTAAAAACATCTTGAATGCCTTTACAAATGTTACAAAATTTCCAAAACTGTCTTGCCAATCACTGTTTTTTAAATTTTATAATTTAAATGGACCTCAAGGGAAATTTATTCCTTATGTTTCTGATTCTTTTATATTTGACCCATCCAAGTGTTTTATAAGTACCATTTGATGTCTAAAGGGCCTTAGAGGCTTCTTGTTTCAAGTATGTTTAAGACTATTTATTCAGAGTCTAGCAGCACTTTATCAGGCTCAATGCAAATGAAACTCAAAAACCTCAAATTATTTTCAAGGTTGATAATTTAAAGACTGAGAAGCATCATAAATAGCTATTTAGCACTTTAAGGTATATTATGGCCAAAATGTAAATAAATAAAAGGCATAGTAGGTTACTGTATTTATATATTTTTAAATTTGTATTTTTTCCTTTATGAGAAAGCAACAGACAGTGTAAATGATTTGTTCAACCATTTGAACAAAGACTACATTGGATCTTATGCGGTATGAGCTAAATGGTCCTGATAATTATCTAAATATTATGAGTGCAGACATTTATCCTGGTATCCAAAATTCATTGATTTTTTTTTTTTTTTACTAGTAGTAACTTCTCCTTAAGAGGTCCGTAAAGAAGACATATGTAGGAGAACCACAGCTAGCAAATGACCTATTTATGTGCTAAATTTTAGTCCCCATATCCAATGTAAGACTCTATGACCTACGCTGAATCCTGTGAATAATGCACTTTGTCTAAAGGGGCAGCTTTGCATTGCATGGGCTCTGGGTCATACTTGTTAGGTTTAAGTTTTGTCTCCACCATTGATTAATATGTGCTTTTAAGTGAGTTATGTAATTTCTGAGAGTCCTTGGATCCTTTACTTGTAATAAGTATGATCACAGTTCCTATTTGTTATGATGTCTATAATTCCTCTGAAAGTATTTTAGTATAATTAATACTATCTTCAGAAATAATGCACACCAGAAAGCCATATTGGAAAGTGGCTATTGCAATTGTTTCTGTTGTTGATGGCTTTATCAAAATAATATACTTTCTTCATTAGCATGACGAATGTCAGAAATGAGTTAATATTTGTGAAATTATGGCTTGATGGTTAGTGAGATAAGTGTTAGAAATGTGCTTTAAGTAGTAAACTTGATGTTTTTCAAAATATTTGGATTTACTTAAATGTTTGAAAATCTCCACCAGTGATCTCTGTCTTTGCATGAACAAGGTAGAGGAATCTAGTGAGGTGTCTTTATCCTTGAAGTTAGTGTCCATATGGTTTCTACTTGGTTTGGGGAATTTTTTAAATTGATGCTGACTCTAATGTCGGTGGATCTTTGTCTTTGGAATATTGTCATCATCTGTGCTAGATAGCCCATTCCCTATTTTGGAGGTAAGAGCAGCTAGAAGGACAGACACCTGAGCTTCATAAAATGTATAGAATAGATTGTATAAGCTGTTATGTGCCTGGTAAAATAAGTTTCTTTAGTTAATGACTTTAATACATGGCAGAATTTGATCTGATATTGGCTTCAATTTAAGGTAACTAACCCATCCAAACTTTTACTGTGTATATGGCCCACCAAAAAGAACCACAGAGTTTTGAATTATCAAATTGGGTTACTCAATTCATAACACAAAGTTGTGGAGTTGACATAATAAATAAGGCAGTGATCCATGTGAGCCCTCTAGACAATTACCTGCAAGGAGTCAGAGTGTAGGGAATGCTTGCCATTACTAGGCTAAAATGGCCTGCAACCAAAGCAAGCCAAATGCCATCTACCTCCACAAATACATACCTGAGTTTTGGATTTTACCACCAACTGCAGAGAAAGCCCTACATTTTTCAGAAAAATAGAACCCAAGGGTGTGCCAATGCACTGGCAAAGTTGGTCCAAGCCACAAATCTCAGGCCCTTCAAGGTCAGTCACAAGTGCAGCCCATGGGCTTGCCTTCCTTTGCAATACATTTGGAAGGTAGAGCTGTCTCAAAATAGAAAAGGAGGGAGTCAGGGAGAGGTGTTAGTTCTCTAGCTCTGAGAAACTGGGAAGTTCTACAGGTCCTCACAACAAAAGCAGTTAATTTCTGAGCCTCTGGAACTTAGGCTCCATAAAGCATCTCAGAGTTTTACCAATCTACTTTTTGAATATCTTTTCAAATGAGAAGCAAAATGTAGGGGGTAGGGAAGAGGGAGAGGGGATGTCTTCCTTTTCCAAAACCAAAAAGACACTGAAAATCCTTGCATGCTGTATACTCCAAAAAGTGGCTTGTCTAATTTGACACCGTAAACACACACACACCACACACACAGACACATACACACAAATACACATATATATATTATATGAAATACATGGAAGGATAATGAGGCATAATTATTCAGTTTTGATGTTTTAATTATTTTATTTCTTTGTGTAAATATTTGTATTTTCTGAAGGGCATGTATAATTTAAAATAATGTCAATAAGACCACAAATAAAATTGGTTTTATTGCATTGTGTTCCCTTTCTTGCTTTTAAAAATACACATTCTCCTGAGAAGACTAAATTAAGGCCAGGGCAAGGTTTTGTGAATGTTTGCCAAAATAACATTTTTTTTTTTTTCTTGAGACGGAGTCTCGCTCTGTCTCCCAGGCAGGAGTGCAGTGCCGCGATCTGGGCTCACTACAAGCTCCACCTCCTGGGCTCACGCCATTCTGCTGCCTCAGCCTCCTGAGTAGCTGGGACTACAGGCACCCACCACCACGCCCGGCCAATTTTTTTTTTTTTTTTTTTTTGTATTTTTAGTAGAGACGGGGTTTCACTGTGTTAGCCAGGATGGTCTCGATCTCCTGACCTCCTGATCCGCCTGCCTCAGCCTCCCAAAGTGCTGGGATTACAGGCATAAGCCACCGCGCCCACCCCATTTTTAAAAAAAAAAAAATCATTAGTAGTATTGAATATGATCTGTGGTTGACTAAGAATTGGGACTTGGGACGTGGGATGAGAATACTTCAAGAAATTGAGGCATACTGTGTCAAAGACACCTTCCCTGTGCTCAAAATCTGGCCTTGTACAGGAGCTGTCTAGGTCAACTGGGAGAAGTTTGACAGGGTCAGTTTCCATTCATTGTTAAAGTTTAACCCTGAGCCATTTTACTTAAATCAAGAAGCTATTTTTAGGGTCAGATCATATATACTTTTCATAAGCAGAAGAGGTATTGCATATCGGTTCCAAGTCAAATTTTGGAAGCAGTTATTCTTCTTGAAAGTTATTTTCTTTTCCTGTAGCATTTCATGGAAGACACTTGCTCCAGCCAACACGATGAGGCTATAATTTCATAGACTGAAAAGTTTCTTGTTATGAGTAAGCTAATTGAAGTCAGGGGAATAGTAGGATTTAAGAATTTGGGGTTTATAATACAATCATGAAGTAGAAAGGAATCTTGAGAGGTCATCTACTGCTACTCTTCTATTTAGGCTAAAGGATCCCCCTGCAACCTTTCAGCAAATGGGTATGTGTCCTATTTAAAAGACATACACCATTTTGTTATTGTTATTATTGTGATATCATCTGTGATCTGATTTTGGGGGTCTCCATCCATCTTCTGTCTTTTATTTTCAACAGTTCTAATTCCAGTCCTGCATAAGGTAGAAGTTTGTTATGGTTGTGTTTTTGAGTTCAAATAATAAAGATGCGTCTGGGCTAGTACCACAGTGTGATGACTTTGTAATGTATCCATATGGCTATGCTGAATTACTGTTCCCTGAATGATCTCTTTTGGTAGGTTTCATTTGGATGGGCTACAAGGATGATTCTCTCTACAGCTTGAGCGCAGAAGGAGGACAATGCTATTTTGTAGGATACATAAATTTTTGCTGATATGTTGACTCACTTCCTTGGTGTGAAACAGCAGCTGGGCCTGGATTTGCTTCCCCTTCCCCTTGGATCTTTCTTCAGTTTCTATTATTTCAGGTATGGATGTGTATGTGTGCTCATCATTTTGAGCAAGATCCCTGGCTTCTTCTACAAGATACCCTTTCTCAGGTCAGGAGGAACAAGAATGGGCATAAGCTGTAGTCTGATTTTGTGGAGTTCCAGCTTGTACTCATGGGGTTCCAGTCCACTGATGATTTCTTCTTCCAGACTGCCTGTGCTGGGTTCTAGCACTGGATGTGGAAACAGTCATGTGAAGACTTCATAGCCAGCCCTTATAATTGGGTTAGTAAATTCCCTATGATAAGTCTCTTAACATATATCTATATATCACATTAGTTCTGCTTCCCTGGTTAAGCTGTGATGGCTACATGCAAAAAACAGAAGTAGTGACTAAGAATCAGGATCATTAGAATTCAAGCTGTCCCTCATTTCTGCTTTGTCTCAAGCTAGCTTCAAGCTTTTCTTTTGCTTTAGACAGTATTTTTATGCATCTCCAGAATACATGTTGGAAAATATGAACCTGATATTTCTGGATTCACTTAAATGTTCAACCACCTGAAGACATGAATTCCTTTACTTGGTATATGTATTTCTCTGGTGACAAACTACATTTTTAGGAAACAGACACTGTTGGACTCATTTGGATAGTATATCAGTGTTTAGGGAGGCAGGCTCTAAGGAAGGATTGGGCTATGTCTGGTCCCCACCACTAGCCCAGAGAACGATGCCAAATGCAGCAGGGCTAGGCTGGACAAAATGACTTTTGGGAATCCAATGACATTTTCATGTGGATAAAACTGGCCACTCTTTGCCAGTGCTGACAGTTATCAGAACACACTGATATGATTATGATAGTTGTTTCCGACTGGTGCCTGTTCTGATTAGCTGCTGGTCTCTTTGCCATATAAGTTGTTAAACATTTTCAATATCACCACTACCCACAGATTCTACTCAAAATGCTCATTTATTCATAAAAAACACATCCATGGAGTTTGTCATAGGTTGCAAACACAACGATATCAGGAAAAATTAAGATGAGTAGAAAGGCAAGGTTGTAGTCTCAGGGTGCATAATTTACCAGGAGAGAAAGAAATTGCCAACTTCAATTGACGGAAGTACTAAACCCAGAGTAAGATGTGTTTGCTTTATTTTTCACTTTATCATTTATTATCTTTTTGACCATGTAATTTCACAGAGCAGTAAGTCTGTGAGAAAACAGACTGCCTACACTTTAACTTCATCAATTAAAAAGTGTATGACCTTGGCCAGTTAATTTAGTATGCTAGGGTAAGTTTTCATCCTTATAAAATATAGATAGGACTGTTATGAGAATAAAACAAGATAGTATATGAAAGTACTTAGTGCAAAAGGGGAAAATGCCTTTTATTTTTAACTTCACTGGATTTTTTAAATCAAATTTAAAAAAAAAAATTCAAGAATGCTGAATTTTTCAAGTTTCTTTTCAGCATAATAATTTTTTAATTTGACCATTAACACGATCAATTATAAAAATAATTAATCTATTTTTAATCATTTTTGTATTTATGTAATTAGCCCTGCTTTATTTTTAATTTTTCTCCTGGAACTAATTTACAGAAATGAATTTAACTTAAAAAAATCTATATGTAGTGAGCATGAATCTTGATGCATATACTCAATTGTGAAAGAAATATCACAGTTTTTATTATCTTTAAATTAATTTAATTCCAGCTTCAAGAACATGTGATCCAGGTTGGCAGGAAATGTAAAGCATTGATCTTGACTCTCTTTGCTGTTACTAAGGTAGGATAAAGTTTCTAGGGTCTTACACAATATTAAAACACTGGCTGAAACTCCTTGTCATCAGTCATCTCTACTCCCCAGTTGCTCCAAAGCCATCTATGGTTTAGTCCTAGATCCCAAAGATGCCATTTTCCTCATAGGATTTGCAAATCTTAGACCATGCCAGAGCATACAGTGCACATCCCTGATGTTTTGGGAATTATAAATCTCTCCTTTGTCGCTAGCTTGAGTGAATTTCTTCCTTTTTTTAAATCTAAATGAAAGTTGATCTCCATGACACAAACAATTTAGTTCCTTCAATGGAGTTTTTGCAAAAGAGGACAGAGAATCAGTTCAAAAATATTTGCAGCAATGAATTATAAATCCTAACAGCTTGGGGATGAATGAGGGGAGAGGATATACAGAATGGCAACATAATTTGATAATATAAATTATGACACTTTCCATTTCTTCTTTGATTTGTAAGAGTTTAAACAGCACAAAGATATCAGTTTTTTCTCAGAGTTTGCCAGAATTTTTTGCTAAAACCATCTGAGCACCATGTCTTTTCAGAGAACAGCTCTTTTGTGAGTATTTCCCTTCCTTACAGGGTTATTAGTAAATACAGATTTTCTACTTTTTTTAAGTCGACTTCGGGAGTTTCATGTTTTTTTTTTATTCCTAGAAAAATTATTCATTTCATTGGGATTATCATGTGTAACAGAGAATTATACATATTGTACAATAATTTTTAAAATTCTTATCTGTTTGAGAGGTTGTATATTTTTCTTAATTCTAAATTTTAACTGTTTCCGTTTTAATTTGATTGGATTACTTAGAAGCTTATATATTTTGCTGTTATTTCCCAGAAGTTCAGAACATGGGTTTATTTATTAATTCTACTTAAAGTTTTCTAGTTTCAAATTTATTAATTTTTGCCTGTTTCCTCATCTTCTTTCTCTTGGTTATTTTTTGTAGCTTGTTGAGGTAAATGTTTCGTTAATTTATTTCCATTCATTCTTGCTTCATATTAAATGCACTCATTGTGCTTACGACTCTGATTCTGGTACTGTCCACACCTTAGATTTCATGTGACTTGCTATCATCATAACTTTTTTTTCTTTGGCCCTGACATGGCCCTCAGGAGATCCTGAAAACATGTGCCTCATTGTAACTATTTTGTAATTATACAATAGTTTTGTTTTTATTGACCAAAAGCTTCTCTAGCTTTATTGAGTTGTGTTCTGCAAATAAATCCTCTGAAATTCCACTTTTGAAGCGTTCATATTAGTCATTTTATAATTTTAATATTGATGGCATATTCTAATGTCTAATCCCTAGCATTTACCTTATTTTAAGTAGGACAGATTCAGGGGCTGAAGCCCTGAGAATTAGGAGTGTCAGAGACAGGAAAAGACCCTTGTCTTATCTCAAGCAATCAGGCAGGATTAAGTCAATTTTCTTCACTTTTTTATTCTATTCAGGCCCTCAAAAGATTGAATGATGCCCACCAACATTTGAGAGTCCATCTGCATTACTCAGTCCACTAATTTAAGTGTTAGTCTCTTTCAGAAGCATCCCCAGAGATACAACCAGAAATAATGTCTAATTAGGTACCTGGACATTCTATGACCCAGTCAAGTTGACATACGGAATTAACCATCACAAGTCCACCCCTTGTTAACTTGGCATTCATACACATCTTCTTAAACCATATTTATTCTCCAAATAAGAACAATAACAAGTTTATATTTCTGCCTAACATAATACAGCTATCATGTGTACAATCAAAAACATATTAACCCCTTCTCCAGAAGAGGAGGTAAAGTTCTTAATTGATGTTTACTCTTTTTCTTAATATCCTGTAACTTAAATACAATGATGTAAAATTAACAATCCTTAAATACCATGACATAAAGTCAACACATCTTATGTCACATCGTAAAGAAATGAGAGATAGAATATATATACGTATCTATATATGCATTGATATATATATATCTGCGTGTGTGTGTGTGTGTGTGTGTGTGTATTTATAACAAAATAAGGAAGAAATACTCAAGATAATTACAGTTCTTATTTCTGTACCTAGTCACGGGGTTGTTGCTGTTATTTTTCACTAACTCTTTCACTCCCAGTCTATATTCCCTTTACTGTCAACAAGTACCTCAGGAGGTCATGGTTCTTTACCTGCTGGAGTCAGTTAAATTTTCTTTTCTGAAGGGACTGTGTTATTAGTACTCTTCCCTATATTTGGTTGTTATAGTTTTTCATTAACATTAATCACAGGGCATGCTAATATTAGGAGACATCCTGGTAGATTTTCCTTATTCCAGATCTACTCTTCCTTACCACCCTAGTGGAGTAGAATTCTAATTTTCACTTGGTAGTCAGGATCAATCACCCCACCCAGCATGGTAGCTCTCTTCTTTGCCTAATGATTTAGAGACATGAGGAGCCTAAAGTAGCTAGGTGAAAGTCTTAGCTTCTAGTTTAATGTAATCAAAGTTCTATCTCTTGGTGGAAGAAGTTCTCCTTCTGGAACTAAAACCTCAAAGTGAGTAGCACATAGAGTTGCATGAACAGAAAACAAAAATTTTGCTAGTGAGTCACTGGAAGTAATTGTGAGTGGCATTACTCTCATTGCCGCCCAGCCCTTTATTCCTGGTTTTATGAATCCTATCTATGGTAAAAATAGGACCATATATTGGATATTGATTCAGAGCATATTCTCTGGAAAGTCTTGCCCCCATCTTGCAAGGTATTGCTACCTAGCTGACTCTGTAACTGAGTCTTCTAAGGCCATTTCACCATTTTATCCAGCTACCTGTTTCAGGATGGTGGATATCATGGGAAGGCCAGTGAATTTCATAATCTTGGGCCCATTCTCTCACTTCTTTTGCAGTGAAGTGGGTTCTTTGATAAAACGCAATGCTCTGTGGTATACCATGATGGTGAATAAGACATTTTATAAATCCACGAATGGGAGTTTTGGCAGAAGTACTCCATGCAAGAAAGACAAACCTGTATCCAGAGTGTCTATTCCAGTAAGTTCAGAACACTTTACCATCCATGATGGAAGCAGTGCATTGATGGCTGTAGCCAGGTCAACCTTGATAAGTGGAAGTCTATGTTGCTGAGCCAATTCATAACCAGCATCACTGCAACCACTATGGCCACTATGTTAATTAATCCATTGATGACAGGGTTGCCTGGGAAACAAAGACAACTGGTATCCAAAGAACAGGTCATTTTATCCTGGTGATTTTTAAAATCTTCCCCTGCTAAGATCACACTATGGTGAGCATTTACATGGGACACAAATATCTTCATGTTTTTTGTCCATTCAGAGAGGTCTATCCACATACTTCTTTCCCAAATGTATTTGTCATCAATTTTCCAGTAATGTTCCTTCCAGGTCTCTAGCCATCCAACTAAACCATTGGCTACAGCCCATGAATTCATATGTAGTCAAACATCTGACCTTCTCTCCTTCCAACGAAACCGCAAAACTACGTGCCCAGCCTAAAGTTTCTGCACAATGTGCAGAAAAGTCTGTAAACCAGGCCTGACTCTTCTCTAACTCTGTCCACTGATCATAGAAAACTCTCTATGAGGCCATAGAAGCAGGCTGTGAGAGAAAAGACAGTGTAGAATGAGTGGGAAATTTGGACGACTTCTTCATTTAACTTGTATCTTCAGGACCTGCTTGGATCTTATCATATATATACTACTTCTATTTAATGATGGAGTGTAGCTATGCATGTCCAGCTCTATGACTTGCTGGACCAGGTAACAACAAATTCATGATGGACAGCTTAGGTTTTATTGTGACTTGGTGACACATGGTCCATGGTCAAGTGTTCAGTCTCTACTAAGGCCCAGTAACCAGGCCAAAAGCTGTCTCTCTAAAGGAGAGTGGTTATCTGCAGAAGATGGCAAAGTCCTTCTCCAAAATCCCAAAGGTCTGTGCTGTCATTCATCCCTATGGACCTGCCAAAGGCTCCCAAGAGCATTCCTGTCTGATACTGATACTTCAAGCACTATTGGATCTACTGGATCATATGACCCAAGTGTCAGAACAGCTTGTAGGGCAGAAGGGACCTGTTGCAGAGCCTTTTCTTATTTTATGTCCCACTCAAAACTAGTAGCTTTTTGGTTCACTCAATAAATATGCTGGAGTAATACACCCAAATGAGGAATACGTTGCCTCTGAAATACAGAGACCCACTAGTGTTGTGCCTTTTTCTTGCTTGTAGGAAGAACCAGGGACCAGATGCAACAATTTATCCTTCACCATAGAACATGCCCCATGTTCTTTTGTTGACTTTACCTAGAACTTTTATGCTTGTACAGATCAAGTAAGAATTTAGTAAGCTTCCTATTCACTTCACTTTTAGAAACACCATGATCAATTAGCCAGTGTTGTAGGTCTGTTCAAGTCAGACTATTTTGCTTTCTTACTTTGACTCTGCTGTCCATTATGGTAACCACATCCATCTTGCCTTTGTTGGTTGAGTGCTGCCCTTGTCACACTGGAATCCAATTACTCCCATTGCATTTAGGTTTTCTAATTTAGTGATTGTAGATCCCATTGGGAGTTCTGTTCTATAGAGAAAGGTGATTACAGAGCTCTTCAAGGGTGCTGAGGTTCTCCTCACAGATATATTTCTCACAGTATTGGTGAAAGGTATGTCTTCTGGATCTTCCCGGTGTGGGTGAGTAGGCCTTAAATGACAAATTCACTCTTAACATTTCAGTCTCCTTGCATTTGCAAGTCTTTGAATCTATTTCTCTACATTAAACCAACACATGTCTAGCATTTACAAGTTGCTTATAGCAGGCCACTTTTCGGTCTGTGTTTCAGGCAACCAGCCTAACTGTTAGAGTCCTTTCTATCTCCCAGTGATGTTGGGACCAACCAGTCAGCAACATTATATTCATTAGTTTCCCAAAGTTATTTAAAAGCATCATATACAGTCATCCCACTTCTTATAAGTGGCTGATTAGGATTATGTAATGCACATATTTTTATAGGTATATTGCCAGATCACACCATGGATTATAGTGCTAGCTCTAGTAATTAAATTAAGTCATTAGCATCTTAAGTCTAATCAAATTAAAGAGCCAATTCCAGAAACCCAAAAACTAATTCAAAAAGCTCATGCTTAACATTCTGTTCATCTGGACTCTTTTGGTACCAAAATATGATTTAGTCAGGATTCTCCAGAGAAACAGAACCAGAACCAGTAGGGTATTTACCATAAAGTATTGGTTTGCATGAATATGGAAGCTGAGAAGTCCTGTAGTCTGCCATCTGCAAGCTAGAAACTCAGTAAAGCTCCTGGAGTAGTTTTAAAGCCTGAGATCTAGAGAGCCGATGCTATAGACTGCAGTCTGTGTCTGAAAGCCTGAGAACCAGGTGCACCATCAGCAAGAGAAGATTGATGGGCCAGCTCAATAGTCTGGCAAAGGTAATTCACCCTTCTTCTGCCTTTTTTTTCTACTCAGATCCTCAGTGGATTGGATAATACCCAGCCACAATGGGAACAGCCATCTGCTTTATTCTGTCTGTCAATTCAAGGGCTAATCTCTTCCAGAAATACACTCTCACTCTCTCATACACACACACATACACACACACTTAGCCACCGCACCTGGCCTTATATGGAATTTTATATAATTTTTGCATAAAAGTTATCTTGTATTCCTTTATTATAAGTCATGTTGTGTAAATCAAGAAACTTTTCATGTGATTGAAGTATTCAAGAATATTTTAACTCCATTGAGAAATCACTTTTTTATTATTAGCTCATATTTGATGTACTGATTTCAAGTAAACAACATGTTCTGGTGATTGTGTTCAGTAGACTGATGATAGAAGGTTGGACCAAATGTACAGATAAAATATGAAAGAGTGGATAGCACAGAAATGAAAATTAGCCGGGCGTGGTGGCGGGCACATGCAGTCCCAGCTACTCTGGGAGGCTGAGGCAGGAGAATGGCATGAACCTGGGAGGCGGAGCTTGCAGTGAGCCGAGATTGCGCCACTGCACTCCAGCCTGGGGGACAGAGCGAGACTCCGTCTCAAAAAAAAAAAAAAAAAATTCCACATAAAATGATGGTCTTAAATTCTTTTAGGTGTATTATTAGTTATTCCTCATATTGTATCTGTGTGGGTATCTTATTAGGTAAATATATTAGTCCATTCTTGCACTGCTATAAAGAACTACCTGAGATGGGGTAATTTATGGAAAAAGAGGTTTAGACTCAACAATTCTGCTGGATGTATAGAAGGCATGGCTGAGAGGCCTCAGGAAACTTACAATCATGGAGGAAGGTGAAAGGGAAGTAAGCATGTCTTCACATGCCAGAGGAGGAGAGAGAGAGAGAGAGAAAGAGAGAGAGAGAGGTGGGAGGTGCTACACACTTTCAAACAAGAAGATCTCATGAGAACTCACTACTTGAGAACAGCAAGGGAGAAATCTGCCCCCATGATCCAATCACCTCCCACTAGGCCCCTCCTCCAACACTGAAGATCATAATTCAACATGAGATTTGGATGGGGACCCAGAGCTAAATAATATCTATGAATTTCTCTTTTGTCTGAGTTTCTGTCGATTAAACCTTAATATTATTATCATCATTAAGCCTAATTTATCCATTTATAGAGAATTCTGAATTTGTTTGAAAATATGCTCTGGATCTTAGATAAGAGAGGTAAATCCAACCAAGCATTCAACATCAGCTTTTGAAAAATGCTGGTATTTAACTTTTCCATCTGCAAGTCAATGCTGAAAAAAATTTGTGACTATTATTCACCAGCCAGTTATGCATCACCCTAATAGGTATATGATATCCAAACCAGATTTTCCTCATCAATTATATGAATAATATGACATATAACTTGTATGACAAAATAAAATATCTTACTCAAATGAAGATAATTTAAATATTATTTCTTTTCCTCAATCTTCGAAGCCAATCCACTTTCAACATAATTAAATTAGGTTAGACTGACAGGAGTGTTCTTTAGTAAAGTACTATGGGATGGACCTAGAGTCTTGTTTTCTTTTGATATTATCAAATTTTATTTAAAAAGCATTATAATCTGAATGTTTTTGGACTCCATATCCTCTTTTCAAGTTAACATAAGCAAAATATACATTTTTAACTATGTAAGTAGAAGATATTAAGTGTGTTGATGTGGTTAACTGATGAGTTACTTAAAGAACCAATATGAATTATTCTTAAAATAAATCAATTCAAACTCCCAGTTTCTCTTCTTTCTCTTTATTTCCCCCTTTCTGGCCAAAAAAATTCACAGTCACATTCAATATTTGACAACTTGGAAAAAGCTGAATTAAAAAACATAATTCAGCTGAGTCTGGTGAAAACTTTGATGACAGTTTATTACAATAAACATATGACCACTGTAATAGTGGAATTTGATAAAATGACATAACCTCTATATTAACATTGCACATCTGCTTACTAAAAGCATCTTTTTATTATCTGCTCTTTTACGTGTTTGCCAAATGACCAACTTTGTGTTTGGCATTTCAATCTTAAATTAGGTTGAGACATCTTAATTGAAAACTTGCCAGTCCCCTTGCCTTTACTTTGGAAATCTTTTTAAAAGTTCTTATTTATATTACATAGCTGTGAATCAGGTACAATGATAGCTGCAGCCAGTCTTGGTTTATAATGGTCTAGAAATAAAAATGATCTTTGAGCAAATATTTCAATGACAGAACTTTAAGATTATTCAAATGACCTATTTTTGTTTATGTTTTGTTGTATTATTTACTTCCTATAGACAGGTGCTGGCTGAGGCTGGGGGAAGGTGCCTATTCCTCCAATACTGATGAAATGACCAAGTGTGCAGATTCTGTAAGTGATGTCCTGAAAGAGTATAAGATCAAGAACCAAGAAAGTATTCAATCAAAGGGCTAGAACATTTTTTTCCAGTTTTTATTTCTGTTACTATGTACTTAAGGAGTGATATGGTTTGGCTGTGACCCCATCCAAATCCCATCTTGAATTGTAGCTCCCATAATTTCCATGTGTCATGGTAGGGGCTGGGTGGGAGGTAATGGAATCATGGGGGTGAGTCTTTCCCATGTGGTTCCCAAGATAGTGAGTAAGTCTCAGGAGATATGATGGTTTTATAAATGGAAGTTTCCCTACACAAGTTCTCTCTTGACATCTGCTGTGATTGTGAGGCCTCCTCAGTCATGTGGAACTGTGAATCTATTAAACCTCTTTTTCTTTATAAATTACTCAATCTTGGTATGTCTTTATTAGCAGCATGAAAACAAACTAATGCAAGGAGATAACACTTATTATCTTCAGGGCAAGTGTCTCGCTAAGAAAATAATCCCTTGTAAATAGATGGGATGTGTATTAGTCCATTCTCACACTCTCATAAAGAAACACCTGAGGCTGGGTAATTTATTTAAAAAAAGAAAAGAGGTTTAATCAGCACACAGTACTGCAGGCTGTACAGGAAGCATAGTGGCTTCTGGGGAGGACACCTGAGGAAACTTTTAATCATGGTGGAAGGCGAAGGGGAAACAGGTACGTCTTAAATGGCTGGAGCAGGAGGAAGAGAGAGTGGGGTGGTATCACATACTTATAAATAATCAGATCTCATGAGAACTCTATAAGGAGAAGAGCACCTAAGTGGGAAATCCACCTCCATGATCCAATCACCTCCCACCAGGCCCTACCTCCCACATTAGGGATTAGAATTTGACATGAGATTTAGGTGGGGACACAGATCCAAACCATATCAAGATATAAGAGAAAGAACAGTGAACCCAACTTCTTGGAGTGTTGATAAAAATCCCTCCAGCTTAATCTAATATGATCCCCTATACTTGTGTTATCCCCTATACGCACTCCTCATGCCAACTCTTAATAGATGAACCATGATGCAAAGCAAAACTAAGAAAACCACAGGAAAGAATGCTTGAGGAGTATGTGAGATCAAAGTGTAGGGAGGGAAGCTTGGAAAATCCTAGTGCTTGGGCATTGGGGGAGCCTCCTGCTAAATTGGGGTTCCAATAACAATATGCCTAGCAACCCTCCCCAGTGGGAACCTGAAGGGGAGCTGGATATGGGTGTTAACAGTATACTTTCACAGGATGCTTCTCTTACCTGGAGGACAGCCTCATGCTTAACTGTTGGACCCATGACCAGGGGTTCGCTCATGTGGGAAACATGTTTATACTGGCAGATGCCCTTGCAGCTCTTGCCTGACCCATGTGCAGTTCATCTCAGCCTCACTATGCTCTGGGGCTGGGAACCTGATCTTGCAGCTCTCCACCAGCCCTCCACTCATGCCCCAGGATCCCGGGGAAACTTAGCCTGGAGTAGCCCCTGGTTCTTCAGATGTTTCAAATTCAATACTTCACAATAGAAAACAAGTTCAATGATTTTTCCTTAAATATCCTGAGCAGGAACCTCACAATGAGACAGCTGAGCGGTCCTCTGTGCCCAGGTCACGTGAGGCAGGAATGAAAAGTAAGCTAGCGAGAGAGAGAGAGAAAAGTTGGGAACTATACATATATATATGAATAGGGTTTGAGGCTTGAGCCACTTTAAGTTCATAGGCAAGGGAGCCCAGGCTGTTAGGTAGAGAGATGCCTCTGAGTTCTTATTTCTGGCCAATGGCTTGAGCCATTTGGGTGTGGTATAGAACTGAAAACTGTATCAAGGGTGACTGAGCCCTGCTTCTCATATGTGAAAGTTAAACTTGTGTTTGAAATGGATACGAAAGCAACATAAACTTAAAAGAATTCACTGCATTGGGGTAACTATGAATTTCTCATAAAGAGCTGAAAGTGAATAGGTGGTGTTTCAATTAATTAGTCCTGTGTA
The DNA here is from genome assembly GCF_029281585.2 of Gorilla gorilla gorilla. Classification (NCBI taxonomy): domain Eukaryota; kingdom Metazoa; phylum Chordata; class Mammalia; order Primates; family Hominidae; genus Gorilla; species Gorilla gorilla. Next base: position 28,344,776 of record NC_073227.2, on the reverse strand, counting down.
GCATATTACCCCAAATCTTGGAGGCTTAAAATAAGTATTTATAAATTCTGGAAACTTGAGGGGTTAACTGCTAGATTCCTTTGCTTTGTGGGGTGTTGGCACAGGTCTGAGAACTCAGCTGGGGCCCTCAGCTCTCTACCATATGTGTCGTCTTATGTTGTAGGATATCTTCTTATGGCCTCTCTGTTACAGAATAGCTTCGATTCCTTTAATCATAGTGGCTGGTTTCTAAGAGTTCCAAGCAGAAAAGCCCTAAGTGCAAGTGTGTGTCAAGGCTCTGCTTGTATCACTTGTGCTAATGCTTCCTTGGCTTGGATTCAATGTAGGAGGGAACTGACAACACAAGAGGGTTAATACTGAGGGGTGCAGCCCTTTCATGCTCCAGTGGGACAGTCTACCACATGCATTGAGGCCTAAATGTTCTACTGAGTGCTACAATGCTAATATCCAGAAATTCCCATGCTGTTCTTTACTTAGGAAATGTTACTTTATTTCTTTACTTAGGAAATGTTACTCTCATCTTTTGTGGAGTGTAATTCATTTTTATTTTCTCCATTCACCTCTTGTGCCCACTCTCTGAGTACAAAAGATGACAAGAAAGTATGGGGGAAACTCTGCATATCACATCTGATTATTTTGCAGGTCTATGGTTTCTTGGTCTACAGGAGGTTTACTTAAAGTAGGACAAATAAGTGTTCTTCAGTTCTGCACAAAATAGCAAAATTTGTGCCTCAACATAAACCACATTGGGGCACATAGTTCAATGTCTTAAAAAATTCTATTGTAAACCTGACCTAGTTGGTTTTTGCAACAGGTAGCATTAGAAGGTGTTTTTTTTTTCTTATAAATTTCTTACCAAGGAAGAAAAATGTTCAATTGCTGTGATCCTGCATTCCAGTGCATGATTTATTTTGCTTTCTTTTTTTTTTTTGCAGCAGATCCTTTAATATCATAAAGATTCCATCTTGTAATTAAATATGTATCTAGCACTTAATATGTTCAATATACCTGGCAGACATTGCTAGTCATTCCTTTGAACAAGACTATAAAGTAAGCTATTATGGAGTTGAGAATATCATTTCTTTAGATGAAGGAGATGAGGCTTGGAGATTGCCCAAGGTCATGTAATATATTAATGATAGAGATGGAATTAAAATTCTGTTTTCGGTGTCTCCGTTGTTATTAAATCAGAGACTGAGCTGAATGTTGCTTTAAATGGAGAACGGAACTACAAGGAAGGAGCATGTGGCTTTAACCTGAGGAAGGGCAATTTAGTAATTTAGTGGACATGATTTTTAGAATGTAAAATCTTCTTTTAAATGTCTTATGTTCAGACATTGCTATTCCTCAAAATTTCTTTTCTGATGATGTTACCAAGAGAAGATCTGATGTTAGATATAAGAAATGTAAATAGACTTATACAGTAACGAGGCTGTCTCTTGCAAGTAAGGGATGAATGATAAGAAGAAGCATTTGAAATGATGGGGTGTTGAATACAAATTCACTTCACTCCAGTTTTTATTACAAATTCACCTCACTCCAGTTTTTATTAGTGACAAATACCTGTTCTCCAAACAAATTGTATAGCTCTACATCTACAGTATTATACTGAGTGTATATCAAATCATTTTTACTAATATTTGTTTGACTATATATAAACCCATTAAAATAATATCAATTTACTTCATTAATTTCTACTTGTTTGGGGCCAATGTATAAAGCACAGTAACAAAGAGAATATTACTAGCATCTGTACTGCTATTTTTGCTCAGTATTTGGTTTATTTTCATTGCTTCATTTTCATAATATGCTCTAAATTAATTAGCTGCAAGAGAAACTTTGAATAATTCAAAGAGGCACTTTAGGAAAGTTGCATTTTCTTCCAATTGGCTACATCATAAGTTTGTTATAATGAAAAATGGTGAGGCAGATGTTTGGTTGATTTGTTGTTCTTACATGTAAGTTTTATATGATAATTTTTAGCAGAAATGGGCTATTTTTAGTAGTTAACTTTTTCAAAGATGTCACAACAGAGATGCAGAGGAATCTGTAATAGTATTCATCATTCTGTACCTTAAAAGATAGCATGTACTACACGATCAAGAGGAAGCAAGAGTCAATGCTATACTATTCAATACAGCTTCTTGGAACTGTTGTAAGTATATTGAATCCAAGAACATTTAAAAACTATCCTTGCTTTTACAATTTTTTGGCTCAAAACATTATTTTAAAAATGCAAGTTTTCTCAATGCACTTCCATTCAGTCTTTTGTTTTTGATTTTGCTCATTAACCTATCAATTGAAAAAAAAATTCTTGTTATACCGATTTTTATCTGTTTGCTCTCATTCTCATGCCAACCCTGTCCCCATCCTCACCACATACTTATCAGAGCTGTATTCTCTGATGGTCTCTGCAATGCTCTCTGGCCTGGAATTCTGGTATTACTTGGTTCCTTAGCTCTTTGGCTTCTAGTTTCATCTGGCCAATGGAAGGCCCAGCAAGAAATGAAAAGGGGAGACAGACAGAGGATCAGATATTCAGTTTCTGTTCTCCCCATGCCCCATCTGCCTCTGTGCCCTGCTTCCACCACAGCTCCTAGTGGCTTTCCCCCTTCCATGGAATCGGCTGTCACAGACACAGTGCTGACTGTATAATGTCCTCTCCTTCAGCCCTAGGGCTACTAATGGGCTTCTCACTGTTGCCAATATTTGGATGCTTCCTTATCCTTTACTGGTTTTCTTATTTCTTCTCACATCTCTGTAAATAGTTAAACCCTTTTGAGTGGGCCATCTGATTTTCCTTAGGATCCTGAATAATATAATTGGTTTATATAAAAAGGAATGTCTCTCATATAAAGAGGAAAAAAGAAAGTACCCTTTCATTATATGTCTGCTTCTGAAAGCTTTTCATATTTTGTGTTATTTATTTTATTCAATTCTAATGTCCACCGTGGCCTGGCAGAGAGGAAACTGAAGGAATAAATGTCCTAATGATACCCTACTTCTGTTCTCTCGTCTTTAGGTGGCACCTGCCATTGACTGTATCTCAGCAGCTGGAGCCTAAGGGAGTTAATTGGTACTGTCTAGGATTTAGACTAGGGAGGAGAAGTGTAGATCTCAGATCTGAAGGAACAGAGGAAGCATATTCAGCACAGTTCACCTGTTTATCCCTTCAAAATACACTTGTGGTCTTTGTCCAGATTTTTTTAAATGCATGCCTCCTACATAAGGGGCACAGAAAATCATCAGCAACTTTATCACCATTAGCTCATCATAATTCAGCTATGTCCCTGGCCAAAATCTAAGCTGTTGGCCAGAAATACTCTTCATATAAGACAGTTAAGGATAGGGGGAAGGAGATTATGGATAAAAAAAATAAGGTAAAACATAGGTAATTCAGTAGCAGGTTCTGAGGCCTAAGTTTTCTTCTCCCAGAACCCATTTCATGTTCTCCTTAGCTTCACCCATAACTAGGTAGTGGTCTTTACATGATGAGTGACGTGAATATTTATTCTGTCATTGTCTGAATTTTTGGTGGTTTTGTCCTTATTAGATTGCTGGGGTTTCCAATCAACCAGGACTTGTGATTTAGGAGTATTAATAAATACCCTGGTAAATATGTGAGTTGCAGATATAGTTTTTTTTCTCCTATTGTGGAGCTCTAGTCCAATGCCTCTTGGTATAGTGCAATGAATAACTTGCCTACCATTTTAGCAGCATTAAAAGTATACAGTGCTGAGGACAGAGACTCAGCTTCCAATATAAATAAACTATAAGTTTTCTTGATGGAGCTATTTTTTACTTGAGTACTATGCCCACAAATATACGAAGTCCCAGGATTCTAGGATGGAAAGCAAACATTCCTTAAGTAAGTTACTTAGGAAAATATATCCTTAGGGTCCTGGACCATGAATTCTGGCCTCTGTTCTTTAGCTAGTCTTATGACTAGGCCTTATGTAGCTCTTCTAAGCCAGCTGCTTTGGGAAGATTGGTGACTTGCTAAGACCAGAGAATTCTATCAGAATGAGTCCAATGTCTCTGATCTTCTGCTGCTAAATATCTTCCCTGGTTGGGATTTTTTGTGTATAATGCTTGACAATGGCTACAGCATTACTGAAGTCCACGGGAGTGGCACTGGCAGAAGTACTATGGGGATGGATGGATAAACACATACCAGAGTCAATTTATATGTGGAAAATCCCTGTCTTTTCTACATGATGGCTATCTGGCCTTCCCAGAGCATGGCACCATATTAGAATTCAGAATGGGATTCAGCCTTAGGCAGCCTGGGCAAGTGGAACCTATACATACCTTCTAATACTGTTGTCATTGCCATATTGCACTTTGCCATTTGAACAGTACTGACATTGCTGGAAAGGGAGTCACAATGATATATACAAGATAAGACATCTTATCTACCTGATTATTGAGCTCACAGTGGATGCCTGCTAATAAACCAGTATCTGGCACATGAGTATTTTTATCTCATGTGCTTTTTCACTAATCTCCCTTTTTATGATTAGCCACTATTGGTGATCAGCAGTGAATCTATAAATTTCCTTTATTAATACCTTTCAAGACTTCTCCTGAGTTTCTCTGTTATGTAGCAACAATTTACTCCCAGCTGGTATGGTTTGTTTTACCAATCTACCAATAAAGATAACTTACAGTTTTCTTCCTCTGTGTCTTAACTGGTCGTGGGTAATTTCCCATGAGCCTACTGGTAGTGGTTGTGAGAAATGCACAGAAGGACTAGGAGAAGATTCCAGAGGTATCTGAGCCACCTAATTTTTCCTTTAATTTGTTTGTGTTTTGGACCTGCTGAAGCCAGAAGACATGTGACAATTATTGTTTTCCAGTTTCCTTGCATTAATTGTAAATGTTTAAAACAGATTTATTGAGGTATAGTCACATAAAATACATGATATGGTTTGTCTGTGTCCCCACCCAAATCTCATCTTGGACTGTAGTTCCCATAATCCCCACATGTCATGGGAGGGATCTGGTAGGAGGTAATTTAATCACAGGGGCAGTTACCCTCATGCTGCTGTTCTCCTGATAGTAAGTTCTCTCTAGATCTGATGGTTTTATTTACTTGTTGATTGACATTTGCGGAGTTCCCAGTTTAGGGACATTACAATTAAAGATGTTATTAATAATCAAGTACAAGATTTGCGTGGTGTGGTACACAGGATATCTCCCCAAAGATATCCACATTCTAATCTCTGGGACTTATGAATATATTACCTTACAACATAGCAAAAACGACCTTACAGATGTGACTAGGAATCTTGAGATGGAAAGATTGTAATAGATGGGTCAGTTGGACCTAATATAATTCAGAAGAGTGTTACACAAGGAAAACCTGATGGTAAGAGTGAGAGAAGGAAATGTGACTATGGAAGCAGAGGTCACAGAGACAGAGAAGAGAGATTTGAAAATGTTATGCAGCTATGCTACTAGCTCTGAGAATACTGAGTGGGGACACAAAAGGAGGAAGGCAGGTGGCCCCTAAAACCTGAAAAAGGCACAGTTTCTGCCCTAGAGCCTCTAGAGAGAATGCACCTCTGCTGAACAACCTGGTTTTTGCCCCAGAAGATCATTAAGGACTTCTGACCTCCAAAACTGTGAGATAATAAAACTATGTTCCTTTAAGCCACTAAATTGTAGTAATTTGTTACAACAGCAATAAACAACTCAGGCAGGTGGATAAATGCTTTCATATCCCTTGGATCAGTATCTAGTAGAATGGCAGGGTCATATGGTAGGCATATGTATATATTTTTTAAAAATGTTCAAATTATTTTCCAAATTGATTATATCACTCTACATACTATCCAGCAGAGAATGAGACTTCCAGTTGTTCCATATCCTTGCCAAACCTGATGTGGTCAGTCTTTTACAAATACCATCTTTTTAAAATAGGCACAGAGTAGTAGCTCATTGAGGTTTTAATTTGCACTTCACTAATGACTATTGATGTTGAGCATGATTCAAGTGCTTATTTGCTATTTGCATATCTTCCTTGGTGATGTTTATATTCAAGTATTTTGCCAGTTTTTAAAAGTTGTGTCATTTTATTCTTTTTGTTGACAATATATATTCTGATATAAATCCTTTATCAGATACATAATTTGTAGGTATTTTTACCCAGTGTGGCCTGCCTTTTACTTCTTTTAACAGTTGCTTTTGAAGTTTAGAAGTTTTAAATTTTAATGAAGCCAATTTATTTATTTTTATTTTTTAAATTTATTTAATTAATTAATTAATTTATTTTTTATTATTATACTTTAAGTTTTAGGGTACATGTGCACAATGTGCAGGTTTGTTACATATGTATACATGTGCCATGTTAGTGTGCTGCACTCATTAACTCGTCATTTAGCATTAGGTATATCTCCTAATGTTATCCCTCCCCCTCCCCCCAACCCACAACAGTCCCCAGAGTGTGATGTTCCCCTTCCTATGTCCATGTGTTCTCATTGTTCAGTTCCCACCTATGAGTGAGAATATGCGGTGTTTGTTTTTTTGTCCTTGCGATAGTTTGCTGAGAATGATGGTTTCCAGCTTCATCCATGTCCCTACAAAGGACATGAACTCATCATTTTTTATGGCTGCATAGTATTCCATGGTGTATATGTGCCACATTTTCTTAATCCAGTCTATCATTGTTGGACATTTGGGTTGGTTCCAAAGTCTTTGCTATTGTGAATAGTGCCGCAATAAACATACATGTGCATGTGTCTTTATAGCAGCATGATTTATAAACCCTTGGGTATATACCCAGTAATGGGATGGCTGGGTCAAATGGTATTCTTTTATGTATTGTGCTTTGGCTATTTTATCTAAGAAACCTATGACTCACCCAAGGTCATGAAAACGTTCTATCATTTCTTCTAATATAATTTTAAATTTTGCATTTAGGTCTATGCTACATTTTAGGTTAAATTTTGTGTATGATGTGAGGTATGAGTCAAAATTAGTTGTTCGTGGGTTTTTCTTTCCTGTAGCTATCAAAGTGGTCAAATAGCGTTTATTGAAAAGACTGTGCTTTCTATATAGTTTTGGTTTTGCATCTTTGTCAAAAATTAAATGGCCAACTGTACACAGTTCTATTTCTGTACAATTCTGTTCTACTGATTTATCAACAGCATACTGTCTTTCATTACTAAGTACATAAACTCTAAGTTTTTGATAGAAGCCCTTAATCAGCTGGAGAAAATCTTTTCTATTCCTAGTTTTCTTGTACTTTTTACCAGGAGTAAATGTTGCAGTTTGTCAGTTTTTTCTTTTTTATATTGAGTTGATCATGTTATTTCCTTTTTAGTCCATTAATATGGTTAACTGTATTGATTGATTTTAGAATGTTAAGACAACATTACTTTTCTGGAATAAATTTAATTGGTTATTATATATTATCCTCTTTATATATACTTGAATTCAATTTTCCAAAATGTTTAAAGAAATTTTTGCATCTTTATTCACAAAAGATATTAATCTATAATTCACTTTTCTTGTAATGCTCTTTTTTGGGTTTAGTGCCAGAGTAATACTAATCTTATATAATGAGATGAAATATGTTCCCTCTTCTTCAATTGTACTGAAGAGTTTGTATAGACTTGATATGCTCTTCCTTAAATACATGTTGGAATTAACCAATAAAGCCATCTGGGCATGGAGGTTTTTTTAATTTTTGTGGGGGCAGCAGAGTGCACAGGGAAGAGGAGTTTTAAACTACAAATTCAATACCATTAAAAAAGCCATTCAGGTTATGTATTTCTAATTGTCCAATTGTTTTCATAGTTTATACCTTTCAGGGAATTTGTCCATTTTATCTTATTGGCAAAAAGTTGTTTACTCTTGTTCCTTTATTAACTATAGTTGCTCTCTTGCTGTTCTTTTATTTTCTGTAGAAACTTTACTGATGTCACTTGTTTCATTCTCGATATGGTCTTTCTTTTTCTTTGGCTACAGGTTTGTCAATTTTAATAAATTTTTTAAAGATCCAGTTTTTGGCTTTATAGATTTTTTCTGTATAATTTTCTATTTTTTTCATTGATATTCACTATAATCTTTATTTTTTTCTTTTTAATTACTTACCTTGGGTTTAATTTATTCTTCTATTATTTTATTACAGTAAAAGATGGAATCATTAACTCAAGACCTTTTTGCTTTTCTAACAGAGTCATTTAGTGTTATAAATTTCTTTTTAAGTACTACATTGGCCATTTTCCACAAATTTTGTTATATTGAACTTTTATTTTCATTTCTTTCAACCATTTTCTACTGATTTATTCTTTAATACATGGGTTACTTAGAAGTATAGTATTTGATGTCAAAATTTAGTTTCAATTTAGTTTCCAGATGTCTTTGTATTAATGATTACAAAATTAGTTCCATTAGAATCAGAAAACATAATTTGTTTTATTTGAATACTTTTAATTTTATTGAGAATTGTTTATTGTCTGGAAAACGGACTATCTAGGCAAACTTCTTTTGTGTGCACTTTAAACCAAATGTATTCTGTTATTGTTAGGTTGAGGGAGCTATAAACGTGATTTAAAATTTGGTTGGTAATGTTTTCAGTCTTCTATATTTTCATTGATTTTCTATTTATTCTATATGTTACTAGAGAAAGATGCTAAAATCTGTTTATTTCTCCTGAAAGTTTCACCAGTTTTTGATTTATGTACTTCAAAAAATGTTATTATTCAATGTATAAAGAGGAATACAATAGGCATATAGTTAGGAATATATACTTTCTTGACAATTAACCTCTTTATTATTTAAAATGACCTTCTTTATTCATGGCTATATTCTTTGTTCTGAAATCTACTTTGTTCACTATTGATACAGCCAAACTATCTTTTAAAAAATTGTTAACATAGTATGTATTTTCTCATAGCTTACTTTTAATTTCACTTTTTCCTTTATAAAGTGTGTTTATTATAGGAAACATACAGTTCAGTATTGTTTTAAAAAATTGTTAACATAGTATATATTTTTTCATATCTTACTTTTAATTTCATCTTTTCCTTTATGAAGTGTTTCTTTGTTTTAAAAAATTATACTTTAAGTTCTGGAATACATATACAGAATGTACAGGTTTTGTTACATAAGTATACATATGGCATGGTGGTTTGCTGAACCCATCAACCCGTCATCTACATTAGGTATATTTCCTAATGCTATGTTTCCCCTTGACCTCCATCCCCTGACAAGCCCAAGTGTTATGTTTCCCTCCCTGTGTCCATGTGTTCTTATTATTCAACTCCCACTTACAAGTGAGAACATGCGGTGTTGAGTTGTCTGTTCCTGTGTTAGTTTGCTGAGAATGATGGTTTCCAGCTTCATCTATGTCCTTGCAAAGGACATGAACCCATTCTTTTTTATGGCTGCATACTATTCCATGGTGTATATGTGCCACATTTTCTTTAACCGGTCTATCATTGATGGACATTTGGGTTGGTTCCAAGTCTTCACTATTGTAAATAGTGCTGCAATAAACATACGTGTGCATGTATCTTTATAGTAGAAAGATTTATAATCCTTTGAGTATATACCCACTAATGGGATTCCTGGGTCAAATGGTATTTCTTGTTCTAGATCCTTGAGGAATCACCACACTGTCTTCCAAAATGGTTGAACTAATTTACACTCCCACTAGCAGTGTAAAAGCTTTCCTATTTCTCCACATCCTCTCCAGCATCTGTTGTTTCCTGACTTTTTTAATGGTCACCATTCTAACTGGCGTGAGATGGTATCTCATTGTGGTGTTGATTTGCATTTCTCTAATGATGAGCGATGATGAGTCTTTTTTCATATGTTTGTTGGCTGCATAAATGTCTTCTTTTGAGAAATGTCTGTTCATATCTTTTGCCCACTTTTTGATGGGGTTGTCTTTTACTTGTAAATTTGTTTAAGTTCTTGTAGATTCTGGGTATTAGCCCCTTGTCAGATGCATAGATTGCAAAATTTTCTCCCATTCTGTAGGTTACCTGTTTGCTCTGATGATAGTTCCTTTTGCTGTGCAAACCTCTTTAGTTTAATTAGATCCCATTTGTCCATTTTGGCTTTTGTTGCCATTGCTTTTGGTGTTTTAGTCATGAAGTTTTTGCCCATGCCTATGTCTTAAATGGTATTGCCTAGGTTTTCATCTAGGATTTTTATGGTTTTAGGGCTTACATTTAAGTCTTTAGAACATCTTGAGTTACTTTTTGTATAAGGTGTAAGGAAGGGGTCCAGTTTCAGTTTTCTCCATATGGCTAGCCAGTTTTCCCAACACCGTTTATTAAATAGGGAATCCTTTCCCCATTGCTTGTTTTTGTCAGGTTTGTCAAAGATCAGATGGTTGTAGATGTGTGGTGGTGTTTCTGAAGCCTCTGTTCTGTTCCGTTGGTCTATATATCTGTTCTGGTATCAGTACCATGCTGTTTTGGTTACTGTAACCTTGTAGTATAGTTTGAAGTCAGGTAGTGTGATGCCTCCAGCTTTGTTCTTTTTGCTTAGGATTGTCTTGGTTATATGGGCTCTTTTTTGGTTTCACATGAAATTTAAAGTCGTTTTTTCTAATTCTGTGAAGAAAGGCAATGGTAGCTTGATGGGGATGGCATTGAATCTATAAATTACTTTGGGCAGTATGGCCATTTTCATGATATTGATTCTTCCTATCCATGAACATGGAAGGTTTTTCCATTTGTTTTTGTCTTCTCTTATTGCTTTGAACAGTGTTTTGTAGTTCTTCTTGAAGAGGTCCTTCACATCCCTTGTAAGTTGTATTCCTAGGTATTTTATTCTGTTTATAGCCATTGTGAATGGGAGTTCATTCATGATTTGGCTCTATGTTTGTCTATTAGTGTATAGGATTGCCTGTGATTTTTGTACATTGATTTTATATCCTGAGACTTGGCTGAATTTGCTTATCAGCTTATGGAGCTTTTGGGCTGAGACAATGGGGTTTTCTAAATATACAATTATTTCATCTGCAAACAGAGACCATTTGACCTCTTTTCTTCCTGTTTGAATACCCTTTATTTCTTTCTCTTGCCTGATTGCCCTGGCCAGAACTTCCAATACTATGTTGAATAGGAGTGGTGACAGAGAACATCCTTGTCTTGTGCTGGTTTTCAAAGGGAATGCTTCCAGCTTTTGCCCATTCTGTATGATATTGCCTGTGGGTTTGTCATGAATAGGTCTTATTATTTTGAGATATGTTCCATCAATACCTAGTTTATTGAGTGTTTTTAGCATGAAGCAGTGTTGAATTTTTTCAAAGGCCTTTTCTGCATCTATTGTGATAATTATGTGGTTTTTATCATTGGTTCTGTTTATGTGATGGGTTATGTTTATTGATTTGTGTATGTTGAACCAGCCTTGCATACCAGGGATGAAGCTGACTTGATCATGGTGGATAGGTTTTTGACGTGCTGCTGGATTTGGTGGTTTGCCAGTACTTTATTGAGAATTTTCAGATTGATGTTTATCAGGGATATTGGCCTGAAAATTTCTTTTTTTGTTGTGTATCTGCCAGGTTTTGGTAGCAGGATGATGCTGGCCTCATAATGTGAGTTAGGGAGGAGTCCTTCTTTTTCTATTGTTTGCAATAGTTTCAGAAGCAATGGTACCAGCTCCTGTTTGTACCTCTGGTAGAATTCAGCTCTGAATCCATCTGGTCCTGGGCTTTTTTTAGTTGGCAGGCTATTAATTACTGCCTCAATTTCAGAACTTGTTATTGGCCTATTCAGGGATTCAACTTCTTCCTGGTTTAGTTTTGAGATGGTGTATGTGTCCAGGAATTTATCCATTTCTTCTAGATTTTCTAGTTTATTTGCATAGAGGTGTTTATAGTATTCTCTGATGGTAATTTGCATTTCTGTGGGATCAGTGGTGATATCCCCTTTATGATTTTTTATTGTGTCTATTTGATTCTTCTCTCTTTTCTTCTTTATTAGTATTGGTAGTGGTCTATTTTGTTAATCTTTTAAAAAAAGCAACTCCTGGATTCATTGATTTTTAGAAGAGTTTTTTGTGTCTCTATCTCCTGTTCTGCTTTGAAATTATTTATTTCTTGTCTTCTGCTAGCTTTTTAATTTGTTTGCTCTTGCTTCTCTATTTGTTTTAATTGGGATATTAGCATGTCAATTTTAGATCTTTGCAGCTTTCTCATGTGGGCATTTAGTGCTATAAAGTTTTCTCTAAACATTGCTTTAGCTGTGTCCCAGAGATTCTGGTATGCTGCGTCTTTGTTCTCATTGGTTTCAAAGAACTTATTCATTTCTGCCTTAATTTCATTATTTACCCAGTAGTCATTCAGGGGCAGGTTATTCAGTTTCCATGTAGTTGTGCGGTCTTTGAGTGAGTTTCTTAATCCTGAATTCTAATTTGATTGCACTGTTCTCTGAGAGACTGTTTGTCATGATTTTCGTGCTTTTACATTTGCTGAGGAGTGTTTTACTTCCAATTATGTGGTCAATTTTAGAATAAGTGCTATGTGGCCCTGAGAAGAATGTATATTCTGTTGATTTGGGGTGGAGAGTTCTGTAGATGTTTATTAGGTCCGCTTGGTCTAGAGCTGAGTTCAATTCCTGAATATCCTTGTTAATTTTCTGTCTCATTTATCTGTCTAATTTTGGCAGTGGGGTGTTAAAGTCTCCCATTGTTATTTTGTGGGAAACTAAGTCTAAGTCTAAGTCTCTTTGTAAGTCTTTAAGAACTTGCTTTATGAATCTGGGTGCTCCTGTATTGGGTGCATATATATTTAGGATAGTTAGCTCTTCTTGTTGCATTGATCCCTTTACCATTATGTAATGCCCTTCTTTTTCTTTTTTGATCTTTGTTGGTTTAAAGTCTGTTTTATCAGAGACTAAGATTGCAACTCCTGCTTTTTTTTTTTTTTTTTGCTTTCCATTTGCTTGGTAAATATTCCTCCATCCCTTTGTTTTGAGCCTAAGTGTGTTTCTTATAGGAAACATGTAATTCAGTATTGCTTTTTTATGGAATCTGACAATCTCTATTTTTTTTTAAATTGGGATGTTTAGACCATTTACATTTAATGTAATGGCTTGTATGGTTTGATTTAAACTTATCATCTTTCCATTTCTATTTGTACCATTTATCCTTTTTGTCTGCCTTCCTTTGAATTAGTTGAGTACATTTTATGATTTCATTCTATTTTCTTTGTTGGCTCTTTAGCCAAAATTCTTTGTTATATTATTTTAGTCTATGCTATATGTTTTATTTATTTATTTTTATTTTTATTTTTTTTTGAGATGGAGCCTTGCTCTATCACCCAGCCTGGAGTGCAGTGGCACAATCTCAGCTCACTGCAACTTCCACCTCCCAGATCCAAGCAATTTTCCTGCCTCAGCCTCCCAAGTAGTTGAGACTACAGATGCGCGCTATGATGCCTGTCTAATTTTTGTATTTTTAGTTGAGATGGGGTTTTGCCATGATGGCCAGGCTGGTCTCAGACTCCTGACCTCATGTGATCCACCTGCCTCGGCCTCCCAAAATGCTGGGATTACAGGCATAAGCCATTGTGCCTGGCCTATGCTATATATTTTAATCTCTCATTTTCAACTTCCAAGAAATATTGTTCTTCTTCATGAATAATATAGAATCATATAATTGTATTTTTCCACTTATCCCCTCCTGGCCTTTCTTCTATTGTCAATACATGTCATTGTATTGTTCTATACATTTTAGTTTTAATTATTTTATAAATCCCCAAACATATAATATCTTACTTTTTTATTTTGCACTCATCTTTTAAATTATTTAAATTATTAGAATAAAATTTGTATATACTTATATAGTTACAATTTCTAGTGTCCTTCCTTCCTTTATGTTGATTTATATTTTCACTGGGTATTTTTTTTTATCATTTATGCTTGCAGTGCAGGTTGTTGCTATAAATTCTCCCACCTTTTTTTGTGTTTGTTTACTGTCTGAAAACATCTTTATTTCCTCTTTATTTTTGAAAGATATTTTCATTGGGTATAGAATTCTAGGTTGGTAATTTATTTTATTTCAGTACTGTAGCCTATTTTTCTACCATCCTCAAGCATGAATTTCTGCTTTCAGATGAGCCATTCACTTTATCTGTAATCCTGTGTACATAATGTATATTACTCCACTGGATGCTGTAAATTTTTTCCCTTTTTACTGACGTATTCATATTGGTTATTATATTCCATGAGTTATCTTTTTCATATTTCTTGTTTTCAAGGCTTATTTAAATTCTTATATTGTAGGTTCATAGATTTTTTCAAATTTAAAACATTTTAACCAATATTTTTGCAAAATTTTGTCCTTCTTTCCTCTCCTTCAGAGAGCCCAGTTAATCATATATTGCTCTATTGAAGTTGTACCACAGGGAAAGGATGTTATGTTCATTTTTTAAGTCTTTTTTCCTCTCTTTTTCATTATGGATAGTCTTCATTACTACTCTTATAATTCATCAGTCTTTTTTTCTGCAATTTGTAATCTGCTGTTGACTTCATCTAATTATTCTCATCTCAGATACTGTAACTTTCATCTGTAGAACATAAATATCATCCCTTTTTATACAGTCCATGTCTCTACTTAAACTCCTGACTAATTTCTTTAGCTTCTTGAATATATGGAATATAGTGGAATAATAGTTTTAAAGTAACTGCTATTTCTACAGTCTGTATCATTTTCTCAGTGGTTTTAACTGAGTATGCTTACCCTCATTATAGGCCGTATTTTCCTGCTTCTTTAAATGTCTAGTAATTTTTTATCTGATGGCAGACATTTTGAATTTTATATTGTTGAGTGAGAAATTTTTATTGTTCCATAAGTTTTACTTCTGTAACAATTAAGCTTGTTGTCGTATTCAGTAAGGTTATTTATAACAGTATGACTCCATTTGATTTTGTTTTTAAGCTACTAGAGCAGCATTTAGTCTAGCACAAGTGTTGGCCAATTACCAAGATTTAACCATTTTGGGGATTCTACCAGATGCACCTTGAATCATGAGGTCTTCTACTCCAGCTTGTGTCAACAGGAAATATTCCAAACCCTGATGATTATTCTATGTAATTCTTTCAAGTGATTCCTTCTTGAGCTTTATATATCTACCAGTCAGTACTCAGCTGAAGTCTCCAGGGGACCCTCTGTAGATCTTTAGATCCTCTTTTACATCTCGCCTTTCTGGTACTCTGCCTTGTAAGCTCCAGATACTTTTACTTCTCAAAACACCTAACACCGTCTTTTCAACTCAGAGAGCAATAAGCTCTGTATTGCTTTCCTTTTCCTTAGCCACAGCCTCAAAACTCCTTCCCACCAGTAAGCTGGAACAATCACTGGACTTGCTTTGTTTGCATCTCTTCTTTCAGGGATGACTACCTTTCATTCTGATATTTTGAAAACTGTTGTTTCATATGTTTTGTCCAGTATCTTAGATGTTTCAGATGTGAGAATGAATCTAGTCCTTGTTAATCTCTAACATTTAATTTTAATTGAATAATACAATGATCAGTTCATGATGAGTTCATTTCTCACAGACCTGTTTCCAGATACTCAATATTAAAATGGCTTAATTGCAAGTGTGAAGCTGATTTTCAAATAAAGAGACATTGTTGGTAGAAAAGTACAAACTGGTCTTACATGAAAACTATAAAATTCTGCACAGTTATGCTTCTTTTTGGAAATTTTCAGAAGCTCCATATGTCTTCTTTGTCTTCTCAAACAACTTCTTCTGATGGGTCATAAGACCCAAGTGGTAGCACATTTTTCACTGCAGTATAGACCTACTGCAGAGCCTGTTTTAATTCAGGCCAAATCTAAACTGGATGCCATGAATTAATCAGTTAATGAGTTATATCATCATGTCTAAATGTAGAATATTTTGCTTCCATAATTTAAAAAGGTCCAACAAGTTTTTTGCCTCTTGAAATTAGGAGTGCAAGTTTCAGTCATTTATCTCTCACTTTAGATAAAATATTCTGTCCTATTCCAGACCACTAACACTTCATAAACCTATCAGTCTGGCAGGCTCAAGATCTTGAACTTTCAAAGGATTTATCTCTCAACCCTTGACACTGTTGTCTTAATAAGGCATCTAGTGCTTGCTACCTCCTACTTATAGACTCAATTAATGTAAGGTCATCAATGTCAAGATCAATGTGATGTTTTATGGGACACAAAGATGATTAAGTTCTTTACAGTTCGTATTATAAAAGAGAGCATACGAGTTGACTAGACAGTGCAGATGAGCTTCTACCCTCGCCTTGCCAGTGTTTTTCCTGATTTGAAGTAGGAAAATAAAGCATTACCTAAGTGTTTCTTTAGTAGAAAAGTGCAAACTATTCACGTTGAGGGCTTGTTAAAACACAATTTCTGGGCGCCACCTCTAAAGTTTCTGATTTTTGTCTATTTGGAGTAGGACCCAAGAATTTGCATTTCTAGTGAATTTTGGAGTGATGCTGATGCTGCTGGTCCTTTGAGCATGCAGTCAAGTGGCAGAGGTAGCACTGATTTTCTCCAGTAAAGATACTGCATCTGAAAATGTAGATGATCTAGGCAATTTTGCTTGCAATAATCTACAGCCATTGTTCAAGATTCACTTGGCTTTCCATCAGGCAGAAATGCGAGTTCATTGAGCATGTGCTAAAAATGCCACGTAACTCTCACCACACATCTTTCTGGTGTTTGATGGTGCTACCGTTCAGCCTTTCCCCCAGGGATAGAAGATTGCGTTTGGCTTAATATCTTGGCAGTGGGAGTAGTTTTAGAAGCATCCACTTGTTTCATCATACCATAAGCATATATAGCCCATACAATAAGTCAATGGCTCCATTATACACACCCGGAGGTGAATTCAAGTGAGGATTTCATCTATCATGTGATCTCCATAAATGTCCATTACTAGTGGGCCAGGCTGGCATTTAGCATCTCTAGTGATTAGCAGCAGTTCAGATTCTGTAACTAATAAACCCTCAGAAGTTCTGGGTTATTTCTCTTTCACCAGTACACAGCCTTCCTGGTAATTGGCTGTAGGTCACATACAGAAGGTTTGGGGAACACACATAGTACTTATTAATGGCTACATTGTAGATCCTTTCTCAAAAGGAACCAGCCTCCCCTTCAAAGGAGGGACTCCAGGCTGGTGTATTGGCTTAGGTCTTGCAACTGGATAAGAGGCTGTGGATTCCCATTATGATGACTTGAATTATATTTTTAGCACTAGACCTAGACATTTTTGCTTGTATATAGTAAGTCACACCTCAGTAGGCTGCTCATCTATTTCATTCTGAGGACCTAGGGATCAGTAAGCTACTGACATGGTTAATGCAGGTCAGAGCACTGACTACCAATTCAACACTTGCCTTATCAATGTGATTTTAAGCTCCTCACTTCTGATGGTTAAGCCCTTTGACCTGGCTTCTGCTACACTGGCATGCCATTATTCCCATTGAAATATGGAGTGGATTTCTAGTGCAGCATCTCCCACCATTAGTTATCTATGGCTTATAGAAAATGGTTACCATGAAGACTTTCAGTGATGCCTTGGTAAGGGGGTGTCCTCTAGGTCCTCTCAGAGTGACTGGTAGCAGGTAGCTGAGCAGGTTGCACAGTGTATGTGAGTGAGAACTAGACATACATGCATTTTAAAGCCTCCTTGGTGATTCCAATGTACAATTAAGATTCAGAGCCACTGCACTATGTCACATTAATTATAGCCATTGTTTAGTCCGGACTTTAATTAAACAGCCTTTTGGATGTGAACACCACTCCACAGGTACTTAAGTTCATTTACTACATTTCAAACCTGAGTTGAGTATACCAAAAATTTGGAGATTTAAAATTCTTATCCTTTCTTCCATATGCTCAAACATTTTAGGGCCCTATTCTTTTCCCGTGAGTGCCTTTACCTTACTTAGTATGAGATACATGGCTGGGTTTTTTATTTAGTTGGCCTTAACAGCTGTGCCTTCACATTTAGTCCTTGGACTTGACTTTTCTCATTCATATCTGCCCTGTGGCTACTGGAGATAAGGGACTCCTTTAAAGATTTCATAGAAGCTTTCTAATTTTTTCATTCATGCTCTGAAGCAGACTTTCAATTTTTCTCTTCTCTCTTGCTACAGTCTTTGTAAAACCATTGTTGCCATAGTGACTAAGTGCCACAACCACTTGGTCTCCCAAGGCCTTCATTGCATCTGCACTTCATCTTATGCCACCGCCAGTGATTATTTGACTAATCATGATGTCACAGCATGCCAGAGATTATCAGTGTCCCTTTCTTAAAGTAAAAAAGCTATCCGTGAGCACCTCAAATATGGTAGCTACCCAACCCCAGACACCTATTTTAAGGGCATTTCCTGGGACCACTTATTTGGTCTCAGTCAATTACTGAGTCACTTAAGATCCTGACAGGAAACAGATGGTACACTCCAATGGACCAATTAGGGAGAATTTAATAAAGGACTATTTATAGAGGTGTGAATAGGGATAAGAGAAACCTAAAAGAGATGCTAAAGCACTATGCAGCTAGTAAAGGCTGGAAGCTTTTATCAGTCCTAAGTATGAACTCTACTTTCCTTCTACCTCTGATCTTCTGGTACCTCCCACAGGACAAACTCAGCCAGGACAACCCCACCCAGAGGTCAAGAGGTACAGTGTAGGGATCCCATAAAGAGCAGCATTCTTCAGACATGTAGAGGGTGGGAGGAGGATACAGAGTTGTCAAAAAGTTCAAACCATATGTGTCCGCAAGCTTCAACATGTACATTACGTCTTATTTGACATCTTCGATTGGAGGTCTTTAAGACATCTCAGATTCAATGTACTAAAAAGCATATCCAATGTCACAAACCTAAATCCAGTCTACTTGCTGTTAAAAAACAAAGTGGGCCTGAAAGCAAGAAAGCTAAAAGTAACCTTTAACACCACTCAGACTTGGGTCTCCCAATTTACTGCCTATTTTTGTTTCCTTAATTTTTTATTTCTCCCTGTCATTATTATAACACTTCCAAACAATTGTTACTTATTTTTGTCATGGATAAAAACACACTTATTGTTACTTTTAAAAATTATACATGTTATTTTGAAGTGTAACATAGATACAGAAAAGTACATAAATCATAAATATACAGCTCAGTAAACCATAACAAAGTGAACAATCATGTAAGACCAATTGGTAAAAAAATAAAACATTGTGGATATACTAACAGCCTCCCTTGGACTCCTTTTGACCACTCCCCTTTTCTTTCTCCCCTAAAGGAGACCTCCTGACCACTAACACTAAACAATAGTTTAAGTTTGTCAGGAAAACTTCTTTTATAACACGTTTATTGAGATATAATTCATTTACTTTAGAATATTTTCATTAACCTCAAAAGAAACTCTGTATCCATTTGTAGTCACTTCCTATTTTTTCCCAGACCCCACCTTTAAGCCATAGGCAACCAACAATCTACTTTCACTGTGTATTTGTTCATTCTGGGCACCTCATAAAAAAGAATCACATAGAATGTGTTTTTGTGATTGGCTTGTTTCACTTAGCATGATCTTTCAAAGGTTTATTCAAGTTTTTCCAGTACTTCACTCCTTCCTGTTGCTTAATGATATGACATTGTATAGACATACTCCATTTTATTTATTCATTTAACTGTTGATGGATATTTAGGTAATTTCCACTTTGATTTTGTTGTGAACAATGCTGCCATCAACATTTGTGTACAGGTTTGTGTGTGTGTAGCACAATTATTATTTAAATTGCATTATATCAAAAGAATAATTCAACAGACAATCATGTCAATCATTTAACATGCAATCATTTTGTGGAGAAAATGATGGTCCTACAAAAATGCCCTTAACATATAACCTTAACGTATAACCTTAACATTAACCTTAACATATAAGGTTAATATGTTACCTTACATGGCAAAAGGGACTTTGCAAATGTGACTAAAGCTATGGACTTTGAAGTGGGAAGATTATCCTGGATTATCAGAATGGGACTAATGTAACCTAATTTAATTTCTCAATTTTCTTAATTTGTTTCTCTAGCCCTACCCTGTATTGAATTCTTATACTCTATGTTCAAAGGTGACAACTCTTCATGAGATGCATCAACTGTGTTCCTCGAACTCAGGCAGGTTGTTGAAGATCACAAGGTACTAGTGGTATAAGAGGATGGGAGGAGAGTAAAGTTAAATCATTTATTCCTCTGGCTCCTTTCCTTTCTGGCTATGGGTTTGCAGTGGTTTTGTTTTTCTCTGGCCTTCTCCTGAACCGTTTGTTGAAAAGACTGCTCTTTCCCCCATTGAATTATTGTATTCAAAATATTTGAATAAAACTTTAACTCTGTGGAAAATCAACTGTCCATAAATAGAATAGTTTATTTCTGGGCTTTCAATTCATTTCCATGTATTCATATATCTATCCAGCACTACATTTTCTTGATTGCCAGAGCCTTGACATCAAGAAGTATGTGTCCTTCAAGAAGTACGCATCCTTCAAGTTTTTCTTTTTCAAGATTATGTTGGCTACTCTGAATCCCTTGCATTTCCATATGAATTTTACAATCTGTCTGCATTTTCTGCAAGGACATCAGAAGGAATTTTTATAAGGATTGCACTGAATCTGTGGATCAATTTTGGGAATATTGTCATTTTAAGAATAGTCTTCTGGGACTGTCTTTTCATTTATTTGGGCCTTCTTTAATTTCTAACACTAATGTTTTCTAGTATTCAAGGTAAAGTCTTGAACTTATGTTGCTAAATGTATTCCTAAGTATTTTATTATGATTGGCATGATTGCAAATAGAACTTTTTAAAAAATTTTATAGTTCATTACTAAGGTATAAAAACACAATTGAGTTATGTGTAGTAATCTTGTATTCTGCAAACTGGATGTGCTGATTTTTTTTTTAATTCTAGTGACATCTTTGTGGATTCCGTAGGATTTTCTCTATAAAAGTAATTGTCATCTACAAGGAGAGATACACTTCTTCCTTTCTTTCTAATATTGATGCTTTTCTTTTCCTCCTCCTCCTTCTCCTTCTCTTCCTCCTCTTTCTTCTTCTTCTCCTTCTCCTTCTTCCTTCTTCTCCTCCTTCTCCTTCATCTTCTCTTCCTCCTCCTTCTTCCTTCTTCTTCTCCTCCTTCTCCTTCATCTTCTCTTCCTACTCCTTCTTCTTCTTCCTCTCCTCCTCCTTCTCCTTCTTCTTCCTCTCCTCCTCCTCCTTCTTCTTCCTCCTTCTTCTTCCTCCTTCTTCTCCTTCTTCTTCTTTCTTTTTCTCCTCCTCCTTCTCCTTCTTCCTCTCCTCCTCCTCCTTCTTCTTCCTCCTTCTTCTCCTTCTTCTTCTTTCCTCTTCTTCTCCTTTCTTTCTTCTTCTTCCTCCTCTCTTTTTATTTCTCTCCCTTTTCCTTCTCCCCTCCAGCTCTGTCTTTCCTCTTATTTGTCCTGGATAGAATCATCAGTATAACGTTAAATAGAAGTGCTGAGAGTGGTGGACATATCTTTCTCATTCCTGATGTTAAGGTGAAAATTTTAAGTTCTTTCTGATTAATTATGTTGTTAGCTCCGGAGTTTTTGTACATCAACTTTTTAGTAAGTGTGGGAGTACCTTCTATTAATGGTTTGTTGAGTATTTTTATCATAAAAGACAAATATTATCAACATTTTTCTGTGTTTATTGAGATGATTATATAATTTTTATTCTTTATTCTATGAATGAGGTATGTTATATAAATTATTTGATGCAACCTTGCATTCCAGGGATAAATCCCACCTGGTCATGGCACATAATATTTTTTAATATGTTGCCAGACTTGATTTGCTAGTATTTAGTTTTTCTATGTGTATATTCATAAATAATATTGGTTTGTATTTTTTTGTGATATCATTGGATGGTCATGGTGCCAGGGTAATACTGGCCTCATATAATACATTGAAAAATGATTCCTTCTATTTTTTGGAAAGAGTTTGTGATGAATTGATGTTAATTCTTCTTTAAATATTGGGTAGAATTCCCCAGTATAACCATCTGAGTCTAGGTTTTTTTCTTTGTTGAAGGTTTAAAAATTAATAATTCAAAATATTTGCTTGCTGTAAGTCTATACAAATTATTTATTTCTTCCTTAGTCAATTTTGTTAGTTTGTGACTTTCTAGGAATTTTCCATTTTGTCTAATTTGTAGACATCCTTTACTGTTTACCTATTTGTATCTTTATATTTAAAATGATATTCTTGGGGATAAATATATACTATATAAAAATAAAAAAATACACAATTGAGTGTTGCTTTTATATTTAACCTGAAATACTCTGCCTTTTAAATGGGGTGTTCAGTCCCTTATATTTAATGTGATGATTAAATTTGATTGTAAACTTATTCCTCATTTTCCATATGTTTTCTTTTGTTATGCATGTTATGCTTCTTTTCTTATTTTATATAGTTTATTTTGTATGATTCAATTTTATTTGTGCTTTATTAGCTTTAAATATTCATTGGTTTATTTTAGTATTTGTTCTAGGGTTTATAGCTTACACCTTTAGCTTACAGTTTATAAACAGTGAACTATATTTTGGAGTTTTCATTCAAGTGATACTATACCACTTCACATATAGTATAAGAATCTTACAATAGTGTTCTTCCATTTATTTTCTCCTGGTCTTCACACTACTCTTGCCACACATTTTATATCATCATGTGATATAAACCTCACAATGCATTGATATTCACTTTACATTAAAAAGCCACGTAACTTTAAAACATCTTTAAATTTTTAAAATAAATCTCATTTAAATATAACCACATAATCACTATATCTTGGTCTCTCTGGTCCTTTGTAAAAATCTATATTTCCATCTGATCAAAACTGTGTCAGCCTGAAGGAAGTCCTTTCACATTTTACATAGTTAGATACTACTAGTTATAACTAAGTTGTAGCTGCTAGTTATATATAAATCATCAGCTTTTGTAGGTGATTTAAAAATTTTGGAATAGCAATTTTGTTTTTATGACATTGTAAACAGTATTTTATATTTTATTTTTTATTTCTTTGTTGATGTGTAAAAACAATTAAATTTTATATCATCCTTGTATACTGCAAACATTATGAATTCTTATATGTGTCCTAATACATTTTTTAAAATCCATTACATTTTCTATATGCATGTTTATATCATATGTCAACTAAAACAGTCTTCCTTCTTACCTTCCATTTTTTTGTTGTTTAATTTCTTTATATCATCAGGCATGGACTCCAGTACTGTGCAAATTACATGGGATGAATATGTATATTTTGCCTATTCCTGATCTTTAAAATGAAATAATTAGTATTTTTCCATTCACTACAACAATTGCTATAGGCATTTCATAGATGCTCTTTATGAGATTAAGTAAATTCCCTTCTAGTCTTATTTGAGAGAGATTAAATCTGTAATGATGTTAAGTTCTGTCAAATCATTTTTCTACTCATCATCATATGGTTTTCAAAACTAATAAGATTTGCTTTATGAAAGTAGCATTTAATTAATCTAATGAATGTTCCATGCACACTTGTGAGAATGTGTCACCCAAATTTGGGTACAGTGTTTTTTAAACATAATTTATATCAAATTAAAATCTTCTGAATTCTAACTGATTTTCTTTTGTCTAATTATATCCTCAGTTACTGAGAAATGACTGTCAAGATAGTCCATAAATGATTATAATCACTTATAATCCACAAGTGGTTGTGGATTTGTCTATTTCTCTGTTTAGTTATGGTCAATTTTTGTATCAAGTACTTTGAAGCTCTGTAATTAGGTGGATATTCACTAAAAATGTTACATTGTTTTGATGATTAATAGTTTTATTATTGTGAAATATACTTTTTTATCTTTGTTAATATTACTTGTATTTAATATACTTTGTCTAAGATTAATATAACCAAATATACTATCTTATTGATATGGACGTGAGAGGGAAATCTTGAATAGAAGAGGGCAGTTCCCCAGCAAAGACTCCACCCTCAAGCCTGAAGACCTGCAGCTGGCCCTAAATGAGGACAGGCATTTCTGTTTTTGCTACCAAAAAGTTGCCTTTTGGCCTGCGTGCCCCCTATCTTGCCCTAATGTAAACTGCAAACTCCAAGTTCCAGATGAGACCCACAGGTGAGGAGAGGAAGAGGCAAGCAGACCAGCAGACGGGTGGACCAGCAGACCAGCTACAGGGGAATGATGCAGCTCTACTCCAGGGGAAGACCACCTTCCCACTCCATCCTCACTTCCCGCTCCCCATCCATCTCACTGAGAGCCACCTCTGCCACTCAGTAAAACCTTGCACTCATCCTTCAAGCCCTGATTCTTTCACGACACTAGCAAGAGCTCGGGATACAGAGGACTGTCACACTGGACCCCTTCCCTTGCAATAAGGCAGAAGGTACATTGAGCTGATTAATACACAAGCCATCTGCAGACAGCAAAGCTAAAGGAATAACTTTATCTTTCTTATACACTGTAACACACACCCACTTGGGCTTTGGGAGTCGCAGACACCCACCTCTATACACTGCCGTGGGGCTGGAGCCCAAAAGCACTCACCCTGGTCCCTGCACATGCCTGTCTGTGTGCTCCCCTTCCTGTAGAGGTTTAAGTTGTGGGGGCAAACACAGGCGAGCCACACTCCTGTCGCATGTTCTGAAAGGGGAAGCAGGGAACTCTCCCATTTCATTATGATGAGGATGTGCATGATATATCTGTTTCTATCCTTTTACTTTTAGACTGTTTAAGTCTTCATACGTAAAGTGCATCTTTTTAGACATTATGCAATTGCTTGTTTTTATTCTTTTTAATAGTAACTTATAAGATTGTTATCTCTGCCTTTTAATGAATGTATTTTATCCATTTACCATAGAGATAAATTTTGGCACAGTTAGGTTTAATTTTATCATCTTGCTATTTATATCCTAGAGGGTGATAACTTTATCAACTAGAATATGATGCTTATGTATGGGTTATAAAAATTGTTATTATGCAGATTGCATTCATTTCTAAAGTTACTTAGGTCAGCACCTAAGTAACAATGTATGATCGTTTCATACATTCGTAATATAGTTTGGTTTTTTTTGTTATTACATTCTATAGTCTTCCAGGGACTGTCTAGCTTCTTCAATGACACTTTTCTAAATTTGCATATACTCTTTGTACTGCAAAGTTTTATGTGTTTGACAAATGCATTGTGTCACTATTACAACCTTGTCTGAATTATTTTTAGTTTTCAGTTTATTTCGGCTTTTAACTTTTTAGTTATGTTATTTATATATATTCATATATATATATTTATTTATATAAAATTTATGTATTTAGCTATTTTACTTTAATTAGTTCTAGCAATCATAATGTGCATTATTAACTTATCACTATTTATTGTCAGTTAACATAATGGCAATTCACAAATAAAGTGAGAACTTGTGACAGTATAATTCTATTTATTTCTCCATTCTTTGTCTTGTTACTTTCATGTATCTTACTTCTCTGTGTTATAAACTACACAATATATTTTTTAACTTTAAAAGCCAACAGTCTATCTAAAATCTTATTTTAAAAAGTATTTATATTTTCCCACATATTAACCACTATTGTTTTTCCTTATTCTAGACATTAGTTTTCATTTGCAATTTACTTCAGCCTAAAAGCCTTCCTTTAGCATTTGTTGCAGTGTTGGTTTACTGGAAGTGAATCATATCTGCTTATTTTTATCTGAATGTTTCTTTCTTCCATTCTCATTTTGAAGTATATTTTCACTAGGTATAGAATTCTAAGTTGATCTTTCAACACTTTAAAAGATGTTGTTCCCTTGCCGTCTGGTTCCCCTCCCTCTGTATGCACTGTGTCTTATTTATCTGGTAGCTGCTTTTAGACTTTTTATATGTGTTTTCCAAAGTTTGACTATGATGTACCTAGGTATGAACTTCTTTGTTCTGATTTTCCTTTGTGTTTCCTTAGGCTTTGGGTCTGTAAGTTAAGGTTTTGGGTCAAATTTTGCAAGTTTCTCATCATTATTTCTTCAAATAGTTTTCTTGTTCATTCTTTATGTTCTCATTTTCTAGAACTCAAATTACATACATGTATGTTTGCTAATGTAATATTTTTTAAAAAAGAAATCTTATCCTTTGTTCATTTTCCCCCAATCTTATATTCTTCATGTACTTTTATTTGGATAATTACTATTAACCTCTTTTTATGTTTACCAATTATTCCTTCTGCCTTGTTCATTTGTTTCTAAAACAAACTAATTCATTTTTGTTTCCTATGTTGTTCTTTTCAGTTAGAAATATCAATTTGATTTTCTATTATCTATTTGATATCTCTTCTAAATATTTCATATCCGCAGCCATTCTTTCCATGTTACAGTAAACATTTAACATTTCTATAATAGTTTTCTTAAAATCTTTGATGACTAATTACATGATCTGAAGTATCTGTGATTTTGCTTCTATTGATTAATTTTGCTGTTAGTTATAGGCCATATTTTCCTACTTCTTCATAATCCCTTCACACGACCACATGGCATACAGTATATCTAAAGGAAAAATGGATATTAAGTTTTTATCTCTCTATCTCTATCTCCTGCAGTTTGAAAGCCCTTTCTTTCATCAGGTACCTAAGGTGAAGAGTTACCCTATTAGATTTTACCAAGAACTAGCTTGAAGTTTTAATTATATTGTGTTCACCATTGATTTCCAATGGGATTGTGGAGATTGCACTTTACCCTTTAGCACTACCCTCAGCTTTCAGAGCAGTAGCCACAGAGGGTCTAATCCCTCGATCTTTTCAGGATTTGAGCTAGGAGTGGTTTGAGTTCTAGCTTTAGTTGTTTTTGGCTCACTTGTATATTCTCCTTCAGCAGAGCCCTTGAATCTGAACAAACTGAGTGAGACTATGCAAACACTGTTTTCCAGCCCATATCCATTGCTAATACTGCTGCTTTCTCTGGTATTCTTCATCAAAATTTCTAGCTGAAGGAATTGCCAAGATGAAATATTTACTTTTGTATTTGGGTCTCTCACATATTTTTAATCTATCTTTCTAGCCATACTGACATGAAAAGCTCATTTGTTTTTTCCTTGTCATTGTAAAATCTCCCTGTCTAAGGTGGGCCTCTCATGGGCACAGCCACACTCACAAGAGACACTTGTCCCTAGTTCTTGAAGATCTGCACTTCTTTGTCCACCTATAGAGAATTTTTTAATGGAGTCTTGCCCTGTTGCCCATCACAGCTCACTGCAACCTCAGCCTCCTGGGTTCAAGTGATTATCCTGCCTTGGCCTCCTGAGTAGCTGGGATTACAGGTGCCCACCATTACATCCAGCAGATTTTTTGTATTTTTATTAGAGATGGGGTTTCACCATGTTGGCCAGGCTGGTCTCGAACTCCTGACCTCAAGTGATCTGCCTGCCTCAGCTTCCCAAAGTGCTGGGATTACAGGCGTGAGCCACCATGCCTAGCCTCTTTGTCTGCCTGTAGATGTTTCATCTCTTTTTGGTCTTAGCTTATTACAGATTCTTTGAATCAACTGCTCTACAATAGATTTACAGGAAAGTATGCTATTTTGTTAGTTTTTTCCTTGTTGTTAACACAGGTCCTATGGTCTTCCACGTTCTACTACATCTTAATCAGAAGTGAAACTTTCCACCATTGCTTATTGCCTGTGTTTCCCCAAAAATCTAATTTGCCTTATCTCATTTTTTTCTTTCCCTTCCTTCCACAAAGCAATCCATTTACAAAAGAACCATCAAAGTCATCTTCAAAAGTAGCATAAAACAGTTTTTTTCCCTTGTGAATAAAATGCATTATTTTCACATGTGAATCATAAGGCAACCTTTCTCTGGAATTCTTCAACCAAATGCCTCTTTGTAATGACACTTTCTTTACTCATTAGTTTATCTCCCAAAGTAGCTCAGATCTGTAGGCAGTAGATTTAAATCTAGCTAGTGGACTTTATGCTTCAGTTGTTTGAAAGTTGATGTATTAGAAAACTTTGGGCTGCTATAATACAATTTCATGGATTATGTGGCTTAAACACAGTTCTAGAAGCTAGAAGTCCACCATCAAGGTGCCAGCAAATTTGATTTCTGGTAAAGACTCAGTTTCTGCCTTGTGAATTTTCACTTTATTACTTTGTCCTCACATGGCATTTCCTTTGTACTCATGCAGCGAGAGCTCTGGTGGCCCTGGCTTTTCTTCTTCTTATAAGGGCACTAATCCTATTGAATTAGGGTCCCATTTTATGACTTCATTTAACCTTAATAACTTCCATAAAGGCCCTATCTCCAAATACAGTCACATTGGAGGTTGGCACTTTTACATATACATTTTGAGGGGATACAATTCAGTCCATAACAGTTGGCACTTATATTATGTTCAAAATGTAAATGTATATTTTATTTTTATCTGTGTATTTTAAAGGACTTTTGCATGACTTATGCCTGCCTGGTCAACCAAGTACCTAAAGGCTTGGCCATGCTCCACTCCCTAAATTAGTCAGTTCTGTATCATCCCACAAAGAAAAAGTCTGAATGCTTTTTCTGCAAACAATCTGAAGCAACAGGATGAGCACTCAAGGTATCTCATTACACTCACATGTAATTCACATGGAATTAAGTGAGGCAAGGCAGATCTTGTGATCTCTAGATGGTAGGGATGAATCAACGCATCCCTTTCTGCTATTGGTGTATGTGAAAGTTGCCTGGGATGATGAGAAACTCCAACCCTTAATACATCCCTTTACTGAGTCCCTCCACTTGCTTTCCACTGTGCCTCTGTGGATGGAAGGTGGTCTTCAGCCTTACTTGTACTCTGCTTACAGGTAGTGGTCATTGTGACAGACTCCCAGCATCTATTCTACCCTTTGATTAGTCTCAGCCAGTTAACGATAATTTCACTTCTTTTTGATTGGGTGAGGAATGTTCATGTGACTGAACTGTGGCTTTCTGTAGATAAGGAGAAGTCTGCTAAGAAGCTTCTGAGAATTATGTAATCATTCCCAAGAGAAAGCTAGAAGAACAAGTGTATGGGGTCTTGACTGAATGCGAGGCCAGCAGCCATCTTTTTGCCAGCTTCATGATTAAGCTAACACTGAGGGTAGCAGAGCAGAATGATAAAGTGAGGGGTTTTTCCTAATAACATTTTGAATCACTCAGTTAATTCATCTTTCAGCCCACTCCACCTCTGAATTTCCTATTATGTATGACAGAATTTCAGGATTTCTGTTACTTGCACGCAAGTGTATCTGAAGCAATGCAACATTTGTAGCGAATTGGTCATGTATACATAGAAGTTCATTAAAAGGATTAAAAAATCTGCCTCTAGCTTCACCTCTAGAACTGGAACATTATTCCTTTATCAGACTACAGTAGTCCTCCCTTAGCCACAAAGGATGCAAGACCCCCAGCAGATGCTAGAAATCAGAAATGGTACTAAACCTCGAATATACTATGATTTTTCCTATACATACATAACTATGGTGAAGTTTAATCTATAAATTAGGCAAGTGTGAGTTTAACAACAACTAGTAAATAAATAGAACAATTATAATAATATACTATAATAAAAGTTATGCAAATGTAGTCTGTCTCTTAATATCTTACTGTATTGTACTCACCTGTTTTCAGATGTGTTTGACTGCAGGTAACTGAAACTGTGGAAAGTGAAATCACAGATAAAAGGGCCTACCATATATCCTTCAAAGGCTTCCTGCTGCTCTTAAGATGTTCTTTTTTTGTTTGTTTGTTAGTTTGTTTTGAGATGGAGTTTTGCTCTGTTGTTCAGGCTGGAGTGCAGTGGCGTGGTGTCAGCTCACTGCAACCTCCGCCTCCCAGGTTTAAGCAATTCTCCTGCCTCAGCCTCCTGAGTAGCTGGGATTACAGGCTCCTGCCACCATGCCTGGCTATTTTTTTTGTATTTTTAGTAGAGATGGGGTTTTAACATGCTGGTCAGGCTGGTCTCGAACTCCTGGCCTCGCGATCCACCCACCTCAGCCTCCCAAAGCCATGGGGTTACAGGCAAGAGCCACTGCGCCTGGCCAAGATGTTCTTAATATGTCTTACAAAGCCTGGAATTACTTTGAAACTGTAATCCAATTTTTCATATGTGCTCAAGAGACACATCATTCCTCCGGTGAGTCTGTCTACATTTGCATAATTTTTTCGTTTCCCTTTCTTTACTCCACCACCTAATTCATCTAGTTAGCTCTTAGTCATCTCTCTTTAATTCTCAGTTACAATACTGCTTTCTCAGTGAAAACTTTTTGGATTCCACAGACTAGGTCAGGTTCCCCTACTATGTGTCTTCAAAGACTCTTGGATTTTTTCCTGCTTAGCCTTTTCTTAATTTGTAATGATATATCTGCATAGTTATTTGTATATTTTTTGATAGCTTCGAAAGGTGAAGTTCCTGCTACTTTTGCTTAATAATACATCCTCAGTACCTAATATGCTTCTCCACAGTAAGAACTAATTAAATAATTATTTATTGAATGAATTAATACATGAATGAGCTGTTTCTTATATAACATAATTTAAAGCACACTAGTATGCTGATAGCTCAACTTTGAATTCAGCCTGGTATGTGCTCATCCCTCTTTGAGTGGTAGAGAAGAGACAAGTACTTTACTCTGAGCTTTTACTATGAGTGAAATAGGAGACAGAGGAATGTTTTGGGACAAGGGATGGCATGTTTTGACTTATCTTTTAAAATAATTATTGTTGCAATTGTGCAAATCATTGAGTGTAGACGGATAAGGGAATAGATGGATCAATTTAGAGACTACTCACATAATCCAGGCAAGAGATCATCTTGACAAATAACACCTTTGCCTGGAGTGTTATTGGTAGAGGTGTGGAAAAGTAATGTGATACGGGATATATTTTGAAAGCAGAGCTCACAGGACTTGCTGACAGATACAAGACGTGTGTGTCAAAAGAAGGGTAAAGGATGATTCCAAGGTTTTTTTCCATAACCAACTTGAAAAAATATGTTTTCTATTTACTGAGATGGAGAATATTGTAGAAAAGGCAGGCTTTGGAGAGAAGAGCTGGATCCTAATTTTAAACATGATACTTCTGAAATGGTATTAACAATTCAAGTGGAGAGGTCAAGTGAGATTGTTGAATATATTAGTCTGGACTACATGGCAGAGGACTTGGTGGAGTTAAGCACTTGTGAGTTGCTGGCAGATATGTGCTAATTAAGCCAGGAGACAGGATAAGATCCTGTAGACAGTGGATATAGTTAGAAAAGAGGGAGAATGAGAACTGAGGCCTAGAAATCCTAACAATGAGAGATTGGGTTCATGAGAAGGAACAGACACAGCAGATTGTGAAGTGGCTTGTAATGTGGAAGGAGAAACAAGAAAGCATGATGTCTCAGATTCTAAATGAAGAAGGTGATTCAGAAAGTGGGAATAACCACCTCAGCTGAATACTTCTGATAGGTTCAGTAAGATTAACCATTGGATTTAGCAAAGTGTAGGTCATTGGTAATGATGAGTAAGCAATTGTAGTAGAAATGTGGGAGTAAAACTGCATTTGCAGGGATTTCAAGGAGCAATGGGAGAGAGGAATTCCAATCATGCACATAAACCACAGTTTTAAGAAGATTTTCATAAAGAGGAGCAGGAAATTGTCAAAGAGAAAAGGGGTATCATGAGAAGGTTTTTTAAATAAGATGGCCAAAATGATAAGTCTTCTGCTTATAAAAATCCAATAGAGAGAAAATTTGATGATTCTGCAGAGAGGGGAATAATTAACAGGCAATGAGATACCACCAAGGAGTTGGTCTTGGTTAATACGCAAGAAGGACAAAGAAGAATATATAGGCTCAGGCTTAGATAAATAGGTGCATGTGTGGTTGGGAGCCTGGTGGTTTTTTGTGGTGTCTGTTCTGACATTGTCGTAGGAAACAGTCATTAAGCGATAATGAGGAAGGGGCAATATAAACTGGTGAGTTGTAGGAGAGAGAAAACAATATGAAATTGTTAATGAGAGAGTGGGAGAATGAATGATTTCAGCAAAAAATCAGTATTGTTGGGAATCCATTAAAAGCCCTCTTGGGTTCACAATCAGAAATACATGAAAGAGCACTGTTGGTTGTTTCCTTTCAGGCACTTTCAGCCAGGAGAATGCAGGTGTACAGCGGGTAAAATGTTAGATTTATCCAACAGCAAGTTTTCCTAGGTATGAAGGCTTGAGAGTTTAGTGGTGGCAGGTAGGTGCATGTAAATGAATAGTTATAATAATGGCCAATGGAATACAAACTGAGTAGAGAGAAATGTGAAGATCTGCTGTCGCTGGAAGAAAGAGACATGTATTTTGGGAAGTGCAGCACTTGATCTCCACTGCAAAATTGACTGTTGCTAACTTTGCATCCAATGTTATAATAGGATAGTAAAGTTTGGCAGGGGACTGACTATATATATATATATATATATATATATATATATAGCCATATATATATATAGCCATATATATATATAGCCATATATATAGCCATATATATATATAGCCATATATATATGGTAGATCTAATCCAAATATATCCAAGTTATATAAAAAACCTAGTTCTATAATGCCTGACAACAATTGGGAAGAAAGTCTAAGCATTTCCCTTATTTATTCAAAATTATAGCAGTATAAATATCAAGATCATTAAACTTGCCTTTCGGAGAAGCTGATTCTTGGGAACAAGCATCTTCTTTTGCAAAGGACTACACTAAATTTGAGAATTCACAATCAATTCTGACTGAAAGGAATTTATGGATTTTTTTTCTGCAATAGTAGGGAAGATAATTGTTATCTGGAGTGCATGGTAGAAGGTGATACATGCTGATAGGGAGGTCCAAATTAAGTGATTGATAACTCAGAGGAATGAGAAATTACTTCAATAGGAAAAAATGGTATCAGTCAGCAAAAACAGAAAATAATACATGGTATGATATGTAACATTTTTAGGAACAATCTTACCTCAATCTAATTAAATTTGTATTCAACTAAATAACCTGGATATTGTAGCAGGTATAATAATTTGCTCCATTCATTACTGTTCTCAACTTCCTTCTAGTGTAGCTTCTTGGGCTGAAGAGACTAGAAAGCTAAATTTTCCTCAGACTAATTTTCACCATGTTTTTGAATATCATTAAATTTCCACTAATCCAGAACACTCATCATATTTGAAAATGTAACTGTGTCAACACAGAGAGGGCGGGAAGCGGATCATGAAGTATCTATCTTGCTTACATGGCTTGCGGACATGGATAGTTATAATTGGCTCGGGAGCTGGAAGCTGTCATGTTAGTGCTCTGACAGAGCAGCTTCCATCTCACACCCCTAATGTTGGGAGGGGCAGAAACTCCCGTGCTGTTCTAGATTTATACTGTTACCTTCAGAGTTGTTTCTAGATGCTCAACCTCTTTTCTGTCTCATGCTCCTTCTCAGTAATTTTGAAAGTTATTCAATATCAAGTAATAAGTCTTTTTTTTCTGTTCAAACTAGTTAGAATGGAGTCTGTTCTCTGCAACAAAACATCTGATAAAAAGAGAGAAATAACCTTATAAAATTAGAAATTTTATCTAACAGATTATGAATATCTTATTTCATGCTAATTAAATTTGGATTTGACGGAAGAACCTGGGCATGTAGCAGTTATAGTAATTTGCCCTACTCGTTATTGTTCTCAATTTCCTTCTATGTTAGAAATATACATTCCTGGGATATATTCTCTGACTGATGCAATAGGGACCAAAGAGTCTATTTGTAGCAAGTGCCCCTATATGATTCTGATATAGCTGATACCTAGAGCGGAGCCACTTGGTAACCCTTGATACAGAGAAATTACTCAAAAGTCCTAATGAAATTTGGTATTAAAAATGTGTCTGCATTATCCTATCATGTGGTTTAAGTGAATTTGTGAGCAAGAAAAAAATATGTTGCCAATTTACAACTCTTTAGCAATATAAGTGTAGTCAATTCTCAACTCATTGATAGCATAAGTGCCTATGCATGAACATATTCACATACATACCCTAGATAGCATTTAATATAACTTTTTGAGACAAAGTTAGTTTTCTGAATTCAAAAGTCATGATGTAGGATAATCGGTACATATATTTCACTTTCATTTTGAAGGTAGAATTGAATGTATGGTACCTACCGCTATGTGCTGAGCATACAGTTAACAAAAAAGAATTTTTTTTTTCAGTTTTGTTTTCTCTTTTCACTTTGGAAATTTCATCCTTTTACTAAAAATAATATCTCAAAAATAGTCCAATGGTTTTCAATTTTTCTTTTTTGAATAGTCACAATCCTTTTCCCCAAGTATTTTCTTTTAAGAGTAATGGTTAGGAAGAGAAGTTTTTGAATTAAAAAATATTAATACATATAATTAGAGTTGTCATTGAAATCCAAGGGAAAAACAAATATTCACCATAATTACCAAACGAATCAGATTTTTGTTTTTGCCTACTTGCTCATATGTATTTCTGTAATACCTTTGATCACAATATTGATCACATTTTCTATTCTTTACTTAACTCTATATAATTAAAAATCCCACAATACCTAGCACATACTGAACATTTATGTTCTAAATAGTGATCTAAATACCTTAAATATGTTAAATAATTTTTATTTGCATCAGTCCCATGAAAGTATTTCTATTACTGTCTTCATCTTACAAACGGAGAAACTGCATTTCAGAAATTCAATAAGAAACTTTTCTAAGAAAGAATACAGATAGATACAAGAGACCCTAATAGCATGTCTCATCCTTGTTGCTGTATTTTTAGAATTTTCTGTTTAATATATAAGGCTTACATCAGGAAAATTGTTAAGTATGTATTACATAATGAGATTTTACCATCTTTATACTGAAGATGACTTATCTTATCACCTTTGTCTTCCTAGATGTTTTCTGCTACAGAGAATGTTTCTGTAAATTTAAGTTTCTTAATATTTTAACTATTTTATTAAAATAAAAACTATAGATGTGGAGTAATAGATCAAAAGCTATGAACACTTTAGAAATCTTACTCAGTCTTTCCAAAACCCATTATATATGCACAACCAGATTATAAGTATATGATTTTAACCATTTCTCTAATTTTTGAGAAGACTAGTAATTAAACTTACAAAAGTTCAGATTTATATAATGAAATTGGTACTTCATTGTAATTTTAATTTATGTTGTAATTAGTGGTGCAGTTAATCTTTTTCTCCTTTCAAGAATCAATAAATGTTTTATGTTTGTCTACCAGCAGCATTTTGCCATACAGGGAAGTAGCATTATATATATAGTAGAAGAGGGTCCTTAAGCTGATACGGCTTACTACAGTTCCCTGGTCTTAGTCCTATTACTTAATTTCATTAAACACATTTTTTTCCTCAACTGTAACTAGGGAAAAATTATAATTTTGTAGAGTTACTTTCAAGATTCAAGAGAATGCCTATAAATCCCCTAAGTATTGCTACATAGAGAATATTTTAAAACAGTAGTTGTGATTATTGCTATTTGAATTATTATTAAATATTTGTTCACAATCTCCATTCACTAGAATTTTGCCATTTGTATAGTTTTGTAAATAAAGGTATTGAGTCTTTGTCATACTAGGTGAAAGAAAAGAGAAGCTCTGTTTTGAATTTGTTTTGAACTAACAATGGAAAAGGTAGTATTAATCAGAATTTATTCAGGTTGCTTGCAACCAGAGAGTTAGTTGCATATAAACAAAACACCATTTCCTTACAAGTGTATGGTAATTAAAAATTATATCAGGTTAGAGCTTTTATAATAAAAAATAAGAAAATATTTTTCTGATTTTAGGTTTAAAAATGTAAAGTTGATTAAAAATAAGAACATTTATACATAGTAAAACAAGAAAACTACGCCAGATAAGTTTTTGAAGTTTTTGAAAATTAAGAAACAAAAATTCGTCTTCTGCGTAAATTTCTGAATAAAATAAAGCTGATGGTTGAGATTTCAAGAAACTAAAATAATAAATTAGCAACTTTATACAGAACTTTATAGAGTGAAATGGAGTATATAAAACCACTCATATGTGGTGATCCGGTCATCTCGTATAACAGTTTTGTCTATCACAGGAGAACAAAACCCCAACAACTTCAAAATTATAATTATTTTCATTATCATAACAGAATTTCAATGAACAGATTTTCTCTCTTTTTATCCACCCAAATGTATGAAAACTGTATGCATATAAACATGCTGATTCTATCCTTAGCAAACTTACAATATTCATGAGTCTAAAATCACTCCTCTTCATGTTTAGTCCAATAATGCCTCTTGTTCTCTCAAAGAAAGCGTCATATCCCCCAGATGTAAACATTGCTTTAAGAGCCAATGCCATATGCTGACAGATGGCATCCCATCTGTGGTTCAGTTATTAAAAATAAATTTCTTGGCCATGTTCAATAAATGTAAGATATTCCTATCTATTTTTTTCCAGAAATGTTTAGTTTTCAACTATGGGTTTAGCAAACCAAGCCATAAAGCTCAATTCTATATAATAACTTGGGTAGCAAAATAAGCTTTATGTCAGGCTAAAACAATATATTTAGGATAAGATGTTCAGAAGAGAAAAAATAGAAAAAGAGAAATGTAAATTTACTTCTCTAAGCAATATACTGTTGATTTGGCTCAGCTATAACTATTAGTTAGGAAATGACAAAAAAAATTGGACTCAGTTCTAGGAGTTAAGCAATGGTGGATGGGAACATAGAATTCAAAACACTTAAAATATTGTACTCATTGCTCAAACTCCAAAATTCTTGTCAGTAGTTCTTTTTCTGCTACATCGTCAAACCTTCAAATCACGATTTTTTCATATATTCAGTGTCAAACAAGACTTTGAAGAGAACATGAGAAATATCAGTAATAACTCTCTACTCAGCATAAAAAAGTGACATAGATTTGTTGAAAGGATGGAAGAAAATCAGTGCATGTCACTGACAGCATTTAATGAGGTAGGTTCCACATGCAGAACCTTGGCAACTGGTGATTTCAGAAGAAGGAGGTCTCCCGGCCACGTAACTGAGAAAAAAAAGAGAATAATGTATGAAGCCTTTTTAAAAAATTCAAGAGATGTGTGTGAAAGTGATATAGCTGCCCAAATCTCATGTCGAATTATATTCCTCAATGTTGGGAGTGGAGTCTGGGAGGTGACTGGATCAAGAGGTGTTTCTTGTGAATGATTTAGCGCCATCCCTTTGGTGTTCTTCTCCTGAGAGTGAGTGAGTTCTGCCAAGATCTGGTTGTTCAGATGTATGTAGCACCTTCCCCTGCTCACTCTCTCTCTTGTTCCTACTCCAGCCACGTGAAGTGTATGCTCCCCCTTTGCCTTCTGCCATGATTGTAAGTTTCCTAAGGCCTCGCAGAAGCCAAGCAGATGCCAGTATCATGCTTCCTGTACAGCCTGTAGAACTGTGAGCCCATTAAACCTCTTTTCTTTATAAATTACTCAGGCTCAGGTATTTCTTAACAGCAATATAATAATGGACTAATAAAAAAAGCTTTCAATAACCATATCCATGGTTTTCCTTTTACCTAGCATCTTGGTCCGTGTAACTGAAAGTATAAATGCTTGCATCCTTCCCTTTCCTCATCTTTCTTTTCATCTATTTTACTTCTTTACTGTCTTCCTTCCCTTCTGAAAATAGTTACAGATGGTCAGTCATGAGGCTAGGTCATGAGTGATCAAGAAAGGCTTAGCCCTTACTCATGGATTTTATAGTCTACTGGTGAACACAGGCAAGTGAACAGATAAGTAAAATAGCATCAAAGTACCAAAGTTGCAGAGGTATCTTGGGGCGATGGGCAGGGAAAGCAGAGAAGAGTTTCTGGAGAGCAATATCAAAATTGTGAGTGATTCTCTACCTACCCCTTCGCTTCTGAAACTCTCTTCTTATGTAAGTGATAACTATGAGCTTTTCAGTTAGTATGTTGTTGTCATTGTTGTTGTTGTTGATAAGCTTTGCAGGGACTTTCTTCCTTTCCTTCCTACAATCTAGTTTTTGCCTTACAACATGACTAGAAACTGAATGGAATGAGAAACTCCTTCTGTCTTCGTCTCTGTATCATATAGGGATACAGTGGTTTACATGGATAAGCATTATTGTGGAAGAAAAGAAAGTATGTAAATGAGCACATTTGAATAATTGACACCTACCTTCTTAAATACTGTCTAACCAGTAGGCATATAAGAACAATCACTACCTCTCCAACTTTGATGTGTATATCTTGTCCTAACTTTGTAAAATTCCTTTTATATTCATAAACCTAACCTCATCTGTCTCATTAGGAAAGGAAAACTGTGCTACAGGCTGGACTCTAACAGCCCTCTTACTCCTGTAAAAGCTTGAGAATTTTTTTATATGTATTTATTCATATTCTAACGGGAAACACAAGAACTCTGAATCAAAGAACAGGGCAACTGTTACTCAGAATATCTCTGCATCTGGTTCCCAGGCCTCATTCCCCACAAGGTAAAAGTCAGATGTTCACCTGCATATGTACTGGGGGGTGCACTACATGAGAAGAACCTTAACATTATGAGATCAGAGCTTATATGAGAAGGCTGGCACTTTGGCAAATCCTCTCCCTACAGAGGTGTTAGCTGGAACTGAAGCAAATCCTCTTTGGGGAAAGGGAGGAAAAAGTCTCTGCCTTGGAATGTTAAGTAAATGGCTCTAGGCACGATAAAGTCTCTAAATCTTTCTGGATCCTGCACTACCTTTAACCTCCAAGGCGTGCTTGTCATTCATTGTTTAACAAATATTGGCAGTCTTTTTTGCCTTAGAAAGCTCGTAGCATGCAGAAACCTGAAAATATTCATTGAAAATTGCCTCCCAACAGGAATTAGAAAGAGATTTAATTAACGACAATATAATGGTGGGCAATAGTAAATTTAAAACTAAAACCTACTCTCCCAGCTGCTTACTCCATGATCTCTATGCTACATTACACATGTATACTGTTTCCTTAGAGGAGACAGGGAGAGTCAGTGACTGATGAAGCTGAGAATTTGGAATAGTATTTATATCATTCCTACCAATTTGGATCTGATATTCAGAAAGCTAGAAGATCAATGTAGGGAAGAAAGGAAAGTGATTGATTGCAGCTGGAGCAGTACTTTAAAAATGTTGAACAGAGATGCTTATATTTAAGTATATGTCTAGAGAATAAAGCAAGAGGTAATACTCCCCAACACAGTAATGACTAGGGTTAAGTTTATATTCCAAACACATAAGGTGAATATACAATGGAAAATGATATACCAATCTCGCTTATGAATCCAGTAAAAATATTCCTAAACGTAGGCAAGTGCAATAGGCAGAATTTTAAGCTGGCACCCAAGATTCTCACCTTATTTTATTTCCTCCCCTTGAATCTGAGTTCATCCTGTGAGTATGATGGGGTATCTTTCCTATGCTTATGTAACATTATATGGCCATGAGGCAGTATTTTGCAGATGTAACTAATGCACCTGATCAGTTGACTAAGTTAATGGAAAGTCACACCATCCTGTGAACTTAATCTTATCAGATTGGGTCTTAAAGGAGTGTCCTGCTGGCCTGGAGTAACTAAACCTCTAGAGGTGAAAGTGGTCCCAAGGCTACAACTAGGAAGACAATGGGATATCAGTCTTCTAACCACACATAAATGAATCTCACTAACAACCACTGAGCTGGGCAGAGGCAGCAGGCCTCAGCTGAGATCACGGCCCTCACCAATACCTTGATTTCAGCCTGGTCAGACCCTGAGCAAGTACCCAGCTAACCTGTACCTGGACTGCTGATTTATGAAAACTGTGAGATAATAAGCTTGTGTTCTCTCAAACCACTCTGCTTGCAGTAATTTGTTATAATAAAGTAATTTTGCAGATTTGGTGGAGACAAGAACAATATATAAAGATCTCTTGCAATTCTATGAACAAGCAATAAACAACTACCCCACACCATTTATAATAGCATCCCAACTATAATAAAAAGACAAAAGACCTAAATAAATGAAGAGTTAGGTCATTTTCTTAGAAGGAAGATCTCAATATTATAAACATGGCAATTAT
This sequence comes from Gorilla gorilla gorilla, assembly GCF_029281585.2. NCBI lineage: Eukaryota > Metazoa > Chordata > Mammalia > Primates > Hominidae > Gorilla > Gorilla gorilla. The sequence goes on along the minus strand of NC_073227.2, from coordinate 28,304,684 downwards.
CCACTAATTAATCTATGCATGCATTTCAGTTTCAATCAAAATCTCAAAAATGTGTCTCATGAAACCTGAGAAGCTGATTATAAAATTCAAATACGAAAGTAAGAGACTAAAAATAGATGAATCCTTAAGGAGGAGAAAGAGGAAAGAGGCTATGGCTCACCAGGTTTCAACTTGTTAAAACTAAATAATTAAAGCAAGTTGTTATTTGCACAAGTATAGAAAAGTAGAGCAAATAAGCAAACTGGAGTTTTGAAAACTTCAATATGTTTGAGAACTTGCTATGTCAATTACTAATAACATTCAAAGTCATGTCAGAGGGGATGGGGATTCATAAATAGTGCATAAATGATGGACTATTTAAATAGAAAGTTAGACAAAATTCTCATGTCACTCCAGACATACAAACATATTTCATCTGTATTAAAGAGAATGTGAAAAGCAAAATTGTAAAACTCTTGAAAGATGATACAGAGGCTTTGTTTATTGCTATATCAGGATAAGAACTTATTTTTAAAGAAAAAAATTATAATTTATACAGTAATAGATTAATATTTTGATTACCTGAAACCATAAATAGTCATAAACTGCTAGGCAGCTAACATATCATGAAACTTAAAAGCCACAGACTGGAGAAGAGGCTTGTTATATGCATAGACAAGGTTAGTAATCACAATGTATAAATAATTTTGCAAATCAATAAGAAAGAAAAACTCCCTCCCAAAAAAGCGCAACAAGTAATATATAAAGAAAGAAACAGAAATAGGCAATAAACAACTTTTGAACAAAGATGTATGCTCAATCTCACTTATAACAAGAAAAATCACAAATTAAATTAAAAATTAAAAATTGTACCCAAATGATGTTTAAATTAATGTCTGACAATTTCAAATGTATTCAGGGTGTAGGCACATGCAGAAGCTTTTGATATTTTGTGATACAAATGTAAGCTGATACAATCACTTTTTTAAACCTAGTAATGCTGAAGCTGTCCATCCCTTAGTAAAGCGGACCAATTTCACTTCCAGTGTTTAATATAGAGAAAATCTTAAGGCACATGTACCCAAAAGACTATTCAATATAATACTGCTTTTGAAAACAAGGGCACAATTACTCAGGGTGTGAAAGGATACATCTCAAATACATAGGTGTGAAAATAAGTCACTGAAGACACCTATTTACAAAACAATGCACAATTGAATTATGGAAGAATAAATATGTGACAAGGTAATATGGAAAAATTGCATAATTATCTATGGGGGTATGGCACACCAATTTTAAAATAATGTTCACGTTTCTGGAGAAATGGGGTCTCAGGATGAGTGGAGTCTCAGCTTTATCTGTGACACTTTGTTTCTTGAGAGAGATGTGTGGAAGAGAGGAGGGAAGTGATGAGAGGGAGTGAAGAGGAAGAGAAAGGAAAAGAGAGAAGAAAGGAAGGGGTGAAGAGGAAGAGAGAGGAGAACAGAGAAGAAAAGAGCTTCTGCACAGCAAAAGAAACTACCATCAGAGTGAACAGGCAACCTACACAATGGGAGAAAATTTTCGCAACCTACTCATCTGACAAAGGGCTAATATCCAGAATCTACAATGAACTCAAACAAATTTACAAGAAAAAAACAAACAACTCCATCAAAAAGTGGGCAAAGAACATGAACAGACACTTCTCAAAAGAAGACATTTATGCAGCTAAAAAACACATGAAAAAATGCACATCATCACTGGCCATCAGAGAAATGCAAATCAAAACCACAATGAGATACCATCTCACACCAGTTAGAATGGCAATCATTAAAAAGTCAGGAAACAACAGGTGCTGGAGAGGATGTGGAGAAATAGGAACACTTTTACACTGTTGGTGGGACTGTAAACTAGTTCAACCATTGTGGAAGTCAGTGTGGCCATTCCTCAGGGATCTAGAACTGGAAATACCATTTGACCCAGCCATCCCATTACTGGGTATATACCCAAAGGACTATAAATCATGCTGCTATAAAGACACATGCACACGTATGTTTATTGCGGCATTATTCAAAATAGCAAAGACTTGGAACCAACCCAAATGTCCAAAGATGATAGACTGGATTAAGAAAATGTGACACATATACACCATGGAATACTATGCAGCCATAAAAAATGATGAGTTCATGTCCTTTGTAGGGACATGGATGAAATTGGAAAACATTATTCTCAGTAAACTATCGCAAGAACAAAAAACCAAACACTGCATATTCTCACTCATAGGTGGGAATTGAACAATGAGATCACATGGACACAGGAAGGGGAATATCACACTCTGGGGACTGTTGTGGGGTGGGGGGATGGGGGAGGGATAGCATTGGGAGATATACCTAATGCTAGATGACGAGTTAGTGGGTGCAGTGCACCAGCATGGCACATGTATACATATGTAACTAACCTGCACAATGTGCACATGTACCCTAAAACTTAAAGTATAATAAAAAAAAGGAAATAAATAAATAAATAAATAAATAAATAAAATTATGTGCAGAGATGGGACTTCAAAAAAAAAAAAGAAAGAACAAGATTAAAGCTTTTACCGCATAGGCAAGTGCCATTATTGTTTCCTTAATGTTTTGTAAATATAGAAAATTTTATGATTATAAAATCTTTTTTTTTAAGTGAGTTAAAGGGGACAGAGATGCAGGAAAGCCAGATTAGCAGGGATAATTTTTTTTCCTTGGGAATGTTAAAGAGCAATTAGTGAAGACAAATGGCCTAGATTAGTGGCTTTCAACATTTCTGGCCATAATCCATAGCAAAAAAATGTATTTTACCTCTAGATTCAGTATTTGCAAAGATTGTTACAAAACACTACTTAACCCTGAGTGTGCTAGATGCACTGGTTCTTCTTTTGTTTTAATTTGCTTTGCTTTGTTTTCCAGTCTATGTTAGATTATGCTGTGCTGTCTACACTATGCTGTCATTTTTCCATTTCTATTTTATTTTTTTCCTTTTATTTTAGTTGACATGTAATGACTGTACATATTTATAAGGTACAGTGATGTTTAAATACAGGTATACAATGTGTAATGATCAAATCAGGGTAATTAGGATGTCCATCACCTTAAACATTTATCATTTCTTTGTATTGGGAATGTAAAATGCCAATCCTGACCAATTATGTTGGCCAGTTCTATTACCTTTGAGACTCATGAGTCATAGTTTGAAACATATTTGCCTAGTGCCAAGAAATGGACACTTGCATTAGATCTGCAATTTAATACTGACTTTGACATTGTCTGTAAAATCTAACATAACTCGCTTGACTGTGTTGCCTCAGTTTCATCTTATGAGAAATGGAAATGACAATGGCATGAGGCTCATTCATTCATTATTTACTGAGCATCTATCAAGTGCCAAATCCTTATTAAATACTGAGGGGATCAAGATAGTTGATGTTATTGAAAATGCTTTTCATCGAAGAAAGGACCCCACTATTTTCACTGTTTTACAAAATGACAAAATAGAAAATCAACAAAATGTAGACAGCAAAATGTAGAATCAATTCAATTGAACCAAAGGATTTTTTTTATTTTTTTACAAAACCTGGACGTCTCAAATATAGTCCTCTGGAAAATGTAAAACATACGGACATGGGATATAAAATGTTTTACAGGAAAACTTTCCATGTTATGTAGGAAATAAGAATTGCACACTTTGACTCTCTGGTGAATAAAAATGTGGCAATACTTTCAAACATCAAATTAAATCTTACTCCTGGCTCTCCCTTCCTAGAAGGGGGTACGATCCTTTGTGGGGCTGGCTTCTTTATCTCTCCCATTCCCTCCCTCAATCACACTTATAGAGTGCTTGTGGTGTTTAGTAAACAAGAGAAGGGGCTGCAGTCTTCGTTTGTTGTGCTTGCTGCTGGGGTGGCCCATGGTCCATTCCACCACCTCCTCCCATTTACCCAAGTGGGGCAAGGAGACTGTTTCTTGGTGCTCCCAGCTACAAGGCCCTTGGACCCCATGAACCTCCATGTCTACATTCCAGATTATCAGACACCTTAGACTGAGATGGATCTGCGCCATCTCACCCACAATCAACACTCACCACCATAGAAACAAACACTTGCTAAAGCAAACACCTGTTTTCCCCCTCCCTCTGCCTTGGAGCTGCCCATCAGCTCCTGCCCACCCAGCTTTTCTGCTCTCCCAACCCCAGGACCTCAGCCTACCTCCTCAACCCAAAAACAATTCAGTTCTTCTTGAAAATTCAAACCTCCTAAAGGTCAGCTGGGGGGAAATGGCTCCTGCACCATATTAGTTCCTGAGTATATTGTGAAGAGGGGAAATGGAAAAGTATTTCTGATTATTCCAGATTATTCCATGGCTGCAAAGCATAACACAAATTAATAGCTCACTGAATTTTTCTGAAAATTCACTCATGTGAAAGTGTTTGTTATGTAGGCATAAATAACTATAGAAGACAATGTCTATATAGTTACATTTGATGATAATTATTTTCCTTTTAAAAATGCTTTATTTTAACAGAGCCCTCAGAAATAACGCCACATATCTACAACTATCTGATCTTTGACAAACCTGACAAAAACAAGCAATGGGGAAAGGATTCCCTATTTAATAAATGGTGCTGGGAAAACTGGCTAGCCATATGGAGAAAGCTGAAACTGGATCCCTTCCTTACACCTTATACAAAAATTAATTCAAGTTGGATTAAAGACTTAAACGTTAGACCTAAAATTATAAAAACCCTAGAATAAAACCTAGGCATTACCATTCAGGACATAGGCATGGGCAAGGACTTCATGTCTAAAACACCAAAAGCAATGGCAACAAAAGCCAAAATTGACAAATGGGATCTAATTAAACTAAAGAGCTTCTGCACAGCAAAAGAAACTACCATCAGAGTGAACAGGCAACCTACACAATGGGAGAAAATTTTCGCAACCTACTCATCTGACAAAGGGCTAATATCCAGAATCTACAATGAACTCAAACAAATTTACAACAAAAAAAAAACAACTCCATCAAAAAGTGGACGAAGGACATGAATAGACACTTGTCAAAAGAAGACATTTATGCAGCTAAAAAACACATGAAAAAAATGCTCGCCATCACTGGCCATCAGAGAAACGCAAATCAAAACCACAATGAGATACCATCTCACACCAGTTAGAATGGCAATCATTAAAAAGTCAGGAAACAACAGGTGCTGGAGAGGATGTGGAGAAATAGGAACACTTTTACACTGTTGGTGGGACTGTAAACTAGTTCAACCATTGTGGAAGTCAGTGTGGCCATTCCTCAGGGATCTAGAACTGGAAATACCATTTGACCCAGCCATCCCATTACTGGGTATATACCCAAAGGACTATAAATCATGCTGCTATAAAGACACATGCACACGTATGTTTATTGTGGCACTATTCACAATAGCAAAGACTTGGAACCAACCCAAATGTCCAAAGATGATAGACTGGATTAAGAAAATGTGGCACATATACACCATGGAATACTATGCAGCAATAAAAAATGATGAGTTCATGTCCTTTGTAGGGACATGGATGAAATTGGAAATCATCATTCTCAGTAAACTATCGCAAGAACAAGAAACCAAACACCGTATGTTCTCACTCATAGGTGGGAATTGAACAATGAGAACACATGGACACAGGAAGGGGAACATCAGACTCTGGGGACTGTTGTGGGGTGGGGGAATGGGGGAGGGATAGCATTAGGAGATATACCTAATGCTAAATGACGAGTTAATGGGTGCAGCACACCAGCATGGCACATGTATACATATGTAACTAACCTGCACATTGTGCACATGTACCCTAAAACTTAAGGTATAATAATAATTAAAAAAAATAAAAATGCTTTATTTTACCATATCTAATTATACATTATTTTAACAAAAAGCGGGAACTCAAGATTCACGTACTATTAATTGATATATTTATCAACTCCACAGATTGTTGCAATCAAATATCTTATTAGAACTGAATTCTGTCATTTTTCCTTTATAGATTTCGAGAATATTAAGTTGGTAAATATCAATATTTTTTTTTTTTGAGACAGAGTTTCACTGTGTCACCCAGGCTGGAGTGCAGTGGTGCAATCTTGGCTCACTGCAACCTCTGCCTCCTGGGTTCAAGCGATTCTTGTCTCAGCCTCCCAAGTAGCTGGGACTACAGGTGCCCCCCACCATGCCTGGCTAATTTTTGTATTTATAGTTGAGACAGTGTTTTCACCATTTTGGCCAGGTTGGTCTCCAACTCCTGACTTCAGGTGATCCACCCACCTTGGCCTCCCAAAGGACTTGGATTAGAGGTGTGAGCCACTGTTTTTTTTGTTTAGTTTTCTTTTGTTGTTATTGTTGTTGTTTTTGAAACAGAGTCTCACTCCGTCATGCAGGCTAGAGTGCAATGCAACCTCCGCCTCCTGGGTTCAAGCAATTTTTGCACCTCAGCCTCCTGAGTAGCTGGGAACTACATCCATGTGCCACCATGACTAGCCTATTTTTTTATTTTTTGTAGAGACTGAGTTTCACCATGTTGGCCAAGCTGGTCTCGAACTCTTGACCCCAAGTGATCCACCCACCTTGGCCTCCCAAAGTGCTGGGATTACAGGTGTAAGCCACCATACCTGGCCAATATCAATAATTTTAATATTTTCCTTGTGATGATACGTTTTATCCTGATTCAGAGACTCTCTGTATCCACAGTAACGTGCTTTGACCATTTTTTCTATGAACTACCTATAGGTATCTTAGCTGTCTTTCGGTTAGCATTTGCTTGATATATTTTTTCCTGTCTTTGACTCTTCTGTGTGCTTTTCCAGGCCCTTGTGTTTTAAGCTTGTGACTTGTAAATAACAACAAATATCAAAATCCAATTCAACAGCCTCTGCCACTATTAAAAGGAGTCTATTAACTTTTATTCCAATTACTGATTTATTTCTATAATTATAATTACGCTTTCTAATTACTTTTACAATTTAATGCTTTTCCATATTCATTTTTTACTTCTATGACTGCTTGACGTTTGATCTTTTAAAATTCAGTGATTTTTCTCCAACAAATACCTTTTAACCATTTTTATAATTACCCTAATTATAATATATTCACATAATAAAATCTTAGGTTAATTAATATCTCTAGCCTCTCCTGAAAAACATAGAAAACATAAAATTCACTAATTATGATAATCTTATTCTTAATGTTCTCAATGTTTAGTTCCATTTAAAACACTTTCTTCTAAAGCATTTATATTTTATTATAATCTCAAGTGGCGAATATACATTTAGATTTACTCATGTGTATAGACATTTAGTTTTACACATTTTTTTCCTACAAGTTGCTTTTTCTTTTTGTTTTTCGGGTTTCTTTTCTCTTATTTTGAAGTACAGTCTTGTCAGAGCATTATCCAAAAATGAAAAAAAAATCCTGGAAAATAGTGTGTGACAAAGTTTTATTTAGCAGCAAAATAACATGACTGGTTCAAAAGACAATTTCAGAAAATGGGATATAAAGTCAGTGAGGACAAAGGAATGCTAAATTAAAAATGCTGTAAGAGTGAGGGAGGGGGTAAAAAAATAAAAAAAAACCCAGAATGCTGTTAGTTACAAAGCCATTTAATATTCTACAGGATAACAAAACCATAACTTTCATGATATCTTCCTGCTGAGCAAAACCAAAAAATCATCACACCTTCAGTTTCACTGCAACATGTCTAAACCCTAATCAATTTTGCAGATGGTCTTACATTCTCCTAGAGAATCAGCTGACCCCCAGGTAAACTTGTTGGAAAACTGCCTTGCTTCTCTGACATTTATCTTTGCTTTATTTGCAAGTTTTGTATAATTTGTGTTAACATTCAAAGTCTTTTATCTGAAGTTGTGATGGTTAATTCTCTAGGTATTTTTGTGTGTGTGAGTGTGAAGAGGCTTCTGAATATATCTCTCTTTACCTTATTTCTGAACAGCTTAACAAGACATGCCATTCTAGATTAACAGTTCTGTTCCCTCAGCCTTTGGAACACATTCTGCTGCTCTTAATGATCCACTGCTTCTCTGCTTGTTATTGCTTTGTAGTAATTTGTTGTCTGTTATTCTGGCTGCTTTTAAGATCTCATTGTCTTTGGTGTTCAGCAGTTTCAATATAGTGTTTCTAGGCATTAATTTCAGTTTGTCTCACTTGGAATTTGTTTGGCTTTCTGCACTTGATCATTCAAGTTTTTTAGAAAAAGATACTGTAAAAATTATAAACCTATATTTTTCCCATATAGCACTCCCTCCTAATTCCATCCTTTCTTTCATCTTCTGAACTTCTGAATAGATATAATTTAATCAATCTTTTCCTACTAGGACTTAGCCTTTCTCTTATTTTTTTTAATTTGCCTGTCTACGATGCATTAAAGGTATTTAATTAAATCTGTCTCCTAGCTTAACAATCCCTCTCCAGCCATGTGCAATCTGCTGCTTCGTCTATTCAATTAAAAAAAATTTCAATGTTATTGCTTTTCATGTCTCCAAGTCCTCTTAGCTCTTTTTAAACATGTATTGGGGTTTTAAAATTTTCCTTTATTATATTTTTATTTCATTTAACAGTTTAAGGAAAACCATTTTACATATTTTTGGGATAACTCTCGTCGCTGGAATTCTTAGAATTCTAATTAAGCTAATTTTTCAGGGGACTCTTCATGGTGGTTTATTTCTTCATGAACTCTGTTTATCTTGTCTTGGTGCAATTAACCTGGGATCACTTTAAATTACTTACTTATTTAGAGATTTAAAAAATATCCTAATAATACATGGTAACAATTTAGCATCTTGTGCTTTGGAATTCCTAAAGAAGATGTTTTTCCTAACCCAATCCAGTGCCCAGGCTGAGACAAATGTATATCCTTACCATCCTGTGTTGAGGTGATTTTATTTTTTCTAGACAACCATTTCTCGGTTGGTAGAGACCTATTCCTTGCATGATGTAGAGGGATTTCAAGTTCAACTCTTCACCTTGCTTAATTCTAAAACCTCCTATGTCTCTAAACCTAAGAACAACATTCATAACATTCATAAATGTCTACAGAAAACTCTTAGCCATGAAGCCTGTGCACCACTTTTTAGCAGCTCTCTCTCTTTGCACTAAGAGCTCACTGCTTGTTAGAAGCTCTCTCTGTTTGAGCTAAGAGTTTTCTTTGCGTTATAGTAAACTTAGCTTGAGATTTAAAATGGAATTTGTTTTATACATGTCTGATGCTTCTAGATTTTTTGTTTAGGTAGAGGACTTTTAGAATATATTTCCAATAACATGAGTCATAGGCACTCATTCTCAGGATTTTTTTTTTCTTTTGGAACATATAATATGTGCAAATGAGGAACTAAGCCAAGAGGAAGTCATGAGATTCTTAAAACAAACAAACAAAAAAACCAATGGGGAACAGAGACAAGAGGAAACTCCTGGATGACAAGAATACAGCAGTTGTAGGGCAATCAGACTGAACTGGAGCAGCAGAATGGGGGCTCTGGGAGGTGTGATATACAAAATTAAATAAAGAAACAAACAAACACACAAATAATGAGAATAACAGGCTACCTGATGTGGTCAGTCATGTGAAAAAATAGCTTTCAGAGGAATTTTACTTGTGTTTTAAGTAATTTTACTTGTTGAATTAAAAAATATAAATATATTACATAAAAAAGCAATTATCTGTGTATCAGGGGTCTCTAGAGAGATAGAACTAATGGAATATATATATATTATATATATAATAGTATATATTACATAACATGTGTGTATATCTCTCTATATATAGATATGAGTTTATTAAGTATTAACTCACATGATCACAAGGTCCCACAATAGGCCATCTGCAGGCTGAGGAGCAAGAAGAGCCAGTCCTAGTTCCAAAACTGAAGAACTTGGAATCCGATGATCAAGGGCAGGAAGCATCCAGCAGAGGAGAAAGATGTAGGCTGGGAGGCTAGGCCATTCTTTTTTTCATATTTTTCTGCCTGCTATATATTCTAGCAGTGCTGGCAGCTGATTACATTGTGCCTACCCAGATTAAGGGTGGATCTGCCTTTCCCGTCCACTGACTCAAATGTTAATCTCCTTTGGCAACACCCTCACACACACACCCAGGATCAATACTTTGTATCCTTCAAGCCAATCAAGTTGACATTCAGTATTAACCATCACAATCTCCAACAAAATAATAAGATGAACATAAAAGGAAAGATGATCACAGTATATTACTAGGATCAGGTATAATTGATACTGATCTAGTCAACAATGTGGATACTAATATTGATTTGACCAGAAGTTATGATACATTTATATAATATATTTACATTAGAGGGATAAAGAAGATTGGTGTGAGGTGTTAGTGTGGAGGGAAGGAAAAGCAATGATAGGTAAGTGCTAAAACTATAATTTCCTCAATAAGAATTGAGAAGGAATTTTCTAAAATGAATCAATTATAAAATAGCCTGATATACATATCATGTAGAAAACATAGAGTTGATTGGGATGCAGGATGTGTAAGTGGAGAAGAATGTCTAAGATAACTTAGATGGACAAGTTACTAAATGAATGATACTTTATTGTTTCTTAGAAATCATAAAAAATCCATAATCTCCACTAAAGATAATTTTGATAATGGTTACAACCAGAAATTAATAATATATTAATTTGCAGAGTAAGTAAGCATTCTGAAGAGGAGAGGATAAAGAAGAACACAAGAGACGGAAGTTGCATTTAATGGTCTACAAATTAGCAGGGACTGCTATGACCTTGTGGGGTTACTGCTGTGGGGATGCACTCACAAGGATGCCTTACTCTGGAGGTGAAGCAGAAGGGAACATCCTGATCAACCAAATGTGCGCTGACATGGAGATACGGGAGGCCAACCTGGCAGCCCCAGTTCTGATGCTTAGTGTGTTGAGAGCATACACAAATGACAGGCATTTCTAAGCCTCGTTTGTCTCATCTGGAGAAGGAACCAGCATGAATAAATAACAAATGAGGATGAATGCCATTATGAAAAGGATATAAAATTTGTGTGTGAAAAATGACTTATAATTGCTGGAGATCACTGCAAAAAGCTAGCTTTTCCAGGCTATTACACAACGACTAAGTGCGATTTTAACATTTTACCATTTTACTCTAAAATGAGATTCCAACATGCTAAACCCTAATTTTGTAATTGTATTAATCCATTTTCACACTGCTATAAAGAAATACCTGAGACTGGGTAATTTACAAAGGAAAAGGGTTTAATTGACTCACCGTTTCACATGGCTGGGGAGGCCTCGGGAAGCTTATAATCATGGTGGAAGGGGAAGCAAATATATACATCTTCACAAGGCGGCAGGAGAGAGATGAGTGGTAAAGGAAGAACTTGCCAAACACTTATAAAACCATAAGACCTCATGATAACTTACTCACTATCACAATAAAAGCATGGGGGAAACTGTCCTCATGATCTAATCGCCTCAATACATGGGGATTACAATTCCGGATGAGATTTGGGTGGGGACACAAAGCCTAACCACACCAGCAATAGAGGAAGACAGTCGGAAGATTTCAATAAGAAATTATGTCATTAGGGGGAAAAATACTTGAGGGACAAAAGTTTAAATATTGCCAGAGTTGTGTTGTTTTTTTCTTAATTTTAGAAAATGTCATTATATATTTCCTACTCTAGTAGGAAAGAAATGGTGGTGGAAAATTAGATTTGTGTTGGTTGTTGAAGAGTAGTTTTGAATCCTAGGAACTATGACAGTTAGTCTGTTTGATATGCTTGCATTAAAATGAAATAGAGTACTGGCTGACCTTTGCGGTCTGGAAGTATTTAAGCATTTGGTAACCAATTTGTTAATTCTTCTCACATCTGCTCCTAATGTGATTATGTGTAGATTATTTTTATGGCTTCGCTGAAAAGACATTAGGTGCTTGCTTTCTTTCCTGCAGCAGAAATTAAAGTTGGGCTTCTATTTCTTACTCTCAAGGATGCTTTGGTCTTAAGAACTCATGGTTTGATTATTTTCACAAAGTTCTATTATGCAGGTAGGTATTCCATACTCTGTGCAGGCATTCCCTGTGGAATCTATAGTTCCACTCCAGGTAGAGAGAGAGATTTTGCTCTAGAAGAACAGAGACATAGTTAGAACCTGGAGGCTGAAAGTTTCCTTTTGTTTTTTTACTTAATAAATATCTTGTCACTAATTATGTCTGAGATGGTGTGAACTCACTGAAGTCAGCCTTTCAATTTAAGTTAGTGCTAGTTTTGAGTCTGGAAATAGAAGAGTAGTTTGGGAAGTTTTTCCTTTTACCTCCTCAGTGTCTACTTACATTTTTTAATCAAGAACTTTCTCTTAAGATTAAAAAATCTAGAAGAGGTCCTTCATATCCCTTGTAAGTTGGATTTCTAGGTATTTTATTCTCTTTGAAGCAATTGTGAATGGGAGTTCACTCATTATTTGGCTCTCTGTTTGTCTGTTATTGGTGTATAAGAATGCATGTGATTTTCGTACATTGATTTTGTATCCTGAGACTTTGCTGAAGTTGCTTATCAGCTTGAGGAGATTCTGGGCTGAGACGATGGGGTTTCCTAGATATACAATCATGTCGTCTGCAAACAGGGACAATTTGACTTCCTCTTTTCCTAATTGAATACCCTTTATTTCCCTCTCCTGCCTGATTGCCCTGGCCAGAACTTCCAATACTATGTTGAATAGGCATGGTGAGAGAGGGCATCCCTGTCTTGTGCCAGTTTTCAAAGGGAATGCTTCCAGTTTTTGCCCATTCAGCATGATATTGGCTATGGGTTTGTAATAGATAGCTCTTATTATTTTGAGATACATCCCATCAATACCTAATTTATTGAGAGTTTTTAGCATGAAGGGTTGTTGAATTTTGTCAAAGGCCTTTTCTGCATCAAACCACTGCTCAATGAAATAAAAGAGGATACAAACAAATGGAAGAACATTCCGTGCTCATGGGTAGGAAGAATCAATACGGAGAAAATGGCCATACTGCCCAAGGTAATTTATAGATTCAATACCATCCCCATCAAGCTACCAATGACTTTCTTCACAGAATTGGAAAAAACTACTTTAAAATTCATATGGAACCAAAAGAGAGCCCCCATCACCAAGTTAATCCCAAGCCAAAATAACAAAGCTGGAGGCATCACACTACCTGACTTCAAACTATACTACAAGGCTACAGTAACCAAAACAGCATGGTACTGTTCCAAAACAGAGATATAGACCAATGGAACAGAACAGAGCCCTCAGAAATAATGCCACATATCTACAACTATCTGATCTTTGACAAACCTGAGAAAAACAAGCAATGGGGAAAGGATTCCCTATTTAATAAATGGTGCTGGGAAAACTGGCTAGCCATATGGAGAAAGCTGAAACTGGATCCCTTCCTTACACCTTATACAAAAATTAATTTGAGATGGATTAAAGACTTAAACGTTAGACCTAAAATTATAAAAACCCTAGAGTAAAACCTAGGCATTACCATTCAGGACATAGGCATGGGCAAGGACTTCATGTCTAAAACACCAAAAGCAATGGCAACAAAAGCCAAAATTGACAAATGGGATCTAATTAAACTAAAGAGCTTCTGCACAGCAAAAGAAACTACCATCAGAGTGAACAGGCAACCTACACAATGGGAGAAAATTTTCGCAACCTACTCATCTGACAAAGGGCTAATATCCAGAATCTACAATGAACTCAAACAAGTTTACAAGAAAAAAACAACTCCATCAAAAAGTGGACGAAGGACATGAATAGACACTTGTCAAAAGAAGACATTTATGCAGCTAAAAAACACATGAAAAAAATGCTCGCCATCACTGGCCATCAGAGAAACGCAAATCAAAACCACAATGAGATACCATCTCACACCAGTTAGAATGGCAATCATTAAAAAGTCAGGAAACAACAGGTGCTGGAGAGGATGTGGAGAAATAGGAACACTTTTACACTGTTGGTGGGACTGTAAACTGGTTCAACCATTGTGGAAGTCGGTGTGGTGATTCCTCAGGGATCTAGAATTAGAAATACCATTTGACCTAGCCATCCCATTACTGGGTATAAACCCAAAGGATTATAAATCATGCTGCTATAAAGACACATGCACACGTATGTTTATTGTGGCACTATTCACAATAGCAAAGACTTGGAACCAACCCAAATGTCCAACAATGATAGACTGGATTAAGAAAATGTGGCACATATACACCATGGAATACTATGCAGCCATAAAAAATGATGAGTTCATGTCCTTTGTAGGGACATGGATGAAGCTGGAAACCATCATTCTCAGCAAACTATCGCAAGGACAAAAAAACAAACACCACATGTTCTCACTCATAGGTGGGAATTGAACAATGAGAACACATGGACACAGGAAGGGGAACATCAGACACCGGGGACAGTTTTGGGTTGGGGGGAGGGGGGAGGGATAGCATTAGGAGATATACCTAATGCTAAATGATGAGTTAATGGGTGCAGCACACCAACATGGCACATGTATACATATGTAACTAACCTGCACGTTGTGCACATGTACCCTAAAACTTAAAGTATAATAATAATAAAATAAAATAAAGAAGTGGAAGAAAAAGATTAAAAAATCTAAACATTTAAAGGAAATTCTCATAGGCTTAGAAGACAATGCAAAATAGTAATATCAGATAACTGCTCCCACTGAGAACAGCCACGTGGCTGACTTCTCACATTTGCCTAAACCCATTTGTTGGTGTTTTCAGGTCCTCACTGATGCAATGCCTTTTTAAAAATAAATAAATAAATAAATTTTCTTTTAAAAGTTACTGAGAATAAAAATTACAGAACATGGTTATAGGCACTTAGATTGCTATCAAATGCAGGAATTCACTTCAATAAGAAGTGCTTTCTTTGTAAGCATGGTTCATGGCATTGGAAGCTCCAACTTTGGAGATGATGCTGTCCATGACAAAAATAACAACCACAAAAAAGTGATCGTAGAAAGAAAATAGTCCAAATTTACAGATACTTTAAACTTCTTTTGTCCTTTGTGTCAACTTTTATGTTGAAAAATAAGTAAAATGTAAAATGGATCATATTCTCATGTAACTCCTGGGCAATTTGCCCACTGTGTCACCCATCTTGGGATTCCAGCCCAGGTGGTAGTTCTAATTATCCTTATTTTTCATTTCCTGGTAAGGAAAAAATTTTCTAATTATTTAATAATTCTGATTCAATCTGAAATAAACTTCAGCATGTTAAATTTTGCCATCAGTGAAAGCCATGTTTTAATTTCATTTTCGTTGTCACTATTCAGGAGGCTGTTGAAACCAGCGAATATCGTGCATGGAAACTTAGGGAATATGGTCGGAATGAAAGGATTATATTGGCTTCTAATTTTCATTACATCCTTATTTAAAAATGTACTATACACTCTACGTGTGTGAAGGTATATTACACAAGGGTCCTTTTGTTACTGCACCTTCCCTGCTTAACAATTTGTCTGGTACATAGTACCTGCTCATTAAATAATTTAATTTACAGTAATTCATTTGTTACTTAATGAATCAGTGAATATATCTGAATCTGCACTTGTCTAAATACATAAAACATCACAGCAGACAGGTCTCTTTTGCTTCATGATGGTGGCAAAAATGCTTTAGTCTGTACCAGATTAAAATAACATTAAAAAAGAACAAGCTCTTACCTGACCTTATCGATCCCGAGCATCATGTTGGTGAAGCTAACGATTTAAGATGTGAAGTGTGATATAGCAAGGAAAATTGTGGGCTAACCAGGCTCTTCTGAATTGATATTTCCCACAGTATGTAGGTGGTTAATGTAATCTGGTAGAGGAAAAGCTTTCTTTTTTCTTTAAAGCATGGCCTGACAACACAGATTTCCAGAGCAATTATTTGAAGAAGTTTCAGTTTGAAAAATTCACTCTGTAACCAGTTATGAGCTCTGGCAGAGCACATTTCTTATAGAGGTATTTATATAAACCTGTTTCCACAGCATTTAGGCTCTCTGAAGCCTTGCCTTAGCAGAAGACAAGTGAAATAGGCAAGAATAGGCAGGTGATTTCCATCAGTATGCATTCACTGAACACACCTGGCTAGTGTTGTGGTGTACTTGGGAATACAGAAAGATAAAGACTTAGAGGAGGATAAAGTTCTCCCATAAAAGAACCCTCAGCGTGATTGGAGGTGGAAAAGAGATTTCTAAAATAATAATTACAATATGGTGCTAGAACTGAGACTTAGATTCGTCCACTGTCCCAGCCACAGAGCTGTCAGCTAGGAAAGAGGGGTTAAACAAAACGTACCTACCAAGTGATTTGGAATTTCTATGCAGGGGACAGCTCCACTTTCTGGGTGAATGAGTGAGGGCTTTGGGGATGAGTGTGCATGGAGATAAGTAATTTTCCGGGCAGAGAATGGTAGACAGAGCTCTTAAAGGCACAGGGGAACAGTAAATATAAATGCACAGAAATGGTAAAGAATTTGGAATGTTTAGAATAAATAATTAAAAGACTTATTCCTGTTTTTTGCTTGTTTGTTTTAAATAAAAATAGCTTAGGCCAGGTGTGGTGGCTCACACCTGTAATCCCAACAATTTGGGAGGCCAAGGTGGGTGGATCATGAGGTTAGGAGTTTGAGAACAGTCTGACCAACATGGTGAAACCCTGTCTCTACAAAAATTAGCGGGGCATGGTGGTGCACACCTGTTATCCCAGCTACTCAGGAGGCTGAGTAAGGAGAATCACTTGAACCCAGGAGGTGGAGTTTGCAGTGAGCCGAGATCGTGCCATTGCACTCCCGCCTGGATGACAGAGTGAGACTCCATTTCAAAATAAAATAAAATAAAATAAAAAATAAATAGATAAATAAAAATAGCTTAAATATAACTTAAACCTTCAGGTGTTGTTATAACTGACTGTGGCCATCATATTCCTACATTCAAATAGTTCAAATACTACATCCATCCTGTGAGGCAATTGTTTTAAGAGGGTATCCAACTTGTCTTGTAGAGTCTAAGCTCCAAGAACAATTATGCAGACTACAGAGAAGGATGATCCAGCTCATTCAGAGAAGGATGATCCAGATCGTTTTTTTTTTTTTTGGACAATGAAAAGATATTAACTTTCTGCTCATATGTTTATGTTACACTTAATACAAGTAGTTGACCTTGCTTAGCATACCATTTTCTAGTTGATTTCAAACACCCTTCCAATCTCACCTAATACTATTTACTACATTTCCAATAATATAACCGACTTTGCTGCTTCCCAGGACTCCTTGCCATATCTAAATATCTTATTTTCTTTATCTTTTCTGTGTATTAGTGGCTACCATTATGTTATCTGTGTCTCCTGCTTTTCATTGGCTTCCAAAGTCTCTCTAGGGTAGCATTTCTGCAGGCAGAAATGCCAGGAAGAAGCCATTCATATTAGTCAAAATATCAGAGGATGAAAGGTTTAAGTTATTTTTATAAGCCATTTATATAAAAAGGGCTGTCTATTCATTAGCTTGTTTATTCTAAACATTTGAAACTCTTTACCATTTCTCTGTTCTTATATTTACTGTTCCTCTGTACCTTTAAGAGCTCTGTCTACATTATCTGCCCTGAAAATTTCTCATCTCCATTCACACTCATCCCCAAAATTTTCACTCAATAATAAGCAGGATGGTGACATGTGAGAGCAGAGGAAGGAACAGCCATTTACTGTTTTGTTGACTCCACTTAATTTTAAATGCTAGATGAGATACTTTGTCGACTTTACTGATAAAACATTTATGTCACTGAGAGACCATATTCCCTACCTAAACATCTTAGCTGGACATGGTGAAATGAGGAGTTCACTAAAAATTTCTATCATCCAAAGCTTTTTCTGCTATCTATTACTTTACCTCACAGAGCTATGGGTGTATTCATGTTTGTATGTTCTTTGAAGTATCATCTGCCATATGTGACTTATGTCTCTGTATATCACAGTCTATATGACACCTTTGCTCAATATACATCACTGCATCTTTGATTACTATACAGCAACTTGGCTCACAGCCATATTCTTCAGCATTTTACAACTATGCCACATTGCCTTATTTCGAGTTTCAAAAATCTAGGGAGATACTCCTACCATAGTATTTATTTGAGCTTGATATTTTAACTTTACAATAGTATCTGCGGAGTTCCCAAACCACTGGGTAAAGCTTTGGTAACCTTTATGTTTTTCACTGAAGTTTCTCAAAAATCTTTACCTAGTTTCTCTCTAATCTCTACAAATTACAAACTGATGAATCCTTGGTGGAACCCTCTTCAAATGTCTTGATCCATCTTCTGTTGCTATAACTGAATACCTGAGAGTAGGTAATTTCTGAAAAGAAGAAATGTATTTCTTACAGTTCTGCAGCCTGGGAAGTTCAAGGTGTAGGGGACACATTTGACCAGGGCCAGCTTCCTTGTGGAGACTCTGCAAAGTCCTAAAGTGGTGCAGGACATCGCATGGTGAGGGAGCTCATGATAGGTGGCCAAACTGCCTTTCGTAACAGACCCACTCTTGTGATAACTAACTCACTTCCTGGATCAACCACTGATCCATTGATTCCCTAATCTATGGAATGAATTAATCCGTTCAGGAAGGCATTGCCTTCATGACTCAATCACTTCCCAAGGGCCCTACTTTTCACCACTGCTGCATTGAGGACCGAGTTTCTAACACATGAACTTATGGGGAGCTCATTGAAACCATAGCGGTTGGTATTGAAGGATTTCTGAGATCTGACTACGAACTGAACTTTACACCTATTTTTTTCTTTTTTACTATTATATCTCAATGTGAATCTTCTTTTTTTTTAATGTTTTAAGATAGAGTCTCGCTGTGTCACCCAGGCTGGAGTGCGGTGGTATGATCTTGGCTCACTGCAATCTCCGCCTCCTGGGTTCAAGCGATTCTCTTACCTCAGCCTCCTGAGTAGCTGCGATTACAGGCATGCACCACCACGCCCAGCAAATTTTTGTATTTTTAGTAGAGACAGGGTTTCGCCATGTTGGCCAGGCTGGTCTTGAACTCCTGACCTCAGGTGATCTGCCTGTCTTGGCCTCCCAAAGGGCTAGGATTACAGGCATGAGTCACCGCGCCTGGCTCAGTATGAATCTTGATGCCATTCAGATATTCAGATAACTCAGCTCCTGGCCATTTTATACAATTGCCATGGGCTTTCTTACCTCAATACTTTTTTTTTTTTTTTTTTTAATGCACACAGACTCCTCATCACTTCTACCCCAATCTATTCCTCCCTCTGTTTGTGGTAACTTCAGCCTATCCCTCCAGTTTCTCAGGCCAAACACCCTGGAATCATCCTAGAATTTCTCTCTCCATACCCCATATCAAATCCATCAGAACCTCTTCTTGGTTTTACTCTTCAAAATATTTCTAGAAACCAGTATTTTTTCACTGCTTCTACTGCTATTATTGTGTTCTGTTGTACTGTCATCTCCTACCTCCCACCTACATTTCAAAAGTCAGCCAAAGAACAGGTCCTCTCACCTCAGACTTCCCTTCCTTTCAGATCTTGCCCTGCTTTATTCTACCACAATGAGAGAAGCCAAACAATCACATGTGAAGGCATATGACATATCCCAGCAGTTCTCCACTCCCTGAATGTAGAATAAAGATTTAAGACACCCCACAAGGCTCTTGAATATTTGGTTCTCATATCTGTCAAATTACATCTTTCAAATCATTTCTTCTCAATCAACATGCTTTAGACATATTTTTAGCCCATTCCTCTCAGGTATCCTCCCAGCTCAGGCCCTTTGGACATGTTGTTCTTTCTGCCTGAAAAGCTTATCCCCCTGATGCCTACATTGTTTACTCTCTGCCTCTATGTCTTTTCAGTATGGTTTTCCATGACCACTCTTCTTTGCTTTGCTTTTATTTTTTTATGAGTCTTGCTGTGTTGCTCAGGCTGTAGTGTAGTGGCACAGTCTCTGCTCACTGCATCCTCTGCCTCCTGGGTTCAAGCGGTTCTTATGCCTCAAGTAGCTAGGATTACAAATGTACACCATCACTCCTGCCTAATTTTTGTAATTTTAGTAGAGATGGGGTTTTGGTATGTTTGCCAGGGTGGTCTCGAACTCCTGGCCTCAAGGGATCTGCCAGCCTCGGCCTCCCAAATTGTTGGGATTACAGGCATGAGCCACACTGTGCCAAGCCTGATCACTCTATTTTAAATGTATCTCTAGAGAGTACTTCCTACCTTCCTTCCCATCTTTGGTTTTGTACATGTTACTTACCACAATCTAAGTTTTAAAAAACATGTATTGTACATATATTTTTCAAAAATGTTTGGCCCCTTCATGTTAAATGTGAGCTGCCTAAAAGCAATACTTTTTGTCTGTTTTTTTTCATTGCTCTTTCCCAGTCCACTCAAGTCCATATCACATATTAAAAATTAAATAAATGCATGAATGGAATTTATTCCTTCAGCCAAAATGGAATGATAAGGATTGAATTTACCTTCCTAGCTGATACAAAAATCAGCCTAATGAAAATGAAACAGCAGTTTTCAAGACAGTAGACACAAGGTGACAAAGAATAGTGATCCCTTTGAGACAGTAAACAACAAGGCAAACATAGCAATTTTCCAAATGAACTACTTTTGGAGACCCTTCATGCATGATGCAGGGAAGAAAAATATAGATAAAGCTAGGGGACTCTTTGAGATTCAGACATGAAGCAGAGCATTCAGGGATAACAAGGGGGACTAGAATTTTTAAGCCAGAATACTTGAGAGAGCGAGTTGCACCAAGAGAACCCCAGAGATTTGAAGAGGGTTCCACCAAGGATTCATCTGAGTGTTAACCAACACATACACATGGAGGAAATATCTGAGGCCAAGGGAATAATTCCCCAAAATGATTATAGGTAAAAGTGTCCAGTTGTCATGCAGTTCTGGAAATATGATCTGCACTCATGTTCTGGAAAACCTCATTGGATAAAATCAGCCCTATACTGAGCATTTCCTCAGTCCATCTAACGTCTTCAAAGCAACACTTGAGAGAACCAAAGTGTTTCCAAGTAACTAAAATGAATCTCAGACAAAAAAGCTCAAGAATATTTTTAAGAATAAAAAAATATACAGGACCCAGCAAATTAACATTCACAATTTCTGGGACATATCAAATACTACCAGACAGGAAAAGAGGCAAGAAAATGCCACCTGTAAAGAGGAGAAAAATCAATCAATTGAAGTTGACATGGAACTGACATAGATGTAATATGTAGTGGACAAAGATGTTACAGTGGCTATTACAACTGTATGTGTAACTTTAAAAGGAAACTTTGGATAGTGATATTTATTATTTAGATTGTGGTGATGCCTTCATAGGTGTGTACCTAATGTCAAAATGTATCAATTTGTACACATTAGGTATGTGTATTTTATTGTACATTGATATATTTCATTTAAAAATGAATGAAGAAATGAAGGAAAGATCCTCTCCCATTGCAGCTCTCATCCTCTAGTGCTTTTATTGCTCCATTATGGTAAATTACCTTGTAAAGTATAGATATCACTATATATAAGAGCAGAAATCATGACATATTTACATATATTTGTATCACCTATTGTGTAACAATATATACAAACTTTACTTACAATTCAGATTTGACAGATAAATAAATTAACAAAATAACATGCAAGCATCAGAATACAGTATAATTGTTAAATGTTCTAAGCTTTTCTTTTCTTCTTCTTTATTTAACTTCTTCATAGAGTTACATAAGCAGGATCATTTTGAAATATGATTGTGAAATTTGGGAGCTTTGGTTGTCTTTTTCCTCTTCTTGGATTAGTTTTGTTTCCTCACCCTTTGCTTAGTAAATTTTTATCTTTTAGTTCTTAATTCTAAAACAACTCGAAAGAGTTAACTCCTCCGGCCTTCAAGACCATCATTGTTTTGTGTCCTCACCCTGTGCTTAGTAAATTTTTATCTTTTAGTTCTTAATTCTAAAACAACTCGAAAGAGTTAATTCCTCTGGCCTTCAAGATCATCATTGTTTTGGGTCCTCACACTTTGCTTAGTAAATTTTTATGTTTTAGTTTTTAATTCTAAAACAACTCGAAAGAGTTAACTCCTCTGGGCTTCAAGATCATCATTGTTTTAGGTCCTCCACTAACAGGCTCTTGGGTGCCTGGACTTCTCTGTAGTACTAACCCACAACTGAAATTAAATAATGTAAGTATTAGGTACCTAGTTAGCATTTGGATCTCCCACAAAGTGTACACTGAATTGACGAAAGGGCTGTGGCACTCAGTACGTACCCAAGAAGTATTTTGTTAGCTGTGACAATACCTTAGGCTCCAGTCAACAATAGATACGAGATTTGGAAGATACTTACCACACGAAGGTGCAACATTTTAAAGGAAATGTTAAGAAATTCCTCATCAATAGATGAGGAATGGAAAAATGAAAGAATGGAGGTTGTGAGGGAATATGAGGAGAATCACTTTGGAAATTCTGTACTATAGTAAACACTTAAAGAATTTTGAGCAGGGAATTAGCACAGTTTTATTTACATATGAGTAATGTCATTTTGGCATTTGGATTGGGCTAGAATGCTGTGATTAAGACAGGAAATATAAAGACTTTTACTAAAGTTCAGTTAAGATTTTGACATTATCATTTGCCAGGACCATTGTAATCACCTCCTCATTTATCTTCTGGCTTCTTCCTTTGCTACCCAGAGACATCCACTTAAAACATACCTTAAAGGACAGGTCAGATCATTTCTCCGTTCAAATAGCTTCCATGTATTTATTCTCATCTCATTCAAATTAAAATTCACAGCCTTTCCCATGGACAACAAGGCTTTGTATGAACTGATGCTGGCTACTGACTTGCTACTCACTTGACCTAATTTCTACACCTCTCCCTTGGCTCACGCTGCTCTGGCCTGATTCGTCGTTTGGTTCTATGAAAATGCTAAACATATTCCTTACTCAAAGCCTTTGTATGTTCTTTCCACACATGGCTATATGGTCTCTCAAATCTTTCTGGTCCTGCTAAATAAAATATCATTTGAGAATATTTTCCTGACTGCCCTATTTTAAAAAGAATCCCTCTTAATGCTTGATCTTTCTATATCCATTACTCTGTCTTATTTCTATGCATAGTATTAACATGTAACCTGATACAAGTATTTGCTTGTTTGTTTCTAATTGTCAAACTCTCTCCCCTCCCCTCCCCACCCCTGGAATATAATCTACATGGGAATAGGGATTTATTCTGTTTTCATTTACTCAGCCTATAATTATTGAGCACCTTCTATGAGGCAGGCACTGTTATGGGAATTGTCTATATAACAGTGAAAAGAAACAAACAGAAACCAAGGTTTTAGCCTTCAGAAATTTACGTTCAAATTGTGTTCTAGTTTTGTTTTTTGGTTTTATTTCTATTTTATTCTTAACACCTGGAAGAGTGTCAGGAACATAGTAGGGGCTCAATAAGTATGCATTGAATAAATGTACAATTCAGAGTTGACAGCTTGGAAGAGGTCACAAGTAGAAGCTCCACAAAGGAGGCGATAGGAAAGAAATTTGCAGATACAGAGTCACTAGGATATTTGTTAGAGGTGAGGAAAAGGAAGTAATTTAGTGTGGCTGCTAGATTTCTAGTTCATAATGTTATTTGTTCAGTCGTGGAATGTATGAAATTGTGTTACCATCTCATAATTATTTCTTAAAGTAATTTTCTTGGACTGCCAAGGGCTTCACTTCAATATCTAAATTTGATAGTTAATTCCTGTCATCATGATGGGCATGGGGTAGAGAATAGAGTATTAAATCCATATATCATACTTAGAGTTGAGAAACCAGACAGATGGCAATGGACAATTCAAAAACGTTTTCAATCTAGTGATTTTGTGCATAAACATTATTTAAATGAACATTATCTTCAACTTGATATTTGCTCTCTGGTTGTATTTAGATTTAAATTTCATGTTTCAACAAGGCCCAGAAATTTCATTGCAAATCTACAAAGGTTCTGCTCATTAAGAGAGAAGCAGGGACCCCCCATATCTTTGACGACCTTCTCCAACCCATGCCTACCACCATCACCCTTCTCACTTTAGCTAACAAAGGATTTTAAGAAACTACCCAGGGTCTTCTTTATGGATGAAAGGAGATCTTTCCAGCTCACTAAGAACCTATGATTTTAAACATGACATGTAATTGAATTTAGCCTGCATTTTATTAATGATACAAGAGTCACTACTGTTACCGGTGGAGGGTGTCCAGGTTCTTGGCATCTTGAACAAAGATTTGGACAAAATGCACAAACAAAGCAAGGAAAGAATGAAACAACAAAAGCAGAGATTTATTGAAAATGAAAGTATGCCCCACAGGGTGGGAGCCACTTGAGCACAGCGGTTCAAGAGCCTCCGTTACAACATTTTCTGGGGTTTAAATACCTTCTAGAGGTTTCTATTGGTTACTTGGTGTATGCTCTATGTAAATGAAGAGGGTGAAGTAAAGTTACAAAGTCATTTACGCGGTATACGCCCCATGTAAATAGAGAGGATACTTCCTGTCATAGCTGAAGTGTTTCCATTTGATTTAGTTGTAGAAAGTCAGCTTGCATTGGCCTTAAGTTCCCTGCCTCCAGACCCTATTCTTCTGCCTCACTACTACTACCTACTTTATAACGTAGTCATAATAATGAAAGAGAAAATATGTGTAAAGTGTTTTGCATAGTTCCCAACACACAGTAGATGCTCAGTTTTTACTGTTTCTGGAAAGCCTTCCCTGGCC
Organism: Gorilla gorilla gorilla; assembly: GCF_029281585.2. NCBI lineage: Eukaryota > Metazoa > Chordata > Mammalia > Primates > Hominidae > Gorilla > Gorilla gorilla. The sequence goes on along the minus strand of NC_073227.2, from coordinate 28,279,849 downwards.
AGTCCAACATACCGTGTGTATTCTTCCTCTGTACGTTCATAAAACTTTTGCTGTGTCATTTAGAATAATTTGCCTTGCTTTGCTTTTGTCTGAATTTCCATTGGTGAAGAAAGGGCCAAATTATGGAATGACCTGGGAATGATTTCCAATACAAGTTAGCTCTGAGGTAGTCTTGCCAGCGGGAAAGGAAATGGTGAAGTGATGCTGAAAGCAAACATTAACTAATTGGTAACTTTGCTGGAGACTAATCTCGAACTCCATTGGTTATGGGCATTGACATAACCAGTGAGATCTCAATGTGCTTTTCATCCCTCTTAGCATACTGTACTTTGGACCAACTGAAGGTAAATGAAAGGCCCAATTTCGGATGTGCACTTTTTTATTTATTACATAATAATCTCCTGGTAATAATATATTCCAGAAGTGATCTGACACCCAGACTTTCTGAGTCTTGGCTTGAGAAAATTGTTAACTAACTGGCTGGGTGCAGTGGCTAACGCCTGCAATCCCAGCACTTTGGAAGGCTGAGGCGGGTGGATCATGAGGTCAGGAGATAGAGACCATCCTGGCTAACACAGTGAAACCCCGTCTCTACTAAAAATACAAAAAAAAAAAAAAATTAGCTGGGCGTGGTGGTGGGCACCTGTAGTTTCAGCTACTTGGGAGGCTGAGGCAGGAGAATGGCATGAACCCAGGAGGTGGAGCTTGCAGTTAGCCGAGATCATACCACTGCACTCCAGCCCGGGCAACAGAGAGAGAGAGAGACCCTGTCTCAAAAAAAAAAAAAAAAAGGTAACTAACTAATCGTTCTTTTATAGGATGCCCAGAGAAGTAGCGTAAGTCTTAGTTACCTTTAGTACCAGAATAGCAATCCAATGGCACTTTTACACTGAAACAGTGATTTACATTTTGAATTATTTACTCCTTTCCATGCTTCCTTTGTGTTGCTATCACATCAAAACTTCAAGTCTTTGAATGGAATAGTTTTTGACTCACTTTGCCTTAGTCCATTAAGGCTGCCATAACAGAACACCGTAGACTGGAGGGCTGATAACATAAATTTTCTTCTCAGAGTTTTGGAGGTTAGGAAGCCCAAGATCAAGGTTCCAGGAGATCTGGTGTCTAGTGAGGGATCACTTCCTGGTTCTTAGACGACTGTCTTCTTGTGTCCCTTACATGCCAGAGGGGACAAGAAAGCTCTCTGGGGTCCCTTTTATAAGGCCACTAATTTCATTCATGAGGGATCCAGCCTCATGACCCAAATACCTCCCAAAGGCCTCACCTCCAAATACCATCACAAAGGGAATTAGGTTTCAACATGCAACTTTTGGGGGACATAAACTTTCAGTCTATAGTGCACTCTATTCTGGGTTCTGAAGTGGAGAATAATGGCTAGTATTAATTAACCCCAAAGTAAATATAACAAAAATCTATTTTATTTGCATAATAAATCTAGTTCACTGAAATTTCCCTCAAAATAAAGGCACTAAAACTAACTAAACCAATATAATACACACACACAAACACACATATACACCTGCAGACACACACATACATGTAAAGTCCAAGGTATCGAGAAGTTAATGGACAGTTAGTCTAGATAAGTTTTTCATTGTCTTCATGGCTAGATTAATCTAATGAACATGGACAAAGGACTGAAATGGACACATTAGCGCTGTCTAGCTATCTTAACAGATGGGAATACAATTAGTTAGCATTAAAAAAGATCCAAACAAAATAAAAAAGAACTGGAATTTCAACTAAGTTGGCAGCAGTAACAGGATTTTGTAAAAATCAATTTAGCACTAATTAAGGAGGGTGAATCCCTTGGCTTTAAATAGATCACTCGCTGTTTATTCTTAAATTCCGTCCTATTCAATTCCCAACCCTCAGCCTGCACATAAACGAAACCAACTCTGAAGGATCTGGAAAAAAATAGTGTTTTAATAAAGATACCTTAAATGATAAAAGGAGGCAAGTATATCCTGAAAGTGAAAACCAAAGTGCAGAGGGGGAAATCTGATTTTACAGAACTGCATTGTAATATAAAACCAGATTTGTATACTTATAAATATAAGTTGTGTGCATTATTCCTCTGCCAGGAAACTACATTACACACATCTGTATAAAATATATTTCCAATTTAACCAGTCTGGAATGACCACATTCATTTTCTAGTTCACTGCAAGGGTAAGTAACATAATAAGCACAATGTATTCTCCAAATTTAATAATTCAACATGCTTGCTTAGTTAACTTATTATTACCAATGTAACATCTTGAGCTTTGTTTCCTTCTATGTAAAACACCAGGCACGTTGAAGATACTTGCAAATTTAGAGTTATAAGTTTATCTTCTTCAAATAAGAGTTTGTGAAAACAGGATTCTTTCTCTCTTTCCCTTTCTGTTTCTTTCTCTTCTTTCTTTCTTTCTTCTTTCTTTCTTTCCCTTCCTCCCTTCCTCCCTTCCTTCCTTCTTTCTTTTCTCCCCTTAAAATAGTTTTTATTTTAAATACAGTCCCATGTTTAATAGTTAATTATAAGCATACAAATTTCTCCAAAATATCAAAATACTCTTCTTCTAAACAGAATAAAGTCAAGCTAAGCAAAGATCTAAAAATAAGTCTGTTAAGATGTTTAAATATAGAGAAAATCAACTTTAAAATGAGCATACATGTATTGCAATTAGAAAATAGGCTATGGTTGATGGAACACAGACACTATGGAGTCACTTTTTTATTGTGTATTTTTTAAATGCAGGAAATATATTCTGCAGAGATGTACTATGTCATTTCCAGAGGGGCTCTTTTGGGTTACAGCTGAAAAACCAATATTCAAATACATGAAATATGCAACACAACATGAAAAACCAAATTAGTTGAAAACAGGTGTAATTTTCCCTCCAAATTCTCAGTCTCAATTTTGATTATTATATCAGAACTCAATACAAAGGGGTGAAACCCACATATAGTGGAACTAAAGTCTGAGGACAAAAATGTGTATTATGCAATTTTTTTCTAAATTTAGTTACACTTCTTAGATTCCTAGATTTGTTCTTTCTGATAGAAAAGGCACATCCTCATGACTTCAGTCTTCATTACAGCCAGGTCTTTGCACAAATGTCACTTTGTCCCTGAGATTTTCCTCTATCTATTTAAAACTGCACTCACTGGACACCAGGTATCACTTTTTTTTCCTTACTTTGCTCCATTGTATACGCTATTTATTTTACTAATTTGCTTGTTAATTGACTTTTAGTTATAATTGGTATTATAATTTATTTGTTCAAAAATTCAAGGTGCATTAGGAATTTGCATCCATTAAGTTTCTTATGATTTAAGTCAGATAAACCTTGAAAATTTCTTTAATGTCCTAGAAATCTAAAAACTTCTTTATTCCCCATATTTGTCTTCCTATTAGTCATAGTCTTTCTCTGTCTCTCCTTTTGCTATCCCCTTTCTCTAAATTTTCCAGAGCTAAACCTGGAAAGTGGTTCTATCTTTACATGCAACCCAAAGGAACTAGTATGTGTTACTGGACATAGATCATGACTTCCTAAAACGTAAAATTATTTGTATATGCTCAGTAGAGCAAGGGGATTATAGTCTGTTTTTTGTAGTATTCTTCGAGGAACATGCATGTGTCTCTAAGCTGTGATGGCCACATTCTTAAGAAAGATGATTTTAGATTACAGTATTATTTAGAACTTGCATCCCACCTCTTCTTAATTTAAAAGTAAATCACTATGTAGTAATTAATCTAATTTTAATTCCAAAAAATATAGAGATGGTGATGAAAGTATCTTGAATCGGAGATATGGGAAAGTGACTATTAATTTTGAAAACTTTACAGTGTTTGTTTACAGTTTGTTAAACTAAGAAGACTAGGTATTTTTTTATCTGAGTGAAAGAGTTCTGGAAGCTAGAGAAAGGTGTTGGAAGATTGCTATGTAGTTCAGGTACATTTGTATAGACCATTTATGACATGTAGATATAGTTAGTACATTTGTCATATCTAAGTTGTGTGAATGTGTTGCAATGTAAGTGTTGAAATACAACTGATATAATGGTCTATAGTCCTTCATGGATTATCTGTAGCAGTAGCTCCTGAACTATTTGACTATGAGAATCCTTTACAATGGCCATGAGGGTAGTTCTTTCAGTGTTTAGAAAATAATGAGAATTGTGATTAACAGAGAAATACTTTCAAATGAATTTGAAGTTTACTAGTCATAATGTTCACTCATATTTGAAAAACAGTGGCACTTTTCTGTAAGGAATGCTATTTGTTTTGACTCCTATTTGCATTTTGTATGTGCTGAATTTGGGGTTCCTGCAGCCATAACCTCTCCCCTCAGTGATCACTGCTCAGAGGTTGAGGACAACTTGTACTCTGGTCTGAAACCCCAAGGATATTCAACTGCTGCGCCAGTTGTTCAGCAAGTGAAAGATTTCTGAGAATCATTTTGAACTAAGTCATGGCCATAGGGTTTATTCTGGGTGAAAAGGGAGCAGCATCTAATTTTTCACTATCTTTGAACCCCTGGCTAGAGGGTAGCATATATGTGTTGAGCAGAATGCTTAATAGTACCAATCTCATAGCTCATAGTACCAATCTCACAATGTTGTAAAGATGAATTGAGTTCCAAATTTCAAAGCTCTTAAAATTGCGCCTGGAAAATAGAAACTGCTCATTAAGTGTCAGCTATTATTGGTGTTATTAATATTAGTCACTTGTTTCAAAGATTCATGGGACAATAGAAACTTTCATCCTGTATGTCGGATGAAGATTGATAAAGCTGTCTATGTCATGGGAATCTAAAAGTGCCCACCTGCTTTTACGTAGTAATAGGTGCTGAGGATACAGGAGTGAATGAAACAGACAGTCTGTGCTCTCAGAATTGTCTCTGTTTTTGTCAGAGATAGGTGCTTAACAACTAAATACACATCTAAATACACATCTGATTGTGTAATGAAATAATAGGTGCTCCGAAGGAGACATTTAGGGAATCACTAAGTTGAATTACAGGAGACCTGGTGAAAATTGGAGGATTAACAAAGAGTTCTTGGATGAAGTTACATTTGAGATCTAAAGCATGAGTGGAGATTTACTAGTTATAGATGGAAGGGGAAAGGGTGAACCATTCTCAGCAGAGGAAACGCCTCCACGTGAAGTCTCCCGACCTTCAGGGAAAACTGGAAGAGTCATGTGGCAAGACCGTAATCATTGCAGGAGGCTGGGGCTGCGCAGGCCAGGTCAAGTTGTGGATTTTGGATTTTGTCTTACAGATGATAAGAAGGAATTGAAGAATTTTTGCTAGAACTATTAAGTACTGGCTTAATCAGAGCACTTTGTCATCTATACTGTCAACTAAGAGGAATTAAAAGTAGGGCCACTAACACTGATGCTGAGGGAAGAACTCATATTTAAACATGTTGAGGACCGTAAGTTAGATCATCCATGAGACACTGAACAGCACAACACAGGTTTTATTTGAAGCACTAATTTACAAAGCATTAACTCAGTTTAGATCGGGCAAATTTAATAAAGCTATTTACATGTCATTTTCTAGTTAGACATATGTGAATATTTAAACCGAGACTGCTGGGTTTCAAATCCCCTTTCTGCCATGTATTCACTGGGTGAACTTGGGTGAGGTATTTTCTGCATATTAGTGTTCTCATCTGTAAAATCAGGGTGAAAATATTGTTCTAATGATTAAATAAGTTAATATATGCAAAGTAACTTGAAGACCTCTTGGCACATTGTAAACTCTTAAAACATTGAGAGGCACAATCATAGTTTATGGAGTACCTGGTACTCAGCACTCCACTAGATTCTGTCAGGGCATAAATAAGAGCAAGTAGTTTCTAATTCATAGTAGTTTTGTGAGACTAAAATGCGATGATATATATAAAGTTTCTGGCATGGGCAATAGCAAATAATAAACAGTAAATAAATGTAAGAGCTTCAGGAAATTAAACAAGAGCCTATCTAAAGATGAGTCCAGGTTCTCCAGAGGGTCAAGCAATGAAGGTAAAGTTCAGAGTCTACCTGAATCATTCTAGAGCTTTATGTCTTTGGATGTTTTCTTCTTGTAGTTATTTGAAGACTGTTAATAAATAGAGTTCTGAATTATGCAATAGACAGAACACATGATAAGGATATCAGGAAAGCAGAGACATCTAAAAGTGAAAGGGGAGGATATTTTTCTGAGAGGAATTAGATATGAAAATAAATTTTTGGCAGGGCGCAGTGGCTCATGCTTGTAATCCCAGCACTTTGTGAGGCCAAGGTGGGAGGATCCCCTGAGGTCGGGAGTTTGGGACCAGCTTGACCAACATGGAGAAGCCGGGAGTGTTGGTGCCTGCCTGTAATCCCAGCTACTTGGGAGGCTGAGGCAGGAGAATTGCTTGAACCTGGCGGGCGGAGGTCGCAGCAGGCTGAGATCGCGTCATTGCACTCCAGCTTGGGGAGCAAAGAACAAAACTCCATCTCAAAACAGACAAAAAGAAAATAAATTTGTTAAAAAAGATTAAAGTAATCGGTATGAGAAAATAGCTTTGCTAGTCTTACACTTATTTTACACATGTGTATGACCATGCCTCTATCTCTCTATATAGATATTTTATTTTGAATTACCCATTCAAGACACTTTAATCTTCTCAATGACTAAGGTCCTCTAAAGATCAGAATCCGCCCCTGGAGGTAGAGTACTAGCAGACGGAGCACACAGCATTTGACCAAGGCATTCAAGTGGCTCCAAGGAAAAATCTGCCATGGTTGTGTGTGTGTGAGGATGATTCATTGTCACAAGAAATTCATAAGTAGGATCTCTAGGGCACATCTTAAAAAGTAGATGTCTGCTGGCCACATTCATTTATTCATCAATGTGTTAAATATTTATTAAATACCTACTGTATCAGTAGAGGCCTGGTAAGGAAAACAGAAATCACACTAGTTAAGAGAGCATTTTGTAACAGGATTGATGAAACAGGTATTAAAGGACTGAAACTGTAAAAAGGGAACAATGATGTAACATGTAACAACAAGGTAAAGACAGCAACCGCCTGAAGCAGATACTGCCCTGGGGCTGTGAGATCAGAGGGAAGAGGCTTGGGTTGTTAGAAACCAGAAGCCTGCGAATGTGGAAGGAAAGCAAGACTTCTGAGGAGGGCTATAGCGGGGTGGAGATGAAAGCGTCCTATGGGGAAGGGCTCACAGAGGTGGAATTCAGAACTTGATTGAGGGGCTGCTGTCTGACAGTTGTTAGTGTCTCAGATGGGGTTCTGTGAAGCTGGTTGTGGGGATGTGGGAAAAAGCTGGAAACTGGAATCAACCGCTGCTGCTAGAACAGCAGGAAAATAGGAAGAAGCAAGTCTGTTCTCCATCTTCCTGCCTCCTAATATCTTTCAGTGCTCTTGCCTGGCAAAAGCTAACAAGAATCTAGCTGGCAAGGGAGGAGGGTGGTTTGCCAAGTTCTAGCCTCATGTAGTAGAATTTAGAAGGGTGGATTTGGAGCTGAGAGTAAAAGCTTAATATCCAGCAGAACTGCTATGTGCCACATATTATGCCAAACACAGCTATGAGCAAAACAAAATCTTTGCTTTCATAGACCTTAAATTCTAGAATCGATGACAAAATAAAAGGATAAATAAATTCTATTATTTCAGATAGATTGTGAAGAAAAAAAAACAAAACAAAAGGGAGAGAAAAAGCTTGGGCTAGGAAAGAAGTGGGTGTGAGGGAGGCTGTATTAGAAACGTGGTCCAAGGAAAGAACAACTGAACGGAGTTCACAGAGATGAGAAGAAGCTTTGTGAAGATCTGATGTAATCACATTCTGGGCAGAGAGAACAACAAATATTAAAAAAGCATCCTGGCATGAGGAAAGCAGTTTGGAAATGTAGGCGTGAGACAGATCATATGAGACAGGAAATTATGTTTTATTTTATTCCAGGTGAAATGGGGAGATCCTAGAGAATGTTCAGCAATCTGATTTGTGTATTAAAAATATGATTCTGTCTGTTGTGTTCAGAATGGACCTAGATGGATAAGAGGGACCATAAATCATCACAGATGTGTTTCATTTGGCTTTCACTTAGTTAAAAAATGAAGCAACACTTAAATGTTGGTAAATTTCTAAGAAAAATTAAACCTCTGACTTCCCTTGAAATATCGGAAGATCTGACATTACTGGGCTCACAACATGGCAACCATCTGTTGGTACTAAATGGGCTCTTGGCTTTCTAGAAGAAGTAAGTTTCAATTTACCCCTACACACTCAGGTCTCACTTACTCTGACATGTCTATTGCCTTCATTAATATAAATGGCCTAGACTCTACATGCATTTGAGTCTGTGACCCCTGGACTTTTCTTCTGGCCCTCAAGCAAACGCTTTTCATCATCCCTCCACCTATAATGATTTATTTTCTTTCAGCCCTCAGGTGTCCAGAATGGAATCAAACATAACTCTTGAGTCCTGACACGCTTCCATCCCTGGTTCAGATATGGGCCACACTTTTCTAGACAATGGAGGGGAGAAACATGGCAGAATTCCAAGTTCTTCTCTATTTCATCCTTTCACAGCCAGCCTTGAAGCCTCTTGCCCCAGATCAAAGAGTAGACTTTCTCCCAATAACAATTTCCAACAGCTACTAAGAGCTCAGGGTGTCCTCTCAGTGTCTCGTTTTTCAACACATTTCTTCTCTCATTCCTCTGCATGAGTCGTAGGAGAAAGAGTATTCATGCTAGGTTGGAAACTGGAGACAGAATCTTACGATAGGACATGTTTTCCAAGCATGACAGTCAGTCTCCTACAGAGCTGCTTTAAAACATGAGCAAACGGAAGATATTACTTGGGGTTCTCCAGAGAATACAGAACCAATTATATATATATATAAATATATATTTATATATATATTAGATATTATATATGTATTATATATAATATATATTAGATATTACATATTACATATGTATTATATATAATATATATTAGATATTACATATTACATATGTATTACATATATCACATATATATATATATTAATTATAACTAACAACTGTCAGGCAGCAGCCCCTCAATCAAGTTCCAAGTTCTACCTCTGTGAGCCCTGCCCCACAGGAGCTTTTAGGTCTACCCAGCTACACCACCTCCTCAGAAGTCTTGGTTTCCTTCCACATTCACAAGCTTCTAGTTTCTAAAAACCCAAGGGCAGTATCTGCTTCAGGCAGTTGCTGTCTTTATGTTGTTGTTGCAAGTTACATGTCATAATTATATATATAATATGTAATTATATATTATATGTATAATAAATTATATATAATTATATATTATATATAATAAATTATGTATCATTATATTATATATAATAAATTATATATAATATATATTATATAATTAATAATTATATAATATATATTATATAAAATATAATATATAATTATTAATTTATATATATTTATTTATATAATTATATATAATATATGATTATATGTTATATATAATTTATGATTATTAATTATATATATTTTATGATTATATATATATATTTTATATATACAACTATTAATTATATATATTATATATATATAATTATTAATTATATATATGTTTTATATATAATTAAATACATATTTATTTAATACTTATGTAATAAACATAATATATATTTATTTATATATAATTTATATAATTATATATATTTATATAATTATATATATTTATATAATTATATATATTTATATAATTATATATAATTATATAAATATATATAATTATATAAATATATATAATTTATATAATTATATATTTATATAATTATATATAAATATATAATTATATATATAATTATATAAATTATATATATAATTATATATATAATTATATTAATTATATATAATTATCTCACATTGAAATCATGAAGGACAACAAAATTCAATAAAAACAATTCATGACAATGTATTTATCCAATTGTATTTTAAACACAACTCTATCCTAACCTGACTGTTATACATGCCAAGGTGCCTGTGGGATTTGTCGTGATGATTCATATACTTTATATATAGCATAAAATGATTGTGTATATGAAAAGAAGAATGCAGCAAGCAAATAAGACACATTGCAATTTTATCCTCCAAAATTTTAGTAAAACTTTCCCTTTATTTTCAGACCAGGTGTGATGGCTGTGGCTCACGTCTGTAATATCAGCAATTTGGGAGGCCCAGGCAGGCAGATCACTTGAGGTCAGGAGTTCAAGAGTTCAAGACCAGCCTGGCCAACAAGGTGAAAACTCATCTCTATTAAAAATACAAAAAATATTAGTTGGGCATGGTGGTGCACGCCTGTAATCCCATATACTTGGGAGGCTAAGGGAGGAGAATCACTTGAACCTGGGAGGCAGAGGTTGCAGTGAGCTGAGATCCTGCCACTGCACTCCAGCCTGAGTGACAAACAGAGATTCCCTCTCAAAAATAAAACAAAACAACAACAACAAAACCTCTTTTTCTTATTTTCAGTGTGTCTGAGAAAATGATACACTTCTCTTTCCCAAAACACCTTCTCCAAATAGAATATTAAGAGGACATGAAATGTATTTTTAAGCATTTAACATAGACTTAGCATTTGATTCATTATTCAGTCCCATTCAATTATTAAGTAGTTAGAGTTCCAAAACGAAAAAAGTAAGATGTGAGGAGTTTTTTATGAGTAGTTTTATTATCATCTGGCTGTTTATTTATAAACGAAGAGCTAAAATATGGAAAGTCAGAATCAAAGCTGTACTGTACCAAAAATAAAAATCTAAAACTATGGAGAACACCAAATTTATGTAATGTAGCATTTTCCTAAGTCTTCTGCAGTTTGAAACGGAAAATTAGAAAGATGTAAACTTCTTCAGAACAGGGATTACTACTTATTCAGATGTATCTCTACTGCCTAGTAAAAGGCCTTACATATTCATGGGCAGATATTTAAGAAATCTTAATTAGATGACTACTAAATAAGAGAATATACATCTGAATGTTTTTATTATATTATGGTTATTATAAAACGGATTACTTTGGGCAGTATGGCCATTTTCATGATATTGATTCTTCCTATCCATGAGCATGGAATGTTTTGCCATTTGTCTGTGTCCTCTTTTATTTCCTTGAGCAGTGGATTGTAGTTCTCTTTGAAGAGGTCCTTCACATCCCTTGTAAGTTGGATTCCTAGGTATTTTATTCTTTTTGTAGCAATGGTGAATGGGAGTTCACTCATGATTTGGCTCTGTTTGTCTGTTATTGGTGTATAGGAATGCTTGTGATTTTTACTCAGTGATTTTGTATCCTGAGACTTGGCTGAAGTTGCTTATCAGCTTAAGGAGATTTTGGACTAAGACGATGGGGTTTTCTAAATATACAATCATGTCATCTGCAAACAGAGACAATTTGACTTCCTCTCTTCCTATTTGAATACCTTTATTTCTTTCTCTTGCCTGATTGCCCGGGCCAGAACTTCCAATACTATGTTGAATAGGTGTGGTGAGAGAGGGCGTCCTTGTCTTGTGCCAATTTCAAAGGGAATGCTTCCAGCTTTTGCCCATTTAGTATGATATTGCCTGTGGGTTTGTCATAAATAGCTCTTATTATTTTGAGAGAGGTTCCATCAATACCTAGTTTATTGAAAGTTTTTAGCATGAAGGGTGTTGAATTTTATCGAAGGCCTTGTCTGCATCCATTGAGATAATCCTGTGGTTTTTGTTATTAGTTCTGTTTATGTGATGGATTACATTTATTGATTTGCATATGTTGAACCAGGCTTGCATCCCAGGGATGAAGCCAACTTGATTGTCATGGATAAGCTTTTGAAGTGCTGCTGAATTCGGTTTGCCAGTATTTAATTGAGGATTTTCACATCGATGTTCATCAGGAATACTGGCCTGAAATTTTCTTTTTTGTTGTGTCTCTACCAGGTTTTGGTATGAGGATGATTCTGGCCTCATAAAATGAGTTAGGGAGGAGTCCCTCTTTTTCTATTGTTTGCAATAGTTTCAGAAGCAATGGTACTAACTCCTCTTTGTACCTCTGGTAGAATTTAGCCGTGAATCCGTCTGGTCTTGTGGTTTTTTGTTTTGTTTTGTTTTGTTTTTATTGGTAGGCGATTAATTACTGCCTCAACTTCAGAACTTGTTGTTGGTCTATTCAGGGATTTGACTTCTTCCTGGTTTAGTCTTTGGAGGGTGTATGTGTCCAGGATTTATCCACTTCTTCTAGATTTTCTAGTTTCTTTGCGTAGAGGTGTCTATAGTATTCTCTGATGGTAGTTTGTATTTCTGTGGGATCAGTGGTGATATCCCCTTTATGAATTTTTATTGTGTCTATTTTATTCTTCTCTCTTTTCTTCTTTATTAATCTGGATAGTGGTCTATCTATTTTGTTAATCTTTCAAAAAACCAGCTCCTGGAATTAGAAAAAGCTAATTTAAATTTCATATCAAACCAAAAAAGAGCCCATATAGCTAAGACAATCCTAAGCAAAATGAACAAAGCTGGAGGCATCACGCTACCTGACCTCAAACTATACTACAAGTCTACAGTAACCAAAACAGCATGGTACTGATACCAAAGCAGATATATAGACCGATGAAACAGAACAGAGGCCTCAGAAGTAATACCACACAAATACAATCATCTGATCTTTGACAAACCTGACAAAAACAAGCAATGGGAAAAGGATTTCGTATTTAATAAATGGTACTGGGAAAACTGGCTAGCCATATGCAGAAAACTGAAACTGGACCTCTTCCTTACACTTTACACAAAAATTAACTCAAGATGGATTAAAGACTTGAACATAAGACCTAAAACCATAAAAACCCTAGAAGAAAACCTAGGCAATACTATTCAGGACATAGGCATGGACAAAGACTTCCTGACTAAAACACCAAAAGCAATGGCAACAAAAGCCAAAATTGACAAATGGGATCTAACTAAACTAAATAACTTCTGCACAGCAAAAGAAAGTATCATCAGAGTGAAAGGCAACCTACAGAATGGGAGAAAATTTTTGAAATCTATTCACCTAACAAAGGGCTAACATCCAGAATCTACAAGGATATAAACAAATTTACAGGAAAAAAAAAAAACAACAACCTCATCAAAAAATGGGTGAAGGATATGAACAGACACTTCTCGAAAGAAGACATTTATGTGGCCAACAAACATATGAAAAAAAGCTCATCATCACTGGTCGTTAGAGAAATGCAAATCAAAACCACAATGAGATACCATCTCACACTAGTTAAAATGGCAATCATTAAAAAGTCAGTAAACAACAGATGCTGGAGAGATTGTGGAGAAATAGGAATGCTTTTACACTGTTGGTGGTAGGGTACATTAGTTCAACCATTGTGGAAGACAGTGTGGTGATTCCTCAAGGATCTGGAACCAGAAATAACATTTGACCCAGCAATCCCATTACTGGGTATATACCCAATGGATTATAAATCATTCTACTATAAAGACACATGCACACGTATGTTTATTGCAGCACTGTTTACAATAGCAAAGACTTGGAACCAACCCAAATGCCCATCAATGATAGACTGGGTAAAGAAAATGTAGCACATATACACCATGGAATGCCATGCAGCCATAAAAAAGAATCAGTTCATGTCCTTTGCAGGGACATGGATGAAGTTGGAAAACATCATTCTCAGCAAACTAACACAGGAACAGAAAACCAAACACCATATATTCTCACTCATAAGTGGGAGCTGAACAATGAGGACACATTGACACAGGGAGGGGAACATCACACACTGAGGCCTGTCAGGGGGTGGGGGACTAGAGGAGGGATGGCATTAGAAGAAATACCTAATGTAGATGACAGGTTGATGGGTGCCGCAAACCACCATGGCATGTGTATACCTATGTAACAATACTGCACATTCTGCAAATGTATCCCAGAACTTAAAGTATAATAATAATTTAAAAAATGGAAATTGGTGGATGCTAAAACCCCACAGGTAAGTTCAATGTTGGCTTAAACAAAACTTGGGAATGGTTCATTGATTTGCTTTTATATATATTTCTCAAAGTGATTTATGTTTAGATTAATAGGAGTTCATATTTAACACACACACACACACACACACACACACACACACAGAGAGAAATGTTGAACTGCTTCTGCTTTGTATATTGAAGAAGACATTTTTTGACCTTAGTGATACGATGTGCTTAGTGTCAATAGGTCCCTTCTAAAATTCAATTATCTGTATCTATCAGCCTGAAGCAAGGAAATAAAGGATACTAACATTTATCTTTGGAAGCTGTTTAATCCAATGCGGTCTCTTTTTACTTTACTAATTGATATGGTTTATATTTGTGTCCCTACCCAAATCTCATGTATAATTGTAGTCATCAATGTTGGAGGAAGGGCTTGGTGGGAGGTGATTGGATCACGGGAAGGACTTCCTACTTGGTGCTCTTGTGATAGTGAGTGAGTTCCCACAAGATCTGGTTGCTTAAAAGTGTGTATCACTTTCCCCTTCTCTCTCTCTCCCTCCTGCTCTGGCCATGTAGGACATGGCTTGCTTCCCCTTTGCCTTTTGCCATGATTGTAAGTTTCCTGAGTCCTCCCCATCGATGCTTTCTGTACAGCCTGTGGAAGTGTGAGCCAATGAAACCTCTTTTCTTTATAAATTATGCAGTTTCAGATAGTTCTTTATAGCAATGCAAGAACTGACTAATACACTAATATTCTACCTTGCTCAATTTTGCCTTCCTTCCTACCACTTCCCCCGCCACCATGTTTCTCACTGGGTCAGTCCTCCCAAGTCATCTCCTGCCACTGACAGCCACTTCCAGGTTGATATCATTTAACAGAGATTCATCAACAAGGAAAGGCTTAATCATCCAAAAATTCCTCCACTTTACTGGAAACATCTGAAGTAATTGATCAAGTATGTGCTAGAAGATTTTAGGGAGCAATCATTACTAGACTGCTCTTCAACCAACCAGCCCTCAGGGGTCCCCAAACCCCAGGCTGCAGAGCAGTACACGTCCCAGGTCCCCGGTCTGTTAGGAACTGGGCCGCACAGCAGGAGGTGAGCAAGCATTACCACCTGAGCTCTGCCTTCGGTCAGATCGGTGCTGGCATTCGATTCTTTTAGGAGCATGAACCCTAGTGTGAACTGTGCATGCAAGGGATCTAGCTTACATACTCCTTACGACAGTCTATTGCCTGATGATCTGAGGTGGAACAGTTTTATCCCAAAACCTTCCCCCACCCAGCTCCCTTCACCCCCAGTCTGTGGAAAACTTGTCTTTCACAAATCTAATCCCTGGTGCCAAAAAGGCTGGGGACTGCTGTTCCATCTAGTTCACTATATTGTAAGAAAAAATACATTAAATTTTCTTAGAAGTTACTAGAAATTAAGTAAAAAGTAACCAGATGCTTTATTCACTCCCTGCCCTGTGGTGTGAATACAAAGAGACTTTTCTGTGATCTGATTCTGTTTAGACAGGTAGGGTGAGAGAGACGCCACAATAAAATAAGCAGTTTGGTGACTCAGCAACATTACTTAATTTGTTTTCATGATCCAAACATAGCAGTCAATTTAAAATTGATGGAAAACTTCTAAAAAAGTAGCACTCTTTGCAGAATGAGACCCTGACAGTGGTCTATGTCAGAAAAACAAACACGAACTATAACCAGACTACTTTTTTTTTGTCCATTCTCAACTCTGGCACAAGGGTTCAGAAGTATTTATTTATTAAAAAAGTTTTTAAAAACCATTTTATTAAGGTATAACTGATGTATAAAAAGTTGTACATATTGAATATAACAACTTGATGAGTTTGGGGATAAGTACACACCAGAGAAATTATCCCCATCAAGGCCATAGGTTATGTTTGTCAAGGACATACCTAACATCTTCAGTCTCCATTCTTATTATTATTGTTAACACTTAATATGAATCCTACCCTCTCTGCAAATTTTAAGTATACAATGCAATATTGATATTTGTAGGCACTATACTGTATATAGAGCTCCAGAACTTATTTATCTTGCACAACTGAAAGTTTGTACCCTTTGGCCATCACCTCCCTTGGAGTCCAGAATTTTTTTTTTAATGTTTAACTAGGCTTTGACTGAAACATATGTGCACAGCCCCACCCCTACACACATACACACATATAATTTTGCACTCCTCTCTTTCTAAGTAATAGGACTCTTATTTTCTCTTATTTCACCCATTGGTTGTTCTGTGCACTTGCATTTATGAATTGACTATATGGAATGAGTTATCAGGTTTAACTTAGCCTTTGTAATATTGTGTCTGCTCTTATCCTGCTCTGTTCTGGATGCTCAGTTCAATCTTTTGGGAGCACTTTGGAACTAAGGTGATATTTTGTGGGAGAAAATGTATAAAAGGCCGGAGAGGTGGCTGTAGAGATGTTAGGCTACAGAAGAACTGTATCTCAAGAACGTTGTGACTACAAGGCTCAGGAGACCACTGGTGCAATAGGGTACTTTTATTTTCCAATCCTAGAACCTGCAAAGGGCATGGAGTAAAAGCGGAAACTTTTTTCTGAATCCACATTTCAGAAGCTTTTTTTGGCCACACACTATTCGCCTTGGGTAAGTTGCTTAACCTTTCTGAGACTCAGTTTTCATTTCCAATCTTAGCCTATCATCTGTATTTAGGATCATAAAGAAATCACAGCAATTTAATTATACTAGGAAAAGTAAGGTATAATAATTTTAATATTTATACTTTTTTGAGGTATAACACTGTATTAAAACATTACATTTCTTGGGCAAACATGATATAAAATGGTTATGATTCACAGCTAATATGTAAAAATCAAGAAAAAAGTAGTCTTTAGAAAAACATCTTAAGGTATACAATTTAAAGAAATAAAGCTGGTATTCTAGATCTCCTCAATGTGAAAGTATGATAATCAGTAAGAAATAATTGTATAATTTGATTTTTCCCAAGAATGCAGTGCAAACTGCTGGTGATGAATTTCTTGCCTATTTAACAACATAGAACAATCCTTCAAGACTTCTTTCAGCAGTCAGATTAAATTATATGTCCCTTCCCACACCTACCTTATCACTTGACTTCATACAAAACCAATTTTTAAAAATAAACTTGTTGATAGGTGCACATTCACACACATACACATATGGGTTGGAAAACAAAGACTAGATATGGTGCTATCTAATATTGGTTTAAAAATAAATAGCAAATAGCAAATGATTTTGCCACTATGAAAATATAGGTGTTCCATATAACATAAATTTAAACTCTTTAAGATTGAGCGAAAAATAATATTCAAAAATTTTCCTGATTTTTATCCCAATCGTGTTTTAAATTCCAATTGATAGAACTTTCAGAATAGCATATAAGTTACTTAGATCACTTCTCTGGTATTTTTATTTTGCTTTTATCCAAAGATAAATGCTTTAGAAAAAGACTCAGAACACATAAACAAGTTTTTATAAGCATTTAAACAACTGGGAGGGGGATGAGAAACCTTTAGAGACTGCCTCTGCAGCACTTTCTGGGCAAAACTTTGAATACCATAAACATGTATTGGTATTTCCCACATAACCCAAAGACCCAAAGGCTAGTATTTACCATCAGTTAATAAGAAAAGACCCCAAACCAGATATTAGGTTGTGTAACTTTTCAATGTTCCCTATAAATGAGAAGCAGAGTCCTATTTAATGCAAGATTGGTGTGTGCCCAAGCTCAACCCTTGGCAGAATTTGCCGGCTAGATTGGCTGGTGAATAAATTTGCCTTCTGCTTTCTTTTCTGTTAACTGAAAAATTAAATGAACAGGTGCAATTGTAAATGCTGTCAACAGTATTTGCATTGTATTTTTAGAATGCAGTAGCATTGTAGTTTGAATGATTTATCTTCTAATTATCTGTCAAAATGATGTTATTAAATATCATGCTCCACCATGGGTTTCATGTAAATAGCCTAATTAGCCCCCATTCTAGCTCCAAAGTACACCTCCACAGCATATCTGGAATTTGAAAAGAGAGAACCTTTTCCCTTTTGCCTCTTAACAAAAATGCTACTTCTTCTTCTTTTTTCTTTCTGTGCTGCAAGAGATTTATCGGCTTTAACTTCCAGCCCACGGGGTAGAAGATCAGGCTCCAAGCCTTCATTTACTCTTGAAAGTTATTGCACATTCTCTGCTCTAACTGCCTTGCCCTTCAGGATGCCATAGGTGGAGTCACATAACTCTATATTAACATTTGGTAATGGCTTCTATCTTTTGGGTCATTTTATGGTGTCATTTCAGTGAGTTACTCATTTGGAATACTACTTAGTTGTATGGCTAAAATATTCTCCCTGTACTGTTATAAAATAATTAAATTGCTTTTGATATAATGAATGCATTTAAGTTTGCATAAAGTTTCCACTCCAGTGTAGTGATGATAGGAGAGAACTGACTTGAAGAAGATCCAGGAAAAAGACCAATATACATAAACATTGCAATGAATTATCTTGAGAGCCTCAATGTAGACTTGTAGAATTGAGCAAGAGAGTGTCTTGAAGTCAGATTAATTTTTTTAAGCCTGTCACATATATATATGGCATATATATAATGCCATATATGTTATGCCATATATATATGTATTAGCTTGTGAACTCACTTAAAATTAGTTTTTTTCCAAAACATATTCTTATCACATAGAGAGATTATTACGATGTCTAATCCTTCACACACTTAAACAAATTAAAAGGAACAAAATTTAGCAAGCCATAAGGGTGATATAGACATAAGCCCTCCCTTCTAGTTGTTGTTTTTGTACTCTCATTTGTGTCTTTGAATTTAAAACAGTCAGAGTCTTGTGAGATATAGCCTAACTTTTATTTTAGGGGAGCCAAGTCTCTCAGGCATGCTTAAGGTTGCAGACTGAAAAAATAGAGCTAAGTTTCCTATTTGTTTGAATAATTTAGGTACTTTTATTCTGATTTTGTTTTAATCTAAATTGCCTCTAGCTAAAATGGGACTTATCTCTTTCCACAATGACAAATTATCATAGCTCAAATCCTTAGAATCTTTTAAGCTCTTTTTTTTTTTTTTTTTTTTTTTTTGCATAGTCAACCAGAGTAGGGACACTCCAGCCAAAAACTACTTTAGCAATGCAAACTTCAAGTTTCTCTGAAATGGAAGAGACAGAGTGTGCAAAACAATGTAAAGGAAAACAAACCAGTGAAATCTCTGGATTTCATAAACCTTCTTTGGAGACTTCGAAAGGCAGCATGACTGATTCTGGTTCAGCAAGAATTTGTTTATTCTGCTTATCTCTGGTCAGACCTAACAGCCTTAATGGTTTTGAAGAGCTCTAGCTGGTTCTGGGTTGATGTAGCCATTTGCAGGTTAATGTACCTATTTACAACTGATCATAGTTCCACATATTATTTGTAACATGTACACTAGAGGTTGTTATGAGATTTGCGATCCAATGAAATAAATACCATCCACTTTTAATTCCTCAAAGCATGCCATCGAAGTATCAAGCAGACACAGGTGAATACCTTTCCAAGATTGGATGCACACTGAAAGATAGCTATGGGTCCGCTGACCATGACAGACAAAAGACAAAAACCAAACACAAGTAAAAAATAATTGTAATTCCAGATTTTGACGACATTCTTTTTAATTCAAAATTTCACAAAGTTAAAAAAAATGAATATAAAGAAATTGACATCACCGTGGAGTTTAGTAGTGAAGAAACAGACCGGGTGGACTGGAACATTTTGTGTTCATATAATTAAACACACATAAGGGCTGACTTGAAGTAAATGACCCAAGAATTACATAGTCCTTGCGTCTTACTTCTCTCAAACAGGTAACAATTCTACCCTTCTATAAAGAGATTCAACAAACAATATTGTAGACAAGTGGTTCAAAATCTTGATTGTTTATTTGATTCAACTGGGGAGCTCTTAAAATGTTACTAGTGCCCGAGTCTAAATAGATACTAACGAAGTTGAATATATGAACCCCAGAATTTGTTTTTCAAAGGTGCTCAGGTGATTCTAATGTTCAACCAGAGTTGGGAACCAACAGTTGGAGATCAGTGGACCAGTGGTTTTCAAAGTTTAGCTTATCTCAGGTCACCAGGAGAGCTTGTTAAGACACGGGCCTCAACCTCAGAGTTTTTGATTCAATAGGTCTTTGATGGGGGTAGATAATTTAATTCCTAATCGTGTTCTAGGTAATCCTAGGTGCTACTGATGCTGCTACTCCAGGGACCACACTTTGAGAACCACGATTGCGGATAATGCTTCACATGTGAGAAAATACACAGTACCCAGTTACAGTAATCATGTTTATTTTGGCTGACTGAGAAAAATCAATTTTTAAAAAAGTGTAACAGGATGTTAAAAAGAAAGTTTCTGCTGAAGCCTCAAAAATAATACTTGTCAAGAGAGAAATGTGAAACTGACAATCTATTTAAACTTGAAAAAGAAGGCGATGATGAAACAATTGTACAACTCTTAAATTCTTTTCTCATATTGAGGTTAAAAAGGCTGAAAGAAGATTTTTAAAGATTTTTTTCAGAGAGAGCTATGCTATAAAACCTACCTACCTCCAAAGGGAATGTTAGTGTTACTGTCTCTCTTGGTTTGCCCAATAAAAGGGTTCCCAAGGACAGGGAACTTTTCATGCTAAAGCTGGCATAGTCCTGGCAAACCAGGACAGTGGGTTATCCTAAGGTGGTGCCTCATCATGAGCCTAGTAAAAGCACTTGGAGAGCAGGAGACAAAATTCTTGGATGCTCGAGTCTCTTTTATAAATGGTATAGTATTTGCACATACCCTACACACATCCTCTGTAAACTGTAAATCATCTCTAAATTATGTATAATACCTATTACAATGCAAATGCTATTAACCAGACAATCAATTCCACCATTAATCCTCAGGGTTCTCTGATTGGTCTAACTTGCTTATTTCTGAATAGAGTAGAATAGAGTGAATAGTTGTTATACTCTGTTTTCATTCATGTTTGTTTAATTGTCATATTGTTATTTTGTATTTTTTTGTCCCCCAAATATTTTTGATCACTTTTTGGTTGAATCCAGGAATGGAGAATCCTTGGATACAAAGTACTGAATATGTAGACACCACAGTCCATACTGTGAAAGTACTTAGCAATTACTCAATAAAAGTTGGATGAGTGAGTCATTTGTAAGTATCTTTTCTTTCCTTATTTGCAGTGAATTGATTGCTTCTAGGTCTCTTTTAAAATAGTCTCATGGTAAGGCCTATAAGGTTAAACCTGAGGCTGGTAATTTCTTACATCATAAAACATTTTAAAAATTAAAATGTAACATTAAGCCGTAAAGGTTTCCCAAGGGTGCCTTATGAATCTACCAAAATTTTTAATTTCCTTAATCTCTCCAGCACACTGTCACTTGCATTCTTTTCCAAGAAATATAACATTAAAATTTCAGTTAAGGACAGAATTTTACAGACCTAGTGCAATGGGAAGGATGCCAGCAGGTGACTCCATAGAGTACTGTCTTTTTTTATGTGTAAAAATGTGACATCACTGAACCTCTATTAATAATGCAAATTGCTGTTAAGAAGAAACTTGAATGGGTATTGCTATAGTTTGGATGTTTGGCCCATTCAAACCTCATGTTGAAATTTGATACCAATGTTCGAGTTGGGGCCAAATGGGAGGTATCTGGGTCATGGGGGTGGATCTCTTATGAATAGATTAATACCTTCTCTTGGAGGTGGGTGAGTTCTCACTCTTATTAGTGAGAACTGGTTTTTAAATAAAAGGCTGGCACTTCCCCCCATTGCTTCCTCTCTGTCCATGTAATCTCTGCATATACCAGTTCCCCTTCTCCTTCCACCATGAGTGGAAGCAGCCTGAGACCCTCACCCAATGCAGATGCTGGCACCAGGCTTCTTGTACAGACTGCAGAACCATGGCCCCAATAAACCTCTTTTTATTTATAAGTTACCCAGCCTCAGGTTTTGCTTTATAGCAACACAAATTGACTAAGACAGGTGTGAACAAGAAAGAGTTGGGGCTATTTGGAATTCTTTGAAAACACATTGATGATTTTTTCTCAGTAGGTAACAAAATCTCCTTTATGAACTATTCAGTTATTCTCTAATGGATAGATCAGAGCTTAGGTACAATTTTATACTACTGGTATAGAATCATGGACCTTGTTTGTCAACAGCCTCTCCTAAAATTAGATTAATGATATAACTAAAAACTGACTAAAGCTTGAGCTCACCTCCTGTGACATCCGCATAAGAAGAATGATCCTTAACAGTATGTCAATGGAGGGAGTAAACATATATTTTGCTAGTAGGACTGCATGTATGTGTGTGTTTTTCACTGCATATTTGGAGTCAGCTTGGATCACTTGAAGTGTCTGAGGAAAAAAATGAGATTAAAAATGTAGGGCTGATATTGAGAACAGCTGCTTCACCTTTGATTGTACCTTCAGTATTAGTTTGCTAGGGCTGCCATAACAAAATGCCATAGGTTGGATGGCTTAAACAATATAAATTTATTTTCTCGTGGTTCTGGATTATATATAAATGTCCAAGATCAAGGTATTGGCAAGTTTGATTTTTTTTCCCAGTCCTCTCTCCTTGGCTTGCGTGCATCCATCTTTTCACTGTGTTTTTACATCATATTCTCTCTGTGTTCATCTGTGTCTTAATCTCCTGTCTTATAAGAACATCAGTTGTACTGAATGCAGGCCCACACATATGACCTCATTTTATCTTTTTTCTTTATATATATATATATATTTATTATATTTTAAGTTCTAGGGTACATGCGCACAACATGCAGGTGTGTTACATATGTATACATACGCCATGTTGGTGTGCTGCACCCATTAACTCATCATTGACATTAGCTATATCTCCTAATGCTATCCCGCACCCATCCCCCGACCCCACAACAGGCCCTGGTGTGTGATGTTCCCCTTCCTGTGTCCCAGTGTTCTCATTGTTCAATTCCCAAAATGTGGCACATATACACCATGGAATACTATGCAGCCATACAAAATGATGAGTTCATGTCCTTTGTAGGGACATGGATGAAGCTGGAAACCATCATTCTCAGCAAACTATCACAAGGACAGAAAACCAAACACCGCATGACCTCATTTTATCTTAACTGCCTCTTTAAGGACCCTATCTCCATACAGTTATCTCTGAGCCTCTTGGGGTTAGAATTTCAATATATTAATTTTGAGGAAACATGGTTCAACCCACGACACTTTCTAATTTAAAATGAATATAGTTCTGATGGGTTATAGAAAAAACAACTTGTTATTTCTTCAGAAATACTATTCAGTAAATGAATATTCTCTTCTTATTAATAGGGAGAGTCAGACTTTAGAGATTAAAAGCTTTGTCCAAAGTCTCTGGTTGAACTTATATTGGACTCCAGGGTTTTCTTTAACATTTCTTCTACTCCATCACCATACCAATTTTTCACTCATTTCAGTTGGAAGAATGACAACAATACAACACGGAAGTGAAAAATAAGAAAAAACTAAGAGTTGGGTAAGACAAGGTAGATGGTAGCACATGGAAGGCCACTTTGGGTAGGAGCATTGGAGTATTTCTGTGGGCATGGGCACAGAACACTGGGCACTGATAATGGGTCATGCTGCTTTTTCACATGACTGAGTGCATTGAGGTTATTTGATCAAGTCAACAGTTGACTTTATGCATTTTATAAGACTTTAAGAAATATTCAGTAGTTTCAATTTGGCTAATCTATTCCAACTCCTCAGGAAAAAAAAAAAAGTCCAACTCAAAAGCTTAGTAATAGCTAGAACTGTTAAATTATCCCACATTTAGTTGTATCTTTATGATTAGTACCATCTTTTTGGTCTAGTACATTTAACAATAACAACAACAAAAATAAGTATGAAGAGAGGTCCCTGTGTGCATTCAATTCACATATGTGCTGCTATGTTATTCATAACACATTCTAGAGCCTGGCTTATTTTAATATGTTATCCACATACACTTGCTAAATAAACAGTGTTATCTTGAGAAAAAAGAAGTTTAGGTTTACTAAATAGTGTATCAGTCAGAAAGCAGAAACCATTTTAGATTGCGGCTACTATGAGGAATTTTCTCCTTATTTGTTGTATTAAAATTGCTAAAACTTGGTAAACTTTCACTAAACAAACACAAAAGAAGATGCATCAGGTGAGGTCAGACTAATTTTCAGCCAATTCTTTTTTGTTGTTGCTCCACGAGGAAATAAACTAACCAGAGAAATGGAAGGAATTCTTAGTATTCTCTCTTAAACTCATACGTAGATTTTAGAAATATAACACATTGGTAAGGCTGGATGATTTCTGGCTTTTAATGAAATAAAGAACAGTAACATATAGCAAGAAGATCATGAGAAATTAAAATATAAATTCTGAAAGAGGTCAAGGGTTAGATAATAGAGTCCAAGGTTAGACATTAAATCTTAGAGCTGGGCATTGGAAAGGACGTAGCAGCTGGTAAGGAAGCGGCCCAAAAGGAATGATATTCTTTTCTGCAATCAAAGAAAGGGAGTCTAGTAATTATGTGCATATGTTTGTGCTTTACAGCATTCTGATACTAATCAGTGTGTATTTCTATACATGTAAATACCAGATCAATGAAAAACCTTCCATGTGTGTGTATTCAGCTTCACGCACCTCCCTCGTTAGATACATGGATAAATATATGCAGAGAAGCTAATTGAATATGAACGAGCATCTAGGTTAAAGTAACGTGGATCAAAACGTGGTTGCCACAGGTTAGGAATTCAAGCACTCATGCCTACAAGTTGTAGCATTTTTCTCACTATATTATTGAAACTGGGAGTTTGTCCAAAGCATAAACAGTAAAGGACTGAATTACAGCAACATGATCTACTTGGAGACACTCAGAAGGCCACCCAGGAACTTGTAAGGAAACAGCAACCTTAGGAGCTCAGACCTGAATGGGTCATATGGGCAGGGTGACCTGTCCTGGATACCTTCCCCTTTCTCAGGACAATTGAAGAATTGGAATCTAGCATCAATGTACTCTTCTTAGGTTAATAAGCTGAGATACAGCTATGGGTGTCTGAAACACCATTTGTCTTTCGAGAAAGGAGTAAATGAATTCATACGTATTATCTTCCCAAATCCTTGTATTATCCTCCTTCCTTGAGAAAACAGTTTGGTGATCTGATGCCTAATTTTCTTTCTTTCACACATGACATTCTCTTTTTTTCTCTCCCTCTCTCATACACATTTTTGCAATGATTAAATTCACAAATGAGAACATAAGACAGAACACCCTCAGACAGAAATATTTCTCACCCACCATTCCTACATTAGAACCACATGAAATAAAATTAGTGCACAGATGATGAAGAACAGTTAGTAGGATGTGCAGGACTTTGGATGGCTGAGCTCATTTACTCACTGGTTCAGATGATCTAGCG
Source organism: Gorilla gorilla gorilla (assembly GCF_029281585.2). Classification (NCBI taxonomy): domain Eukaryota; kingdom Metazoa; phylum Chordata; class Mammalia; order Primates; family Hominidae; genus Gorilla; species Gorilla gorilla. Next base: position 28,254,353 of record NC_073227.2, on the reverse strand, counting down.
TACCGCATATACAGCTTCTTTTTACTTATTTCATGTGGCTGAGCTCATTAGTTTTGTCAGTTACTCTGGAAATGTGTGAGCAAAACCTGTTTCATATTGTGGATAAGGCAGGCCTCAGGAAGTAGCGTCCCCCATGACACTTATTTGAACATGATTTTGAAAATTTAGCAGAAAATGCTTGCCATATTTATTTCACATGATCCTGATTGGTCTGAAAATGCATGTGGATTTTTATAAGTGCATCCTTTCCTATCGATTAATCTTACTGTCATAGCAAAAATGGTTTCTTTTTCCCTTTCTCTAATCTCTGCCCCCCACCCCCTCCCCCAATCCCGAAAGGTCATCAGGCATTTTATTCAATGATTTGGAGGAAATGTAAACTTGTTTGTTTACAAAGTAGGTTTTCATTTTAGAATAAAGCGAAATAACAAACAGAGAAAAAACTATTAAAGTTTCTTTTTTCATAATCAGCAATATGATATTTTACTAATTTAAAAATTCACTTGGAAGACAAACTCTTCAAAATAGACAAATCCATAAAAATTCCATGGTGACATAGCTCTTACTGAATATTACTTAGCTGATAGCACAGCTTCACTTTTAAGAATTTCACTCCCTCCCAACTTGAGCTCTTGTGATAAAAGAAGCAGCAGGATAATGTAGAGACAACCAGGGCTTTGGAATTCCATGGAATAGCAGTCCCCCAGAAGTTATTAAGCTTCCTTAGCTGTAGTTTCCCAATTGGAAAAATGGAGAAACCTTGAATTGTTTTAAAAGGTTAGAAAGAACATATGTAAAATGTCTAGCATAGTGCCTGCATCGGAGTGTTTGAACCTGTAGGGTCTCAGCAAATGGTAGTATTTTTTTAATTATTGTTTTCTGCTAGGTTTTCTACATACCTTCTAGATAGATGCTTACAAAAGATTTGTGTGTACACCTTCGCATGGGAATATTTACCAAATATGCTCATTGCTATTCATTTTTGGTGGCCATTTGCCATCTCCACTCTGATTGAAGAGCAGAGAAGCCATTAGCTTATAAAGCTGGGAGCAGCAGAATCCATTTGTAGAATGGGTGATTATCTCCTTTCCACAGGGATGCCAGCCCCATCCTGGGAACAGCAAAGGGACATTAAAGTAAAGGCCATTGGAAGACAGAGGCAACCATTATGTAGGGAGAAGCTTTAACTTTCCAAGTGATTTATTTTTCCCATCTAAAGTCACTTCCAAAAGAAAAACTTAGGAAAACAAAAAAAGATTACAATGTCAGAAATAATATTTGAACATTGTTAAGTTTGATTATTATTGTTTTATTTTCACATGGCACATTTTGTGAACACATCTAATGAGCACACATTGACTCCCATTCTCCATTCATTACCAGGATTTATTGACCCTAGAAATTAATACTGACTGGGGCAAAACAGCCACTGACTTTTCTTGCAGGTCAATAAATCTGGTGATGGAGAAACACCAAACCAGGAATCAGTACATTTTTTTTCTTAGTACTTGTTTCTTTTTCCTTCGCCCTAGGAAGAATGTCAGTGCAGCTGCCTGCTTCCAGAGGGCCTATCATGTTATTTAAAAATTTAGTAGCTGGCCATTTAGAGTCTGTTTCCAATTTACGTTGTGCACTAATAGGGCCTGAATATAAAATTTCCTTCAGATGCATTAATGTGTATAGGTATAATGAAGCCAAAGCATATTTATCACTGTTGAATTTCACAAATAATGCCAGAAGAAGGAAAAAGAAAAAATGTTAAGTTTAATACACGTGACAATAACCAAGAAATTGTACACAATTTAATTATGCACTTTAAAAGATGGAACTGAGACCTAGTAAAGTCACTCTATCTTTCTGGATTTCAGGTTTTCCATCTGTAAAATATAATGTTTCCATTTTTTGAGGTCTCTGTCAGCTCTAAGATTCAAGCAACTCTGAATGCCTTTTAAAAGACAAATTTGTAGATACGAATTGTTCCCTCAAACTGAACCCCTTTGAGAAACTATTCAAGATTCAGGAAGAAGAAGCAACAAAAAAGTAGGGCACATTTTTATGTTCCTACCCCAAAACCATTTGCTTTGTATATCAATAAATGTTGAGTAGCTGCTTGATTTTATGAAAGAATTGCATCGTGGTAAAAGTGTAGGTTTTAAGTTTAAAGATTTGTGTTTGAAGCCCAGATTTGCCCTGAGTATGGGCCTACAGAAAGAGAGAGAGAGAGAGAAAGATTAAATCAGCACCCTCTGTGTATGGATCATTTCTCAAGTACTCAGTCATCACAATAACCTTGCACAGTTGTCTGTTTTTCATTGAGAGAGCTGACATTCAGAGAAATTGAGTTTCCTGCCCAAAGTGAATAGCCAGCTGCCATTTGAATCCACATCAGTCTGACTTCAAAGATGATGCTCTGGATGGTCACTCAGCTTCTCTAAACTTCTGCTTTTTAGTTGCAAAATGAGCTGCACCCCCCTCTCAGTGAGAGAAGGCATTGGGCAGACTGCATGTCTTGCAGAATCCTACATAAATGTTAATTGTTACTGGTGACAATAATGACGATCATCATATCTTAGAGACCATTACTTGGAAAATATTTCCCAATAAAATAACATCTTGTGTAACCCAGAACTTAATATTATATATGGATATAGAACCCAAGTAAGTCTTTGAAAATGGTTAGGAAATCCCTCTGGCAAAAATGTTAAGTACCTGGGGTGCTTAGAGAAACATGGGTCCTTTGCCTTTTCCTCCATTTAGTGGTGCTCCATCTTCTGCCCCTCACCTGGGTGCTCAGGCCTTTTCCACCTCCCAGATCACTGTTTGGAACTGCTCTAAAATCCAGCCAGGTGTACATTTATAACAGTAGGGGCCCAGCAAACTCTAGGGGGTCAGCTTGTGGGTTTTGCATTCAGAAGGACCTGAGTTTGAACCCAAACTTTGCCACTTAGCCAATAAATTTTAATAAGTAATGTTCATAAGGCAGCAGTCCCCTTCCCAGTGAAATGAGCATGATACTAGGACTGACCACATAGGATTCTTGAGAGGATAAAATAAGCAGCAGTATATGAAGTGCGGTGAGCAGGTCCCAGCTCACCTGTGTTTCCAAGAAATGCTGGTTACTATTAGTAAGAGATGAAAGGAGCCTCCCAATCATTTTAAGAGGGATCAGTAGCCTCAACAGTGGTTCAATTCAATGGTAAAGGCAGAGGAGAGTTAGGGTACATTGGGAACAGAGAGGTCTCCCCTTCCCAGTAATTATTTCTCATAGACATCTACTACTCTGCCGAGAGGCAGTTCTTACTTTTGTACTCACACCAATTCTTTTGTACTCACACCAATAAAATGTGCTAGTATAAAAAAGAATTGAGCCTTGTACCTGGTCATGTCATTTTTGCAAAATTGCTTATCTTGAGATTTTTGTCTTATTAGAATGCTCTCCGAGGTCCCTGGCAATGCCAAGAGTTTGGGAATTCTTGTTTATAACAGTCAGACTATTTATTGAGGCACTGGGGGCAAGAAGCCACTGAAATATAGGGAATGAAGAGTAGTCTAGGAAGTCTGCTATAGGTTCTAGCTCTATGAGTAAACTTCTGAGACTATGGGAAGGAATTTAACTAGCAAAAGCCTCACATTCCCCATCTACGAATTGGATATTGATTATTATTTCACAGGGGCATTTGAGAATAAAATGATATGCTCTGGACAGAAGGCTTTGCTCTTGGTATATTTGAGTGTTTCTGTTGGAGACCTGGACCCTGTTCTTGTGCACTGGGGTAACCTGGCCTTAAGGGCATGTTTCTCATAGTAGAAATTCCGCAATTACAGACAGGCCGTAACAAAGGTCCAGTTCACTTACATACAAAAGCTATAAAATAAAAAACCAGATTAAAAAAAAAGATGCTTGCAGTAATTACATGCAGAAGTTTTGCCTTCTTTTGTCCTTTTCTCTGTGTCCCTTCATCCCTTTCTCTTTTCCATCCTCCCTTTATTCAATCCTCTGCAAGCCCCTAGTGATCCCTAGGCTATCAACTTCTCCTATTGTAACATCTTGACAGACTCTGTACTTTCTATAATGGGGTACTTATCATAGGGTTATGTAGTTATTTGTTTAATTCCCTGCTGCCTCCTAAGCAGTGCAAGTTCCACTAAGGCAAGGTTTCTATCTCAATGGCTGAATTGTGCATCACCCTCACCCTGCCTAGTGCCTGACCCATAGTAGATATGCAGTTGTTATTTGTTCTGGGATCGGCACTGGGGACAAATAGTGAACAAGAGCCAGTAACCAGCCTCCAGGAGCTCACATTTACTGCCTACAGATGGCATCAAGTGCTGCAATAAACATACATGTGCATGTGTCTCTATAGTAGAATGATTTATAATACTTTGGGTATATACCCAGTAATGGGATTGCTAGGTCAAATGGTATTTCTGGTTCTAGATCCTTGAGGAATCTCCACATTGAACTAATTTACACTCTCACCAATAGTGTAAAAGCTTTCCTATTTCTCCACATCCTCTCTAGCATCTATTGTTTCCTGACGTTTTAATGATTGTCATTCTAACTGGCGTGAGGTGGTATCATGTCTCAGGAGGTCAGAAGACCCCTGTCTGGCTTCTGAGCTTCTGGCTTCTGAGGTAGTTAATCATTCATTTATTCTTCAATCATTTAATGAGCATGTGCTTTGTACCAGGTGCACCAGGTGTGAAGCAATACAGACATTATCTTTGCTTTCAGGGACTTATATTCTAGTGAGTGGAGGTTGGATCTGAACAAACAAATAAATAAACAAAGAATGATTGGCTCTGAACAAAGAAACCCCAGAAGGTTAATCTAAAGATGATGTAACCACAGTAGTGGGTTAGATGTAAGTGGTGTGAAGGGGTTACTTTAGATTGTGTGTGTAGAGATGGTTTCTCTGAGGAGGTGATATTCTCATGAAAATTGATGGCAAGGTGGAGCAGCATAGAAATCTATATGGGAAATGTATTCCTGGCAGAGGGAATCACACATACAAAAGTCTGAAGTTTGAAGAAAGTTTGAATTGTATGAGGAAAATAAATAATTAAATCTGTGTGTCTGTGGTGTTATACTTAGGGATAAGTGATGGGGGGTGATGTCAAACTGGTAGGCAAAGACCATGCAATTTAGAGCCCCTGAAGGCATCTCTTTGTCTGGTCTTTGTTGGGCTGTCTATGCTCAATTAAACCACTGGGAATGGGTTCTGCAAGCAGCCATTTCAAAAATTTAATCTCGAAGTGACAAGAAAAACATGCAAGAGACCTCTGAGAAAACAAAACAAAACTAAACAAACACAGATAGTTCAAAAACCAGCAAATAAAAGTACAACATAAAGATATAGAAAAAATGTGGCACATATACACCATGGAATACTATGCAGCCATAAAAAAGGATGAGTTCATGTTCTTTGCAGAGACATGGATGAAGCTGGAAAACATCATTCTCAGCAAACTAACACAGGAACAGAAAACCAAACACCGCATTTCTCACTCATAAGTGGGAGTTGAACAATGAGAACACATGGACACACGGAGGGAAACATCACACACTGGGGCCTGTCAGGGGGTGGGGGGAAAGGGGAGGGAGAGCATCAGGACACATACCTAATGCATGTCAGGCTTAAACCTAGATGATGGGTTGATAGGTGCAGCAAACCCCCGTGGCATGTGTATACCTAGGTAACAAACCTGCACGTTCCGCACATGTATCCCAGGACTTAAAGTAATAATAATAATAATAATAATAAATAAAATAAACACTTGCAAAGGTCTGTTTTCCACATTCAGTTGGATATCTTTTGTGTGAAATAAAGGCTGCCTGTGAAAAAGAAAAAGTCAGCCCTTGGCTTACCCCCAGAAATGTCCTCTTATGCTATCCACTCCTGGAAAATGGACAGGCTGACACAGATAAGAAGAGCCTGATGTTCCACATTCCATAATTTTACAAGAAGAATATTTCTTGTAGGAAGATTTTCTTAGTCAATGAATCTAGAGGGTGAAGGCAACACATTTTGGCTTGCTGTTTTGTTTATAAACATATCTCTCCTTTGTAATAGATCCATTCGTGGTCTTTTCTCTAGAAGGAAGAGATGCGCGTGCTGATGCCTTGCTTCTCCATTCTTTCCCAGCAACATGCCACATGTTTTACTGATGCTGTCATTAGAAAACGCCAGGAAAAAAGTTTAGTGCTTTCTGTGAAAATCGTTTCACTAAGGGGAAGCAAGACAGCTAAGTGATAAGATAATGTAAACGGCAATAGGAAAGACACTTGAAGTGGCTGAGGGTATAAATGACAGAAAGAACAGTAATAAGACATTTTGAAGACATGTGATGGGCGTCTGCTCAGGAGACCATGGGAAAGGGCATCTGGGGCATTGTAGTGTTTGAGATTTTTCTCTCTATCAGAACAGGAACTTCTCACTGTTGGAAATAGCGAAGATGGCGATTGAAAATTAATCTTTCAAATGAAAGAGAATGTAAAATGACTTCTTACAGGAAAAGGAAAAAGACAGAGCATTTACAGTTCCCTATTCTGGGCCTGAAACTATGCAGACTGCTCTGCAGGTATTTTCTTATTTACTCCTCATTCAACTACCAAGGCAGGAATCATTATTCCATGTTAATAAAAGAAGAAACTGAAGTTCAAAAAATACAGGTAAATCATTCAAACGTCATCTCACTGGTATGTATCAGAGGTTTGAATGAGCCACGTTTCTCTGATGCCAATGTTTAGGCCATTACTTGTGCCATTGCAATTCTTCCTTAAATGCAGTTATTTTGGAAGCCCACACTAGCAAGCTGTAATAATTTTAAAAAGTGATAGTTACCTATTTTAGAAAAGAACCTAAGGGAACATCATGAACTGCGTAGCCGGCGAGCACAGTATATTTAATTTATTGGTGCGTTTCCCCTTAGCTTGTTCATCCTCAGATCCATATTTGGTTTTTCATTTGCTCTTGGCTCAATCAAAGGGCGAGTCCTGCTCTGATACCTGAGGCTGGATGTATAAGACTCTTATCTCATCAGGCTTCTGGTTTTGACCAACACGTGGCCCTGGCAGCAGACTGGCGAGAGAAGAAAGGGAGAAGTCTGGGCATTTCTCTTTCCCTCCCTCTCTATTGCCCAAAGTATCCTCTCAGGCCCCAGCTGCGTTTCCTCTGCAGCTCAGGTGCTGTCCGGCAGGCCCACCTGGTTTTAATTTCCTCCAGGTGACCCCTGTGCCTGGATCCTGGAACTACTGCCACCTCTCTCTGTCCTTTGGCTCAGGAGAGTAAGGGTTTCCTACTGCTATTGATAATGTGTCAGTAGCTACACAGACCCCTGTCTGGCTTCTGAGGTCTTCCATTGCTGTGTCACAATTCCCTCCCCCTTTCCTATGCTGCTGTGCTTTCTGTGTCCCGATCAGGCTCTGGCTACTACAACTGGCAACAGAGGGACGCTTTGAGAAAGGATGAGAAGATTGATATGTGTTGCTTAGGCCTGTTCAATGCCCACTTCCCCCTCTGCTGACCCTCTTTCCAATGCCCAGTGGTTTCATGGACCCTTCCTCCTCTGTCTTATCTAAACTTTCTTCCCAGAAAAGACCTCAAACTTAGCCAAAGAGAGGTTTACATAAATGTCTAAAACTTGGCTTTAGAATATTGACTCTAAAGTGAATCAGCTTTTAATGGAGATTAGCACCTTAAGTTTAAACAATAGAGCACAAAGGAAAAAAGTTTTTTGGCATCAGTCATGGAAAATGCTGTTAAAATGAAATTGTATTTTATCTGGACTCTAAGAATGGCATTGATTAGGAAGCAACTTACTTAAGTGTAATCCTATACTTGACCCTAACTCTAAGCTAATTAGGTAAATGATGAATAATAAAAATGAAGGTAATGCGGAGTAGAAATACAAATGATATAACTAGGAACACGGGTGGAAGCATGTGTTTCGTATGAGACACTGTGCTAATTGAGTTACAGGCATTATTTCACTTAATGGCTACAGTAATCTAGTGAGGCAGGCATGATTCTGAGAAAGCTGAGGTTCAGAGTTGGTAAACCTGAGCCAGAATTTAAGCCTGAGTCTTTTTTTTTCTGCCCATATTATTTCAGTTTTGCAAAGTACAGAATGGCCTGCGGAGGCTAAAAGCCATTGGTCTGGGAACTGGATTGAGCCTAAAGGGGAGGTGTTTCACTTGGTCCAGGAATTATTTTGAGCCAATATTTGAAAACTGGTAAAATTCACTTAAAATTAGAAACTCTGACATCTCTTTAAAAAGTGACAAGTATAGTAAAAGTGGACCTGCATCCTGCCAGGTGTATTGGCCATTGGCTTCCCAAGAGGTACTGGCCTCCAATTTCCAAGGGTCCTCACATTTCATTCTGTCTTTGTAACATTTTTATTCACACATCTGCTTCATTAGTTGATGTTATATGCTTGGTCTTGTGATATAGTTTGACTGTGTCCCCACTCAAATCTTATCTTTCATTGTAGCTCCCATAATTCCCATTGTGTGGGAGGGACCTGGTGGGAGATATTTGAATCATGGGGATGGCTTACCCCATACTGTTCTCTTGATAGTAAATACATCTCACGAGATCCAATGGGTTCATAAGGGCAAACCCCTTTCACTTGGTCCTCATTCTCTCTTGCCTGCCACCATGTAAGATATGCCTTTCACCTTCTACCATGATTGTGAGGCCTCCTCAGCCATGTGAAACTGTGAGTCTATTTAACCTCTTTTGCTTTATAAACTACCCAGTCTCTGGTATGTCTTTATCAGCAGTGTGAAAATGGACTAATAACACCCTTGCTGATATGGGAAAGCCTGGCATTAGTTCTTACAAGATTGGGGTGCCAGCTCCATTTCTGTGAACAGAGAAAAATAAGTAGCAACAAGTTTCCTGGAGATGACGTATCATTTTTCAAATAACAGCTGTGTGAAATTCTTATTGTGTGACCTTGGGCAAGTGCTTTAACTTTTCTATGTCTGCTTCCCCATTCATTAAAATGAGTATATCACTACTATTTACCTCAAAACTTTGTTATAAAGTCAGAGAAGTTATTATAAAGAGCAAATAACAATGTCTGTCCCCAAATACATATACATCAAATACATGTAGACACATACATTATTTCATAATACAATTATCTGTGAGTCAGTATGTGTTAATGAAAAATCACTAATAGAAAACAATTCAAGAAGAAATCAGATAAGCTGGGAAAACTTTTTTTGTTTGTTTTGTTTTTTACCTTTTGAGGTCTTTGTGACATTACTGACATCAGCAGTATTTTTAGGGGGAAAAATGTGATAATATGAAGAAAACTCTTTGACTGTGAGGTGAGTATATAAATACACAATGGTATGGTAAGTAAAGCTAGAATAATATAGGTAATTGAAGCTGTTGTTTGATTTTAATTTTAGTTCTCCAACCATATATGTGCTGGGTGGTACAATGAAGATGAAATGTAAGTCATGTTCCTTACTGCATAACAGTTTTCAATTCATCAAACTTGTAATAATTCTACATAATTCTAGTATATACCATTGCTTTCTACACTGATGTAAAAATACCTTGATAAACACAAGTCAAATCACATCATATTTGTTTCTTTAGACAGAAATTTACCTTTATCCTTCAGCTATCTTATTTTATTTAGAATAGCATTCCACAGTTTGCTTTTCACTTTGGAAACAAATTTTTTTTTTAAAAGAGGCATGTTTAATGCTGTTTTATACTTAAATATGTTCAGCAAAAAAATGAAATGTAAACATTGCCATTTCGAAAAAATCTATATTTTAAAATTTCTGTATTGTTAATAAAAATTCTAGCACCTTAGGATCCAGCCTCTCTATAGATTTAAATTCAAACAATCCCAATCTAAGACTTATTTAGCAATTAAGGAATTCTAGTCTTTATTTTAATATCTCAAAAGAGGCAAAAGTACAATTTGTAGCCTGCAGCATTGTTATCAAAAGCCTCATCCTCTACTCTGCTTCTCGTTTTTAAACCCTAAATTACTCCAAAGCTTTCATCAGAAGGAATCACTAAGCATCTCCCTAGTCACAGTTTGTGATACTTTTTTTTTTTTTTAAGACAGAGTCTCGCTCTGTCGCCCAGGCTGGAGTGCAGTGGTATGATCTCGGCTCACTGCAACTTCTACCTCCATGGTTCAAGCAATCCCCCTGCCTCAGCCTCCTGAGTCGCTGGGATTACAGGTGCGTGCCACCACGCTTGGCTAATTTTTTTTGTATTTTTAGTAGAGATGGGGTTTCACCATCTTGGCCAGACTGGTCTCAAACCTCTGACCTCAGGCAATCAGCCCACCTTGACCTCCCAGACTGCTGGGATTACAGGTGTGAGCCACTGCGTCTGGCCTGTGAGGCTTTTGTTAGCCATTCAGTCTTTTACCCAAACATCACATTCTTTCTTATTAGATCAAATTAATTTCCCTGGCTCTATCCAGTCCTCTTTCCTCTGACTTCTCAGTCTTTTCTTCATCTACCAGTTTTCGGATTCTACCATAATAAGATCAATGGTCTTAGCTGAGAGCTAGCAAAGACTGCATGAATGTAGTGTTTCTATCCCAGACAGTGGGGAAGATAGAATACAATCTAGGTTACTGCTGCTTTATTTTCACAACCAGAAGTGATCAAAAAGCAAATTCTCAAGTGCGTATTGTTAACAAAGGCATTAAGGTCATCATCATCTTCATAGTTATCACCACTACAAACATCAACATCCTCATTTTTATCATCGACATCACATAATTATTCACTATTTTTTATGATTTACTATGTGCCAGCTGGTCTTTTACAAGCATACCTATGCCCATGGGATGATGAGCCCACAACAATCCAGACAGCAAATCCTTTTACTTCATATGGCTTCTACTTCATGGCCCAAGATGATCACACCAGCTTTAATAGTATGTCCACATTCTATGCAACAGAAAGGAGAGGTAGAAAAAAATAGAGGGCACACCCCCTTTTTAATCTCATAAGCTGGAAACCATACATTTCTTTTTCTCATATCTAAATAGGTAAACTTCAAGGGTTTTACTATAAAAGAAGGAGAGAACTGATATGGCAGGACACCTAGAAATCACTACAAAAAGATCATGTCTTATGGCTTGTAACTCTCTCTGCATGTAACGCAGGGCTTGATATATAGTTTCCGCTCGAAAGGGCTCACCAATGGAAATAATTAACCCTGAGATGTAAAAAAGTCATAAGTAACCATCGACTTCATAAAAGTTCTATGAAGATGCATTTTTTTTTTTTTTTTTTTTTTGCCTGGGCTCTGAGACTGTGATTTAGGTGGAGAAGAAGCAAAATAGGCAGTTCACGCAGGAGTTTCCTATTAGAGAAGACAGGGCTATGTGTGTATTATATGTGAGGATCTATGAAGAGAAGAACCCAGATTAATTCTACCAAGTGCACACAATTCTTAGGTACTGACAAGACACCATCCTTGACGTTAACTGTAGTCAGGCTCCTCGGAAGCCTTTTCTTGACTTGACCATGTGCCTCTTAGCCTGAACAGTGATAGAGTTTGGAGGTTAGTCCTCTCCAAATCTCATGTTGAAATGTGATCCCTAATGTTGGAGGCGGCATCTAGTGGGAGGTATTTGGATCGTGGGGGTGGATTCCTCATGAAAGGCTTGGTGCCCTCCTTTCAGTAATAAGTTTACATGAGATCTGGTTGTTGAAGGGTCTGGGACGCACCCCACCACTCCCCTACCTCTCTTGCTCTCTCTCTTGCCTTGTGACACATGTTCTCCCCTTGCCTTCCACAATGAGTCTGAGCTTCCTGAGGCCTCACTGGAAGCAGATGCTGGTGCCATGCTTCTTGTGCAGCCTGCAGACCCATGAGCCACATAAACCTCTTTTCTTTATAAATGACCCAGCCTCCAGTATTCCTTTATAGCCGTGCAAAACAGGCTAATAGCTACTGTTTCAGCAAGAATCCTGCTAGATCAGTTTAGAGAGAATCCTTAGACCCTTCATATCTGATGAAATTCCTCATCCCCCGCCTTCCTGGGTGACACCTGATCACCATGGCAAGAATCCTGTAAGGTTTGCTTAATCAGAAAATCAGAATTTTTACAACCTCCTCCCATGTTTTTTCCTCTTAGTAATTTTCTATCCTGCACCCCTTTCCAAATCTGTGCATCAGTTATAAATCACTTGTACTTATTGTATTTGGAATTGAGCCTAATTCCATACTGAAGTTTCTTTTACTGTATTGTATTAGTGCATTCTTGCACTGCTATAAAAACTACCTGAAACAGAAATTTATGAAGAAAAGAGGTTTCAGTGGCTCATGGTTCTGCAGTCTGTATACGTAGAACAGCTGGGAGGCCTCAAGAAACTTTCAATCGTGGCAGAAGGCAAAGGGGAAGCAGGCACTTCTAACACGGTGGGGGCTAGGGAAAGAGAGGGAAGGGAGAAGTGCTATACACTTTTAAACAACCAGAATTTGTGAGAACTCACTCACTATTATGAGAACAGCAAGGGGAAAATCGGCCACCATGATCCAGTCATCTCCCACCAGGCCCCTCCACCAACACTGGGAATTATAATTTAACATGAGATTTGGGGAGGGAGACACAAAGCCAAACCATATCATCACCTATTATAATAGTCCCTCAGTAAAATCTGTTTTTGCTGCTTTAACTACTGTCCAATTCTAGATTTCTTTGAGAATGCCTGAGCACTGCCAAGACTGGGAGGATCTTTAAACCTAGATAGTAGAACTTTGATTTAACTTGCTAGATAAAATAGTGAACTGATACAGGTTTTGATTGAAGGGATGAAATAACTCAAATCTTCTCGTAAACTGAGTCTGGCAGCAGTGTCTAAAATGAATTGGATTAGAGAAAGACTGAATTTAGCTAGAAGAGAGGAGAGACTTTTTCTTGGTTTTCAACTAAAAGCAGATGAAAACTTGAATGAAGTGGGGACAGAGAGATTAGCAAGGCATTTTAAGAGGAAAAAAAATGAGTGTTTTTTTTTCTTGTTTTTTGGAGACAGAGTTTCATTCTTGTTGCCCAGGCTAGAGTGCAGTGGCGCGATCTCGGCTCACTGCAACATCCGCCTCCCGGATTCAAGTGATTCTTCTGCCTCAGCCTCCTGAGTAGCTGGGATTTCAGGCATGCGACACCATGCCCAGCTAATTTTCTATTTTTAGTAGAGATGCGGTTTCTCCATATTGGTCAGGCTGGTTTCGAACTCCCCACCTCAGGTGATCCGCCCGCCTCAGCCTCCCAAAGTGCTGGGATTACAGGCATCAGCCACCACACCCAGCCAAAAATGAATTTTTTTTTGCATTCAATATTAAATCTGAAGAAAGTATGACAGTGGAAGATTATATCAAACTGTCTAGTCTTGGATAATGACAATGGTGATTCTAGAAAAGCGGAAATTGGAACAAATACAGATGCCTTTGGGAAAAGATGAAGAACTTATGGAAACAAGGATAAAAATTGAACATCTACTTTGAGGTGTCTGAAATGAAAGTGTGAATGTGAAGAAGGAGGCACAGAACTGACGTCTTAAATTTGACCTGTAGATACAGGTACTGAGCTCTGCAAAGGGGTGGTGAGAGCAGTTATTACATCAAGTGGCACAGTTTTTACATCTTTGTACAAGACATGAGTTCATTGTAGAGTTAGAAATCTCCTAGTCATGAAGCCAGGACTTCGACTTACTGCCCTCTGACCTCAAGCTGAAGTTGATAGAGGTGCAGTTCTATGTGAGGCTCTCCTAATGCAATGACAAATCATTTCAGTTGCTGAGGTAACAGAATTTACTCTTCTCCTCAGTTTCTAAACTAGTTTCAGAACCCCCGACAAAACAAGTGATTATTCATACGTTCTATGTGAGTTTTAAATTTTTTAAAAAAAATGTATGCCCAGGCTGGTCTTAAACTTTTGGGCTCAAGTGATCCCCCCACCTCCCAGGTAGCTGCGATTACAGGTTCGTGCCACTGGCCTGGGTTTACATGAGTTTGTGCAGTGAATCTAATGGGATTTCTATGTCAGCCACCCTCAGCTTAGCTGTTTGTTTTAAAAATAAGATGCTGATCAGGAATCCATGATTTGCTGCAGTGAGCCTGCCTGCATGCATCTTGTAGGACTTATATTTTCTTTTCTTTTCTTTCTTTCTTTCTTTTTTTTTTTTTTTTGAGACAGAGTCTGGATCTGTCACCCAGGCTGAGGTGCAGTGGTCTGATCTTGGCTCACGGCAGCCTCCACCTCCCGGGTTTAAGCAATTCTCCTGCCTCAGCCTCCACAGTAGCCTGAATTACAGGCATGTGCCACCACACCTGGCTAATTTTTGGATTTTTTTAGTAGAGACGGGGTTTCACCATTTTGGCCAGGCTAGTCTCGAACTCCTGGCTTCAAGTGATCCACCCATCTCAGCCTCCTAAGGTGCTAGGATTACAGGTGTGAGCCACTGTGCCCAGCCTGGATGTGTATTTTCTAATCTTTTTGGGTCCAAACTTGTAATGCTGGACTCATTGCTTAAGAGGCAGGTGGCCGGGCAAGGTGGCTCATGCCTGTAATCCCTGCAGTTGGAGGCCGAGGCAGGTGGATCACCTGAGGTCAGGAGTTCATGACCATCCTGGCCAACATGATGAAACCCCATCTCTGCTAAAAATACAAAAAAATTAGCCAGGCGTGGTGGTGGGCACCTGTAATCGCAGCTACTCAGGAGGCTGAGGCAGAAGAATCACTTGAACGTGGAAGGTGGAGGTTGCAGTGAGCCCAGATCGCACCACTGCACTCCAGCCTGGGGAACAAGAGCAAAACTCTGTGGAAAAAAATAAAAGAGGCAGCCAGAGTTATCCTTTTAAGAATCTAAATTCAATTCCTCTGCTAACATACACACAGGTTTAATTTACATTTTCGTCCTGATAAAACAAGTTCTAACTGAGTACAAGACCCTGAGTTACCTGGTCCTATGACCTTCTCTGACCTCACCTTCTACCTCAAGTCCTCATATTAGCCATTGCCTTCATGTGAAATGTTCTTCCCCTAGCTACACCAGTGGCTCCCATTCTCCAGCAAGCTGTCAAGTCTCAATGAGGTCTTCGCTGATAACTATATACAACATGGCAGCCCTGTACCCCATCATTCTTTGTTCCCTAAACTTGTTGCATTTATCTTTATGGGACTTATTCTAAACTGACACACTGTGTGTTTATTTGTACATTGTCTCACTCCCTTCTCTCAAAAGAAGTAAGCAATACAAGAGTACAGATTTTGACTGTTAATACAAACTTGATTCCAGTACAAAAAAAAAAAGTATGTGGCACATAGTCAATATCAATATATGTTTTATAAACGAATAAATATGAAGGAACTAGTTAGTGTGAAATCTAATTCTTTGCCCAGATGGTAGTCTACTTCTCTCGTTACACAAATCACTGCTTCAAGCTTGAGATCACAAATGAGCACCATTCTTAAACCTTCTGTGACATCCCAGCCAGAAGTGGCAGCTTTCTCTTCTGATCCACTATATCTAATTCTAACATGTTTTTCTAAATATGATTTATAGCTGAATGGATGTAGGTTTGTAACTTACTATGGGTCTGAGTCTCATCATCTGAAAAGTGATAATACCACCTCTCTCATGGTGTGTGATAAATGAAGATAAATGAGATAACTCAGGCGTGGTGCTTGCCATGTGCTCCGGGTAGTTCTTCAATAAATGTTGCCTATTAGTTTCAACTAAATGGCAGGCTCTTGGGGAGCAGGCATCATGAGTGTGGACATGGGGAAAGGGCAGACAGTCTCCTCCCTACAGTGATAACATAGCTGAGGTTGACTTACGGGATGAATTTATAACTGTACACATGGAAATGGATCTTGAGAAATTTCATAGTGCTGATGATTGCATAGTCTCTAGTAACTTCAGCAGTGTGGGAATATCTCACATACAAGAACCAGAGATTATATTTCAATCTTGAAAACATTCTGAGCTTAGGCACTAGTTATTAACTATCTGGTTCTCTCAGCTGAGAGAAGGAAAATATGTTACTTTTTAGGCTTAAAAAGGTATTTTAATGTAACTCTATCCAATTCTCAATTTTAGGCCTGCCAGAATTGAAACTCAAGCTTAACTATAATCATCACCAAGCATTACTTTTGAAGCCCTCCCGTAAATATGAGGCTGTTAAGGATGCAATACTATACCGCGTGTCTCTTAGGTTAGTTGGAAAAATGAGTTAGAGAATAAGGGTGGTCCCTGACTCAGAGGACAGAGGTATAAAATGAGAGCAGGCAATAGAGGAACTTTTGGGGAAGACTGAAGACACGCTACACAAAATTCAGAAGAGGTTTCTGCTTCCCACTTGTTAAATAACACTCAGGTCTCGGCATCGAAGTCTTATAAGGTTTTATTGGTTGAAGCCTCTGTGGCCTTGTCTTCACAAGGTATTTCAATGTTACATAATCCTTATGCTAGGCACTGAGTATAGAGGAAGGCCCAACTAATTCCTCAATGAGAGCAACTGAATCCAATCTTCCCAAACTCAAAGTGTCTGACATAAATCAGTTAATGCCCAGGTTCTTTCTTATAGTAAAAAAGGTAAGTACTAGCAAAGTACTAGTACTAACTCCCCACTATTGGTCCAAAATTGCCACATTTTCAGAATCCAGGTGTATGGATCAGGTGACTGGACTTCTTATTCTTGATATAGCTGATGGGAATGAGCCCACCTAAATTACTGAATAGGGGAGAACTGATAGGTTCACTGGTTCTCAATGCCATACCTCCCAAAATTGAATACAGTTGATCCTTGAAAAATACAGGGGTTATAAGAAATGACCCCAGTCAAGAATATGTGTGTAAGTTTTGGCCTCCCCCAAACCCATAACTACCAATAGCATACTGTTGACCGGAAGCTTACTGGTAACATAAACAGTCAACTAACACATATTTCATCTTACATGTATTATACACTGCATTCTTAGGAAAAAGTAAGCTAAGGAAAAGAAAATGTTATTAATCAAATCACAAGGAAGGCCAAATGCCGTGGGTCATGCCTGTAATTCCAGCACTTTTGGAGGCCCAGGCAGGAGGATCACATGAGGCCATGAGTCAAAACCAGTCTGGGTAACATAGAGCGACTCTGTCTCCACAAAGAAGTTAAAAAATTGGCCAGGTATGGTGTAGCACACCTGTGGTCCCAGGTACTCAAGAGGCTGAGAAGGGAGGATCACTTGAGCCCAGGAGTTTGAGGTTACAGTGAACTATGATCACAGCATTATATTTCAGCCTGGGTGACAGAGAGCATGTATTAGTCCGTTTTCACGATGCTGATATAAAGACATACCCAGACTGGGCAATTTATTAAAGCAAGGGGTTTAACGGACTTACAGTTCCACATGGCTGGGGAGGCCTCACAATCATGGTGGAAAGTGAAAGGCATGTCTCACGTGGCAGCAGACAAGAGGAGAGCACTTGTGCAGGGAGAGTCCCCTTTATAAAACCATCAGATCTTGTGAGAATTTTCACTACCACAAGAACAGTAGGGGGAAAACCACCTCCATGATTCAATTATCTCCCACTGGGTCCCTTAAAAAACATGAGGGAATTATGGGAGCTACCATTCAAGATGAGATTTGGGTGGGGACACAGTCAAACCATATCAGAGTGAGACCCTGTCTCCACAAAAAAAAAAAAAAAAAGAAAGTGAAAGAAAATCATAAGGAAGACAAAATGTATTTACTATTAATTAAGTGGAAATAGATTGTATTAGTTTGTTTTCACACTGCTACAAAGAATTGCCCCAAACTGGATAATTTATAAGGACAGAGGTTTAATTGACTCACAGCTCTGCATGGCTGGGGAGGCCTCAGGAAATTTACAATCATAGCAGAAGGTGAGGAGAAAGCAAGGCACCTTGTTCACAAGGGAACAGGAAGGAGCAGTGCCGAGTGAAGGGGAAGAGACCCGTATAAAACCATCAGATCTCAGAGAACTCACTCACTATCATGACAGCAGCATGGGGAAAACCACCCCCATAATTCTACTACCTCCACCTGGTCTATCCCTTAACACGTGGGGATTATGGGGATTACAATTCAAGATGAGATTTGGGTGGGGAGGCAAAGCCTAATCATAGCATAGATCATCATAAAGGTCTTGAGTCGTGAGTAGCCTGAATAGGAAGAGGAGGGGTTAGTCTTGCTGTTTCAGGAGTGGCAGAGGCAGAAGAGGGGGAGAAAGTGGAAGGGAGGCAGGAGAAGAAGGCACACTTTTTTTGTTTTGAAAAACAGATGTCGAAGAGGGCCTGTGCAGTTCAAACCCATGTTGTTCAGGGATCAGCTGTGTATTCTCTATCACTGACAGGGTGTGGTCTTCTCACAGTGCAGCTATCCCCTCCCCTTTCAGAATCAGGAACCTTATGTCCCTTATTTGCTACAGTAAAAGAGGTAAATACTTCAATCTTTTTGGTAAACTGGAATGTGTTACTAACACCTAGCACTTATTTCTGTAGGTAAGTACGAGGTTAACTTTATACTTTCTAAATGTAAACACTCTCATTTCATCATTTCTCAAGGTTAGACAATAAGCAGAAAAGAAAAACTTCTAAAGAATTGTCTGGTGCAAGATTTAAGATAATGAAATAAACATGCCTCCTAGTGTCTTGAAAGTTGAATCTAAATAGACAATATTGACATAGAAAAGCCTATTAGAGACCTAATGCTTTCTCTTCATTAATTTTAGCAAGACATTACTGAGTATTTAATTTGAGGGCCTTTTGCAGATGCCTGCAAGAAACTGACTGCTTGGAAAAACAGATGTGCTCACAGAGAAACACAGAACAAAACAGAAGGTAACAAGGTCCGCATTGGGATAATCAGCAATGCAAAAAGGGACAGTGGAGAAAAGAAAAATATCTTCATGGCTTCCATCCCCTATTCTTTGTTCCATTCATCATGCTGGTAATTACTTATGCAATGCCTTCCTCTCCTTTAAAATATGAATTCCAGGAGGGCAGGGGTGTGTGCACTTTTTCATTGTCACATGGCCAGCATCTAGTTTTAGGGACCAATTTTACAAAGGTTTACAAGTCTGGGCCTTTCAGAGAAGTACAGACCTCAGACCTTGTCCCCCAAATTCCTTTTGTAGCTTTCTGCAGTAAGCATTCAGGGAGTTGCTGGGCTATAGACAGGTACTTTCACCTGGTGGTCAGATAGGCACATAAACAGAGGGTCTACAGAGCAGTTGGGAAAGGCCAAGAGGGGGTGAAAAAATTCCTTGGGAATGCAATGGAGCCCCTCAAAGCACTTAGTAGAATTCTCACCCTATTTAGGCAGTGGAGATGGAAGTGAGGCACCTTTCTTGGAAATGGAGGCTAGAACTGTTTGCCCTTCCTACAAAGCTGATCCCACTCAACCTCCTGGTTTGTACAGCTGTGTTCTTAAGTGTCAAGTTTATGAATCCCTTACTTACAATAAAGGAAAGTGTTTTTTTTCCCTTTGCTTATTAATATTTTCTCTCAGGGTCAGTCATCACTTACTAACACCAACTGAGACACTTAATTAAGGGTTCAATAAGTACTTTTTGGATGCGTGGATATTAGATGGACAAACTTGCTAACTATGGAAGTAGTTTGTGGACATATTAAAAACCTAAAAAATTAAAAAATGCAATGAAGACCATTACAATCTACCCAACCCCTACATGAAAATCAAACTAAGACAGCATTGAATTGATGTCATCCTAAGTATTTTTCTGTGTATACATATGAATGTGTATAAAATCAAAGAAACAATATCTTAGGGCACATAAAATATGTCCCCTCTTTTCAAAATATTCTAATATGATATTTGAAAAAGAAAGTTGGTGCTTGGCATGATGAAATAGTTCACCTTATAATCACTAAAATGTCTCTGATATTTATTCTTGACCATTTGATTTGAGGGAGGTGTATTAAAGTATCTTGCAATGATAGTGACTCCCAGTTTTTCCAATTAGTTTTAACAACTTTGTGATGTCTAGAATAAAAAAGTTGATGGTTGTTCACCTTTAATTTTGCTTGTGCCTTCTAACAAAATTATATGACGCTCCTTGTACACAGTGCTTGGAGCTGTTGGAAATCAGTATAGCAACCCCTACTATATACTTCTGTTTGACGTTGGTGAATATTTGATTTTTTTTATTTTTAATGTTCCTGTGAAGTTTAGATGTATTTCAGACTACTCTTTTCTTTACATCTTAGTTTCCTCATTTGTAAGATGAGGATAAAAGTAGTACTGCCTGAGAGGTTTCTGCAAAGACTAAATGAATCAGTAACTGTAAAAGTGTTTGCAGCAGGTGTGGCAGTGAGTAAATGCTACCCATACTACCTTGGATGTGACATTTGTTTGTTTATTATATTTTACCTTAATCTTAGAATCTTTGTCTTTTAATAGATAATTTCCTTCATTATTAAGTTGATTTGGTGTGTTTCATGTATTAAATTTTGTTTTAAAATAAATATAAAAACATACACTTTATTTTCTTTCTTCAACTCCATGGACCATGTTAATTTGCATTTATTTTACTTTATTTTCATTTCTACTTTTTATTTATTTATTTATTTTGAGACAGAGTCTTCGTCTGTCACACAGGCTGGAGTGCAATGGCACAATCTTCGCTCATTACAACCTCTGCCTCCCGAGCTCAAAGGATTCTTGTGCCTCAGCCTCCCAAGTAGTTTGGATTACAGGCATGCACCACCATACCTGACTAATATTTGTGTTTTTAGTAGAGATGAAGTTTCACCATGTTGGCCAAACTGGTCTTGAACTCCTGACCTCAGGTGATCTGCCCACCTTGGCTTCCAAAGGGCTGTGATTACAGGTGTAAGCCACTGTGCCTGGCCTGTTTCGTACATTCTGTTTTACACTTTTGGTGATTCTTAAAGTAAATAGCTAAATAAATAAATAAATAAATAAAATGAAGATTTTTCTTCTCTGTCCTCTGTATTAAACATGATGTAGCAAACTTTGCCCAGTTTTCTGCCTTGTATTATTCACTTATGTTAACACATGAATTTCAATATGAATTATTGCTGTCGATAATAACTTTTATGTTGTCTGCTTCCAATAATGATTTTTGATATTTGCTTTTATTTAGTTACGCTACTTACAATTATAGAGATACAGTCTCCTACAAAACTCTGTCATCTGTTTTATAAAGTATTCTTTCCTGTTTTTGAGCCCTTGATTTGGATTCATCTCAATGTTAGCTAGAGAACGTCTTCAGCTATTTTTCCTTTGCCTGGCCACGTGGGTGGTTTCTTTGTGTAAGACTTCACATTATTTTAAGAATTCCTTTCTTTTGGCTTTATACAGCAATGAAAACTTGCAGGGTCTAAAAATTTATGAATCACAAACTTTTCTTTGATCAGTTTTCTGAATGTTTCTCTGGTATCTTCTGATATTTAACATGGGAAAGTCTGAAGACAGACCAATTTTGTCCCCTTTTACATACTTTTCTGATTCTCTTTTTTGCATTTTTGAATGAAGAATCTTTTAATTTTTTATCATAATTAAAATTTCTCCACAAGAAATGTCTGGATGTCTTATTCTTTTTGTTTTGCCTCAAATGCTCTGATGTTATTTCATCTACTATTTTAGGACATATTTTATTTGTTAAAATTTTCTCTTCAAATATGTAATTGCTTTTTCCTGTGCTCAGTTGTCCTGGTTCCCTTTAGGGGACTGTATCTCAGTCTTGGGTGGTTTCTTTTTTTTTTCCCTCAACATCTGTCAACATCTCTTCCATGATTTCATTCTCACAATCCTATTCGCCCTGCTCCCCACCACACTGACATACAAACCATCCTCACTGATCCAATATTCTAGTGTCCATTTTCTCCATTAAACTTTATATGGAGATTTTTTTTTCCTTTAATATTTTAAACTTTACCCTTCTCACTTTACACCTTGATTATGTTAGCTTGTTGTCTTTGGGTATCGCCCCATGATTTTATGCTATCATCTTCCCTTTTATGTCATCCTGTTATCTCTTAGCCCTATGATTTATGCTATTTTCACAGATTCTTGCCTCTCGCTGGTGATGTCGTAATAGGTTTTTATCACCTGGCCTGTACATGATCTTCTCTCTTGTTTAGGGAAATGGTGACAGAGCCATTCTCTGTGGGAACCAGTTCCTCACATCCCACCTCTGTCTCTCCCTCACTGTGGTCCAAGTAGAAGCCTTCACCTTCAAGTTTGCACTTCCTTTCTCTCATGTTCAGCCATCTCTCTGGCTCCATCCCTTTTGCTTCACTGATTTCCAAAATTCCATGCTCCTGAATAAATGATCATCCTGCCTATGCTCCTATAAAGGAAAAAAAAGTCATTCTGGCCTGCATTTTATGCTTTTCTTTAGGAGCTGAACCACTGAACCAGCCTGCCTTCTGTCTTCATCCAGAATTCTGCTGATTAACTCTGTTTTATTATACTATAGACCATGGCTTCATGAATAAGTGAGCAAAACGCCATTGAATGAATGGAGTTCATTTTTCTTTCTTCCAGGTGAACAGAATAACTCTGGCTTATAAAGACTTATCATAAGCCATTCGGTGGTAGATTTTTTCTTTTAACCTGGGCCCATGGGTCTTAACATTTTATGAAAATACTACTCAGATTCTGAAGGTAAGTTGTTGGTCAAAATCAGATTTGGGTATTTTTTAAGTGTTTTTGTTTCTGTGCATTCAAATGTTCAGGTTATCTGTGAGCTTTTCAGTAGAAAGTTGGAAAGACTGCAATGGGGACTTCCAGCCAAAACCTATTTTGGAAGGAAAATCAGTCCTATTGGGAATGGTGGTAGGAGCAGTAATCAGAGAGTGGGACAGTTTCATGAACATGGTAGTATTTTAATAAGGACTTGAATGATGTATAATATTGAGAGCCCAAGCAGCATGAAAGGCATTTCAGACCATATGTGATTATCTGAGTCCTGATTAAGTACACACACACACACACACACACACACACCCAAAAAAAAAATCAGGGAAGAAGAAAAATCCCAAGTGATAACTGGAGATATTTGAGGTTTTATAAATCTATGTAATCATAATCATATTGTAAGCTAGAATTTGCTAAAATAGGAATGGGTCTAAAATGTTTAAATATGCAACCATTTTCTATTTTGATGTGTGTGTATGAAGACTAAATAAAGCAGTTTCAAGCTTATCTGTATTCGGAGCATACTACAGAGCAATTTGTGGTTTGAATACCCTCTTAAGTAAGGACAAATGCTTCTTTGTTTATGTGATATGGTCTATGCAATCTTTGTAATTAGATGTATAAGCTATGCCCTATCAGCAATTTGAAGAAGATCTGATTATTTTATTTGCGAATTTTACTTTTAAAAACTTAGCCACATTCTTTCAATTCTTATTCTCCATTTCTGTTACAACTTTCCATTGATTATCACTTGCTTCATATTGCTTGTAAATGATTATTTAAAATGGAATCTAATACATTTTGGTAGTACCAACATGTTTACTCATTAAACTGGACACATTAAGTCATATTGCTTTCATTGCAATGGTTGCTAAGAAAATCATCAGCTTAAGCAATACCAACCGTATTTCAGTAGACAAATTAATCTTTTGTTGAAAGTCTCATCTAATCTCCCTTGTTCAACAGGAAGTTTTCTGCCCTGTAGGCATTTGTGATCTTTTGGCAGTAAAGAAGAAATATGATCTTTATAAGGAGAACTTTAAATGATTTTTTAAAGTAAGAATGCATAAATGTTCTAAAAATAAGATTGACTGTACTTGAATGCAAGTTTCAAAGGGAATGGATTTATAAAGTATTTATTTCTGCTAGAAATGCCGTTTGGCAGAGAAAACACTTTCTTATAGCAGGCAGAGAATAGGATTGAGGCAATCATGGCAAAACCTTAATTTATGAGAAATACAGTGTGTATTTTTTTAGACTTCTGACCTTGAACAAAACCCTAGTTATCCAGATTTTCCTATCTATAAAATGTGTTCATTTTTTCTATCTTATTTGGAAGGTCATTATGAAGATTAATGATGGCTTTTCAGGGATAAGTTCTGTGTAACTTCTTTTAACAGGAGTATATTAATATTTTACTCTTTAATGATATTAGTGCAAACTCAAGCAGCCCAGCCAGTTACACTGCCAGCTGTTGCCTCTCAATAGACAGGGATGTTCAGAGGAAAAAAACAAATGGGGGATGTGCCTTCCCAGTTTGCAACAATTTCCTGAGGATGTAGAGCGAGTCACTCTGTTCCTAATTACTCTAGGCAATGTTGTCTGTCTGCTCATCTTGTTTCCCAGGAATCCACAGCCAAAAAAACATATTTGAAGTTATGCCTCAGTGTGCATGGGACCTTTCCAGATATACCACACAAAATTAACTGGCAGATGCTTGGATATCTGCAGCAAACTCATCCCAACTCACAATTTCCAAAAAGCCAGCATCAATACTATCCCACCAGACCAGATGTACTTTCCATGTATTTATGTTCAATGTTGACATTTCATGTGAAGTAAAGCTTGAGGGAGTCAGTCACCATGAACTATAATAAAATGAGATGTCTCATAGTCACATTAAAGGATGGAAAATATTTCTCTGGAAATCTGAAGTTTGGACTAGTGTGTAGGCATTGAAATGCAGAAGTGCACAGGAAATGTGTGATTCTTGTACATGTGTACCTTCTATTTAAATAAGAAGGCAGCTAATTGTAAGAAAAGTTTTAAGTGAGGTTGGATCTAGTTTTGTAGGCAAGCGCCAAGATGTGTACAATTTAACCCGCTTTAAAAGGAATCAAGTATGAACATGAATACTTATTTTGAAAGAGAAAACATACAACAAATTTGAACTTTATAAAAACAAACACCACAAATATAACAAAATCTTGAAAAATATAATCCTTTTAAAAGTAACTCCCCAACAGATTGCCGCCAACTACCCTTTTTTCCCTTCATTTCTTTGCCATATACTCTCTTGTTCCTTATATTTATGGTAATATTTTTGGGAAATTATCATAAGGAAAATTGACAGATAACTCAGGTTCCCTGTAGGGTGGTTATCAAATCAATGTTTTGTTTGTTTGTTTTGTTTAGAGTGTCGCGATGCATAAAATATGCAAATTATTACTCATAGCATCAAAGCATGTGACTGTTACAGGTTTGTGCTCTGCAATCAGAGTTTCTGATAAACTGTGTTTTGCAGGATTTTTATCACTTGAAATCCACCTCTACTAATGAGGGTTACCAATCAATAAACCCAGACTTGATGAACACTATACACTATATATCAAAAGGAGCTTTTCTCTTTGTTCGAGTGTGAAGAAGGTCTAACTCTGATTCTGAGAATTTGAAAGAGGAAGAAAGAAAACTCAAGAGGAATTCCAATAACAACAGAATATGCATGAGAAAGGAAATGAAGAAGGAGGCACCATGCGGAAGGAAAGTGAGTCAGGTTTTTAGGCTGTGCTAAGCACATTACGGATACATCTCCTAAAATTATAAGGCCTTGAGACGAATTTTATTTTCTTGATTTTACAGATTAGGAAAATTTGGCTCAAAAATGTTCAGTCTTACACAGTCAGTCAAGTTGAAGCGAAAATTCAAGTCTATGCTTGCCTGATTCTGATTATTTGTTCAATAAACATTCAGCACAACCATGTTGTATGTGCTATCCTCTTAAGGACTGGGAGTGTAAGAATAAGTAAAATACACTTGTGCTTTCAACTTACTTATTGTTTCCCAGTTGTCAGTACTTACAGAATGAATAGATTTTTACTGAATGAAGAAAGGAGAAAAGCAGTATTAAGCAATGAGGTAGCACATAGCAAAGACAAAACAATTTCTGATAGGGAGAAGTATCAGTGATTTCCTTAAACATGGTGGGTGGTGTTGGGGTTGGTATTAATACTCCAGCCTGCCCACTCAAGCCATGACTCTTAGCTCTCTGATCTTTATTTTTGCTGTTTGT
Organism: Gorilla gorilla gorilla; assembly: GCF_029281585.2. Classification (NCBI taxonomy): domain Eukaryota; kingdom Metazoa; phylum Chordata; class Mammalia; order Primates; family Hominidae; genus Gorilla; species Gorilla gorilla. The sequence continues at coordinate 28,228,363 of NC_073227.2, read as the reverse complement.
ATCTTGGGGTGTTACCCTTTTATAAGAAAGGAAACATAAATACACATCAAAACTCTATTCCAGTGCCTAAGAATTTCCATAAGCATATTTGTCAAATCATATTAGATGGCTGTTGACGGAGGGAGTTGTTAACTCAGATTAATTGCTGTTACTTCTCTGGTGTTGGAGACACTGGTATAGTTTCCTAAAAGGCAGGAAGCACTTAGTGGAATGTCATGCTCCCCGCTCATGCTTTCAACTAATTTAATGATGGTGATGACGATGAAAGTGAATGCTGCAATAATGCACATTTAACAATATTTGTTCCATTATTGTAGGCCTTGATTATCTGAAATGTGAGCACAGTAATAGATGTCATTTTGATTTGCACTCTAGGAGAAGTAAAATAGTTGCATGTCAACCAAGATGAGATATATAGAATGTGTTAAACCAATCTTGTCATTTAATATCTGATGAACTACAAGTGTTCACCCTTACTGAAATATGCCAGGTTCTTTTGGTAGCACAGTAGGTATTGTAGTTATAGCCGGTGCAAATTGCTGTCTAAATGTATGCTCAATTTAACAACTGTCTGTTAAAGTTATCAACACATTCCAACATCCATTATACAAAAGAACCCCTTCATGCATTGAGGCAGAAGTGATTATCAAAATGATGCAGTGAAGGGAAATACCCTTTGGTGCACCTTATAATACCAGCACATGAAATAGATTGGAAAGCAGGCATTTTTATAGTATGGGAATATGTAGTATAAATTTGATGTAGCAGTAATTTTTTTTAAAAAGGGAGAGAGAGAATAAAAAAATAAAAAATTTTCCGTATAGCACACATGCTAATTCCTCCTCCCCAAACTCATAAAAAGCATAAAACACCCAGAAGGTGTTTTAAAACTTAAATTAAATAAATCACCAAACACATTATCATTAATTTCAGAAACGCTGAAAAGGAAAAATAAAAGGTATGTGTTAGTGCAATGGTACACGGAATATCTGAAACAAATACAAAACATAAATAGGTTCAATTGGATGTATATTCTTCACAAAATGGCAATTACTAGCATATTAAGTGACTTCGATATTGGACTATTAGGTCATAGGCTATTTAAGAAGGTTAGAGGGAGTATGGATTGGAAGCAATTAAAAAGGGAAGCCAACTACATCAAGGATTCCAGAGAAAAAATAAAGTAGCACATTAGAATGAGAATATAAGTAGTCTATATGCTAAGCTTTATGGATATTCTATAGGCATAAGATAAGTAAAAAGGAAAGTATAATATAACTTTCAATTTATTCATATCTTTTAATTAAGACTATGATTCTTTTTTTTAGGAAATTGACAATTATTTCCAATAATCATAGTCTTAATTTACATTTCCGGATGACCACTGATGTGGAACATCTTTTCTTATGCTTATTTACCATCCATAGATACTCTTTGGTGATGTGTTCCCTCAAGACTTTCATTCATTCTCTAATCGGATTTTTGTTTTTTAACCTTTGAGTTTTGACAATTCTTTGTATATTCTAGCTATAAGTCCTTTGTCAGATGTGCGGTTTGAAAATGTTTTCTCTCAGTTTGTTGCTTTTCTTTTCACACCTTTAATGGGGTCTTTTGCACAAAAAAATTTAAAAGTTTTGATCAAGTCAATTTATCTATATTTTTCTCTTAAAAAGGGTGCTTTTAGTGTCATGTTTAGGAACATTCTTACACGCCCTAGGTCCTGAAAATATTTCCTTCTATGTTGTTTTCTAAAAGTTTCATAGTTGTATGTTAAAATCTATAATAACTTTTAAGGTAAATTTTATACAATGTATATGATTTGGTTCACAGTTATCCTTTTTTTTTTTTTTTGCATGTGGATATCCAGTTCCTCCAAATACATTTTTTGAAAATAATTAATTTTATAGCTATGTTAAAAATCAGTTGGCCATATGAGTGTGGGGCTGTTTCTGAATTTTGTATTTGATTCCATTGATCTATGTACCTATTACTCTTACAAATCAAAAAGTCTTGATTACTGTCTAGTAAGTCTTGAAATTTGGTAGGGTTATTTCTCCCACTTTATGTTTCATTTTCTAAATTGTTTTTAACTGTTTTAGTTCCTTTGCCTTTCCATATAAAGTTTAGAATAATCTTGTCTACAACTACATAAAATATCTTGCTCAAAATTTGATAGAAATTGTGTTAATGCTATATAACAATTTGGCAAAAAGTGACATCTTTAATATGTTGATTCTATCAGTCCGTGAACACAGCACATCTTTTCATTTATACAGATATTTAAAATTTCTTTCATCAATATTTTGTAGTTTTTAGCATATGTGATCTGAAAATACTTTTGATTTGCACTTCAGTATTTCATTTTCTGAGTTACTGTATATTGTATTTTATTGTATTTGTGTGTGCATATGAATTGGCTTTACATGTTGGGTGTTATAATGAAACCCAAGGTCACATAGATTTCCTTCTATGTTTTCTTCTAGAATTTTTATAGTTTTACATTTAAAATTTATGTCTATGGACTACTTTTATGAGTTTTTTGTTTTTTTGGATATGTTTTAAAATCGATGTATCATAGTTGTATATATTTTGGGGGTACCTGTGCTAATTTGATACATGTGTACATTACTTAATGATTAAATAAGGGTACCTGGGCTATCCATCACTGCAAGCATTTATCTTTTCTCTGCGTTGGTATCATTAACATTTTTCTCTTCTAGTTTTTTTAAATATACAGTAAATGATTGTTAACTTATTCACATGGAACCACAAAAGACCCTAAATAGCTAAAGCAGTCCTGACCAAAACAAACAACAACAACCACAAAGAAGAAAGATGGAGACATAATACTACCTGATTTTAAATTGTATTACAATGCTATTTTAACCAAAACAACATGGTACTGGCATAAATGCAGACACATAAACCAAATAATAATAATAATAATAATAATAAAGTAAAAAAACCTAGAAATGAATCCATGCACTTACAACCAACTCATTTTCATCAAAGGCACCAAGAACATATTTTGGGTTAAGGACAATCTCTTTAATAAATTGTGCTGAAAAAACTGGATATCCATATACAGAAGAATAAAACTAGATTTCTGTCTTTCTCTATTTACAAAATTCTAAATTGATTAAAGCCTTAAATATAAGATCTGAAAAGATAAAATTCCTAAAAGAAAACATCAGGAAACATTATAATACATTGGTCTGGGCAAATATTTTTTGAGGTAAGACCTCAAAAGCATAGGCAACAAAAACAAAAATAGACAAATGGGATTACATCAAAATAAAAAGCTTCAGCACAGCAAAGGAAGCAATTAATAAAGTAAAGAGACATACACATAACAAAAGACAATATTTGCAAACTAAGCATCTAAAAATGGATTAATAACCAAAATATATAGAAACTCAAGCAACTCACTTAAAAAATCTGATTGAAATGGGTTAAAAATCTGAATATACATTTCTCAATAGAATTCATACAAATGTCCAAAAGGTATATGAGAATATGCTTACTATCACTAGTCTTAGGGAAATACAAACCAAAACCACAATAAATATCATCTCAGTCCAGTTAATATGGCTATTACCAAAAGACAAAACATAACAAATGATGGCGAGGGTGTGAAGAAAGGCTAATGTTAGTACACTCTTGATGGTCATGTAAAGTAGTACAGCCTTTATGGAAAATAATACGGAGATTCCTCAAATAACTGAAAATAGAACTACCATATGATCCAGCAAAATCACTGCTGGGTATATACCCAAAAGAAAGGAACGTCAGTGTAGTGAAGAGACATCTGCATTCCCATGTTTATTGCAGTGCTATTCACAATAGCCAAGGTAGAGAATAAACCTAAATGTCCATCAAAAATGAATGTATAAAGAAACTTTGGCATATATATATACACACACACAATAGAATGTTACTCAGCCATAAAATGAAACCAAATTCTGTCATTTGCAGTAATATGGATGGAACTGGAGGTCATAATGCTAATAACTGAACTATACCAGGCAGAGAAAGACGAATATTTCATGTTCTCACTCATATGTGGGAGCTAAAAATGTAGATCTCATGGAGGTAGAGGGTGCAATGATGGCATTGTTCTCACATGCTGGGAGGGTGCGGGCCACATGGCTACTTCTTTGTACAGATTGCACCCATTTACCCATCTGCCTCTCCCTGAAGTTCAGCTCAGCTGAAGGGGTAGTGAAAGACGTAAACTAAGAAGAATTATCTGCAGAAAACAGAGAAACTGAAACTGAGAAGAGTCCAGCCTCTGATGACGCTGGAGAGATAGAAGCCAAGTCAGACTAATATCATATACTATGTCTTATCTGTCGTCCCTCTCTCCCTTGGGTAATAAGAGGAATATTTTTTATCAATTATTTTGTAAATGCAAGTTTTTTAATAGCTTTGGAAACATTTTTAAGAATGAGGGAATCCCACCTCATCCCATTTTTTAAGTGGGAATGCTTTTTAAAAATAAAAATAAAAAAGAGGTGAAATCATTCACTGGTTATTAATTTTTTCATAGAACCAGAAACTAATGAGGGATATTGAACTACGGGAAGATTTGATTGTCTTGGGTGTCGGCTTATTATTCCATAGGTGGGGGGTTTGTTTTTATATCCTATAATACAAAGCATACTAAATGGCGATGTGGAGTCACAGTCCTGCATTTAATGTCTTGAACATTTTAAATTAATTCTATTTCCATGTTGTTTTTTAGTGGAATTGTTTCCTACAGAAAACCACTCCTTGACTATGGCTCTCGCTGCCAGAATTGTGTGCACTTTGTAACAACTTGGGTCATTGTAGTCCTGTTTTCTTAATTTTGTTAATGTGTGGTGAAAGGTTGAAAATTTGAGTATATAGTACATATGTTATTAAATTATAAGTTGGTGGGATGTATGGAACAGCTTATCAACTGGTGAAAATATGAAAATACTAGTCATTGATAGCCACTCAAGGAAAATTTGCCTCAAAATTTTAAGTTGGAAAGTCACTGGAATAACTTTAAAAAATAATTACTGTACATGGCTTTTTAAGATTTTCATTATATGTGCCAAGAATTATGTACAAATTGAAATGTTTGTGTACCGAGTCTCAACACAACCAATAAAATCTGTTATGAAAAAAGGAACAGAGAGTGCAGTGGTGCTTACTAGAGCCTGGGACTGGAAAGGAGAGGGAGAATTTAGAGAAATTGGTTAACGGATACAAAAATACGGTTAGAAAGAGTAAATTCTAGTATTTTATTGTACTGTAGTATATTTTTAATTTGTTTCCATATGTTTATTGCTAGTTTATTATCTTCATCTTATATCTGTGCTCTTGACGAACTCACTTTTATAATGCAAAGAGTTATTCTGAAGATTCTCTGGAAGAGAATCTTCTGTTTCCATGCAGACAACTATGTCATCTGCAAATAGGGACAATTTTATCCTCTCCCCCATCTATATGTAATTTATTTCCTTTTTTGCCTTCTTTTGCTGGCTACAACTTTCAGTACTATATTGAATAGCTATTGTGACAGCAGACATTCTAACCTTACATTCAATGTTAGAAGTAAAGCACTCAGACTATTACCATCAACTGTGTTATTAGCTGTAGGGTTGGTTTTTGTTTTGTTTTGTGTTTCAGTGTTTTTATCAGGTTTAAAAAGTCCCTCTCTAATCCTAGTTTTCTGATAGTTTTATTTTGAATGAGCATTGAGTTTTGTCTGACACATTTTCAAGTGGCAACAGATATGATCGTGTGTATTTTTTTTTCCTATCTAGCCTATTAAGACGTTGGAAACTATTAATTTTAAAACACGAATTTAGCCTTGAATCCTTGGAATGAGCTCCAGTTGATTATGGTGTATAATTAAGCATACTGTTGTATTCTATTTGCTAATATTCTGTTGAAGATTTTTGTGTCTATATTTATAAAGTGTATTGGCTTTTAATTTTTTTTGTTCTATCTTTGGTTTTGATATCAGAGTAATTAATATTAACTATATAAAATTGAAAACAATTATTCCTCCTCTATTTTTTTGGAAGAGATTGGATGGAATTGATGTCCATTTTTCTTTAAATCTTTACTGGAATTCTCTAATAAAACTATGGAGATGTTTTTGTTGGGAGAGTTTTAAATAACGCATTCAGCTTCCTTAATAGCTACAAGGCTATTCAAATTTCGATTTCATATTGAGTAAGTTACCTTGGTTGATATATTTCATTGAATTGGTACCTTTCATTTTTGTTGTCAAAGTTGTATATGTAGAGTTTGTAGTATTTCCTTATTATTGTTTTCATACCTGCAGAATCTGTAGTGATTTTACCTGTTTCATTTCTGATATTAGTAATTCTTGTTTCTCTTATTATCAGTCTTGATAGGATGTATACATTTTATTAATCTTTCAAAGAACCAGTTTAAAAAATATTTCTCTATTATTTTTCTATTTTCAATTTCTTTTTTTTTCTTTTTTTGAGACAGAATCTTGCTCTGTCACCTAGGCTGGAGTGCAGTGGTATGATCACGGCTCAGTGCAGCCTCAACCACCCAGGCTCAAGCCATCCTCCTTCATTAGCTTCCCAAGTAGCTGGGACTAGAGGCATAAGCCACCATGCACAGTCTCAACTTCATTTTATATTATATTTGATGGTGATGGTCTGAGTGCTTTACCCCTAACATTAGGAAGAAATACTTTTATCTTCTGCTTGCGGGGTATATTTTGTCTTTCTTTTTTTTAATTGCTTGATGTAGAACCTCAAAATATTACTTTGAAACTTTTCCTTTTTGCATTATAACATTTATTTAGTTCTCTAAATTTCCCTCTCAGCACTGTTTTAGCTGCATTACACATATTTTGATATATTTTTATTTCCTTTCATTACAATATATTATCTTACTTTTCCTCAGACTTCCTCTTTGATCATCAGTTGTTTTAAAGGTTCTGTCTAGTTTGTATTTGTTGAAATGTTTTTCTGTTATCTTTCTGTCATTGGTTTCTAGTTTGATTCATTGTGGTCAGAGAACACACTCAATATGATTTCAATTACTTTAAATTTGTTAATATTTGCTTTATGGCCTAGGATGTAGTCTATCTTGGTATTTATTCAATAAGCTCTTGAGAAGAGTGTATATTTTGCTTTTGTTGAATGGAGTGTTCTATAAATGTTGAGAAGACACTGTTGACTGATGGTGTTTTTGAGATCGTACATATTTATGCTGAATTGCTGTCTAGTTCTTTCATTAATTGTTAAACAATAGTCTTGGAGATCATCTGTATTTCTGCATTTTTTATTTATCATTTTACATTTCTATTAACTTTTGTTTCATATATTCTGTAGCACTTTTGTTTAGTCCATCTATATTTGGAATTACTATCTCTTTCTGGTGAATTTACCTTTTATCAGTACATAAAACCTTTTATTTTCTGGAAATGTTACTTGTTCTAAACTATACATTATTTGGTATGAATATAGTCATTTTTTCTTTTTTCATTTATGTTTATATAGTATAACTTTTTGCATTCATGTGCTGTCAACCTACTAATGTTATATTTGAAGTCAATATTTTATAAACTGTGTTTAGATGGCTCATGATTTTAAAGACTTTTTTTCAATCTCTCTCTTTTAGTTTTTCTATGTAGGCGTGATCTACTCTAAACATTAAATGTATCGATTTATGGCTTAATTATTTATTTAAATAGCTTAAGTCTACAATTTTAATTTTTTTGTTTTTGTTTTATCCTCTCTGAGTTTTATTTCAATATTTTCTTTCTCCTAGCTTCGTATGGGTTTCTCAAACATTTCCATACTTCTACTTTGATTTATCTATGTTGTTTTTGAATGTATCTTTTTGTATACTTTTTTTACTATTTGCCTATTTACGTTCAGTATTTTATAAATAAGATATATAATTTATATCAGTTCCCATGAAGTGTGGGAAAAATTATCTCCCTTTCCATTTTGTTATCTTCCCACATCGATAAAAATTGTCTTAAATATTTCATCTCTATACATTGAAAATCACATCGATGTTATGATTCATGCTTTGGCCTTTGAACTACTTTTACAAGACTTATCAGGAGAAGAAACATCTGTTTCATTTACCTGTATGTTTACTCTTTCGATTTTTTTTTTAATATTTCAAGATTTCTTTTATTATTTCCTTTCTGCTTTGAAAATTTCCTTTAGCCATTCTTTTAAGTTAGGCCTGATGGTGACAAATTCTCTTAACTTTCCTTCATCTAAGAGTATCTTGATTTCCATTTTGTTCCTGAAAGATATTTTTGCTGGACATAGAATTCTGTATTGACAGTTTTCTTAATATTTAAAAAATGTGATGTTATTTCCTTTTGACCTCCATGGTTTCTGAGTAAAAAAAACTCTGTCATTAAAATAGTTTTACTCTATAAAGTGTTTTTTTTTCTCTCTTGCCTCTTTTGGAATATATATATACTTTTGTCTTTAGAAGTTTGACTACGAGATGCCCTTGCATATTTTTTTCTGTATTTAAATGTTTTTGTGTTTACTCAGCTTTGTAAATCTGTAGGTTTTTTGTTTTAATAAATTTGGAAATTTTTCAGACATTATTTCTTAGTATTTTTCAGCCTTACCTTTTATTCTCTCCTCATGGGACTCTTATGACATGAATGTTAGATCTTTTGTCATTGTTCCACAGTCTTTGTTTCCAGTATATTTTATCTCTGATATTCAAATTACTTAATATCTAGTGTCCTATATTTATGTTCACCAATATTTTTCTCTGATTTCTCCATTTTGCTCTTAAGCATAAGAAATTCATTTTTATTATTGTATTTTTCAGTCTAAATTTTCCATTTTATTCTTCTTTCTTCACTGAAATTTTTCATTTTATATTAGTTTCAAGAGTGTTCGTAATTGCTCTTTGAAGCATTTTCAGTGGCTGGTTTAAATCCTTGTCAGAAAATTCTAACATCTTTGTTATTTTGCTTTTGGTATGATAATTATCTTCTCTCGTTCAGCTTGAGATTTCTCTGTCTTTGGTATGATGGGTGATTTTCAGTTGAAATGTGGGCATTTTGGATGTAATGTTATGAGACACTGGATATTATTTAAATCTTGTTGTTTAGCAGATCTCCTCCAATACAACTGCCCTGGGGGAAGAAAGGTGTTGCCAAATTACTGCCAGGTGAGTATGATAGTTAAATTCCTTACTTGGCCTCTGTTAACATCAGAGGTTTGGAGGCTCTTCAATAGTGCTAGACCTAGGTGGGAGTGTAGGCTCCCCAGGAGGCTCCTGCTTATACCAGCTTATATGGGAGGAACAGTGGCATTTTGTTCCTAATCTTGATATGGCCTATATTGTTGCTGTTAGGGATGACATCTGTATTAGTCTGTTCCCATGCTGCTAATAAAGACATACCTGAGACTGAATAATGTGTAAAGGAGAGAGGTTTAATTGATTCAGTTCCACATGGCTGGTGAGGCCTCATAATCATGGCAGAAGATGAATGAAGAGCAAAGTCACATCTTACTGGCAGTAGGCAAGAGTTTGTGTAGGGGAACCCCTTTATAAAACCCACAAATCTCATGAGACTCATTCACTACCAGGAGAACAGTATAGGGGAAACCACCCCCCATGATTCAATTATCTCCACCTGGCCCTGCCCTTGACACATGGAGGTTATTACAATTCAAGGTGAGGTTTAGGTGGGCACACGGCCAAAGGATATCAACATCTTTAACATTGGGCAATGAAAAAAATGCTGTCTCTACACTAGGCCTCATCTGACTCCCAGCAGAGAGTGGGTGAGGTGCCTTGTTATTACCACATGTGTGTAGAAGTCTATTCTCTTCATGTAGCCTCTACTAACATAAAGGGAGAAGAGGGCTCACAGGTGCCTGGTGGAGACGAAAGTCATGGCTATCTCTTCAACCTTCTTTGGCACCACATGGAGGGTTTGCAGTACTTTGTTACAACCTGGTGTGGGTGCAGTGAAAGTTCCCCACTTGACCTATGCTAGCAGAGTTGGAGTTGAAGCTGTAGTTTTATTCTGTGGCATTTAGCTAGAATACAGCAGTTATTTAAAAATACTTCTATCTTGCTAGGCTTTTCCTTTCTTGGTTTTATGGATAAAGAGAGCATATTTATACTGAGGCATTTTTGTTCACACTCCTTGACAGTTCCAGGTGTCTGGCTTCTTCAGCACCTTCTCTGACATAATGAAGACAAAAACTAAAAATAAATTAAAAATTAAAATGAAAACCACAAACCCATGGTACTCATTGGTATGTTGTTTCTTGGGTCCCACGGTCCTCAACTTTTCTGTTTTCTTCTCTTCATCCCTTAGCGTCTCCATAGATTTGTTTTATATATAATTTTCAGGATTTTAGCACACTTGGCAAGAGAGGAGAAAAGTGCAACTATTCCATTTTTTTCTGGAGGCACAATTCTCTTACATAAATTTTAACCAGCAGTGTGTACCACTAGTCTTGATAACTTTAGCTGGACCTTGATACAAACTTTATCTGTGTTCATTAATAATTGGGTGACCTTTGAACGGACATTTGTTCATTGTGATATTTACTTTTCTCAATGGAAAAAAAAATCTGGGAATCATATCTGCCAAAAATGAAACTCAAATTAGGGATATGGAATGGTAAGATTCTCTATAAGCAAATTACTCAGGTCGTTGGCTGTCAAAACAACCAAAACAACAGAAAAACAATGATCAAGCAAATATTTATTAGATGTCCTTCTGCAAGGGAGAGCATCACATGGTCATGAAGAGTCCTTAGTAAAAAGCTCCAGGGCTTCAGAGTAGTTGACTTTCTGAGTCAAGGGTCTTGAACCACGGTAGCTAAGGTGTCTCAACTGGATTTTGGTCAGCACTCTAAAATTGTCAGCAGTTGACTCCGTTTGAAGACCACCAGAATAAACTGTTGGTTAAGCAAAGCTCAATATATTAACATAGTCTAACAGGAAAAATCATGAACTTAATAGAATCTTAGTTATGTCACAAAATAAGGAGTTCAAAGAAGGATATTTATAGGGGTTGGGATCTGGAATCAAGTAGTTTAAAGTGGATTTTTCAAGGTAGGGACTGATTGTATTTGAGAAAATTTCATAAGATAATTTATAAGATTGTTGAAAAAAATTAGATGAGTTTCTTTTGTTTCATAAGCAAGAACTTTGCCCAAGTGAGTATTCTATATTGAATACAACTAATAGCCAACATGAGGGAACTCTTTGTCCAGATGATTCATTTAAAAGAATTTCCTGAAACAAATGGTGAAGCTATCAATTGGTTTACAGCTTTATCTTCTTGAGGAATAATTTCATGAAAGAAATAATTATCACATTGATAAAGATAGTCTCAGTTCTCTGTACTGTTAGTTTAGCTATGTGGATATAAATGAGCCCAATTTCAAGTTGGTTGAAAACATAAAGCTATAGTAGAGAAAGAAAATAAAAATAATAAGAAATCCATCCCCTTAGTGAATTATCACATTCTTTTCCTTTGCATACCCAAAAGTCTTACACAAATGATTTCTCCTCAAAATTATCTTCGCAGATTCCTTAAGTTGAAATAGAGCTTTCCATTCCTCATGGTCACAACGGTTTTTATGTTTCCATTATAATAGACATATATTTTAACAGAAGATTTTAAATAACTAATATTTTTAAAAACAAGCCAATATATTTAAACTTCTGTCATCATCAATATTAAAATCACTCTTTCCCCAATAAAATCCCAGTTTTACACCAGGTTATTTTTAAAGAACATTGTCAAGGTAAAGCACAAATACACCTATTTTCATTTTTTATAGGTTACTCATTTACTTTTATACTATTGTGATAACTTTATTCCTAGAACCTAGAACGGAGTCTAGCAATAAAAAAGTAGATGTTAAGTTCATGTTTTCTTTGCTTTAATGGAGTTCTCAGTAACATTTGGTATTTTGATATCATAATTTGCATTGAAATGATTATGTAGATTTCTTCCCTTGCATATGAGTTTCCAAAGGTAAATCTATCTTTCTATCCAGCTGCTCCTCCATTCCCATAAACTACCACACCTCCTCTTTCATCTCATGCCTAAATATGGAAAATACAAAAAGCTTTGAGGAAATAGAACAAAGCAGCAATTGTGATATTTATTAAGATCTTCTATTTGGCTTTTATATTCTGATTTACTAACAGCTTATAAAAAAAGAGGCATTCTATAGGGCTTGTTTCACTGAATTATTGTTCTAAAACTTATATCCTATAATGAAATAAGTCGAGTATTTTTAGTTTGCTTCAAGGTGATTTTATTTTAGATATTTGTTATTGAAATATGGTTTCTATAGAAACTGTACAAAGTATACTGACCCTGAACAATGGACTTGAAAGCATTTATTGGCTCACAAAGATTTTCACTATCCATTCTCACCATGTCATGCAGTAAATTTCAGTATTCTAAATTAAATCTAATATAATACTAACACTGGGAGATAGATTTTAGGGACACAAATTCTCATTCACCCAATAAATAACTGTCATTTATTATGTTAGAGGTAAGATTTGTAAGGATATCTGGATTAGTTTGCAATTGTATATAATATCCTTATTTTAGACCCCACAATTTGAGGTTAGTATTAATGCTCAATTTATAATTCTGGGCTTCATCATCTTATTCTGAGACTATTTAGAGACTACAATGAATAAGATTTTGAATATTATTTCTTCTTTTATGAGTCTCATGTCTACTGAATATTTTACATAGTCCACATTTTTTTTTCTTTATTAGTCTGAATTTAATGCCAGATGCTAATTAACAGCAAGTTTCTTTGGGGAAAAGTCAATTTACAAAGAATGAAGAGCTTATCTCACAAAAAGAGTTCTCATTTTTTTAATTACTTTTGGTAAATAAAAATGAATATTGCCTATTGAATGTTTAAACCTTAATTTTGTGGTAGTGTTAAAAGAAAAAGCCATCATAACATGTAACTTCTTCCATTAAGAGATGGAAACCACTTTTCCACCCTTTGAAAATGAATTTGACCACGTGACTTGCTTTAACAAGCGCAGCATTAGCAAATATGGTTAGAGCTTTGTGAATTCATAGGAAACATATAGAATTTTGAAGGAAGTAGTAAAAATCAAAGCACTACCACTTTTACTATAAGTGAGTTCGTTCAAATTGGAAAATGTTTTTGTGCCTTTAACTTTCTAGAAGTAGAAATCATGTGGAGCATGTTCTTAGGTACTTTTTTTGTAAAAGGAAGAATGACTCAGAGGGCAGAACCAAGTACCATGAAGAAAAATAGACTCAGGATTTACTCACAAGAAGCAGAATTCATCTTTAATCAAGAAAAACTTTGTGTTTCCAGAGTAATGTGACCTTCTATTCCTTCTCTTTTGGAATGGGAGTATCCACGTTCAGGTCAGGTAACTTATCCTTTTAGTTTACGAATCACTAAATCAATAGGAGATGAATCATAAGAGATACATCTATCTTAGACCAGATACTGATCATTGAGCCTGATATTGAAATTTGATGAGATTTCTTGAGAAGTCTTTGGGGAGGATGAATTATTTTGCAACTAAGAGGAATGTAAACAAATTGGACTATTGTAAATTTAAACATGAAAAAAGCCATACAATTTGTAAGCTTCCTTATGAAAAGGTAGAATCTATTTCTCCATTTCTGGTGATTTACTATAGCCAAAGGTGTATCAGCAAACAGTATCCAAACAGAGGCCTAAAAGTGTTTGTACACTGAGTCTTTCCTTGTCTTCAAGTTTTGTGAATACAGTTATTGTAAAAGAAAGCCTGTGATCAGTTTGTAGGCAGATGACAGATATATAGTCCGGCCATCTCTATTTCTCCAGACAACCTCCAAGCATCTGAGCATGGTGTTCTGGGACAAGTCAGAAACATTTTATAACTGCCGAAAACTTGCCAGTTGAAAACTGACTCCAAATGCATGAGTGAGTCCAACTGACAATAGCGAAGAGATATACCATCTGAGACCTGACCAAATTGCTGACCCACACAATTATGAACAAATAAATATCTATTGTTTTTAAGCAATAATGTTTTTAATTCTTTTTAAAATATGGCAATAGATAATGAATAAATGTTGCCAATGGAAACACATTAACTAACTCAACAAATATTTATTTTGCACCCATTATGCACTATTTTCTACATTTGACATAGCAAAGTTTTTATCAAATAAGATTATTAAGTTTGATGCTAAAATATAAAACATTAGCATGTAATTGTATAAGATATAACTTTAATTAAATGGTTTACATATTTTTAGTGTACTGGCCATCTAGCTGGAGACTGACCTACAAATATTTACCTGCTTAATATCAATACCTTCTTATTCTAGTAAGAACAAACTAATTCTCATGGGAAAATAACTTAATTGCCCAGTGTCATTACATGTGTTGTGTTACAGCTGATTTTACCTTCCTCTTCAAAGTGGAAATATGACCTATTCAGAGTATTGAAAGCCTTGTCAAAAATGTGATTCAGGGATGAGTACATGATCTTATTTAAATCATTTCCAGTGAGGCTTAAGAATTGTTATCGGACTTTTATTGAAAAAGAAGTTTGTCCCTTCTTGGGTAGCTCAGAAAATGAAATTGACTTTGTATTGACTGAAAATAAAATAAAATGAAAATGAAAATAATGAAATGGTCCTGCTGACAATATTTGAAATCCTGGACCCACATTTGCTTGAAGCGTAATCAACCCCTGGGATTTTTAGGTTTGCGAACCGACTTACTTTTTGAAGTTAGTTTAAGGTGAATATCCAAAATTTGCAACTGAAATAGTTCTGGCTAATAAAATAGACTAGAAAGAGAATATGTGTCACATTCTGTTTGACAGAAATCCCTTTCCAAAACAATCTCTCCTTATTTTTACTTCTATGATTTGGTTTAATATATGTATAGGTCGTTGAAATCTCTTTCCAGATATACAGGAGCCTGTACAATATTCTTATGGGCAGCTTCCACCTAGTCTCCTAAACTTGTTCTCACTCCCAAACTTGTTGGCATAGGTTCTCTATTAAGAACCACCATCTTCCTAATGCCTGAGATTTGAGAACTATTAATATAACAGAAAAATCAGTATCTTTTTATAATTAGAATGCTCATTTTTTACAATGCAAAGTAATAAAAATGTATGTATCTCTGAACTACTATATAAAGGATAAATATACTTTTATTTAGCTAACTAAATTTTAAGCTGTTACAGAACCTTAGCATTTACCGTAACTAACCCTGATTTTAAAAATCTAACAAATAATTAAATATAACACATTATTCTATCAGTGAAATTTAATGTGGGAAACAGAAACCTCTCTGGGTATTTCAATCCAAAGGTAATTAGGTACTTAGAAAATTGCTGAAAGGACAAAGGAATAAATGTCAGAGAGCTGCACTGGATTTCTGGTTTCAGGGTCATAGCACTATAGCTGTGATACGAAGAACAGGAAAATATTTGTGGCTGCTGCTAGAAGTATGTTGCGATTACAACTGCTTCAGTTACTAGACAAAGGAATGTAGAATTTAGTAATGGAAGAAATCCTATGTCTGTTGGCACTTCATTGAAGAAAGATTTTTCCTTGCTTGTATCTTCCAAAAATCTTGCAACTGCAACTCATTAGTGGAATCTCAATTGCATCTAAGACCTTAGCTATAATCATTCTGAAAAATGTAGTTTTTAACTTCCAACCTTTATGACAGATGTGGACAATAGAACAAAAGGTTGAAATTAGTGACTTTCATTTAAGTAATTGCTCTCTGTATTAGGTTCTCCAGAAAACCAGAAACAATTGGATATAAATCAATATATCTATATGTGTATCTATATGTATATCTAAATCTTTATATGTAAATCAACTCACATGATAATGGAGACTGGCAAGTCCAAAATGTGCTGTGTTGGCCAACAGGCTGGAGACCCAGGAGGGCTCATGGTTGTGTTCTAGTTCAAATAACAACAGCCTGAAGACCTGGGAGAAACAAACATGTAGATTAAGTCTGAAGGCAGTCTGCTGATATATTACCCTTTGCTCAAGGAGGCTGGTCTATTTGTTCTAATCAGGCCTTCATCTAATTGGATGATGCTCACACACATTATGGAGGGCAATGTGCTTACTGGAAGTTCACCAATTTAAACCTTAACCTCTTTCAGAAACACCCTTCAAGTTGACATATACATTTAACCATCACACTTTCTAACGTAGGCATCAGGAAGGTGGTGGTCCTTCTTGTTGTTGAAAGTACCAGTTTATAATATAGAGATATATTCATTAAAGTAGGTAGGTTTATACTGTCTAACACAGTAGCCACTAGGCACATGCAGTTATGGCTAATTGAAATGTGGCCAGTCTGAGTTGAGATGTGAATTTTAGTATTTGCACAAAAATATAAAATACCTTATTAATAATTTTTATTGATGATATTTAAAGGCATTACACTCTAGTCTAATCTTTGTCCTGGGAGTATTTAATCAGATGAAAGTTTTACTGGACATTTTTGACTTAATAACCTTTACTCCTACTGTTTGGAGTTGATAAACA
The DNA here is from genome assembly GCF_029281585.2 of Gorilla gorilla gorilla. Lineage (NCBI taxonomy): Eukaryota > Metazoa > Chordata > Mammalia > Primates > Hominidae > Gorilla > Gorilla gorilla. The sequence goes on along the minus strand of NC_073227.2, from coordinate 28,211,787 downwards.
GGTACTTTCTCCAACCAGGCAAGTTATAGAATTAATGAACTTTATCTTTTTCCTTCAATTATGTTTGAAAGTTGGCCAATTCTTTGCTGAATTTATTTTTCTTATAATAAATTGTAAATAGCATTCAATGACATTCAATCAACAGGTGTCTAATTTCTAATCCTTCACGTAGGTCCACAGATCCATAGGTAATAGTGCTATGATATCAATGTGTTCCACCAAATTCACATGCTGAAACGTAATCATTGGTGTGATAATATTAAGAAGTGAGGCCTTAGGAGGTGATTAAAGTCATGTGGAACTGTCATGGATGGATTAGGGCCCTTATAAAAGGGCTTGAAGGAGTGGATTTGCTGTCTTCTGTTTTTCTGCCATGTGAGGAAACAGTGTTAAAGGCACCATCTTGGAAGCAGAGACCATGGACCTTAGCAGACACAAAACCTGCTGGCTTCTTGATCTTGGACTTCTCAGGCTCCAGAATAAATTTCTGCTCTTTATAAATTACCAAGTCACAAGTATTTTATCATAGAAGTGGGCATGGACTAATCCCAGCACTTTGGGTGGCTGAGGCAGGCAAATCATGAGGTGGGCAAATCACGAGGTCAGGAGTTCGAGACCAGCCTGACCAACATGGTGAAACCCCATCTCTGGGGTCTCTGGGGATTGGTGAAATCCTAGCTACTTAGGAGGCTGAGGCAGGGGAATCACTTGAACCCGGGAGGCAGAGGTGACAGTGAGCTGAGATCATGCCACTGCACTCCAGCCTGGGTGACAGAGCAAGACTCCATCTCAAAAAAACCAAAACAAACAAAACAAACAAACAAACAAACAAACAAAAAAAGACCCAATCACCCATAGGACCTCAGCATTTGCTGCCTTGTAGCACCTCACATCTCTGCTCCTTACACTGGAGTGCAATGCTCCTTGACCATCCAGCTGTGGCTCATGGGCCCAGGTGTGGCTCAGCTGCCCCTCTGAAAGGTACAGGCCATAAATCATGGTGGTATCCATGTGCTACTAACTCTGCAGCCATGAAGACATCAAGAACTATGGAAGCATTGGTACCTCTACCTAGATTTCTAAGGATGCCTCTGAGAACCTCGTCAGTGTTATACCCAAGACCTCATAATTGTAGAACCACCAGTGTGCAACACCAGCCTGAGAGAGGTGCAGGAACCCAATTTCAACTTGTGTGAGTTACTGTGTGGGCTGTGTTCAGAAAAGCTGTGGGTGTGGGGACCCCAAGGGCTTTGGGGTCCCGAGCCCTGCCTCAGTGTGTCTAAAAGGCAGGATATGGAGTCAAAAGTTTATTCTGAAGCCTGAAGATTTAATATTGTTTGCTTTGTTGGGTTTTGGACTTGAGACCTGTTATTCCTTTCTTCTTTCCTATTGCTCCTTTTTGGCATAGGAATGTCTATTCAATGCCTGTCCTACCATTGTGTTTTGGAAGTATATAACTTGTTTGATCTCACAGGTTCACATCTTAACCGAGTCTCATCCATATTTGATTTGAATGAGACTCTGAACTTCAGACTTTTGAGTTATGCTAGAATTAGTTGAGACTTTGAGGCTACTGGAATAAAATAAATGTATGTTTCAGGTGTGAAGAACATTCTGTGGGCCAGGGGTGGAAAGCAATGGTCTGAAACCATCCCTCAAAATTTATAAGTTGAAATTTAATCACCAATGTAATAGTATTAAAAAGCGGGGCCTTAGGACATAATTAAGTGTCATGAGGGTGGAGACCTCATGGATGGGATTATGGCCCTTATGAAAAGTTTTGAGGGAGTAGGTTTGCTGCATTCTATACTTCTGCCGTGTGAGGACACCCAAACTTTTTATAAGGGTCCTAATCCCATCCAAGAGGTCTCTATCCTCATGACACTTAAGGCCCCACTTTTTAATACTATTACATTGCTGATTAAGTTTCAGCTTATAAATTTTTGGAGACAGTTTCAGACCATAGCTTTCCTTCAGAATAACCTGCCTCATCCTGGGGGCAGAGACCATGGCCCTCACCAAACACCAAACCTGCTGGTGCCTTGATTTTGGACTTCTCAGCCTCGAGAACTGTGAGGAAATAAATTTATATTATTTATAAATTACCTAGCTACAGTTGTTATATTAACAGCAAGAATAGACTAAGACACTATTTTGTCAATGACTTTGGCAGTGCTGTAAAATGAATCCGTATCCTGCCAAACTCTGATTTCAGTTTCCTCAACTCCTCACATCCAACTGCTAAGTCAGTATAGGAATTCCCACTTGTATTAGCTTGTTTTTGCGCTGCTGATAAAGACATACCTGAGACTGGGCAATTTACAAAAGAAAGAGGTTTAATGATTTACAGTTCCACATGGCTAGGGAGGCCTCACAAGTATGGTGGAAGGCAAGTTGGAGGAAGTCACATCTTACGTGGACGGCGGCAGGCAAAGAGAGAGAGGTTGTGCAGGGAAACTCTTCTTTATAAAGCCATCAGATCTCATGAGACTTATTCACTATCACAAGAACAGCAAGGGAAAGAGCTGCCCCCGTGATTCAATTACCTCACACTGGGTCCCTCCCACAACACATGGGAATTCAAGATGAGATTTGTGTGGGGACACAGCCAAACCATATCACCCCTTATCCATGGGATATATGTTCCAAGACCCCACTGGATGCCTGAAAATGTAGATAGTACCAAACCCTGTATATACTATGCTTTTTCCTATACATACATACTTATGATAAAGTTTAATTTATCACTTAGGTGTAGTAAGAGATTAACAACAATAACTAATAATAAAATAGAGCAATTATAACAATGTACCACAATAAATGTTATGTGTATGTGGTTTCTTTCTCTCTCAATATCTTATTGTACTACACCTATTTTCACACCCCAGTTGACCATAGGTAACTAAAACCTCTGAAAGTGAAACCATGGGTGGATAAAGGCAAGCCATTGTACCACAGCAGCATCCTATTTGTGCCATAACAAAGAGACCTCAAGTCTCAGTACTTAACACCAAACCTGTTTGCTTCTTGATCATGTAGGGTAGCTTTATATCCACATAACTCTCTGGTATGTTGTCCTTCATGTAGCAACTTAGTGATATAAACTGCTTCTTTTTGGTGCCTCCATTTTTCAATACAAGACCCCCATGAATGGACAGAGAAAACATCCAAACTTTTTTCTCTGGAAATTAAATGCTCATCCTGGAAGTGACACAACTTACTTAGGTCTACACCCCACTGGCCAGTGCCCATTGGCCAGAAATGGGCCCCAACCAGCAGTAAGGAAGCTACATGTAGGGAACCCCATGAAATATTTGGAAGACATATGTCACACCAGTATACTCCTTCACCCAGTGATTTCAATTCTGAGACTGGATCCCAAGGAAATAAGAGAGTTTTAATCAAAGATATATAAATAAGGATACATTACATGGTTACTTATAATAATCATCTAAAAAAATTAAAACTCACAAAACTACAAACAATGTAACTATTAAACAACCACAAAATAAAAAATAAACTATGTTATGAGAAACTTCACAGAGCACTGTGTATCCAATAAAATTGCATTTATAAAAACAACTGAAAAGTGTTTGCTACATGTATGTTATATAACACTGTTGGTGATTAGCAACATTAATAAATAAGGCAAAGCAATCAATGAGTGCACACTGTGTTCCAGGCAGTGTTCTAAGAACTTTACACTATTGGCTCATTTAAGCATTTAAAAACAAAAATCTTATTGTATACAAGAGGGAACTGAGGAAGGGAAAGCCCACAAAGCGAAAAACTGCTAAGAATAGAAATGAATAAAGATAGATTGCAAAAATGTTCTCCCATTCTGTAGGTTGCCTGTTCACTCTGATGGTAGTTTCTTTTGCTGTGCAAAAGCTCTTTTGTTTAATTAGATCCCATTTGTCAATTTTGGCTTTTGTTGCCATTGCTTTTGGTGTTTTGGACATGAAGTCCTTGCCCGTTCCTATGTTCTGAATGGTATCGCCTAGGTTTTCTTCTAGGGTTTTTATATGCAGCCATAAAAAATGATGAGTTCATGTCCTTTGTAGGGACATGGATGAAGCTGGAAACCATCATTCTCAGCAAACTATTGCAAGGACAAAAAACCAAACACTGCATGTTCTCACTCATAGGTGGGAACTGAACAATGAGAACACTTGGACACAGGAAGGGGAACATCGCACACCGGGGCCTGTCGTGGGGTTGGGGGAGAGAGGAGGGATAGCATTAGGAGATATACGTAATGTAAATGATGAGTTAATGGGTGCAGCACACCAACATGGCACATGTATACATATGTAACAAACCTGCACGTTGTGCACATGTACCCTAGAACTTAAAGTATAATTTTTTTAAAAAAAGAAAAAAAAAGATATAAATAAGGTAAGGAGGAAAAGAACAGCCAACTATATGCACGTAGGGGACTAGGATATACAGTCACTAAAATTGAAGGGAAATATCAGTTACAGAGATTCTGGAGTTATATAAATGAATTTCATAGTTAATTTCATTTACCTATAATTGCCTTCAGGTTTTTCTTTTCTCTCTCATATTTTTTCTCTTCATAAAAACCAGGAAAGTTATTTTATGTCAAATTAATGGATTAATTCTTTGAAAATAAAAACTATTGATATTTGTGTTATGTTATTAGGCATAAACAAATGTCTGACACGAAGAAGAATTTAAAAATTCACATTTTGTTAAACATATTTGTGCATTATTAACCAAACACAACTGCAGTGTCTGTCATTACTAGCAAAATATAGTACATTCTCTGTGGGCAAAAATAATATGGGTATTCAAAAATATTTTTATTGAGGAATATGCAGGTCTAATCATGGTTATTAGCATTACTCTTATTCAACATGGAGTGAGTCTCTTCAAAGGGATGTGTGTGTGTGTGTATGTGTGTGTGTGTGTCTGTGTGTGTGTTTTGAGATAGGACCTTGCTGTTTCTCCCGAACTGGAGTGCAGTGGCTCAATCCCAGCTCACTGCAGCTTCAACCACCCCATCTCAAGAGGATCCTCCCACCTAAGCCCTTCAAGTAGCTGGGACTATAGGCATGCGCCACCACACCTGGCAAATTTTTGTATTTTTATAGAGCAGAGTTTCATCATGTTGCCCGGGATGGTATCATACTCCTTAGTTTAAGTGATCTGCCTGCCTCAGCCTCCCAAAGAGCTGGGATTACAAGTGTGATTCACCGTGTCCAGCCCAAATGTGTTTTTAACATAAATTTATCTGACAAAAGATCTGATTTTTATAGACACATTATATATTCATGCACTGCATCACGACGCATTAGTCAATGATGAGCTGCCTATATGACAGTGCTCCCATAAGATTATAAAAAAAGTTGAAAAATTCGTATCACCTAGTGACATCACAGTCATTGTAACTGCCTAGGGCAACACATTGCTGATGTGTTTGTGGTAATGCTGGTGTAAACAAACCTGCTGCTCTGCCAGTCATTTAAAAAGCAAAAAAAAATTAAAAACCATACGAAAAGCTTATAAAAGAGGAATTAAACAAAATATTTCTGGACAGCTGTACAATGTGTGTTTTAAGCTAAAGGTTATTACAAAATAATCAAAAAGTTAAAAAATTAAAAGCATATAAAGAAAACTATTCCAGTATGCTAAAGTTAATTTATTATTACAGAAATAATATTAATTTTATAAATTTAGTGTAGCCTAAGTGTTTATAAAATCTGAAGTAGTGTACAGTAATATCATAGGCCTTCACACTCACTTACCATTCACTCACTGACTCACCCAGAACAACCGTAGTCCTGCAAGGTCCATTCATGGTAAGTGCCATAAAAGGTGTACAAGTTTAGACAATGTTTTGTACCTTATTTTTACTGTACCTGTTCTATGTTTAGATCTGTTTAGATACAGAAATATATAACATTGTTTTACAACTGCCTATGGTATTCAGTATAGTAACAAGCTGTACAGATTTGTAGCCTAGAAGCAATAGACTATAACATATAACTTAAGTGTGTAGCAGACTATACCATCTAGGTTTGTGTAATAAGCGTACTCTATGATGTTTGCACAAAGAGGAAATCTTTCTAACAACACTTTTCTCACAAGATATCCACATCATTAAACAATACATGACTGCATTATGAATCACCTGGGTACTGGGCATATGTGGATGTTTTAGAAAGTTAGAGACTATTATTCTTTTTTTTTTTTTTATTATACTTTAAGTTCTGGGATACCTGTGCAGAACTTGCAGGTTTGTTACATAGCTATACACGTGCCATGGTGGTTTGCTGCACCCACCAACCCATCATCTACATTAGGTATTTCTCCTAATGCTGTCCCTCCCCTAGCTCCCCACCCCTCCGACAGGCCCCGGTGTATGATGTTCACCTCCCTGTGTCCATGTGTTCTCGCTGTTCTACTCCCACTTATGAGTGAGAACATGGGGTGTTAGGTTTTCTGTTGCTGTGTTAATTTGCTGAGAATGATGTTTTCCAGCTTCATTCATGTCCCTGCAAAGGACATGAACTCATCCTTTTTATGGCCGCATAGTATTCCATGGTGTATATGTGCCAGATTTCTTCATCCAGTCTATCGTTGATGGGCATTTGGGCTGGTTTCAAGTCTTTGCTATTGTGAATAGTGTTGCAATAAATATAAAGACACATGCACACATATGTTTATTGGAGACTATTATTCTTAGAGGGTGTAATAGTGAAGGAATATTTTGGCTGCAAATTTTAAAACTCTTGAAATTGTTAAAAAAAAAAAAAGGAGATTTACAGGTCTCATTTAATTGGAAGGAAATACAGAGCAAACATGGACTCCAGGGCAGGTTTGTTTCAGTTGCATGATGAAGTCAACAAGGACCAATTCCCTCACATCATTTTCAGCTTTCAGATGCCAAAGTATTTGTAAGGCTGGCACCCCCTTGTGAACCCTGGTAGAAGTGTCATGTCCTCATCCTACTTCCTTCCTCATCTTCCCTGGAGAAGAGAAAAAGGGTCATTTCTTAATGACCCTTAAATATTCTTAAAATATTTTTCATAAAATGGAAGAAATTTATTCTCCAAAGGACCTAAGGAAATGTTTTCTCCCATCTGTTGCCATCACATCCATGCTCCTGAATAAATCTCTATGCTGATTGGCCCATCCCTAAGACATTCACGATGGTGTGAGAGTCAGGATGACTGTGATTGGCTTAGATTCTGCAGCTCCTGCCTCTGGAACTGAGGTTAATTCTCCAAGATGCCTGAATGCAGCACGAGGTGAGCAAAGTGGAGCCCCTGTGGCAGCGTCAGTCACAAGGTCAGCTAGAAACGGGCTCTAGTCAAAGTCCTAAGCCCAAACGTTTATCTATAATTGACCATTCTTTAATACCTGAAATCCATTTATAATTGATAACCTGTTAAAATGCAATGCTTTGTTTGCTTTCAGGCAGCTATATGAACTTAAGGAACTTGCTTAACATCTCAAAAGCCTACCCTAGACTTTCCCCGGAAATCCATTTCAGAGATAGGGATTCCATAGCACTCTGGCAGTAGCTCAAAATGATGTCCTAATATAACAATAAGAGCCAGAGGACAGCATTTCCACAGCAGGAGACGTTTAAAGAAGTGTAGGCGAGAAACACAATCCCCGATCTAATAGTTTTGGTGCCCCAAGAAAAATAATAAACCCAGAGCAAAAACTGAAGGGGCAGAGAAAAAAAAAGACAGATGGAAGATGCCAAATACATCATTTGCCAACTTTTTATTTTCCCCCTAAAGTTGGCTCAGGTCCATGTTTACAGAAAACGAACAGTAATTGATGGTAACCATGGTTCCCTCATGTGACATGGTCGCTGGGTAGGATTATATCTTTTGAGTATTTAATCAAATAATGGCCACGATCATATTCATAACACTCCTTCAAGATAAATTTATTTCCCCTGTAGCCTCCAAATGATGAGACAGAGAAAGGCAGGAGGTGGGGGAAAGGCAGAAATGATTCCTAAAGTACTCTTCTGCAAAGGAAATCAGTAAATAAATCCATATGCCTCCAGATTGGTGTGGATTTTTTAAGTCAAATTGCATAAAAGTCCACAAAATTGGGTGGGATTACCTCTAAATTCTGTTTCTCTCTCCTCTCAGGAGTGGGTGCTTGGATCATGAATATACCCTGGAATACTTCTAGCTGTTCTGTCTTTCGAAGCACCTTGCTTTGAGGAAATGGGACAGGGAAAGCTTTCCTAGTGGATGCTAACCCTCTAAAAAACAGGCACTGAGACAGTTAAAAGCCAGTTACAGAAACCTCAAAGAATTTTTCAGTTATGATAAATGCAAGGGAGTTGGATTTATATGTGCAGAAATGAACATTTTGGCAGCATCACAGAAATTCCTATCACTCTACCCAAATATTGCTCCATGCATCTGTGTGTCTAGTGAGTATTCAGAATCATCAAAATGATTGCAAGAGGACTGTAAGCAATGTGCTGAATGCTTTGTTCAGGAGGCAGTCCACTCATTACTTTTGAAATTCTTACTCAAAAACTGGTTTTAATCCTGTAAAAATTAAAAAAAATGACAATAATTGCGTAAATGACTCAAACACAGTCAAAAATTGGAAAATAAAAAATACCTTAGATTTGGTGTATAAGTCAGGATAGGTTAAGTTGTTCTGCAATATAAAAAATGAAAAACAAATCAAAACCAAAAAAGCACCTAATCTCAATGCCTTAAAACGACCTAAGTTTATTTCATATTCATTCTCTCTGACCATTGCAGGCCAGCTGGGTAGTTGCAGTTTAGATCACCTTCACTCAGGACCTCGGCATGCAGAAGTCTTCACCTTTATGCTGCACAGTCACCAAAGCAGACCAAAGTAAATGTGGCAAACTACAGACTGACTCTTGAAACATTAGCTTAGAAATGACAAACATCAGGCCGGGCACGGTGGCTCACGCCTGTAATCCCAGCACTTTGGGAGGCCGAGGCAGGCAGATCACGAGGTCAGGAGATCGAGACCATCCTGGCGAACACGGTGAAACCCCATCTCTATAAAAATACAAAAAATTAGCTGGGCGTGGTGGTGGGCGCCTGTAGTCCCAGCTACTTGGGAGGCTGAGGCAGGAGAACGGTGTGAACCCGGGAGGCGGAGCTTGCAGTGAGCCAAGATAGCACCACCACTGCACTCTGGCCTGGGCAAAAGAGCAAGACTCCGTCTCAAAAAAAAAAAAAAAAAAGAAAGAAATGACAAACATCACTTCCGCTGACATCCTATTGCCAATATGAGACACATGGCTGCCTCTGACTTCAAGTAAGGCAGGAAAATACATGCCTCTCAGATTTCCATAAGGAGAACTGGACCTTTTTATGGCAGAACACTAACAACCACTCTTTCAAGCAAAACAGATCTTGCTTACTGAAAATATAAAAACATTCTGGTTTCCGGAAAAGAGTCTTTTAGGATGCTACTGGAAACCTTTACTTTTTACACCATGGTATCCAATTTAGTTACAGTCATGCATTGTTGCTTAAGCACAGAGCTAAGTTCTGAGAAACGTGCAGTTAGGTGATTTCATCGTTGTGCAAACACCACAGTGTTTACTTACATAAACCTAGACGATATAGCCTACTACATACCTAGGCTACACAGTATGGCCTATTGCTCCTAGGCCAAAAACCTAAACAGTATGTGATTGTACTGAATATTGTAGGCACGAGTAACATAGTGGGATGTATTGTATATCTAAACAGATCTAAATATAGAACAGGAACAGTAAAAATATAATATAAAAGATTTTTTTAAAACATCTTTTGTTCAGGGACATATGCCAAAGAATCCTTGGAAAATTCTACCCTAGCAACGAGATTCTGGGCTCTAGGCAATGTAACAAATATTTCTTCAATTGTGGGAAAAAGAAAGATGAGTGGGCTAACATGGCCTATTTCTAGGAGGTAATTAGAATAACTAGTAGCAAAGGGACAAAAAATAAGCCAGAAAAAAAATCCACCTCTCCGCATATATCCATGTGCTTTCCTAGTATTTTCCAGTCTATTTGCTATTAAAGAGACTTGTTCTCACCAATTATCTGAGTGAAGAAGAAAGGTATCTAGGAAAAATGTTCTAGGCAGAGGAAACAGCAGTGGCTTCAGAAAGAGAGTGAGCCTGGTACGTTCAAGGAGCAGAGTGTGCAAAGGAGATAAAGTAGGAGTTGACAGAGAGTAACCAAGGATACACCGTGGAGGGGCACATAAGGCTTCTGCAATAATTTTGTCTTTTGTTCTGAACTGGAGAAGTACTCCAGAGAGATGTTAAAGGGATGACTTTGGCAGCTGTGTTGAGAATAACCTGTAGGAAGGCAGACGAGGAAGCTTTTGCATGGCTCAAATGTGCAATGCAGTGGCTTGGCCTCGGGTAGTGGAGAGGTGGTCAGATTCTGGATGTATTTGGAAGGTAAACCCAGCACAGCTTTCTTCCAAACTAGGTGTGGGGCATGAGGAAAAGGAAAGAAAAAAGTAAGGTTCCAAGTGTTCACCCTAAATGCTGGTAAGAATGGACTTGTCACAAATTGAGATGAAGAAGTTTGCAGAAGGAGCAGATTTGGGCAGAGAGAGTCGTCTTCTCTCTTCAGATTTCATTTGTTTATTTATTCATAAATAAACAGGATCTGGCCAAGAGGAGGGTGAGGACTGAAAAACTACTTCTCAGATACTGAGCTTATTACCTGGGTAAGTAATCTGTATGTCAAATTCCTGCAAGACACAATTTATCTATACAACAAACCTGCACATGTACCCCTGAATCTAAAATAAAAGCTTAAAAAAATCAATAAATAGAAATAAAATACTTGTGTTTGCTACTTCGTGAAACTTGGAAATTGAAAATGCCTGCCTCTGTCAAACATAGCATTTCCAAATTTCTGATAGATATTAATCTTTGAATTTGGAAACAACAAATAAGAATTGGCCAGGTTCGGTGGCTCATGCCTGTAATCGCAGCACTTTTGGGCACTGAGTTCAGTGGATCTCTTGAGGCCAGGAGTTTGAGACCAGCCGGGCCAACAAGGTGAAACCCAGTCTCTCCTAAAAATAATGATAATAATAGTAATAATAATAGCCAGGAGTGGTGGCACACACCTGTAGTCCCAGCTACTCGGGAGGCTGAGGCAAAATAATTGCTTAAAGCCAGGAGGGGGAGGTTGCAGTGAGTGGAGATGGTGCCACTGCACTCCAGCCTGTTCCGTTATTACTCTGTTTTCACACCGCTATAAAGAAATACCCGAGGCTGAGTAATTTATAAAGGAATTTGGTTTAATTGACTCAAAGTTCTGCATGGCTGGGGAGGCTTCAGGAACCTTACAATGATGGCAGAAGGGAAATGAGGCACTTTTTTCACAAGTTGTCGGGAAAGAGAAGAGTGCAGGAGGAACTGCCAAACACTTATAAAACCATCCAATCTCGTGAGAACTCACTGACTGTCATGAAAACAGCATGGGAGAAACTGCCCCCGTAAGCCAATCACCTCCCTCCCTCACATGTGGGAATTACAATTCAGGATGAGATTTGGGTGGAGAAACAGAGACAAACCATATCAGAGACTCTGTCTCAAAAATAAAATAACAACAACAAAAAAAAAAGAAATTAGAATTCCTGGGAATTTGTAGAAATTCTCAAAATCAGGTTCTTTTACATTTTTTTCAAAGCACTTTATGCATTTTCAGTAATAATAAGTGACTATAAAAATAAACAGTGAATCTTTTTTCAGCAGTAGATTTACATTGTTTCATAAATGTTTTTTTGCAAAATAAAATGGATGCAACAATAAATGTATGGTTTATTATTACCGGTATTAATATATTGTGACAACATTTATATTTCAATAATATTTACAAATGTTCTCAGCTTGATATATGTATTTCATAATAGGAAGACTAAAGGAAGGAGAGTGAACACAAAAGTAAATATCAAATAAAATAATTTAAAGCCAAAGGACAACATAAATTACTTAATATTAATAAATTATCATTCTAAAATGAAATTTTACAACACTCAAGACATTAAATACCCTATTCAATATAAATTCTTTTTTGTGACAAATATCTCAGATGTAGAAAAATTTATTTCCTTCTGAATTGAAATTGGTCGTATTTTAGAAAGCTTATTCCTGAGTTTCTCCAGGTTAGCTGTAAGGATGTATAGTGCTTTAGAGCACATTTAATTCCTTATTAATAAAAAACGTTTTGTCCACTTGCCCCAATTTTCATTTGCTGTTGAAATTATTATTGCTTTGCAATATTAAAACAGATTCTAAATCAGTTTCTGATTTCATGTCAGAGTCTTCTACAACAACATTCAGGTTTTCTTTCCTTGCGTTAATTCTGATAAAGTGTTTACCAGGAACTGTAACCTAGGTAATATTCAAACACTGAAAAAATGCCAGTGAACATTAATAATCACTATGTGAATAACATTAAGATTCCAATTTCCTATCAATGTTAAGAAAATCATGCTTTGAAATTGGCAATTAAAAATGTATTTTGCTTTCTAACCTTGTTATTTCTTAGAACAACACTCATAGGGTGGGTATAAAGTATACAGTACATATAAGCTTATTTCTGTTTGTTGGAATGGCTCACCATTAGCAATGGACAGGGCCATGTACACAAACTGATAACGTGGGAACAGCGAAACGTCATACTGATCAATTTATCATGACACCTTCTCTTCTAAATGTTCTGTCCTGCTTCTCAGAAATGTTGACCTCAATCTTTGTGTGTTCGTGTTCCCTGCCCTGGCTTTCAAGTTAGTGTTTTCTGTAAGATTAGTCACATTTCAATGGTGCGTGTTATGCTTCAATTCTCACAGGGGATTTATAACACTTTTCTCAGATTTGTTGAAAGATTTTTCATGAGATTCAGGATTTAGAAAATCATAAATTTCCCAGTAAATATGAAGAAGGAAATCCTCCATGGAAACACTATCCAAATGAGATAAGAGAAGTTGTAACTGGATTTCCAACTGTCAATTTCATCATGTATAAAAGAACGTAGTTACCTAAATCAGTGAGAGAAATAGTAAGGATGGATACATGAAATATGACATTAGATCTATGTTTTTCAAAGTAGGGTTCCATATCAGCAACTTCAGCATCACCTTGGAACTTAGTAAAAATGCACATTTCTGGGCATCTACCCAGACCTACGGAAGCAGAAAACTCTGAGTATGGAGCCTCGCAATCTGTGTTTCAACAAGTCCCACAGGCGATTTTGATGCACATTGAAGTTTGAAGGTAACTTTATTAGATTTTCTTTCTTGTGAGTGCCACTCCACAGAGGAGTTGTCTTGTCTCTTCAAATTTCATTTGTTTATTTATTCATTATTCTTAAAGTAATTTAAGGAAACACTCCCTCCCCTAGAGCAGAGGCTTGAGAAACCAGAGTGGGTAATATCTGATAATTGCTGCATGTGATTTTCTGAGATAAACTAAAATATTTTAGGCTGTTTTCACTACTTAGTAGTCTCAATCTTTCACTAGATGCATGACAATAGCAAAAGCAAATACAATTATTTTTGGAGCATTTATCTGTAATATTTGGTGAATAATTTCTCTAAAACAAGACCCATATACCATAATTGTTTCTAAAATATCCCTTTACCAATCATTGTGTTTTTAGTAATACTATTAAGTTTTTTAGTAGTTAAGTTGAAATGCAACAAATACTTACTGCATGCTTAAGCACTGCATAAAGTGTTGTAGTGTCTCCAGATATGAGCAAGCCATAATTGCTTCCCTCAAACACATTGTGGGATGGTATAGTAGAAGAGAAACACCAATTACCAACTAAAATACAAAAGAGAAGGAGATGAAATTGATGATAGGAGAATACATGGCATACAAGAAATATGTATACACACATATATATGCTTATGCATATATATGTATGTACATCTATAACTATACATACACACGTGTGTATGTATCTGTTTATCGTCTATCTACACTTAAAGATGCACATTTTTAGTTGTTTGGAAAGTTTCACTAATCAGCATGAGTCGTTCCCTGATCTGTTACAGTACATTTCATCTCCTGGGGTAATAGTGTAAGGGTACTATTTAGTGAAGAGGTCAGATGAATAACTCTTAGACTGGATGCTTACAAGGAAATGGTTAGAGTACAGGGTAGCTTAACCCTCAATTTTATCCATTTCAATGGTTGCCACAGATGTCCACAAGAGACACTGATGCTTCTCTTGAGAACAACTGACAACTGTATAGCTCAGTTGGTATTAATCACTGTGAATAGTTGTGGCCAAAGTTGAGGATTAAAGTTACATGGCAAATATAGTTCTGATATTGGGTTGTCTATATCAGTACATGTTTACAGAAACCACTGCTCTGAGGATGGCAGCAACTTGATAGGGAAGATAAAACTCAAGGAAATAAAGGGGAAAAAAATACCCGTTTTCCCCAAACTGAATGCACTTTATTTCCTTAAGTTCACTTCATCACAATGTATGCAGCTTATTCTTTAAAAATTACAAAGAGCTTCTTTGGGTACTTTGGAAAGAACAGCTTAAGGAATTTTAAATTTTAAATCCATCCCAATATTTGCTGATTTCAACTCCCTCAAATCAATTTGTTGGTAAATAAGCTTGCTGCATTTTTGATTGTTTTTGCTGTCATTCCTCCAGCACAGAAAAACTACTTGTCTCAAGACTATGCATGGTGGTTCATTCCTGTAATTCCAGCACTTCGGGAGGCCGAGGTGGGCAGATCCCGAGGTCAAGAGATCGAGACCATCCTGGCCAACATGGTGAAACTCCATTTCTACTAAAAATACAAAATTTAGCTGGGCATGGTGGCGCGCACCTATAGTCCTACCTACTTGGGAAACTGAGGCAGGAGGATGGCTTGAACCTGGGAGGCAGAGGTTGCAGTGAGCCAAGATCGTTCCACTGCACTCAAGCCTGGCAACAGAGCGAAACTCTCCACAAAACAAAACAAAACAAAACAAAACAAAACAAAAAAACGTATCATTATATATGCAAACCCTGGATTCAAGACAGAACTAGTACCAACAACAACCAACCAATCAAAAATGTGGAGAAAGATGGTTGAAAGAAGGCTTTCTAATCTATCTAATTTTGGGATGTTGTTTCTTTGAAAGAAATAAAAATATATACACATACATATATACATTTGTATCAATATCAAATGATATATAATTGATAGTTTGGTGTATAAAATATGTGCCTCTCTACCACCCCTGACATGGACTGCCTGGTGGACTTCTGGTCATCTACTGGGTTAATTTAGTCCCTTCTCAGTGCAGCCTTCTCTGTAAACCAAATCCCTTGGTGCTACCTTTACATATCTTTTTGAAAGGATTTACCAAGTAAAGAAACATTTGTTATTGTAGATCAGGAGTGTTTTGAAGCAGAGACTCATCTTGTGTATCATTTGACCCCCTAGATTAGGAATTGGAATACCATGGTCTGCTGCCATTTTGTCTACCCTATGAGCCAAAAATTGTTTTAAAATTTGAAATGGTTGAAAAACAATAAAACAAAAGAAGAAGAATAACTTATGACACAGGAAAATTGTATAAAGTTCACTATTTGGTGTTCATTAATAATCTTTTATTGGTACACATCCATGCTCTTTTGTTTACATATCATCTATGGACACTTTTATAGTTGCAACTGAGATTGTATGACCTGTATATTACAAAGCAATAGCTCTCGACCACGGCTAAATTTGCTCCTAGGTCTTAAGGAACGTTTGACAAAATCTGGAGAGATTTCTGATTGTTGCAACTATAAGAGGTGAATACTACTGGACTCTTATGGGAAGAGACTTAGATACTGCTAAGATTCATAGAGTGATCAATACAGCTCTCCCCAGTAAATAATTATCTCATACAAAATGTCAGTAGCGCTGAGGTTGATAACTCTGGGCCTTCAATGCTTACTATATGAACCTTTACAGAAAATGTTGGCTACAGCCTGCCCTAGATCCTAACAAAAACTAAGGGGATCAAAAGTTTTTTCTGGTAATTAGAAGATATGCATGCTCAGCTTTAGATACATACATTAAAAAATATAAGTAATTAAAAAATCAGACAATTGTCCTGAACTTATTTATAGGTTAAATGTGTGTAAGTATTTACCAGTTTAGGGGACTCACCTGATCTAATTCAAACATTCCAATCTGTACTCAATAACTTAAAAACAAACACATAAAAAAACCAAAAAACAAAAAAAGAAACCTCAAAAAGCGATGTACTTAAAATTGTGAAAACAGAAACACAAACACGTAAACATAAAATCAATTGTTTATTTTATGACATATGTGCCAAAGAAATGGGCAGTTCTATTTTTCTAGTTTCAACTTGGTGGCTGTGATTTATTAAGGAGGATAAATGAGGCACCTCCAGTATCCAGGGAATCCTGTGTCTCATACTTCAACAGTTATTTTAGAGTGCACCAGCCTATTTCTTAGTCTTTAAGCCAGACACTAACATTATATAAAAATAACACAAAAGAGACTTTCAATAGAAACTAGTCTTCAATGGTTAAAAGACAGAGTAATAGGAACCATGATTGGGGATTTCCTTTCTGATTTATAAGAATCTCATATCAAGTCACCTGTTAAAAATATATACCTATAATGTATGGTTAAACTTATTGTCAACTGCATTCTGTTTTTACTTGACCTTTTAACCCTGCTTTTTGATTTTAAGCAAAAGCACAGGATATATTTCCTTCCATGTTAGAAGATAGGAATGAGAGAAGGTGTTCTTTCCCTTTGTCCATTAGATCATGCTAATCTCATATTTTTCCTATTTAGAAACCTGACTTCGAGTTAATATATACCATTCTAACATGTCAAAGATGTTAATTTTTAATTTAAAACACTTGTCTTAATAAGAATGGTTGAGATCATGTTAGCTTTATTGTGATAGCTGAACAGTCCCTTACCAAGTGCCTAATGAAAAGAAACAGTGATTTTGCAGCTTTGTCTCATTTGAAGAAACAATAATAAGAAGTGGCCCTGGAAAAATTGATAGCAGATTCTACATTTTATGTAGTGTTCTGGTTTCAACATAGTGCAGAGTCAGAGAGAATAAAGGAGACTATAGTGCATGCAACTGTTTCTAAGTCATTGAGAATTAAGATTAAGTTGCTGGTTCTGGAATCAGAAAAACCTTGGTTTGAATATCATATTTGACCCTTTTAAGCTGTGTGATCTTACGAAGTTATTCAACTGCTCTGTTTTCTTATTAGTAAAATGAAGTTAATAATAGTATACACTTTATGGTTTTGGAGATGGCTAAATGGCATATGTACTTAGAATGTTCAATGTATGGTAACTCTAATTATAATAACACAGATGTCATATGGGGTACCCCTGCCCTCCAGAGAGCTCATTAAACTTGTCTGAAACTCCAATCCATGACTTGTGATGTTCCCAAATCTTTCCCATGATTTCAGCCAAGTCTGTGGATCTTGTTTCAAGCTTCCCTGTACCCTCAAGCTCTTGCATTCCAGTGGGACATATCAGTTTTCCTTGGCAATACTGTACCTTGATGTTAAACTCTTGTGTGTTCACATCCAAGACTTTGCTCGTATGATGTACTTAGTTTAAAAAATTATTTTGTAAACTTTGGGGTTAATATGGGAGCATTTACATATTAAAACCTTCTGCCACTGGGAATCATTTTCTCTTCTCTGTCCACTTGCTTTTATTTTTCTTCTTTATTCCTTTCCTTCCTATTTTGCTCAAGTTCTTCCCCCTTTTTCCTGTCCTTTACTTTCTTGTCTCCTCCTCCTTTTCCTCTTCCTCCTTCTCCTTTTCTTCTTGCCTGTCCCCTTCTCATTCCTCCTTTCCCTGATTTTTCTGCACTTCACATCCATACCCAAACCCCATTTCAAATTCCTCTGCCTTCATTGTGAGAGTAGTTTCCCCTTTCTTTAAGACTTTTCACACTAGCCCTTGAGGGGAGGGAAGCATTATTTGCTCAGTTTGTAACACATGCATTTTTTTTTCCTACTAATCTAGCTTTCTCCCCAATAGAAATCCAGATTTGGCTTTTTAGAAAAAAAAATATTGCCATCTTATTACATAATTTCTTCATTCTCTTTGCTTCTCCATCTGATGACCTCTACTCTCTTCACTGTGAATGCTGAGGGAGCATTCATCTCCAAAGGCTCCATTTAGCAGATCTTCTCTTCTATCTTTGAAGGCCCTTAATGCTCTGCCTGCACTTTTCTTATGTATTTTAGTTCCTCCTGCCTTGTGTTGTGGCGATCTGTGACTATTACATTTTCTATCCCTCTTTTAAGGGCTGGAAGTAGGCCTGGAACCACCCCTTAAACATAAAGATAGCCAAAAACCATAATCCGTAGAAAAGAAGAGCATGGACTTTAGCTGTGACTGTCCTAGGGTCTGCTTCATGGTCTTGGTTGTGTGTATCAGTCAGAGTTGAGACAAGCGAGTAAAGCCACAGTGAGCACTTGGGAGTGAGGAATTATTATAGGAATTGGACCTCAAGCCAATGTGGGAAACATTAGGGAAGTAAAAGTCTAGAAGAGGAGTTCAAAAAGTCAGAGAAAGTAACACTCACCACTCTTCCTGAAGCAGTGGTATAGTTCAGCAAGCCAGCGTTTTCAGGGAATTATAAAAAGCCAAGCAATTCAAGATACCTATCTGGGACCAAAGAAAAGGGATTTGTGGAGAGGTCTATGGAGAGCTGTTTTATTTGTGTAGTTTCTCCCTCTGCTGTGTGAAGCCAGCTCTCTGGTGGTGGGCCTGGGTTGTTATTGATCAGCAGGTCAGCCTTCTGGAAGATGAGATATACCTAGAGCACAGGAGAGCAAAAGCAAGCTTCTCCTGTTTATCATGGTATCTAATTGCAACCACCTTCTAGGGGAAACAAACTACTGTTGTTTTACTTCCACCTTCTATATCTCGTGCAAGTACCATTTTGACCAATGTTAACCTGGAGCCATACAAGAAAAGAAATTACGGGGAGCACAATTTTCGGCTTTATCCATGCTGATACAGCACAAATCCAACATGGTTATGTTTCTTAACCTCTCTGAGCTTCAGTTTCCTCATCAGAGGGCTGGAAACCCTAATTTGCCAAATTGTTATAAGAAATGCTTATACACAGTCTAATATGTAGTAAGTCCTCAGGTAATGGCATGAAAGATTCCATATTTTAAATTAGATGCAGCTCTAAGGGCTGTTCCTAGAGGACCATTCCCAGCTTTGTTCTGAGAAATAAAGATGTGGAGGAGAGACAATTAAATAGGAAAAGAAAAATGCAAGGTCAAAATGCAAGGTCAAAAATGACTTTTTAAGAGCCACAAGGGTTACTTGCAGATTATAGTGCTGGCACCTAAATTAAGGGCTATTAGAAAGAGATTATCTCCATATATTTCACTTAGAACTTAACACATCATAATTGCTTCAATTATATACTCCATTATATACACTCCCATTTTCTTGAGAACAAAAGAGGAATGCATTGTAGGATTTAAAACTGTTACTGTGTCACTCCAGAGTTCTGAACATGTCTTTAGTCAAGATGTGTTTTTCATGTTTACAAAGCTCAATGACTTTCAAGCCATTTGTGAAAGCAATTTTTGACTCAGTCTGGTGTCTTTTTGTACATTTTATCAAGTTGACAAGAAGTTATCATTGCAGATAAATTTAAAGCCTAAGTTAAGTGGGCACACATCATAAGTGAGAAGGATGGATGAGATTAGGGTGAGCTTTTGACAATTTGATTTGTAGACCAAAGTGAATTGAACTCTTAGTTCACATGGCCACCAAACATTCGTTCTTTGTCACAGTGTTTTTCAGAAGGGGACTCAGCCAAAAATAAATCATCCACTTTTATTCATGTCTAGGAAGAAGTATTCAAGACTAGAAGTTTCTTTGACTTTCTTCTTTTACTGAAAAGATATTTTCTCTTTCTGCTTCATTTCATATTATGATTATCCCATCCAACTCCCTTACAGGATCTCCAGGACTATTGGTGGGCTTCTAAAATAAGACTCTCCCTAAGACCAGTTGGTTGATTAGATGTATAAAGAGTGGATATCTCCTATATTCTTCAATATAAGTTAAGAAACTTGTTTACACATGATTGTGATTCCAGGGGCTTCTGTGTAGTGTGTGTCTGAATTCATTGGGCCCCTTCAGAAAAATGTCCACCTTCTGCTTGCATTCTTCCTATCTGTGTCACTCCTATTCCACGCTCACATTCTTGGCCTTTGTTAGTACACCAGGGCTTTGCAAATGTATTCTGTAACCAGCCAGATAGTAAATATTATATGCTTTGCAGACAAAGAGGCAAAAACATGGATGTTATATAGATACCTAGATAACTATTAAAAATGGAACAATTTAAAATTTGTGAAAAACATATTTAGATTAGATAGCAGGCTGGATTTTACCTACTGTCCATGGTTGACTATAGCCCATAGTTGGTTTAGAGCGTTGCCTACAGTTTGACCAGTGTTTTCAAGTCCTAACTTGCTTTTCCATTTGGAGTCTCTCCAAACTTTGCTCCTATTGTGTCCGGAATTGGTGAGTTCTTGGTCTCACTGACTTCAAAAATGAAGCCGTGGACCCTCACGGTGAGTGTTACAGCTCTTAAGGTGGCGCGTCTGGAGTTTATTCCTTCTGATGTTCAGATGTGTTCGGAGTTTCTTCCTTCTGGTGGGTTCGTGGTCTCGCTGGCTCAGGAGTGAAGCTGCAGACCTTCGCGGTGAGTGTTACAGCTCTTAAGGTGGCGCGTCAGGAGTTGTTCGTTCCTCCCGGTGGGCTCGCTGGCTTCAGGGGTGAAGCTGCAGATCTTCACGGTGAGCGTTACAGCTCATAAAAGCAGTGTGGTCGTAAAGAGTGAGCAGTAGCAAGATTTACTGCAAAGAGTGAAAGAACAAAGCTTCCACAGTGTGGAAGGTGACCCCAGCAGGTTGCCGCTGTTGGCTGAGGCAGCCTCATTTTATTCTCTTATCTGGCCCCACCCACATCCTACTGATTGGTAGAGCCGAGTGGTCTGTTTTGACAGGGCGCTGATTGGTGCGTTTACAATCCCTGAGCTAGACACAAAGGTTCTCCACGTCCCCACCAGACTCAGGAGCCCAGCTGGCTTCACCCAGTGGATCCCGCACTGGGGCTGCAGGTGGAGCTGCCTGCCAGTCCCGGGCCGTGCGCCCGCACTCCTCAGCCCTTGGGTGGTCGATGGGACTGGGCGCCGTGGAGCAGGAGGCGGCGCTTGTCGGGAAGGCTCGGGCTGCACAGGAGCCCACGGAGGCGGAGTGGGGAGGCTCAGGCATAGCGGGCTGCAGGTCCCAAGCCCTGCCCCGCGGGAAGGCAGCTAAGGCCCGGCGAGAAATCGAGCGCAGCGCCGGTGGGATGGCACTGCTGGGGGACCCAGTACACCCTCCGCGGCCGCTGGCCCGGGTGCTAAGCCCCTCATTGCCCGGGGCCGGCAGGGCCGGCCGGCTGCTCCGAGTGCGGGGCCCGCCAAGCCCACGCCCACCTGGAACTCCAGCTGGCCCGCAAGCGCTGCGCGCAGCCCCGGTTCCCGCTCGCGCCCCTCTCCACACCTCCCTGCAAGCTGAGGGAGCCGGCTCCCGCCTTGCCAGCCCAGAAAGGGGCTCCCACAGTGCAGCCGTGGGCTGAAGGCCTCCTCAAGTGCCGCCAAAGTGGGAGCCCAGGCAGAGGAGGAGCCAAGAGCGAGTGAGGGGTGTGAGGACTGCCAGCACGCTGTCACCTCTCACTATAATTTGTTTTCACCCCATGCCGACCAACCTAAGCCCTCACTTTATCTTTTTGGGTGCCCTCAGAAAACGTCCCAATTGTCTTTCCAAATGGATAAATCCTGAGGTAAATAATTCCTTTTTAAGCTTGTGATTTCAAAGATAGTGTTTTTAGTAAATTAAAACCAAAAGGATAGATTCCTAATGATACATTAAATTTTGAAATAAATTGCCAAGGTTGTTTTACAGGGTATAAGTAATAGAAACCATAAAAGTTTTCCTTTATCCAGAATATCTTCATAATTAATAAAAATTTATTTTATGAAGTTGGATATCACTGATGACTTACTTTTGGTGTCCTGGACTTTTGAGAGTTTCCCCTCTGGCATTCATCCATTGATTGCATATTTATTTCCATTTACAGTGTGCCAGCGATTCTCCTGGGCACTATCAAGTCAGAAATAACAGACATCGTCTCTGTTTTCAAGGTGCAAGAATTTTAAGAAAGGAGAAAGACAAACAGAGTTGACAAACATAATACAGGTTGGTAAGTGCCATGAGAGGAGTACCACTAATGTGGGCAAAGTGAAGTCAGAGAGGACCTCCCATAGAATTGAATTTCCTATCCAAGTCCTAACCCATAAGAATTTAGCAAGATGTAGAGGCAAAAGGGAGTGTTCTTCGCAGGGAAACAACAATGTGAAAATGCACAGAAGGCTTAGAGATCTCAATATTTTTAAGGGATGTACATGATTTAATAAAGCTAAAATGTGGAGAATGAAATGTGCAGGGCTTGGAATTGTGCCTGGCACAAAATTGATTCTTGGTCAAGAATTGTTGACAGATTGAGTGCCAGGAGATGAGTCTGGGGAGGTAGGCAGGACAGGGATCATCTGTGGCAAGCTAAGAAAGTTGAATTTTATCCAAAGGCATGGCAAAACTTTATAAATGATCTAACTTCATATTTGGGTCTCAGAAAATTTGCTCTTGCAGCACTGTGGGAATGGACCAGAATGAAGCAAACCTTGAGCCAGGAGCCAGAGAGTAATGGAGAAGCTGTTGTATTCCCCTAGAAAGGAAATGTTGAGTAGCTAAGCCATGGAGGTTACAGTGGGGATGGACAGGAGAGAGACAATTTGAGAATCTTCCAGATTATCAATATATCTCTTCATTGTTATTCTGTTGAGCACACATAGAAACAATAAAACCCCATTGTATTTATGTAGCCATGAACAGTTTGTAAAATATTTTCACAGAAGGATTTCATCAATCAGTTTATACAACAGTCTTTGAGGATGGGATCAAATAATTATAATGAAAGCAAAAATAATGAATAATACAACTCCCCTCCTCCAAACAGTAACACACATAATCTAAGCCCAGATTTTGTTCCTGATAACTCTAATTCCGATTGATCACCTAATTAATCCCAGAGAGATCTAAGGCTTGAAAATGCAAATATTACACTTTTTATTGCAGGGTTAATTTGTATTTACCGTCCACAGTTTGGCAAATGATTTTCTGTTTTCACCATGAATATGTATGGCTTGCTTTCAGCAACCAGAAACACTTGTTTTTTTTTATATTCTACTTCATGTTCTGCCTGCAGCAGGGTTGACTTGGGGAGCAGCCTGCTAATTAAGACTGAGTAAATTATAAATAGCAAATTTAGAGGCAATTGGCTGACTGAGAAAATATATACTGTATTCAACGTGGGTCCCATAAGACATTTCCCATCATCTATTTTACTTTTAATACATAAAAGCCATGGGACTTTTTAGTCTACCCTACCCTAGTTACAGGGCTGTCTCATTTGAAATTAGAGTTATAATTAAATGGGTACTTAAGAGCCAGAGGGCATTGGATTAGACATTCAGTCTCTGACATAGCAGAATAAGATAGTCCTCCTGTATTAGTCTGTTTTCACATCGCTGATAAAGACATATCCAAGATTGGGTAATTTATAAAAGAAAGAGGTTTATTGGACTCACAGTTCCATGTGGTTGGGGAGGCCTTGCACTAATGGTGAAAGGTGAAAAGCACGTCTCACATGGCGGCAGACAAGAGAAGAGAGTTTGCACAGGGAAACTCCCATTTTTAAAACCATCAGATCTTGTGAGATTTATTCACTATCATGAGAACAGCAAGGGAAAGACCCACCCCTATGATTCAGGTATCCCCCACTGGGTCTCTCCCACAATGAGGGAATTATGGGAGCTACAAGCTGAGATCTGGGTGGGGACACAGAACCAAATCATATCACCTCCTTTGTTGTTTTCTTTTGTCAAAAGGCTCCTATAAAATCTCATTGAGATAAATATATTGCACAGTAGCTGCAGATGTCTGATAGTTATTCCACATAATGCCTTAATTTTATAAGTGGAAAGATTAGGCTATGAGAGGTTGTGTGATTTGTCAAAGAACCCTCAGCAATTTAGTAAAAAGTGAACTTGAAGACTTCTACCTTCAAGTCCAGAGTTTTACTCCTGAGTTCCTTGTATTAGTAGCATTATTACCTCTTGCTAAATCTTGAAACACCACTGCTATAAATGGATTTATTTGGTTTGAATTTTGGTGCACTTTCAAAATTCAAATGTTCCCAGAGACAGGTAGCTAAATCTAGTAGGATTATCAGTTACTACGCCTTTTAGTGTGAATCAACCTATCCCATATTTAATCTTGAGGGTGAGTTTCTGTAAGAGGGTGATTAGAAAAGCATAGTCAGTAGGGAAAGGATCAAAGTGTGCCAACGAAAGAGACAGGCCTAGGAAATCACAACAAAGCTTGCTTTAATGTATTGAATTGGAGTGTCCTTAGTTAGGAATTTATATTAAAATATATTTGTTAAATGGACTTTTTAGTTGCAAACACTTTGATAATTGATGCCTAATTGTATCAGTAAATATGCAGTTTTTCCCAAATATTTATGCATACCCCCATTTTGCCTGGAAAGCGTCTCCCTAGATGTTAACAAGGTTTCTTTCCTCATTTCCTTCAGATCTCTATTTAAATGGCCCCTTCCCCTTGATGCTTTCCCAGATGGAGCCATTTGACATTGCACTCACCAACCCCACCACCATCCCCTTTACTGCTATCTTTTCTCCATACCACTTGTCAGTGACTTACACACCTTTCATATTTGAATTGCTCACTAGAGAGTAAGCCACATGAAGACAGGAGTTTGTCTGTTTTGTTTATCGTTCTTATCTCCAGTGGCTGGAGTGATGCCCAGCACATTTAAGGTGCTTAATCACCTTTCATTAAATGAATGAAAGTGTTGATTGATATCACATTGTGTACTACTAAGTGAATGGAGAGACATATTAGCTTATCTTATGATGGGAGACTTATAAGAACTAATACTATATAGAGCAGCATAGTCTAGTTCCTGTGGTGTGAACTCAGCAGAATTTCATTTTTTAGTTAATGGTCTTGGAAATTAATTTTCTGTGCTGTGATTTTCTTTCTTTAGAGAAAAATTATGTAGTCTTCTACCACCTGTGAAGAGAAAGATAAAGGATTTTCTGGCTTTGAAGGCATGAATTTTCAGCAGTGTATGGAGAAATCTATGACAAAAAAAAATGCACAGTAAACAAAAATAGCAAATTCTGGCCTCCTTACTGAGTGCTCTAGATAATCACTCATTCGTGTACTTGATGTGTTTTAGGCCTTGTTTAAGTGTGATAATTTGTTGTTGGAATAATATTTGTGGCAATAACAAAGATCTATTAATATCTTAATATATATGTTAGCGTAGTTTAGAGACAAGTCCACAGAAAGGTTGACAGGAAAATCACATTACATTTTAGAAAATTGCAAGGGAGATAATGTCATCTGTGTGGTTTACTCCACCTAATCTCTCCAACAATCATCACAAAAACTGAATACAAGTAAAAACAGGTGACCCATGTTTGCCTGGAGAGCCTGGGAAATAAGCAGAGTGGCCTGTCTTCCAGTGAAGGAAGAATGCATTTCAAGCTCTCTCTGTCTCTGTCTCTCTCTCTCTCCATAAACACACATACACACACACACGGGGTTTACATATATATGTGCATATGTATATATGAATATCTATTACATATGTATATTTATGTATGTACATTACATATGTATATATGAATGTCTATTACATATGTATATTTATGTAAATATATTACATATGTATAGATGTATGTCTATTACATATGTATATGTATATATGCATGTCTGTTACATATATAAAAACATTTATTTTTGAAAATTATTTTCTTTTCCACTCTCTTTTTTTTCCTCTCTCTAAAGGATTAATGATGCAGAAGAAAGCCAGCTGACACTTTGAGGACCTGGAACTAAATCAGACAAATACCAAAAAAGATCAAGGATTGCTCTGTTTTGTTTTGTACCCAAAGTAAAATATAAAATTTATAAGAATAGTTATGCAGTTCAGCTGTGCCATTGACTGCATATAAATCAGTACCACTCATCCCACTTTCATACAATGAAATTACAAATTCATTGTAATTTTTATTGTAGTAAAATGTTACTGGGAAAAAGAGTAGAGATACATTTTTGGACAAAAATATATACAAGAGTTTTTAAGGCCTATTAGATCCTTGTAGTTTTTGTCATTTAAATTTTAAGAAGATAGTCTAATAACTAGAAACCTGTTTTATTTTTATTTTTTATTTTATTTTATTTATTTTTTTTTTTAAAGTTCTTTTTTTTAATTATACTTTAAGTTTTAGGGTACATGTGCACATTGTGCAGGTTAGTTACATATGTATACATGTGCCATGCTGGTGCGCTGCACCCACTAACTCGTCATCTAGCATTAGGTATATCTCCCAATGCTATCCCTCCCCCCTCCCCCCACCCCACAACAGTCCCCAGAGTGTGATGTTCCCCTTCCTGTGTCCATGTGATCTCATTGTTCAGTTCCCACCTATGAGTGAGAATATGCGGTGTTTGGTTTTTTGTTCTTGCGATAGTTTACTGAGAATGATGGTTTCCAATTTCATCCATGTCCCTACAAAGGACATGAACTCATCATTTTTTATGGCTGCATAGTATTCCATGGTGTATATGTGCCACATTTTCTTAATCCAGTCTATCATTGTTGGACATTTGGGTTGGTTCCAAGTCTTTGCTATTGAAACTAGAAACCTGTTTTATTTTTTTAAAGATGTTATTGGAATGAAGGTCATTGAGACCAAATGACCAAAAGGGGCATTCCTTATTGACAGATACCACAATTTATATTAGATACTTAATAGCTGTAAACTTTAGATAATGAACATTTGCACAGTATTTACAAAGAGAGATTAAAAAGAATTAACCATAGCATGAAGCATCATCACTAGCTTATGATTAATAAAAATTCAAGTATTTTAGTTAAATAAACTTGAAATAATAGATATGTATGAATTGGGTACTCTACAAGAAAAACCTGCATGTTTTCTTAAGTGATACCAGATTTTATAAACAATAATAAATTTGGCCAAAGTTGCCAAAGCTGAAAATTCACAGTCCACATTTTTGATGACATAGTAAAACTGGAAATCACATATAAAAATTTAGGGAATAACAATACTTTGCAGTTGAACCATCAATTTCACATTGTAAACAACTATTTTCTTAAAGAGGAAATACAAATATATTTAGATATTTTAAAGATTTGATATTTGAAAATTTTATATTTTCTATTTAAACCAGAAAAATGAGACATGCTACCTTATTCATTCATACATAATCTAAACAAACTTTTAACCCAGTTCTCACTATGAGCCATGCACTATTTTAGCACTAGGGGTAAAGTGAGCAAATAGACAAAGCCTTTGCCCTCAGAGAACTTCTATATTCCCAGGGTGAAATAGACAAAAAAAAAAAAAAAAAAGAAAAAAAACAGGTGAATAATAGGTTGAAGCATATGATATTGCCATTTTGTGGATCAAAGTGATAGAACATGAAGAATTTCGTAGATCGTTCAACCAAATTTACAGACTATCAGATAGATAGATGAGTAAACATAAATTCAATCTAAGTTTATAGGTGTTGAAAACTGAAGTCTTATTAAGGTATGACAAGAACGTGAGAATTTCTCTTGCTTATCATTAAGATTTTGCTAAGTAACGTGTACAGAAAAAACATTTGTGTCACACGGCTGCTAATTGTACTGAAATCAACAATTTGCAACATATTAATCTGTTTTTCTACATATTCACATAACGACATATAAATACATGTTTGTGGAGGAACTTTGTTCTTTCTCTCCTACCTTTTTCTTTTTCTAACAAAGTGAATGCACTAAAGACATTGTGCTTAGTATTACTTTTTCAATTAAAATCTGTAAAGGGTTATTTCTTGCTTTGATGCATATAGATTTAATAAATTCTTTAAATAGATGCTTAATATTCCATAATATAGATGCAATATACTTATTAATAAGTCTTTTCTATTATCATTTATATTTGTGAAAACAGTTCCTCAAAATGGGATTGTTGGATGAAGAAGTAATTTTATTAGACAGCACAAGGTTTATTTTCCATAACCATTTCCAGCAATTCACCCTTCATTAGCAATACATATAAGAGCCTATTTATCCACATAATAATGAGCACTGGATAGTAATCTCTTTAATTTTCACAAATTTGATGGATTCAAAGTTATACCATTTCAATTTCAATTAAAAACCTCGAATTTTTTTCAATATGTTACTTTATATTTTGACTTTCTTCTATAAATATCTTGTTATTCTTTATTTTTTGTTTTACATATTTTAAATTTTAATCTAATTATAACTTACACATAATTTAGACACCCAAATGGTATGTTGTAAAAAATAGTAGTTGCCTATCTGCCCTTCTCTTTTATTTTCTACTTCCAAGGACAAATTACTTGTAACTCTTTTTGTTGATTTTTTTGCTATCCACCTCTATCTCTATGAATAAAATTCTTATATTGTCAATTATGGTTGTCTAAATTTAGGTACTCAATTTTTTTCTTGCCGTCATGGAATATGAGTGACTCTGTGTCATAATCTGCAGCCCTCATTACACACATGAACACTTCCTGTGTCTTATCTTACCAAATTAGGATATAATTCTTTATATCCTAACTTTGCTTAGGTCAGTAATCATTGTTTTTATCATGTCTGTGTAAATAATATTCACAGCTGAGCCATGTAATACTATGTTGATATTTCCTTTACTACATAATATTTTATTTTCTCTTTAAATTTGTCTTGTTTCTTAATTGCTTGTTTTTTTCTATGTGCTTATTACTAGTTCAACTGAAAATTCTTCCAAAGTAGTATAAATATTCTCTCAATCTATTCTATTTCACCTGTTAGTTTCATGACTTGGAAAAGATTTTTTGGATCCTCTGATCTGCTCCAATTTAGGCAATTTGTTTATAAGACTGCTCCAGAGATCTTGGCTTGAGCTCTCATTTATCCATCCTTTTTAGAAGAATTGTCCAATGGATATACAATGTGAGCCACATATATTACTCATACTTTTTCTAATAGATACAGCAAACAAATAAAAGATACATATATAATTAATTTCCATAATATATTTTATTTATTTCAACATATCAAAACTATCAACATTTTAACATATAATAAGTGTAAAAATTATTAATGAAGCATTTTGCACTCTTTTTTGTAACAGGTGTTTGACATCTAGTGTGTATTTTTTACTGATATTACATCTGAATTCACACTAGCCACATTTCAAATGCCAATAGCTCTATGTAGATAGTGGAGGAAACTGCAGATCCAGAGATTCTCTTTTTTCATGGATTCCTAGATAGAAAATTTTAAATGGAAACAATTTTCCCTTAGAATTTTGAAGGCATTCTTCCTTTGTCACTGTAGAAAATCTAACGCCAATATGATTTTTGATACACCACATAAACTTATTTTCTCTCAACTTTTGTAGAATTTTCTTTGTTCTCAGTGCTCTAAATTTTCATGATGATGTGCTTTGGTGAGTCTGTTTTCTTGATTTTTGTAGTCTCTTTGGAGAAAATTTTAATGTGGAAACTCAGGGGCTTCAAATTAGGAAAGTTTTCTTGAATTACTTTGTTGGCCACTCCTTTCTTTCCTCTATACACTCTGTCTCTGAAACTCCCATTATTCAAATTTTGGACTTCCTGGAATGGATCTCTAATTTTTAAATGTGTATTATATTCAAATATTTTAAATAATATTTTAAGTGCAAGAACTCTTAGTTGGTCTCTGTATTTTCTTTTTGCAGTTTATTACACTTACCTCATGAATATTTGATTTTATTCTTCTGAAGATATTTTTGTCAAGTTTCTCCTCTGGAAATATTTTATTTTTCCTATAATTTAATTTTTTAACCTGATTCCTTGGTCTCTTTCTATTTGACGATATCCTTAAATTTATCATGGGATGCTTAGCTTTGAGGAGTGGTAAGAAAAATCTGATTAGAATCATTGTATGTATGAGCGGTATAATTTGTTGAAGTTCATTTTTGTATGGTGCTCTGACTGGTGTTTTCTTGATGTTTCCCCAATTGAGGTACCTTATTTATTTCCACTCTCTATAAAAAAGAAATCAAATTTCCTACAAAAGTGGAGGAAAGGGTCTAGGAATCTCTGCATTCAGTAACTATGCTCATAATTAATTGCCTTCTTTTCCTTTCATACACTTGCTCTCAATTTTGTTTGGGATCTTATTCCAGAGTCTCTTTTTTTTTTTCCACCTTTCCAGGAAATAAACCCTAATTTTTGGCCAAAATATGGTAAGGTCATCTTCTGACTGCTGAAAGTGAAGAATAAGCTCTGAAACAGGGGATGTATTGCAGATTATGAAATGGAATTTCTCAGGACTCCAGGTTTTAGCCACAAGTTTATCCTCAGAACAGAGATACTTGCTGATGAAATTTGAGTCTTCTGTGTATGTTTCAATAAGGCAGGTTGCTTATTGGCTTTTTCAAGTGCTGACTTAGAGGTCAGCTTTCTTGATCGGCTAAGGCACATACTTTGCAGCTTAGAAAAATTGGATAGTGTTGTCTCCTCCATTCTCTTTGAATTTATAGATACCTTTCAAAAAATCACTTTGTTTTTGTGGGGGTTTTTTGTTTGGTTGTTTTTTTTTTGTTTCGAGACGGAGTCTCGCTCTGTCGCCCAGGCTGCAACCTCCACCTCTGGGGTTCAAGCAATTCTCCCTGCTTCAGCCTCCTGAGTAGCTGGGATTACAGGCACATGCCACTACATCCAGCTAATTTTTGTGTTTTTTAGTAGAAATGGGGTCTCGCCATGTTGGCCAGGCTGGTCTTGAACTCCTGACCTCAGGTGATCCCCCCGTCTCGGCCTCCCAAAGTGCTGGGATTGCAGGCATGAGCCTCTGTGCCCGGCCTGTTTTTGTTTTAATGGGGCCTGGTGGAGAAGAGCAAAGGTAAATGAGAACACTATAATCTGTCATCTTGACTGGAAATCTCGAAATTCATTCTGTTGTCATAATTGGGTGTTCTTCAACTTAGATGGAACATATACCTTGAGCACCTTAATAGAGGTCGTGATGCCACTGGAGTGCGAAGGCCATCTATGCCCTTTTGAAAGCCTTCCTTTGTTTTCCTCAGCCAAGGAAGTCAACACAAGGATTTTTAAATTATACAACATGAAGGGGGGCTTAAAAGACTTGTCAGTGGAATATTCTCACCTTAGATATGAAGATAGAAAAGCATAGAGTGTAAATGTCTTCCCAGGTTTATCAGAAGCAGGTGTTTAATATTGTCCAGGTTTTCATATACGTTTTTCCCCTATACTTATAGTACAACCTAGATTTTTCAGTTTCCCGGATTTTCTCCCATAGTGGACTGAGAACCTGAATATAATTTATTTATTTGTATGCTTGTTTATTACCTGTGTGATCTCCACCCCACCCCCAACCAAAAAAAAACAAAAAGTTGTATGAGGCCAAGGACTACCTCTTTGCAATGACTTTTTAATTCATTGCAGCACCAAATAGGGTGGCATATAGTGGACTCAATAAATATTTTAAATAAAGTATTGAGTACAATGGCGTAGCCACTTTTTAGTTTGGAGTGGCCACATATTATTTTATTGATTCCCCACCAAGCATGGAGTTATTCCTATATTTGATGATCCATCTAATTCTCCCATTCCTAGCTTTTCTGCCTTTAAAATCTAACACAACATCGATCCAATATTAGGTCTATTGCAGATGCTATTGACGAATAACATTCATTCCTTATTTGATAATTAAAAATATTTAACTATTCCAATGATAATCATTAAAAAGTATGCTTTTGTAAAACAGAATACTTAACATAATTTTCCTGGGAATCCGATATTACCATCATAAATGTATAAATGATACCATGCTATGATTTCCCACACCTTTTCCCCACAACATAAAAAGAGAATTAAATGCAGATTCTACTTTACATTTTAAAGTGAGAAAAAGCCTCTTAATTCAGATATTTATTATTATATGGTTATATGAAATGTCCTTGTATTTTGTGTCAACTGGAAATAATATTTTAATCAGTTACCAGACTGCATGTTTTAAAAAAGGGAATGTGTAGAGAAAAACAAAGAATGCCCATACCATATTTATTAAGATTAAAATGAATTTTAATTTATGTGTCAAGGACTTCCATTTACCTTTCTGGAGAGCAGATGAAAGAACATACCTAGAAACTTAAAGATTTACTAAGGAGAAAAATAAAACCACTTCACTTCTTCTGCCTGACTTTTGTTTCTTGAAAATTTTAAACATTTTTAGCTAAGTGGTCCCTTCGCACTTGAGGGTGGAGAACATGAGAAACAAAGATCATAACACGATTTTGCCAAGTTTTCACAGATCAGATTTAGCATTTATGAGATCACTGAAGGCCGACAATTTCTTACATCAGATTCATGGGGCACAAACTACTAAAATATTTAGTTAGTACCAAAAAAAAAGATAAATGAGCAGTCAGAGCTGTTATAGGGCTTGAAAGAAGAGGAAATGCTGCAATGAGGTGACTGTTGCAAAGCTGTGGGAGGGAGAGGGATGTGAGAGAAAGAAGGAAATGAGAAACACACTTTATTAAAATGTGGTTTGTTAAAATACAAAAGATCACTAGAAACTCTTCTCTTTCTCTGGCCTTATGAGAAAACTGAGTCTGTAAGGTATTTTTATTAACTTTTAGGAGATTCTTATTTCAAAATATTACTTCTTGCTCCTGAGAACTTTCTGTACTTTTCCTACTACATCAACTGTCAATAATTTATTATGTCCTGGAGGGGGTTCTAATTCTTCATACGCACTGAATTATACATTTAGAGGTCTAGAACAGAGTGTTAAACATGGGCTCCAGAATCGAACTCTAAGATCTATCAAATTAGTGTGACCTTGGAAAAGTTGCTGAACCTTTCTCAGCCTAGTAGAGAGAAGAATATGAAAACATCTACTTCAAAGGGTTGTGGTGCAGGTGAAACAAGGGACTATGGGTAAAGCACTTACGAGAGTGCCTGCGTGTGTAGAAGGCACTGTATACCCTTAGGCTACCATTATTTCTTAGTGTGTCTAATATCCAGACTATCTCTTCATGCTAATCTTCATTAATCTCCTTCTTAAACTGTTTTCCAGTAAATTAATGGTTTTGAAATTTCTTGAGAAATCAAGGTCCTTTTGGTTTCTGATTCTCTGCTCATGCAATTTTCTCCAGCTGAGTTAACTTCCCTTTCAGTTTCTACCTTCCTAAATTGGCCCTAGTATAAATGTCATTTCCTTAAATAAGACTGTCCTTTTTCACAAATCGAATGTTTCTCTTTCAATTCAATCTAGTGTAATATTGCCATATGCTATTTATCATACTTTACCATGAAAACTTCTTGTAATATAAGGAATATTTCTTAAACTGTGCTTTGTGGGTCATGTGAGTTTGCAGACATGGTCTCAATTTCTATAAGAATTAATGAATTTTTGTATTTTTCTCTTGATGACAATCTTAAAAAATATATGCATATTCTGGGTCACTTGTATAATAATCTCATAATTGAGTATTGAGATGCATTTTATTTCCCATATATGAATTTGCCTTTACAATCTCCTTCACAAGAGGTGAAGGGCAGAAGAATTCACTTGGTAAGACACAAGTTTTACAATATTTCAAGTAGGGAAGAGTCATAGGTAAAAGCAAATTTTCTGTATATTATAAAATTTGGGCTCACTGAACAATTCATGCTCTATCTGCCATATTCACATGGTGAATTGATGTTTGCAGGACATTTTCCATCTTTTATATTCCAATTATCCATGCTTCATTGACAATAAATGTGGTAGTAAGTATGCAAATAATGAAAATGTTTTCTCTTTTTATATTGTAGCTTGAGGGGCACTATTCTAATAATTGGCCCAACAAAGTAAAGAACAATTTCATTGTTAATAAGAAAATTAAGAGAAGTGATAATGATGGCTTAGCATTGTCAAATTCAAGGGAATTAATCTGAAAACAAGTAAAAATCAAAAACATGCAAATATGTTTCTGTTATGGGATGCAATATGAGCAAAATTTGTTTCAAAAAATTTACATTATATATCATAAAACTAATTTATTGCATTCAACTAATATTTTCAGATTTAATTTTATTAATTGTATAGTTATTTTATTAATTTTAAATTATTTTTTCATTGAATAATTATTTAAGCCTTTCTATGTACAAATCAGTCATCTAGGTACTAGAAATAGAATAATTAATAGATAAACATATTTGCCCTCATGCATCTTTTTATTGTAATAAAAGAGGCAGATACTCACCAATATAAATAAGTAGACTATATAGCATGTCAGATACTGATTAATGATTAGGAAGAAAAATGAAATAGTAAAGGAGACTAAGGAGGATGAGGAGGGTTGCAATTTTTAGTACGCTTTAGTATTATGGTTAAGAAAGGCCTCACTGAGTAGGTGGAATTACACTGAAGATCTTCAAGAAGATGCAGCTTTCCATATAGATAACCAGGGAAACAGCATTTCTAGCAGAGGGAATAGCAGGTGCAAATGCCCTAAGGCAAGAGCATGTCTGTGTAGTTGACAAGAGTGATCAGGTCTATGTTGCTGGAGAGATATAAATAAGGCAGAGAATAAAATGAGAATGTTATAGAAGTAAAAACATGCACCCGACTATGTAGGGCCTGGTAAATCACTGGAAGGGTTTTAGCTTTTCTTCTGAGTCCAATGTGAGCCATTGGGCAGATTGTAGTACAGAAACATTGTGATCTGATTTATGTTTAACCAGGATTTTTCTGACTGCTGTGTTTAGAATGAACTTAATGATGTCAAGAACCGAAGCAAGGAAATAAGTTGAAAGGCTGCTCTATAAGGGAAGTGACGATGACCTGAACCAGGATGGGAGTAGCGGGAGTTGTGAGAGGAGCTTGCATTCTGGATCTATGTTGAAAATAAAGAATATATAATTTCCTGATGGGCTAGATGTGGGGAGTGAGAGAAAGAGGGAAATTAAAGGATGACATTATTATTTTTGACTTGCAACATTGGAAGAATGCAGTTGACATTAACTGAAATAGATACAACTGCAGAAGGAGCAAGTGTGGAAATAGAAGGGAATATCAAAAGATCAGTTTTGCAAATAATAAGTTTAAGAAGTCTCTTCGATACCCAGAGATGTATTTAGTGTTGGAGTTGCACAAAAGTTACATGTATAAAACTTATACTTTTGTATTCAATAAGTACTACGATGAAGATCATAATTTAAACCATGAATCAGTGCCCACCATAATTTTCCTCATTTAAACGGATCAATTCATCATTTGATTATAAGAAACACTGTTATAGAGAATAAGAGCTCAAAACACTTTGAGGTCAAACAATCTAAGATTTGAGTCCTAATCCAATCATTCTCCAGCTATATGACTTTATATGAGTTACTTAGTTTATTTGTGATTCTATTAAGCATTTTGAAAAGTGAATATAATAATACCTAGGTTGTGTAAATTCAATGAGATAATGCCTATGAAATACACAATTCAATGTTTTTTTTTTTTCTGGCACTTAATACCCAAGAAAAATGTTACTTCTCTTTCCTAAAATTATCTTAATTAACTGTGAACAAATGGCAGGATTTGATGTGGAGATACAACAGGGCGGTTCAGTCAAGAATGCGAGCAGTAAGAGCAGAGGTAAGGACCAGACATTCTGAAAAAGAAATCTAAAATAAATATTTGGAGTGGAGATTCAGGAATATCATACCCTAAGGAGCATGAATCAAAACCAAATATTTGAGTGTAGTGTGGTAGCCAAGGGAGAGACTTACCAGGTAGATAAAAGCTGATTGTGCACAAAAGACAGCTCAGATTTAGTAAAAATAAAAGAGTTCAAAGAAATGATGGATATCAGAAAGAAAAATGTTAGATTTACACATTTAGTGAATGCTTCTTTAAGAAGAAGAGCAATTGGCACTGTCCTATAAAATCTTTACAAGACAATATGTCAGTTGCTCACATGTTATGAAAGCTATACAAACTCAGGTCTTCTAAGTTTAGCAATCTTTTCCATAACTACATGGGATTGATCTGTCCCTAGGGAGTTTAAACAAACTATAAATACAAAATTTAAACAAACATACACAAATATTTATATTTATGTAATTTTCATTACACAAATATAAATATTTCATAGCTACATATACATATAGTGATCAGTGTTATTTTTGAAGTATTTAAAGCTCAAGATGGGCTTTAGAGAGAGTACAAAGACAGAGTTGATATGTTTGGTAGAAGATCTGAAGGTAGGTTTTCAGTATCTTTTCAGGATAAACTAAAAACTACTTCAAGATCAGTGAAAGAAAATTCTTGCCTATTTTTGGATGCTTCGCTTTGCGGGAGGGGTCAGGGCCTCTGCTGCTGACTTGAAGCAGAGAAGGGCTAGGCAGTACTGTGGTGACGGCAAAGAACAAGTCACCTGAATTTACTATTTCTTTCAGAAGCTAGCTTACAGAGTGAGTATTGAAAAGTCATATGGATTTCAATCAGTGTCCCACTCCCCATAGTCACCTAATTAGTTCTACACATCAATGCAATCCTAAATTCACTTTGATGGGTTCGTCTATATCCTGCTGTGGTTTCTCAGCAGTCCATCAAATTAAAAATGTCAGCATGTTCTTTGGAGGATAGTAGACAATGAAGTCAGCCAAATCTGAAGACAAATAAAGTAGCTGAACATTCCATAATGAAATAGTGCTATGACACTGAAGAGATTCTTAGGCACTCTTATACCCTAAGAATCACTGTACTGGAGTATAACTAAAATTCCCTTAACCTGGAATTCTATCTTGTTTGTGGAAGTAAGAGAGAATCTGTGTGTGAAAGAGAGTAGAGTTATCATTCATCATAATAAACCTCAAATGCATAGAAACGGTGTTGGGAGCAGTTTCTCATGCCTGTAATCCCAGCACTTTGGGAGGCCAAGGTGGGAGGATAGCTTGAATTCAGGAGTTTGAGACCAGCCTGGGCAACAATAATGAGACTGCCCCTCTGAAAAAAGTTAGCTGGGCATGGTGGTGTGTGCCTGTGGTGCCAGCTACTTAGGGGGCTGGGGTAGGAGGATTACTTGAGCCCAGGAGTTTCAGGCTTTAGTGACTGTGTTTGCACCACTGTATCCAGCATGGGAACCTGGGTGACAGAGCAAGAGACTGTCAAAAACAAAACAAAACAAAAACAAAAACAAAAATGCAGAGGAATGTACCACTCAGAAATATCCTCAGTTTCCAAATTTTTTAACATTATTTACAACTAACACATGTATATGGCATTGTATGAAATATTGGATAAAACTAAGTTAGGTCCCCTATATTTGCTAATATGCTACTCTGTGTGGTACAATTTACTTCAGTTTTAATTGACTAATTTTTTAATTTTTTAATATTCATCTTCATCACAAGACTCTAATAACCTTGAGGGTAGAAACCGTATCTATCTTAGTCATTTTGTGTCACTGGAAATTGGTAGATAATAAATACTTGAGTAAATGAAAGAAAGAAAATCATCATTTATAGAGGACTTCCACTTCCAAAAAGGTAGAATAGACATTCTTTGCTCCATTCTTCTTTTTAAATACAGATAAAAGCCCTTCCCAAAAAAATTCATAAATAGTACAGATGAAAATTCTGTAAAAAATAAAACTCGGAAAGGTGGAAAGGAGAAGAGAGACCATATGTAAAACAAATGAAAGAAAGTATCAACAAAGAAAGAGAAGATAGAAGGGAGAATCAAATAAAATTTTAGAACTTGAAAATAGCCAAAATGAAAACAAAATCAGTGGGTGGGCTAGACAGCAAAATGGAGACAAGAGAAGAATAAATCAGTGACTTTGAAGATGGAGTAGTGGAAATTCCCCTTTCTGAACAACAGAGAGTAGACTGAAAACAAAACAAAAAACCCAAATGAATAGAGCCTGAGACACATGTGGAATTATATGAAAATATTTAACATCTGAGTCATCTGAATCCTAGGAGGAGAGGAGAAAGAAGGTGGGGTGAAAGGATATTTAAAAAAATAGTGTCTAAGTAGTTCCAAAATTTGGAAAAAATACAATTTACAGATTCGTAAAACTAAAATTCAATGACAAAATAGAACAGGACACTCCCTAAGTACTACACACTAAACAGCACATTTCTAAATAATCCATGGATCAACAAAGATGTTTAAAGGGAATACAAACATATATTGAACTGAATGAAAAAGAAAAAAACATACAGGCAGACTCTGTGGGTCATGCCTGTAATTCCAGCACTTTGGCAGGCTGAGGTGGGAGGATCACTTGCATCCAGGAGTTTGAGACCAGCCTGAGCAATCTAGTGAGACCCCAATCTCTACAAAAAGCATAATCTAGCCAGGTGTGGTGGTGCATGGCTGCAGTCCCAGGTACTTGGAAGGCTGAGGTGGGAGGATTGCTTGAGCTCAGGAGGTCAAGGCTGCAGTGAGTGTGATCGCATCACTACACTCAGCCTGGGCAACAGAGTTAGACCCTGTCTCAGAAAAAAAAAAAAAAACAGCAACTATACACACACACACACACACATAATCCATAGACACACATATATGTGTATATATATGTGTGTATATATATGTGTGTGTGTGTGTGTGTGTGTGTATATATATTTAGAGCAATAAAGGCATACGTTAATGGAAAAAGTTTAAATCAATAATCTAGGATCCACCTCAAAAACTGAGAGAAAAGAGAGCAAAATAAACCCAAAGAATTGAGAAAAAATACTAAAAAAAAGCATAGATTAATAAAATTAAGATCAGAAAAAAAAATAGAGACAAGAAAACAAAAACTTTGTTCTGTGGAAATATTAATAAAACCAACTAACTTCTAGCAAGAAAAAGATAAAAGCAGACACAAATTAACACTATCAGAAATAAAGCAGGGGATATAACTATGACCTTGCAGACATCAAAAAGTTAATAAGGAAATATTTTGAACAACTTTATATGCGAAAAATTGACAATTACTTGAAAAATACAAACTCACAACTCATCAAATATACAATAGTAGCCTTTAACTATTAAAGTAATCGAATCTGTAGCTGAAAGAAAACTGTTAAAAATCTTGTAAGCCCAGATATCTTCAGTCTTGAATTCTAGCAAATGTTTAAAGAACAATGACAGCAATTATACACAATCTTCTCCAGAAAATAGATGAGAGAGCACTTCATTTTATGAAGCTAATAACACTCTGTGCTATGCATGATCAACCAGGAAAAATAATAAAAAACAAAACTGCTGACAAATATAAATATGAGTATACTTGGATGTATTCATGAATGCATAAACAAACTCCCTAAGAAAATTTTAGTCAACAGAATTCATTAATATGTAAAAAATATACACCATAATCAAGTGGATTTATTCCAGAGATTTATGGCTGGTTCAACATTTTAAAAAGCAATGTAACCTATCATATTAACAGTTTAAAGAATAAAAATCGCATGTTCATATGAATTTATGCTGAAAAAATATTTGACAAGCTTTAACACACATAAGGAAAAACTGTTAGGGAAAAGGCAATTGTATTAGTATAAAGACATACCCAAGACTGGGCAATTTACAAAAGAAAGAGGTGTAACTGGGCTTACAGTTCCACGTGGCTGGGGAGGCCTCACAATCATGGTGGAAGGCAAGGAGGAGCAAGTCACCTCTTACGTGGATGGCAGCAGGCAAAGAGAGCTCCTGTATGGAGTCTCCCTTTTTAAAAACCATCAGATCTCGTGAGACCCATTTATTGTCACGAGAACAGCATGGGAAAGATCCTCCCCCATGATTCAATCATCTCCCACTGTGTCCCTTCCACAATGTGTGGGAATTATGGGAGCTACAAGATGAGATTTGGGTGGGGACACAGAGCTAAACCTTATCAGGAATAGACAGGAACTTCCTCAACTTGATTAAAAAAAAATTCTTATAGCTAATGTGATTCTTAACGGTGAAAGACTAAATGTTTTCCCCGTAGAATCAGAGTGAAGGCAAGAACATCCACTCTCAACCCTCTTATTTCACATAGTACTAGAAATTCTAGTAGACACAATAAGGTGAGGAAAAGAAATAAAAGGAATGCAGATCAGAATGAAAGATATAAATTTACCTTTATTTGCAGATAACATGATCATCTTATGTGAAAAAATTCTACAAAATCTATCAAAAAAGCCTCCTAGAACATATAAATAAGGTTAGCAAATTGATAGAACAAAATAAACACAAAAATCAATTGTGTATATATACAGACACACACACACTATATATAAAACAATTAGCACATAGAAACAAAAATGTAAAATGAAATACCATTTTCAAACATTTTTAAAATTAAATACTTAGCTTTAAATATAGCCAAACATTTGCAGGTCTTGTATGCTTCAAACTATAAAACACTGATTTAAAAAATCAAAGATCTGTGAAAAATGAAGAGACATGAACATTATGTATGGATTGTGAGACTCACATAGCAAAGATGCCAAGTCTACCCAACGGGATATACATGTCTAGTGCAATTCTTATCAAAATCATGGCATTTTTTTGTGGATATAGACAGGGTTATCTTACAACTTACACTGAAAGCCTAAGGAAGTGGAATAGCTAAACAAGTTTGAAAAAGATGAAGAAAGTGGGAAAAATCGCTTTACCCACTTTCAAGACCTATTTTATATAGATACCATAACCAGGTCTGTATGGTATTAGCAGAGAGTTAGGTTCACAGGTCAATGGAATACAATAGAGAACCCCAGAAATAGGTCCAAACATATATACCCAATTGACTTGTGCCAAAGGAACGAGATCAGTTTAACAGAGGAAAAATCGCCTTTTCAAAAACCGATGCTAGAACAGGTGAACTTCCATAGGCAAAACAAAAACAGAAACAAAAACAAAATAAAACAGAGAAATAAAAAAAAACCTGATCAATGTCTTATACTGTATTAAAAAATTAAGTCAAAATGAAATAGAGATGTAAGTATAAAATGTAAAATTATAAAACTCTTAGGAAAAAATACGGGGAAATCTTTTTGGATCTAGGGCTAGGCAAAATCTTAATACCAAAAACATCTATAAAAGGAAAAAAGGATAAATTGTACTTCATCAGAATTGAAAACGTTTGCACTGCAAAAGAGTTGTTAAGTGAATGAAAAAATATACTACAGAGTTGGAGAAAGTATTTGCAAACCATACATCCAACGTAGGGCTAGTATCTAGAATACGTAAGAACTCTCAAAACCCTCAGTAAGGAAAAAAAAATCAATCTAATTAGCATATACACAAAAGTCATTAAGGGAAATGACACTGAAGAGGATATATAGGTGGTAAATAAGCACATGAAAATATATTTTTCATTATGAGCCCTTAAGAAATGCAAAATAAAACTCCAATGAGGTAACACTGCATTCATATCAGAATGGGTAAAATCAAAAAAACAAAATAGTGACAATACCAAATGCTGGACAGTATGTGGATAAAACTGAATCATTCATACCCTGGGGTGAGAAGGTAAATTGGTGCAGCCACATTGAAAACAAATTGATACTTTCTTTAAAATCTAAATCTGCAATTATTATACTACTCCACAAATGTACTCCTAGGTATTTATCCCAGAAAAAGGAAAACTTACGTTTATGCAAAAAATCCATACATGAACGTTTATAGCTCCTTTAATTGTAATAGCTATAAACTGAAAACAACCAAATATTCTTCAACAGGGAAAAGGTTAAACAAACTGGGGCACATCTATGCCATGGACTTGGTACTCACTAATACAAAGAAATGAGCAATTGATACCCGATATAACTTACGTGAGTCTCCAGAGAATTAAGCTCAGTAAGAAAAGTCAGTCCCTGAAAGGTTACATAGTGTACAATTCTATTTGTGTAACATTCTTTAAATGAAAGAACAGATTAGTGGATGTCACGTGTTAAGAAGGGGGTGGACATACACAAGTATAGCCTTTTATCATGGCTGTAAGAGACAATAGGACGGATGCATGTGGTCATGGGAATTTTCTATCTCTTGACTGTATTGATATCAATATCTGGTTGTGATATTACACTATAGGCTTGAAAGATA
The DNA here is from genome assembly GCF_029281585.2 of Gorilla gorilla gorilla. Taxonomy (NCBI): domain Eukaryota; kingdom Metazoa; phylum Chordata; class Mammalia; order Primates; family Hominidae; genus Gorilla; species Gorilla gorilla. Next base: position 28,169,428 of record NC_073227.2, on the reverse strand, counting down.
CTACCACTGAGAAAAATTGGATAAAATATTGTCTCTCTATAATTTCATAACATCATGTGATACATTTTCTAAAATTTTCTCAGAATAAGAATTATAATTAAAACACCACATAGTATGTACTTAGCACATAGTAGGTCCTCAAAACACACTGAGTTGATAAACGTTGTACCTTATTGAAGATTATTCCTGTGCTTCTGCTCAGGATGTAACAGAAGGAATATGATATTTCTGTTCATCTCATGCAGTTTTGTAAGCCTTTTCCAATTTTTTTTCCCAATCACTTGGCATTTCTTTGCCATATATTAGCACATGTAAATGTTTTTCTGTACATTCCAGTATTTGTCATCTATGAGAATACTTGTTAAATGGAAATATTGAAAAATCACCCATGGTTACATCTTCAGGCCTAACATGTGGACATAAAACAACTTTCTGAAAGGGCTTAGAACTGAAAAGGAAATGCCATGTCAGTGTATACTTAGGATTTACCACAGTGTTCTGCATATTTTAAAGATTAGATACATATTATTGGAATGAATTTACTGAAGACTAGCATATTGTACATTTTCCATAAATGGTAAGTAGTGGTGGTAGTAGGAGAAATGTCAGTAGTAATAGTAATGTGTTAAGGGAGAGCACGGTCATTGCTAGAATAAAAACAATATCTCAGATGTCAAAAACATATTACATTATCATTATCCAAGCTGGTTAACACACCTATATTTTTCTCATCATCTTCTGTTGATGGACTTTAAACTACCAGCATTAGCATTTTACCTTTCTCTACTCTGCTCAGCAGTTAAGACTAATATTCACCTATTTATGTACAAACTACTCACGATCCCAAGGTTCTAGGAAAATGAAAAGTAACATTTCATTACAAAAATATGCAAGGTCTCTGTTCGAAAGATCTCTTAAAGTGATAAATCTCTACATTTTTCCTGATAAAGATGTTAACCAATCCGTATCAACAATGATTCTCTGAGTCACAGATGAGTGCTTTGACCCTAAGTGTTGCCAGGAATAAACAGGGTTTTTAAAATCACATTTCCAAGTGCTTCATGGAGTGTGTTAAATTATTATGTAGGCCTCACTAAATAGAAGCTTCAAACTTCTGAGCAATTGAATCGTTCCCATTTATCACCATAGTTCCACACAAGGCACTTAACCCTGCATCTGCTGGTAAACCTGTAGGGATTGCTCACACTTTTTTTCCTAGTTCACAGGTTACAGGGCCTGGACTGTACAATCCAACAGGAGTCTCTGTTTGAATGAAGTATTATCTTTTCGCCTCTGTGAACTATTGAGGAGGAACACAACATCTAATAGAAAATTGCTATAATATCCTTAAGGGAAAGATGTACCAACTTTCTAGAGGGGTATTTAATTAGGTTTAGCCAGATGGCAAATAATTCCTTTGTTTTTTCATAGCTTTCTTTTATAGATTTTGAGGAATTTTGGGAAACATTTAATAATACAACCAGCTCAATGCTTGCAAATATGCACGCTTCCATGGTTTAAATTTTTGCTTTATGGTGTGGAATAGTGCAGTCCCAAGTCACCAAAATGTTTTTATCTTGTGATTTAATATTCCCATCTGATGAATGTTCATGTTTAAGTTAACCTAGTGAGAACCAAACTGTTTTTTTTCAGAAGAAAGAACATCTGTAACCAAAGATTAATGCAAAAATTGTCTAGATTTGGGTGGACATCATCAACTTAACACTCTAATTTTGCAAAGAACCAAACACTTTCCCTCCAGTAAAGTGGCTCCTCTCAAATCAAACCTCAAATTATTATGACCCAAGTCCTCTTGGTCTGAGCACCAAAGCCCAATCCAGATTTTGTTCTACTTCAATGCTATATATCCTTCCTCCTAAGAATGCTTCTTTGGATTCTACTATTTGTCCATTAGCTATTTCAACCTTATCTTTTCTGGTTTCCCTATTTCATTTGCTTTCTCATAGCCCACTGAATAAAAAGCTTCCCAAATTCTCCTTCTTTATTTACTGGAATAGATTACCTATTTTCTTCAAATTTGTGTCTTTCTTATACATTTCAAAACTTGAATCTTGATTCTAAACTTTATCAGCATTTGTTAATTTATTAATTAAACTGACATTTATAACATATCTGTGTTTCTAGTGCTATGGGTTATAGCAACTATATAAGATATATTTTTTTCTGCCTTTAGAAAGGCTTAATAAAACATAATACATATAGTAAAGGGATTCAAAACAGCCATTCAAAGCAATGCTTTAAAACAATGATTGGCAAACTGGCCCATTGTCAAATCTGGCCCCCCACTTGATTTTGTAAATAAAGTTTTAACAGAACATGGTTTTGTCCATTTGCTTATATATAACCTAAGGCTACTTTTATGTTGCAATAGAAGAGTTGAGTGGTTGCAGCAGATACCATATGGCCTCCAAACCTAAAATATTTATTATCTGACCTTTTATATTTAAAAGTTTGCTGATTCCTGTTAAGAAGAATATTTAGTGCCATTGTTTCATGCATATTTCATACATATAAGATGTATAATAGAAAAATGTTCATGAAATAATGTTAGGATAAAATGTATATTAAAAAATGATCCTTTTTTGGTAATTTATGTGTAGAAAATGTACGTAATGTCATACACATTAAAACATTAACAGTTTGGATATTTAGTGGAAGTACAGAGAATATGTTCTTTCATTTTCCTAATACGATATGTCTGGGAATTTTCGTTTTGTTTTTCTTATATGTTAAAATTTTTTCAAGAAAGTTTTGGCTTCAAGTAACAAAAACTCTGATGAACAGTATTTTAAAACATGAGAACACATTGTTTATTTAACTAGAAGTTTGGAGCTCAGGGTTCACTCATAATTTTAAAATGTCATCAGGGGCTGAAATGGACTCCATATTTTCATTATAATCTGATTTTAGGGCAGGACACCTATTTGTTAAAATGAGAAAAAAGCCACAACAACAACAAACAAACCTTAGAGAATTTTTGAAGAAAATTTACATGCAGGGTTCCAAAATAACTACAATTGAGTTCATAATATGGGTTCTAGAGTCAGAACAACTCATCAGATTCATTTTCCTTCTCTTATGTTTGCTCTGTGCTGTTGAGGAATTCACCTGTCTGTTTCCTTGTGTCTCAGTTAACACATCTATAAAAAAAATTAATAAAAAACACCACATAGAATTGCTTGGAGTCTTGAACATGTTGATGACAGTAAAGTACTTACAGTAGTGCTTAAAATAAATAACTACTCAATAAATGTTAGGTATTTTAAGTATTAACATTAATGATATGAAAAAAATAAATGACCCAGCTAACTTGAAAGTCTGGCCTTGAAGATATGTATAATGGGAAACTATGAATGAAAATCCCATCCATATAGAAGCCTCACTCTTTGGTCTTGCTGATGGCTTAGGCAGATGAATCAAATACTACCTGGAGGGAACAGAGCTTTTCAGGTCTCTGGCTTCATGGTATACATTACTTCCTTTGCCTGTGTTTCTCTTTCCTTTAATCATGTTCTACCTAATTCCTACCAACCCTTTACTCTTCCTACAAATCCTCTACTCAATAGAGAGGGCTCAATCTATTCTGCCACCTCCCACTTCACCCATATTAGCTTTCTAGAGCTGCCATAACAAAGTGTAATACCAGAGACTGTTGGGCTTATAAAAACAAAAATAATTGTCTCACAGTTCTGAAGGCTAGACATCCCAGATCAAGGTGTCAGTAGGGTTGGTTTCTTCTGAGGCCTCTTTCTTTGGCTTATAAATGGCCACCTCCGTGTCCTCACATAGTGTGTTAGTTTTTGTATTACTAGAAAGCAGTAACATAGGCTAAGTAATTTATAAAGAGGTTTAATTGGCATACAGTTCTATGTGCTGTACAGAAAGCATGATGCCAGCATCGGCTCAGCTTCTGGTGAAACCTCAGGAATCTTAGAATTATGGCAGAAGGCAGAGGGGGAGCAGGTGTATCACATAGAAAAAGTAGGAGCAAGAGAGAGATGGGGGAAGTTTCATACTCTTAAACAACTAGATCTTGTATGAAGTACCAGAGTGAGAACTCATTCATCACCAAGGGAATGTAACTAAGCCATTCATAAGGGATCTGCCCCCATGATCCAATCGCCTCCCACCACGCCCCGCCTCCAACAGTGGGAATTACATTTTAACATTAGATTTGGAAGGAACAAACATCGAAACCATATCATTCCATGCCTGGCCCCCCAAATCTCATGCCCTTCTCACATTTCAAAATAAAATTATGCCTTTGCAATTGATCCGCAAAGTCTTAATTTGTTTCAGCATTAACTCAACAGTCCCAAGTCAAAAGTCTCATCTGGAGGCAAATTCCTTCCATCTACGAGGTTGTGCAATCAAAAATAAGCTGTTTACTCCAAAAATACAATGGTGGTATAGGAACTGGGTATACATTTCCATTCCAAAAGCAAGACATTGACCAAAAGAAGGCAGTAATAGGTCTCATACAATTTTGAAACCCTGTAGGGCAGACATCAAATCTTAAAGCTCCAACATAAGCTTTGACACCATGTTCTGCATCCTGGTGTGTGGAGTGAGCTCCGAAGACCTTCAGCATCTCTGCTCCTGTGGCCTCTCAGGGTACAGGTCATGTGGTTTCTCTCATAGGTTGGAGTTGAGTGTTTGGAGTTTTTCCAAGAAGAGGGTCTAAGCTGCTAGTGAATCTATCATTCTGGGGTCTGGAGAGTGGTGGGCTCCTTGTCACAGCTCCAGTAAGCAGTGTCCTGGTGGGGACTCTGTGTGGGTGCTCCAACTCCACATTTCTCCTCCTAGTACAGTTTTTCTGTTGGGGCTCTGCCCCTGTGGAAGGCTTCTGCTTAGGTACCCAGGCTTTTCTATACATCCTCTGAAATCTAGGTAGAAGCCCCCAAGCCTCCTTCAAGCATGCATTCAAACAATCTGCAGACTTATCACCACGTGGAAACCACCAAGGCTTATGGCTTGCACCCTCTGGGGTGGTGGCCCAAGATCTACCTTGTCTCTCTTGAGTTAACAGCAGAGCCAGAGTCGCCAGGATATGAGGAGCAGTGTCCTAAGCTATTCAGAGCAGTTGTACCCTGGGCCAGGCCCCCAAAACTATTCTTTCTTCCTAGGCCTCTGGGCCTATGATGAGAGAGGCTGTCTCAAAGACTTCTGAAATACTTTCAAGGCCTTTTCCCTATTGTTTTGGATACTAGCACTTGGCTCCCTTTTAGTCATGCTAATCTTTCTACCAAATGGTTCCTCCTCAGCCTGCTTAGCTTGTGTCTCTACCACTGGACTACTCTGCAAATTTTCTGAACTTTTATGTTCTATTTCCCTTTTAAATATAAGTTCCAAATTTAAGTCATTTATTTGTTCCTGTATCTGACTGTAAGCTGTTAGAAGCAGCTAGGCCACATCCTGAACATTCTGCTGCTTAGAAATTTCTTCCACCAGATACCCTAAGTCATCACTCTTTAGTTTAACCTTCCACAGATCTCTAAGACATAAACACAATGTGGCTAAGTTCTTTGGAAGGGTATATTACAAATAATCTTTACTCCAGTTCCCAACAGCTTCCTCATTTCCATTGGAGACCTCATCAGCCTGACCTATACTGCTCATATTTCTATCAGTATTTTGGTCAAAACCATTTAACAAGTCTCTGAGAAGTTCCAAACTTTCTTTTTTTCTTGTTCTGAGCCCTCCAAACTCTTAGAACCTTTGCCTCTTACCCAATTCCAAAGCCACTTCCACATCTGAGGGCAATTTTATAGCAATATGCCACTCCTCAATACCTGTTTTCTGTATTAGGCCATTTTTTTGCCTGACTATAAAGATGTAACTGAAGCTAGGTTACTTATACAGAAAATAGGTTTAATTGACTCACAGTTCTGCAAGCTGTGTAGAAAACATAGCACCAGAAACTGCTTGGCTTCCAGTAAAGCCTAAGGAAACTTATGAGCATGGTGAAAGGCAAAGGAGGAGCTGGCATGTTACATGTCAAGAGTGGCAACAAGAGAGAAAGGTGGGTACCACAGTGATATGGTTTGGCTCTGTGTCCCCACCCAAATCTCATCTTGTAGCTTCCTTAATTCCCACATGTTGTGGGAGGGACCCAGTGGGAGATGATTGAATCATGGGAGTGGGTCTTTCCCATGATGTTCTTGTGATAGTGAATAAGTCTCATGAGAGCTGATGGTTTTTAAAAATTGGAGGTTCTATTTTCTCTTCTCTTCTCTTCTCCTCTGCTGCTGTGTGAGATGTGCCTTTCCCCTTCCACCATGATTGTGGAGCCTCTCTAGCCATGTGGAAGTGTAAGTTCATGAAACCTTTTTCTTTTGTAAATTTCCTAGTCTCAGGTATGTCTCTATCAGCAATGTGAAAATGGACTAATAGAGTAAATTGGTACCAGTAGAGAGGGTTGTTGCTGAAAAGATCATGAAAAATGCAGAAGCAGCTTTGGAACAGGATAAGAAGCAGAAGGTGGAACAGTTTGGAGGGCTCAGAAGAAGATAGGAAAACATGGGAAAGTCTGGAACTCCCTAGAGACTTGTTGAATGGCTTTGGCCAAAATGCTAATAATGATATAGACAATGAAATCCAGGCTGACGTGGCCACAGATAGAGATGAGGAACTTGTTGGGAACTGGAGAAAAGGTGACTTTTGTTATGCTTTAGCAAAGAGGCTTGTGGCATTGTGCCTCTGCCATAGAGATTTGTGGAACTTTGAATTTGAGAGAGATTATTCAGTTTATCTGGGGGAAAAAATTTCTAAGAATCAAAGTATTCAAGAAATGACTTGAGTGCTGTTAAAGGCATTCAGTTTCAACAGGGAAACAGAGCATAAAAGTTAGGAAAATTCACAGCTTGACAATGCAATAAAAAATAAAATCCCATTTTCTGAGGTGAAATTCAACCAGCTGCAGAAATTTGCCTAAGTAACAAGGAGCCGAATGTTAATCACCAAGACAATGGGGAAATTGTCTCCAGGGCATGTCACAGACATTGCAGCAGCCCGTCCCATCACAGGCCTGGAGGCCTAGGAGGAAAAGGTGGTTTTGTTGGCCAGGCCCAGGGTCCTCATCCTGTGTGCAGCCTAGGGACTTGGTGCCCTGCATCTCAACCGCTCCAGCCATAGCCAAAAGGGGCCAATGTAAAGCTAGGGCTGTGGCTTCAGAGGGTGCAAGCCTCAAGCCTTAGCAGCTTCCATGTGGTGTTGAGCCTGTGAGTGCACAGAAGTCAAGAATTGAGGTTTAGGAACCTCTGGCTAGATTTCAGAAAATGTATGGAAATGCCTGGGTGCCCAGGCAGAAGTTTTCTGTAGGGGTGGGGCCCTCATGGAGTACTTTTGCTAGTGCAGTGCAGAAGGGAAATCTGGGGTCAGAGCCCCCACACAGTGTCCCTACTGGGACACTGCCTAGTGGAGTTGTGAGAAGAGGGCCACCATCCTCCAGATCCCAGAATGGTAGATCCACTGACAGCTTGCACTATATGCCTGGAAAGGCCACAGACACTCAACGCCAGCCTGTGAAAGCAGCCAGGAATGGGGCTATATCCTGCAAAACCACAGAGTTGGAGCTGCCCAAGGGTGTGGAGCCCATCTCTTGCATCAGCATGACCTGGATGTGAGGCATGGAGTCAAAGGAGATCATTTTGAAGCTTTAAGACTTTGCTGCCCAGCTGGATTTTGAACTAGCATAGTGCCTGTCACCCCTTTGTTTTGGCTAATTTCTCCCATTTGGAGTGGCTGTATTTATCCAGCGCCTGTACCCCCATTGTATCTAGGAATTAAATAACTTGCTTTTGAATTTACTGGCTCATAGGTGGAAGGGACTTGTCTCATCTCAGATGAGACTTCGGGCTGTGGACTTTTGAGTTAATGCTGAAATGAGTTGAAACTTGGGGGACTGTTAGGAATGCATGATTGGTTTGGAAATGTGAAGATATGATATTTGGGACGGGCCAGGGTTGAATGACATGGCTAGATCTGTGTCCCCACCCAAATCTCATCTTGTAGCTCCCATAATTCCCATGTGTTGTGGGAGGTATCCAGTGGGACATGATTGAAACATGGTGGCGGGCCTTTCGCAATGCTGTTCTTGTGATAGTGAATAAGTCTCATGAGAGCTGATGGTTTTAAAGAGGGGAGGTTCCCTGCACAAGCTCTCTTGTCTGCCACCATGCAAGATGTGCCTTTCAATTTCCACCATGATTGTGAGTCCTCCCCAGCCATGTGGAACTGTAAGCCCATTAAACCTCTTTCTTTTGTAAATTGCCCAGTCTCAGGTATGTCTTTATGAGCAATGTGAAAATGGACTAATACACACAGTCTTTTAAACAACCAAGTCTTGCATGCACTACCAGAGTGAGGACACATTCATCACCAAGGGGATGGTGCTAAGCTGTTCATGAAGGATCCACCCCTATGATCCAATCACCCTCCCCCCAGGGCCCACCTCCAACATTGGAATTACATTACAACTTAAGATTTAGAGGGGACAATCATCCAAACCATATCAAACATCCAAACCATATCATGCCCTCTGTGCATGTCTGTGTACTCATTTTCCCTTTTGTAGGAATATCAATCATATTAGATTAGGGTCCACCATAATGATTTCATTTTAACCTAACTACCTCTTTAAAGTGCCAATCCCAAATGCAATTACACTATTAGATACTGGGAGTTACAACTACAACATATAAGATTTGAGGGAACACATTCCAACTCATGATGCTCTCTATTGTTCCTTCTCATAGTGTACTATACTTTTCATTCCATTTATAGTATAGAAATAAAAATTTATATTTGTGTTCATTTGTTAAATGTTTTGTTTCACATTAGTAGCTGGTTTTTTTTTGTTTTGTTTTGCTTTGTTTTTTTAATTGCCCTGGCCCTACAACAATGCCTAGTACCTGGTAGGAGAACAATAAATAGTTGTTAAATAAATGAATATACTTCTCTGAAACTTACTCTCTCTTTCCTGATCAATATATGCCATCATTTGGTGAACATACAGAAACTTATTTACCATAGACAACATAATATATTTTAAAAGCATATTAGTTAGAGATAGCCAAAATATTCAGGAAGTTATTACTCGTTTGTTTTTAATTTTTCCTAGTATTAAGTTAGGCCACGTGAAATCGCAATTTTTGTAGATACAAAAAAAGATGAATAAAGGCAATTTCATATTGCCCAGCCTATTTAAATGAGCCTCTTTCTCTCAAGCTTTCTGTCATTTTGAAAAAAATTGTTTGAGACAAAAAACGTTTTGTTCAATTTTCAGCCATAACAACCTTGCCTAGGTTACTGTTTTGTACTCTCCCTAAACAATGCCTCATGCTAAACTTTGTCTTTCTTGGACGATTAGTCCCCAGAGCTCAAATCTCTTGAGAAGGCCTTAGGTTGGAGGATTTATCCACTACCAACCCCATACAGTAACTCAAACTCAATTACTCATCCTTTATTCCTAGAGGCTGTGTTGCAGGATATCTGAAAACCAAAAAGCATCATTTTCTCTCATCATTAAGTTAGTTCCCATGGGCTGGGTGTGGTGGCTTATGCCTGTAATCCCAGTACTTTAAGAAGTCAAGGCAGGTGGATCACGAGGTCAGGAGTTCGAGACCAGCCTGGCCAACATGGTGAAATCCCGTCTCTACTAAAAATACAAAAATTAGCCAGGCATGGTGGTGCACGCCTGTAATCCCAGCTACTCAGGAGGCTGAGGCAGGAGAATCGCTTGAACCTGGGAGGCAGAGGTTTCAGTGAGCCAAGATGATGCCACTGCATTCCAGCCTGGGTGACAGAGCGAGATTCCGTCTCAAAAAAAAAAAAAAAAATATATATATATATATATATGTATATATATATATAAGTTCCCATGAATGGACACATGCATTCAACTCTCACACTTTAAAATAAATCCTTCCTATGTATATCCTGAATTGCCTCACACCTCCCAAGAGGTTAGGTTACTCTTCATTTGCCATTAAACTAATTATTGTCTCTCTCCCTTCCTTCATCTCTCATCCCTCTTCCTTCCTTTCTTCCTTCCTTCCTTCCTTCCTTCCTTCCTTCCTTCCTTCCTTCCCTCTTTAAAATATCATCCTTGCAATGTGTTCTAGAGATACAGTGTTGGTCCTAAATGAATTGCATGTGTTGAGTATATAAATAAACAGTTACACTGTATGGTGTAAATGTCCTAATAGAGCTCTACACAGGGAGACATACAGAGTAGCATGACAATGGTGTTTTGAGCCAACCTTCTAGATGGGGCTTGGGTGGTTAGGCAGCTTCCTTATGGCCATGATAACTAAGCTGAATGCCTATTTTTAACCTCATTGACACTCAGTGTTTTCTCCCGTGGCAAGGTCTTTTCCAGGTTATTCCTTATGTTGAGAATACTTATTTTACTCTTCTTCATTTATTTACTGTAAGTTTTGTAGATCTCAGCTGAAGCATTATCAGTTTCTTAGAGAGGACTTTCATGCCTAGAAAAAAATCTGTATAGTAAAGGAATATGTAGCTCTGTGTATATCTCCTTAGTAGTTCTTAGCACAGTTGCAGTTTTACACATTTGTGTAGTTAATTGATTAATATCTGCCTTTCCAATCAAGTATTGAAATATTATGAATTTAGTGGTCTAGCTACTTCACTACCTGGAATAGTGCGTGGAACATCATACAGATTCAATGACATTTGTTGACTGAGTAAATAAATATAAAGATACTATAAGGAGGTGTTGAAAGTAGTGATGATGGAGGCAGTATTTAGAGTTGAATAGGACATGCAAAAAGAGAAAGCTTTTTGGGTAAGGGTCTGAATGTGGGAGAGCACAATTTGTCAGGCAATCTAAAAAATATGTCAAATAGCTGAAGCCCAGATACTGTGGAGGTGAGCAAGGGCCCAGATATTGAAGATTTTGTAAATTTTTCAGACTGTTTCCTCTGGACTTAGGGTGAGAGAATTTGTTTCATTTTCTTTACATAGAAGATAAGGATTATAATGAGATTTATATTTTTATAAAGATTGCTCTGGTTGCAGTGTGGAAAATATATGGACAGCAGTGTATCTCAAGCTGAGGAGCCTTATTCGGTGATTGTTGAAAAAATTCAAGTGAAAGATATGTGGCTTCAGCTATGAAGAGCTCTGTTACTGCAGCAAGAGGCATAACTGGAATTGGTGATTGGTTGAACAGGGTTCAAGGGTAAGATGGAAAGAGAAGAAGAGAGCAACAAAGCGATCCCAGGTTGATACCTTGAGCTCCATAGGGATGATAATGTGATCAGTAGGATAGAAAATGCAGGGGTATAAGCAGGTTTGGAAAGGAAGGAGACGAGTTCAGTCGTAAGCATGTAAAGTTGGTCTGTGAGCTAGCCAAGTGAAGTTGCTCAGCAGGCAATTAGAGGTATAGGTCTGGAGTTTAGAAGGTAGGTATAAACTTTGTGGCATAGGTGGAATTCTCTTTGGGACACAATGTAAGCCAAGAATTTGGATGCAAATGATTTATTAAGGAAGTGAAGGAAGCAGGGCAGAGAAAATAAATAAGCCAAGCACTAGAGTTATTTCTGTTATGCAGCTTCCATCCAATATGCAGAGATCTTTACAGCATAAATCATACCTGAGAGTTCATCCCAAGGAAATCAAAGGACCTAGGTCTTATACCCTGGAGTGTAGAGAAATGAATACATAAAATTCCAAGGTACTTCTGGCATTCCATGTGAGTGAGGCAATTCTAGTGGCCATGGGAAATCCTCTACAAGTCATAGGTAGGAGCTGTTGACAGCAAAGCACACAGAAACTAGAGGATAAGCACACAGAGGGATACAAGTCAGTCTGAGTAGGTCACTAGGAGTATTCATTATTGTATAGACATATATTTTAGGACCAGCAGCTTACACAACATAACTGAAACCATGGGAAAGGACAAGATCTCCTGTAAGTATCTAGAATGAGAGGAGAACAGAGCTTAAAAAGAGAGATGAAGTGAAGTTAATAAAAATTGAGAAGTCTTGCCAGTAAGAAAGGAGGAAAGACAGGATTGCAGTTCAAAGCAGCTGAAAGAAGGAAGTGTCATTCTTGTGACCTTAGATGCCTGACTTTCAGTAGTAAGAGTTCTCTCTTATCTTTTTCCAAAGCTCTACATAATTAGGAGTCCTACATAAAAACAAATTATGTGGTTCTGATAGCTCAAGATTCCTAAAATGATTTTGAAGATGGGGTTGCTGAAGGACTTTCAGCATAAAGGTCAGTAGAGTGCAATGAGTAGTGTTGAACTGAGACAATGGAGGCATGGGTCCCAGTTCTAGTGCCATTATCACATTGATTTTAATTTTAGACAGTTTGCCAGTTATCTCCAGAATTCTTTCTTCAATAATAAAATGACTTGGTTTGCCATGACTCTAAAATTCTTTATTGTGAAACCCTAAGCCTGGCTAGATGCGTTACAGGTAAAGATTAAAAAAAGAGCAGGTGCTGTAGATTTAATTAATGAGTAAATTCAGTAATTCAATTAATATTTATTCAGCACCTGCTCCGATAGAACATGGAGGCATGACAATAAATACAACTGACAAGTTCTTTGTCTTCACATCTAGCAGAAAACTGTCGAGTTATAAAAGTAATTAATGGATTCCAGTTGCAATAAATGTTATAAAGGAGGACAAGGTAATAGAAGATTATATAATAGAGGAACCTAAACTGATATGGTCAGTTCAGGCATGGGAGCTGGATTGAAAGTTTTCAGGCCTATGAAGGACATTCTAAATTTGGTTAAAATTAAATTTTCCTAGAAGCTCTTCAACAGTGCAGTTTGATACGTAGTTGGGATTTGTGGACATATCTTGGGAAGTATCAAAGACCTGCATCTTGGGTATAATTAAACATGGGCATGCTCAATGGGATGGCAAAAGCTATTGGTGTATTTAATAAATATAATCCTATATTTTTTTATTGGGAATTCATACTTTTCATGTACCATTGTTGGTTTTGGAGTTTATAGCAGTAAATAACACATCCTACAAGGAGAGGCTGACAATAAACAAGATACATCAGGTAAGTGTAGGTGCTATGATAGTAGCATATGTAAATGTTTTCTATATATTCTGCTGAGGAAGCAGGCTACCCTTTTCATTTGGAAGTGCTATGGCGTGGGCCAGTTGTTATTAAACATATCTATTGTTTCTTTCTTCCTTGAAACCAGAAACTGCATTTTTAGTTGAGCAAATAGCTGCTAAACATAAAGACTACTTCTCAGCTTTTGTGGCAGTCTTGTCATGTGATGAAGTCATTAAACATTTAATTTTCAATAAGTGTTAGGTAGAACTTCTGGAGAGGTTGCTTTAAAAGTGTTGGCTCAGAGACAATGTTAGCAAGACGTTGGAATAGAAAGCCTCAACCCTTGTTCCCTCACAGAAACACCAATTTAATAATGATATATAGACCCAAATACTTTTTGTAAGAATTTCTGGATCCAGTTAGGAAGTTATAGTACCCCAGGTGAAAACAAAGCTGAAGACATCTTCATTTAAATAGGTGAGAAGAGTAATTTCACTCTACCCACATCAGCTCTTCCTTCAAGACAGCAGAGTATAGTGATAAGAGAGAATGACCTGGTTTCTGATTTCTCCCTCTGGGGAAAAAAGAGAAGGGTAGTATGTGTCCAATTCTTCGGGCTTTTAGAAGGTGTTTCAAAGGGACTGGTTTCTGTCTCACCTCAATTGTAATGTTGTCTTAACTGGCATAGTTTGGATGCCTGCAGGCTGCTGAGAGCAAAGAAGAGTAAAGAGTGGCTTAATGTGGCCAGCATGGCTCAGTGAAATCAGGAGAAGACACAACTTGAGATTTCTCCTTGGGAGAAAGTGAGAAGTGTATTGTGCATCTGGTATTCTGGGTATTTAGAGGGATAATAAAGGGACTGGTATCTGTTTTGCCTGACTCGGTGGGCTGATAAGGAGTCTCCATAATTTGGATGACTATGGCTACTAAAAAGAAGGGGGAGTGGAGTGGCATGCTGCTATACAACCAGAGAACATGCAGTGATGCAGAAAGACACCAGAGGGGGTGGGAGATTGCAAGCTCCTGATAAAAACATGCCCCTCTAATTGAGAAATTGCACACACACACATTCAAAGAAGATGCATACTTCCCATGAAATGATTCAGAGGCCCCCAGAATCTCCAGCTGGCCTGATTGGTGAGGGCATTCTCCTGTATGAAGCCAGCATGTAAGACTGGGAATGGCTGTTTTTTCAAATGTGCTGATCATTGTACAAAGTTATAAGACATGGGGAAACAGGGAAACATGGCCCAAATAAAGGAACAAAATAAATCTTCAGAAACTAGTCTGAAGTCATAATTACATATGAATTATCTGACAAATAATTGCAATTAATCTCCATAAGGATGCTTTTCAGGGTAAATGAGAATGCCAACTAAGAGATAGGAAATCTCTATCAAAGACAGAGTTAGAAAGAGAGAGAAAAAATCCAAACAGAAATTTTGTAGCTGAAGAATACAGTAACTGAACTGAAAATTTCACTAGAGGAGACCAGCAGCAGACCTAATCAAGGACAAAAAACGAATCAATGAACTCTAAAGCAAGTCATTTGAAATTATTCTGTCAGAGTTACCACATCAATAACAAAAAAATAAAAATAAAAAAGAATAAGGAAAGCCTGCAAGACTTATGGAATGTTATCAAGCCAACAAGAATATGCATTATCAATCCAAGAAGTGGAAGAGACAGAGACTCAGAAGCCTGATAGACTCCAGGTAAAATGAACTTCAGGAAATCCACAACAAGATACATTACAATCAAATTGTCAAAAGTTAAAGATAAAGAGAATTTTGAAAGCATCAAAAGTTACTCATCACATACAAAGGACCTTCCATCAGACTGATAGCGAATTTCTCAGGAGATATCTTGCAGATGAGAATGGAGTGATATTCAAAGTGCTGAAAGAAAAGATATTGCCAAGCAAGAATACTGCATCTGACAAAATCATACTTAAAAATGAAAAAGAAAGACATACAGATAGACAAAAATTTATAACAATAATATCTATATTAAAAGGAGGAAAGATTTTAAATAAAAACCAAACTTTACATTTGCAAAAAATAGAAAAAAAGAGGACACAATAAGCCTAAAATTTGCAGAAGAAAAAAAACCAGTAAAGATTAAGAAGTAATTTAAAAAATACGGAATAGAAAAATAATAGAAAAAATATTAAAGCTAAAATTTGGTGTTTTGAAAAGATCAAAAAATTGACAAAACTTTAGCTAGATTAACTAAGAGTAAAGACAAGACTCAAATTAATGAAATCAGAAATGAAAGAAGAGACATTATAACTGATGCCACAGAAATTAAAAGGTTTGTAAGAGATTACTATGAACAATTATTTGCCAGCAACTTGAATAACCAAGAAGAAATGGATAATTTTCTAGAAACATACACCTTACCAAGACTAACACAAGGAAATAGAAAATCTAAACAGATCTATTTCTAGTAAAGAAATTGAATCAGTCATCAAAAAACTCTCAGAAAAGAAAAGCCTAGGACCAGATGGCTTCAGTGCAGAATTCTATGAAGCAGTTAAAGAAAAATTAATGCCAATCCTTCTAAGTTTCTCCAACTTAGAGGTGGGGGAACAATTTTAAATTTATTTTATGATGCTAGTATTACCCTGATATGAAGGCCAGACAAAGATGCTAGAAGAAAAAAATATATATAGCCAAATATCCCTGATAAATATAAATGCAAAAATATTTAACAAAATACTACCAAAAAGAATCCAACAGCATCTGAAAGAATTGTATACCATGACAAAATGTGATTTACATTTCTCGAATGCAAAAATGACTTAATGTACCAAAATCAATCATTGCGATACACTAGATTAATAGAATGAAATATGAAAATCACATGATCATCTCAATAGATGAAGAAAAAGCATTTGACAAAACTAAGCACTCCTTCATGATAAAAAACTGTCAAGAACTGGAAATAGAAGAAAATTATCTCAACATAATACAACCCATGTATAAAAGCTCACAGCTAACATCCTACTAAACACTGAAAAACTGAAAACATTTTATCCAAGATCGGGAAAGACTAAAGGATGCCCACTTTCACTATTTTTTTTTTTTTTTTGGAGACAGCCTGACTTTGTTACCCAGGCTGGAGTGCTATGGCACAATCTCAGCTCACTGCAACCTCCACTTCCCAGGTTAAAGCGATTGTCATGTCTCAGTCTCCTGAGTAGCTGAGATTACAGGGATGCACCACCATGCCTGGCTATTTTTGTATTTATAGTGGAGACAGGGTTTCACCATATTGGCCAGGCTGGCCTGAAACTCCTGACTTCAGATGATCCACCCACCTTGGCCTCCCAGAGTACTGGGATTACAGGCATGAGCTACTGCACCCGGCCTCCACTCTATTTTTATTCAACATAGTATTGAAAATACTAGTCAAATAAATTAGGCAAGAAAAGATATAAAAGGAATCCAAGTTGGAAAGAAAGAAATAATGGTGCTAGGAAAATTGGATAGCCATATGCAAAATAATAAAATTTGACCTTTATCTTACACCACACACAAAAACCAACTCAAAACGCATTAAAGACCTAAGACCCAAAAGTTAAAAGCTGCTAAAATGAAATAGAGAAGAAAACCTTCAATAAACTGGTCTTGGGAATAGTTTCTTAAATATATCAATGACTAGAAAACAAACATAGTCGAGACTACATCAATCCATAAATCCTCTACAAAGCAAAAGGAAAACAAAACAAACAAACATAAAACAGAATCAGAGTGAAAAGGAAACCTATTGAATGGATGAAAATATTTGCAAAGCATGTGATACGGTTTGGATGTGTTCCCACCTAAATCTCATCTTGAATTGTAGTTCCCGTAATCCCCATGTGTTGTGAGAGGGACCCTGTGGGAGGTAATTGAATCGCAGGGGTGGTTTCCCCTATGCTATTCTCATGATACTAAGTTCTCACAAGATCTGATGGTTTTATAAAGGGCTTCCCCCTTTGCTCGGCTCTCACTCTTCCCTTTTCTACCTCCATGAGAAGAAGGAACTATTTGTTTCCTCCTCTTCCATGATTGTAAGTTTCCTGAGGCCTCCCCAGCTCTGCAAAACTGTGAGTCAATTAAGCCTCTTTTCTTTATGAACTACCCAGTCTCAGGCATGTCCTTATAGCAATGTGAGAATGAACCAATACACTAAATTGTTACCAAGAGTTGATTATGGAAATGCCTAGATGTCCAGGCAGAAGTTTGCTACAGGGGGCCGGGCGCGGTGGCTCACGCCTGTAATCCCAGCACTTTGGGAGGCTGAGGCGGGCGGATCACGAGGTCAGGAGATCGAGACCATCCTGGCTAACACGGTGAAACCCCGTCTCTACTAAAAATACAAAAAATTAGCCGGGCGTGGTAGTGGGCGCCTGTAGTCCCAGCTACTCGGGAGGCTGAGGCAGGAGAATGGCGTGAACCCGGGAGGTGGAGCTTGCAGTGAGCCGAGATCGCGCCACTGCACTCCAGCCTGGGCGACAAAGCAAGACTCCGTCTCAAAAAAAAAAAAAAAAAAAAAAGTTTGCTACAGGGGTATGGCCCTCATGGAGAACCTCTGTTAGGACAGTGCAAAAGGGAAACGTGAGGTCAGAGCCCCCACATAGAGTTCCTACTGGGGCACTGCATAGTAGAGCTGTGGGAAGAGAGCCCCAGTCCTCCAAACCCCAGAATGGTAGATCCATTGACAGCTTGCAACACATGTGCTGGGAATAGCTGCAGACACTCAACACCAGCCCATGAAAGCAGCTGGGAGGGAAGTTGTACCCTGCACAGCCACAGGGGCAGAGCTGCCCAAGACTGTGGGAACCCACCTTTTGCATCAGCATCACCAGAATGTGAGACGTGGAGGCAAAGGAGATAATTTTGGAGCTTGAAGATTTGACTGCCCTTCTGGATTTCAGACTTCCTGGATCCTGTAGCCCCTTTATTTTGGCCAACTTCTCCCATTTGGAATGGCTGTGTTTACCCAATACCTGTACATGGAAAGTAACTAACTTGCTTTTAATTTTACAGGCTCATAGGTGGAAGGGACTTGCTTTATCTCAGATGAGACTTTGGACTGTGGACTTTTGAGTTAATGCTAAAATGATTTAATACTTTGGGAGACTGTTGGGAAGGCATGATTGGTTTTGAAAAGTTAGGACATGGGATTTGGGAGGGGCCAGGGTGTAATGATATGGTTTGGCAGTGTCCCCAACCAAATCTTACCTTGAACTGTAGCTACCATCATTCCCATAATTCCCACATGTCGTGGGAGGGATCCATTGGGAGGTAATTGAATCATGGGGTTGTGTCTTCCCCATGCCATTCTCATGATACTGAATAAGTCTCATGAGATCTCATGGTTTTATAAAGGGGAGTTCCCCTACACAAGTTCTCTTGCTTGCCACCATGTAGGATGTGACTTTGCTCCTCATTTGCCTTCAGCCATAATTGTGAGGCCTCCCCAGCCATGTAGAACTGTGAGTCAATTATACATCTTTCCTTTATAAATTATCCAGTCTTGGGGATGCCTTTATTAAAAGCATGAAAATAGGCTAATACAGCATGCATCTGATAAGGAGTTAATTTCCAAAATATATAAGGAACTCCTATAATTCAATAGCACAAAAACAAATAACTTGATCAAAAATAGCCAAAGGACTTGACTAGACATTTCTCTAAAGAAGGCATACAAAAGCCCAAGTATAAGAAGAGATGCTTAATATCACTAATCATTAGGAAAATGCAAATCAAAGTCATAATAAGGTATCACCTCTTGTCTGTTAGAATGACTATGTATATACATACATACACATACACACACATATGTATACACACACACACACACACATATAAAATAGCAAATGTTGGCAAGGCAAGGCTCTGGAGAAATTTGATCCATTGTGTACTGTTAATGGGAATATAAAATGGTGCAGCTGCTGTAGAAAACAACATAGAATTTACTCAAAAACTTAAAACTGCTACTGCCATATGATAATATGATATAGCAATTTCACTTCTGGGTATTCATCCAAAAGAATTAAAATCATGTTTTAAAGAGATAGTTGCACTTCCATTTCCACTGCAGCTTTATTCACAGCAACCAAGAGGATAAAAACAATCAAAATGTCCTTTGATGGATGAATGGTGCTGTGGTTTGACTATTTGCACTTTCCAACTTTGGAGAGTGGCAGCATTGAGAGATAGGCCCTTTAAGAGGTGATTGGACCATGAAGGCCCAATGGGTTAATGAATATATGGGTTATCATGGGAGTGGAACTGGTGGCTTTAAACAAAGTGGAAGAGAGACCTGAGCTAGCATGCTCAGCCTTCACACCAAGTGTTGCCCTGCACCACCTCAAGACTTTTCAGACTCCCCACCAGCAAGAAAGCTCTCACCAGGTACAGCACCAAAACCCAGGAATTCTCAGCTTCTGCAACTATAACAAATAAATTATTTTTCTTCATAAATTACCCAGTCTCAATATTCTGTTATAAACAACAGAAAATAGATTAAGGCAAATGGGCAAATGGATTTTGCCCATTTTTATAGCACATTTAAAAATGTGCTATATGCATACGCACACACACATATATATATACACACACACACATATCACACAATGGAATATTAATCAACAATAAAAGAAGAAAATTCTGTCATATGATACAACACAGAAGAACCTTGAAGACATTATGCTACTTCCATTAAACCAGCCACTAAAGAACAAATACTACATGATTCCACCTATATGAAGTATCAAAAATAGGCATAATCATAGAAAGAAAATAATCATAGAATGAGAAAGTAGATTGGTGGTTGCCAGAGGCTGAGTGTAGGGAGAAATGAGGATTTTATTTTTCTTGGGTATTGAACTTTTCATGCAAGGTATAAAGTTTCTATAAAAATACTGTACCAGTTTGCTTATAGTTAACAATAGGGTATCATACGCTGAAAATTTTGTAAGAGAGAGAGAAAAAAGAACTGATTCAGTTGAAAAGTACACTCTCCATATTACTGGCTAGAATGTTGATATGATGGTTTAAACTTCAGCCACCATGAGGTGCCTGGTGGGACAGTAGCTGAATCTTCTTTATTGTCTTTGAATCCTGGTGTACATATTCAGGCCCTTTTGCAGATCTGTGTATCAGAGTCTTCTAGGTCTTCTCAGATGACCTGCATAATAAAGTTGTATGCTTGTGGGTTTGAGAGACTGATGTAGTGTCCAGTGCATCCTTATGGGTTCAATCTTATCCTTATGCATTCAAATGTTTCTTTGCTTTCCCATATCCTTGACTGCGATCCCTGCTGACTCATCAGACATAGCAGCAACATGCGCAACTCAACAATTTCCCACAATTGTACAAGGTCTAATCCCTGTAATAAATATCTTTATGTCCTTATGGTTGTTTTGCACTGCTAATAAAACCCTAACTTTTACATGCTGACAAGACGAATCAAACATGAACCATAAAGTGAAATTAAATATAGAATTTAGTGCTCAGGTTCACAGAATAGAAAGCTAAATAAATCCTAAGTCCTAAGTACTTTGTAGACACAACATAACATCCCTAGCCTGTCTACACCTGGATTTCATTTATATGATATAATAAACCACTGTTATTTGAGGATTCTGCTACATTCAGTTAACATAAGGTCTAACTGGTATAGAAACCAATTTAAATTATTGATTGGTGGTATTTGCTTGAAATGCTAAGAGGAGTAAAAATATTTAATAAGATTTCAGAGGCCATGTAGTTTTTCACTGGGAAAGTGCAATGGACTAAATGTTTTATATTTCCTCAAAATTCATATGTTGAAATTCTCACCCCACAGTATTAGGAAATGGAGCATTTGGGAAGTAATAAGTTCATAAGGGCAGAGTCTCTTGAAAGGGATTGATACCCATATAAAAGAAGCCCCAGATAGCTGCATTTCACCCTCTACCACGTGAGGATGCAGTGAGAAGGTATCATCTTTGAGCCAGGAAACATGCTCTCACCAGCCATTGTTTCTGCTGGTACCTTAATCTTGGACTTCCCAACCACCAGAATTGTGAGAAATGTCACTATTATTTATAAGTTAGTTAGCTTATGATATTTTATTATAGTAGCCTGAATGGACTAAGGCAAAAAGATGTTGCAATCCGTTGATTAAACTCATCAGCCAGATTCACTGGGTGAGCGAGTAATGGAAACTTACCTAGTCTATGCCATCCTTCTTT
Organism: Gorilla gorilla gorilla; assembly: GCF_029281585.2. Taxonomy (NCBI): domain Eukaryota; kingdom Metazoa; phylum Chordata; class Mammalia; order Primates; family Hominidae; genus Gorilla; species Gorilla gorilla. Next base: position 28,148,121 of record NC_073227.2, on the reverse strand, counting down.
TTGAGAAAAATGTTGACACCAATTACACTACAAAGTGTCAGTGTAAATTCTCCACCCTCCCTATTCTCTTAATTGAGTAACATTTTCTCTTCTTTGGCAACGGGATTTCACGGGAATAAATTTACTATATGCCTTCTTCATCCCCAAATCTAATGAAACTATACTTGAATAATCTTTCTTGGTTACAAAGTCACTGGATATGAAGTAACTTGAAGATATCTGAACCTTAAATTCTGTATATGTTTATATTATAAAGTCTCTAAATTATAGAATAAAATATTCTAGGATCATCTGTATAAGATATAAAGAATAGAAAGAATAATATCATTTTTGGCATAAAAGCTTAAAATACAACTATTAGTTAGAAATCTTGAATTTGAAAATGCTCTAATACTTTTCCAGAAGTATGTAGTATGTACTACTTTTCAACAGTGTGCTAATATCGAAATACAATATACAATAAAGGTGTTTGAATTTTTTTTTTTTTTTTTTTGAGACAGAGTCTCGATGTTTCACCCAGGCCGGAGTGCAGTGGTGCGATCTCGGCTCACTGCAAGCTCTGCTTCCCGGGTTCATGCCATTCTCCTGCCTCAGCCTCCCGAGTAGCTAGGACTACAGGTGCCCACCACCGCGCCCAGCTAATTTTTTGTATTTTTAGTAGAGACGGGGTTTCACCGTGTTAGCTAGGATGGTCTCGATCTCCTGACCTCGTGATCCACCTGCCTCGGCCTCCTAAAGGTGTTTGAATTTAACGTAATAAATATTCCACTGCAAATCCTAGAACATTTTTATTCTTCTCTTTCTAGTTATTTCTGAGGTGTTTAAACAGTTCTACATAGAGGTTGGTGTGTGTAGAACCGGACATATATTCTGATTTGTTTATTTATTATTTGTGTGACATTGAGCAAGATGTTTAATTTCGCTCACTATTATCCCTTGTAAAATAAGACTAACAATATTTACCAAATAGAGTTTTTGTGAGGATTACATGAAATAATACATGAAGAATGTGTGGGACTAAGTAGGCGTTTATTACATGCTAGTGCCTCCTCTTTGCTTTCTATTACAATAAGGAGTAACCCAAGATTACTGCTGCCCCATTACTTCTAAGATGGTAGCCAATTGTAATAAAGTGATGTATCTGCTAGGAACAAATTTTAATCTATCTTTATCATTGTTTCTGCTTCATTGATGAAAAAAAGTCAAGATATCATGTGAGTTCAATTCTCCTTCCTATTGTGTGGCCATCTAAAAGCATGTGGAGAAAATGTATTAGATATTTTAGTAACCTGTAGTAATCATGATTATCATACATTGACTGATTTTCTTTTCTCTCTATGAAACCTTGTATATCTTCCAGTCTCTTTTCTGAATTGCTGTTTTACAGAGAAGTAACATTTTGCCATGAGAAGCATGTAAAATATTTAACTCCTTACTCTTTTTTTGTGGATCAAAGGTCAGGCACTAATGAGATGGATTACTTCAGGGCCTGAAGCATATTTTTGCAGTGACTATGTAGCTGTCAAAACCTTTACAGTAACAAGAAATTATGAACTCGGCTTAGCTAAAGAATGACCAGGGAACAAAAGGATGGTTCAGCCCATAGCAAGTGTTTCTTATAAGTCCTCTTAAATTCATCATTACCTCATTTGTAGGGATACAAAAATACAAAATTAATTTCCTAAAGGATGAGGAAGCTTCATATTGCTTTTTGTGATATGTCATCATGGACAGATATATGGAGTTAATGTTGGGAAACAACGAAAGGTAATGTGAGAAAGTTAGGTTAGAAATGGTTTCCTTTACTAGGCAAAGCACCAAGAGCAATTTAATTGCCATTCATTGAGGATCTTTTTCAAGCCAGGTTATGGTCAAAACAAATATTGTTGAGAGAGTTAATATTAGAAGACAAGGTCTGTACCCCAAGAGTTTATATTTTGTAGACAATTGGGAGATGAAAATCATTCGTTATATAGCACCATGGGTAGAACAAAGAGCCAACATGGGAGTGTATAGGCTTTCATTCTAGAATCAACCCTGCCTTAATTTTCTTTTACTTCTTGCATTTAATCTTTTCTGTTGTCTGAGGACTGCTGAGAATCCTGGTATCTTTCCAGCCAATTAACATACACACACACTTAAACTGTTACACTAATTTAAACTATTCATCTGATATTTTAGTTTTAGAAGTTGGATATAATGGTTTTCAAGTTCCAGGACTAGAAACCTCTAGAAAGGGACAGAGAATTAAAGTTAAGTTTGATTGAAAATGGTTCCATGATTGATGCTAAGGATGCTCTTCAGTCACTTGACACCTTCCATTCCCGAAGAATGGCTTCAAACTCATAATCCAATAGTTTCCCTTTTCTTTCCATTGGAATATAACTGTGGCCTCTGGACCTTTTACTATGTATAAAAATTATGGGCTCTAGGTGACCAACATGAGGCATTGGTAAAGCTGACCTGAAGCAAACAGCCATTTTTTTTTTGTAGTTAGTGACCCTGCATAATGACTTTTTTGACAATTTGAAAAATGGATAATTTTCATGCAATACAGAAATAAGAAACATTCAGTCTTTGTGGAAATGGAATAGATACATATTCCTATGCCAATTTTTCTGCCTTTATATGACTCAAAACTCTGAGGCATAAATACAAAACTACTTTTGGAAGTAAGATGAACTCTGTGTGTGAGTGTGGGTTTGTATGTGTGTGTGAGTGTGTGTGTGTGTTTAGTGTGGTTGTATTACATGGGCATGGGAGATCTCTTATAAAACCACTTCAAATGCTTTTAGTAGGATTAACAATTGGTTCATTTGCTTTCATAGCAATTACAGAATTATTAGCTAGACCATTAGTTTATAAATTGCTTGATTATACACCATATCCTTGAGTGGGAAGGATTAGTTTTAAAAGCACATTATGTGAGGGCTTTTGCTCTGGAAATTAATTTATAAAATATCATGTATATTTTCTACTTGTACTATTTACTTATCCAGTTGATTTGCCAAAACATTTTAAAGTGATCTACTGTAAGGAAATCCTTCCTACTAACTCCTATGAGTAAAGCCTCCTTCAAATTATGGCTTGCTGTTGAGATTTTTTCCCCTTTAGGGCATAATATAACTTGTTATAATAAAGCATGTGTGATGGATTTTCGGGTGACACCTTATCTTCTAGAGTGGAGCTCTTTTAAAAATATCCTGTGTATTAGGTTGTCTGTAGTTATAAATGTAATATTTCAATAGACATTTTTTCTTGAAAGTTCTTATAATATGAATAAATTGATTTACCCACACTACTACAGGTAAAGGTGAAATGGAAAAAGAAGAAATAATCAACTTTCATTTCTGGTTGCTTTAATTATCCTTGGAAATCTGATATGTAAGAAAAGTGGGTTCCCAAAACTTAACGGTTGTCTCCTACCCAATGACATAGAAGACTTTGACATATTCACCAAATGAATGTTCATATTCTTACTCTTATTTGGCACAACTGATTGCATAGTCTTGGTTATTTTAAAATTATATACAGCCACAGTAAAAGGTACAGTAAGTGGATATTTTAAGGAAAGAAATTAGAAAGGCATTTCAGATTGGCAGAATGCAATTACTTACTTGAAATTTACCCAGGATATTTGCTGTTGACACATTCAGATGGTGCAAAGAACCTTTAATTACCCAAAGCAACTAGTTTGTAGTTTCACATCTCAGAGAAAGAAAGCAATTCCTGGAGAAAGGCTTTGTAAACACCACACAGTTCTGAAGCATTCTTTCTGATCAAAGGAAACCAGGGTTACTTCTTATTAGAGAGGTTCACTGCAATCTTGCTCAGTTATTTCTTAGAGCAGGAGTCCCCAGATATTTTGTGAAGAGTAGCTAATTTTCATTTCTTGGAATCAGTGTGTAATAAAGTAAAGACAATGAGCTTTGAAACAAGACTAATATTGTTGAAATCCTAGCTCTCTCACTTACCAACTTTGACCTTGGGCAAGTTATTTAATTTTCCCATATCTGATGCCTCAAATGGGAAATGATACCTATATTAGACACTAATTAGGGAGTTTAAATAAGCTAACACGTGTAAAATGTAGCACTGTGCCCGTCACATAATCAGAACTCAAGAAATGTCAGTTCTTGTCTGCAAAGCATGGTGGTATTTGAAGGTTACCTTCTGAATGAAATATCTTTACATGGACCAAGGGAGGAGCATTCTGATGATTATGCTCCCTATGAGGTGAGTTTAAAAGTAAACCACGGAGATGGCTTAGGACCTATCTTGCTCCAGTGATATGGTTTGGCTCTGTGTCCCCATCCAAATCTCGTTTTGAATTGTAATCCCCATACGTCAAGGGAGGAACCTGATGGAAGGTGATTGGATTATGGGTGCAGTTTCCCTTATGCTGTTCTTGTGATAATGAGTGAGTTCTCATGAGATCTGATGGTTTTAAAAGTGGTTAGTTTTTCCTGTGATCACACTTCACTCCTCTCACCTGCCACTATGTGAGATGTGCATGCTTCCCCTTCCACCATGAGTGTAAGTTTCTTGAGGCCTCCTCAGCCATGTGGAACTGTGAATCTATTAAACCTCTTTCCTTTACAAATTACCCAGTCTCAGGCATGTCTTCATAGCAGTGTGAAAATGGACTAATACACCCAGGTGTCCTGGTATAGGGGAAAGAGTATTCCCAATTTTGTTCCTTCTTAACTTCCTGGCTTTGGGTAAATTGCTTTAACTCTCCAATAATTAGTTGCTTCATCAGACAGGCAAAACAAATGATATTTTTTCCTGCCTATCTCCCAGGGGTGTGTGGAACAAACAGGTGTGTGAAAATATTTCCTGGACTAGGAAAGCAATCCAATCACGAAAGCACAAACAAAGTAAGTATGTTTTTAGTCCCTGGAAGAAAGGGAATGAATTTATTCCTTATATAAATATGCACTTACTGATTGCTTACTATAGGCCAGTTATTTTGCTAGGAACTAGTGAAAAACAGATATGATACACTTCTTAGCCTTTAAAAAATTTTATGATTAGTTTTTATTTATAATTGATACACAGTAAGTTTACATATTTATGGGGTACAGTGTGATATTGTAGTGCCTGTATATATTGTATGATGATCAAATCAGGTTAATTACAATATCCATTACGTAAACATTTAATAATATATATTTTAAGTTTTAGATTCAGAGGTTACATATGCAGGTTTTTTACATTTGGAGTCCCTAGTGTCTATTATTTCCATCTTTATGTCCGTGTTTACCCATTGTTTAGCTTCCACCTATAAGTGAGAATATTCAGTATTTGGTTTTCTGTCTGAATTATTTTACTTAGGATAATGACCTCCAGCTTCATCCAAAATAATTTGCAAGGGACATGATTTTGTTCTTATTTTGTGGCTGCATATTATTCCATGATGTATACATACCACATTTTTTAAATCCAATCAAACATTGATGGATGCTTAGGTTGATTCCTTGACTTTGCTACTGTGAATAGTACTGCTGTGATAAACATATAAGTGCAAGTGTTCTTTTAATATAACAATTTATTTTTCTTTGAGTAGATATCCAGTCATGGAATTACTGGGTCAAATGTTAGTACTATTTTTAGTTCTTTGAGAAATTCCCATACTGTTTTTATAGAAGTTGTACTAATTTACATTCCCAGCGATAGTGTATAAATGTTCCCTTTTCTCTGCCTTCAAGCCAAAATCAGTTGTTTTTTGACTTTCTAATAATAGCCATTCTGGCCAGGTGTGGTGGCTCATGGCTGTAATCCCAACACTTTGGGAGGCCAAGGCGGGCAGATCATGAAGTCAGGAGTTCGAGACCAGCCTGGCCAATATGGTAAAACCCCATCTCTACTAAAAATACAAAAATTAGCCAGGTGTGGTGGCGCTCACCTGTAAGTCCCTGCTACTTGGGAGGCTGAGGCAGAAGAATTGCTTGAACCCAGGAAGCAGAGGTTGGAGTGAGTGGAGATTGTGCCACTGCACTCCAGCTTAGGTGACAGAGTGAGACTCCTTCTCAAAACAAAAACAAAAACAAAAAGTTAGCCATTCTGACTGATGTAAGATGATATCTCATTGTGTTTTTAATTTTCATTTCTCAGATAACTAGTGATGTTGAGCATGTTTTTCTGTTAGTTGGCCACTTGTATATCTGCTTTTGGAAAATGTCTGTTCATGTCCTTTGCCCACTTTTTAATGGGGTTGTTTGTTGTTTTGCTTGTTTAGTTGTTTGAGTTCCTCATAGAGTCTGGAATTAATAATACTTTGTTTGGGGCATAATTTGCAAATATTTTCTCCCATTCTATAGGCTGTCTCTTTACTCTGTTGACTATTTGTTTTGCAGTGCAGAGGCTTTTTAGTTTAATTAAGTCCCATTTGTCTATTTCTGTTTTTGTTGCATTTGCTTTTGAGGTCTTTATAATAAATTATTTGCCTATGCCAGTGTCCAGAATAGATTATCCTAGGTTTTCTTCTAAGATTTTCACAGTTTCAGGTCTTAAATATATTTAAGTATTTGATACATCTTGAGTTAATTTTTGTACATGGTGAGAGATGGGGTCCAGTTTTTTTATGAACATGGGCAGCGAATTTTTCCAGTACCATTTATTGAATATTGCTTCCTTTCTCTATTGTTTATTTTTGTTGACTTTCTCAAAGATCAGTTCATTGTAGGTATGTGGCTTGATTTCTGTGTTCTCTAATCAGTTCCATTGATCTATGTGTCTATTTTTGTACCAGTACCATGCTGTTTTAGTTACTGTAGCCTTAAATAATTTTAAGTCAGGTAATGTGATTTTTCAAGTTTGTTTCGTTTGCTTAGGATTGCTTTGGATATTTGGGCTATAGTTTTGTTCCGTATGAAATTTAGGATTGCTTTTCCTAATTCTGTGAAAAATGATGCTGAAAATTTGACAGAAATTGCATTGCCTCTGTAGATTGCTTTGGGCAGTGTGGACATTTTAACACTATCAACTTTTTCAATCCATGAGCATGGGATGTTTTTTCCATTTGTTTGTGTCCTCTATAATTTCTTTTACGAGTGTTTTGTAGCTCTCCTTGCAGAGATCTTTCACCTCCTTGGTTAAATATATTCCTAGGTGTTTAATCTTCTTGTGGCTGTTATACATATGATTGATAATATACTCCTTAGTCTTACGGATCTTAGAGTCATCTTTCTTATCCTTTCCGAGATGTATATAGCAGATGTTTAATAAATATTTTTAAAAATTGTATTAAATTGAAATCTATCTTATAAGGGTCTGAGCTTTTTTGATAAGAACATCTATCTGCCTTAGATATTTTTTGGGACAAAGTAAGTTAATAAACCCATGACTCATCAAGTATTTAACATATTTGACATATTCAGGTGTGCTGACTTCATGAATAGGGTTTAAATCTGAATAAAATCCATTTTTTTCTCTTCATCATTTTATTGACTCTAGGTACCTTTGGTTTTATTTGTTTGCTAGCAGAACTAAATCTTCTCACTTTTTTGTTAGCCATTGTCTCATTTTTATATTCATATGTTTATTAAACTGTTTTATAAAAGCATAACTTTTGTTGTTAGAAATAGGAATAAAACCAGAGAACACTAACATAAAATTTGTCTTATCAAAACCTGGATCCAGTGTGTATGGTAAGTTTCCACTTTGGCCAGGCCATAGAGTGTGTGAACCCAGAAGCATTTAAGCTGATAACTAGACTTCTTCATATCTCATTGGATAAGAAAAGCAACAGACAAATTTATGTTACAAAGAACTACTACTATCACTATTACTCTACAATGCCCATTTCAAAAAATAATTAATACAAGAAAAAAGCTGATACAACTACCTTGCTCCTTGTTCTGGTACTTCTTGGCCTTTTAAACCATAGGAATGACCCTTATTCTCAGACTAAAGAGATCTGAGGTGGGCGTTTCAGCAAACAATCAAGAATAGGAAGGAAGAAATCATCCTCTCTTCCCTACCTCATATGCTACATTGTGTGGCCAGTTGGCTGTGCAATAACAGCAACTAATGCTACACTTTCCCTGTTGCTCCTGAAGTCTAACCAATTGGATGCAGTTTTAGAAGCAACTGTATCATGTGCATGGACTGACCAAGGCAAGAGGCCATTCTGAGTGACAGCTTTCCAGTTTTACAGGAACTATGAAACTTACCCAATGCAAAGCACTGTGGAAGACACTGGGGTCAGAGACAGAAAAGATCTTGAGTGTACCTTGGGAGCATTAGACTTGGTGTGCTCTGTGTATGCTGCACCAGGGAAACTGGACAGTGGATTCCTACAACAACAATGGCAGGAATTGGAAGGTGGTTGGAGAGACTGGTTGTGAAGTCCATCCCAGCTGGAACTCTGTTTTACCTGATATAAATAGCATCACCATGGTGACAATGATCTTTTTAGTTAAAAGTAAGAAATATCCTTTTTAAGTGACAGGTAAGTGGAATAGTTATCATTGCTTTAGAGAAAAATCATAAAAAGGAAAAGCTATTTTCAACGAATGGGGAGAAGAAAATAGGAACTACACTAAAATCAAGACCTAATCTCATAACAGCTGTGCAGCAGATAGGAAAGAGGTCTATGTTGTTGCATAGAGAATCTTCTAGACACCACAATGCACAAACAGTGCATCGGAACAACTAAGGTCACATGCCAATTCTGACTTGTTATTGATTCACTCATTAAAAATATTGATTATTAAACATCAGAAACATTTTAGGATATGCTGATGTAGAGTAGCCACTGGTGCTTTCACCAGATAATTTTTAGTAACACGGTGGTGGGAACAGGTATACAGCTCCAGGTGGAAAGTCCTATTTGAACAAGAAGATCTTTAGCCCAAGATGCAAATAGGACTGGCTGCTATAAATTTGAATGATAAGATTCTTCGTAAGTGGATGCTATACTTTTTAAGGTTTACCTGCATTCAATAATGTTAAACGTTGACTCTAAAGAAAAAAAAATTTATTCTCCCAAAGAATGTTATCTGCAGTTTTTTCAACTTTATAATTCAATAATCAGATAAATACATATGTTAAATTCTAACATTCTTTTGATTTCTAGTTGTGAGGACATAGATACTGTACACCTTAAGATTGTGTACTTAAGCAATTCTGGTGTACTTAAGGAATATATTCTATTCGTATAATGTTGACTATTGGGGTCCATAGAGAATCTATTAATTTTCTGTTTTTATTCATTTCTTTTCCTCCACTTATTCAGTTATCTAGTGTTCACAAAAGAAAGAAAATTATTAAAAACCAAATTGTTTTGCTGGAAACTCTGTAATGCGTAGCTTTAGGAATTTACAAATTGATAATTTATTGGTGTGTACATTTTCAGTAAATTTAATTTGTGAACTTAAAATGTGAATTTAAAATTGAATTTAAAATATGAATTTTATTTCATTGCTCCTGTACCCAAACTCTCAAAATACCTAAAACTTTTCTTACTTACTATAAATTTTCAATATTATTGAAAGAAAATATTGAAACCAAATAAATAATCCATACCAACTATTGGTTCTGTAGATATTTAATGCACATTTTTCTTGTGATTGCTTTGCCAATTAAGCAAGTGTCTTTAAAAATATTTATTTTTACTATTGAAATTTGCTTCCTAGTTCTTCCATAAACACCAAAAAGATGCTAAGCTACTCTGACATAGTCACTAAAAGGATATGGATATACAAATTGTAAGAAAAATGTATTTTTCTGTTTTGTCTATTTCTACTCTGCAGAAACTTCAACCCTTCTGATCAATTCTTGAGTATTCCTCAGCAAGAAATGAAGGTCTCCAGGGATTATCTACTGTTCTCACTCTACATGCGTTGTTTTCAAATCCAGGGTAGTACCTAGGAGACATCTTAAAGATTCAGATTTCCAGAATGTGAATTCAAATTTACCAAATCTCTCAGAGTGTGGCCAGAAATTTTATTTATCAAAGCCCCCTAGTAAATTTTGAGGCAGTTCATTCTCAGAATGGCAATTGCCCTGGATTTCTCACCATCTACATTTACCATTTTTCAAGAGCATGCACTCAGCTGCTGCAAGGCTTTTGTCACTTACTTCTTCGCTTTGCCTGCCTCTCTCAGTGATGTTCTACTGACTTCTGCTCTTCCCAGTGATCAGTGTCTTCCATGCATCCTCTTCCTTACAGCATTAGGTTGGCACTCCCACAGCCGGGACCAGCATCTTCATCTCATGTCCCAAGGGCTACAGAAGTTGCCTCAAGGAAAACTCTCTTTCTATTTTTTACACAATTCCCACCACTATTTCTGTGGGTACTTGGTAATTTGTAGAAATGTCTGTGAACTATCCTCTCTCTTGATATTTCTCACCATTTACTTTTCCTCATTTGGCTATAATCTCTGATAGAAAAGAGTGAAGTAAGGAAGAAATTTAATAGCATGCACCCCGGCTTTATTCCTCTCTCCAACACTGAGCTTTACTACCTTACCTCCCTCAGTGTTGAAGCTAGGGATTTTTTGTGGTTGAAATGAAACAAAGTGCCCCTTCTGTGATATATCCAGCCTTGTGTCTTGGCATAAAGCTTGATGAAGGGAGGTTTGGCAAAATTTCATCTTCTACTGCTCTTATTTGTGAGATAGTTATATACACTGCATAATTAGCACAAGCATAAGGGGAGGACCAGACTTCCTGTTGACCAGCAGAAATGTTTTCCCAGGAGGTTGCTTTGTTCTTTGTACAAAACCAACCATAGGAAGGTTTATCCCTCTGACCCTCCAGACCATGGTAAGGGCATCTGAATGCTGGGTCCTATAACCAGGGCTCCCACTGGGACTTCTGCTGGGAATAAATGCTGTGTTCCAAAGTATACGTATTAAATACAGTTCATGTCTGTATGTTTGTAAGCATAGAAATTACAAAAATATTTAAAACGTTTGACTGTTTTAGACATTTATCAGTTGACCTTCCCTTCTTATCTTACACAGAGATAAAATGTGCCTTAAGAACACCTCAGTTTGTTATTTCAAGTTCATTTTCTATTTTTTTCCCTTTTTTAAATATTTTACTTATTGTAGTTTATGTTTTTCCAGGAAAGCCTTTTTGCTGTTATACTCTATGTTCTACTTAACACATTTCTTGTTGTTTGATAGTTCTGTATATCTTGAAATTCTCTGTATGTAGAGTTCTTGGGTATTGAAAATTGGCAGCTAAATATTTTGTCCATCCTTCTAACATCTTGATGTAACAGTAGTAAAAGTAATAAACTTTTAATAATCTAATACCTCCTTTGTGCAAGATACTGATCTAGGCATATGTGTTTGTGTGTGTGTGTGTGTGGATGTGTGCATGTGTGTGAGCATGGGCATGCGTGTGTATATATATGTATATATGTAAATATGTATGTGTATTTATGTGTGTATGTGTACATAAGTGTGATTTTATTATTTTTATTATATTTATTATTTTATTATTTTTATTATTCTTACAATGACTTTGCAAGTTCTGCGTTATCCAATGAGCCTCAGAGAAGTTAAAAAGTTCTGCCAGTCAGCAAAACAGAAAAACATATCCTGTACTGTGGCCCCCCTCTCCTAAGTCTTTGGAACTTTTGACTACTAGTTTGATAGGAGTTCTATCCTGCAAGACTGGTTTCACAAGGTACAGGTCACAAAGACTCCGTTGATAAAACAGGATGCCATAAAGAAGACAGCTAAAACCCATCAAAACCAAGAGGGTGATAAAAGAAACCTCTGGTCACCCTCACTGCTCATTATACTCTAATTATAATATATTAGCATATTAAATAAAACTCCCACCAGCACCATGACTGTTTAGAGATGCCATGGCAATGTCCACAAGTTACCCCATATGGTCAGTTCCAGGAATTTCCCCACACCTTCCCCAGAAAACTCACAAGTAATCCACCCCTTGTTTGGCATATAATCAATAAATAACTGTACAAATAGCCACCCAGTAGCCCTCAAGGCTGTTCTGCCTATGGAGTAGCCACCCTTTTATTACTTTACTTTGTTAGGAAACTTGCCTTCACTTTACTATGTGGGCTCACTTGAATTCATTCCTGCACAAAGCCAAGAACCCACGTGGCCACCCAGGCTAAGCCCCAGTTTTGGGATTTCTCCTGTGATGCTGGGTTCTAAGCCACACCTGCCAGACCAGGAGGTTTTCTTGGTACTAAGTGAACAATGTCAGTAGTTTTCTGTGTTAGTCACTTTAATCTCCTTAGTATATATTAATAGGAGAGAAGAGACATCTTCACAAAACACTGTGAGGGTTAATACCTTCTCTCTTGAGCTCTTGTAAAGAGAAAGTCTACATAAACACAATCACAGACTGAACTGAATGCAAGATTCCCAGCTCTGTCTGCACTGCGGTTTGCAGCTCTGTTGGCAGCAGGACTCTTTGTTACAATGATGTGGCAAGGGATTGCTGTTTATGACATTCCAGAAACCTACTCAGAGTATTATGAGTACAAAAGCTATGGGAAAGTTTTGATATAGTTTCCCATATTAAAAAAGAAAAGAAGAGACAAAGAAAACATGCCTTCTGGCAGGTTACTGTATAGTTCTATAATTAAAGTTAGATGAAAATTTCATTCATGCATTGAACAAATATTTATTAAGGATCTACTATGTGTGAAGCCCTGTGTTAGATACTGAGAAGAGGACACACAGACACAGTTCTTGTCCTCACAGGGTTTACCATCTATCTAGAGGGAGAAATGCAGGAAACGGTCACACCTCCAGGGTTAGAGAATGGGAAGGGGGCATGTTTGAATAGGAGCCATGCAACAAGACAGGGAATGCATACCCCACCAGAACAAACAAATGGGCAAAAGTTGCAAGGGAAATAAAGGGCTATTGGTTTGAGGAGTTAAGGGTTGTCAGTATGGCAGAAACTGGGTGAGCAAACAGGCTGCATAACTGGGCTTATACTCTTCTGTGTCTGATATGGCATGAGAAAGAGTGAACACCTTTTCATTTGTAAATACAAAGATATTTCCCTTAATTATCCACCAGTCTTAGGACTTGTTGTGGAGCTTAATTCAAACAGGCTCTTTATGTGTAAGTGCTTGTTTCTCTCTCTTTTCCTTTGTCTTTCTCACATTGGCCTATAGAGCAAGGTAGTGGCAGGTGTGCATCTTGTATTAGATAATTTTTAATAATTCGATGTCAAGTAGGTTATGTATGAAACTTGAAAAAGTCACTGTTTATTTTTGTGGGTACCTGGACCAGATTCTAATTGCCCCAATTACTGTGTTAATATTATTTTTTGGCAATGAGAATTCATACAGTCCTTGATCCATCATGGCCAGGGAGTGGCTCTGGTCCTTTTGAAAAAGTGTCTAGCTGCTGCAAGGTCAGAATCCCATGGCATCTGTCAGTGGAACCCTAGCACAAGGGAAATGAAGTATTTACACATTTTATTTTATTGCTTGTGAGTCAACAAAGGCTAGAAAAGGCATCCAATTACTTGGCTAAATAGCTAACTTCATTAACACCCAGGGTAGATGGTTGCAGCTGGGTCTTTTTAAAAATTATTTTATTTTTTATTTCTCCACTATTTCTGTTACTGGTGGAAGTTATGCAAGTTACTGGCAGCAAATCCGTACAGCAAATCTGTAGAAACTTCAATTCTTGCCTCCTCAGAGGAAATGATTCAACTGTGAGGCATAAGGCAGAAGAAGACACCAAGGATAGTTTTAGAGCAGGAGTGAAAGTTTGTTGAAAAGCTTTAGAGCAGGAACCACATGAAGGAAAGTACACTTGGAAGAGACCCAACTGAGCCATTTGAAGCACAAATGTGTGGTTTGACCTTTTGACTTGGGGTTTTGAATGTTGGCATACTTCTGAGGTCTTGTATCCCTTCTCCCCTGATTCTTCCCTTATGATACGTTGTCCACATGCACAATGGCCTGTCAGGGCTTGAAAGGGGAGCACGTGCAGTGTATTTACTGCAGTCGTACTCATGCTTACCAGACACGTTCTTTCCTTTTCCAGTGGAATGCCCCCAGAAGGTCATATTCCAGTTAAACTCCACCATTTTGCCTCTTAATGTGCATGCTTGAGCCCACTCTCCCAATTCCTAAGATCTTATTGGGAACTGATCACCAGTTTCAGTTGTTTTTATCTATTGAGAAACAGCTTTTCTCCGGCACTGGCTGTGAACAATTGTTATTTTAGAGAGGCAGTGTGACAACTTCCTGACCATCATCCTATGGTCACCTGACATTCTTGGTGTCGGTTGGGGAAGCCCTCTCCTGCCTGCTTATGCCTGGCTAGCTACCTACTGTAACATTTCTTAATATGGCAATGCTTTTTTATAACAACAGTTACTGAACAGAAATGTTTATCCTCTGACCTCAGTTCAGTTTACAGAAACAGTCTAGTGTGATCATTCAAAACCATTTTTATTGGAAAAATGATCATTTTGCAATTCCCAGAATCTCATAATCTTGGTTTTTAAACCTGAATTGAAAATGTTGCAGAATGCCTTTTAAAATCCCAGAGCAAAGACAGAATGGGAAAGATCCAATTACAATCTTTTTTTTTCCCCAAAGTATAAAGTGATTTATTTTGAAAGAAAGCAATACTTTGGTTAATAAATGTTTTTATTCATAGAGGTGTACCTATATAGTTTCAACGTAGTTCGGCTTTGGTAGGAGAAAGTTTTCAGACTTCACTTACAGTGGATGTGATACAAAGGGTATTCAACATTTTAACATATTTGAATTAAATAGGGTCCAAATAAACTGCTTCTGTTCAATCTATCAATTGATTAATCTACCATTTTTCAAACATAATCCGTAGTATGTTTTTGCTGGATATTCCGTTTGCCTGTCCAGATCCATTCACCAGTTTACTTGGCCCTGTGCCCTGGGAGGCTGACCTGCCTGGATTGTAGGAAAGGATTCCCTTGCCCTCTGGCTTCCAGCTGGCTTTGGCAATAGGAGAGACTGGAGCAGATAACAAACAGAAAGAGAGGGTTGGCAGTGATTGTCCTCCTGCTGTGACCTCCATCTTTTTCCTGAAGCTATAGCTGCTGTCTGATGGTAAATAAACTCCCCTTTCTTTTTTGGGTCTAGAGTAAGCACCACTCTGTGTCTTATTGTTCCTTTTTTGATTTTTCTTCACTTTTCTCACACTCTGGTAAGGCGTTTCGTCATTAAACTCTCCTAAATCACTGTTCGAACATGCGTATAAAACACTCTAGTCCAATTTTCCATGTTTGAGTTGGGTTGAAAGACAAATTCTGGTTTTATGCCGTATCTATTGTACATCTTATTCCAGGTTGTCTATGATAATTAAAAGGAAAAAAATGCATGACTCCTAATTCCTAACTTTAATTTAAAAAAATACAAAAAGTTTCTCATCAAACCCTCCTTGGAACTCCCCAAGTGCCAGGTAGTAAATAAAGACAGTAATCAGGCTGTCTTGTGTCACCTGAACAGGAATCTGGCTTAGAGCTGTTCTGAGGTTGCATAATGTTCTTGTGGTTGAAAGAGAAACCAAGCACAGTCCAAAACCATGTTTGGACTCTTAGATTTACCTGTACTGAGTGTATATGTCAGGAGAGACAGGGCCGAATGTGAGGAAATGTGGAGATGGAGGAAGGAGTTTCAGGGAGTTGCACTGATTGAAGCAAAATTGTCTGGGCTTCTAAATCAGACATACACTGAAGCAGAATATGGTAGCTTTTAAATTGAGGCCCTAAGATGCAAAACTGAAGACAGCGGAGAGAGGTGAAATGATATGCAGTTTGCTTAGGAAACCCCTGTAGTTCAGTGTCATCTAGAATTAACTTCCCTGTGGTTTAAATCTTTCTGAAATTGAGCAACTTTTCTGTAAAAGTTCTTGGATTTTGGGAAAACAAACCCAGCTGAAATATATATTATATATAGTACATGGAATATATGAGAGTCCAGTGGAGGTGGTTTCATGAAACCACTAAATTGTATGAAAAGTTGCTCCCTCCATCCCAAAGAAAACAAAGTCATTTCAAATACTAACATTAAAAAACTCCAAACAACAAAAACAACTTTCATAGAAGCCAAGTTAAATTCGTTCTTAGAAAATGTTCCCACAGAAAAGGCATAACATTTTCTTAAGCCCTGGCCAGTTAAACAAATCCAACTTTAAATAAAGGGAGTGTTAAATGTTTCTCTTCTGACAATGTTGCCCAAAACTGTAGTGTGGGTAGAATATTTTTGAAAGGCATTTGCGATATTTCTCTTTTCTCTCCTTTTCATCCCATTTTTCACCCAATTTTGTTTCCTTGGATACTTTAAAATCAAATTTAAATTGTCTTTCACATTATGAAGGATAATAGACACCTAGATAATTCTGGGATCATACATTTGGGGTTTAAGTGCTTTAGTCAAACAACGAATTCAAAACAAAACACTTTTATTCTTTATCATTTTTATTGGCATGGGATCTTAGTTCTCATGAAGACAGACATCTTTCCTGTTCATAGTATAAAGCTTTCAGCTTATTCTCAGAGGAGATAATAAGGCAGAATTAGCACAAACTTATACTGCTCTGGTTTAGGCTTGAATATAAAGAGAAAAATGATCCCAGTGATATTTGGTCTCATAATTGCTAGGCTATCACAAAATATGCTATTTTGAAATTGCTTATAGTTATAAGAAACTAGTCAATAGTTTCATTGTTAATAGCTATGATAAAAATGAAAAGAGGAGGCTGCGTAGTCAATTGTCTAGGAGATAAGCTATAGTGGGAATTTGCCTGTTAAATTAAAATTCCTGGTCTGCTGTATACCAGGTCTGTGACTTAGGGGAAATTACATAACCTCTGTGTGCTCAAATTTCTTTCATCCATAAAATGGGAATAAAGGTATCTGTATTATCAGAATATGGTGAATAATACATGAATTAATATTTCAAAAATATTTAATGCATGCATGTGATAAGGGTCATAAAGTGTTGATTCTTGTTTTTAATAGATCAAAAAGGCTTGGGTTCTTTTTCCCATTCTCGAGTTACTTATATTCTTTGTTTACCTTTTTAACCATCACATCCATAAGGGTAAGAATTGTTTAATGTTTTTACTTACTGAAAGCCAGACATTTCATTAACCATTTTACCTTCATTAGCTCCTGTGATACTTACAGTGAGTTTAAAAGACAGATAACGAATGGAAAGTAGTTCTTAACCATTGCAGTTTTATTGACTTCACTAAAATAATACATGAATCTTCGCTGAGTGTATTGTCATAAATAGTGTAGCAATCAAATAAGTCACTTAAGACTATTTGATTTGCATTATCTATTTAAAAACACTACAGGCATTTGTTATTACTTGATAACCATTCTCTTCACCCATCTTGCAAAGACCTAGTAAACTTTGAAGTTTGGGGTAGGAACTTGGAACACTCATTAAGGATTAGCATTTTCTACTGATTATTATAATGTTACCAGTTTCTCCTTCTGCAACTTGATAACTAGAAATTTTCCTTCACTTAAAAAGGTCGAATCCATTCCAGCTATTGCCATCACCCTATCATTTGAGGCCTTATTTCTTCCAACTCTTCCTTCTACTGGCTACAAAGTAGCCTCGTTATAACTTACAGTGCTATGGTAACACACTCTGAGAATTGAAGAATGCTCTATGGAATCTGTTTTTTTAAAGTAAAACCTTTATCAATTAGTATTTATGGAGAGCCTATCTAGCAGGTACTCAGCACCCATGGATGATGAAATTCTAAATGTTTAGATTTCCACTTGCCAGGCCCTTGACTCTTTCCAAATACATGCATTAAACTTTCATAATTTTGTTTTTAAATTATAATTTCTAATGCATTTAGGGTACTTGAAGACTGGCAGCACATGAAAAATAACCAGAGGTGCACCATTAGACTACTGACTCAAAATGTTTCACATGCATGAACCCCTCCCTGAAGCTGCCAGTTTCCCTTTTTTTTTTTTTTTACCTTTATGAATTGATTTACAGGAAATGAAAACATCCACATTAGTATGATTCTACACTTGCACATCTGGCATATTCCAATCTATTAAAGTAAATATGTAAATATATCATGTTTAAATGTAACATTTTAGCATTATTTCATACGGAAATCGAATTCAAATATACTGGAAAAAATTCCCCATTTTGATTAATTTGTGGTAATATCAACCTCCAAATAAACACCATGTGCTCTGCCCTAGCATTTTTTTTAAGCTTTTAGAATTTGCTTTTATGGTATCTATTATTTCCAGATGACAGGACATGGTGCTGAGAAGTATGGGAAAATATGGTTAGACTAATGGGTTTCCTGCAGATGAAATGATTCTGAATCATTTAATGCGGCTTCTATATTATCTCACTGTTGATTAAAGCAGAGGCAAATTACAGTACTGGAATCTCTGTAAGAGAAATTATCTGATGGACTGGTGCTTGAAGACGTGGGGAAATGTGATATGGCCATGAACTTGAGGTTCATAATTTTCAAGCAATGCCTTCCTTAGATAGTCATGAGCAGTGAGGTTCTGTTCCTAAGGGAAGTGTCACTCTGATCATGACACATGTATGTCAAGATACTATCTACGGTGAAGATTGCTTTTCAACTTTCTTATTTCATAAACTTCCAAAGCCGCATCATACATGAAACTTTGGGACCTGAATACGTTGGCTGGTTTTCTGCCTATGGGAAATTAAAAATGGCTGCTTATAAAAGAAGGATTTCAGAGGAGAAAAAGGCAAAAAGGAAGGAAATGTGTCAGAGTTGATTAATTATCAGAGTTAAAAATGTATCCGTTATAAATGGTAGTGGAGAGGTGATTTAAAAATACATTTTAAATGATGACAGCTTTATGATTTGGATGTCATTTGCTCAACACAGAGATCCTAATGTTGATTGATAGGCTTGTAGATGTCTTTCTTGGGATTTGGCAGACAAAACTGAGGTCTTTGCATTAAATCAAATGCTTCCATATCTTTTAGTTCTATTATAACACTCAAAGCATCATTCACAATAATCTGCAAGACTCAGATCCTGGGGTTGTGACAAATGAAACTCACTCATCTCATCTAGACAATATTACTATTTTCCAAACTCTTTCTTAGTATCTTTCCTTTTGAAGCCATGCCGTGATAATTTCAGACTTCCCCCACCCTGTTTTTATGTATTGATACGTTCTCCCACATATTTTAGCATTTGATTTATCTTCCTTGAATTGTTATCAGTTTAGCATTGGCAATTTTTATGGTGTCTCATGCATTTTACACGATTAAAAAAAAGCCTACTTATGCTCAACTCTGTTATGGTTGCATGGCTGCTGTGAAGGGAAAGGGAAGTAAAAAGGCATTTGGAGAAAGCCAGTTAAGCATGAGGATAAAGAATAAAGCATAGAGGCTACAAAGGATAGAATTTATGTAACTCACTTCCAAAATAATGTTGGGGTTAAGGAACCAATATTGAATTTGAGAAGAGTATCACTTGTTTAAAAAAATAAAATAAGGAAATGGCAAAATAATATCCAATATGGAATCATGTTTCTAATTTTGACCATCCTGATATCAATTCAATCCAGGCTAAATGTAGACATACTGTGATTTTGCTGTGTGAGGATAGATTCTTGCACTTCTTGAATAGTAGTACCATATGGATTGGTACTGTAGGAAGCTGTATTTGAGAATATTTCTGGACTAATCCATTTACCATATCTGAGTACTCTGAAAAAGTTGACATAACTTTCATAACTGTAATACTTACACTTGTGTCATTTATTTGTCTCCCAGAGTTAAGTCATTTGGAAGGAAAGATTATGTCTTATTCTTTCATACAACTCCACTTCTTAGCAGAACACCTCACATATAGGAGACCTTTGATAAATATCTGACACATTTATCTAAACAGGAGGCAGACTTTGGTAAAGATGTTCTGCCTCCATATACACCAATAATTTATTTCTTTGGTTATATATTCATTTGTTCATTTAATATATGTTATCTTCTGTGATGATCTGTCTAAAATATATTTGAGTGTCTAAATATATGTCTTAGACTAAAGATAAACAGTAAAACATAATTTTTTAATAGACCATGGGAAGAGGCTTTTACTATGAGTTCTATGAGTTAGGAAATTAAAATTCAAAACATTCTGTTGGGGAGACACAATGAACACAGTTGTCCTGAATGCTTAACTATTGTGAAAATTAAGTTATAACTCTAACTAGAACAGGGGTCAGCAAACTGCAGTTCATGAGTTAAATCTTGTCCACTCTTATTTATTTATTTATTTATATTATTTTTGAGACAGATTCTCACTCTGTTGCCCAGGATGGAGTGTAGTGGCACAATCTTGGCTCACTGCAACCTCCACCTCCCAGGTTCAAGCGATTCTCGAGCCTCAGCCTCCCAAGTAGCTGGGACTACAGGCAAACACCACCAGGCCCGGCTAATTTTTGTATTTTTTGGTAGAGATGGGGTTTTACCATGTTGGCCAGGCTGATCTCCAGCTCCTGACCTCAAGTGATCCACCCGCCTTGGCCTCCCAAATTGCTGGGCTTACAGGCGTGAGCCACCGCACCTGGCCCAGTCTTCATATTTATAAATAAAGTCTTGTGAGAACACAGTCACATTTGTTCATTTACATTTTGTAAATAGCTGCCTTCAAGAGGTAGAGTTGAAAGTCTTTAAGACAAAGATCAGGTGGCTTGCAAAACCTAAAACGTCTGGTCTTTTACCTAAAAAGTTTGCCAACCCCAAAACAAGAATATATTCAATTGTAATCTTTACAAAGGTGTTGGCTATATTCCAGTGTGTGTACTTGAGAGCTGGAATAAGTTAAACAATTTGCTTACCTCTCTGAGCCTCAACACTCTCATCTGGAAAATGGGGATTGTTGTGAGGACCTAGTTGCTTATTCTAAGTAAAGTACTGGCGAAATTGTGGTCCTCCAATCTTATCTTCAATCCAGTTCCTGTGGAGTTAGGCCTTCAATGAATATCCTTGAATAGTTGAGACTAATAGAATTACCGTACTTGAGCAAATGACAAACAATATTTAGATTAATTCTCTTTAGCAAGGCATTTGCCCAAAGATCTCTACAGGCTTGCTCTTGAATGTGAGCACCATTTATAAATATTTCATAAACGTGAACCATGTTGGACAGTGAAAACCCTTTCCTTTGTTAGCATCTTTGGTAATAGCATTAATAATAATAATTCCTACCCTTTGGGGCTTGAAATGTAGAAGCCATGGTGCTAAGTGATTCAAAAAGTGATTTGTTCAAGATGCTTTAACCAGGAAATGATGAAGTTAGAATGTGAAATCTGACATAACGTGAAAAAGCAAGCTTTTTAGCCAACATCCTATCGCGCTTCCCGATGCTGTCCCTGGAGCTGCTTTTTCCTTGCCTCCACGTTACTGGCATCCCTACTCTCATTACTGCATTTTACCTTTGGATTTCAGGAAAAGAACAAGGCAGAGTCTGACAATCTACAATCTTACTGGCTTAACCAAGAGGGAAAAAGGGATCCTAATTTTTAACGAAACCATACTAAATGAGAATCAGTCTCACAGCACACATAGAAAAACCTTTTTTTAATGTAACTAATAATCAAGTTGAAATGGAGTAAAACTGTGATCATCCACCCTTTGATCACCAAAATTCAGAAATGACATGACTGACTTGGCTCTCAGGAACCTAAAACACTCAGATAGCTGAGAAGAGTCAGTAATTTTATTAACCATGCAATAACATGACCCTGCATTTTACGTATTTAATTTTTTCAGCACTATTTGTAGAGTTATGGGAGAGCTTTGCTGTGCTATGTAAAATAGTGTCTCCTGTATTCAACTAGTGTACAATTCCATCATTCAGATTGCTCAATTATGTGAGATCCGCCAATAGTTATAGCATAGTTTGAGAAGTTGGGTGAGACAAGCTTGGAGATTTTAGTGATGGATATATATCATTGCATTATACGGGCATAGTGAGTAGAACTATTGTATTCTCTGTGAGCTGCTTTCCAATGAGAAGGTAGGGAGGTAACATTTCTGTACTTGCCTCAGGTTCTTCTTTATATGAGAAATTCTACAACAGATAGTAAATCCTTAGGTTTCATGTCACTTTTTCATAAAACAATGTGCATACAGAATTCTAGTTAAGCACCTGTTATGAACGGAATCACATTTCTCTACATTTGTATGTTGAAGCCCTAATTCCCATAGTTACTGGCTAAGTGGAATCATCAGGATGGAGCCTTAGTGATACAGGGCTGGTGTCCTAACAAGAAGAGGAAAAAACACAGAGCTCTCTCTGTCTCTCTCTATGAGCCACAGAGAAAAGACCGTATAAAAACTCAACAAGAAGGTGGTTGTCTGTCAGCAGAAATAAAGCCCTCACCTAATCAGTCAGTATCTTTATTGGGGATTTCTGGCCTCCAGAACTGTGAAAAAATAAATTTATGTTGTTTAAGCCATCCAATCTATGATGTCTTGCTATGGCAGCCACAGCTCACTCGTACAGCACCTGTTGTAAACAGAAAACTAAGTTATAGCAATTCCATTCCAATGTCACTTAGATAAAAACTTTTGAAATACTTATTGTCAGATAAGACATTATGGCTGAAAGATTCCATTGTAATAATTTGCAAGTCCTTGAGAGAAATATTCAGGTACACATTTTTATAGAAGCTACTTATAAGCAAACTTTTCTTTGTACTGCCCTTATAAGTGGCAGTTAAGTTTCACCCTTTGAAATGTGCTTAACATCTGATTTCTCAATCACAGGCACTTTTTGGTTATTAAAGAAAAAATATTTCAAAGAACCTAAATATCTAAATAAATATCACATGTATAAAATTTTATGTCTGCTTTTTAATAAAACA
Source organism: Gorilla gorilla gorilla (assembly GCF_029281585.2). Taxonomy (NCBI): domain Eukaryota; kingdom Metazoa; phylum Chordata; class Mammalia; order Primates; family Hominidae; genus Gorilla; species Gorilla gorilla. The sequence goes on along the minus strand of NC_073227.2, from coordinate 28,125,261 downwards.
AGACATTTAATGCAGCAAATTTATGTTAAAATTTTCTTTTTATTTAAAAATATTGCTGTTATTGTTAACATTTAATTTCAAAGGGAAATTTTGTTGCTGGGAGTATTTGGAAGACATAGTAGAACCATTAATTTGTGGATTGCTGTTACAAAATGTTTACAGAATGTCTCCTTTGCTGATCAGCATCACCCAGTATTTCTTTTAATTTTTCCACTATTCTAATAAATTTATCACACCTAGTTTAGGTTTCCTTAGCAGAATAGACTGTATATAAAGCAGTAGAGCCAGCCAGCTATTTTGATCACAACGTTGTTTTTTTTTTTAGGATTATAGTTAATATTTTAAGAGCCAGGCAACGTAACCTTAGCAACTGAAACAGCACTGGACTCAACAGTAACTCAGTGGTAAATGTGGTCAGGAGACAGGAATTTGGTAACTTCAGGAGAGGATGATTTGGGGTTGAGGTTTAGTTTGAGATTTAGTTTCCACCGTGTAAATTCCTGATGGTGGAGATTTTTAGGTCCATATAGCATAGGGCTTATTTTTGTAAGTTGGGGTCATCTGAGTTTGATCTTGCCAGGCCATTCCCTTTGGACTTCACAGAATGAAATTTAAGTGTTGAATTCATTGTTTACATACATATTTTTTTTTTCACATAAACTTTTGTGGCCTCTCTATATTTAAGAAAAATAGACATCTCTTTGTTTAAGAAAATGGCTTACATTTTAAATATATGTATGTGGCATATAAATACAGCCTATTTTTATTTTTCACATATTTTGGCAATAACTCAGGGAGTATTGTATTTCAGCTATCATAAGGACGTGCAGATTTATGGATATTTTTCTAAATCTTTAATACATCTAAAGAGCAGAGATCATAGATGTTTATGAGGAACAACACGGATATTTCAAAAACTAGATTATCATAAGGATTCCATATTGCTCCAGGACCTTCACACTGCGGCCTTGATTTGCTTTTGGATTGATCTCAGGCCACCTTCACCAGGTTCTCCATTTATAATCACAGCTGAAGACTTGTTGTCTCGGAGGGATGCAGTGCATTTCAAGGTCTTCCAGTCTTTCCTAGTACCGTTCCCTCTGCTAGTAATGCCAACACAACTCACTTCATCTCATCTGCCATTTTTCATTTGACCAATTCCCATTTGCCCTTTTAAACATTCCTCAAGTTATCAGTGTAGCTGTTTCTGACCCTTCCATGCAGAATTAATTGGCCTGCCACAACACCAAAGACATCTTTTATTATGAATTATTTACTCATCCATCTCTGCCATTAGTGCAAATGTTCTTCAAAGGCAAGGGTTGTGTTTATGCATCTTATGTTTCATCTCGTGTGGTGTTTGGTGCTGACTCTGGCATGGAGTAAACAATGCATAGATGTTTGGTCACTAGGCCTGTAGTCCTAGATTTGCTAATTCTGCAGTCTAACTTTGAAAGTTTGTAAAAGACACACACACACACACACACACACACACACACACACACACACACATCATGTATCATATATAGTGAGGTTGTTTTAGGGAGAATTGTTGGGAAATAAAACCCTCATTCCGTGAGTATGTTGGTGTAAATGGTATGATCTGTTTCATGATTTTGGGAATAAACTCATATCTTTTTAATGTTGGGATCTCGTTTATTCCAGCTAGCATGAACCAGAACCAATCTCTCTCTCGGGTCTTTCGTATGCTATGAATTATTAATGGTATCCAAGGAGCAAATTATTGAGTCTGTCTCATTTATTGGAGGCCAGAATTCAGATACATGTAGAAACAAAATATTTCTACTAATGGCCCTAGAAAATGGCCAGAGAAAAAGCAGGAGAAATTCCTGTCCTCAATTTTTCACTTTTATTGCAATAACATATACAGAACATAAAATTTACGATTTTTAAAGTGTATAATTCAGTGGCATTAAGTATTTTCATATTGTTGTGCAACCAACAGCACTAACTGTATCCAGAAATTTTTCACTATTCCAAACTGAAATTCTGTACCCATTAAATCCTAACTCCTCATTCCCTTCCTTCCCCCAGGCCTTTGTAATCATTTTTATTCTAGTTTCTGTCTCTATGAATTTGACTATTCTACTCATCTCATATAAGCAGAATTACACAATATTTGTTGTTTTGTGTCCAACTTATTTTGCTCAACATAATATCTTCAGAGTTCATCCAGGTTGTAGCATGCATCCGAATTTTCTTCCTTTTTAAGACTGAATGATTTCTATTGTATGTATACAACACATTTTGTTTATCCACTCATCCATTATGGGCATTTGAGTTATTTCTACCTTTTTGGCTATTGTGAATAACGTTGCTATAAATTTTGATGTACAAATATCTGTTTAAGTCCCTGGTTTAAAATCTTGGTAGTGTGTGCCAAAAGTGGAACTACTGGATCATTTAGTAATGCTATGTTTAAGGTTTTGAGAAACCGCTATACGTTTTATCATAGTGACTGCACCATTTTACATTTCCACCGAGAAGGTCTAAGGGTAATAATTTCTCCATATCCTTGCCAACTTTTTATTTTCTGTTTGTTTGGGGGTTTTTTTGTAAATGTTATACTAGCTATCTGAATAGGTATAGGAGGGATTTTTTTTTCCTGCTGCTGCCAGAAAAAAATTACTTTTTGCCAAAAATATTCCATGCATTAAGGAAGCAAAGAACACCAGCTGGGTGACTGACAGTTTTTAAATAGCTCATTTTAATATAATGTTCTAAAATATAAAATGAAGCAGAAATATCTCCTGCCTAATGAGATAACTCTTGCTTTGGTCAAAAATTCCTGTGTGGCGGTAGTACATGTCACCTCCTGGTGAAGAGCTCCTGGATGACTTGCTGTGTGCCTTTTCCTGTTAGTGGGATGTACCTGATAATAGAGCCCACTTGCCTGAGTTCCTTATTAAAGATCACAGGAGCAGAGCCCTAGATGGACATGTAACGTGAGTGAGAAACAAATCTTTGCTGTTTTAGGCCACTGAGATTTAGAGTTTGTTACCAAAACCTAACCTAGCTTATTCTGGCTGACACAACCCAATAATCCTTTGTGAAATTGATTTTACCATAAATGAGATGTACAAAGGCTATTATCCAAAGAAGAGAATAATGTCAAGAACATATATCAATTCAGAGAGTTTCCATTTTTAATCCAGTGAAAGATAATTTTTAAAAAGTGTGTAAAGTAGTTTGTAGCTTAGAGATTGTATAGATAAATATACTGCCAAGGAAAGACTACACTGCACTATACCGATGGAAACTTTATTTGGATACTTATACTATATAAAGTAGCACATTTCACCATAGAGGGTTCATCTTTAGAAAACCGTTTTATTTTAGGTATCCCTGTAGCCTATGTACTAATTAGATAGCATTGCTACATTAAATATAATTTCTCTTTATGTCTCTACAAATGTATTTATTTATCTTTGTCACTTAGCAAGTTCTTCATTCATTCATCTTCTTATTCATTTATAAATTCATTCAATAATGATGTTTAATGCCTAGTGGATGTATTCTGTTTGGTACTGGAGGTGAAGGGGTGTGTGTGTGTGTGTGTGTGTGTGTGTGTGTGTGTATGTGTGTCTGTGTTTGTGACAGTTATATTGGTTAATGGGTATTGAGATAATATTACATTGTCCCCGTCCTCAAATACTTTGCAATCTAGTGTATATATAGTCACAATGACCTTCAAGTACTGGAATTACCAAATTACAGTGGTAGAACAACATTTTTCGGTAGAATAATAGTCATTTGGACACCAACTAGTGACAACTTCAAGCCTGTGTAATTCAATTGGAAAAGATCAATCCTGTCCCGGAAGAATGTGCTGTTTTACTCAATGAGCAGGAAAGATGGTTGTGAAGACATGGATGCATCCCAGTACATGGAAAGTTCTCTTAGAATGGGGGACACAGTTCAGAGAGGGAGTAGATATTACTTAAAGACACATAAAGAGGCGTTTTTCCAATAAACAGTCCACATGAAGCAAAAACTTCCTTCTCTGACAAAAGTCAAATCATCTACAGTCACGTTCCATATAACCACGTTTCAGCCAATGACAGACTGCACATACAATGGTGGTCCCATGATAATATAATGATGTTAAAAAATTCCTGTTGCCCTGTGACATTGTAGTCATTGTAATGGCATGGTTTAATACATTACTCATGTGTTTGTGGCGGTGCTGGTGTGAACACACCTGCTATGCTGCCAGTCATATAAAGGTACCTGATAATAATAAATGAGTATGTTACTGATTTATGTTTTTACTATGCTATATATTTTATCATTATTTTAGAGGGTATTCCTTCTACTTATAAAAATTAATTGTAAAACAGCCTCAGGCAGGTCCTTCAGGAGGAATTCCGGAAGAAAGCATTGTCATCATAGGAGATGACAGCTCTATGTATGTTATTGCCCCTGAAGACCTCCCAGTGGGACAACATGTGGAGGTGGAAGACAGCGATATTGATGATTGTGATCCTGTATAGGCCGAGGCTAATGTGTGTGTTTATGTCTTAATTTTTGACAATAAAGTTTAAAAAGAAAAAAATCAAAAGTAAAAATAGAATGAGCTTCTAGAATAAGAAGATAAAGAACAAAACACATTCACAACTGTACACTGTATTTGTGTTTTAAGCTAACTGTTATTAGAAAAGAGTCAAAAAAAGTTTTAAAAAGTTTATAAAGGTAAAAATTTACCGTAAGTGCAGGTTAATGTATCACTAAAGAAATTTTTAAAGTAAATGTAGTGTAGCCTAAATGTACAGTGATTATAAAATCTACAGTAGTGTACAGTAATGTCCTAGGCCTCACAGTCGCTCACCATTCACTCACTCAGAACATCATCCAGTCCTGCAAGCTCCATTTATGGTAAGTGCCACATGCAGGTGCACATTTTTCATCTTGTATTTTTCTTGTACCTTTTCTATTTTTAGATATGTTTAGATACAAAAGTACTGACCATTGTGTTACAATCACCTACAGTATTCAGTACACTAACATGCTGTGTCTGTTTGCAGCTTAGGAGCAACAGGCTATACCATGTAGCCTAAGTGTGTAGTAGGCTATACCATCCAGGTTTCTGTAAGTATATTCTGTGATGCTCATACAATGACAAAATAACCTAGTGACTCATTTCTCAGAACATATCCTCATCATCAAGCCGGGTATTACTGTATATAACTCCTTAATCTCTTCCCATCTGGCTTTAACTGCTACTGCTCCACTGTAACTCTTGTTCAGGGACCTCCAAGATATTCTGACCTTAGATCATCGAATTATTTTCCATATTGGAACATATTACCATTTCCATATTACAACATACTTCCATATTATGACATTATTGGCCCCAGAATCTGTCATGAAATTCTCCTGTATTCCTTCTCCATTTTTTCCTCATCATTATTCGTGGAAGTTTTTCCAGAATATTAGCCTTTGGCCTCCTTCTCTTTTCTTCATTGTTCTCTCATTTGTTACTGCACCTACTCTTAGAACTTTATCTTTCATTTCAAGTAAATAACTTTTTTTTTTCTTTCCAACTTTTATTTTAGGTGCAGGGGATGCATTTGCAGGTTTGTAACATGGGTAAATTGTGTGTCATGGGGGTTTGGTGTACAGATTATTTCATCATTCAGGAGATGAGCATAGTACCTGTTGGCAGTTTTTCTAACCTCAACTTTTTCCTACCCTCCACTCTCAAGCAGGCCTTGGTGTCTATTGTGCCCTGTTTTGTGTTTCATGTGTACTCCATGATTAGCTCCGACTTATAAGTGAGAACATGCAGTATTTGGCTTTCTGTTCCTGCGCCAATTTGCTTGGGATAATGGCCTCCATTTCCATCCACGTTGCTACAAAGTACACAATTTCATTCTTTTTTTATGGCTTCCTAGTAGTCCATAGTGTATCTGTACCACATCTTCTTTATCTAGTCCACTGTTGATGGGCATCTAGGTTGACTCCATGTCTGCTATTATGAATAGTGCTGCAATGAACATACATGTGCATGTGCCTTTATGGTAGAATGATTTATATTCTTTTGGGTATTTACCCAGTAATGAGATTTTTGGGTTGAATGGTAGTTCTGTTTCAAGTTCTTTGAGATATCTCCAAACTGCTTCCCACAGTGGCTGAACTAATTTACATTCCCACCTGAAGTGTATAAGCTCTCTCTTCTCTCTGCAGCCTCACCAGAATGTTATTTTCTAGTTAGTAATAGTCATTCCGACTGGTGTAAGATGGTATCTCATTGTGGTTTTGGTTTACATTTATCTAATGATGAGTAACATTGAACATTTTCTCATATGCTTGTTGATGGTGTATATATCTTCATTTGAGAAGTGTCTGTTCATATCCTCTGCCCATTTTTTATTTTTTTGGTTTGTTTTATTTCTTTGCTTGCTTATTTGTTTATGTCCCTTATAGATTCTGGCTGTTAGACCTTAGTTAGATACATATTTTGCAAATATTTTCTCCCATTCTGTAGGTTGCCTGTTTACTCTGTTGATAGCTGATTTTTTCTATGCAGAAGGTCCATAATTACGTCCCATTTGTCAATTTTTGTTTTTGTTTCAATTGTTTTGGGAATCTCCATCAATACCTGTATTAATTATTGCTTTCCCAAATTCCATTTCTCTGATTGCAATTATCTGGTGAATGTCTCCTTCTACATATTATTTAAATGTTTCAAAGTTAAATGTTTTAAAAAGAAAAATTGTTTTGCTTATTTCTCTCACAATTTTTTACCAATTCCCTCAGGCTACAAGCCTCCAAGTCATGTCTTCATGGTTAAGACCGTAATATAGGTTAGACATACCTGAATTAAAATGTCAACTTTACTCTGGAAGCTATGAAACCTTAAATAGTTTACTAACATCTGTAAGGATCTATTTTCTCATCTATGTACTAGGATAATAATAGCAACTTCCTGTCCAGGATATTTATATAAAATAACTAATTCATGAAGAACACAATTTGTAGAGGTAGATACAGGGTAAGTGCTACAAATTGGTAGTTTTTACTAATATTTAATATTATCCTCATATTTAAAATCAGAAACTAAGTACTTTTACTTCTACCTTTAAAATAGGTCTTACATGAATTCTTTACTTTCCATTCCCATGTAACCACTTTTATTTCAACTCGTATTACTTCCCTTGCTTGTATACCATGGAAGAGTGGGCATTTTATTCAGGCCTTAACACCTGGACAGAGATAATCGTAAAAGGGGATAGAAAGCATTTTAGTTGACAGAAACCACTGAGGCAAGAAAATGAGCATTGTCTTCAATGACAAGCAAAGACTAGACTTTCTTGGGAACATGGAGTTTATGTAGAGGATATTTATAATGATTGAGTTCAATGTGCCTTCTTCCATGGGCAAGAGAACAGGAGAATCTGATTGATAACAGAAGGGTCATCTGCAAATCTGTGCTTCATGAATATTAAGAGAATCTGGTTTTAGAATATGACAGAACAGAATAAGGAGATATTGGAGAGAAGGGCTAGGAGGCTGCTGGAATTACACAGTTGAAAAATGATGCCTTTCGGTCATGAAGAGAAATCTCAGAAAGCAAAATAACAATTCTGGAGAAGCCAGACTCTATTCCAGAGATTGTTTTCCAGTCTCTATAGGAAGGAAGAAAAGACTATGCTCGATTGAGGAATCTGGATTATAGTAAAGGTGCCGAAAGTAGGAACCTGGATATGGAAGAACATGGCAGGAATGTAGTTACTAGAGCCAGATTCCCACATGAGCCAGGAACTCAAGCTGTTAGAATTATGTTCATGAAATCTCCAGTATTTACACAGAATGTTCTTTTCTTGAGACAGGATCTCGCTGTGTCACCCAGGCTGGAGTGCACTCCCACGATCATAGCTCGCTGCAGCATCAACGTCCTTGGCTCAAGTGATCCTCTCTCATCAGCCTCCTAAGTAGCTGGGACTACAGGTGCACACTGCTATACCAGGCTTGTTTTTTAAAACACAATTTGTACAAATGTGGTCTTGCTTTGTTGCCCAGGCTGGTATTGAACTCCTGGCTTCAAGTGATCCTCCTGCCTCAGCCTCCCAAAGTGCTGGGATTATAAGCATGAGCCACTGTGCCCAGCTTCAGAATGTTCTTATATGCATATGTGCATATGAATTTTCTGGGGACCATGTCCTTAGCGTTTATCAAACCCAAAGAGGCCCCTAAACAACAACAAAAAATATTTAAGACTTGCTACATTAGACTGTAAGCTTTATGATGACTAAGACCATCTTATTCTGGTACAGCACTTCGTCCGCTGTGTGTGAGCCGTGTCTGTTTTAATGACCATTTTATTGATTGAATGAAGGGATTAATACATGAGAGAATAAATGAATGTCTTTACTCTTAATGCTTTCCTTGAGGAAAGACACTTGAACTTCAGACCACATATTTTTTGAGTATTTTATATTTACAACTAGTCATGTAATATTGTCGAACTGAAGAAATTCTCCTGAATAGAATAAAAGCTCTCAATGCTCACTTTCTGTGTTGGCTTGGGCCCTCTGAGATGTAGATGCCAAGACATATTAAGTGTGCAAGAGATTTATTAAAAGAGATTTATCACCAAATAATAACAGTAAATAGTGATCGAGATTTAGACAACTCCTGTGAATGACAACGGGAGAAGGAGAAAGAGTTAGAAGGTAGAGCCTTTGGACTGCCATGCTGTTCTCACACCACAGAAATGAGAGAGGAAGAAAGTAAGATTGGGTAAGAGGAGCCTCCGATTGCAATAAAGTTCTGAGAAAGGCTCCACAAGTCTAATTTGGAGTCTTTGAGTCAAAGTTACAAATGTTTCCACTTCAGAAACAAATGGGGCAGCACTAGCAGCCTGCTATACTCAGTCATTAGCTGGGAGCAGCCAGGAGGATGTGAGGCCTTGAAGTGAATGATCAAAGTGGCCATACATGGAAGCTGTCATTCAACTATGCTACTCAAAGTAGGCTCTCTTGAAGAGAGTTCTGAGAACACACCTCCATACCTGCTGTATTTTGTACCAGGAAAATTTTACAGATCATAGTTGATATATGAACTTTCCACTAAGCTTTTACTGGATGTTTGTGCTGGATGAAAACCAGAATTTCAGGAGTGTTCCTGAGAATAGCAGTCACACAGTGATTATATGGATCAAGATTGCTTAAAGGACTGTAAGACTTGTGCAAACCAGGCTGAGGAAATAAACAAAATTTTCTGTTTATTATGGGCTATATTTTTGTGAGGGTACAATGAATAAGACTGACTGTCTCATAAGTGTCTGTGCATATAATTATTTGCTTTCTGATGGATTCTAAAAATCTGAAATGGCATGAGAATTAATATTCAAATTTAAATGACCTTCATCTCTTGGAGACAACAAACCAGTGTTTAAGTAGCCACCTAAGATGATGTAGTCTGTATTGTGGGGACTACTCTGCCTCCAGTCATCTATGGTAAGATTCTGAACACAAAAATGTGAAGTGGCTCGGTGCAGTGGCTCACACCAGTAATCCCAGTGACTCAAGAGGCTGAGGTGGGAGGATCACTTGAGTCCAGAGCTTCCGGGCTGCAGTGAGCTATGATTATGCTGCTGCATTCCAGCCTGGGCGGCACAGCAAGAGCCTATCTCTAATAAGTAAGTAAATAAATAAAGTGCATTTAGAACATATTTAAGATATAGCATTTACAAGAAAAGCTTAACTCAAAAATCAACTGGGATCAACTTCTTCTTCAATGCAATAGATATATATTTCATGGAATTTTGGAGTGGGAAATGAGTTGAAAAATTTTCCAGTTTTGACCTGTAGACTGAGACCATTTGGAAATGATTCTCTCCCTCTACATATTCCAACTGAAAACCAAAACTATTGACCCTTTCTCTTGCTCTCCTTACATTATTCTATATCCCTGGGATCTGGAACATAGAATTTAGACTGTACCATTCATTTTGTAAAAGCTGACTTTAAAAGTTTAGATATCTGGATAAAGTAAACAAGAGGTAGAAAGAAGAATTAGTATGACTGCTTCAAATCAGGTTCCTGTACTTTCAATTCAGAGTTTATTTTCCAGCATACATTCTCCACACAGTCAAAATTACTAGAGCAAGAGAAAATCTCATAATTATGGGAAAAAGAAATTGCATAAAGGTAAATGTGTGGGTCTGTGTCTGAACTTGGCTAATGAGTTCACATTTGTGAAACGAAGAACACAGATATTTCCCCAAAGTAATGTTTTAAGCAGAATGAGTTTAGCAAAATGAACATAATCTATCCATTTCCCCCAAAGAAATGTTGCAACAAGGTTTACAATTAATTGAGCTTTTCTTCAATGGGTTTATAAAAGTGTATGTAGTTTATAACCTGTGAATTTCTCAACCTTTGTAAGTATTGCATTCTCAGGAAATATCAGTAATGCTTTAGTAGCTATAGACATTATTTTCTTCCTTGTCTTTCTACACAATAGATATACCATACTTCACCTGGAATGGAGTCATCATTTCAAACAATGAAAATAGATACAAAATCATATAGAACCAGTTCAGGTAAAAATATTCTGAGGAAGGGGTTATATGGAAGTGCCATATGTTCAGAGGGCCATATATATTGAATCAATTGCCTTCTGAAAGAATTTCTCCTTAGTCAAAAATAGCAGTCCTTTGGGTTTAGTTTTAACCTTCTTGATAAAATAATGTGTTCAATGGAATATCAATCTCTTTTGATCATTGACACAAAAGGAACATTGGTGTAGCCTTTCTGTCAGTCTTCCCTCAGTAGTTAAAGTGGTTACTCCAGAAAAATAATTCCAAAATGCCTGTAACAATTACTTTACCTTTTCCATCCTATTAACATGATGGATGCCTTACTTTGCACTACTATAACCAAATAACACAGAGTGAGAAATGTATAAAGAAAAGAAATTTATTTCTCACAGTTTTGTATGCTGGGAAGTCCAAAATCAAGGGGCCAGCATGTGGCGAAGGCTGCTCTTCGCTTTCAAGGTGATGCCTTGATGCAGCATCCTTCTGCCGGGAGGAAAGCTGGGTCCTTGTGTGGTGGGAGGCAGAAGGATAAAAAGGGGTGAACTCTGTCTGCCCAGCTTTTGTTGTAGGGGCACCTAATCCCTTTCATGATGGCAGAGACCTCATGACCCAATCACATCCCAAAGACCACACCTCTAATTACAATCACTTTGAAAACACCCGAATTGTGAAAGGTACTTATTCAAACCATAGCATTGAAATTATATTTTCCCACTGAAACACAGACTACTCTTTTCAGTAAATTCTGTTCAGGACCCAGTTGCTGAGTGGAAAATGATGTGCATGATAATCTAATCATCTATTAAAACCTTACACAAAACACATGCACCATTTTTTTTTCTCGTGGCAGAGCATGAACCGTGATAATCTCAAATCTATGTTCAGTAAATTAGGAAATCTTCTGTATTTATCTCAGTAAAACACATGGACTTTTTATCTCTTATCTCCAGGCAGTTTCAGATAACCCACTTATGGAAACACCAGTGCCAACTTTTTGTTGTCAGCTACATTCACACATTTAGATTGCAATTTTTTCAAAAGGATGCTAAAGGTATAAATGTTATTTTTAATATCTGGTTTTATATTAAAGACAAAGAGTATTCTCAAGCTTTTTTTTTTCTGTGGTTTCATTAAGTTCTTTTAGTATAAAAGTGTGAAAGCTGACATACCCATTTTCATTCTGTAAGAAGTTAAGAGTAGTCTAGCAAGCTGTTTGTGTTATTAAAATATGAATTTTCTCTAAATGTTTAGTAAATAGTTTTTCTTATTTGTAGAGCTAATGAGATTATATCTACTATTTATGTTTTAAAGACAGATATATATACAACATCACATAACCCTATGCATCATATTTATCATTTAGTCTTCATGTTTACCCTGTAAGGCAGGTATCATCACCTTCATTTTATGTAAATGAGACTTGGCTAAATATGTTACCCTAAGTCATAAAATTAGCTGGTGACTAGAACCGAGGCAGTCCAACTGCCAAATCGCTAATTTTTTAATGAGTCTTACTGCTTCCATGATGGTAACACTCTCTCTAAGGCCTGCGCATTTTGTGTTCATGTATTATTTAATGGTCCAGTTGAAACACTGTGGAATGGTGCCAAGAATATGAACTGTGGTTTTGTATGGATTTCACTTTCATTTCTTACTCCACTTCCTACCCGCAGTGTGATTTGGTGCAAGTTACTATATTCTCTGAGTCTTATTTCCTCAGCTATAAATAAAACAAGTAATGTTTATCTGTCAACCTAAATAGCAACTAGAAAAAAACTCTCTAAAAGAACAAGGGAACAGATTTAGTAAACCATGTTTGCATTCAGGAAGGAAAAGGACAAAGGTTTTTAAAGGAAAAAAAAATGAGGAGGTTTATATAATTGTTTTGAAAGAAATATCCTTGGCTAGAAAGATCAATAGTAAGGGTGATGCCAGTTCGAGGTTGGACAGGCAGTTGCTGGCAAATGCCTTTGCAGAACTATTTTTTGTGTAAGGTTGTGATGGCGTTTGTGCAAGGTTGTGGCATTTGCAGAGTCGTTTGTGATATTTTTGTTATACAAGCCTGAGAACCCTCTCTTCATGGCATTTTCTGGCTCTATTATATTTGTCAGGGTTTTTTCTTTTTTAATATTAGTGGCTTTATTTTCATCCTGAAAATTTTTACATCTCCCTCCCCCCTTTTTTTTGAGACAGTCTCACACTGTCATCCAGGCTGGAGTGTAGTGGCACGATCTCTGCTGACTGCAACCTCCACTTCCTGGGTTCAAGTGATTCTCCTGCCTCAGCCTCCAGAGTAGCTGGGACTACAGGCATGCACCACCACACCCGGCTAATTTTTGTATTTTTTTGTAGAGACTTGGTTTCACCATGTTGGCCGGGCTGGTCTCAAACTCCTGCCCTCAAGTGATCCACCCCCTTCTGCCTCCCAAAGTCCCGGGATTGGAGCCATGAGTCACTGCGTCCAGCCCATTTCCCCTTTTTGATCAAGATCTTTCTTCAAAAGCATCACTGAGCAGTCATCTTCTAGTTGGGTTTTGATGTTCCTCAGTGCCAGGATGAACGTGCTCCAATTGTTGACTGAGTCTCAATTTGGGAGAGTGATTGGGAACTAGGAGTCAGTGTCAAACTGTTTAGTCACATTTGAGCAACAGGGGAGGTTTGAAGGGGGTGGCTTTCAGGCTTAGTCTGCCCTGAGTCTACTATTAAGTTCCATTTTGGCCATTCCATGGTCTTGTGCTATCATCAGAATGTGCTGGGCCAGTACTATTTTGTTAGAAGATGTATTCTTCAAGAATTAAACAAGTAATAGAAACAAAATACAAAGTAAAATTAATAGTAATATGTCAATTCCATGTTTCATAATGGTTTTGGGCCATGAACCTAGGCTTAAAGTAAAGCAATTGAATAAATCAATGATCCTCAGGATTTAGGTGACACCTGTTGAAAACATGTGGCCTATTTTCTCATTTTTATTTCTTATTTTTTTTTCTTATTAGTACTTATGATTCTCAACTTTTCCAGAGTATTTTATCCAGGTAATGTAGTATTAGCAGTGGCACAAACATTTTCTTATTTAACAAGTTGTTAAAACAAACTAAACATGGCCTGAGAAGGACTCTGTATTTCTATATTTGAGTCCTTGTGGATGAACTGTAACCTAGCTTAATAGTAGATGAGATGGAAAACCTAACGTAGGAGTATGTGCCTGTAACAATAGCTAAGTTTTGAGAAATCCCAGCGGCCATACTTCAACCATTCATACACTGCTGAGTGTTCAAACTGTGTTCAAATAAGGCATATGCTGAGCAGTAACCAATCCAGCCATTCTATACCTCACTTCCCATTTCTGTACGTCAATTTCCCTTTTTTGTCTATAAATCTTCTCCGATCCAAATGGCTGTGCTGGAGTCTCTGAATCTGCTGTGATTCTGGGGGCTGCCGGATTCCCTAATTATTCATTGATCAATTAAACTCCTTTAAATTTAACTCGGCTGAAGTTTTTCTTTTATCAAAGTGGATGTTAAAAAATTTCTAAGGTTAGGTTTTGTTATCAAAAGAAGAAACTGATTGCAAAATTCTAATTGCACCATTATGTTGTCAAATAGAAAATGTAGACATCAAGGGAGGTGAGAGTCTTATTATAATACGGAATTTTGTTCTGACATGGAGGAAAAAGCTATTTACAGCATGAAAAATCCAAGTTCTTTTTTTAGTTTGCAGTTTGAATGTCTCTGGTCATAACATTGGGTGGTTTAGTAAACCTTTGTATGGCCTATACATCAGATATGAAGCTGATTTGTTCCTTAAAATGCATCTAGTTTTAGCTTAGAGGGCTTTAGAAATACAGGAGTTTTAATTTTTAGCTGGAAAAATATAGACCAATACCCTGCAAATAATGAATGCTACAATGAATGGTAATAACAAAGACATGTCAAGGCACAAAGAAGATCCTTGTGGCTAGAGCAAGAATATATTATATACAAGAAATAGTGGTCACAGAGGAAATAAAAGTATCAGTTTTTTAAAAAACTAGGCACACGTCCCACATCTTAGAATGGTACTTTCTGGTCAAAATGTTAATGGAGAACTTGATGTGACCAAGGAGGTCTCATGAGTTTTCATACTACTCGTTTATTTCCTTCTACAATACTTCTACAATTAAATTACTAATTCCAGCCCAAATTACTAATAGAGTTGGAGATGGTGATGAAGATGGTAGGGAAGAGAAATCTCACCAATAAGGCCAGCAAATATTCTGTGTGTGTTTCTGTGTCTGTGCCTGTGCATGTGACTTGTGTTTTGTAAGGATGGAGGTAGCTAGAAAAAGAATGAGAGAGAAAAGCCATAACCATTTCAACTTTCATCTCCTCACCCTCAGAATAATTATAAGTGTTAAAAATTATTCAGCCATTATAATGCACTAGGAAGTGAATCCTTTTTAATGAGTTACCTTTTAATCCTTTCAAGTTCTCTAAATTGGGTACTATTGTTACTGATATTTTACATATGAGAAAACTTAGGCACATAGGTTAATTAATTGCCTAAACTTACATATCCTGTAACTAAACTAGTAAGGATATAAACCCAGGCAATCCTATCCTGAAGGTCTATGATAACTACTATACTATACTATCTCCCTGGTATGCTTTTTCTCTGAGGACAGTCATTAGTGTCACTCATCACTTAGTTTGGGTCTGGCTTGGACCTTGGCCAGCCTCTATTTATATTTTTATCAATACATTAGATTTATAAGAAACCTATAATAGAGATTTCTTTCAAGGAACTCAGGACACCATTCAAAAACATAGATATGGAGTTGCCCTTCTTGAGGAGTATCTTTGTGGCGTTCTCTGTATTTCCTGAATTTGAATGTTGGCCTGCTTTGCTAGGTTGGGGAAGTTCTCCTGGATAATATCATGCAGAGTGTTTTCCAACTTGGTTCCATTCTCCCTGTCATTTTCAGGTACACCAATCAGATGTAGATTTGGTCTTTTCACATAGTCCCATATTTCTTGGAGGCTTTGTTCATTTCCTTTTACTCTTTTTTCTCTAAACTTCTCTTCTCGCTTCGTTTCATTCATTTGATCTTCAATCACTGATACCCTTTCTTCCAGTTGATCAAATCTGCTACTGAAGCTTGTGCATTTGTCATGTAGTTCTCATGCCATGGTTTTCAGCTCCATCAGGTCATTTAAGGACTTCTCTACACTGGTTATTCTATTTAGCCATTCATCTAATCTTTTTTCAAGATTTTTAGCTTCTTTGTGATGGGTTCAAACTTCCTCCTTTAGCTAGGAGAAGTTTGATCGTCTGAAGCCTTCTTCTCTCAACTCGTCGAAGTCATTCTCCGTCCAGTTTTGTTCTGTTGCTGGTGAGGAGCTGTGTTCCTTTGGAGGGGGAGAGGCACTCTGAATTTTAGAATTTTAAGCTTTTCTGCTCTGTTTTTTCCCTATCTTTGTGGTTTTATCTACCTTTGGTCTTTGATGATGGTGATGTACAGATGGGGTTTTGGTGTGGATGTCCTTTCTGTTTGTTAGTTTTCCTTCTAACAGTCAGGACCCTCAGCAGCAGGTCTGTTGGAGTTTGTGGGAGGTCCACTCCAGACCCTGTTTGCCTGGGTATCAGCAGTGGAGACTGCAGAACAGCGAATATTGCTGAACAGCAAATGTTGCTGCCTGATTGTTCCTCTGGAAGCTTCATCTCAGAAAGGTACCCGGCCGTGTGAGGTGTCAGTCTGCCCCTACTGGGGGGTGCCTCCCAGTTAGGCTACACAGGGGTCAGGGACCCACTTGAGGAGGCAGTTTGACCATTCTCAGATCTCAAACTCCGTGCTGGGAGAACCACTACTCTCTTCACAGCTGTCAGACAGGGACACTTACGTCTGCAGAGGTTTCTGCTGCCTTTTGTTTGGCAATGTCCTGCCCCAAGAGGTGGAGTCTACAGAGGCAGGCAGGCCTCCTTGAGCTGCAGTGGGCTCCACCAAGTTCAAGTTTCCCAGCTGCTTTGTTTGCCTACTCAAGCCTCAGCAATGGTGGGCGCCAGTCCCCTAGCCTCACTGACACCTTGCAGTTTCATCTCAGACTGCTGTGCTAGCAATGAGTGAGACTCCGTGGGTGTGGGACCCTCCAAGCCATGCACAGGATATAATCTCCTGGTGTGCTGCTTGCTAAGACCATTGGAAAAGTGCAGTATTAGAGTGGGAGTGACCCGATTTTCCAGGTGCCATCTGTCACAGCTTCCCCTGGCTAGGAAAAGGAATTCCCTGACCCCTTGCACTTCCCAGGTGGGGTGATGCCTCGCCCTGCTTTGGCTCATGCTCAGTGGGCTGCACCCACTGTCCTACACCCACTGTCCAACAAGCCCCAGTGAGATGCACCCAGTACCTCAGTTGGAAATGCAGAAATCAACTGTCTTCTGTGTCACTCATGCTGGAAGCTGTAGACTGCAGCTGTTCCTATTCAGCCATCTTGGAACCAAGACACATAATTGTCAGATTCACCAAAGTTGAAATGCAGGAAAAAATGTTAAGGGCAGCTAGAGAGAAAGGTCGGGTTACCCACAAAGGGAAGCCCATCAGACTAACAGCAGATCTCTTGGCAGAAATTCTACAAGCCAGAAGAGAGTGGGGGCCAATATTCAACATTCTTAAAGAAAAGAATTTTCAACCCAGAATTTCATTTCCAGCCAAACTAAGCTTCCTAAGTGAAGGAGAAATAAAATCCTTTACAGACAAGCAAATGCTGAGAGATTTTGTCACCACCAGGCCTGCCCTACAAGAGCTACTGAAGGAAGCACTAAACATGGAAAGGAACAACTGGTATGAGCCACTGCAAAAACATGCCAAATTGTAAAGACCATTGAGGCTAGGAAGAAACTGCATCAACTAATGAGCAAAATAACCAGCTAACATCATAATGACAGGATCAAATTCACACATAACAATATTAACTTTAAATGTAAATGGGCTAGATGCTCCAATTAAAAGACACAGACTGGCAAATTGGATAAAGAATCAAGGCCCATCAGTGTGCCGTATTCAGAAGACCCATCTTATGTGCAGAGACACACATAGGCTCAAAATAAAGGGATGGAGGAAGATCTACCAAGCAAATGGAAAATAAAAAAAGGCAGGGGTTGCAATCCTAGTCTCGGATAAAACAGACTTTAAACCAACAAAGATCAAAAGAGACAAAGAAGGCCATTAAATAATGGTAAAGGCATCAATTCAACAAGAAGGGCTAACTATCCTAAATATATATGCACTCAATATAGGAGCACCCAGATTCATAAAGCAAGTCCTTAGAGACCTACAAAGAGATTTAGGCTCCCACACAATAATGACGGGAGACTTTAAAACTCTACTCTCAACATTAGACAGATCAATGAGACAGAAAGTTAACAAGGATATCCAGGAATTGAACTCAGCTCTGCACCAAGTGGACCTAATAGACATCTACAGAACTCTCCACCACAAATCAACAGAATATACATTCTTCTCAGCACCATATCACACTTATTCCAAAATTGACCACATAGTTGGAAGTAAAGCACTCCTCAGCAAATGTAAAAGAACAGAAATTATAACAAACTCCCAGACCACAGTGCAATCAAACTAGAACTCAGGATTAACAAACTCACTCAAAACCGCTTAACTACATGGAAACTGAACAACCTGCTCCTGAGTGACTACTGGGTACATAATGAAATGAAGGCAGAAATAAAGATGTTCTTTGAACCCAATGAGAACAAAGACACAACATACCAGAATCTCTGGGACACATTTAAAGCAGCGTTTAGAGGGAAATTTATAGCACTAAATGCCCACAAGAGAAAGCAGGAAAGATCTAAAATTGACACCCTAACATCACAATTAAAAGAACTAGAGAAGCAAGAGCAAACACATTCAAAAGCTAGCAGAGGGCAAGAAATAACTAAGATCAGAGCAGAACTGAAGGAGATAGAGACACAAAAAACCCTTCAAAAAAATCACTGAATCCAGGAGTTGGATTTTTGAAAAGATCAACAAAATTGATAGACTGCTAGCAAGACTAATAAAGAAAAAAAGAGAGAAGAATCAAATAGATGCAATAAAAAATGATAAAGGGAATATCACCACCGATCCCACAGAAATACTAACTACTATCAGAGACTACTATAAAAACCTCTATGCAAATAACTAGAAAATCTAGAAGAAATGGATCAATTCCTGGGCACATACACCCTCCCAAGACTAAACCAGGAAGAAGTTCAATCCCCGAATAGACCAATAACAGGCTCTGAAATTGAGGCAATAATTAATAGCCTACCAACAAAAAAAAGTCCAGGACCAGACGGATTCACAGCCAAATGCTACCAGAGGTACAACGAGGAGCTGGTACCATTCCTTCTGAAACTATTCCAATCAACAGAAAAAGAGGGAATCCTCCCTAACTCATTTTATGAGGCCGGCATCATCCTGATACCAAAGCCTGGCAGAGACACAACAAAAAAAGAGAATTTTAGACCAATATCCCTGATGAACATTGATGCAAAAATCCTCAATAAAATACTGGCAAACCAAATCCAGCAGCACATCAGGAAGCTTACCCACCATGATCAAGTGGGCTTCATCCCTGGGATGCAAGGCTGGTTCAACATACAAAAATCAATAAACATAATCCAGCATATAAACAGAACCAAAGACAAAAACCACATGGTTATCTCAATAGATGCAGAAAAGGCCTTTGACAAAATTCAACAACGCTTCATGCTAAAAACTCTCAATAAATTAGGTATTGATGGGATGTATCTCAAAATAATAAGAGCTATCTGTGACAAATCCACAGCCAATATCATACTGAATGGGCAAAACCTGGAAGCATTCCCTTTGAAAACTGGCACAAGACAGGGATGCCCTCTCTCACCACTCCTATTCAACGTAGTATTGGACGTTCTGGCCAGGGCAATCAGGCAGGAGAAAGAAATAAGGGTATTCAATTAGGAGAAGAGGAAATCAAATTGTCCCTGTTTGCAGATGACATGATTGTATATTTAGAAAACCCCATTATCTCAGCCCAAAATCTCCTTAAGCTGATAAGCAACTTCAGCAAAATCTCAGGATACAAAATCAATGCGCAAAAATCGCAAGCATTCTTATACATCAATAACAGACAAACAGAGAGCCAAATCATGGGTGAACTCCCACTGACAATTGCTTCAAAGAGAATGAAATACCTGGAAATCCAACTTACAAGGGATGTGAAGACCTCTTCAAGAAGAACTGCAAACCACTGCTGAACAAAATAAAAGAGGACACAAACAAATGGAAGAACACTCCATGCTTATGGATACAAAGAATCAATATCGTGAAAATGGCTATACTGCCCAAGACAATTTATAGATTCAATGCCATCCCCATCAAGCTACCAATGACTTTCTTCATAGAATTGGAAAAAACTACTTTAAAGTTCATATGGCACCAAAACAGAGCCTGCATTGCCAAGACAATACTAAGCCAAAAGAACAAAGCTGGATATATCACACTACCTGACTTCAAACTATACTACAAGGCTACAGTAACCAGAACAGCATGGTACTGACACCATAGCAGAGATATAGACCAACGGAACGGAACAGAGCCCTCAGAAATAATACCACACATCTACAACCATCTGATCTTGGACAAACCTGACACAAACAAGAAATGGGGAAAGGATTCCCTATTTAACAAATGGTGCTGGGAAAACTGGCTAGCCATATGGAGAAAGCTGAAACTGGATCCCTTCCTTACACATTATACAAAAATTAATTCAAGATGGATTAAAGACTAAACGTTAGACCTAAAACCATAAAAACCCTAGAAGAAAACCTAGGCAATACCATTCAGGACATAGGCATGGGCAAGGACTTCATGTCTAAAACACCAAAAGCAATGGCAACAAAGCCAAAATTGACAAATGAGATCTAATTAAACTAAAGAGCTTCTGCACAGCAAAAGAAACTACCATGAGTGAACAGGAAACCTACAGAATGGGAGAAAGTTTTTGCAATCTACTTATCTGACAAAGGGCTAATATCCAGAATCTACAAAGAACTTAAACAAATTTACAAGAAAAAAACAAACAACCCCATCAAAAAGTGGGCAAAGGATATGAACAGACACTTCTCAAAAGAAGATATTTATGCAGCCAACAGACACATGAAAAAATGCTCATCATCACTGGCCATCAGAGAAATGCAAACTAAAACCACAATGAGATACCATGTCATGCCAGTTAGAATGGTGATCATTAAAAAGGAAACAACAGGTGCTGGAGAGGATGTGGAGAAATAGGAACACTTTTACACTGCTGGTGGGACTGTAAACTAGTTCAACCATTGTGGAAGACAGTGTGGTGGGGATCCCTGACCCCTTGCACTTCCCAGGTGGGGTGATGCCACCTCAAGGTGGCACATGTATGTTCATTGTGGCACTACTCACAATAGCAAAGACTTGGAACCAACCCAAATGTCCATCAATGATAGACTGAATAAAGAAAATGTGGCGCATATACACCATGGAATACTATGCAGCCATAAAAAAGGGTGATTTCATGTCTTTTGTAGGGACATGGATGAAGCCAGGTACCATCATTCTCAGCAAACTATCACAAGGACGGAAAACCAAACACCGCATGTTCTCACTCATAGGTGGGAACTGAATAATGAGAACACTTGGACACAGGAAGGGGAACATCACACACCGGGGCCTGTCATGGGGTGGGGGGGCAGGGGAGGGATAGCATTAGGAGATATACCTAATGTAAATGACAAGTTATTGGGTGCAGCACACCAACATGGCACATGTGTACATATGTAACAAACCTGCACGTTGTGCACATGTACCCTAGAATTTAAAGTATAATTTTAAAAAAACCTAGATATTGAGAAACAGCATTTTGCATCTCCCTTTAGTTAGGAAACATGAGAAATGTAAGAAAAAGTCTTTGGGATCGAGGAAATCTGGTATGAGTGAGAACTGTGGACCAAAGAATCAGTCCTCCCCCTTCCCTTCCAGATTTCTAGTGTAACTTGTTAAAATAATCATGAGCATTCCAAATGTTATAGTTTTAAAGCATCTTTCCAAGTGAGACAGATTGGATTACATTATCGATCTTATACTGAGTAGCTTTATATACTTAGGCTAGTGGTAAGGATTGCACGAAAGGATTCTCACCAAAGAAGTTAGCAGAATGTTACTTCATTTGAGTTTAGGGTCTTTATAGAAGTAACTAATTTAAAATGAAGTAATTAGTGTGAGCCCTAATCCAATATGACAGGTGTCTATCAGTAAGGTGAATTTTGGACACAGAGACAAATACGCACAGAGGAAAAAGATGTGAAGACACACACAAAGAAGGCAGCCATGTGACTGGAGTGAAGCATCTGCAAGCCAAGGGAGCCGATATGTATATTGCTGGCACATATCAGCAGCTGGAAAACACAAGGAAGAGCATTGCCCTGCAGACATCTGAGTTTCAGGCTTTCAGCCTTCAGAATTGAGAAACAATGAATGTCTGTTGCTTTAATCCACTCAGTTTTTGGTACTTAGTTGTGTCAAGGAATTAAGAATTTAGTATGCTAAGGAAACTAGTATAGCAAGTTATTTAACTTTTACCTGCTTGTTTCTGTACCTTAGGATTGGAGATTATAAATGTCACCACACTGCCTGACAAGTAGCGATTGCTCAATAATTGTTAACAATTATAGTTATTTTGAGGGTGAAGAGAGAAAATTAGGCATAGAAATGCTCCTTCCATCCCCCTTCTAGCCACTGACTTGTTATGAAGATTCAAGTACTGGTCCACCTAAAGCACACGGCTCAGCATAACATGTCTTGACACAGGTTGGTTTTCTTTAATCTCATCTCGGCTTTTCACAGACTTCCTTGCCTCTGCTTTTAATACGCTTCCATGCCTGCTGTTGTAGATGACATTCTGAAGAGAGGGCAACCTTAAGATTCTGGATAGTTACTTTTTGGTATTCATGAGGAAGCCTAGAGATGAGTATGCACATGTCCTGGATTGTGAGTGTGGAGCTCTGGGTTCTGATCCTGCCTTTGCCTTACCAGCTGTATGACCACAGGAAGATCCCTTTGCTCCTTTCAGCTTCCCGCCTTGCACATTGAGAAGCTTGTGCTGTCTCCAGATTCCCTTCAGTTTGAAAGCTGACCCTAATTTTACAACATCTCTAATTTTAAAATATCTAATACTCTGAGTTAGCGGTTAAATGTATCAGCCTCAATGTAAAGTAGACCTTCATGAATTGTGGGAAAGGTAATATTTCCTCCACTATTTTGTGTTTGTGCATCCACGAGACCACCTTGAAGACCCAGTCCGTGGTCTGGTATCTGGCATTTACTTCTAATCCCTGAGATCTTACCAACTGCTGCCACTGTTTATCCATCCCCCACCAAAAGGTCTAGGAAGGGTACAATTGTTTAGAGCAGCAATAAACACTAAACTCATGTAGATCCCTCCCTCATTTTGTAAATGGAGAAGGGCCATCTTCAGAGCTGTGTCTGGAATTCTCATCTTCTGACTTCTAGCCCTGGGTTTTTAAATTCTTTGATTGTTTTTTTTTTAGGCAGGATTTTCTAGTGAGTAAGTTATCTCGCCCACTTACACATTCACCACCCTCCAGCATTTTCAAATGGAACAGGTTTGAGATGGAAGTAAGTTACTGATTACATCTGCACCAATGTGTAGGGCAGGGCAAGGTTATTTACTCACCACAGTCTTTGTTCTCTCTTATGCTTACACTAGGCCTTTCAGGGAGATGCCTCAAATTTATTATGTGTCTCACAGCAGTAAGGAGAAAGAATGTAATTTAAAATAAAATATGGCATTGTATTAGGACATACATAATCTGTTCATGGCACTCCTCAGATTAAACTAATCTTAATAACTAGAGTATGAGCTTGAAGGCCTTTATTTAGCATGATGTACTAGGCAGTCAATGATTTGGTTCTTAATTCTTCAGCCTAATTTTTTAAAATTATTTCCTACATGCACCCTTAATCCTGGCTATAGTAGACTACTGATATTTCCAAACCATGTTATTCTATTGAATATTTGTTTGTCTTGAGTATATTGTATCTTCTGCTTGGTGTTTCATTTCTTGCTTTGTCTGCCTACTACATTTCTACTCATTTTTAAGGACCCAACTCAACAACTAGCTATTATGTAAAGGCTTTTCTGTTTAATTCTGGTAGAAACCACATCACTTTTCTGCATCCCCAAGTTACCTGACACTTATACCTACTATAACATTTATCACAATGTATTACCATAATTTTAAAATATCTGTTTTTGATCTCTTGGATTGTAAACTCACTGAAAATAAAGTGCATGTATTATTCATCCTTTTGATTCTCATGTGCTTAGCCTAATACATAGAACAGGGTAATTCTTTTCCCCAAAGTATATGCTGAATGAATGATGGCTGGATAAACTACACCATATATACTAAAGACGATCCCAGTCAGGAGAGGTCACAACAATGTCTCTTATCCTCAACTCTAAGGAACATTCTTCCTACTCCCTGCCTCATCTCTGTCTGGTTCCAGCAATATTTTATTGGTCACAGGTTTTTCTTAGAACTGATTTTGGACGGTGTAATTTGTATCCTGATGCAAGCTAAATCTGAAAAGACATAGATACCATTGATCAGACATTGGACTTATATTACTAGGTTAGAGAAAAGTGTTTTATTTGTAAGGGTTTAATAATGTTACAGGTTTACTGGATAATATATTTTGGGTTAGATTAACTGAGTCCATCGACAAGATAAACTGAGCAATGTTCAGATTAGAGCTGGTTTGAGAAGGCACTTGCTTCCAAGCATTCTCCCTTCTTCATTGGAGTGCTTCCAGACACTTGATGACTATAATGTGATTATTTCAGTGGTAAAACGAGGAAATCTGTGCCATAACAATTTTGGGTGGATGCACTGGAGAGAACCCTGACTCTTGAGATCAGAATCAGTACATGCGGCCAGGCGCGGTGGCTCACGCCTGTAATCCCACCACTTTGGGAGGCCGGGGAGGACAGATCATGAGGTCAGGAGATCAAGACCAGCCCAGCTAACACAGTGAAACCCCGTCTCCACTAAAAATACAAAAAATTAGCGGGGTGAGGTGGCACGTGCCTGTAGTCCCAGCTACTCAGGAGGCTGAGGCAGGAGAATCGCTTGAACTCGGGAGGCGGAGATTGCAGTGAGCTGAGATCGTGCCACTGCACTCCAGCCTGGGTGACAGAAGGAGACTCCATCTCAAAAAAAAAAAAAAAAAAAAAAAGAATAAGTACATGCTTAGTATTCAGGATAGAATGGCAGCCTCAGGTATCATTATTGGGATAAACTGACAAAACAAAAACCTATACATAATTAGTAGAATGATCATACAATCATCTGTAAACCAGGACATTCTTGATAGCAAAAGGGGCAGATATTAATAATTGCACCAAGCAAGACCATAGATGTAAACTGGGAGTGTCTTAGGCAAACTAAGTGCCTGCCCACTCTAGTAACAAAAGAGCCAGAAAAAAAGAGCAGGGATTTCTGGGCCAATCGAAGCAACTCGAACAGTAAGAGGAGAATTAAGATCCTCTTAACATGGGGGTAATTCAACTACGTCAATTAAGATTTAGCATCGCTTCCTCATTGAGTTGAAACCAGAGACTAAAATCGGGATTACAATGTTTGTCTTTTGCAGTTCTTTCCACATAACCTTGTAGAACAAATATCTCATTTTATCCATCTACTGAATATGATCTTAAGAAAAAAGACGATCAATCCAACAGAAAGAAATAAAGGATTGGAATAGGTGGTTTACTAAAGAGTATATCTTTCAAAAAATTTAGTAAAAGGTGTTCAATTGAATCAGTCATTATAAAATTAAAACCACAATGTGATATCACTACAAACTCATCCAAATGGCTACAACTTAAAAGAATAGCAATAATAAAGTTTCACCAGAATATAGAGTAACAAGAACTCTTATACATTGCCAGTAGTAATGGATATTTTATGAACTGTTTCTAAAGCTGTTTGGTATTATCTTCTAAAGCTGAATATAATCATACATTATGACCCAGAAAATATATGCTTATATGTAGGCATATCTAACTAGAGATATGGATGTGGATATGAATATAGATGCATATGTAGATCTCCAACAGAAATACAGATCTACTGAAAGACATAAAGGAAAATGTGTTTGGCAGCTTTATTTGTGATAACATTGAACTGGAAACCACCCAAATAAATTGTGCTGCACACATTCAACAGAATACAGTGATGATGATGAACAAATTCTTTCTACGTGCAACAACAATGAAGAATCTCATGTGCATAATGTTGAAG
Organism: Gorilla gorilla gorilla; assembly: GCF_029281585.2. Lineage (NCBI taxonomy): Eukaryota > Metazoa > Chordata > Mammalia > Primates > Hominidae > Gorilla > Gorilla gorilla. Next base: position 28,099,313 of record NC_073227.2, on the reverse strand, counting down.
ACCAAGTCGGGTACAAAGAAGTACATATTGTATAATTCCAGTTATCTAAAGTTTTGAAATTGGCAAGAAAAATTGATGTGGTAGAAGTCATACGATTTCTGGGATTCTATTTTTTGAGCTAGATGATGTTGTTGAGTGTGTTTAAGTTGTAAAATTTCATCAAGCTGTGCCTTTGGAATTTTCACACTTTTCTATGTGTATGCTATATTTCAAGAAAAAATTTTTAGAATGTAAAAAAGAAAAAATATATATTTCAATTTTCATAAAAATAGTTCCTGTTTATACATCCATATGGAATTACAAAATCAAATATTGTCTAATTATTTCCAGGTACTGGGATTTTTAGTGTTTTTTTTTTGTACTTTGTATATTTCTGTATTGACTAATATTTTCAAAATACACATTAATCACTTTCGCTAAAATAGATTTTTTATTTACAAAAAAAAATCAGAAGAAGAGTAATACTGTGTATACACCATGGAAGAGCTTTTAAAAGTTCTGGATTTGAATACTATGTTATTTATATTTTATTCCAAATTGCAAACTCCACAAAGTGAGGGAGTAAATCATTAAAGATTTTTTATAAATTTATTGTCAGAATCCCAGTGCCTTTTAAACAGTGCCTGGTAAACAGAGGCAGCTAAATAATACTTGTTGATTAAATAATAACATTCTCCATCCTATGATTTTAAAGTCATTGAAAATGACTTCTGACATCATCCATGTTCAGTAACAAGAAGACAAGTCTACAAAAATTTGTTTGCTGCAAAGCCCAACTCACCTCTTTCAGGAAGCTGCCTCAATTTTTTAAAACAAAACGTTTATTGAGTCTAGGTTCATACTGATTTGATGGAAAAATGGGAGTACTGGGATTCAGGAAGCCACTAAGCACCAGGATAGCATTGACCAAATCCCTTAAACTCTCTGAATCTTAATTCCATCATTTGTAAAGTCGGGATGGAACTGGAATGCCATTCATCAGGATTACTTACTACATGATTTTGCATCTATATGCCATTGGTCATAAAATATTTACATCTCAATGAAAGTGTTTTTTTTATTTTAATGTAAGTTTACAGTGGAGCCATTTTACTTCTAATGGGAGGTGAATATGCATCTGATCTTATGCATCAGATCTCGAGTATGATGATAGATGATTACTTTTCACAGATGAAAGAAAAACTTTCAATATATCGTATTTATTCCTACTTTATTTTGGAGGAAATATTTCTGATCAAATTGTCATAAGAATGAACATTAGAAAACTTTGCATATAATATACAAAAAGAGTAAAAAAAGATCCAGTTATACCCATTACAAATCATAAAGACCTATGAAAAATAATATTTGAAAAATGTGATATCTTTTATGCTCATATTTGCCACTTTTATGCAAAATGAAATTACTCTGAGCCTCTCCTTAGTGAAGAATGTTCATCTCCTCTTTTCCCTTCTCTTGATCTCATGATCTCTCATCAAGTCCAACACTTCTTAGCTGTGATAAAATGCCCAGAACCCACAAATCACAAACAGACAATGTAGAACGTGCTCTATACTGGGTGTATCAACACACATGTTTTGCTTTAGAGTCAGAATGCAATTACTATTTCAAACCCTCCATATGCACCCTACTCCCAATGACTATGAAAACAATATTTCAGTTAATACAATACAAAATTTAATATCAGATATAAAATGACATTTGCTTGTAACCCGTTATGGAAGGAGTGCTAGGCAATGGGAATCTGAGGAACTGTGTTCTAATTTAGTCTAATCACTAACAATCTATATGACATTTGCATCAGAGTTCTCCAAAAAAATAAAACCAATAGGACACACACACACGCGCACACGCACACACACACATACACACACACACACACACACACACACACACACACACACACACACATACATATATACCCAGAAAAACTGGTGGTAATTCAAGTATGAGACCAAAGGCCAAAGAAACAGGGAAGATTATGGTGTAAATTCCAGTCCAAGGGAAGGAGAAGACCAACATCTCAGCTCAAACAGGCAGCCTGGAAGCAAAACAGGCAAATTTCACTTTCCACTTCCTTTTTGTTCCAATCATGCCTTCAATGGATTACCTAATGACAACTTACATTGGGAAGAATAATCTGGTTTAGGGATTCAAATGCTGGTATCATCTGGAAACACCCTCACAGACACACCGAGAAGCAGTGTTTAAGCTGAGCACCCCTTGGCCCAGTCAAATTAAGACATAAAGTTAGCCATCACTATGTTGTGTAAGCCTTATGGTAACAGGTACAAGGGAGGATGAAACAGCCTGTAGACTGTTTTTCTGAGGAGTTTTGATACATCGGACATGTGCAAAGGTTCTGTGAGCAGGAATGTATGAGGAAACAAGTAGGTTTCTATTTTTAAGGTGGAAAAATTTGAAGATATTTACCAGACTGATAGAAATAATCCACTGAAAGATGAGTTGGGCAGAGTGGTGGGTTTGGAGGAGAAAAATGTTGGCGCAGAAATGGAAAAGGCTAATTGGAAGGACAAAGTGCTTCAGCAGATGAGAAGGATATTCAAACGGGGCCAGATTTGAAATTACTCCTTTTAAAATACTAACTTAGAAATGAAGGTTTGGAATCGCCTGGTAGGCAAAGACCCCAGTGATGCTGAGATTGACTGAGGGCAAGGGGAACATACATGAAACATGTAGCGAAAAAGGAAATGTGTCTCTGATTTTATTTGCATCCTCTCTTTTTTTCTTAGTCCAACTATATCCTCATAAACAATTTCTTAGTTCAGCTATAGCCTCATAAATAATTTCTTAGTCCACCTATAGCCTCATAAAAAATTTTGGAAAGATAGTCTTTATTTATATACATATTTTAATTTTAGTATATATACTAATATATACTAATATATGTATGTGTGTGCATATGTATTTATTTTTGGAAAACCATGAGTAATACACCAACTTTTTATATTTGAGGGTTTATAAAGTTCTCTGAATGTATTTATTATTTTAGGTTACACTTGAGTAGACAAATTAGTACATTCCTCCTTTTTTCAGTGCTTATCTTAAATTCAGAGATATCCCTACAACATCATTTCTCAGAATGTTCTTGATAGTGTCCACATAGAATTGAAAGATTCTGAAAGCAGTGAAAAAATGCCAGGAGAAACACAGGCAACCATGATTCTCTCCTATGGGACTTATCAGAGTTTTTAAACACACCAATGTGCATTGTGAGCCTCCTAGGGGCAAATATAGCATGTGATAATTCCCCAAATTAGATTAGGATTGTGACATGACACTCTTGTGGATAATAAGTGGAGTCTTGCTTTCTAATTTTGAGCTTTCTGTAACAATACTTTCTGAAACTAGTCACTTATAAGCTGTTCTTGGTATATACTACTATTCTGAACTCATTCCAATGTTACTTCTCCATCATTCTCAATCAGAGTGTCTCTTTCTTCTTCTGAAATTATTATTTGATAATATATATATATATTCCAATGTTCCTTCTCCATCATTCCCAATCAGAGTGTCTCCTCTTCTTCTGAAATTATTATTTGATTATATATATGTCTTTTATCATTTTAATCAACTTCATAGCTAGTTACTTGCATGTCTGTTACCCTTTGTAAATTGCGAGTTTCTTTAATATATATGAACCAGGAATTATTCACTTTTAATCTCCAGTGTACAGTTTGCAAACTAGCAGTCTGTGGGTCAAGTCCAGTACATAGACAAGTTTTGCTGTCATGAAGAATATTATATGCAAAATGAATCCTTTTTGAATTACTGACAATATTCAAATTTCAAGATTTTTTCAGCTTTCCTTGAAAAGCCAGAACACTGATATGCAATGGCTGGCATTCCAGCATTGCAAAAATGGACAGAAGCCTAATAGTGAAACCCTGTCTTAAATGGGGCATATGTTGTACATCTGTTCTCATTTTTAAATTTATTTCCTGATGGTATGGGTTTGGCCGTGTCCGCCACCCAAATCTCATCTTGAATTGTAGCTCCCATAATTCCCATGTGTCATGGAAGGGACCTGGTGGGAGGTGATTGAATCATAGAGGCAGGTCTGTCCCGTGCTGTTCTTGTCGTAATGAATAAGTCTGACAAGATCTGATGATTTTATAAAGGGGAGATCCCCTGCACATGCTCTCTCTTGCCTGCCACCACCCTTTGCTCCTTCCTTCATCTTCTGCCGTGACTGTGAGGCCTCCCCAGCCATCTGGAACTGTAGGTCCATAAAACCTCTTTTCTTCGTAAATTACCCAGTTCCAGGTATGTCTTCATTAGCAGTATGAGAGCAGACTAATACACTGTTCCACCCTTGAATGTATTTGAGTGGTCAGTCCTCGTACTTGGACATGCCTTAACAAAAGTAATATAGTAGATCCTCAGTAAATGTGTTTAGAATTAAAGTCTCTTTGTTTAGGTTTTCCCTTAAGCAGACCCTGAGATAAGGATTCATATTCAAATAGGTTTTCTTTTTTGAGATAGGAAGGAAATACATATAAGCAAATGATAAAGTGATTGAAAGAAACCAAGAAAGGGTGCTTTTAGCCTGTCACTACCATACATAAAAAGAGATTGATCCTTCAGGGAAATTGTGGAAACAGTGGAAATGCATACCTCAGAATTATCCTAACTGATAAGTGAAAGAAGTGGGATATTTGTATGCCAGCTCCCACCATTCACGCCCCGGTGGGTGTAATTTTGCAGCATTTTCATCCTGTAATCTACATGGGCACAGCAGCTCTGAGATTTTGGGAAAAGCCCAGAGAATAGGGATTCAGATTCGGCTTTTGGAAACATGGCAAAGGAAGTTGCAATTGCAAGGTTCTAAGAATTGACAGAGTCCCTCACAAAGTGAATACACAGTGAATTGGACTAGGGAAGAAGGAAGGAAAGAGAAGCTGAGCATCATGGTTAGCTGTGGTTAAAACTGATTTGAAACTCAACAACACACAGGTAATACTTGACCCAGTTCCTCTTGCTACCCATCTTCCTGTAACTCCAACCACACAGTGATGGAAAACCTTTTCTCTTGTTCTATCTAGGAAGACCCCTGAGATTGGAAGCTGATCCTCTTGGGTCTTTGTTCTCCTTCCAGGCTTTTGAAAGCTTATTTTAACTTGACACCACGCAAATGGTAATGGTTGTAGCAAACCAGCCCGTTGTGTGACAGGAACTTTGGGTAACATTAAGTATGCACCTGCCCAGAGTTCACTTGGAAATGCTATTAAATTCCTGAACCTTTCAATGTAAATACATTTGCAATTTTGTTAAATTTGCAAATATAAGTTATTTCCTCTTGAAACTTTTTTGAATTGGAAGGCAAAACCATTCAAGATCATCAAAATGTATTTCACTGGTAAAGTGGTGTTCTTTTCTTATTCTGTTGATTGAAATGTGTTCCTTTTATAGACAATGATAACAACTTCAAAATACATGCTTCTGCTTTTAGAGAGGGAGAAAAATGATCAAATTGAGCTCCTCCAGGAATCCAGACAAAGTGGAAAGGTTCATTTTCTTTCCCTTTCAAGTGGGAATATAGTTAACTTCTGGCAACTTTCCTTCCTCTTTGTGTGCTTTTGTTTCTGTACAGCTATCTAAAGTCACTCTGGGATTGTGTGCCTTCTAAGCTTCTAAAAGAAATATTTGAGTTCAGTTTTTTGTTAAAAAGGGAAAGGAAAACACATATTTTTTTATTTTCTAAAGAGTATTGATTTCCCTTAGGAACTAACAGAATATTCCAAGTCAAGCCTAATTTGGAATTCATGCAATATTGGAACTCACTTTCAATAAATCTCAACTGCAGCTTTTCTTTTATGATTTATTTATTTATTTGTGTGCTGTACTTTACTGGGATTGTTTAAAATTAACTTATAGTTGCTACTGGAAGGCGAATTTTAATGCTCAATGTTTCTTTTTTTTGTCTTTGAATGAATTTTCTTCTAACCTAGAGAAATCAGTCTAATTCAATGACACGCTTACTTTTCTGGGAAAAAATGACTGTTTTATTATCTTAAATATGTATTTCTTTATTTTATTGGATTTAATATATGTTTTACTAGTTTTTGTATGTTCCAACTTTATTTAGTGATTGTAGATGGTATGTAGGGAGCAGTATACTTTCATAAGTGAAAAAAGATTGCCCAAACAATTTAAAATAAAGCTTGCGATTATTTTAAAATTTAATCACCATATGAACAGAATATGAAAACTTAATACTATTTTGACATCAGGTAATATGATACTCAAGCTTTGTTCTTTTTGCTCAAGACTGTTTTAGCTGTTTGGGATCTTCTGTGGTTTCATAAAAATTTTAAGATTGCTTTTCTCAGTTTCTGAAAAAGACGGCATTAGGATCTTAGTAGGGATTGTATTGAATCTGTAGATTGCTTTGGGTAGAATGGACATTGTAACAGTATGAATTTTTGCAATCCATGAACATAAGATATTTTTCCATTTATTTATTCTATTTATTCTATTTCTTTCATTAGGTTTTATAATTTTCTGTGTACAGATCTTTCATTTCACTGAGTAAATGTATTCCCAGTTATTTTATTTTTTAAGCTATTATAAATGTGATTTGTAATAATTTCTTTTTCAGATAGTTACTTGATGTTGATTTTGTATCCTGAAACTTTACTGAATTTGTTTATTAATTAGTTATAAGAATTTTTTATGGAAACTTTAGGGTTTTCACCATATAAGATTATGTTGTCTACAAACAGAGAAAATTTTTCTTCCTTTCTAATTTAGATGCCTTTCCTTTATTTTTCAAATATCTAGTACTGGTTTGGACATACCTGGACTTGTAGACAAGGGCATTGTTATAAGTATGCTTTCTTCAGGATACATAGTTTTTGTATACATTCTTACTAGATGTAGTCTAAGCAGTACCAAAGCCAGGAGCTGCTTATTAATATGTACAATATAAGCACTTCAAATTGACTTGAAAGTGATGAAAGAAACAAAAGTTTGTATTTATTTATTTTTTCATACTTGTCAGCTTATTACAAACAGGAAGATCTCAGAAACTGAAAATAAAAACCAAAAAACAAAAAACCACCAGCCCCTCCACTTACACATCCCCTTCTAAAACAAACGTACAAACAAACCGATAAAAACTAACTGTTCAGTCTAATTTGGCTATCTTAATGAAGATAGAAATTGCTGGAACTGGTAGATTACATCAGATTTAAAGCTGAGTGTTTTAATTATATTTTCTCTGGTTTAATTTCCATTACAGTTTCATGAAATTTTAGGGCTCAGAAATAAACACTATATATATCTGAGTACTTTATTCATTTATTATTACATAATTGTAGAGGGAAATGAATATAGAAATAATATGGTCTGTATTTCTTAATCATTTGGGGGTCAAAGAACTTTTGAAATTATTATTTTATAACATCTGTAGGTTATTTCCCTGGAAGAATGTATAAAATTCATACAAAATTGGCCAGGTGTGGTGGCTCACGCCTTTAATCCTAGCACTTTGGGAGGCTGAGGTAGGTGGATGACCTGAGGTCGGGAGTTTGAAACCAGCCTGGCCAACATGACGAGATCCCATCTCTACTAAAAATACAAAAATTAGCCAGGCATGATGGTGTGTGCCTATAATACAAGCTACTCAGGAGGCTGAGGCAGGAGAATCGCTTGAATCTGAGAGGCAGAAGTTGCAGTGAGCCGAGATTGCACCATCACACTCCAGCCTGGGCAACAAGAGCAAAACTCCATCTCAAAAAAAAAAATTCATACAAAATTTAATGTGTTCCTAGACTTCAATAATTTCATCTCATCTCTAGACTCTTTAGAGATCAACAGGCCTCATTTTAGTGGACTCATATAGTTTACCTTTATGTGAATAAAATGGTATCATATATTTTTAAAAGACAACTTCTTAAGTAACTTGCTAATCCTCACATTAGACATTGGTTTTTAGACAAACATAATTTATTCAGACTCATTGTGAAGCACAATTTGATGATTATTTGAAAGTGCTAGTTAAATTTATAAATGTTATTTATTCTTCTATCTGCCAAATATTTATTGAGCACTGATTACATGTCAAGCATTTTTCAATGGGCTGAAAGTGCCAAGAGGAAGAAAACAGAATCTAGAAGAAAGGACATACACCTTGGGTGAGACATGTGTATACATCCTGAATTTACCTTACTAGTTAGTACCTTTGAAAAATTAAATATCTACAATGGCATATATTTTAAGACTTTAAAGGATGAAATAGCCGGTGAAAATATGGGATAGAAGGTATGAGAATATATCTACCAGTGTGTGTTTGACATACATCTGGTGCTTCATATTTGTATCTTTCCTTCTTTCTACTTTTGCTTTTCCTAAGGTAACCCAATTTCCAATATGGTAGACACGTTGAGAGATAGAGAATTGCAGTGTGGTTAGTGCTGGGAGATACAAATGGGCACAAATGAACACAAAGAAGAGATGCCCAGCTCTGGCTTGGAGAATTGGTGAGCTTCTTATCAAGGTGGAGCTCTTTGGGTTAGGACACAAATCTAAGATTTCTCAAGTTGAAGAAGAAATGAAGAGAGATATGTGAGGCATGAAAAAATGATGTTAAAGCTTGCAAAATTATATAGTTGTGTAAAAGTTAAAATGCGTGTGCATCTGGGTAGGGAAGAGTGAAAATTTGTTAAGGGCACATGGGGGCAGGAGAGATGATGCTAAAAACAAAGTTTGGTGGAGGTATGCAGAGGCATATATTTTACGCTAAGGGGTTTTCACTTGTCCTTTAGGAACATAAGTGCCATTAAATGACTTTAAATAGAAGTCAAATGTGCACTTAAGCTACATTGACTTGGGAATATAATCTTAGCTTAGTTTATGAATCTGTAATATGGGAAGTGTAATAGTACACAGTATATAAGTTTATCTCATGGTGTTTAACTATAATAAAGCAAGTGAGCCTTCTTGGTGTAATGCCTGACACATGGTCATCATTTGATGAATACATCATTATAGTGACAATATATCTCATAAAATTATGACTGTCCTTTCTATTTGGCACTTTTCTCTATGAGACTCTTACCCTAGCCAGCCAGAGCCATCACTTTTGCTTCAGGAATAATTAGAATTGTTATGGCACAAATGCTTTCACAATATAATCTTAAAGTCAACTAAGACAGTAGTTTAGAAAATATAACTTTTCATTTCCAAGAGGAAGATTTTGTTACGAGAAGACTCTTGAGAATCAATAAGAGAAGGCTCTGAAGAAAGCAGGATGTAAAGCATATTCCTTCAGAAAATATTAGAGTAATGATAAAGGAAGACTGCATTGCTTATACCCAGGAGGCAAGATCAACTTCACATGAGCTGTGTGGGAAAGCAGAGGAGAACTGGTTGGGATGTGTCTTTAAGAAGTTCCTGTTGGGCCTGGGACAGGGAATTGTACCTGAGGGGTCTGCTGAAAGCCAATTCAGTACCAGCAGGATGACTGCCTAGTATCTTCTCTTGCAATTTCCAGGGAACATGATGAAAGACAAGCTGATGTCTTCAAACTTCTTTGCTCACAAAGTAAACATAGAATATCTGTTGTGCTGAGGAGACATCTAGTTGACCTTCTCATCACTCAGTGGATTACTTGCCAGCAATAGCTTAGTGTTGCCTGCATATTTTCCTACCCAAGTTTCTGTTCTCTGCCGCCTTCCTGATCCTATCTGAATTGAACCACACAAATATTGCCCTTTATAATGGTTCAAATACATTTGTAAACCTTAGTCATTGATGATAAGATTGTTGACATGAGAGTAATTTTGGTGGTTTGGAAGGAAAAGTCCTCAGCTACCACAGTTGGCCAAAACCTAGCCCCATTTTGCCGTTAATATAATTTAAGCAATCATTTTGGCATTAGGATATGGGAAGATAGAAATAGGTTAGCAAGCTGGAAACATTCTCGTTGAAAGACTAAAATAAGGCAAATGTTTTAGTGGTAGAATTGCTAGCAGGGACTTTTTCTTAGTCACAGTTGTGTCTTCAGTGCCGAGCACAGTGAATGATATATTGAGGTTCATTGGAGTTTGAGGGCAATGATGCCTTGTTTTCTCACCAACTTTAGAGGTGGATAGAGTCAGGCAAATAGAGGTTAAAATATCATCTTTATTCTTTACCACATATATCGGAAGGTGTAGCATAGGTCTTAGTCAAGTGGACTCACTAATATGCCCCTTGCTGGCCTATCAAAATCTTGAAATGGTCCATCTATAGAAAAGTATACATTTTCCCAGGATTTCTGTCTTCCTCAGGTCCCGGGGGAAAGATGCCAGAAAAAAAGAAGCCAATTTCTAGTGCTCAAAGATATGTGACAGATGCATTATAATAATCAAGAAATGTGGTCCAGTGGTCCAACTGCCAGCCAAATAACTCACTTCTCTTTGGGAAGTAGTAAGGATGAGCAGGAGATCAAATGTATTTCTCTAGTAGGGATCCCATCACCTGGAAATAGGAGAAGTGGGAAGTAGGTGTTCTGCGGACAACATAAATATGTTGAAGGCATAAATATGTTAAATTAATTAATGGATTTGGCATTAGGGGAAGAGATAAGAAACACATAAAAAATGAGAATGACACTTTGTTAATCATATTAGCCAAGAATTAGAATACTATTAAGTAATTAAGAGTGTACATTAAATGTAGCATACAATATGATCTTTTAAAGTTACTCAAAAATGAGTTTTTTGTCAATTAAACACAATTACACATCATACATAAAAGAAATATGCAAAAAAGAGGGGAGAAACCAACATTTGACTTAAAAGATTCCTCATATTATTTGAAATAGTATTTCTCAAACTCTTTCTGAGAATCAACTATTTTGGGGTATCCTGAAGAATTCTGAGCTTCAATGGGGAGGGGAAAATGGAATGAGGAAGTGGCAGACAATGCAAGCCTTGTGGAAAGGGCAGGCAAGAGCAGGAGCTTCCTGTGCCAAACAGGGAGGAGATGTTGGCAAAGGCTGCTGCAGTGGAAAGGGTTCAGGTAAAACCTGGAAATCATTGGCAGGACTAAGTTCAGTAACAAGTGAAAGGAAGTATCAGTCTGGCAGATGGAGTAGAAGCTTTTTAGGGAGTTGAGCTGGTTGGAGGAAAGAAGTGGGTACATTTTCCTTCTACGTATTGGAGTCTCTACCTGCTTTGTCTTAACTTCAAAATCAAACCAGGGCAAAAGGGTAGGGAATATCAACAGCAAGAAAATGTAGCTTCAGAGAAAATAAGAGACCAATTGATCTCTTTCTACAAAGAACACTGCCACTGACTATGTATTAGGAAATTTCACTAACTCTGAGCTCCTCTTCTGTAAATGTCATTAATGACACCACATCTCCACCCATTTCATAAGGTAGGAACTAAGCTTAGTTATTATTATCATTAATGTTATTAATATATTATTTACTACTACTGTTAGATATTGTTATCATTAATATTATATTATTAATTATTATGTCAGTTATTATCATTATTAGTATACTATTGTTACTTATTGTTATCATTAATATTATAATATTATTACTTATTATTATTAACCTAGCCTTTCTGCATGTTTAGTTTTAAATTCCATTAATTTAGTTGTTAGCAATCTCAATGGTGGAAGAGTTGGTAAAAATTAACATGTCTTCAAAAGATTAAATTAGGTGTCAAGTCACAGCAGCCACTCTTTTGGAGCCAGAAGAAAATTATGAGTTTTGGAAGAGAATGGGCCCAGATTAAGATGGTCTACCTTATTGAGGCTCTTGTTTCTGAATTTGCGGCTGGAATGGTTGAGATTTATAATACTGGGGGAACACACACCTGTAATGGGGGGCATATTTTACATACATGTGATTTCCCAAGTGGGAAAAGGAAGTAATTACATTTATTATTTTAACATACAGATTTAGCAGATGCATTCATTCTGTGGCTAAAACAGTCTACTTTGATTTGATACTTAGCTAGCAGTAGAACAAATACACTTTTAAAGTAGATTTTCATAATAATTTTGTGTTTATTTTCATAATATTGCAGTGACTTTTAAGGATGGCTGTTAAGTAGATATTTTATGACCCTCTCCCAAAATAAGAGCCATGCCTATATGCATATATTTTATTGTGAGATCTGAAACCAATAAAAAATTTTTAAAATTTTTAAAAATGTTTAGGTAATTGGCTACTGGAAATGGGCTATGGAAAAAATATTACTATAAAATGCAGTGTGTATTTCAAAATTGTTAACTAATACTAAACATTTTTATTAGGAAAGTTGCTGTTTTTGATTTGAAATACTTAAGAATCTATAATGGAATAATAAATTTACCTATTTTATTCTTTTAAAAAAATTTAACTTACATTTTGGATACATGGGTATATTGCACCCAGGTAGTGAGCATAGTACCCAATAGGTTGTTTTTCAAACCATACCATCTTCCCTCACTCCCTGCTCTGCAGTGCCTATTGTTCTCATGTTAATGTCCATGTGTGCTCAACATTTAGCTTCCAATTATAAGTGAGAAGATGTGGTATTTGGTTTTCTGTTCCTGCATTAGTTAACTTAGGATTATGGCCTCCATCTGCAACTATGTTGCTACAGAGGACATGATTTCATCCTCTTTAGTGGCTGCATAGTATTCCATGGTGTATATGTGCCATATTTTCTTTATCCAATCCACCATGAATGGGCATCTAGCTTGATTCCATGTCTTTGCTATTGTGAATAGCATGGTGATAAACATATAAGTGCATGCATCTTTTTGTTATAATGATCTATTTTCCCTTGGGTATACACTCAGTAATGGGATTGTTGGGTCAAATAGTAGCTCTGTTTTAAGTTCATTGAGAAATCTCCAAACTGCTCTCCACAGTGGCTGAACTAATTTACACTCCCACCAACAACGTATAAGTGTTACTTTTTCTCTGCAGCCTCTCGAGCATCTGTTGCTTTTGACTTTTTAATAAAAGCCATTCTGACTGGTGTGATATAGTATCTCCTTGTGGTTTTGATTTGCATTTCTCTGATGATGAGTGATATTGAACATTTTTTTCATACATTTTGGCCACTAGTTTATTCTTCAACAGTGATAGAATAATGGCAAAGATACTGTGTAGCTTTTATTTATTTAATTTTCATACAAATTTTTGTCTAGTGAATTACTTACCAAATTAGATTGTCTACAGACATTTCAAAACAGCAATCATATGTTTATGAAATCATTTTAATGGATTTCAGTTTCAATTTTTCCCATGAGTAATAGATTTAATGACACTAAGATGCTCCCTATAGATATTATGTCCCCTGTAGATCAGTTTTTATACATCAGAGAGAGAAAGGAGAGGTTGTATCATCCATTCTTTTCTGGATTCTTTATTTCTTGATTAACCCCTAACCTAGCTTAACTCCTGGCAAATGTTGCTAATATTAACTGAAAAATAAGAAATTTGGAATCTCTACTTACTTTAGTCTCTTCAACTATGGTAACTAGTCTAGACAGAATGTGAGGCCCATTGTTTATGTTATATTATTATTGGTAATCCTCAATGATACTTTAATTGCTTTAATTTCTGTTATGGATGTAGAGTCTGGGATATGTGCCAGATGTTCTTTATTTGAAAATAATAAAAATATATCAAAATTTTGAGTTTGCAAACATATCCCTTGCTTAATTGTTCATTGTATGAAATGTTAGTAAATTATACACTTTATCTTCAATTTTGTCAGAAATTCAAACTGCAGGGGACTTGTTGAAAAAATCATTGAGGTGACTAGTGATAATCCAATAAGAATTAAATGAAAAACTTTCAAAAATTACCAAATTTATAAAGATAAATATCCCCTTTAAATTGTATCTATTTTTTTTGTCCTTGCTGTTTGATAAATTACCTCATGAAAGACATGTTAGACTTCAGGATGAAGCTTTCAGCCTGTTTCTATTTTATTTTCCCTTTGACAGATATTAAGCTCTTATGTCATTTAATATTTAGTTCCATTTATTTTAAAATAAAAGCTTCATCATAAAAATTCATTCTAAAAGAAATGAAAATGTGTAGGTGAGTTGTCAACATTGGATAGTCAGTAAATTGTATAAACTGATTTCAAAATGGATAACTTCACAGTTATATATCACTTTCCAAAGCAGAATTATTTCTGAAAAGCTCTCCCAATTCGATTTTATGGAATTAAAAGCTAGTTTTTATAGGCTTTGGGGCTATTCCCCTAAATGGAAATGTTTTAAACCAGAGAAGGAGAAAAACCACGGGTCAGGATTGAGGAATGTTTTACAACCACGTCTTTGATGTAGAATAAATACATATTTATATATAACTTCAGCAAGGCATATTTTGTATATCATATAATTCACCCTTTGCAGGTGTGCAATTCAATGAGTTTTAGTAAATATATGAGCTGTGCAACCATCACAGTAAATCAGTTTAGAACATTTCCGTTACTCCAGTAAGATCCTTCATATCCACTAAGGGTCACACTCTGTGCCCAACCTCTCTCACTCTCTACCACATCGGAAACCATTTAATCTTCTGCCTGTTCTGCAGACTTGGCTTTTCTGGACATTTCTCATCAAGTGAATTGTGTAATACCTGGTGTCTTGCGTTTGGCAGCTTTCACTCGGTGTGTTTTGTAGGTTTGTTCATGGTGTAACACACATCAGTGGTTTGCTTCCTTTGATTGCTGAATAGTACCATTGCACAGATATACCACTTTAATCCATTTATCAGTTTAGGAATATTTAGCCTGTTTCTAATTTTTGGCTTTCTAAATAAAGCTGCTAAGAACACTTGAATCAATGTGTTTATCTGTATATATGCTGTTATTTCCCTGGGACAGCTACCTAATGTAAGGTTCTTATATTGGTTCAAACCCCGAAAGCACGCCAACAGACAACACAGCAGTGTGGAGCAGCATGCTGTTTTAATGAGTGTCTGGTTGCGGGCGGGCTGAGGCCTAAAATGGCATCAGCCCCAAGTGAGGACAGGGCAAAGGTTTTATAATCTCCTGGGAACAGGAAGAGTCCTAGTCTGAAGTAACTGCTAGGTTGTACCTGGATGGCCTCTTTCTCGATCTTCAGGGTAAGTGTCTTCTGACTGGCTCTCTTCCTGCTTCTGCTATCTTGCTGGCTGGTGCTGCTGGCACAAGTAGCCTTGTGCCTTGGGAATGGGCCTGAGAAGGGAGGAATTATTCATCTCCTTAAGCTTTCAGGCCCCACGGAGAATCTTACATTCTTGTCTATTTCGTTACAGAAAAGGGAAAAGGGATGACTTTCTCAACGACTACTTCAGGCGTGACATAGGGGTGGTGTGGGCACCTTAGAAAAAGAAAAACTTAATTTTGGGTGTATTCTTGAGGGATGGGTTGGTATCCATCATGTTGTAGCAGGAGCATCGTTTGGATTGTCTGGTGGTTAACTGTAGTTTTAACAAGAGTTTTAACGGCTTTTATTATCAGTGGGATAACACAAGGGAGAAACAGGAGGAGCCCAGTGATGAAGATTACTGGCCCTACCAGCATTTTAAATCCTCCTAAATTAGAGAACCACCCTCCTAGAAGGTTTGTTGCATCCCATCCCTCCCAGGTTTGGACTGGTACATGGGCTACTTTTCTGATGTTTGAAGCAATCTTTCTAGAGCTGCTTTTTCATTATCATCTATGTTAAGACAGCAATTAGAGATATGAAACTTACCACAGACTCCACCCTCTTCTGCTAATAAGTAATCTGGTGCTAGCCTGTTTGGATAAATTGCCACGTGCATTTGGTTTTGTCATTGCGTGAACATTTCCAGGGCTGAGGCAGTTTGGTTAGTGATTATCTCTAGAACCGTCTGTAGTCTAATTATTCTACTTAGCATATATATAGGAGTGCGATAACCCCATGAACCATCCTCAGACCAAGTAGCAGGACCGTAATATTCAATGATCCCTTACGGAGGCCATTTGTTCCCTTGCCATCTTTGGCTTCCTCCTACCTTTAAGGATCGTTTTTCTTTGTTTAGGTTATTATATACAGGGTCTCCGAGGGTGTGGCCCACTGTTAATGTTTTGGAGGAAGGAGTAGCCTTAGGGGTGAGCGTGACCCTGGTGCAATGGACCCAGTGGGGGAGTCCTTGGACCCCCACTGCAAATGGCATGCTGAGTATCAATCACAGTGTAGGGGCCTGTCCACTTTGGTTATAGCTTTTGGGTGAGGGTCGGGTTGGCAGATAAACATGTCTGTACCTGCAAGACAGTTATGTTAAGAGGACAAGGAGGTGTTAACAGGGAGAGGCACGGCCTCATCTGCTGCTTTACAAATGAAAGATCGTGTCTGGATTAAGGAGGGGAGGTAAATCCCAAGTGGCTCAGAGTCTGGTAAGGATGGAGGCCCCAAGATGAAAGTTTAGCCATACATGATTTCAAAAGGATTATAAAAAGAGGGTGCTTTTGGTGTTGCACGGAGTCTCATGAGGGTGAAAGGGAGATTTTTTTTTTTTTGTCCAAGACTGGTGGGTTTCTAGAGCCAGCTTGGTGAGTTGGGCTTTAAGGACAGAGTTAATTTTTTTAACTTTGCCTGAAGATTGAGGCATGTAGGGTGTGTAGAGAACCTACTTTATTTTTAAAGATGTAGAGACGCCTTGGGTAATTTGGCTGATGAAGGCGGGCCCGTTATCAGACTGGATGATGTTGGGAGTCCGAAACGGGGAACTATATGTATGATGAGAGTTTGAGTGATGATATTTGCACTTTCTGAAGTTGTTGGGAATGCTTCTCCCTACCCGGAGAAAGTACAGACAGAGACTGGAAGATAGTGGAGCCGTTTATTGGGCGGCATGTGAGTGAAGTCTACTTGCAAATTTTGCCCTAGTATCTGGCCCCGGGGTTGGTGGGTAGGAAAAGACAGTGACAAGAGGGAGCTCTGGGGTGACACTGAGTGGCAGATAGAGCAGGACTGGGTGATTTTTTGAACTCGACTGGAAAGGCAAGGACAAATGAGAATAGGGCAGAGAAGTTCAAAGAGAGGTTTGTAACTAACATGGAAAGAGTTGTGGAGGCTTTGGAGGTGAGGAAGGCTTTGAGAGTGAGCAAGAACGAAGCGTCCTTCCTTGACATAGCATGGTCCTTGCTTTTGAAGGTTTTGGGCTTGGAAACCTTCTTCTGAGTAAAGAGGAGAGAACAAGGACAGGGACAGAAACTGGCCTTACATGGGTTGTAGGGCTACTCGTTTGGCTACCTGATCTGCTAAAGCATTCCCAGCTGATATATGATTGTCTGGGGTTTGGTGGCCCCTGCAATGAATGATGGCAACTTTCTGTGGGAGTATGGCAGCTTGAAGGAGCTTGCTGATGAGAGAGCCATTTATGACAGGAGTGTTCTTTGCAGTTAGGAAACCTCATTCCTTCCAGATAGACGAGTGTGAGTGTACTATATGGAACGCATAACAAGAATCTGAATATGTTAATTTGTCGTCCGGCTGCTAGAGTGACAGCTTGAGTGAGGGTGCTGAGTTCAGCTTTTTGGGAGGTGGTGCCTAGGGGGAGCGGATTGGCTTCAATAGTGTGTGTGTGGTGGGGGGTGACACTATAGCATAGCCAGCATGTTGGCGTCCTTGATGTAGGAAGGAGCTGCCATCTACAAACTAAATAAAGGAGGCACCTGGAAGGGTTTGGTCTGTTAGGTTTGGAAAAGGATGAAAAAAGTTTGAACAGTGTTCACACAGAAGTGTGTAGGGTCTTGGGTGGTTGTAGCTTCAGGTAAGAGAATGGCCGGGTTTAGATGGGAGCTGGTTAGCAGGGTGATCTGGGGGGGTTTCTATGAATAGAGTATACAGTTGGAGGAGCCATGGGGCAGAGATGAGACTTAGTACACTGCAGTGAGCTAGCATATCTTTGATGTTATGGGTTGAATAAACTGTTAGGTTGGCATGGGGAGATAGTTTTAGGCTTTTAAAGTTGAGGACAGCAGCTGCCGCCAGTGCTTGGAGGCAGGCAGGCCATCCACAAACTGTGGTTTCAAGTTGTTTGGAGAGGTAGATGATAACCTAGAGGGTGGGTCCCTTAGACTGGGTTAGAATGCCTAGTGCAACTCCACGTCGTTCATCAGTATAGAGGGAGAAAGGTTTGGTGAGGTCTGGGAGAGTGAGGATGGGGGCTGAGATGAGAGCCTTCTGGAGTAAACAGAAAGGTTGGGTAATAGGCTGTGCAAGGTTTGAAGGCTCATAGAGAGGGCCTTTAGCAGCTTGGTATAACGGTTTGGCAAGTAGAGCGAAGGAGGGAACCCAGAGCCTAAAATATCCCACTAGTCCTAGAAAAGAGAATTTCTTGCTTCATTTGCAGAGGTGGGAGGGACTGGAGGAAGGATATGCGGTCGGCTGTAAGCCCTCGGGTTTGCGGGATAAGAGCTAGGCCTAGATAGGTGACTGAGGGGGTGCATATTTGTGCTTTCTTAGGGAAGACACAATACCCCCGTTCTGCCAAGAAGTTTAAAAGAGAGAGATAGTATGGGCATTGCAGTCTCTTTGAGAGGGGCTTCACAGGAGCAGATCATTAACACATTGAAGGGGAGTGGACAGTTTTAGGGATAAGGTACAGAGGTCATGAGCAAGGGCCTGTCCAAAAAGGTGGGGGCTGTCTCTGAAACCTTGAAGTAGTACACATCAGGTGAGCTGACATGAAAGGTGGGTGTCGGGGTTTTCCCACTTAAAGGCAAAGAGGTTTTGGGTGTAAAGGAATTATGGGGGGAAAAAAAACACCCTTTAGGTTTAGAACAGAAAAATGGGTGGTATTGGAGGGAACTGTGGAAAGTAAAGTATATGGGTTAGGAACTACTGGACATACGGGAGTACAGCTTGGTTAATGAGCTGAGGTCCCGGACTAAGTGTTAACTTCCATCTGGCTTTTTAACAGGTAGAACTGATGTGTTAAAAGGGGTTTGTTGGGCGGAGTAGGTGACTGGCGAGGAGGCGAGAAATGATAGGCTTTAGGCCTATGAGAGTTGCTTGGGTGATGGGATACTGCTTCTGTGATAGGAACTGGGTGGGCTCCTTAAGGGTAATGCGGACGGGGGTGTGGTGTTCTGTGACTGAGGGTGTGTAAGTATCCTAAACAGCAGGGTTAACTATGGGTGGAGGACAAGGAAAGGTTGCATGTTTTAAGGTGAGAGGTTGGAGGATTAAAAGAAACTTAGAAGCCCTAGAGCGGTCTGGGTTGATGCATTGGGTACTATGGGGAACGTGGAAGTAGAGAGTAGTGTGGAGTTTTGAAAGGATGTCTCTGCCTAGGAGTGGAGTTGGGCATGAGGGCAGATCTAAGAAAGAGTGAGTGAAGGATAGGGTGTGCAGGGAGCAGAAAAGTGGAGGGGGGCCCCGGGATTTGGAGACTTGTCCATCAATTCCCACAACAGAGACTTGGGAAGACTGGGTGGCTCCTGAAAAGTTAGGTAAAGCAGAGTAGGTTGCCCTGGTATTAATTTAAAAACATACTGGCCTATCTGCCACCATTAGGGTTACCCTTGGCTCGGATAAACCAATGGTAGTTGCCGTGGTGTCCGTTCCAGGGCACTGTCAGTCTTCAGTGGTAAGGCCAATGAGATCTGAGTAGGAGGTTGTGGCTGGCTTAGGAAAGGATGAGGGCGGTCCTTGCAGGGGCTGTTCACAGTCCAACTTCCACTGGGGTCCTCTGCAGAGGTGTCATGGCCTGGTGGGCTTACCTGGGTTTGGGCATTGTCTGGTCCAGTGGCCTTCCTTGCCACACTTGAAACAGGCACCAGGTGGAGGTGGATTGTTAGGAGGCTTCTGTGAGGAGCTGCAGCCCCGTGGGCCTGCAGGGCCCCTGATGGTGGAGGCAAGCGTTTGAAACTCTGCCTGTTTTTGCCTTTTACTTTCCTCATCACAATTGTTAAATACTTTGAAGGCTAAATTAAGAAGGTCTCGTTGTAGGGTTTGAGGGCCATCATCAAACTTCTGAAGCTTGTGCCGAATATTGGGAGTGGACTGGGGGATGAACCAAAGGTTTAAGATAGTGATTTCTTCTGGGCTGGCTGGATCTAGGCTGGTATATTTTCTCATGGCTTCAGTTAAATGAAAGAGAAGCAGGGCTGGGTTTTCATCAGGACCTTGGGTGATTTTTGAAAGTTTTTCATAGTTTACTACTTTATGGGCACCGTTTTTGAGTCCTGCAAGGAGACACATAATCATGTGGTCTCGATGGTGGCATCCAGAGGCCCCATCTTGATAATCCATGTGGGGGTCCTGATTGGGGACTGGCTCTGCACCAGTAGTCTGGGAAGGAGCGTAGTGATGAATTGTATCAGCATGCGTCTGAGCTAGGGTCCAGATACTGTCTGGTCTTCTGGGGTGAGGGTGGAAGACAGGATAACGTAGATGTCATGCCAGGTTAGTTCATAAGACTTGGTAAGGTACTGAAACTACTCAATATAAGATAGGGTCTTGTAGAAATGAGCCCAGTCTTTTGTTAATTGGAGAGAGGTCAGTGGGGGAGAAGGGAACATGAACTCTCACAATACCTTCAGCTCCTGCTGCTTCCTGAAGGGGGCACTCTAGCACTGGCACTGAAGTAACGGTGGGGCATGGGCCAAATATGGCGCCCAAGTGAGTGTGGGTGGGAGAGAAGGAAGAAGTCAGAAGTAGTTCCTGCTGAGGGTTCCTGCTGAGGGGGTTGAGTTGATAGGCAGTGGAGGATAGATAGGGGCGTAAGGTGGTGGGATGGGTTTACAGGCTTCAGGAGAGGATGGGGAGGAAGGAGAATGAGTACAGACAATACTAGACTTGTCCTGAGGAGAGGACAGCGTAGGAAAAGAAGTGGGTACTTTTGGAGGTGATGCCAGCTGGGAAGATGGTGGCTGAGAAGACAACATGGAGGCTTGGGGGGTTAAAGAAGACGGTTGAGAGGAAGAGGTAGGGGCTGGGAGGGATGGGCAGCAGTCAGCTGGATTGAACCAGATAGAAGAGGTAGGGTCGGGAGGAGAAAGGCGATCAGGGCGGTGAGAATGAAGGAAAAGGATTTGAACAGGTGAGCAAGAATCGCAGAGGTCAGGTTGTGATCTGAGTGCAAAAAGGCCTGGACATAAGGAATTTCTCACCATTTCTCCAGTCGTTGGTAATAATTGCTTAAGTCAGTTAAAACTGTAAAGTCGAATGTTCCATTTGTGGGCCATTTGGACCCATTATCCAATTTGTATTGTGGCCAGACTGAATTGAAGAAACGACAAGGCACTTAGAGTGGATATGTTGCCTGAGGCCTAAGGTTTGCAGGTTGTTTATGAGGCAGCCTAGAGGGCTGTTTTTTGGAATGGAGGACCAGGAGTTTCCCATAACAGAGGGTAGGCATGGGAGAACAGGGAAAAAGGAGACCGTCCTGGATGGACAGAAGGAGACGATAAAGGAAGTGATTATCACCATTGCCTTTTTTGTTTCCAGAACGGGATCAAATGGCTTAGAGGTATGCCCCTAAGACCAGATGATCAGCGAGTGCCTGGAACATGTCAGAGCCTTTTTGGACTAACATTGGATTTTCGGACTGGAGAAACCAAGAGAGGCCGTGCGGCTTTTCCCCTGTTAACCAGGTTCCCGGGGAAATTTACCAGTAGGCGAGATCAATGACCAATGTGCATGCACAGAGAGGCGACTGGAGGCTGAGAAGCTTCCTTTTTCTGGCTGCTGTGGCCTGCTGTCTGGGGTGGAGGGGTAGGTCCACAGAGGACGCAGACCTGAGCCCCTCCTGGGTTTTGGTACCAGATGTAAGGTTCTTGTATCGGTTTGAACCCGGAGAGTGCGCCAACAGACAACACAAGGCAGTATGGAGCAACACGCTGTTTTAGCGAGCGCCTGGGTGTAGGTGGGCTAAGGCCTAAAATGGCATCAGTCCCAAGGGAGGATGGGGCAAAGGTTTTATAGTCTCCTGGAAACAGGAAGTGTCCTAGTATGACATAACTGCTACATTGTATCCGAATGGCCTCTTTCTGGATCTTCAGGGTAGTTGTCTTCTGGCTGGCTCTCTTCTTGCTTCTGCTAGCTTGCTGGCGCAAGTAGCCTTGCGCCTTGGGACTGGCCTGAGAAGGGAGGACTTATTTATCTCTTTAAACTTTCAGGCCCCGGGGAGAATCTTACACCTAAGAGTGGAAAGCCTGTGTCATATGGTGAATGTATTTTTAACTCTCAAAGCATTTCCAAAGTGGCAACACCAGTGTATGCCACAGTTGACAATATATGAGGGATCCCATTTCTATAATTTATTTACTATTTTCTGTCTTTTTTATTATAGACATTCTGAGAGATTTAAAATGGTACTTTATTGTGGCATTAATTTACATTTCCCTAATGAATAATTATGTTGAGCTTCTTTCTTTGCTTGTTAGCCATTTCTATATCTTCTTTATTAAAATGTTCATTCAAATATTTCGCCTATTTTATTTAGGTGCTCATTTTCTTATTATTGACCTATAAGCAATCTCTGTATATTCATGATACAAGCCCTTATCAGATATGTGTTTTACAAAATATGATATTCTAGTGTTACTTTTTTTTTCATTTTCTTAATGATGTCTTTTGAAGTACAGATGTATTGAATTTTGATGAACTCTACTTTATCACCTTTTCTTTCTTACATTAACTTTGCTTTGGTGTCATAGCTAACACTTCATTGCCTAACCCAAATTTCAGAAGATTTCATCCTATGGTATTTACCAAAAGTTTTACTGTCATAACTAACTCTTTTTGTAAGATTATAATAATCTTTAAGTTAATTTTTACTTAGTGAAAGGTAAAAATCTAAGTTCATATTATCATGGATGAACAATTATCATAGTACCATCTCTAGAATATCTATCCTTTTCCTTGACACCTTTGTCAAAAGTAAATTAACTATAAATTTAAGGCTTTATTTCTGAAGTCTTAATCCTGTTCAGTTGACCTGCATATTTACTCTTATCCTGGTATCAAACTGTCATGATTACGGTAGCTTTCCAATACTTTTGAAATTGTAAAGTTAGAGTCTCTCAGCTCCATTCTATTTTTTCAAAATTATTTTGGCTGTTTTAGGTTTTTTGCAATCTCATGTTAGGCAAGGTTCTTCAAGGAAACAGAATCAGTAAGATATATGTAACTATGTAAGAGAAGATTTATTCTAAGGATTGGCTCACAAGATAATAGAGGCTGAGAAGTCCTATAATATACCATCTGCAAGCTGGAAAACTGGGAAAGCTGGTTGTGTAATTCAGCCCAAATTTGAAGGACTGAGAAATGGGAGTGGAAGAGGGGCGAACTGCTGTAAGTCCCAGAATTGGAAGGCTTGAGAACCAAGAGCTGTAATTTCTGAGAGCAGGAAAATTTGGATGTTCCAACTCAAGAAAACAGAGAGGATTCACTTGTTCCTGCCATTTTGCTGTATTTAACTCCCAACAGATTAGATAATGTCTATCCACATTGGTGAGGGCAGATCCTATTTACTCAATCTACTGATTCAAATAATAAATCACTTCCAGGAACATACTCATAGGCATACCCAGAAATAATATTTTACCAGCTATCTGGGCATCCCTTAGCCCAGTCATGTTGACACATAAAATTAAACATCACCAGTCCCATATAAATTTTAGGACCAATTCTCACTTTCTGTGAAAAGGCCTCCTGGAATTTTGATAGGGTTGGTGTTGAATCTATTGATCAGTTGCAAATAATTGCCATGTGTAAGAGACTGAATCTTCCAATACATAAATGTGAAATTCTTCTCTGATTATTTAGATCTTCTTTAATTTCCCTCAACCATATTTCATCATTTCCACTGCAACATTCTTGCAGTTCTGTTGTTAAAGTTAGATAAGTATCTTATCCTTTTAATTGCTATTATAAAGGAATTATAGAATAAATATATTTTGATAAAGAATACTCAAAAATTTCAAAATTGGAAGTTGTATTTAAAGAAAGAAAGCTATACATAACGAATAACTTTCAGTTTTCTATAGATCAGCCTTTTAAACAGCCTTGAATATTTAATTAGTTACTTATATAGTATCAAAATAATCAACACTTCTATGGCCCAGCACTTAATGGATATTTTATTCTGCAGGGCAGAAGAACTGATAAAGCTTGAGAAAGGCTTTTATATTTAAGAAAATACAATTGAGAAAGTAAAGCACACTACATTTTCCTTTTAGAGATTCATTACATACATTAGCAAATTAAAGGCTCAGATGCCCATTCTAGTTTATTTGGCCATATTTTATAGAACATTTATTAACATATTAAGGAACTCCTAATGTATTTTAGAAGAGAATTTGGAACACCCTGGTATGGCAGCTTACAGTTTGCACAGCTTTTCTCAGGAGCATTGCATCTTATAACTACTTGTGAGAGTAGACATGGCTATTGCTATTAAAGAGCATCTAACCCAAGCCATGTATCTGGTAAGTATTAAAGCCAGGTCTTACACTCAGGACTTCTGCCCCAATGCCATTTTCATTACATCCATGAAATCCAAGAGAAGTCTCATTCTCTGACTGAAGCATCAATCCTCTGAAGAATCATGTTACCATAAACAGATACACATTCAAGGTTTTGGAAACTCTTTGAGCAATGAAGAACCTCCTGTAAGTATCACAACTTAGCAGTGTGAATTGTCTTCAGAGAGTGCTAAGAATTGAGAAGACAGCTGAGTGACAGAATGAAGATGTGTGAAGATGGAGCACAGGGCAGAGCTGACGTTAGAATTGCTGAAAGGCAATGGATAGGAAGAAAATGACATAGAAAATACAGACTATTCAAATTTGCTTTTGCTGGGCTTTGATACTGTCTGATCAAATGATGCTTTGCTTGTATTCTGTAGAAAATCCTGCAACTAAGAAATGTATAGGTTGATGTGAGCTAAATGAATGAAGCCAATAGAGTAATAATTAATTGAAAATACACTAGTAAATGAATAGATATAAAAGTAGAACACACAAAGGTAAATAAAGTAATAGGGGAGAAATCACTAATTAAAATGTACATAGCTTAGATCATCAGAATATTTTTGAAAGTAAGTTGTCAGTTACTTTCTGGTTTGCTTGTTTAATTACCTTATTTCTCCCTTAGATCATACTTAAACAAAAAATGTTAACATTTGAAACTAGGGAATTTGTAAACATTAAATAGGCATCTATTTATAAATGTTGACAAAATTACAGTGGATTTAATTTGTGCATGATGAAATCAAGAATGACTAAGGAGATACTCATCGTTTAAAAATAATAACCACTTTAAATACTTTAAAAATTCAGTGAATATTTATTCAGTGCCTGCTCTGTGCCAGGCAGTGTTCTAGGAGCTTGAAATCATCAGCAAACAAAACAAAAACCCATGTCCTAGTACAGCATGGATTTTTACAATAAGCAAATCATAAACTAAAAAATAAATATAATAAAGAAATCAACTACATAGCATACTATATTCCCATAGTCAGCTACCTAGTGAGAAGGCAGTAAGTGCTGGAGGAAAAAATAAAAAAAGTAGAGCAGAGTGTTGGGGATGAAGAATGCCTATGGGGTGGCGGTGTTACAAAAAGCATGGGTATGAAATTACAATGGTCAGAATGAGAGAAAATTGATATATCTATTTTAAATGTATATTTAATATTTTATCCATATCTGATTTCATGTAAATACTTTTTCCTAAGATGGAAGGTGAACAGGTTTATGTAATTTCTAATTTAGAAAAGGTATTTTCCATGATACTATATATATAGTTGAAAGAAATATAAATATTTTCCTTTTTCCTTGGGTAAGCCTACAGATTGACTCTTTTTTTTCCTTTCTTTCTTGCAATAGCATTTGTGTATACTTTTGATGCTTTCTTCTTATATTTAGCAAATGGAAATTTACTGAGGTTTGAGTTTATGAATACAATGGGTTAATTCATGGGGCAATACCACAAAATTGGGCATTATTTTTCATTTCTTTTAATTATCAGAGTGTTCAAGAGAGCAACTTAAGGCAATAAGATAATAGTTATTGAGAACATCAAGTAAGAAAGTTAGAGCTCTTGAACTCTATTTCTCTGAAATAGAGTTTTCAATATTTATTGGCTCTAAATCAAATATCATGGTCAAGGCTGAGTGTAAAATGAGATATAAGAGAAGCAGTTGATTTTCTAATGTTTAAAATGTTCTTTCTAATTCTTCCATCCTAAGAAATGCATTTAATTTTACAACACATGAAATTCAAGCTACTTAGAGTATTGAAATATAGTAGCTTGTCTTTAATCTAATGACTAAAATAACGGAATAAATTAGTTAGGTGTCACACAGCCAGCCTCATTTTGTTAAATCTTGGAACTTTACGTTACTGGTATTCTCCACTGCAAGCTGCTGATTCTGATAAATCAAAAATAATCAAATGGCATAACTGTACAACAAAATAAAAATCAAATTATATTCCAAAATAGTATCAACTTTATCTAGGATTTCTTCATTCATACATTCACTCATTCATTCATTCATTGAAAATTTGTCTTTTGAGAACTTAATCTGTTCTAGGTACAGTGGCAAGTGCTAGGATTAAAACATGGCCAGGACTTGATCCTATTAAATAGACATGTGTTATTACTAAATGTGTCCTTTCACAAATTGGTATGTTGAAGGTCTAATCCCCAAGGTGACTATATATGGAGATAGGTTCTGTGAGGAGGGAATAAGGTTAACAGGTCATAAGCGGGGTGTTCTACTTCAATAGAACTGGTATCCTTAGAAGAAGAGGAGCAGACCTCAGATCTCTTTCTCTCCACCATGCGAGGACACAGTGGCATGACAGCCACCTATAAGACAGGAAGAGAGTTCTCATCAAAAAGAAAATTGGCCGACACTTGATCTTGAACTTCCCAGGATCCAGAATTATGAAAAAATAATCTGTTGTTTAAGGCACTTAGTTTATGGTATATTGTTCTGGAAGCCTGAGCTAACTAATACAATGTGTCAACTACATATCACCATCCATTGTAGTGAGTGGCATGATAGAAGTCCATAGGGACCCAGTAGAAGAAGCGATTGCTCAGATGCAAACGCTTCGTAGAGAGGAAGACATTTGAACTGGTTCTTAAAGGATCAGTAGGGATTTGCTAGGCAGTGATGGTAGCAGTGCATTTGAGAGAAAGTTCCTGGTATTTGCTGAATGCTTATTTCTTGCCACAGAGTCATTCCTTCTAAGCCTCTCACTTATCCTATCTCATCAAAACTATTTTTGTGCTCAAAAAATAAAATAGCCTTAATGAATGTTATCAATTCATTTCCATAAATGTTACTGCTCTTCCACAGTGATATTCCAGGGCTTGCCACAGTTCTCATTTCTGTAACCTCACTGTATGATGCCAGACTTAAGAATGTTTGTAGAAGTGTCTTAGGAAATGTGGCTTGAAGCCCTTTTACAATTACTCAGGTAAATGAAAAAAAAAGAAAGAAGAAGAAGCACTATGTGCAGTAAACACAGGCATGAAGGCAAACCTTTGTGCCATAAGCATCCCTGGAAACAATGGTTCAGAAACATCACCTTTAATCATTGCCTGCCAAAATGGTAAGTTACAGCCTGTCTGCGTTCCCATCTCATCTTGTTCTTATTTTTCCTTTCACCTATACTACTGTTATAATTGTTCACTTCTACCTCAACCAGTGGACTATGGGTTCCACTGTGCAGGTGGTATTTTACTCCTTCCCTTTCTGCTGTCAACACTCATTTATTCACTCAATCAATCATTCATTCACCTTTCTATATTTAATGCCTACAGGATACCAGTGACAGTGCTAGACACTGGTTGACAGCAGCGGTGATTGTTCATCAGCAGTAAGGGACACAGGCAATACAGAAACAACAACAATAACAACAAAACCAAGTTTATTTCAGTGATAAGGGTTCTGCAGGAAATAAACTATCTAATACAGGAGACAAACTGTGGACAGTGATGGGGAAAGTTAAGTCCTGAAGATGAGAAGGAGCCAGTATTCTGAATATGAGTGAGGAGCCAGGGGCTGGCAAGTTCAAAGGCCCTGGGGAAGTAAAGAGCTTGATTTTATTGAGGAAAAGAAAGGGTTATAAGCATAATGGGTAGGTAGTATGTGAATTGGAGAGGGAAAATAAGGTTGGGCCTTTGAGATCCTGTTGAGAACTTTGGATTTGCTACAGGAGAAAACCATTAAAAATGTTAACCAAAGGAGAAACTTTATTTGCTCATGTTCAATTGCAAGACACGATTTACACTTTTAAAACAATTACTCTACCTGCTGTGTGCAAACCAGATTAAAGGTGGGCATTTCCAGAAGTGGGGTCTGAGGGGGCAGTTAGGAAGCAATTGCTACACTCCAGGTGAAGGTGAAGAGGACCTGAGGCCAAGTGAGTAGCGGTGCAGATGGGAGAGAAGAGAACGCATTTGAGGTATGTTTGCAGAGACAGACATAAATGATTTATTATGGATTGACTGTCAGGGCTCAGAAAAAAGGAGGATTTAAGAATGACTTTTTAAGTCTTTATTGTATTGTTAATTAATAAAGTAGAAGAGAAGGAAAGGAACAGGTTTTGAGAGAAAAAATAGAGTTATTTTCTGAACCATATGAAGTTTTTAATGATTATTCATTATTTTGTTAGAGAAATCAGATACTGGGATATAAGAGGATGAAGCTCAGGGCAGATTTTTAAGTGAGGCAGAGGCTTGAGCTGGTATTAAAAGCTTTGAGAGTTGTGATTAAATGGAAGAGAGTGAAGACCAGGAAGCAAAGAGGCTGCGGACTGAAGCCTCCTGCATGCCTGTAGACGGAAGGCAAGATGTAGAAGCAGATGACACAACACAGAGACAGAAAAGCAGCGGCCAGAAGTGGAGGAGGAAAAGGATCAGAGTGTGACCACATCAAGGCAGGGGCAGCCAGCTGAGAGGCTGCGTGAGATGAGCTGACAAGTGTCCACAACATTTGGCAAAGGGATGCTGGTGACCTTCCAAGAATGGTTCCATGGGGGTGGTGGTGACAGAAGCCAGACTGGGGAGGATTGCAGAGAAAACTCCTAGGTGCACAGTTTCCTCACATTGTTAATTAACCTGAAGCTTCTACATTGTACCTAAACCTAACCCGGACCTTTCTGAATATACTCCATTTACCCCAAAAATTAGTCTTGGAAGGGGGTATATGTTGAATTGTTAGCCTATTGTAATATGAAATGCAGTTTTTAGAATTTCCTGGGAAAGAAATCAGGTCCACTAATAATGGTTTTTGGGCTATATTTTGTTGTTGTTGGACAATTTTAGGATGTGTCATCCTCCCAATAGAAGAATCATTATAAGTGGGCACTCTCTTTTTGATCTCATTGCCATTTCATTAATACCACAGTTAGGGTTTGTAAAGAAAGTATATTAGAAGAGACAAAGGACATTTCTCATCACGGGGTTCTTTTTTTTTTCTTCTCTTTCTTCCACCCAATTTGAAAAATAAATCTCTATTGCCCAATCTGGGTACTTTCTGGAAGCCATGAAGAGAGAGAAAGCTTTCCCTCAAGTAACCTGTCTCATGGCCTGTTTGTCAGTGAGCATAATAATTATCTTCGAGCATGAATAAGGAGAAAATAAAAAAAAACCTTTAAAATAATTAGCTAAAATCGCTTTCTTTCTTTCTACACATGAACAAGTTTGACTTTCCTTTTATCTTCTTTTGTTTGTTTTCCTCTAACCTTAGTTTATTCAAAGTCCTTGCATAGCTGCCCCGAGGCTTGGTTTGGATTCAGAGTGAAGATTCAACCACAGAGCACTTGTGAGGGGGACTTGTGGAAAGTTTTTTTTTAATGTTTTCCTTTCCATCTTGGGGACGCCTAAAAATAACTTGCAGGTGGGCAACTCAATTCAGAGCCAAATTCTACCTCTGTTCTTTATTATATTGTTTAATTTTTAGAAAGTTTTACAGTTGATACTGAAGTTTTTGATTTTTTTCCGGATCCGCAGTTTTCCAGAGTTATTTTATAGGCCTATATAAAGTCCATAATCTTGTTTTTATTATAATTTTGGTTTTGGTAAATGAACAATGGAGTAGAATTTAGACCTAGAGCCAAATGCTGTTTTTTCCCTCCTGCACTGAAGTGGTCCCTGGTTGTTACTTGATCCTTACGTTGAACATCAAAGGTTCAGGTCTCTTTTAGTAAATGTGAACAGCAGAAAACCTCTCCGCTGAAATGATATAGGGGTAAAGCAGTTGATCCCACCCAACATTGCAATGTTGAATTATCTGCAGACAGATTTGATTTTTTCCTTAATTGAACTATTTAGAAGCTTACAGCAAATATCCACATTCACAAATTCATGGTGTCTCCAATCAATCATGACTTAATTGTACATTTTAAAAGAACCCAAAGAGTGTAATTAGATTATTTGTAATTCAAAGGATAAATACTTGAGGAGATGGATACCTCATTCTCCATGATGTGCTTATTTCACATTGCATGTCTGTATCAAAACATCTCATGTGCCCTATAAATATATACACCTACTATGTACCCCAAAAATTAAAAATAAAAAATTCACATTGTCTTATATTATCACTGGTAGAATCATCACTAAATTCCAGTTCTTGAGGTAATCTTGTGAATGTTTGTTGGGTCTGCAACCATTCTGCCTTGTAAATTCTGGTTTAAACAAATGCATGTAGTCTATTTTTTTTTTTTCTAATTGAATGTTACTCTGTACCTCAAAATGACCCCTTTAATAATAAATAATTAAGACCATAAACTCTTCAATTGACTACTATCATGCAGTACATGTAGAAGCATCACAACTAGCTCATTACGATTAATCTAGGGGAAGCAATGTGGTTATAATTAATTTCTACAATTCTGCTCCCAATAGTGGGGATGTACCCATCTGTTTATACTTATTGAAGACTTATTACCCTCAGGATCCTCGTCATCTAAATCACAAAAATTACTGATATTGTGCTTAAAATTAAAGAATACTTTCAGTGCATTTGAGGGGCATGGAAGAACACTGGATTTGAATCAGCAGAATTGAGTCAACAGGACACAAGGAGCATGTCCTTTTTTAATTTCAAATTTTGGGGCCTAAGTCCTACATACTTAAATTTCGGAGTTTAAATTAAGTGATATATCTATTCCCTTCATCCAAAATTGTAGGAGGTGATACAACATAGTCTTTTTTTCCTTTCTTTTATTTAAAACATTGATTAACTTCACACATAAGACATGGTTTCCATGTAAGATAAAATGAATCACATAATACAAATAAACATTTCTCTTTTGACCTACCCTGGGTTTTCCTATCTCTGTTTCAGCCCCTGAAGAAACAAATCGCAATTTCAATGTGAATGCTTTTGCTTCTTTTATATTAATTATATGTAAATATATTCTTTTAAAAATGATAAAACTATATTTTTAATATCTGCATATCATCTGTCTTATGAATGTACCATAATATATTTAACCATTATACCTATGGCAGGATATTCATATTATTTCTTGTCTTTTTAAATAATTATAATGAAAATCCTCTTTGCGCACAAATGCAATTAATTCTAGAGGAGAAAATCTAACAGGTGAAATGATGACTGCATCTGAGTAAAGCATATTCAAACAATTTAACACATATTGTCAAAAATGTCTCCAAAAAGCTGCAGTATACATAATATAATTCTTTCATGTGAATGTTTAAGATCCTGCTAGTCTGTTGGCCAAAAATCTACCATCTCATTATTTTTGTTTGTTTTTCCACGATTACTAGTGAAAATGAGGTTCTTCTTGTGATTTTTTTTTGCATTTCTGTTTATATTCTTTGCTCAGCCTTTCTATTTTTAAACATCAATCTATATAAGATTTTGAAGTATTCTGAATATCAATCCTATTTCTTTGTAATTTGGACAAACTTTTGTTTTTCCAATTTGTAACTTTCATTCTTCCTTTGTTTATGGTGATTTTTTTGTTGGGTACGTGTTTTGTCAAATAGGGATCCATTTAAAATAGTTACCAAAATGAATGTGGGTACTTTTTACGTAAGAAAGCCTGTTGTGAAGAAATCAAAAGTCAATAGATTTATTGAAAACCTACTCCGTGCAAGGCACTGCATCAGAAATAATAAATGAAGGATAATAATTAACATAAAATGAGTAATCACTTGAGTTTCTTAATGTAGCATATTTTAATATATCTTTCTGTACTTATTGTAATCTTAAATATTTAATTAGGAGGCAAGAAAAGGCTTTGAAATAATTTTATAGTATTTTTTAATTGTAAAATAAAGATCCCACATCCCAGAAATATTATTGTCATTAATTTGACCCTAAATCATAAAATCGTAGAATGCTGGGAAGGAAGATATGTTTAACATTACATAGTGTAAATGTTGCCTAGTGCAATAATTTCCTGCATTAAAATACATCCAGTGATTGAGAACCCTTTGCTTTTTCAAGATGTACATCTTCTCCCCTCTTTCTGTTCCTCTCTCCCCTTCCTCCTTCCCACTTTTCTTCCTTTCTTTGATTTTTTTTTTTGTTTGTTGATAACTATCCTAGTAGAATTGTGCTTGATATAGTTTGGATATTTTCCCTGTCCAAACCTCATGTTCAAATGTCATCCCTGATATTGGAGGTGTGACCTGGTGGGAGGTGATTGGACTGGGTTAGTTCCATCCTTTTGGTACTGTCCTCACCATAGTGAGTGAGTTCCTGCAAGATTCGGTCATTTAAAAGTGTGTGGCACCTCCTGCTTCTCTGTCTTGCTTCTGCTCTGACAATGTTACATGCCTACTCTCCCTTCATCTTTCACCATGATTATAAGCTTCTTGAGGCTTCCCCATAAATGAATCGGATGCCAGCATCATGCTTTCTGTACAGCCTGCAAAACTGTAAGCCGATTAAACCCATTTTATTTATAAATTACCCAGTCTCAGCCATTTCTTTATAGTAATGCAAGAATGCAGTAATAGAGTTCTTTTTTGTGTGCCTCCTGAAATCTGCCTGGCTTTAAATTTTACTCTTTGCTTCTTTTTGTCGTAATTATATTTCAATATGTTTATGATGAACTAAATGTATGTTATTGAGAATAGCTATCTGGACATCCATATGTAATATATATTCACACTATATGTGTATGTTTGTGTGAAGAGGGCAGGAAAATATTACCAAGCTTCTGTCTCCTTTAGGCTCCTGCATCTTGTATAAATACGAGCCCACTGACTTGCCATTTTTGTAAGACCATGCTGTTTTTAATAGAACCCCTTCCACTGACAAGTCTTCCTGGTGCCCCTTGTCTGACTAACTTCTATTTGTCCTGCTGTTCCTGGCTACCTGTGAGCACCTTTAGAAAGTTTCCTCTGAGCTTAACCTCTCCCAGGACCCAATCTAGAATGGGTGCTTCTGCCCTCTGGTATCCCATGCTTACCCTTATCAAGGGACATATCACACTACTTTGGAATTGCCTGTTGACGTGCATGTAGGTTTCTCATTAGGCTATCAGCATCCTGAGGGCAGGTCTTTCCCATCTCTGTTGCCCTGGGACCTTGCACGGTGCAGAGTAGACTCAAATTTGTTGAAGGTACAAGAAATGAAAGAAAGTATAAACAGACTCTTTAATTTTTAGTCTCAGTTACAAGACCCTGGAAAAGTTGCCCCATGATTCATCCTATGCTAGTCTCCCTTTTCTGCCTTCCAGGACTCAATTTTTTTCTACCTCTTCTTCTCTGCCCTTCCTTGACGGAAACCAATCTCATTTCTGGTATCTCCTATTCTGCCTCTTTGTGCATTATCTCCATGAGACAACATGGTGGGGGTGGGGACCCTATGAACTCCCTGGATATATGCATATTTTAGTCTCTATAATATTTGTTTAAAAATCGTATCTTTCTCTACTATCTCAACATAAAGTATTCTGGGTACCAAATGGCTCACAGTTTATGTGTTAATAAGGCAGGATTTGGCATTATTTGTGTGGCCTGTATGGTTTTTATTTTCTTTATCTGTGTTTTCTAAATTGATTACAATAAAAATGTAATATTTCTGTATAGAAAATAATAGTTAAAATATTTGAAACATGAGTTATTAGATTTAGCAATGAGGAGGTCTCTAATATCCCTCTGGTAAAATATTAGGGGAATCGTGAAGGAAAAAATAAGATTGTGAGGAGGTAAGATTTCTAAGCTTACTATATAACAATTTGGAACTTTAAAACTTCTTACCCTACTGAGATGAACTTCAATTTAAATTTTAAAAACTACCATATGTTGATAATTTCAGGGTAATTCTAGTGAGTTTAGTTTAATTGCCCAGGGATGGGTTATAGCTTTCATTTCTTCTTTCTCCATGGCAATGAAGAAACTTAATGTCAGTATCCATCATTCCAGGTACAGTCTCGGTAGTCACTGAAGCCATGAGGCTGACATTTGTGGATTGTAGAGGGTATAGCCATATTAAAACAGTCTGCATTTCAAATTTCACCTGTATCATTTTAATTTAGGTAAAATTGGGCTCCTTCTCTCTCCTGACTATTAAAAGTAATTACACGTTCAAAGGCCTCACTCCAGAACCCTCTGGATACAACAGCATGCATGATAGAGATGGCACAAGCTTTAGAGTTAGAAGAGCATTGGAGTTGGACTGTCAGCAGCACCACTTGCCCATTGTGTCCTTGAATATGAAAATCTAATCTTTCAAAGTCTTAGCTCTTCGTCATCAAACCAGTGCTCTTATGAGGCTTTATGATTCAATTAATACTTGATATTTATGAATCTTGGTTATTTTCTCTACCTTCCTCCTCTCTCCTCCTCTACTACTGGTTTTCTCATATTAAATAAATGCTTATTCTTTTCCTATGAAGGACAATATCTCATTAGAGAAACTAATGAAAGCTGTGGATTCTCTCTCCAGGAAGATATACACATGCACAAAAGTTGACACATAATTTCAGACTATTCATGTACCTCCATGAAATACTTTCATGGGCACAGTCATTAGGAAACATTGCTTAACATTTTTAATTTCAACTCAGTTCCATTTTTCCTTTGATAGACTTTCCCATGGGACTCAAATCTTAGAGTCTTTTCAAAGCACTGTTTGAGAATGAGGAGTGTGAAATCTCTCACCATCCACCAGCAAACACAACAAGACAGCTACCAATGAGTTGAAGTGAATTCTTGAAGACTGAAACCAACATTGCCTTTCTATTCTCATTTTGTCCAATTTTCTAGGATTCGGTAGTTCAAAGCAACCATAGTTTACCTCCAGAAAGCAAAGGAGGATCAAATTCTTGCTGATCAGATTCTCTGAAGCCTCAAAGCTGAAATTACCAGCCTCCTTTGGATTTTCATACCTATACTCAAGGGGAATTAAGGAGTCAATTGATTAAATCCCCAAATTAAAGTTATTTGATGTCTGTTCCGTGTGCTTGCAACACCCCCTGAAAGTAGAAAACATTTATTTTTTTTCTGGCCTTAGATAATTTCTCTGGCTGCAAGGATCCTCTTTGCTTTGGCTGAAGTGCAGGAGACTTACCCACTGAAGCAGCCCTCAGTCAATTACTGATGGAAATTGGTGCATCACTACCCTGGTTTTCTCACAACTATGGCAAGATAACTCAGACATTGACATAAATTTACATTTACTCTTAAAGCTTCCTCAGTTGAATTATGTCCTTATTGCCCTCAGTGGTAACTTGCTTGGTAAAGCACACTTTATTGATCTTTTTCCTTTCCTGTCTTGCTTCTCATTTACCAATCAGTGTTTCCTTTATTCCCACATAGATTACTTACTTTTGAATCATGTCAGGGTCAGCTTCTGGAAGAATCAAAACTACAACATTATCTAATATACTCAAGGGGCATGCTTTTGGCTCTCATATAGTGCAGGACTGTTAACATTCTTAATCACCACCCTCTAAATGCCTATAGTAGTCCGTGGGCATTGTGACAACCAAAGTACCTGCTCACACATCAAAAGCTCCCCCAACCCCCAGGGAGGCAGAAATACTACCTCTAGTTAATGATTGTTGATTGTCTTAGTCTGTGTTGTGCTGGTAAAACAGAATAACACAGACTGGGTAATTTATCATGAAAAAAAATTTATTTGGTTCATGATTCCAGAGGCTGAGAAGTCCAAAATCAAGGGGCTACATTTGGTGAGGTCCTTCTTGAGTCATATATGGCAGAAGGCACCACATGAATGAGAGGGAAAGAGAGGGCCTAACTCATCATTTTTCAGGAGCTGATTTCCAAGATAACTTAACCACTCCCTCAATAATGGCATTAACCCATTCATGAGAGTTCTGCCCTCATGACCTAATCACCACTTAAAGACCCCACCTCTCTACTTTGTTGCAGTTGCAATTTAGTTTTCAACACATGAATTTGGGGAACATATTCAAACAATTGCACTGATCTACCAGACAAATCTTATGATTCTAGTTTAAAATATATACTTGAATAATTGTCTTAAGCTTATAATTTTAAGTTAAAATAATTCTTCAAGGTTTTGCAAATAATATTAGAATATGTAAGATCATTTAAGATTTACTGTATTTATATCTCTAATTTATTAGGTTTATAGGAATCAGTTCAGTTCTTGGGGCAGTTTCGTTTGGTATTCAGATAGTTGAATTGCATATAAAAGAAAATCAAATATATTAAGTGTATAAATGCTGTTTAAAATATTTAACAAAATTTAATTAACTAAGCTGTAATATCTCTCTTAAAACTCATACTTAAGTTACTGAATTTATAAATAGAATCACATTTGTAAATTAAATCTAAATGCTTTATAAAAACTAAGCCTTTGAATTTATAGCTTTAATACATTGAATATTAATTTAAAAATTGTAGTAACCCTAAATAATCTTTCTGCATGCAATGACCTCAAATACAGAAACAATCTTCCATTCATAGTGTTAAAGAGCTTTTGGCCTTTGTCCTAAAGAGATCACTAAGAATTTCTCTTCCTACTTTATCACACCTACCCCATCTTTCAAAGTATAATTATAACTCTACCTTCCCAGTGAAACCTGTGTTGATGTCTCCAGTTCTCATTTATTCCTTTATCTTTGAATTTCTACTATATTAATAGTCTACATTGTGCAATTTCACCACAATCTAGTTTCTTATGCTATTATTGTAAGATTTTATTCCATATATGTTAGTATAGCCTTGCAACTGGATTGATAGTTTCATGCTTTTCACTCCTTTTGAATCACCCAAAGTCTTTCCTAAACCCATCCTGCCCTCTCCCATTGTGCAGCATCCCAGCTCCAGAGAAAGTCCCCGACTGGTTCTAGTATTACTATCCTCATCAACACAGTATTTACTTCAAGTAAATGGACTTAAGCCAATTGGCCCATGACATTGCGCCAGCCACAGGTTGCCCCAGCCACAGGTTCAGCCTTCACTTATGATTGTGCAGGGCTCAGCTTCATGCAGCGATTCTGACTATAGTTGCACCAATTATCTCTTGCCACAAGTGATGCTCCTTAGAAGCCACCTCAAAATTCAATGGCTAAAAAATAACCATTTATTATGGCTTCCAAGTTTAAGAGCCAGCTTTAAACCATTGTTTCCATTCACTTGAAATTCAGTTTGAATTAGGTTTTCCTTTAACTTGAAGAATTTTAACTCATACAACTTCATAGCCTCTAATAGATTTGACAGAGTGCTTGGTGCACTGGTTCCCAAACTTGCAGGGCTGGTAGAATCCTGATTTTATTCTTTCCTTCACCCTGAGTTTTTGATTCAGTGGTTTCAAAGTGAGTTCATTTTCAAAAAGTTCCTCATAGAATTCCAATGTGTTTCCAGGTCTGGGATCTACTGCTCTAGTTAATAATGTAGGATGTGTACTCAATAAAGTGGTTTTGAGTGACTTTAAGAAAATATTAGGAGTTGACATTCATAATCACAAACTTCAATTCCCAAAGAAAGAAATATTGACACAAATTCATTCAAAACCCTCTCTGATGGTCAATGAAGTGAATGAATTTGTCACACACCCAGAATTACAGGCCCTGTATTGAAATGCTGCATAATTAATGTTCCAGATTTCTAAAAATTTTGGAATAAAGAGGCTCATACTGTGAATGTAATACAAACTTTTATTGTTAACATAATTTTAAAACAAAGAGGATTGTGTGTGTCTATGTTTGTGCATGTGTGTGTGTGTGTGTGTGTGTGTGTGTGTAGAAAAGAAGGCTTAAAAAGTGTGGTATGCTGCTTCAAAATAGACGTTCTTGAACAAACATTGTAGGCAGTGTCCTAAGAAAAGCTTGTAGCCTTGTGTATTGGTACAGAAACTTGTTAACAAACCCAGCACACTGGCAGGAACCATATATTAAGAACTTCCTTTGAAAGAGGGATCTCTCTTGCATTTCCAGGTTCTCTTTAAATAAACTGATGGCTCTCTGGAGGTTTTATTCAACACTTAGGTGTGTATCATTCTGTAGCATATAATAAATCCTATGATTTATTTTTGCTTCTCTAGGTGAAAAAAGTTATTAAATGCACAACAGATTTGTCAATGGGATTTCAGATTAGCTTCATTGATCTCAGTTTTTGGTTATGCAAAAGTGCTTCTACACGCCAAGTTTTCACGCATTCCACTTGATGCCTGATTTACAGCCATATATTTGAATGAAACAGAGTAAAGCATGGATCTGTGTTTTTCTGGGGAAAACAATGTCTTTTAAAAAAATAAAATAGTTTTGTTCATAATTTCTGAATGTAAATTGCAATTCACGGTGCTACTAATTTCAAGAACAGCATTCTTCATTTTATAGCAAAGAAATATAGTTGTGCTATTTACTTCATGTTCCTTAAAGGAGTGTGAAGAGAGAACATTTGTATTTCAAAACTGATTATTTATTCCAATGAAATTTAAGAAATGTGTTTATGTGGACAGATGTTGCGCCTAAAAATGAAATTAAGCCTCTTAAAAACAAATTAATGTTTCACTCAGAGAGAAGAGACTGTAGAATAATTTTACTTAATTTGGTAAGTAACCAATATCTACTACTTATAATACACTGTCCTAGATGTTGAGGTATAAAATTGCATTATATAGAGTTAATGTCTTCATGAAATTCAGAGACTAGCAGGGATAAGCAAAAATACTACATATTAAAAAATCATTTGGAACTAAAAATAAGGTCCTTAAAGAATATACAAAGATGTAAAAAGAAGAAACAATTGATTTGGTTATTGCAGGATGTGTAGGAATTAGTGCATTATCTGTTTTCTTTTTTATTTTTATTTAGGGTGAGGGAAGGAAGGGATAATGACACAAGATTTTTCATCTGAAACCACGGATATCAGAAGAAAGTGACATAATACTTTTTATATTTCAGCAAAAGAAAAGAAATATCAACCCTAAAATTTACATGCAGCAATTATACATGCAACCAATTGGTGTAATATATCATGTCAAATAATTTAACCAACACACGGTCATTTTAATAGACGAAGAAAAATCAAAAAAACTTTTATGATAAAAACAGTCAAGAAACTAGGAATAGATTGCAACTTTTCACTTGATAAATGGTAGCTACAAAAATGTAAAGCTGACATCATACTTAATGGTGAAAGACTGAATCCTTTCTCCCTAAGATCAGGAACAAGGCAATAATTTTTACTATCAGCACTTCTATTCAGCAGTGCACTCTAGGTTCTAAGCAAGGTGGTCTGAAAGTAAAAGAAATTAAGAAGAGCCAAAACAATAAAAATAAGTAAAACTATTTCTGTTTGTAGGTGGTGTGATCTTGTACATGGACAAAGAATCCATTAAAAAACTCTTAGAAGTAATAACAAATTCAGGAAGGTGGGAGGATATAAGATCAATACAGAAAAATACATTGTATATTTATACACTTGGGATGAACAATGAAAAAACAAAATTACCAAATCAACTTCCTTTAAAATAGCATAAAAAAATCAAAAATAAATTTAACAAAGGAAGTGCAAAACTTATACTCTGAAAACTACAAAACAGTGTTTAAGGAAATTTAAAAAGATCTAAATGAATGGAAAATTGTTTCTTATACATAGACTGAAAAAAATAACATTATTAAGATTACAATATCCCTCAAACTGATCTAGAGATTCCACAAATTTACTGTAGGAATCCCAGAAATTTTCTGTAGAAATTGACAAGCTTAATCTAAAATTTAAATGAAATTACAAAAACCCTGAATAGCCAAAAAAATCTTGAGGAAGAAAAAAGTAGGAGCACTGACACTTCTCAACTTCAAAATTTACTACAAAGCAACAGTAACCGAGACATTGTGGTAGGGTATAAGGATAAACATATAGGTGAATAAAAAAATAATGGAGAAGAGTCCTGTTCCAAGATGGCAGAATAGAAACAGCTCCAGTCTGCAGCTCCCAGCATGATCAATGCAGAAACTGGGTGATTTCTGCATTTCCAACTGAGGTACCTGGTTCATCTCACTGGGACTGGTTGGATAGTGGGTGCAGCCCATGGAGGGTGAGCTGAAGCAGGTTGGGACATTGCCTCACCCGGGAGGGGCAAGGGGTCAGGGGATTTCCCTTTCCTAGCCAAGGGAAGATGTGACAGACTGTACCTTGAAGAATGGGACACTCCCGCTTAAATACTGCACTTTTCCAAAGGTCTTAGCAAACAGTGCACCAGGAGATTATATCCCATGCATGGCTTGGCAGGTCCCACACCCAAGGATTCTCACTCACTGCTAGCACAACAGTCTGAGATAGACCTGTGAGACAGCAGCCTGGCAGGTGGAGGGGTATTCGCTATTGCTGAGGATTGAGTGGGTAGACAAAGTGGCTGGGAAGCTCGATCTGGTTGGAGCCCACTGCAGTGCTGCAAGGCTTCCTGCCTCTATAGACTCCTCCTCTGGGGCAGAGCATAGCTGAACAAAAGACAGTAGAAAATTCTGCAGACTTAAATGTCCCTATCTGACAGCTCTGAAGAGAGCAGTGGTTCCTCCAGCACAGTGTTTGAGCTCTGAGAACAGACAGACTGCCTCCTCAAGTGGGTCCCTGACCCCTGTATAGCCTAACTGGGAGACACTTCCCAGTGGGGGCTGACTGACACCTCACACAGGCGGGTGACCCACTGGGACAAAGCTTCCAGAGGAAGGATCAGGCAGCCAAATTTGCTGTTCTGCAATATTTGCTGTTCTGCAGCCTCTGCTGGTGATACCCAGGCAAACAGGTCTGGAGTGGACTATAGCAAACGCCAACAGACCTGCAGCTGAGGGACCTGACTGTTAGAAGGAAAACTAACAAACAGAAAGGAATAGCATCGACATCAACAAAAAAGACATCCACACCAAAACCCCATCTGTAGGTCACCAACATCAAAGACCAATGGGAGATAAAACAACAAAGATGGGGAGAAACTAGAGCAGAAAAGCAGAAAATTCTAAAAATAAGAGTGCCTCTTCTCCAAAGGATCGCAGCTGCTCACCAGCAAGAGAACAAAACTGGTTGGAGAATGACTGACAAGTCGACAGAAGTAGGCTTCAGAAGGTTGGTAATAATGAACTTCTGCGAGCTAAAGAAGGATGTTCGAACCCATCGCAAGGAAGCTAAAAATCTTGAAAAAAGATTAGATGAATGGCTAACTAGAATAAACAGTTTGGAGAAGACCTTAAATGACTTGATGGAGCTGAAAACCATGGCACAAGAACTACGTGATGCATTCACAAGCTATAGTAGCCGATTTGATCAAGTGGAA
Organism: Gorilla gorilla gorilla; assembly: GCF_029281585.2. Classification (NCBI taxonomy): domain Eukaryota; kingdom Metazoa; phylum Chordata; class Mammalia; order Primates; family Hominidae; genus Gorilla; species Gorilla gorilla. Next base: position 28,057,612 of record NC_073227.2, on the reverse strand, counting down.
GAAAGGGTATCAGTGACTGAAGATCAAATTAATGAAATAAAACAAGAAGAGAAGTTCAAAGAAAAAAGAGTAAAAAGAAATGAACAAATCCTCCAAGAAATATGGGACTATGTGAAAAAACCAAATCTACGTCTGATTGGTGTACCTGAAGGTGATGGGGAGAATGAAATCAAGTTGGAAAACACTCTTCAGGATATTATCCAGGAGAACTTCCCCAACCTAGCAAGGCAGGCCAACATTCATATTCAGGAAAAACACAGAACACCAGAAAGATATTCCTTGAGAAGAGCAACCCCAAGACAAATAATCGTCAGATTCACCAAGGTTGAAATGAAGGAAAAAATGTTAAGGGCAGCCGGAGAAAAAGGTTAGATTACCCACAAAGCGAAGCCCACCAAACTAGCAGCAGATCTCTAGGCAAAAACTCTACAAGCCTGAAGAGAATGAGGGCCAACATTCAACATTCTCAAAGAAAAGAATTTTCAACCCAGAGTTTCATATCCAGCCAAACTAAGCTTCATAAGTGAAGGAGAAATAAAATCCTTTACAGACAAGCAAATGCTGAGAGATTATGTCAACACCAGGCCTGCCTTACAAGAGCTCCCGAAGGAAGCACTAAACATGGAAAGGAACAAATGGTACCAGCCACTGCAAAAACATGCCAAATTTTAAAGACCATTGATACTATGAAGAAACTGCATCAATTAACAGGCAAAATAACCAGCTAACATCATAATGACAGGATCGAATTCACACATAACAATATTCACCTTAAATGTAAATTGGCTAAATGCCCCAATTAAAAGATACAGACTGGCAAATTGGATGAAGAGTCAAGACACATCAGTGTGCTGTATTCAGGAGACCCATCTCATGTGCACAGGCACACATAGGCTCAAAATAAAGGGATGGAGAAAGATCTACCAAGCAAAGGGAAAGCAAAAAAAATAGGGATTGCAATTCCAGTCTGTGATAAAACAGACTTTAAAGTAACAAAGATCAAAAGAGACAAAGAAAGCCGTTACATAATGGTAAAGGGATCAATTCAACAAGAAGAGCTAACTATCCTAAATATATATGCACCCAATACAGGAGCACCCAGATTCATAAAGCAAGAGACCTACAAAGAGACTTAGACTCCCACACAATAATAATGGGAGACTTTAACACCCCACTGTCAATATTAGACAGATCAATGAGACAGAAGGTTAACAAGGATATCCAGGAATTGAACTCAGCTGCACCAAGCGGATCTAATAGACATCTACAGAACTCTCTACCACAAATCAACAGAATATACATTCTTCTCAGCACCACATCACACTTATTCCAAAATTGACCACATAGTTGGAAGTAAAGCACTCCTCAGCAAATGTAAAAGAACAGAAATAGCAACAAACTGTCTCTCAGACCACAGTGCAATCAAATTAGAACTCAGGATTAAGAAACTCACTCAAAACCACACAACTGCATGGAAACTGAACAATCTGCTCCTGAATGACTACTGGGGAGGTAACGAAATGTAGGCAGAAATAAAGATGTTCTTTGAAACCAATGAGAACAAAGACACAAGGTACCAGAATCTCTGGGACACATTTAAAGCCGTGTGTAGAGGGAAATTTATAGCACTAAATCCCCACAAGAGAAAGCAGGAAAGATCTAAAATTGACACCATAACAGCACAATTAAAAGAACTACAGAAGCAAGAGCAAACACATTCAAAAGCTAGCAGAAGTGAAGAAATAACTAAGATCAGAGAAGAACTGAAAGAGATAGAGACACAAAAAACCCTTCAAAAAATCAATGAATCCAGGAGCTGGTTTTTTGAAAATATCAACAAAATTGATAGACCGCTAGCAAGACTAACAAAAAGAAAAGAGAGAAGAATCAAATAGACGCAATAAAAAATGATAAAGATATCACCACTGATCCCACAGAAATACAAACTACCATCAGAGAATACTATAAACACCTCTACGCAAATAAACTAGAAAATCTAGAAGAAATGAATGAATTTCTGGACACATACACCCTCCCAAGACTAAACCAGGAAGAAGTGGAGTCTCTGAATAAACCAATAACAAGCTCTGAACTGGAGATAATTAATAGCCTATAATTAATATAGGCTATTAATTAATATAGGCTATTAATTAATATAGGCTAATAATAATTAATAGCCTACCGACCAGACGGACTCATAGCTGAGTTCTACCAGAGGTACAAGGAGAAGCTGGTAGCATTCCTTCTGAAACAATTCCAATCAATAGAAAAAGAGGGAATCCTCCCTAACTCATTTTATGAGGCCAGCATCATCCTGATACCAAAGCCTGGCAGAGCCACAACAAAAAATGAGAATTTCAGACCAATATCCCTGATGAACATTGATGCAAAAATCCTCAATAAAATACTGGCAAACCAAATCCAGTAGCACATCTAAAAGCTATCCACCAGGATCAAGTGGGCTTCATCCCTGGGATGCAAGGCTGGTTCAACATAGGCAAATCAATAAACATAATCCATCACATAAACAGAACCAATGACAAAAACCACATGACTATCTCAATAGATGCAGAAAAGGCCTTTGACATAATTCAACAGCCCTTCATGCTAAAAACTCTCAATAAACTAGGCATTGATGGAACCTACCTCAAAATAATAAGAGCTACTTATGACAAACCCACAGTGAATATCATACTGAATGGGCAAAAACTGGAAGCATTCCCTTTCAAAACTGGCACAAGACAAGGATGCCCTGTCTCACCACTCCTATTCAACATAGTATTGGACGTTCTGGCCAGGGCAATCAGGCAAGAGAAATAAATAAAGGGTATTCAATTAGGAAAAGAGGAAATAAAACTGACTCTGTTTGCAGACAACATGATTGTATATTTAGACATCATCTCAGCCCAAAATCTCCTTAAGCTGATAAGCAACTTCAGCAAATTCTCAGGATACAAAATCAATGTGCAAAAATCACAAGCATTCCTATACACCAATAACAGACAGACAGCCAAATCATGAGTGAGTTCTCATTCGCAATTGCTACAAAGAGAATAAAATAGGAATAAAACTTACAAGGGATGTGAAGGACTTCTTCAAGGACAACTACAAACCACTGCTCAACAAAACAAAAGAAGACACAAACAAATGGAAGAACCCTCCATGCTCATGGATAGGAAGAGTCAATATCGTGAAAATGGCCATACTGCCTAAGGTAATTTATAGTTTCAATGCCATCCCCATCAAGCTACCAATGACTTTCTTCACAGAATTGGAAAAAAAAACTACTTTAAAGTTCATATGGAACCAAAAAAGAGCCAGCATTGCCAAGACAATCCTAAGCAAAAAGAACAAAGCTGGAGGCATCATGCTACCTGACTTCAAACTATACTAGAAGGCTACAGTAACCAAAACAGCATGATACTGGTACCAAAACAGAGATATAGATCAATGGAACAGAACAGAGGCCTTAGAAATGACAAACACACGTCTACAGCCATCTGATCTTTGACAAACCTGACAAAAACAAGAATTGGAGAAAGGACTCCCTATTTAATAAATGGTGCTGGGAAAACTGGCTAGCCATATGTAGAACGCTGAAACTGGATCTCTTCCTCACACCTTATACAAAAATTAATTCAAGATGGGTTAAAGACTTAAATGTTAGACCTGAAACCATAAAAATCCTAGAATAATACCTAGGCAATACCATTCAGGACATAGGCATGGGCAAGGACTTCATGTTTAAAACACCAAAAGCAATGGCAACAAAAGCCAAAATTGACAAATGGGATCTAATTAAACTAAAGAGCTTCTGCACAGCAAAAGAAACTACCATCAGAATGAACAAGCAACCTACAGAATGGGAGAAAATTTTCACAATCTAACCATCTGACAAAGGGCTAATATCCAGAATCTACCAAAAACTTAAACAAATTTTCAGGAAAAAAAATCAAACAACACCATCAAAAAGTGGGCAAAGGATATGAGCAGACACTTCTCAAAAGAAGACATTTATGCAGCCAACAGACACATGAAAAAAATGCTCATCATCACTGGCTATCAGAGAAATGTAAATCAAAACCACAATGAAATAGCATCTCACACCAGTTAGAATGATGATAATTAAAAAGTCAGGAAACAACAGATGCTGGAGAGGATGTAGAGAAATAGGAACTCTTTTACACTGTTGGTGGGAGTGTAAACTAGTTCAACCATTGTGGAAGACAGTGTGGTAATTCCTCAGAGATCTAAAGCTAGAAATACCACTTGACCCAGCAATCCCATTACTGGGCATATACCCAAAGGATTACAAATCATGCTACTATAAAGACACATGCACACGTATGTTCATTGCGGCACTATTCACAATAGCAAAGACTTGGAACCAACCTAAATGTCCATCAATGATAGACTGGATTAAGAAAATGTGGCACATATACATCATGGAATACTATGCAGCCATAAAAAATTATGAGTTCATGTCCTTTGTAGGGACATGGATGAAGCTGGAAACCATCATTCTCAGCAAACTATCACAAGGACAGAAAACCAAATACCACATGTTCTCACTCATACGAGGGAATTGAACAATAAGAACACTTGGACACAGGGAGGGAAACATCACACACCAGGGCCTGTCCTGGGGCGGGTGGAGGGGGCAGGGATAGCATTAGGAGATATACCCACTGTAAATGACGAGTTAATGGGTGCAGCACACCAACACGGCACATGTATACATATGTAACAAACCTGCACATTGTGCACATGTACCCTAGAACTTAAAGTATAATTAAAAAAAAATAATGGAAAGTCCAGAAATAAACCCATGTATTCAGAGTCGACAGATTTTTGAAAGGGGCATGAAGAACATTCAATGCGAAATGATATTCTTTTAAACAAATGACTCTTGGACAACTGGATAACCATATTGCAGAATAATGAAGTTGGACATTATGTCTCACCATATGCAAAATTAAATAGAAATACATTCAATACCAAAATGCAAGAGCTGAACCTATAAAACTCTTAGAAGAGACCATGGACTACATTTCAGTATCTTAGAGTTGGCAAAATGTTCTTAGATATGACACTAAAGCATGAAGAAGATAAAAATAGGTAAATTAGACTTCATCATAATTAAAAACCTTTACGATTTAGGGGAAACTATCATGAAAGTGAAAAGATAACACAAAGAATGGGAAGAAATTTGTAAGCCACATAAGGAACTTGTATCTAGAATATGTAAAAAAAAAATCTTACAATTCAATAATAAAAGAAACCCCATTTTCAAAATGGGCGAGTGATATAAATAAACAGGGATTTGTCCCAGGAAGATATACAAATAGCCAATAAGTACATAAATGATGCTTGACATCATTGGGTCATCATGGAAAGGCAAATCAAAACCACAGTGAGATAACAAACACTTCATACCCACTGGGATGCTTAAAATCTTGCTTCTGCCACCACAATTCCTACATTAACTTTGGCCTTCTGATTCTCTATTATAAAGGCCCTTGTGATTGCGTCAGGACCAGCTGTATAATTTAGGATAACTCTCATCTCATGATCCTTAATTTAATCATATCTGCAAAGTTCCCTTCCCCATGGAAAGTAACATATTTTCATGTTCCCAGATCTAGGATGTATACATCTTTGGGGGCCGTTAATCTGTCTACTACAACAAGCCTGTTAAACAGTTGTGACAGGTATTATTTATTTTCTTCTAATATCCATTCTCCCCCTTCTTCCATAGTGAAAGAAGTTTCAGACGGACATAGGTCAATCAGATAAAAATGATATGTCCTAACTTTACGTGAAGCAAGGAGTGGCCATGTGACTTGCATTGAACAATAAAATGTGAGCAGTAATGACAATATCACTTGTAGATTAAAGTCTTTAGGAATTGAAGCACAATTCATCTCTTTTTCCTCCTGTTATGGCAACCAGTGAAGCTTCAGCCTGAATTCCCGAATGAGGTTTATACTCATTGGGATCCCCACCAACAACCCAAATAAAATGAACATCAAACATGAGCCTTCAGGATTATTAGTTACTAGATAATAATCTAGTTTACCCTGACTAATAGAGCATATTTACATAAAACAATGTATATCACACATGCGGTGATATATACTGCTGGATGCCCACTCAATAGTCATTTTCTTTCCCCTCTCCTGGTTGGCATAGTCTACTTCTTGTGACAGAGTCTGCAAATGCCAAAAAGTCAATTTCCTTTTTGGCAAGATTGTGGGAACACAAACCAATCTTAGTCAATAAGACCTTTTTGTGTTAGGCTGTTCTTGCATTGCTATAAAGAAATACCTGGGTGGGTCGCAGTGGCTCATGCCTGTAATCCCAGCACTTTGGGAGGCCGAGGCAGGTGGGTGGATCACCTGAGGTCAAGATTACGAGATCAGCCTGGCCAACATGGTGAAACCCTGTCTCTACTAAAAATATAAAAATTAGCTGGGCTTGGTTGCACATGCCTGAAATCCCAGCTACTCGGGAGGCTGAGGCAGAATTGCTTGTATCCAGGAAGCAGAGGTTGCAGTGAGCCAAGATCACACCACTGCACTCCAGCCTGGAGGACAGAGTAAGACTCTGTCTAAAAAAAAAAAAAAAAAAAAGGAAATAACTGAGACAGGGTAATTTATAAAGAAACTCATTTTAATTAGTTCATGGTTCTGCAGGTTGTACAAGCATGGTGCCAGCATCAGCTCAGCTTCTGGGGAGACCTCAGGAAGCTTTTATTAATGGTGGAAGGCAAAGCAGGAACAGACACATCACATGGCCATAGTGAGAGGAAGAGAGAGGGTAGGGAGGTACAATGCACTTTTAAACAAATATATCTCATAAAAGCTAACTCACTATTGTGAAGACAACACCAAGCCATGAGGGATCCACCCACATGACCCAAACACCTCTCACCAGGCCCCACCTCCAACATTGGGGATTAAAATTCAACGTGAGATTTGGTCAAGGACAAATATCCAAATTATATCAAGATCTAATTGAAATCTGTGAGGAAGTTTCTGGGAAAGGTTTTTCTATCTAATCAAATATGACCATTTCCTATTTTATCATTGTGGTTTTGGTGTTATCGTATAAAGATATGGAACTTGGAAGTAGTGTAGTCATATTTCAACCATAAGAGAAAGCCAAAAATTTACTGAAAATAGTTTCATAATTTCTGGCATTATCAAACTGCCAAACCAAGTGTGTTAAATAGCTAGTTATGGATGTTATATTATGTGGGAAAATATTGTTTGGTGTCAATTAATATGGATTCTGTCACTTAACACTGGAAGACGACAATCCCAGTACTGGGTATTTACCCAAAGGATTATAAATCATTCTACTGTAAAGACACATGCACACGTATGTTTATTGCAGCACTATTCACAATAGCAAAGACTTGGAACCAACCCAAATGCCCATCAATGATAGACTGGATAAAGAAAAAGTGGCACATATACACCATGGAATACTATGCAGTCATAAAAAAGGATGAGTTCATGTGCTTTGCAGGGACATGGATGAAGCTGGAAACCATCATTCTTAGGAAACTAACACAGGAACAGAAAACCAAACAGCGCATGTTCTCACTCATAAGTGGGAGCTGGACAATTGAGAACACATGGACACAGGGAGGGGAACATCACACACCGGGGCCTGTTGGTGGGTGGCGGGGGTAGGGGAGGGATAGCATTAGAAGAAATACCTAATGTAGACGATGGGTTGATGGGTGCAGCAAACCACGATGGCACGTGTATACCTATGTAATGAACCTGCACATTCTGCTCATGTATTCCAGAACTTAAAGTACAATAATAATACTAAAACTTGAAGCATACAGTATTTGGGATAAATAACTAATTTGGGATAAATTAGTTATTTATCCCAAATATGGTATATCAGAAACCAAATAGATTCAGATGAGAAGTATTTTCTGATAAATCTGTTGCTAATCGAACTCTTGCCATTCTCTCTCCGAAACTCAGAAAACAAATTCCTTCAGATAATGCCCACTTCCTTGATGGCAGACAGTCACAGTTCAGACCCAGAGACTGATGATATTTAAAGGTTCATGTGTATATGAACCTTTACACATATGTGTGTATGTGGGTATACACACATACCCATTCACACACTATCAAAGTATAGTTAGGATAAGACTTTGGGAGCTGAATAAAGAGAACACATGGACGCGTGGGTTGGGGGAACAACACACACTGTGGCCTGTCTGAGGGTGTGGGTGGGAGGAGGGAGAGCATCTGGGAGAATAGCTAATGGATGCTGGGCTTAATACCTAGGTGATGGGATTATCTGTGCAGCAAACCACCATGGCACACACATTTTTTACCTTTGTTAGAAACCTGCACACACAGCACATGTACCCCTGAACTTAAAATAAAAGTTGGGAAAAAGAGATTTTATTTTTAAATTAACTTTCACTCTAAGTATAAATATTGACTTTAAAAGAAGTGGCTAGTATGTTAATAAGATATGTGTTCATTTTATCAAAATATATGGATGTATGTATAAATAATATATTGTGCATTTTATACTTGAAGTATTTTTTATAAAAAGAACAAAAGAAACTAGAAAATACCTGTTTTCTCTTTCTTTGGGTCTATAAAATGCCACTGAGAACTATCAGTGGGGTAGAAGCAGAGAAAGGAGAAGCAGAACAAAGTCTTATGGTGTGTCCTCTGTAGCTTTCACTGTTTTAATTCAAGTGATTTCTGGTCTTTTAGGTATAACCAATTCTATACAATGATACTTCCATGTAACTTAGCATTTAAGTTTATTTTACAAAATATCTAATATTTCAGAGGCATATAAACTAGCTAAGAGAAGACAAATATGGAAATAAACTTTCACGTTCCATATGAAATAATGGAACAGAATAAGAACAACAATTTTTCCTCAAACACTTATTTTTAATAACAGCTTTTTGAGCAGACAATGCCAATTACAATGTCAGGGTTACTTAAGTCACTCTGAACTGCAGGTCCAGCATGACCTGCTTCTCAGGAAACAAACCCAGAGAACAATATAAAACATTGCAGATCAAGGGTGCATTCTGACACCAATAGCCTAGGAAATTTGTCAAGGTCATGACCATGAGATCTTTCAGCTTAGGCTAGAGCATAACAATATGTGACCTTTACTGGGGTAGTAAAAGATTCATGCCTTCAGATGCTCAGTGGACAGATGCTCTCTGTCCACTGAGACAACATGAGCAGCCACTAAATACTACTTGTTGAAGTTGGTTGCAAGGGCTAGATTTTTTCCCCCATTTTCCTTCATCTCTTGGTCATTTACTTCATTCTTGCAGCTATTGAACTCCAGGATACCACTTAACTGCTCTACTTCCCAAGAGGCAGCATATGCAACTTCTATTTCTAGTATGGTACAGGATTGTAGAATGTGTTTAGTTCCAATAAAAATCCTTGGAAAACCTAACCCAGTCTAGAAAGTGTATCCAAACATGTTTTATGCAGAATGAATTATTTCATGCAATATGGTATAGTACAAAATGCAAGCTTCCCTTAAGAAGATGAGAAGGGAATATAACCTACCAAGAAGAAACGAACAGAAAATGGGGAAAAGGAAAATAACTTGACAGAGCTAATCAGGAAATAGGTAAGATGATTATTATCAAAAGGTGAAATTACAATAAAACCACAGTTAGAACATACTGTTGCATTATTACATTAATTTTATTATTTATATAGTATAAAATTCTTTTTTATTATTTATATAGTATAAAATTCTTTAAAATAAGTTTTCTATTATAAATACTGATCTATGTTGGAATTAAGTTGCATAAATCGTGTGCCATATTTCTGCAGTCTTTAATCTATTTGTACTAATATTTGCATTCTTTTAATCTACCCCCAGACAGTCTATATTTACCAGTTCTCATTTTCTTCCTGGGCACAAAATTAGACTACATTTCCCAGCCTCCTTTGCAGTTAGATGTGGCTGTTGGACTCGCTTTTGTCTAATGGCCTGTGTAAACCATTTCTGGAACTGGCCCAGAAAATTCTTTCTCACATGATCTTCTGCCTTTCTCCTGACTAGCAGCTGAAAGCAAAGGATCAAGCATACATCTCTGCAGCCCTAGAGAATAGCAGAACTACAAGATGTATAGTGTGGATCTCTGAAAAACCATAGGCAGTTCTCCAACCATCAAGGAACATCTGTGTTAGATTTGACATAGCAAGAAATAGACTTTTGCTGTGTTCAGACAATAAGAGTAGTTTTGTTTGCTGTGGAAGCTACTATTAATTTCCCTAACAACAATAATACCATATAGGAGGTTTTATTGCCTTGTATGCAAATTCTTCCATCATTGCTTAATATCAACTTCCATTAGATAAAACACACAAATTCAGCAGATAGGGAAAGAAAAACCTGTCAGTGAGACACAGGTGCATTAGGAAAGATTCTATAATGTAAATAGATTGTATATCAAATTTGTCCCATTATAGGAAAATTCCAAATAGGTATCAATAATATTGTGCATAGAGTTACTTCACAATGTTTCCAGAGCTACTACAGGAGCTGCTTGTAGAGTTGATGTCTTTCTATGTTTTTCCCTTTGAGCTGTGTTCTACATTGTACAGAACCACCTGCTTGAATGATTGAGGCAAAAACAACGTCCAAAGTGCTTGTGGGTTAAATCAATACTACAAATGGACTTCGAAGGGAACATCCAATAACCAAAGCCTTTATGTTTCACCTAGTTAACCATAGAAGCCACAAACATTTATTCTAAGCACAAGTAAGAGCCTGAATAAAGGAAAAGGAGTACCTTTTCTACAACAGTAATAGTGATTGTGACTTCTTTAACTTGATCTCTAGCAGGTGAAGGAGGGTATATGAAAATGCATCAACTCCTTGGGCTTTGTTTTCAAGATAGTTTACCTCAATTTTTAAGGAATTCAATGTCCTTACATGAATAATGAGATGTTTCATTGATAATGAGGATCACGAGTATAGAGCATTTTTATAAGTTACTTATTATTGTGAAACAAATAACCACAAGTTTAGCAGCCTAAACAACATACACTTAGTTCACAGTTACAATGGGCCAGGACTCTGGTCACAGCTTAATTGGGTCCTCTGATTGATGATCTCTCTTTAACCTGCAATGAAGGTCACAAGCTGGGTTGTGAAAGTTCAACAGGGGAATTATATGCTTCTATGGTTACTTACCTGGTTTTTGGCAGGATTTCGTGTATGGAATATTGTTGGACTGAAGGACTTGTTGAGTATTGACCAGAGATTTCTCTTATTTACCATATTTTCTTCTCAAACTTTTAAGATTTCTTCTGCCAGTGAGAGAGACAGAGAGAGAGGGAGAAAGAGAGAGTGAGAACATGAAAGTCTACTAGCAAGAAAGACAAGTCACAATATTATGCAGCTGAATCATGGAAGAAATTTCTATTCTCTGGAAGCAAATAACTAAAACCAATCCATACTCAAAGGGTGGGTATTACACAAGGAGCTTCTACTTTAGCTTGCAGTCATCCTGTTTAACTTTAGTGTATAGGTTCTGGTGGACTTTTGTGGACTTTAGTTCCAATGTAAGTTTACTTATCTTGTTTTCTTTGTTCTTGCACTACTGGGGCCCCAGCTTAATCCTTTCTGGTGATGTAGAAGGTATCTTCTGAAATTGCCTGCTATTGCTAATTGATGTGGTTTGGGTCTTCCTCCCCACCAAACATCACGTTGAATTGTAATCCCCAGTGCTGGAGATGGGGCCTGGTGAGAGGTGATTGGATCATGGGGGGTGGATTTCAAATAAATGGTTTAGCACTATCCCTTTTGTACCATTCTTGCAATTGTGAGGGTGTTCTCATGAGATCTGGTTGTTTAAAAGTGTGTAGCACTTCCCCACTTTCTTTTGCTCCTGCTCCCACCATGTGAGATGCTTTCCTCTCTCTTTGCCTTCCACCATGATTACAACTTTACTGAGGCCTCCCCAGAGGTAGAAGCCACTATGCTTCCTGCACAGCCTACAGAATCATGAACCGACTAAACCACTTTTCTTTATAAATTACCCAGTCTCAGGTATTTCTTTATAGCAAAGCAAGAATGGACTAATACAGAACATTGGTTTCAGAAGTGGTACATTGCTGTAAGGATACATGAAAATGTGGATGCAACTTTGGAACCAGGTTATGGGCAAAGGTTGAAAAACTGTAGAGGACTCAGAAGAACATATGAAGATGAGGGAAAGTTTGGAGTTTCCTAAAGACGGGTTGAATGGTTATGACCAAAATGATGGTAGTGATATGGCCAGTGAAGGCAAGGCTGATGAGGTCTCAGGTGGAAATCAGGAGCTTATTGGGAACTGGAGGAAATGTCACTTTTGTTATGCTTAGCAAAGAGCTTGACTGCATTGTGCCCATGCCCTAAGGATCCACGGAACTTTGAACTTCAGAGTGATGATTTAGGATATCTGGTGCAAGAAACTTCTAAGCAGCAAAGCATTCAGGGGTGCCCTGGCTGCTTCCAACAACCTATGCTCATATGAGTTAGCAAATAAATGACCCAAAGTTGGAACTTAGATTTATAGGGGAAGCAGAGAGTAAACATTTGAAAAATTTGCAGCCTGGCCATGATGTAGCAAAGAAAAGTCCATTTTCATGGGAGGACTTCAAGCAGGGTGCAGAAATTTGCATATGTAAAAAAGAGCCAAGTGCTAATACCCAAGACACTGCAGAAAAGGCCTCAAAGGCACTTCAGAGAACTTCTTGGCAGCCCCTTCCATAACAGACCCAGAAGCCTAGGATGAGAGAATGGTTTTATAGGCCAGATCCCGTGCCCCACTTCCCTGTGAAACCTTGGGACACTCTTCCCCAGATCCCAGTAGCTCTAGCTCCAGCCATGGCTCAAAGGAGCCCAGGTACAGTTCAGGCTGCTGCTTCAGAGGGTGCAATCCATAAGCCTTGGCAGATTCCATGTGGTGTTAAGCCTGTGGGTGCACAGAGTCCAAGAATTGAGGTTTGGGAGCCTCTGCTTAAATTTCAAGGATGTATGGAAAAGCCTGGATATCCAGAGAGAACCTTGCTGCAGGGTTGGACTCTCATGGAGAAACTCTACTAGGGCAGTGCAGTGCAGAGGGGAAATTTGGGGTTGGAGCCCCTACAGAGTCCTCACTGGAACACTGCTAGTGGAGCTGTGAGAAGAGGGCCGCCATCCTGTAAACCGCAGAATAATAGATCCACAAACAGCTTGCACCCTGTACCTGAAAAGTCTGCAGGCACTCACTGTCAGCCTTGGAGAGCAGCCGTGCTGGCTAAACCCTGGAAAGCTATAGGGGCAGAGATGCTCAAGACCTCGGGAGACCATCCCTTGTATCAGTGTGTCCTGGATGTCTGACATGGAGTTAAAGAAGATTATTTTGGAGCTTTAAGATTTAATGACTGCCCTGCTGGTTTTGGAACTTGCATGGGGCCTGTTGTCCCTTTCTTTTGGCCAATTTCTCCCTTCTGGAATGGAAATACTTACCCAATGTCTATACCCCCATTGTAGATTGGAAGTAACTAACTTGTTTTTTTATTTTATAGTCTCATAAGCAGAAGGGACTAGGCTTGTCTCCAATGAGACTTTGGACTTTTGAGTTAATGTTGGAGTGATTTTAAACTTTGAGGATTGTTGAGAAGGCATGTTTTTGTTTTGCAATGTGAAAAGGACATGTGATTTAGGAGGGGCCAGGAGCAGAATGATATGGTCTGGATCTGTATCTCCACCAAATCTTATGTTGAATTTTAGTCCCTAATTTTGGAGGTGGGGCCTCGTGGGAGGTGATTGGATCATGAGGGCAGATTTCTCATGACTGGTTTACACGATCTCCCTGATACTGTACTTGTGATCATGGGTGAGTTCTCATGAGATACTGTTGTTTAAAAATATGCAGTACTTCCCCCCTTGCTCTCTCTTGCTCCTGCTCCCACCATGTAAGATGCCTTGCTCCTGCCTTGCCTTCTGCCATGACTGGAAGCTTCCTGAGGCCTCCCAAGAAGCAGAAGCCACTATACTTTCTGTACAGCCTGCAGAACCATGAGCCAATTAACCCTCTTTTCTTTATAAATTACCCAGTTGCAAGTATTTCTTTATAGCAGTGTGAGAACGGACTAATACACTGAGTGACCTTTAAGTGGGAAGCGAATTATAAGCTGCTGAGTCTGCCTCTTCCTATGCTGTTTGGTGGAGGGTAGGAAGGCAGAAAGTTTTGCTACTGCTGTTGCTGCTGGCAGATCAGCTTTCTCACTCTAAAAGTCTGATTCCAGTCTAACCTGGAATGGTTGTGGAATGGGGACTAGTCAGCTCTAATTGTGGCTACTGTAAGGGGATCAACTGCCTGCTGATAAAATGTAATACATTATTTTATAGGAGAAATAGAATTCTATGTAAGAGTAATGAAAAATAAATAACACGGGGTTGATGATGAGAACATTTTTCTGAAAAGTGTACCTAATTTGCATGACCATATATCCTAGTTATCCCAGAATAGTTACTGTGTATGTCTGTTCTCTTGGTGTAATTATTACTAATACTCTTGCTACTCTCAAAATAATCTCATCTTGAACAATAAATTATGTGGTCACCCTTTCTCTAAGTGAAAATAGGGATGACTTGCAGTTATCCAGATAAATGGCCAGAGGTGGAGAATTTTTTGACAGCAGTAAATGTCATGCATGTAGATCTTCAGACAGAAGAAAATATAATATGTTGAGTATACTACTAATAAATAATTACTGTTAATTGAATGTACAGTGTGATTGAAAACTAAAGATGAGGATAAGTACTTAATTGGGCTTCACAAATGGAAACTACACAAGCTTACTTAAAGACTCTGCCCTTTACCTTAATACAATGGAGAACCTTTGAAGCACAGTAAAAGTTAGATTTGACATTAGAAATATCACTGTGGTTGAACTGTAAATAGTGGATTTTGGGGATTTGAGTGAGATAGAAGAATGGCTATGACAGAATTTCTTGGTGATAGAAATGACAGATCCTGGGAGGCTAATCCAAAATACTGGCCATGGGGATGAATGAATGAAAAATAATTTGAATAATATTTTATACTTAGAAGTTGTAGAAATGGGTGGGTTGCTGGAATTTGGAGGTTAAGGGAGTGTTAAATTAAACAAGTCCAATTGCCAAATTAAAGATGGGCCTCTCTGACTTGAGCAACTGAGTGGTTGGAGGTATCATTCAACGAGCCAAGAGGAAAAGGAAAAGTGGTATTCAAGATAATTTGTAGAGAAAATTTTTCAACTAATTGAGAGTTAAACATGGGGAAGAATGATAACTAACTGGTGCCTTATATTTCCAAATGCAGGTGGTTTGAAAAAATTATGACAGTTAGCATGTTTAAAAGGAAGAGAGAGCCCATATGGGAATAAGGAGGTTGTTTTTAGACATGTTTAGAATAGTTTAAAAGGAAGAAAAGGTTTAGGTGTTAAAATAAATTTTAACAGTTAGTTATGTCTAACAGACCATTAGAAAGGCCCAGGCAGATCTCAATAGACAGAGTAAGACCAGACACAGAAAGGCATCCACTGAGAGAGGTAGAAACCCTGAATGTGGCTAACTTCCCAAGAGATCATGGGAATAAGATGCTGGGACATGAACGGTTATGGGAAGAAAGACTGGCGGTGCCAGTTATTGTAATTTTAGCTACAATTCTAGTGCTAAAGAGCAGTCAAAAAATGCAAATTTAATTTGACCATTTCAACATGAGCGATCTCTGAGAAAATATTTATGTAGAATGAAGGAGATGAAAAATTGAATGAAATGTTTTATGAGTAAAAGAGTAGTGAAAAAGAAGATCCAAAGGATCCAAATTACTTTTTTAGTAAAATTTTTTTTCTGTAACGTACAAGGGAAATGACTATAGATTAAGGCCATAGAAGAGGTGAACCATTGTTCCTCATGGATGCATCAAATGGGTATGTATTCATAGGTAGAGATGAACCATTGGAGAAAGAAAGTTTCAAAAGAAATTTCGAAGAAATCAGTGAAAGTAATGGACCAAGTTCCATAGATTAGAATAAAAAATTACATAGTATTTATAATCCAATAGAAAGACATTTTTATTTAAGAGGTAAGAAGGGAGTAAAAGTGGACTGGTGAAGATATGTTGGACAGGGGTAAAAACCAATGGAGAAATATGTGAATAATATTTTTTAAAACTTCTTTTGTGAGTGATGCTTTGTACTGGTTCTATCCTAAGTAATTCTCACTTGAATTATTGTAATTATAGATCTACTTAATCAAGTTATGTTACCTGATGTAACAACAATAAAAACAACTACAACATTCCAAATATTAGTGGCTTAAATAAACTACAGTTTACTGCTTACTCACATGAAGGTAAAATGCAGTCATTTGGAGGCCATCCAGACTGACTATCCTGGACCATTGGGTCCTTAGTATTCTCCACTGGATGGCAGTGGCCAATAGACTGGGGAAAAGTGAATGTGAAATGGATTGAGTCTAAGCTTTTAGGGGTCAGGCCTCAAAGTAGCATGCATCATTTTCACTTAGTCACATAGCCCTGACTCACTGGGAAAACCTGAGAAAGGAACCTCTCTGAGTGCTTAGAAACAAAAGACCAAACAGCGCCTGGTGAGTTCATGGTATTACCCATGAGACAGCACGTGTTGTTATCCACTTTGCAGAGAAGGAAACTAAGATTTAGAGAGTGCTTAAGAAACTTGCCCAAAGGTCACATGGTTTAGTAAATTGAGTCTGATCAAGTCAGTAAATCAGAGCATATCATCTTCCACAAAAAGTGACAACAGACCACAGAAGAGTGAGAAGCCTTTACTATTGGGGAAAACAAGTTCATATGATGTGGGAACAAACTCACTGAAGAGGAGCTAAAGCTAGAAACAGACATCTCTCTTGAATCCAATTATCTCTGCTTTAAAGACCCCTTTCAGGACACTCGGCAGATTGTATTCATTCATTTTATATTTAAAAACAACTATTAGATGCACACTAGCTATCACACACTACTGCAGATGTTTAATGTACCAAACAGATTTTCTGACCTCATGGGGCTTATATTTTGGTTTGCAGATCCAGAAAAGGATAACCATGCTTTCTGATTTTGTTTAACTTATAAGAGAAAGTAAAATAACGTATTGAGAGAATATGGGTTAACTTAACGTAAAACAAACAAAAAATAACTAAAGACTTAAATTTGTACAGAAACTATGGCTGCTCTAAGTATCTATATAACAAACTAACGAGGAATGTCTTCGGTGTGGAACAATTGGGATAAATGGACTCCAAACATTTCAGTCCTTAAATACTTTGATTGACACTCAAATCCAGGAAGAGGTAATCTAAGCGAGCTGGATGATATTTCAACCTTTTGGCTAAGGTGCCTTAAAGGAAGGTCCCACCAAGACAGTCAAAAAAGAAAAAGAAAAAAAAAAAGGCTGGGCGCGGTGGCTCATGCCTGTAATCCCAGCACTTTGGGAGGCCGACGCTGGCGGATCACGACGTCAAGAGATCGAGACCATCCTGGCCAACATGGTGAAACCCCGTCTCTACTAAAAGTACAAAGAAAAAAAAAAATTAGCCTGGCGTAGTGGCACGCACCTGTAGTCCCAGCTACTCAGGAGGCTAAGGCAGGAGAATCACTTGAACCGGGGAGGCGGAGCTTGCAGTGAGCCAAGTTGGTGCTACTGCACTCCAGCCTGGCCACAGAGAGATACTCCTTCTAAAATAAATAAATAAATAAATAAAATAAAAAAATTAAAAGGTGGCCAATAATTATCTAAAATCATGATTCATGAAACAATTACTAGAATAGTAGGAAATAGATGTAAACAAACAAAAAGCATCAGTTACCAAAAATCTCTAAAAATAAATTAATTTAAAAATTACTTCAAAATGTTAAATATTATGAGAAAAAAAATTGAGTGATAGAACAGAAAATAATTGAGAGAGTAAGGTAGTTTAGATAAGATGGATAAGGCAAGCTGCCTTAATTTCCTCGGTATTTGAGTCCTGAAGGAGGAGATGCCAATCATGAAATCAGCCAGGGGCAAGTCTAACAACACAGGGAATAACAAGGTCCTGGGGCAGGGCACGTTTTTAGGAACAGAAAATTTGCTACTATAGCTCAAATATAGTAAGAAGCAACGGTAGAGAGTGTGTGGAATTCACACCAAGTTATGATGGATTGTTAAGTTTAGATTTTGTTCAAGAGGCTGTTGCTATTTTTAAAAAGTGCATATTAACTCAGGAGTGTCAAATAACTGTATTCTTCTTTTCTTTTCTAGGAGAACATAAGAATTCCTTTTGTTTTTTGCCTACTCTTCTCCTACCACCTCTTTTCTACTACAATGTTATGATAAGAACAGCTGCCTTGGCAGTTTCTAATTGCAGGTAAGAGTCTTAGAGGTGCCATCTGTTCTTGCCAGCTCCTTTGGTTGACAACTCTCCTGTCCCAAGGGTTACAAATACATTGGGAGTAACTCCTTGGAGTAACTCGACCCGGGATCAGTACTAGCTGAGCCACTTCTCACTCACGTGGCCTTGGGCAAGTTATTTAGCCTCTCTAATCTCAGTGGACTCATTTTTAAGGAATACAATAATACCAAATTCCCAGGGCTGTAGAACAGGCTAAATGAAATAACATATTTTAAGTATCTAGTCTATTCCCCAAAACATAGAAAGGGCTCAAAAAATAGTAACATTGAAAAAACATTGTGAAACACAGAATCAGGTGCTCAAGGAGAAATCCAGCAGCACTCACTGCAGATGTCAGAGCACTTCAAAACAGAAGAATGAGATTTCTGGAGTCCTGTCACAACCAGATGATTCTTTGTGCTATCTGGAAATTGACACTCATACATTTGTCTACTTTTCTCTGACCATGTTTCAGCCAAATAGGCTCATCTGGTGGATATTGTGGGAACGTTTGAAGAAATCATTGGTAAAAATTTGATTTTCAAAAAGTTAAGATTGGCTTTATAACAGTCCCTAACTCATTTCATAAGAGATTTAAAGTAGCTACAGAATGATAAGCGAAAATACAATATAAAAGGATGAGATATAAATACTTAACTAATACATTAAGTCAAATTTAATCAACCTTTGTTTCTTTTATTTATACCTTAACTACGTTAGGAATAAAAACTACTAAAATACAAAACCAATATTATAGGTTAGATAATGGTGAAAGGGAAAAAGAAAATAAGCAAGAAAAATAACATGAAATGAAGCCATAAATAAGGGAAATACGTTAGAAAAACCAAACAATACAAAACCAAATAATTAACGGGAAACAGGCACATGTTATACATTAGTGAAGGAGGCCAGTATGAGGTCATGTGAGTGGCGGAGACTTTGGTCATTTACTTCCTTTAAAATTCCTCATGTTGTTGCTAGAATTCTATGCACGTGTGCTTCTTTACCTATTTCTAAACCTGTGTGTGTGTATTTGTAAAATTTCTGATTGTTCAAACATAATTTACATAAACAAACCAAACAAAACACATTTATAGAACAAATTAAATCCCTCAGGTAATCAATTAATGCTCCCTGCACCCGAACCCTACTCCAATTCCTCCTAGTAGGCCTTAAGGTTAGGTGCTTTCTTGCAGCTAGTGCTTTCAGGGAATCCTAGTCAGATATACAATTCAAAATATCTATCAAATTAAAACAAAATAATTGTTATAAGGAGAAGAATAATTGCGATCAGAAGAAGGGAATAGAGAGGACTTTTTGTGCTGTAAGAGGCAATGCAATTCATATATCCTTAATATAGACGTAGCAATTACTTCCTTGGTTCAATTCAACAATAGTTACGAGGTAGATTGTAGTCACTACTGATGTTGGAAGGAAAAAATCCATTCAATCCCTGACAAAAGATGGCAGATTCTTAATTTTCACAAACTTTAAAAACACAGCAATAATTTCTTAATTCCTTACTTAATCAATATTTGTTATACATATCTTTCTAAAACTCATAAAAGAAGTGAAGTATTTTTTAGAATATACGGAACTGTGAATTTCTTTTCATTCATTATTGAAAATGCTTATTACATTTTGAGATGGTGCAAAATGACACTTGAATTTTTTTCAGAATGTAAAATACCTGCATTAAACACCTAAAAGGCTATAGCAATATGCATTATAAACACTGAAGATTTAATGAATGCTACTAAAACTGCTAACACTTCTAATATTTTGCATCATTCAATTTCACAGACTGGTAGAACTGTAACACTTTTGTTCGTAATTTCGTATAAACTACTTAAATTTTTTGACATATACTAAATTTAGATTATATTGTTGCTGTATGATTATTTAATTTAGGTGAATTCTTTAATGGTTTAATATTTCTGGTCCATTTGTTCCTAAATATGTTTTGCACATCTTCTAAAGCCTAATAAAAGTTCCCAGGGGGTAATAAACATGTATGTATTGTAGATAAAATGTATTTTAAAGAAATAAGGAATGCATTTTCAAAATATTTTTGTATGCTTGCAATAAAACTTGCCAGGTTTTTCTTAGGAATGTAGTTTGATGAAGACAAGTTAAACCATTCTTTGTGTAAGATTTATCTATACATAACCAATTATT
Source organism: Gorilla gorilla gorilla (assembly GCF_029281585.2). NCBI lineage: Eukaryota > Metazoa > Chordata > Mammalia > Primates > Hominidae > Gorilla > Gorilla gorilla. The sequence goes on along the minus strand of NC_073227.2, from coordinate 28,036,972 downwards.
TAACCAGAAATGGATTGAAATCAACGGCTATGTATCTGTGATTTCCACTAAAATTTAAATTTTTAGGCAGTAAAATTTGATTTATATTATATATAAATATATAACATAATGGAACTTCTCACTTGTATAGCACATGGTAGGCACTTAATAAATGTATATTAAATAATTGATATGTGTGTGCATGGTTGAGGCAAAAACACTGTCCCTCTTTAAGCTAAAATTGCACTTAGCTTATAGCAATGACTGTATCTATGTATATGTGAGTGTGTATAGTGCTTTTATTCTGGGATTCCTAATACCAGATTGTTTTTTCTGCCTAGGGATAAGATTTCCATGCTCCAGTTGAAGCACGTTATATTTTTATAATATTAATTAAATATACAGTCTGCTCACTTTTACATCTGTACTGTTTTCTCCCTAGATACATTTCTTTAAACAAAATGGCCTTACCATTCTGTTTCCTTGTTAGATTTTTGTCAGAGGGAAAATTAATTGAAATACAAAATGGAAAAGCTAAAGAAAACAAGTGAACTACTGTGAGTCCCTCAGGTTCTTCCATTTGGACCAAAGTTTTTTTCCGTTGGTGAATAACAGCCACTTACTGCTGCTGCAGTTATGGGTAATGGACACCTTTACTTAATGAATTTTTCAAGAACAACAAACTCCTCTTGTAAATTGGGAATTACCAAAAACAATGAAGCAAATTCTCCTTTACTTCTTATCCTTTACAAGGAATCAAATATAGGCAAAAAGAATTGCTACATAAAGAGAAAATAGAATTTGTATGTGCTACTTGCATTTGATTCACTCATATATTTAATATGCTTTCAGAAGCAAGCTTCTGAAACATTAAATATAAATTAGGACAGAAAGCTTTACATCAAAGACACTGAAGATTTTACCACAGTAGATAAAGTATTTAAGGTGAGAGTAAGTGTGAATTTAAAGGACAGGCATTGGTTGCTTCTGGACAGGGTCAATGGCTGGCAATAGGATTTGATGGGGCAGAGAGTGAAAAATTCTTGTGTCCTTACATTTCTCTTTGTGAATGAAGCCATTGTTCAAATGGCAATAGCCTGTATTAGTCCATTTCATAGTGCTATGAAGAAATACCTGAGACAGGGTAATTTATAAAGAAAAAGAGTTTTAATCGACTCACAGTTCCACATGAGTGGGGAGGCCTCACAATCATGGTGGAAGGTGAAGGAGAAGCAAAGGCACGTTTTAAGTGGTGGCAGGCAACAGAGTGTGTGCAAAGGAACTGCCATTTATAAAACCATCAGATCTCATGAGACTTATTCACTTTCATGAGAACATCACAGGAAGAACCCACTTCCATGATTCAATCACCTCCCACCGGTTCCCTTCCATGACATGTGGGGTTAATGGGATCTACAATTCTAGAGATTTGGGTGGGGACACAGCCGAACCATATCATAGTCCTACTTTAGAAGCTTCTTATTAGAAACAGAGGTGATCTATACAAGACATCTAACACAGCGTATTGTGCCAAATGCACAACTCTCACAAAGCATAGCGGCCTCTGGATAAAATTTAAATGTTCAACATCTAAAACTTCTTTATTTTTCTTAAACTGGGAAGCCCCAAAGCATGAACTTCTCCTGATAAAGGTTGACCATAGGTCTCCAGTCGCCTAGACTGTTCTGGTTTATGAGGTGTAATTATTAATAACATTGCTTTACACTCTCAAAATTGTCTCAATTTGGATGATAAATTATATGGTAATCCTATTAATAAGGGATTTTTTCATTGGAGATTTGGGTGTGACAGTTAGGAAATATGGTCACTTTGGCAGGCTGAGTCTTCATTATAGGATTTCCTGAGCAGAAAACAGAAAGGTTGATGAACAAGGGGAAAAGGTATGGAAAAGACAGAGACAACCCTTCTTCTTATAGAGGAGAAGACAGAGCGAAACAGGTGAAAGGAATTCTCCTAAGTTGTGCAGCTGGTAAGTGCACATATGGAATAATAATCTTACTCCTTTAGCAAAAGCATTATTAAAATAAACAAAAGTATTTCATAAAAAATAATTTATTTTGTTTTTTATAAATAAATTACTTTTTATTTCAAAGCTAAGTCTTAACTTTGGAAATCTAGAAAGTAGAAAGCGCTACCTGAAATGTGTATAAAATAATTTGTAGTTCTGGTATTCTAAGTGTTTGTACAAGAAGACACTGCCCTCTTCTCCTAAAAAATTCAACAGTATCTTAAGAAGTTTGGAATATGCAAAAATATACAAGAACCTAGTCTGGGATGTTTAGCATAGACAGCTAACAGAGACTCAGATACAGTTGGAAGTTGACAGCTGGGGAGACAGGAGGTGGAGAGAGGAAAAGCTCAAGCAATGTGGCAGGACGCCCAGTTGGAGGGAAAGAGGCAGCCAGTGGGGAATTCCCTATGGCAGTAATGGTAAGGGACTCTGAGAAACAGAAATGTTTAGCTGTAATTTATACATTTCAATCTCAGTGATGTAATTTTTTCAGAACATTTCATTAAACATTCTATATTCAGAACTGTGGGAAATTAAATGATTGCAATGAGGCAAGAAGTGAGGCCTTGCTATATCATCAGACATTGGTGAAGGGCATAGATGGTAATCCACAGTGAAGAGAAAGGAGATGTTGGGAATCTCTCAGAGTCCTGGGAGGAACCCAGTGACCAAGGAAAGCTGGCCACACAACAGGCTAACCCAAAGGTGGACAGGATCCAGACCCTATTCATCCTAAATATATTAAAGAAAGGTAAATCTCAGTGTTCAAAGCCCAGCTCACACCTCGTAGCTATATGATCGTTGACAAGTTATGTACTCTCCAAAACCTGCCTGCTCATCTGTAACACTGGAATAATAAAAGAACCTACCTCTTTTGTCTGCTTGGAAAATTATGTGAGATGATGTACTTAAGACAATCTGCCTTGTGGCTGGAAAGTGGCCAGAATGCTATAGAAGCCAGCTGATAGATCTAGCATTAGTATATCATTTTGTATGATTTCTATTTTGTAATCACCTGGTATTTTAGCATAAACATTCTCCTATATCACTGACTATTCTTAGAAAACATAATATTTAATGAATGTCTAATAGTTTTCTTTATTGAATCACATGTTAATTTAAGTAATTCTCCAGTTTTTTGTCATTTATGTTGCTTTGAATTTTTAACCATCATAAAAGACAATGTCAAATTTCCATGTTTAAAACTTGATATGCATTTTTGGTTATTTAGTCAGATAATATTCATTGGATACTATTTATGTGTGCCAAAATATACAAATATTTTAAGATTCTTCATACATGAACAATTTGTGTTACAGGAAAAGAATACCATATTACACCACTTTGATTATGGTGTTCCAAATTGCAAGTAAAACACAATTATCAAACTGGCTTAAATAACAAGAAGAAAGTATTAGATACTCCAAGGGTAGGGAAGACTTCAATGTTGACTGAGTAAGCACAAAATCATTAAGAACCTATCTTCTTTCCATCTCATCCACCTGTCTTTCTTGGTGTTGTCATCATACTCAGGCAAATAGCAAGGTGGCTGTGAGAGTTCCAAATGTTCCATCCGACCATAGCAAGGCCCAGCACCACGTTTATACAAAAAATAACGTCATTCAAAGAAGCCTCCACAGACTTCTCTGGTTATTGGTCAGATTGACCATGTGTCCATCCCCAGCCACTCCCTCTAAGGGAAGCTGGATGACCATAATTGACCTGATCAGTTACTTAGGATGGACTGGGGGTACAGAAATCAATAATAATAATAATACCCATGATTTCCATGTCAGTGTTTGTCAGTGTGACTTTGATTTCACCCTCACCCATGCTACATATTTTGGTAAACTTCCATTTCTATTTATATCCCATTAGAAAATGTGTTTGGGTACAACATACTATGGTTCTGCACAAATACTATTCACTGACCCTTGGACTGAATGACACAATTAATGACTAACTGATGTACTGGGACTTACCAAGTCTTTAGTTCAATTGAGTTGTATTCTACAAAGCTGAACACTACTAGCTTGAGAGGAGATGGACCTTTTAAAATACAAAGGGGATATTATATGAAGTGAAAAGGTCTTGAGCAACATTACCCAATAGCTAAATCATTATTTGGGGGAATCTATAAATGAACTGTAAATTAAAATGTGAAAATGATTGTAGAAAGAAGTGAAATTTAAGCTCTCAATGGGATAATCCTTCAGCTGAAATGGCGTCACACTGTTTTTCTTGGATTATTTTGAGGACCATTGTATTATCTGAAGGAAGTCTATTGAACAGTGATTGAGTGGTGCTGACCTGGTGCTCCGCTCACTTTGCACAAAAGCTTCTCTGCTGTAATGCTTGGCGAGGCTATACATTGAAGCCAATTGCGACCCTGAAACAAAATGAAACCACTTACTCAGTCCTTAAAGGTTTTAGTATGACACATTTTATTATAATTTTGAAAAGCATCATTTTTCCTGATGGCTAATTATTAACTTTCAAATAGATGCTGTGCAAATTGCAATCAAATATCTTTACTTTATTGAATGCATATGTTGTCAGGAAATATAATTCCACATTAAAGTGTTTCACAGATTTACTGACACCCAGATCTCTTTGTTCTGATTTTGGTCTCCCTCCTGCTGCTCCTGGCAAATTGAAAAACTACTTTATTGAGCTCCATGCTTCCAAATTCCCTGATGTGTATCACAGTACAAATAAGGTTACTTCTAAGCTTTTTGTTGTTGCCATTCTTTCTTTCTTTACTTTTACCTGAATGCTGTGGAGAACCTATGGTCCAGCAAAAGTGTTTAAATAAGAACACCAAATATTATATGTAAAGATGTTAGGTGCATATTCACATTTCTATCCCAAATTTTAACTTGACCATTGTTCACATCTGGCTTTGGAATCTGTTTATAAAATGGTTAGGATCTTTGGGTCCAAATAAATATGTATACTTATGAATAATTATATGCATTTATGAATAATATGAATAGATATCTCTATATATACAAAAATATATATGCAAATAGGTATTATATATAATATATAGATATTTATATGGATATGATACATGTATATGTACATGTGTATAGAAACAGACACACATAGTATGTGTACATTGTGTGTGTGTGTGTGTGTGTGTGTGTGTGTAGGTATATACATGTGTGCTAAAATTGACAGTATGTTTTCATTAAATCTATCCCTCCAGGTTTAGGTAGATATTTCTTCTTTCTGTTCCTTACCACTCTGCATGTACCTGTTCTGTAGCACTTATCAATTTGTATTGCCAATGCCTGTTTCACAATTAAATTGTTAGCTTCTTAAGAGCAGGACCAGTACGTTTCTGTACTCCCATGCCATCCATTTCCTGGATCTAAGCACTCAACAATAATATGTATTGCATAACTGGATTACTTAATGAAAGAAGAAAGAAACCTGTTTAATATTTACCCCCCACTTGAAAAGGTACTTTTTAAAATATTATGTTGTAGGAAAAAAAAACCATAAATGATGTCTTAAATATTGTACTACTAGATTTTTGAACTTGCAATGCAAAATGATTGAAACAACTGCTAAAAGAAAAATAAAACAAAAACAGTATAATCTACTCTAAACAATATTGGAAAAAAATGAATGAATCCAATAATTAAAGAAGGACAAAGCACAAACTCTAATCCATGCACATTCCAGTGACCTAAGTCCCTTAGATTCCAATAAATAACATTGTGCAAATTGTGAGAATATCAATGACACTAAAGACTGTAGGATTCTGTCTTCAAGAATCATTGTACATTTGAGATGTGTGGCTTCTTGGACATAATCTAGTTTTGCCTTTCGTTTTATGTATGAGATAGCAGACTCCCAGAAATAGGATATGATTTGCAAGGATTAGCTCCTGGACATGGAGAAGGGAGGAATTCAGATACTGAGTAGTCAAAAGTACACAGCATTGCTGATGACTGGAAAGATTAGAAGTGACCACTGCAAAATTGGATAAGCAAATATTATGCATCCAGATCTCTCAGAAAGCTTTTGTAAGGCAGGAGATGACACTAGTATTTTATCCTCAGGAACAGTCATTCTCAACAGGGGGCAAATTTGCCCCCCTGGGGATATACAGTGATATCTGGAGACATTTTCGATTGACAGAAATGTGTACGTGTATGTGCAGGGGGGTGGGCAGTGTGGGAGGAGGATTGCTACTGGAATACAGTGGATAGAGATTGAGGATGCTTCAAAATCCTGCAAGGCCCATATAACAAGAATCAGGTTCCACGAGAGGTGAACAGAGAGAGTTTTGTTAGTCATTCTTTAAAGTGCATAGAATTGCACGTGCATACACAAGTATAGTCATCTGCGGCATAGTTGAGCTGTGCCCAGAGGAAGTAGCTCACAAGGTTAGTATTCACAGCTGGAAAGATTCCTCAGCTGTGCCAGCATGGGAATTACTATGAGGCCATATATCTGTGAAGTTGCGTTACCCGTGGAGGAGAGCCTAGACATAAAATGGCATTTAGAATCTTAACCAGGAAGTCAGCCAGCAGTCAAGATTGCACCTGTTGTTCCCTCTACCAAGATGGCTGTGCTCCTTTATCTCCTGTCTTACTGTGCTTTATGTTGCTATACTAGAATATCACACTGGGTAATTAATAAGGAAATAAATGTATTTCTAGCACTCTCACTGGATGGCACAAAGTTCAACATCAGGACGACGGCATCTGGTGAGGGTCTTTGTGCTGTGTCATCTCAGGGTGGAAGGGCCAAAGGGCAAGAGAGCATCCAAGACAGCAAGATGGAGGCAAACTCACCCCTTTTATCAGAAACTCATTCTAGTGGCAACTAACCCACTCTCATGATAACAGCATTAATCCACTTATGAGAGCAGAGCCATAGCATCTTCCTGGACAAGGAATATAGCGCCTTCCTTCTTGGCAAAAAGGTTTCAGCTCAAACACCAGCTGGCAGCCTTTTTTGACGATGGAATTTAATTTGACTTTGCCATCTTCAGACAATTTATGACATCGCTGCTTTCATAATCTGAAATAAGAACCTTTGTTCATTTGTTTGCTTGTTAACTATTTTCCTCCACCAATTCAACCAAGAGTAAAATTTTTGGAAAAGCAAACCTATTTACGGTCTTTTTCATGATAATACTTTTAGTGCTTATTGTAGGTGTTCAATAAATATTTAATTTTTCCAGTTTATTCAACCAACATTTATTGGGTGCCTACTGTATAAAAGATACTCTTGGCCAGGTGTGGTGCCTCACACCTGTAATCCCAGCACCTTGGGAGGCCAAGGCAGGTGGATAACCTGAGGTCAGGAGTTCGAGACCATCCTGGCCAACATGGCGAAACCCCATCTCTACTAAAATACGAAAATTAGCCAGACGTGGTGGAGCAGGCCTGTAGTTCCAGCAACTTGGGAAGCTGAGACAGGAGAATCATTTGAAAAGATACTCTTTTTTGGGGGGAGGAGGGAAGGACTCTCTCTGTTACCCAGGCTGGAGTGCAGTGGCACCACCTCGGCTCACTGCAACCTCTGCCTCCCGGGTTCAAGTGATTCTCCTGCCTCAGCCTCCCAAGTAGCTGGGACTACAGGCATGCGCAACCGCGCCAGGCTAATTTTTGTATTTTTAGTGGAGATGGGGTTTCGTTATGTTGGCCAGGCTGGTCCGGAACTCCTGACCTCAGCTGATCCACCCTCCTCGGCCTCCCAAAGTGCAGGGATTACAGGTGTGAGCCACCGTGCCTGGCCTAAAAGATACTCTATAGTCATGAAAAAAATTAAGATTCCTGACCTCATGGAGCTTGTGAATGAGTAAATAAATGGATAAATACATGAATCTACCTAGAAAGCCTAGGTAGTAGTGACAAAGAAGAAACCAGTAGGCTCCCAGAAATAATATCGTAAGCATAATGAAAGGAGGTTAATAAAAGTAATGAATCACCATACTTATGACTAGAGTTTACCAGAATGTTACTTTTACAATGACTGGGGGCAGCTAAACAAACTGAATGTCTGAGGCAATGTTCACCTTGTTGGTGGAAATAGTTATACCCATTGATAGTAATTGAAAATGTTACAGTATTGCAATTAAGCCTTAACATATTATTCATTTAAGCTTACACTCACAGATAATACTTCTATGAAGGGCCCATCTGATTATCTTGAGTCCTGTGAAGTATAATGGATAACTAACATATTCATATTATAAATATGAGGACACTGAGGCTAAAATAGATAAAATAACTTGTCCAAGATCACACAACTATAAAAATACAAAACATAGCCTGTATGTATGTCATATGTATTTTCTTTACTTTTTTTGTGACCTGAAAGCCTTTTGCAGTATTTACTTAGTGAAGACTTTAGGTGAAAAGGGAAGATTGGTAAAGGGAAAAACAGAAGATGAGCATTTGTACAAACCAGTGAGTATAAAGTTAGGGAGGGTAGTATAAATTTTCAATTTGTTTAGAAGTAGATAGACTATGAACACATCATCTAAATAATATGTATGTCTAAGAGAACTTTGACTTAAGGAAATATATTTTTTCTTTGTAAATGTCATTTTTAGCTTATTTGTGAATAAAACTTTTAATTTCCTTAACATCATACAATAACAGAATGTGAAAGAACTTTAGTGATACTAGTCTTTTATTTGTTATTCTTCTCCTTTTCAAGATAATTAGAAATTGCCATAACAAAAAGTATATATATGAGAGGCTGATAAAACTAAAGTACAGAGAAAGCAATCAGAACTATGGAAGGAGAAGAATATATTTTAAAAGAAAATCATCCATGTCATCAGAACTGAATATCCCAGGGCACCTTGGGAATCAGAATAATTTACATAGTTTCCCTTATTTAAAAAAAAAATTGAAGCAAATCCACCAACTCTTTAGCAGACATGAATTTTTCCTAGCAGTAGATTTTAAAAGTATCTTATATAGAAAAGAAAATTACTTAGTTAATATTCTAACACCATACACTGTTTTTTTTTTTTTGGACAAGAGTTTAGGTAGGTGCGGGGATAATACGTTTCATTCACTCATCCAGTGATTCGGATGACTTCTATTGATTTTGTACATGTTCCAGGAATATAGAAACAGACCATGTCTCTGTCTTTGTGGAATACTGAAAGGATGAAAAGGATTTTTAAATTAGTAGTCTTATGCTAAAATACAGGAATATGTAAGTATTTTGTTCTGGAACTATGGAAGTGACAGCATTCAGTTTTGCTCATGTGAGAATCCTGAGGAAGATTAATGATTATTTTGAGTTGATTCTGGAATTGGGAATTTCACAAATTGATAAAGAATGTGATGGACATTTTAAGAAGAGTGAAGAGAAGGAAACATCAAATTGCATGAGAACTTTGGAGAAATATAAGTAATTCCATCTAAGAAAGTAGGGAGGGGTGACATTGGAAAGGCAGTTAAGGTTTTCTATGCCAGACTAAGGAGTTAGCTTTTAGGCTTTTGGAATGAGGGCAATTAAAAGATAGTAAGGGCTGAGGATTAAGATTCTATTTGTACTTTAGATGATAAGTCAGCTGTATATATTTTTAAGGTATTTTCTATATTTATAAAGAATAAACCTAAATCATTTACTCAATAAATGTTAAACATCTATATGTGCCAGGCACTGCACTGGATATTAGTAGAAAGAGCTCAATAAAGTAAACATGATCTGTGTACTCATGGAGCTTATAGACTACTCTGAAGACAGGTATTAAAAATGGTCATAAGTAATTATATAAACAGTTACAAGTATGTAAACTACTATGAGGGAGAAATAGAAGGACCTATGGGAATGTAAAACAAGAGGGAACCTCACCTTGACTAGAGAATCTAATCTTGACAAAATCGGCTTCCCTGAGAAACTGATGTTTAAGTGGAAATGTTGGTTAGATTTAGCTAGGTGATGAGAAGGATTCGCAAGACTAGAGGAGGCAGAGAACATGGCTTTTTAAAGATTCCTAGAGAAACCCAGCATGGCTGGAGAGGAGAGACAGGGAAGAGTGGTCCAAGATGAGGTCGGAAAAGCAAGAGGGATTGAATCAAGAAGGCTTTACAGACCTCATTAAAGAATTTCTTCTTCATTTTAAAGGCACGGATGTTGGATATATTTATGGTATAAATTGCAGTGATAGTTGCATGGGTAAATATTTATCTCTATACTTATCAAGTTGTATACATAATACACAAAGCTTTTTGTATGTCGGTTTTACCTGAATCAAGTGGCTTATAAAAATTAAAAATAAATAATTTGATGTTCTCAGGAACTTGGTGAGGTCCTACCTTACACAAGATTCAGCTTCGCAATAGGCCCTGATTTGTATTTGGTTCTCTATTTTCAGCAGGAAATTCTAATGTTGAATGGACTGAAAGGCCTAAGGCATGCCAACGAGCAATGGTTTTGGGTAAATGTTCAGCCATTCTTGGGCTTCTGTAGTCTGGATGATATCTTTTCTGTCAATGGAAGATTAATTTCTTCCCTGAACCTGTCAGCCAATCCTTTATTTATTTAAAGGTTCAAGAGAAACACATACTTTGTGAGTGAGATATAAAATAACTCATCTGGCTTTGCCCCTTACATTTATAACAATGGAGAATGCAAGGAAAAGGCTACATAATGTGTTGTTTTAGGGATAAGGGAAACAAATACGACGGAATCAGAAATAAGGCAGAGTTTTCACACTGGCTGAGTGATCCCCTCTTAAACAGTTAAGTCCCATCTTTTGCTCACCTTACCCCTATCCAGCTTCAGGGAGAGGTGCTGGGGTGCTGTTGAATCACCCTACAAAAACCTGCTGTTTGGATAATAATAGTGATGAATGGAGGTTACAAAGGCCTCATGATGCAGGGTGATACTATGTTAGAATGGAAAACACCTTAACTGGTCATTTCATGTTTCGCCAGTAACTATCCTGCAGAAGGTGGCAAAATATGTTATCGTTGACTTAAAATGGAGCCTTTTCCCTTAATGGTACAGCATAGGTCAGCACAGTGACTACTAATATTTTCCTGCATATCATATTATGCTCTGAAAGTTGTCTCATTAAATTTATATCAAATAAGGAATGAGTTTGCAGTTAGAAAACCAGTGTTGTGACTATGAAATTACAATATTTCAGTTTTATAACTTTGGCCTCATAATCACTGAAAGCATTTTTCCCCGGAGATTAGATTTTTCATCAACCATATTCTACAGGGAACAGCAAACTCGAGACCTTTTCACACCTGTATGTAAACATCAGCAAGAACTGGTCCATAGAACAACCTGCAGGTCATTTCTTCATGCAGAAGCTGCAGAGTCCCTTCAAAGCAAACATCCCTTCTACATATGGCCACCAGCGCAGGCTTTCAAAACTGTCTTTTAACTCTCTCCCTGCTTCCTGTCTGCCTTATGCCCTCAACCACAATCATCTACTTTGCATACAAATCTGCCACTACTTGCCAGATTACAATCAGGTTTTCTTACCTATAAAATTAGAGATAATATCTGTACTTATTTTATAAGTATTGTCAGTGACTGTATTAATCTGTTCTAATTTATAAAGGAAAATATCAAATTGACTCACAGTTCCACATGCATGGGGAGGCCTCACAATCATGGCAGAAGGCAAATGAGGAGCAAAGTCACATCTTCCATGGTGGCAGGCAAGAAAACTTGTGCAGGGGAGCTCCCATTTATAAAACCATGAAATCTGGTGAGACTTATTCACTACCAAGAGAACAGTATGGGGGAAACCACCCCCATGATTCTATTAACTCCACCTGGTCCCACCCTTGACACACGGGGATTACTACAATTCAGGGTGAGATTTGGGTGGGGACACTGCCAAACAATATCAATCACACTACTGCCATTATCTGGCACCCAGAGTGAAGCATTTTGTAACAATATTATTAAATATTACAAAAGTAGTTTCATTAATAACCATAAAATAAGGTGAATAGTAGTAATACCCAGAAAAAAAACACAGTGATCATTTTATTTTATTGAATTTTGTATATATATAACTATGCCAGCAAATTAAACATAATTATAATACAATAATAAATTAATATTTTTAAATTACATTGATTTTTTGATAAAAGGGAGAGTATCTATACTTATGTATTAGTCTGTCACAAAAATGAAGAATTAAGTAACAATTAAATAGAATAAGGCATTTTAATTCTAAGGATATTATTAAAATGCAATAAACTATTTTCTGTACCAGGCACAATAGCCCATCATGCATTTCTCACTATTTCATTGTTTTAAATTTTAAACTAATAAAAACTTCAACTGACCATACACAATGACAGAATAAAAGCCACTCAAAACTCACAGTATCAGCAATTATAGGATTTAAGCCAACAAATTATTTGTTTCAGGGACTACTATTTTATCATTGACATTTTAAAGAGTTACCAATATTGGTTACATGGGGATAACAATAGTTTTATAATTGTTTTTAAATTTTTGACAGAAAAATGCAACTTCTTATTGCCTATGTAAAAGGGCAGACAGACATCACTGGCTGGCCTGTGGTATGTTGCCACTTGGATGCTGGGGAGGTTAAACTGGATTAACATCTAAAGTAGTTAGAAGAGGGCCTGGCATACAGTAAATGCTCCATAAACTTTGTTATTACTATTAAATAATTATGATGCCTCAAAATACTGTCTATGCTAAATATATTTTGAACACAAGGCCTAATCTTATTGGTATATTTAAGACCATCTATTGTCTGGTCACATTCTAACTCCTAGTTATTTATTTCACTTAAATGAGTGAAGAAAATCCCCCAGTAACACTGAAATTTTTATTCTTAATCAAATGTATCATTCATTCACTGCCAGGTCTCCTCTTATTTTCTTGCTGGCAAGCCTTGGTTCCCCTTTTATTTCCTGAGGACCACTTCATTCTTCATTCCTCTGATTCCTGCTCACTTTTATCAACTTTACTGCTCAGATAGAAGATTCATCATCCATCCATCCATCCATCCATCCATCCATCCATCCATCCATCTATCCATCAGTCCATTAGTTTTCTCATCTACTATCAGAATGCTTGCAATGCTCATAGCAATATTCTGGAAGAAAAGCATGAACAAAAACGTGATTACTATCTCAATCAGCGAGAGTCTGCTGGGGAATATAGAGAAGTGGCAATTACAATTCGCTAATTTTAGTGCTATCTTTAGATATAAGAATGGAGTGCAATGGGAAGAATACTTGGGAGGGTAATTTAAAGTTGGGAGTTCACAGAAGGCTTCTTAAAGGGTATCAGAGGTACCTAACCTGAAATCTGAAATCTGCCCCAGCAGAAAGGGGTTAATAAATGGGAAGAGTGGGGAGAGTGTCCCAGAATTATCAGGAGCATGAATTATAGGTTGGGGGAAAAATATACAGAGAGAACTAAAAAGAGTCTTGTGTTTTTGTAGGACAGAGAAGAAACTTGAGAATGGTGAACAAACTCTGGAGTGGTAATCTGAGGCCATATACAAAGCTCTGTCAATCCTATGTTCAGGAGTTTGGGTATAGGCTGTGAGCAAGAAGAAGCCACTGAAGGTTTTTTTTTTTTTTTTTTTTTTGAGATGGAGTCTCACTCTGTCACCCAGGCTGGAGTGCAGTGGCGCGATTTCGGCTCACTGCAACCTCCGCCTCCCGGGCTCAAGCGATTCTCCTGCCTCAGCCTCCTGAGTAGCTGGGATTATAGGTGCACACCACCATGCCTGGCTAATTTTTGTATTTTTAGTTGAGTTGGGGTTTCACCATGTTGGTCAGGCTGGTCTCGAACTCCTGACCTCATGATCCACCTGCCCCAGCCTCCCAAAGTGCTGGGATTATAGGGGACCGCACCCAGCCCCACTGAAGGGTTTTAAGTGGAGAAGTTATTTGATTTACAGTTTTAAATATGACTCTGTTAGTAGAATATAGATTAAAGAAGGAAAATACTCATGAAGAGTGACTACTTTGGTTGTTGTAAGGATCTTATCATGAGATGATGGTGACTCTTTTAAAATGGGACAGTGGAAATGGACTTTAAGGATTTAGAAGTACAATGTACAGTAACTAGTGATTGGATATTGGTAGCTAAGGACAGGAAGGGATAAAGGATGGTTTCTGGATTGACTTCCCTGATGGACAGTAACACCAATTACTGAGAAGGAGGAGATGTGAAGAGATGATGCTGGTCACCAGGATTGGTTGTATTGCTGGTAGCAGGTTTTGAAGAAGGATGATGAGCTCCATTTTGCTTTTGTTCAGTGTGAGAGGTCTGTGGAACATGAAGTTGGAAGTGCCAATGGAACTTCATTTGGAATTCATTCATTAAGAGACTAGAGTGAGAATAAGCTGTCAAAAACCGTGTAAAGGGTGTGAGGAGAATCTGGCTGAGTACAGAGCTCTGAGTCATGCCAGAGTTACAGGAATGGCAAGCGAAGAGAAGCCAGCAAAATAAACTGGTTAGTGGACAAAGAGGTGCAAGGAAATCTTGAGAAAAATGATGTTGGGACAACTATTTTTGACATTTAACATTCATTAGAATTCTGTATACATTTATTCATTTTCTTGACTAGAATTCCATCTTTTGAGGACAGGAAGCATGCTTTTGTATGCCTAGTATATATCATAGTACCCAACACACCTTAGGTTCTCAGTACATGTAAACTGATGGAAAAAGATACCTATAGTGCCCCAAAATAGAGATAAATTTTCAGTCTGTTATTTTTCTGAAACAGCTAAACATATAAGTGATCAGGACTGGTGAATTTAGATAGAGCTAGTGTTGTCTGCTGGAGAGAGTATGTGAGCATGTTATTCCTCATTGTGATAGTTTACACTAACCTGAATGATCTAAACATGAGTAACCCTGGCTTTTGGTTAAAAGCCCTAAAATAGATGGCAAGTTGCAATTGTGCAGAAGAAAAGCAGTCTGTGAAAGAAATAGTGTCAGTCATAATAAGCCAGTGTAGATTCCAAGAAGTTCTGATCACATTAAAGAAAACATGTCAAATGCATCGGAAACCATGGACTGCAGGGAAAAAGTTGTAATAAGAATCTTGCAAGAAAGAGCCTGTCCAATCAGTGAAGGCAGGAGGTATGTGCCAGGATAGAATGATTTATGTGGAAATTTTGAAAACCTAATACACACCCTATTTAAATTAGTGGATCATGGGAATAATATGTGGTTACTAGGTCCAAAGTCAAAAGGCTTGATTTCCTGTTCTCAATAGACTATCAAGTAGGTAGTGAGGAAATGAGACTATTCCTCCCAGAAAAAGGAGTGGATAGGACAGAATTTCTCATAAAAGTGAAATGTGCTCAGAGATAAGTAGGTTTGATACCTAATTTATAGGCAGTTGTATATAATTGAAAGAGGACATGTTTTGGTTTTGAAGTCCTCATAACCTCAGTTCAAATCCTAGTGTAGCTAAATACAAGTCATATGGCCTTGAGTCAGTTATTTAAACTCTTGGAATCTCAGTTTTCTTATTTGTAAAATTGGCATAACCTTTTCTAACTTATGTTTTTCTGAGGATTAGGGATGAAATGCATATGAAATATCTAGAGTAGTACCAGGGTATTAGTGTGCAAAAAAACCTGATTTTTCTTAATTGTGACTATAACTTTCCAAAAGGTATCCAGTAGTATCAGACTCACGTGAGGGCAGCTAACTCTGGTTTGAGATTATTCTTGTTATTACGCAGTTTTGAAAGGTCTATGTTTCCAAATTATTTTTTAAGTCATTCAACTTTGTAATTTGTTTCCATTATGTAGATGAGGGTTAAAGCAATTGTTATTGCCAAAATATAGGATTACAGGGCTTACAAAGTCTTGTAATCATATATTAAAATTAAAACACACAGACATACACACAACTGCAAGAAAATAACTTTAAAAATATTTATTTCTGATCAAAATAAATGTTAACTTGTGATAAGGTGTTAGCACAAGTGCTAATAACTTGTGCATCATTCCTTCTGCAAAACCTGCTCCCAGCAATACGACCAATCGTAATGACTGGTGTCATCTCTT
Source organism: Gorilla gorilla gorilla (assembly GCF_029281585.2). Lineage (NCBI taxonomy): Eukaryota > Metazoa > Chordata > Mammalia > Primates > Hominidae > Gorilla > Gorilla gorilla. The sequence continues at coordinate 28,020,922 of NC_073227.2, read as the reverse complement.
CTGGTCTCAACCCACTTAGTAACTGGTGTTACTGTCTATCTTGGGGGCCAGTCCAGAAACTGTCCTTGACCCCTGCCTGTCCTTAGCTACCAATATCCAATCACTAGGTACTGTCAACTGTACTCTTAAATCCTTAGAATCCATTCCCATTACCCCATTTTAGAGGAGTCGCCATCATCTCATGATAAGATTCCTACGGCCAAAGTAGTCTTCCTTTGCTGAATATTTTCCCTCTGTAATATTTAGTTTATTCTACTAACAGAGTAATATTTAAAACTATAAATCAAATCACTTCTCCACTTAAAACCCTTCAGTGGCTTCTCATTGCCCTCAGCCTATATCTAAATTCCAGTCCTATCTAAGCAAAAGCTTTTCCCGCAAATGTATCCAAAGTGAAAAGTTAAGATTTTATATTATTTCAACAACATAATGGAGCGTCAGGAGTTATAAGGAAAGTCACAGGAAATCAAAAGTTGCCCCCATTTTTTTTTCACCTTACCTACAGAAAGTGAGAGAACTCAGGAGTCTCCAAAATAGTAAACTAAGCTTTAACAGCAAGAGAATCCAGGGGACTTAGTGATAGTAAACTACACATCATTATTGCCTACATCATGATATAATTAAGGTACTTTTAGAAAATATATAAATAAAGCATAGAAATAACTATATGATTAATCTTTCCGATAATTATTAAAGTAGAATGAGAATACATAGCAAGAAGGTCATGCATTTTTATTATGAGTGATAAAGTGAATTGAGTAGGCTTTCCACAAATATTATTTGAATTTGGTTTTGATAAAACTTCAAAATCACCACCAACCATTTAAGATGTGATACTGTAAGTTGCTAAACTAACATAATTTTCTTGTTTTCGGAAAATGAGATTTTAAAATATTCAGATTGCTTTATCAAAGTGTGATGTTATTTAGATCTGGCCACAAATAAAAGAAAACGTCTATTTCGACTAGAGTTTTTAAGCTTGATTTGCAATGCTGAGTATGGATGCCACATCTCAAGTGAACACAGTATGTCTATTATAAAGGATCTAAAGATAGTCATGGAATTTTGAAGACAGAAAGGAGATTAGAGGCTAGAAAAAAAAATAAATGATAGTCAAAATGGAAGAGGAATATAAATCATAATATTCATGGAGAGTTGTGGTTGATTAGGATCAGAAGTAAGATTGCTAATATTTAACAACTGGTATAGCACCAAACTGGGTGCCAGTCTTACTATGGAAGCTAAGTCTTGGAAAGTCAGTATATTTTCTAGAAGAGTCTGAGAATCTATTTCCCAGTGAAGGGCTGAGGTGACTGGGATGGCTAAAGGTATAGGAATATTATAACAAGTACTGTGTACTGGTTAACTGTCAACTTTGGATATTCCTTACTAAATTTTCATTTGAAGCAAGCCAGAGTGTTGAGGACCCAGCCTCAGGTATGTAGGGAGTTTCACATGAAATCTTTACATACACCTAAAATCTAGGAGAATGTGATCTCCTTTCTCATTAGAATCCAAAAATCTCCACTTACCAGCCTTGGGTTCTGGCCTGGTAGTAAGCCATACCCTTCATTCCCAGGAGAAATCACAGCATCCAGCAAAACCTCATGTATGTGGAACTCCAAATCATTCATGCAGTGTGAAAACCTCAAGCCTGAAAACTAATCTAAAACTGGCCTAAAAATAGAAATTCCTGTAGAGACTTTTCACAGACAAATGTATAAGCACTTCTTAAGAATGTCTCCAGAAACCGGGAAAAAATGCGATTCCTGTGAGAGAAACCTCCACTTAATGAGATGTAATAGAAAAAATAACTACGCACCGAAGAAAACCCACAACCAGAGACACGCAAGTCCAAAATCCAGTGGGTCAAAAATCTTAAAGCTCTAAAATCTTAAAGTCCACATCTTAAAGGTCCAAAATGATCTCCTTTGACTCCCTGTCTCACAACTAGGTCACACTGATGCAAAAGGTGGGCTCCCACAGCTTTGGGCAGCTATACCCCTGTGGCTTTTCAGGGTACAGCCTCCCTCCCAGCTGCTTTCATGGGCTGGTGTTGAGTGTCTGTGGCTTTTCGGCACATGGTGCAAGCTGTCAGTGGATTTACCATTTTGGGGTCTGGAGGATGGTGGTCCTCTTCTCACAGCTCCACTAGGCAGTGCCCCAGAGGGGACTCTATATGGAGGCTCTGACCCCACATTTCCCTTCCACACTGCACTAGCAGAGGTTCTTCATGAGGGCTCTACCCCTGCAGTAGACTTCTGCCTAAAGGATGTTTCCTTACAGCCTCTAAATTCTAGGCAGAGATTCCCAAACCTCAATTCTTGTCTTCTATATACCTGTAGGCCCAACACCACATGGAAACTGCCAAGGCTTGGCACTTGCACCCTCTGAAGCAACAGACTGAACTGTACCTTGACCCCTTTTACCCATGGCTGAGATGCAGGGTACCATGTCCCAAGGCTGCATAGAGTAGGGGGGCCCTGGGTCTGGCAGACAAAACCATTTTTCCCTTCTAGGCCTCCAGATCTGTGATGGATGGGGCTTCCATGAAGGTCTCTGACATGCCCTGGAGACATTTTCCCCATTGTCTCGGTGATTAACATTTGGTTCCTCATTACTTATGCAAATTTCTGCAGCTGGCTTGCATTTCTCCCCAGAAAATGAGTTTTTATTTTCTATCTCATTGTCAGGCTGCAAATTTTCCAAATTTTTATGCTCTGCTTCCTCTTGAACACTTTGCCACTTAGAAATTTCTTCCTCCAGATACCCTAAATCATCTCTGTCAGATTCAAAATTCCACAAATCTCTAGGGCAGGGACAAAACGGTGCCACTGTCTTTGCATAGCAAGAGTGACCTTTATTCCAGGCCCCAACAAGTTCCTTACTGCCATCTGAGAAAACCTCAGCATGGAATTCATTGTCCCTATCACTATCAGCATTTCAGTCAAAACCATTCAACAGGTCTCTAGGAAGTTCCAAACTTTTCCATATCTTCCTGTCTTCTGAGTCCTCTAAGTCTCTAGGAAGTTGCAAACTTTCCTGCGTTTGCCCATCTTCTTCTGAGCCCTCCAAACTGTTACAAGCTCGGCTTGTTACCCATTTCCAAAGTCACTTTCATATTTTTGGCTATCTTTACAGCAGCGCCCCACTCTCTGCAGTACAGATTTCCTGTATTAGTCCATTTTCACGCTGCTATGAAGAAATTCCTGAGACTAAGTAATTTATAAAGAAAAGAGGTTTAATTGACTCACAGTTTCACATGGCTAGGGAGGCCTCAGAAAATTTACAATTATGGTGGAAGGCAAAATAGGTATGTCTTACATGATGGCAGGTGAGAGAATTGAGAGCAAGAGAAGGGGGAAGTCCTTTGTAAAACCATTAGACCTTGTAAGAACTCACTCACTTATCATGAGAACAGTATGGGGGAAACTGCTCCCATGATTTGATTATCTCCAACTTGTCCTGCTTTGACACGTGGGGATTATTACAATTCAAGATGAGATTTGGGTGGGGGACACAGAGCCAAACTATATCAGGGACATTGTTGAAAGGACATGATCTCTTTCTAGTTTCTCACCTTATTCGGTCAGATATAGCAGGACAATGAAAGTTTCCAGTAGAATCAGCAGGATTTCTGAAACTTCTTTATATCACTTAAAAAGTTGCTAACTCATTTGTAGGTATTGCATGTGGTGTGAAATAGGGACTTTTCCTTTTTTTTTTTCACCTTAGACAGATAATGCAGCATTCTAGCACTATTTATTAAATACATCATTATTTCCTCATTGAATTGAAATGTCAGTAATTGGTCTTTGTGATGTTCACGTATATATTTCAATCTGCCCTTAGATTGTCTTCTTTTCTACTGATGTATTTGTCCTTTCCGTACCAATTGATTAAAATAGCTTTAGGGTAAGTTATCTTATTTAGCATTAGCTCCCTCACAACTTTTTTCATTCATACTTCTATTGGCCAGTCTCATACCTGAAGTATTTTAAATGAGTTTACAATTATTTCACTCACCTTCAGAAGAAAAAAAAGGAACAAAAACTCTTAATGACTGGTAACATGCAAATTTGATGTAGAATTATTATTTTTTAAAATTTATATATTTCTATTTATTTTTATTAATTTATTAATTTATTATTTACACATTATTATTTCACTTATCTTTACTGTATTATATTGAATGTTGTTTTATTCCTGTGTATCTACCACTTATACAATAAAATTAATAATCATTTAAACATAATTTAAATACATAAGGAGACGTATTTTCAATTGGGAAGTGAATGTAAAAGTCAGATTTACCAAGATTTAAACCCTGACTCTTCCATGCCCTGGATGTACAGTAGTCTTTTGTAAGCTGATTCACCTCACTGTCTTAATGCAGCAGTCAATTCTTTAGAAAACTTCTTTGTTAAGTTCCTAGATTTTATAAAGTCATATCATTGCATTCTTAGAATAGTAGCATAATTGGGACAACGTGAAGTTTCTCTTAGTTGACTAAAATGATATTTTTTGAAGAACATTTCTTTAACAATTTTTGAGATAACCTAAAATCTATGCTGTTTCATCCAGGTCCTCAGAGAAGTAAGTAACTGGATTGTGTTGATTTTGCTTTGGGGGAACACTATTAATGGAATTGGACTTTGGCCTTTGGCTTTTTGTTTACATTGTAGGAACGCTATAATAAATGAAGTGAGGACATCACTGATGTATCTACTGTAGCGATATTGGCGAGTGCCTTGTTTACATTTTCCTCTCTGGTGTCAATACCAGCAATACCTCGAGCCCTCCTGAATTATCAGTGGCATTTTTGTATAAGGGATTTATTTCAATATTGCCATTGGCTAGTTTCTCTTTGCAAAGGCTAGTAGAATGCTCAAAAATAAAATTTTGAGTTTACTTCTCTTATTTGGAAAGCAAATTTTGTATAGGAATCTGAATCTTTGTTTATTTTACTTCTCTACATTGTTGCCCTTTGCTTGGAATTTCTTGGTCCCTTTTTATCTTCTGTGACTTTTTTAAGCCACCTAAAATCAATTTTGAATTACAGAAAGGGCAAAAGTAAATACACAATTATATAATAAATGAAACAATCTTTCTTAGCATCAGTTGCTTCAATTAAGACATCCCTTCTCCTCTGTTTATTGAAGCCTCTGCATCATTAGCATCTCTGCTTATTGAGGCTTTTCTTGATCACTTTCAAAGACAGCACCTGCCCTTGCAACCTCTATCCATCTTTCTCACTTTATTTTTCTCTACTGGACTCACCACTCTCTTGCTTGCTAAATATATATTTTACTTATTATTTTTGTTACTATTTGCTTTTATCTCCTTCAACTACAATGTGGTTTCATATTGACTACTTTATCTTCAGAGCGGCTGGCACAAATAGGTGCTCGAGTAAAATTTAATGAATATCTGCTTCAAAGGTGTTCCAAACATAGTAATAATATACTTTTGAGACAGTGTGTGACTCTATTCAGGCTGAATCGCAATGGCCTGATCAAGGCTTACTGCAGCCTCAGCTTCCTGAGCTCCAGGGATTCTCCTGCCTCAGCCTCCCAAGTAGCTGGGACTACAGGCACACACCACCACACCAGGCTAGCTTTTTATTTTTGGAGACATGGGGTCTCCTCATGTTGCCCAGGCTGGTCTTGAACTCCTGGGCTCAAGTGATCCTCTTGCCTTGGCCTCCCAAAGTGCTGGAACACTGTGCCTGGCCCATAGGACATATTATGAAATCACTTGTACAGTGCCCAGTACATTGACCTTCCTTCTTCACATTTAAAGCAGGCTCAGTCTGAGGGACTCTGGCTGTAACCTACTGTGATGGGCATCCCCAAACTCGGGGCTCAGTGGTTGTTTTTCCTATTTCAACCCAGATGACAGACAGGGAGGGCAATTTCTATTGAATATTCAAAGATGAAATGTTTTAGAATAATAATCAAACATATGTATTTTAGCTTTGTGATGGCAGGAAACAACTTTGGGTTACCCTTTCATAACTACTTTATAGCTGTGAGTAGCACAAAGCTGAAGAACAATACCTATTTGTTGGTAATGAATGGATAATGATGATTAGCAGTAGTTGGCTGGGCCTGGTGGCTCACGCCTGTAATACCAGCACTTTGGAAGGCTGAGGCAGGCTGATCATGAGGTCAGATCAAGACCATCCCGACCAACATGGTGAAACCCCATGTCTACTAAAAATATAAAAATTAGCTGGGTGTGGTGGCATGTGCCTGTAATTCTAGCTACTCAGGAGACTGAGGCAGGAGAGTCACTTGAACCTGGGAGGCGGAGATTGCAGTGAGCCGAGATTGCGCCACTGCTCTCCAGTCTGGCGACAGAGCGAGACTCCGTCTCAAACAAAACAAAACAAAACAAAACAAAACAAACAAACAAACAAAATATATATATCTGTTTCTTAATGGGTTGTTATCACCCTTAAAATATTTTAACTAATACTTACTTTAATTCCTCATATAATAATGTAAGTTGAATATTTTTACCAATCCCCTCATTGTAATCCCCATTTTACATATGAGAAAATGAAGGCTAAGATAAATTAAATAATAATTTTTATAAACTAACACTGGTAATAAGGACAGAACTTGGACTTGAAACAAAAAGTTTCTGATTCTAGAACCATATGCTTAAATTTCAGCATCATTATTCTTGACATGACCTCAAGTCCTTTTTTATGCCAGTTACATTTCTTTTGCGTTTCCTCCTAATTGCCTGCAACCTTCAGTAAAAGTTTTAACAGGTAAAAGTGTAAATAGCCCTGTTTGAAGATATTAAAGCCAAGTTCTAGAGCTGCAAGACTTTCTTTTCCAAGAAAAAAATAGTTGTAATAAAAATGTCTTTTGAGCCCCTTAGATTGTCTGATAAGCCACATATAATGCCTGAGCTAATCTTTTCTGAAAGCTCTTAGGGCAAATTGCTGTTAACACTCAGGTCTGACAGTTTAATGCTATTACACCACAAAATATATGTCCTTTCCCAAAATAAACATGTTTTATAATAGTAATACAAATGTCGTCAAGGGGCAAGGTTATCGGGAGATAATTAGACTCCAGAGAGATTACAGGCTCTTAGATCATGAGAGTAATATAGCGAGCCTGCCTTATTAAATAATTGTAAGAAAGTCAAAGTCAACTATAAATACACACATTTCCCTGTAATTACTTTAAAAAGTACAAACCCAAGTTGCATGCCAATGTGCTGAGATGATAAGCCCTCTCTCCATTACCTTAAAATGTCTAAATATAACCTAGAAAATCAACTTTCAATTTGAATTTTAAATAAGAATGAAAAATGAAAGACACCTCCTTTTTCTTTTGCTAATATTTTTAGGTTAGCTGTTTTCAGGACATTTTTAAAACCTGGCAAATGAATGGCTGGGTTTCAGGAAATAATCCACCATCCAAGTTCATACTCCATTAAAAAAAAAAAAAAAGCTAACTACATGCAATTCTTCTGCATGTAGCTCTATTTATTTACACCTAATATACCCCTGTCCTGAAAGATCATCGTCTCTCTAGATATTAAATGTGCAAATAGAATTTAACATTTTCTTCCAAAATAGTTTATTATAACCTTTGTGATGTCTTCTCTTACTACCACTACCTACCCCATCTCCTCAATATTCAGACATTTAAATACTTCTTTTTTGGCATTTCAATAGCATCTTATGATAAGTTCTATTAACAATTATCTGATTACATTATATTGTCCATGAGCAGATTTTTGTTCATATTAGATTAAGAAAAAATGCATACATTTCCAGCTCCTGCTGTAGTGCTTAGCACAATGCATTTGCTCAATAAACATTTACTGAATAAATAAATGAAGAAAAAAAGAAGGTGAGGTTGTCCGAAGCAGATTAATAAAATCAACCATGCTATGCATGAGAAATTATTTTCCATTGATGACAAGTTTTTTGTTCACTGCTTCTACTCTTAGTCCCAGAGTGAGGCTATTAACTCTCTTCTTCTAGGAGAAGATATATATTCAAGTGGAAGATTTGCAACCTTGAGAGTCACATTCCTATATAAGCAGCTCAAATTTACATATAAGCTCCCTGAAAGACCTGAAGTGTTGTATTTGGTCCTGCATCCCCAACACCTAGAACATTGGCACAAACTGGTTAATGCCTGATTCCAAACCTGCAGGAATTCATTTTCATCTTTTTCTCTTGAAAGTTTTCTAAAGTTTTTTAGGGTATTACAAATAATTAGTGATATAGCTGAAATTCAAATAATAAGATTTTATGTGTCCATGTATGCGCATTCTCCCTGATATTATTTCCAGTTGGCAGTCAGCCCCATTTAATACAATAATCCTGTATTAGGTTTCTCCAGAGGGAAAGAACTAATAGGATATATGTATATATGAAAGGGAGTTTACTAGGGAGAAATGGCTCACAGGATCACAAGGCAATGTCTCCTGATAGGCTGCCTGCAAGCTGGGGAAGAAAAAAGTCAAATTCTGTTTGGCAAGTTTAATGTAGGAAGAGAGGATGATCTTTCAGGACAAGGATATGTTAGGTATAAATATATAGAGCTTTGTATTAGAAGAATTGAACGTAGTTAGCATTTTATTTTTTTAATGCAGTATGAACTTGGATGGGTGGAGTATTTCTTGGAATCCATCCATTTATTTGCAGGATTTAAAAATGTCCTGAAAACAGTGGCTCAGTCTGATTCCAAAAGCCTTCAAAATAGGGAAGCCAACAGCACAGACTTTGGTCTGTGGCAGAAGGCCCAAGAGCCACCAGCAAACCACTGGTGTAAGGCCAAGAGTCAAGTGGCTGAAGAACCTGTAGTCTGATGTCCAAGGGCAGGAGGAACAGAAGGAGGCATTTAGCAAGGGAGAAAAATGAAAGAGAGAAGTCTCAGTAAGCCAGCTTATCCCACCGTCTTCTCCTGCTTTGTTCTAGCCATGCTGGCAGCCAAATGGATGGTGCCCATCCACACCGAGGGTGGGTCTTCCTCTCCCAGTCCACTGACACAAACGTTAATCTCCTCGGGCAACACCCTTCCAGACACACACAGGAACAACACTATACCAGCTATCTAGGTATTCCTCATTCCAGTCAACTTAACACCTAATATTAACCATCATGCCACCCCAAAATTGTTCCTTAGCTTTGCATTTGAAATTTTCTGGAATCTTAAAAGAAATATGAAATATCTCCACCTCTTGGGGCATTGAAAACATTGTATACATTCATGATTCTGAAATTCTGCCCTAATGAATGATCTGGTTATTATTTTTTACTGATAATACAGCAGCAACCTAACAGAAGTCATTGAATATAAAGCCTTTTTAGGCTCATGGTATCCATGAGCTGAGTCAACAGAGAATACAAAAGTTAGACTTATCCCATTCTTTTCTACTACCATATAGGTTTTTTTTCTTTTTTTCTTTTCTTTTCTTTTTTTTTTAAATTATACTTTAAGTTTTAGGGTACATGTGCACAACGTGCAGTTTTGTTACATATGTATACATGTGCGATGTTGGTGTGCTGCACCCATTAAATCGTCATTTACATTAGGTATGTCTCCTAATGCTATCCCTCCCCCCTCCCCCCACCCCGCAACAGGCCCCAGTGTGTGATGTTCCCTTTCCTGTGTCCATGTGTTCTCATTGTTCAATTCCCACCTATGAGTGAGAACATGCAGTGTTTGGTTTTTTGTCCTTGCGATAGTTTGCCGAGAATGATGGTTTCCAGCTTCATCCATGTCCCTACAAAGGACATGAACTCATCATTTTTTATGGCTGCATAGTATTCCATGGTGTATATGTGCCATATTTTCTTAATCCAGTCTATCATTGTTGGACATTTGGGTTGGTTCCAAGTCTTTGCTATCGTGAATAGTGCCGCAATAAACATGCGTGTGCACGTGTCTTTATAGCAGCATGATTTATACTTCTTTGGGTAAATACCCAGTAATGGGATTGCTGGGTCAAATGGTATTTCTAGTTCTAGATCCCTGAGGAATCGCCACACTGACTCCCACAATGGTTGAACTAGTTTACAGTCCCACCAACAGTGTAAAAGTGTTCCTATTTCTCCACATCCTCTCCAGCACCTGTTGTTTCGTTGAATGTACACATTTGAACCACACACACAAATAGTATAACTACCATATACTTTTTAGACTCTATACTATTTGTGTGTGGTTCGGATGTGTACATTCAACTCTTCCATACTGTGTTTATTTTCAATTCTACATTCAAGCAATAAAGGACTCCTTTACATTTACATTTTCAGTGATTTCACTTCAATTTAATCATCAATGTAAAAAAAAAAATCCCGCCATGTTCGTGAATATTTCTTGCTGGCAATAGATATATCTGTATTTTGAAAATTGCAGTATTCAAATTGAATTTTTCAGGGCTTTTCAAGCTACAGAACAAAAGAAGAAATATATTCCAAAATTAGATTTTCCCATGAATATTTATATTAGTCAGGATAAGATAAGCTATGCTATAGGAACAAATAAGCCAATGAGTATTAATGTATTCACAATAAGAAAAAAGTGTATTTTTTGCTTATGTTGCATATCAAAAAAGAGTCTTTTTTTGGGTGGAAGTTTGGTTGAACAGGGGAATCTGCTCCATGTAACCACTCAGAGACTAAGGCTGATGGAAGCCCCATACTTTTATAGCTTTGTGACATGGAACATGAGGACTCTGTAGTGGCTTTAAGATGGGAACAGATGGCATAGAAGTGGTACACCAAATCTTAAATGCCTCAGACTTAAAGTAACACTTACTGATTCGATTCACATTTCTGTGGCTCTTTGGCTAGAATTAGTCACATGGCCCCAAAATAACTGCAAAGAAGTTTAAGAAATGTGAGGAAGGAAATTTATATTTATTGATCACAAAATGCCTTTTCTACACTACCAAGGAGGGTTAATTTGAAGTAAGTTAATCTAATTTAATATGCAAAACTAATTTTCATGACGTATGTAGATCTGCCAGTAATTTAGCTCCCAGGTCTTTATCGTATGAAAGTTTTAAAATAAGTGATGTCATACATGGTTCATACTAATAGTTGAATTACAAAAAAAACCCCACCATATTATAAATGTTTTGAGATAGTAACTTAGAAACAATAAATTTTTTATTATAGTACTATCTTTTTTCTAGCTGAAATATTCAAACATTAAACAAGATGCTCTCTCTCTCCCTCTTTTTCCTCCCTTCAGCAAACATCTTAGCTGGATGGATTCATTGGAAATGAATGACTCCTATCCACATCATGTGATTGACAGAAAGGGATTTCAAAACACAAAGTTTATATTAATTTAAAAAATAAGAATTTATTCCTGTAGCACCTTTGTTTTTAGTAAGTAAATTAATTTATGGAACAATATAAATAAATTAGATTTATTTAGGATGGCTGATTAAGTTATGATATATATTTACAAGAGAATGTTATGCAGCTATTAAAAATGAATAAGGGAATTCACAATGTATGGATAAAAAAATCTCCATAATATATTGAGTGTGAAACCCATAGGTCCAGTACAGTATGCATAGCAGCTACCTTTACGTGGGAGAGCTAGAAACATATATGTATGTGAATTATCTCTGAAAGAATATACGTGGTAACAAAGAAATTGGTATCAGTGGCAGCTTCACGAGAGGAAGACCCTCTACTATAAATGCCTTTATACTTTAGAAACTCATTCCGATATGAATGAAGATATAACCTGTTCCAAATACTAAAAATTACTAAAGAACATAAGAATTTAAACTATTCTTAAATTCCACCTTGTTGTGATAAGGACACATTATATGTGAATGAATGAATGGCCACGATGAATCATGATAGTAGATGGCATCCTTACCTCCCCACTGGGTTTACCAATAGTATTGGGGGGCGAGTATTTTTCTTTCATTCATTTATTAATGCATTCCACAATCAAGTATTGGATGATTGCAATAGCCAGGCTTTGTTCTAACTCTGTAAACACAGCAATATGTATATAAAAAACTTTTTGTTCATATGAAACATAAATGCTAATATGAAAGGACAAAAAACAGACAAATAATGGAAGTCCAAGAGTCATAAGAAGGAGAAAATAAAAAGAAAATACTGCAATGAAACATACAGTGATTGGTGAACAGTGTTAAGAGATATTTTCAATGTTATCCGATATGATAGGGGAGAGCAGAATAAAGGCTGTTGAATTTGACTTTTACTATTTTATTGGCATCTTTGTCAGTGGGAAGAAATCAGATTGAAACTTCTTGAGTGAAATATGAACAAGTGATGTCAATGAATAGTGGTTATTCTTTCAAGGTTGGTAGTGAAGTAAGTCAGTTGCTTTAGGAGGAAGTAATTGTGAAGGCAAGATTTTTTTGTTTCTTTATTGTGATGAAGAGGTGAACTTTTGTTTATTTCTTATAGTCTTTCTATTTTTATATACTTTTTGTAAGAAAAAAAACGCCTGAGCTTTAATAGGTACATCATATTCCTTGAGCACTTATTTTGGGTTTGATAATATGACAATAATGTTACAACAACATAATGAATTGTTGGTTGGTAGTGAAGAAGTAAGTCAGTTGCTTAAGAGGAAGTAATTGTGAAGGCAAGATATTTTTGTTTCTTTATTGTGATGAAGAGGTGAACCTTTGTTTATTTCTTATAGTGCTTCTATTTTTATATACTTTTTGTAAGAAAAAAATTGCCTGAGCTTTAATAGGTACATCATATTCCTTGAGCACTTACTTTGGGTTTGATAATATCACAATAATGTTACAACAACATAATGAATTACTGATAACCCTTCTTACTTTTGTGGTCAACAGACTCTTAAGGTAGTCCCATGATCTCTGCCTCATGGAGTTCATGTGATCTCCTCTTCTTGGGTGTAGTTAGGTGTGACTTGCTTTGAACCAATTGAAGTAGCAAAGGGAATGGGATGTACAAGATTAGGGATATGTGATTATATTGTATTAGATTGTAGCATCTTTCTTCCTAGAGTCCCAGTGCCTCTCTCTCTCTTGCTGCCCTCAAAGAGGTTTAACCCACACTGGAAAGCCTCATGTGTAAAAAAACTGCAGGTGGTTTCTAAGATATCAGGGTGTTCTCTAGCTAGAAGTCAGGATAAAACAGATCTTTGGTCCAACAGCTGCAAGAAACTAAATTCTGCTAACTCCCTGAACAAGGGTAGATGCAGTTCTTTCCCTGGTCATTTCTCAGATGAGAATGCAGATCAGGCCACTTTGATTCCAACCTGGGAGACTTGAAGTAGAGGACTCAGCTAAGCCATACCCAGAGTTCTAACCTGAGTTCTTTTAAGAGACGGGGGTTGTTTTAAGCTCTTAAGCTTGTGGCAATTTGTTATACAGCAATAGATGAGGCAAATAATATAAAAATTCAAGCACAGATAATTTATTTGACCAAAGATAAAACAATTAGTGTTGGAACCAAGGGTCTGGAATGAAAAGGAAGTTATACAGATCTTGGATTTGCTAATTACACTTATTTGGAGACAATTGACCAAACTCAGCCTTTGTTTTCTCATCTGTAAAAACAAAATTATCAATTTTAGCTTACTTTGATGATCAAATGATGTGTCAAATATACAAAGTCTAAAACCACTTAGACACCTAATAAGTTGTTTTTCATCTCTTTTATTTCTGCATCATGTAATACTTTCTATATGAGCGTCACAATAATTGAATGAGCAATTTCAATAATGTTCTAGACTCTATTTGTTTGTCCCAAGGAAAGCAGCACCTCTTTTTAAATATGATGCTGGCATTTTATATTTGTCATAGGTGAATGGTAGAATTATGTGCCCAAAGACTGTACATTCATATGGCACCTTTATAACCAAGAAGGGTATTCATCTTGGCTAGCTCTTTCTAAATGCCCAGAGAGCTGGCAGGAGGCAGGCATGAAGGAGTTAAAAGAGAGTGCTGCTGGCAAGCTTCCTTCAATCAAGTGCCTTTCACCAAAAATGGAGAAGTAGTAAATGGGGAGGGGGGTGAGAACAGGAGGAGGTGAAATAAATAGTCCTTCTCCCTAGTGCAGAACTCACTTCTATAGGCAAGAGAGGAAGGGCAGAGACAGTTATAAAGGGTCTTTTATGCAAAGCATTTCAAAGGGCTATGATGAAAATACAATATAAAATACACTCTTAGCATATTAGCCGACAGCTAAGCCTAGACAAATAAGAGCATTTTCAATTTGTTCTTAAAAGTCTCCAAGGAGCTGGGAGTTCTTACAGTTGCAGAGAAAAAAAAGGTGAGTTTGAATGCAGCCTGAAGAAAATATTCTTGCCCTTATTGAATCAAGTTGAACAGGGTCACTAGTGGAAAGTAAATCCCTGAAGATGGATAGCATATAAGCAGCAATATTCTCTGAAAAAGAATTGAGGTCTTGGTTGTAGAAATCTCTGAAAACCAGGAATGAAGTGTACAAATGGGCCCAAGGTCTGAAAGACACGAAAGATTACTCCATTAAATGCTGAGAATAAAGACAACTGGGTCTCAGGGAGGACCCTCACTAATCCCAGTGTCTCTGGAGTTAAATATCAATGCTGAGTGTGACATGTGTACCGGTCATAAAGCAACACACATTTATTATCTCACAGGTTTTGCAGGTCAGGATTTTGCAGTCCTGTCTGAGGAATAACTAGGGAAAGATCTGCTTCTACATTTGTTCAGGTAGTTAGCACAATTTAGTTTCTTACAGCTGTAGGATTGAAGATTTCAGTTTTATCTTGGCTGTTAGTCAAATGCCATCCTCATCTCCTGGAGGCCACCTGCATTTTCTTGGGACATTTCATTTCCTAGTGTGAGTTCCGCCTTCTTGAAGCCAGTGGGGTGGGGGGAGAGAGAGAAAGAGGAAGAAAGAGGGTGAGAGAGACTTCAGCCAGACAGGTACTACAATCTAACACAATGTAATCAGGTAACCATAATCTTGTACCTTCCATTCCCTTTGCTATTTATATTGGTTCAAAGCAAGTCACACAAAACATATTATATGGACAACAACTGATATCTGTTATTTTGTGAATGGATTTTCTAATTTATTAAATACAGGTGTGTTCTATCATTTATGTTGAATTAAAAGATTAAATCAGTGACTGTCTTTAACATTTTAAGGTGTCTAACTCGTTCTTTTCCTTGTCTGGCTGTTCTTTTTCTTTTTCTTTTTTTTTTTTTTTGAGACGGAGTCTCGCTCTGTCGCCCAGGCTGGAGTGCAGTGGCGCGATCTCGGCTCACTGCAAGCTCCGCCTCCTGGGTTCACGCCATTCTCCTGCCTCAGCCTTCTGAGTAGCTGGGACTACAGGCGCCCGCCACCACACCCGGCTAATTTTTTGTATTTTTTAGTAGAGACGGGGTTTCACTGTGTTAGCCAGGATGGTCTCGATCTCCTGACCTCGTGATCCGCCCGCCTCGGCCTCCCAAAGTGCTGGGATTACAGGCGTGAGCCACCGCGCCCGGCCTGTTCTTTTTCATTTGCTTTTAAAGTTTTCTTTATATGGATGTTTTTCCCTTACTTATTTTTTTGAGTAACCTAAACATACTTATCTCAAAACCCTTGTCAGCACGTTCTAAAAAAAAATAGTTTCACTAAACTGTATTCTTAACCTAATAATTAATTGTGGTGTCTGTTTCCTAATGATAATTTTAACAAAATTATTTGATATGGTTTGGCTCTGTGTCCCCACCCAAATCTCATCTTTAATTGTAGCTCCCATAATTCCCATGTGTTGTGGGAGGGACCCAGTGGGAGATAATTGAATCATGGGGGCAGTTTCCCCCATACTGTTCTCATGGTAGTGAGTAAGTCTCACAAGGACTGATGGTTTGATAATAGGAAACCTGTTTCTCTTGGCTCTTATTCTCTCTCGTCACCACCACATGAGAAGTCCCTTTTACCTTCCACCATGATTGTGAGGCCTCCCCTGCCATGTGGAACTGTAAGTCCGATAAACCTCTTTCTTTTGTAAATTGCCCAGTCTTTAGTATGTATTTCTTTATCAGCAGTGTGAAAACGAACCAATACCTTATTCAAATAGAGATTTAAAATAGTAAACATTCATTATCGCACAGTGTCTGTGGGTCATAAATTCTGGAGAAGCTTAGCTAGGTGGCTCTTGTTTATGGTTTCCTATGAACTTTTAATCAAAGTATCAGCCATATTTATATTCATCTGAGGGCTTGACTAGAACTGTAGGATTCTTTTCAAGGATAGCTCATTCATGTGGCTATTGGTAGAAGGTTTCCTTTTATCAGCAAATTGACCTCTCCATAGGGCTTCTTGAGTATCCTCTAACATGGCAACTGGCTTCCCTAGTGTGAGTGATGCAAAAGAGAGTAAGATGGATGTCATGTATTTTGTATGATGTCACTCTCGTTTCCACAGCACCTCATTGGTGATAGAAGGCAGCCCTAATCAATATATGAGGAGAGTAAACAAGGACACGAACACCAGGAGGCAGATTGGGGCCCCACCTTGGACAATGGTTACAATAATTATCTCTTGGTTTTGCAAGATCTGTAATGTTGAGTCACAGGTCCTGCTCAAAATTGGTATGGGGACATCAACATAGTGGGTAGATGTGTCTAAATTTTTCTTGCTATGTACAGCTTCAGCTTTGTACCTATAGTCAACAATCAAGGGATGGAAGTGTTTTTTTGTTTGTTTGTTTTTGTGTTTTTTTTTTGTTTTTTTTCTTTTGTTTTTTGAGACGGAGTCTCGCTCTGTCACCTGGGCTGGAGTGCAGTGGCGCGATCTTGGCTCACTGCAACCTCCGCCTCCAGGTTCAAGTGATTCTCCTGCCTCAGCCTCCCAAGTAGCTGGGATTACAGATACATGTCACTGCGCTTGGCTGGGTTACACCAGTTAGCTAGGATGTTATCGATCTCCTGACCTAGTGATCTGCCTGCCTCGACCTCCCAAAGTGCTGGGATTATAGGCATGAGCCACTGTGCCCGGCCTGAAGTAGTTTCTTTCTTTCTTTCTTTTTTTTTTTTTTACAGCCCAGAGGTCCTTTATTTATTTATTTTTAACACCTATTATGCCATGAATTCATAGGGAATAGGTTCCAGCAGCTCAGGCTCCTTCCCATTGGTTCTCACAAAGTGTGCCTCTCTGGGTGGAGCAGGCTGGCGCTTTAGTTGAACCCAGGTACCTTTCTCTTTGGCTTCTTTCTTTTTCTGATCATTTTCCTTCACACGTTTCAGGAAGCTATCTTGGCTCTTAGAGTGCTTAATGTGCTCAATACGCACATTAATTCTCTTGGCAAGAATCTTGCCCTTAACTTGTTTGTTCACAACAATGCCAACAGCATGCTGGGTAACACTGTAGACTCTTCCAGTTTTGCCATGGTAACACTTGTGGGGCATTCCTTTTTGAACAGTACCCATTCCCTTGATGTCTACAATATCACCTTTCTTATAGATTCACATACACGTGGCCAAAGGAACAACTCCATGTTTTCTAAAAGGCCTAGAGAACATATATCGCGTGCCTCTCCTCTTTCCCTTTGTGTTCGTCATTTTGGCGAATTACTGGTTGCTTAAACAGCCGCTCAAGAATGCTACTCCAGCCTCTGGTTTCCAGCAACAAACCTTTCAAGGCCTTCTTCTCACTTGGGGAGAGTATTAGCCTCCACTTGCTTCATGCTTATGGATATAGATTCATCAAATATGTTCTTGGGTTCCACACAATGCTTTGTATTTCGGTTCTGATTCTGGTTGCCCTGATCCCCAAATATTACTTTAAAAAATTAAATATATAAATATAATTTGTATCCATCACTACCAAGTATTTGTCACAAATAAATACATCAGATTGCAAAGTTCTTATTATAAATGGAAGTTTTCCTGATACAAGCTGGGTAATTTTGTGCATGTTTTATGCTGGTATAGTGCAGTATTAAAATCAGTTGATATACAGCTTCTGAAAGAAATGGATAGAAGTGGGCATCAAGAATCACTATTAATGTGCCAGAATGGTCTCTGGGGAATCATGAAGGTGTGCAGAAAAAAATATTTGGTTACTTGACCTAGAAACAATTCAAGACGTGGTACTAGAATAGCATATAATTGGTCATAAAGATTAAGCAGATCTTTGACTTCAGCAAAGGTAAAGGTAAGAAGGTAGCTCTCCTGGCACACTGACACCAATCACAAATTTGCATTTAATTATCGCTCTTTTATGGTTAGAAAATCTAGATTGGGTACAAATACAGAATAGAGTAAAATCCTAGACTGGAGCTGTGTTCATTTGTATAGTGGAAATGAATTTATTTCATTTGGCTTCTTTCTGATATTGTTTGGCATTTCTCCATTACTGAATCTGTTTATATTAATTGCAATTCCACTGCTTGACTTCATCTGACACTTGTGATGCATATGATATCTTATTTACTTATTTATAAACTGTCCCATTGTAACAAACTGTGAAATCTATGTCCAAATGACTATAATCACTCAGTCTTGGAAAAAAAATGAACACCATTAGAAACATCAGTGCCCAAGCAGAAAATTATTTTGACTAGTGAAGTGGAGGATTTATTGAGAATTATCCTTCCAGATATATCTCTACAAGGTCAATTTATCCAACCAATACAATGAGAGCATAGAAAAATTTAAGTACACATTGACTGTCAATTATAATTCTCTTAAAGAGTGAATAAACTTTTACATAAAACATTAAAAGTGTTTAGTTTGCGGAGAAATAGTGTTTATATTCACAAATGAAATAAGAACATGACAGTAGAACACAAAAGAAAGTTGAAATTTCAGAGATGATTTAGGATTCATCAAGAGAAAAAAATGTAAAGATTTCTAGAGAATACACATTCAGACTGAATATCAGATATAAATAGTCATATCCTTGACTTTTATGTTGAAATAGACACAGATTTTCAGGGAAGTGGATGGTGTTGAAGAGAATTTGATTTTGCAATCCTTAAGAAACTAGAGTGCTAGGAAAATAATTCAAAAGAAAGAGCTATTTCAAAATTTAATAAGCATAAATGAACATACTAAAGATCAAGTACCTCAAAAGGAAAGAGCTCCATCTAAACTGAGTGACAGCTATCTGCGAGGTACTGTGAAGGGTGCTTTGGCATAGAGGATGTCAGTAATTTTCAAAAATGAAATGCCTGACTAGGCATTTACACCTATTGCCTAGGTGACAATGAAGAATAAATCCCTTCCTAGATCCTTCATTCATTACACAAACTAAATTTCAAGATCGTGGTGGCCTTTAGTTTCCTTAGTTTGCTTAAAAGTTTAGTAAGTTACTAAAAAAAATATCAAAGGAGAAGGAATTACAACCAGGCTCACAAAGAGAGAAAAGATAATCTACATAAGAAAAATTGACACACATCAAGATGGAAGGATGATGTTATGAACTTGGTATATTGTTTGGATTTCTCAAATTCTAACACTCAGATAATGATTTTCTTGAATCAAAGCAAAGCTAATGTGTAATATCAAAGAAAACCAATAGGGAATTACTTAGCAAGCATCTTGAAATCTCTGCAGCACAAATAAATATATACTTGGGTCAACTGATAAAGTTACCAAATCATCAAAATTGACAGAGTTCATTCATTATGAAATCATTGCTTATTAATCACTAATCATTGCTTATTCTGCCCAGCACTGTGAAATAATAGGACAAGCTGCTAACTTAATATTACAACTATAATATAAATACTTAATTTTAAAAGTATGATGCTTATCTATGTTTTGTATTGTAAAAATAACAATATTTTTGAAATATTTGCATTATGATTTACTTCTATAAACACCTTCTATCCTGATAGAAGTTTTGCAAGTAGTTGAGGCAGGGAAAATGCAAGTAGTTGCGTTTTATGGAAGCCACACTCTGCATTTTGAGATCACATTAAATTTACCCAAAGCTGGGTGTTAAGTTGGTGGAGCATGTTAAACTGAAACATAAATTTACTGATTCCTAACATAGTGCTCCCTCCATGAAATTCATCCTTCATAATGCAGCAGAAAATGCCCTCTCCTCTGCAGAAGGAACACTGGATGCTTCTTCTTGGTGCTTGTCAACACTTTAGGCATATTTCCAATACATCACTCAACGTGTTGTTTTCAGATGCAAACAGAGGGATAGAACTGAAGCAGATTGTTATTAAATGGACATTGCAGCAAATTAGGAGCTAGTGTTTCCACACAGTTCTTTAGATCAGTCAAGACATGTAAAAAAAAGACAACCAAAACCCTTACTAACTAAGAACTATATATTATAGGGGAACCGAGAAGTGATTAAAAGTTTGTGAATATAAACACAGGGATTAGTTAGGGGCAGCCATTTTTAATTTTCTATACCAGTTGAGAAATCTGTCTAGGGCACTTTATTTAACTCATTAACATATCTTAGAAAACCAAATGAATTATTTGTCAGAAAGAATTATCTGGAAAGAAATTACTGAGCTCAGTGTTGCATATCTTTGTGGATATTGCCACACCAAAATTAATTACAATTATTAATAACGGTTTTCTCTGGGGATGCTTCTCTTGCCACCCAAATAAGTCACTCAGTGTTTAGGCTGCTTATGATCTGTATTTTCCTTGAATGCTATTGCATATTTTAAGAAGTCTGGAAATAATGGTTACTTTGGATCACATATCTTAGAAAAGTAAAAATGCATTAGTAATGTAGCTGCTCAAAAATTGAAATTCTGCTCCATAGATTGGCAAGATCAAAGATACAACTATCCTGTGCAAGAGGTACTTGGCAATATTTCTCACCTAGAGATGTCTGTTGTTAATAATTCCATGAATGTTAATGGGAGCTTTCCATTTACATGACAAAGAAAATAGTCTTATTTGATGTGGAATTATTAAATGACCATCTATCATAGTTGAGCAAAATTGGTTGCCTTTACATAGATGCTGGCTGAAATATTAGACTTCAAATAAATGAAACAAGTTATTTTTCTACAACCATTTTTTTCTTGTTTGCCAAGAGCTCCTTATATTTGAGCAAATTACTCATGTGTTACACTTGATATTTTGAATGAGTTTGTCAGAAAGCAGATCTTATCTAAGTCAGTCATTTTCTCAGAGGTTTAGGGGAGATAAGAGATTTGTGTGAGGTCACTTAGCCAGGGAACCTGGGGCTCTCTTCACTGAACAATTTCAGCAAGCTTTTTAGTCAGATCATTGGAAGGTCGATGATATTTACTGCTATATTCCAGACCCCCACATTTTTTAAAGTTTATTCAGTTCTAAGTGCTCAAGAAAAAACCTAGAAAAATGGTAGTTGTCTCTTTTGAACATTCTACCAAAAATTTTTGGAATTATATCTATCTATATAGATGTCATATCACAGTAATTTCATATATACATCTTAGACCAGAGATTTATTTACCAGTGAGGCTACTAATAAAACATTTTCTGACAGTTTTGGAGGTAATAATAGATACTGTGTTTATAGTATATAAACACATTATATAGTCACACTATAAACTATGTTACATTTTGTTGTTTAAAAAGCCTCTTACCAGGTCTGGAAAGGAATGTTTTCAGTTGTCTCTGAATTTTTGCTAAGGCCTGTTAGCTGCAGACAAAAGGTAATAGAGAGCGACATCTAGGCTTTCCAAGATAGCAAAATGGTACACACATTATCAGCCCATTACTCACTGCCAATCTTTAAAGACACATTTAGAAATCTGCAATTTTAGATAGAGAATCAAAGAGTGAGGACGTTTTTGACTTAGGAGAGAAAGGTTTGGTGTTTCCCTTGCACTTCCAGTCTTGGGGGAAGAGAAAATGTCATTCTAACTTACCTCCAGGCAGGAGAAGAGGGTTCTGAGAAATGCATTCCTGAAGATTTAGTGGGTACTAGCTGAATATGCGCAGAGCTATGAAAACTAGGGCACTCTTTCTGCCAACAGGCAAGGGCAAATATGACAAGAAAGTTCTTGGAAGAACTTGACTTATGTCTTCTGGAGTTTGGGGACACGTGTGACCAAAGATGAATATTTTGTTTCTCGCATACATAACTTTGAAGGCAGGCAGTTACCAGGATCATACTGCAATGGCCAGAAAGCAGAATCTGAAGGAAAGGAATTGTGCGGTGACTGTGAAAACTTATCACAGAGCCTGGACTTGGAGGCCCTCTCTGATGAAAACATAATGGCCAAGAAAAAATGATTGTAACACCAGGATGTGAGATTTGTGCTCATTTTCTTCTAAAATAATCCCCTCCACTGACCCTAACAGTGAAAGACCACACAACAGCCAGTGTGTATTTCATTAGTAGGAAAGATTACGCTTCAGTTGCAGAAAAAGGAGAATAATTAATTATATGTGAAATTGAAGTACAGATAAAAACCTAGGACAAAATTCTAAATTCAAAAAATTGAATAATAACATTTTCACTTGTCTCTGTTTTTTTTGTAACCAAATTATGAGAGCCAAGATATCAGCCCAATTTATGACTTTGGGATAGGGGAGGGAAACCTAACATAGTATAGATGGGTGGCATGATGGGAAAATGATAAAATTAAATCCTATTTGCACTTTCATCAGATTTAACGTATTACATTCATTCCATGTATATCAGTTAATCTTTACAACAACCCTGTGAATAATATCACCAACGCTTTCTTTACAGATGAAGAGTCTGAAGAATTCAGGGAGTCAGGAAAGATCTGGCATTAAACCATTTGTGTCTAAACCTAACGCCTTAGTTTTAGTAACTACAATTTAGCATTGCTCACTAGAACTTTCTGCAGTGATAAAATATTCTTCATGTGAAATATTCAGTATGATATCCACTAATGTATTGTTGCTATTGAGTACTCAATATATGCCTAGTTTAACAGAGAAAGTGAGTTTTTAATTGCGTTTATTTTAAATTAACTTAGAGTTAAACAGAGGCATGTGGATAGTGGTTTCCATATTGGACAGTAATACTCTGGATTGTTCCACATGTCCAGTGGTCTTATTTCTGTGGATCATATATATGTGAGACAATTGTTCTAGCTCTCAGTGGGGCTTCACATTTCTCAGGCATTGAGAGCATAAAGACACACATACACACACATGCACAGATACACAGACACACATTTAGAATCAGTTTAGAAGAGCACTGTTGGAGTGTGAAACTGTTGAAGCTACCACTTCCTGTGCCTCTGTGAGAGGAGTAATAATTGTGAGCACTCGAGGATGGGACAGTGGCCATAGGACCTTGTCCTTCACCTCTGATGAAACCTGACCAAATTTACTTTGTTATGTCCTTGGCTGTATAAAAGATTTTATTTGAATTATATGAATATATAAATAAATAGATGGATACATAGACGAATAAATGAAACCTATTTCAAAATGCATTATGAATTCTGGAAAGCTTAGATTTTTCCACTGACTCTTTAAATATTAACAGTGTAACCATAGGTAACTTTGTCAACCTCTTGGGTTTCTAATATCTCATCTGTTAACTGAGGAGGATACTAGATCTGCTTCCCTCAGAACCTTTCCTGACTTTTTGTTGATCATAAATGAGGTGCTGCATGAGAAAGGAATGTGTGAGCTGTGAAGTGTTACACAAGTGTGGATTATTATTCATTTGTTGCCACAGCAACTGAAGGGCATCTCTGTGACAACAGAACGGCTAACTGAAAAGCAATGATTTAAAAAAAAAAAAAAGTATTGTCAGAGCTGAAGTACATGATACTTTAGCAGCCAGAAAGCCCTAATACTGATATTTTTCTCATGTCCTTTATTGTTTTTCCAATCAAGAATGTATTACATATACATATTGATGATTCAGAAAATATGGAGAACTGTAAAAACAATGGCTGTTTTGATGTGTCCTTTCAATGCTTTCTTTTTGCTTATAAATATGTCTATATCTATATAGATAGATATAACATTACATTGTGTTTTTCTCGAGAGTCTACTGGATATGCATATTCTACTGTACATGTATATTCTGTTTATTATCTTTTGTCATGTTTGTTTATGCAGGTTATGAAATATTTTCCTAGAATATCACATTTATAATTAATTGCATAATATACTATCATATGTCTGTGTCCTAATTTTTTAAATAAACCCCTTGTTAAATGTTTTAGAGTTTTTTTCTATTTCCTTCTCCTTTTTTTCTTTGTGGTTACTTAAGAATGCTACAGCAAATATCACTGGCTTCTAGAAATGCATAGACAAGAGCTCTCTCAAGGAGTGGCATTTGAGCTGAGTCCGAATGACCAAAAGAAGCCAGACATTAGGACAGAGCACTCAAGGCAGAAGAACCAGCAGGTATAAGGCCTTTGTAAAAGCTATGTTAATTGATAAGGCACTATATTACCTCTCCAAGGAGGATTTATACCTTACACCTTATTCTGACCATGTAGTGGATTGGATAAAGTTATTTCCTTATTCCATTCCAGACCAAGGCATTTGGGATTGATGTTGTCTCCTATAGACTCTTTATATTGTACATATAGGATAAATGCTGAAGCCAAGGTCTTTACACATCTCACATTACCATTAGCTCTTAAAATACTTGCCATATATTGTCTTGTTAGGAAACATGCACTGAATGAGAGCAGAGGGGTAAAATACTTGCAGTTTCGTCTACTATTTTACAAAGTAATAACTTCAAGACAGATTCCCACCACATAGAGCCTATTCAAGAAGAAAATATTTTATATGCTAATAACTAACATTTAATTCATTTATAGAAAATATGAGGAAGAGCAAAAAAGAAACTATATAGAACTCCAGATCAATTAATTCCTTTTAAATATAAATTTCTGCTATCTCATACCCAAATACAGAGTAAAAATATAAAAAAAAACAAGAAAAAATATTTGGAAGAGAAACTATGCAGTGATAACAGTTATGAAAAAAGTAGTGAGTCTCATATATTTTAATTCTATTTTCCATATTGATAATAATTCATAGTTTATATATTTACAGCCAAGTGTAACATATAGTATGTTTATTTCAAGATTAATGCAATTAGCATAAGCATTACCATATGTTATAACTTATTTTCCAAACAGATTTTTCTCCCTTGGCCCGTAGAATGCATTGGAAGGCTTAGGGCTTAGAAAATATGTTGCAATATTACACTCTGATGGCAGGCAAGAGAGACACACTTAGCTTATAGGCATCACCACCTATACCCTCAACTTCTCTGTCTCCTAGCTTAGTATTTATTCCAGTGCTCTGTTTTCCTAATATGCTAGAAAACCAAGTTATTGATACACAAAAATGTATATTATTTGTGCTGAAGACCACCTGCAAACTCTTTTAATACACCAAATTCATATTTAAACCAACTGCTAGAGAAAATAATGCTTAACCATTTCGTGTCTGATTAATGCAGATACAAATGTCATCTAATCATTTGATGGCAGGGATAAAGACCAGGTGTGCTAATCAGTTCTCAGGTATCCTCAAGAACGTCACTGCTAATAAAACAGTGATTTCAAATAATCAAGGGACACTGGCACTTGCCGTTGGCTGAATTTTGTTTCCCCCAAATTTATATGTTGAAGTCTTTACCTCCAGTGTGATATTTGGAGATGAGGCTTTTGGAAAGTAACCAGGGTTAGGTGAGCTCATGAGGGTGGGTCTTCATGATGGGACTGCTACCCTCATGAAAAAATACACCTAAGAGCTTGCTGGCTCTCTCCATAAAAGCACAAAGAAGAGATCATGTGAACACGCAGTGAGATCGTGGCTTCTACCGCTCAAGGTAAAATCCTTTAAATTTGACAATGCTGAAAACCTGAGTTTGAACTTCCAGGATCCAGAACTGTGAAAAAATAAATTTCTGTTGTCCAAGCCACCCAATCAGGCAGTATTTTGTTACGGCAGCCTCAACTGACTAATACAGTTCTCCACTGAGGAAAAATTAAAAGGATACACTGAGAAGTCTGTTTGTTACGGTATATTAGTCCATTCTCATGCTGGGTAATTTATAAAGGACTGGGTAATTTATAAAGGAAAGCGGTTTCATTGACTCACAGGTCTGCATGGCTGGGGTGGCCTCAGGAAACTTACAATCATGGTGGAAGGGGAAGCAGACATCCTTCTTCACATGGGGGCAGGAGACGGAAGTGCCGAGTGAAGAGAGTGAAAAGCGCCTTATAAAACTATCATAATCTTGTAAGAACTCAATCACTATCATGAGAACAGCATGAGGGTAACTGCCCCCATGATTCGATTACCTCTCACTGGGTCCCTTCCTCAACACGTGGGGATTACAGGAACTAAAATTCAAGATGAGATTTGGGTGTGGACGCAGCCAAACCACACCATATAGGTATCTCACTAGGAGACCTGCTCCACAAGAGAACTGGAGAATTCCAAGAAAGCCAGGTCATTCACAGCTGCTCTCAACAGAAATGCACATCTCCGCTCACACAGCTCTCCAAAGAAATGCACATCCACTGTGGATTATGAAAAAAAAAAAACTCATTCTAATTGTTTTGACTGTCTACTCTATGGTCAAAGTAGGGGCTATTCTGGGAAAATCAGTGAGTATATCTCTGGGCCACCCTGATTTAAAGACAGCTGAACTAAGCTGAGCTGAACATCATCCTTGTTGATTTCCTCGTGCCTTTAGACAGTCTGGCTGGCAGACCAGGCAATAGGACATTCTCCCTTTCACCTCCACAGAGATCCGTATGGATATTTGAAAACTGCCTTCCTCTTCTCAGAACCTGAAGCCATCTGAAAGTCTTTTATGACTTGTTTCCTTTAGAGTGTTATAGGAGAGGAGTCCATTGACCTCAGAGAGCCTCAAAGAAAAATATAACACTGAAATACAGTAAATACAAATTTGAAAGTCTTCATTAAAAAGAACACTGGCAGAGAACTTGGCCCAGTTGTTTTCTAGTGTTTTGTGGAAAGCAGAACTTTTAAATAATGATGAACTTGAATGTTTAACTGAGGCAATATCTAAGCAGGGTTGAAGGCACAGCCTGGTTCTCCTTGCTGATTACAGTAAAATCAAGAGGAAGGAGGTGAACCAAAGAAGAAACTGTTAAGCAAAGAACATAACTTGATGACTGGGAAGACTCTCAGCCTACTGAGATAGTGTGTTCTGGAAACAGGACCAAGTGTGTGGATGAACAGTTGTTCACTAGACAGACTAGACATGTGATTCATGGATCCAATAAACTATCTCAGCAGAAGGCAGAAATGGAGATGCATTTATCTATGAGAGATCTGTTAAGGACTCTCTCTCTGATGGCTTTGACTTCCATGAATTCTTTCTTGACATCCATGTCAGGAACAAGGATTTTGAGAACTGTATATGAGCAAAATTACTGTCAACCTGGATTGAAAAGGGTAGAAATAGGATGGAATGAAGAACATAGGACTTTGTGAACAGTGCCATAGATACAGAGACAAGGAGGACTCTTACTGTCACCATAAACCCAGAGGGCATAGTCCCAAGGGACAGAGCATCTCCTCCTGGCATCTCCTCCTGGCTACGCAAGAACAGAACCATCTCTTAGGTTCTACAAAGAGTCCCACCTTCCGAGCTGTTGTTCAGGCTGCCACCTGTTGTTCAGGCTGGGCCTAGAGGCAGAGCATCAAGCCAAAAAGGGTGTTTTTTTAAGCCTTAATATCTAATGGAATTTGCCCTGAAAATTTTCAGATTTGCTTGGGAACTGCAACCTCTTTTTACTATATGATTTCATCCTTTTGGAATGTGAATGTCTCTCCTATGCCTGTCCTACCATTGTATTTCGAAAGCACAATAACTTGTCTGGTGTCACAGGCTCAGAGATGAAGAGAAATTTTGCCCCAGGATGAACCCTACCTTGTGTCTTACCCATAACTGAGTTAGATAATGTTTGGAGGAGACTTTAGACTTCGAGATGATGCTGGAATGTGTTACGATGTTAGATCTTACAAGTGAATATATTTTGCATATAAGAAGGACATGACTTTTAGGGGAGTCACAGATCAGACTGATATGAGTTGAATTGTGTCCCTGCTACCAAATTCATATGTTGAAATCCTAACCCCCAGTAGCTCACAATGTGGCTTTGTTTGGAGATAGGGTCCTCACAAAGGTAATTAAGTTAAGATGAGGTCATTAGAGTGGAGCCTAATCCAGCATGGCTGATGTCCACATACAAACGGGGAAATGTGGTCACAGAGACACACATGCATGTGGAGATGACATGAAGAGACATAGGGAGATGATGGCTATCCAAAACTAAAGGAGAGAGGCTTGAAATAAAACTTGTATTCATATCCCTCAGAAAGAACTAACCCTGCTGATACCTTGATATTAGACTTCTAACATCCAGAACTGTGAGCAGTAAATTTCTGTGGTTTAAGCCATGCAGTTTGTGGTACTTTTTTATAGCAGCTCTAGCAAAGTAATATAATAAGACATGATTGAGATTCACTAGTTCTTTCACAACCTGTGATTAAACTTATAAAATAGCCTCAGTGTTCTCAGTTCAATAAATAATTAAATGCCTACTCTGTGTAGTGCTTTGTAACAACAGCTAAAGAGAATAATAATAATAAAAAAACACGGTCCATGCTCATGGGTTATGGTTGGGAATAATCAAATTCTAAAATGTCTGAAAAAATGTGAGTTGGCTGCTAACAAATGGATTCTTAGAGTAAGTCATACATTTGAATGGGAAACTTTTTTTTTTTTACATTTGAATTGGAAAACATTTTTTGTTGTTTCTTCAAATGACCTGACTCCCACCTTTAATAATACTCAAGCAGCACTACTAGAAAGTGTAAACTTATTTTCAGTAGGGTGATGATAGAATGTCAATGAAAGCCATTGACATTCTCATAGTGAGTACAATATATCACTGCCTGCTTCACAATTGTGCACAGAGCTGTATCAGTTTTTCAACTCAAATATATATGAAAAGTATAGTTCTTATTTGCTCTATGCTTCTGGATATGTATAAAGTATATGCCAGTTACTTTGATGAGTTGTATTGCTACTGAACAAAACTACCTAGTGACAATCTGTGATCTCTTTGTTTTAAAGTATTTTTTAAGTTTTTTTTTAATTTTTTACAAAAGCATCACTTAAATGTAGTTGTTTTAAGAATTTGAACTCCAAATTCTTTCAGGTATGATTTGCACATGTTCTTCTATTTTATGTAGAAGCAGGTTTTACAAGTACTTTACTAAGCATTCTTTATTTTTTATCTATGGAGGTAGATAATTACCATTATGTTGTACTGCTATCATTTTTCAAGATAAATTTGGTATTTGATGACAATACGTCTGCCTAATATATTATAATATATCATGTTGTGAATCACAGGACAATTTGTTGATAAATTCTGCTAGTAATGATGGCAATCATTCATAGAGACAATTCATGAATCAGGACAAGACTACAACCTTTAGATTTATGGAACAATAAATTTAAGAATAGAGGTAGTTTAGGAAGAAAAAATGGTAATGACAAAGCTTCGTACATTTATAAAAAGTTTAGTTGTAGAAACAAGAGTAGAGAATAAAGTTTGTTAGTGCGGCATCTAGACCAATCAAGCAGTAGCGGATTTTTTATAATGTAACGTCTGGGCCATATATTGCTCCCAGGTATACCGGATTTTCATAGTGCGAGGAAATTCTAAAAGCTAAGAATGGAAAAGGATGAGCTAGGTAACAACCTGGACACTTGGGTTATTAACTTTTTTATGGGTGAGAGTGGTCACAGCTATGGAGGATTCATGTATGCACGATTAATGTAGACTTTTTAACCACTGTTGTACCAGGATGGTTTAATCTGGTGTGTGGGGCATAGCAAGCTCTTGACAAGTGCTAAATGATTTCCCTTCTTTCACAATGTG
Organism: Gorilla gorilla gorilla; assembly: GCF_029281585.2. Lineage (NCBI taxonomy): Eukaryota > Metazoa > Chordata > Mammalia > Primates > Hominidae > Gorilla > Gorilla gorilla. Next base: position 27,991,064 of record NC_073227.2, on the reverse strand, counting down.
GTGAAATATGGGGAAATAGGTTTGACTTTTAGGAGAAAGGGATATTTTTATAAATAAATCCTTGTGTTAGTGTTACCCAAATGGTTTGAAATTCAAGACTAAGATTATGTTTCATGTAACATATTATATTAATTATTAAATTCATTTATAGATGTGGAATCTATTTCAAATGAGTAAACTCTCCAAAGAAAAGTGTACTTTTTTTTGGCCACAGGAGTCTTAAGTGACTTAATTAACAGGTGAGTGGCATTGCTCCTGAACAGAGCTACCTAGTTATAATCTGTGTTACCTTTGCTTTAAAATGTTCTCTTTACTCCATTTCCTTAGTTGATATGCTTGAGGCATCTTGTTGAATCCATCATTTATTCATCCACTCATTCATTTAACATGTATTTGCAGTTGCAAAGCAGGCAGTAGGAATAAAATTAGGATCAAAATAAGGTAGTAGTAACGAAATTTGCTGAGTATGTTCTGAGAGAATAGCTGAATATACATTTCTAAATGGACGACAAATCCATTTGGAAGTCTTCTCTTCCTGTTATTTTGTAAATGTCCCTGCTCCTCACAATTGGGTAAGGTGTGATATGGTGAGAGTAGTAGGATTAACACGAGAGGGGATTGCGTAGCATTGCAATGGGAGGCAGGAACTTGTCACATACTTGATTCTCTGTAATGATGGATAAAGTTCCTTTCAGGTGTGCTTGGTAATAGGTTTTAGTTACATTACAAGGACCTAAAAGAAGTGAAGACTACTATAAGTCTGGTATCACAATATTTATCTCTCTTCCCTTGCTTCTAGAGTAGCCAGATTTAGTAAAGAAAAGTAGAGGATACCCACATAAATTTGAATTTTAGATAACCAATGAACAAATAAATAAATGAAAGTGCTGTGGCGATCATACATCCCACATAAAGCTCATTACTTCCTTCTACAACACAAACCCTTTAAGCAACATCTAGAATAGTGCCTTTCAGTTAAAGATACGACCTTCTCCATCAGTAGCAGTATATTAACTCCAACAGTGATTCTTAACCCAGGCAGTGGGCACATTCTCTGGGGGACAAGTTTTACTTAGCTTGTGAGCAAGAGGGTAGTCATGTTTGTTTCTTAAAAAGGAGTCTTCCGTTTTGGTTACTGTAGCCTTGTAGTATAGTTTGAAGTCAGGTAGTGTGATGCCTCCAGCTTTGTTCTTTTGGCTTAGGATTGACTTGGCGATGCGGGCTCTTTTTTGGTTCCATATAAACTTTAAAGTAGTTTTTTCCAATTCTGTGAAGAAAGTCATTGGTAGCTTGATGGGGATGGCACTGAATCTGTAAATTACCTTGGGCAGTATGGCCATTTTCACGATATTGATTCTTCCTACCCATGAGCATGGAATGTTCTTCCATTTGTTTGTATCCTCTTTTATTTCGTTGAGCAGTGGTTTGTAATAGTGGGTGCAGCGCACCAGCATGGCTCATGTATACATATGTAACTAACCTGCACAATGTGCACATGTACCCTAAAACTTAAAGTATAATTTAAAAAAAAAAGAAATAAAAGGTGAACAAATAAAAAAATAAAAAAATAAAAGTGGCAAAAAAACCAAAACAAACCAAAACAAAAAAAACAAAGAAATTAAAAAGGAGTCTTCTTCCATGTGATTGCTATGTAGCATGTGGTCCCCAGAAGGATCATATCCAGCATCCATACTCATCTACTCTGAAAGGGATCACTGTACTATGGTAAAGATAGCAGTGTGTATTTTCTGTCATTCTGCGGACGGGCACATTGCTTGGAGCCTTACAATAGTTATACCGTTATTATATTAAGTTGGATGACTGCTGTTACTACTGTTGTTACTGCTGCTGTTACTCCTGCTGCTGCTATTACTAAAATTATCTAATGAGTCTTTAAACACATGACTCTATTTTAAATCCTCTTAACTCAGTAGCCCTGTAAGCTATGACTATCTGGTCATTATTAGTGCTATTTTATAGACAGAGACACAAAGACTCAGAGAGATTAAGTAACTCACCCTCTGTCATGTAGATAGGCAAAATCAGAAATGAAATTCAGGGTCATAACTAAGTCTTCTAATTCAAAAACTAAATCTTTTTCTACTACATCACACTTTAGTTAGCATAGTCTTTTCCCTTTTCCAAGAGATAACTAGAAAATTGAAAAAGGAGGAGATATTCCTCCTTTACATTTGTAATACACTCTTAATGCATAAATGATAAATAGGCCTTTTCATATCCTTCTGTTTTTACAAATTTGTAAATTATAAAATTAATTAAGAACACAACTATATCTGCTCATCTTCAAAGATGTTCTCTCATCAAAGAAGCAAGATCAGAACACTAGACATGGAAAGGCACGTATAAGCCATAAGAGAATATTTTGCTCCATCATCACTAATACATTAACCACTGTCAGCTAACAAAAACAAGTTAAAAGCGTGTTGCCAGACACATAATTTTCTTCTTGTCCCTTAAGCCCTTATCATGGTAACAGCTTCCCACTTTTGCTAGTCTTCCTGTCACCTCCCATCTTTTGTTTCCCAAACACTAATCTCATCTCTACAAACAGTTCTATCATTAAAATCCTTATGTGTGAGCTATTTGGAGTAGATTCTGTTTCCTTCCAGGGGTCTGAGAAATACCAATAATCACTCTTTCTTGGTAGGAAGTGCCTACTTGCAGGGAGCACACTTTCTCTCCTCATCGATGCTTCAGTTGTAGTGTCAGGCCCAAGTGAAGACGAACTTTTATGGTCCAGCTCTTCCTACCATGGCACAGAACTTCAGTTTGAGAGTCCACTCAAAGAATGCAATCCCATTTCTCTGCAGACCTAACAATTTAATATCTAACTTCTAAACCTATTTCTCAATTGATTCTGTAGTTTACATAAGAAAAAATAAAGGAGTAAATTTTTGAGTCCTTCAAACCCTGGCAGTTTTCATGTTTTTCCTTTTTTAACTCCCTTCCCAATACTAAGGAGGCTGTGTGCAGAGTGGTTTTACTCACATAAAGGAATAGCAGGACCAGTGGGTCCTTCTGGTCTTTGCAGAGATAGCCTCTTAATTCCAAGAGAGTTTTGACAGCATCTGTGGATACTGTAGTCTAGAACAAGAAAACAATTGAGGCAAGCATCCAACTCCTGATGTTCTTTTTTCTGAAGGAAGAAATCTGAGATGTTTGGCACTACTGGGCTTTTTATATTTCCCCCTTCCTGCAATTTCTGAACTGGTGAAACTCGTGCTGGACTAAAAATAACAACTTGAGGAGTTGGAAACTGATCTTTGGGTAAAGAGACCAGGGTGGGTAAAGAAACTGGTCTGTTGTTAATCATAAAGGCTGTCCTCAGTGCCTTATCATATGGGAAGTGAAAGAATACTATCTCCTAACTTTCCCTTGGGAAAAATGACTTTGTATTAGCATTTTACAGGCCATGATACATAGCATTTTTTGGCATTTGGCCAAAACTGGGGAAACAGTAGAGAGAGAGGTGAAGATATTTGTAATATTCAGGAAACAAAACAAAACAAAACAATAAAAGGAAATGAAGTCCTCCTGCCAAACTTGTCCTCGGTGTTGCACTAGTCTCTCCTTCTGGGTTTCTGAAGGGGGAACATTGGCCTCCTAGAAACACCCCAATAATTGAATCTCTGCATGAGGAAGAGTTATCTGAAACCATTCATTTCACAAACATTTATTGTGTGTTTCCTGAGGTTTCACATGCTGCAACAGATGAAGGGCACTGGGGCAGGAGGATGATGTTGAGGCCACTAGAGGCAGAGGTGAGCTGGATATATATAGAATAAAATAATCACTGTAAAGGTCTACCTGTTGTCCCTCAAGCCTCAGTCCAGTGAGGGGAACAGAAAGGCACTTTTTTTTCAAAAGCAGCATGATTAGCATGATTAGAGGAGTGTGCTGGAGCAGCGGTCCTCAATGTTTTTGGCACCAGGGACTGGTTTCATGGAAGACACTTTTGGGGGTGGGGGAATGGATACAGGATAAAACTGTTCCCACCTCAGATCTTCAGGCATTAGATTCTCATAAAGAGCATGCAACCTAGGTCCCTTGTGTGCACAGGTCGCAACAGTGTTTGTGCTCTTGTGAGAATCTAATGCTGCAGCTGATCTGACAGGAGGTGGGGCTCAGCTCAGGCAGTAATGCTTGCTGGCCTGCCACTCACCTCTGTGCGGCCTGGTTCCTTAAATAGGCCATGGACTGGTACTGGTCCACAGCCCAGGGAGTTGAGGACCCTCGTGCTGGAGGATCAGCAAGGAAACCCCGTGTTATGGCTGATTTAGCCTCTTCATTTTAACAATGAAGATTCTGAAACCAAGGAATGTTAAGTGACTTGTGTCACACAGTTCCTGGGATGCCAACTTTGACTAAATCTCAGCTTCTGGGTTGTAGATGGCCAGAGATGATAATGGAGAAGAATATGTAAAGAGTGGAAGAAAGAGCTTTTTTTCCCCTTCAGGTTTAGAGAGTTTGCCTGCTGTGTAGAGTTAAAATAGAGAGATGCTGATTTGTGAAACTACCCTAATCATGGCAGAAAATGTATGCAACCTAATCTTACATATGAAATGAAATACTTTGAAGTGTTTTGAATCTGCACTATTGTATCTATGCTGCTAGTGTCCAAGTGAATTACTGAAAACCAAACAATATACACAAGACAAAGGTTCATTCATATCACAGAGGTAAAACCTCAAACATTATTGCAAAATACAGAAAACCAACTACATGTGTGCTTACATGTGATTAAGCGTAGACCTCTCTGAATTTTCAGGATGTACTTAAAAACGCCTGATGCAGATGCTTCATATTCTGCATTTACCAAAAAAAGAGGGTTAATACAATCAAATTTCTTTTGTGATGGAGACTTAAATAAAACAAGGTCACTAATTACAGGTATTGAACTGCTTTGCCTGACATATTGAAGGCTTTTGTGTGCTAAACAAGTGTCATTTTTGGAAAAATTTCCAACGAGAAAGAAATGAAGAAATGTGGGAAAGATTGCATGAGAAAAGTGGGGTCTCCGTTCAAGCTCCCTAACCAACTAGAGAACCAGGCTGAGAGAATATATAAGCATTGATTAGATAACAGGAAAAAAAAGACTAATTCCATTTCCAAATATAAATAATTGCTTTTTGTTTTCCATAGCTTCAGGGAAGCCTAAAGCCAAGAGTAATTTATAATCTTACTTTCAATTACTTTTTCCCCCCAACATTTTGTAAGCATTATGTCTGTGCTTTCAATCAGACATGTTCAAGCAATAGCAAATTTGTCTCCAACTTAGAGAATTGTTAATTAAGGACCCAGATGTGTTTCACAGAGCAATGGAAGCTAAAATCAATGGGTGCCTAACCTGAAGGTTAGGCTCAGGCAATGCCAGAAGGAGCCAAATACATTCCCAGGCCTTGCTAATGAGACATTAAGTGAATGTTTGAAAATGATGCTGTAGCAGAATTACATAATATATACTAACCACATGGAAAAAACAAAAATATCAAAAAAAAGATCTTTACATACACCTCCTCTCCATTTATTTTCTAACTCTGGAAAACATAACAATTTAATTCCTTTTGATAGTTCCCACTGGGACCCACTAGGTTTTTCTGGAAATTATAAAAAATGAAAAGTCATGTTCAAGCTTTATGCCTGAGGAGAAAAAGAAGAGCGTTTCCTAGACATTGGTTAAGAAGGAGAATAGAATCCCCTAACTTTCCCGTGTCCCTTCCATCCTGGCCCACCTTCTTTCCGAGATTATATTGTCTGTTTAGCTGGGTTCCAGATCTATCTCAACCAGCGTTGTCTTGCATTCAAATAGTGGCATGGAGGCATTATTCCTATAAATAATCTGACTCCTAAAGAGCCACTGTGCACTGGTTTAATCAAGGAGTGGGGAAGGAAGCTAATACTTGTTGGGGAGTAATTAGGTGCTGGGCACAGTGCTAGGCGCTTTCTATGTGCAGTCTAATCTATTCCTTAGAGCAATGTTTGTGCTCCATAATAGATCGTATCCTACTCATTTTCAGAGAAAATTCCGGCTTAGAAGTTAAGGAATGTTATAAATTTTCAGCATTAATAAATGAAGACACAGGGTTTGATGCCAAGTTTGCCTGTCTTTGTACTACCATGGGCAAAGTCAGGATATATTCCCAGCCTGACTGATTAAAAACCTATAATCTTTTTTTCTATGCCAAGTTGTCTCTTTTAGAAAGAAATTCTTGGTTATGGTTTTAATGATCTTCCTGAAACAATGTAACTTCAGGCAATCTGTCTAACCTCAGAGAGACTTAATTTCTACATCAGTATGATTACAGAGTTGTTATAGGTGTTACCAAGGATTACCCTGAGCCCTGATTGGATTTATTTTCCTGCTATATTGGCAATTTCTTCTTCTCATTCACATCACTTTGTTTTTCTCTTGCAATCTGATTTTGACAAAGTTAGGGAAAATGACAATTTTGCTGAAGGACATTTCAGCATAGCAAGAAACAAAGCTGAAGGGAAAGACTCAGAAAATCGGGAGGCATTTCTTTTTTAACATTTATAACTCTAGTTCATTTTTGAAGCTGGCTATATATTTAAGTGGTTCATTAAGGATAATATAAATATTTTACTGTTTTTTTCTATTAGAAAATAAATAGTTCTGTGGACACAGATTGTAAAGACACAAGCAAAAGATTGTAGGTATCTATATATACTACCTTTTATTACTTCATGGGTCTTTATTTATTTGATGCAAGCTTGCCAAAGATAATTAAAATATAAAAACAATAAAGAAAAGATTGAGAGTTATAAGAACTGTTTTAATATTATCTGCAAAGACTCCTTATGCTTCATGACTTGCTTAGGCTTAAATTATGAGGTAAAAGTTAAAGAATTGAGGATTTTATATCGATAAATTGGTGAATATACTTAAATTAGGTTAAAAAATCTACCTATGCACTGTTTACAACAGACCCATCTGAAATGAATTGTCACATAAATCTTGCAAGTAAAAAAAATCTACAGGATGATATATTAGCAAGATGAAATCACAGAAATAAAATATAAGAAGCAATGGTAATATTAAATAACACAAAATTGAAGACTTTGGTCAAAATAGAGAAGCATATTTTTCATTGGAAAAATATAAAGAAAAGAGGATAATCCATGAATAATACAAGCAATAAAAATTAGAATTTGGCAGATCAGATAGATTGTAAAACCATAAAGATATACAAGGTTACATTACAAAATTGACAAGGGTGGCTTAATTTCTATTCATGGGAATTTGTACCCTATAAAAATGCATATTTTCTCAGTGACCCAGAAACAATCAGGTACCCCAAAATAAGTAAATAAATAACAACATGTAACTGGCTATAAAATAACCATTTCAATAAATTCCCAAGTGTTGAAAATTTAGAAGTCACTTTTTTCTTTGCTACAATTCAAAAAGCAGAGTCCTGTAAAATAATAAACCACATGTAAATGGTCTACAATAAAAATTAATTTAAATGAATAAAATAAGTATAAAATAAAATTGTAATTCCAAATTGCTCCAAATTGCTTAAAGTTTAGGAAAAATTATTTCACATCATAAAATAAGCATATGACATGCATCTAAAACCATAGTCAGAAAAGAAATGAAAGCTTTGAATTATTTTATTAATAAATAAGAAAGACTAATAGATAATAAGTTGACATTGAACTAAAAATAATTTAAATGTAAGAAAGGAAAAAATAATAGTGATATCTTAGTATTTCTGTAAATAACAGCAAAAATTATTATGAAAGAAACGTTAATAAAATTAAAAGCTGGTCAAATCAAGTAGATAATTATAATTTTGCAAAAAGAGAAATATTTGCAACAGTAAAAATAAAGAGACATGAAATCCCACTAAGATATTATAAACAATTTTATGTAAACATTTATAAAAGTAAATAGAAATAATTTAATAAGGGGAGCAATATTTTAGGATAATATAAACTTTCAAAATAAATTCAAAGATATTATAGAGCATAGATTGTCATAGAAGATATATAAATGGTTTCAAGGCCTAAACCTAAAAATTTATTATCTCATATGAATTTGCAGGTAAATGTTATCAGATCTTTTGGTAATAGACAATATATATGTTATAAAATTATTTCATAGCATAGACAAAGATAGATATCTTCCTAAGGTTACATAGCTTCATTCCAAAATATGATAAAGATGCCACTAAAAAGTTAAACTTTGAAGAAATAATACTTATATAAATTTAAAACTATGAAATAAGAAAATAGCAATTAGGGAACTATAAATATAACAGAGAAGTAGAGCTTATCTCAAAGTGCATGGTAGTAACTTTAGGAAACCATGTAATAGACTCTAGTGATTTAGCATATTATGATATAAATAGAAAAACGTTAATAATATTCAACATTTGTTACTAATTATAAAAGTTTAAATAAATATAAGTAAAATAAAATTTGTCTAAAAAATTTAGAAAGGGTTTTAGACATCAACAAATACCATAGTAAATGTATTGAGACAGTCTAGTAAACTCAAAATCAAAAAGAAATGCTGGGTCTCATCACTATATCACTACTATTTAGCATTACTCTAGAGTGTCTAGCTAAAAAAGAGGAAATATTACATATCCTTATGGTTGATGATAGATCTCAGAAGTCAGTAACAGACTTTATTTTGGAATAGACATTTGTTACCTGAAAGACTGTGGGCAATTATTTAACTCTTCTAAGCTTCCATTTCCTCATCTGTGGAGAAAGATATTGACTACTCTCTCATGAATGTTATGATGATGTAATCTAATAACACCAGTAAGGTGATTAGCAAAGTATCAGACACTTGAAAAATTTTAATTGATAATGACTATTAGCCATATTAGCCATTATCATCTCCATCATAGCTATCATTTTATTTTTTAATTTCAACCAAAAATTAATGATAGTCAATCAGATGACATGTTAGAAAAAATAAATACATGAATTCATGTTGTTTCATTTATGTTGGCAATGGCTAATTAGAATATATGTAGGAAAAACAAATCAAATCTAAAAAATACAAAACAAAGTAAAAATCAAAGATAAAATTATAAAATATGAAGATACATATTTAATGTACACCTATATAAGACAATATTGAAAAATATTGAAAAATCTATAAAATGTTAATAAAGTATTTTAGATAAGTTTTTAATAACTGCACAATTATCTAGATGGGATGATGTCTCTCCATCTTAAATAATAAATAAATTACAATTCATTTTAAATTGTAACTCTATTTTTTGATAATTTTGCAAGAAATTTCACATTTCAGCTGGAAGAATAAATGTAAGAGAGTGCTCACATAAATATGTAAAATTATGACAAATGAAGCCAAACTTATACAATAACAATAACCATAATTTATAAAACATTATCAAGAAAACAGTAATAGATAAGTACAGAAAGTTTAGAAAAATAAATTTTAGAAAGTAAATTTAATAATCCAAAAACATAGCAAAGTATATGAATATTTTGAAAGATAAAAACATTTTATTAAAGTGGATAAATAATAGGATATTTAATAAGTTATTCTGGGAGAAACTGCTATACCTATTGAGGAAAATGACAGCCGTCTTCCACACAGCATGTACAAAAAATTAATTTTAACTAAATTAAGGCTCTCAAAGTTTACTCAAAAGGGTAAAAATTTAGCATGAGCTATAGGAAAGTATTTTTATAAGTTTTATCTTTTTTAAGCATGAGGTAGATTCCAAAATTTTTCACAAAAATGATTAATAGTTGGCCAGGAACAGTGGCTCACGCCTGTAATCTCAGCACTTTGGGAGGCCGAGGTGGGTGGATCATGAATTTAGGAGTTCAAGACCAGCCTGGCCAACATAGTGAAACCCTGTCTCTACTAAAAATACAAAAAATCAGCCAGGCATGGTGGTGGGTGCCTGTAATCCCAGCTACTCGGGAGGCTAAGGCAGGAAAATTGCTTGAATCCAGGAAGTGGACGTTGCAGTGAGCAGAGATCATGCTACTGCATTGCAGCCTGGGCAACAGTGTGAGACTCCATCTCAAAAAAAAAAAAAAAACTGATTAACTGTTTTGACAAAGCAAAAAGTAGGTATTTTGCATGGCAGGAAATAATATAAGTTTAATATAAGTTTATACCCCCCCAAAAAAATTTAAATGATAAAATATACTTCCAATGTATCACACAACATAGATCTATTATTGATAATATATTTTAAATCTGCAACTAATAAAGAAATACAAATGAAAAAACCCAGACAATTAGCACAAGAATAACCTAACAAACATGAAAAGAAACTAACTGATATGGTCTGGCTCTGTGTCCCCACCAAAATCTCATCTTCAATTGTAATCCAACTTTTAATCCCTATATGTTGGGGGAGGAAACTCGTGGGAGGTGATTGGATCATGGGCATGATTCCCCCATGCTATTCTCATGATAGTGAGTGAGTTCTCACAAAAACTGATGGTTTTATAAGGCATTTTTTTCTCCCTTGCTTGGTACTTCTCTCTCCTGCTGCCTGTTTGCTTCCCCTTCTGCCATAATTGTAGGTTTTCTGAAGCCTCCTCAGCCAGGCGGAACTGTGAGTCAATTAAACCACTTTTCTTTAAACTGCCTAGGCTCAGGCAGTTCTTTACAGCAGTGTGATAATGGGCTGATATAGTAAATTGGTACCGAGGTAGTGAGGCACTGATATAAAGATAACAGAAAATGTGAAAGCAACTTTGGAACTGGGTAACAGGCAGAGGTTGGAACAGTTTGGAGGGCTCATAATAAGACAGGAAGATGTGGGAAAGTTTGGAACTCCCTAGAGAATTGTTGAATGGCTTTGACCAAAATACAGAAAATGATATGGACAATAAAGCCCAGGCAGAGGTGGTCTCAGATGGAGATGAGTAACTTTTTGGGAATTTGAATAAAGGTGATTCTTGCTATGCTTTAGCAAAGAGACTGGTAGCATTTCACCCCTGCCCTGAGATCTGTGGAACTTTGAACTTGAGAGAGATAATTTGGGGTGTCTGGATGAAGAAATTTCTAAGCAGCAAAGCATTCAAGATGTGACTTGGGTGCTCTCAAAAGCATTCACTTTTATGCATTCACAAAGAGATGTTTTGGAATTGGAACCTATGTTTAAAAGAGAAACAGAGCATAAAAACTTGGAAATTTGTACCCTGACTACGTGGTAGAAATGAGAAAACCATTTTCTGGGGAGAAATTCAAGCCAGCTGCAAAAGTTTGCATAAGTAACGAGGAGTCAAATGTTAATCACCAAGACAATGGGGAAAATGTCTCTAGGACATGTCAGAGGGCCTCATGGCAGCCCCTCTCATCACAGGCCTAGAGGCCTAGGAGGAAAAAATGGTTTCATGGGCCAGGCCCAGGGCCTTGAGGCTTCGTGCAGTCTTGGGACTTGGGGCTGTCTGTCTCAGCCATGGCTAAAAGGGGACCACATATAGTTCAGGCCATTGCTTCAGAGGGTGTGAGCCCCAAGCTTTGGCAGCTTATACATGGTGTTGGGAGTGCAGGTGCACAGAAATCAAGAATTGAGTTTTGAGAATCTTGGTCTAGATTTCAGAGGATGTATAAGAATGCCTGGATGTCCAGGCAGAAGTTTGCTGCAGGGGCAAAGCCCTCATGGAGAACCTCTGCTCGGGCAGTGCAGAACGGAAATATGGGGTTGGAGCCCCCACACAGAGTCTTCCCTGGGGCACTGCCTAGTGGAGCTGTGAGAAGAGTCCCATCATCCGCTAGGCCCCAGAATGGTAGATCCACTGACAGCTTGCACTCTGCACCTGGAAAAGCTACAGACACTCCATGCCAGCCTGTGAAAGCAGTCAGGAGGGGGACTGCACTCTGCAAAGTCACAGGGATAAATCTGCCCAAGACCATGGGAGCCCACCTCTTGCATCAGCATAACCTGGATGTGAGACACGGACTCAAAGCAGATCATTTTGGAACTTTAATGTTTAATGACTGCCCTATTGGATTTTGGACTTCCATGGGTTCTGTAGCTCCATTGTTTTGGCCAATTTCTCCCAATTTGAATGGGAGCATTTACCCAGTGACTGTATCCTTATTAGATCTAAGAAGTAACTAACTTGCATTTGATTTTACAGGCTCAAAGGTGGAAGGTACTTGCCTTGTCTAAGATGAGATTTTGACTGTGGACTTTTTAGTTGATGCTGAAATGAGTTAAGGCATTGGGAGACTCTTGGGAAAGCATGATTGGTTTTGAAATGTGAAAAGACATGAGATTTGGGAGGGGCCGGGGTGTAATGATATGGTCTAGTCCTGTGTCCCCACCCAAATCTCATCTTGAGTTATTCAAATTGTAATCCCCAGGTTTGCAGGAAGGGACTTCCTGGGAGGTGACTGGATCATGGATGTGGTTCCCCAAAGCTGTTCTCATGATAGTGAGTTCTCATGAGGTCTGATGGTTTTCCAAGGGGCTCTTCCTCCATCACTGTGCACTTCTCACTCTGACTGCCTTGTGAAGGATGTCTTTGCTTCACCTTCTTCCATGATTGTAAGTTTCCTGAGGCCTCCCAAGCCATGCAGAACTATGAGTTAATTAAACTCCTTTTCTTTATAAATTACCCAGTCTTGGGCAGTTCTTATAGTAGTATGAGAATAGGCTAATGCACTAACACTCCATAACTATGAAAGAAAGACAAAATAAAGAAATAATAAAAAGAGGATTGTCATATACTGGTGAAATAAAATATTAGCTTTTGGAGGGGATTGAACTGTTCCCAAAAAGATATGTTCAAATTTTAACCCCTAGTACTGTGAATGTGACCTTATTTAGAACTAGAATTTCTGCAGATATAATTAATTTAAGGATCTTGAGATGAGATCATCCTGGATTTAGGGCCTACACTAAGCCTAATGACATGGCAGATATCCTAATAAAAGACAGAAAAGGAAAACACATAGACACAAAGGAAGAAATTCATGTGAAGGCAGAGGCAGAGGTTGGAATGATGAAGCTATAATTCAAGATATGCCCAGGATTGCCCACAGCCACCAGAAGCTAGAAGGGAGGCATGAAACACCTTCTCTCTCAGAACTTCTAGAAAGTACCTGTCCCATTGACATTTTGATTGCAGACTTGTGGCCTCCAGAATAGTGAGGGCATGCATTTCTTTTGTTTAAGGAAACAAGTTTGCTGTAATTTGTTAGGGCAGCACAAGAAACTAACACAGATGGGAAAGATGCAGATTTTGCAAAGTTGAAAGAATACTATATTTCATGTTTAAATGTACAAAATTTAATATTGGAGAATAATTACGAAGGATAGTACCATAAAAATCTGTATAAGCATGACTCAGGTACCCCAACATTCATAATGATATATAAATGGGAATATATAATAGCTATGTATGTAATAGCCAAACTGAGAAACAACCAAAAATTCTCTCAAGAGGATAATGGCTTAAAAATTATAAAAACTTATAAAGAATTTTGGGTATCCAATAAAATAATTAGAAATATAAATACATTAACTTGGAAAGATATCTACAATTTATTATATTAATAGCAACTTACAGAGTTGACTGTTTTGTGAGACATACACATACAAATAATTATGTATTCATGTATGTGATTCTGTATATATGTATATTTTTTAATAAAACACATAAATATGTGAATATATACGTATATGTGCTTATGGTTCTGTGCTTTGTAGAAACAGAGGAATTTGAAGGTTTGCACATGAAATTCTTAAAAGTGTTTATCTACAGAGATGATCTTGTCTTATTTTATATACAAAATAAGTAAAAGTAATCAACAATCAGCTTTCTTGCTCTGTGGCTTGCAGTTGGGATGGGAGGCACTCAAAGGAAATAGGAAGAGTGAGTTCAGAGAATTTATTTCAACATTTACTGCCCTGTCATGTCATCATTGGTTGACTGTGCCCCTCTATTAAAATTGGTTGACTGTCTCCTCTTCTCAAGCATCCCTTTCTATATAGATCTCTCCCTGGATTCCAGAATTCAGGCCTCTGTGGCCTTCATTTTTGGCCTCTGTGGGCCTAAAAGTGGTAATGTACCTCTGAGAAAATCTCTGAAACATGGCACCATTCTTTATAATTCTTCCTAATTACTGACCACAGCTTTCCCAATAGTCATTGATCAAATTTCACTGACTCAACTGGTATATATCTCTGTTTCCTTTCTATTGATTATCCCTGTCCAATATTCATTAACTTTACTTCTCTGACTTTGACCCCATATGGCTTAGGTGAGGCTGACACATTCCTAGATCCCCAGTTTGGCCAGTACGATTACTTTTTCCTCCAAACTACATTGACAGACTCAGAAGTAGGCCTATAACTTATCAAGCTGGGTGAGTCAGAAGCAAGCACAGGAATTCTGTTGTAATTAAAGGAAAAGACACAATCTCTTTCCATGGAGGTTGATCTTTCTCCTGGTACATGGATTGCCTAACACGGTGGCCCTTTTTTTTGGCTTTTTAATTTTTTAACTGACTTATAACGCTTGTATATATTTATGAAGTAGAGAGTGATATAGGTATTCAATATGTAAATATCAATTCAGAGAAATTAACATATCCATCGCCTCAGACATTTATTATTTCTTTGTGTTGGGAAGTTGCAAAATAATCTCTTCTAACTGTTTGAAAATATATACTAAATTATTGTTAACTGTAGTCACTCTATAATACTATAGAAAACGAAAATTTATTCCTCCTATCTAGGTATAATTTTGTATCCATGAGTCGTTCTTTCCCTATTCCCCCTGCTCCATCCGTTTCCCATCCTCTGGTGACAAGTACTCTACTCTCTACTTCTCTGAGCACAATAAAAGAAAGACGACCCAGTGAAGAGGCAAGATGGCCGAATAGGAACAGCTCTGGTCTGCAGCTCCCAGGGAGATCAACACAGACGGCAAGTGATTTCTGCATTTCCAACTGAGGTACCCAGTTCATCTCACTGGGACTGGTTGGAAAGTGGGTGCAGCCCAAGGGGGGCGAGCTGAAGCAGAGTGCGGCATCGCCTCACTCAGGAAGCACAAGGGGTCGGGGAACTCCCTCTCCTACTCAAAGGCAGTCATTAGGGACGGTACCGTGCACTCTGGCCCAGATACTGTGCTTTTCCCACGGTCTTTGCAACCCACAGACCAGGAGATTCCCTCTGGTGCCTACACCACCAGGGCCCTGGGTTTGCAGCACAAAACTGGGTGGATGTTTGGGCAGACACCAAGCTAGCTGCAGGAGTTTATTTTTCATACCCCAGTGGCACCTGGAACACCACTGAGACAGAACCATTCACTCCCCTGGAAATGGGGCTGAAGCCAAGTGTTCTCGCACAGGGAGGAGAATATCACACACCAGGGCCTGTCGGGGGTTCAGGGGCCAGGAGAGGGATAGCATTAGGAGAAATACCTAATGTAAATGATGGGTTGATGCGTACAGCAAACCACCATGACAAGTGTATAACTATGTAACAAACCTGCACTTTCTGCACATGTACCCCAGAACTTAAATTATAATAAAAAAAGAAAGAAGACCCAAATAAGTGAAATCAGAAATGAAAGAGAACACATTACAACTAATACTATAGAAATATAAAACATTATTAAAGACTATTATCAACAAGTATATATCAACAAAATGGAAAATCTAGAAGAAATAGATAAATTCGTGGATACATATATCCTTCCAAGATTGAACCAAGAATAGTTAGAACACCAGAAGAGACAAATGAGCCACGAGTTTGAGTCAGTAAGAACAAATCTCCCAACCAAGAAAAACCTAGGACCAAATGGCTTCATTTCTGAATTCTACCAAACTTTTAAAGAAAAACTAATACAAATTCTTCTCGAACTATTGCAAAAAACTGAATAGGAGAGAATTCTTCCAAATTCACAGTATGAGGCCAGCATCACCCTGATACCAAAACAAGACAAGGACACAACAACAACAAAACTACAGGCGAATGTCTCTGATGAACACAGATGCAAAAATCTTTAACTAGTAAATGGAATCCAATAATACATTTACTAGATTATACAACATAATCAAGTGTAATTAATTTCAGGGATGAAAGGATGGTTCAACATATGCAAATCAATAAACATTATACCTCACAACGACATAATGAAGGACAAAAAACATATGATTGTCTCAATAGATGCAGAAAAAGCATTTGATAAAATTTAACATCACTTCTTGATAAAAACTATCACATTAGATATAGCAAGTTCTCACTTAACATCATTTACTGGTTCTTAGAAACTGTGACTTTAGGTGAAATGACATATAGGGAAACCAATAGTTTTCTTAGGAATGTTACAACAATGTTGAATAAAGTTACATAATTTGAGGACCTGCTGTATGTCATTTCACTTGAAGTTGCAGTTTCAAGAACCTTTCAATGATGTTAAGCACTTACTGTATAGAATGCATGTGCCTCAACACGATACAGGGCATATATGACAAACCCACTGCTAACATCATACTGAAAGGAGAAAAGTTGAATGTTTTTCCTCTAAGACCTGGAATAATGCAAGGAAGCTTGCTTTCAACACTCTTATTCAACATAGAATTGGAAGTTTTAGAACAATTAGACAAGAGAAGAAAATAAAGGGCATATGCATTGGAAAAAAGGAAGTCAAATTATCTCTGTTGCAGGCATAATGTTATGTATAGAAAAACCTAAAGACTCCAACAAAAAACTCTTAGAAATGATGGATATTTTTGTTATTACATGGGAAAAACCTAATTGGGAATAATGGCAAAGCAAATAAAGTCAGAACTGGGAAATGAAGATAAACATATTCCTAATAATATAATTTGACCACATATATTTAGCCATACCTGCACCTTGACTATCCATGAACTCTCAAGTTATATGAGCCAATAAAACTTTCTCTTTCTTTTGCCTAATTTCAGTTGCAATAAAGGTACGATATGTAAATAATACAACTATCTTGTAACCTTGTTCTCTCAGCCCAGAGCAATGACTTATCCTCATGCTAGCCAGCTATGCATGTCATGAATTTGTGTGACAAACTCTGTTCTCAAATTGAAGTAATAGTTAATATCTAAAACAATGAGATCTATAGATTATTCAGTTTCTTCCTCTCTTAGAAATGCAAGCTAGAAACATGGAAGGATTTCACAGCTGATTGGAAGAAAGAAAAGAAAAAAGACAGTGGGTTTATAATTAGCTCATATCTGGGTATTTTTGTGCCATATCACAGAGCCTATGTGCTAACATTCCAGAGCTGCTGAGAATCTCAACGACTCTCCACTTTCAATCTCCATGAATGAGGACTGGACTTCCTTCAAAAATATATTGTTGAGTTTTTGCTCTTTTCTTTTCTTTTTTCTTTGTTTTTTTTTTTCGGAGTCTTGCTCTGTTGCCAGGCTGGAGTTCAGTGGCGTGATCTCGGCTCACTGCAACCTCCGCCTCCCAGGTTCAAGCAATTCTCCTGTCTCAGCCTCCTGAATAGCTGGGACTACAGGTGTGCACCACCACACCAGCTTATTTTTGTATTTTTAGTAGAGATGGGGTTTCACCATGTTGGCCAGGATGGTCTGGATCTCTAGACATCTTGATCTGCCTGCTTCAGACTCCCAAAGTGCTGGGATTACAGGCGTGAGCCACCGCTCCCAGCCTCCTCTTTTATTTTCTTATGTGTGTTAATACAATGAAGTTCTGTTCAATTGAACTGGTTTGTGTGGCTGTCTGATCATTTTATGAAAAAATATCATAGCTGAAAGGTTTATTAATATAAAATCATGTTTATTTTATATTCTCTGAGAAAAGGTCTTTTAAAATAATATGATGTGGTGTCAAGTTTCCTTTTCTGTCTTTTTATTTCCTCCTCTAATTCTATCCAAGATCTCCTTGTATTGATGTTGATACTTAAGTGAATATATATCTAGCTCAATACCATCTATATTTATACCAGTGCCTTTACTTATGCTGTTTTTTCTATATACACATTGATATCTTCTTTTATATCATTAAAAAGTTGTTACCTCTGAGATCTAGTTCTGTCGCAGCAAGGGTTATGAATCCAAACTATTTGTCAATAAAACATAATCTGGCAACCAAAAAATAATTTACAATGACTCAAATACTTTCCATATTTTTCTCAAATACCATACAGCTATGTCATTCCACCTAACAATGCTTTTTTGAAAGCTCCCTTTCACTTTCATTTTCTTTCTGCACATTCCTCAGCTTTCTCTCACATCCATCTTCCAGAATATTCTCTTCAACATCTATCCTTCTCCAAACCAAAGCTTCCTCTGTTAGCCCTACCACTTTTCCTAATTAGTAAAACCTAAGGCCCAATGGGCTCATCTAGAGATAGAAGGACTTTCTCTGGAAGGCTGAACACAAGAAATGGAAGAGAAATGTGTGCTCCCAGACAGAATTCTTTTTAACAGGAAAGGAAAATGTGAAGTCTGAGAATTCCTTGATTAATGTTTTTCTTGCCACATAAGTATCAATTTACCAGAAACTTTAGGAATATAAAGCAAAATTTAAAGTGTTTATTTTTGAATTGGGGTAATCTATATTTCTGATAACATATTTTCCACATTTTACAATAGGTATAGTTTTTTTAATATTTAAAAAATATAAAGTCATTGAACAAATTAATGAAAAGGCATAAACCTCCAAGCAAAGCAATACTGAAATCTTGAACATCCTTTGGATGTACCATGAGAAATGCAGCAACCTTCCTTGAGACTATTCCCCCTCCAGGTACACATCACTTACTGCTACTTCCCTTAGGATCCATTATTCTCCTAACCTAACCTGGATTTGCTATGTTTTGAAAATGGCACTGCATGAACTATAGCTTTTTCCTGATTCATTCTGTTCTCTGAAAAGGGTGAATGCAGAATCCACACACTCTGTTTCTCTCTGCATTGATGCTGTGCTTTGGTGTGACGCATTGAGTAGAGTCGTGGAGCATCTACCAGGTTGGTTATCCACCGCCTCAGCGGCAGAAGCCTCGTGCCCTCAGGATCTCTGTGGAGCCTTTATTTTTACTATGCCTTCATAAATTGGATAAAGTACTCTTTCGTGCCTTCTTCTTGGCGGAAAGCCTAACAAATGAAGGTTAAGCTTCACTGCTTCCAAAGAAAAGAAGAAAGATATTTCCTCAGTACTTGTGAAGGTCAGCGTGACTAGGTTCACATTAGTCACTATCAAGTAACAAGGAACTGTGAATAGATGCTCAGCTTCTGACTCACCCACCCGCTTATTCATTATGCACTTACAGACCACTTCAGCTCAGGTGCTGGGGATGGAAAGAGCAAGGCATCCTCACGTCCCAGGAGCGACTTTTAGAATAATGGGAAAGATAGGCATAAGGAGATGCAGCCCAAAATAACAATGCTTATGATGAAAATGAAAAAAAGTAACACGTACTGATTTCTGTTTACCAAGTGCCGGGAACTGTTCCTAGCACTTTTCGTATCTAATGTCACCTCTCAAGAACTAATGTGGCATCATTATTATTGTTATTATTTTCTTTTCTTTTTTCTTTTTTCTTTTTTTTTGAGACGGAATCTCACTCTGTCGCCCAGGCTGGAGTGCAGTGGCATGATCTCATCTCACTGCAACCTCTGCCTCCCGGGTTCAAGTGATTCTCCTGCCTCCACCTCCTGGGTAGCTGGGACTACAGGAGTGTGCCACCATGCCCAGCTAATTTTTTGTATTTTTAGTAGATACAGGGTTTCACCATGTTAGCCAGGATGGTCTTGATCTCCTGGCCTCATGATCTGCCTGCCTCGGCCTCCCAAAGTACTGGAATTACAGACATGAGCCACCGTGCCCAGCCTATTTTCTTCATTTGATAGAGAAAAAAATGAAATCGAAAGAGTCAATGACTCATTCAAGGTCACACAATAATAAGTAGTACAGCCAAACTTGAGACTCTACATTTCTAATTCCAGTATCAGTGATAAAAGCTCAAATAACAGCATGAGGCCAGTGCTTCAGGATCCCAGAGAAGTAGGCCAACCACCTGGAAAAGGCGAAGAAGTTTTGACCAAAGATGTGAATGTTCTACTGGGGCTTGTAAATAAACCATTTTTCACATAAGGATGTTGTAGTAGAAGTGGAATTGTGATGAGTAGGAAAAGGGATCCAAGCATTCATTTACTGTCTACACCATAGACTGCAAACTGCCAGCCTGTGAGATGAACCCTCTGAAAATATAGTTTGTTTGACCACCAACAACACCACAAAATGTTTTTGTTGTTTATTCTGAGGATGCAGGACGGTTGGGAATTTGTTCCAGCCCCTCTGCTGGTCTGCTGTGTGGCTAAGTCCATGAGTTCTCTCTCTGGCCTTTATTTTCTCACCCAATTATTTACTTTAGAATCAACTTAAGATATAATGTGCATAAAATAAACTTCAGCAATTGAAAGTTAAAATTTGTTTAGAATTGACAGACTGACTAAGAGACAGCACATTCCCATATTCTCCAGGGGGTTACTCCTGCCCTCCACCCCTGGCCCCTGGAAACCACTGAAATTCCTTTTTGTCCCTGCTTTGTATGATTCTATATACTTCTAGATGAAGTATTTCATATGTAGTTCTATAGTGATAGTTCTATAATTTTACGTAAATGGAATCATGTAGCATGCCATAATTTATGTCTAGTTTTAATCAGTCAGTATAATGTTTTTTAAGATTTATTCAGGTTGTGCCTATATCAGCAGTTAATTCCCATTTTCATGGAGGAAATTTTTCCACTACCACATTTGAGTTGCCTGTAGGTATTGTCTACTATAATAAAGCTAACATGAATATTGTGCAGAAGTCTTGTGTGGGACATATGTTGTCATTTCTTTTGTATGAACATATTTCTTAATTTTTTTTCCAGAAACTGTTTTGCAGTGTAGTTATACAATTTTCAACAGTGGTGTATGAGAGTTCTCTTCAGTCCACACTGTTGCCCACCCTTGGTCTTGTGGTCTTGTCAGTCTTTTACATTGTAGCCATTGTGATAGAAATATTTGGTCAAACACTATGCTTTAAGTATTTTTTTAAGCTTGTATTCCATTGCTCATGGCTTACCACTATAGTATTTTTTCCCTGTTTCCTTCCTTGCTTCCTTTTTTCCTTCCTTCCTTTACTCCTTCCTTTTTCTTTTGTTCATTTGTCCGTTCACTCTTTCTTTAGTTCTTTCTTTCATTTTTCTTTTCTATTTATTCTCAACATTACCTACTGGCTGATGCTAAAGTGCCAAACCATTCCACTACCTGCCTGGCCCTGAAGCCATTTATGGCAGGAGTTTTACACATATTATATTATTTTAACTTCCTAGAAAATATTGTATTCTCATCAGTACTCTAAAAAGTAGGTATTAGCAAGCCCCATTCACAAATGTGGAGGTAAATACTAAGAAAATGTAGAGGCTAAGTCACACACTTAAAAATAGAAGTCAGCATATAAATCAAGTTAGTCTGATTTCAAAATTGAGTGTTGGCCTTGAGACAGCAGGAATGACAGATGCAAAGATAAAGCACTAGAGAGAGGACCAGCATATCTGGAGGGTTGTATTGATTATATGAGTCTTTCGGTAGTACTTATGGCTAGTTAGGGTCAGTTATATAATTGGGTAAGTAATAACACAACATCCTTTGTTTAAATAGCAGAAAAAGTTTAACTAAAAGTATTAGAATATAGAACGTTTTTCTTTTTTCCACAATATCCCTCTCAACATGTATAGTATTTTATTTGTGACTTATTGTCATTCTAAATAAAGAAAAAATACATTTTAAAATATTAGCATAGATTTTTTGTCAATTATAGTATATAGTGCCACTGTTAACTGAAATATAATAACATTTACTTCACATGTGGAATCACTGATATTGCATAATATATATTTTGTAGGTCATACATGCATATATATGTCATTTTTATCAGAACAGTAGAAATGCTACACGAAACTAACACAACTGTTTTTATTTTACTTTTTGACAAATACACATTCTACCAACACTCTCTACCTTCAGCACACTGATAAGAAAGACTTTCAAAAAAAGGAACTATGGGTGCCCTGTGTTTTCGTTTCTCTTTATGTCATAATTTTCATCATAAGTGGTTGGCTAGTGTGAGGAAGGAATGGCATAAGAAAGAATATGATAATTTCTTGGTACTTTGTGTTTCTTGGAATGCCATTGCTTTCTTTCTGCTAGAAGAGAGTTCTGGTTTGAAGAGACAACATGGCCTCTTTGGGCTGTCAGTGCCCCATTTACTCAGTATAAAAGTAACACTCTTACCTCATATTTGCTTTGAGATTTGAGTGCCCCGACATCAAGGGTCCATGGGAATTCTGTGCTCATGGTTGTGAGGGTGCATGGCAAGCACTATGTTCAAGTGAACTGGCAAGTAGTGGTGGACAGTCATATTCATGTATATCCTCTGCTCATGCACACTCTCTATTGTCCCATAGTACTTCATTTACAAACATACTTTCAAAGATAAAATTATTAAGAACATTAAGATAGTAATATTACAGCATTAAACCAAAAAGGGAGCCGTTCTAAGCATCAGGCCTTGTGCAACTGTACTGATGAAATACCCATGAAACCAGCTCTCTGTATAGTAAAGAAACAAGAGATAAGAACGGTTTCTATAAATATTGTTTTTACTCAACTGTTCATTTAATTAATAGTTATTAAACACCTAAAATATGCCAAACATAGTTTCAGGTGCTTAGGATACATTAGTGGACAAGAAAAAATTTTTTCTTTGCTTTCTTGGGACTTACTTTCTACATTTCTTTGATGAATCAAGCAGATATGAAAAATTCGAACCATCTATTCTTACTGGGAAGAGTATT
This sequence comes from Gorilla gorilla gorilla, assembly GCF_029281585.2. NCBI lineage: Eukaryota > Metazoa > Chordata > Mammalia > Primates > Hominidae > Gorilla > Gorilla gorilla. The sequence goes on along the minus strand of NC_073227.2, from coordinate 27,968,192 downwards.
ACTAACTATAGCTCAACTAAAAAGAAACAGACTCTTTTACAAAATAAATCTCATTATATCACTGAAGTTTTCTTTTTCTTTTCTTTCTTTTTTTTTTTTTTTTTTTTTTTTGAGACTAATCTCACTCTGTCGCCCAGGCTGGGGTACAGTGGCACAATCTTGGCTCACTGCAGCCTTTGCCTCCCAGGTTCAAGCAATTTTCCTGCCTCAGCCTCCCGAGTAGCTGGGACTACAGGCATACCCCACCACACCTGGCTAATTTTTGTATTTTTAGTAGAGATGGGGTTCACCATGTTAGCCAGGCTGGTCTTAACTCCTGACCTCAAGTGATCCACCCGCCTCAGCCTCCCAAAGTGCTGGGATTACAGGCGTGAGCCACTGCACCCAGGCATTACTGGAGATTTTAAAGATGATTGCACAGGTTGGAATCCACTTAATACGTAAATGAGGATTAAGAGTTTTTTGCTATTTTGATTGTTTTCCTGGTTTACAATGCCAAAATAAATAATCAAGTGATTCACTTAAAGACTTATACACTATTTGCTTGTTTTATGTTATTTTTCCTTCCCCGAAGTCTGGGTAAGTACAGACCTCTACTTGAATTTCTCCTAAATATCCTACATATTTTGGTGAAACAAACATAGTATACTCTTCATCAATTTTCCACAGAAAGTTGCAACTAAGAAGGGCTGCATTCCATAATTAATAAATCACAGATTATGGTCACCATTTTGGCAATCTATTTTTCAACAAGACAAGATAAGCCATTAAGAAATGATTTGCCTTGGCAACCTTAAGGAAAGGGCATGGAGAAAATGGTGATTTCTCAAGCCCAGAACTTCTCCAGATTAGCATGTTCACATTCACATGGAGGACTGAAGTACAGATTGTTGCAGCCAACCTGCAGTTTCTGATTTAGCAGTGTGTCCAGAATTTATTCCTTCTTGTGGGTTCTTGGTCTCGCTGACTTCAAGAATGAAGCCTTGGACCCTCGCAGTGGGTGTTACAGCTCTTAAAGATGGTGTGTCCGGAGTTTGTTCCTTCAGATGTTCAGATGTGTCCAGAGTTTCTTCCGTTCCGTGGGATCATGGTCTGGCTGACTTCAGGAGTGAAGCTGCAGACCTTTGCAGTGAGCATTACAGCTCTTAAAGGTGGTGTATCCAAAGTTATTTGTTCATCCCCGTGGGTTCATGGTCTTGCTGACTTCAGGAATGAAGCTGTATACCCTCGCAGTGACTGTTACATCTCATAAAGTTAGTGCAGACCCAAAGAGTGAGCAGCAGCAAGATTTATTGTGAAGAGCGAAAGAATAAAGCTTCCACAGCGTGGAAGGGAACCCAAGCAGGTTGCCTCTACTGGCTGGGGTGGCCAGCTTTTATTCCCTTATTTGGCCCCGCCCACATCCCGCTGATTGGTCCATTTTACAGAGTGCTGATAGGTTCATTTTACAGAATGCTGACTGGTCTACTTACAATCCTTTAGCTAGACACAGGGCACAGATTGGTGCATTTTTACAGAGTGCTGATTGGTGTGTTTACAGTCCTTTAGCTAGACACAGAGCACTGATTGGTGCATTTTTACAGAGTGCTGATTGGTGCATTTACAATCTTTTAGCTAGACACAGAGTGCTGATTGGTGCGTTTTTACAGAATGCTGATTGGTGCATTTACAGTCCTTTAGCTAGATACAGAGTGCTGATTGGTGTGTTTACAATCCTCTAGCTAGACAGAAAAGTTCTTCAAGTCCCCACCCAAACCTGAAGCCCAGCTGGCTTCACCTCTCAGTAGGTCCGGGGTGGAGTTTGAGAATTTGTATTCTCAAAAAATGTACACATGATGCAAATGCTCCTGATTCATAATAAATAGACCATCTTAACTGTTGAATGTTAGAAGGCAGAGGGTCTAAATTTCCTTCCTCACTTGAAACTCATATAGGTTTGTTTATACACATTGTTATGAGCTTGGAATCAAAACATTATTTCTTCCAGCTGAGGGACAGACCAAGACTAAGCTGCAGCTATCATTTTTACCCTTGTCTCTCTATTCAACTGTGTGAATATGTGTGTCTGTGGGGTGGGGCAACAGGGGGACATAGAATATGGGAAGATAGAGCATATTTGAGTCAGAGAGAGTAGACAATACTGATGAGTGTTTGTGTTTGTGTGTTTGTGTGTGTTTTTATAAAGAGATCAAAGTAGAGGATGGAAAAAGATAAAGAGTAACAAATAAAGGGGAGAAAAAAAGGAAGAGACAGTCACACAAAGGGATAGGAAGGAAAGAAGTCCTAAAAGGGGAGCTCCACATAATCTCAGCAGCTCCACTTAGGAAACAAAAAAAAATTTTTAAGTAAATATAGCAAAAATATTGTGATTAGTTCATAATTATCTTATACAATCTAATAAAAAGTAAGCTATTATTATTATTGTCTCAGACACATTACTTTATTTCATTTATGTCATATCATGGTCCTTTATAATACATCTTTCTAGCTCCTTAAAGAGATGTGAAAATGAAATTTAGAAGAGGTTGAGTGACTCACCTTGAGTCACTAAGTCAGAAAACAACTCAAGTAGTACTGAAAACAGGACACTTTGGTTAGATTTAACTAACTTTTACATAGGAAAGTTTCAAATTGGTTTTTTTAAAAAGTTGAACACTGAAGTAATGTTTTCCACATAAAAAATATTTGTTATGAATAAAACTGTCCTATTGGTATTATAGCTGTCCTTTTGTATTTTTCCAAGCAACAACTGAGAAATATTTAATCACAAGATCTGATGAAGTTAAAAGTGATGCAGCTAGACGAGACCTCCAGAAATTACTAAGGGGAAGGAGGTCAAGTGAAAACATTCGGCACCTAAGGAGCCCCTTGTTTTGCTGCTCATTTTTCAAATACATTTTCTGTGTTGCCTTGGCCTTCTAGAAATTCTAATACATCATCACAATTTATTTGGTTCAATAGTCAAATAACACCTCAACCTAAAATTTAAAAAAATTAAGTAGAGTAAAATAACTAATATATTAAATTAAAATGTAAGTTTTCTCTTGAGAATTTCAAGATACTTCTAATAATAAACCAAGCTTATATTTAATAATTGTTTATCAGTCTTCATGTAAAAATTTCATTGTATAAAATTTCTGCTGAGAAAGTAACACACCCTTATTTAGGAGAAAAATATAAAACACAGAAAAATAAAAGGAGAAAATACTAGTACAGTAGTGTTCCCTTATTCATGGTTTCATTTTCTGTGGTTTTAGTTACCTGTGGTCAACAACAGTGTAAAAATATTAAATGGAAAATTCCAGAAATAAGCAATTCATAAGTTTTAAATTGTGTGCCATTCTGAATAATATGAAGAAATCTTGCAGTATCCAGCTCTGTTCACCAGCAACATGACTTAACTTTTTTCCCAGCATACCCATGCCTCTATATATCACCCATCCATCAGGCATTTGGTAGCTGTCATGGGATCACAGTGCTTGTGTTTAAGCAACTTTTATTTCACTTAATATGGCCACAAAGGTGATATTAAAAATTTGAATGTGAGAAAGAGAAGCCATAAAGTGCTTACTTCAAATAAAAAGGTGAAAGTTCTTGACTTAGTAATAAAAAATCACTGTATACTGAGGTTGCTGAGATCTCTGGTAAGAACCAATCTTCTATCCATGAAATTGTGAATTTGAAAAGAGAAATTTTTGTTAATTTTGTTGCCAAACATCAATCTTTAAAAATTATGGCTGCAGTTTGTAATAAGTGCTTAGTTAAGATGGAAAATGCCTTAAATTTGTGTGTGGAAGATATGAACAGAAATGTGTTCCAGTTGACGGAAACTGGGTTTGGTACTGCCTGTGGTTTCAGCATCCATGGTGGTCTTGGAATGTATCTCCTATACATAAGGGACCACTACAATGTTTCCACTACTCAAATAGAACAATTATTACAATTTTTGTTGGAGGTGACATCATAAATATAGCCAACTGGAGGTCCCCAACACTTGTCTCTTCCACCAAGAAGGACTAAAACAGCAAATAAATAACCGCACTTCAAGTACAGTATGACCAAGGAAGAAAATTGGAATGTAGCAAGAAAATGACTTAAAGCATGGTAGCATAGAGAGGAGCAAAACACCCAGCCAGTATCAGCTCAGAGACAAGAGGGACTCACAATTGAAGGGAAAATGTAAGGGAAGATCCCAACAGCTCTCATTACTATGAAGGATGCCTGCAATCTTGGCTACAGGAGAGCCCCACAGCTCTCACAGGCCCTGAGCAAGAACAGTGAACTACCTGGTGTTCATGCCACTGCATTGCTCCAGAGAGGAAACAAAAACTGAGTCCCCCTAAATTCTCCAGACCCAAACTTCTACTACATGGACCGATTTTGGGAACAGAGCCACTGCTAGAGTACATCCTGCCCTGGAGTAAAATAGCCCCTGCATTTCCACATCCCTGTGACCCTACTGTGATTTCAGACAGACCAGTGGTACAGCTGTGACACCAGCATTCAAGTCCACATCAGCACTTGAGCCCACATAGTACCCCTAAACAGGTGGTCCCGTGCAGTGGGAAAGCTGCTTTCAGGAATGTAGGGAGCAACATGTATACTCTAGGGTCCTAGAAATGGCTGCCTAGCACCCAGTGACACTGGTTATCCCACCTCCTCCAGCAGTAGAGCTGATGTGCATCACATGTACCCTCCTGGACCAAGAGCCACCTGCCTGCACCTGCCTCCTTTGGCGACTTTGTCCTCTTTAGTTGCAAAGGTGCCATTTGTCGTGTACACTCCCTTTGCCCAGTGAATACTTAAGACCAGCCTGCTGTAACCTAAAGCACTATCCTCACTACTGGCAGAGCCACTGTGCTAGGTGAAGCCCTTCAGGGACTAAAAACTGACCCCCCCGCCCCCGGTAGCATCTACCCATCAGAAAGGTATGCCACTACTTCCACAAACACCTACAGTGTAGGCCACTGAGGGACTCACAGACAGTGCTGATGGTAATTACATACAGATTACACTATATATATATATATATACACATTTTTTTTTTTTTTTTGAGACAGAGTCTCGCTCTGTCACCCAGGCTGGAGTGCAGTGGTGCAATCTCGGCTCACTGCAAGCTCTGCCTCCCGGATTCACAGCATTGTCCTGCCTCAGCCTCCCAAGTAGCTGGGACTACAGGCGCCTGCCACCACGCCCGGCTAGTTTTTTGTATTTTTTAGTAGAGACAGAGTTTCACCATGTTAGCCAGGATGGTCTCGATCTCCTGACCTTGCAATCCACCCGACTCGGCCTCCCATAGTGCTGGGATTATAGGCATGAGCCACCACGCCCGGCCCAGACTACGCTATTATGCCTACTCAGAACCTAAGCCAAAGCACCCTACTCAATGGACACCATAGAACACTTCTGCAAAAAAAATCTTTCCATGTGAAAGCTACTCTATAAAATAACAAGAGATGATTGTTTCATCAAATGTGCAGATATTAATGTAGGAACATAAGCCACATGAAACAACAAGGAAATGCATCACTGTAATCCTAGCACTTTGGCAGGCTGATGCAGGAGGCTCAGTTGAGCCCAGGAGTTCAAGACCAGTCTGGGCAACATGGTGTAATCCTGTCTCTACAAAAAGTTAGCTGCTCTTAGTGGAGTGTGCCTATAATCCCAGCTACTTGGGAGGCTGAGGTGGGAGGATCAACTGAGCCCAGGAGGTTGAGGCTGCAGTGAGTTGAGATGGTGCCACTGCACTCCAGCCTGGGCAACAGAGTGAGACTCTGTCTCAACAAACAAAAACAAAAACAAAAGCAAAACAAATCCCAGAAATCTTGGAGCTGAAAAATTGAATGAATTAAATAAAACATAATATATAACAACAGACTATATCAAGCAGAAGATAGGATTTCTGAATGTAAAGGCAAATTTTTAAATAATAACTCAATCAGACCAAAAAATAAAAGAAAAAGCAAACGAATGAAGAAAACCTACAGGAATTATGGAAGACTATTAAGTAAATAAAAATTCACATTATGAAAATTCCAGAGAAGAGACAGGAAAAAATCACATAAAATATATTTAATAAAATGATAGCTGAAAACTCCCTATTTCTTAGGAAACATATGAACATACATATGCAGGAAGCTCAAAAGTTTCCAACTAGGCCTAGCTTGGTGGCTCACACCTGTAATCACAGCACTTTGGGAGGCTGAGGCAGGTGGATCATGAGGTCAGGAGATTGAGACCATCCTGGCTGGCTAACATGGTAAAACCCCATCTCCACTAAAAACACAAAAAATTAGCTGGGCATAGTGGCAGGCGCCTTTAGTCCCAGCTACTCAGGAGGATGAGGCAGGAGAATGACATGAACTCGGGAGGCGGAGCTTGCAATGAGCCAAGATGGCACCACTGCCCTCCAGCCTGGGTGACACAGCGAGACTCTGTCTCAAAAAAAAAAAAAAAAAATTAAAAAAAAGTTTTCAGATAGATTCACCTAAAATGATCCTCTTTAAAGAACATTAAAGTGAAACTGTCAAAATTTGAAGACAAAGAGAATCCTAAAAACAACATGAAAAAAGAGGCAAGTTACAAATAATGGAATCCCCATTACACTAATAGCAGCTTTCTCAGCAGAGACCTTACCAGCCAGGAGAGAAATGGATGATAAATTTAAAGTGCTGAAATAAAAACACCTGCTAATCAAGATTACTATACCCAGCAAAGCTATCCTTCATTACTGAAGGAAGAAAAAGTATTTTCCAGACAAGCAAAAATAGAAAATTCATCAGCAGTAGACTAACCTTACAAGAAGTGCTTAAGAAATTGCCACATCTGGAAGTGAAAAGACAATAACTGCCCTCATGAAAACACATGAAAGCATAATACTCACTGGTAGGAAACATACAGAAATAAAATGAGAAAGGGATCAAGACTTATTGCTTCAGAAAACCACTAAACCACAAAAGATAAACAATAAAAAAGAAAGGAAAAAAAGGATTTGCAAAACAAACAGAAAACAATAACAAAATGACATAAGTAAATCCTCACCTATTAATAACCTTGAATGTAAAGAAAATAATTTACTTAAATAAAAGCTATAGGCTGGATACATGGATTAAAACAAACAAAAACCAAAGGCCTAACTATATACTGCCTTTAAAAAACTCACTTCACCTGTAAAGTCACACATAGACTGAAAGTGAAAGAAGGAAAAAAGATATTCTATGCAAATGGAAACCAAATACAGCCAGGAGTAGCTATATTTATATTTATACAAAATGAAATAGACTTTAAGTAAAAAACTATAAAAATACACAAAGAATATAATTACGTAACTATAAACGGATCAATACAGCAAAAAGATAGAATAGCTAAGATATATGCACTTAACACTGGAGCAACCCAATATATAAAGGAAATATTACATCCAAAGTAGGAGACAGATTCCAATACAATAATAGTTGAAGACTTTAGCAGCCCACTCTCAACATTGGACAGATTATCTGGACAGAAGATCAACAAAGAAACTGCACTGTAGACTAAATGGACCTAACAGACATTTATAGAACATCTCATCCAACAGCTTTAGAATACACATTCTTCTCATTAGTACATGAAACATTCTCCAAGATAGACCACATGTTATGCCACAAAACAAGTCTCAACAAATTTTTAAAAATCAAAATATAAAGTATCTTTTCTAACTACAATGGAATAAACCTAGAATTCAATAACAAGAGGAACACTGGAACTGTACAAACACATGGAAATTAACTGTACAAACATATTGGAACTGTGCAAACACATAGAAATCCGGAATTGGAATGAGGAAATTAAGAAGAAAACTTAAAACATTTTTTAAATAAAAATAGAGACACAACATATCAAAACTTATGGGCCACAGGAAAAATAATACGAAGAGGGGACTTTATGTAAACACATGCCCACATCAAAAAAGGAGAAAGTTTTCAAATAAACAAGTAATCAGTGTACCTCACAGAACTAGAAAAAGAAGAACAAACCAAACACAATTAGTAGAAGGAAAAAATTAATCAAGATGAAAACAAAGTTTTAAAATAAACTAAAAAATATAAAAGATTAAGAAAAATAAAAGTTGCTTTGTGAAAAGATAAACAAAACTGAGAAATCACTAGCTATACTAACTCAAAAAAGTAGGAAGAAGCCCAAAATAAATAAAATAAAAAAACAAAAAAAGACACATTACAACTGATACCACCACAAAAATACAAAGGATAATTAGAGACTATTGTGAACAACAGATATACATTAACAAAATGGAAAACGGAGAGAACCTAGAGGAAATGGATAAATTCCTGGACACACACAAGCTTCCAAGATTAAACCTGGAATCAATAGAAAACCTGAACAGACCGGTGATGAGTAATGAGATTGAAACAATAATAAAATGTGGCCCAGCCAAGAAAAGCCCAGGACTGAATAGCTTCACTGCTGAATTCTACCAAGCATTTTAAGAATAACTAACACCAATTCTTCTCAAACTATTCAAAAAAATTAAATAGGAGTGAATTCTTCCACACTCATTCTACTAAACTAGCGTTACACTGATGCTAAAAACAGACAAGAACACAATGAAAAAAGAAAACTTTAGGACAATATCCTTGCTGAATATAGATGCAAAAATCCTCAGCAAAATGCTAGCAAACCTGATCCCATAGCACATCAAAAAGACTATACTTCATTATCAAGTGAGATTCATTCCATAGATATAAGGATGGTTCAACATACCTAAATCAATGAAAGTGATAAATCACATCGACAGAACGAAGGAAAAAAAAAACATGTATTCATTTGTATAGATGGAAAAAAAAACTCATTTGATAAAATTCAACATGTTTTAATGATAAAAACTCACAACAAAATAGGTATAGAAGGAAATGTGCCTAAACACAATAAAGGCAAACCCATAACTAACATCATACTGAGCAGGAAAAGGCAGAAATATTTTTTTGTCTAAGAAATGGAACAAGAAAAAGATGATCACTTTTCCACACTCATTCAACTTATTACTGGACGTGCTAGCCAGAGCAATTAGACAAGAGAAAGAAATTTAAGGCAATCATATTGGAAAAGAGAAAGTCAAATTGCCCCTGCTTGCAGATGACATAATTTTATATGTAGTCAAATCGAAAGACTCCACTAAAAATATTTAGAACTGATAAATGAAAGCAGTGAAGTAACAAGATAGAAATAAACATATGAAAATCTCTAGCATTTCTATACACCACTGATGAACTTGTTGGAAAAGAAATCAAGAAAGTAATCTCATTTACAATAGCCACAAAAATACAAAATACCTGGGAATAAATTTAACTAATAAGGTAAAATATCTCTAAATGAAAATTATAAAAATCTGATCACAGCCGGGCGTTGGCGGCTCACCCCTGTAATCCCAACATTTTGTGAGGCTGAGGCAAGCAGATGACCTGAGGTCAGGTGTTTGAGACCAGCCTGTCCAACATGCTGAAACCCCATCTCTACTTAAAATACAAAATTACTTGGGCATGGTGTGTGCCTATAATTAATCCCAGCTACTCCAGAGGCTGAGACAGGAGAATCTCTTGAACCCGGGAGTCGGAGGTTGCAGTGAGCCGAGATCGTGCCAATGCACTCCAGCCCGAGTAAAAACAGTGAAACTCTGTCTCAAAAAAAAAAAAATCTGATGAAAAACATTAGAGTACACAAAAAATGAAAGACACATTATGTTCATTTATTTCAAGAACTAATATTGTTAAAATGACCATAGTACTCAAAGCAATCTGTAGATTCAATGTATCCCCTATCAAAATACCAAAGACATGCTTTTCAGAAATAGAAAAAAAATCTTAAAATTTGTATGGAACCACAAAAGACCCCAGAATAGCCAAAGCAGTGATGAGCAAAAGGAGAAAACCTGGAGTCATCACACTACCTGGCATCAAATATACTAGAAAGCTATAGTAACCAAAACAGCATAGTGTTGGCATAAAAACAGTCACATAAACTAGTGGAATAGAATAGAGAACACAGAAATATATCCAAATATTTACAGGCAACTAATTTTTGACAGAGGTACCAAAAACATACATTGGGGAAAGAACAGACTTTTTAATTAATGATGCTGGGAAAAACTGTATATACATAAACAGAGGAAGGAAACTAGACATGTATCTCTCACCATATAAAACAGTCAAGTCAAAATGGATTAAATACCTAATGTGAGACACGTTGGAGAAATGTTTCAGGAGAAACATTGGAGAACACACTGGAGAAATGTTTCAGGACATTGGTTTGGGAAAGGTTTTATGGATAAGATGTCAAAAGCACAAGCAACAAAAGCAAAAATAGACACATTGGATTAAAGCAAACTAAAAGCTTCTGCACAGCAAAGCAAAAATTCAATAGAGTGAAGAGACAACCTACAGAATGCAAAAAAATTTGCAAATGATTTATGTGACAATGGCTTAGAATCCAGAATATACGAGGAATTCACAGAACTCAAAAGCAAAAAATAATCCAATTAAGGGGTGAGGTGGTAAAAGAAAAAAATAATCCAACTAAAACATCTTTGAAAGGTCTTCTGTTAAGTAGATATATTTAAAAAGGTATCTAATTCATTTCATATAAGTGGTTCCATATTTTTACTGAATTAAGTATCATTGAACTGAACATAACATTTTTATGAATAAAACTGTCTCAACATCTTTTGTTTGCTAAGCTGAAGGTTATCAATAGAGACAGAAGGGGCACCCAAGCCTCTGGCTTCCAGTCTTCACTTTCCATATCTCATGCTGCTTGAGTTCTTGATATCTTTATTTATCTTTTTCCTCTCCTGAGCCTGTTTTATTTCTATCAAAGTCACCTCAATGATTTTATTTTAATTAACCTGATGGATTTAAAGGATGAGGTGCATTATGTGCATCTCCTTTAGGAAAATATTTGATAACTCTAAAATCCATATTCCTTGAAAATTTGCTATCACCAAATCTTAGAATCTTATGGCTGCTGAATATTAATGTTTTTGCAGATGAGGATTACAAATGAGAAAGAATATCAGTGTAGCAAATTGCCAAAAACTCTTTTTGAGATCATGATGAATAATGCATATTAAATTCATTTTGCATATTTCTAGAAATTATGCAAATTGCATTGAGTAAATTGCCTGTGAAGTGAGGTGTTTTGATAAAAACAGTTAATTCTCTTTTTGTTACAGCATGTAAGTGGTGTTTAAGCTAACCATATGCAAATCTTTTTGGTTTCCCATTAAATTATCTAAATGTGAATTATTTAATAATAATGCACTCTTTACTCATAACACCAAGGCTTTGTGCGTTTAACCCTAACTCTCTTTATTCTATTCTTAATTCCACTGAACTAATAATGCATTATTTTATATACCTTCTGAAGTTATTTTTCCTATCAGATTTTGATTTGAGTAGATTTAGAGGACATGGTCTTCATATTAACTATGCCTTTGACTAGTAGAGTCAGTGATTGTTATAATTGGGTGGGTAAAGGTGTGTATTCACCAAGCATCCACTGGATGCAGAGTTTAAGTGACTCGAATCTACCTTCAAGAGGTTTAAAGTCTTCTAGGGGAGAAAAGGCATGTACCCCAGCAAGTTAGACATAGACAACATGCATGGGAACACAGGAGAAGGAGAAGTCACTTCTAGATTTAGGGGGTGAGTGGGTATTCAGCAGGAATATCATGAGGCATGTCAGGAAAATTTAATTATGGAGAAATTTTGTACCTAAGTAGATGATAAAAGGAGAGAGTTTGAGACTCTCTATTGACTATTGTAAGAACAGGATGAATGAAGCTTAGAGGTCAGAAAATAGACTGCTTTGAGAAAGAAGCAGTTACTCCGGTTTATCAGGGAGTTAGATCAGCTATGTGAGGAGACACAGTGAAATCTAAGTAATAGTACTACTCCCACTACACTAACAACAATAATAATAATGAATGGTAATAAATTCAATGGAAATAATAAAACCGATCATGTCTTAAGCACTCACTGTGTTCAAGGCCTTTTGATTCGTGCCATATATATTATATATATATATCGTATATATGATATATATATATACATATATATTATGTATTTATACATTAGAAAATTATTTTATGTGGACCCTTTAAAAAAGTATTAATTTCACCAAATCTGGAATACTGGCAGTGTAAAAGTCTTAAACCAACTTTTTATTTATTTATTTATTTTTCTAAGTTCCCTCCCCTCACCCCCAACCCCCAACAGGCTCTGGTGTATGTTGTTCCCCTCCCTGTGTCCATGTGTTCTCATTGTTTAACTCCCACTTATGCGTGAGAACATGTGGTGTTTGGTTTTCTGTTCCTGTGTTAGTCTGTTGAGAATGATGGTTTCCAGCTTCATCCATGTCCCTGCAAATGACATGATCTAATTCCTTTTTATGGCTACATAGTATTCCACGGTGTATATACACCACATTTTCTTTATCCACTCTATCATTGATGGGCATTTGGGTTGGTTCCATGGTTTTTAGTGCTTTATATTTTATTACTGAACACGACCCATAACACTTGCAGGCCAGTAAGTAGCTACTTGGTCTAGATGAGGAAACCAAGGTATAGATACAGAAATTTCTCCAAATCGTGCCAAGTGGTAGAAGGTCTTTTTTTTTTTTTTCTACAGGGTCTTGCTTTTTCATCTAGGCTGGAGTGCAGTGGCATGATCATGGCTCACTGCATACTCAATCTCCTGCAAATAATCCTCCCACCTCAGCCTTCTGAGTAGCTAGGATCACAGGCATGAATCACCACACCTGGATAAGTTTTTTGATTCTTTTTGTAGAGATGAGGTCTCACTATGTTGCCCAGGCTGGTCTCAAACTCTTAGACTCAAGTGATCCTCCCACCTAAGTGTTGGGATTACAAGCATGAGCCACTGTGCCTGGCATTAGAATCTTAAATGTCAAATTGAAGAACTGGTCTTGAATTCTGTAAGTACAGTGCTTCACTGAGGATTCTGATGTCCGGATGCAATGTGGCTTTTTCCCATGTCAAAAAGTGCTATAAAATGTATTTGGTCAACACATATTAATTGAAAATTGAATATTCTTTATGAGCCAGGCATATTCTTGTTGCTTAGGATGCATCAATATGCAAACCCCAAAAATATCTGTCCTCATGGATCTTATATTCTAGCGAAAAGAGAAAAAAAGTTAAAGAACAATGTGCATGCACAACAAAGAAAAATATATTTTAGAAAGGACAAGTGCCATAGGGAAAAAATAGAGCACGCTGGGCAGGATAGGGAGAGCCAGTGGGGGTTCCAGTCGCAAAGTTTAATAGAATGGTTGCATGAACTGCCTTAAAAATGTAATATTTGAGCAAAAACCGAATGAAAGTGAGAGAGGTAACCAAACAGACAGGTGAAGAAGGATATTCCAGGCAGTGGGGAGGGTTGCTATGGATAATCTAAGGCTAGTGTGCCTGGAGAGTCTGAGGAACAGCAAAAAGGCCACTGTGGCTGGAAGGGACAGAAAACAAAGGGAAAGTGGTAAGAGATGAGGTCAGAGTACCATGGGGAAAAAATCATGTATAATCTTTTAGGACACATGAAGATGTTGTTTTAGGCAAAATAAGGAACCATTCGTTGCAGGATTGTGATTCAAAGAGTGAAATTTTCCTTACTTTTAGAAATAGTAAGTCTATTGAGAAAGGGCAGGCAAAAAGAGGTGCCTAATTTTTCCATACATTTGCTTTTACAGGTTAGTTCCCACAAAGAACACTTTCTGTGTTATATATCTCATGCCTCCCTCCCCCCACCAACACACTCAAATGCATAGTTTGAAGGGGGCGTCTACCAATAGCATTTTGTATATTAAGTTCTTTTTTTTTTTTGAGACAGAGTTTGGTCTTGTTGCCCAGGCTGGAGTGCAGTGGTGTGATCTTGGCTCACTGCAAGCTCCGCCTCACGGGTTCAAGCGATTCTCCAGCCTCAGCCTCCCGAATAGCTGGGATTACGGGCATGTGCCACCATGCTTGGTTAATTTTTGTGCGTCTGCTTTTTAGTAGAGACAGGGTTTCTCCATGTTGGTCAGACTGTCCTCGAACTCCTGACCTCAGGTGATCCACCTGCCTCGGCCTCTCAAAGTGCTGGGACTACAGGCATGAGTCACCACGCTCAGCCAAGTCTTAATATTTATGACAGGCATTTTAATTGCTTAGGTAGTTATTTATAAGCTCTGAGATGGCAAGATCTATATTTGTTACATTTTACATTGTATCACGTAGGGAATAAATGTAGAGATATTTGTTGAATCAATAATAAATCAATTTGTTATATATAATTCCTCAAAACTGATACATTTCCAGAATCTCAGTCCTGCAACTAAAAAACCCTACTAAATATGTCTGCATGGTAGCTTAACTAACATTCCAAACCTAAAATACACATAATAAATTTACTATTGCTTATCTGATATTTCTTTTCTTAAGTCCTTTATTTTTCTTTATGATTTCACTGTTGGGCTAATTACCAAAAGTTCAAATCTGTGGGGAGGACCTTGATTTTTTTGTCTTTTCACTAAGCCCTGCCCTGCTCTGTGCCCAACTGTAGCATAAGTGGCCGATCAAATTATACAGATTCTATCTGTGGAATATAATATACCTTTACTTTCTCCTTTCTCATCTCATTATCACTTAACCTGAATAAAGATCTCTTTTCCACTCATCTGAGCTACACCGATAATCTGTTATTAAATTACTTTGCTCTATTCTTCACGTAAATACTCTCATATGTGCCTTTTGCAAAATAGAAAGCTATATGTTATAAAATGTGTCCCTTTTAAAGTCGAATGCTTAATTAAAGACTTCAGTAGTCCCTAGTTATAAAACTACTTAATGTATAATTCAAAGCCTTACATCAGCATTAATAAATTGCACATTACAAGGTGGTATATATAAAAGAGAAAAGTTTAATGATTACATTAATTTTGGAACTAACTAATCTAACTAAATTAACAGATTACAAAATGTGGCTGCAAGTTCCTCTCATCCTTGTATACTTGCTTGTCTACAATTAAAGTTGCCACTCCAATTGGGGCTGACCTTGTGACTTATTTTGACCAATACAATGTGGCAGAAGTGACGCCATGTGACATCAGGGCCTGGATCTCAAGAAACCATGGGCCTTCTACTCTCACTTGTTTTGGAATACTTCTGCCATCATGTGAAGATATCTGAGAAATCAAACAAACAAAAGGAAAACACAAGAACAACAACAACAAAAAGAAAACAAAAACAAACAAAGAAACCCTACATGTGGAAAAGAAAACAAAAACAAACAAAAAACCCTACTTGCGGAAAGAAACCCAGGCATCTAGGTGAGCTCAGCCTCCAGCCCATCCACCAGCCAAAAGCAGGTGCGTGAGTTAAGCCCAGAACAGCAGCCAGCACACAGAGTTATGAGAAGTAGTAGAGTGTTATTTAAAGCCATTGTTTTGAAATAGGTAGTTATTGAGCAATAGGTAACTGAGATAGACATGTTATCCTTTACTTAAAAAGCTTAAGGCTCATTAGCCTAGTGAAGCCTAAAAAATCCTACACTGAAAAGACCTGCTTAACTTTGTTTAATCCATTCAAATTTATGTGAATAAAGAATGATTTATTGTTGCTACTTACAAATTTCATTGAGATTTCTAGCGCTGAAACCCAGTTTTAGAAATCAGAATTCTTATTATTTCTCTGCAACCCACTCTTTGGCCTTATATTTTATTACTGCAGTTTTCGTACACAATACTGTTTTTCAAATTCAATTATAAACAGTTTTTAAGCATACTCTTTCTTGGTCTTTGACAATAATTTTAAATGGTATCTCTTCTATGAAGCTTTTGCTGATCATCCCTTCTGTAAGTTATTAAATTATTACAAATACAGCAGTCGATTCAACAAAGTTCCCAGTTTCTTTGTGTGGACGTACTGTATGCCAGGGACTGTGCTGAGACCTGGAGTTGCTATAGTCAGTTAAGGTAGAGTTCAGAACTTAAGGCTCTTGGGTGTTATATTTTGGTTATTTTCTTTTGCTGGCTTGAGTGTCTCATCTGGGCAGAAGGAGTTTATTAAGTACATTTTTCCATTTTGAATATTTTCTTTCTTTGGGAAATTCCCAACCAATATTTGTGGAATGGTAAGGGAATGAATAATGCAAATAATTATAGTTTAATACACATTATGTAAGCTATTGCATAACACAGTTCTTTAGAATTTACTAATTTTGCAATCGATCGCTAATGCACACCATAAGAGAAAGAACTTGAAATGGTTAGTGAGCAAGTCTTCCTTCCAAGAACTCAAGCAATTGTTCATTTGAAGAGTCAAACTATATAAAAATATAGTTAATGAACCTTTTGTGAGCTTTAAGTGCGTGACCTCATTGTTTTGTCCATATGATTAAGCAGCATTTACAAAAGACCAGAATAAACATTTATTAACCACAAATCAGTAGCTTAAAACAACACAAATACTTTATCTTACAGTCAGAATCCAATAGGCATCTCACCAGGCTGAAATCAAGACATCAGCAGGACTGTACTTTTTTTCTGGAGGATCTAGGGGAGAATCAGCATCTTTGCCTTTTCCAGCTTCTAGAGGTCACATTTCCTCCATCATTAAAGCCTGCAATGTGACGTTTCTCTGGCCATTCTGCTGTTACTACATCTTTTTTTTTACCATAGCCAAAAAGGATGTCCTCTTTTAAGAACTTCTGTAATTAGATCAGAGCCACCCAGATAATCGAGGATCTTCATCCTATTGGAAGGTTCTTAACCATACTCATATCAGTAAAGTCCCTTTTGTGGAGGCAACAAATTCACAGGTTCTAGAGATTGGCATGTAGACATCTTGGAGGGGCCATTATTCTGCTCTACACAATGGGGGTGTTGCTTGTTTTAAAACTTATTCTCATATGTGAGACATTCAAAAACTTTGCATGTGGGCAATATTAACCCTGTTTCATAGGTGAAGAAACTGAAGCAGGCCATTTATTTTGTCTGGGATCGTGCCATCAGCTTCTACCCTAGAATGTTTGACTTCATGGCCTTATTTATGAAACTCATCAGCTTCCTTTTACTTTTAAAAAAATTTTTTTTTACTTTTTACTTTTACTAGAAAGTAAAAGAAATGGGTTTTCAAACAGCGTTTATAAGCCATCAGAAAGAAACACCAATGAGAATAGTCAATTTAACTGTTTTGACTGAATAGAGAAGTATGGTATATAACTCAAAGAGTGAACTCAGTACCTGGAGCATGACGTTTTTTTGGTCACACAGGTCTTATGCTAAATCCCAAAGGCAGAGACTCTAACTGTAATGTCTTTCTTTGGTAGGTTTCAAATTCAGAGGACTGTTTAACTGGTAATTCATCCAGGCAAATATCTGTTGGGCATCACTCTGCCAGAGAAGTTGGGTACAAGATGAGCAAGGTAAAGACTGATCAAAAAGAATGACAGAGACCAAACGCTGCCGAATGTAATGCAGTGACTACTCTGCTAGCATGACATACTATGTTAAAGAGAGAAAGATGTGGCTACTTCTTCTCGATGTGCAGGGATAATGGTAAAAGAAAGCTTCAAAGAGAGGTGATGTTTGAGTTGCACTTTCAAGGATTTCACTGTGAAGATTAAGTGGCAGAGACACAGAGATAACGAATGTACTACAGGTATGAAAGTGATTGCAGTGGATGTTTCTGAAAGCCTGAATGAGATGTGAGACCACATCTACAAAGCCCTCACTGTCATGACTGTGGGCACATCACTTCATCTCACTGAATGTCATTCTTCATTTGTGGATGTTTGCATGGTCAATGCCGAGCACATTTCCTCACATATGGTAAGCATTAACAAAATATACAATTGAATTTAACATTTACAATGTGAATATCTATTATAAGGGTGTAGGTGAATGCTTACACAGATACATTTATATTCACTTACTGCATGCTAATGGATATTGGATCTATTCAATGACTGAAATATAGCACTTATAAAGCATTCATATTTCATCTATAATACACCAAATTATGATATTCAGTAAATAATTTGGAAACACAGATATCCATGGGAAGGAGGAAGATGGAAGGGAATGACTTAGGAAAGAATCTAAAGATATGAACTGAAACCTAGGCATAAAGGAGATTGTGAAAATTGGTTACTAAAGGACAGAAGGTGCATATTAAGACACGAGATGCATATAAAAACTGTATTCACAAATTGTATGTGAGTGTCATTCACGGGGTGTGCCTGAATAACTCAGTCAAAAACAGAAAGGCAACCCACCCCTCAACCCCAGGTGATAAATAGGTGGGTAGGTGGGAGAGAGGGAGCTGGGAAATACAGCTCTATCATGATGGAGAAGAGAAACAGTGAAGGAACAAGAAGAAAAAACCCACTTCTTATGTATTTGGCCAAGAGAAAGAATCTGAAAGACAAATTCAGAAGAAAGAAAATTCTGAAGTTCAACCAATTAAAAAAACAACAACAACAACAACAAAAAAAAGAAAACAGAGCTCAGACCCACATAGTTTCTCTGCATTTGGCAGCTTGTACAAAATCTGTACCTAACAATGCTCTCGCAGAATGGTGGTGGTTTCTTATTCTCGGGACAACTAATCCCGTGTTATTGAGAATGGTTTCCTTACACATGAGGAAGATGAAAGACAGCTCCACGTCTCCAAGGCTGTAGCCTAAAATGAATGCCATACTTCAAATCCCTCTCCAGCGTGAAGTTTTCAAAGTGAGAATTCACGTGCATTTACTTAGGTCTCTGAGTCACTATAAATGAGATTGGGTGATATCTGCATTGCCAGGCCTATAAAGGAGATCTAATGTAGCTTGATGGACTACGATGATGAATTAGTAGTCACACTTGGAAGCATATTAGAGTGAAAGAAGGTATTAATTCTTTTATCTATATAATTCCATTCAGTAGGCTCTTATATGTGGGATTAGAAATATTATAAACATGAAGGGCAGTGTTGAGTTTAGGAACAATTGGTTAGGGATCATACAAATGAGTGTTTAAATAAGATTCTTTACTTAGTAATCTGTTTACATAGTCAATTTACCTAATACTCTCAGATGCTCAGCATCCTTATCTATGCAATGGAGATAATACTTTAGAACTGTTGTAAGGGCTAGAAACAAAAGGTATGACAAAGAGGCAAAGATAGCACAGTGTCGAGGAGGATACAGTAAATTTTCACTAAATGAATACTGAATGGTATATATGTATGTTGCAGTAAATATAAGCTGAAATTGAATTTTTCTTTTGCTATACCTTTGTGGGAAGTGGGAATCACTCACATAGCTCTCTTTGGCACATTCTGTCACATTCTACCTGAAAAGAGGGTTTTCTGACTGATAGATTGTGAACCAAATAAAAAATAAACATGAACAGGTCTATTTCTGTAACAGGGCCTTTGTGTATTCTCTGCCCCCCACCTATATTTGCACATGTAGAGATAATTTCACAGTTGGATGCCTAGTCTGTGGTTTATGTTAATAAATCACTGTTCCGTGACCCTTTTATACTGTGGACTAGGGAGAGGCCATAGTTTATTATTTCTGTTTTATGGATTATATCACTGAAATCCTAAACCTTAAATGGCTTCATTTTGACCCCAACATTTTAGTTCATGGAATCTATCCCAAGTAAATAATCAGAGAAGGGACTAAAGATTTATGTACAGGAATGTTCATCATGGTGTTATTTATTATAGCAAAACATAGAGAAAAAATTTCAAATATTCAACTTTAGAAGATTTATTAAATAAATTATGGTGTATTCATGTGATGGAATTTGTTCAATAGTAAAATGACATTTTTAGAAGGCTATTTCATGATATAATGTTAAGTAAAGAAAGCATGATTCAAAACTGTTTTTGTAAGTATAATTTTTTTAATTCTGCAAATTACAGAGTAAAGCAAATAAGCTAAAATGCTTTCATTCTTTTTCAATGGTTGGATTATAGAATTTAAAAAGTGTTTTCTTTTTGAGTAATGATGTCTGTAGTAAGCCTGTTTTTTTCATTATAAGAACAAGAAAAAAGACATTTTTTTAAAGAAATAAAAAGTTTTGTCTGCTGATACAGCAGAACTGTATAAATATCACCTTTACTTACACCATTAAAAAATACATACTGCCTGGGCACGGTGGCTCATGCCTGTAATCCCAACACTTTGGAAGGCCGAGGCCGGCAGATTACTTGAGGTCAGGAGTTCAAGGCCAGCCTGGCCAACATGGGGAGACCCTGTCTCTACCAAAAATACAAAAATTAGCTGGGCGTGGTGGCGGGCGCCTGTAATTCAAGCTACTTGAGAGGCTGAGGTAGGAGAATCACTTAAATCCAGGAGGCAGAAGTTGCAATGAGCCGAGATTGCACCAGAGCACTTCAGCCTGGGCTACAGAGCAAGACTCCGTCTCAGAAAAAACAAACAAACAAACAAAAAAACCCCCACATACTATATGCTTTGGTTTATCCATATGTATAATATATGGACATACATACATTTATGTGCATAAAATCTACATATATTTTAAAAATGCATTTGTGGAATTTTCTGTTAACATTTATCTTCTTGGAATAGAGTTAATTAAAATATGTATGTGATAACATTTCCTTTACCTACTTGTCAGTTTAAATTAGAGTTTCTTAACCTTCATACTACTGACAACTTGGGCTGGATGACTTTTTATGGTGAATGTGCTGTTCTGTGCATTGTAGGATATTCAGCAGCATCCCTGATCTCTACCCCTCCACTTGTGACAGCTAAAACTGTCTCCAGACATTGTCAACTGACTCCTATTGCAAAATTATCCCCATTGGGAACCACTGGATTAAACAATAGGTGTGTGGTTGTGATTTATAAATATGTTAACTAGAAAATCTCAATAGTCTCATTTTCTAAATTATCTCATTTAGTTCCTGAGAAAATAACATTTATTTTAATTTTCTGTTGTTTTGGTTGTACTAGTTATATCTAGGCAGTCAATCTTGTTTGAAGATGTCTAATTCAAACAAATAGCTATTCCAAAATTTAATTGAGTGGAAGGGCTGGTAATTAACTGCTTATCTGATTTTAATCATTTTCCTCCCTAAATCAATTTGTGTGTAGAAAAATACTCAATCTAACACATCACAGAATATTCCAGCCAATGATTTACTCAGTTTTCATGATGAAATAAGCATAGTTTAGTAATCAGAAAAACATCTGTGTGTAGTCTGGTTGTTTAACTTTAGGCGGATTACTAAGTTTCTCTTGGATGTATTCTCTTCATGGATAAAAAATATTCGAGTTAATGTTGACACCCTCCAAAGATTTTGAGGATTCAACAGAAAAGAGCAAAACGTTATACAATATTAAATTGACTAGTTCACTATTTTGCAAACATTGAATTAAATTTTAGGGCTACAAAGATAAATTAAACTTCTAAGAGACTTTAAGCATCTCACAGTCTGGTGGATGAAACAGACATGCAGTAACCATATATTGTGTCAAGGGTGACTGCTGACCTTCCTGGTTTGCTTCGGCCTACATGATTTCCTGGTTACAGGACTTAGGATCATAAAACAGAGAAAGAATCCTGCAAACAAGGATGGTTGGTTACCTTAATAATACATGCTTTTACTAGATTCCTCAAAAGCATAGAAGAGGAGCATACTTTTAGTCTGGGTTTAAGGATTCAGAAAAGATGCCACGTCTCAATTGAGTCTTGGAAGATGGATTTGAAGGAGGCAAAGTAAGGAGCAGGTGCTAAGCATCAAGAATTGAGGAGCATGTCATATGCTGTGCAAATAATTTATCACTGGAACCCAGGATTAACCACACTGGCAGAGAGCACAGTTGAGGATACAGTGTAAAACTGGAGAATGACAGTCTTAGGAGTTTAGGAATTTAACATTTGTGGTATAGACAATATTAATTAACTTTAATTTGAAACTGACATAATCAGATGGGTTTAAGGAAAATAATCCTGATATTAAAATATAGGATGGATTAGTAATAGGCAATTTAGAAGACTCAGGGTCATGTTTGGAATCTGTTTTTGGTGCATTGTGAGCTATTAGGAATCTGTGTTTGGTATATTGTGAGGAGAAAGGTAGGGTGAATTTGGGAAAACCATAGGGGTGGGGGTACAGAATAAAAAGAACCTGGTATCTGAATGTAGGATACAGGAGACAAGAAGCAGTTGAAAGAATTCATAAGTTATCAGCTTATGAATGGTAGAATGAATAGTAGAATGGTGGGACCATTTACAAAATTAAAAATGAGAAAGAAATGGGATTGGGTATGGGATGGGAGTGAGTCAGGACAATCAACTTATTATTGGCCACATGAGAATTGGGATGCATGTGTCACCACCATCTAGTCAATGATTTATATCCAGTTGGTAGTCAGAAGTGTGGATGCAACTTTAAACGTTATCTGCACAAAAGTCATTGTTGACTTCTGTCAGATCAACCAAGGAGGTTATGAGGGTTAGATAGGAAAAGTGCTGAGCTTGGGGTTGCTAAGGAAAGGATTCTCTCACTCATTAACTTAGTGTCCAGTGATATTGATTTGCACCTCTAAGCATTAAAATAATTTGACATATCTGGTTTTAAGGAAGTTTTCTTTGATACTAATTGTGCTCTATCTGCTATTTTTTTAAGGAAAAAACCTTATAAAATCTCGTATCCACTAATACCCATGAAGAAGTAAAAAAAAAAGAATCTTTGATTAAAGTTAGTGCAGCCAGAAAAAAAAAATAGCCAGCAACCAATTACCTCACACTTTCCTAAAGGATCTCTCAGTTCATTTCTTGTTATTTTGGGTATGGGTGAAAAGAGACAGCAACTGAAATCACCTTTATGTTGCTGGGCCAAAAGCTCAGTCTCCTAAGTGTAACTGAAGTAAGCATAACTCCTTTCTGAGCCAAGGATTAAGGCAGGGAATTCAGCCATCAATTCCCATTGCATGTGATGTGTAATCTAACAAATTTCCAAACAAGCACTCTGGAAACAATTAAAAGTAAGCAAGCTGCCCTGATCAAAGGCTGCTGATGTTTTAAATTGCACTTTGGTCACCCACAACTAGTCTTCCAGAATGTGCCTTGCCCTGTTGGGGCCTGGAGCATAAAAAAAGAAAGTTTATGCTGTCCCGCTCAGTGTGAGTTTAAGGCTGTGGGTCATTAGGAAGCAAACACATTAGGGCTAAAAAAAATAATTGTTTGGTTTATAGTCACTTGGGGTTTTAGCTTGAATCAGACCTCAGCTGTGGTGTGTTAGAAGTATGTGCAATGCTCTATAAAAATTGTTTGCTGATATGTCACTGTCAAAAGCATATGTGAAATTATTAACTTCTCAAACAAACATTTGTAATTTGTGCCAATTTCAGGAAGATGAATACCATCATATTTGCAAACTGTACTTTGGGTTTCCATACAAACCTAAGTGATGTAAATAAACATGTTTTGTGTATTCATTCCAGCTTTGCAAATGCTCTCCATTCTCAACACAATTTGCAATTTGGTATCGTGGGTGACCTTTAACTCATGGCCAGAGATCTTCCACATTGACAATGTGTGGCCAGGAAATGGAGGGCCCACTTAACTCTGGTTCATCCGAAAAACATTTAAATGCTGTCCATGACTTTAGATAAGATTCTGGCTTTTGTTCACACATGTACTTTTGGTACTGGGAACTCTTAATATGATGCAACAATAATTTTCTTTTTGGAATAAAAAGAAGGAGATGAAGCAAGGCCTACTGGCCCACTTCCATGTCAGTAAACACAAGCTCATGGAGTTGTAGTGATGGAAGGAAATGCAACTAACCAGCCCAAACCCTTCCGGAAGAGGAGAACATGGCCAAGATAAGTTGAGATAATTGGCTGATTGTCTCAGAGTTAATTAGTGGTAAATCTAGGACTAGAAAATGGGCATTTGAAATCCCACTAACATTCTTCCCACAGAAACATATTGCTTCCATAATAAAGATAAAAGTTCAAAAACAAAGGTTCAAATATATTAAGCCATGCTAAAAAAAATAAAAATAAGGCTATACCTTTGTTTCTTACAAGCAAATTACAAGCACCTAGGATTTACAAAATTCACTGTTATGACTTATATTTAGTTTTTAATAGTCCTTAACTATTGAACATAAGCATTGCAGCTCTTCGAATAACGCTTTCAAATGCAATGGAATGTGTGCTAGGTTGGATTATAAATCCCAATTCTTCATTTTCCTGGAGTATTATTACATATGCATACCCTTGCAATGGTTTTTCAATGAGTAGAGTTTACCTCCCTGCCCCTTTCTTTGGAATCAACTGATTTGGACAATTCACAATTTCACAAAGGATTGGATAACGGCAGACGTGTTGGCAGAACTTGAAATGCCCTTGCCCTCATGTGCTCCTGCTTTTTCCTGTGAACATACCTAGGATAACCACTATTATGACCCACAGTCAGAGTCAAGTGCAGTGAAGACCAGTTTAGATTAACTGAACTCCAACTGACCACTGATGTGTGAATGAGAAATCACTGCTTATTGTGAATGCCTTTAATATTTGATAGTAGTTGGTAAAGCAGCATTATTATGACAATAATGACTGATGAACATTATTTTCTGTGTGAGTCCACCTATGTGAGACTTCTTTTACTGTCTAAAGTAAATAATAATAAAGCCTTGAGTTCAAAGCCTCAGAATTGGGTAATAAATATTGCCTAGTTGAGCCATGCTAAGAGTTTCACTTATTTAATTTTTGCTCATTTTACATTCAGGAAAGTTTAGAAGTGATTCATCTTATAATTATTCTCATTTACAGTTCTGTGCACAAGGAAGTTTATTAGGAATTGAATGTTTGCACTTGCTCAGAATCTATATGTTCAAGCCCTAGCCCCCAAGGTAATGGTATTTGGAGATAGGGCCTTTGGAAGATAATTATGTTTAAATAAAGTCATGAAAGTTGGGCTCTCATAATGAGATTAGTGTTCTTATAAAAAGAAGAAGAGAAAATAGAGTCTCTCTCTCTCTCCCTTCAGCCATTTCAGGACACAGTGAGAAGCTAGTAGTCTCCAAGAGAGAAAGAAAGCCTTCACCAGATACAGAGACCTGCCAGAGCCATGATCTTGGACTTCCCACCTTCCAGACTGTGAGAAATAAAAGCCTATTGCTTAAGCCACCCAGTTTATGATCTTTTGTTATAAAAGCCCAAATGGACTAATATGTAGTATGATGATGATCAAGCATTAGGAAGTATGACCGTTGAGGATATAACCCTCACCTCTTTACAGCTTATAAAATTCATCTGCCTCACCATACAAATGAAAATGAATTGGAGATTTTCTCTATCAAGTTACATTTTCAGACATTTTTTGTACCCCATTATAGATTGGCAACCTGGCTATTCAATTCCTTAATGCTCTTCTGGATAGTTCTCTCAAGAAAGTGAGTGGAACTCAGTGATGAGGAATCCAGATGTGTTCGGCAAGAGATGAGAAACGCTGGCAGTGGGCATAGCTGGAAATTACTGTCAGCCTTGAAAAAAAGACACTAGAGAAAATTATCTCTAAATATGTTGGGTTTATTCTGGAAAAGAAATAAGGATTATAATCTGGAATGCATGGGATTGCAAACCACTAGTGTATTCAGCGAGAAAAGGGTAAAGGGGAGTTTAATTTTAAAATAGCAATTTACATAAGTGGCTTAGAAACAGAGTTCATCAGAGGTTCAAAGCCAGAGTTGTGACCTGTTTATTGGTGGAGACACCCTTACTGGGCAAGTGTTCTGAAAACTTCTGATCTGAATCAGTGCTGTCCTAAGAATGTCTAATGATAAAATTTATCAAAGCAGGAGATGCATGAAGGGTTTTTAGAAAGTCCTTGGAAACAGTTCATGTCTCCTACATGTAAATAAGGACCTCCTCTCCTTCCAGCTTTCCTTGCCCTATTTTGGCTGGGTCTGAAAAAATGTGACTTTACTCTGGTGTATGCAACTTCCACAGTACACAAATATGAGACAGGGCCTGGCCCCTGAAGGGTAACATGGCTGTGACCAGCAGAACAGCAGAGGAGTTCGCAAATATGTGTTGAACACATAGCACATTCTCTACCCTAAGCTAAGCTCCAGGGATAACATTATGAGTAGATATGACCCTCTCCTTTGGAGAACTTAAGTTGAACTTAAATGATTGTGGAAAAAGAACCAGGAAGGCCTTTCTTCTTCTTCTTCTTTCAATATTTTATTGAGTATCTGACTGGAAAGAAGTCATTAATTTATCTACTTGCTTTTGTCATAAACCCAGATGTGGAACAAGTATCCAAAAATAGGTCCAAGTATGGCTTCATGTTACAATATCACCATGGGTCACTGGTGTTGGGCTGTTTGTGACTGTACACGCCATCCCATCATAGACCCCCTTACTTACACTTCAAGCCTTAGCTTAGGCATTATTCCTTTTGTGACATTACTGTGATGTAGTTGGTGATAAGACAGGGATAGGCAGCGCCCACCCTTCACTGCCTTCTGGTCTTTACTGTAATGCCACCTTAATCACAGAGACCTTCCAGGACACTCTAAATAAAATTATATCTCCCTGGGACATCTATCTCTGTACCTTGTTTTACCTTTCTGCTCAGAAACTATGCAAAACATTTTTTATCTTATTTATCTTTCTACTTTATTGTCTTTTTCTCCTATCATAATGTAGATTTCTGAAGATAAAAATTTTTGCCTGTTTTGTCATCCCTGTTGTTGTGCTTCATTACCATGTAACTGATGTCTAAAAGACCACCCCAGAGGCCAGGCACAGTGGCTTATGCCTGTAATCCCAGCACTTTGGGAGGCCAAGGCAGGCAGATCACAAGGTCAGAAGATCAAGACCATCCTGGCCAACATGGTGAAACCCCATCTCTACTAAAATACAAAAAAATTAGCTGGATGTGGTGGTGTGCACCCGTAATCCCAGCTACTCAGGAGGCTGTGGCAGGCAATTACTTGAACCCAGGAGGTGGAGATTGCAGTAAGCCGAGAATGCACCACTGCATTCCATCCTGGTGACAGAGTAAGACTCTGTCTCAAAACAAACAAACAAACAAACACCAGAGCACCCCAGTACATGTAGGTTCTGAAAAAAAAAGTTTGTTGAATGAAATAATGTATAAGAAGTTCTGGATATGTAGAATAGGGTTCTACTTGGCTTATAATATGTGAGACCTTAAAAATTTCACAAAAGGATTAAGGCCTAAGCTAAGGCTTGAAGTATAAGTAAGCAGGTCTATGATGGGATGGGGTGTACACTCACAAACAGCTCAGCACCAGTGACCCATGTTGATATTGTAACATGAAGCCATACTTGGTCTTATTTTTGGATACTTGTTCCTCATCTGGGTTTATGAGAAAAGCAAGTAGATAAATTAATGACTTCTTTCCAGTCAGATATTCAATAAAACTTGTTCCAACTGACATAGCATCAAAGAAGAAATCTTATGTGGTAAGAATGCCAATTCAGAAATTCAAAGCAAGAATCTCCATTATCAAAAAGGTGGCCGTGTTGAGTGGGGGATGCCTAGGATCTTGGGAAGTGAATTGGAGAGCCCAGGGAGAGTGACATTCCAAGCCTTGTTTTCATGGGCTGAGGTTGCATAGAGTTCTAGCTTCAGTTTTGTGGCAGTAAAGCATGATGCCTTGGAAGCAAGGCCATAGTTTACCACAGGGTTAAAAAACATCCAAGCAGAATGATTGGACCAAAGCTTGTACTTATAAGTATGAATGGAGAACATTTTGATAATAAATCCTTAGCTATTTATTGAAAGCTTACTCTCCCCGGGCCTATCTGGCCTCATTTGATCCTTGCAATAAAACCATGTGGCAAATAGTATTTTTTAATTGCTCCTGATGAAAAATGTAGTTAAAGAGGTTAAGTAACTTATCTGACATCACTCAGCTAGAAAGAAGAAAAGTAGAAAGCACTTATTCATTCATGCAATTTTTTTTTCTCATTTGCTAATGAAGAATTATTGACCAGATGCTAGTCTCTGCTAGTCCCAGGAATATATTGTGAACAAAAAATGATGATGATTGCCTTCATGGACCTACATGTAAATGAAGTCTAAATTCAAACACAGGCTGCTGGACACTTGAGCCTGTGCTTTTAGCAATTAAATTATGGGGAGGCGGGAAGAAGGGGTGGAAGGAATGAGAGGAGGAGAGAGGAAGGAGTCATTGGTAACTGCTGTTCACGAGAGAAAAATGGCATGAGTAACTAATTATTTGCTTTGTCCAGCAGCCAGTGGGAATTCATTAATTCATCAACTAGACCACTCATTCAACACATATTTATTGAGAATTTACTATGATTCTGACCCTGTTCAAGGTATTGGGAATACAGTAGTGAGCAAGACAAACAAGACACTGAATCCATTAATTTCAAATAGTGATATGATAAACAAACCCTAAACCTTAAAGTATAATTAAAACTCAAACAAACAACAACAACAAACAACAACAACAACAACAAAAAGACTGGGGCTTTTGACAGCAACGTTCAAAGTGGGGTTAGTGGAAGACCTGAGACCTATCTTAGGGCTGAGATTTAAATACAAGAAGAAGGCATCCATGGAAGTTATTCCCAGCAAAGGGGAAAGTCAACAAAATGCTCTAGGCAAAAAACATTCAGCTTTTTTCAGGAATAAAGCTGGAGTTTAGAGTTAAGGGGGCATTTAAGGGGCAAGGGGCTGGGCTGGTGTGAGAGGGAGGTAGTAGCCTGATCATATAATGTCTTGGTGGTTATAGCAGGGGATTGCTTTGGAGGAGAGATGATGGAATATTTTTCTTTTTAAATTATTGTAGTGTAGCTCTTTGAAGGCTCACACCCCACAGGAACTATAATAGGCTGCATCTGACCTTCAGTAGATTAATAGAAACATCCCCTGTTAAGCCCAGGAGGAGCGTGCCCTCAGAGGCATTATTTTTCTGCTATTGAAATACTCTGGTCATTACTGGGAAAGCCCACAGCACTAGCTGAGGTTGTGTGTTCTATTTTATATGTTGTGCAAGATTTTGCAATTGGAGATTACATAGCACTTTGTTGATAGGATCATTAATGGTTTTTCTAGTTGTTATTAATTGTTTTTCATCCATTTATAAATTGTGCCTCTGCAAACTGGCCCCAGGGTATAAGTGCAAAAATTGAACTTTGATTATAATAAGTAAAGTATTATTAACAAAAGCAATTACAGTTAATAGCTTCAACTAAGGAAAACAAAATGATAGCCTTTAGAGCTTTCCCACTGGGTAAACCAGATTAAATCACTTGCAGAAAAGAAAAATCTTTATTCTTGATCCTATCAAATGCTATAACTAGATGTTGCCTTTGGATATTTCTATCCCCTTCATTCAGAAGCAGAAATTAAGGCTTGAGCTACATAAAGTTATTGCTAATTTTTTGCTGAGATGAGGCTAGGTCATGAAATTCAAGATTTTAATATATGCATTATTTGTCTGATGTTACAGATGAGAGAACTGATTTTCAGAGAGTTTGTCTAACTTCACCCCGGTTTCATAACTTAAAAGTAGCCCAGCGGTAATTCTCCCCAAATCATTTTTCCTTCATTCAGGATTTTTTGTTAATGTTTTCCCTGAAGTCTATGATCTGAGCTAGTAGTATTATGTGATATTGAAATGATTTCTAAGAGAATCAAAATAAAGATTCAAGTTTAGTAGATTTTCTATTTATTATAATTTCTTATCAAAAAGTGTTTACCTTTATCATGTTTACTAGCATGGTCATTGAAGGCAGAGAGTGATGACGCAGCTCAAATACTCTCTAGGAAAGAGAGGCTCAGAGAATTTAAGGGATTTACATCTGATCACATCACTTTTAATAGGAGACATGCTATTTAAAGTCAGAGCTCTGTCTCCAAAATCCACGCTCTTTCCAAGAGACCTCAAGGTCACTTTACACAGGGCCCCCTTTTCGCATAACAAGTTAATCACACTGAAGGAATAGAACAGCTTAGAGTACTAGCCATGAACTCTGTTCTCAGCTCGCTTCTGACTTTCACATACTCTGCATTTCTCCAGGCCTGACCAGTCTTTGGCTATTTATGAGATATTAATTTCAGTACTCAACCCATTATTGCTGACTTTGGCCCTTGCTTGCTCACATAGTTCCCAGCAAAGTCTTCTCACTTGTGTTTGAGAGACCAGTTCATGAGCTTGTGAATGTGTCTGTCATCAGGCTCACCTCCCAGAGTTTCTGTACTTAGTTCCCTTCCTTGCTGCAGCTCCCTTGTGAACACTCACTGCAGTGTGGACGTGAAGGCCCAGCACACTGTTACAGACGTGCTCTCGGCTGATGTTCCTTGTGGCTTCTTCCCATATGCCACGGAACCACCCTCCCTCCTTCCAGGTTCTATTCTACAGGGAGAATACCCATGAGGGGCCAAACAGGAAACACATCATGAACTTGTTAATACTTTGATTGAAACATGCAGTTTTCACGCAAGGCTGAAGTGGTGGTCCCATCCATCATTCTGTTATTTAAAATACTGGATCCCCCAATGAAAGACTGATGTTATTATGCATTGAACTTTAAGTGGAGAAGTTTGAACAGAGAGAGCAGACCAGCAGGAAGCCATGGTCAGTCTGATTAACACATGGAAAATGACTTCAAAATGACCACATTTTTCACTAAGAATGTGCAGTTCAAGACACACACACACACACACACGGAAAAACAAAGAATACACAGGAAGGTGTGGCCCATTGCGTTTCGTTTGTGGTATAGAAATTGTACATAGTGGTAAACACAAACCAAGTGATGCCAGGCTCTCACCATTCCTATCCAGCAGATAACAGCCTTTTAATAAGGAAGACTTGCAAGAAAGGGGGTGATGAAGAAACAGAGACACTCTTGAAATATCCCTTCCTACAGAGGGTACAATTGCTGCTGAAAGGTTCTTCTTCAGGGAAACATGAGGACATTGCCAGTGCCTCCAATGCACACATTGCCAATGTCCTGCAGGTCTTAAATGGCAGATGTAAAACTCTAATTTTCAACTAAATGGGGAGAATAGTCTTCTGTCCATTTGAATGGTTCTTTATCACCCCTGCCCTGAAGCAGCATATATTTGTATTAAGTATCTCAAAGTGTCCTCTGTAAAAGGACTGTTGGAGCCTCCTCTCCTTATGGCTTGGATCTAGTCCTCATGGCCAGGCAGAGGCCTGATGCAGTCATCAAGGTTTCCTTGCCTCCCCCAAGGGAGAGAATCATTGGTCTTCTCCTCCAATCCAAACGACTATGGACTACCCTGCAAATCAGCTCATTCAAACAAAACCCTCCCAGTACTTCCCTTTGCCTGAAACCTGTGGTTATCAGAGCCTAACATCAGACAGAGATGAGCTTGTAGCCAGTGCTGGGATACTCTCTGTCTTCTCCAGGCTAGCAGTGTGCTCTGAATTCAGTCTTTCTCTGAATCTGGGAGTCTCTCCTTACTCTTCTTAGATCATCACTATTTTCCATTTCTCTTTGCTCCCTCCTTAATTCTGTTATGTCATTTACCATGCCCTCTGCCTTACTTGGGGAAAAATGCATGCACAAACCCAAAATTGGAACAGTTTTCAAATCAGAAAATGTTATTTCTAGGGTGATTTGTCATCTTTAATTCTTTACTTCAAAACCTATATAATACTCCTTCTACTCTTGCTTGCTTTGCTGGTTTACTGATTGTTTATTATCCAGTACCTGCTATCTGCAGTCTCTGCAAAAGATGTCCAACATACAGATAATATAGCTCAGAACCTGCCCTCAAGACACTCACACTTAACTACAGACAATAGTCAACAAATATTTGAAATCAAGTATGATGGAATATATGACTGGGATATAAACCAAAGAACTAGTTAGTCAGCATATACTGAGTTCAAATTCCAGCTCTATTTTGTACATGTGATGCAATTTTTGGAAAATTATTTATACTCTCTGTGCCTCAGTCTCCTTACCTGTAAAATGGAGATAGTGTTAGTACCTCCTCCATAGGGTTGTTGCTAGGATTAAGTGAGTTAATATATTAAAAGAGTCTTGTAATTTTGACTGGTCCAAAGTAAATGCAAAAAAAGCTTTGCTTTTATTAAATGGTGAAAAAAGTGGAGTGCGCGATAAAGTGAAATGGAGTAGGTGCTGCCCATGGATGTCTTTCCATAAAGAGGGACCATTCGAGTTGTGCTTTGAAAGAAGAGAAGATTTTGCCAAGTGGGTGAGGTGTGGAAGGCATGCCACTCAGAGGTGAGCATGTGCCAAAGGAGAAAATGTGAAAAGGCTCCTTTGAGCACCCTGCATAGAGGGTTATGGCTGAAGTGTAGGGGAGATGGAAGGAAATTTTGGAAGGAAAGAAGTACGGAAAAGAGGCTGGGGCCAGATCTTAGAGGATTCACAGATGTCCTGGAAAGATGCTGGTACCTCACTCTATAGAAAACAGAATTTGAAGAGTGTTAAGCAGATTTGCTTTGTCAAACCATGACTGTGGTCTCAGGTAATGGTTTTTCCCTTTAAAAATAATGGGATGGTAAAGAAGGTCACATATACATTTTCTTTCAAGGATTTTTTTTTCCCTTGAGGTGTGTCCATTTTCTTGTTTGAGGATTGACTCATGAAAGCCAGAAAATATCTGCCAATCATCTTGGGTTACATAAATGAACTGATTTTCTGGATATACTCATGTTTCAGATTGTTTTTCCTCTTCTCTCTCCAAAAATTCTGAGGGTTTCTCATCGAACTCTTTGCCTTGGTCATGTTTATTCTTCTACTTCCTTCCTGGCAAACATCCAAACCTCAGGGTAACCAGGAAGAGGCTAACAAGGTTTAGACATTATCCCTTCTGAAAAGCGACTCACAGATGAAAAGTATTTTTTCCTCCATTGGAATTATTATTCGACTAACATCGGATCCAGGATTTGTACTATTGAAAGTTACTAGAACTCTGTGGAAAACTGAGTGTGTGTAAGCCCTCTTTACCTTGCACAAAGTGGAGGTGTACTTGTGCCTGCAATGAGAACTTTCTCCCTCCCCAGTTCTCTGTTACTTGATCTTGCTATTTTTTTTCTTACCGTACAGAGACTGAGCACAAATTTGTGGGGCATGACTCATCATACACAATGCATCTCTCTGCTGTAATGCACCAGTGCTTCCACAACAACCAGGTTTTAGCGATATCAAATGCCATTACACAGTCAATGAAGTGTCAGAGAAACACAGTGGGATGACCTCATTGTTCACAGGCAGATGGATCCCTGTTTTAGATAGCAGCCTCAGTCCTCAGGCCCAGGTGAGAGTGTCTCTGTGCCCTCCTTCATGCACACACGTGTTTGGCAGCAGAATTGTGGATGTCACATTCTTAATATATTTTCTTCTCTTTTTCCGCTGGCATTGAGTTCATATCTTTAAGGATTCATAGTTTTTTTTTTCCATTTTGAACTAGACTCATTTAATTTCTGTGAAACTTATCTCCTCCCACCGAACTCTGCTAAAAACAAAAGTTAACACAAGAATTTATTTGTTTTTGTTAGATGTTTAAGGGTATGCACAAATCAGGGAGAAAAATTTTAGTGTCACTAGATATTGTATTTATAATGATGGCATGATCTTCTAAAAAGGGCCACGTCTTATTTTTCTACTAAGGAAAATATAGAACTGAATACATAGATACTCAATAGAGGTTTGATGAATGAGGAAATTAATTATTTCCCTGACTTTCTGGTTTATAAGGCAATCTACAGGTTAGTTGGCTAAACAGTCTATCCAGCTCTAGGTCTGTAATACTCTTATCAAAGGGACATCTAGCCTAGTTTGCATACTCTTAGAAACTTTGGCTCATTAACTCCCAGACACTAACCAGGATTTGGATAAATATGGTCATTATATAGTTCTTGCTTATATTAAAGTTCCAATGTCTCCGTTTTTTAATTATCAATCCAGACTATGTCTGTACTTTAGATAAATGATTAGCCTAAAAATCCAAGAGAGTTCTAAAATCCAGTTTTCTATCAATGAAACAACCAAAGTGATCCACACTGTAGCAACGCAATATCAGTATCTCATTTAGTGAGCACTTATTCTCATACCTTTTCATTCGTGATTACCTATTATCTGTTAACAATTTGGAATTTATCTCTTCAGAATGTGAAATGTCTTTCTCTTGTTCTCAGATTTTTCTTCTGGATATTGCATAAATGTATTATAATGTCTTAGCTTTCTTTTCAGAATAGCAGTTTTATGTTTTCTACATAAGGAAAGTGATTCATATTTTTCAGCATCTAACATCTCTACGAGAGCATGATGGTACATCCATTTTTCTGGATTTTTATTGATTTTAATTGGATTGGCAAGCAAAGAGAAGCAGCAGAGTGTAGGTGTTAAAGCCTGGTTCCATCTCTCTAAGTTAGAAGCCTGGTTCTGCCTCCATCTGTGAGAACTTAAGTAATTCCTTTTACTTCTTTATGCCTGCATTCTCTAATTTATGAAATCATTGATCTAAATAATGAAGAGCGAGAATTTCTCCAAGAAAATGTTGTTTATTTGGGAATAGGTGTTACAATGGGAACACTGGTGTCATAGTAAACTATGTGTGTATTCACGGAGGTAAAGGAAAACAAAGGTTTTTCAGGAAAAATAGAGTATTACCTAATTGTTTTGAGATAATTATCCTTGGTGGCAAGGAACAAAAAAAAAGGTGGCATCAGTCCAAGGTTGGACTAGCAGTTGCTGAGCAGTTTTTTGGTGTAAGGTAGTGATGGCCTTTGTGGAAGGTTGTGGTTTTTGTAGTCTTTTGTGATTGTTTTTGTTACTAGGCATTTCATGCGTGATAATCCTTCATGGCCTTCTCTGGCTCTGTTTTTCGGGTTTTTGTTTTGTATTGCTGTTAACACAAGTGAATTTATTTTGACTCTGACAACTTCCACAAAATGTTTAAAATACTAAAACTACCAGGGCCATATTATGAGTATGAAACAATTTAATTGCCATAAAGTGCTTTTAAGAGTAACTATTTCAAACTAAGCAGTTGATAATGGTAAGCTGTTCTTCAGAGCCTTGGCTAAAATCTCTGTCTGTCATCCATAATTTGTATTTCTCTCCACAATTCTGCAATGTCCAGATGAGTATTACTAGCAGGCATCACAAGATAACAATCTTTTTCTGAAAATCTCCATTCAGATCCACACATCAACAGGACTTCTTGCCTCCAATCACAGGATCCAGGGTTTTTTTGTTTTGTTTTGTTTTTTATAAAGACAGTTTTGCAGAGGACTAGCAAAGGGTCTTTACTCCAAATTATCTCCTCTAATGACTAAGTTGGAGGCCCTGGTAAAAATGTTCACTGTAATAAGTTATAAAACTAAAATTTATGGATCATTTTCTATTTGCACAATACTAAAGCATGATTCTAAGTATTTTACATGTGCAAACTTAATCTAACTTTTTTTTTTTTTGAGATAAGGTCTCATTCTGTCACCCAGGCTGGAGTGCAGTGGTGCCATCAAGGCTCACTCTAGCCTCTGCCTCCCAGGCTTAAGTGATCCTCCCTCCTTAGCCTCCTGAGTAGCTAGGACTACAGACATGCACCACCACACCTAGCTAAATCTTTTATTTTTTAGTAGAGACAGGGTGTATTAGTTTGTTCTTACACTTCTAATAAAGACCTACCTGAGACTTGGTAATTTATAAAGAAAAGAAGTTTAATTTACTCACAGTTCTACATGGCTCAGGGGGCCTCACAATCATGGCTGAAGGCAAACTGAGGGGCCAAGTCACGTCTTACATGGCAGCAGGTGAGAGAGCTTGTGTAGGGGAGCTGCCCTTTATAAAACCATCAGATCTCGTGAGACGTATTCATTATCACTAGGACAGCACAGGAAAGATCTGCCCCCATGAATCAATTACCTCCCACCGGGTCCTTCCCAGAACATGTAGGAATTATGGGAGCTACAATTCAAGATTTGGGTAGGGACACAGCCAAATCATATCACAGGTTTTCATCATGTTGCCCAGACTAATCTAGAACTGTTGGGCTCAAGGGGTCTGCTCACCTCAGCCTCCCAAAGTGCTAGAATTACAGGCGTGAGCCACCATTCCAGGCCTGTTTTTTTCTTTTTGTTTTTTTAATTTTTTGGAGACAGTCTCACTGTGCTGTGTCACCTAGGCTGGAGTGCAGTGGTGCAAACTTGGCTCACTGCAACCTCTGCCTCTCAGGTTCAAGTGATTCTCATGCCTCAGCGTCCCAAGTAGCTGAGATTACAGGCATGCATCACCACACCTGGCTAATTTTTGTACTTTTAGTAGACAGGTTCTTGGAGTTTCACCATGTTGGCCAGGCTGGTCTCAAACTTCTAGCCTCAAGTGATCCTCCTGCCTCGGCCTCCCAAAGTGCTGGGACTACAGGCATGAGCCACTGTGCCTGGCCTCAAATTGTATTCTTAGACAACCCAGTGAGGTAGCTAATATTATTCCTACTTAATGAATACATAGAATATTTATAGAGAGGCTAAGTAGGTTACCTAAAGTATACTGTTGGTAAAAGTTGGAGATTGGATTTGAACAAGGCAGGCTGATTTCAGAGCTTGAGTTCTTAAACACTCAATGTTTCTGCTTCCTTCTCACATCCAAAAACGTAGGTTATCATCCAATGAAAATAAAAACACATTTGTTTGTTTCACAACTGTATGCCCTAGGATTTTTCTAGTGTCTGGCACATAGCAGATTCTCTGTAAATACTTAATGAATTAATGAGCATGCCACACCTCAAGCTCTTTGAATTATTTTATCAGATTAGGTACTTGATAGGTAGAATGGAGGAAAATAATTGAATAAATTTTGAAGTGGATCTAATAAAGATCAGAGAGGAGGATAAAATCTTGAATTTATTGAAATCCTATGGTGATGTAATGACACTTGACACTTCTCTATTTGTTACTTTTTAATCATTAACAATTTATGAAATAAAGAATAGTGTCTTTTATTTATACCATGTCAGTTCTTTATTTTTCTTGACTTATTTTTCTCTCTAATAAGAATAAGAGTGAAACAAAACTGTGTACTCTGGTTTAAGTCTGAGAATTACAACAGGGTCAATTGCATCAGACTCTGTGTGACTGGATAACAAGAATAACAGAAGCACTAATAAGCCAGGCAGCTATCAAAATGTCACAAACCAATTTAACAACAAAGCTAAAGTGAACATGAGTTTGCCCCAGGTCACTGATATTTACAGCATGCAAAAACATATAGTTAGTTATCTAAAATATTATGCAAAGTTCCTGAATCCCCTTCTACCTTAT
Organism: Gorilla gorilla gorilla; assembly: GCF_029281585.2. NCBI lineage: Eukaryota > Metazoa > Chordata > Mammalia > Primates > Hominidae > Gorilla > Gorilla gorilla. The sequence goes on along the minus strand of NC_073227.2, from coordinate 27,930,829 downwards.
TATATATCTCCTTTCACTTTCTCCTTTTCCTCTCCAGTCCCGATGGGTAACTCATCCCTATCTTGGATAAGAGCTTTGGGAGCCTGTGAGTTACATGAAGGAAGAGACTCAAAGTCAATGGTGAGTCTCTTATATTCTCCCTTTTGTATTTCATTTTATTTGTAAAATCTTATTTTGATATTTCAATCAATAAGAAAACCCCCTTCATTTAGCAAGTATGGGCATATTTTATATTAGTCATTCAGATTTAAAAATGCTATTTATATCTTTAATTAGAAAAAAATACTTCTAACTAAGAAGGGTTAGTGTAGTGATATGGTCTGGCTCTGTGTCCCCACCCAAATCTCACCTTGAATTGTAATCCCTATACACCCTACTTGTCAAGGGCGGGACCAGGTGGAAGTATTTGAATCATGGGATTGGTTTCCCCCATGCTCTTCTGGTGATAATAAGTGAGTGTCAAGAGATCGGATGGTTTCATAAGCGTCTGGCATTTCTCCTGCTTGCTCTTCTCCTTCCTGTCACCTTGTGAAGAAGGTGCCTTGCTTCCCCTTTACCTTCCACCATGACTGTAAATTTCTGGGGCCTTCCCAGCCATGCTGAACTGTGAGTCAATTAAACCTCCTTCCTTTATAAATCACCCCATCATGGGGATGTCTTCATTAGCAGCATGAGAACAGACTAATACATATAGTATAACTGTCAATGATAACGAGTAGGCAAGTGAAGTCAGATTGACTAGATCTCAACTCTCTTTCCTACTAGCTGAATGCTACCACATGCATATGCATGCACACATGCATCTATCTATCTATCTATGGATCAATACATTTTTTTCCTTTTTTTAATTATACTTTAAGTTTTAGGGTACATGTGCACAATGTGCAGGTGAGTTACATATGTATACATGTGCCATGTTGGTGTGCTGAACCCAGTAACTTCTCATTTAACATTAGGTATATCTCCAAATGCTATCCCTCCCCCTTTCCCCCACCCCACAACAAGCCCCGGTGTGTGATGTTCCCCTTCCTGTGTCCATGTGTTCTCATTGTTCAATTCCCACCTATGAGTGAGAATATGCAGTGTTTGGTTTTTGTCCTTGTGATAGTTTGCTGAGAATCATGGTTTCCAGCTTCATCCATGTCCCTACAAAGGTCAGGAACTCATCTTTTTTATGGCTGCATAGTATTCCATGGTGTATATGTGCCACATTTTCTTAATCCAGTCTATCACTGTTGGACATTTGGGTTGGTTCCAAGTCTTTGCTATCGTGAATAGTGCCGCAATAAACATATGTGTGCATGTGTCTTTATAGCAGCATGATTTATAATCCTTTGGGTATATACCCAGTAATGGGATGGCTGGGTCAAATGGTATTTCTAGTTCTAGATCCCTGAGGAATCGCCACACTAACTTCCACAATGGTTGAACTAGTTTACAGTCCCACCAACAGTGTAGAAGTGTTCCTATTTCTCCACATCCTCTCCAGCACCTGTTGTTTCCTGACTTTTTAATGATCGCCATTCTAACTGGTGTGAGATGGTATCTCATTGTGGTTTTGATTTGCATTTCTCTGATGGCCAGTGATGATGAACATTTTTTCATGTGTCTTTTGGCTGCATAAACGTCTCTTTTGAGAAGTGTCTGTTCATATCCTTTCCCCACTTTTTGATGGGGTTGTTTGTTTTTTTCTTCTAAATTTGTTGGAGATCATTTTCTGGATATTAGCTGTTTGTCAGATGAGTAGATTGCAAAAATCTTCTCCCATTCTGTAGGTTGCCTGTTCACGCTGATGGTAGTTTCTTTTGCTGTGCAGAAGCTCTTTAGTTTAATTAGATCCCATTTGTCAATTTTGGCTTTTGTTGCCATTGCTTTTGTTGTTTTAGACATGAAGTCCTTGCCCATGCCTATGTCCTGAATGGTATTGCCTAGGTTTTCTTCTAGGGTTTTTATGGTTTTAGGTCTAACATTTAAGTCTTTAATCCATCTTGAATTAATTTTTGTATAAGGTGTAAGGAAGGGATCCAGTTTCAGCTTTCTACATATGACTAGCCAGTTTTCCCAGCACCATCTATTAAATAGGGAATTGTTTCCCCATTTCTTGTTTTTGTCAGGTTTGTCAAAGATCAGATGGTTGTAGATGTGTGGTATTATTTCTGACGGCTGTGTTCTGTTCCATTGGTCTATATCTCTGTTAAATAATAAGAGCTATCTATGACAAACCCACAGCCAATATCATACTGAATGGGCAAAAACTGGAAGCATTCCCTTTGAAAACTGGCACAAGACAGGGATGCCCTCTCTCACCACTCCTATTCAACACAGTGTTGGAAGTTCTGGCCAGGGCAATCAGGCAGGAGAAGGAAATAAAGGGTATTCAATTAGGAAAAGAGGAAGTCAAATTGTCCCTGTTTGCAGATGACATGATTGTATATCTAAGAAACCCCATCGCCTCAGCCCAAAATCTCCTTAAGCTGATAGGCAATTTCAGCAAAGTCTCAGGATACAAAATCAATGTACAAAAATCACAAGCATTCTTATACACCAATAACAGACAAACAGAGAGCCAAATCATGACTGAACTCCCATTCACAATTGCTTCAAAGAGAATAAAATACCTAGGAATCCAACTTACAAGGGACGTGAAGGACCTCTTCAAGGAGAACTACAAACCACTGCTCAATGAAATAAAAGAGGATACAAACAAATGGAAGAACATTCCATGCTCATGGGTAGGAAGAATCAATATCGTGAAAATGGTCATACTGCCTAAGGTAATTTATAGATTCAATGCCATCCCCATCAAGCTACCAATGACTTTCTTCACAGAATTGGAAAAAACTACTTTAAAGTTCATATGGAACCAAAAGAGAGCCCACAATGCCAAGTCAATCCTAAGCCAAAAGAACAAAGCTGGAGGTATCATGCTACCTGACTTCAAACTATACTACAAGGCTACAGTAACCAAAACAGCATGGTGCTGGATCAATGCATTTTTAACTGAGAGTTATCCACTTACTTTTCTGTACAATCATATGGTTGCTTTAAGGTTTAAATAAGTTAATTCATTCAAAGCACTTACACTGAGACTTGGCCTCACCTGTTGGAAGTTTAGCTATTATCAATTTTGCTCCTGTTATTTCTATATTGTTATTTACAATAAACCAAATAATAAAAAATGCTTCCTAATTAATCCAAATTTTGAGTTCTCTTAATGAATCTCTTCTTATTCAAATACCCTAGCTAACTAGTATGAATCTGAATGTCTGGTTGGAATTTGTTGCACTTAAACACACAACATTTTTTTATCTGTAGGTTTTTGCAAATTTTATGCTGCGTAAACTAATCTGTCTATTTATTCCTGAGTTATATTCTCCTGAAAAGATTCTTTTCCTTTTTCTTTGTCCATCCATAAATGTCTCCTGTCTTTGCCATAGCCCCTCTCATTACTCATTACATCCACCAGGCTATATTAAAAAGACCCTATACTGGTTAACATTCTATGAGAAGAATCTTCCTGCTTTTGTAAACGTAGCTCCCCTCCACATATGTATTCACACATACAATATCGAAATTATTTTATACACAGTTTTATATCCCCCTGAAGGGAAATTATTGTTAACATTATAAGTATTCTGTTTATTTTACCTAGTTTCTGAAGATATAATTTATATTAGCTATATAACATTTCATCACATCAATCCTAAAAATAATTTGAACAATTTCTATTGGGATATTTAAGATGACTATAGTTTTTCTTTGTTATTAGTAATGTTGTGACAAATAACTTTGTGTATAATTCATTTTGGACCAACTAAGCAAATGGATATGTGTTATTTTAAGGCTCCTAATCTATTATGCCAATGTAACCATTATTAAAATATGTACTTAATAAATATTTGTTATTTCCATTGTTACCTCATTTCTACCCTTGCATACACTTCTGGGTTTATTGTCAAGCAAAATTGGGGGACCTAATTACAAACCAGCAAATTTGCCTCATACAGGATTAAAATATGGACCTTAAAAGGATCATTTTAAGGCAATTTAGGCAAATTATCTTGACTTCTGATTCAATTTGTTGTAGGTTATCTGAAGCTAGGGAATAAGAAAATAGACTAAGTTCAATCTACAGACGTATTACTCATAGTATCACAAGATATATTGAAACAAATTGTTTCTTGTTCTTTAGTAATTCTAATACATGGAAGGTGTCCTTTAACTTTAAATAATTTAGTCCTCTATTACAGGTGCTCAATTTAGGTTCTATTCCCTTGTCTGACATGTGTTTTGAGGTAGCTTTTGTCTTGTTTCTGGCTGGATTCTGAGAAATGCTGGCATAGCCATATACATTTAGGAGGACCCTCAAATGAATTTTAACTACCCATTATAGGACCATAACAAAACAGTACAAACACACCAGTTGTCTGGGCAGCCATGAAACTTACTTGATCTAACTCCAGATGTTTCCTGTATCCCATGAAACAACCTCTCAGAGAAGAGTGTATTTCCAAAAATCGTTCTGTGTTTAAAATTTAGGTGCTAAACATAGACATTCAGTGAAAATGTAAAAATCAAAGTTCAATTACTCATCCCAGTTGCCCCCTGCAGATGTATCTCTTTGCCAGATGTCAAACAGATTACTGATTACCATGGTGGCTTTTCAAAGCCTCTCTTCCTCTTCTGCTTTTCTTAGACTCTGATACACTTCCTTTCTCTTTATTTCTGGCAGCTGCATTTATGACACCTTGAACCAGGCTTTGAGAGGTTAAAAGATGGGTCTCCTTTACTTTTCTTTCTGCCTTTCTCCATACCAAATTGCTTGTGGCTGACATGAGGGAGGAAAAATAAAAGGCCAACGACCAGGTTGTCTTCTTGCCTTTGCCTAAGTCCCATCAACATCCCCAAGCCTGGGAAAACATGACCCTGGCTTGAGACACAATGATTTTTGCTTCCGCTGTCTGGAAGCCACAAAACCCACACCCACTTCCTCTCCAGGCACAATCATCTCATTTTCAAACCTCATATCACTTTGGGAAATAGCAAATCAGATTTTTGGAAAGGCCAAACTTTTAAGATTGAGTTTCAGTTGATGACTAATGACAGCCCTTTTTTCCCGTTGCTTTTCTCTCACAGGAACTAGGATAAGCACTTTTTATCCTTATCTAACACCATAGACTACAGACTACATCCACTTATCTCCTCTTTCATCCTAGATCTGCTTTATGCACTATTTATACTTTGCATTGAAACACTATGCCTGAAACCAACAGATTATCAATATACTTTTTCTCAGAATAGTGCGTTGCAATGCATGATTGCCTTCAAAATGTAGAAAAATAACATATATCCAAAGTAGTAAAGGTGATGCCATTCCACTTGTAATTTTAGGTTGCATGAAGCGGCAACCTACTATAATTTTTATCCTATTTTATTTTTATTTTTATTTTATTTCATTTTTTTGAGACGGAGTCTCAGTCTGTCACCAGGCTAGGGTGCAGTGGCACAATCTCGGCTCACTGCAACCTCTGCCCCATGGGTCCAAGCCATTCTCCTGCCTCAGCCTCCCAAGTAGCTGGGACTACAGCTGGTACCACCATGCCCACCTAATCTTTGTAATTTTAGTAGAGACAGGTTTTCACCATGTTGGCCAGGATGGTCTCCATCTCTTGACCTCGTGATCTGCCCGCCTCGGCCTCCCAAAGTGCTGGGATTACAGGTGTGAGCCACCATGCCCAGCCTATACTTGTATTTTTATTATTTAAATTCATTTACCCTTTTGCTTTTACTTGCTTTTTATTTAACCTGTATTATGGTGGCAACAGAGAAAAAGGTGGAGCCCAAACATTTACAGAAGTTTCTTCAAAAGTAGAATCTGAAGGTATTAGCCATCACGTTTATGGAATTTAGAACTTTCTGCTCAAGTTCTCTCATGATTTCTTTCTTCAGTAGATTAACATTCAACTGATTTTTAGCAAAGTGAAGATCAGGGCTGGCTTTAAACAAACATAGATAGATGTGAGCTGTGAGACTGGTCAGAGTACTTAGGGAATCAAATTTCCTGAAATATTTTTCACTCCGACTTCTGGGTAGCTCACCATATATATTAAGCAAGAAGAATGATACCATAAATACTTCTGACTCTTGCTGTTTAAAGAACTCTGAGATTTTCCTTTGGCATTTTTCTACCTTTAGTAAAATAGGGCTGGGTAGTGAAGCCATCATTGATTATAATGATCAGTGCAGATATTCTAATCGAGTGTTCCTAGTTTCCCAATAACTATTGCCAGATTTGATGCTTGTATTGATAACATTAAATGGGAGATGTTTATTTCTTTAATTTGTTTTTGATCTTGACTTTATAATATGAGATTTCCTGGATGAATGGAGTGAATTCAGGGACATCTATTTAGCTTCTAAATTTCATTTTTCACCAGTCATCTAACCCAACTATGTTCTCCTTCTACCCATTACTTGAAAGTCTATTCAGACACTGAATTTTCTCCTGCTCTGTTTTGTTACAAACACTTCTTTCTGTAATTACTACCCTTCTCTGTTTATGTTCATATGATATTTTCCCATATGGAGAGGGTGAAGGAAACAATCTTTTACTTAAAATAAATGAGTAGATTATATTTGAGACTCTAATGTTTTATTCTCTGCAGATTCATTTCACAAAAACATTGATATTTGAGTAGGGAAATAATCCATTGGATACTTCTTCCTACCTGAGCCCCGTTTGTTAGCTGATGTAAAATGTTACTGTGGTCAATTCAATTTTAATTGGTTCAGGCAACTGGGTTTCCAATGTTTTCCAGAAGAGATTAATCTCTGTGCTCAGTGATTCTTTTTTTGCAAGAAATGTTTTCATAATATATGTGTGTTCAGTATTCATGAATAATACCTTTTAACTTCTCTCCTGTGATATTTACATATCATACACTTCAGATGATGTTAGGTGGTTTTCTTATTCTCCTTCCTCATTGGCTTACAAGCTATGTATACCTAGCTCTTTCTCTATTTAGAAGTCAATTCCTGAAGATATTTCAGTTGTTATTGTTTGGCTTCTTTCTGACTTAATAACACGGTTCTCCAAACTTACTTTAGTAGAAATATCCATTTCTTACAATAGGCTTTTAAGTCTGACTTGAATTGCTGTAGTAAGTGACCATATGCTGTGGAGTTATGTACTCTTTACTAGAAATACAACTTAATTTTTGCTACTCTAATGAAATTTAAAATCTATAAGGAGCCCAATGAGCAGCTTGCCCAGTGGTAAGAATTTGGATGTAGAAATGAACAAATGGACTATTAGTGAGGATGAATTCTATCTTTCAAATTAACCACTTCTCACTAAGGTTCTTTCGAAGATTTGCTAAGCTAAATATTTCTTATCAAATAAGATTGTGATTTAAATTATAGGTGCCTTGAGGTGGAAAGTCTTAGTTTTGTTTGTTTGTTTGTTTGTTTGTTTGTTTTTTGACACAGTCTCACTCTGTCTCCCAGGCTGGAGTGCAGTGGTGCCATCTTGGCTCACTGCCAACCTCTGCCACTCGGGTTCAAGTGATTCTCTTGCCTCAGTCTCCCAAGTAGCTACGACTACAAGTGCACGCCACCACATGTGGCTAATTTTTTTGTATTTTTAGTAGAGATGGGGTTTCACCATGTTGGCCAGGCTATTCTTGAACTCCTGACCTCAGGTGATCCACCTGCCTCTGCCTCCAAAACTGCTGAGCCACCATGCCCAGCCGGAAAGTCTTAGTTTTCACTTGCATCTTACATCAGAAATAGATTCTAAAATGAATGTTTAGAGAGACAACTTAATCCAAAATTTCCATTGAAAGTGACATACATTATCTATAACTCACAAACATTATTAAGAATCAGGAAAAGGTCTTAAAATGACTTGTCACAGGTTTGCTAAAATGCGTTGAATGTATCTATTGTATGATTGCTATATAATGTAATTCCTATTCTTAAATGACTTCCAACGAAGAACATATGGCTTAATTTGTGTGTTAGATATGCATAATATATTACATAACTCTACTTATTTTGTAACCCACATAACAATTAGCACAGGCAGAAGATTTAAAAGTCAGTGCACAGTGAACACATTCTTCTCACTGTGTCAGTGTGTTTGCAGTAATGTGTTAAGATGGATTCTCTGTAGACCTTGGTCTTTGAATGACTACAGTAAGAAGGATCTCCTTGCTAACATATGCTGGACATTTAACATGACTGAGAAATACATTATGTATTAAGCCACTGAAACTTGTTTGTTACTTTAGCATCATATGGTGTATCCTGATTAACAAAATATTGTATTAAATCTCTTCTTTCTTATCAAATTTTCCACTTCCTAGCCTCAAAAGATGGCCTGCTTCTTATTTCATTGAGAAAATAGTAGCACTTAGAAGATCACTAATTCCACAAACCCACCTTCAAAAATACTCATATGTTCTGTATTATTTTATATTAAAATGGGAGAGCTATCATTACATGTGTAAAGAAGAACTATAATTTCATGTTCTCTGCCTTATTCCATATCTTGATTCTTTACACTAATCCCTTCTTCCTCTTTTATCATCAAATTCACCTTCTCCATGGGATTTTGCATTACACATTGAGCTACGATATTGTCTATTTTTAAAATCCTCCTCAGACAAGTTGCCTCTCCAGCTACAACTTCTTTTATCATTGGACTGTATATACAAACTTTTAACATTATTTTTCTGTGCTTGCTTCCTTCAATTGCTTACCCCCAGTTATCTTCAGTTATTATTTAATCCACATTCATCTACTGAATCCACAAAGTTCCCAACTACTGCCATCCCCCCAGATCCAATGGTCAATTCTTATTCCTTTTCTTTATCCATCTCTCACATGAATGTAAATCCTAGTTGATAAAGCTTCTCATCTTGAGTTACTCCTTCATTGACTTCTGAAACATCCCTCTTTGCTGAAAGAATGTTACTCCTAACTTACTGGCTACTCCTTCTATTATTCTTCACCTAAATATTAAAATGCCCCAAGGAAGACAGAGCCTTACACATAGTTGGTGTTTAATAATTATTTGGGGAATACATGAATAAAGGTTTGATATTTAGGAATTTTCATGATGTTATTAATAGCTAGTATGTTTGCTAGGGTGTATTTTACCTACGAAAGGAAAGGTTCTACATATATACCTTTAAAGTATAGTATCACTAAAACATTTATCAACCGTATTATGATCAGTAGTTTACTTATTAATCCTTTCAACACATTTTAAGCTCTTTGGATGTCTTGTTTTTTGAGTGTGCCTATGTCCATTATCTAACATGAGGCTCGGATAAATGAATGAATGAATGAATGAATATACATTTGACTTACATTGAGTTTTAAAGTAGCCAAATAACATATGTCATTTTCACATCAACTGCTATTGAACTGTAACATTTAGCTGCATTGTTTAAGTGCTTGTTTAATGGACCTAATTCTAAAAGCTTATATTTTTTTCCAATATTTTATTTCATCTGCTATATTTTAGGTTATTTTTCTAGCCGAAATATTTTTAGAGTCTCAATTATTTGAAGCAAGGTATCAACTATCTAATATGTGATTCACTTGCAATATAGTATGTATGTTTTCTTTGTCTTTAGCCAAAAACTTAGAAGGAAATGTTGACAAAAACAAGGTCAACAGCAAATTATCTTAGGCATTCTCTCAGAACCTCCTTTCCTGTTGTACATGAGACATTACTCAAACCTTATCGGCCAACTTAGAATGACTCTTCCATGTGGTATTTTCGAACCATTTATATCATATTCACTTTGAGAACTACTCCTTTAATTTTAATATGTCACCAGCTAAACCCATTGCCACTTGTCATTTCTGTTTCTTTTAGGACAGTGCTTTTATACAGTGTTACACTTATTGTGACAGGAAAGATTGTAGCTACATGTAGTAGAATATTGAATAAGAGTGCCTAGAAAAATCCAAATAATCATAAACTTAAAACAAAACAGTGCAGTGGGAGTGTAAATTACTTCAACCATTGTGGAAGACAGTGTGGCGATTCCTTAACAATCTAGAAACATAAATACCATTTGACCCAGAATCCTATTACTGGGTATATACCCAAAGGATTATAAATCATTTTACTATAAAGACACATGAACATGTATGTTTATTGCAGCACTATTTACAATAGCAAAGACTTGGAACCAACCCAAATGCTCATCAATGATAGACCGGATAAAGAAAATGTGGCACATATACACCATGGAATACTATGCAGCCATAAAAATATGAGTTCAAGTCCTTTGCAGGGACATGGATGAAGCTGGAAACCATCATCCTCAGCAAACTAATACAGGAACAGAAAACCAAACATTGCATGTTCTCACTCATGAGTGAGAGCTGAACAATGAGAACACATGGACACAGGGAAGGGAATATCGCACACTGTGGCCTGTCGGGGGAGTGGGGGGCTGGGGAGGGAGAGCATTAGGACAAATACCTAATGCATGCAGATCTTAAAACCTAGATGACGGATTGATAGGTATGGCAAACCACTGTGGCACATGTATACCTATGTAACAAACCTGCGTGTTCTGCACATGTACCCCAGAACTTAAAGTAAAAGAAAAACAAAACAAAACAAAACAGTGGCCTGTAATTACAGGGCTTGTTCAGGAGCTTAGTTAGGCAATAAAGTTCCAGTGTTTCCCCATTGTTTTGCTCAGCTATTGTGATCATACTGCCTCTTTTTCTTTATTCAAGTCACTACACCCAGCCACAAGTATAGGTCTAAGAATCATGTTCTTGGGTTATGCTTCAATATACAAGGTAGGAGCAAATGATATTTATTTTTATCAGAGAGAACTACACTCACATCTCCATCCCCATCGTATTTCTGAAAATATCTTTGGCCATATGTAGCTCCACACAGTTTCTTCTAGCTTCAAGAGAGGCTGGATGTATCAGGCAAAGAAAATGATTGTCTTGATTGATTGTGTCACGTGTATCATATTTTCATCTCTGGGGCTGGCCCCATTGCAATCCCAAATAAACTGGAATTTTGTTAGCAAGCCTACTGGTTTAGGCAACTAACAATGCCTCCTACGTTCTCCGTCATTTTCTCTACAATTGCCCTGATACTTTTCCTGTTTTAGGAAGTCACAGAACCGCCAATGGATTTACTACAAAAAATACTCTCTGTCTACTCTCTGAATTCCAGTTTCTCCTGCCAGCAATGAATGTCCCTATTTGTGTCACAGTTTTCCTTCTTTTTCACGAACCTTAGTCTTGCTATTATTTGTCTGCATGGGCATCTCTTGCCTCTTATTCACAGTTTTATTCTTTCTCAGCATCTGGCACATAGAGGGTAACTAACAAATATTTCTGCAACAAATGAATGAATGGCTACATAGTTGTCAAAAATCCTTCTGAAATGCTGCATTTATCATAGCCCTTCCCTATTCAAATCCACCGATGCTCCTTCTTTTCTGTGCCATGAGAAGGACTAATCTTTTTATCTACTTTGTGGGGTATCTAGAACACAGACTTACTCAATTTTAGTTTTCATCACTCTTCAATAAGCTCTCTGAGATTTGGTTTCCTCTATTAGTCCTCTCACAATAGCATATAAAGTACTCGATTTAATATTTCATATGTGAAAGCAATTTATACATTATAAAATGATATAAATTAGGTGTGATTATTTGGACTCACTTCACCTTCATGTGCATACTTAAATTTCTATCATACAAAAATAACTCTCTTTTCCTCTTCTTTTTCCAAAATCTCTCTCTCTTTCTCTCTCTCTCTCTCTGTTTTTTTGGTCCCACCTATTGCTGACTATCAGTGACCCACTCACATCCTCATAGCACTCATCTCTGCATCTCTGAATGAAAAACACAGCCACGTTAAAATCTTCTCTGTCTAGCAGAGCAAATTCCATCTGTGTATAGGTGACCAGCAGCAATGAAGAGTTAATACCACTTTGAGCAGCCCTTAGTCAGTGGCAGATTCATCTTTCTCATCCCTTAGCTGGGGCAACTCTGATGTATATTGTATATGGTCTGCCAGAATTCCCAGTGGTATTAAACTCCAATTGTCTACAGTAGTAACATGCTTAGTTTTCCACATATTAAATGGCTTGCCACTTTTTTTTTTCTTTTCCTGGTTCTCTTCCTTCCCTGTCTCCTTTTTGTACTTTTTAATCATTATATTCTGGGATTATATCTCAAATAATCCACTTGAGGTCAAGTCCTTGTCTCACTGTCTGCTTCCAAGGAGACCCAGGCTAATAATTTAATAATAGATTAACCCAGACTTACTATCCCCAGACTAACGTACCTCCTCTGAGTCACCTCATTCATGTGACTTTCATTGATATTCTGGCCCGTATTTATTTCTTCCTCCAATTGTGTTGTTGAGAGTCACTAATGCATTTTTCCTTCCAATTATTTTAGCACCAGATTATGATCTACAATTCTGAAAATGTTTCTTGTATCATTGTTCATTCTCTTCAATAAGATTCTTAGCTTCCCAAGGTCAGCTTCTATATGTTATGAAAATTCTCTATAACCTCAAAGTAGCTGGCACAGACCTGGCCACTGTGGATTTATGCCACGGTACTTTATACTGGTTGATTGGCTGTTGCAAGTTCATGAGATACTGTGAACATCTGATAATTCAACAAAAGCTCCAGATTTTCATACAGAGACTGTTGATTTTTAATATTGTAGCTCATTCATATTTTAAAATTATATCTGAGTTCAGATACTGACTTTGGCAGCTAACTGGTGACTTTGGACATTCAACTTAAACTCTCTCAGCCTAAGATTCTGCACTGAGGATGTGAAACTAATAATCTCCATCTTGTAGTATCATGATACCACCAGAGTATGTATTAAAAATAGAGAATAATAGGTATAATAGTGGATGGAAAGACAGACCACAGGAAGATGTTAGAGTTGAGTGTTGCACACAAGGTAGTCAGTGTAATCAGCAATACTACAGAAATATGCGATCAATGAGATAAATGAAAATATCTCACCAAGAGTGAGATTCTTTACCAGATTAGAAAGTCTCAAACTTCTTGTTGAGGTTGAGGATCAAAGGAGAAATGCTATCCTGACAGAAGTTATAGAGGACCGCACAGTGAGGAAGTTTGGTTTAAAGTGGTGCCATGCTGTTGCGCACTTCACAGAGAGCAAATAAACAGAGGAGCAGCAGCCACAGTGGGAGAGGGAAGATTGTGGTCTGGATAACAAGGCCTTTACTCTGATCTGTCTTTGGGCAAAGACTGAGTCTGAAAGTCCCCCTAGCTAAGGGAATTCCAGTGAACTGAAGACAAGAAGAGAGACAAGGAGGAGAATGAGCATTGAGACCAAGACTTTCCTTCCAGCCAGCTTCTGGAGTGAAGGAAAATGGCTATGTAAGACTTCAAGTGATTAAAGCTGTGTATGAATTATTGTTTAAGTATGGCTACATGAACTTTTATAAAAAATTTACCTCCAGGGCATTTTGAGTCTTTTCTCTTTTGTTCTATATTTTTGCTTGTTTATTTCACAAGTACTTATAGCATAGAAACATTTTAAGGAAAACAGATAACAGAATTTATCATTTGGAATGTACTCCTACAAAAGAATTCTGATCATTTTATTGGGCCTTGACCACTAAATCTTAAATTAAGGTCATTGTTACAGACTCTTTATTGTTATCTAGAGAGGCTTAGCCTTTTTGGGAGGAAATCTATAGGTACTGTCTCTTTTACCACTTTTCTACAATTATTATGAGAAATATCTCAATGTCTAATGAGACAAAGCATTTGCTAAGAAATCAAAATAAAATTCTGCCAAATATGAAATTGCAGTAACTATTTCCTGATGATTTTGGCACAAATTGATCAGGGAATAGCAGTTCCAACTCATTTGCTATTTAAAATCAATATAAAATTTTGTGAACATTTATGATTGAAATTGTTTTTTTTCTTAATAGTTATCCTGAAAACCACCTTCCACCTGAGAAATATTTGTGAGTTATTATAATGCTTTGTATTAATTCTTTGTTCAGAAAAAATTTATTTGGGTAATTCTCTACAAAAGGACATCTGCTCTCTCTGTATTCGGTTGGTGCTAAATTCTGATGACCTTCAGGGCCAGCAAGTTTCTGATAAATGGTGGCTGAGATGGGAGTGGACTTTAATTGTATATCTAGAGGAGGACTGCTGGATTACATTAGTGAATCTATTAGCATTTTATGGAAATGCAAAATATCCAAATGATTTAATTCACAGAACTGGCAAAAACAAATCTTTCATTTGAAAATCACCCTGGTCATTTGTGTTAATAGAGTCAGTTGACTGTTATGGTCTCTGAAGCTAGTAAACCAGTATAAAACAATCTTGACATTCTTGATGAGACCTGTGATTGCAGAATAATGTTAACTTACAATAAAATTCTTACATATCCAAAGAGGAGAAATGCAGATTTCAAGTGAGGAATCTCCAATCTATTTCACATTGATGCCTTTCCTTGCCCAGTTGAATCTTAATTTGCCCTGCTATATGCAAGATACACTGCAAAGTATGTGAGATATACAGAAGTGAGTGAGACACAGGGCTTGGCCTCAAAATACCCAGAGTCTATTAGAAGAAGAAGAAATGTTGCAATTGAGATACTATGATAAGTGCAGTGCAGGATAGGATAGGAGTGATCAGCTCTGTGGGGTGATGGTAGAAAGGGACTCTTTAAAGTCTTCCGAGCCCAGTGACATAGGCTGGGACTTGATTAGTTAGGGGTTCTGTCAGTCAAAAGATGACATTAAGGACAACCTAGATGGAAGAAACAAAGTAAGGGTCACAGTAGTGATTAGGAAACTTTTTCTGAAAAAAAAAAATACAGACAGAAAATATTTTAGGCTTTGTGGGTAACTATTCACATCTTCCGTTGTCATATGAAGGCAGTGGCAGGTAATACAAATGAATGTAGCTGTGTTTGCAAAAACTATACGTAAAGATCAGCATTCAGTTCATGGACCAGAGTTTGCTGACCATTGCTCTAGTGAGTCCCTTTCTGGAAATCATCTGGGAAGTCCTTTCAATAGCCTTAACTCAATGTTGAGCTGGACTACAGGAAGCATCATCAAATCTTCCAGCGTTGTAACAGTTAGTACCTGGTCCACACAGGCACCCAGTGAAGTTCCTGCCACCTCCAAGGTATTGGGTTTTTGCATATCCAGAAACCCCCATGTTCTTTTGTATCCTGAAGATCCAAACAAGTCTTGGAGGGTCATTCCCTTCTCTAATCATAAAGCAACATGGTTTCTTCAATTACCAGCTCAGATACACCGATTTAATTTTCTGATGATTGGATATTTTGTGAACCAGAGGTGGGTTACAGATTGTCTTTTTAACACAACTGCTGTCCCACCTTAAACACAACTGCTGTCCCACCTTAAACACATAGCTTCGTTCTTGTCTTTGGGCCGGATTTCTCTTCTTCATATAATTGGCCTCTCTAAAATATTTCAGCCCTCAGAAATCAGCTGGAAGTCCTCTATATCAGAAAGCTCATTCTAGATCCCGTCAAATTTATGTCTCCTGTGCTTTTCTCTTATATAACATAGTCTAGATTTTTCTTCAGAATCATAACCTATCTGATTTTTATTAATTTATTTATATGTATTGGCTTATAGTCTCTTCTGCATTCATAAATTCAGTGAGGGCACAGATCTTCCCCATTTTGTTCCAGATTGCCAACTCAATGGATAACGCATTAGCTCATAATAAACATTCAACAGATACTTTGAGTAGGAAGTGATGTATCTGAGAAGCCAACATGAAATAAAGAAGAAACTATGATTTTTGTTTGTTTTAAATTTTAGTGATTAAAGCCCAGTCAATGGAGAAGATCAGATAAGGTAAGTAGAAAATATGAAAAGAGAGAAGGTTTACGACAGAACACTGGAAAAACCCAGAGCATTAAAGAAGGGACAGAGAAGGAAATATCAGGGAAACAAGTCCAAGAGCAAGAGAAGAGAGTAGCACATTCAGCTAAGGAAGGAAAACACATTATGGGAAAGTGAGCAGGCTCCTGAACCAAGCGCCTCAGAAACGTCAAGTCAGCATGGACAATCATTAATCTTCATCGCTTCTGTCAATGTTTTTTGGAGCAGAGAAAAACATTTCTTCTTTTAAAAGTGAACTGATGCTGCACCTGAATATATATATACATATATATGTGTGTGTATATATACATATACATATACATATATACATATACATATATATGTGTATATATATATATGGAATGACTCTCAGTTCTGCTTGTAAGTTCCTGCTACTTTCCATGCTCACCCTATCTGGGAGTCATTATTATTACCTAGTATTGGCCCAAAAATTATGATGATGTTCCTCCAAAGACTATCTTTTACCTGTTTTTATGTGTTATCTTCTCTGTAAAAGTGATCCTTCTCATTCAAAACCTCAATTTTTCCTAATATTATAAGCATAAAGGGCCTTTCATTTATTTGAAGACTTATATTTAGTGCTAATTATGTGTAGGTGATACAATGGCTTGCTAAGGAAGTAAGAAATTAACAAAAAGATGTGTTCTCTGCCCTTTCAAAGCTTGCATTCTTGTGCATCAGAGATGAAAACAAATTAATTGTCCAAGGACTGTTGAAATGCAGTTATTCTAAATGCAAGTAAGAAGGAACATATGGTTTAAAAAAGTGGCTAATGAGATTTGGGACAAAGAAGATAGAGTTTTCCAGGGGCAGGGAGAAGAAATAGGTATAGAAATCTTTCTTCTGTAGGAAAATATGTGTAAGTGATGAAGACACAAGAAATAGTCAAGAAACTACAAAAAGAAAAAGACTAATACAACTAGAACACAGAAATTGAGGGGAGAGTGATATGAAATTTAGCTGATAGAGTAGGCAGGGCACAGATCACACAAGGATATATCATGACCATAAAAATATCCATCTCTTTGCTGTATAGAGAAATGATTAAGGTATAAGAATGGAAACAAGGAAAGCTACCTTGATGTTACTGAAATACTTTAAGTGAGAGACAATGCTGGCTGGTGTTTTTAGCAGAGATGGACTAACGTGGGTAGATTAATATGCATTAGAAAAAAAAAATAAAGGGCCTCTTGGTGCTGTTTTAGGATTAGTGACATAATGCTTCATTCAGCTGATTGTTATAGCACAGAGAAAGCCCTCGAAAAAAGCTAACAGAATTGGAATTATTGTAATCAATGCAGGATTCTGAAGCATGCTGACCTACTGAATATGAAACAGTTGGAATCTGCTGCAAAGTGAATAATCATCTCCTAATATCAGGAGAAGCAACTGTCTAGAAGTTACTGGACATCCTTCAACCTCATTTTAAATGACATTTTTTGCAGTGTCACCCTTCTTCCTGCCAAACGTGCACTCTGCCTCTTTGCATCTGCAAGAACATCACTTTAACCTTTCACAGATGGAGCAGGGGCTGCCGTTCTATGCTGATCTTCAGATAAAATGTGGGACATATTTCCTGGGTTCAGCTGACCCTGCTGCAAAGAGCCCAGTGACTTTGTCTTCAATAACATATTTATATTAGAAGCTTCCCCTCTAGTTCATTTGACATATAGTGCTGACACCTCACTGACAGGGGTCAAATTTTGTTCAGGCGAAAGTGCCTTTGGAAAACTTCATTGTGTTTCATACACAGGCTATACCAACAGTATTTTTCCTAATGTTTCAAACTATGGTGTGTGGAGAGCATAGTCCTGAAAAATAATCAGCAACAACCACAATAAAATGTGAATTAATTAATTGTGAACTTCATAATGTTTAATAATGACTCATACTCATGATAAAAACAGTACCTTTGAAAGTTCAAGAATTTCCTTATATCTTGTAGTTTTAAATGAAACTGAGCTTCTGGTGAGAAATCTTAGGAGGGCTTCATACATGAAGGACTAGAGTGAATGCTTACCTGTAAATGCTCTGTGTGTTTCCTGGGAGCAAAATGGTTGGATGGATAGAGAACTGAACTAAAGGTCAAGAGAAACAAAAAGGATTCAGTGGATGGCTTCTAAGCTTATAATATTCATTGAGTTTAGCATGATTTACATCTATGTACATAAATAGCTTAGGAAATATGTTTGTAAACCTCAAAACCTTAGCATATTATAAAGTAGTTACTTTAGTTATTTGGATTCTCCAAATTCCAAGGTGGTGTCAAAGAGTTAATTGACCTTCTACTGCCACATTTCCTCCCTAATGAGATACCATCTTTGCCAGGGTTAATAGTTCAGTTGTCTGTCTTAAGATTTAGAAGATCACTCTTCTAATGCTGGATGTATCTGGAGTTGTTCTCTGAGTGTGATCAAGTATTTGGGCAATAAGCATCTCTTCCACAAATAGAGTTTTTTCTTTTTTTTTTTGTGAACTCAAAGTGATTCAAGTGGGAAAAATCCTTAATTGTTGCAGTTAAATGGAATAAATCTATTGCTAGGAATTAAAGAAACACACTATGTTTCTTCGTTCAAAAAGTGTATTTATTGAGCTTCTTTAATGTTCCAAGAACTATTCTAGACACCAGAAATGCAGCAGTAAATAAAAGTGTGAGAATTCCCTGCACTTTGCATCTTTCTTTTTATTGATAAGAGTCAGACAACAAATATATATATTGGGTTGTCAGAGAATGCTTCCCTGAGAAGGTTACATTTAAACAGACATTAAAAGAAGGATCAAGCCATATGGATATATAAATACCAAAGGAAAGGGATTCTAGAAAGAGAAAATAACCAACTTTAAGGCTTTGCAGCTTTGAGGAGTAGCTAGAATGAAGTAAGAAAGGGGAAGTTAGTAGAAGATGTGATCAGAGAGGTATCTTGAGTTGTTATTATATAATGGGCTTTGAAGATCACTGCAAGAATGTTGCCTTCTACTATGAATAATATGGAAACTATGGCAGATTAAGCAAGGTCTCAAAAGGTTTGACATTTCTTCCATTGAGAGGCAGGGTATGTCTCCTTTCCTTGAACTTTAGTAGATTTTGTGCCTGCTTTGACCAACAGAATGCAAAAGAAGCAGCACTGTGCCAGTTTCTGAGTCCCAGTTTGTAGAATGTCATCTTCTACTTCCTGTTATGTGAAAGACTTATTCTTGAAACTCAGTTATCACGCTCTTAGAAACCCAACTCACATGGAGAGAAGCACAGACAATCTGACAGCTAGCTGAGCTTCCAGGCAAATGTCAGCACCTACTGCCAGCCATGAGGATGAGTTATCTAGGACATCCTTCTAGTCAACCCTTCAGATGACTCCAGTCCCAGTCACTATCTGTTAGCATCCAAAATCCACTTGAGAGGCCTCAAGCTAGAGCCACTCAGCTAACACCAAGTCAACACAGAGAGATATAATAACTTGTTTAAAACTATTATGTTTTAGCATGATTTTTTATGCAGCAATAGATAGCCATAACAGTATTTATTGCAGGTTTCTGATTGGAATAATGATTTAAGTTTTAAGAGGATTTATGTTCTTGCTTTATTAAGAATAGATTGTGTTTGATAAGAGTAGAAGAGGAGAGACTAGTTAGGAGGCTACTATAATAATGCTGGTGGGACAGTAAAGCAGCTTGGACCAGTGGGGTGAATGTGAAAGTATTAGTATCAAGGAGTCAGATTGTGGGAATTTTTGTTGTTGTTGTTGTTGTTGTTGAGATGGAGTCTCACTCTGTCGCCCAGGCTGGAGTGCAGTCGCACAATCTCAGCTCACTGCAACCTCCGCCTCCTAGGTACAAGCAATTCTCTGCCTCAGCCTCCCGAGTAGCGGGGATTACAGGTGACCACCACCATGCCCAGCTAATTTTTGTATTTTTAATAGAGATGGGGTTTCACCGTGTAAGCCAGGCTGGTCTTGAACTCCTGACCTTGTGATCCACCCGCCTCCGCCTCCCAAAGTGCTAGGATTACAGGCGTGAGCCACCACGCCCGGCCCTGGGCATATTTTTAAGGCACAGATAACACAATTTGTTAGTGAATTAATTGCAGTGTATCTGGGAAATAGAAAATTCAAGGATGGTCCCAGAATTTTTGTCCAAGAAACTGAAAAAGCAAGTTTGGCACCTGGAAGGAATGGTATATTTTTAGATGGTTGTTTGGGGGTACTAATTTTGATATGTTGATTACATATCTACATAGAAATATTAAATGGGCAGGTATTATATAATGTGGTCTGGAATTAGGAGAGAACATGATGCCAAAGATGGGCATTCTGTAGTCATCAGTGACCAGATGAGATCACCAAGAGAAAGTCATAGATAAGTAAGAGAAGAAGCCAGGGAATATATCTCTGGTATACTCCTACCTAAAATTGAAGTGATTGGAGAGAAAAGAACAAACCAGAAAAGGAGATTAAATCAGAAAAGCCAAAAGAAGTGATACAAAGAAAGTAAAGTCAGAAAAACAAGGTGAACAAAAGAGGAAAGAGGAATTGACTCTCAAATGATGCAGACAGGTACAGTTAGATGAGGACAGAATTGATCTGCAGACTAAACAATATGAAACTCATGGTGACCTTGACCCAGTAACCTCGGTGGAGGGGTGGGGAGCAAAACCTTACTTGAACTAGGTTCAAAAGCAAATGGAGAAGATAAACAGAGTTGCAAATGTAGGCAACATTTGTTAAGAATTTTGCTATTATAAGACAAAGAGGGGCTGCAGTTGAAGGAATAGGTTAAGAGATGTAGAGAAATTTTTGTTTTCCTTTTGTTTGTCAATTTTGTTTATTCGGTTGGGAAAAGTAACAGCATGTCTGTGTGCTGCTGGGAGTGATTCAGTGGAGAGAAAATTGCTGGGTCAATGTTTTTGCAGGGAAATTCATCAAAGGCATTAGGAGAGAAGATAGAACGTGTTTAACTGATACCATTATGTGAGGAGATGTGAGATAGTGAAATGATTTCTATTTTTTAAGTGAAATAGGAAACAAGGTCATCAGCAGAAATAGAGAATGGAAGTAGAGAGGCTAGATGCTTGAAGAGAGAAAAGAAAGATGGTGTAGTTGTTGTCTAGGAGCCAGAGAAACTAATTAGAATAGGAGAATAAGTTCTGGTGGCTGGAGAGCATTCAGGGCCTACTTGTGATTGGGTGATCTTGAATTCAAAATGAGACCAGCTGGCATAGCTTTGGTCTCCAACCATTTTTAGCTGTGTGGGTATAGATGCAAAGTAGAATTTAACCAGGGCTGGCATTGAAAAGTGAGTGGGATGAAGAAAGAAAAGAGAAAAAAATTGAGACCGTAGGCAGGAGAACGGTTTTCATGAGTGTCCCCGAAACTGAATCTGGAATTTTACTAGTATAGTGATAGTGTTATAGCATTGAAACAAAACAAACAAACAAACAAGCAAAAACACCTTTTCCAATATGGTAATAGAGCTGGAAATATTGATTGTACTAAACCTTTTTACTGAGGCATTTTATTTCAACAAAACTCTCAAATTAATTTAATCGACATTGCCTGAGTACCTGGTTTGTGGATGATAAAGGATTATGGGCAGAGCTTCTGGGAACCATTTTGATACAAAGAGAGGAAGGTTGATTTTTGACACTGGTTACAAAGACATGATCTTATTCCGGGAATTCTTTACTACTCATTAGAGAGGCATTTTCATGACTCACATTTAGCATCCACTTAGCATTCATAGTGAGCTGAGACCTTTATGGAAAATATAAACAACATTCTCCTTGCTTTTATGGCACTTTATAGGCTAGTCTGTGTTTTTGTCAAGTACCTAATAAAGGCAGGAAGAACTTGTTCTAAACTGCCATTGTAACAATGCAAGAATTGGGATTTTGTCACTAGAAAGTTTAGAAAGTACTTTGCAGATAAATTTGAATCTAACCAAAAAGTTCACTTCTTAAATTACCTTGCTTCAATAAAGGTTACTTTGTCTTGAAACACATGCCTTCCTAGAATCCCCATAATGCTAATGGCTTCTCCATTCATCATCCCTAATTCCTTATCAGAGGCATATTGCATTTTCATCTTATAAATCTTTATTCTGATCAAAGAGTCAATTAAAGAGAGATTAATCTTCTTCCCAGGTAGGAACATTTCTCATTCTTCAAGTTGAATTGCAATTGTAGTTTTACTTTCAAATCCACTAGTAAGATGCTAGGGAAAATATGTATATAACCTACATTTTACCAGTACGAGCACAGCCATTTTGCAGTGGCATTTGCATTTACCTTAGTGACACTGCCATAAATAACTCATATATTCTCTCTTCTTCTCTGTTTATGTAATTTGAATCTCAGTAGGAATTTTTTTCCAAAAGATTTATATTCATTGAAAAAAGAGTGGCTGAGGGTTCTTACTAAACTTATAAATGTCTTTCTCTTCTTTGAATTTGACTCTTTGCATTATATTGTATCCTTAAATAGTTTTACTTACAATCCTTCCTAAATTGCACTGTGACAGTTCCCAGACTTTGGTATTATTTCAAAGACCTATTTTCTCTTGTGTAGATAGAAATATAACTTGAAAGCAATGATAAATCTTTTTTCTACCTACAAGCCTTGAAATAAAAAAATTTAAAGTGTATTGTCTGAGGTCGGGCTGACAAGGTTCCTCTTTTTCACTATTCTCACACAGATCATGCAAATGGATGCGTCAGTGTTAAACTACAGAACCTACATTCTGTTGAGAGGCTCCTTCTCACTGTTGTTCCCCCAAAACAGGGTCCCCTTAAAATGTTTTCATTTAGAACTGAAAGGAACCTTGTGTTTTAGTCTGTTGAAGCTGCAATAAAAAAGTGGGTAGCTTATAAACAACAGATATGTATGTCTCACAGTTCTGGATGCCAGGAAACTCAAAATCAAGGCTCTGGAAGATTCAGTACCTGATGAGGACACGCTTTCTAGTGTTTAGGTATCTGTCTTCTCACTATGTCCTCACATGGCGGATGGGATGAGAGCGCTCTCTGGAGCCTCTTTTATAAAGGCACTAATCCTATTCATGAGGGCTCCACTATCATGACCTAATTACATCTCAGAGGTCCCACTTCCAAATACCATCACATGGATTAGGTTTCAACATATGGATTTGGGGGGTCAAAAACATTTAATCCATAGCACCTTGGAAGAAAATTTAGAGACTGAGTTCAACCCTCTAAGTTTTAAATAAGCTAGGAATTATGAGAATTTTGGAAGCTTATAAAGCTAATTCTGAAATAAACAGGAAGGGCCTAATCCATCTCTTGATTTTCAGTTCAACATTCTTTCTGGAATCTGCACCAGAATTAATAAATAGCTACACTATATCACTCATATCTGTGCATTTTAGCACTCAAATTACATTGATGCAGTTCAAGATTTTACTGATAGCTGGACATTTGATTACTTCTAATTTATGCAACCATGGCTTAATTTTAGGAACATCTATAAGGGATATATGCTAGAGGCTCACTAGTAATCAGAAATGTCTAGTATGCTAGCTGGGCAGGATTGGTGATGGGGAAGGTGGCAGTGAGAAAACTGTGTAGAAGAGGTGTTAAGAAGCTCCCAAGGAATCAGCTGTTCTTTAAAAAAAGAAAATCAAGAAGTATAAAAAAGTTCTAAAACTTGTGGGTCAGATTTAGACAGGGGTTCTGAGAACTGCAAATTGACCAGCATTTAAATGAGCCCCTGAGCCAACTTGTTTACAGTGATTTCTAATAAAAGAATCTTGCCTCTGCAATCTTGGAGATACCTTGGGGATGCAAGGCACCACCAGCTTTGGCAACTTTGATAGGGCAGTGGTGCCTTAGTCGTATTCTCTTTTGTTATCCATGACATGTTCCTCTCTCAAAGACAGGAGTTGGAATAATCGAGAAAGAATGGAGCAAATAGGCTTAGGAATTGCAAGCACTCTCAGAGCATAGAACTAAACGCATGGGATGCCCAGAAAGTATTTAGAACAGCAAAGGAGGCTTAGACTTTTTGATTTGTGGAAAACCTGGATCGACAAATTTTGGCCTGTAATCCGAGCACTTTGGGAGGCCAAGGTGGGTGGATCATGAGATCAGGAGTTCAAGAGACAAGGCTGGCCAATATGGTGAAACTCCGTCTCTACTAAAAATACCATTAGCCGGTGTGGTGGCATCCGCCTGTAGTCCCAGCTACTCAGAAGGCTGAGACAAGAGAATCACTTGAACCTGGGAGGTGGAGGTTGAAGTGGGCAGAGATTGTGCCACTGTACTCTGGCCTGGGTGACAGAGTGCGATTCCATAAAACAAAACAAAACAAAAAAATTGGAATTATGAATGTCCAGGATGGTATGTCCTAAAAGAATGTGAGTTATCGATATGATTTAGAACACTTACAGAGGGTAAATAAAGATTAATAATAGCTGGTGAATTTGAAACCCTCTGAAGGGAATAAGGTAATTTTCATCAGGCTAGACGGTTCTTACCTATTTAGGAGAAGAAAGGGTGTGTGTAGAAGAGGCCCGCTACTTTGGGTGTTTGGTGGGGTTTCCACCCAGAGCCCTGATACTTGAGATACTTGTCCTAGCTTCCAGGTGGAGGTGTACTGATTCTTATAGAGGTGCTATAAAATTAAAATACATTTTTAAAATACAATGAGTAAATCTATCAAATAGCTTTTTTTCTGTCTTAAATAACATATGTTTACTGGTTATGAAAGTAATTTAGCCAACTGAGGAAAAGTTGGCAGATCCTGAACTGTGGAACAAGAAAAATAAATATAATTTGGGCATGCAGAGACAAGCATGCACACATTTTTTTTTCTACTTATGCATGTATGTATGCATATATCAATCTATTTATATCTGTCTTGTTATTTCACTTTTGAGAAAAGTAGTTTAAGCATTTAGTTAATAATATTATGTACTATTTTTCTACACATATTATAGAATACATCTTCCTACCTGAAGATTTCATGAGGAATTCATCCAGCATCACTCAGTAACTATCAGTCTTCATCTCAGGTTTAAATTCTCTAATAGAATAAAACTGAGAGGAGAAGAAAAGGCATCTACCCATCTCATTGGCACACCCTGAACTGAAAGATCCTATTCCTGAGCCAACTTGAAAATTATTTTATTACCACCTCCATCCAACTGCACTACAAAATACCTTTATTTAAAAGTATTTTGGACATATTTAAGATGTAGAACCTGATGTTTTCGTATACATACACATAATGAAATTACTACTATAGTCGAGCAGATTAAGCTATTCACTATCTTCCATACATTTTGGGGTAAGAGCCCCTAAAATGTGTTCTCTTTGTAAAATTTCAGTATACAATATTATTAACTATTGTCCTCATGCCGAACATTAGATCTCTAGAATTATTCATTCTACACAACTGCAAGTTTGCACACTTTGACCTATTTCCCCCTCCTTCTTGCCCATAGTGATCACCATTCTATTCTGTTTCTGTGTATTCTGCTCTTTGTTTAGATTTCATGCACAAGTGAGTTTATGTAGTATTTGTCTTTTCATGTCTGCCTTATTTCACTTAGCGTAATATTCTCCAGCTTCAACCTTGTTGTCACAAATGACAGAATTTCTGGGTTTTTTTTTCAAGGCTGAATGATATCACTATATCACCATGTCTTTACTTATCCATAAAGGAACAGTGAGGTTGTTTTCATATCTTGGCCATTGTGAGTGATGCTTAAGAGTGCAGATATCTCTAGGAGGTGATGATTTCATTTCCTTTGGATATATAACCAGCAGAGGCATTGCTGGGACATATAGTAGTTCTATTTTTAATTTTTTTAGAAACTTCCATGCTGTTTTTCATAATGGCTATACCAAGTAACATCCCCACCAACAGTATATAAGGGATCCCTTTTCTTCACACCCTCACCAACACTTGTTATCTCTTGTCTTTTTGATAGTAGCCGTCTAACAGGTGTGAAGTTTTGTTGTGATTTTGATTGGCATTTTCTTGATTAGTAGTCATACTGAAAACCTATTCATATACCTGTTGGCCGTTTATATGTCTCTTTGAGAAAATCCCTACTCAGGTCCTTTGCCCATTTTTAAATTGGATTATTTCTTTTTGTTTTGTTTTGTTTTTCCTATTGAGTTGCGGAAGTTTCTTATGTATTTTGGATAATAAAATACATCAGATTTATAGTTTGCAAATATTTTCTCCCAATCTCTTTCTTATCTTCTCATTTTATGATTGTTTGTCTTGCTGCGCAAAAGCTATAGAAGGTCCTTAAAGATCCACTCTCATAAACTGTGCTCCTAACATCGAATGGGCTGGATATTCAATTGTACACACCCCACACACACCACCTTTGCACCGGTTAAACTCCTTTTGTATCCAGAAAAACATGTATTGGAATTGCAACTGTCCTCAATCCAAATATGGGGGAAAGAATTATATTAGCATCCAAGTAAAAATGAAGGTGATCTATATATTGGTGAATAGAAAACAATAATCCTCGTGAGATTTCTCTTATTCTCTTATTCTGAGTTTGCTCAGAATGAAGAATTAGGGGGAGTGAAGAATAAATAGAGAATTGAAAACCTCTTAGAACAACAGGACATCCTCAGGGGAAAAAAAATCTAGACACAGACCTTACACCCTTCACAAAAAGTAGCCCACAATGATTCACAGACCTAAATTTAAAACACAAAACTATAAAACCTATGGAAGATAACACAGGAGAAAATCTATATAACCTTGGGTCTGTCAATGACTTTTTAGATACAACAGCAAAGGCAAAATTCAAAGAAGAAAGAATTGATAAGCAGGACTTAATTAAAATTAATAATTTCTGCTCTGTGAAAAAAACACTGTCAAGAGAATAAAAAGAAAAGCTGCAGACTGGAGAAAATATTTGCAAAAGAGATATCTATCTGGTAAAAGACTTCCATCCAAAACATGCAGATGGGTCCCCAACATAATGATGGCTTGACTTATTTATTTTTCTTTTTACTTTACCCTGGTGCAAAAGCTAGACACATTCTGTAAAAACCATATTTTCAGTCCAAAATTGGAATCTTTTCCAGGACTAGCCATATGAGATAGGATATTCTCTTGTGATGCTGGACAGTGGCAATAAGCCACAGTTCCTAGTCAGCCACATGTTCATGAAGGTAAATAACTGATACAGTACTCTACCATGTACTGTATTCAATACATCACTTCCCAAACTGTAGGTGAAGGTAAGTGTTCTAAGTACAGGAAAGGTAGGTTAGGCTAAGCCATGGTGTTCTATAGGTTAGGTGTTTTAAACGCATTTTTGACTTATGATATTATCAACTTACAATGGGTTTTACAAGATGTAATCACATCTTAAGTTGAAGAGCATCTGTACAAAACCACTTAAAACTCACTGATGAGAAAACAAACAACCGGATTAAAAAATGGACCAAATACCTTATCAGAAACCACACCAAAGAGGATATACAGGTAACAAATAAGCATATGAAAAATGCCCTCTGTCATATGTCATCAGGATATGAAAACTGAAACAATAATGATATAACTATATATCTGTTAGAATGGCAAAAATTCAGAACACTAACAACACCAGATGCTGGTGAGGATGTGGAAAACAGGCACTGTCATTTGCTCCTGGTGAGAATGCAAAATAGTAAAGCCACTTTTGAAGTCATTTTGGTGGCTTCTTACAAAACTAAATATATTCTTACCATACAACCCAGCAATTGCACTCTTGGTATTTGCCTAAAGGAGTTGAAAACTTATGTCCATAGGAAAATCCATACACAAAGGTTTATAGTCTCTTTACCCATAATTGTATTTAACTTGGAAGCAAGCAAAATGTTCTTCAACAGGTGAGTGGACAAACAAACTATGGCATATACAGACAATAGTATTTTATTCAGCATCAAAAAAAAGAGCTATTAAGCCATGAAAAGGCACAGAGAAAATGTATATGCATATTACTAAATGAAAGAAGTCAGTCTGAAGAAGGGCATATACCATTCAATTCCAACTATTTGACCTTCTGGAAAAGGCAAAACTAAAGAGACAGAAAAAGATCAGTTGTCACCAGGCATTATGGGGAGTGAGGATGAGAAGGATGAACAGGATAAATGGAGCAGGGGAGATTTTCACAGCATGTGGCTATTCTATATGGTATTGCAGTGTTAGATCCCTGTCATACATTTGTCAAAATCCAGAGAATGTACGACACAAAGAATGAAACCTTATGTAAACTTGGACTTCAGTTGATAATTATACGTGAATGCTGGTACACCAACTGTAGCAAATATATCACAGAAATGTGGAATGTTGGTGGGGGAGGCTGTGTGTTGAGTCGGTGGAGTGTGTGTGAACTCTGTACTTTCTGCTCAATTTTACTGTGAATCTAAAATTACTCTTTAAAAAGATAAAAGAAGGATATTTTGACCAAAAGATAAAGGAAAAAAAGCATTATATCAATATGAGAATGCTAACAATGAATTATCATTGAGATTGTTTGTTCTATATAGGTGCTATGGATAAATGGGCTCAAGTACAATTCTCACAGGCAGACCCAATACTCTTCTTGTTCTTGGGGTGTTTTTTTCACCTAAAATATGAAGTTGTTCACATCGTACCTTTATGGATTGACTAAGTAACTAATATATACATGGATATAATTAGTATTTTGTTATTACTCTCACTGATATAGTATTTTCTGGGAATTTGTTAACTTTTTAAAGGCCAAATAAAGTTATGTTTCCAAATTAGAGGAGATTATCCCAGTTATCAGGGAAAAGAGATAAAACTGTAGTTTAAGGAAGACAACAGGCTATGCTGGGATGTAGTCCTATCTTCACACAGTTGCAGGAAACTTAAGGCATCAGAAAATTTGAGGAAGATCCATGAGAGTCCTCATCTAATTAATTATTAGCATGGAAATTTTTACCTTGAATTGGGATCATCAAAATGCGTTACAATCTAGTTAATTTGTTATCAAATGCCTTTTCACATTAGCTTGCTGAAACATCCTGTGTAGCAGATGGCAGAGGGCTATAAGGTCAAACACGGGATATTAAATGCCTAGCTTCTGAACATCTGGATGGTTTAAAAAGAAGAAGAAGAAAGAAAAGTAAATATATGTAGTGTCATTAGCTCTTTTTCATATTAACATGACGAAGTATACTTCCTGGCAAGTCAGCCAGGGGGATTTTGATTTTGATAGAATGTATCACAAAAGAAGACATTCCTCTGAGCATCAATCCTCCTTTCCCCATTACACCTACACAGTCAATTTATTTGCTGCACCCTCTGGCATTGAGCACCCTGATGGTGATGGAAGTCATCAGCATGCCCACAAACACCATCTGTGCAGGAGCTAGACTAATGAGCGAAGTGAGTAGGGGCAGGCCAGGGACTGGAGGAATGAGGAGAGAAGGCAAAAGAGTTGGATTTAACTCCAAGCAACCCAGAGGTGGGCCTTTATATAAAATGCTGAATCTCAGCCATGGGTGTTCATTAGGCTATCAAGGATAGTGATTTCAGACTTCCAATGCTTGCAACTCTACTCCAGATCAGCTGATTCAAAATCTCTAGTGATGGGGCCCAGAGAGTGTAAAAAAGATATATATCTAAATATATTGAGAGAGAGAGAGAGAGAGACAACTTTCCAGATTATTTCTATGGGCATCCAATTATGAGAGTATGAGACTCACTGGTACAGGAGGGAATATGCTGAATTCACTCTGTTCTTTGCATCTAGGTTTGGATTCAGGGCTTAGGACTCAATGCTACTGTAAGCGTATTCCATGGGCCACCAGTATCATCCTCATTTGGAGTTATTAGAGTTGAAGGATTTTAAACTCCATCTTAGACTGCTGCAGTTTAAAAAAGATTCTCAGGTGATTAATATTCACATTAAAGTTTGAAAATTACTGAATTAGAGTGTTGCTTTTCAAATTGTGGAAAATCTATGGGAGAGATGACAGATGATAGATGAAAAATATCATATAATGAATTCTTTCAATCATTTAATAAAAACTTATGGAATGCTATGGACTGGTCATTCTGCTGGACTCCAGGAACACCATGGTGAACGATTACAGGTAGTCTCTATTCTTCTGAGTCATAAATACTACGTAAATCAAATAATCATATGTAAACATGTATGATGATCAACCATGAAAGGTGCCAAAAAAAAAGGGGCACTCCCTTCTCCGGCGTGCTTCTTTCTAGCTTGAATTCCTTCAATGAATTGTCAAATTGCTTAGGATAAAGAAAGTACTGAAGCCTAACACACCAGCATCAGGTCTTCATGACTGGGTAGTTATCGCCATTAATTATTTTTTCTGTTCTTGAGCCGCACTAGACTTACTAACATTTCTTTGGTCTTGTATTGCTGTTTGCCTACACATGGCAAATCATTTGAAATGCTTGTTCCTTTGCCCTGTGGTCCCTGCCTCCTTAGCTTTGGTAACTCCTCCTCATCTGTCAGGATTGACACAAGCACCTAGTTTTCCCTCTTCCACTGGATAGACCAGCCTCCTTGGTTATAAGGTTTTTACTTATCTCGAACTGAAGCATCCTTTTGCTGAGCTAAAGTCAAGCTCATTCAGCCCACTTAGGCTCTGTGAAATGGTGAATCGTGGCTGTTTGTGCTCACTGTTTTATTTCCTAAGTGACTACACAGGCCTAACACATGTGATGTGATTCATAAATAGTAACTGGAACAATTAACACATACTCAGGTGAAGGGATGAAATAAGATGCCTTAGGAAAGGAGGTCAACAGTGTCAAATAACCCAAAGCAGTCAAACAATACAAGGACTGAAAAACATATGTTGGATTTAGTGACCTGTGGGTAAAACAATTATCAGGAATGCTATATACATATCCTCCTTCTGTAACTTCACAAGTTTTATTAGAATTCTAAGAGTACTAGGCCGGGCATGGTGGCTCACGCCTGTAATCCCAGCATTTTGGGAGGCCGAGATGGGTGGATCACAAGGTCAGGAGGTTGAGATCATCCTGGCTAACATGGTGAAACCCCATCTCTACTAAAAATACAAGAAAAAATATATATATATATCTGGACATGGTGGCAGGTGCCTGTAGTCTCAGCTACTTGAGAGGCTGAGGCAGGAGTTGAACCTAGGAGGCGGAGCTTGCAGTGAGCCGAGATTGTGACACTGTACTCCAGCCTGGGCAACAGTGTGAGAATCCATCAAAAAAAAAAAAAAATTCTAAGAGTACTAGGAAATAGTTTAGTAGAGGTACGCATTCGACCTCTTTGACACAGTAATTTGGGCATTTATTTGGTCTAAGAATTCTTTTGCCCAAAATACTACTTAATATCACAGGTAACTATTATTCCAATGAACAGTAGTTGGGAACCCCTGTATTACTATGTGAATTCCTAATCTCGGTGAATGGCAACACTGGATGTTCCCCCAGAATGCTGGGTCCTAAAGATTTTATTTCCATGTGTCACTTCTCATGTTTCACAAGACTGGAGCTCACCAGTGGGAAACACAGTCCTATGAGTTCCCAAAGGACTACAGTCAACCAAATATTAGTAAACTTCCCTAGAGACTTCCAAATCTCTCAATCAGCTCAGATACACTAACTCATCCTTTAAGGTGTCATTAAAATGTCACTTATCCTCATCTCTGCTTCCACATGTGTGGTATCCAGGTAAACCATGCTCACCTCTAATGGGTCCTCTTGTACTGAGTTAAGTGTCTCACTTGACTGCACACTCTGTAAAGACAGGGCCTACCCCTCTCCCCATCTCCCCAAACCAATCCAATTTTGGCATGAAGACATCTTTAAGAATTATTTATTTCTTGAATGAATGTACTAAGTAACCCTCTGTTTACCTGTCTTTCAGAGCATTGAGTCTGCAATGCCAAGCACGGAGAAAATAATAAGTGCTAACTGAATTTGTACATCAATGGGTGAAATTATGTAACCAAACTGTGCCTCCATTAGGTTTTCTCAGAAGAAACATTTTTGATGATAAAAGACACCATCTGTAAAGGCAAGAAGCCTATCCACAGGAAAGCGAAATAAGCAGTATTTCCCTGTCTTTTAAGAAATAAAAACAAACTGGGCTTGGCATAAGTATAGTACGATCACTTTTTCCCAGTTAATAAGAAAACTTTACTCTTGTTATTTCACTAGTGATCAGCCTCACAAAAGAAAATGAGAACAGAATTATCACAAACTAAATTTAATTTAAAGAAAATACTAGATAAACTTGTATATAATAGGTAAGATTATTCAGGATAGTTTGATGGTTTTACACTAATTAATAATTACTATATAGAGTATACATTTTCTGCATGAGTCTTTGTATAAATAGCAGGAAAGCTAGATGCTAATGGGAGAGAATTTTAAAAAGTAAAAGTCTTAAGAAATAAATGTCTTTTACCCAGGAAGGAGTAGGCTGAAACAAGATGTCAATAATACTTAGTAATTTTCTTTTCCTGACCACTTCCAATCTCTCCTTCCCCTGCTACTAATAATTGCATCTATTTCCCTTAGGGAGCCATCCTGAATTGACTGAATCGTCCATGTTGCTCACAGGGAACTGACATCAGTCCCTTTGTGTCGAAGAGTGAGTAGGTGACTCAGAACTTGGTAAATCACAGCCAAAAGACTTTCAGTACATCTTCATTATTCATGGCTTTTATATTTGTGAATGGGCACTGATATAAATTCTTCTAAAATGTATTTGTAATCCCCAAATCCTGATTATTCAAAGACACAAACAGAGCAGAAAAAATTTGGGTCACCCCATGTGTATGTTCCCAGCCGAGGCTGAACAAGGTGAAGGTCTGACTTTTTGTTTCAGCTCTCATACAGTAAACATGTTCTTTTTGAAGTCTATTCCAGGCCATGTTTTTCACATTTTTGTAGGGTTTTTTTTTTGTGTGTGTGTGTGTGATTTTACTGTTTAAATGACTGCAAGAATAGTGCTAAAAAGTGCTGTCTACTGTTCCAAAGAGCAAGGAGGCTTTGATGTACATTTTGGATAAAATATGCATGTTATATAAGCTTTGTTCAAGCATGAGCTATAGTGCTGTTGGTCATGAGTTTAATGTAAATAAATCAACTATATAACTTTATGTGTGTGTGCATATATATGTGTATATATAAACTACATATATATAGTGTCATATACATAGTTTTATATATTAACTATATATATAGTGTATATATATATATATATATATATAAAATACATAATCTTGTTTTATGTGTTTTTCCATAAATGGTTTTTAAATGAAAGCCCACATAAAACAAAATTATGTAATGATTGATGAGAATAGTTTGATTAGGCCCAGATTCACAGCGACCTAGCTCCATATTCTTGTATTTTACCTTGGGGCAATGGTTCAGTATTTTCTAACTAAGCATTTATGGCAACTTTCTAGAATATAACTAACATGAATAAAGAGAACTGACTGTACTTCCACGGACTTTGTTTGAGCTAACTGGATAGAGGTCTTTTTCTCTCAAATGTGTTGCTGATTGTATTAGATTTAACTCTAGAGTTGTGAGTAGCCATCTTGCTAAATTCAGAGAAAGCCTGTTTGAAAATGCAACGAACATAGAGGAAAGCGAAGTTAAGATATAAATAGAAAGATAGAAATGAACAGAGGAAGACACAGAGGGAGGAAGAAAATATGATTAAGAAACAAGAGGACTAAGACTTGGTACATTTGAACTCCTTGTTTTAGCAGTGCCTGAAACCAATTTATCTCAGATTTGTTTTTAGTTGCATAAGCCAATAAAGCACCTTTTTTCTTTATTATTTTATTATTTTATTATTTTACTTAGACAGTTAGAGGTGATTTTCTGTTATTTGTAAATAAAAGAGAACTGAAACAAAAGATGAATGTTGAACAACATTGACCACAGGGAGAATAGTGAGCAAATCTTTCTTAGTTGCAAGAAGAGATTGAATAATAGCTTACTAAAAATTTAGAAGTCATTGTATGCAAGGCAAAATTCAGCAACTGAACAAAATTAGAAACATTTTTGAATGATATTTTAGAAGAGTTTTTCCTTAATGCCTTGGAAAATAAATACAAATCAATCTGCTTGTGATGAACTAAGAATACATTTAGAAGATATCTTCTCATTGCTTTGTTATAGTCAAGAACAGTTCATTTCTTTTTGCTAAGGATTGCTTTGGCTACTTGGGCTCCCTTTTGGTTTTATATGAATTTTACAATAGATTTTTTCTAATTCTGTGAAGAATGACATTGGTAGCTTGATAGGAATAGCATTGAATCTGTAAATTGCTTTGGGCAGTATAACCATTTTAACAATATTGATTCTTCCAATCCATGAGCATGGAATATTTTTCCATTTATTTGTGTCATCTCTGATTTCTTTCAGCAGTGTTTTGTAATTCTTCTGGTAGAGATCTTTCACCTCTTTGGTTAGCTGTATTTCTAGGTATTTCATTTTCTTTGTGGCTGCTGTAAATGGAATTGTGTTCTTGATTTGACTGTCAGCCTAGACATTGTTGGTTTATAGAAATGCTACTGATTTGTGCACACTGATTTTGTATCTTGCAACTTTACTTAAGTCATTTTTCAGTCCCAGAAGCATTTTTGTGGAGTCTTTAGGAATTTCTAGGTATAGAATCATGTCATCAGTGAACAGAGATAGTATGACTTCTTCTCTTTCTACTTGGATGCCTTTTATTTCTTTATCTTGCCTGATTGCTCTGGCTAGGACTTCTGGTACTATGTTTAACAGGAATGGTGACAGCAAGCATTCTTTTCTTGTTTCAGTTCTCAAGGGCTTTTTGCTCATTCAGTATAATGTTGGCTATGGGTTTATCAGAGATGGCTCTTATTATTTTGAGGTATGTTTCTTCAATGCCTAGTGTATTGAAGGTTTTTATCATGACAGGATGTTGGATTTTATCAAAAGCTTCTTCTACATCTGTTGAGATGATCATATGGTTTTTGCTTTTAATTCTGTTTACGCGGTGAATCACAATTATTGATTTGTACATATTAAACTAACCTTGCATCCTAGGGATAAAGCCTGCTTGATTGTGGTGAATTAACTTCTCAGTGTGCTCCTATATTTGGTTTGCTAGTATTCTGTTAAAGATTTTTGCATCTATGTTCATCAGAGATACTGGCGTGAGGTTTTTTTTTTCATTGTGTCTGCCAGATTTTGGTATTAGGGTATGCTGGCTTCACAGAATAAAAGGGAGGAGTCACTCCTCCCCAGTTTTTTTGGAATAATTTCAATAAGACTGGTACAAGTTTTTCTTTATATACCTGATAGAGTTTGGCTGTGAATCCGTCTGGCCCAGGGATTTTTCTGGTTGTTAGGTTTTCTACTGCTGATTTGATTTCAGAGCTCAACATTGGTCTACTCAGGGTTTCAATATCTTCCTTATTCAATCTTGGAAGATTGTCTGTTTCCAGGAATTTATTCATTTCTTCTAACTCATTTTTTCTAATTTGTGTGCATAGAATGGTTCATAGTATTCTCTGTGGATCTTTTGTATTTCTGTGAGGTCAGTTGTAATATCATCTTTGTCATTTCTGATTGTATTTTCTTGGATCTTCTTGGAGGCATCACATTACTCAACTCCAAACTATAATATAAGGCTACAATAATCAAAACAGCATGGCACCAGTGGTAGAGTAAGAAAAACATGGGCCAATGGAGTAGAACAGAAAACTCAAAGATAAAGCTGCACACCTACAGTCACCTGATCTTTGGCAAGGCTGAGCAAAAGCAAGCAATTGGGAAAGGATTTCAATAAATAGTGCTGGGATAACTGACTAGACATGTGCAGAAGAATGAAACTGGATCCTTACCTTTCACCATATACAAAAATTAACTCAAGATGTATTAAAGATTTAAATATAAGACCTCAAACTATGAAAATCCTAGAAGAAAACCTACGAGATGTTCTTCTTGACATCCATTTTCACAAAGAATTTTTGGCTATGTCCCCAAAAACAATTGCAAGAAGAACAAAATTTGACATATGGGACCTTACTAAATTAATGAGTTTCTGCACAGTGAAAGAAACTATCAAAAGAGTAAAAAGACAACCTACAAAATGAGAGAAAAATATTTGCAATCTATGCCTCCAACAAAGGTCTAATATCCAGTATCTACAAGGAACTTAAATCAACAGGCAAAGAGCAAATAATACCATTTAAAAAATGGACAAAGAACATGAACAGGCACTTCTGAAAAGAAGACATGTAAGTGGCCAACAAACATATGAGAAAATTCTCATTATAAATAATCATCAGAGAAGTGCAAATCAATAACAAAATGTGATACCATTTCACACCAGTCAGAATGGCTTTTATTTTAAAAAGTCAAAGAACAACAGATGCTGGCAAGGCTATGGAGAAAAGGGAACTCTTATACACTGTTGGTCGGAATGTAAATTATTTCAGCCATTATGAAAGCACTTTGAAGATTTCTCAAAGAACTTAAAATAGCTACCATTCAATCCAGCAATCCCATTACTGGATATATACTGAAAGAAAAGTAGATATTATACCAAAAAAACATACGTACTTGTATGTTTGTTGCCATGCTATTTGCAATAGCAAAGGCATGGAATCAACTGAGGTACCCATTAATGGTGGATTGGATAAAGAGAATGTGGTACATATACACTATGGAATACAATGCATTCATTAAAAAGAAAGCAATCTTGTTCTTTGCAGCAAAATTGATGAAGCTGGAGGCCATTATTCTAAGCAAATTAACACAGGAATGGGAAATCTAATACCACGTTTTCTCATTTATAAGTGGGAGCTAAACATTAAGCACACATGGATATAAACATGGGAACAATAGTCACTGTGGACTATTAGATGGAGAAAATAGAAAGGAGAGTGTCAGTTTTTAATAGTTTGTTTCAAATTATGCCCTTTAATTAAAAAGTTGGGATGTTGGCATCAAAATATAACTAAATTTGAATACTGGTTCTTCTATTTATTAGCTCTGTGACCTTTAATTTTCTAAGCATCATTTTCCTCATAAGCAAAATAAACATAAATGTGTACTTAGATTTGCATATAGTAAATATTCAAACTTTTCTTCAAAGCATGAAAAATTGTTGTAAGAATTAGATGAGGTAATATGAATAGAGAGATTGCCATTGAGCCTTGAAGATAGTGGATTCAATAAAAAGTGATGGTTACCAATAGTTTCTCTTTTTCTATCAGGTATTTTATGATTATAAATGAATATGTAATTGCATCAAGGAAAATCAAAACCAAAACCTACAAACTTACTAGTTTTCAATAAATATTTATTTTTTGTCATTTGTGCTCTAGGCACTGTAGGATTTACTTGAGATAATACAAGATAAAAATGACACAATCCATCTTTTTGAGGAGTTTGAAAACCAATAGAAAGTATATATATATATGTGTGTGTAGATAAATATGATTTGTGTTAATTTTTTTAAGTGCCATCCTTGAAATTCATTGTTGTAGTTTGTATTGAGTTTTTAAGGAAGGAGAGCTGTCTATATGGAAGAAGGAGAGTGGGGGCTGAAAAAGTGGATCAAGATTCATCAGATAAGAATGCAACAGGGAGTGCAGGTGAAACTGTGGGGTCTACTTGGGCACCTAAGAGTAGCCACGTAGGACTGAAATCGAGGAATCAGTGTGATGTTAAGGCAGATAAAACTTTTTCTGGTTTATTAAGAAATCAATGAAAGGGTGAAAACGATTAAGCTTCAAAGTATAAGCTGATCTATGGCATGTTCTCCAAGTCTCACTCAAAGTTATATATTATCATCTTCTTCAATGATGATTAAAAAATAAGTGGCTGGGTGTGGTGGCTCACGCCTGTAATCCCAGCACTTTGGGAGGCCGAGGCGGGTGGATCACCTGCAGTTGGGCCTTCGAGACCAACCTGACCAACATGGAGAAACCCTGTCTCTACTAAAAGTACAAAATTAGCCAGGCCTGGTGGCGCATGCCTGTAATCCCACCTACTCGGGCAGGAGTATCGAGCTGAGGCAGGAGAATCGCTTGAACCCAGGAGGTGGAGGTTGTGGTGAGCTGAGATCGCACCACTGCACTCCAGCCTGGGCAACAAAGGAAAAAAAAAAAAAGGCGTAGTTTTATTTCAAACAATGTTTCAGAATCATTTTCTGATAAACACCTCACTGGATTCCTCTGCTCTGGAAATCAGCAACAATTTCCAATTTGCACATCTTTTCAGACAAGAAACATTTGTGTTAGAATGCATATAAGCATATCTATTTTCATCAACCTAACTTCTAAAATTTTCCCCCCACACATGTTAAAAATTAGGAATCAAAATAATTACTGGTACTTTAAAATCATACTATCCATTATCTATATGTTTATCTGATGTTCTCTATCAGATGTTCTGCTATCTGTATGTTTCCCACCAGCATTTCCTCCCCAACTTCCCGGTATATATTTAAAATATTTCTCTAAATTAAAAAAAACACACACGTTACAGTTTCTCCTTTTTGCTGCCCTCCCCATTTGTTGGCTAACTCAAACATCACAAATGACCAAATAGCATTAGGCTAAAATAGTTATTCTAGAGTTTTGCTTTGCTTTTTTTCCTTTCCAAAAACCCTAACTGTAAATAATGGGTTTTATAGAAATGCATGAGGCACTCTGTATTGTTTGTCAGCTTTTCCAGTTCCACACTAGTCCATGCTTCCTCTTTCACATGCACAGATCAGAACAACAGGATAGCACGAAGCGCGCCAAGTTTAGAACTAATCAAACTGTCTAGGAGTAAGCTACAAAAGTTGCTGAAGAATGCTTTATTCACTCTCAGAATGAAAGCTTTTGATGAGGGGAGAGGGGACTAGAAAAACTAATGGAGAAAAATCTAAAGGAAACACAAATTACTGTTGTAGTTCTTAGCACCTTGGGTTCACATTTGCCAGGACTGGTAAGTGTCATTACCAATTTGATGGTGACTAAAATGCAGCATAGTCACATGTTTCATCTTTCCTATTCCTTAGGACTTTATTTTTATAATGAAAACAGTGGAAATCTATTAAGAGAAACTGATACATAAAATACGTCTCTGCATTAACATCCCCTAGTTGAGCTCTGTGAAGGAGGGATTATTTTTATTTTTTGAGGATCCCAAATGAGTTGCAGAAACATCTAAACAAGAAGTAGAGGAGGGACGACTTACATGCCTGAAAGCTTCTTTGACAAACGACAACCCGAAAATGTGAAATTTTGTGCACATCAGAAACGGATAAGAAAGACAGATGTTGAGCTGGCCTCCTCCTTCCCGCTGGAGTGAGTCGAAGGGGAGGGGGAGGGTATGTTCCTGCAGCTGTTTCCCACTGGTCAGGTGGGAAGTTGGGCTGTGCAGGCATCACAGTAGGCACTGCAGTAAATCAGATAGGATCTCTGCTGGAAGAAGGCCAAGCTGCCCTTAAAGATATTAGGTACAGCTCCCTGGTAGCTCAGGGAGAAGGCATCCATTTCAATCGTTTTCATGAACATCCCCAAAGTCAGCTGTTTTGGCAGAAAGTGTCATGTGTTGTAGTAACTTCCTGTTGAAGTTATAAAGGAGAAATAAAAGCCCTGCACTCATTCCACAAGACTCTAACACTGCTGGACAAAAGACTCCTGGACACGATTCATAAAGGAGGCCTGTCTTGGCTTTCACTTTCTTACTTTCTTCCCCTTTCTGCTCTATGTCCCTGCCTTCTCTTGCAAAGCAGATAACTTCCAAATTTGTAGTTGAGTGAAGGAAAATTTGTAAATTAAAGTATTCTGGGTAATCCACACAATCTATGTATGAAAACAATGGTCTATGGAGCAGAATGGACTCCTAGATAACACAGAAGCATGAGCAAGCTATCAGTTTGACATCAATGGTAACGGAGAAATTTAGATGATATTATTGGTTGCATAGCCCTGTGAAAAAATTCCTGGTTTTGTTGTCTGACAAATCTTTATTTAAGGCCTACTTCCACTATTACTTGACAATGTGCACTCGGGTGGGCCTCATCAAGCATTGGGTGCCACTGTAAAATGGAGACATTACTTCTCCTTCATACTGTTATGAATCCTTCATGAGGTAAGACAAAGATGCTTCCTTATTTTCTTATTGCTGCTGTAACAAATTATCACAAACACAAATTTAATTTCTTACAAATCTGGCAGTCAGAATTCCTGTGATGAGTCTTACAGGGCTATAATTAAGGGGTCAGCAGAGATTTTTCCTTCTAGACATTCCAAGAGAGAGTTGATTCTTTGCCTCTCCCAGCTTTGAAGGGCTGTTGTTCATCATTCCTTGTGGCGGACAAAGAAGCAACTCTCCAAAGCTTGTGGACACATCATTCCAATCTGTGCTTCTGTCATCACATTGCCTTCTTTCCTCTCTATTATCCTACCTCCCTCTTATAAGAACCCTTGTAATTATATAGGGTCTATCGTGATAACCCACCCAATTCAACATCATTAATTTAATCACATATACCACATATGCTCATTTATCATATAAGGTAACATATTCACAATTTGTAGGAATTAGGATGCCATATAAGGTAATATACTTTCCATGAAAGGTAATGCATTTACAGTTTCCAGGGATTAGGATGTGGACATCTTTGAGGGGTTCATTATGCATATATTGCAGGTTTTAGTATAAAAAGGCATGAAACAAATTTCAGCTCTTCTTTACTCTTCTCCTATCAGGATTAGAGTAACATGGACTCATTTGCTCTTTTGCTCAATATATCATCATCTGATCACTCTTCTCAGAGGTAAAAAAAATAAATGGTGAAGGTATTAAGATTAACATGAACAAGTCTTAAAAGCTATAAGAAAGCAGAAATATTATACTTATGGTATGGATTTGTCTCCTTCTTTGGTGAGTGTTTAAGGCCTGGTGTTTTATTTATCTCAATTATGTTTGAAAAGCATCTGGAAGAAAATCAAATTATGTAGCCAATTGTAAGTGTAAGACCATGATGAACGAAGAGGAATTTTTTCCACTCAATGTGTCAAGTAACTAGCTGCAAACAAGCTATTTGTTTTTTTTGAGAATGATAATGAGAATGAAAGAATCATCTTAGTTTTTCAAGTTTGTGAAAATACAAGCCTTGTGATACGAGGGAGTTGGAACTGCTAGGTGTTTTCAGCTTCTGATTTAATATTCTTTCAAATTGCACGGACATCATAATCGTTTATCTTCAAGGATAGCAGAGGGAGGTGAAAATAGTTTCAGTTTCACTCTGTTTTAATGGTAAATTCTTATCCTTTTGCTGATGTCCACTATAAAATGACAATTCATTCTGCCATCATGTGAAATGAACCAACTAAATCAAAATATTTTTCATAGCGGAGTAGCCTAGGGAAGTGAAGGAAACAGCATGATGAACTTATCATGCTGGGCTATTTTTGGATGGCCTTCTTCAAGGATCAGTATAAAGGTAACATTTACAACAAAACTGTCTTCAATGAGGCAGAAAAATATGCAGAACCCCAAGCATACTTAACAAAAGTAGCCAGCTCACTGCACCTGACTTAACTGTAAAAAACATAGATTTTTTTTCTCCATGTCACAGTATCTACTAGGAAGAGTAATTAGGGGAAATAATGCTTGATTCATTAACTCATTTATTCATTATCTCATTAAAAATCTTAGAAGAACCTACGATTTGTTTTTCACTTATTCATTTAATCATTCATTTTTCTATCTTTTCAACAATCAATTTATACATTAATTTATTAACTCAGTCACTAATTCAACAAAACTTCATTGAATATCTTATCTCTGCTTTTATCATGTTGAGTATTGGAGGTGCAAAGATAAATCAAGTACATACATGATCTAGCATCCCACCTCTTGGTCCAATCTGTAGTTACAATAGAAGACTCTGTCTAGAGGACACAGAAACAGAAGTAGGATGTTTTGTTGATGCACTGTTGATCAGTTTCAATACTATAGGCAGGAAAATTGTGATGAGAGAGATTATCTGACTTCAGGCCACCCAAATGTGTGACTGCAAACTTAATCCTTGCATCTTCATTGATGAGCACAAGCTTTGAGGGAATTTGTGCTCAAAATTTGTGCTACATGTATTATTCTGTGATCAATTTCTAATTATGTTATGAGAACTAGAAAAATGTGTATTCTTTCCAGCCAAATTGATTTTTATCCTGGTCAGCATCACTGCGGAAAATACTGTATTTTGCCATGCCATACTGCTTTGGCTGCCGAAGTGTAAGGGTTAAAACTGATTTGAAATGGAGTGGCTAGACTTTTCTGCACTCTTGAGTAAGGTGAGAGTAGCTGTCACTAGAATGACAGGTTCTGGCTTTGTGTTCTCAAAAACAATCCTCACCATAATGGCATAGCTAAGAGAGCCTGGTCTTTGTCTACTGTATTTATCAAATATATTTGGGCATATAGCTAAGAAAGACCTGGCCTTCTAATCTGTTGACCTTCCTAATGTGGACACCAATTGCACTTTTGAGACCTCATTCATTCCCATCCCAAACTACAATATCTCTTCATCTAATATATTTTCTGCTATTCCTCTATACCCATATGGGTCCATAAAATTTCTTTAATCTTCAGATATTTTCAATGTCCTTTCCTTGCTCCTACTTTCACCTATTTTAGGTGAAAAAAATTTGTTCCTGCCTCTCTCTTTCTTTCAGTATTTCTTGAAGGACGTAAAACTAATAACACAATGTAATTTTTAGATAGTTGATTTATCATTCTCTACTCTCCCCCTCATATATACACAGTCATCTAAAAGCTTGTTAGAGTCAAGAGAATTATATTTTATGTTTTGATATCTCACATTGCTCTGACCCTTATGTTGAATTGATGGATCTACAAACAGACTGTTTGAAAGTCTTTTTGATACCTAGTCAGATACCTCTATGACAATAATACATGGATTACATCCCAGAGTTCTTTGTCCTCTGGAAAGCCCCCTGCACCTCTAATGCTGGTGATTCCAACACTCTCTTTGCTCCTCAGTCTCCCTCATATGCAGGAAATACTTGAACTTCGGTGTGAAGCTATCAGTGGCCTTTAACAAAGGAGCAAAATAAGAGAACATACATAATAATAATACATCATATTATGTATGTTATTAAGAATGAGAGGTTGTAATCCTAGTTTTGGAAACAAGAAAGCAGACAGGGACACTAAGAAGGAAAATGAGAACCCAGAAAACAAAACAAAACAACAGAAAAAAAAAATCTAACTGAATTCCTAGGAATATTGCATTGGTTAAATATTAATGGTGTTCCAGGCACTTCTAAGTACTTTACATATACTAACTAAATTAATTATCATAATAACATAATGTTGGCATCATGTCTCCATGAGAATACTGAGACACAGAAGTTAAGTAACTGTTAAGGTCACACAGAAGATAAGAGGTGCGGACAGAAATGGGCCCCAGCTATTTTACTCTAGACATCATATCCTAAACCACTAGTTAATATAGCAATACAGACAGGAAGTAGAATAACATGGTTATTATGGCTGTGCATGGAAGGTTTAATGTGAGTCTGGGTGCTTGCATGAATTTTGGGAGGAAAGTTGTGGGGGGAATGGTCACTGATATAAATTCTGCATTCATGATTTTAGTCAAGATAGCATAGAAAAAAACTTAGCTTCAAATATTTAAATGTATGGTTCAGAAAAAAACAAAAATAAAAAATTGACTTCCAATAATATTGGTTTTGAGACTCTGACATCACAAATAACTTTATGGTTGATATGATAATGAAAGGATCAGTTTCATTTGAAAAGCCATCCATAGATTACAAAGAATCAATTATTCACTTTGGCCAATATTAGACTTTAAATGATTAGCTTTTAAATCTGGACAAATATATTTGCCTTGAAAAGTCTGTAGTTATTTTCCAATGAGGTAC
Organism: Gorilla gorilla gorilla; assembly: GCF_029281585.2. NCBI lineage: Eukaryota > Metazoa > Chordata > Mammalia > Primates > Hominidae > Gorilla > Gorilla gorilla. The sequence goes on along the minus strand of NC_073227.2, from coordinate 27,886,942 downwards.
AGAATGAGAGATAACAACAAACTGGAAAAAAAATTGCTAAGACATTTGTCACCAGTCCTCTCTGCAAATTGTGTGTGTATGTGTCATTCATCGAGAACGATTGTCTAGACTTTTGGTTCTGCTTTGGAAGCTAAGGAATGTACTGCATTTTGGAATTTCTTTCACGTGGAAGGAATCCACTTCCTGAGGACTGTTGACAATGGACAAATACTCTGCATAGAAAGACCATAAGGAATACTTCCATTTTCAGTTTGCTGAAATCACACTTGTAAGAAGCACCAAATGCAGATCTTTTTCTATGACTATGGCAAAACCTTTTTGGGTCAAAATACAAAGACTTGAAACCAATTTCATTTTAATTAGTTTAAGTGTATTTTTTACAGGACACATAGTTTGCCAAAAAATCTTCGTGTTTTCTGCTTTGGAATATCAGATGGAAAGGAAGAAAGGAAGGAAGGAAGGAATGAAGCAAGGAAGGAAGGAAGGGAGGGAAGGAAGGGAGGAAGGGAGGAGGAAAGGAAGGGAGGAAGGGAGGGAAAGAGAGAAAGAGAAAGAAACAGAGAGAAAGAGAAAGAAAGAAAGAAAGAAGGAAGGAAGGAAAGAAAGAAAGAAGGAAAGAAAGAAAGGGAAATTACTGTGTGTCATAGGAATGCCATGCAAGCAGAAACTGTCACACTCATTTTTATGATACTGGTTTATTGATATCTGGAGATCAGTGGAAAAATCGCTGAGTGAATGGATGCTTGAATGAATGACACATGAATGAAATGCTTTTGTCTATTTTTGGAGTTAAATCAGTATTAGTTTATGAGATTCAGCAACTCCCAAATATTTCATTCCCATTTTAGATGTATACTAATCTTGTAAACATGGTGTACACATATTATTGGAGATTAAAGAAAGGCAAATATTTTACTTCATAAATTATCAGCATAGAAGATGAATATAATTGGTAAGTAGCATCTGCTGTGAAGATACTGAAGTTGGATTATAGCAGATGTAGTCAGAAGAAATTGAGGATGGATTCCATTTTCTTGTTGTTTGTTTTCTTGTGTTCCTTGTTTTCATTTATTTCTTTTAGTTTAAGATTCTGTCATTCTCCTACTCAAAACCTTCGAATGGCTTCCCATCGGAACTATAATAAGCTCCTAACTCTAACCTGGCATAACGCCACTTAATCTGGCCTCTGTACAAATCATTGGCTTTATCTCATTCCCCATCCTACCAGGCTTCGTATTTTCTCCACAGAACATTTGCACTAGCTCTGCCTGGAATTATCCTTCATCATCTTTATTTGACTGGATCCTTTTCCCTCTTCAGCTCTTCATTAATTCTTCAGAGACGCTTCCTTGAACACTCTCCACATTAATCTGCTAGTCACTCCGTATCTTCACATCTCCTATTTTAATTCTACAGATATCTTGACATGTTGGAGATGCCACATGTTCACATTCTCACTGAGCCGGGGTGAGTTTGAGCCATCCCAGTCCTGGTACTCTATATGTAGGCAATGAAGCTCTCTTGGAAACCCATTCTCCAGCCCCAGTTGTTCTACCCTTCAGGTACTCGAATCATTCCATTGAGCAAAGAACCATCTTCACTGTGCCTTTTCAGAATCTCTTTATTTATTGTTGTATTGTTACACAGCAACAGATAAGGAAAGCATTCACTCACTGATCATTCTTTGTAATTATCCTGTTACTTGTATGTTTTTAAAAAAGTCTATCTCCCTACAATTTTTCCAGCTCCATGATGGCATAAACTTTGTTCTGTTTACTAATGGATACCTCTTACCAGTATATATTTGCTAAAACATAAATTTTTATTTCATCAAACCCATTTGATGATTCTGAATATTATCCCCATTTTTCAGGTGAAAAAACTGAATATTAAGAGGATTAAACATTTTCCAAGATTAAAGAAGTAATAAATGACACAATTAGAATTTGAGCTAATTTTACTTGGTATTTTTTTCATTATAATGTTATAAAATAAATTGTTGGGCTATCTTGCTCTCCAAGTATAACTTCAGTGTTAAAATGTAGAGTGTTTAAGAGCACTGAATATGGAGCCAGATTGCCTTGGCTTAAATTCTAACTCTGCCACATTTTAGCTGTATAGTCTTGACTCAATTTTCTAATTTGTAAAATGAGAGTTATAATTTTTTCTAACATCGAGGACGGTTTGAGGAATACATGAGTGACTGTATCTCAAGCATTTTGCCAGTGGTGGCATATAAGAAGTGCTCAATAAATACTACCTATCATCATCATTATTGTTATAATTGTATTATGGGATATTTAGAAATGGTTCAATATTTAACAACTAAATGTTATTCATAAACCATTTGCTATCATTTTATATGTAAAATATTTACCAAAACATAGGTCAACATATATGTATTCATATTATACAGTAAAGAATTATAACCATGACCATGGGTATTTCATTCTGGCATATGTGGCCTACTTGAATGTTATGAATTATTGCTATTGGTGTTTTTCGCTGCAAAAAAGTTATCTCTAAAATTAAAAATTATGTAATTTATACTTGGCAGTTGCCTTGGAAGTGATCTCAGTCAATTCTGTCTTATGTAGAAAAAAAAAAGCCTAATGATGATATAGGTGCGGGACCCCTTTCAAGATCACACAGGCAATTAATACTTGAGTGAGAAGAAGAGCTGAAGTGTTCCGAGTCCTATTCTTGTGCTTTCCAGCTTAACCACACTCTCCAGTGCCAATATGTCATTGCTAATGGAGAAAGGTTCTTCCAGTTAACTGACTACCAAAATGTGTGTAACATTTGCTTGGAGCTCTATTTGGGGTTAAAAACTCACCAAGCACTCATCAAGAGCACTGCATTTGACTTCCCATTAGTAAAAAGGATAATAATGACTCCATGGAAAGGTAGTGACATATTGGATCCTTCTAGGTCTATCTGAGGTCATGAGAAGCAGTCCACACTTAGAAGAAATTAGAGATTTTGAAGGATGTGAGACAAATTTTAAAGAATTTGGCTTCTCTGATGCCTCTGAAACTGTAATTAGTGGCCTGAAGCTCCTGGCCACAGTAGTCTGGGCCTTCCTTCAGCAAACAGCTGTCTTCCTTTTTTAGGAAGAGCTATATAAGGCATGCAAACCACATGGATTTCCTTTGAAACAGCTAGAACTTTTTGTCAATACCATCTTTTGTCTCTCTCTTTCTCTTCAGAAGCACTGAGAAGAGATCTTATCAAATAAATAATCCAAGGAAGCTTCTGGTATTACTATTTCCCAGGGAACTTTCTGGATTTCTGAAACATGGAGCCAGATTCTTGACAGTCACGATGTGGTTTGCGCTGGTGTTTTCCACCTGACAGCCTCTCCATAATATCGTCAGGCTATGTGCACGGCAGCCAGACAGAGCTTCCACCTTTGCCCTGTGTTTTCAGGAGTTGAAGATCCAGTCGTCCTTGTGAATTTATAAGTATTATTTGCTCTTCTTCCTCTCAGGCAAATATGAGGACATACAGGTTAAAACAAATACACAAACTACCTCTCCTTCCCTACTTTCAGCTGAACTCTAACACTGATTCTACTCTAACAGAACTTCAGAAGTTCTAGTAGCAGACTGTGGATCACCCTTCAATTATATCCCATGACAACATATAAATATGCCAAATGATATGATCTGGCTCTGTCCCCATTGAAATCTCACCTTGCATTGTAATAATTCTCATGTGTCAAGGTCAGGGCCAGGTGGAGATAATTGAATCATGGGGGCGGTTCCCCCATACTGTTCTCCTGGTAGTGAATAAGTCTCAGGTGAGCTAATGGTTTTATAAAGGGCAGTTCCCCTGCACATGCTTTCTTGCCTGCTGCCAAGCAAGATGTGCCTTTGCTTCTCCTTTGCCTTCTACCATGATTGTGAGGCCTCCCCAGCCATGTGGAACTGTGAGTCCATTAAATATCTTTCTTTTATAAATTACCCAGTCTTGGGTATGTCTTTATTAGCAGCGTGAGAACAGATAATACACCAATGTTGCCAGGATGGTTGTTGTCAAAGTTTAACACAGAATTTATGCTATATGATACATTTATAATATGCATTATGTTATATGATCACATAATACAAATAGAGCACTATCTAGAAAAAATGATTTTCTCACAAACATTCTACTTCTGAACTTAAAATGTGTCTCTAGTGTGAGTGTTTTATTGTGGAAAATGAGGTAGACTTCAGCAAGGACTCTTGGTTGTATTCAGCAGAAAATTATTCTCGTTATTATTTAGAAACAAAACTTTTTTCTTAACTGGTAAACTTAAGAAGAAAATATTGTAAAAATTCATCAACAAAAATGCTGAGGAATGTGGTTGGGTCTATCTATGTGCACATACATGTGAAGGTAATAGTGGCTCATCCAAGGTAATGCCAATGAAGACCTCCCTCCCTTTGTCAGACAATGTTTTATGCACATGAACTCATCTATCCTTAAACAAGCATTATGAGATAATGCCTATAATTATCCCTACTTTACACATAAAGAAACTGAGGAAAAGTCATTGAAGCTTTTATACAAAGATATATTAAAATACTAAATGGTGGAAATGGAACAGCATTCAAGGTCATACCACAGGAACATTCTTCTTAGGGAGTTGCTGCTGCCTCCACTAGCCACCATATAGTGTTTCTCCCACGATTGCTATTGCCGGCACTGGACATTGAGTGCTGCACACTGTCAGAAAAATGCTTATAAACTAGCTCATTATTTTGTATCACTCGTTCCAGATTCACGTCCTGGCTGTATCTATAGGGTCCTACCATGTCTCATGTCCATGTCCTATCTTTGAGGAAGTTAGAAAGCCAGTCTCTGGCCTTTGATGGTAAGACTCACACAGTAATAAATTTCTCAAAACTAGGAATTGAGTTCAAATGCTTAGCAGCCCCTCGCAAAATAGTCACTACTCTCTCTTACAGTAACTACCAATAACCTTGAATGAAAAAATATAAGTTCTACTTAAAGCCTACCATGCAATTTAGGAAAATTGCAACTGCGGACACCATTAATTGACTACAAATGTAAATGACTTTGCTTCTAAGAGATACCATTTTGAATTCTACCCTCAGCATGAACAATTCATAATCATTAAAATAAATAAATAAATTAATTAATTAATAAAAACTGTAGAGAATAATTGAATGATTTGAATGAATTCTTGACAATCTATTGAAAACTAATACTATGGGACTTTGACTCTAATTCATAGAAATTTCTCCCAATATAAACTTGAATGTTAGATAATGTTAGAAGTGAACCGACCGAAAAGGGGCTGAGAAAAAGAGAGAGTAAACGCGATGTCTACTGTAGAATGCTTTTGACATGGTCCAGTTACTGCGTCACGACTTCATGTTTCTTACTCTTGGCAATAGAATAAAGTCCTCAGCAGAAGGACTTTTTTCAAGTCCAAAAACATGACACTTCAGAGCTATAACCATAACTTCTCTTTTTATGTCGACGGGATTTACAGTGTTTGCAGATGGAAGTAATTTAATACCATGGTGATCTTTCATCTAGCCTGTTTCCTTTCAGTGACCTTATGTTTACTATAAGAAAACACCAACAAGGTGTCTGATTTCTTCATGGAAAAGTGGCAACTATTTAAAACAAAAGGATTTTGTCTAGCAGAATCATAAATCTTTCACTGTTTCTGTAATTTAACAAAAAAGGCTCATCTGTTCTGTGAGGAGTGTTTGCCTGTGAGACAAGGCCAGTTTGACTTTCTCATAAAAAATGCATTTTTTGAGGTGGGGGAGGATAGCTGTAGAATAAAAAGTCACTGTTCTATCTATGGCAGGAAAATCAAATCATTTAATTTCCATAGCTTTTCCTCAAACTGTCCGTAAGTTATCATTTTGAAAGAAAACTCCAGAATCTTTCCTGGAATTTCCCAGGATGCTTTGAAAATAATCATAGGTTCTTTTTGCCCCTCACTCGTCTCTGCTTCAACATGTCTGGTTCCTGCTGATTTTAAAGCCCGTTCTACAGCCCAGAAAGCAGATTCTTCTTGGGATGAGAGAAGCTTCTGGTAACCACAGTAACACACCTTTCCAGGGAATCTTCCCATCAACATTTAATAAGTTGAATCATAAATAATGGAATGAAATCTTTCAGCAGAAGACCAGAAGCTGCGACTGGAACACTCAGGAAATGGATAACAGCTGTCTTGAAGGTGATGAGATGCAAGATGGCTTCCTATATTGGAGGCAATTTTTCTAATGAGAGAGAGAACTTGAATCCAGAGTGACCATTCTGTTTACACCACAAGGCAGGAGAGGAAAATGCCAAATAGTTTTACAAGTTCAATACTACATCCAAAGATATACTGTAGACCTTAATCTAGAGTGTAGATTTTGGCCTCTGTGTATGAATAATTCACTCAGGAATTATTCACAAGTGTGTGTTTTTACAGTCTTGAGTGGGTCCATGAACAGGGTGAAATATGTTATTTTAAACAGCAATTATGTATTGAGCACCTCATGCATGCCAAAGTGTTCTGGTTCTTGGAAATGGAATAGGAAACAAAGCACATGGAGACACAAAGAAGTAGCAATGTGTAAACAGGTATCTGAGGTACCTGCAATAGTAGTTAGTTAAGTTGAAAGTGTAGAAGTAAGAAGAGAGTTGCAGGCAGAGGCAAATAGTTCAGGGAAGGCAGGCAAGGACCTAGGTGCAAAGACATCACTGTGTATTTGCAAGTGAAGTTCCTTCAGCATATTGGTCTCCAGCCAATAATAATAATAATAATATTAATAATTTACATTACAAAATTTTGGGGAGGCCAGGTGCAGTGGCTCACTCCTGTAATCCCAGCACTTTGGGAGGCCGAGGCAGGTGGATCACTTGAGGCCAGGAGTTCAAGATCAGCCTGGCCAACATGGCGAAGCCACATCTCTACTAAAAATACAAAAATTAGCCAGGCGTAGTGGAGCGTGCCTATAATCCCAGCTACTGGGGAGGCTGAGTCATAAGAATTGCTTGAACCCGGGAGGAAGAGGCTGTAGTGAGCCGAGATAGCACTGCCCTCCAGCCTGGGTGACAGAGTGAAAGACCTTCTCAAAGAAACAAAAAATTTGTTTGATATGGCAGGAAGTGCTCCAGGTGTTTGGGGTACAATCATCAGCAAAGCAGAGGAAAAAGTTTCTTGTCTTAATGAAGCACATTCTGTGATCCATCCTCGTTGTCCCCTCTTCCTCCTCCCAAATTCTTATGATAAAGGAAGGAGGGAGTTAATATGCACTGCTAATTCAAACCTACTAAGGTTTTGGAATAATAGAAAATTCCCCACCTTTAATTGGTCTCAATGAATATCTGCTTCATTAAAAATTAAAGAGGCTCCTAAAATTTGCTATTTACTGTGCTAGGTCCAGGCAATGAAAAGATTAACTTTACCTATAGATTCAACGCAATCATGATCAAAATCCCAGCAAGTTATTTTGCAGATATTGACAAACCAAGTTTGAAGTTTGTGTGGAAAGGTAAAAGACCCAGAACAGCCAACCACAATGTTAAAGAGAAGAAGAAAATCGGAAGGCTGATTCTACTCGACTTCGAGACTTCCTATGAGGCTACAATTATCAAAAAAGTATGGTGTTTGTGAAAATAAATGCAAAAATCAATGGAACAAAATGGACAGCCCAGATATAGACTCACGGGAACATAGTAAACTGGTCTTTGACACAGGAGCAAAGGCAATCCAATGGAGAAAGGATAGTCTCTTCAATAAAAGGTGCTGGCACAATTGGACATCCACACGCAAACAAATGAGTCTAGGCAGACTTTACACCTTTCACAAAATTATCTCAAGTGAATCATAGACCTGAACTTAAAATACGAAACTATAAAACTCCTAGATGATAACATAGGAGAAAATCCTTTCACTCTCATCATTGAAAATGGGCAAGGCAGTTGGTCATCTCATACAATGGTATTGGCATCTCCTTCTTATAGAAATAGTGAGCGTTTGACAAGTATTTTCTACGTGCAACACATTTCTGTTTAATTTCTACAATTCAGTGATGTGAGACAAAACTGAGATTTCAAGTAGAACAGAAATTTTCCATAGGTGATTCTACTAGTAAGTAATACCAACAAGATAGCCATAAACTCCATTACCTCAAAGTCTTAGTCACTCTTAGACACTAATCTGATACTGCCTGGTTTGCTTCTTAGGCAAGTTAGAGGTATTTTGGTGGTTGACCTATTTTGCTAAATATTTAATCTGGTATTAGTTATTGCAGGATGTTTCTTTAAAATTATTCCAATTATAGGTTTCTTTAATTGTTGCATCTACATGTGTGCATGCACACACACATTTTATCAATAATTCAGAAAACATTTACTTGAATTCAAATAATATGAAATGTTTGCCTCTCCCACTGAGTTGTGAGTTTCAAGAGTGCAAACACAATGTATACATAGCATGTAGTATGTCATCTGGTATATATTAATGCTTAATAAATTTTCATTGCATAAATTAGACTTCTCTTATAAGACAGATTTTTAGAAACTATGTAGATGTCAGGAAATAGCCTATGGTTACTGTCTCTTCATATCAGTGGAGATGAGACCACAAAAAAAGAAGATGTAGCAGTTAAAATCTGTCACTCTGTCAGACAGCACTTGAGCACCCTGACGCTAGTCTTATCCCTTGTCCCAACCTGCTGCCTTTCTCTCATCTGGCTTCTGTCTCTTCCTGTTCCCCTGGTAAATTATTTTTTCTAGTTTCTCATAGTTTGCTGTTGTATCAGCTATAGCTAGCCTTTATAAATCACCTCTAACCTTCACTTCTAGTATTCTCTCTTGCTTATTCTACTGATGGCTCAATGCACCTGGCCCTAGCGGGCTTCCCCAGGATCACCGTCCCTTCTCTTGTCAACTGGTATCTTATAAGTTTGATAGGATATAAAGATGAACCTCCTGGCACTATTGTGTGGGGTTTAATAATAAAAATACAGAACACTCAAGTGTGATCTTTTGATTTTTAAAAACACTGTTTAGTTACTAAGAGCACCAGCAAGAAAATATTTGTGCAGTTATGTCACCTATTTAACAACAAATAATACGTCCACTTAAAATGAGTTCTTTAAGGAAGCACAATCTGATTCTTGGTTTTTAAATGTTTTCGGTAAACTCAGTTATTGTAGTAATTGTGGCTCATATTAATTTTAAAGTTAATTTTGAAAACAAAGAAAAATGATGTATATTTTATGAAAGTGGTTTTAAAGTTGCTCATAATTTTGTAAAGAAAGTCTAATTTTTATTTCTCATGTAATTATTCAAATAATGAAATGAACTCAGGAAGCAACAGATGTTGGCGAGGCTGTGGAGAAATAGGAACACTTTTACACTGTCAGTGGGAGTGTAAATGAGTTCAACCATTGTGGAAAACAGTGTGACGATTCCTCAAGGATCTAGAACCACAAATACCATTTGACCTAGCAATCCCATTACTGGGTACATACCCAAAGGATTATAAATCATTCTACTATAAAGACACCTGCACACATATGTTTTTTGCAGCACTGCTCACAATAGCAAAGCCTTGGAACCAACCCAAATGCCCATCAATGATAGACTGGATAAGAAAATTAACACAAGAGCAGAAAACCAAACACCACATGTTCTCACTCATAAGTGGGAGTTGAACAATGAGAACACATGGACACAGGGAGAGGAACATCACACACTGGGGCTTGTTGGGGGTTGGGAGAAGGGGGAGGGATAGCATTAGGAGAAATATCTAATGTAGATGACCAGTTGATGGGTGCGGCCAACCACCATGGCACATGTATGCCTATATAACAAACCTGCATGTTCTGCACATGTATCCCAGAACTTAAAGTATAATAAATAAATAAATAACAATAACAACAAAATGAAGTGCATAGATGTAATTAATGGGGCGATTTACGAGAGCTGTTTCTTTTTGTGAAATTGCCAGAAATACAAAGTTTAGTTCATTAATGCTTTAGCAAACATCTTCTAACATTATAAATTCTTTGGATAATACAATATGCATTAAGATATTCCCCCCGCCCACAAGGCCGGGCTCAGTGGCTCATGCCTGTAATCCCAGCACTTTGGGAGGCTGAGGCAGGTAGATCACGAAGCCAGGATATCGAGACCATCCTGGCTAACACGATGAAACCTGTCTCTACTAAAAATACAAAAAATTAGCCAGGCTTGGTGGCAGGCGCCTGTAGTCCCAGTTACTAGGGAGGCTGAGGCAGGAGAATCGCTTGAACCTGGGAGGCAGACGTTGCAGTGAGCCAAGATCACGCCACTGCACTCTAGCCTGGGAGACAGAGCGAGACTCCATCTCAAAAAAAAAAAAAAAAAAAAAAAGATTTCCACCCCCCCAACTGTGGGAAGCCAGGCCACTATGAGCAGAAAACAGATTCTGTGGCCATCATTCCACAGAAACTCAGTGGGCCTCTCTGGCAGGGCATGAAGGAGTTTGGTCCTTGGCCTAATTAGTCATCCTCCCTCTGGGACTCTGCTTAGAAGTCTAAGTTAAGGCTTGCCGTGTTTCCTTGCAGCGATAGGTAAATCCATTTCAATTCAGCAGCATTCCCTTGATTGGAACACATTTGAGGATTTGGAAGCAGAGCAGAGCAAGCTCAAGGGTTAGAGTCTGGAGCTGCCAGTTAACAGAATTGGCAGTCACCCATCCTAAGCTTTTTGGTCTAAGGAGGCTGCTTCCCTCTCATGAGGAAGAAGTGAGAACCATATAGCCCAAACGCCAGGTGGCTCTCATCTGTGGCTTGTGGTTTCCCTGAACTTTATTCTCCAAGCCTGAGGCCTGCTAACAATTCTGGGATGACATATACATACAGTCACGGTTACGTAGGTGGGGATGAAGATAAACACGCAAGTCAATCCCACAAATACGGGTGATGTGTCTCCTATGTGTCAGGCATCATCCTATGCAACCAGAAATGGGGATGCCGGTTTATCTTTATCTAAGTAGCTTATTGTTTTATGCTAATTCTATGTTGCTCTCAATTTACCCCTTTCCATATATATGGAAGGAAAATTAGGGACCAGAGTACTCTGTTATGAGAGTATTATGGAGAATTGGACAGAGCACTGAATTTGGAGTCATATGACTATTTGATCCCTGGTTCAACCACTTACAAGTAATGTCCTTGTGCAAAATTAACTAATTAAATATTTCCTAAACGCTGTGTACATTTTGTTTACATTGTTAAGTTTCAAGGATACTAATAGAAGTGAGACATGATCACTGTCTTCAAGATATTTATTTTTATACCATCTAAGTTTAATTTATTACCTATTAAAATATCATTATAATAATCACTGTTCTTTCTAACTTATTGAGTTATCATAAGAATCCAATCTGTTAAGACATATGGAAAATATTAATTGCAAAAGATTGTACAATTATATCTGGTAGATTTATATAGATTATTACTTTCAAGTAATTTTCAAAGGGTGAGGTATCCAAAGTAGAACTTCTATGTAAAAGAAATAACAACAAAACACCTCTCAGAACTTTCAGATCATTGTTTTGCCCCTTACAACAGTGATTCTTCAAGTGTGTTCCCTGGACCAGCAGAACTGGTATCTCTTGAGAACTTATTAGAAATGCAAATTATCAGAAATGTGAATTATCTGGCCCCACCCAGACCTAACGAAACAAGAACTCTGAGGATGTGACCGAGCAATCTGTGTTTTAAGAAGTCCTGCTCCTGGTTATATGCAAGTCACAGAGGACTAGTATTGTAGCCAGCCACACCATCATGCCTTTCTGAGGTTAGTATAATTTAGGCCAGCAGTTTTTCAAAGGTAACTTCAGGTGCAGAGTTTGGGTCTGAGATGATAAGATTTAAGGAATGTCTGATTTATGCAAATGGTAACTGTAACATGGCTTCGTCTTTCATTGGTTAACAATTTCATTCACCAGACATTTTCTGAACACATATTATGTACCAAACATTATACTTAATTTTTTTCTTAGCTCTCTATTTATTATGTGGTTCTGCTCTTTACAAATGACATGACACATTTTAAAAATATTTTAAAAAGGAATATTCTGATGTTGCTCTTCAGACCTAGAAGATAACTTTGTTTTCAAAGATCTATTTTCTTTTTCCTCTCCCTTATTTTATTTCATTGTCTTTTTCCTTCAATAAAGAGCCAGAGAAGACAATGGAGGCTAATATGTTGATTCATTTTCCTTGTGAATAAGAAGGTCTTATTGAAAACTCTCCATGAAAAGCATGTCTTTGTTTAACTGCAATCTCACAATAACCTGGCAACCTTGAAGAGGCAATTCTAGCTTGAAAGCTGAAACATCTTACTGCTTGCCAAAAGCAAGAAGGACCTGCACTTTGGGATTTGGGGAAATTTTATGTATTTGGAGGAACATTCCCTTGATTATATCTTCTTCAGAGACCAGAACCAAGGCCTTTAGAAACAGCTGTGCAATAGGAAGCTATTAGAGTAGATCCTTCATGTTTCTTTAATTGGTCCGACACAAATTTTTCTGAGAGGAAGACTTCAGAGCAGTGGTTAGAACATCTGAGCTGAGCTGCAAGTGTTTCTTTAGTTTATATCACAGTCGTTTCTCCATATTCTCTGATAGACAGTTGATTTGGGGGAAATAAATTGAAGAACTTTTGTGCAGCATCTTCTTTCTCTGTATCCCTATATTATGTCTGCTTCCTCTCTCTGAAAATCTCAGTGCTTTTAAGAAAAAAAAAATAACCCAATGAAGTTGATACAGTCTATGGTGAATGTCATCTACTATGTTTCCCTCCCAGGCTGCCAGCCTCATTTATTGAAATACTTTAACATTGTGGTTATTTATTAAATTAATGTAATGAGTTTCATAAGAAAAAATTTTAATAGGGAAATTTTCATTTTATAAGGAAATTACCTAGGGAATATAATATTTAACACAGAAAAGCATAAAAATAGTCAACATGTGATATCACCATTGATGGATGCAGGAGGTATTTTGATTTTAGAGTGAGGGGATGGTAGTTTTCTGGCTGTCCCCAAAGTCACATTAAAGAGAATGACAATATAAAGAAAAATACAGATCTGATAGTTCATATGTTATTACTAAACAAAAAATCATTTTATTTCTCTAGATATCAATTTCATCTGAAAATAATATTAACTTTAACAAATCCTTATTATGCACTGTTCTAAGCATTTATCAATTATGAAGTAATTAAGTTTATGTTACAACCCTATAACAATTAATGTGTCAACTTGACTGAGCCACAGCGTGGCCAGACATTTGACCAAACATTATTCTGGGTGTGTCTGTGAGGGTGTTTCTGGATGAGATTAACATTTGAATCAGTAGACTGAATAAAGCAGATTGCAGTCCTTCATGAGAGTGGACCTAATCCAGGACTTCAAGACCTGGATACTAAAGGCTGAATGAGGTGGAATTTTTTTCTGCTTAACTGCCTTGAGCTGGGACATTTGTATTTTTCAGCCTTCTGACTAGGATTGAAACATCCACTCTTCTTGACTTTCAAGCCTGCTGACTTTTGGACTGGAACTTACACCATTGTCTTTCCTGGTTCTCAGGCCTTCAAACTCAAGCTGGTACTACACATTGGATCTCCTGGGTTTTTAGCTTGGTGATTGCCGATCTCAGGCAATTCTAATAATGTAAGGCAATTCCTTATAATAAATCTTGTGCATATACATATACACAAACACACACAACACATTCTGTTGGTTCTGTTTCTCTGGAGAACTCTAATACTAACCCTATGTTGTAGTTACTATTGATATCTTCATTTTAAAGATAGAGAAACACACACTAAGAAGTTAAATAATTTTTCTTTGGTGGTTTAAATGTATGTTCAAAGATTCTTTGATATTCTTCTGAAGAGGTCAAGCTTAATTCCTCTCCTTGATTTTGGGCTGGACATAATAATTAAATTCTAATGAATGATATAGGGCAGAGGCGATAGTCATACTTCTTAAGACTAAGTTGTAAAAACATAATGGCTTTTATCTTGAGCACCCTCTCCATTTCTCTCTGCCTTTCTCTCTCTTTCTCAGGTCCCTTGCAGCAGAAAAAGCCAGCTACTGTGTCTGTAAGCAGCTCTACAAAAACAACTACGCAGTGAGGAACTGAAACCTCCTGCCAACAGCCACAGCAGTTAGCTTGGATTCTCAGGCCTGATCCTGAGCCAAAACCAGCTAGCTAAGCCTCTCCTAGATTCCTCACTTTCAGATGTGGTGTGTGATAAATGTTTGTTGTTTTAAGCTGCCAACTTCAGGATAATTTGTTACATAGCAATAGATAACAAATGCATTTGCCAAAGGTTACACATGAACCAGGACCCAAGCCCAAGCCCAAGCAGTGTTCTGCAAAGTCAATGATTTTGCCCAGTACCTCCTGTTGTCTCTCTTGATGACACAGTGTCACAGACCACAAACCTACCATTAGTATCCCCATCCCAAAGTAACCCTGATATCACAGGAAGCCATGACCTTCATAGTTCCACAACTAGGTTTTATGGATCTTTAGGAATAAAATAAATAAATAAAAGAAATGGCATTTCTTGTCTTCGGCCTCCAAAAGTGCTGGGATTACAGGCTTGAGCCACCACGCCCGGCCCCCAATAGGTAGTTTTTTGATCCTCTCTCTCCTCCCTCCATCGACCTTCAAGTAGGTTCCAGTGTCTGTTTTTTCCCTTTCCTGTGTCCATGTATTCTCAATGTTTAGCTACTACTTACAGGTGAGAACATATGGTGTTTTGTCTTCTGTTCCTATGTCAGTTCACTTAGGATGATGGCCTCCAGCTTTATCCAAGTTGCTGCAAAACAACATGATCTCATTCTTTCTTATGGTTATATAGTATCCCATAGTATATATGTACCACATTTTCTTTATCTAGTCTAGTATTGATGGGCATTCAGGTTGATTTCATGTCTTTGCTATTGTGAATAGTGCTGCAATGAACATATGTGTGTATGTGTCTTTATGGTAGCGTGATTTTATATTCCTTTGGGTATATACCCAGTAATAGGGTTGCTGGGTCAAATAGTAAATCTGTCTTAATTTCTTTGAAAAATGACCAAATTGCAGCTGGGCGTGGTGGCTCAAGCCTGTAATGCAGCCGGCACTTTGGGAGGCTGAGGTGGGCAGATCATGAGGTCAGGAAATAGAGACCATCCTGGCCAACATGTTGAAACCCCATCTCCACTAAAAATACAAAAATTAGCTGGGTGTGGTGGCACGCGCTGGTAATCCTGGCAACTCCGGAGGCTGAGGCAGGAGAATCGCTTGAACCTGGGAGGCAAAGGGTGCAGTGAGTCAAGATCACGCCACTGCACTCCAGCCTGATGACAGAGTGAGACTCCATCTCAAAATAAAATAAAATAAAATAAAATAACCGAACTGCTTTTCACAATGGCTGACCTAATTCACATTTTCACCAGTAGCGTATAAATGTTCCCTATGACAATTTGATCTCCGAGGAGGCTGACAAAAACAAGCAATTGGGAAAGGACTCCTTATTCAACAAATGATGCTGGAATAACTGGCTAGCCATATGCAGAAGATTGAAACTGGACCTTTTCCTTAGAGTGATACAAAAATCAATTCAGGATGAATGAAAGACTTAAATGAAAAACCTAAAACTATAAAAACTCTGCATGATAACCTAGAAAATACCATTCATTTTTTTCTTCTTTGTTGATGGACCTCAGAGATGTTCTCATCAAACCTCACTTAACACAAGAGAGATTCAGGCTCTGTTCTGCCTCAGCCCAAGAGACTGACTGAGAGTTGAATGCTTGTCATTTTTCTTTTCTTATTAAAAATAATATTTTGGGAGACACAATCTGACTAATTGAAGTCTCTGCTTAATTGAGATCTAATTTAATAACTTTCTGATATTTTCAAAGAGTAATGACAGTGTGACATAACAGTGCCCACTTCCCCAGAGGCACTGCTTATGACAGTATAATCAGGTTCATGATGAATTGCTATTCCCCAAATGTGCCTTGCTTCTCACCTCCAGGCTTTTCATAGGCAGCTTCCACTGCCTGGAAAACCACTTCTCCCCTGGCATTCTCTCCCACTCTATCCTAAATTTAGCCACCTCCATTTTCTTCTTCAAGACTCAGCTACATGGTCAATATCTTCTAAGGAAGCTTCTTGCTGTCATTTTACCAACAGTTATCCCTTGGGCTTCAACGGCAATTTACATAGCATAATGTAGAATAAAGAATGTGTTTTGGAAACAAGTAAACCTTGATTTTAGTCAAGCTTGTTATATATATTAGCTTTGTGTTCTTGGGTAATTTTTCCAACCCCTCTCTCTATACCTCGATCTTCTAACTATCAAAGGAAGATAATATAATTGTGAGGATTAAATGATTATATCATTGAGAATGATTCCTGCATAGGTCTTAAGTATATATTAGCTATTATTTATAATGTTTTAAGTACATATAACAGTCAATTCAAAACTTTCAAAACACTCTCTGTTTTAGAATAAATATTTTTTGAATGAACAAATGTATTCATGTTATTTTTGTCCTCACAGCAGTGATGGCTGACTGTGAAAGAATGAGAGAAATTCTTACTCATTTCTCCCTATTTGCTCTCCATTTAAAATATAACCCCAAATGAATTAGCTACACTTGTTTTTTATCCAAATCATCTTGCTAACTTTTTTTGAAATTGTAACTATTTTTTATTGTAAATACTTTTTTATATTTATATATTTATTTTTTATTATATTTTAAGTTCTGGGATACATGTGCAGAATTTGCAGGTTTGTTACATAGGTATACATGTGCCATAGTGGTTTGTTGCACCCATCAACCTGTCATCTACGTTAGGTATTTCTCCTAATGCTATCCTTCCCCCTTCCCCCTTCCCCCAACCCTTGACAGGCCCTAATGTGTGATATTCCCATCCCTGTGTCCATGTGTTCTCATTGTTCAGTTCCCATTTATGAGTGAGAACATGTGGTGTTTGGTTTTCTGTTCTCGTGTTAGTTTGCTGAGAATGATGGTTTCCAGCTTCATCCATGTTCTTGCAAAGGATGTGAACTCATCCTTTTTTATGGCTGCATAGTATTTCCACTGTGTATGTGTGCCACATTTTCTTTATCCAGTCTATCATTGATGGGCATTTGCGTTGGTTCCACATGTTTGCTATTGTGAACAGTGCTGCAATAAACATACATGTGAATGTGTCTTTATAGTAGAATGATTTATAATCCTTTGGGTATATACACAGTAATGGGATTGCTGGGTCAAATAGTATTTCTAGTTCTAGATCCTTGAGGAATCACCACACTGTCTTCCACAATGGTTGAACTCATTTACACTCCCACCAACAGTGTAAAATCATTGCTAATTCTCCACATCCTCTCCAGCATCTATTGTTTCCTGACTTTTTAATGATCGCCATTCTAACTGGCGTGAGATGGTATCTAATTGTGGTTTTGATTTGCATTTCTCTAATGACCAATGACGAGCATTATTTCATATGTTTGTTGGCTGCATAAATGTCTTGTTTTGAGAAGTGTCTGTTCATATCCTTTGCCCACTTTTTGGTGGGGTTGTTTGTTTTTTTCTAGTACGTTTGTTTAAGTTCCTTGTAGATGTTGGATAATAGCCCTTTGTCAGATGGATAGATTGAAAAAAATTCCTCCCATTCTGTAGGTTGCCTCTTCACTCTGATAGTTTCTTTTGCTGTGCATCTGCTCTTTAGTTTAATTAGGTTCCACTTATCTATTTTGGCTTTTGTTGCCATTGCTTTGGAGGTTTACTCATGAAGTCTTTGCCCATGCCTATGTCCTGAATGGTATTGTCTAGGTTTTCTTCTAGGGTTTTTATGGTTTTAGGTCTTACGTTTAAGTCTTTAATCCATCTTGATTTAATTTTTGTATAAGGTATAAGGAAGGGATCCAGTTTCAGCTTTCTGCATATGGCTGGCCAGTTTTCCCAACACCGTTTATTAAATAGGGAATCCTTTCCCCATTGCTTATTTTTGTCAGGTTTGTCAAAGATCAGATGGTTGTACATGTGTGGTGTTTTTTCTGAGGCCTCTGTTCTGTTCCATTGGTCTATATCTCTGTTTTGATACCAGTACCATGCTGTTTTGTTTACTGTAGACTTGTAGTATGGTTTGAAGTCAGGTAACATGATGCCTCCAGCTTTTCTCTTTTTGTTTAGGATTATCTTGGCTATGCAGGCTCTTTTTTGGTTCAATGTGAAATTTAAAGTAGGTTTTTTCTACTTCTGTGAAGAAAGTCAATGGTAGTTTGATGGGGAAGGCATTGAATCTATAAATTACTTTGGGCAGTATAGCCATTTTCACGATATTGATTCTTCCTATCCATGAGCATGGAATGTTTTTCCATTTGTTTGTGTCCTCTCTTTACTTCCTTGAGCAGTGGTTTGTAGTTCTCCTTGAAGAATTCTTTCACATCCCTTGTAAGTTGTATTCATAGGTAATGTATTCTCTTTGTAGCAATTGTGAATGGGAGTTCACTCATGATTTGGCTCCCTGTTTGTCTATTATTGGTATACAGGAATTAGCTGTCTAATATTGACAATGTGGTGTTAAAGTCTCCCACTATTATTGTGTGGGAGTCTATGTCTCTTTGTAGGTCTTTAAGAGCTTGCTTTATGTATCTGGGTCCACCTGTATTGGGTGCATATATATTTAGGATAGTTAGCTCTTTTTGTTGCATTGATCCTTTTACCATTATGTAATGCCCTTCTTTGTCTCTTGATCCTTGTTGGTTTAAAGTCTGTTTTATCAGAGACTAGGATTGCAACCCCTGCTTATTTTTATTTTTATTTTTTTGCTTTACATTTGCTTGGTAAATCTTCCTCAATCCTTTTATGTTGAGCCTATGTGTGTCTTTGCACATGAGATGGGTATCCTGAATACAGCACACTGATGAGGTCTTGACTCTTTATCCAATTTGCAAATCTGTGTCTTTTAATTTGGGGCATTTAACCCATTTACATTTAAGTTTCGTATTGTTATGTGTGAATTTGATCCTGTCATTATGATGCTAGCTGGTTATTTTGCCTGTTAATTGATGCAGTTTCTTCATAGCCTCAATGGTCTTTACAATTTGGTATGTTTTTGCAGTGGCTAGTACCGGTTGTTCCTTTCCATGTTCAATGCTTCCTTCAAGAGCTTTTGTGAGGTGGGCCTCCTGGTGCCAAAATCTCTCCACATTTGCTTGCCTGTAAAGGGTTTTATTTCTCCTTCGCTTATGAAGCTTAGTTTGGTTGGATATGAAATTCCAAACTAAGCTTCGCTTATGAAGCTTAGTTTGGCTAGATATGAAAATAATGAAAATTCTTTTCTTGAAGAATGTTGAATATTGGCCCACACTCTCTTCTGGCTTGTAGGGTTTCTGCCTAGAGATCTGCTGTTAGTCTGATGGGCTTCGCTTTGTGGGTAACCTGACTTTTCTCTCTGGCTGCCCTTAACATTTTTCCTTCATTTCAACCTTGGTGTATCTGACGATCATGTGTCTTGGGTTGCTCTTCTCGAGGAATATCTTTGTGGTGTTCTCTGTATTTCCTGAATTTGAATGTTGGCCTGCCTTGCTAGGTTGGGGAAGTTCTCTGGGATAATATCCTGAAGAGCGTTTTCCAACTTGATTCCATTCTCCCAGTCACTTTCAGGTACACCAATCAAATGTAGATCTGGTCTTTTCACATAGTCCCATACTTCTTGGAGGCTTTGTTCTTTTCACCCTTTTTTCTCTAATCTTGTCTTCTTGCTTTATTTCATTGAGTTTATCTTCAATCTCTGGTATCCTTTCTTCCACTTGATCGATTTGGCTATTGATACTTGTGTATGCATCGCGAAGTTCTTGTGCTGTGTTTTTCAGCTCCATCAGGTCATTTATGTTCTTCTCTAAGCTGGTTATTCTAGTCTGCAATTTGTCAAACCTTTTTTCCAGGTTTTTACTTCCTTTCATTGGGTTAGAACATCCTTCTGCAGCTCAGAGGAGTTTATGGTTATCCACCTTCTGAAGGCTACTTCTGTCAATTCATCAAACTCATTCTCCATCCAGTTTTGTTCCCTTGCTAGCGAGGAGTTGTGATTCTTTGGAGGAGAAGAGGCACTCTGATTTTTGGAATTTTCAGCCTTTTTGTGCTGGTTTCTCCCCATCTTCATGGATTTATCTACCTTTGGTCTTTGATGTTGGTAATGTTGATACTACTCCTTTCTGTTTGTTAGTTTTCCTTCTAACAGTCAGGCCTCTGTCATGCAGGTCTGCTGGAGTTTGCTGGAGGTCCACTCCAGACCCTGTTTGCCTGGGTATCACCAGCAGAGGCTGCAGAACAACAAAGATTGCTGCCTGTTCCTACCTCTGGAAGCTTTGTCCCAGAAGGGCACCTGCCAGATGCCAGCCAGACTTCTCCTGTATGAGGTGTCTGTTGACCCCTGCCAGGAGGTGTCTCCCAGTCAGGATACAAGGTGGTCAGGGACCCACTTGAGGAAGCAGGCAGTCTGCCTTTATCAGAGCTTGTACACTGTGCTGGGAGAGCCACTGCTCTCTTCAGAGCTGTCAGGCAAGGACATTTAAGTCTGCTGAAATCAGCTGCCCCTTCCCACAGGTGCTCTGTCCCAGGGAGCTGCTATGGACTCCATCCAGTTCCAACTTCCTGGCGTCTTTGTTTACCCTATGAAGGTAAAACCACCTATTCAAGCCTTAGCAATGGCGGATGTCCCTCCCCTGACACCTTCCCAGGTCTACCTCAGACTGCTGTACTAGCAGGGAGAATTTCAAGCCAGTGGATCTTAGCTTGCTGGGCTCCGTAGGGGTGGGACCTGCTAAGCCAGCCGAGTCAGGCACCAGAGAGAACCTCCTGGTTTGCTGGTGGTGAAGACCCTGTGAAAAGCACAGTATCTGGGCTGGAATGCACCGTTCCTCCTGGTACAGTTTCTCTTGGTTTCTCTTGGCTAGGAAAGGGAATTCCCCCAACCACTTGCACTTCCCAGGTGAGGCGACATCCCAACCTGCTTCAGGTCACATCTTGCCAAATTTTTAAACTTTAAGTTATAAGAATTTCCTTCTTCTCTCTCTTTTACCATCTTAAGCATTTAGTGAGTTTTTCATATTATGCCTTTTATGTAATTCAAATATGAATTTTAATAATTCGCAATACTCCTCTTCTGCTATTCCAAGGGCTTAAGAGTTAATCGGTCATTCATTTTATCTAATTCTCTTGCTTCAGTCACCACTAGTGATTCACAACTCCTCCCACCTCTGCCCCTACCACCTTCAATCTACTATTCTGCATGGAGACATATTCCTATTATTCTCTGCTAAAAATACTTTATTGGCTGCCCAGGTCTTGAAAATAGGAAATTTCACATATTCGTCACAGTTTGAGTGGAGAAACATTGTCTATTTTTACCTTATTCATTTTCTCTCCTCCTTTGAAACCGTATGGTTTATACTTTCACAACATACCCCCAAACTCTTCCATCTCCAGGCTTTTAACCATGCTCTTCTACTTCCTAGAAAGCCCTGTTTTCTCAACTTTGCTTATGGAAATAATGTTGGCTCACAAAGACCTTCTGGAACATCATGTTCTCCATGAAATCTTTCCTCATCACCTCTCCCTTTCCCCGGTTCCATATGCTCTTGTTTCTCCTTCTAATATCCCCAAGGCCCTGTGCCTTTCACACAGAGCATAAGGCCTGAGAATTTCTCTTAGGCCTTATGCTCTGGAATTTTGTCTCCTTCTTTTGCAAATTTCAAGTTCTGTGTACTTTAACCACCTTGATAATACTTTCCCTGCTGAAGTTTAACACAGTACTTTGCATCTAATAAACACTCAGATCATCAATTGTATAGTATTATATAACCAGTTAAAATGGCTGGCAATGCAAGTATAATTAGAATTACTTATATGCTGTTTAGAACAAATTTGTTTCATTATCCTCAGATTTTTTGCAGGTAAAGAATACAAGCTGCTGTTTAGGCCTTTCTAGCACAAGTACTTTCAACTAAACATCATCACAATATGGAGAAATTGCATTTGTATATGTTTGGGATTGAAATTGCTGCCTGTCTGCCTCCAAATTACTAGAAGACCAAAACTAGCTAACTCAAGATAGACTTTTAACACGATACTTCCTTGTAATGATAATTGCTTTGGGTCCCAAACTGACTTATTTACTAGCTTTTCGATTTGGAAGTCATTTCTTTTTAGGACCTGAAGGGTTTTTGCACTGCCTTGGGAATTGAGCAGCCGCCTTTAATTAGAAAAAGGCCAAGATATTCAACATATGCTAAGATTTGTGACATTTGTGATGGGGCTGCCTTAGGTGAGGAAAGAATGTGGGTTGGGGAAGAATAAATTTATTCATTTTTTTACCTTTTGTTACGATTTTTTCCTGAGTTACTGGGGGAAAAGAAAAACAAAGAATTCTGATTTGTATGTGTCAAACACAGTACAACTGGCTAAACTCAATGGGTATGCTACCATGATTCTATGCTGGTCTATGTGACCAGCATAGAATTTGCTCTCTGCACAACTGCAGGAAATTTAAAACTGTTCAAATAAAGAACAAATGGTACTTGAGAAATAAAATAAATGTTTTTCAAGTTCATATTGTTAATTATTTTTTTTATTTGGGTTTACGTCCACATTTGATCCAATAATTCTTATCCTTAATAAAAACGGCATGTTGCAAAACTCCCACCAGAAAGTTGAGAGGTATCTGGAACACAGAAGACAGGTTTGGCTCACAACACAAAAGGCCCTTGACTCCCAGAGGCAATATTTTTCTTTGAAAATTATTAAGCCCTTCAAATTTTGTTAATAAATCTGTTTGAAGTAAAAATGTGAGTTATGGAGTATATGCCATTGCTAGCTACAAACGAAAAATGCGGCTTAATTTTGTGTACATATTTTGTGTTTGTTATTTAATATTCTCAGGGTATTTACTCCATTTATACCAAAGGAAACAAGGCAGAAATGTAATGACCTGGAAATCTCAAATTATCTTTGAAATTCACGTCTTTAAAAAAAAAAAAAATCAAAACTTCGGGGATTGTGAAATCAGCAACACAATTTCACTTAGAAGGGAACATTACCCCAAACACAGATGTTTAAAAGAAAAAAAAAAGAAGAAGAAAAGGAAATAGACTTTTCCCCACTTCTCTCTAGAGACTTATGAAAATTACCAAGGACTGAAATAATTAATTGCCACTAAAGGACACATTTCTCAAATATCATTTACATCAAATTTGCAGTTCATTTCTCCCCAAATATTTAATAGCCAATTAAGATGTAAAAATGTGCCTGTTAAATAATATTACAGGCCGGTTAATAGTGAAGCAACAACTTTATGAAATCTAGAAGCTTGTTCTGATTTATTTTTTCAGCAAAAGGATATTAGCATTGATAACCATCTTTCTGGCTGCAGAAGAAAATAAAATATATTATTTCCATACGAGTCTATGACACGTACAAATATATTTAAATTTTAAGAACACCTTAAAATAACAATTCAGCTTTACAAAATTGTCACATCAGGAGAAAATTGGTTGCCTTAGAAAATAAAACACCACTTCATCAACTGCTACTGTAAAGTCCCCTAAATAGTGTATTCCTGACTGCATTTAATAATTTTGTTTTAAGACAAAAAGTTATGGAGGCCAAAGAATGCATAAATGAGAATAATGTAATGCAATAATTATTTTTGTGATTTTAATTGTATTCAATTCTATGGGCATTTTTTAGTTTTCTTATTTTGGGTGGTGAATTGTAGTACTGGACATTCTAGAATAATTTGTTCCTAAAAAAATCTTTCTTCAGGGCACACTGACAAAGTTTTCATTTCTTTCTTTCTGGAAAACTATACACATACACACACATACACACACATCAAGTCATATGCATTATATATATTTAAACATATATATACATAAATATGCATATATAACTTGGTTGAGATATAATTTATATTCGATAAAATGTATCCATTTAAGCACACAAGTTGATGAATTTTGAAAAATGTATCTACCACCATTATCAAGAGAACCAACATTTCATCATCCCATTGAGTTTCTTGTCCTCTTTTATATCAGTCTCCATAATCTCATTACAGATGAAGCAAACACATATCTGCTTTTTACCACTAGCAATTAGTTTAACCTGTTCTAATATTTCTCTATATAGGAAAATACAGCAGGCCCCTTTTGTATCTTTCTGCATTCACTCATCATAAAGCCTTTGAGATCCATATGTGCTGTTTCTTTTTTGGTCATTAGTAATTTGATTGAACAAATTCAAGTTTGTTTATCTATTCACCTATTGATGGACAATTGAGTTGTTTCCAACCTGGAACTATTATGAAAAAGGCTGCTACAACCATTGTTGTATAGATATTTGTGTCCATATATGTTTGCATTTCTATTAATAGGTATCCAGGAGGGAAATTTCTGTCATTCTGAAGTTGTATGTTTAAATTTATAAAAAAAACCAAAGTAGTTCTTAGGTTCTCCAATGTCTTTTTCACATTTTATTCTTCCCTTGCAATACATAATAATTTACATGTCTTTATATCTCTGGAAAAATTTGCTAGTGTCAGTCTTTTTTAAATTTTAGCTCTTTTAGTGAATATTGACGCATCCTGTGGTTTTAATTTTCATTTCTTTGATAACTAATGTTGAGTACTTTTTCATGTGCTGATTAGCCATTTGTGTTTCTTTTTTGCTAGTGTTCACATTTTTGCCCATTTTAAAAACTGTGTTTTCTTCTCTTTTTATTATAAATTGTTTATGTAATCTGGATAAAGTATATTCTTAGAAAAATGTTTTACAAATATTTTCACCCAGTGTGTGTGTCTTATAAGCTTGTCTTTTCATTTTATTCATAGTGTTTCTTTAAAAGCAGAATTTTTTAAAATTTTGATAAAATACAATTTACTATTTTTTTCTTTACAGTTATGGGTTTAGAATCTCTGTCTTAAAGAAAAACACAAACTTTGCTCACCACATGATTATAAAGATTTCCTTTGATGTTTGCTTTTGTTTCTATGTTTCATTTCACATTAATTTTTTCATTTGGTAAGTGGTAAAGATTAAGGTTACTAATTTTTAAAAATATGGTTATCTAGTTCCAGTACCATTTATTGAAAATAATTTTATTTCTTCATTAAAATACTTTGGTACTTTTGACAAAAATGAATTGACTTTATATGTGTGCTCTATGTGTAGAATCTATTCTGTTTTATTATTCTGTACATCTCTCCTTATGCCAATATCGCACAGATAGTTTTTTAATCCTACACTTTTTCTTTTCTTTCTGGGACTTTGATTACATTAATGTCAGCTCCTTTGTTATTGTTCCTGAGCTCTCTCTTATCTGCAATGTTTTGTAAATTTTTGTTTCCATCTACCTTCTATTTTTCAGATTGGACAATTTATTTTGATAGATTTTCCAATTTATTACATTTTCTCCTCTCATCTCCATTCTTTTATTGAACACAATTGTGAGGTTAGTTTTTTTGTGGTTTTTTAATGTATTTTTAGTTTAAAATTCTCATTTAGTTCTACCTTATACCTTCTATTTTTTTTTAACCAAGATTACCTATTTTAAAAAGCTTGTGGCAAGAGGGTTTGTAATTGTTTTCTGGAACATTTTTAAGCTAGTTGCTTATCTTAGTCACGGTGGGCTACCATAAGAAAACACCATGGACTGAAAGGCTTCAACAATGGAAATGTGTTTTTCACGGTTGTGGATGCTGGGAGTTTGAGATCAGGGTCCCAGCCTGGTTGGGTTCTAATGAGGGCTTTCTTACTCCCTTGTAGGTGTCCGCCTTCTGGCTATATCCTCACAGGGCAGAGAGAAAGAGAGAAGCTCTCTGGTGTCTCTTTTTATAAAGATACTAATTCTGTCATACCAATACCTCATTCTCATGATATATTCTGTTGCTAATTACCTCCCAAAGGCCCCATCTCCAAATACCATCACATTAGGGGTTAGTTAGGGCTTAAACCAACAAATTTGTGTGTCACAATCATGAAGTCCACAACATTGCTTTAATATCATTGTCAAATAATTTTAACATTTGTGTCATCTCAGTTTTAGTATCTACTAATTGTCTTTTAAGTTGATATCAATATTATATTGGCTCTTGCTAAAATGAATAATTTTGAATTATACTATACATTATAATAATTATATTACAAGACTGTGGCTCTGATTTGCATCTTCTATTTAGCAGGCAGTAAGCCTATTTAGCTCCAAAATACATACACTTGTCTACTTTTGTGGGTTGTGGTCCAAATGTCAGTTTGGTTTTCAAAGCCTGTGCAGTGCTAATTCGGACTGCCTCATTTGTGTTTGCCAGAGGCTTACCTGAATCCTGGGTGATGTTCCAGACGAGGGCTCAGTTCTCCACTCTTTTGCTTTGCTGTTTCTTGTCATTTTTATGCTCGGGTCACTCAGAGGTCTGCTGGGGAATTCAGGCTCATACAGAGTTTGACAATCCTTTCCTGCAACTTCATCCTCTCTGAATTCATCCCCCAACTCTATTGTTATGAGGGGGTGCATTTCCTTGTTACTGCAGAATTGTCAATAAAGACTGGGTATTGCCTATAGCATCTGTAGCTGCAGAACAGAAATTCCATCGTGTTGTTCCTCAAGTCCTGCGAGTCCTAGGTAGACTTCCTTTGCTCCAGCTATTATAGCATTTGGTGAGTTGTTTTAGTAAATTGCCTATGGTTTTTATTGTTGTTTGTGAAATGATGATGTTGGAATGTGCTTATTATGTCAAAGCTGGAAGGAAGTTTTATAGCAGTCTTTTCATCCTATGATTTGAGGTCTTTGAAAGCTTGTAAATTTTTCTGTTATAATTTCTTAATATATTCTTTGTCATATTTTTTTCTCTCCTCTCCTTCTAGGACTCCAATTAAACATGTGATTTTTTTTTCTACTTTATTCACTATGTCTTTTAGTCTCTCTTTTGCATTTCTCCATCATTTCTGAATTTTTCTTCTGACCTATTACCTAATGTATTGTAACTTCTTCAGTGCCAAGTACTCCGTTAAGTCAGTCCATTGAATTATTAATTTTTGATATTATATATTTCAGCTCCAGGATTGCTATTTGGTTCTTTTATTCCTTAAACAATTTCAGTTCTATGTCAAAATAATCCATCCTATCTTTTATTACTTAATGTACTGAGCAGTTACTTTAACCTCTATGCCAAATAATTCCATTACCTGGAATCCCTGTCTGTCCCTGTATTTTTCTGGGGTTTATATGTGTCTGGTGATTTTTTCATTGACTGCTGTGCATTGTATGTGAACAGATTGTACAAATAATTTGAAACTTAAGATGATGTTATATTTCTTCAGAATAGATGCATTTCCCCTGTCTTCTGCAAGGAGGCTGGGGTACTGGTGATGCCATATGACCTAAGTCCTATTTTAGGGATTGGTAAGAGTTAAAGCTGGTTTCATCCATGCTAGAATTTTTCTACTTGCGGTTCATCCCTTCCTTATTTTATTTTTATTTTATTTTATTTAGTTAGTTTTTTTGAGACGGAGTCTCGCTCTGTCACGCAGACTGGAGTGCAGTGGCCCGATCTCGGCTCACTGCAAGCTCCGCCTCCCGGGTTCATGCCATTCTTCTGCTTCAGCCTCCCGAGTAGCTGGGACTACAGGTGCCCGCCACCACACCTGGCTAATTTTTTGTATTTTTAGTAGAGACAGGGTTTCACCGTGTTAGCCATGATGGTCTCGATCCCCTGACCTCGTGATCTGACCGTCTCAGCCTCCCAAAGTGCTGGGATTACAGGTGTGAGCCACCGCGCCCGGCCCCTTCTTTAAAAGTATAGTCTTTCAAGGCCCCAACCTAACGTGTGTGGGTTTTATCATGCACCTACCTATGGTTGGCCTTGGACCCCACATTTTAGATCTCTCAGCTCATAAGACTATCAAGATCTCTGTTAGGCTCTCAGTATTTTCTTCTGCAATTGGCAAGTACCACTAGGACAAGCACAGAACCACCTTTTCCTGAATCCTGGCCCTGTTATCCTTACTGCCTTTTTAGCTTCTGGATGTCTTTGAGCAGAAAAAACACTCATTTGCCTGTCTACAAAAATTCTCAACAAGAGGTTTAATCTGAATTTCCTATTTTGTCACTGACAATGCTTGAAAATTACATTGAGAATACTTATTTTTTTCTAGTTGGAAGAAAGATGTGGGAATTATAAACAGATAATTTTGAGTTGACTAAGCATCTCATTATTAACAATAACCATCATATTACTTAGCTTTTCTTTTTATTAAGATAGATTATCTACAATTTCTATCCCTTTTTTGAAACTCTATTCTCAACATCCTCCCACGCTACATTTTTCCCTCAAAGAAAAAAGCAAAGTTCTCTTCTTGCAGATCTCAAATACTCTACTGTAGCAACATCTTCCTCAACATTTGAAGGAGAGATGTTTCATTTTTTCAAAACCATGTAAATAATATGTCCCTTCCACCTTATGAATTCTGGTGCCATGTGTTAAAATAAGCTGTCTTTTATCACTTTGAACTTTATAAATGTTTGTGTTCTCTCCCAGGTGGATTATCAGCTCCTGGAAGTGAAAGAATTTCACCTTACACTCTTCATTATGGTTTCACCTGTTATATGGGCTCAACTTTAAAAGGATCTCAACATGCACTGCCTGGCTGCTCCTACTTGGAATTACCAACACTGTTTTTTTCCTTTTCAATACCTATTAATGCACAAAAAACTGAGACAACATACATTAAAAATAAAATACATATCTACAATATTTACATATATGGATTTGCTGGGAAAAATATTTTTATAATCACAAATTAGTGTCTGATCATATGACTAACATCACTAAAACTAGATTTGGTGCTTATTGAATTTCTTTGGCGATTTCCTCAAAATATCACCTCTAATCTGATGATTGACACATATTTATTTTTAGATGACGATTCTAACCTTCAGTTTCTAACTGTGTACTGGATATATTGGTGCTGCCATCTTGTCTTCTAGTTATCTCTATTTTAGCACTATCCAAAGCATATTTTCCTCTACTATTCCTATACACATTCCTACACATATTTTCCTCTACTATTCCTATACATATTTCCCTCTACTATTTTCTACAAACTACTGAATGGCTTATTTATCTCTATCTTCATGGTACTTGAGTTCTTGAGGCATATATTTGATGCTGTATTAATTAAACCTAATAAATTACCATGTTAAGAAAAAACAAACTTCAGGGAAAGATACTAGAACATGTTTTCTTTGTGCTTTGATTATAATATTTGCTTTATGTACATATCTGTAAACTCACATCTTAATGCCTTATACTTCTACATCAGCATGGCTCATTTTCCCTTGGTCTAAATGAGAAGGAAGGAAACAAATTCATTGCCTCCATCTGTAAAACATCCCTCCAGAACATCAAGATATGTTAAGCACCCTTTCCTCTTCATTTCTCCTTGGCTTCTCTAGTTTTCGTTTATGATCTACTTCCCAACTCTTTAATCAATTCCATTGCCTTCTCTTGGGCATTTTCCAGGTTATTCAGATGTCTATATCTACAATAAGCTACAGGGTCCACCAAGTGTAACAAATCCCCCAAGTGCTTTTGAAATAATCCAGTAGGTTAAAACAGACGAAGAGTAAGAAGACTTAAAGTTGAGGTTAAGTTTAAGAAGATTTACAAAGCTTTACCCACATATCCTGGTCTCTGATAAATAGATGATTAGCTAAAGATTCCAAGAAACTCACCCAGAGCTCATTTCCTGCCTGCCTACCATGGAAGCCATGTCACTGAGTGCTAATGAATTTCCCAGTGGCTCCTGTAACTAGTCAAGGTCCTCAAGTAAAAATAGGCTTGGCCCTGAAATTAAGGCATTCAAACTCTGCTCAATATCATTTAAATATTCCGTGATATCTGTAGATGAAGCCACTGAACAGTAGTGTTAGTATAAATAAATGAATATCACAGGAAAAATGAGGGTATCTGTTTGATGATCCAGTTAAAAAATGATGAGAGAAGTTGATAAGAAAGCACTTTCCTTGGCCTGTGGTCAAAAACTAAAGCTTTAAACAATTGTAGGAAACTTTCTTCAGTCGTGTTCTGGGAAGTAAATTCAGCTAAATATAAATCAAAATAGTTATCTTTATTGTAATTCAAAGATGCTACAGTATTGGAGGCACGGGAGATTGCCAGATGAAGAAACAAGCATTTTCCTCCTAATAAAGAAATCTCTGTAAATCATGGGTTTGCACTTCTACTTTTATACTTCTTTGATACTGTGCTGTGACCTATGGAGAGGCGTCAAGGAGCTGTAGCTAAGTGGATTGCTAAGAACGCCGCGATGGTGTCAGGTGGCACTGAGGTTAAGCTCCAGCTTCATTGTTACCTGTGTGCTGCTGAGTTAATCATTCTATGACTCCGTTTCTTCATGTTTAAGAGGAGTATAGTAATAGTGGTGACCTCAGAAGATTAAGTGGTAAGCACAGTATTTGGCCCAAAGGAAACATGCTGTAAATGTTATCTTAGTCATTAACTTTATGATTAGATTTTTTTTTCAAAATCATTCCCATGATACCTGTGGCCTCTGGTTGGTTCTAGTTGATTTTATTAGCTCATTACTAGTTATCTCCTCCTAAGCCTTTGGTTGAGCTGGTCTGGGTAACTCTAGACATTTCCCTGGTCATAATGGGCTTTCCCTTATGTATTTGCATATATGCGTTTTCCACAAATTTGGTCTGACCAACTCCCACTTTTTATTTCAGATGGAGTTCTAACTTTCTTTTCTTGCTTCCTCAAACATTACTGGATAGATATAAGTTCTCTCTATTTTCTGTTCTCCTAGGCCTCTATTTTTATTATTTTTACAATTATATCTGTTATATTCTTTGCATGTTTTTCCTCTAGCTAAGGTGTAAATTCTTCAAACACAGCTACTATATACTCATCATTGGGCATCCCAGAACCTAACACTATCAGGATCACTGAAAGCTAGAAAGTGCCTAGTAAATGTCTGATGCAGAAATAAATTGCGTATAATATAATATGGCAATGCTAAAATAGAATATAATGAAAAGGAATTTAGAAATAATAAGGTGATAATTTAGAATCATAGAAAACAAATTAGGAAAAAACAATGATGTAAGCGTAAGTTTCTTTACTGCTGACAAAGATATTTAAAAATATATTTAAAAGAGCATTCATGTGCCAAAAATATTTAAAATATTTTAGCTGAATTTGATACTAAACATTTATATTGTAATCCAAAGTATATGCAAATACAAAAATACGGAACAGAAGTGTACCAATATAATACAGATTGTCACAGATCATAGAATTAGAAGTGAGTTATACTTGTGGTTTTTGTAGTTTCAAAAATCTGTAAAAAAATAATTTATTATTTTTGTGAGTAGAGAACACTTATAAACCTTTTGTACTTAGACAATGCTATACAATTTGAAATGCATTGGTATCATTGCATGATTTAAATCTTTTCAGGAAATTTTCTCAAACTG
The DNA here is from genome assembly GCF_029281585.2 of Gorilla gorilla gorilla. Taxonomy (NCBI): domain Eukaryota; kingdom Metazoa; phylum Chordata; class Mammalia; order Primates; family Hominidae; genus Gorilla; species Gorilla gorilla. The sequence goes on along the minus strand of NC_073227.2, from coordinate 27,855,352 downwards.
AAACAATATACATCCATCCCCTTCATATTGTCTATACACTTTCCTGAGTATGATATCTTTTCTTACGTAATCATGCACGAGGCAAATGCCAGATGCTCAAGCTATAAACCCACACATTTGATGGGCAAGAGGTCTGAGAAAACAGGCAGCACAAAGTAATCTTGCCAGTATACAAACAATATAATGCAGAAAGCCTTATCCTTTTTCTGGTCATTAAATGGAATTTTAATCTGCAAGGGAAATTGCAAGTCATAGTCCTTCATGTGTATAGAGAAAATGACTTGAGCTCAGAAAGGGAGGAGTTAGGGAATAAAGTCACACAATTAGTTGTTGGCACAATTAGGGCCAGCTTGACAATCTGTGGCTCTTCCTACTTCTGAAACATCATGGAATTATAGAAAGAAAGGGATTTTAGAAAGACTTTCCTATTACTGCCTCATTATACAGAAGGATAACTGAGGACTTACAGGTATCCAATATTTTCACCTAGATCACATTGCTTGCTGGAATTTGTCTCAAATTGGCATTCAGGACTGCTATATCCCAGTCAGTGTGTTTTTCTTTTTTCCTGCAAAAGCAAGACATTGGTCTTACTCCCACCTACACCACACTTATCACAAATAGCATTGAAGAAAATCTTGCCCCAATACTTACATATTATTCAAATATCGAATTGAAGTCTACTTTTGTTCTAACCATGGCAAAAGAATAGCCATATATCAAATATAACAGCATATCATTTATTAATTGGGCTCAACAATTTTTCCAGAATTTATCTGAGATTCTTATCCTTTTTATTTATTTTTCTATGAAACAATGATCTATGACAAATTCATTGAAATATTTCAAAACTCTAATTCATATATAGCATTGAATATATGTATGTGTGTGTGCCTGTGTGTGTACTACACAAAATGTTTTCCTAAGCTCTTTAGAGCTACAAAAGTTTTAGTATTTTATGCCTGTTTTAGATCTCGATAGATAGGCTATACATAGCTAAGGATACATAGGCTAAGGAAGCCATTTGGCTCATTCTTCACATTAATAAGAAAAGGCAATGTGCCACTTGTCTGTGCCAAGCTCTGACAAGTGGATGTGCCTGGGTTTCCATAAATATAAAGCAAAATAGACCTCTTGGTGTAATGGAAAGTACGTGCTATAAGAAATAGAGAACTTGGGTTCTAGTTATGTTCCTGTTTTATGTGTTCAATAAAGGATTTCATGGGAAGTTATTTTTTAACTCCTAATAATATACCCAAAACTCCCACGGGGCTTTTTCTTTCTTTCTTCTTTTTTTTTTTTTTTCGAGACGAAGTCTGGCTCTGTCGCACAGGCTGGAGTGCAGTGGTGCGATCTTGGCTCACTGCAAGCTCCGCCTCCCGGGTTCACGCCATTCTCCTGTCTCAGCCTCCCGAGTAGCTGGGACTACAGGTGCCCGCCACCACGCCCGGCTAATTTTTTTTGGATTTTTAGTAGAGACGGGGTTTCACCGTGTTAGCCAGGATGGTCTTGATCTCCTGACCTTGTGATCCACCCGCCTAGGCCTCCCAAAGTGCTGGGATTACAGGCGTGAGCCACCACGCCTGGCCGGGGCTCTTTCTAATAGCTGGATGCTTATCAAAAGCCTTCGAATGTTAAAAAAGTGATGCAAAGACAGCAAGTAAGGTTGGAGGCCAAACTCATCAAGGACGCAGTATAAATAGAAAATAAATCTATAGTGAGACTTCAGGCACAGTTTTTGCCTAATATCTGAAAACCCCTGATCTTTGCCATATTCTAACACCCCATTTGTACTGACAGCCTTGAAGATCCATACTGGGAAACTTCCCTTTTTTATCAGAGACAGACTGGTTAGGATAGATGATTAATACAGTATATGACTGAGTGTCTGTAATTGAAGAGACATTTTTGAATAATCAATGAGCTTCACAAAAAAAGAGTATTAGACAAATTATATGCATATCAATGCAATATCAAAATCCTTTTTTGTTGGATGTTAGAGGTGATTTGTTGAAAAACAAAGATGAGGAAAACATTTGATTTGCTTTCAAAACCTACTCCTGTGTATATTCCATCAATTATTTCTGCCATTATCCATTTGAAAAATCTTTGCTCTTAGGAATGTGTTAATTTCAGATGCCATTGACCTGCTTAACAGGTCAATCACTTTCCACTGCAATCTCAACAAACCCTTCCTATGGCCTATGAGGCCCCTTGACATCTGGTCTTTGATCTACAGCTCCAATTTTGTCATTCTCCACTTTGTTGCTCACTATAAGCTGAGCCCAGAGGTCTCTTTTCATCCCTCTAACAACTTAAATGCCTTTCCACACTAGAGGCGGTGTGCTAGCACCCTCTGCCCAGAATGTTGTTCTGCCAGGATTTTGCCTGGCTGATTCCTTCTAGTTATTCAGGTTTCTGTACAAATGTGACATCCTCAGAGAATCTTCCACTATTTATCCCATCTAAATTATCATTCCTTTCCCATCCTCTCTTGATTCTCTATCACATTGTCCTTTTTCCCCTTTGCAATTCTTACTACCAAATTAGCATTACCTGAATTATGTGTGTATTCACTTACTTTCATGTCTGCTATCCTCCACTCAGCACGCCATAAGCTCCCTAAAGCCAAGGCTGTATCTTTCTTGACATTCTTGACATCTCTGTATCTGTAGCACTTACAACAGCGCCTTTGTAGGAGTTCAATAATTAATGTCAGATAAACAAAGGAGTTAATAAATACATGAACGAGGCCAGGGGCAGTGGCTCACGCCTGTAATCCCAGCACTTTGGGAGGCCAAGGTGGGTGGATTATCTGAGGTCAGGAGTTCAAGACCAGCCTGACTAACATGAGGAAACCCCATCTCTACTAAAACTACAAAAATTAGCTGGGGCCTGGTGGCGCACGCCTGTAATCCCAGTTAGTTGGAAGGCTGAGACAGAAGAATCACTTGAACCCAGGAAGTGGAGATTGCAGTGAGCTGAGATTGCCCCACTGCATTCCAGCCTGGGCCACAGAATGAGACACAGTCTAAAATTTAAAAAATACATGAACGAATGAATAAATGGATGATTTAATGCCATTGATACAGATCTGTTAACTAGAAATGCAAAATGGGATAAATTATTTTACTTCAATCTTTTTCAAAATGTATGAAAATAATTATAATTAAAACCAGTAATTTCAGCGAAAAGGAACTAATGCATGTGACATTGTCCATGATATTGGTGGTTTGCATGTCATTGGGCCCTTGATACATTTACAAAAAACAAATAACTAGAAGTGGCAAATGATAGAAGGTGTGGAAAGGCGAGGGAAGAAAGAGAAACACCAAGTTCTCCTACACCCTCTTCTAAGACTCTTCTAGTTTCTTTCCTCTTTCAATGAACTTTCTCTCGAATTTATGCTCACAATGTCAGATTTTGTTTGTTTTATGTTTCTCACTGAAGTCTAACATCCCTTTTCTTTTCTGAAATATGCCAAGCAACTAATTTTGAATTACTTTTTCCACTCTGTAGCTGGCTGTTATGCATCATGTAAGGAAGCTTAATTAAACAGTACAATGTAAGAACTACTCACAGATTTAGGAAAAAACTTACTTTCTTCGTTAAAAAAATAAATAAGGACAATTTTGTTATTCTTTGCATTCACACACATCTTATATACCCCAATGCACAACAAAGCTGAATTTTCAAGTTTGTGACACTTCAGGTCTCTGGATTTTATTAATAATAATTGTCAGTCCATTAAAATGGATTATGATGATTCCCAAGGAATTGGTTGTTAACATAATTAACAGCTGGCTTTAGTTTCAAGGCATTAATCAAAAGAGCAAGTTTCTGGAAATGACCAGGTTCTCACAAACGTTGCTAATTAGCAAAGGCATTGAAGTTGTATGACACTGATTCCTGCCACTGTTATCTGCATGATTGTATCACAACTTTAAATACCCACAATGTGACGTGTTTTCTCAAGCATTATTAAACCAATAGGCATTTCAAATTTCAATACATTTACTTTAAAGGAAACAAAATCTACATTTTTACTCTTTACTTTAGGACAGAATCGAGTGTAAAATATTTGTGAAATGACGGCAATGTATAATACATAATATTTTCCTTTCACAAATGGTGAATAAATGGAGCATATGCTAATTTTTCTTTTATTAATCCAATGTAGGCTAACTAGCTCTGCCATAAAAATAATATTACTCTGAGAAGCAGGATAAACGCTACCATTATCTACTGATAGGCTATCTTATTATATTTTTAGACAATGAATGCTATACATTAAAGAAATTAAGGGAAAAATACAAAAAAGGGAATTGATATCCCAATTACCTTGATTTGATCATTACACATTGTATGTTTTTCTCAGTATTTTCCATGTTCCCATAAATATGTGCAATTATTATGTAACATTAAAAAAAGAAATTTTAAAATAATCGCCCCATTCCCATCAAGAAAGACCAACCTCTCAACATTTTGAAGTATTTGCTTCTATTATAATTATTATTTTTTATTTTTTATTTTTTCGGAGATGGAGTTTCGCTCTTGTTGCCCAGGCTAGATTGCAATGCACGATCTCAGTTCACAGCAACCTCAACCTCCTGAGTTCAAGTGATTCTCCTGCCTCAGCCTACTGAGTAGCTGGGATTACAGGCATGTGCCACCACGCCCGGATAATTTTGTGTTTTTAGTAGAGACAGGGTTTCTCCATGTTGCTCAGGCTGCTCTTGAACTCCTAACCTTAGATGATCCACCCAACTCGGCCTCCAAAGTGCTGTGATTACAGGCATGAGCCACCACACCTCGCCTATTTGCTTCTATTATCTTTATGGGCCTAACCTCTTTTGTTTATGTTGCTATAATTATACTATGCTGGGAGGGATGGCTCATGCCTGTAATCCAAGCACTTTTGGAGGCTGAGGCGGGCAGATCACAAGGTCAGGAGTTTGAGACCAGCCTGGCCAATATGGTGAAACCTCGTCTCTACTAAAAATACAAACATTAGCCGGGCACAGTGGTGGGCGCCTGTAGTCCCAGCTTCTCGGGAGGCTGAGGCAGAATTGCTTGAAGCCCAGGAGGCGGAGGTTGCAGGGAGCTAAGATCGCGCCGCTGCACCCCAGCCTGGTGACAGAGTGAGACTCTGTCTCAAAAAAAAAAAAAAAAAAAAAAAAATTATACTTTGCGTGTAATTGTGTATCCTGCTTTCTCATAACCTTAAGTGAAATTAATTTTTTCTGTAAACTAACAGAATTAATAAAATAACATTTTGGGCACATATTATTTCATGAAAAAGATATCTTACATTTTATTAACAATCCCCACAGGGTTGGATTTATAAATTTTACATTTAAATATAACAGTGTAGTAAGTATCAAAAGCAGTCAAGAAACTATTTTAGGTCCTTTTGTGTCTGGAATATAGTCCAAGATTACTTCACTTATTCCTGGTACAATTGCTAAAATTAGTAAAAATACAAAACACCCAGTTAAATTTGAATTTTAGATAAATGACAAATAATTTTTTCATATTCACATATATCTAAGATCTACTAATACTACATTGGACATAATTACACTAAAAATACTATTTATCAGAAAATCAAATTTCTTTGAGTATCCTGTGTCTGGTAGCTTTCAACCAAGATGTTTCTCATATGTTATGGTAGGCAGAATAATAGCCCTGAAAGATATTGATGTCTAAACCTTCAGAACCTAGGTTACATGGCAAAGGAAAATAATGTTGAAGATTAAATCAAGTTTGCTACTGCACTGATGCTGACATGGGAAGATTACCCCGGATAATCTAGGTGGGCCCAGTGTGATCACCAGAGATTTTTAAGTGAGAGATGGAGGCAGAAGAGGGAACTAGAGAGATGGCGGTGTAAGAAGCACTCAGCCCAACATTGCGGGCTTTGAAGATGGAGGAGGGTGCTGTGAGCCAAGGAAGTGACTGGCCTCTAGAAGCTGGAAGAGGCCAGAAAATGAATTCTCCCCTCGAACCTGTAGTAAGGAATCCATCACTTCTGACATCTTGATTTAAGCTTAGGGAGACCATTGTTGGACTTCTGACCTCCAGAACTATGATGCAAAACATTTGTGTTGTTAAGATAATAAATTTATAGTAATTTTTATGCTATCTATAGGAAACATACAGATATTTTTATTAATGTATTGAAGGTCATTGAGCTGTAAGGGTAGACTGGATTTCTTGAATCACACATTTTTGATAATTTTATAAAAGACGTTCAAAAATATGAACCAAGACCTAGAAATCACCCTTCATGGATGCATGCTGAGATTAAGCACCTTTCTACCACCACTTTCCGTCATTTCTTATTTAGCCTACCTGGAAACACTGCACAGAGTGCTTTTGAATCTTGGAAAGCTCACATTGTTTTGTTCTTTTTGTTACTGATTGCGTGTTTAAGCGGCTGTAGGAGCAAAGAGGATTTAATTCAAGCAATCAGCATTTTACAGCATTAGTCATGAAATAAACTCAAATCAGAAGATTCCATTTGAAAGTCAAGCTACAGAGTAAATCAAAGACAGCTGAGATAAGCAAATGTTCTTCACAACAAACTTTCTAAATCTAAGACGATGGTCAGGACAATCCCATGTACAGCTTTGTGAGTATTCAAAATGAAGACCCAATTGATAAATGCCATTTTACATATATGTCTTATATGGCCGGAGGTACACAGGAAAAAATGTTGATTTACTATACAACTGTGAAATATAAGGGAAGCATCTCTTTGACTGCTGTAGTCAGTCACTCTGCTTTTCTGGGAATGTCTCACAACTCACAAGTTTGTAATTAGGAAAGGGAGGATTTTATAGTCCATGTAAAATGTGCATGTTTCACAGAAAGTTCTCATCAATTTAAATTTAGAGATGTAGTGGTGGTGAAGACAAAGCCCTCATGTTCAAGAAGTTCCAAGCATACAGCAGGGGACTTACTCATAAACAAACAATGGCTGTAGAACATGATAAATGTTCTTACAGGGGAATGCACCAGAAGCTGGGGGAGCCCTCAGTGGGAAGGAATCAATGTTCAGAGGCTTCTCTGAGAAAGCAATGGTTGGCATGCAATCTTAAGAATGAGCAGGGATTTTTCAAACACAGCTACAGCCTGTGTTAGGAAGTAGAAAGGGCTTTGTGCTGAGGAAGTGGAGATTTTCTTTTAATGAAACACTACATAAATGAGATGGAATGACCTTGATCCTATTTATCTGTGTGAAAGGTGAATATTACGCATGTCACAATTTCTTAAAATAGGTCTGTTCTTAAAATGGATGTTTATACTGAGAGTGACAGTAAGAAGCCTTATTTATTAAAATGTGTAATATTCTCTTTATTATTTTAGAGCATGTTTTTTGCATTCATGCTCTTAATTGAGCATGTTAGGCTAGGATAACCGTTAGGTAATTTCCATGTTATTTAGGTCTCAGAATAGCCCTTAAGTTAAATTGCCTTTTAGATGCCAGTGTCTGGCTTGAAAAACAGGTGGTCTGTAGTGCTCTTTAATGAGATGGGGAACTCAGGATGGAGATACAGAAATAATATGATGAGCTCAGTTTTGCACCTATTGCATTTAAGGTCCTGTTGAAGTATAGAAAATATTTAAAGCCTTAATATCTATGTGTGTCTGGATCTTTGAATTCAGGTTAGTGGCAGGAAATGTTGATTTTGTATTCATGAAGAATATGTGGCAATTGGAACTCTAAGAAAGCTTGAGACAGTCTATAGAGAAGGAACCACAAGAGAAGAGATACAAAGAGAGCACCACAGGAAACACCAAATATGTAAGAGACATAAATGTGAACAATAATCAGGAGAGAGAGTCAGTAGAGAGGTAAGTGGAAAACCAAGTCAGGACTGATGCCTTCACCAGCAATAGCACAAAATATTTCTGTATTTCACATCAAGTGGAGCAAGATCTGAGCAATGTTCATTCAATTTTTCAACAAGGTCATTAGTAATAATTTTGTTACAAATAATTTCAGAGTTCTGTGGTGGGAACAGAAATCAAACTGAAAAATGACTAGTTAAAAAAATAAGGAATAAAATGGTGACGTAAGGGAATAGATACATTAAGGCGTACAACTTTATTAAGTACTTAGTGTAAAAGAAGAGAAAGAGGGAGAGAGAGAGAATAAGAGAAACAGTATCTAGATAAGAACATCATATGAGAATAGGCAATTTATTTTGCTTTTAACAGGAAAGGATTGAGCATATCTACATAATGGAAAGAAGAACCAAAGCAGTGGACACGTATTCAGGACTCTTCTGGTTGCAGAGACTTATATCAAATAATTAAAGAAAATTAAAGAATAGGTACTGAATCAGAAATCAGCGATATTCAGGAATGGGACTGACTGAGAATCCAGGGCTCCAAATGATGTTGTTTCACATTCCATAGAAATAAGAAAATATCGCTCTCACAGCATCAGCACACATATAATCTTAGAGAACTTTGATCAGATTAGGTTCATCTGTCCATCTCTGAGACATTAGCTATGAGTAGAGGACTATAAAATATAATTGGCCAGGATCGTAGTAGGCACCATCCTACTACAATCCAGAGGGGGTGGAAAACTATGACTTAGAATGCCGTTGAAACAATTAGAGATGGTGGAGGAATTGTTCTCTTTAGAATGGTTGATGTTTCCAGTAAAAGGGAAAAAGGGGGCTTAAAAGCAAAAATACACTGGTGTTCAGTATAGAGGAGGAGTTGAAGATACCAGTTAGAGAAATAATAAATTAATAGAAGAAGATTTACAAGAAAACTGGATGAGATTTGGAGAACTGTTAGAAGGGTCGGTTTTAGACAGGAAGCTGCCCATCCCTTCTGTCACTTCAGAGAGAATCCCCTCCTGTTTACCCACCTGACATCATCACATCTCTGAAGAAACTTTCCATTCTCTACTCTCTGGAGTCATTTTCCTAACACCTATCATTCTCTTTCTTTATTTTTCCTACAAATTTTCTTACTTAATAGCACAGCTTGTTGGCCTTTCAAATATAAGATCCATTATATAAGGATCTCTGCCTTGTTTCTTATTCAAACCCCACCATTTGAAGTCTACAATAGCACCTAGCACATACTTAACATTGAAAAATTTGTCAAGTTAAAGGAGAAAGAGAGAGAGAGAAAGAAAGAGAGAGAGAGAGAGAGGAAGAGAAACATGAGAATGCATAAGACATCTTTTGGCTATAACTACAGACCATTTTTTTTTTTTTTTAATGACAAGCAGGTACCACAATGACAAGTGCGTATATACGCGGACCATTTTTTGGTTTAAAATATGTAAACTTTTTGTATCATCAGATACAAAGTATCAAGGGTGACTCTATGTCCAAGACCAAATCTCAACTTGAATTGTAATAATCCCCATGTGTTGTGGGAGGCACCCAGTGGGATGTACTTGAATCAGGGGCGAGTTTTTCCCATGCTGTTCTCGTGACAGTGAATGAGTCTCATGAGACCTGAAGATATTATAAAGGGGAGTTCCCCTGCACATGCTCTCTTGCCTGCCACCGTGGAAGACATGCCTTGCTCTTCCTTTGCCTTCCACCATGATTGTGAGACCTCCCCACCCATGTGGAACTGTGAGTCCATTAAACACTGTCTCCATTGTAAATTCCCCAGTCTCAAGTATGTCTTTATTAGCAGTGTGAGAACAGACTAATACAGTAAATTGGAACCAGGATTTGGTGCTGCTGTAAAGATACCTGAAAATGTGGAAGTGACTTTGGAACTGGGTAACAGGTAGAGGTTGGGAGAGTTTGGAGGGCTCAGAAAACAGGAAAATGTGGGAAACTTCCTAGAGACTTGTTGACTGGCTTTTACCAAAATGCTGCTGATTGTGACATGGACAATGAAGTCCAGGTTGAGGTGGTCTCAGATGGAGATGAGGAACTTGTTGGGAACCGGAGCAAAGGTGGCTCTTATCATGCTTTAGCAAGAAGACTGGCAGCATTTTGCCCCTGCCCTAGTGATCTGTGGAACTTTGAACTTGAGAGAGATGATTTAGAGTATCTGGTGGAAGGAATTTTTAAGCAGCAAAACATTCAAGAGATGCCTTGGGTGCTGTTAAAAGCATTACATTTTGTGTTTTCACAACAATGTGGTTGGGAATTGGACCTTATGTTTAAAAGGGAAGCAGAGCATAAAAGTTCAGAAAATTTGCAGCCTGACAATACGTTACAAAAGAAAAACCAATTTTTTGAGAAGATATTTATGGGTTCAAGTTGACACAGGGTAGACTTGTGATGGTCAATGTTGTCAACTTGATTGAATTGAAGGATGCAAAGTATTATTCCTGGGTGTGTCTGTGGGGATGTTGCCAAAGGAGATTAACACTTGAGTCAGTGGACTGGGAAATGCAGACTCACCCTCAATCTGGGTAGGCACAATATAACCAGCTGCTAGTACAGCCAGAATAAAAGCAGGCAGAAGAACATGGAAAGACTAGATTGGCTAAGCCTTCTGGCCTCCATCTTTCTCCTGTGCTGGATGCTTCCTGTCCTTGAACAATGGAATCCAAGTTCTTCAGCTTTTGGATTCCTGGACTTGCACTAGTAATTTGCCAGGGGCTTTTGGGCCTTTGGACACAGACTAAAGACTGCCCTATTGGCTTCCCTACTTTTGAGATTTGGGGACTCATACTGGCTTCCTGGATTCTCAACTTGCAGACGGCCTATCGTGGGGACTTCACCTTGTGATCGTGCGAGTCAATTATCCTGATAAACTCCCCTTTATATATACGTGTATCCTATTAGATCTGTCCCTCTAGAGAACCCCGACTAATACAGGTGATGAACTAAACAGTAAAATCTTTTCACTGAGTAGGCAACACATAAACATGTACTGGATTTTATGCTGTGTGTATTCATCTAGATTTTTGTCTGTGACCAGACTGAAAGATGTACAAGTCTGTAAATTTTACTGAGAAATGAAGATAAAGAATGTGCTCTAAAATTTCATCTCAAGCGCAGACATGAAACATCTAGATTTTATTTAGTGGAAAGATTCTCTAATGTTAAACTACAAGTTTGCATAAAGTGACCTTTTATAATTTGTTGAATGAAAATGTTTCCCAAACATCACCATAGTAAAATGAATTAAACAGCCTATTATTGAAAGCTTTGACAACCAGATACCCTCGTCTCCAAGTTAGCAGTGAGCTGTAAGTTTATCACATGTGGAAACAATACATTAGGTGAACTTGCAAGAGGACATTTGACAACTGCTTTCTTTGAATATCTAAGAAGAAAACTTTTCTAAGTGCAGACAAAATTTGCCTGGTATCATTTAATTATCTTGAAAAGCCCTATTGATAATACAGGACATTCACAGACATACACAAAAAGGCTTTCCATTATGAATATTCCTAGTATTTCTTCATCATAGGGACTTGTGTATTTGTGTGCTTCATATACATTTGCATAGAAAACCACTGATCTTTTTCAAAAAATTTCAAAAAGTCGTTGAGATAGATATTGCAGTAGTTCCCACGTCCATCTTAAATTAAAATCTCAAGCCCTCTAGTAGTCTTGCAGTATATGTTTGAGCTGTAAACATAAAAAAATCAAAAACAATATTTTTAAATAAAATACTAAACAGATTTTAAGCAATAAAATTATATATATGTAGATCAAGGTGAATGTCTTAATATTTATGGATGGAAATAGAATGTAAATGATGTGCTAGCCCAAACCAAGAAAATATTTTTTTCTTGTCATTACTGAGTGAAGATGTATAAAAAAATCACATTTTTACTTTTGAATGTCAATGATGTAAACTATAACCACTGGGAACTAAATAGGAAAAATATGATGCTTTAGCGATTTAAAGTCCTAGAAGAAAGCTTTCTAAGGCTCTATGGAAGTTAGATGATTTAAAGTCCTAGAAGAAAGCTTTCTAAGCCTCTATGGAAGTTAGATGGTACTTACCACAATAATATTAACCTATTCATTCAATTATTCATTCATTTTTTAAAGCGTTTGCGTTAAGTGAGTTCTTGTAGCTGGCACTGCATTTGTTACTTAATAAAAATGAAAAATTTCAGTCTCTGCCTTCAATGGGCTGACTTTTGTTTGGAATTAAGCATTCAGGCAATTCATAAAGACTTACAATATGCACAGTGATGCAGATTTGTATCATGAAGGTAAGAAGGGTCTTTTCCCACAGTCCCTTGCTTTAGAGGACTTCACAGGGAAAAAGTGAATAAATGTATTAAAGAATTCATGGATGCCTCTGTGACTTGAGGTACAGTGTTCATTCATATTGCAGCATAAACCAGTAACCTTAAATATGTGATCTCATGACTGATACTGTTCAGGCCTCAGATAAATATTTCTCTACTTCTCTGTGCCTATGTCCTTGAAACAAAAGGCAAGTGCATCTGAGTTCTGTAAATGTTTGTGGTTGCTCTGCTTCTGATGTTGGAGAAGAAGGCTACTTTGGAGTTGAGAAAGAATTTGACAGTGCAGTGCATAAATAAAAGCAAAGACAACTTGGCCAAACTGTCAGTTTCCTTATCTGAGACAGCATGGAAACAATATATTCTTACATATCAAAATATGTCCAATTTCTTATATAGTTCTAGGGTTCCAATGTGTGGTTCATGCATTAAAATATATACATATATAGTACATAATATAATGTTAACATCACCATATTACATCTATATTAGGTGCAATATAATATAAAATACTATATTGCAAATTATTTCGAATTAAAAATTAAATGAAGCTTCAACCTTGTTTTATTCAATTTAAAAATTACTATTAATTTATTATTCTTTTTACTTAGTTTGTAATTTTAAAGTTATTTAATATTTGAGAAGAAAACTATGTTTTGAAAAACGTGAAATCATGTTTTATTTTAAGCTGCTCTTTATTCTGTGAATGTATATTCAGATTGTGAATAGTTTTAATGCAATTACATTTTACTTTAATTCATTTGATTATCATTATTTGAATAAACATATGAATATCTTAATTTTACTACATAACAATTTTTCAAGAACAAAATTATGAGACATTATATACATATATATTTATTTAGTTCATTTTCACACTGCTGATAAATACATACCTGAGACTGGGTAACTTACAAAAGAAAGAGGTTTAATGGATGTACAATTCCAAGTGGCTGAGGAGGCCTCACAATCATGGTGGAAGTCAAGGAGGAGCTAGTCACACCTTACATGGATGGCAGCAGGCAAAGAGAGCTTGATCAGATCTCATGATACTTATTCACTACCATGAGAACAGCATGGGAAAGACCTGCCCCCATAATTCAATTACCTCCCAGCAGTTCCCTCTCATACCATGTGGGAATTCAAGATGAGATTTGGATGGGGACACAGCAAAACCATATCATATATTTCCACTCCTTTAAAAATTACTCTTCCAAATATCTCCAGACCATCAGTAGAACTCCCAGACACTTGCAATACTTTATCTAATTCATTTTTTAACATTTTTACTAAATTTTAGTTATATAAAAATCATAACCTTAAGCATATCAAAATAAGAGAATAGATACTACCAGTAGTGAGTGGTGTGACTGAAGCAGTAATAAAAAAAAAAAGTATCTCTCAATGGAAAACACATAGAACCAGATGAATTCACAGCCAAATTCTACTAAACACACAATGATGAACTGATACAAATCCTCCCAAAACTGTTCTCCCCAAAATAAGCGAAGATAATTCTCCTTAACTTATTCTACAAAGCCAGTATCACCCTGATACCAAAACCAGACAAAACTCAACAAAATGTAAAAGTACACACCAATATCCCTGATAAAGGTACATGCAAAAATCTTCAAGAAAATACTAGCAAATAAAATCCAACAGCACATCAATAATACAACATGATCAAGTGAATTTTATACCAGGGGTGCAAGAATGGTTCATATATACAATTCAGTATATTTGATTCATCACAAAAACACAATTAAGTACAAAAATCATATGATCATCTTAATAAATGCAGAAAAAGCATTTGATAAAATTTAGCATTCTTTCATGATAAAAATCCTCAACAAACTAGGCATGGAAGGAAAATATCTCAACCTGATAAAGGCCATATACAACAAACCTACAGCCAACATTATACTGAATGGGAAAAAGTTAAAAATATTCCCTGTAAGAACTGGAACAAGGAAAGGATGCCCACTTTCACATTTCAACATAGTGCATGAAATGATAGCCAGAGCAATCAGGAAAGAGGAAAAAAAAAAGGCACTCAAATTGGAAGAGAGGAAGACAAATTATCTCTCCCTATGATGACATAATCTTATATTTAGAAAACCCTAACAATTATATGAAAAAAATTCAGATTTGATAAATAAATTCAGTATAGTTTTGGAATACAAAATCAATATACAAGAATCAGTTGCATTTCTATACACCAATAATGATCTATCGGAGAATCAAATGAAGAATAAAAAAATAAAAATTTCAATTCCATTTGCAAACGCTGTAAAAAATTAAAATACCCAGGAATATATGTAAACAAAAAAGGTGAAAGATCTCTACATGAAAAACTACAAAACACTGATGAAATAAATTGTAGATGAAACAAACAAACTGAAAAACATCTCAGGGCCATGGATAAGAATAATTAATATTGTTTAAATGACCATACTGTCCAAAGCAATCTACAGATACAATGCAAACCCTATCAAAATACCATATCATTTTTCACAGAATTAGGGAAAAAAATCCCTAAAATTCATATGGAATCAAAAAAGGAAGTTGAATAGCCAAAGCAATCCTAAGCACCAATAAGAAAGCTGGGGGCATCACACTACTTGACATCAAATTATACTACAAGCCTATAGTAACCAACACAATATGGTAACACAATAAAAACAGACATATAGATTAATAGGACAGAACAAGGAACCCACAAATAAAGCCACATATCTTTAGCAAAAAGATCTTGGACAAAGTCTACAAAAACATACATTAAGGAAAGTGCAGCCTTTTAAATAAATGTTGCTGGGAAAATAAGATTGTCATCTGCAGAAGAACGCAAGTGGATCCCCTATCTCTCACCATGTAAAAAAAAATCAACTTAAGGTGAATTAAATACTTAGATGATAGACCTGACACTATACAATCCTAAGAGAAAACCTAGAAAAACTTCTGGACATTGGTCTGGGTAAATAATTTATGACTAAGACATCAAAAGCACACGTCACAAAACCAAAAATAGACAAGCTGGACTCAGTTAAACTAAAAAGCTACTGTACAGCAAAACAAATAATCAACAAAGTGAACAGACAACTTGCAAAATGGGAGAAATATTTGCAAACTGTGCATCTGACAGGGTACCAAGATCTGAAATAAACAAGGAAGTAAAACAACTCAACAACAACAACAACAACAACAAGAAATAACCCCTTAAAAAGTGGGCAAATGACATGAATAAACATTTTTCAAAAGAAGAAATAAAATTGGCCAATAAACCCATGGTAAAAATGTTCAGCATCACTAATCATCAGAGAAATGCAAATTAAAACCACAATGAGCTATCATACCAGTCAGAATGGCTATTATCAAAAAGACAAAAAATAACAGATGTTGTTGGTAAGGATGGAGGGAAAAGGGAACACTTATACACTGTTTGTGGGAATGTAAATTAGTATAATCTTTATGGAAAACAGTATGGAGATTTACATTTCCTACTGTTTGTGGGGTTGTAAATTAGTATAATCTTTATGGAAAACACTATGGTACTACCTACCAATCAATCCAACAATTCCACTACTGAGAATCTACGCAAAGGAAAAAAAAATCATCATTATCCAAAAGATACCTGCATTTGTATGTTTATTGTAGCACTATTCACAATAGCAAAGATTTGGAAGCAACCTAACTGTCCATCAACAGATGATTGAATAAAGAAAATTTGGTATATATACACGATGGAATACAAATCATCCATAAAATGAATACAATCATGTATTTTGTAGAAACATGGATGGAATTGGAGGACATTTTATTAAGTGAAACAACTGAGAAACAGAAACAAAAATACTGCATGTTTTCAGGTACAATGGGAGTAAAATATGTATACATGGACATAGGGTGTATAATGATAGACAATGAAGGCTCAAAAGAACATTGGGATCAGGGGGTTGGATGATAAGAAATTACTTAACAGGTACAACGTACATTTTTTGGGTGATGGATACACTGAAAGCGCAGACTTCGCCACTATGCACTTTATCGATGTAACTAAATTGCAGTTGTACCCCTTAAATTTATACAAAAAAATACTCGTTAAAGTGGCATATAACTTTTAAATATTTGGACATCTGTTAATTTGGGCTTCAATTTACACTTTTGCCCCAAGCCATGCAAATGTTACATGCTGGTCTGTGCAGATTCATCTGCTTGTTAATTAAACTAATAAATACGAAGACAATATATTATGCCATACCAGGCAACTGATTATATTGCTGAGGATATAATGACGAAAAAATAAATATGGGCCCTACCATCAAGGAGGTTATTGTTTTGCAAGAAAAGGTAGTGATTGCACAGGCAATTGTAAGTCAATGTGGTGGTGTGATATGGGGAATAAAATACAGTACATCACTGGAGTACATGAGAGTCCACTCTTAGAGGAGGTTCAGGGAAGGCTTTCTAGTGTAGTTGTCTACATGGAGACCTGAAGGATGACTACAAAGAACCAAGAGAGGAGTAAAATATAGCCACTGGACAAACAGGAAATCATGGCAAAGCCCTGGGTGCAGAAAATAGCTTTCTCTTTAAGAGAAAAAACAAAAATATTCACTTATATGTAGGTAGAAGATAATATGTTTAATATGTTCAATTTTTTCATCCACTAATGCTTTCTTTGGCACTGCCACAGATTCCAAATTGGTAGGGAAAGATGAAAAACACAAAAAGCAATTATCTGTAGTGAACAGAAGATAGGCCAGGCATGGTGGCTCACACCTGTAATCCCAGCAATTTGGGAGGCCAAGGCAATTGGATCACTTGAGCCCAGGAGTTCGAGACCAGCACAGGCAACATAGGGATACCAACCCCACCTCTACAAAAAATACAAAAAATTAGCATCATCCTGATACCAAAGCTGGGCAGAGACACAACCAAAAAAGAGAATTTTAGACCAATACCCTTGATGAACATTGATGCAAAAATTCTCAATAAAATACTGGCAAACCTAATCCAGCAGCACATCAAAAAGCTTATCCATCATGATCAAGTGGGCTTCATCCCTGGGATGCAAGGCTGGTTCAATATACGCAAATCAATAAATGTAATCCAGCATATAAACAGAACCAAAGACAAAAACCACATGACTATCTCAATAGATGCAGAAAAGGCCTTTGACAAAATTCAATGACGCTTCATGCTAAAAACTCTCAATAAATTAGGTATTGATGGGGTGTACCTCAAAATAATAAGAGCTATCTATGACAAACCCACAGCCAATATCATACTGAATGGGCAAAAACTGGAAGCATTCCCTTTGAAAACTGGCACAAGACAGGGATGCCCTCTCTCACCACTCCTATTCAACATAGTGTTGGAAGTTCTGGCCAGGGTAATTAGGCAGGAGAAGGAAATAAAGGGTATTCAATTAGGAAAAGAGGAAGTCAAATTGTCCCTGTTTGCAGACGACATGATTGTATATCTAGAAAACCCCATTGTCTCAGCCCAAAATCTCCTTAAGCTGATAAGCAACTTCAGCAAAGTCTCAGGATACAAAATCAATGTACAAAAATCACAAGCATTCTTATACACCAACAACAGACAAACAGAGAGCCAAATCATGAGTGAACTCCCATTCACAATTGCTTCAAAGAGAATAAAATACCTAGGAATCCAACTTACAAGGGATGTGAAGGACCTCTTCAAGGAGAACTACAAACCACTGCTCAAGGAAATAAAAGAGGATACAAACAAATGGAAGAACATTCCATGCTCATGGGTAGGAAGAATCAATATCGTGAAAATGGCCATACTGCCCAAGGTAATTTATAGATTCAATGCCATCCCCATCAAGCTACCAATGACTTTCTTCACAGAATTGGAAAAAACTACTTTAAAGTTCATATGGAACCAAAAAAGAGCCCGCATCGCCAAGTCAATCCTAAGTCAAAAGAACAAAGCTGGAGGCATCACACTACCTGACTTCAAACTATACTACAAGGCTACAGTAACCAAAACAGCATGGTACTGGTACCAAAACAGAGATATAGATCAATGGAACAGAACGAGCCCTCAGGAATAATGTCGCATATCTACAACTATCTGATCTTTGACAAACCTGAGAAAAACAAGCAATGGGGAAAGGATTCCCTATTTAATAAATGGTGCTGGGAAAACTGGCTAGCCATATGTAGAAAACTGAAACTGGATCCCTTCCTTACACCTTATACAAAAATCAATTCAAGATGGATTAAAGACTTAAATGTTAGACCTAAAACCATAAAAACCCTAGAAGAAAACCTAGGCTTTACCATTCAGGACATAGGCATGGACAAGGACTTCATGTCTAAAACACCAAAAGCAATGGCAACAAACGCCAAAATTGACAAATGGGATCTAATTAAACTAAAGAGCTTCTGCACAGCAAAAGAAACTACCATCAGAGTGAACAGGCAGTCTACAAAATGGGAGAAAATTTTCACAACCTAATCATCTGACAAAGGGCTAATATACAGAATCTACAATGAACTCAAACAAATTTACAAGAAAAAAACAAACAACCCCATCAAAAAGCGGGCGAAGGACATGAACAGACACTTCTCAAAAGAAGACATTTATGCAGCCAAAAAACACATGAAAAAATGCTCACCATCAGTGGCCATCAGAGAAATGCAAATCAAAACCACAATGAGATATCATCTCACACCAGTTAGAATGGCAATCATTAAAAAGTCAGAAAACAACAGGTGCTGGAGAGGATGTGGAGAAATAGGAACAGTTTTACACTGTTGGTGGGACTGTAAACTAGTTCAACCATTGTGGAAGTCAGTGTGGCGATTCCTCAGGGATCTAGAACTAGAAATACCATTTGACCCAGTCATCCCATTACTGGGTATATACCCAAAGGATTATAAATCATGCTGCTATAAAGACACATGCACACGTATGTTTATTGCGGCATTATTCACAATAGCAAAGACTTGGAACCAACCCAAATGTCCAACAATGATAGACTGGATTAAGAAAATGTGGCACATATACACCATGGAATACTATGCAGCCATAAAAAATGATGAGTTCATGTCCTTTGTAGGGACATGGATGAAATTGAAAATCATCATTCTCAGTAAACTATCGCAAGAACAAAAAACCAAACACTGCATGTTCTCACTCATAGGTGGGAACTGAACAATGACAACACATGGACACAGGAAGGGGAACATCACACTCTGGGGCCTGTTGTGGGGTGGGGGAAGGGGGGAGGGATAGCAATGGGAGATATATCTAATGGTAGATGACGAGTTAGTGGGTGCAGTGCACCAGGATGGCACATGTATACATATGTAACTAACCTGCACATTGTGCACATGTACCCTAAAACTTAAAGTATAATAGTTAAAAAGAAAATTAGCCAAACATGGTCACATGTGCCTGTAGTCCCAGCTACTCAGGAGGCTGAGGCAGGAGAATCACTTGAGCCTGGGAGGTTGAGGATATAGTGAGCTATGATGGCACCACTGCACTCCAGCCTGGACGACAGCAGAGTGAGACCCTGTCTTGAAAAAAGAGAAAAAAATAGGAAAGGAATGGAAAGGAGAGAGGAGGGGAGAGGAGGGGAGGGGAGGGGAGGCGAGGGAAGGGAAGGAGGAAGGAAGGAAAAAATAATAACACTGGCTCTTAGGTAGCTGGCTGTGTCTGTGTGCAAGTTCTTTATATGGGAATATTTTTCATACCCTAACTCAATAAATCTTTAAAAGCAATTTTAAGAGGTAAGTGCTACTGTTATTCCCATTTTACAGATGAACATCTAAGTCACAAAATGATTCTCACTTGTTCTAGATGCCATAACTAATAAAGTGCAGAGTTGGGATGATTTACAACTGAACAGTTTGACTTCAAACAACAAAAACAATGATACTACTAATATTATTATATTATATTTATTATAAAGTTATACTATATTATAAATATATTGTACATTTATAATTACTAGTTGAATATAATTAATAACATTTGTAAACATAATAATATATATTTATATATTATTAATATACATTTTATATTATTATTTTTATTATTGACCCTACATGTACCTAGTATTGTGCTAAGTACTTTATACTCTTTATCATGTTTAATCTTTAAAACTGTTGTCACCTTACTACAGATGATGACACTGAGCCTTAGAGAGATTAAGTAATTTCTCCCCAATGACATAAGAGGTGAGGTAGCTGAGAATCAAACCTACTTATTGTGACCAAGAAAAATTATATTTTGCAGGATAACCTGTAATCTTAAGTGAGAATAGTTTGCAAACATTCTTCAGAGTATTATTGGGCAGACTTACAGAAGTTTCTCAGAAAATTCTTAAGGGTCTTCTAATTTAGTAATAAGGAGGAACATGATTTTTTTTGTTCTTTTTTCCCAAAGAGAATAATAATTTCAAAACAAAATAAGCCCAAGTTTAGTTCTTTCATGGGTTTTCTTTTTCATTCCATATTTCAGAGTTCAGAGGCAAAATCAAGCCTGATGATGCATTTTCTTAAGAATGAAGAAACTAGTTGTTCTCATTTTTAATATGGCTACCACATGTTTTATTTTTAATGACAATGTTTCTAAGCCTGATAGTCAGAAAAATCCCAGTGATTTAAACCTCTTTATTATAAAACGTAGATAAAGCCAAATTGGTTCAAGTCTTTCATTTCTCATATTTCCATATATTTTCCTAATTTGAACTTTGGTATCTTTTCATTTCCCAAAAGCATGTTACAGACTGTTCTGATTTTCGTGGTAAAGAAATAACAGAAACTATTTTTGGTCAGGGAACTGAATTGCTTGGTGTCTTTCAGGCCAAGTCTCAGAATATATACCATTGTTTCTTCAGAATTGTTGTTGTTGTTGTTGTTTGGCTATAAAACAATCTTACTCCAAAAACAGCCCCCTACTGTTATGTTATGAAGTTTATAAGGCTCCACCCAACCTAATTTTTCCCTGTCCTCTGTCAAATCTGGATTGCATTAGGCTGGGTGATCCAAAATAAGGAGAATATAAACATATGCATACAGAAAAATACACTTTATGGTTTTAGGTTCTATTCTAGCTCATTTATAATGTATTAATAGATGAATTGCACAAATGCACATTAATGAGCAGTTGCAGTCTTATTCATTATGGAAGTTATTATGAAAATAAACATTTATTGAGATATTTTTAGGTGTTAAGTACTATGAAAATTGCCTTAAATCTACCACTTTACTTTCATTTTTCAAAACTGTATTATGTAAAGGACTATTATCTCGTAACACAAACAGGAGAAAGGCTGGCAAGTTTAAGAAATGGGGAAAAGTTTACCTGTCTAGTTAAGTGGCAGTAGCAATGGTTAGAAGTGAAGTCAAAGTCTGAGCCATCAGAATTGATGAAAAAAGTTTATAAATAAATTAGATGTAAAATAAATTATATGTAACAATTAAATCTTAGTCTTTATCAGATGCTGCTGAAAAATATTCCAAATATTTTTCAACAAATAAATGCACCTATCTGTAATATCTATTAGAGTATGGCCAGATTCCCAACACTCTGACAAAATTAATATCTGATAAATATTTATTATAAAATTAATATGTATATTTTACTATAAAGCCTCTTGAAATCCATCAAGCATAATTATACAAAATGTTTAAGGTTGCTAAAGGCTGGTGTTTATGCAAATATTTTCTCAAATTTCCAAGGGAAAGAAGGTATATATTTTAAAAACTAAACCAGGGAAACAATGAATGAATTCCACAACTTTCTGAGAAAGCAATGCTAACTGAATAATATTTTAGGACTCAGAAATAAAGACAGTATCACAGGAATTCAAAAATACTTTTTTTAAAAATAAACTATGCCAAATGATCCTCATTTTCATCTTGATCACATTAACAGATTATTTAATCAATAGTTCTCTCTTTCCCATTTCCTCTGTTTCTCTCTTTAAGTTTCAGTCTCACTTTGTTTTCATCCCATCATTTGAGAAATTTCCTCAAGCAACCTTTGGAAACAGAAAGAATAAAGTAGAGTTGGATTACAATTCTGAGGAAGAATATTATAAATGTAGTTGATTTTGAGACCCTCGCCTATAAAAGAAAAGGCCATTTAGGCCCTCAATATTCTATAATGGGCTTCATTGTGCAATATTTTTATCAATGCCTTGTATGAAGGCAAATTTGTTGCTTCTATAAATCTGGGAAAGACAGCTCATATTTTGGAATATCCAAAATGATCTCAGTAAGTTGGACTCCTAGATTAGAAAATGTAAAAGAAAATTTAACAAAGATAAATGACAATCAAATTTCACTGTATTAAAAATGTCAATAATAAAAGTTGGTTGGAGGACATTCAGATTAAGGGAACATGTGGAATCACTGCACTATGCAATAGATCACATTTGGAATCATGTATTTATACTGGGTAATGCACATAAAGAAAGATACTAACAAATTAAATTTGTTTAGACACTTAGGCATTTACTTAATAGATATCAACAGGCTTCTCTTTCATGTATAATGCTAGGAACTGGGAATTGTGATGAAAAAATATATAGATACACATTTAATGCTTTCATGAACCATCATTTCTAGTGTGTAGTGACACTGGGCAATAAATATATAAAGAATACAATGTATACATATATATGCAAAATTTTTTGCATGTATGTTGCCACATTTTTTAAAAAGATGACTAAAAATGATCACGAAATTCAAGGATATATATTAAAAGGTATGATTATAAGCTACACAGCCTATAATAAATTTGCTTCTTGAGATTCTGTGTATGTTTTGGGAAATATTAAAGAGAAACATTTTCCAGAGTTGCAAAATATAAAGTGTAATGAGAGGCCTGTGAGAGACATTTAACAGATACTCGGTTGCAATGGATAGAGAAAACAAGGGGTGGTTTCTGCCAAGACCAGCTCGGTTGTGGAGACCCTAACCCATTGGCACTAGAGGAATTAAAGACACACACACACAGAAATATAGTGTGTGGAGTGGGAAATCAGGGGTCTCACAGCCTTCAAAGCTGAGAGCCTCGAACAGAGATTTCCCCACATATTTATTGATAGCAAACCAGTGATAAGCATTGTTTCTGTAGATTATAGATTTACTAAAAATATTCCTTATGGGAAACAAAGGGATGGGCAGAAACAAAGCGATGGGCTCTGGCTAGTTATCTGCAGCAGGAACATGTCCTTAAGGCACCGATTGCTCATGCTATTGTTTGTGGCTTAGGAATGCCTTTAAGCGGTTTTTCCACCCTGAGTAGGCCAGGTGTTTCTTGCCCTCATTCCGGTAAACCCACAACCTTCAGCGTGGGCGTCATGGCCATCACAAATGTGTCACAGTGCTGCAGAGATTTTGTTTATGGCCAGATTTGGGGCCAGTTTATGGCCAGATTTGGGGTCCTGTTCCCCAACAGGTTTCTAATGAGATCCCCAAAATTGCTACTGATTCAGATACAGGCAACACTTCTCACATGGGCAACTCTACACAGCATGGGCAGAGTCAATAAAACAAGAATTTGTTTTCATAAGGAACAGAAGTTGGTTTAAAGAGTGATCACAGAGGAGCTTGTCTCAAAATTTGACATGTTAGACACAGAAATGAAGGATGATGAGCTATCAGATCCAATTTCAGACACAGAAAATGGCATATTTGAAAGCACTGAGTAGGGAAAGAGGACAAAATTGAGTTAAAATAAACATATATTCTTCCTTTTTATCCTAAAAATTCTTAATATGTTTTGTAAACAACTATTCCAGTTGGAAAATTACTTTCTAATTCCAGAAAGTTCCATGTTTATTGAACTGCTTAGAAGAATGTCAAACTGAGATTAGTAACAGTCTAGATGTCACGTGACTTAAAGGTAGAAATTCCAGACCATTTTTTTCAAACTTAGGCAGAACATGGCCAGCACATTTTCTTTCAACTTGACAATGTCTTTTATTTAAAGCTATAGTTTCCACTCCATGTCTTTCTCTCTTTATTTTTTTTCCTTAATAATTTATCTCTCAAAGACCCAGAACATTTGACCCACAGAATTCCCTACAATCTGGATTTTGTTGATTGTATATTGTGGTGTGTTCCAACATGTTCTTCTGAACTCTGTATTTAGTGTAAATGGACTGGTGGAGTCTTGATCAGACTTGAGTTCTATCCCTATGATAAACTTTTGGATAGATTTGTTCTTTTATCATAGTACCTGCTTTCTCTTCTGTGTTGTTAGCAGCCATTGACATTGAATGTCTAGATTTAAATTTTGTAATTTGGCTTTTATTTTAACAGTGATAACTTTATAAGGTAGTGATTTTATTTACACACTATTTGGTTACTCAGTTGTGCAGTTCATATAGAAAAGAAAGATAAATGCTTGACTTCTTCCATTACATATTCAGTTTTCAAGATAATAAGTTGGTTCCTCATCATCTTTCAAAATTACCAATTAGCTGTTTTTTAATGTTATTATAAACTCATGAGTTTAAATATATTTGATGAGTTTCAATCCACTAACATTGTTATCCTTACTGGAGCTCAAAATTTCCTATTTGAAGTCAGTGGTGAGCTCTTCATGTTTGCCTCTGAGTCTATTAATATGGCACTAGTAGTCTCATTTGTGAGTATAAAGATGCTCCAGTTTTAGTGTGCATTTTTTCTTCAGACTTGAAATCAGCCATCTTTTCTGCAAAAGTCTCAACATTTTTAATAATAGATAGTATTTTAGGACCAAAATCTGCGTGCTAGAGATACTCACTGACATTGAGTTATTTATTGTTTATAGATAGATGATGCACACTGAGTTCATCCACAATTTCCAATTTAAATTCAGAAATATGGTGTTTTTACCATATTGTAATTTCTTCTCTATTACATTCTTATCTCCTTGATTCCAAACTGAGAATCCAGGTCCTCAAGGGTATAAAGAATTTAAAAAAAAGTACTCATTTGTGATTACTAAAAACAACTAAATATTTTCATGCATGCTATCTCCAGTGTCCCTTTTTAGAGCTTGTCTATGTCCATATTGTCAGATCACATAGCTATTACACAGGTTAGTATCTTCCTTTAATCCTCAATAGCAATTCTATACAAACTTATATATTTAATTATCTTTACTAGTCATAATATACATGTCTCTCTAGTCATTTTGGTTGTCTGACATCATTCATTAGCAGATTTAAGAATAACTTAGGCTTTTGTTGAATTATTGCATGCTGACCACATTTTATTTATGCTCTTCATTCAGCTTTGCTAAATATAAACTCTTTGGTTCACATTCTTTTCCTTTTCCTAAAAAATTTACTTCATTATCTTCTGGGATAAAGTGTTGCTGTCAAGAAGTCAGATAAAAGTCTAATTATATATTGTGTGCTATTTTTGGTCCATTGTTTAAATGATTTGTTTTTCTTTCACATAACTTTACTAGAATATGTTTTAGTGTTGATTTTCCTGATTTGACATATAATGTATGTTTCTGATATGTAGTTCTCTCTCTCTCTCTCTCTGTCTCTCTCTCTCTTTCCTTAATTTTAAGAAAGATTTCTTTATTGTAGCATTTAGTATTTCTTCTATTCTCTTGTTTTGTTTTTATTATTCAGGGACTTCTATTGTTTATAAGTTGTATCTTCTTTACCTATTTTAAATATTCTCTCTCTCTTGAATCCTTTTAGCTCTTTTTTTGTTATAAAGTTTTATGCTTTTCAGTATTTATTTCTTTTGAATCATTATTTGCTGTGTTTGTTAGTTCTTAATTTTATTCATATTTTGTGTTTAATTCTGAAAAAGGTTTTATTTTTAATTCTTTGTTGACTATTTTCAAGTATTTTATTAGTTTTCTTAAATTATGGTTTATATTGTTTCACTCTGGTATCATCTTCTAATGTCTTCTAGCTTGCTTTGATACTGTATATTACAGCATTGATTTTGTGAGCATGTCTATGCAGTGTGCTTTCATGATTTCCAGGGATGTTATTTTGCTCTTTATTCTTTTTACGTTTTATAGTAACATTGCATCGGATTTTGGCTTTATAAATTTCTGTCACTTATTTTTATATAAATTTAGCTTTTTAACTTTTAGAAGAAATTATATTTTTCTAAAGTTATGTATTTCTAATTTTTTCCTTTTCTGTTGTTTTTGTGGTGTAAACTAAAATATAATGTCTTGATTTCCTGAGATTCCCTGGCTTTGTTTTCCCCTTCCACTTGTATTTTAATCATATCTATTATTCATCTATTTTTATTTTATCCTTCTCAATTCTTCTTCCATTTACAGCACTGTTTCCAGTGTTCGGTTCTGTTTTAATACAGCTCCCCAGATAGTCCATTTCTAGAATTCACAGGGAATAGAGAGTTTTAGCCCCTAAAATCTCTGACAACAACCCCTTGTATTAACTAATTTTTTGAGTGAACAAAGACCTCCTCAGATTCAGCTGTTGTCAAGTACCCCTCCGTGATTTCCAGTGATGATATAAGAGTTTTGTGACTGTTGGTGTTTTTGTTGTTGTTGTTTGTTTTGTTTACGTTTTTGCACTTGCTTACTGCAAGTTTTTTTTTTCTTTTTTTAACAGATATTTCCAAAGGTTTCTGGTTTTTCTATCTAGTTGATCCCTTTTGTTTTATGTGAGGAATTTGGAAAATCCAAAGTCTATGTTGCCACCAATTCTGCCAAGTTCAGAGCTCACCAGAACTTGTTTTAATTATTAAATTGGTAGTATTGGCCCTAAGATATAAAAATTATTTTGCTATTTTGATGTCTTTATTAATTGTCAGAGACCAATTCTGGGCCCTCTATTTCAGAAAAATTGTTTCATTCGGGAGCAACAAATATCCTTTCTCTGTTAAGCAAGATGATTTTGTACTATTACACACCAAACAATGACTTTGATGTTTGCCAAATGGCAAGTCCTGACTCTCTGTCATACAACAATCTTCTAATTCCAATTTAGAAATATTCTATTAGTTATTATCATAATCTCAAATCCTAACTGAAAATCTTACTGTAGATTACCAATCTGTACTATAATAACACCAATAAATTACATAATAAGCCAATTATCAGATTTAGGTGGACATTTGTCATCTGAAAACATGCAAGTCCAAACGTCTCCAAATCTACAGCCATGGGAAGAGCCCAAATATTCTTTGGACTACAGCAATGTATGATTTGGTGTTGCCATTAGTTATCGTGCTGTGCAAGAATATTATGGGATTTGGAGCCACATATAGAGTGATGTGGATATCAGATGAGTTCTTTTTGATTAGCAGGCCAGGCCTTTGAAGGAACAGAAATAGCCAGTGCCCAGAAAATGTCCTGGCCCCTAGTCGACATGTCCAGTTTCTTCCTAAACATAAGTTTCAAGCTTAATATGACATCATAGTGAGGACAAAAATAGATCACACTTTCTATATTAGAAATCTTCTGCTTAAGAATAAACCCTCCCAGATCTAAGTTGTAAGTGCGGGGGTTGTAATTCCAATGCCCACAGAAGCAAAATGCACAGGGAACATCAATAAATCAAGTGAATTAAGTGAGCAAGGATAAGAACATTTTCTATTTTCAGCCCAGACACACTTTGCATGTTAAAGACAAAAAAGTTATTTCCTTCTATATACCAGTATGCACTCTCACATTGTTTTAAATAACAAAGTCCTCTCTATCATTTACTTAGCTTTTTTTCATAGAGACACAGTTAATGTTTGTCTTTATTCCTAACTCTATCATGCAGAAAAGAGCACAAGTATGATAGCAGCAACAACAACAAATGCCACTTGACACTTGGCCTAATTATGTCATAAATGAGAGGGAGTTCTACGGATATTTTAGAACTGGAAAGTGCAGGTTCATCCAAAGGTAGTATTTCCACTCAGCTCCAGCTGATTTTTGTCAAACATTAATATAGGACTAATAATGCTAGATCGTCCACTTTTTAAAAAGAAGCAGGAAATCCAGATTATTGTGCAAAATGTTTCAGTATTTAAACGTTGACAACTAATTCAGTTAATTTTTAAACATTGTGTAGGCAAATATGGTATGGGCCAAACAAAACACATCTGCAGGCAATGAAATACAGTGTATTACTTCTGCTTAGGAAGCCCAAACAATTTCTTCCTCCTATATTTTCATTCTTTGGTTTCAAGAACAAGTTGAAGAAGTATCTTTTTTTAAATGCAGGCTTTCTTGAATTCCCTCCAGATGGTATGTGTTTTACTCCTTTGTGTCCTCTACTATGCCATGTACAGACTTCTGTCACAGGATCTGTAAAATTCTAGCATGTATTTGTTTGCCTGTCAATTTCCAATGTTAAATTTTGAATTCCTCCAGAGAAGAAATTGCGGTGGGTTGACCGGTGGCCCCCAAAAGTATGCCATGCCCTACACCCCAGGTCTTTTGAATGTGACTCTCTTTGGAAAAGGGGTCTTTGCAGATGTAATTAAGTTAGGGATATCAAAATAACATCATCCTGGATTATCTGAGTTATCTGATTACCAGGTTATCTGAAAATCTTACTGTAGGTTACCAATCTCTACTATAATAAAACCAATAAATTACATAATAAGCCAATTATCAGATTTAGGTGGACATTTGTCATCTGAAAACAAGCAAGTCCAAAGGTCTCCAAATCTACAGCCATGCAAAGAGCCCAAATATTGTCTGACCTACAGCAATGTATGATTTGGTGTTGCCAGTAGTTATCATGCTGTGTAAGAATATTATGGGATTTGGGGCCACATATAGAGTGATGTGGATATCAGATGAGTTCTTTTTGATTAGCAGGCCAGGCCTTTGAAGGAACAGAAATAGCCAGTGCCCAGAAAATGTCCTGGCCCCTGGTCAACATGTCCAGTTTCTTCCTAAACACAAGTTTCAAGTTTAATACGACATCGTAGTGAAGACTAAAATAGATCACACTTTCTATATTAGAAATCTTCTGCTTAAGAATAAACCCTCCCAGATCTAAGTTGTAAGGGCAGGGATTGCAAGGGTCCTAAATCCAATGATACATGTCCTTATAACAGACAAACGAGAAAAGCACAGACAGAGGATAAGAGCATGTGAAGACAGAGGCAGAGATTAGTGTCATACAGCCAAAGGCCAAGGAATTCTGGGAGCCACATTCAGAAGCTCAAAGAGGCAAGGAGGAATCTTTCCCCCATAACCTTCAGAGTGGCCATGGTACTACTGATACCTTGATTTCTCTTTCTGTCCTAAAGAACTGTGACAGAATAAAATGTATGTCATATTAAGCCACCACATTTGTGGCGATTTGTTATAGCAGCCCTAGGAACTAAGGAAAGAGACTATGCTTATATAACGTTTTACCCCAAATACCTAGCATAAAGTCGGCATGTGGAAGACAGGCATAAAATAGATGATAATACTTCGGAATCAAAAGTATAAATTCTCACTTTTTATGAGCTTATGAGTTTCCTTGCACACTTTATGCACTATATCAGAATTATATTATTCCATGCCTTACAAATAACGCTCTTGAATGGACTTATTAAGGCTCAGTAATCAAACCAGTAGCAGTTTATTAGTGGTAGGAATCTTTATGTCCTGTTCCTTTCAGCAGAAGTATATAAAGTATGCATCTCTAAAGATAAACAAAGAGAAAGAAACAATTACTTTCTCTACATCAGGTGTGCTGTACTACGCTCAAATGCAGTGTGAAACATCATCTCTTTCTTCAGGAAAAATGATTCACTGTCACTAAAGGCAGAGTAGTTTAGAAAGAGTGGGCTCTGAAAACAGAAATACTTGAATTTGAACCATGGCGCTACTTGTTCCTAGCTGTTAGACATTGCGTAAGTTACTTAACCTCTTTGAGGGTGTGATGGTAAGATTAGGCAATAAACACTGTAACTATTAAAATAACATGATAAGTTCAAGTTCTTACTGAGTATATGGAATTAGAAGGAGCCAAAAAATGCTACCTGCCTTCTATAGATTTCTAGTATGCCATATTCTGTTGCTTGAGTAATTAAAGTTTGGGAAAATGGATACACTTAGCATACTGGTTTGAATTTAAGAGTATTAAGCTGGATTTCCTATTGTTAAAATGGAATCCAGATTTATCTTTGATAATTCCTAAAAAACTGGTCAGGGACTCAGTACCACCAGGATCATTAAAACCTGGAATTGTTATTTCCTTTACTAAAAAAGGGGGGAAAATCAACTTCTGCCTTGGGTCTACATTAAATACCCTTCTTCTTGTTAATTATTAGTTGATGATAATTACCAATATTATAATCCATAACAAGAAGTTTACAAAGATAAAATCATGTACCCACAACTAGAATCACTTCAATGCCAAGGCTTCTGGTGAGAAAGATATCCTCCTGCCAACTGTGTTTAGCTTATCAACCTAGATTACTCAGTTGGCAAAACACATTCAGCCAGTGCTAGAGTTGTTGGTACTTATGTCAACCAGCCTGTAAGTCTTCCTAAAAGGAGAAATATACCTACCATAAGACCTGTTGTGGGACAATGGCTTTTACTTAATTCCCTGTGAACCAGCCCAAAGACTTAAGCGAGGAGCAAGCAACTGAACTAAAGGAAGAATCTTTAGGCTTATCAGTACCCAAACATATCCAAATAGTAAATGAAGTTATATAAATATTTTGCATAAATTGGTTGTTCTCAGTTGGATGTTATTTAAAACCCCAGATGACATTTTGCAATGTTTGAAGACATCTTCAGTTGTCACAACTGGGAAAGCAAGGATAATTCTGGCATCTGGTGGGTAGAGGGGCCAGGGATGCTGCTAAACATCCTACAATGCAGTGGACAACCTCCAGAACAATGAATTATATGAGCCAAAATGTGTATAGTGCCATGGTTGAGAAACCATAGAATAGGTTAACATGAAATAAATGTCTATTAAGAAAAGCTCATTTAAATTTAGGGCTGTCATCCTCTCCAAAGCAATTTATAGATTTAATGCTATTCCTACCCAATTACCAATGATATTCTTCACAGAACTAGAAAAAAAAAAACTATTTTAAAATTCATATGGAACCACAAAAGAGTCCGAATAACCAAGGCGATTTTAAGCAAAAAGAACAAAGGTGGAGGCATCGCATTACTCAACTTCAAACTATGATACACGGCTACAATAACCAAAACATCATGGTACTGGTACAAAAACAGACACATAGCCCAGTGGAACAGAATAGAGGCCAAGAAATAGGGCCACACACCTAAAACCAACTGATATTTGAAAAAGCTGACAAAAATAAGCAATAGGAAAAGGACTCCATTGTAAATAAATGGTGCTGGGATATGGTATATGCAGAAGATTCAAACTGGACCTTTTCCTTACACCATATAAAAAAGTCAAATCGAGATGGGTTAAAGATTTAAATGTAAAACGCAAAACTGCAAAAGCCCTGGAAGACAACATAGGAAATACCATTCTGGACATAGGCAAGGGTGAAGATGTCATGAAGAAGATGCCAAAAGCAAGTGCAAAAAAAGCAAATATTGAGAAATGTTAGCTAATTAAACTAAAGAGCTTCTGCACAGCAAAAGAAACTATAAGCAGCATAAACAGAAAATCTACAGTGAGAGAAAATTTTGCAAACTATGCACCTGACAAAGGTCTAATATACAGTATCTATAAGGAAGTTAAATGAATTTACAAGAAAACAAACTACCCCACAAAAAAGTGGGCAGAGGACATGAACAGACATTTTTCAAAAGAAGACATACATGTGGCCAACAAGCACATAAAAAAAAGCTCACCATCACTGATCATTAGATAAATGAAAATCAAAACCACAATGAGATGCCATCTAACACCAGTCAGAAGGGCTACTATTAAAAAGTGAAAAAAATAATAGATGCTGGTGAGGTTGCAGAGAAAAAGGAATGCTTATACACTGTGGGAGTGTAACTTAGTTCAGTCATTGTGGAAAGCAGTGTGGGTTGTTCCTATATGAGCTAAAAACAGAACTACCATTCAACTCAGCAATCCAATCCTATTACTGGGTATGTTAGTCCATTTTCATACTGCTATAAAGACACTACCTGAGACTGGGTAATTTGTAAACAAAAGAGGTTTAACTGACTCACAGCTCTGCATGGCTGGAGAAGCCTCAGGAAACTTACAATCATGACGGAAGGTAAAGGGGAAGCGAAGCACATCTTACATGTGGCAGACAAGAGCAAGACAGAGCAAGGAAGTTTAAAACCATTAGATTTCATGAGAACTCCCTCATTCTCACAGCGTGGGGGAAACCACCCCCATGAGCCAATCACCTCCTACCAAGTCACTCCCTTGATGCATAGGGATTACAATTTGAGATGAGACTTGGGTGGGGACACAGAGCCAAACCATATCACTGGGTATACCCAAAGGAATATAAATCAATCTGTCATAAAGATACATGCACATGTATGTTCACTGCAGCACTATTCACAATAGCAAAGATATGGTATCAACTTAAATGCTCACCAATGGTTTCCTAAATAAAGAACATGTGGCACATATATGCCATGGAATACTATGTAGCCATAAAAAAGAACAAGATCATGTCCTTTTCAGGAACATGGCTGAAGCTAGAGGCCATTATCCTCAGCAAACTAACGAAGGAACAGAAACCAAATCTCACCATCTCTCTTATAAGTGGGAGCTAAAGGAGGAGAACACATGGACATACAGAGGGGACACACACAGACACTGGAGCCTACTGGAAGGTGAAGGGCAGGAGAAGGTGGGAGAGGATCAGGAAAAATAACTAATGTGTACTAGGCTTAATACCTGGGTAATGAAATAACCTGTACAACAAACCCCCATGCCACTAGTTTACCTATATAACAAGTCTGCACATGTACTCTGAACTTAAAGTTTAAAAAATAAATAAAAAAATTAATAAATTTAGCACTGAAGTAGTTGTTATGGAGCATACTCATAAGCCAAAAGGAAACTTTAGAATAAAAGAGAAAAGTTTTGTGAAGACAAGTAGATGTATACATTCAAAATATGTGTAATGATTTGAAATGATCAATGGAAGACTTGTTTTAAATTTCAAATCTGATGCTCCTATGCAAAATGTTTCCAACACAAAAATGATGACAATGTGAGGTAACGTAGATTTTGAATGGTTAGATTTTGTCATTTCACAATAGACATATGCTTGAAAACACTATGTTATACATGGTAAATACATAAAATTTTATCTATCAATTTTTAAATATAATTTAAAAATAAAACCAAAACAAAGGCAAATCCAATGCCGTATATTTATACTTTTAATTTTAGGTTCTCAGACACGTTCTTGTGTCTTTGTTTCCAGATTTGCTCTACATACTTTACAAGCCAGGTAGATAATACAAAATGCTATTTAGAAAATGATGTTCATGTATTTTTTAAGCCAAGGTACAATGGACATATTGTGTTTTTCTATTATTATTTTGACCATAAATGGTCAACTTGATTTCAAGAAATATCAAAATAATCACTATCAAATTGGTTGGTCCCAAACTATAAACTTGCATTCACCTCTTTTGACCCACTTACATGAATCACTGAGCAGTGAGTTATGCCATTTCCTAATAAGACACCCAAAACCAAAATAAGATTACTGCAATTGAATGTTTATCTTCAAACACAAGGTCTATACGCATCCACATGATTGAAACTTTTCACAATACTATTGCAGTCAATAAAAGGTATTTTCCTCTAAGGTTGCTTTTTGGTATCAGACTCATGACGCAACTAAAATTCCAAATTCCAAAAAAAAATGAAAATATGCATTGTTCCCCTGTGTGTATCTCAGTATTTTGTGGAGGTAGAGGAGTGGGCTATCTGTCAGAGCCAAGAAACTTTCCTCCTGAACTGTCAGCTAGAATGAAAAAAACAAACAAACCTGGATTTATCATAAATATATTTAAATGCCTCCATGATTCTTTCCTGCTACTGGTGGGACACAGACTATTGTTAAACAAAAGAAATTTGCAATCCAAAATGTATTTCATAAAAAAAAAAAGACACATTCTTTACATGTGGTCTACTAAAAATACAAAGTATTCATACTAAATGGACATTTCTGAATAATTCTTGAAACCTAAACTTTAACATCTATCTTTCTCTAAATGAAATAAGCAAATTATTTTTCACTTGGGAGTATTTGGGATATAGATAATGCTTGATATGCAAATTTTTAAATGACGGTCTTGTAAAAGTTTCTGTGCTTATCTGAAATTTGTAAAAAATGTCTTTTAGATTCTCACAAGTTTATGTTCTTATTCATATAAAATGGAACCACATAAATATTTGTCTTTTGTGAGTGACTTGTTTCACTTAGCATAACATCTTAAGGCACATCTATTTTGTGGCATCCGTCAGTATTCCCTTCCTTTATGAGCGTGAATATTTCATTGTACATATATATTATGTTATGCTTATCCATTCACCAATCAATGGGCACTTGGATTTTTTCTCTCATTTGGCTATTATGAAAAATGATCCTATGAACCTCAGTGTACAAATATTTGAGTCCCTGCTTGAACGCCTTTGTGTTTATACCCTAAAGGAGAAATGATGGATTGCATGACAGTTTCATGTTTAAGTTTTTGAGAAAATATTATTATGTGTAAATATACATAATACATACACATATGTGTACACGTTTATGGTGTACAAGTGACATTTTATTATATGCATAGCTTGTGCAATGATGAAGTCAGGTGCCCTTGAGTATTTATCCTTGAGTGTGTCCTTGAGTATTTATCACTTCTATGTGTTGGAATCATTTCTAGTCCTCTGACCTAGCTATTTTGCAATATACAATACACTGTTGTAAGGTATGGTGACCCTACTCTACTAACAAACATTTTATTCCTTCTGTCTGCTATCAGAAATTATAATTTATTCCTTCTATCTACTATGAAACATTATAATTTATTCCTTCTGTTTAACTGTATGGTTTTTTTTTTAACCATTAACCAATATCTCTTTATCTACCCCCAACCACACATCCTTCCCAGTGTCTGGTATCTGTCACTCTACTCTCTACCTCCATGAGTTCAACCTCTTAGCTCCCACATATGAGTGACAGCAGGCAATATTTGCCCTTCTGTGCCTGGCTTACTTCACTTAACACAATGACCAGCAGTCCCATTAATTTTGCTGCAAATAACAAGATTTCATTATTCACTAAGGCCAAATAGTATTTCACTGGGCATATATATTTAACGTTTTATTTATCCATTCACCTGTTAATGAACATTACATTGCTTCCATATCTTTGTAATTGTGAATAATGCTGTAATAAATAAATAATAAATAAAGGTATGCCTTTGATATACTATTTATTTTCCTTTGGATAAATACACATGTATTAGTCTGTTTTTATTCTGCTGATCAAGACACACCCAAAACTGGAAAGAAAAAGATGTTTAATGGACTTATAGTTACACATAGCTGGGGAGGCCTCACAATCATGCTGGAAGGCAGGGAGCAGCAAGTCACATCTTACATGGATGGCAGCAGGCAAAGAGAGCTTATGCAGGGGAACTACCATTTTTAAAACCATCAAATTTTGTAAGACTTATTCACTATCATGAGAACAGCATGGGAAAGACCCTCCCCTATAATTCAATGATCTCCCATTGGGTCCCTCCCACAACCTGTGGGAATTATGGAAGCTACAAGATGAGATTTGGGTGGGGCAGAGGCAAATCGTATCAACCCAGTAGTGGATTGCTGGATCACATGGAAGCTCTGTTTTGGCTTTTTACAGAAATCTTTATACTGTTTTCCATAGTGGCTGACCTAATTTACATTCCCACCACCTATAATTCCTTTTTTTTGCACATCCTTCTTAGTATTTTTGTCTTTTTAATAATAGCCATTATAACTGGGTAAGATAATATCTTTGTGGTTTTGATTTGCATTTATCTGATGATTAGTGATGTTGAACATTTTTTCTTATATCTGTTGGCCATTTGTATGAGTTATATTTAATTATTTATGTATTTGTTTGTTTTTAATTTTTATGGATTCAAGGAGTACATGTACAGGTTTGTTACATGGACAGACTGTGTAGTAGTGGGGCTTGGGCATCTAGTGTTCCCATTAAATCAATAGTGAACATTATACCCAATAGCTAATTTTTCAATTCTCACCCCCCTCCCACTCTTCAGTTTTGTAGTCCCCAGGGTCTAATATGCCCCTCTGTATGTCCATAGGTGCACCCATTTTTGAGCTTCCTCTTATAAGTGAGAACATGTGGTTTTTGACTTTTTGCTTCTGAATTATCTCACTTAGGATAAGGGCCTCCAGTTCCATGTTGCTGCAAAAGACATGATTTTATTCTTCATAATGATTGCATGGTATTCTGTATATGTACCACATTTTCTTTATCCAGTTTCAGTCATCCATTGATGGACAATTTGGTTGAGTCTATGATTTTGCTATTGTAAATAGTGCTGCAATAAACATACAAGTGCAGGTGTATTTTTGAGGTAATAATTTATTTTCCTTTCTATATATATCCTGTAGTGGGGTTGGTGCATAAAATGGTATTTCTCTTTTCAGTTGATTGAAATATCTTCATACTGTTCTCCATAGAGTTTGTGCTAGTTTACATTCCCACCATCAGAATGTAAGTGTTCCCTTTTTTTTCTTCATCCTTGCCCACATTATTTTTTCATTTTTGTAACACCCATTCTGACTGGGTGAGATGCTAACTTAGGGTGGTTTTAATTATCATTCCTCTGATGTTGGACATTGTTTAATATGTTTGTTGGCTGTTGATATGTCCATTTCTTGAGAAATGTCTGTTCATGTCATTTGCCCATTTTGTAATGAGGTTATTTGTTATATTTTTGGGTTGTTTGAGTTCCTTCTAGGTTCTAGATATTAGCCCTCTGTTGGATGCATAGTTTGCAAATATTTTTCCCATTCTGCAGGCTGTTTACTCTGTTGATTATTATTACTATTGCTGTGAAGTTTTTCAGTTTGATAGAATTTCTGTGTCTATTTTGGTGTACATTACATTTACTTTTGAGATCTTAGTAATAAATTCTTTGCCTAAGACACTATCCTGAAGATTTTTTTCTAGGTTATCTTCTATAATTTTTGCAGTGCCAGGTCTTACATTTAAGTCTTTACTCCATGATGAATCACTTTTTTGTAACTGGTGACAGCTAAGTGTTTAGCTTCATTATTTTGAATATGGCTAGCAAATTTTCCCAGCATCATTAATTGAATAGGAGGATGTCTTTTCCCTATTGTATATTTTGTCAACTTTGTTGAAGATCAGTTGCTTGTAGGTAAATAACTTATTTCTGGGTTTTCTATTCTATTTCATTCATCTATGTGTTGATTTTTATGCTAGTATTATACTGTTTTGGTTAATATATCCCTGGATTATAATTTGAAGTTGGAAAATGTGATGCATACAGCTTTGTTATTTTTGCTTAGGATTGATTTGGCTATTCAGGCACTTTTGGTTTCGTGTAAATTTAAAATTTTTTTTTCTAATTCTGTGAAAAATTATGTTGATATTTTGATAGGAATTGTATTGAATCTATAGATTGCTTTGAGCAGTATTAACATTCTAATGCTATTGATTATTCCAATCCACGAGCATGAGACATTTATCTGTTTGTGTTGCCTGTATTTTCTTTAATTGATGTTTTGTAGTATTTGCGTAGAGATTTCTTTCGCCAGTCTCTTTAGTTAAATGTATCCCTACATATCTGTGTTTGTGTGTGGCTATTGTAAAAGGGATTGAGTTCTTGATTTGGTTTTTAGCTTGAATGTTATTGGTGTATAGAAATGTTACTAATTTTTTAAGGTTGATTTTGTATCCTGAAACTTTACTGAAGTGATTTATCAATTACAGTATCTTGGAGAAGTGTTTAGGATTTTCTGTATATAAGATCACGTCATCATTGAACAGATGAAATTTGACTTTCTCTTTTCCAGTTTGAATGACTTTTATTTCTTTCGTCTAAATGCTCTGGCTAGGACTTCCAGTGATAGGTTAAATACGACTTCCAGTACTATGGTGAAAATAGGCATCCTTGTCTTGTTCTAGTTCTTAGAATAAATGATCCCAACTTTTGCCAATTAAGTATGATGTTGGCCGTGGGTGTGTCATATGTGGCTTTTATAATTGCAAGGTATGTGTTTTCAATGCCTAAATTGTTGAGGGATTTTATCAAATGCTTTCTCTGCATCTATTGAGATAATTACATGTTTTTTGTTTTTAATTCTGCTTATGTGGTGAATTGAATTTATTGATTTGAATATGTTGAGCCATACTTGAATCCCTGGGGGGGTGGGGTGAAAAACCCACTTGATTGTGATGCATTACCTTTTTTTTTTTTTTTGGACAGAGTCTCCCTCTGTCGCCCAGGCTGGAGTGCAGTGGTGCAATCTCGGCCCACTGCAACCTCCACCTCCCAGGTTCAAGCCATTCTCCTGCCTCAGCCACCTGAGTAGCTGGGATCACAAGTGCCTGCCACCATGCCCAGCTAATTTTTGTATTTCTAGTAGAGACAGGGTTTCACCATGTTGGCCAGGCTGATCTCGAATTCCCGAACTCAAGTGATCCACTTGTCTTGGCCTCCCTAAGTGCTGGGATTAGAGGAGTGAGCCACCATGCCTGCCCTGCGTTATCTTTTTGATGTGCTGTTAGATTCAGTTTGCTAGTATTTTGTGGAGGATATTTGCTTCTATGTGTGTTCATCAGGGTTATTGGCCTATAGTTTTCTTTTGTTGTTGTGTCCTCATCTGGTTTTGGTATTAGGGTAATACTGGCCTCATAGAAATATAATTTCCATCTTTTCAATATTTTGGTAAAGTTTGATAACAATTAGTGTTAGTGTTTCTTTAGCAGTTTGGTAGAATTTGACAGTGAAGCCATTTTGTCCTTGACTTTTTTTGTTGGGAAACCTTTTATTACTGACAACATCTCATTGTTTATTATTGATCTATTCAGATTTTCTCTTCTTAATTCTAACATGGTAGGTTGTATGGATTGAGAAATTTATCCATTTCCTCTAGGTTCTCCAGTTTGTTAGCATATAGGTGTTCATAGTAGTCTCTAATAATCTTTTGTTTTTCAGTAGTATCAGTTGTAACGTCTCCTTTTTCATTTCCGATTTTGTGTATTTAGGCTGTCTTCCTCTTTTTGATTTGCTTAGTCCAGTTAACAATTTGTTGATTTTGTCTGTCTTTTCAGAAAACAAATTTTTCATTTCATTTGTTCTTTGTATTTTATATGTATATACATACATTATGAATATATATACTATATCTATATATAATGAAATACAAAGCTTGTTTTTTATCCTAATCTCCAGTACTTTCATTCTGCTGTGATCTTTATCCTTTCTTTCTTTCTACTAATTTTGTGCCTGGTTTCTTCTTGCTTTTCCATTTTTTTTGAGGTGCATTATTTTATTCTTTATTTAAAATACTTATACTTTTCTGAGATAGGCATTTATTGCTATACAGTTTCTTATTAGTACTGCTTTTGCCATATTTCACAGGTTTTGTTAAGATTTTTTAAAATTTTAATTTATTTCAAGAAATATTTTGGTTTTTTTCTTAATTTTTTCCTTGACCCATTGGCAATTCAGGAGCATGCTGTTTAATTTCCATGGATTTGTACAATTTACAAAGTTTTTTAAAAATTATTTATTTCTATTTTTATTTTATTATGGTCCAAACAGATACTTGATATAACCTGATTTTAAAAAAATTGTTGACACTTGTTTTGTGGCCTGATATATGGCCTTTCCTAAAGAGTATTTCATATGCTAATGAGGATAATGTGTATTCTGTAGCTATTGGATGAAATATTCTGCATATGTCTGCTGTTTCCATTTGTTCTAAATTGCAGTTTAACTCCAATATTTCCTTCTAAAGTTTTTGTCTGGATGATCTGTCTAATGCTGACAGTGTGGTTTTGCTGTCCCAACTACTATTGTATTGGCATAAGATTTGCTTTATACTTTTGGTTACTGCAGTGTTGGCTGTGCATATGTTTAGGATTGTTCTAAATTATTTTATTTGATACTTTATTATTATTACATAGCAACCTTCTTTGTCTCTTTTTAATATTTTTGACTTAAAGTCTGTTTTACCTGATATAAATATAGCTACTTAGAATTGTTTTGGTTTCCATTTGCATAGAATATATTTTCTATTCCTTTATTTTCACTGTACATGTGTCTTTATTGGTGAGATGAGTTTTCTTGTAGGCAACATATAGCAGGGTCTTTTTTGTTTACTCATTTATTTGCATAGAGCCAGTTACTTTATATCTTTTATAAAATTTATATATTTTATAAAACATATCTTTTATAAAATTCCATGTAAATGGAATTTTAACCATTTACATTCAATGTGAGAGCTTATATTGACATGCAAGAGCTTATTTCTGTCATTAGATTAAATGATTTCTGGTTGTTTCCTATCTTTTGTTATTCTTTATTCCTTTCCTTCTCTTTTATTTTTTATTATTGTCATTTGGTGGTTTTTCTGTATTGGTAACATTTGAGTTCTTTCTCTTCTTTATTTGTGTGTTTACTTTACTAGCAGGCTTCAGACTTTCATGTACTTTCATAATGGTACATATTGTCCTTTTACTTCCAGGTGCAGGACTCCCATTTCTTGTAGGACCAGTCTTTGTGTATGAATGATAAGTTTTCTGGGTATAGTATCCCTGGCTGGCAATATTTTTCTTTCAGTGCTTTGAATATATCATCCCATGTTCTCTAGGCTTTTAAGGTTACTGGTGAGAAACCCTCTGTTAGTCGAATGGGGGTTCCATTATAGGTGACTAGACATTTTTTCTTGCTGCTTTTAGAATTCTCTCTGTATTTGACTTTTTAGAATTTAACTATAATGTCTTATGGAGAATACTTTTTGGAATTGTGCCTGTTTGGGTATCTCTGAACTTCCTGTAACTGGATTTCTAAATCTCTTGCTAGACTTAAGAAGTTTTCAGCTATTATTTTGTTAAATAGCATTTCTATCCCTTTTTTTAACCTTGTGGGATCCAGAAAATTCAAACATTTATTTGCTTTATGATGTCCCATATGTCAAATTAGCTTTTTAAACAAATTCCTGTGAAAAATCTTTGTCTAAAATTCTTTCTTCTGCTTCATCTATTCTATTGTTGAAACTTTTGAATATATTTTGTATTCCATTTAATAAATTCCTCAGTTCCAGAATTTCTGTTTGATTTTTTGTGATACTTCTCTTCAGTAAGTTTGTCATTAGTATCCTGAGTTGTTTTTCTGATTTCTTTGTATTGTTTTTCTGCATTCTTTGTATGTCATTTGGCTTATTTAATATTATTAATATAAATTCT
Source organism: Gorilla gorilla gorilla (assembly GCF_029281585.2). Classification (NCBI taxonomy): domain Eukaryota; kingdom Metazoa; phylum Chordata; class Mammalia; order Primates; family Hominidae; genus Gorilla; species Gorilla gorilla. The sequence goes on along the minus strand of NC_073227.2, from coordinate 27,813,772 downwards.
TTTTCTGTGATTTTTATAGTTTTTCATTCGAATATTTTACTGAAGAATTATAGTTTTCTTTTGGAGGTATTATATTTTCTTGTTTTTTATGATTCTTATGTTGTTATATTGCTATCTCTTCATCGGCTGTGACAGTCACTTTTTCAAATTTTTGATTTTGCTATTGTAGGGAAGAACTTTTTCCTAAACATATTATCTATGATGTTGCTTGGGCAGGACATTTTGGTTTCAATTCAGGGTGTTTGCATTAGTGTAATCTATATATTATTTCTTCAGCTGTTATAAGTGTCAGCAGTGTCTGTGATTTCCTCAGTGGCTTAAGGTTCAGTTGTTAGTACAGGCTACGGTGAAGTTTTGCTGGTGACTTGGATGCCAGGTAGGCGTGTCTTCAGGTTCTAGTAATGGCAGTGGTAGGCCAAATATTCCTTTCCTTGGGACCTAGGGCAGTGTATAATGGCATTAGTGTTAGCTAGTCCAGATAGCTGATTCTTGAACCTCCAGGTGGCTTGCTTGGTTACTGGTAGTGACAGCAGTAGGCCAGTTGGGTGGGCAGGTTTTTGGGCTCCTGGGCATGAAGTATGCTATGGGCAATATCGGTAGCCGTGGCAGGACAAACCTCTGGCTTCCGAGTTGTCCATCCTGTTATTGACAGCGACAGTGATTGGCTTGGCAGGCCAGTACCAGGTCAACAGGTAGCTGATAGCAGCAGGTTTGGTGTGCCCAAACTCCGTCACCTGGGAGGAATTCTCAGGTGTCAACTGTCGTGGACTGGGCTATGCAATCCTCTGGCCCCCAGAAGGTGTGCTTGGGCACTTGGGGGTTGGAGCCAGACCAGTAAGACCTGTTCTCAGGACCTCTGGTGATGTGTGTGGGTGCTTCTTGCAGTAGGTGTGGGTGGGAGGTGATACTAGACCTATGCTGTAATGCTCAGGTCATGGTGGCAGTGGCTGCACTGCAGCCCTGCTCCAAGTGAGAGGGGTTGCTTTCAGTGGCAACAGCTGTATGCAAATGACTGGGAAGCACACACTTCTCTTGCATTTCCTCCCTGGCAATGGCAGCCCACAGCAGCAGTTGCTGTGGTCAAGGGAGCTTGCCCTACAAGTGTGTAAATATGTGCTGAGGTGTCACTGCTGGATATAGGAAGGTCTTTGGCAATGGCTTATGCTTCAACCCTGACAACAGGAGCTGTGGGCAGGAAACGTCAATGTGGCTCCAGAGATGTGGAGATACAGAAGCTATTGGCTTCCAGGTAGGATGGGGGTTGGTGGCGGCTGGGCTCTCCAAATGGCATCTTGCTGTAGCTGCTTAGAGCATGGGTTGGGGGGTGTGTGGGACCCAGGATTATCTTCCTCTCTGGAGCAATGTCTTCCCACAATCTCCAGGCAGCTCCCTAAGTCAGTCTTAGGGTCCACATGAGTCTAAGGGCTTTCTCATGGCTGCAGACTTCCAGAAGTCTGCAGTGCCAATGTGGACTGCTGGGGGTCATTTGCTTATGCTTTCCCTGCATTTGGAAGACTCTCAAGGCTCTGAGCTGATCATGGCCAAGTAGGCTGGCTCATTTCCCTCTCCTTTCTAGCTTTAGGTATTTCCTCTCACTTCTCTGTTGAATTCCAATGTTCTTTCTTAGATGATCTATTCTAGTGTGATTATCTACTCTCTATTTTAGTTCTTGTGGAGGGGGTGAGTAGCAGATGCTTCAAGTCAGCTCTCTTGAAGATCCTCTTGATTACATTTTCAATTGTTACTTGGATCACTGTTTTACTCATTAGATTGAAACAACCATGGAGAAAAGTATAACTTTTGCACATTACAAAGAAATCCTCAGAATGTGGCTTATATAGCGTACTTTAAAAATACTTAGCGAAAGAATGGGTCAATGTTCTTGTGGGCCAGCAGATTATGCAATGAATATAAGGGTAGAATATTGTGGTTCAAGTCCAAGCAGAAACATGACCCAGCTTGTCTGCCTGATTTCTGGGCACTTTAGTCACTTAAATTCCTGAGGTTCATTGTTCTTTTATGTATAAAAGGGAAGGGGAGAAATGTCCTATTGTGATGAACAAATAAGTGAAATTATATAATGACAATCTGAAACTCTATAAAGGTACTAACATGTTATAGTCAACTTTTAACCATTATTCATTTGAAAACAGTTTTTTCAGCATTTTTTAAATGCACATGTATTGTGGTGTGATATCACTTACATATTATTTTTAAGTACATTTTATAATTACTTCCTTGTAAAAATAATGAATTCTGGTTCTATTCATTTATACAACCAAGTACATCGAAGTATTCTTAAGAAATCAAAAGAAATCAAAATATTATTTTTTGGTTGCAAATTTTTCTGAACATCAGGGTCGAGGTTACACTAATTATCTGAAATGCTGTGAAAAATCTACATAATAATACAGTTTGAAATATATATGAGAAGATAAATAATTTAAAAAGATAATTTATTGCAACTGCATAAGTAGTACAAAATGCTTTCAAATCTGTACAACTTATCTCTTCATTATTAGGTCTGAAAACACAGTAATGTAGAGATATCATTTAAAAATATAAGATAAAGGAAGAAACACAGATACTCTTTGGTCAGCTGATTTAATACCTGAAGAGGATAGTATGTTGCGTGCATTTTTCTATCTATATGTAGAATAGAGTCCATGAACCCTATCAATATATCCCAGACTTTAAACCTTTGAAACCAGTAGGCAATATCTTTCAGTATTTACGAATGATCTTCTGCAGAAATCTAGCATTTTTCTAACATTGAAACCAATGACATCAAAGATTGACAACCCTGGGGAACACAAAATTAGAACAATTATCCAAGGCCTAAATTTCTTTTTCTTTTTTTTTTTTTTTAGATGGAGTTTCACTCTTGTTGGCCAGGCTGGAGTGCAATGGCACCATCTCGGCTCACTACAAACTCTGCCTCTGCCTCCTGGGTTCAAGTGATTCTCCTACCTCAGCCTCCCAAGTAGCTAGGATTACAGGCATGCACCACCACACCTAGCTAATTTTTTTGTATTTAACAGAGATGGGGTTTTACCGTGTTGGTCAGGCTGGTTTCGAACTCCAGACTTCAGGTGATCCACCCAACTCAGACTCCCAAAGTGCTGGAATTACAGGTGTGCACCACCACGCCTGACCCCCAAGGCCTAAATTTTGAAGGACTATGATGGAGACACTGGGACCATGCACCAAACTTTCTTAGGTCTAGAAAATAGAAAAGTGAATGACTTTGTCCTACTGTATGTTAAAATAATAATAATAATCCTGGGGGTGCTCATGTATAATTAGAGTGATTTCTAAATCTTCACAATAGCTCTATTTCCCAACCCCATATTTCACATGTTAGGTACAGACAGCTGTTTTTTAAATTTTTACTACAATTTCATCTTCCTAAATTGTTGATCATATTTAGGAAGGAAATATATGCAGATGACTGGGAAGCAAACACTTTTCTTTTGTTTCCTGTGATTTTGCGAACACTCAATTGTTAAAGATGCACTGTCTTCAATTTCTCTATCTGTGGCTATGGTAAGATTAAAAATTAACTTACATTATCAACATAAGGGTAAAAGCTGGCACAATGGTACACAATTGCCTATTTGAATCTTGAAATGCAATGATAGATAAGCTTGCTGATTAGGTACAATTCACTCTTTATGTCTCTGGCAGTACTAGCACTCTTAGCTATACATAACAAACAAACAAACAAACAAACAAACAACTTAATTTTAATGATTTTAGTGAGAAAATTGAGAAGGGAGAATAGTATGCTGATCCCAGAACACAGGTAAGAACAGTTGAGCAATAAAAATATAGGAAAATCAGAAATAAATTTAGACTTCAGTAACAACTGGAATTCAGTAGTGGAATGTTACCTGTCAATTTCCCTGTCCCTTACAGCTGTCTTTTGACATCTGTCAAAGCTCTCATCTTTATGCTCATCTTTATGTTCCTGTGGTATGAAGGGACATATGAATGCCAACAGCATACTCCATCACTGCTCTTATTAGAGAGGAGCTGATTATCATTTTTTGAATTAACAGACTTTATATATATATATAGATCTTTTTATTACTATACTTTAAATTTTAGGGTACATGTGCACAACGTGTAGGTTAGTTACATATGTATACATGCGCCATGTTGGTGTGCTGAACCCAGTAACTCATCATTTAACATTAGGTATATCTCCAAATGTTATCCCTACCCCCTCCTCCCACCCCACAACAGGTCCCAGTGTGTGATGTTCCCCTTCCTGTGTCCATGTGTTCTCATTGTTCAATTCCCACCTATGAGTGAGAACATGCGGTGTTTGGTTTTTTGTCCTTGCGATAGTTTGCTGAGAATGATGGTTTCCAGCTTCATCCATGTCCCTACAAAGGACATGAACTCATCATTTTTTATGGCTGCATAGTATTCCATGGTGTATATGTGCCACATTTTCTTAATCCAGTCTATCATTGTTGGACATTTGGGTTGGTTCCAAGTCTTTGCTATTGTGAATAGTGCCGCAATAAACGTACGTGTGCATGTGTCTTTATAGCAGCATGATTCATAATCCTTTGGGTATATACCCAGTAATGGGATGACTGGGTCAAATGGTATTTCTAGTTCTAGATCCCTGAGGAATTGCCACACTGACTTCCACAATGGTTGAACTAGTTTACAGTCCCACCAACAGTGTAAAAGTGTTCCTATTTCTCCACATCCTCTCCAGCACCTGCTGTTTCCTGACTTTTTAATGATTGCCATTCTAACTGGTGTGAGATGGTATCTCATTGTGGTTTTGATTTGCATTTCCCTGATGGCCAGTGATGATGAGCATTTTTTCATGTGTCTTTTGGCTGCATAAATGTCTTCTTTTGAGAAGTGTCTGTTCATATCCTTTGCCCACTTTTCGATGGGGTTGTTTGTTTTTTTCTTGTAAATTTGTTTGAGTTCATTGTAGATTCTGGATATTAGCCCTTTGTCAGATGAGTAGATTGCAAAAATTTTCTCCCATTGTGTAGGTTGCCTGTTCACGCTGATGGTAGTTTCTTTTGCTGTGCAGAAGCTCTTTAGTTTAATTAGATCCCATTTGTCAATTTTGTCTTTTGTTGCCATTGCTTTTGGTGTTTCCGACATGAAGTCCTTGCCCATGCCTATGTCCTGAATGGTATTGCCTAGGATTTTTATGGTTTTAGGTCTAACATTTAAGTCTTTAATCCATCTTGAATTAAGTTTTGTATAAGGTGTAAGGAAGGGATCCAGTTTCAGTTTTCTACATATGGCTAGCCAGTTTTCCCAGCACCATTTATTAAATAGGGAATCCTTTCCCCATTGCTTGTTTTTCTCAGGTTTGTCAAAGATCAGATAGTTGTAGATATGCGACGTTATTCCTGAGGGCTCTGTTCTGTTCCATTGATCTATATCTCTGTTTTGGTACCAGTACCGTGCTGTTTTGGTTACTGTAGCCTTGTAGTACAGTTTGAAGTCAGGTAGCGTGATGCCTCAAGCTTTGTTCTTTTGGCTTAGGATTGACTTGGCAATGCAGGCTCTTTTTTGGTTCCATATGAACTTTAAAGTAGTTTTTTCCAATTCTGTGAAGAAAGTCATTGGTAGCTTGATGGGGATGGCATTGAATCTATAAATTACCTTGGGCAATATGGCCATTTTCACGATATTGATTCTTCCTACCCATGAGCATGGAATGTTCTTCCATTTGTTTGTATCCTCTTTTATTTCATTGAGCAATGGTTTGTAGTTCTCCTTGAAGAGGTCCTTCAAGTCCCTTGTAAGTTGGATTCCTAGGTATTTTATTCTCTTTGAAGCAGTTGTGAATGGGAGTTCACTCATGATTTGGCTCTCTGTTTGTCTGTTATTGGTGTATAAGAATGCCTGTGATTTTTGTACATTGATTTTGTATCCTGAGACTTTGCTGTTAGAACAGTTGTAAGTTTTCAGCAAAATTGAGCTCACAGTAAAGTTTTCATATAGCACCTCACAAATCCCCCCTCTCCATTTCCCCCATTATTAACGTTTTGCATTAGTGTGGTATATTTGTTTTAATTGATCAGCCAATATTGACACTTTGTGACTAGAGCTCATAATTTACATTAGAATTCACTCTTCATATTGTACAGTCTCTGGATTTTGACAAATGTTTAATGACATATATTTAGCATTATATTATCATACAAAGTAGTTTCACGGCTCATACACTCTCCTAGACTTCACCTATACATCCACCCTCCCCCAATGCCCCAGCCAATCAATGATCTTTTTACTCTCTTAATAGTCTTGCCTTTTCTAAAATGTCATGTAGTTAGAATAATATAGATGTAGCCATTTTAGATTGGCTTCTTTCACTTAGCAATATGCTTTTAAAGTTCTTCAGGTCTTTTTATGACTTGGTAGCTCAAACTCATTTGAATATTATTTCTTTCTTAGGCATGAAAATTGTCTTTAGGAAAATAACCAGAAGATTCTATTATTTATGCCATCTAGGTAGGCTTAAAGACTAGTTCTGTGGCACTATTGTTTCCATACTATGTACCAAACTATTTACATTTTATGTTCCACGCTCTGCACATTCAACTCACATCATTGTCCCATAAATAAACATTTTAAATGGACAATTTAATAAAATTTAAATAGTTTATTTATTATGATAATTTAATATAGTTTAAAGATCTATGAAACATGGCCATATTGGATCAATCTAATTCCCATTATTATCCTCATTCAACTTCCTATCATTCCTGTTATCTGGAGAATGCTTGCATTTCTTACTCTTTTCTGTGAAAATTATCCTGATAGGTATTTTAAAAATAGAAAAAATAAAAAGCAAAACTTGTTATATAACAGAATAGTAAAAAGGTTTCTGATGTCATAACATTATAAGTAGGTTAATAATAATAATGATCATAAAATTAATAACTGCAAAACATATATTTTCCTATTATTAAATCTATCTTTAAAGAAGCAATTGGGACAGGGGCTGTGGTTGATGCCTGTAATTCCAACACTTTGGGAGGCTGAGGTGGGTGGATCACTTGAGGTCAGGAGTTCAAGACTGGCCTGGCCCACATAGTGAAACCCCGTCTCTACTAAAAAAATACAAAAATTAGCCGGGCATGGTGGCACATGCCTGTAGTCCCAGCTACTCAGGAGGCTGAGGCATTGAGAATGGCTTGAACCCTGTAGGCAGAGGTTGCAGTGAGCCAAGATCGTGCTATTGCACTCCAGCCTGGGTGACAGAGCAAGAATCCGTCTCAAAAAATAAAATAAAATAAAAAATTAAATACAAATAAATAAAAATAAAAAAGAAGCCATTGTATTTAGTGAATTATTCCAAATTTGCTGAAACAATAATCTATATATTATTACTTATAATTGCACAATTTTAACTAGAGTGAGTCAAATGAAAATTATACTTTTTGCATATTTGACTTGCTTTATATTTGTATTATAGGAAAATAGACCCCCCAAATTTTCACTTATATTTTTCCTAGTTTACGAATTAAAATTGAAGGTTATTCAAAGGAGAACAGCTTCTAGGAAGAAAGGTTTTCTAGTTAAATCAGAACAGCCTCTTCCAAAAACCCAGGACCAGAGGCAATTCCAATATAGTCAGTAAAACCACATCTGGAGCCATGAGGAGAGACAAATGCTATAGCAAGTAATGTCTCCTGCAGCCAATGCTTTGCTCTGTCACTATCTTCCAAAGAAGAGAAGAATTTAAAAGAAAAGCCTTAAGTTCCTCCCTTTTTCTTACAAATCAGCAATGATGGGATATTGTGATCAAAATACTGCCAGAAAATAACAAAGTAATATTCTCAATTCGATTTATTTTTAGGGTTCCTCCTTTGTTCATTATTGTGATTACCATTATTGTGAGTTAAATTTCTCTTACTGCCTTCAAGGAAGCCTTCACATTCTCATCAAGGATAATGTTTTAGCAGGAATTGATAAAGAAAAAAAATAAACCAAAGACAATAGGATCAATTACTTTGTGATAAATTTTACTTTATGGAATCATATGGCTTAAAAATTATCTTCAATTTATATCAAATTTTTAATACAAAGTTATTGCTATTGTCAATTCAAGAATATAGAGATATCCAGGTCTTGGAGCTATGCCTCTACTACCATTGATTTAAAGAATTAGTGGTGATCTAAATTGTGTAGTGCAGCATATTATTTTTCTGCTTTGCCTCAGGAAACTATGAGCTGGGTAGGAAGGAAGATCCCAGTCTACCTGCAGCAGAGCTACTGCGACAGGACAAAGTGGTGATATCACACAGTGCTATGGCCTGACTATTTCTGCCCTCTCATGATTAATATACAATTCTAACCCCAAAAGTGATGGCATTAACAGGGGCAGGCCCTTTTGGAGATTATTAGGTTGTAAGGGATCCTCTCTTATGAATGGCACCTGTAGAAAGGAGACCTCACAGAACTAACTAGTCATTTCCACCAAGTAAGGATGCAGCTAGAAGACAGTATCTATAAATCAGAAAATGGGCCCTTATCAGACAGATAATCTGCTAGCACCTTCATCTTGGACTTCCCAGCCTCCAGAACTGTGAGAAATAAGTTTCTATTGTTTATAAGCTACCCAGTCTATGGTATTTGTTATAGAATCTCAAACACATGAAGATACATTGTTTTTGGCTTCAAAGATTACTAAACAACTTATTTAGTAATATTTAAACAATTTAAAGGAGGAACTTCAGATTCCTCCTTTATAGGGAGGATATATATCACTTTTATATTGTATTGAGTAGTACTGATAATTCATTAAATGATGGAATTAAAGACCCTGGCACATGGTGGGCCCTTACTAGCTTCTCTTAATTGAGAACATGTAATAAATTTGATTTTTCTCTTTCATAGGTTATAAGGCAGACAGGATGAACACTTTACATTAACTTTACAAGAAAACAATACTGGAAAGGCAAGAAACTTTGGACCAACTTTTTTAGTTAACACAAATTTTATGATTGTCCAACTTGCAAAGTTTTGGGAGTAAGTGTGCAGGGAAGTAAGAGGGTGAAGTTAAGCCATTTAGTCTTTTTATTCTCCAGAGTACCTAGCACGTTCTTTGTATCTGATATTTAAACCTGTTGATTGGAATCTATATGACCCACCATTATGGACTGAATTTTACCTCCCTTCCCTAAAATCCTGTATTGAAGCCCTAACCCCCAATGTGACTGTATTTGGAGATAGGGCAACTAAGTTTAAATTATATTATAAGAATGGGGACATAATACAACAGGAATGATGGCCTTATAAGAAGAGACAGAGACATCATGAGTGCACATGCATAGAGAAAAGGACATGTGAGGACATAAGAAGAAGATTGCAATCCAGGAAAGAAGATCACAGAAAAAAACAACCCTGCTAGCACCTTCATCTTGGGCTCCCAGGCTTCAGTACTGTGAAAAATTAATTTGTGTTATTTAAGCCACCCACTCAGTCTGTGATATTGTGTTATGGCAGTCCTAGCAGACTAATACACCCACCCAAATTCATCACCTACTATCAAAGCTGAAAACAAGAATTGTCTCTAATTTGCCTTCAGAATTTTGTTTCCTTATGAAATGCTGGTCAAGTAAATGATTTCAGTTACCAGGAGCAACTGAATAGGGAAAGATGCCTGGATCAACACAATAACTCTCAACTGTAACAATATTACAACTGAAAAATTATGTCAAAATTGGGAACCTTCTTCTCCCTTTAGATTTGTAAAGAGGAAAAAAAATCCTTTCTTTATTAATTACCTTTCCCATAGGAGAAGGAGTCACAGGGACTAAGAACACATGTTCATTTAATAGGCAAAACTCTCCTTCTACCATATGCGTCAAGGTCCTGCAGCCCTGGGAGTCCAAGCTCCAAAGGCTTTGTACCCTCTCTCATGGTCTGTCAGAGCCTATTTCCCAGATCAGTCCTAAGGAATGATCATTCTGCCAATATAAGCACCCCTAGGCCACAGTGGTGGTCAAGAATAGAATGAGCTTTTTTGCTGTTTGGGATGGATAAAGTTTTGACATATTGGTTGGAATGTCCACTTGTGTGTGTACAACACCTGTCATGGTATGGATGAACTTGGAGATGGGAAAAGAGGGAGAACATGCTGGGGGTCAGGGACCAGAGGTCAGAACTCCAAGAAATCTGAAAATTTTCAGTTTGAACCTGGCTTTCTAGGTCATTTAGAAGCAAGTGTCTCAATACAGGAGGGAAGATATTTTTTATTTAGCAGAATAAATATTAGCTTATGTTGTAATTATTTAGACATATGATAATGTGGGCATCCATTTGTACTTTGCCCCTTGCCCCTGGAATGGGAGGAGACACTTAGTCAAATATATGTTCAATAGAGAGGTAGGGGAGGGAGAGAGAGAGGAATTAAAACATTTATCTTTAAGGGCAGATAATGCAGTGTGTGTTTATAGGTTTACTCCCCCAATCCCTGGGTTTCCATTATGCAGGTGCCAGATGTAGGGGTTAGGTGAGCAGTAATAAGTGAGGATAGAGGATGGGTCTTAGGCATCCTGCTACAGCAACAGTTTCATCTGGTTTAGCCTTGGGACTTTCACGTATGTAAAGGATTCCCCTCCTCAAATGTCAGGATGCATTAACAGTGTAGACAGAAAACACTTGAAGGTGACGTGCAGTCTGCAAAACACACCCTATTCAATTCCAACCAATGCAACCATCTTATAAGATAGGTGGCACGGGGAAACTGAGCCTAAGAGAGATCAGCAAAAGTGTCCAAGACTCTATACCCAGTAATTAATAGAAAGCCAGGAAATCAACCTTATATTTAGAACTCTAGTCCATCCTATATCCATGGTTCTGTGGTGTCACTCAGCTCATACTGTGCTAATGACAAGTTTTCTCTAAGCTGTATTCAAATCTTCACTGACGTTTCATAAGAGGGTACAAGAGTATATGATATTACATATAACAAAATACATATATATTATTTTATATTATATTCTTACCTTCATAATATGTCATAATATTCACAAACCTTAACACTTTGAAAATCTATCAAACAACTGTATTCTTAAGTATAAACACATTATTATTCAGTTGATTATGCAACTCATCCAGAAAGTGGTAGTTATACCATACCTTATAATTAATATCAGACTGCCTACACAGAATAAAATTAACTAAGTTTGTACTCGAGTAATTTTCTTTGCAGCACTGTCACTAAGTAATTTAAATAACTTCAACAGAAGGTTCTTTGTAATCCTGCTATATTGCAAAGTGTTGATGGAAGCATCCAGTGTTTGAGGTGGTTTCACTGGTCTTGGGGAAAATCAATATTAAAATATCCTCAATGATAGGATAATGCCAGACTTCACCACTATATAATGCATCCATGTGACAAAACTGCACTTGTCCCCTCTAAATTTATACCAATAAAAGTAAGACAATATAATAAAAACATCATTTGTAACGACAAATTAAAGTATAAACACACTATTTTAAATGTGGCATTAATGATTTGGGGTCTAATTAATTGGATTATTTTGAGAAAACTGATTATTTTGTAAATTTTCCTCATATTGCCATGAGATAAAATTTAGGAAAATGTTTAAACCACATGAAATAATTACTTATAAAGCAAGCAAGAAAGGGCTTTCTGTTAGAATCAAAACATGCCTTTGAGATAAACTTTAAAAGATTGAAATAAATTCTGATTACTTTTTATTACTCTGTTGTGGCATCATAGAAGGACTCAAATATCAATTTTTGAGCAATGGATTCACATGACATAGTTTGGCCCCAACTATCACAGATTAGGTCTGGCCTCCTGTGGACAGTCATTGGTACCTGTTGTTCACAGTCACTATGAATGAAGTGGATATAATTTAAGACTAATTTATTATAAAATGAAAACATTTCATTCTCTTGGAATCACTTTATCCTCAGCAATATTCTAGAAAGAAGTAATAGGCAGTGGTCAGTGATAAGAATTGTTGATATACAGTATATATATGCACTGTGTATTTGACAGGCTCCCCAAATTTCAAGCTGTGTGATCTTTTCATAAGTTACCTAGCTGTGGAGAAGGTTGAATAAAAGTCACCCAATGATATCAATTCCTAATTTCTGGAACCTGTAAATGTTACCTAATAAGGAAAAATGATATTTGCAGATGTGGTTGAATTAACAATCTTGGGATGATAATTTTGTCCTGGATTTTCAGCTGGGCAATGACTGTAATAGCAAGTGTCCTATAACAGAAAGGCAGAGGAATATTGACACAGACAGAAGACAAAGGGCACACACACAAAGGTGAGAGCAGTGTGAAGATGAAGGCAGAGAGGGGTGATGCAGCCCCAAAGAAGGAATGCCAGGAGAGCAGCCAGAAGCTGGAAAAGGCAAGAAACAATGTGCCCCTAGAGCCCCGAGATGGTGCAACTCTGATGACATCTTGATTTGTCCCAATGATAATGATTTTGGACTTCAGGTTTCCAGACTGTGAGAATACATTTCTCTTGTTCTAAATCACTCACTTTGTGATTATTTGCTGCAGATGCCAAAGGAAATGAGTAACACCTAGTTTTACTTTAATTTCTCCAGCTGTAAAGCGAGGGTGAAAATAGTACTTGCTTCATAGAGGTTTTAGGCGAATTAAGGAGTCAATCTATATAATGTACTCAGAATAATGCCCTGTGCTTAGTAAGCAGAATTTAAATGTTAGTGTGATCTCTCTATATATCTCTCTCTATCTTTATCTCTATCTGTATATGTCTACATCTATATTGATATCTATTTCTATTACTTACAGCTGCCCTTAAACCTACACCTTATACTTATATCATCTATCTGTATTACCTAGAATTTTCAATTATTGTTTATGCTTGTTCTACATCTTAGTCTAAGAGTAAATGAAAACTTTTAAATGCTATTAAAATTTAGAAGAAAAATATTTTTACCAAATGACATTAAACAAGCAAACAAAATCCCCTAAAGCCCATGAAATTTACATTATTCAAAACATTTATGTGTTCACTGGTCTGTGCATAATGCTATGAAATAACAAATAACATGGCATCAATTTGCCTGTATATTTATCAATAAAAAATGATAGTGATGATATTAGGGGGACAGACCCGTTTGGAGGCAATTAGGCATTAAAGGATCCTCTCTCATTCATGAGATTAACACCCTTAAAAAAGAGACCACACAGAGCTAACTGACCCTTTACACCATGGAAGAATGCAGCCAGAAGACATGATCCATAAACCAGGAAATGGGTTGCCTCAGACACGGAACCTGCTAGCACCCTGATCTTGGACTTAGACTCTAGAACTGTGTGATAAATAAATGTATGTTGTTTATAAGCTACCCAATTGACCGCATTTTGTGATAGAAGCCAAAACAGACTAACACACATTATGCTTGGCTTTAAATATTACTAAATAGCTTATTTAACATCAGATCCTTTTTATTATTATTATTATTATACTTTAAGTTTTAGGGTACGTGTGCACAATGTGCAGGTTAGTTACATATGTATACATGTGCCATGCTGGTGTGCTGCACCCACTAACTCGTCATCCAGCATTAGGTATATCTCCCAATGCTATCCCTCCCCCTTCCCCCCACCCCACAACAGGCCCCAGAGTGTGATGTTCCCCTTCCTGTGTCCATGTGTGTTCTCATTGTTCAATTCCCAACCATTGTGGAAGTCAGTGTGGCGATTCCTCAGGGATCTACAACTAGAAATACCATTTGACCCAGCCATCCCATTACTGGGTATATACTCAAAGGACTATAAATCATGTTGCTATAAAGACACATGCACACGTATGTTTATTGCGGCATTATTCACAATAGCAAAGACTTGGAACCAACCCAAATGTCCAACAATGATAGACTGGATTAAGAAAATGTGGCACATATACACCATAGAATACTATGCAGCCATAAAAAATGATGAGTTCATGTCCTTTGTAGGGACATGGATGAAATTGAAAATCATCATTCTCAGTAAACTATCACAAGAACAGATCCCTCTTTATCAAAGAGGAAGAATATATCACCTCTATGAAGCTGTATTGAGAATTCATTAAGTGATTTAATTAAAGACTGTGGCACATGGTAGGCCCTTACTAGCTTCACTTAACTGAGTGTATGCACTAAATTTGATTGTTGTCTCTGACGGGATATGGGGAAGACAGGATGAGCAATTTAGGGTAACTTACAAGAAAACATTACTGGGAAGACAAGAATCTTTGAACCAACTTTTTTATTTGTTAATACAAGTCAATCACTGCATGTTCTCATTTATAAGTGGGAGCTACATAAAGTATAGATATGGACATAGAATGTGGAATAATAGTGTTTTCGTTTGAATTTGTGTCCCCTCCCAAAACTCATGTCAAATTGGAGGAGGGGCCTGGCGGGAGATGACTGAATCATGAGGGCTGATTTTCCCCTTGCTGTTCTCATGATAGTAAGTGAGTTTTCATAAAATCTGATGGTTTAAAAGTGTGTGGCTCTTACCCCTTTTCTTGCTTTCTCTCCTACCACCTTGTGAAGAAAGTGCTTGCTTCCTTCTTCACCTTCGTCCCTGTTTGTAAGTTTCCTGAGGCCTCCCAGTCACGCTCCCTGTTAAACCCATGGAACTGTGAATCAATTAAAGCTCTTTTCTTCATAAATTACCCACTCTCAGGTAGTTATTTATAGAAGTGTGAGAATGGACTAATACAGTCCTTAGAGAGCCAGAAGGAAGGGAGGGTGAAAGGGGAGGGGAGATGAGAAAAAACTTAATGGGTGCAGTAAGTAATTTAGTGTATCCACTGAGTGGTGAGTATACTGAAAGCCCAGACTTCACCACTATATAATGCATCTATGTAACAAAACTTCACTTGTCCTCAATAAATTTATACCAATAAAAATAAAACAAAATAATAAAAATGTCATTTATAAGGACAAATAAAATAATAAACACACTAATTTTATCTATGATATATTAAGTCTAATTTTTAACTTGATATCCATCTTTAAGAGAAGTTATTTCCCAATAAAAAAAATCCTTAATTCTAGGGTATCATATGAGGAAGAAATAATTTTCATCATTACTTTACCTGGAGCACACAGAATAGGGTCAAATCACTGAATTTAAAGCTAGAAAGAAGACTTCTTCTTTGGCTCTTCCCTGAAAAACTATAGCCTTTGGAGCTTAAGATCTTCTGAATTTAGTTTTTTATTTAATGCCACTTATAAAACTTTGACCTAAGATTGACATTCTCTCTCTTCTTTTAAGCTTCTATCAAACAATCTTTTATGCTTATTATTTTACCCTTTTTGATGAGATAAGTATTCATTTCATATGTACCCACTCGACTGTAAGATCCTTGGAGATGGAAGCCATAAGCTACTTAGGAGCATAATACCTCATCTTCTTCCCCAGATCCTGAACTCACAGAATGCCTAGCAGTGTACACGCACACCTACACATCTACCCCTATCCCCACAACACACATAGCTTTCTCTCCTTGCCTTAAGAGAATGAATATTGAAACAAATGAAGAAACGGGTTATAAAATAAGCTTGCATTCCTTCTAAATTTTAGCTTTTTAAATTCTTAAACATTTTAGGTCTCTTGTATTTGCCAGTAGTTGACTCTAGCTGGTCACTGATATGTTGAGAAATATCCTACATAAATGAGCTAGGGAGATGAATTAACATATTCCAAAGATAAGTATTGACGTTTTGCAAAAAAATAATAAATATGTTGAGGGCATTCAGGCTGAATATATTGACTTTTCTTTATGGACTGCACTAAAATTGATTTACTGAATTTTCATAGGCAGCCTGCAAAATGACCAATTGATTATGAAGAGAGATAAAAACCTTTCTAATTATTCCAGTTCTGTTAGGCAGTGGTATGGAAGGTTTGTAAGTTTATCTTATTTAAGAGCCATTATTATTCACACCCGCCAAAAGATTAATCTTGAAGAGTCATGTGCTTGTAATCCTACTGTAATTGCCTTTTTACTTGACTTTCTTCTCTGAGATTCTATCGGCCTATTGATAATTACTGTGCCTTCCCTTCCCCAGGGCTGTAAGAGTACCCAGCAATAAAAACACACACAAATATTTCTATCATATATGAATGAATGAAAATCTGACTACAACCTACAATTAAAGGAAGTTTCTTCTGGAGAAGTTGGAGGGGATGGAGATGGAGGATGCAGGTGTTAAAGATATTTTACTTATAATATATTTCATTATTTTATGTCCAAAGACTTCCATTGGATTATCTGTACAGATAGATCATCCTAGCATAACTATGGTGACTTCTGAGAACTTCAGAAGTAATGACACCAATATATCATTAGGTTTTGCAGAAGACTTTGGAAGAGACTATCACATGTTCCAAAGTAGATTCAAAATTCCACCTCAAATGGTATAATGCACAGTTCACTTCAAAACTGAACCTTCTAGGCTGACTGTTCCCTATGAGCTTGTGTTCAGATTTCTTCTAAAAAGACTAGAGTGACAATCTGAGCTAAAGCTAACAAAAAGCAGCTCCAGCATGACTCAGAATCTGCACTTAAGTAAGAAAAACCTCTGGAAGGTGCATCTGAACTATTACAGCTAGACACAAACATGATATTTGTGTGTATTCCAAAGCAGATTTAAAAATGTTAATTTAAAATGAGTTTAATACAATTAGAAAAATAAAAGATATATTTTACGTATAATTCTGTCATCTGACCAAATAATGTTTATCCTGAGAAAGTAATATAGCACAGTGGAAATTATTTAGAGTCCCACAGAACACAGTTTTATATGCTTATCTAGCTATAGATCATTGGGCACATCCCATTTTGTAGCAGTGGCTTTGTTTTCCTATTTATAAATGTGTGCCTATATCTACATATCTGGATTGTTTAAAGAATTATATACAATAATATAAATAAAAAGCCTCAAGAAATGCTTGAAATAGTTGCTCAAACAATGGAACTTATCATTATAGGTTTTAAGGTTTGCTGTGTATTTTTCTAATCTCAGTCCCTATGGCCATATACTTTTAGCAATTGCAATCAAAATTCACAAATATGCTTGATTCCTTCATGTTGTGATTTGATTTCATCTATTTTTTCACAGTAGGCATTTAGTTTATTTTTTAACATAGTCAAATATTCATTTTTAATCACTTCAAATACTGTCTCTAGTGAATTGACCTCCGGATGGAGATGTAAGCTTTCTGAGGCAGATCTTCAGAAGTGACTTCTTAAATAAGGGGCACTAAGCCTTGACTAGGAATAGCTGTTTGTTATTTCCATCTGCACTTGATGAGGAAGTTGTGGCCTCTTTTTTCACTGATGTGGATTTTGCCATCATTATCCATGCCTCTAACCTGCGGCCTTGATTACTATAATACTCTTGACTTTGGGCTACTTTTGAGCTTCGGCTGGTGAGGAATGCAGCAATCTGTTTGCTTGTGGGTAGCCACTGCAGGAAGCATATTGTATCAGTGTTCCATCGTAAAATGCAATGGAGCTGCACTTTAATGAAGCCACAGCAAGGCTGAGTATATTTGAGGAATCACTTGAATATTTAATAAGTCTAAATGGAAAGAAGATACGTTTTTTCTTTTTTTCTTGCACTATTTTGCTATCCGTGGTTGAACAAAAAACACTTAATAAAAACATTATAGCTGAATTGTTATCATTTCCAACACCGTAGGCATTATACAGCTGAAAAGTTTTAGATTCACAGCAGGGTTTAAAGGCCCTTGTTTCTAAATTCATTGTAAACTATTGCTAAGGAGTTACGGCTACCATAAATTAAAAAAATAAATAAATAAAAATTAAAAAAACGCATATACCTGCCTTCAGCTGTTGGCACCATCTTCATGAAGAATGAAGAAGCAAAACAAAAAAGTGTCTATTGATGTGGAAAAGGGAGCTATATAACCAGGTAAAAAAATGAAAGATAAAAAAGGCAGGCAAAAGTCATGTCATGACATTATCAGAGGCATTTAGGTTGCAAGGTGTGAAACAGATATTTTTGGTGATTTCATATAAACAGAAAGAATAAACAATTACCTCACTTCAGAAAATCTTAAGATATACCTACATATATATGGAATACATTCATTTAAAAATATATATATATATGTACTTTGTCAGTTTTCATACTATACAATGTGTCCACAAACACAGAAATATATATGTTCTTTATTTCTCTCAATGAACACTCCATTCCTGCTTTTAAGATGTGTTTTAGCCATTATATCATCCAAGTACCTTGCTTTATAATCTGAAAACATCTTACCAAATTTCATTTCCTCATTGTATTTTCTTTTTTGGTAATATGGAAATGCTACAACTATATCATCCACGTTGTTTTTGCATATTCTTTTGTAGTTAGTGGTGCTCTGTTTTTATTTGTGACTGAAACTGACTAAGGAAATTTATAGATTTGGTGCATCCCCCTACTTCATTAACTCACAAGCAACAAGGGCAACTCCTAGTGAATTAACATCAGTCCACTTTCAAAAACTTGTGGGCAGATAATTCCAATTATAGTTAGTTATGACTGACTTTGCTTTCATGAAGATTGACAGAATGTGCTAGAGATATGGGACAAGGTTTAGAACTGGAGTCGTAGTTCAGACCCTGAGTTGGCTGTAGAGGTTGGGGCTTGGAGACAATTACGTAGTGGTTTGGGTGTCAGATTGGCCACAAACCAAACTTCATTGCTCACTAGCTGTGAAATGTTGAACAGGTTAGAAAACTCTAAAACTCAGGGTTTTTGTCCATAAAATGATGATATTAATTACACTTGTATCAAGGATTTTGTGCATATTAAATAAGATGTCTTCATTCATGGTGTCTGCACTAAGCACCCAATCATTTTAGCTATTATTGTTCATACCATCCTGTGTGAAATAAGAGGGTTATATTCTCTTACCTTTTAGGCTTCTCTAGTGTCAATATTGCACTCAAGAATTAAAAAAAAAAAAAAATTGGATGTTCAAGAGGTTCACTGGTCGTTTAAAGCTGTTGTTTGTATGATTAATACCATTAAGTCATTCATTTCATTCTTTCCTTCTTTTTTAACTCAGTCAGTGATTACTGAGTGTCTGCCGTGGGCTAGATGCTATGCAAAGAGCTGAAGCTCGAATCACGAGTAAGGCAGAATTTCTGTCTACAGGAAACAGGTCTATGACCTATGGAAATATCTACAGGAAAACAGAAATTACAGTAAAGTATCTCGATACAGGAATGCACCTAACTCAGTCTTGGGAGTGACGGGGAGAAGAAAAGTCCTACAGAGGAGACAGAATCTCATCTCAATTTCAGAGGAAAAATATGTTATAACTAAAAGAGGTATTAGAGGTTAACGAGTCCACAGAATTAATTTTAGAGTTGAGGCTGAGAGAGATTACATGACATGGCCACACAGTCCAGAACTGGACAGCCTGAGCTCCTTCTACTCCACAGCTTGTGCTCAAAATCTTCTTTTCCCAGCCACAAGCTGTGTTGTTTTCCATAGATCTTAGAAAATGGGCCATGACCTTCAAACTTAACATTCTGGAAAACGTGGTCCCTAAGTCAGGCAGCCAGCCCATCTGGGGAATGTTGAAAATCCTATAATTTCCACCTTTCCCTACAGCAGTATTTCCCTTTCATTTGATTGTAAGGTGGCAATTAAAATAAAATGCAATACAGTACACAAGAAGAGGCAGAGGCAAAACATGAGAGACTCCCAGTGGAAAAGGAGGGAAGCATATGGTAAAGGTAATTGGCTTCTCTCTGTTACATGCAGGCACATAACTGAAGAGTTGCATATAGCAATCTATATATTTCTGAATTTATAAGAAACTCAGCTTAAAGCCAGCACTGACTTTCAATAAATGTGTCATAAACAGCAGCGATCCTTTTCCCACTCTAATTTAACTTGGACAATTTCTTTATCCCAGATACACATTGAGCCCAACACTTTCCATATCTATCCTAAATATAACCGGTCACCATTGCAAAACTAAATTTAGTGATTTTCTTCAGTGGTAAGAGACTTTTTTTTACAATGTTTATTGATTTTTCCAAGTCCATAGTAGCTAATCTGGTTTCCAGTTAATCAAATCCACTTGAATCATGGTGTGTGTTTGTGTGTGTGTGTGTGTGTATGTATGTGTGTGAAATGTGTTTTTCGTTGTCAAGGTTACAAGCAGCATAAGGCACTTAGCATGTATGAGTGAATAACATGTCATAATATTATTTTATTCTAAGAAATCCCAACCTGTTGATAAGTTATCTCAATCAAACTTAAACCCAAAACTACAGTAGGAAAAAAGCCTATCTGGTACCCTCCTAGGTAATTCCTAATTAGGATGTATTAGTAATTATGCATGCTCAGTAGCATATAGACTGTTGTGAATTATGGTTGCTCTAATGTAATAAAAATTTAGTGAGGCTTTGTCTTACACTGTCAATTAAGTAAACTTCTGGCCTACTGACTAAATTTTGATTTATGTTGCCTTCTTCTTACTTTTTACAAAAGTGAGAAATTACAGAGCTATCTTAACATTTCAGAAGATTAATTGTCCACAACGCCAATTTGGTTTGCATGAAGTCTGAACAGATGTAATTATGCTCGCCTTCCCCAGTGAATATACCTAAGAAAATATTTCTAGGTTACAAGTTCCATCGTGTTACATTTAAGAGGCCAAACTAAATACAATGAAACCTACTAATTTCAATCTTTTCCTGAATGTTCTCTTGCAGTTCACATTCAAATTTCAAAGTCTTAGCAAAGTTTCTAAACGGCTGGGCTGCCAACATTTTACTTTTCTTTTCTTTTCTTCTTTTATCCTCTTTGAAAAATTAGAAGAAAGTTTTTTTCTGACCAGATAATTATTTTTTGATTAATACCTTCTTTTCTACTTGCATGCAGTCAGCTAATAAAATGACAAGAAAAAGTAAGATACATTTGAATTTTAAGTTCTCCTTTCAAAGGTTTAATCACAGCCTTTGAACTGAACTCAGTGATATGTTATCTGGAGTTAACCATTTTGTCATAAAAATCATAATATTGCAACCATCCTAAAATAGCCCAGTTGAAAATATTAGCTCAAAGTCAATTGTAGGAGGGCAGAATTTTCATGCTGACTCATTAGTGAGTACTTTTAATATATATATATATTTTAATTGACAATCATTGTATATATTTATGGGATACAATGTAATGTTTTGATATGTGTTTATTATACGGTATTTTAAATACCCTTTTAGATATTACTTTCTAATAGACAACTTTTTTTTTTTTTTTTTTTTTTTTTTTTGAGAGTGAGTTTCGCTCTGTTGTCCAGGCTGGAGTGCAGTGGTGAGATTTTGGCTCACTGCAACCTCTGCTTCCCCGGGTTTGAGCAATTCTCCTGCTTCAGCCTCCCTAGTAGCTGGGACTACAGGCACCTGCCACCACACCCAGCTAATCTTTGTATTTTTAGTAAAGGCAGGGTTTCACCATGTTGGCCTAGCTGGTCTCGAACTCCTGACCTCAAATGATCCACTCACTTTGGCCTCCCAAATTGCTGGGATTACAGATGTGAGCCACTGTGCCCAGTCGACAGCATTATTTTTAATCATTGCTTTTAATTATTAGAGAAGGGGCTTAGAGATCTGCACCATTTTTAAAAACTTTATTCTAATCTCTTTAGAAATGGGGAGAAAAATGCCAAAACTATTCATTCAGTTCCAGAGGCAGCTGCATTCAAAAAAGAAATCCTTTTCATGTCCCTTGTGTTAACAAAAGCTAACATTAATTGAATTGTTTCTTTTTTTTTTTCCAGTGACATTTTCTCTTTTTTTTCTTTTATTATTATTATACTTTAAGTTGTAGGGTACATGTGCACAATGTGTAGGTTAGTTACATATTTATACATGTGCCATGCTGGTGTGCTGAACCCAGTAACTCGTCATTTAGCATTAGGTATATCTCCTAATGCTGTCCCTCCCCCTTCCCCCCACCCCACAACCGTCCCCAGTGTGTGATGTTCCCCTTCCTGTGTCCATGTGTTCTCATTGTTCAATTCCCACCTATGAGTGAGAACATGCGGTATTTGGTTTTTTGTCCTTGCGATAGTTTACTGAGAATGATGATTTCCAATTTCATCCATGTCCCTACAAAGACATGAACTCATCCTTTTTTTATGGCTGCATAGCATTCCATGGTGTATATGTGCCACATTTTCTTAATCCAGTCTATCATTGTTGGACATTTGGGTTGGTTCCAAGTCTTTGCTATTGTGAATAGTGCCGCAATAAACATACGTGTGCATGTGTCTTTATAGCAGCATGATTTATAGTCCTTTGGGTATATACCTAGTAATGGGATGGCTGGGTCAAACAGTATGTCTAGTTCTAGATCCCTGAGGAATCGCCACACTGATTTCCACAATGACTGAACCAGTTTACAGTCCCACCAACAGTGTAAAAGTGTTCCTATTTCTCCACATCCTCTCCAGCACCTGTTGTTTTGTTAGAGGTAATTCCTATGCAGTTACTATTCAATTTTCTTAACACCTTCATGTTATTTTTTTTTCAATTTTCTGATGTTTCAGGGGGAAACTAAACCAGAAAGAGCTTATGGCTTGGTCAATATTGAATAGGTAGTGGTGGAGTAAAGATTTCAACTCAGATAGTACAACAGCACAGCCCATTCTCTTAACCACTCCTCCATATTTCCTTAAAAACATAGCACAATCATAATCACACATATATAAGTTATTATATATGGAATAATAATATTCCATATATAATATTATTCCATAATTATATATGGAATAATTATCATGTGCCAACTTCATGCTAAACATGTATTTATTATATATGTTTCAGTAACAAGAGTCAATGCTATCACTGCAAATAATTTTAAAGAAATTCCATATAGCAAAATTTAATGTAGTTCTTACCACTACTCCATTATTTCAAGTTATATTTGATTCATTTAGTTCTGTTAATTGTGACTTGAGTTTTATTAAAATATGATGTCACATCCTTGAAAAAAACAAAATGAAAATAAAAATAAAAATAGTTGTCTTTAGTAAGAGTCCACAATGCAGATTAGATAATATTCCAATGTATTTTAACCAAAAAGCTTATTCAAAATTTAAGACAACAAATTTCATTTACCCCTTGGTATGATATTCTCCAGCATGCTGGGATAGAGGGACAGCCCTGATATCTATGGCTAACTTAATGCCCCAGATGATTTAGGTTAAATGTTATAACCTCTCTAAGGCTTCATTCTATCATCTGTAAATTAAAGAGGGTTAATAAAGTGACCACCAGGTTTCATTTTGTATCATGTTTCTATTCAACTGACATTGGCTCTGTGCAGCACTGGATCTTGAAAAATTTTGAGCTCTATGTTGACTCAGAAAAAAAAAATCAATAGGAAGTCACAATAGAGAGGAGTGGCTGTACAATTGCAGGACATTTGCAGGTTTCTGTTTTACTTAAGATAGGTGAACTGCTGTATACAATAGACTGAAATGTGCATTGGTTAACATACAACTGATGTTTGTTTCTAGGTCTCAAGAGAATATGGCACAATTGAACAGGATTGTGGGACAGCCCTTCCTGTGCAGTCATTCAATGACTCACCTGGTGGATACTATTTCAATTCTAGCTGGAATGATGAAGATATGTTGAGTGTTACCATATGGGAGGTTTATAGGAGCCAGGTCTGAAAATGGCAGGCATCGCTTTTAACTTTCTATTATCTAGATTTCATTCACGTGGCCTAATCTAACTGACAGGGACACTAAACTCATAGTTTCTGTGTGTTATTAGGAAGAAAACAAAAATATGGATGTTGGTGACAGTCTCTTCTCTGACATGTAAAACATCTTTAAATTATAATGTTCATCTTGGCTTTTATTTGTGATAGGTTCCTTTACTTATGACGTTACAGATTTAAGTTAAAGCTCTGCTTGGTCAGTTTGAGACTTCCTTCCTTCCTCCCTCCCTCCCTCCCTCCCTCCCTTCCCTCCCTCCCTCCCTCCCTCCCTCCCTCCCTCCTTCCTTCCTTCCTTCCTTCCTTCCTTCCTTCCTTCCTTCCTTCCTTCCTTCCTTCCTTCCTTCCTCCCTCTCTCTCTCTCTCTCTCAATGTGTCTCTCTCTCTCTCTCTCTTTCTAGTCTTGCTCTGTCAGCAGGCTGGAGTGCAGTGGCACAATCTCTGCTCACTGCAACCTCTGCCTCCCATGTTCAAGCAATTCTCCTGCCTCATCCTCCCAAGTAGCTGAGATTACAGGTGAATGCCACCACACTCAGCTAATTTTTTTGTTGTTGTTGTTAGAGATGGAGTTTCCCCATGTTAGCCAGGATGGTCTTGATCTCTTCTCTGATATGTAAAACATCTTTAAATTATAATGTTCATTTTGGGCAGACCTCATGCTCTGCCCGTCTTGGCCTCCCAAAGTGCTGGGATTACAGGCATGAACCACTGTGCCTGGCCAATTTCTTAATTTCTTAAATGACATTAATAACTCCAAAAGCGACCAGTTGTTTAGCTCAGTCATAGGACATTAAAAAGTGTTGGATGAATGTTTCTAGATTGGTGTTAATTAGCTAACTTTGTTCTGATGAAATGATTTAGTATTTTTTAATCTTTTTTTTAACTTTCATTTTAAGTTCAGGAGTACAAGTGCAGGTTTGTTACATAGGTAAATTTGTGTCATGGGGATTTGTTGTACAGATTATTGCATCACCCAGGTATTAAGCTTAGTACCCATTTGTTATTTTTCCTGATTGTCTCCCTCATCCCACCCTCTGCTTTCTGAAAAGCCCCAGTGTTTGTTGTTCCCCACTAAGTGTCCATGTGCTCTCATTAATTAACTCCCACTTAAAAGTGAGAACACGCAGTATTTAGTTTTCTATTCCAGTGTCAGTTTGCTAAGGATAATGACTTCCAGCATCATCCATGTCCCTGCAAAGGACATGATCTTATTCTTTTTTATGGCTATGTAGTATTCCATGGTGTATATGTACCACATTTTCCTTATCCAGTCTATCATTGATGGGAATTTAGGTTGATTCCATGTCTTTGTTATTGTGAATAGTGCTGCAATGAACATATGTGTGCATGTATCTATATAGAATAATTTACATTCCTTTGGGTATATATTCAGTAATGCGATTGCTAAGTCAAATGATATTTCTGTTTTTAGGTCTTTGAGGAATTGCCACACTGTCTTCCACAATGGCTGAACTAATTTGCATTCCCATCAACTGTGTATAAGTGTTCCTTTTTCTCCACAACCTTCATTTTCTATATTTTCATTGGAACATAAATTTCATAGAGCAGGAAACTTGTCTATCTTGTGTCCAATGTATACCCAAGAGCTACAGCAGTGCCTGGCACATAGAAAGTACTCAGTATTTATTGAATGGATATATACTTAGATAATAAACTATTGTCCTATGTAGTCAGTTCATGTAATGTTTCTTTGAAACTATTACCTATTGATATGGTTTTGCCCTGTGTCCCCACCCAAATCTCATGACGAATTGTAATCCCCATGTGTCAAGAGAGGGACCTGGTATGAGGTAATTGTATCAGGGGGGCAGATTTTCACCTTGCTGTTCTCTTGACAGTGAGTGGGTTCTCATGAGATCTAATGGCTTAAAGGTGTGTGGCACCTCCCCCTTCTCGCTGTCTCTTTCTTGCTCCACCATGATAAGACGTGCTTGCTTCCCCTTCAATTTCCCCATGATTGTAAGTTTCCTAAGGCCTCCCAATCATTATTCCTATTAAACCTGCAGAATTGTGATTCAATTAAACCTCTTTTCTTTATAAATTACCCAGTCTCAGGTAGTTCTTTATAGCAGTGTGAGAACAGAGTAATACAACTATAAAAAACTAAACAGACATATAGGACTGCTACAGTAGAACATCTCCAACCATCGCATTTTTATTACTCCACTTCAGAATTACCACTATGTTTATGAGGCTATTTAATTTCAAAAACAAATAAATCACTGAGGGCCCACAATTTGACTAAGAACGATAATCATTAATACCTAACAGTAAAAGGTGACCATACATCACACTGTGCTTGTGATAGCCATAGATTTCACCTGGATGTTGCATCATGAGACAACATGGAACTCACAAGTGTTCCAGTTTAGATGACAAATTACAGTACATAAATACTCTAGTAATAAGATTTTTGTTTTGCTTTATGTTTGAATTATGCTATATTTGAATCCTTCCTGATTTTTCTTGGATAGCTTTAATTTCATTGAAGCCTGTGGGTCTTTAATAATTGGAATGACTATTTTAAATAACAGATGTCTTGAGATAATCTGGCCCTATTTTATGAAGCATTCTGCTATTTTTATTTAAGCATTTGTTAATAGGCTAACGTAACTATTCTGATTAAGAAGCAAAGTGAAATTCATTAACATATACCACTGAGCAGTACACTCAGATTTACTTGGCAACAGATTTCCCAAGCATAATTGTATCAGCTAGAAGCTATGGCTAATGCCACTGTTGAAATTTCAAACATCAATCATAAAAACCAATGAATTGGCAATAGAGTTACTAAGCATAAATTCGTCTGGTAGCAGCTACAGTTGACTGCTGCAGCTGAAATTACAAACACCACTGATAAGCACAGTGATTTAGGTCAGAACATAATTCTCAATCGAATATTTTCTAATTTGTTTGAATGCTTTTTGGAAAACTTCAAAAGATAATCAATTCTTTTCACATTGCAATGATTTGAGAAGTAGGTTGTTTATTGATATATCATAGATACCCATATTTTGGAAGAACATGTGATATTTTGATACATGTATACAATGTGTGATGATCAAATCAGGGTAATTAGGATATTCATCACCTCAAACATTTATTATTTCTTTTGAAACATTAAAATTCTTCTCAAGAAGTAGTTTTCCTTTTTTTTTTAATTAGTAGGATAATTTCTGGCTTAGGATCTAGTTCTTTAGCTAATTAAAAAGCAATTACCTGTCCTTTCTTTTGCAATGTATAAAAACTATTATATTTACTACTATTGTTACTCATACTCCTCCCCTTCCTAGTACTCAAATACAAGCCATCTATGACTCTACTATTTACAAATATACCTACTAAGACAATACCATTCGTTTCCCCCAGGAAAAGTCCACTCAGGCCTTCTATGAGAACATTTATATTTCCACAGCTCCACTCTCCTTCTATAAGAACATTTATATTTCCACAGCTGATAGAAATCTCACCTCTCTTAACTCTTTGCCTAAGCAACAGGTAGCATAGCTTTTAATTTTAAACAAAATTATTTTCTTTAATTACATTAATAACTACCATGCATCAGGCATACTGCTTAATGTTTTTGTATCCATTATCTCATTTTTTCATTATAATAATATTGTGAGATAGTTACCATACTTTGCTCTTTGTGTTATACACACCTGGTCTTTTCCAAAAGAATAAACATCCTTGAGGCCAGTAAGCATATGTTTACCCTAGGATGAATCTTGGCAGATGGTAGGTGCTCAGTAAATAACTGTTGATGAAAAATCTGAAATCAGGAGGATACTATGTGATTTGTGTTAGTTATCTATTGCTGCATTGCAGTGTTATCACAACCTTTGTGACTTAAAACAACAAGTATTTATTATTTCGCGCTTTTTGTGGGTAAAAAACTCTGGGTTTCCCTAGCAGGGCTCTCTACTTCACGTTCTCACAAAGCTGCACTCAGTGGCAGTGAGGGCTGCAGTCTCATCTGAGCTTGACTGGCGGTGGGGGGTGATCTACCTCTCCAAGCTCATGTGACTGTTGGCAACTTCCACTTCCTATCATGTTGGAGGACTAAGGACCTCAGTATCTTGCTGTCTTTCAGCCAGAGGCTTATATCAATTTCTTGCCATGTGTGCCTTCTCAAAATAGCCCCTTGCTTTCTCAAGCAAATCAGGGAGCCTTAGGAAGATGGGTGTCATAACTCACGTGTTGTGATCATATGCACATACACACATCTCCTCTCCCTTTCTGTATTCTGTTGGTTAGAAGCAAATCACAGGTCAGACATACAGTCAAGGGAAGGGAATTATGTGTGCAGGGTTATGACCACCTCAGAGTTTTATCATCATACATCTTTTTCTAGCAAATTTTCTAAAAGGAAACTTGTTTAATTGCAACAGAGTGTTTATCAGAAAGGGCCATTTAAAAAAATGTGAGTAAGAAGTTTTAAAATCTGCCAATTTAATGTATGGCTAGTTTAAGAAGAAGGTGGGGGTGGTTTTTCAGGTTAAGTTTGCTCTACAGAAACTGGCTACTCTCTCCGTATCTTTTACAGTGCGTGGACACACTATTAAAATATTTATACCACTTGCATAACTGCATCTAGAAATTATATATTGAACGTAATCTATTTGACCACATTTTATTTTTACCCTTTCTTTTAAAAGCATTTTTGGCAACTTGATCTACCTGCCTTTCATGGTCCAAGGTACGTCAGCACTGTAGCTTGCCAGGTAGCCAAATTCATCTTAAATTATAGCAGGATAGGTTCAAGGGAATATATATCATTGAAAGGAAGTCAGATTATTATGTCTGAATCTCTATGTGACTTCTCAACTACCTTCATATTTTAAATTACAGCTGATACAATTTCTCATGGAGTAACATTTAAAAATCATAAAATAACATATGCAGATCCACATGAATTCTCATTTATGATTTTTTATTCTCCTATATTTCCATGTTTAGTAAAGTATCATTACATGTTTCAGTACAGTTTTACTAAAGCAGGAAATTAATTTTAAGTTTCATAAAATTCTTCCCTTCCTATCTGTCTCCATTATCTTCTAATATTGCTAACAGCAAGATATTTGTAGTTAAATAAAGGTAAGTGCCAACTGTCAATTCCAGCTCCTTCCCTTACTAGTTGTCTGGTCTTGAAAATTCACATAATCATTTGAGTGTCTATGTCCTCATCTCTTAAACAAAAAGAAAAGGAAAAGGATAATTATACTTGCCTCACAGGGTGGGGGTAAGGATTAAATAAGATTGAATATCTGATGTGCTTAATGCAGTTCCCAGCACTAGGTTGGCACGTAGTCCATGTTAATTTCTTCATCCCATTTTACATTTTAAAATCTTTTGCACAGCTTAAAAATTGTGATATCATTGGCATTATTTCTCCAAATAAAGTTTATGCATCCTTAAAGGGATGGCTCTTTTTAAAACTGGGTTGACTATGATCACTACAACCACTTATGTACACTGACTTTAAGCTTCAATAAGTGTTTTTCGATATGTTTTTGATAAATCAATGCTAAATGGCTCATTGCTGGATTTAATTTTAGTTTTTGTTTGGTAATTTCCTTTCTGTCTAAATGAAATTTGAGTTACCAGTTGCCTACATTTATGAAAGTTTGTCCTGTTGTAGATTCATCTCATTATACTTCTAGAGCCCTTGAAACATCATATTGAAGTAATTGATAAAGAATTTTTGTCATATATCCATCAAATAGTTCATAAACATCTGCTATGTGCTAGTCACTTTGGAGACGACAAAGGAAAAAGAGCAATTTTAAGAACAATGTTATTAATAAATATTAAGTGCTTATTGTGTACTGGGCACTCTTCTAAGTAATGTATTTATTTATTCACTTAAACCTTAATCATCCCTTAAGGTAGGCGCAATTTTCACTATTTTATGTTTGAGAAAACTGAGATTCA
The DNA here is from genome assembly GCF_029281585.2 of Gorilla gorilla gorilla. Taxonomy (NCBI): domain Eukaryota; kingdom Metazoa; phylum Chordata; class Mammalia; order Primates; family Hominidae; genus Gorilla; species Gorilla gorilla. The sequence continues at coordinate 27,784,030 of NC_073227.2, read as the reverse complement.
AAGAAGTTAAATAACTTACTGGTCACATGACTAATAATGGGCAAAGCCAGAATTCAAACCCAAGATGTCTAACTGCAGAATTCTTTGTTTCCATTAGTGGCAAAGGCTTACATCTAGATGCTCATGATCTACTACTGTATTTCAAATGTGTCTTAGCCCATTTGTTAGATAAAACACTTGTTTTAATCATTTTTTATACTGCATTCTCCCTAGCCAAGAGAGAAGAGGTCTTGTGGAAATACCATTAGAAAGTCACATTGGGCCAGGCATGATGGCTCATGCCTGTAATCCCAGCTACTCCTGGGGAGGCTGAGGCAGGAGGATCACTTGAGCCTAGTTCAAGGCTGCAGTGAGCTATGATCACACCACTGTACTCCAGCCTGGGCAGCAGAACAAGATCCTGTCTCCAAAATAAAATACTGGGAAGTTACATGGGATGACCCCGTGTGACCACTCCAGTGTGTTTCAGGAAGCTCTTCTCCAGTGCTCCTCACTCATTCATGCAGTTTTTCTGAAGATGGAGGCCTTTGCAGAGGTGCTGAGAGTGACCTGGTTGGTGTCAGCCATTTGTTCATGTTTCTCATTTGTGGTGAATAATCTATTGAAGACTCTGAGTGTAGAGTGGGCATGGGTAGTGGCTTTGTTCCCTTGCTTTTTCCTGATGCCTTGAGACTAGCAGGAGATATCAACCTGGCATTTTTGTCTATTCTGCAGACTCAATCTTTTATTGGGACTGTCATTCCAAGATGACACTTAAAGGATAGTGAGCTTAGAATGCACCACACTTGCGTTTATAAGAAAGCCAACTCCTTTACATTACATCAAAATTGGTTCCAAACTTTGGTTAGAAAAAGGGGTGCTATTTATTTTATTTATTTGCCTTTTAATGGACCCCATGTATTAGTCTGCTAGGGCTGCCATAACAAAATACCACAGGCTGGATGGTGTTTAAGCCAAACAGAAATTCATTTTCTCACAGTTCTGGATGCTGGAAGTACAAGATGCAGGTACTGGCAGGTTTAGTTTCTTCTAAGCCTTCTCTACTTGCCTTGGAGATGGCTGACTTCTTGCTGTGCCTTCCCATGTCCCTTGATCTATGCACAGGCATCCCTGATATCTCTTCCTCTTCTTATAAGGACACCTGTCATATTAGATGAGGACTCACCATGGACCTCATTTAAGCTTAATTACTTGTTTAAAGTCCCTGTCTGCAAAGACAATCACATTGGGGATTACAGCTTCAACATATAAATCTGTGATTCGGTTGAAGGACACAATTCTGCCTATAACACCCCATCTATAAGCTCTGGCTGGACGCATTTTAAAGTGAACCATTTTGAAAAAGTAGACCAAGTCATTGCGAAAAGGCTAACTTTGTATTTTCTTCAACCAATAAACATAAACTCTCACATTTTCTAAACTTTCCTTCAAAATAAATATTTATTGAAATAATAGCTAATATTTATTGATTGCTTATTTATATAGCAGAAATGCATCAACTCACTGAATCCTTATGACAACCCACTGTTTTGGGTCCTTTTATTAACCCATTTTACAAAGTAAAAGTATAACAGAGGGGTCAAGCAACTTGCCCACATTCTTACTCCCCATGATGATGCTGAAATTTGAACTCAGATTTTGTGTCCAGACATGCTCACATAACTGATACAAGCTGAATGTATTGGTACTTTCTTGATATGTACTTTCTATTTGTAATGATAGATATGTAAAATACAGACATTGATGTATTTTTGACACAATTATTTATATCATTTGGCTTTGCTAAAATTTGAACTCAGATTTTGTGTCCAGACATGCTCATATAACCTGATACTATGCTAAATGTCTTGGTACTTGCTTGATATGTACTTTGATAGAAGTGCATTTGTGTCCAGGCATGGTGGCTCATGCCTGTAATCCCAGCACTTTCGGAGGCCAAAGCATGTGGATCGCCTGAGGTTAGGAGTTCGAGACCAGCCTGGGCAACATGGTGAAACCCTGTATCTATTAAAAATACAAAAATTTTCTAGGTGCGGTGGTGCGTGCCTGTAATCCCAGCTACTCAGGAGGCTGAGGCAGTAGAATCGCTTGAGCCCAGGAGTTGGAGGTTGCAGTGAGCCAAGATTGCGCCATTGCATTCCATCCTGGGTGACAGAGCAAGACTCCGTCTCAAAGAAAAAAAAAAGAAAAAAGAAAGAAGTGCATTTATAATGATAGAAATGTAAAATAGAGAAACTGATGGACTTTTGTAATAATTATTTATACAATTGAGTTTCGTTGAAAAATTCACCAGAAGCAGAGATTGTTAATCCAGTTAGGCAGCTCCCCCTTGTTCAGGCTGGTAGAGTCCTGCCAGATACAATTATTACGCCTGGTTCCTGTTTACCAGCCAAGAAGGGTTTGGATACAAGCTCCTTGGGTGGAGCCCAGAAGGGCAGTGGCAGACTCACTGGTAAGAAGGTATCTTAATAGGTGAAATGAGAAACTCCAGCCAAAGAGACACTGCAGAAACACCTAGACATTATGAGGATGAGCCAAAATGAACAGATTATGTAATCGACATTATTACCACAGCCCTCCAAGCCAGGGTTGCTTCTGACTGGCTTGTGAAAAAAAAGTTCTTGTGCTCAAGTTCACTCAGAGAGAACTGTGGCCACACTCAACACATTTTGTGAGTGCCCGAGAAGTAATGTTAATAAAAAATGTTGAATTTGGTTTGTCAAAGACTGATAATCTTGAGACAGTTAAAGCAATTAGAGGTAGGGAACCATATTTAATTTTCAGTTGTTTTCCAAAATATTCAAAAATAAATTCTATATTTGATATTATAGTCTCCTTAACATTTAACCTCCTATATTTTCTAAAATGCAAACATTATTGAAGTGCCAGGGAGCTGTTTTCTTAAAAGTTTAAGCTATGACTAAAGTGTGGTTGAAAATAATACTTATTTGCTTAATACCTTATATTCCTAGAACTGGGATGGAGAAGATTAATTTGTCGGTTAGCCCTAGCTGTTCCCTATTTCAGTTTGGTAACTATTTAAATGCGAATCACTCTAGGCTCTTCTGTAAGAATATAAGGATAAGCATATTTTAGATCTTACTCTCAAAAACTTTAAAGTTTAGCTGGCAAGATAATAATAAAAATAGTTAAGATTCTTTTGAGGAATACATGACATTTACTGAATCATTTAATTGTTAAAACAACCAGATTGCTCTTTTTATTCCCATTTTATAAATGAAGGCACTGAGTCCCAGAGAGCTTTAACATTTTGCTCTAGGTTACATGGCAAAAAAAATTTTGTCAACTATGTTGCCAATCCAGGTATATTAGTTGCCTAGGGTTACCATAATAAATTGCTATTATTCAGTGCTTTAAAATAACAGAAACTTATTCTCTCACAGCTCCGGAAACAAGAAGTCTGAAATGAAGGTGTTAACAGAGGCGCCCTTGATGCTTTAGGGAGAATCCTTCCTTGCTTCTTCTAGCTTCTGGTTATCGTCAATATTCCCTGTAGCTGCATCACTACAATCCTTCCTTGTCTTGTCTTCATATGACCTTCTCCTTGACTCTCTTTATCTTCTTTTCTTCTGTCTCCTTTTATAAGGACACATGCCATTGGATAGGGTCCAACCAGATAATCCAGGATGATTTTATATTAAAATCCTTCATGTGATTACATCTGCTAAACTCTTTTTTATTTTTGAATATAATCACATTCATAGTTTATGGGGTTAGGATGTGAACATACTTTTTTAGGAAACACCATCAACCTGCTACGCCAAGCTTTCTGGCTGCAATGCCATTGCTGTAACTCCGTATATTAAGTAAATATATTGAATGGCATAGTAACATATCTCTTGGTAGAACTGAATAGTAGAGAAGGCGCAATCATTGGTATCAGGCAGAAAGGAGTTTGAACTTTGGCTTTACCATCACCCGTTGGTTTTCCCCCTCCTTGACCCAAATTTCAGCTTTTTTTTTTAATCTACAAAATGTGTTTAATACTTTTTGCCACATTATTTGATGAAGATTTAAATAAATAAATAAAATAAAATAAAATAAATACATAAATAAAATCTGGTCTGACATTTTAGCAAATAGACACAAAAAGTTAGAGTTCCTTTACTTTCCAGAAGCAAAACAAATTTGCAAAAATGGGAAAAAAATGGGAAAATGAGGAAGGACTCATCTCTAGATGAGAATCAAGGGTAAAATTGTGGAGGATGTGATAGTCAAGATATGTCTTGATGGATTGGACTGAGCAAATGAAGACTGAGCAAAATGCTCTCTAGAAAAGGTAAAAGAGAATTCATTTTGAAAAAAAGAGTATTTTTACAGGAACATCATAGAAAATTATTCCAGTATGGAAAAATGGATTGTTACTGTACTGAAGAGGACCTTCAGTCAAGGTGATGAGCTTGTACAGAAATCTGAGTAATTTGTTATAAAGTTCTGAGGCAAATATGTTAATATAGTAAGTTATATTTTTAGCAACAGCAGTTTATATTGTGGAATTAACATTCTTGGTATTAAAAAAAGTCATATATCAATTTTTAAAACTACAGGACATGAACAGAAAGCCCAAATAATAATTTCACAGAAGTGAAAATTCGTATAGCCAATGAATATATGTTGACACTCGACACAGGGTAGTGATAGTATTGCAGAAAAACAAATGTGCAAATCTATTAGCAATAAGGGTGTGCAATTAAAACCACGTGACCCTACTAGCAAAGAATAAAAACGTGAAAATCTCCAGCAAATGAGTGCAACAAGAATCCTAATACCCTCATCATAGAAGCATATATTTAAATATTTTGGAAATATTTTGGCTTTCTCCAAGATTCCTGTCTCAGAAAAAAAGTATGCATATTTATATCAAGGTACATGTATAAAACTGATCGTAATATCATTGTTAATGACACTTTCCAACTTGAAACATCTCAAATGATTACCAAAAGTAAAAAGTTCTGCTAAACAATTGAATAGTCAATGGATTACTATATAACAATGAAAATGACGGAACTACAAATCCACACATGAACATGGATGGACCTCAACACATGGGGTGAAAGGAACATGTCACCAATGAATACATACTCATACAGCATGAGTCTATTTATATAGATCCCAATTACAGTAAAACTAAACTGTATCTTTTTTAGGATAGGTACATAAATTAGAAAATTACTAAGAAAAGCAATAAATCCAGATTTTAACACAAATATCATATTAATAGCCTTGTGTGGGAGACAGGAAGCGGGGAATAACTGGGGTGGGGCCCTGTGCTTTCCAAGGAATGGGCAAAATTCTATTTTTATTCCTTAAAATCTCAGTAGTATTATTCACATGCTCGCTTTAGCCTACCTACTCATTAAACTTTGTATGTGTGTGTGTGCTCATGCATGTGTGTGTACTTGCATGTGATTTAGACATCCTTTTGTATATAACTCTCTCAAATTTTTAAGTTACATAAAAAAGTAATCCATTTGACCTAATAGTATAGTGGAATTTCGGAGTTAAAAATAAGTCTCTGGCTTCAATAAAAGACTTTGTAACTTATCTAATGTCAATTAAGAAGGAGTCATGACTCTTCCCAGATTATGTCTTGTATTTCAAAAAGTGGGAAACTTTATAAATTGTATATTATAAATGGTATTTTGATTTTCACGTTGATGGATGCAAATTTCTCTGATTAATAGAACATAAAGCCATTTTTATGTCTGTAGTGATTTTTTCCCTTTTTCTTTTCCTTCCTCCTCCACTTCCTCTTCTTCCTCCTCCTTTTCTTCCTTGTTTATTTGTATGTTCTTGACCTTTGTCTTTCTATTCTTAAAAAAACGAAGAAAGAAAAGTCAAAAGCAAGAAGAAGAAAAAGAAGTCCTCTCCTTTTCCACAAGAGTTTAAAGGAATTCCAATCAAATCAAGTTATGTCATTTGTTCATGAGGGTGTATATTCGAGGAAGTGAATGAAAGTCCCTGGAATTTTATAAGATGTGATTCAGATTCAGGAAAAATATTTAAATAACTCTTAAACTACTTAAGGGTTGCTAAGCATGGAATATTTCACACAAAAAAACTTTCAATGTTATAATTCTAACATTATACCTGTTAGCATGATTAGATTTCACTTCATTATTCTAGAACTTGCTTTCTGCGGTATGTCTGGTTATTTGTTTGACAAGAATTTTTTGGCAGTGTATTGAAAGTTTAATAGCCAAGCATGTGGGAGAGTAAGAGATTTTCCGTCTGTTAATTGAGAAAGCCAAAAGAAGGAAATGCTATTGCACAATTCTAGAACAGGGTGGATTATTCAAAATATTTCATAGGGTGTCTTCCATCGTATTTGATATACAACAGATTTGGTGCTTTCTTATCTACTGAAAAACTAATATATTTTTTCTATTTTATAACATTTTATTTTATTGTAGTTTTGTTCAAGTGAGAATACTTGTTACTCTTGCCATGGGCCAGAGAAGTAAACAGTCAAAGTTCAGGTGAGGAGCCTTGACCTGGATGCAGAGTGCACTGAGTGGGCAGTACGAGGGCCGGGAGGAATTGTGGGGAAACGAGTGGTTGGAGTTCTTGATTAAAGAGTGCAATTGGATAAACATGTAGTTCAGTATTTTCTGCCTTCAGTTGGCCAGTAAGAGGAAATCAAGATCTATGTCAAAAAGAAAAGAGCACTTTAAAAGTTTTATCACTTTGCCTTTATAGAGTTTATTTATAGACCACAAGGTAAAATAAACACAGGGCTAGTGCAGGACATGACTTTATTTTTTAATTTATAACAGAAGGAGTTGTATTCGATGACACCAGTAAATTCCCCTCAAGCTATAAATCACTACATTTCCTTTTCCTAGGCAGTTGAACAGCTAACACTTTTTCCCCCCTCATGTGCTATAAACTAAAAATCCTCATTGCCACAAATTACAGTTGCTCCCATAGCACAAAATAAATAGAAATGATCTTTAATTTAATGTCTTGAGTATTAAGAAATTATTGGAACAAGTGAATCTCAACTGTAATTTTTTTAAGTAATCCTTGAATCACTTTCCACCCAAAAAACAAAAAACATACAATTTAATTTTATTTTTCAAATTTTCATGTGTATACAGTAGGTGTATCTATATGGGGATGCATAAGATGTTTTGATACAAGCATGCAATATGAAATAAGCACATCGATAATGAGATATTCATCCTCTCAAGCATTTATACTTTGAGTTACAAACAATCCAATTACACTATAAATTATTTTAAAATGTAAAATTAAGTTATTATTGACTATAGTCAACTTATTTTGCTATGAAATAGTAGGTCTTATCCATTCTTTCTCACTAATTTGTACTCATTACCATTCCCGTCTATGCTGCAGCCCAGTTTTAGTATTGCTAATATAACACTGCTCCGGAATGAATTCCCTGGATAACTGGCAGATATGATAAGGCATTCTGGAAAGACTGGAGAACTTATTAAAATTATATTCAGGGTTAATATTATATAACAATAAGAGAACACACAACTGACTCACTTGATAAATGCGGCATTTTCAGTATAGCAAATGAGGGCCTGCAATAAGTTTCTAAAGTTACATAAAATAGAAGAAATATATGGAAACATTCATATGAAGATGCCAAGTCCAGAGGATCTAACTCGGAGGAAAATATTTCATGTTAGGGAAAGGTGGGAAGTATGGAGGGATAAAAATAGTCAAGGCACAATGTTAAGGAGTCAAAGGTTTGAATCTCATTTTTGCCTTGCAGAGGAGAAATGTGATTTTATTTTATTTTATTTTTTTACTTGCTAGAATCCACCCTGTTATTCTGACTTAAGTCTATGTATTTTTTTGTGGCATGATTGCCTCCTATTTTATGTATTAGTGGGGGAAGATCATTCTAGGTGGACATCCTCCACCCTGGCTGTAAAGGATTCAAAATACATATTTTCTGCCCTATCACAGCCAGAGTCAATCAGACAACCCAAGGAGCAACAATAAATATTTTCCATAGTTTTTAACATAGTGACCTGAAATGGGAAGAGATATTATGGAGCTTAAAAGAGATGATGTATGTGGATATGATTTATAAAGTGCTGGGCCAAATATTATGTTTAAAAATTTATGCAATCAGCACTTCCTCCTTGAAGCTGACATCTGTGCCCACTTGAGGGCAAAGTAAAATAAATTAAGGATGGTCTCTAGTCATTTTAATCAGCAATGTGAGAACAGGTAGAAACTTGCAAAAGTACTGGCTCTACTTCACTGATGTTAGTTTCTACACTGGTGCATGGTCACTTGCTTTCCCAACAAACCAATATAAAATTGGGCCAATTATGGGATTAACAGAGTAGTGCCATCCTGAAAGATTACTAGGTATTTTTTAAACTATCCCTTATCATATTTACAGGTAGGTTTTGTAAAGATTATCAGAAATATGCTACTTGTAATGATCAGTTATTAGGGAGAGCTTAGAATTCAGCTTCAAATCACTGTATAAACATTCATTTATTCTTAGTTGCTGTTACATTTCTCACTTCTCTGGATCACTTAACTGTAAAATGTAAGATTTTAATCTAAAGTGACCCAAATATAATTATCAGTAAAACTCTTTTCAGATTCTACTGTTATTTATAACACTTTCTGTGACCCACCAAAGAATTTTAGCAATCTCATATGAAAATATAAGTAACAAATTGATGCTTATGGTTTAAACAATGACTTTCAAGTGGTAGACGTGCTCAGTTGGTTTTGATCAATAAAGTCAGCCCTTCTTTTCTATCATCACCTAGAGATCTCATAAATATCAGGACATTCTCGCATATTTAGGTTATTAACCATCAAACATGAATTCACTTTATTTGTCATACCAAAATTGAATAATACTCCCTGCTTTTAGGAAGACATGTCTTATCTCACCAGAGTCCTAAATAAATGCACAGTTAGGTTAAGGTGAACCGCAGCTGGAGGTGGGCAGATTGATCTTTCCTATCTCTTCTACTTTGATTACCATACAAATAGGCAGATACATATTTTTCCTCTTCACCTTTGAGGAGACCAAGTTGCAGGGAGCAAAATTGCACGCAATGAAGCAGGCCATCTGGTAGGAATATGCTGGAAACTCTTTAGCTTTCTCATTTCAACAAAAGTAAAAGTAAAAATCTATTAATTCAGCTTCTTGCTTGGCTGAGAAATAAATTCCACAAGTCTCAAATTACATCTGGTTTACTACATGTCTGGCTCTAATATGTACAATGAAAGCCAGACAATTTGGATGAAAATATTGTTCCTCTCTGCGATTTTAGCAATTGGAGGGAATAAGAGTGTTATTCCACTTTTAAATTTAGAGTTCCTCCCTCTTATGCTTCACATTACTGATCTGGAATGCATATGCATAGTCTGTCTGTTTGGGCTGTTCCTTGGTTGGTGGAATAAAGAATAAAGATCTTTTTCTAAGGAGGAGAGTGTAGTGATGGGAAAGATGATTCTCCCAAGTCAACATCACTGTCAATGAGATCCCATGCTGAGATCATCCTATCAGCTCTACCTGAATATAAGTCATCACTTGAAGACAACCCCAAAATAAGACAATTAACTATATACAAAACTAAATCATAAAATATTTTAGCTTTATTTTCTCTAATTCTCACTACAATCTAAAAATTACACCTTCCTTTCCCGTTATATGTTAAGGACATTAGGATTCAGAGAAATTAAGCAACTTAAATCTGATAGCTAGTACATGAAGATGCAGATATCCCAAATACATGTGATTGTTTACAACAGAGCATGGTTTTTGCTCTACACTCTAGTGTTGCTAAAAGATAGGCATATTTAATTTGCTTTTTGGCAGGGCATTTCAGTAACAGCATTCCTACTCTGGCCTGGTTTTGGACTTTAATCTATATTACCTGTCCCCAGATTATCTCTATGATTTTTTTTTTTTTTTTGAGACAGCATCTCACTCTGTTGCCCAGGCTGGAGTGCAGTGGCACTATCTCGGCCCACTGCAACCTCTGCCTCCACCTCCCTGGTTCAAGCGATTTTCCTGCGTCAACCTCCAGAGTTGCTGGGACTACAGGCGGCATGCCACCACACCAAGCTAATTTTTGTACTTTTAGTAGAGACAGGGTTTCACCATGTTGGCCAGGCTGGTCTCAAACTCCTGACCTCAGGTGATCCCCCTGCCTCAGCCTCCCAAAGGGCTTACAAAGGGATTACAGGTGTGAGCCACTGCGCCCGGCGACCTCTATGATTTTACCTTTTATCGTGTTCCTTGTCACCTATGACAATTCAGCCACAAAGCCTTGTTTCTTCACTCTGATTCACCAAAGTCATGATCTCATTGAGAACTTTTCATTTCCTGTTTTTTTTTCTTTGTGAATTATTTTTCCCTAATCATGGCCACTTCCTTCTTATTATTCACATTTCAGCCTAAAGGGCAGCTTTTTAGTGAGGGCTTGGCTAGCTACCCAGACGAAAGCAGACACCCTGTCAAGATGTATCAAATCACATTGTTTTAATTCCCTGCATAACACCAATTGTTATTCTCAGTTTTTTCTTGCTGATGTATTTGTTTGTTCATTTTCCAATTTCCCTTACTATGATATATACCATATGAGAGCAGGGATTTTTGTCTTGCTCAAGGCTCTATCTTCAGTAACTAGAAGTTTTTGGAACATCTTATCTGTTCAATATTTGCTACATTTATGATTAATAAATGAACATAGTGGACAGTGGATATACTTTCAAATGTGTTTCCAAAAAGTCATGGTCCTCAGTGTCCAAATGTAGACATTATGCAAAGTAGATTTAAGGGTCCTAAAGATTTTCTACAAAGAATGGGGAGAAATTTACTCATTTCTAAGCTTACTTTAGAAATCCAGATGATCCTTAAATTTAGAGACAATCCCTTCCCTTTTTCCCTTTTCAATGGCTTCCATATCCCATATGCATACTGCAGTCCAGTGCTACCATGGTCCATTAGCTGGTGTTCATCCACTTCTTGTTGTTTCTGATATTCCATGAGATGAGTACAGAAATTGAGAATGTACATTCAGTAAATTTTGTAGCTATTTGACATAATTGCACATCCAAGTTCATGATCATATTTCAATAATTATTTTATTGATTTTTAAAAGAGTATTAATTAGATATATGGAGTGAAAAAAATAGTTCTTAATGTCAACGAGTTTGAGTAGCTGCTATAGATCCAGAGTACAGATGAAGCCCAGAGAAGGCTCATGAAGCCCAGTGCCAGCTTACAGCCATGTAGGTCAGAATTTTTAATTAATTATCTAGTGAAAGATTTTTCAAACTTAAGAGGAAAGGACTTTGTTAAAGAAAATCAAATGCTCCTAGACCTTTAATACATACTTAAATTACTTATAATACTTTAATTTCAAACAAAAACACATAAACTCCTTATGTTTATAGTTCTTATGCAAACATAAAGCCAAAATACTTTAACTATCAAATTATGAAACTAATACAAATTTGAGTATACAATTAAGTATATAACATGTTTCATTGAAATTGAAAATTCTTAAATGGGAATATGATGTCAACTGCTATGATACAGGTTTTAGTGAGGACAGAAATTTCTAAAGCAGGAGCTGGCAAAATTGTTTTGTAGAAGGCCAAATAACAAACATCTTAGGTTTCATTGGCCATATATTCTGTTTTGCAGCTACTTAATGCTGCCATTGTGGTGTGAAAATAGCCACAGATACAACACAAATGAATAATGGATGTGACTGTATCAATAAACTTTATTTATAAAATAATCCACTGATGGAATTCCCCCTACTCCCACCCACCCAAGTTCTAGAGTATATTAGTGAGAGCACTCCTTCTGAGGGATAAATATTTAGTCCTTGGGAATATTCTGGTATTCAGTTTTGGCTCTGGATTTTAACTGCAGACAGTAAGAATTCTGAGAATAGTAATAAGGTCTTAAACAAGGAAGTGGCATTCAAACTAAATGATTCTGAAAGCAAAAACAGGATAACTTGAAAAGAACCTGAGGAATGGCTACACAATAAAAAAGAGATATTTAGGTATCATTAGGGAGCTATTCTTAGTTATATCTGTCTGTAGTTTTTCACCAGGTTCTTAATGAAGCAAACCTGGAAGTTTGCATTAGGCTTCACAGCTCTTCAGTAACAATAACAGATGATTAGTATGTATTGAGAGTTTATTTGGTGCTACATGGTTTTCCAATTCGGGCTACCAACTCAGGTCATTTGGCTCCATTGTCTGTGCCCTAGATGAGCAGAAATGAAAGTTTCATTGTAATCAAATCAAGTGGAGATACCCAAGAGATTCTAGTTGTGGTTATGGATTTGGGAGGTATAAGCACATAGTACTACGAGCATGAGATTATGGAGGAAAATGCTTTAAATTTTTTTAAAGTTTCAGGAGCAAGCCCTGAGACACAATACTGGTAGAGTTCCAGGAGTAGCGCATGAGCTATGGGTCATCTAATTTCCATCTATGAACCACAAAGAATTCTAAAACTACATAAGACAGAGCACTTGGAAAGTGATGTACCTTGTGAATAATGCAAAAATAAAGGTTATCTGGATTTGCAAAAGCAAAGTTATCACCAATGCCCACAGGATATGATAGCTCCAATCATATGTTAGGGATGCACACTCATTTAAAATATAAAATAAGAAAATCAAGAGTTTAGACCAAGGACATTTTCTGAAAAAAAAATCCATTTCACAAAAATTCTATCTATATTAAGGGAGAAATCTTGGAGTTTCTGCATCATCATTGTATAATTAGCACCCCAGGTTATATTTATTTAATCTGTTGAAAGTCTGAAGAAGCACAGCTCTATCGGGCAATGCTGTGATGAATAATACTCCTAATGGAGTTATAAATGGAAACTAATTAGTTTATGTGATTGTTATTAAGTCCAATTTAAGTTAGTTAATGGAATTTTGTTTGGCAAGGGAATAGAGTTGATCTTTGCACATGATATTTTTACTTTTGAAATAAGTTGCTATATTGCCCTATTGAACCCATAGATCTAAATATCTTGAAGTGATGCTTGTTTACCCGCAGTGTTTGAGCCAAGGGTTAATTTTAGAGAAGATTTAACAAGAAAAGTCATAATACCTCTAACATAGTAGTATTTCCATCTGGAATATTTTCATACTTGGTCTTTATTTTGAGTAGCCTCCACTTAAGACCAAGACACTTAAATCAGTGTGGCCATTCAGTGGAGTCTAGATCCATATCACCTCTGCTTAAATGGATTCCAATACCACCTAATGAAGAAATAAATGATCTTTCATAAGAACCATATTCTGCAGGAATGCCAGAAAACCTAACTAAATAAAAAGCATACAATTTATGCAGTCTTCTACACTATTTGTTATTCTTCTAGTATGATTGTTTATTAACGCCTGTAAAATGTAGCCCAGCTGAAATTTAAAGTCAGTATTCACATATGTGGGCCACAGTTCGTAATTTGTTTAACCTATGCGTGCTGAAGTTCTTTCAAGTTTTCCATTGGTTAAATCAGTAATAATTCATCAAAGAGAAATACTATTTAACTTATTCTCCAAAATCGTAAAATGTTACCAGTTATCCTAAATGATGAAGAGGTTTGAGAAAATTCAGAATGACAATGAAACTCATTTCTTACTGCCTGCCATTTCACTTCTGGCCTGTCACTTTCCAGGCTCTTCACAGAAAGGAAGAACTGTAAATGGAAAATCAAAGTACTGCCATTTCTTTTTTTTAATTTTTTTGAGACTGAGTCTTGCTCTGTTGCCCAGGCTAGAGTACAGAGGCATGAGCTCGGCTCACTGCAACCTCTGGCCTCCTAGGTTCAAGCGACTCTCGTGCCTCAGCCTACCGAGTAGCTGCGATTACAGGTGCACACCACCACACCTGGATAATTTTTTTGTATTTTTAGTAGAGATGGGGTTTCACCATGTTGGCCAGACTGGTCTCGAACTCCTGATCTCAGGTAATCCGCCTGGCTCGGCCTCCCAAAGTGCTGGGATTACAGGCATGAGCCACTGCACCTGGCCAGCCATTTCATAATCAGCTTCTGGATGAGAACTTTTCCAAAATAATTCTCTCCCAAAAAACCTAAATTATAGCATTTGGGATGCACAAGTTTCAGCCAGTGATCAGACTGACCTGAATAAATCCGTGCATGTGGGTCACATAGGAGTTTCATTCGGGTGTGTGAATTTGCCGTCTGTGAACAATATCCTTCAGAGTAAAATAGGCAAAAATAAGAGTAAAAGTTGTCTGTGTACAATAGTCATGATCTTCTTAGTGTCTGCGCTTCCCTGACTCTTTGTGAAGCAATGAGTTACTTCTCAGGCATTGTACAGACCAGATTTTATAACCATTTGGGTAGCAATGCTAAATGCTTTCACTCCCCTGCACCCTATAACTTCTCTTGAAAACAACTTTACACAATATTTATCTCACAGGTTTCAGTCCTGGAAGAAACATAAGAGATGTATTATAGTCAAGGGCTTTAATTGCTTAAGTGTCTGTACAAGCTAATACTATGAATTTAAATCATAAAAATATCTGGTTTCTTGATTCCACACCATTGACAAAAGAAGGAGAAATGTAGCTGATTAATATTTATTGTGCACATACAGTATGCCTTTGTAGATCCTTTCTATATATTAACTCACTTAATGTTTACCATAACCGTGGCCACTACTTAGTATTCTTCCTGTTTACAGGTAAGGAAACTTACAGTCCCAGAGGCTGACTCTCATAGCCAAGATTATACAGCTAATAATTACGTCCTGAGGTATAATCAATGTTCTTTTCTACACAAGAAACTAGCTATCAGGTCATTGAGGAAAAAAGAAATTGTCCATTTCTACAGGGGGTAAGAATTTGAAAATGATTAACACAGCTGATATTCTCAGCCATGGGGATAAAAAAAGAGCCAGTCTTTCACAGTGCTTTACTCACTAGAGTAGAATTCAGAAGAGCAGAATACTTAGGGAACATAATGTTTGGCAAAATTGAATTTTCTTGATTTCTAAGACAAAGCCTTATATTTTCTAACCATTTTAAGAACCTGTTTAGATCAATGAATTGATTCCCTTATGTTACTAATCCTGATAGTATTTTTACTGACAAAACTTCATGTTATCCAGCTAAACATTAATGATTATAATATAGTACTATAAATTCAGAAATGATCCTGTTCCAAGAACAGGGTCTTATACGTGCCACATATTTAATACATGTGTAGCTGTTCAAAAAATTATGTCAGGATATCCTTTGAAAGTCATGCATTTCTTTTCTCTTAAAAGAATAAAAGATAATGAATGCATCTGAATTAAAGTATGTAAGATAACACAGAAGCTGTTCCTATATTAATCTTTCTAGGTGGTGGGTTAGAAACTAGATACCCTAAAAGGCACTTCTATTTCTAAAAGCTTCTGTGGTTTCATGCTAGTTCATGCATAAGATATAAGAGGTGTACAAGGCGTTTCATAAATGCGTGTCAACCCACTATTCTATTGTTACCTTCACCCATGTCTGCCAACCATGCCACCATGACCTGAGTTTCACTACCCAGAATGGACCAGACAACTTCCATTTTCATGCCTTTGCTTATCCTATTCCTGCTGCTTGAACTGTCTCCTCTCCATCACATTTCCATGTTCCACTCATCCTTCATTGCATTCAACAGCCACCACTATAAAAACTGTCAGACCACCCAAATATGCCAATACTTATCTCCCTTAAATAATTAAAAGTTACCTAATAGTTAAAACTTACACCTCACAGTTTATGTCAAAATGTCTATAAATATTTGTGTATATAAAGTGTTACGCCACTTACAATAATCACTCAACTTTTATATCTTACAGTTGCTAATAACATAAATGAAAAAGGCATGCATAACCACTGATTTAATATATGAATAAAATTACTTCTGTCCAACTTTTATTTAGTCATTTATAGTTGACAAAAATTGTGTATACTTGTGGTATACAACATGATGTTTTGAAACATACATTATTACACACATTTATTCTCCTCAGATATTTATAAGCAAAGACCCATTGTCTTTCAGCATTGAAGGTTTCTATGAACAGTGGTCTGAAGCCAGTCTGCTTATATCTTCCTATGGGTTATAACTACTTATCTCTATCTATGCGTTATATGACTAACTTGTTTTTGCTGCCTGAATGCTTAAATAAAATGTTCTTTGCACTTAAAATTCAATAACTTAAACATAATAATTGGTGATGATTGTTCTATATCACATTTTACTCAAATATTGTCTATTCTTTATATCTGCCAACTTAGTTTTATGTTCATTTTAAGAAAATGTTCTTTGGTTGCTTTTTATTTTTTTCTCTGTTTCAAGTATATCAATTTTTCCTATCACCTGTCTGATCGGTTTAATATAATTTGCTTTTCTTGCCTGCATTATTGTTGCTTGTCTCAAGCCTTTTTTTTTCTGTTGTAATTTGATTTTTCAGCTGGCTGTGTTTGGTCCCTTGCTGATTCCAACTTATTTATTAATTTGGTAATAATGTTGTTTTCTTCGTTAGGTTTTCAATATATCCTTTCAACTTTTGTTGCTTTATGTTCATGATTTTGGTGGTTAGTTTATCTTCATAATTTTGAGACTTTGGTTTATTGAATTCATATAGTAATTATATTTGTTATAGAAGACACCACTTACAATGAATTTTCTTCTGCCCTTTTGTTTACTTTTCCTTTTAGATTTGATTTGTATTTGAAATGCTATGTTTTTGTTACTCCTCACTCCTTTTCCTTAGCTAAGTCTGTATAGTTATTCTGCCATTTGATTTTGAAATTTTCCTCACTTCTGGGCAGTTCTGTCTAGATTTTCAATTGTCTCTGCTATTTCCAGGGTGACTTTTTGAAACAGAATCTCTTCCTTATTTATCCATGACTATTTTGTTTTCCTTATCAAAGGGTGGTTTGAGTGTTAGATATTTGCTGTTCTGTCCACTCCTCTATAGCATGGTGGCATAAAGAACTCTAGGATAGTGAGTGTGCAAAGTTTTTACATTACCTCATCTCTTTTATTTTTAACTTTTGATGTTTGATTAAGGGTTCTTTATCAAGTTTCATTTCTCCTAGTTGTGAAATATAATCCATTCTCACGGCATACTTACGACTATCCAATTTCAGGGTGCCTCTGGAGCCCTGGGTTTCCTTCTTTTAGTAGGTATTTTAGCAACTCTGTCTACTACTTACCAGTGATAATGGAATTTAAGAATATCCACTTAGTTTGTTTCTTTCAAAATGTTAGGGAGATGGTAAAAAAAAAATCTCCAGATTTGTAAGCTTGTTAGTAAGGCTTCTAAGGTGAAAGCAACGTCAAGGTGTATAGACATTTTAAGCTACTACCTAAATAATTCATTACGTGACCTCCAACTTCTGAATCATTAGAAACTAGGTGATTCTATTTCCTCTGTTTTGTTGCTGTAGAAATAAATTTTCTACATTTATTTTATATATATAATACATATAATTTATTATTTATATATTATATATTATATATATCATTTTATATAATATATATATTATTTAATATGTATAATTAAATAAATATATATTTATTGGGTTCTGAGCTGAGGAAATGAAATTCTGTTTAATCAGCCTTATTCTGCTCTCTCAGTCCTGAAGTTCTTGCTCATCTCTTTTCAGATAACCCTTCCACTGCCTTTTTAATGTCCCCAACTCTGGCATTTTTAAAGAGAGGCTTATCTCTCTTTGTCTGGCTTAAACAATCTTAACTTATAATCACTATCCTAATGTCTATCAGCCGAAGTAAGCAATCTCCCAACAGCGAGCTTTACAAAAGGTGACTTTCTTTTTGACAGTGCCATAACTAACACTGGCACTGTCTTAGGCACTGTTAGAACAGAGAAGTTTGAGATAGTTGTCTGCAAAAAGCTTGATATTTTGCTAAGGAAGAATACATGACAAATGTTAAGACACAAGGTCACATATAACAAGTTGTCAAATTTTGTGATAATAAAGATAGCAATCATAGACAGGAATAAACAGTGGCATTTGAAGAAGTAAAGAAGACTTTAAGAATAAATTAAAATTTAAATTCTTTAGACTTTTTGAAAGAGGATGAATTTGAACAGGAGTTTAAAGGGATAATGGGAAGTAGACTTCTGATAACAGGAGGAAATGGTATTGAGAGGATAGGTACATTGTGAGTAAAGGAGAGAGGAGGGTAATCTATCTGGATGAATCACAGTAATAAATTTGGCTCTAGGATCTGACATAAGAAAAGAGAAAATAAGAAAAGCTATATATAAAACAAGATGAGACTGAAATCATGGGTACTCTGAGTGACAACCTTAGTGACCTTAAGACTTTAACCTCTAGCTTTGGAAGCTGCCTCAAAGACAAGATACCTCCTATGTCAGATTCCATGTCTCTCAGTTGAAACATTTAAATCCCTTTCCTCCTGTTCAGAAAACTAAGCGGCGTTGCCAGCAAGCCAACCTCATCTTATTGAGTTCAGATTCTAGTAGGTGACATTAGTAATGAAAGATTAGAGGTGTGAACTTACTCCATTTATGTTAACAAGGTGCTAAATGCAAAGGCCAATTATGGCTACCCCTGAACTTCAACTTCCTGTCTCCTGACTAACCAGTGAATGAGCTTGATCAGGGTATGGCTCTTATTCTGTGGTATTTATAGTATTCTCAGCTGAAACTTATTGGATTCCTGAAAGTGTGGGTTGTGGACTCCTCAGGGTATTGAGGAATTTTGTGGGTTCCCTATAAATGCCCCCTGGTGCTTTCCAGAACACCTGGCAATAAATTCCAGCTTCTTTGACTTCCCATTTCTTCTTATGCAGGGTTATTAAATATGAAATATTGCATGCTGAAATTCACATAAAACAGGCTAATTAGTAATAGTAGGAAGTGGGAGCAAGGGTGCAAATAGTAAGAAAAGGATCACGGAGGGGCTAAGGTTAGAGATCTGCAATTGCAAAAATATAGGAAACTCAATCCTTTTCCAATGGTTCACTGCCTGGCTTTGCCTAACAATCCTCCCCTGCTGACCTTCTTTTGTTCAGGCTATTTTTTTCTGCTTGTGAAATCTTTAAGAAAATAAGCATTTTATTATAGAATAGTTTTAGCTTTTCAAAAATGTTAGGAGTAGATAGTTTGGATAGTTTTCAAATATGTCTCATCCAAATATTGAGTTATAAGAAAATAGCATGACTTAGACCTGTTTCACTGTAGAGAGGAAAGGGCTTTTTTTCTTAATTTAATTTTTACCTTCATCATATTCAATGTTATGCTATAGTTAAATCAGCAGAAATTCTGATAGAATAAGTTTACTACGATGATATTGTGACTCAGGTCCATAAATACTGCTCTTTGTGCCTACAAAAAAGTTACTTAAAGCATAGATAGTGAACCTCTTCTAGTCAACAAAAAAGGTAATTTACCAGTCTCAAAGCAACAAGAACCTTAAGCCAGAATTTAAAGTTTGTACTGTTGAGTTTCTGGTAGCAAAAATTGATTTGCTTTCTGGTGTCAACCTGTGGTACCTTCCTACTGCCTTGTTTTGAAAAGAAGAAATGATACTTTTTCTCATCCATTTCTTGGTTCATGGCTGAGAATCCTATAATGAAAGAGAGATTAACAAGAGAAAAAATACAAATGTATTTAACATAGTGTATTAGTCTGTCCTCATACTACCATAAATACCAAAGACTGGGTAACTCATTAAGGAAAGAGGTTTCATTGACTTACAGTTCCACATGCCTGGGGAGGCCTCAGGAAACTTACAATCATGGCAGAAGGTGAAAGGGAAACAAGGACCTTCTTCACAGGGTGGCAGGAGAGAGGAGTGGGGGGAAAGGCGAGACACTTATAAAACCATCAGATCTCATGAGAACTCACTCAGTATGATGAGAACAGCATGGGGGAAGCTGCCCCCATGATCCAATAACCTTTTATAGGGTTCCTCTCTTGACATATAGGATTACAAAATTCAAGATGAGATTTGGGAGGGGACACAAGGCCAAACCATATCACATAGGTTTTATGTGACATAGGAACTTTCAAAATTGCAGATTCAAAGAAACGGAGAAATGTGTGAACTTTTATGGACAATGGTGCAGAAGTATTACTAGAGGACAATAAAGTGTGACTTAATGTTAATAACCTGAGGCAATTTAGCAAGGCCTGGTTGTTGCCAGATTCTTACTGGCATCCCTGTGTGACATTCCTTTACTCTGGGTATAGCAGGACCCCTCTGGAATGAGGGTTTTATGACCTGCTGTAGAGGAAATTTAGAGAATTATTTTATGGCCTGCTTTAGGGGAGAAAATTGAGGGGAAGGTGAGAGTAACTTTCCTATTTCTGCTGTGTCCTCAAATACTGAGATGCCACATTTGGGGAAATGGTATCCTGATTTCCATTACTTTTCTACCTGCAGATTCCTACTCATTCTTCAAACCCATTCCATCTACTGAAAACCCTCTACAACCAACAAGATTTTTTTCACCTAATTGTAGTCTTTCTTTGGAAATCAGACACAACTGAATATAGGGGCAATGTCCTACACCTTTATGCAAAAGTTAGGCAAACAGACAAGGTTTATAAAGTATGTTTAATTGTATAAACCTCACTTGTTTTGAGTTAAATTGAAAAGGAATGAGCCCTATCAGCAGGCCATAAAGGAAATACATGTAATTCATAGAGTAATTTAGAATGTTTTTGAAAAGTAGTGAATGTTGACGCAATTAATGTTACTGAAAATGAAATACTGAAGAACGTTAAATGAACAATAACTTGTTCACATCTACAACTCTTTGGCAACATTTTTGGTTTGATCTTAGGCTACTAATTTACTTAGTTTTTACTCTCTATTACTTGCAGTGGTAATGTTATAATATGTTTGGTTATTACCTTGTGTATTTGTTACAAATAGAAAAACTTCTTGTTTGTTTTGTTTATAAACAGATAAACTTCTTATAAATAAAAGAGTCAGACATGAATGACAAATATAATTCACTTCCTATGTTCTAATCATGTACCTTTTACTAGTAATAATGCTACCAAACTAAGTAGTCTTTGTTGAACAAGGTCAAATAACCATCCATCACTATAAGCAGAAAGATGAATTCTAAGATCTAGTCTTATTGTCTAGGGCAATATTCCTCAACTGAGAAAGTTTTTTTGGCCAGGCACAGTGGCTCAGCACTTGTGGGAGACTGAGGCAGGTAAATTGCTTGAGTCCAGGAGTTCCAGACCAGCCTGAGCAACGTAGCAAAACTGTCTCTACAAAATACACAAAAATTAGCCAGGTGTGGTGGCATGTGCCTGTAGTCCCAGCTACTCAAGAGGCTGAGATGAGAGGATTGCTTGAGCCAGGGAGGCAGAGGTTGCAGTGAGCTGAGATCATGCCACTTCATTCCACTCTGTGTGACAGAGTGAGACCACGTTTCAAGAGATTTTTTCCCCATAGGTGATATGGTGATATTTGGCAACATCCAGAGGTTTGTTCTTTCTTTCTTTCTTTCTTTCTTTCTTTCTTTCTTTCTTTCTTTCTTTCTTTCTTTCTTTTTCTTTCTTTCAGCAAGGGCAAGGGTTTACACTGCTGGCATCTAGTGCATAGGGGTCAGGAATATTACTAAACATGCTATAACACACAGTACGGTCCCTACAACAAGAATTATCTGGTCTAAGATCTCAATAGCACCTTATTTGTGTTGGAAAAAAAAACCTATTCATAAAGCAACAGAAGTCATAAGTGTTATATGTGTCAGAGAACAGGGAAGGGTATCTAACCCAAATTTAGTGTTCATAAAATTTTCCTAGAAAAAATAACTCCAGAGATAAATCTCTAATATGTAAGATTGTGTAATAAGTGAAGTATTGATCAGGAAAGTAAAGTGGAAAAGAGTCACAAAGGAAGGTTGAGCAGCGTACAGAGATGCATGAAAGCATCAATCAAGTAGCACCTGAAGAAAACGTCATGCAGTTTGGTGTTAACTGAATGTGAGGCAGGGAATGGGTGGAGATGAGGAAGAGAGGTAGGAAGGCAGGTTCTCTGGTGGTCTCGGGCCTTTGCAAAGGTAATCCACAGAAAGGAAGAAAACGCTCATGAGCTTCTGTGCGCAGAGACTTCATAGACTGAAAGTTGAGACCAATATGTGAGATAATAAATCATATGTGCTCTAATTGCTGTTGTGGAGAGACACACAGGGAACCAAGGCAGCATAGAGGATAGGGAAATAATCAAAGCAGGGGTAGACTGGAAAGGCTTTCTGGGTGAGGCGACACAGGTTACATTTAAACCCAATCCTAACACGTGAGACTCAGTAAACTAGGTGATAGTGGAAAGTGGTAAGGAATTTATTCCAGACAAAGAGAAAGAGTACACATAAGAGGGGTAAAAATGAGTTAGGACATTTTAATATTTTAAGCAGTCCGGTATGGGTACTACACATTGCATAAGGAAACAGAAGGGCGGGGGATAAGTCTAGAGAAGAGAGAATAAACACCAGACAATCATGAAGTTTTTTTCTATGGCAATGCTAAGCATTAGAGTAACCATAGAACGCCATTTTAGATTGCAAAGCAAGGGAGTAACCTCATCAGCTCTGTGCCTTAGGAAAATCACTCTGAGTAGATGTCGTGGGTGGAGGCACCAGGGCTGGAGACAAGAAGGACAGTCAGGAGACCCTGAGGACCATCTGAGGAAGAGCACCTGGTGGCTCCATTGAGATGTTCTAACTTACATGGAAAAGTTATCTGATGATCACTTTCAAAATATGAAGGGGATCAGATTTTCATGGGACAAATTTGTTAAGTAGTTCCCTACGTGTATCACCAGTCTAGAAAATGAGGATATATAGGTAAATCAAATGTGGACACTGACCTCTAAAAGTTTCAGGGCAGACAGAACTTGTGTAATGATCTGAAACCTAAGGTAAGAAGTGATGCACTCCATGAGAAGGCTGCGGATACATTGCAATGGGAACGCAAGGTAAGCAGAAGATAACTTCCGAACAGAGAATCAGAATGACTGCACCAGGATGATGGCAGTAGAGCAGGCTATTAACAGTTTATAATTTATATTAGAATGATAGGTGACAATTACTAAACACTTACATGTGCGAAGGGCTTCATGCACATTATCTTCTTTAATTCTTACAAGGATTCTAAGTGTTAAGTATAGTCATCTCCATTTTACAGAAGAGGGAACTGGGGTGTAAACAAAGTTAATAGGCTTGTCCAAGGTCACTCAACTGTTAAATGTTAAAATCGGGAATTAATTCAGGTGTGGATGGAACAAACAACATTTAAAAAGGTTAAGATGAAAGGAACACATCTCCCTTATGGAGGAAAGAGAATCATTATGGGCACTGAAGTAGGGCATGCCAGGTTATATTAATATATGGAGAAAATGGAATAGTTTATTTCGCCAGGATACTGAGTTGAATAAAGAATGATCAAATAAGCTGATTTTTTTCCAAATCACGTCGAGCAACAAACACCGAAGAATCTTTCATAAGTTACATTTTTCATGTAACACTGTATCATGCATTAAACTCCACTTCTAAGGTGAAGTACAGGCAGCTTTCCATTGCTTCAATCCAGCTCTCTGAGGTGGGCCATCTTGAATAGTTTAGGGCAATTATTTGATCACACATTTCCTAATTGGCAAAAAATGTTAATAGTATCTTCAAAATCCCTTACTCCCTTGCTGCCAGTGGAGCATGAATGGAGCAGATGCCAAAGACAGCTTGGAAACTTCCAAAAGGGTTGGAAACAGCAATTACTATTATCCCCGCTATCTGCCATGGCCAGGGCTGGCATCACAAGCAGACTTTGTGCTTGCCAATGGGCTCAGGTGGCATTCTGAAGGGACGACTCATTTATAAAACAGTGTAGTGGGTTTTACTTCCCTTAACATGGTAAGATCAAAATACAGTCCAAGTATGTAGATATTTGGTTCCCTACTGAAAAAGAAAAAAAATAGAATTGTTTCAAGGAAAGGTTGTCTTTAATAGTTTATCACACAATTCATACTCAAAATTGGGCACTGGTCAAAAAGATTCGGTAATTTTTTTTTTTTTTTTTGCATACTGACCACCTTTTTCTATGTCTGCCTATATCAAGGTATCCTGGGAAAAGCCACCCCTATTAGGCCTCCAGCCATCTTCAGATCCACACCTTAGCTCTTCTCGGTCCTGTGGGATGTGACCTCCGTGAGCCTTCCATTCTCTTGCTTACCTCTGCCACTCTATGCCCTGCTGACGTCTTACTAATTTTTCTTATTCAGTAACTTGTCCCCTAAACTGTCTCTCCCAACTCTCTTTTAGGTAAACGTATTTAATGTTTTCCTTATTCACACCTTTCTTAGACCCCAATTTTAGCCCTTATTCTGAAGTATGACTCCCAGGCAAACTGAAAGACAGAAAAACAACCACTTTATCCACCTTGATTTTAACACCTATAATATTGCATTCTGATGATGAAATTGTGTGTCTCATCAACTAAATTTTGAGCTCCCCAAAGCTGGAACCAGGTCATATATATCACTATGCTTCTAATATTGGCACAAGACCTGACACATAACAGACAATGAGTGAATAGTGATTAAATAAAATTTAAAAAGTGTCCTTTTTTAAAAAATGTTTCTGGACTTAATGGAGATTCTCACATTTTGGGTGCAAATTTATTTTCTCTATTTGTTTTAAGCAGAATGGGAGCTATGGAATCAGATCTGGGGCAAAATCCTGGCTCCTTCTCTTTGTAGTTGTTCTATTTGTATGAGTTAATTAAGCATTGTGAAATATGAACATTCCTATAGACCATATTGAGGGATTATTGCAGGAAATAAATGATATGATGATTCTAAGTTCCTCAGCCCAGTGCCTAGTATAAACTGAATGAAAAGAAACTGGTTATTAATTTCATTGCTATAATTAATAAGCAAGCTAGTCTCTTGATTATCCTTAGCAATCTAAAGTTTATTGGGCTCACAAAGGCCTTTGGGCTATTTTTCCCCTAATTAATTCCTTGACCTGTAATGACAAAGCCTTATTCTTTAAAAACAAAAACTGTTATTCCTTTCTTGATTTTCAACAAATTATTTCATGATTATCACAATCCATGTTTTAGCACAGGAATGTGTGCAAGGACCAGGGCTTAGGACTTCAGTTCATGCATTGCGATGCTCTCATGACAGCTCAGAATAGTCAGAAATTGAGATTACGCTAATGCAAGATGGGGAGACTGTGATGCTCACTGTATGATTTATAAGACTAAAGAAAAAGGGAAGAAGGAGTTTGTGAAGAGGATGATACACTTATCCCACACTCAGACTGAGGATAGCATGTGAATGGACACTCCAGTCAGGTAAAAGGTCTCTAAGAACAGAGACCTTAACCATATGGAAACCTTAACCATAGTGGAAAGTCCATATTCTAGAGATAGAGTGGGTTTTACTTTGTTTTCTTTTTTATTTTAATTAAAATATATGGACATGTGTGACAGTAAACCAATATAAAGTATTTCCATATGTCACTGAACTCGACATTTATCAAGATTTGGTCGTACTTGTTTCGTTTTCCCTTTTGACTTTTATCCTCTGCAATGAAATATTTTAAAGCTAATTTCAGATGTTTTATCATTTCAACTCTATGCGCTTCACAAATAATATTTTCAAAATAAGCATTTTCTTTCTCTCAAATCACACTATTGTAAATAAGAATAATTAGCAATATTCTCAATATTCCTTTAACATTCAGCCCATTTTCATATTTTCTAAAGTATATCAAAATGTGCTTTCACAGTTGGTTTGTTCGTATCAGGATCTGAACAGAGACTACTGTTAAGCTTGGTTGGGTCCATTCCTCATGACTTTTTTTTTTTTTCATGTATTTGACTTATTGCAGACACCATGTGAGTTGTCCCTTGGAACAAAAATTTCTTCTAGAAGCTTGATTAACTTGATATTTTTTAAAACAGTAGTTCATAAGTGGTAAGGTACATCAACTCACACATGTCTGTTTATCCCACTTTTAGTGGGGCTAAGATTATTAACAGGTCCAGGTTGAGACTGTCTGATAATTCCATCATACAGTTCATCATCAATTTCCATCTAAGAGTTTTATCCATTGATTACAACTGCCTAAACTAATTACTTTATTTAAGGGGGCTGAATGACTATTTTTGAAATCTACCTAGCTTCCTCCACATATTAACTGGGTTTTTGTTTTGGTTTGGCTTTTGGTTTTTGCAGAAAAGAACTCCCCCTCATTCTTTCTTTGTCAGAACACTAAAGTTTAATTAAATAGTATTTCAAAAGTAATGAAGAATTTCACAGACTCTATGTAATAATAAATCAAGGTAAAATAAAATAGTACTCTATAATCATAATTTTATGAGTATTTTATATGGCTTAGGAGTAAAAAAAAAATGACTCTTTTAAGTTTTTGTTTGATCTGCCCTTACATAGGAACAGATAATTTGTGAGATACTATGAGCAGATTTTTAGAAAATAATAAAAATATTTACAGGTGGGCATGGTGGCTCATGCCTATAATCCCAGCACTTTGGGAGGCCAAGGCAGGTGGATCACCTAAGGTCAGGAGTTCAAGAGCAGCCTAGCCAACATGGTGAAACCCCTTCTCTACTAAAAATACAAAAATTAGCCAGGCGTGGTGGTATGCCACTGTAATCCCAGCTACTCAGGAGGCTGAGGTGGGAGAATTGCTTGAACCTGGGAGGCAGAGGCTGCAGTGGGCCAAGATTGTGCCACTGCATTCCAGGATGGGCAACACAGCGAGACCCTGTCTCAAAAAAAATTATATATATATATATATATATGCATTTTTATTGCAGTAAAAAAAAGTAACATGAGATCTACCCTCTCAATTTTTAATATACTATCCTGTACTGTAAACTATAAGCACAACTGAAACTGTATACTCATTGAACAGCAACATCCCATAGTTTAAAACTAATAGATAGTAATTTATGTGTTTTTCTCAAAGTTCCACAGAAGAGTTAGCTAAATGTAGAATGTCAACACCTGTTTATCACCCGTTAATCATCTAGTTGCTTAGGCTTATAATAAATTCTTCTATAAATGGTAGTTTTTACTATTATTATTATTTTAATTTTTTATTTTAGGGACAGGGTCTCGCTCTGTCACCCAGTCTGGAGTGCAGTGGTGTCATCATAACTCATTGTAACCTCGAACTTCTGGACTCAAGTGATTCTCCTGCCTCAGCCTCCCAAGTAGCTGGGACTACAGATGCCCATCACCACACCTGGCTTATGTTTTAATTTTTTTGTAGAGATTAAGTCTTGCTATGTTGCCCAGGCTGGTCTCAAACTCTTGGCCTAAAGGAATCCTTCTGTCTCAGCCCCCCAGATTGCTGGGATTATAGGCAAGAGACACTGCATCAGGCCTGTTATTCTTACATCTATCTCTATGCTGTTTCCAAATGAAAGATGTAAGAAGATAATGGATACTATTTAACACACTTTATGCCATTGAAATTATATTGATGTTGACAATATAATCATGTATATTATATCAATATGTATAAAAGTATTCATATTAATAAAAGCTAACTTATACTGACTACAAATAATGTTTCCATCACCAGGGTAGGTGATTCTTATGTAGGTATCCATTTAACCTCACAGTCATCCTGCATGGGAGAAATTATTACTATGACCCATCTTACAGATGAAGCCATTATGCCTCTAAAAACCCGAGAAACTGTTCTAAAGTTACAGTAGTATGTAGTGGATCTATGATTAAAACCCAAATCTACCTGACAGAAAGAATGCACTGTTTTCTTTGATCTTTTAATTGGAATTCAGAGAAATTAACCTCTTAGGCCACAAAGGTAGTAACAGCCTGAGTTTGATTTCAGTCTATCCTGTCCTAAAGCCTGCTACTATTTCTGCTATACCATCTGTCTCTGCTTGCTGCTTCACAAACGAGACAAGATTAAACATTAACATCAACTTGCATTGTTATAATCTAGTGATAAAATGAATGGGTCAAATTAGACAGGCTTTGGTGATAATTCCTGCAAACTATTTTTTTTTTTTTTTACTGAATCAGTCCACAAACATTTTTTAACATGTGCTGTATGGCAGATTAATTTCTTACATATTGAAATCAGCTTACATCTAAAAGAGGAAACAGATTTTGAACAAGTAAACCTATCATGTCAGAGGATGATCAGTGCTCTGAAGAAAAATAAAATAGAGTAACAGACTAGCAATGACTGTGATGGACATGGCTATATTAGGAAACAGGGTGCATTTAGGAGTCTATGAGGCTGTGACATTTGAACAGAGACCTGAAAGAAAGGAGGGGAAAAGCAAATGCGAAGACTCTGAGGTGAGCCCACTTAGATCCTAAGGTCACCAGTAATGATTTCCCATCTCTGTGTATTTACAATTTTGTATTATCTCCTCCTGTTGAGTGTAGGTGGAACCTACAACTTATTTCTAACTAATGAATATGGCAAATATAATAGAGTGCCATTTTTTAGGTTACATTACATGACAAAGATGATGGAATGTGACTCCTGTGTGTATGTTATGTTATATAAGACTCCACCTTAGCAGACTGCAGGAAAAGACTCCTTCTTGCTGGCTTTGGGGAATAATTTTCTACGTTGTCACTGCCAGTGGAGAGGGCCACATAGCAGAGCACTGTAGGTGTTATCTAGGAAATGAGGGTCTCAGTGCTACAACTTCACAGAGCCAGATTCTGCCAACAACCACAATGAGTTTGGAAGAAGACCTCAAACTCAGATAAAAACTTTGATGACACTTTGGGAGACCCAAAATAAGGCATGCCCGGATTCCTCACAGAAATCGTAAAATAATAAATGTGTGTAATTTTGTGCTGCTAAATTAATGGTAGTTTGTTACATAGCAATAAATAAAAATGTGTGATACAAGAAGACCAAGCACGTGCAATTTAAAAAAAAAAAAAAACAACAAAAAACAAAAGGAGGTTGCAATGAGATGAGCAGGAGGGGAGGAGATGGCCTGGGATCAGATTACTATATCAATGCTATTCACAGTGTGAGCCACGGACCATTCCCATCTGTGAACTACCAGTCTTTCACAGACACAAAACGAAAGTGATTATGGCTTAAAGAGTTGGAGAAAATACACTTTCTCTGAAGAGGAGTACTTAGTAAAGATCAAAGTCAAGTTGAAAGATAAAAATACAGATACCAGAAAGATTTGAGCTTCTGTTACCCTATTATGCAACAAACATTAAACAAATACAAACTCTTAGCCAGATTAACAAATTCTTATACTAGAGGCCTATTTTTCTCAGTTGCTAGTACTTAATACAATATGCCCAGCTTTCAACAACAAAAAACTCACAAAGCATGTCAAATAGTAAAAGAGTCATAAGAAACAAACCACGCATCAGAGTTATACTCAGACATGATGCAGATTAATTACAAGGAAATTTACAATAACTATGACATCAAGGCTTCCATTGAAAAAGTAGGCAACATTAAGAGCAAACGGGCAATGTAAGCAAAGAGATCAAAATTCTAAGAGAAAATTCAAAAGGAAATGTTAGTAATCAAAATTAGTATAAAGAAATGAAAAATATCATTGATGGGTTCAATAGTAGACTCAGTAAGACCAAGGGAAGAATTAGTAATCTTGAATACAGGCCAATAGAAACTTCTCAAAATGCAAATAGAAGAAACAATACAAATAAGCTGTTGGGGAAGCCAGCCCCACACCACCCAGCGGGTACCCCGAGTCCAGCGGAGACAAAGGAGTTAGAAAGAGACAGAATAAGAGTTGAAAAGGCGGGTCCAGGGGACCGGAGCGTTGGAGGCTTGCTCACGGCCCAGAGCTCTTTGGCTCCGCCTAATTTATTGATTTACAAGCTCTTTGTTCTTAGGGCAGATGGGAGGGGTAGGAAGGGATGAGGAAAAGGATTAATCAGTGAAGGAGAACTCGTGAGTCATTCAATAATATGTATAGTAGTGGAGGTTTCTGTGAATTTCCTTGAGTAAAGGCGTGTGTCTAAACTACTCAAGATCTTTAACTTATGGGGACTGAAATGGATGGGAGTGGGTTTCAGGAGGAGTCAAGATGTTTGATTATACTCCACCGCTTCAGGGAGTGTTATCTCCCGGAGCAACCTGCGGAATGCCGCAGAGCGTTTATGCTCTAGGGGTATAAAGACATGAAGGCAATAAGGAGACTTTTCTCCTTAGAGGCCGCCCATGGCTCCCCTTGGGTGCCTCACACACAGGAGACCAACTCATCTGGCACCCTAGAAACTCTGTCCCACATAAGCAAAAACAGAAGAGCCAAGAATGAGAATTAT
Organism: Gorilla gorilla gorilla; assembly: GCF_029281585.2. Classification (NCBI taxonomy): domain Eukaryota; kingdom Metazoa; phylum Chordata; class Mammalia; order Primates; family Hominidae; genus Gorilla; species Gorilla gorilla. Next base: position 27,753,643 of record NC_073227.2, on the reverse strand, counting down.
GGTCTCAAAATACACAGTGCATGTGTAATTGGGATATCAGAAGGAGAAAATGGAAAGAATGGAACAGAATAAATATTTAAAATATTAAAGCCCTGACATTTTCAAATTAATAACAGACACCAAACCACAAATCCAGGAACCTCAGAGAACATTAAGCAGAATTAACAGAAACAACAACTACATTTAGGTATATCATATTCAAACAGCAGAAAGACAAACAGAAAATATTGAAAGATGCCAGAGGGAGGAAGTGAATCTTACCTATAGATAAACAGGGATAAGAAGTACAATAAATGGCCGGGCGTGGTGGCTCACACCTGAAAACCTAGAAGTTTGGAAGGATGAGGCGGGAGGATTGCTTGAGGTCAGGAGTTCGAGACCAGCTTGGCCAACATGGTGAAACACCGTCTCTATTAAAAATATAAAAAAATTAGCCAGACATGGTGGTGCATGTCTGTAGTCCTAGCCACTCAGGAAGCTAAGGCAGGAGAATCACTTGAACCCGGGAGGTGGAGCTTGCAGTGAGCCGAGATCACGCCTTTGCACTCCAGCCTGGGTGACAGAGCAAGACTCCATCTCAGAAAAGAAAAGAAAAGAAAAGAAAAGGAAGTACAGTAAATTTCTCATCAGAAACCATGCAAGCAAAAAAAGAATGGAGTGAAATGTTATGAATCTGCATAAAGAAAAGGAGATCACTGAAAAAGGAATAACTGATGGTAAAAGAAAATGTTTTATTTTTATTTTTAAAATTAATGTAAAGTGGCTGGGCTCAGTGGCTCATGCTTGTAATCCTAGCACTTTGGGAGGCCAAGGCAGGCAGATCACCTGAGGTCACGAGTTCAAGACCAGCCTGGGCAACATGATGAAACCCTGTCTCTACTAAAAATAAGAAAAAAAAATTAGCTGGTTGTGGTGGCGGGCACCTGTAATCCCAGCTACTTGGGAGGCTGAGGCAGGAGAATCACTTGAACCTGGGACTGGGAGGTTGCAGTGAGCTGAGATCACGCCACTGCACTCCAGCCCGGGCAACAAGAGCAAAACTCCATATCAAAAAAAAAAAATTAAATTAAATTAATCTAAAGCAACTTATGTAAGGTAATGATACAATCAATGTATTAGCAGATCATGACATATAAAAAAATGAAATTAATGGCACAATACCATGGAAATGAGTAGTAACTGGGAATACTTTGTTATGCGGTACTTGCACTACATGTGAGGAGGAATAGTGTTGTTTGAATTTAGACTTACATTATTAAAATATTTTAATTATTAAAAATATTATTATTAAAAATTATATAATTAAAAAATATTTATTGTAAACTCTAGGGCAGCAAGTGTTGTTTGAATTTAGACTTGCATTATTAAAAAAATGTTTATTGCGGGATGCAGTGGCTCATGCCTGTAATCCCAGCACTTTGGGAGGCCGAGGTAGGTGATCACCTGAGGCCAGGAATTCGAGACCAGCCCAGCCAACATGGTGAAACCCCGTCTCTACTAAAAATACAAAAATTAGCCAGTAATGGTGGCTAGTGTCTGTAATCCCAACTATTCAGTAGGCTGAGGCAGGAGAATCTCTTAAACCTGGGAGGCAGAGGTTGCACTGAGCTGAGATCGTGTCACTGCACTCCAGCCTGGACAACAGAGAAAAAAAAAATATATATATATACATATATATGTATATATATATGTATATATATGTATATATATCTATATATATATCTATATATATATATAGATATATATTTAGTAAACTCTAGGGCAGCAACCAAAAACTATTTTTAAAGAAGTATAAATTATATGCCAAAAGTGTGAAATCATATAAAATGCTGAACTAAAAACTGAAGAGGCAAAAAGAGAAGTCATTAGCAATGAATATAAAACATTTACAAACATGGTTGATATTAATCCTAATATATCAATAATCACTTTAAATATGATTGATCTGAATACATTAATTAAAAGACAGATTTTGTCAGAGCAAATAAAACCAAACAATTAACTATATATTGTCTATTAAAAAAATTGTAAGTTCAAAAGTAAAGAGAAGAAAAATATATAAAAATATAGCATATTAACAATAAAGAAAGTTGCAGTAAATATGCCAATTTCAGACAAAGTAGATCAAGAGTACTTTCAGGAACAAAATAGGCACTATATGATAAATAGGTAAATTCTCCAAAAATACATAACAAAACTAACAATCAAATTAAAAATCAAACATCAAAATATGTCAAGCAAAATTGAATACAACTGAAAGAAAATACAGGCAAATCTGCTGGTATAGTTGCAGACTTCAACACCTTCCTATCAATAATTTTTAGAGCAAAGAGGCAAAAATTCACTATGAATATTGTTGAACATCAATAATACTCTCCACCTACTTGATTTAGTTGACATTTATATAATACTCTATCAGCAATAGAAGAAGACACATTCTTCTCAAGCTCACAGGAAATATTTACCAAGTTAAACTACACTCTAGCTAAAAAAAATCAAAATGTATTCAAAAACATATAAAAAATGAGTATGTTCTCAGACCTCAAGTAATTGTAAAGAAAAATAGTAACAAAAAGATAACTAAAACATACTTAAACATCTGCAAATTGTAAAAGTTACTCCTAATAGCAGGAATCAAAGAAGTCTCAAGTGAAATAAAAACATATTTTTAACTAAATGGAAATTTAAAAACGATTTATCAAAATTTGTAGCAACCATTGAAAACAGTGGTTTGAAGGAAATCTGTAGAATTATCTGCATATATTAGAAACGAATAAAGATCTAACATAACTAATCTAAGTTTACATCATAGGAAACTACAAAAAGGAAAAACAATTTAAAAAAACATATAATTAAAAATAATAAAAATTAGAGCAGAAATCAATGAAATTAAAAACAGGAAAATAATAGAGAAAAATGAAAAAAAAAAAAAACAAACAAACCGAAAGCCGGGTTAATGAAAATACAAACAACAATAAAAAGACAGAAGCCAAAAATTATTAACATCAGAAATTAAAGAGAGGTCATCTTTCCTAATTCCAAGGATATTAAAAGAATAATAAAGAATTATTGTAGGCCTGGCAAGGTATTTTACATTTGTAATCCCAGCAAGTTGGGAGGCCAAGGAGAGGGGATAGCTTGAGGCTGGAAATTCAAGACCAGCTGGGGCAACATACTGAGGCCCCATCTCTACAGAAAATTCAAAAATTAGCCAGGCATGATGGTGCACACCTGTAGTTATAGCTACTGAGAGGGCTGAGACAGGAGTATCACTTGAGACCAGGAGGTCAAGGTTATAATAAGCTATGATCACACTACTGTATTCCAGCCTGGGAGGACAGAGTAAGATCATCTGTCTAAAAATAAATAAATAAATAAAATTTAATAAAACACATATATACCTATGAATTTGATAACCTCAGTAAAATGGATAAATTCTTTAAAAAAACACAATGAACCAAAACTCACACAAAGAGAAATAGATAATCTATATTGGCCTATTACCTACATTTAATACACTGAATTAATAATTCATAGTTTTGCAAAACAGAAAGTATTAGGCTCATATAGGTTCATTGGTTAGTTCTCTAATGCCTTTAAGAAAGATAAAAAAGAATTAAGCCAATATACTCTGAGGCCCTAAGTGGCAACCTCACCCCTGAGACCCTGGGTAGCAAATGGGTCTGCTGAAGATGAGAAGGTGGCCCAGCCTGCAAAATTGATATATTAGTTTGAAAGAGCTATCATAACAAATTATCACAGACTGAATGACTTAAACAACAGAAATCTATTTTCTCAGAGTTCTGGAGGTTAGAAGTCTAAGATCAAGATGTCAGCAGATTTGCTTCTTTCAAGGCCTGTCTGCTTGGCTTGCAGATGGCAACTTTCTTGTGCTGTGTTTTCACAAGACCTTTTCTTCATGCATGTGCATCTATGGTGGCTCTTTCTCTTTTTAAAATGACACCAGTTATATTGGACTAGGGGCCTACACTAACAGACCTTTAACTTAATCACCTGTTTAAATGATTTGTCTCCAAATATGATTACATTGTGAGTACTGGGGGTTGGGACTTCAACATAACAATTTTAGGGAGCATGGTTTAGTTTATAACATTCTGTACCCTCCAAATTCATGTCCTTCTGATGTAAAAAAAAATACATTCAATATATCCTGACAGCCTAAAAGTATTAATAAATTTCAGCAACAACTCTAAATTCAAAATTTTATCTAAATATCATCTAACTCAAGTGTGGGTGAGATTTGAGGTAAAACTTATGAGACAAAATTCCTCTCTAGCTGTGAAACAAGACAAGTTATGTTCTCCCAAAATACAATGGTGAGACAGGTATAGGATAAACATGCCCCTTCCCAAAAAGGATAATATGGTGTGGCTGTGATCCCACCAAAATCTCATCTTGAATTGTAAAGCTCATAATTCCTATGTGCTGTGGGAGGGACCCTGTGGGAGATAATTGAATCATGGTGGTGGTTTCCCCATACTGTTCTCATGGTAGTGAATGAGTCTCACAAGAGCTGATGGTTTTATAAGGGGTTTCCTCTTTTCCTTGGCTCTCATTTGCTTTTGTCTGCCACCATGTAAGATGTACCTTTCACCTTCCACCATGATTGTGAGACCTCTCCAACCACGTGAAACTGTGAGTCCATTAAACCTCTTTCACTTTATAAACTACCCAGTCTTGGGCATGTCTTTATCAGCAGCATGAAAACAAACTAATGCAAGGGAGAAACCGAAAAGAAGAAGGCAGTAATGGGTCACAAGCAATCCCAAAACCTAGAAGAGCAAATTTCAGATTTTCAGGTTTTACACCTCCAGGAACAATACTCCACTGGATGCAGGGCACAAACACTGAGCCAGAGTATTATTTCTGGAGGCCTAAAATCTCTCCTTCCAGGTACACTGAGGCAGCAGTGCTGCCCTTGAGGCCCAAGGCAGAAGCCTAATCCTTAAGGTCCTGGGTGGCTACCCTACTACTGGGACCCTGTTGTAGCAGCAGCCTGGCCCACTTTTCTAAGAACATCCAAAAGGTAGTACCACTGTCTGAAACTGAGGAGGAGACAGCCTCATCCATCAGACCTGTGGTAAGAGTATCAGCCTTGCCAATGTGAGAATTATATTCATGGCCATTCTTCCACTTTCTTGAAAGATAACACATATTCAAAACCAATTAACTCTATTTTTCTATAATGTAAAATCACAGAGTCTGAAAACCATTCTTCACTTTTGTCCATTCCTGATCCTGTTAGTCTAAGCTGAAAGTGTTTCTGATGGTACCACTTAAATCACTATTCTTGGCTTCTGTTGAGATGGCTGATTAGATACATAAATCACACCTTGATATATTATCACATGATTTTCTAGATACACTCCTCATGTGCTCTCCAGAAAATACTTTCTCATCTTTTGAAATATGGATAGGCTGAAAAATTTCCAGATCTTCAAGTTCTAGTTCCTTTTTTGCTAAACAATGACTTCATCCATTTCTGTCTACCCTTTTGCACTTAATGAGAAGAGGCAAGGAGATGCCAGGCTGCATTTTCAACACTTTGCTTAGAAACAGGTTCAGTTAAATATCCAGGGTCATCACTCGCAAGTTCTATCCTCTGAAAAAATACTAGAACACAATTCACCCCAGTTATCTGCTACTTTATAATAAATATCACCTTTTCTACAGTGTTTAATAATATGTTCTTCATTTCTGTTTGAGGTTGGAAATCCAAAATCAAGGTGTCAGCAGAATTGGTTTCTTTTGTTGTTGTTTTTGTTTTTTGAGACAGAGTCTCGTTCTGTCGCCCAGGCTGGAGTGCAGTGGCCTGATCTCCTCTCACTGCAAGCTCTGCCTCCCGGGTTCATGCCATTCTCCTGCCTCAGCCTCCCAAGTAGCTGGGACTACAGGTGCCCACCACAATGCCTGGCTACTTTTTTGTATTTTCAGTAGAGACGGGGTTTCACTGTGTTAGCTAGGATGGTCTTGATCTCCTGACCTCGTGATCCACCTGCCTCGGTCTCCCAAAGTGCTGGGATTACAGGCGTGAGCCACCGCACCCGGCCAGAATTGGTTCTTCTAAAGCCTCTCTCCTTAGTTTGCAAATGGTCACTTTTTCACTGTATCTTCATATGGTCTTTTCTCTGTGCATGTGCACCTTTGGTGTCTCTTGTGTTACCAAATTTTATGTTTATAAGCATACTAGTGAGATAGGATTAGAAATCATTTGAATGAACTCATTTTAACGTAATTACCTCTATAAAGGCTCAACTTCCAAATATAGTCACATTCTGAGGTACTGAAGGTCAGGGCTTCAATGTGTACATTTGCTTAGCAGGGACAAAGTTTAGCTCATAACAGAGATGAACATCCTCTACTTGATAAAGAATATCTATGAAAATCTACAAGTAACATCATACTTAATGATGATAAACTAAATGTTTTCCCCTTAATATCAGGAACCAGGCAAGGATGTCCTTTTTTTACCACCCCTATTCAACAATATACTGGAAGTCCTAGCTAGTGCTAACATGGGTAGGAAATAAACAGTGAGCCTGGAGCAACTTGTAGTGTCAGAAAGTAAGGAAGTGCTAAAAAAATCATGATGATGGGATGACTGGGGTTCTCCAAAGAAACAGAACAAATAAGAAACATATGATATATATACTGTACATTTATACCTACATATACATATATATACACACACAGGGACCAACTGAAGGAGCTCCCAGTGGCTAAAGCTGAAACAATTTGATATATGAAATAGATAAATAAATATTGGACCATAACCCAAAGTGTTAACTAAATATCCATGAGTCCCTAAAATATAAATGAATGACTGAGTAAATAAATGAGAGAGAAGAGACAAATATTCCATGCATAAGAATTTCAATAGTTTATGTACATACTCTACCACGAAAGAGGTAAAGTCTAACTTTCCATCTCTACATGTGGACCATATTTTCTAACTTACTTTTCAATAATATAGTAGTGAAATGGGAGAATGAAAAAGTAAATACAAATGAACACTACCTCAAGCCAAATGGCCAAGTTTAACATCAGTGGTAATAAGTCACGTTGATAGTAAGTATACTTGATAAAATGTGTTAAGGATTGCTTCTTACCTGTGGTCTTCCATCTATAAACACGTTGCACCAGTCTCATCATGATAAAAACATTAGACAAGCCTCAATTGTGGGACATTCTACAAAATACCCAATTAGTAGTTCTCAAAACTGTCAAGGTCATCAAAAGTAGGCAAATCTAAGAAATTGTTATGACCAAGAGGACTAAAATCCATGCTTACTAAATACAGTGTGGCATAATGGATGAACTCTGTAACAGAAAAAAATACCTTAGAAAAAACAAAAACGAGAGTTCTGGTTAAATAGGGAGTTTAGTTAATAATATGTCAGCATTGGTTCTTCATTTGTGACAAACATCCCACACTAATGAAAGATATCAATAATTGGGAACCAGGTTATTCTGTATTCACAATGACACTATAAATTTAAAACAGTTCTTATGTAAAAAGCCAATTAAAAAAAAATCTGGGTGTAGAGGTCAGAGACAGAAATTAGAGATTTGAAGCACAAGACACATTTGATGTATTATTGCTAACTTGAAAGTAAGGGGGGTCATGGGACAAGGAGTGAGTGTGGCCTCCTGTAACTGAGAGTAGCCCCTGTGTAGCAGCCAACAAGAAATCAGTGATCTCAGTCCTACAATTACAGCAACTAAATTCTTCCAACACCAACAATGAGCTTGCAAGTGAACAAGGGGACAGGGCCTGGTGGCTCACGCCTGTAATCCCAGCACTTTGGGAGGCCGAGGTGGGTGGATCACCTGAGGTCAGGAGTTTGAGACCAGCCTGGCCAACATGGTGAAACCCCCGTCTCTGCTAAAATACAAAAAAATTAGCTGGGCATGTTGGCAGGTGCCTGTAATTCCATCTACTCAGGAGGCTGAGGCAGAATAATTGCTTGAACCTGGGAGGTGGAGGTTGCAGTGAGCCGAGATCATGCCACTGCACGCCTGGGCAACAAGAGTGAAACTCTGTATCAAAAAAAAGAAAAAAAATAAAGTGCACAAGGGGGCAAAGGTGCCAGATGAGCACCAAGTCTTGACTCTAGCCTGTTACTCTGAGTAGCAAACTTTGCTATGCTGTTTCTAATCTTCTGACTTATAGAAGTGCCAGCTCATAGGGGTTTTAATATTCCTAAGTTTGTGGCAATTTGTAATGCAGCAATGGAAAATTAATACAGAGCTCTAATGAGAAATATACCCATCTTCTTTCTACTTATGCCTGCTTGATCTGGATTTCTTGCACTGGAGAGTGAGAGAAGGAAGGACATATTGAATCAGCCTATTCTCCCAGTTTTTCAAGTGAGCTTCTTGCTGAGAGGGCAAATTCTTGTCTGTTCTTGCTGGTGTGGTAAGCTAACCAGGAATAAGAACTGTCCCTACAAGGGATTCTCCACCGTTTGTGGGGACAAATTAGAGTAAAGGAGAGAGGATCTTTGAAGGGCCTACATGACGGACATTGCAAGCCATGTTGTTCTCATATTGACCTTAATATTAATGAGGTTGAGTCTTTGAATCTTCATGGCTCTCATATCTTAATTCTCAATTGTTTCTGAACTACAGAGGCCAAGGCAATTATTATTTATGGTCTGCTTCAAACCTCTCCTTGAGGTTTCATAGAAGTCAAAAAGAAAGAGGGGAAAAAAAAGATTTAAAAAACCTCTTTTATAAAAAAAGGAAATTATTCTCATTATAACTACAAAAGAAAGTGGGGTCAGATTATATAGGACCATGGATGCCAGCATGAAACATTTTGTTTTAATGAAATAGAGCCTTTTTCTTGAACCAGGGCATGACACATTGAGAGTGAGGTTTCAAACCAATCACTTTGACAATGATATGCAGTCCATGGGGGGTAGTGGGGAAGAAACGTGTGGAAACAATTATGTCTGTGCAAATGTTATATAAAATGTTTTACCTCTGAGCTTCATGTAAAAACTGATCTTGGCTCAAACTGAAAATTGCTAACTAGGCAAGAAGAGAGAATGGCATGAAACATAAAACTGACTCCTTGAAAGCTCAGGACAGGCATATGTGCTTATGAAACTTGATTTTTTGCCAACTAGTTTATAAAAAATAAAATGTCATCTCACTACTCTTAGCACTTGCAGCTGTATTTTTATTTCCATTTGTGGGGTAAATGATTTTCAAAGAATTTTTTATAATAGTCAAGTTTGGCAAAATACAACACCTAAGTGTCATTTAGGGGCCTCACATTATTAAATATGATGGTACTATAATCCTTCAAGAGGTACATTTATCTTTAATATCTAGCTCTTCTCGTTGAATAATGAAAGCTGGCATATATATAAAAAATTTAATTTTTAATCACTCTAAACTATGAAGCCCTGTTGGTGAAATTGTGGACTCTGACACTTAAAAGCTAAGAAAGAAAATGCTATTTTAAATTTGCTTTCTTATAGAATTAAAACAAATTTGATTAAATTTGAGATATGAATATCCCTCCTGGGCCATAGTCTCTCAGATGTGCCACAGAATTGCAAACACAAATCTAACCTGAGTCAGCCGTCAGATTCCAGGTTCAAGATAGATGGGTGGAGATTGATGGGCCAGAGAAATCAAAATATTACCCAGTTCCAACTACACTCCACGGAGTTATGCCTGCAGGTTTTATCGCTTGCTCTGCACCCCACCACACTACAGTCAGATGCTCCTTACACATTGTCCTGAGGTGGGCTGTTATCTTACAGTGCCCTTGGTTGTGATTCACTGTGAGTTCAGGCTTTCAGAATCTTCTCAGGGTTGGGACAGCAGCTAACTTTGTCTAACCTCTAGACAAGTTAAGGAAGTAGTTAAATGGGTAAAATATAACATCGGGTTTCCAAGTTTCAAATTCTGCCTCTAACAGGTCATGCCTCTATGTCCTTAGAACACATTATTTTGCTTCTGGAGGCCTCAATTTCATCATCTCTTAAACAGGATAAGGATAGGGAAACTTAGAGCAATACCTTCTATCTTAATAAATTATCCTAGGAAACAAAATACTTAAGCAAATAATCTGTATATTTTTCAGAGTTCTGCAAAGAAACAGAATAAGAAACATATGATATATATACTGTACATTTATACCTACATATACATATATATACACACAGACACATATCTATCTATCTAATCTATCTATCTATATCTTTATATCTATCTATCTATATGTATGGGGAGAGAGAGAGAGAAAGATTTATTATAAAGAATTGGCTCACATGATTATGAAGACTGGCAAGTCTCAAGATCTGCAGGGTGAGTCTGCAAGTGGAGTTCTGGAAGAGCACATGATTTAGTCCCAGGTGTAGCCTGAAGCCCTGAGAACTAGAAGAACTGATGATATGATTCCTATCCAAAAGCTGATAAAACCCAAGAAGAGCAAACGTTCAGTCCAAAGACAAGAAAAAAATGCAGATGTTTCTATTTCAAAGGCAGCCAAGAAGGAAAAATTATCTTACTCAGGAGAGGGTCAACTACTTTGTTCAATTTAGACCTTCAACTGATTGGGTGAGGCCTACCTACATTAGGGAGGGCAATCTTCTTTCCTCATTCTACTGATTTTGATATTAATCTCATCCAAAGCCACCCAAGAATACTGTTTGATCAAATATCTTTGCACCCCATGGTCCAATCAAGTTGACACACAAAATTAACCATCACAATTTATGTAAAAGCATGCATTCCATTGTTGGGAAAATGTTTCATAATGCTAATCATTCTTTTTCATTAACTGTTAACTGTGCTGCACAATTTACTTCTAATATCTCTCAAGTGAGCACTCAGTGACATCTTATACTTGAGAAATATAGATGTTTACAGTGGATAAGTATCTTTTTCAGAATCACAGAGCTACTATTCTACTATTCTAGCAGAGCTAGAATTCAGAACCCCTACTTTCTGGCTATGAAGCCCTGTTCTTACAACCAAATCACAGTGCCCACCCTCCTTTTTAAATAAAGAGCAAACTGAGAAGGCAAAAACCAGAGCCCACAAAACTCCTTCAAAGTCTTATAGCTGCCAGTTGAGTTCCATGCCAGTGTACACGTTTATATATAACCATGTGTGAAATATCTATGCCATTTTTCTGAGACGTTGAGTAGGTGGCATGTATTTCAACATCTCATCTCCATCAAATGAGAGCTATAATATATATTTAAAGATGAAGTCAGCCTTTCTAAATATAATTTTCAACTGTGCTGGGAAAAATATAAACTGCAGCACTGTAATAATCAACATATAAATAGCTCCCACATCTTTGCCATGCAAATTTGGATAATGATATTATGGAAGGGGACTATCAAAAGGGACCTTCTGTTACCACTCTTTTTGCTAACCAGTGAGCAGCTGGGATTGATGACATTTTTAGTTAAAGCCAGTTTGGAAAGGCTTTTATCCCACGGAGATAAGCTAAAGCCTCAAAATAAAACAATCCCAAACTGCCAATGTTTGATTGGTTTGAAGTTGGAACGGAGGTATTAAATTCTTGGTTTTCTCACAGTTTTAGAGAAAAAGCACACAGCTTTCCATTGCCCTTTGACGGCTGACAAACTGAACCTCCAGGCCTTTTGTGGGTGTGAATCTAGGGGTATATTTCCTCTACCTGGCAGTTTTCATGACACATGAACCCACATCTGCAGGTGGAGAATGATGTCTCACTCAGCCTCAGTGTCTATGCGACTTCCTGAGCAGACAATCCCTCTGCTGGATGCATCAAATGACAGGACCCTGTGAAGATGCAGATATGCTGGTTATCTCACCATTACCAAAAAGCCCATTGGGGTTTCTTTTGAAAAGATTCCCACTTCTCCATGTCTCAGTTGTAGAAGGACAGGACTCTGGGGGGACAGTTTTTGTTGGAATGTTGCTAATTCCAGGTATGAGTAGGTAGGTGTTTATATGGCAGAGACCACAAACAGGTAGTTGTCGGCCATTTCTGGCTCTGAGACAGATTTACTTTGGGCAATAGAGTGTTGTGCTTTTTTTCCCTAATTTGGATACTTTTAGATGGGGCAGATGCTTCATATTGCCACAGATGCTTTATCTCCCTATTGTCTTAAACTTGAGTTTGGGCCATTCTTACATGTGACTTTTGCTACTGAATACCACTACAGATGAGATATTCATTAAAGATGATTTCTCCAACAAGTGATCTAGACATAGACATTCTCATTTGATCCAGGGAGACACAAACACTGGTGTGGTGAAAGAAGAAGCCCTGCTGGGAACAGAAAATATTTAAAAAATGCACTCTGTAGGATGAATTACAACTGTGCCCTTAGCTAGGTGCTTTTTTGGTTTCTTTTTGTTTGTTTGTGTTTTTTTTTTCTGGTGTGTGTGAGTCAGTCTCATAAAATATAGAATACTAACTATCATGTTTTTAAGTCAAGCTCTTTTGTGCTTTAGTATGAGCTCTGTATCATTAGTTGAGTTACTTTTTTTTGGTAGACTTAATTTTTTTTTTAATTAATCACAGTAATTCTTCTGGTCATCATATGCACACCCCTTTGAAATGCAACTGAGCCATTCCTCCTCTCTTGACATGGCTCTATTTCTCTACTTCTCAAATCTGGGAATGGTCATCTGAATTGTTTGGTCAACTAGAAGTTAGAAATTTTAAAATGGAAAATTTTTAAATTAGAAAATTTAACAAAAGCATATATTTGAAAAAATGCTCAATTACTGGGGCTTTTCCTCTCTTGCTGTGCTTGAAAACTTGAGTCCATGACATGATTGAGCTCAAGGCAGCTTTTCACACCAGTCTCATGGAGGAGAGTTGAGGGTACCTGAACAAAACCTACCATCAACTAGATTTAGTAAGTGGGTAAAGTCATTGTAGATCATCTAGCACCAGATATGTTAGCAGACTGCAGATAGCTGAACTAATCCAGACCAGAAGAGCTACTCACTGGGACCTCAAAATGCTGAGACACAAAAGATGTATATTGTTTTAAACCACTAACTTTTGGGGTAGTTTGTTATGCAGCAAAAGTTAAATGGCATATTTCTTAGCCTCAATTTCCTCAACTGCAAAATAGAGTTGATAACTACCTTGCAGTGTTACTGTGGGGATTAAAAATAACATGTATAACTGGCTGGCTCACATAAAGTCTCCAACAAATGAAAGCTATATTATTCGTTAGTTATCAGTCTGAATGAGCTTCTAAATCTCTTAATGTTAACACAGATTGAGTTCGAATTTTATGCTCCTGTTCTTGAAAATTGATCTTGACTTCTGATACTTCCTAATTCTGATGACTCAGTTTTAGTGTTGCTCAAAATGACATTATGGCCCCACTTTAATAAATTCATCTTCATCACAGAAGCTTAGAGAAAAAAGCCTCAAATCACAGCCCTGACTTCCTGGAAGTAAAATTAACAAAAAATGACAGAATTAAGACAGCCATTCTCATCAAGTTAGAAGCTGAAATTCAACCTTGAGTTTCTGAAGCCCAATCAATTATTATAATTGGAGAAATCCTTGGAGAATGTCTGTTTTATTTAAGCTACACATGTGTTTCACTGTGTGTATGGGTAGATGAATGTGTGTAGTCCTTATCCTCCAAGTTGTAAGAATGTACTGGGGAAGACACACTTACGCAAAAGTAGCTATCCTGTAAAATAAACTACATAGGGTGCTCTGACAGAGAATCCACATTTTTCAACACAAGGAAATGGGACTGCGGATTAAGATCAATGTAAAAGATTTGGGAAAGCATTGGGAGAAAATAGGATTTAGTAAATTTTCTCAAGTACATTAAGCAAAACTCTTTTAGTTTCATTTTCCAAAGATCTAAATGATCTAAATCAAACAGCCTCAAAAACCACAACAGAAACATGAACCAGAATCAGCGTTTTACACTCTTAAAAACTAGGGAAGCTTTGCCTTCAAAGAATGGCTAGATTCACAGGCCCAAGGAAATTTTCAGGACACCGTATCTCTCAACTCTCACCTGTTTTTCACTTAGTTGGCCCTGTTTATTCTCAGGTAAAATGAATGCCAACAACATGCTTGACCCCAACTCCAAGTTTGTAACAAAGAAGGGGTTTGTTCTTAAAAATTCAAATACAAGTCCTAGGTCTGACACTCATTACCCAAAATTGGATCATACATTCATTCATGAGCCAGCCACTAAAAATGAAAATAAGGTAAGCTCATCCATGCCCCAGAGTCAGAAAGTGGGAATCGAGAAAAGCGCTTACCAGAAGAAGAATGAGGATATTGGCCCTCAACTTCCAAAACAAATATTCACTTTGGCAGAATAGGATTTTTACTTTGAGGCAGCAGTGGGGTGCTTGAGTTAAAGGCAAAGGACCAGGACGGAACATTGTCCCTTATAAATAGTTCAATTGATTGAAATTGACACTTACAATTAGAAATGAACATATCCTTACTTTTTTTCTTTCTTAACATCTAACATCATTCAAGAAGCTGAGGCAGCCATTTTTACGTGTTTGATTTTATTTCTGAGATGAGAAAGCAGATTTAAAGGACGATTTTATGTGTTGTTAATCCCATGCATTATGTTTTAATAGTGCATTTTTTTTTTCTCATTTCCCCAAACAAAGAAATGTCAATTCCTGGAGTCTTAGCAACTCATTGGTTACACCCACTTAATTATGTATTTGGCTCAGTTGTAGAATAAAGTAATCAGATGAAGCCTGGTACAGACTGGCTTGAAGTAGAACAAATACGAGTGAAGTCATCCAACAACGTGCCTCAGGAAAAAAATATATATATATATATACAGTTCATTGCTAACCCAGAAAGAGCCAGATTTTGAATAATGTCACATGTAAACCACTATGGTAAAGCAGAATTCAGAAGGTAAAACCGAAGCATGACTGCAGGCAGGACCCAAGAATAAAACAGAAAACAGAGACAGACAAGGTGTCAGAGAGGACCCAGAAATAGCAATCACCCAGGTGGCCCACACAGATACTAAGAGTCTAGGCAAGGCTCAGAGAATTAGATAGAACTGAGGACAGAGGCTTTAAAATCACGGCAGCTTTCAAAATAAGGGTGTTTGGGGGCTAAGCAAACTCATTTTGTGATTGTTTAGTCATTGCTTTTGTTTTTATTTTGATTTTGGATCAGTCTACCAAGTGGGGGAAGAAAGCAGGTGAGCTGCATAGACAGAAGTGAACAACAAAGATGGAATATTGTGGAGATATTCTACTTCACACTCTCATTGACTTTCCTTCACATTGGACACACATTTACTCAATGTTCCTGGTTTATATCGACTAGTTTCTCAAACCCTGGCTTAGCTATCATCTTCTCCAAGAAGTCTCCCTTGGCTAACTCCGTCTCCTCATGAGGCCCCATGTTATCCCATCACATTATTTACCAGTTATGTTTTATTTGCCTATTCATTTTTCAGCTTTTCAAATGCAGAGACCATGATTCACCCACCACTGTATCTTCGGGACCTACAGTAGTGCTCAATCAGTGTTTTTGTTTTGTTTTGTTTCTAAATAAATCAACAAGCTTAAACTAAGTTCACTTCAACACATGTACCGCTGAACTTAAAATAAAATAAATTTTAAAAAAGTAATTTCAGAGGTATATCCACTTGTGTGACTATAAAAAGAATAAAAATAAAACCCATATTTAAATAAAAATTAAATTAAATTAAATTAAATTTAATTTAAATTTAATAAAAAGAGAAAATCTAGATTCCTGGAAATTCAGGCAAAAATTCCAAAAAAGATGTTAATGTATACATTTATATTATTTATGGGCAGATGTTCCCCCCCATAATTAAATATACTCTTTTGTATTTGGTAGTTTTTCTCTATATAAGATGTAAAATAAATTCCCTAAAATTATCTTACTCTTGTTTGGAAACAAAATTATGAGAAGTCAAAGTTCTATGGCATTAAACAAGTCACCTCACGTCATATATAAAATAAGAGGATCCAATCTTGGTCTGTATTTTTACAAAAGTGTAATATCTTCATGTTTGTTCTCAGCCTTAAGCACTTAAACAAATATATATTTTTAAAGATTCAGCATTATTTAACAAATTATTTCTAAGCTCATCTTTGATTTCCAAATTTGTCCTTATCCTCTTTCTTTCTATACTGCAGGGGTTCACACGTGTTAACATGTGTAAGAAAATTTGGCCGTGGATGTAAAATAAATATTTCTGGGTCTTCATCTTAGTATTCTGAATCAGTTGATGCAAAGTGAACCCAGGAATGTGAAATTTTAAAATGCATGTTGTCTTTGATAGACCACAGCTTGAGTACCACTTTGTCTGTTTCCTTTATTCCCATATTCCTTATATTTTTCTCTTATTCCACTCCTGACTATCCTTCAGATCTACCAAACATTGTGAATACAATGGATGGGACTTAAATAATACCCAAGAAATATTAACTATAAAGGAGGAATGCATAATTAGAGAATGAATACATGTATGAATGAATAAGAAAATGAACAAAGGAATAAATGAATAAATGTGTTTTTCAGGAAGTACTTATGGCTGTGTTTCTATCACTCCACATATTTAGGGACTGCCCAACCTCACCTCTAGGCCAGCTCTGGCACAGGCTTCCTGAGGAAAAACCCCAGCTGAGAGTACTCATTTAAATAAGTCCATGAGGGAAGAAGACACAATCAGGACACAGGTAAGAGAGGGGCCCACAGGAGATTGTTAGCAGAGGTTGACGTCCTATGGTATAATAGGCAAAAGTTGCCATTTGGAAGAAGCCCACGGGAGATAGCAGGTTCTTGCCTCATTCAATTTAGTTTCCAGTTAAGAAAATTTCTGTCCATACAGGAAATTATTTTGGAGGTTAAACTGGCTCAATTCAAATAGTAAGGCTAGTTGTGTGATTTCCTTGTCAACTGGAGTGGACTGAGATCACGGCATGGAAACAGAACACAGGCGATAATAATGAGTATACAACTAAATTGGTCTTAAACAAAATTGGCATTGAAACAAAGAGAAATTAATATTGGAATTTTATAGATGTTAGAGCAGTTTTTAAAGTGGCAATAATAGGACTTTTGAACTTGGAAATAATGCTGCTTGTGAAGCTGTGCCTTGGGAGTGTGGGTGTGATGAGAGACCATTGTGGGTTCCACCCTGGGCTGGCTTAGACTCAACTTCACTGGTTGTTAATGGCTGTCTTGGGATGCCTGATGGAGCATCCCCCAGGAGGATGACAAGCTTCCTTTCCCTCCTGCTGCCACTATAAGGTTCATCTTCAACCTGACTCTCTCTGATGTAGAAGGCTCTTGGTTTCAGCAAGCGGCCTTCATTTTGTCCACTAATATTAAAGCTCTCTGGTTTCTTTGTAGCTGGTTTCTAAGCTTTGCTTCCATCTTCCCCTTTCGAAATGACTTCTGTCCACTACCACTGCCCCTGCAGCAGCCTATACATGTACCCTCTCCCTTCAGGGAGACAAATCTAGGAGGTCCTTTTAACACAACTAAAGACTGGTCCAGTTTCATACCATCATTCAGCCTGGAAACTTCAGGGATAACTTTGGCTCCTTGTTTTGCCTCTCTCTCATTTTCCAAGGCTTGCCTCTTAAATTTGCTTCTTCTGTTTCACTCTACCTATTCCCACGTTAGTGCTGGCTGATATTAACCCATTCCTGAACCATAAGCGGTAGCTTCCTAGTTGGTGTGCCTGACCTCTACCCACATGTATGTACTCCTCTCCTCAATGCCAGAATACATCAAAAAAGTTACTTTTATCAGTGCTGTCATCAGTGATTGTCAAGTTAATTCTACTGTGCTCAAATAAGTTTACTTCAACCAGTATTAACTGAGCATCTATTATATTCCAGGCCTTCTCCTGGGACACATGAGAGACAATGAAGATGGATTATGGAGCTAGAAGAAGACACAGATTCATAAAGAGATTACTAATGTGTAATAAATAAATATAATGTCAGTGATAGACCCAGAGGTTGAGAAAAGGCTTCCAGAAGACTCATTGACATAGTCTGAAAGGATGAATAAGAGATGGTGCAGTGAAAGGAGTGAGTACATGTGGGCAGTGGACTATCATGTGTACAAACACATGGAGAAGAGAACAGACAGAGTTCTGGAGGGAGTTTGAGACTGGACTAGGTATTTTAATGCTAGGAAGGGATGAGTAAGAGATACAACTATAGAAGGGTCAGATCATGCAGGATTCCATCATTCAGGCTAAGGAGGATAATTTTAACATTATTTGAACTGGTCTCTTATTCAGTAGTTCTCAATATAATCTCACACCCAGAGGATTAGCAGGCAGGGGGTATCCATTATTATGAAGATGACATGTAAAACTGTAAGATAAATATGAGTTTTAGATGGAAAATAATTCACAGTGTGATTTTATGTTGCAGTAAATAGATATATGTGATATACATATAATACAATTTGGATTTCTTTAAACCACAGAAATTAAAGATATCTCAGGCTTTGAGTGGGTTAATTTTTATTAGAGTCTATTATCTCCTCTTCATTTATTATCTTCTGCTTTTAAGTTACATATGAAGAGCTATTAGAACCAATAGCTCCAATGAAAATGTGATTCTACCCAAGTTACTCTACTTGGGGGAATAACCTAATGTACGTTCACAAGCAGAAATGAGTTGTTTTTGACTCTGTAGCAAAGCAAGTTTTGTATGAGCAAATATGTGTATTTTTCTGGTGTCAAGGCTTATTATAGTCATTAAATCACCAAATAGTCAATAATAAATAATTAAAGAATAGGAAGATAAATAAACTGATAGATAGCAGATAAAGTTGGCAGATACACAGATCATAGTTAGATATAAAGGATGATAACTAAGAATAAATGGATGGATAGATAGAAGATAGATATAGGAATAAAAGGGAAGTTCAAAATTATAATACCTACTTCTGCTATTATTTCTTTTTTCTGTGACTTTGCATAACTCTGCTACCCTTGGAATTTCCCACTACAATTTCCTTTGGCCTAGAAAAGAGACAAACTGAATTCTTATATCTGTCCAGGTCCTTCAGAAAACAAGAAATAATTTATCTTCAATTCTTAGTGTTTATGTGTCACAAATGTGGTTCTTCTCACAGACAGCCTTAATATGTTTGCCATATTTTTATTCTTCTATAATGCATCATTTCACCCAAGTTGAAAGATCACTGAGAGCAGAAACATTATTTTACTATTTGTACCCGAAACACAGACTAGCACTGGATCATGCCAGAGGTCCTTAGTTGCAGATTTAATGTAGAAATCATAGACTGTTTTGGTTCATTTCAACAATAAAAATTGAATGTAATGTGCTAGGTTCTGGAGGTACAAATAGTTAGGACACAGTTCTAGATATTGAGGTGTTTACTGACTTCATCTAAGAACAGATTTTAATAGATTTCAGAATTTTAATTTCACATTTCCATGATTATATTCTCTAAGAATTCTTATTAGAGGGGTCATGGGTTCTACAAAAGTGAGGTGTAGCTGATGACAACCATATTGGAGTGAAGCTATTTAAATTTAACAATGAATCACACAGGTATTCAGAGACTTCAAACAGGAATAAATTAATATATTTCTCCCTAGTGTCTTGAAATACAGCTCTAAGTATGCAATATAAAAAGTCCATTACTGTGGTTACTTTTTTCATACATTACCAATGCAGATCAGGCTGAATTATTAGACAATGACCAATAAATATAATAGACATTGGTGCTTGCTCAGTAATAACTAACCTCTATATTTTAAACAATGCAGAAGCAGCATATCTTCTATATTTTGTGTTACCATACCATATATTATAAAAATATATATTTGAGTTTGTATTTTATTGTAGAACATTTTTAGGATGATTGAATTAGGTATTTTAATTTTGCAATTAAAATAATTCACAATTGTAGCTTTTTTTAACTTTAAAGTACACTCATATTCATTATTTAGTTATAAATTTAAAGGTATTTATATCTAGAAAAAAAAGGATATTTGGTTAGTAGGATAAGGGTTATTTTGACTGACTGAGGCTGAATTAAATAAATAAGCAAATGAAGTGGTTGAGAACCAGAATCATATACTATAAAAACACCAGCAAACTAGAAGAGAAAGTGCATCTGTGTGTGTCTTGGGAAAATACATTCATAGAATTCTAGACATGTTTAGCATCCACAACTCCTGCTGAATTCAAAGTGGACTATGTGACACCAGCCTTTACTCCCTCCTCAACCAATTTTAATGAGACAAATGTTAAGTCTGGGTAGTTCATGAAGGATCTACGGCAGATACACATTTTACAGCCACAGGCTCAGTAAGCACAACAAACTGATCAAAAGTTAGTGGAAACAGAAAGAACAGCAGATAATATCATTTGGGCTCTGAGAAAGGGAAAAGCAATGGCTGACTTTGCTCGTGATTTTCCAAGTATATATCTCCCAAATATTTCCCCAGTCTGGCAGAGGAATTTCTTATTATATAGGCTAATGATGCCAGATACATATTTCTTCAGCTTCCCTTATAGCTAAAGAGTGGGTTTATGACCTACGGAGGACTTCTGGGAATGGTTCCCTTCTGGTTAAAAAGAGAGACAAGAAAAAAAATGCACTTTTTACCCTTGGATGGTGCTAAGTAAAGACATAGTGTTATGGCGCTACAGCAGCCATCTTGTAACCAGGAGGTGATAAACCAAAGGACCACAGACAGCACAATGAAGATAGTAGACTGAAACAGGAAAAAAGACTTGGTCTCTGGTGATTGTGTTAAGTTTTGAATTAACATATATACAACTGAAGTATCATTAAATTTTTTGGTATGTTAGATAAAAAATATCCTTATTTATTCTAGCCGTAGTACTTGGGCATATAATTTCTGTGTGGTTATAAGCATCTTAATTCATAAATGATTTCATTTTCAGACCTTTAAATCCTCAATTGAATCAATCTCCATGAAGCCCAGCTAAATCTAAAATAATTTTGTATTGTGATTGTCTTCTCTATTGTCACTAAACAAGCCTTTTTTTCCTACTTCACACGTGTTTCTATTTCTTGCAAGCAGCAATGACCAATGGCCTTGATACAGGCTTTTTGTGATATATTTATGAAGTTAAGGGCTTTGACTAAAATCACAACAGAATTCAATTGTGATGTAATGGTACCCAGAATATAGGTTAGCCACGTGGGCTTTTTCAGTTATGTGCCATGTGCTGTTTCAAAAATGGCTGGAAAATGAGATTTTATTCATCGATGAACTATTCAGTACTATATAAGAAATACTGAGAGGCATTTTAAGAATAACTTCAATGCACTTGGTATCATTTAACCTACCGTAAAATTGCAGCATAATGCCCAGTGAAAAGGGGTTCAATTGTTCAGAGAATGAGATCAGAATGGAACCTGAATATATGTAATAACTATGTTAACATTTTTTCAGGGAAGTTATCTAATACTTATCCATTTAAATGAATTTAAATGGAAGCTTCTCTCCCTAAAGCCTCTCTGTTATGAAGTTACAGTCTCCAGATTGCCAACTCCATTGTCCAAAGAACAGAGAGTGCTTGGAAATACCTGCCAGATAAACAAGTTCTCACAAGCCTGGGGAGATATTAAGCACTTCTGCATGTAGCTGCTTCCAAAGATGCCTTTGCATCTCCCGCTTCACTGCTGCTGTGAAGTCGACAATCCTGGAAATGCATTGAGTTTTGAAGCAGGGAGTTTTCAAAGTGACAGGCTTAAAAAATACAATTCACCTTTTGCCCTTCCACTCCCAGCTGCAGAATATTAGGCCTCCTTAGAACTCAGTTTTATAACTCTGAATACGCAGTGATACTTTTAATAAATAGGCTAAGCTCTCCTGGGCCACAGGCTTCCAATTATAGTTTCTAGTCCAAATTCCCCTTTTAAATGCAGATGATTAAATGAGGGTATTTATGATTTAGACAACAAGAAAAAAAACATGTTCATATCTCCTAGCTAAATACTATAATCTCAATTTTCTTAATATTCAGTGAAATAATTAATGGCAGATTTGAATTGGCTCCAAAATATTCTCTTACATAAACTGCTGCTAACAAATAACAAAGATACAATCAAGTGGCATAAAATTTATGGGATGGGAAATCTGTCTTGATTATATATCAATTTCATACATAGAATGAGCTGGACAGCTCTGTGTTACAGAAACTATAGGAAAAGCAAGCTCTCTTTCTGCCTCTGATACGAAGCAGTTTTATGTATGACATTTGTCATTGAAACGCTATGTCTCCTTGTATGTTAACTTAGAGTGTTAGATTTTATAATATCTAATAACTCTTGAATTCTGTATTTCTGTTTCCCAATAAAATAAAATTCAGTTGTTTTAAGGGAAAGGGCAGAAAATTTGGACCCAGAATACTTACGTTTGAAACTGAGCTCCAAATTTCTCGGCTATAGATCCTTGGATACAAAGTTAACTGTGTAGAATCTTGATCTGTAAAATGGAAATGATAATACCAATATCACAATTATATTCAAAAGATGCAAGGACATCACTTATGGAATATTTATTAAATTACAAATTTAAAACACATTTTATATCTCAAACATATCCCGATTCTTGAGAAAGCATTGCAATTGATTGTACCTATTTGGAGGATAATGTGTATTGGTGCTCCTGCCAGCTACAAGAGACCCAAAGTCAATCTTAACATAAACAGAAGTCGTAAGCACAACACATAGGCAAGTAAGTGGCCACCCACATGATCTGATTTCATATTCCTTCGAATATATAAATTTTCCCCTTCAAATCAATTTTTTTTCTTTCCCTAGAAGTAAAAGAAGGCCCTCCTGTCTCTACACAATTAAAGCTTTTTTATGAATAAGTCATTGTAGCAGTCATCTTAAAACAGATTTCTGGTTATAGGTATGAGATCCCCATGAACCTTAAAAAGAACTTACCTTAATCTTTCCTGTATCAGGGAGTACCTAGCAGGGTGCCTGGTTATGGGTTGGTGTTAAGACAGGTTTGATAAATGGATAAATGAATGAATGCATGAATTTCCCATTAGAATATTTTTTCCCTTTAAAGTTTGTAGAGGTCTGATTAAAGTTTCTAGTAATCGTTTCATGATAGTGCAAATGAATTTCAGATAATTTCTTGGGGTCATGTGAAGAAAGACTACTGAGGCCTAAGTAGTAATTTGAAGAAAGAAACTAGCATAGAGAGAATGAGGTCTCCAGAAACACTGTGCAGCTCCCTTTACTCCCACCCATTTCGTCTGGACAAAGGAACTCTGGATTCTTTCGAGTAGGATCACAAAGGTTTTCACTGAATAAGGAGTGGCAGCTGCCATATAGGAGGCTCCCGCTATGTGCTGGGAACTGTCCTAGGCATTTTGTGTGACTTATGTAACTTATTCCTCACAACAACCCTAAAAAGAGCAACCCAAAATATTCTGTTTTTCAGAGGAGGAAACTGGGGCATGGAGTTTTCCAGAGGTCACTCCTCTTTTTAATTGGCAGGATCAGGATTTGAGAGAATCAAGTGCTCCTAACCATAAACCTTTCCCTTTGGAACCCAGAAAAAGCCTCTGAACATTGCCCACTGCTCTATGCTCAGTGTTTGGATGGTGATGCCAAGAAGTGTAACAGGAGCTTGCACAGGAACTCTTCTGCATAGCTCTGGTCTAAAGTTCAGACTGAGGGCAGATTGCAGCAGGTTGGAGACGGGACTTGTAAAGAATGCTTGTGTGTCCCACATGTTTGGCATAGTAGACACCCTCTGTTTGCCTCAAA
Source organism: Gorilla gorilla gorilla (assembly GCF_029281585.2). Classification (NCBI taxonomy): domain Eukaryota; kingdom Metazoa; phylum Chordata; class Mammalia; order Primates; family Hominidae; genus Gorilla; species Gorilla gorilla. The sequence goes on along the minus strand of NC_073227.2, from coordinate 27,729,831 downwards.
CTTGGCTGAAAAGACAGAATGCCCTGGCTTCAGATAACTCCAAATCTGCACGTATTGTTGATATTGATGTTCTTTCGTCTGGATGGGAATGACAGGCATCTTTTGTCCAGATCTGGCAGACATACCAGAGCAGAGCTGACTCTCCCTGAATGCAATGTAACCGCCAGCAACACAGACACTCCTAAGCCCCCTAAGTAATACAAATGCCCTTCTTTCCTTTGTCTCCACAAATTATTCATAAAAAATTGAATAAATTGAAATGCTATGTAATTTATGAAGCAGCTGAACTCCAAATAGTTCTGAATCCTCCCATGCCCCATGAAGAAAGGGTGCGGAATATAAACCAGCTGGGATAAGAGGCAAGAAAAGAATGCCAAAGTTGGGGTTCCCAAGGGCCCTAACAACCAAGGCAGTTCAGAACTGCAAAAGGTAGGAGCCAGTCCAAGATAAAGTTGATCAGACGAAGTTGAGCGTCAAATGCCAGACATAACAAGTGCACCCTGAGTTCAAAGAGGAATAAGAAGAAAAGAATATTAAATATAAGCATCGCATATCACATGTTTTCTGTATAACATGTTCTGTCCTCAGCATTTTTAGTGAATTACTTCAGTTAATTGAGGTAGACATTGTCATCCTCAGTCAAAGACAAAGCAGTGCTTGCTATGAAGTGTTAGGGATCTCCACTAAAGAAGCAAAGCAGAGAGTTTCCTAGTGGAAGGCTCAAACCAAGTCACAGAACATTGCTACCTGTAATACAAGGTATGGGCCCAAGAGTTTATGGACAAGTTGATGTGAGATTAACCTGAGGGTGGTGGGTCCTACATATGTGAAAAGTGCAAAAAAATTGCCAAGAATAACTTTCCTCAAAGATGAGAACTATCAGTTAGTGGATTTCTTAAACTGGATTTAGGGTTGAAGCAGAAAACAAAAAAGATTGTAGTAATTAAATGTTACAATTATATCAAATCATTTCAATACAAGGTACAGAATATGTTGAGACAGAGTCTCTGTTGCCCAGGCTGGAGTGCAGTGGCACTATCTCAGCTCAGGCTCACTGCAACCTCTGCCTCCCGGGTTCAAGCAATTCTCCTGCCTCAACCTCCCAAGTAGCTGGGATTACAGGTGTGTGGCACCATGCCCAGTTAATTTTTGTACTTTTAATAGAGACGGGGTTTCGCCATGTTGGCCAGGCTGGTCTCGAACTCCTGACTTCAAGTGATCCGCCTGCCTCGGTGTCCAAAAGTACTGGGATTACAGGCATGAGCCACCGTGCCCGGCAATGTATTTTGCATTTTTGAAGTAGATATCATTTTCTCCTGAATTGCTTTTTGTCATGAGATTGTCAGATCTGAGAGATGGCTTATCTTTTAGTTACTTTTAGTTATTTTTCTGTGTATAAGGAAATACAGTAAATGAGATACACAGTTCTTTGTGGGAAAACATGTAAGTCTTGTTCATTTTCCTTATAAAAATAATTTCTAAATTTTACATATTGCATTTTGTGTATGTTTATATACATTTAGATTCTGTGCCAATTGTTGGGTGGTAGGCAGAATAATGGCCTGAAAAGATATACAAATCCTAATGCTAACAATCTGAGAATATGTTATATTACAAGGCAAAAGATAATTAAAGCAGCTCATCAGCTGGATTATCTAAGTGTCCTCAGTATAATTACCAGGTTCTCAAAAGTGTTAAAGAGAGGCAAGGAGAAGAATCAGAGAAAAAGATGTGATGGTCAAAGTAAATTAGACTAAGGTAACGTGAGACTCCAATTATTAATTCTGGCTTTCAAGATGGAGGAAGGTAGACTATGAGCCAAGCCTGCCTCTAAAAAGTTAGAAAACACAAATAAATAGATTCTCCCCTAGAATGCCCAGAAAAGAATGTAGCCCTCATGACACCTTGATGTGATCCTAGTGAGTCCTGGGTCAGACTTCTGACACACAAAACTTGGGATGAGAAATTTGTGTTGTTTTATGCTGCTAAATTTGTGGTAATTTGCTCCAGCAACAATACAAAACTAATAAAGGTGAAATGTTATCTAAATATATTGCTTCTTTTGTTTTTCTTCATAAAATATCATGATCTGGCATTTAAAATTTGGAGGCATGATGCTCATCTCTGATTATCTTCAGAGGGAACAACCATCTAAAGGAGTCCTGTAGCACTGTCCTCTGGCTTTTCTTTTTCTTTTTAGTTGACAAGTAATAATTCTACATATTTATGGGAGACAGAGTGATGTTTTGATCGGTGCATACAATATATAATAATCAAATCACAGTAACTAGCATATGTTTCGCCTCAAACCTTCATTTCTTTGTTGTTGTGAACATTCGAAATCCTCCTCCAGCTTTTTGAAAGTATACAATAAATTATAGCTAACCATATTCATGCTACAGTGCTGCAAAACACAAAAACTCATTCTCTCTATCTAGCTATAATTTTGTATCCCTTAATCAACTTCTCTCTGTCTTCCTTTCTCTCCTACACTTACCAGCCTCTAATAACTAGAATTCTACTTTCTATTTCCATGAGCTTAAAAAAACCATTTTGGCTCCCACATGAGTGAGAACATAAGGTATTTTTCTTTCTGTACGTGACTTATTTCACTTAACATATTGTCCTCTAGGCTTATCCATGTTGCTCAAATAACAGGATTTTATTATTTTTTATGGCAGAGTAGTATTCCACTATGCATCTACACCACATTTTCTTTATCCATTCATCTGTGGATGGACATATCTTAGCTATTGTGAATAGTGCTGCAATAAACATGGACCTATAGATATTCCTTTTATTTCTTTATGTATTATTGTTTTTTTTTTTTTTTTTTTTGAGATGGAGTCTCGCTCTGTTGCTCTGCCTGGAGTGCAAGTGGCACAATCTCACTCACTCACTGCAACCTCCGCCTCCCAGTTTCAAGCAATTCTCCTGTCTTAGCCTCCTGAGTAGCTGGGACTATAGGCACACACCACCTCGCCCAGCTAATTTTTGTATTTTAGTACAGACAGGGTTTCACCATATTGGTCAGGTTGGTCCCAAACTCCTGACCTCAGGTGATCCACCTGCTTCGGCCTCCCAAAGTGCTGGGATTACAGGCATGAGCCACTGCATCTGGCTGGTATTCCCTTAAAATACTGATTTCCTTTCCTCTGGATAAATACCCACTGTAGGATTGCTGGAATGCATGGTTGTTCTATTTTTAGTTTTTTGAGAGGCCTCCATACTGTTTTTCATAATGGCTGCAATAATTTATATTCTCACAGTGTATTGAGTTTTCTTTTTCTGCATCTTAGCCAACATTTTCTTTGTCTTTTTGATAATAGCCATTCTAACTGTGATAAGATGATATCTCATTATGGTTTTGATTTGCATTCATCTGATTATTAGTGTTGTTGAGTATTTTTTCATGTATGTTGGTCATTTGTATGTCCTCTTTTGAGAATTATTTTTTAATGGAATTGCCTGTTGTCATTTTTTTTGCTGTTGAGTTGTTTGAGTTTATTGTATATTCTGGATAGTGGTCCCTGGTTGGATGAATAATTTTCAAATATTTTCTCTCATTCAATAGGTTGTTTCTTCATTCTGTTAATTGTTTCCTTTGCTGTAGAGAAGGTTTTCAGTACAATATAGTTCCATTTCTCTCTCTCTGTCTCTCTTTTTCTTTTTGCCCATGGCTTTGATGTCTTCACTATAAAGTCTTTGCCTAGGCTAATATTCTAAAATGCTTTCCCAGTTTTCTTCTAGTAGCTTCATAATTTGGGGGCTTACATTCATGTCTTTAATCCATTTTGGGTTAATTTTTTTATATAGTGAAAGACAAGAGAGTCCAGTCTCATTCTTGTGCATGTGGATATTCAGTTTCCCCAGCTCCATTTAATGTATGCTCTTGGCACCTTTTCAAAAATCAGCTGGCTCTAAATGTGTGGTTTTTTTCTAGATTCTCTATTGTGTTTCATTCTCTATTGTCTGTTTTTATAGGAATACCATGCTCTTTTGGTGACTATGGCTTTTTAATATATTTTGAAGGCAGGTAGTGGGATGCCTCTGGTTTTGTTCTTTTTGATCAGTATTGCTTTAGCTATTCAAGTTTTTTGTAGTTCCATATAAATTTTAGAACTATTTATTTTTCTATTTCCATGAAAAATGTAGTTGGTAGTTTGATAGGAATTGCATTGAATTTTAGATTGCTTTGGGTAGTACGGTCATTTTAACAATATTAATTATTCCACTGAATTTGGTGTGTCTTTCCATTTCTTTGTGTTCTTTTCAATTTCTTTCATCAGTGTTTTGTAGTTTATGTTATAGTGTTATTTTGTATCTTTGATCAAATTTATTTTTACCTATTTTAGACATTTTTTGTAGCTATTGTAAATGGGATTATTTTCTTTATTCCTTGTTCAGTTAGTCCATTTTTGGTGAATAGAAACACTACTAATTTTTTAAGTTGATTTTTTATCCCACAATTTTACTGTTGCAACATACAGTAGTATATAAATTCTAAGAGTTCTGTAGTGCAAACTTTAGGTTTTTCTATCTGTAAGCTCATATTATTTACAAAGAAGGACAATTTGACTTTTTCTTTTCCAATGTGGATGACTTTTTTTTTCTCTTGCTTAATTGCTCTGGCTAGAACTTCCAGTGTATGCTGAATGCAAGTGCTCAAAGTGGGCATCCTTGTCTTTTTCCAGTTCTTAGAGGAAAGGCTTTTGGATTTTCCCCATTCTGTGTGATGTTAGCTGTGGGTTTGTTATATATGGCATTTATTATGTTGAGGAGTGTTTTTTCTATGTCTAATTCTTGAGCACTTTTATCATGAAATGATACTGACTTTTTTCATATGCTTTTTCTGTGTCTATTGAGATGATTATATGGTATTTGTTTTTTATTCTATTGATGTGATTGATTTATTTATGTTAAAACATCCTTGCATTTCTGGAATAAATTCCATGTGATTGTGTTAGATTATCCTACCCTTGAAGTCTCTCGCTAATTTTTCATTTACGACTACCACCCTCTAGTCCCTGCTCCTTGGCTATAAATTCCTACTTGTTCCTGTTGTATTCAGAATTGAACTTCCTTCTATACTGATGTCTCTTTTCTCTGATTACAAGAGTTACTAAATAAAATATATCTTTACTGCTTTATTTATTTACTTATTGTATTTTTCAGCTTTATTGAGGTATAATTGACAAATAAAATTGTACATATTCAAGGTATAAAATAAAATGTTCTGATATACATATAATTGTGAAATATTATTACAATCAAGATAAATGTAAGTGGATTAAATCTTTCAATCAAAAGACATAAAGTGGCTGAATGGATAAAACAAAACTCAATTATATGCTGCTTCAAGAGACCCACCTCAGCTTGAAGAACAAACATAGACTGAAAGTGAAGGGATTAAAAAAAAATCATGCAAATGGAAACTAAAAGAAAGCTAGGGTAACTACACTTATATCAGACAAAATATACTTGAAGTCTAAAACTATAGAAAGAGACAAACTCATTATATAATGATAAAGGGGTCAATTCATCAGGGATATGTAACAATTGTAAGTATATATGCACCCAACATTGGAGCACCTCAATATATAAAGCAAATGTTAAAAGATCTGAAAGGATAGACAGGAATACAGTTATAGTAGTGGCCTTTAATACCTTACTTTCAACAATAGATAGATCATCCAAACAGAAAATCAATAAGGAAACAATGGACTTGAACCCTACTTTAAACCAAATGGACCTAAGAGACAAAGGTAGAGCATTTCATCTAACAGCCACAGAACAAATATTATTTTATTTACTGCCTTTAACTAGCATCTGGCTCTGGTACTATTTGACAGTCTCCAGCAATATATAACATATTCACAATATAATGTAGGTAATATATCTCAGCTTTTGACTGTATCTTCATAACATCAAAGAAATAAATTGAAAGTGAAACACTAATTCAATCATACGTTTACTTTTTGTCGTGTCCCCAACTACTTTTTTCAAATTTATGTTTTAAATTGATATATGTATTTGTCATGTACAACATAATTTCTGATGCATATGTATAAATGAATGATGAAATCTAGCTAGCTAACAAATGCATCATCCCACATATTATTTTTGTGGAAAGAGCACTCAATATATACTATCTTGGCACTTCTCAAGAATGCAGTATAGTATTGTATACTGCATTCTTGAGAAATAATATAGTTATCGAGTCTTATTTTTTATCAAAGTATATTGTCAAGTATTTTTTAATTTACTTGTAAAAAAATGGCCAGACATTTTTAGCATGCTGTGGGCCACATGTTAGACATGCAAGTATATTGTTTAGCTACTGTTTTTTTCACATGTGCAACAATGAATAAAATTTTAATGTTTAAATAACAATTTCCATTCTCATTATGAGTAATTTACTTAATTTAAAGGGAATGTGATGTGTTTTCACCAATTAATACTTTTTTTTTTTTTTTTTTTTTTTTTTTTTTTTTTTTTTTTTGTGGTGAGGGAGGGAGTCTCGCTCTGTCTCCAGGAGGCTAAAGTGCAATGTCACGATCTCAGCTCACTGCAACCTTGGCCTCTCAGGTTCAAGCGATTCTCCTGCCTCAGCCTCCAGAGTAGCTGGGACTATAGGTGTGCACCACCACACCCAGCTGATTTTTGTATATTTAGTAGAGACGAGGTTTCGCCATCTTGCCGAGGATGGTCTCCATTTCCTGACTTCAGGTGATCCGCCTGCCTTGGCCTCCCAAAGTGCTCAGATTACAGGCGTGAGCCACCGCGCCTGGCCCTTTTTTTTTTTTCTTCTTTTTTTAATAGAGACGGAGTTTCGTTCCTGTTGCCCAAGCTGGAGTGCAATGGCGCTATCCCGGCTCACTGCAACCTCCGCCTCCCAGGTTCAAGCGATTCTCCTGCCTCAACCTCCCGAGTACCTGGGATTACAGGTGCATGCCACTGCGCCTGGCTAATTTTTTTTGTATTTTTTAGTAGAAACGGGGTTTCACCACGTTAGCCAGGCTGGTCTTGAAATCCTGACCTCAGCTGATCTGCCCACTTCAGCCTCCCAAACTGCTGGGATTACAGGTGTGAGCCACCATGTCTGTCCCAATTAATACTTTTCTATGGAACTCTAGAGCTTAGAAAAAACCTAAAGATCCATTCAAGCCAATATTCCATCTTGTCTCCGGAAAGGACAAGTGTAGCCATCTGGGCCAAGAGTTGGTGGTGCTTTTTTTTTTTTTTTTTTTTTTTTTTTGAGGTTTGCTCTGTTACTCAGGTTGGAGTGCAGTGGCGATCTTGGCTCACTGCAACCTCCACCTCCCAGGTTCAAGCGATTCTGCTGCCTCAGCCTCCTGAGTAGCTGGGATTACAGGCTATTTTTTTTGTATTTTTAGTAGAGACAGGGTTTCACCGTGTTAACCAGGATGGTCTCGATCTCCTGACCTCATGATCCGCCCGCCTTGGCGTCCCAAAGTACTGGGATTACAGGTGTGAGCCACGGCGCCCAGCCAGGTGGGAATTTTTAAGAGTCTGGAGGGTGACTATTGCCCATATTGTTATCCTATACATTTATTACATGCCTTCTACATGAACAGCTTATAACTTTCAATGTATTTAGCCAGAGAAATAGGACATAATTAAATGTCTAAATGAAATGGCTCATATCTAAGCCAATTGTTCCATTTATCATGACATTAGTACACTTGGTTTTTTAAGTTCAAAAGTTAATCATAAATTTTAAAATTCTAGAATTATTAGTATATAACTAAAAACTGAAAATAACTATCAAAATTGTAGTCACTGAGTTATTTGTGTCAGACATTTTTCTCTTTCACTTAATAATGACTTAACAAATGGCATTTGTTCCAGGCACTTCTAACCATACAAAATGGAATAATGTAAGTTTCAAATCTGAGGAATACAAATGCAGTTGAATAAATAATGAACTTTACTTATATACTGAGCTCCAATATGTGGTAGGATTGTAACACAAGTATATTAAATCTCAAGGCACTTCAAAAAATGACTACACACTATTAGACTGTGAACATTTAAAAGGCTTTATAATAGAGGTGGCAAGTAAGTTAACCCTTGAAAGATGAGTAATATTTGATGGGCAGGATAAGGCGTATGACTTATGTAGTGGAGCAAACAGCATGAGTAAAGTAGACACAGAGCAGATCGTATTTTTGAGGTTCAATGAATAGTTCAATTTAGCATCAATGTAGAGCATGGGTGTGAGAAAATTTTAAGATAGTACTAGAAAATGCTTACGTCCAGAGATTAGAAGATAGTTTAGAGATTGGTGGAAGTGATTCTAATTATTTGTGCTGCCCTGAGTTAAAGTATTAGTGTTAATTAGGACAGTTGGGAGAATGGATAGCCTATAGAAAAGGATCTATTATAAAGTTGCTGGAATAATCCATAGAAGAGGTAATAATTGTCTGAACTGGATTGAGGCAGAAGGGATAAAGGGGTGGCACATATTCCAGAGATATGGCAGCATTTCCAGAGCTTGTCTCTCTGTCACCCGGGTAGACTAAGAGAACAGGAGGAGCTATTGATAACTCCCAGGGTTCAATCTTTTATAACAGATCTTTTATGACATTCATGGAAATAGAGATTAGTCAGAGTAGCTATTCTGGGTGTAAAAAAAAAAAAAGGATGAACTTGATTTGGGGATATGTTGCTTAAGGATGCCCTCGGGACATTTAGGAGGGGATGATCAGTATCCATTAGAAATAGAGGATGTCTGCTTGGCAGAGAAGCCGATGGGGATCTGACGATATGGAAGGTGTCAAATAACACACTGGAATGCAATCTCAGAGGGAGAGAATTTAGAGAAGATAAGGAAAGCGAGTTCAAATAGAACCGAAGGGGAAACTTACAGTGAGGTATCAACAATGAGGATTCAAAGAGAAGTGAGTTTACGAAGGAAAGAAATGGTTCCAACGAGGAATATCGGAGTGAGGTCAAATGATGAGATGTCTAAGACTGTAACTATATTTTATCATTACAAAGCAGCAGTTCTAGAAAAGTGGCAGGGGTAGAACATATATTACAAGGGGCCCATGAGTGACTGTATAGGAATGCAGAGAGAGTGAGAAAACATGCATTTCCAAAGGGTTTCATAATTTAAGATGCATATGTGGAACAGGATCTTGGTGAGGTGGTGAGGGGATTAATGTCATTCCTTTGTGCTAAATTACTATAGTAAGTGCAGTTGCATGAAAACAGCAATAAAACAGATGCAGATATGAAAATTAGGAGACTGATATTTATTTTTATGTATATAACATATTATATATTTATATATTAATACATGCATAAACCACTCTTAGATGCATATATCATTTTGTTTTGGGGCTTTTTGTTTGTTTGCTTTTCTGAGACAGAGCCTCTCTGTCACCCAGGCTGGAGTGCAGTGGCGTGATCTCGGCTCACTGCAACCTTTGCCTCCCGGATTCAAGTGATTCTCCTACCTCAGCCTCCTGAGTAGCTGGGACTACAGGTGCGTGCCACCACACCGGCTAATTTTTTGTATTTTTAGTAGAGATGGGGTTTCACCAGGTTAGCCAGCATGGTCTCGATCTCCTGACCTCGTGATCCACCCACCTCAGCCTCCCAAAGTGCTGGGATTACAGGTGTGAGCCACCGTGACCGGCCTGCATATTCCATTTTTAAAAAATATATCCAGATTCAAGTTTATGTGACTTTAAGTTCATCCAGGATCCTTGTCAAAATCTTACCCTAAATGGGAGAATTGTGTGCAAACATTTCCCTTGTAAAGTCATTAAGGTTTTTAAAATAACAGGAATAGCAGTCTTCTAAATTTTATCTGACTTCCTAGCCTGTTAATTTGGAGATGCTTTGAACCACTACTTATCTACATAAATACCAGAAATTGATTTCCATCAAGAGAAATGATCAACCCTTAATGAAGTTGGAAGCTCCAGCAGATAATCCATGTCACCAACAGAAACTCCAGATCTATGTTAAACAGATCAAATCATCTTTTGAAATTTCTGATTTTAACAGAGTTAGGTCTAGAAAACCATGGAGATTTGGGCTGATGACTATATAGACTATATATTTCAGCCAGGGATGATGGAAAGCCTCTTTGGTAATCTGCACATTCCTTGCTTCCTTCAGAGAGCCTAAATATGCAGTGACTTCAAAGTTCAAAATAAACTATTAATGATGCAGGAAAATATGTAATATAGAAGCTTTTGGTATTAGCAGAAAATGCAGGTGGATGATTTTAGAGATGAATGTTTTGAAATTCCTATGCTAATTCCAGCAATTCAGGCAATTCTTGATAGTACGTATATCTTAAAAGGGGGCCAACACCCTCATGATCTTTATGACAGCATGTCCACTTATAGCTTGGATACATAAAACAAACAATAGAAAATGGCTCTTCAGATGGCAAATTCTAAGCTTTAGCATTGATTTGCAATCTTGAATCTAGTTGAACAATTTGTCCTTGATTCAATTTCTTTTTAATTAAATTGTACTATGACATTTTGAATTTGTTTGATTTTTTTTCTGAGTTTTCTTTTTTCCATGCAGATGCAATAACTTTGTCCCTCAGAATAGTCTGTATGCTTTACTATAAGAAATTGTATTTTTTTAATGTTTCTGGCCCTGTGAAAAACTGAATATTTTGAGAGTAGGGGTCAAGCCTTCAGCTTGGAGAAGCTCAACACATTTTTACAGAATAACCTGAATATACCCAATGAGTTATTTCCCAAAGCAATTTATATGCACAGAAAGAGTTGTGATTTCTTTTTTCCTCTTGACTTTCACAAAAATAAAGGGCTAATATCACCAGCGGGCAAATTTTGTAAAATTACTCTCCAAGTGTTTCAACAAAACCTGCCAACACAACTCAAGCCCAAACTTCCTCCGTCCCTGCTTTGTGGCAAAGGGCCTCACTGGGAACGGCTGCCAGTCACACAGACAGAGCCAAATTGTTTAGTGGATTTGGGAAGTGGACAGATGTTCTCCTGGGACGATGGAGACAGGCACTGCCACATACATTTTCACTTGATGTGTTAACCAATATTTTTAGCCAATTATTCAGAGGCGACCAGCAGTTAATGCATGCAAAGGCAGGAACTAGAATCATCACTCACGGCTTCTACACAGCCCCAAACTCCTGCCAAAGTGTTAAATACCTCTTGGGTTCTGAAAAACATGGAGTGCATTTGCGTGCCCTTGGATGTGCTCCTTGAGACTTCTATGAGAACATCTAAAGCTAATTATGAAATGGTCATTGTGAATGCATAAATATGAGAAAATAAAACAAATGCTGAGGTTGTATACTTCAAAATACTAAACACGAAAGAATGAGTTTTACATATGAAAATGCATTTGAGGTCTCAAAGGTAATTACCCCGAGGCAGTGGAATAGTGCAATAAAAACAATAGCAGCTGGGCCACACCGATGATATACTGTGCTAACTGCTATTAAGCTAATTTGCAGCAGAAATATGGTGTAATAAGATCTATCATTTTTAATGGAAAAATAGCAAAACATAAAAAGCCTATGTTGTCCATTTTATTTAGAGAGATGACAGCAAAAGAGAGTCAATGATTAGAATCTTTACTTCCAAATATCCATATGCCTAAGGCCACAGTGTTGCTAACATTTTCTCTCTGATTTAAACAAGGCAAACTTGGAGCTAGTACCTGGAAAGTAAGAAGATAAAGGGATGTAAACATTGTTTCCAAGAAGCTTGCAATGCTATTCATCATATTTAAAGTAGCAATTTCTTCCTAGAATAAATTGTACTACATGAATATATATATGTACGTATACATGTATGTATATATGTATGTATATACGTATATATGTATAATACTCATTTCTATAATAAAGTTTTTTAAACAAAGGTATCAATGTGGCAGACTATAGAACTGTATCTGCCAGTGTCCTGTCCATAAAACAAAAATGCTTTGAGTTTTACAGAAATACATAATATAATAGAAGAAATTGGTTAGTCAGATAATGAATTATTGGGAAACCAAACAGGGGATTAAAAGGCCAGCCAGAGATGACCAACTACAGGAGACATCTATCAGTCTCACAATGGGAGAGAGCAGAAAGCATGGTACCACTCAAAGCTGGGGACACCATGTAGGAGCTGGATCCAAGGAGGTTGACTGCCCCGTGGCAGCTGAGACCACAGAAATAGGGGCTGAGGGAGGTGAGAGCTGGAACCATAAAGGACACACAGTAACTGCGCTGAAAACTGTTTTCAGGCAGAAGTGGGATTAATACTTTGATTTTCCCTTTCCTACACCCACAAGTCTCCTGCAGGTGCTTCCTATTGGCAAATCCAGCCAGAAGCCAGTAGGCAAGGTATCTAGGTGCTAAAGATTGAATGTTTATGTTTCCCCAAAATAAATATGTTAAAATCTAATCCATCCTCACTATGATGATATGTGGAGGCCTTCAGGAGTTGGGGCCCACTCATATGCATGGATTTAGTGCCCTTATACAAGAGACCTTAGAAGGGGTCCTTCCCCTTTTTGCCATGAAAGGATAAAGTTAGAAGTCAGCAGTCTGGACGTGGCATGGTGGCTCATGCCTGTAACCCCAGCACTTTGGGAGGCCGAGGTGGTTGGATCATCTGAGGTCAGGGGTTCCAGACTAGCCTGACCAACATGGTGAAACCCCGTCTCTACTAAAAAAATACGAAAATAAGCCAGGCGTGGTGGTATGTGCCTGTAATCCCAGCTACTCAGGAGGCTGAGGCAGGAGAATCGCTTGAACCGTGGGGTGGAGGTTGCAGTGAGCTGCGATCGTGCCACTGCACTCCAGCCTGGGCAACAAGAGTGAAACTCCGTCTCAAAAAAAAAAAAAAAAAAAAATCAGCAGTCTGAAATTCTGAAGAGATCCCTCAGCAAAACCTGGCCATGCTGGCACCCTGATCTCAGATTTCCAGCCTCCCAGTGAGAAATAAATTTCTGTTGCATATAAGCCTCCCAGCCTATAGTAATTTGTTATAGCTGCCTGGGCTGACTAAGGCCCTGGGACACAGAGCCTAGAGAGAGCAGATGAAATGAGAGAAACTTGAAAAACGACCAGCACTCTTTCCAAAGCATAGCCTTGCTGTTCCACCCAAATCCACATGACCACAATCTCTTCCCTAAATGACTACAATGGTCTGCCACAGCTCCCCAACTACAACTCTGACTTCCCTCCCTTTTCCACACTGGAGAGAGAATGATCTCTTCACATTCCCTAATCTGATCACAGGCACTCTGGTCCCTTTAAAACCTTTCAATATCTTCTACTGCTCTTGGGAGAAAGACAAAACTCTTCATGTGACTGACATGCACCTTCAGGAGCTGGTTCGGCCTAGCTCTGAGGACCATCTCAGTCACTACTCCTTTACTGTCTATATGATGGTGGTTCTGGTCTTCTTGATAAGTGGTCATTGATTCATTCAATCACTCAGCAAAACTTCATTAGGGGTGTATTAATCTTTTTTGGCACTGCTGATAAAGGCATACCCAAGACTAGGCAATTTACAAAAGAAAGAGGCTTATTGGACTCAAATAAAACAGTTCCACATGTCTAGGGAGGCCTCACAATGATGGGCAAAGGTGAAAAGCACATCTCACATGGTGGCAGACAAGAGAATAGAGCTCGTGTAGGGACCCCCCCCCCTTTTTTTAAACCATTAAATCTTGTGAGACTTATTCACTATCACAAGGACAGTATGGCAAAGACCCACCCCCATGATTCAATTAATTCCCTCCAGGTTCTTCCCACAACATGTGGGAATTATGGGAGCTACAAGGTGAGATTTGGGTGGGGACACAGAGCCATACCATATCATTTCACCCCGACCCCTCCTAAATCTCATGTCTTCACATTTCAAAACCAATCATGCCTTCCCAACAGTTTCCCAAAGCCTTAACTCATTTCAGCATTAACACAAAAGTCCACAGTCCAAAGTCTCATCTGAGGCAAGGCAAGTCCTTTCCTCCTATGAGCCCGTAAAATCAAAAGGAAGTTAGTTGCTTCCTAGATACAATGGGGGTATAGGCATCAGGTAAAGACAGCTGTTCCAAATTGGCCAAAACAAAAGGGCTACAGGCCCCACGCACATTTGAAATCCAGCAGGGCAGTCAAATCTTAAAGCTCCAAAATGATCTCCTTTGAATCCATGTCTCACATCCAGCTCATACTGATGCAACAGGTGGATTCTCATGTTCTTGTTCAGCTCTGCCCCTGTGGCTTTGCAGGGTATAGCCTCCCTCCTGGCTGCCTTCATGAGCTGGTGTTGAGTGTCTGCGGCTTTTCCAGGCACACAGTGCAAGCTGTCAGTGGACCTACCATTCTGGGGTCTGGAGGACAATGGCCCTCTTTTCACAGCTCCACCAGGTGGTGCCCCAGTAGGGATTCTGTGTGGGGGCTCCAACCCCACATTTCCCTTCTGCACTGCTCTAGCAGAGGTTCTCCATGAGAGCACCATTCTTGTAGCAAACTTCTGCCTAGACATCTGGGCATTTCCATATATCCTCTGAAATCTAGGCCAAGGTTCCCAAGCCTCAATTCTTGATTTCTGTGCACCTGCATGCAGGCTCAACACCATGTGGAAGCTGTCAAGGCATGGGGCTTGCACCCTCTGAAACCACTGCCCAAACTCTACATTGGCCCCTTTCAGCCGCAGTTGGAGCGGCTGGGATGAAGGGCACCAAGTTCCTAGGCTGCACACAGCACAGGGACCCTGGGCCCAGTCCAGAAAACCACTTCTTCCTCCTAGGCCTCTGGGCCTGTGATGGGAGTGGCTGCTGTGAAGACCTCTGGCATGCCCTGGAGATATTTTCCCCATTGTCTTGGGGAATAACATTCAGCTCCTTGTTATTTATGCAAATTTCTGCAGCCAGATTGAATTTCTCCTCAGAAAATGGGATTTTCTTTTCTATCACATTGTCAGTCTGCAAATTTTCTGAACTTTTATGCTCTGCTTCCCTTATAAAGCTGAATGCCTTTAACAGCACCCAAGTCACTTCTTGAATGCTTTGCTGCTTAGAAATTATTTTATCAGATACCCTAAATCATCTCTCTCAAGTTGCAAGTTCTACAAATCTCTAGGGCGGGGGCAAATACTGCCAGTCTCTTGGCTAAAACATAACAAGAGTCACCTTTGTTCCAGTTCCCAACAATTTCCTCATCTCCATCTGAGACCTCCTCAGCCCGGACCTTATGGTTCATATCACTATCAGCATTTTGGTCAAAGCCATTCAACAATGCTCTAAGAAGTCCCAAACTTTCCCACACTTTTCTGTCATCTTCTGAGCCCTCCAAACCATTCCAGCCTCCGCCTGTTACCCAGTTCCAAAGTTGCTTTCACATTTTAGCGTATCTTTTTATCAGTGCTCCACTGTACTGTTACCTATTTACTGTATTATTTTGTTTTCATGCTGCTGATAAAGATATACTCAAGACTGGCCAATTTACAAAAGAAAGAGGTTTATTGGACTTACAGTTCCATGTGGCTGGGGAGGCCTCACGATCATGGCAGACGGTGAAAGGCACATCTCACATGGCAGCAGACAAAAGAAGAGAGCTTGTACAGGGAAGTTGTGGTTTTTAAAACCATCAGATCTGGTGAGATTTATTCACTTTCATGAGAACAGCATGAGAAAAACCCATCCCCATGATTCAATTATCTCCCACCAGGTCCCTCCCATGACACATGGGAATTTGGAGAGCTACGAGATTAAATTTGGGTGGGGACACAGCCAAGCCATATCAAAGGATCTAGTTCTTGTCAGGCATTTTTCTTCATTCCAAAGAATAGTTAATAAAGTAAAACAGATGCAGTTTGGAATTGCCTAGAACATATTTTTTAGTGTATGAGTGTGGACGGTCAGGCATTTAGTAAATACATGACTATAGAGTATGTCAGGTGGTTAACAATGCTATTAGGGATGCTTTTACATAACATCAGGAAATCTTTTCCATTCATGTGATATTTGTGCAGAGGCCTAAAGAAAGTGAGGGAGAAACTCCTATGCTAAAGCTGTATATGCTATACACATGGAAGAAAGAGCTTACCAGGCAGAAAAGAGCAAAGTGCAAAGTATCAGAAATAAATAATAAATTCTAGAACTTTCGATGTCTTTACTTCAGAAGAGAATTTTATTTTCCTCTCACAGCACATTGATTAGATCCTTTTGTAAAAAAATAAAAATAAAAATTTTAAAAGCCTCTATAAGATACAGATTCCTGCATATATTTAAACTTAAATTACATACTTATTGATATAACGAGTTGATAAACAGTTACCTTAATTACTTGACTATACACACTTTGAGGCTAGTGACTGGGTTTCCATCAGAAAACAGGTATTGGTCAGGGCATTGAGGCTCATGCCTGTAATCCCAATATTTTTGGAGGCTGAGGCAGGAGAATCACTTGAACCCAGGAGTTTGAGACCAACCTGGGCAACATAGCACGACTCTGTCTCGACAAAATAAATAAATAAATAAATAAACATATTAGCTAGGCATGGTGGCATGCACCTGTAGACCCAGCTACTTGGGAAGCTGAGGCAAGAGGATTTCTTGAGCCCAGAAGTTTGAAACTGCACTGAACTCCAGCCTGGGTGACAGAGCAAGACCCTGTCTCAGGAAAACAGCAAAAACAAAAAGAAAGTAGATATTGCTTCATAAAAAAGAGACTCCAAATAAAGTAGCTTCAAGAAGTCAGAGGCATGTTTCTCTTGCTTACAACTGTTATGCCTTTTCTGGCAGCTCCCCAATATCAGAAACCTGGAACCTATCATGTTTCTCCACTATTCTTAGAATATTTCTGTGTTGTCCAGAGTATCTCATTATTACATTAACAATCTAGGCTGCAGAATAGTGGAAGATTAGCCAGGGCAAGAAGGACAATCTCTCCTTATATGGTCATGACCCAGAAGTTGCACATACCACTTCCCGTTATATTTTCCATTAGGCATAACCTAATCACATGACCACTCCAAGCCAAAAGGGAGGCTATGCAGGCATATGTTCTGGTAAAGAAAAAAAAATGCTATTTCCAAGAAAAAGGGAAAGGTAGATATTGAAAGACACCTGGTGGTATCTGCTACACCAAGTAGAAGGAACAAGGAAGTCAGAGGCCTAGAGATACATATGTGAGTCAGCATGCTCAAAGAGAACTTAATTGAGTACCTTGACTAAAAGCATGTAGGATTATGACTGGATGATAAAGCAGAACATTAAAAATGCTGCAAAACATCTGAAGAAACAGCTGAAGGTATTTTTCACTGTGCTGTATTGTATAGTCGAATCACAACTTAAATTGGTATTAGGGAGCATGACTGAAGCTTAAACATTAGTGCCTAAAGTGAGAGTATTGCTTTAGTGTGGAAATTATAATTGTCTTTCCTCTGAGTAATGGCACACTGAAGAATCTACAAACCATCTATGAATACTTTCTTTTTTTTTTTTTTAAACAGAATTGCACTCTATTTCCAAGGGCAGAGTGCAATGGCACGATCTCAGCTCACTGAAACCTCTGCCTCCCGGGTTCAAGTGATTCTCCTGCCTCAGCCTCCTGAGTAGCTAAGATTACAGGTGCACACCACCACGCCCACCTATTTTTTTTGTATTTTTAGTAGAGATTGGGTTTCACCATGTTGGCCAGGCTGGTCTTGAACTCCTGGCCTCAAGTGATCCGCCCACTCGGCCTCTCAAAATGCTGGGATTACAGGCCTGAGCCACCGCGCCCAGCCTATGAATTCTTTCAATAGTCAGTTTTCTTCTTATGTATGAACAGGTTACTGTTTCCTTAGCTGTACCATATGAAGGAGTTGCATACATTGCATATAATAGACAATAGGAAAAAACCCTTGCTTTCTTGACCTTTAAACATTGGGAACCACCTTCAAACCACAGAATAAAACAGAAGCCAACTGAGAGAACGATAGATTCATATAATTTATTAGGGGCATACATTCATAGAGTGGAGTCTACAAACTTTTTCTGTAAAAGGCTTGATGGTAACTACTTTAGGTCTAGTAGGTTATATGGTCTTTGCTGCAAATACTTGACTTTTGCTGTTGTGGCACTAGAGTTGCCATAGACATATGGAAATAAACGGGCATAGCTGTTTTCCAATAAAACTTTATTGACCTAAGCAGCTGGCTGGAATTGGCCTCAGAGCCCTAGTTGGCTGACCCCTGGTCTAAATTGTTAGCATAATAACTTTTTATTGGGGTGGGGAGCATATTTTCTTTTTTACTTCCAAAGGTAAATAAGCATGTAATGCTGCTCCCCTTCTTAGCAGACACTCTTAGGGCATAGGTAGTGTTTCCTCTCTTGTTAATTATGCAGCACAAAGATTCATGTGACAGAAGCAGAGGAAGGAATGGCCATAGGCATCAGTTTATAGGAGGCAGATTTGAGCTGAGCCATAAAAAATGTATATAAATTTATCACTATGAGCTTTATACATTTTATATCATTCTATCCTCCAATACTTCTGTGTAGTTTCGTAACAACAGAGAAGTTAAAGAAAAATTTTTTTTTCCTGAAGGTCTTCAAATGAGCAAGAGATGAAGCCACATCAAGGTTTCAACTCAGGTGCCTCTCATTCATCACACTATTAACCTTCTAAATGTGGTGCCTGAGGAGGTCAGGAATTAAGAAAAAGATTTTCACTCTTCCGATATCAGGAACTCTATATTCCCTGCACAGCAGTCCATCTCATTAATGCCTAGGTCATTTTCAGCAATGTTGTCCTTACTTCCACCTTGTGTGGTCATAAGTCTAATACAGAAATAAAAGATTTCAAGAATTTTTATAGCATCGTGCCAGGGTGATACCAGCAGGTTTTAGAAAGCTTTCCTTCTATAGCATCACAATGCATGATGCCTGCAACAATTCCAAATCTGAACTGGGTCAAACTCATATCAATTTATTCTATGTTTAATGGCTTTCTGAAATGTAAGCACTATAATTTCAAATATTTACCACTGGGCAGAAATAAATGTACATTTTGGCTTTCCATTATTCCCCATCCATGAACAACAGTAGTGGCTCAATAAGACATTAAAGGATCTCACACTCCATGGCTGCAGTCACCACATAAAAGGCTAGCTTAAACAGCAAACTTTAATTAGAGTTTGGAAAGAGCATTTTTGTTTAAGTAAAATAAAAACACAGGTGGTTTAGTGAGTTCACTCTGAGTATAAACCCCCAAACGCCATTTAAAAAGCAAAGTAGTTAAAGGATTTCATTTTTCTGGTCAGCTCTAACCCAGGTAGAAACAACAACCCTACCATTTTTGAGAACATGGGGTGTTCAAGTGCATTTGGCCCTTGGCCAGCTGTTACATGCTTTAACATTCTCTAACAAGAGAAAAGAGCTCTCCATTAAAATGCTAGGCAGTTTTCAAGCATAATATTGCTTATGCCTTTAGTTTTCCATGGCTATCTTAAAATTTTCTCAGGATCATGATATTTTTGGCCCCTGTGCAATGCAACCTTCCCCACTCCACACTACCACTATTGGAATATTATGCTTCTTTTCAAGATCTCTAGTTAGAGCCTAGTCCTTCATCTTATGTTTCTGGTTCTTTCTATTCTTCATTAATGAAGACTTTTCAAAGCAATAGTTAACTTTGGCGTATGCGTCTATATAGAAAACAGTCCCAAACTCCAACCAGTGACCGATTTGCTGACAATCACTCATCAGCATCATCACCAAATATCTAATTTGGTCTTATTTTGAATGCTGGATGAACAACTTATACATAATGAGTGGAGATCTAGGTTGAAGTAGCAGTCTGCTTATAAGTGACCCAGGATTAAGTTGAGAGCTAACGTTTGTCAATGGCAAGCATTAAGCTGTACACAGGTTTTTAAAGCTGGATTGCTGAGGTTCAAATTAGCTACTTTCTGACATGGGAATTTATAAAAGCTGCTTAGCTTTCTTGTTGTTCAATGTCCTCATCTGAAAAATGGGAGTGATAGTATAGTATTTACATCAGAGAAGTATTTTGAGGACTAAAGGAGATGATACGTGTGAGACATTTAGAATGAAGACTGACCTGTCATAAGGGCTACAGTAGCATTAGCTATTACTATTTTGATGGTATGTGCCAAAGGTTAAGAGCTTGCTCTCTATTAAGAACTTAACACACATCATTTCGTTTACTCTTCAATCAAATCTGGGAAGTTGTGTGTTTGAGAAAACAGATCTGAGATTTGTAGCTCAGAGTTTTACAGTGGTAGAATAGAGAAACCAGTCTGACTTCTAAATTCATAACACAATAGCAGAATGAAAGCATTTAAGGGTACATTTCCCACAGACTAAAATAAAAAAGGGAGGTTGTTTTTCAGAGCACATGCATCTACAAACATTGTAATACATATTTGCATATGTATATACTTTCTAAGCACAATTAAATTCTTGCAAAAATATGTATATTTAAATATATTATCTCCTCTAAAATCAAGAATACTTTATGCCTTAGTACAGATGGTAACTTGGGTTAGAAGCACATGTCAGTAGCATTGATCTTGCAGTCAGCATCTTCTCATTATCCTTGACCAGTTATATGATTATTTTTGTAAAATTAAAGCTATAGTTTCTTTAATAATGCTTTGTGGTTTCCTCAGAATTATCACTAATATTTCTCAGGTTACTCACTCTTAAATTAAATGTATGGCATATTATGGAGGTCATTTGGTCTTCTTTGTGGCATTTTTATGTTATTTAACTTCCTTTCCAGGTTATTGATCTCTTAGTGCATTTTACTGCATTATCTCTAGCTTTTACACAGCAGTGTTGTAGAACATTTAAGAAGATTTTAAATTACAATAATAGTGTAAGCACAGAGCTTGCATCACCAAAGCATCTGCAGAAGTTTCAACACAGGGAAATAACTGTGAGATTCAAGTAATACCAACAAGGATTGTTAGTATTTCTATTTGCCATGTAAATGGCACTTCCTTTTAATAATATTAAAGTACAGTATATAAGTTATCTAAATTGTAATCTTGGAAATTTTGTATTCCTTGATAAATTCTGAAGATCTGGGAGATATCACATACTTTCAAATTGGGCACATACGATTATAGCTTTATATTACATTATGATATTGTATTTTAAATCCATATAAAATGCTTCCAGACTGCATATGAATATAGCTTATGAGCCCCACTATTCCTGTTTCTCCATATCCCCACCAAGTAACCCTCATGATTCTTCTGCTGTGTTGCTCATTGCATTGATTTCAACTGACTATTATGGCATTTAAGGCCAAACATCCCATTCAGTGAAAAGCATTTAACACTTCCGGCTTCTGAGCATAGATAGCAACTCCAGACCTTGTGATGGCCAGAAGTCTCTCACTCATGTCTTTAGGTGTAGCAGGGAGCTGGTATCTTCCCCTTTTAAAATTAATAGGTGCAGTAAGCCTTTTATCCCTTCAAGCCTATTGATCACCCTACACATTTCCTCCTTTCTGGTATTATGCTCACTCTGATATACTTTGTGTCCAACACAGTGAGGAAAGAAGAAAGTAATAGGGCCAGAAGCAAAAGATAATTATCTAAGAGATGATTTCAGGGACCTGGACAAAAATCAAAAGAGATATCTGAAGAACAGATTAAGCCACATGACTAGTAATCGAGAGTTAACTCAAAGTGAGCATTTTCAGCATTCTATTCAGCATGTTACATGAATTATTTTGTGCTTTTATCATCTCAACAACCCTATGTGGTGAATATAATGAATGCCCCAATTATATGGATCAGGGGATGATTACATAGTGTTCAGTGTTAATCACTGAAGGTTTGCTAATGTAAAAGAGAAAGTGCAAAAACAACTTAAGAAGGAAGGATATGCATTTCAAGAAAGAAAACAAAAGAAGGCCTTACCCTTCAAAAATTCATACATAAAGCGAGATGTCAGAGTATAATGTTGATTTTGAACCTCAAGGAAGTGGATATTAATTTAAAAATTACTTAAATTTCTTAAATATTTTTAAAAAGGAAATAGGCCAGGCATGCTGGCTTATGCCTGTAATCCCAGGACTTTGAGAGACCGAGGCAGGTGGATCACAAGGTCAGGAGTTCAAGACCAGCTTAGCTAAGATGGGGAAACCCTGTCTCTACTAAAACTACAAAAATTAGCTGGGCGTGGTGGCAGGCACCTGTAATCCCAGCTACTCCGGAGGCTGAGGCAGGAAAATAGCTTGAATCTGGGAGGCGAAGTTTGCAGTGAGCTGAGATTGCACCACTGCACTCCAGCCTGGGTGACAGAGTGAGACCCTGTCTCACAAAAAAAAAAAAAAAAAGGAAACATATGAGGTCAACCAAGAAGTGGGAGAACCAAACGACAGAATGGTGTTCTTATAGCTATGGAGACCTGCTTAAAACACTTTTACTTGGAAAGCAAAAGCTCATTCTAGCAGGCTCAAACAGATAGGTCATCTAAAAAATATCCAGTTGATCACTATGATATTCAAAATGTTTGTCAACAGTCTGAAACAATGGGTCAAAACAGACACATAGAAATATATAAAATGCCAACCTTTTGTTGTCATGGGTTTGTTTAAATGTAAACTTTGCCATCTACTGGTTAAGTGATGCTTGCAAGTTACTTAGCATTTAGGTGCCTCAATTTCCTTATCCATAAAATGGGAACAATAGTATCTCCCTTACAAAATCAATATAAAGAGTCCTTTGCTTTGCTTCAGAAATTCAACTAAGTATAGGATGACAAAGTCCTTGTTTGCAACCAGAACACGCAGTTACAATCTTGGGGATTTAATGTAATTTGTGGCTGAAAAAAAAAAAGGCAAATTTAGGCTGCATTAGTAGAAGCAAAGTATTCAGGTCACAGGAAGGACTTCTGTATTACTAATAACCAGGGCATGAGATGGGTGATGGTAGCTATCTATGTATAATGATTGTTTTTTAAAGTGTGAATGCAATATCTATTGTGCAGCATATGTGACGCACTCTTTGATTAGAATCTTTGAAACACATTGGTAATTAATCACCCTCAAGCCCATTGACCTCATATGTTCTTCAGAGGCTGTCTTGAGGCAGCACTTTCAGATTGATTGGACGTGTCAATGCAAAATACGATGCATTTTTACTTCCAGGAACTGTTAAGTAAAACTATGCAACAATTTTATTTATTGTTATTTGGGTTAGAGATTTATTGTTATTTGGGTTATTTATTATTGTTATTTGGGCTGGACAATTGAATAATAATTATTATGTTATTTTAAATTCTATTATTGTGGCTATTCTGCTCTTCAAAGAAAATACTGCATTCAGTAGTCCCACTCTAATCATGGAGTTGCTGAAAACCACTATGATTACGAGAGCTGATGAAGTTGAGGAAAGTAAGAGTTGAAGAAACTCACAACTAATGGGGAAAAAAATCAATAAAACTAATGTCAAAAGTGAACACACAGACACATGCACATGCACCTACATATGTGTATTTTCATGATATATTCTCACTAGGTCCCTGAGGTGATAAAACTTAGCTCAACTGATACTTTTTGTAGAATTCTCTTCTCTATGTGGTTCCAAGTGAGAGATGGATACAGAGAGATTTGCAAGATTTTTGGAAAGAGATGAAGAAAGAACCAGTTTGACACTCAGAAGACAGACATAGTGTGATAGGCACCATGACATCTTGCACGTGTCTTCATTAATGTACTGAAACACTTAGCTGAGTGAGGGAAAGCTGCCTGGCCCACAGCTACCCCCAATCTCACCAGGCTTCTCCCTTCAAATTCTGCAAATCCTGGGCCAGATGTGTAATTAATTCCATGGCAAAAAGTGCCAAATTCTCTTGCAGGTCACCTGCACCATCAGAGTTGGCAATCATGAGATACGGATGTGGGTATCTGTGAAGATGTATGTCTTCATAAGTTTCTGATGGTCTTTGCTCTCCTACACTTGAGTTACCCTACCCATCAGATGCCCCAGCTAACTTATGGATCATTCAGGCCCACTCAACACCAAATGCAAAGACATTGCTGTTGCATAGACTTCTTTTTTTTTTTTGAGACAGAGTTTGCTCTTGTTGCCCAGACTGGAGTGCAATGGCTCAATCTCGGCTCACTGCAGCCTCTGCCTCCCGGTTCAAGCGATCCTCCTCCCTCAGCCTCCCAAGTAGCTGAGATTACAAGCATGTGCCACCACGCCCGGCTAATTTTTGTATTTAGTAGAGATGGAGTTTCACTATGTTGACCAGGCTGTTCTCAAACTCCCGGTCTCAAGTGACCCACTCGCCTTGGCCTCCTAAAGTGCTGGGATTACAGGCATGAGCCACCACGCCTGGCCACACAGACTTCTTAACCAGTCCCCATAATTGTGTAAGGTCTAATTCCTAAAAATAAACCCTTATACTTTGTTAGTCACAGAAATTCTGCTTTTCTGATAGATATGATTGCTGTAATAACTCACATTTTAAAGGTAAGATTTACATCTTTTGTTGGCATGGGTTTAAATACAAGCTTTATCATTTACTGGTTGGGTGATCCTTGCATGTTTCTTAGCATTTATAAACCACAGTTTCCTAATCTTTAAAATGGAAACAATAACACCTCTCTTATAAGGTTAATATGAGGATTAAATAAGGTAATATAAATAGCCGATTTATCTTTGTACCAACCTTGCACTATGACCTCAATGAAAGATAATGGTTATTGTCACTTGTGAGTTTATCACTTGTCAGTTTTATGATTTAAATATATCATTTATTTTAGCAAAGCTTAAGTTACACTGTGGCTGTTTCAAAATTAAGAGATAATGTATTAAAATTACCTGGTCTCAAATCTATGTAGAAGAATGAATCCTAATGTAAACTATGGTCATTAAGTGATAATGTTGTATTAACATAGATTCATCATTTATTACAAATGCACCACTCTGTTGGGGGATGTTGTTAATGAGGGAGGTCATGAACATATAGGGAGAGGGAGTATATGGGATGTCTTACCTTCCTCTCAATTTTGGTGTGAACCTAAAATTCCTCTTTTAAAAAGCTGTTAAAATATAAAAATAAAATAACATTTTTAAAATTGCCTAGCCAAGTCCTTGACCTATTTGGTACTCAATATATTAAATAAAACAATAAGTAAATAATCAATTATATTTTATATATTTTAATCAATAATTTATATACTGTTCATTTAATTTCTATTTATTCTTCCCTTAATAATAATTACAGGCTTTCCTTATTCTACAGTTACAATAAGTTGCTTGTAAACAATTGAGCTTTGTTGATGATATTATTTAATTAACAGGCATGATTTTTCTACACTTTGTTGTCCATTCGAAAGTCTAAAGCTCTCTGATGTTGTACTTAAGAATACTGATCTACCACCTTTCGGAACTATTATGGTCTCATAGAAGGACAAAAGCATTATCTATTCAGTCCCTCTTGTTCATACCTGCCCCATATATCCTAGCACATAAGACCATGTAGTTCAAATCTGACTTTACTTTCTCCTACTTCTTTTATTCCTCCATTAGTGATAGCAAGAGCCTCATTCACACTTGGGTGCTGTTTGGCTCCATCTCCTAGTTGCCATGACCATTTTCCAGGTTTCTTAATTATTCTCATGGGGAAAAGTCCACATCGTAGGTATAAGGGAAACAAAATCCTCACATTTACAAAAAAATCCAAAATTATATGTTTTATCCATATGAAGCAAAATTTGCAGTTGAGAAGGTATTACTGTATTATTAATAATGTATTTTAGTGGGAGGTAGGAAGAACACACATGCCTGCAATATTGGACAAGAAAGAGGTAATTCTGTATTCTATGATTTAGCCCATCCTATCAATTTTCTTTTAAGCACTGAATATATTAGAAATAATCTTCATGGTCTGCTGTTTTCTGAGATGAATTTTAAAATTCATTAGTAATTTTATACTTTCTTTTTAAAATATTTAAATAAATTCATGGATTCAGGCATGCTCTTATGTCTCAATTTAGGTTTGTCCTTAATGTTTTGCTTTCTCATTTGGCCCATCTATCCACTGGTACCACCATTCTCAGTTCGGTTCTATGCATCCAGTGGTCTGGCTAAAGCCCTTGTGCCTGTGTTTATACTCTAACAAAAGACAGAGGATGATGATGACCATGTCGACTTCTTTTGCTTCCATTGAAAGTCTATTCTTTTTTTAACTATAAATTTCTTGTGGTTTGGTTGAAGTATACTGATAATTTTCAAGATTCTTTTTTATTCTTGGTCTATTCTTGCCCTATGAAATATTTTTTCCAAAACCTTCTCCTATTTCTATCTGCATTCCTCTGTCCTCAGAATGTTATTAGTCTAGACAAGGCCTCTCTCTCTTCTTTTCTCTATGTGCCTTCTTTCACTATTCTTGAATTTCTTTTTAACTCTGTCACTCTGCTATAGGCCTCCTCTATGATTTCTCTCTCATGTTTGTGAGAAGTGTAGGGCTATATCTAAGAATGTCGGTTCTTAGATACCTAATGGCTTCATAACTCAGTCACTCGCATCCAATCCACCTATTTTTCTTCTGAAACTTCTCAAGGAACAGCACTGTAGACAAGCAAGGAAAAGAGTGGAGCTTCAGATAACTAGAATTATTATCTATCCTTATCTATCTAACATATCCCTATGTGTGCAGAAATGCTACATGCCTTTTTATTAAAAATTTTTACTTCTAACATGTTCCATAACTCTGTTATCAATAATTTAAACAGATTGCTTTATATGAGCAATATTCTTGCCCTCTATATTTAAAAAGTGGGTTCATATGATCTTATATAATTAAGATTACTACAATAACATTTCCTCAGCTCACTATATTATAATTTATTTTAAAAAGTTGTTGTATTTGCTGAGTTGACTTAGGAAGTTGATAACCAATTTGTTTTCAAGAAAAACTATTAGAAATAGGGCAATTCTTTTTACCTATTACTTGAATCTTTAAGAATTTCAATAGATCTCTTAAGCTAGAAGTTTCAAGCTTTAAGAAGTCTGAGAAAACTCTGATCTTTGTGTTCAAAATTTTGATTTTATGTGCAACTATATAGTTTTCAATAAATAAGATCAATAGCATTAATCAAATTCTCCAATAGTCATAGCAATTTTAAGAGTTAACATAGCTAATTAATATGTGCCAGGTATTGTTGAAATGCCAGCATAGATAATTTTATTTAATGACAAAACTGTGTCTCTACATAGGTATTATTATCCTATCTTTAAAAATAATATTTATTATGAATATTTATATAGATAAGGACATCGCAGCCCAAGGAAGTGAAATAACTTTCCTAATATTAAAAATCTGGTAAGTGTTATTAGAGCTGGGATTTGACTACAACCTGAACCTAGAGCCCTCAATCGGTAAACATGACTGGGCCCATGTCCCCACAAATATTTTTTTACAATACTGTAAGAAGCAAAAAATAATATGTTACACTATGAAATCAATGAATATTGTAGTACGTACTGATAATGCTTCTAATTTAAAGTGAAGTATATGAGGCATCACTATCTTATTCATAAAAGAAAACCTGTGTTTTGGTGTGTGCTGCCATGAACCATTTATTTGACCTTGATTATACCAGTTAACCACCATCATCTTCAATGTGTTAACTGCAAATTAACAGGGTCAATTCAGATCAGTATTTTCCAAACTGTTCCTTAAACCCAAAAACTTTTTGTATGATAGTTTTAAATGATAAATACATATGTCTATATCAATAATATATTTATTTAATTTTATGTATTAGAAAAATATAACAATCACATCGAATAGGTGACTTCATGGATATTATCTTTTAGCATGAGACTAATACTATTGAATTTAAAAAGAAAAAAGAAAATTTATTTTAAAAATACTATAGTATGGTAAAAATAATGAATGTGATACAGAATTCTAGGTAACAACAAACTAGGCAATTCTAACAGAATAAAGGAGAAACAGAAAATGAGTTCCATGGACATATAGAATCTAAAACATGAAGTTATCAATAATTGTTGAATCAAATGAATGAATAAATGTATATCAATTTTATGGCACAGACCTGGAATATCATAAACAGGACTTTTTAAAACAAATTTTTATATTAAACAAAATTCACTCAACAAATTTATTCAACACATATTTATTGAGCCTTTGTTATACGCTCTGTCCATTTCCTAGGTAAAGAAGACACAGTGGTGAACCTGTTAGGAAGGAGATCATAAAACACTGACAACAGCTGTTTCCTACACCTTATCTTCAAACACACAACTGTAGCTGTGATGCACCCAGGATTGAGTAACACTTTGAACTTGTTAAAGAACCACTAAGTGGTAACTGTGCTTGTGTGTGTGTTTGTTTGGGAAATGTTGTAATTAATCTCCCAGAAGGCTGGCAACATCATTCAGGTCTCTTACATGCCTCACTATCCATGTAAGATAGATGTGGCCCTACATTCAGATGTTAGTTATTTAACTGATATCTTTTAAGATCGTTCAATATTTCTTTTCTTTTCTTTTTTTGTCAGTGTAAATATCAACAGAATCAGCATAAGATAGTATACAAAGACTACTGACTAAAAGACCTGGTCTAAACCCTGGCTCTGACCCCGCAGCTTTGTTGTGAATATTTAACATGCTGGCTGAGCCTCAGTTTGTCATCTAGGAAATGACACCACACCTCTTTCATCAGGATATCATGAGCCATATAAGATAAAATATAAAATTAAACATTGAAAACAGTACTTGAGTTAGCCTCATTTCAATCCAAACTAGGGCAAAATGAAAATCACAAGTTACCTAAATAGAAAACACAAATCAGGCTAGGCGTGGTGGCTCACGCCTGTAATCCCAACACTTTGGAAGGCCAAGGCGGTGGATCACGAGGTCGAGAGTTCAAGACCAGCCTGGCAAACATAGGGAAACCCCGTTTCTACTAAAAATACAAAAATTATCCCGGCATGGTGGCGCATGCCTGTAGTCCCAGCTACTCGGGAGACTGAGGCAGGAGAATCATTTGAACCCGGGAGGTGGAGGTTGCAGTGATCTGAGATCGCGCCACTGCACTCCAGCCTGGCGACAGAGCGAGACTCTGTCTAAAAATAATAAATAAATAAAATAAATTCAAAAAAAAGAAAACACAAATCAATTCTCTGACTGATTTACAAGAACACTTATTTTTTGATAAACACTATTGGATCATCTTACTGTTAAAGGACAAAGGATGTGGGAAAGACACAGAAAAAAACAGGAATCATAAGTAAAAGAATTATAATAGGTGTGTATTAATTAGTCCATTCTCACACTGATATAAAGAAATACCCGAGACTGGGTAATTTATAAAGGAAAAGAGGTTTAATTGACTCACAGTTCCACATTGCTGGGGAGGCCTCAGGAAACTTACAAGCATGGCAGAAAGGGACTAGCAAACAAATCCTTTTCATATAGCAGCAGGAGAGAGAAGTGCCTAGCTAAGGAGAAAAGCCCCTTATAAAACAAGCAGATCTTGTGAGAACTCACTCACTACCACAAGAATAGCATGAGGGTAACCGCCCCATGATTCAATTACCTCCCACTGGCTCCCTCCCACAATGCATGGAGATTATGGGAACTACAGTTCAAGATGAGATTTTGGTGGGGACACAGCCAAACCATATCAAGGTGGAAAACGCTATAACTGATGCATGGAGAAGGCACCAAGAAAATATCAAGAAGGAAACAGTTTCAACTTGCAGAAGAGGAAACTGAGCTTCAGTTTGTGGTGTTTCAAAACAACAGGACCCGGTAGTGAGGAAATTTGTCTCTCTAGCCTTTGCAGTATAGTTTTCTTTATTAGTAAAAAAAATTATAAATTATTGAGTTCTTATTATTTGCCAGGGACTGGTCCAAGTGTTTTATAAGCTTACTATTTTAATCCTTACAACTCTCATGATCACTCAGGGGAAACTAAATTACTAAGAGAGCTTCATCCAAAGGAGGCTTCCTGTAATACGGATTCACCTACACTAATTAGTTATGTGCAAATACAGAAACAATTTTTGCTAAGAATCCCTTAAAAAAGAAAGAAAGAAAATCAGGTAATGTATGGCAGATTTTTGGTTAGAGTTTTCAAATTCTATCTGGATGTAGTTATCATGATTTCTATACTAGAGTAAATAGCTTCCACATTTGCTCATATATATATATATATATATATATAATTTATTTAGAGGTGTCACAATTTTTATATACTTTTTCAAATATGGCTTACCCCAGTAAGACAGTAACTAGTGATAAAATCTTTGATCAGGTTGAAACTTTCCATGTGGTAAGAATTAGTATCTGTCCAGAAACAATGCCACAACAGTGTCGTTTTTAAGAGCTATCACTGTTCATGAATGCAAAAATTGTCTTGCTGGAAAAAAAGTCACAGTCTCTATATACATGGCTGAGTATATAAGTAAATAAACAACTGTCACAAAAAATGTGGATTGAAATGTAATTTTATAATAGACCAAAATATAAGTATCTGCAGTCTTAACGTGAAAATCAGAGTACTGCCTGAAAACAATGCTATGGAAAGGTAATATTATGAAAAAAATCCTACATATTTATATCTCATAAGAATCATAATGTTAAAACTAATTGAACTCAGTTTATAGTATTGAACTTAGTTGGCATTTCTGTTTTCAATACTACATACTATGAATAAATACTTATATTGTGTTTAATTGCTGTAACACTTCATTAGCGGTATTTGTGTAAATATTTTTGCAATTTATAAATTACATATATATGCATATATATACATATATGCATCTAAAAAAAGAAAACACAAATAAATTCTCTGATTTACAAAAACACTTATTTTTTGATAAACACTATTGGATCATCTTACTGTTAAAGGATAAAGGATGTGGGAAAGACACAGAAAAAAATAGGAATCATAAGTAAAATAATTATAATAGGTGTGTATTAGTCCATTCTCACACTGATATAAAGAAACACACTGATATAAAGAAATACATACATACATATATATATATTCATGTATATGTGTATGTGCATACATATATAATCTCATTTGCTTATAGCAGTCTCATAATATCAAGATTAATATAATTAACACATTATTGACCATTTTCAAATGAAAAACTGACATTAGGAAAGGAAAAGTGGCTTCCCAGGATCACTAGGACAAGTTCATGAAAGTAGAATTTACGGCCCAATAGCTTATAGACTACATGGAAAAACCAAAATGGAACTTCCGATGTTATATCCACATTTGTTCATAGGAGAGAGACAATCTTTATAATCATGAAGGTGTAGGTTTTAGAAATCCAGCCCACCAGTGCTTCTTTCATGGATCTGTATCTATGTGTGGCACTTATGTCATTACCAAATCATTTAGGAAGGAGTATGGCTCCTTTTTCTTCCCTATTCAGACAATTAAAATAGATGACATGTTTCTAAAAAGCAGTAATAATAGTATTAATTGGCCGGGCGCGGTGGCTCACGCCTATAATCCCAGCACTTTGGGAGGCCAAGGCGGGTGGATCAGGAGGTCAAAAGATCGAGACAATCCTGGCAAACATGGTGAAACCCCGTCTCCACTAAAAATACAAAAATTATCTGGGTGTGGTGGCCCGTGGCTATAGTCCCAGCTACTCAGGAGGGTGAGGCAAGAGAATCGCTTGAACCCAGGAGGCAGAGGTTGCAGTGAGCCAAGATGCCGCCACTGCACTCCAGCCTGGTGACAGAGCGAGGCTCCATCTCAAACAAAAAAAAAAAAAAAAGAAAGAAAACAAAATAATGGTAGTAATCAAAAAAGAGCAGCAATATTATGGACAACTAACGTTATCAGAAAACTCAAGATGGACTAAGTTATATCTCATATACTACCTTTAATCATTTCAAAACCCTTCTAATTAAGAATTGTTATCATCATTTTTTGTTATTATTATTATTATCATTATTGAGAGAGAAAAATGTAGCTTCAGAAAGTTGGTGTAATATGACTACAGTCACATAGAAAATTAATAATGAAGCTGGAATGAGTCATTCTACTTCATCTCCACATGCCTTTCTCTTATCACAAAACGAACAAAATTTTTCATCCTGAAGAAAATACAGTTAGAAAGTATCTGGGTTTCCCACCCCCACCCCCCAAGAAGATACAATTTATGAAAACTGTGCTAGCTGAAAACCACAAACCATATATTTTCTGATTCTATTTAAAAATGTATGAAGAAAAATTACTTCCCTTTCAAAGGAAATGCTGCAAAATATAAGCAGAGGCAGTTCTCCTATAGTGTGAGATTTCATAAAGCAAATAGGATAATTGGAATTTGATTAATAAGAAAACATTATTTGCATTACACAGACTATTACTAGTTCCAGTACAATCAAGATCTGAATCCATGAAAGATGGAAGTAATAATTTAGTTTTTATATGAGGAAAACGGGAACACACAGGTATTTTTGATGTTATTGTTATGTTAGCATGTTAGTATTCCATTTTCTTTTTCTCTTTTTCTTCTTTATAACTTGAATGTAGTGTCATTTTTGTTTCACTTTTGGTGACTGTGCACAATGCAACAATCAAAACTACAAGGTCAGGTAAAAGAGGATGAAAGAGACTATGATCATCTGGAAGACTGAAGGACAAAGGAAAGAACTTTATTTATTTATTGGATAAATTTTGCTTAATCAAATTATTATTTTTGCATACCATACCAAATACAGTTAAAGATATGATGGATGTCTTTGTTATTTAGAATCTGAAACTCCCTAAGCAATATCCATTTATTCTCCCACAGAATGTATTTTTCACATGCAAGTTTGCCTACAAATGCAGTGATCATGTTATGAAAAACTTCACTTAAAAATACAAGTTGCTTAATTTGCAGGCTTATATATGATTCATTTCTCTTGATGCTGCTTTTTCAATTTTCCATTAATATGTTACTTTAAAATCCTTTAAAATATAAAATATAAAGAAATCTAGATGGGCTGAGGTGGGTGGATCACCTGAGGTCAGGAGTTCAACCAACATAGTGAAATCCCGTCTCTACTAAAAGTAGCAAAATTAGCCAAGTGTGGTGGCACATGCCTATAATCCCAGCTACTTGGGAGGCTGAGTCAGGAGAATCCCTTTAACCGGGGAGGCAGATGTTGCAGTCATGCAGTCAGCCGAGATCGTGCCATTGCACTCCAGCCTTGGCAAGAGTGAATCTGTGTCTCAAAAAAACCCAGAAATATAGATGGAAAACTCAATTTTGATTTTATGAATCTCATGCAGGCTTTTAATGTGTTACACAATATTTCTACTAGTCAGCCCCTTCTATAAGTGTTATTCTTCTTGGCTTTTTAATAACTTTAAGAAAAGGAGGTTTAGACTGGGTTTCCAAAATTTCTCTCTAAATCCCAGATGCCATATTCACCTATCATACACACACACACACACAAACACACACACACACACATGCACACACACAGGGTGGAGACATAACTTCTATATTAATCAAGGTTTTCCACAGCAAACAAACAAAAAACAAATAGGATCCATAAATGTGTAGAAAGATTTATTGTGAGGATTGTCTCAAATGATTGTAGAAGCTGACAGGTCTCAAGGTCTGTAGTCCTCAAACTGGAGGCACAGCAGAGATGATGATGTGGTTCCAGTCTGAGTCTGAAGGCCTGAGAACCTGCAGAGCTGATGATGTCATTCCAGACTGAAGGCTGATAGGCTTGAGACCTAGCAGGAGCTAATATTTGAGTATAAATCCAAGGGCAGGAAAAAGTTAATGTTCTAGCTCAAAGGTAGCCAGGCAGGAGGAATTCCTGCTTACCTGAGGATAGTCAGTCTTTTTTTTCTTTTTTTCCTATTCAGGCCATCAAATAGATCAAATAGTTGGATGAGGTCTACTCATATGTGGGAAGTCAAACCCCTTTACTCAGTCTCCTGAAACACTATCACAGACACACCCAGAATAATGTTTTACTGAATGTCTGGGCACTGAATGTGTTATAGTCCATTATCACACTGCTATAAAGATACTGCCTGAGTCCAGGCATGGGGCTCACACCTGTAATCCCAGCACTTTAGGAGGCAAAGGTGGGTGGATCACCTGATATCAGGAGTTCTAGACCAGCCTGACCATTATGGTGAAACCCCATCTCTACTAAAAATATAAAAATTAGCCGAGCATGGTGGCATGCGATTGTAGTCCCAGCTACTGAGAAGGATGAGACAGGAGAATTGCTTGAACCCAGGAGATGGAGGTTGCAGTGAGCTGAGATCACGCCACTGCACTTCAAGCTAGGCAACAAAGCGAGACTCTGTCTCAACAACAACAACAACAAAAAGATACTGCCTGAGACTGGGTAATTTATAAAGAAAATATGTTTAATTGACTCATAGCTCCACGTGGCTGGGGAGACCTCAGGAGACTTACAATCATGGTAGAAGGCAAAGGAGAAGCAAGGCACATTTTACATGGCGACAGGAGAGAGAGAGCAAGAAGGGGGGAGTGACAGACACTTAAACAACAAGATCTCATGAGCATCACTGGTTATCACAAGAACAGCATGAGGGAAATAAACCCCATGATCCAATCACCAGGTCACTCCCTCAACATGTGGGGACTACAATTTGAAATAAGATTTGGGTGATGACATAAAGCCAAACCATATCAGCAGGGCTAAGTCAACACACAGAATAAACATGACATCTTCCTTAAAATATTTATTTTAAGAGTATTTTTCTAGACTGTTATCTTGGAGAGAAAAATTCACTCTGTTGACACTTTGTCGTCATTAATGACCTACTCTACTCTCATCTCCAGTAATTTATTTGATAGTGTGGTTTGGACAGATACTCTGAATTTGAATCTAGCCTTCACTAGGTAGCAATTGCCACCCCGCTTAACCTCTGTAATTTCAGTTGTTTGTCTGTAAAATGGGATATTATATCAACCTCATAAACTGCTGTGAGGATTGCAGCCTCCTACTCTCCCCCACCACTACTGTGGCACATAGAAACACTCTTATTCAATTTCCATTCTACCTTTGTTATTTTCCTGGAACTTGTTGGTCTATGTTTTAATGATTTATTGATGTGTAACAAATCACCTGAAAACATAAATGTTTAACTCAACAATGGTGTATCATTTCTCATGACTATGAATCTAGCTAAGATTCAGTTGTGCAGTTTGGCTCTGTGCAATGTTAGTTCAGGTCACTTATGCAGCTTCATTAAGATGGGGGTTCAGTTGGGGATTGGAATGTATACCACCACCTCACTGATCTATTTGTGAGTTGGTACTGGTTGGATCTGAGATATGTTGATTATGCTGCATGTGGCTATTTTTCCTCCAGAAGTCTAGACTTGGTTCTAGTTTAAAGCATGGAAGCTGGACTCCCAGAAAACCAAGGTGAAACTGTCAGGTCTTTTTAAGCTCTTCCTGGCACTGGCACAGCCTCATGCTGCTGTTAAAAGTAAAGCGCATGAGTAGTTTGGATACAAAAGTAAATACACTCCATTTTATGATGGGAAGATTGAAATGCATCTATGGGGAAAACACATTTTTCGTAGCCATATTTAAAGGCATTCTTCCATACCATCTTACATACTTGGGCTACATACACTACTGGGCTACCTTAAAGTACCACAAATGGGTGGCTTATAAACATAAATTTATTATTCAGTTCTGAAGACTCAGTCTAAGATCAAGTTGTTAGTAGGACTGGTTTCTTCTTGGGGTTGTGAGAGAAAACCTACCCTTGCTTCTTGCCTAGCTACTGGGGAGTTTCTGGAAGTCTTTGATGTTCCTTGGCTTGTGAAAGCATCCTCTGATTCTGCCTTCATCTTCACCTGGCATTCTTTCTGCATGTGGGTCTGTCTTCAAAGTTATACCTTTTAAAAATGCACCAGACATATTGGATTGGGGCTTATTGGAATAACCTTTTTTAAACTGAATTATCTCTATAAAGACGCTATTTCCAAATGAGGTCACTTTCTGAGGCAATGAAGCTTAAGATTTTAACAAGAATTTTAGGGGTATACAATTCAACCCATAGCGATATTGTAATTAGTCTGTTACAGTCTATGTCTGCCATTTTTTGCCAATTGTCTTCCACCATAATGCTCTATGGTAGCAGGGGCCTTTGTCTTTTTATTTGTTTATTATGTACCTCAAGTTCTTAGCACAGTACTTGACACTGAGCAAACATTCAATATATATTTACTGAAACAAAAACTGAAAGATGTTATAAAAATGTTAGCATATTGTCTGGTACATGAAAAGTGCTAACAAATATTAGCTCTTATTACTAGAATATACATAGTGATCCTAAGAATACATCTTCAAATATTATTTTTGAAAGCATTCAGGAATGACTCATTATTACTGTGAAATTACTAAATATGCCAGAATGTGCAATCTTCATGAATGCATTGCTTCAAAGTAGGTTCATTATTCTGAAGGTTAAGTTATAGCTTAACAAATTTTAGAGAATTATCTTCAGACTTTTTTTGTAAATATGACTATTAGTTTGTATTTGTCACCTAGACTGATCACTCACTGATTCACCAAACACAATTCAGAATATCTTCAGTTATTTCCAGTATTGAAATGTGTCCATAGACTATAGAATGGCATACTCCCAAATAATTAAAATAATTAATTTAATATTAAAAATAATAAATAATTTCAACAGATCAATTTGTTACACACCTTTATTCTACCTGTTTATATTAGAGAACGCAGCCATTATGGGGAGAAAATACAACTATGAGTCACTAATAGAGTTTGAAAGTCCTTGTGTGTATCTTAGACCTTTTATCTTTCTTTCTGTCTTAGGGAAAATTGCAGTTGAAATGTTCTAGACTTGCTAAGCCCAGAATTAAAACCAAGAAGAAACTCTGCCTTTGTGTTCTCATACAGAAGAGCCATCAAAAGATCAGTAGTCAAACATGAGGTACCCTCATTTTAGTAACATCTAGGTCAATGGCCAAAAAAGTAATAGTAAAAGCAAAATTCCTCCAGATTAATTAACACCATATGGTGCCATTCAGAACCATAAATGATGGTGATACATTTTCAGTTTAGATTAATGATGCTGTATGTGAAAGAATAGGAAGAAATTCACTCACTAGCCATTGAGTCCAAGAAGACCTTCATCTGATCTGCCTCCAATCCAGGCAAGGTCCCCAGAGATTGCCAAGTCTTAGAGGTGTGCAGAATAAATTAAAGTTAAAATATTGTCCAAAAGAGACCATATGTGTGAGCAGACTGCGTTTGCCTTGACAGGGAATTGTAAGTGTTAAGACAAATCACGTCCAATTTGTCAGAAAATTGACTCAGGACTGGAAGGAAGATAATAATTTTAGTTAAGGGAGCTAGGAGGCTTAAGACATATTCTCCTGAAAATAACGAATATGAGAATGGTGACCAAAACACCCTTAATCACTCTATTTTTCTCCTGAGAGGTCAAAACCCTTAAATGTGGGAATATGAGTATTTTTGAGTCTTCTCATAAGTATACAGCATTTAAAAACTTATATAAAGCCTAATATTAATTCTCAACTGGCTCATATTCTAGAATCTAAATGAAGAATATTATCAGCAAACAAAAAAAGTATTCTGGATTAGAAAAGTGCTCATATTTATTTAACTGCTACTTTGTTCCTAGTAATAAATAAAGCAGAAATCTTTATTTCGATTGTCAAAGAGTTTACATACTTGTGTGGACAGATAAATAACAGTATAAAATGTTAAAATATAGAACATGGTAGAATATGATTTTTGCTAGGGAGAAATAGGGCCAGCAATGAGATAGGGGTTACTAGAAACTTCACATATGTTGGTTGGGAAAGATCTCAGTGAGAAGGCAAAGAGATGACTAAATGAGTTACATGATTTCTGGAAGAGATTGTTCAGAAAAGAGAGACCAGCAAGGAAATAAGTGGTTGCTATAATCCAGGAGAGAGAAGCTTATCATTTATGGAAGGGTGGTAGCAGCAGAAGTGTTGAGATACAGTTCAAATGAAGAGCCACAAGATTTATAGATGGATTAAATGTACGATTTGAAAGACGAGAGTCAAGTATAAACCAAATTTTGGCCTAGAGTTTAATCATTAACTGAGATTGGAAGAACTGGACCAAAACCAGTGCATGAAGAAAAGGTTAGAAAGTCAATTGTCCATGTTAGGATCTAAGTGTCTATTAGATATTCACATGGAAAAAATGTAGTAAGCAGTTGGAAGGATGAACTTGGAACCCAGGCAAGGGTTCTGGGATAGACCAATTATAGGTAGGTAGGAGGTAGATAGATAGATAGATAGATAGATAGATAGATAGATAGATAGATAGAGATACATAGAGACAGAGATTGACTGACAGATGATATCAAAGCCATGAAACTGGATGTCATTACCATTGCAAGTATTAGAATTCAGGAAAGACATATTGAAGCATCAATCCCTGAGTAACTAATGGCCAGCAATTTACAAGTAAAAGTAAGAATGTGAGGTCCTGGACAGCCAACGAAGAAACATAATTCTGCTGTGTCAAATACTTCTGATGGAACAAATAACATGACTACTAAAAACTGATCAACAGCATTATAGGTGACCTTAAATATAACAGTTTTAGAAGAATGGTAAGAGTAAAGGCCTATTTAGAGCTATTTCAAAGGATATGGGAAGATGTAAATTTGAAACATCAGTATGATTAACATTTATGAGAAGTTTTCCCGCAAAAGGAAGAGAAATGAGGCAATAGCTGGACTGGTGAGTAGGTACTAAAAAAATGTATTTCTTAAGATGGGAGAAAAGACAGTATGTTTGAATATTAACAGCCTAGCAGGGGGATAATTCATAATACAGGAGAAAAAGGTGAATTACTGGAATTATATATTTGTGTTTGTTAGATAGGGTAGTCTTCTGTGAGAATCAGTAGAATTAATAATCTATAGTCATATACTATGAAGGAGAGTGCCTGGGTACAGACGAAAGTTATGGGATAAATATGATGGTGGAAGCCTGTAAGTGTTCTCTTCTGATTTTTGTAATTTTGTTAGTGACATAAAACAAGTTCATCACCTATGTGTGAGAATGGGAGAAGAGGTATTATATATTTAAGGAGAAGTAAAAGGTAAAAGATATGTCTAAAAGACTTGAACAGAGAATAGAATTTGGAAATGGAATATTATTGCTTCACAGCAATAAGTACCAAGATCAGCGGTCATAAATATAAAATGAGACTAGCTTTATTTTCTTGGGTTTCTTCAACCTTGTTGGGCTGATGGGTTAGGACACAAAGTAGGTGATAGAATTAACCAAGGTGATTGTTTTACCAAGCAGAATAAAAACAAGATAGTTATGCTATAATAGCTGTGCTATAATAGTTATGCTATAACAGTTATGCTATAACAGCTCTGAGTGTTTATAAAAAGAAGAAAATGTAATGAACAATCTTTGGACTTTCAAAATGTCTACTTAAGCCTCTGTTTTCTTCAGAATGACTTAACCTAGATCTGATTATCTGGCTCCTGTAGGTCCAGATACAATACATCTAACTGTTTCTCTGAAATAGGTATGCCTACAAATTTATCCCCCAGGTTACCTGTACTAGAGTGGGTTCTAATAGACATCCATCTTTGGAAATAAATGTGAGAGTACTCTAATAATTCAGTAAATATTCAGAATATTACTAGGTTAAATGCCATTTTCAGAAAATTCATGCAAAGGATAATCAACATTCCTTGAGAAGACAAATATTAAAAGACTCCATCTCAGCTGTTCATTTTTGTCATAAACATTTTTTAGAAGTCACCTAGGCTCACGTCTTAGAGGTAATATGAGCCTCATTCTCATATGCCTCTTATTTCTGGATAGATCTATGTGACACAATCTAATTCCTGGTAATTTAGTGGAACTTCCCAGTAGGAACACAGAGATGTGGGACCATCCTTATTTGCTATTGGCACAATCAGTCTTGAAGATAAATAGTTTCATTCCAATAAAATATGTAAAAATGTGTAGTCATAAAATACATTAGCTACAAGCCTCCAGTAAAGGCTAGATGATATATGAGGTTTAGAATGATCACATTTAACTAAATCAAGACTGCAATCCAAAGAGAATGATAGGGGGAGTTAAGTTCAAGCCATCTGAAGACAGTATTTACAAATACATGAGAGATCTGTTGTTACAGTGTGATATACTTAATGATCTCTTTGGGGCACCCTGTGGATGAAATGCATCCTGGTTCTACTGAGTATGACTAACTTTACTATTTCCAGTGCTGTGTCATTTGCTGGTCATTTTAAATTACAGCTTAGATTAAGTAGAAAGCAAAAGTGAGAAAAATAAATCCAAACAAATGAATGTTCAAAAGCAAAGCAGATATTGATGAAACTAAAACTATAAAATATGTATCAAGAGAAGAAAATTAAAGAAAGATAGAACAGTACTAGAGTTTGGTCTAGCTTTCTTTGTGGGGAGATCCCTTTTCGCAGAGTTGGAATCCTCGCAGTTAGCCACTCAATATGGATGAGGACCATGTGATACACACTCGTGTCATTATTGTTCACTTTCATTCAGGCACTTGAGATTAAAAGCCAGACATGGAAGAATCTTCAAACTCTGTAAGCAGAGGATAAATGTTCTGGCTTGTCCAACCCACCTTATTTTGTTGTTGTCCTGTTTTCTTTTGTTTTAGGCTTTTAGCAGCCTGAAGCTATGGTTTTTATTTTCTGTCTCTAGTGATAAGCAGAAAAAAGGGACTAGGAAGGGGCCTTACTCGCCCAACCAGAAACAGAAGCTAGGAATTCATGACTGTATTCTCCCCCTTGGACACCTACTGTAGCTTAAAATTGGACAGATAACTTGAAAACCATGGATAAAACTACTTCCTGCTTTGTACTCAGGAACTGTATACCATTAAATCTGTAGGGAACACCCACAGCTGTTAGAGAATGTTAGGACTTGAAGGATAATCAGTAATTATTCATCCAATACCTACTTTACAGAAGAAGAAACTGAAGCTCAAAGAACTGAAATACCTCAAGGTCATATAATTAATTTGGATGAGAACCAGAGTCACACCACAGCTTATTCCATTAAGTCAAAATAATCACATTCTTTTCTTGTTAATAGTTTAAGCTAATGGAAAGTATCAGTTTTACTCTGAAACACCCTATAAGAAGGCTATCAGATATGAAAGTAAAGACAGGGGTAATCATTGCAATCGGAAACAGAAGAAATGTTCAATAATAAGTGGTTGATCTGGTAAAACATTCTCCAGCCAACTAGTGGAATACTAAAAAGTCATTAAGAATCATATTGCAGATTAATATTTAATCATTCAAGATTATTGCTAAGGGAAAAATGATACATTCAGATTACAACACAGTAAATACAATATACTAATAATCTGTTTTATAAATTGGTAGATAACTGGAGTGACGTATACTAAATTGTTAATAGTTTATACACTGGATCACCTCATCTCCTTTTTTATGCCATTTTATTTCCTCCTATATTTTTCATAATAAGCATGATTACTTAAGTTTCCAGAAACACAATATTTTTTAATCTTCATTTTTTGAAATGAAATTATGAAAAAGACTGTAATTATTTATTTTTTTCTTCTAACTATAGGAGCTATTTGCAATTCTTTGCTGGCCACCTCTTAAATCAGATGTATGTGTTTGTGTGGTGTCTGTGTGTGTGTGTGTGTGTGTGTGTGTGTGTGTGTGTGTGTGTGTGTTTTAATTAGAAAACATGAAAGCAGTCATTTCCTCTTTTGGCTTTCTACTGAAAACCTCCACTGATGAGGCAATGGGAGAGTAAAACACATTTGCAAGATCAAAAATTGACTTTTTAAAAGTGAGATTCAATCCCTATGCATGCATAATTGTTAAAAAGTGATAATGGAAACAAATGACTTACTTCTTGTTATGTAGAGATCTAATTTTGGCAATCCTACAATCATCACATCTTGTTCACCTGCATGAGTAGAAATTGCCAAAGAAAAACCTAATATATAAAAAATGACCTAAATTGTCCAAGAAAAAACTAAATTTAAAAAAACCTAATATAAAAATAGAAGATTTTGATTCCCAATAATACTGTAGAAAATAACAGGTATAAAGAAAAATCAGCAACAACAAAATGCAATTCTTATTGTATTAAAGAAATATAGCGCTGAACTATAATGAGAAATGAATTGATGAGGACAAAAATGCATCTCTCTCAGATCCCATTCCATTTCCATGAAACATAAAGAGTGATTGCATTTAACCGAATGCCCCATGAGCTATGAAAATCATTTGAATGGGAAATGTGTACATATAAAATTTACTCAGCATTTATATAAGCCTTCATGTCCCTAAATTGTAATTAGCATGCATTATTAAAAGATGCAAATACAAATTTCTGCTCTATAGAATATTTGAAGAAAAATTTAAACTTTAAAAAATCTACAAAGGTAAAAAATATTTTATAATTTCTTACAAAATAGTATATATTAACTGCAGATATTCAGCAAGCCACATGGCCTCCTAAAATGTCATTTTTAATGAAGACACAGATAACTCATAAAC
The DNA here is from genome assembly GCF_029281585.2 of Gorilla gorilla gorilla. Taxonomy (NCBI): domain Eukaryota; kingdom Metazoa; phylum Chordata; class Mammalia; order Primates; family Hominidae; genus Gorilla; species Gorilla gorilla. Next base: position 27,687,226 of record NC_073227.2, on the reverse strand, counting down.
ATTTATAGTCTTGCAACTGTTCGATTCTGGTTGTCATATTCCTTCATTTGGCAAATATTCATTGGGTTTTTATTATATGCCAGATATTCTTCTAAGCACTGGGAAACAAATGTGACCAAGACACAATTTTTGCCCTCCTGGTATTTGAGTCTATGAAAAGGCAAACACTTTTAAGTAAATAGTTAACATGCCTTATCTATATAAATATAATAAAGAGCATGCATGTTTTATCCAACAAAAATTCTTCATAGTATATAGATAAAAAATAATAACACAGATATGACATATGATTATTTACCCAGATAATTTTTAATTGTAGTTCTAATTGTGCATTTCTTGGGACACGCTTCAGAATATATAAAAACTCAAATACACACCAGAGATTAGTGCATGATTTTATAATGGGCATGGCCTTCAGCATTAAATTAACATGTTAAAAGCAACTGCTGCTGGAAAGTTATTGAATGGTATACATAAAATATTCATAGCGTTGCAGAAACAAAGAGACCCTTTTCTGATCTTTCTCTAATAGAGAACACAGTCCTTGACAAAAATAAATAAATAAAAATGTCCAAACCTGTTTCTAAAATAGTTTAACATTTTGAATTTCTCCCAGAAATGTGTGAGAATATCAATTGATCCACTTACTCTCAAAATATGTTATTGTTATTGCTGATGAGTCTCCAGTTATGCCTTTAATTGTCATTTCCCAGATTACTGTGATAGACATATTTTCTAGTGCCTATTGACTATTTCTGTAGATTTTGTTGTGGAGTTTCTGGATTCTTTGCTCATTTTGAATCTTATTATCATTGATTTGTAGAAGTTACGTAAAATCCTCGATACCAGTTCTCAGTAAGACATATATGTATTGCAAGTATTTTCTCTAGATCTGTAACATTCCTGTTATTTTGCTTAATGGAATCATTTTCTTAGAAAATATTTTAAGATTTATTTTAAATTTTTGATCAAGTCTAATTTGTCAGTTTTTTTGTTATTATTGTTTTTTGTTTCTAGTCTGGGATACTTTCGCATATTTCCAAATCACAAAGAAATTCTGATGTTCTCCTCTAAAAACCTTATGGTTTTAGCTTTTATGTTAAGGTCTATGGTGTGTCTTGAATTATGTTTTGTATATATTATAATGTAAAGATCGTCAAGTTGTAGTATCTATTTATCCCACTGCTTGTCGAAAAGGCAAATACTGATACAAATTGAATAATATTGAAAGCTTTGTAGAAAATTAAAGGACTGAATAAGTGTGGCTCTGTTGCTGGTCTGTTCATTTTGTTCCACTGATCTATTTGATGATTCTTACATCACTATCACACTTCATGATCAGATAGCTTCACAATACCTCTCAAAGACATGCAGTATGAGATCTCCAAATTTGTTCTTGATACTTTGCATTTTCATATGGATTTTCAAAGTCATCATGCCAATTTTTCAAAAATCCTGCCAGAATTATATTTGTCAATGCATTTAATCAGCAAGTTAATTTGTGGAGTATTGATATATTAATCATATTAAAATGTCCAATCCATGAAGTTGTATATTACTCAAGCAATTTTAACATGTCAACATTCTACAAGAATATTAATTTAAATGACTGTTTCTTAATGGTATCAATTATTTCTTGCCAGCATATTTCTAGTAGTTCCCTCCATACATTTTAAGACAAGGGCAATTAAAAATATGGACTGAATCTGCCCTGAAACTTGTTTTGCATGGTCTGCTAGGTGCCCTCTCCAATCTGTTGTAGGCCGCACTGTTGTAAAATTTCTTACAACCATTTGCTCTACACACATATGCTATTGCCATTGAAGGCATGAAAATTTGAGACTCTATGTTTCAGTTTCACAGAAGAATTCATTATTCTGTAAAATAATTATGTAGCTTCTGCTCCCTTGCCGTTCCTGCTTATAACGGTATTCCACACTTCTCAAACTTACAAAATACTACACATCTTTAAAGGTGAAACCAAGACATTTTTTCTATTTAGTGTAGCCTATCTTAAACAGCTCAAAGTTAGTTGCAAATTTTCTTTATTATGTAAGTATTTTTTATATCTTGAATTTATGACATGGCATACTTTATATTATATATGTTTATATGTTGATAATTACCTTTATTTTTTTATTAAAACTTAGTATGCAAGAAATACATTTTTATTTTATTTTATCACAATATACAATAATATATTTTAAATATGTGCAAAGACAAACAGAAACATATAATGAATACTCTACACCAGTAGTTCTAAACCAGAGTTGATTTTTATCCACAGAACAAAACGTTTGGCAACATTTTTGATTGTCATAACTGGGGGTGAGGGGAAGGTTTGCTACTGGCATCTAGTGGACACAGGCCAGGCAAACTGATAAACATCAAAATGATCTGCAATGCCTGGGACAGCTCCACACAGCAAAGAATCCTGTGCCAAATACCAGTAGTGCAGGTGTTGAGAAACTCTGCTCTATACTCACCATTCAACTGTATCAGATGTTAACATTTCAACACATTTGCTCCAAATCTCCACTCCTTTAAATAAGAAAAATATTATAAATATATTCAAAGGATTTCTTTACTCCTGATCTCATTCTTCCCTTTCCCACTTTAGAGATAACCTCTAACCTAAAACTGATGTGCAGGTAACACTGCATATTTGTATATTTTATTTCATATGTATTAAACACTATGTTTTGTTGTGTATTCATTATTCTTACATATCAGATAGAAAACTGTCGAATATCCTACAATTTCTTTCTTTCACTCAATATGTTTTTAATATTTATCAACTTTGATATTCATATGTCTGAGTCACTGGTTTTAACACCTGTATAACCATTATATGTCTTTTGCCCTTATTTTTTATCCATTAGTGTATAAGTGGACATTCTGTTGTTTTAAATTGTTCTCCTTGACAAAGAGGGCTGTGATAAACTTTATTATACATTTTTCTCGGTGTGGTGTACTGGATTGAATAGTATCCCCCCAAATTCATTTTCACACAGAACGTTAGGACATGACTTTGTTTGGAAATAAGGGTGCTGCAGATGTACCAAGTTAAGACAAGGGCCTAATGGATTAGGGTGGACCCTAATCTAATAACTGTGTCCTTGTAAGAAGAGAGGGAAATTAGACAAAGAGCACACACAGAGGAGGACACCACGTGAAGACAAAGCCAGACTGGAGTGATGTGTCTGCAAATCAAGGAACGCCACCAATTGTTCACACCCACCAGAGGTAGAAGGGAGTCATGAAACAGACTTTCCCTCAGAGTTCCACAAACAACTATCCTTAATTTCAGATTTTTGGCCTTCAGAATTTTGAAAGAATACATTTCTACTGCTTTAATCCACCCAGTTTGTTTTAATTTATTACGGCAACCTTCAGAAGTTAATACATGTAGATACGTGGTACATTCTCTTAGTAATTAAATCAAAAAGTGGAACAGCTGGCTTATAGGGCATGTGCCTCCACAAATTATTAACTTATAAGACTTTCTCCACACAATAGCCTTTGTTATCATCATTGTTTAAATTTTGTAGATATAAGTATTTTATTGTCTGTATTCACCTTTCCATGATTATTAGTAAATTTGTATACTTTTTCATAATTTTTATTCACTTAATTCTATTATTATGTGAAGTATCTAATAAATGCTTTAACCATTTTGTGTTTGTGTGTGAGAGAAGGGACGTTTGTTTTCAAAAACAACATGCAGAATGGTGTAATGTTTTGTGGACACTAAATCTTTGTCTAATATACATTGCAAATATCTTCTCTGAGCCTATGATTCATATTTTAAATTTGTATATTCATTTTGGTAGGAGTTATTTATTTTATTTACCAGAGTCTAATTTTTATGACTTGTTCTCAGTTTCTGTGAAATAATTCATTCTGCTACTAACAAAAATCTATCATCCTACATGTTATTCTGAAAGTCTGATAATTTGATTTTAATATTTATACTTTTAATATATGTGAAATTTACTTTGGTCCATAATATAATGTAGAGAACTATGTTCTCATAAAAAAATTCAATGTTTCTTTCATCATTTAGTGAGCAATGTATTTTCTCCACATTTGATTGTAACATGACCTCTTACCTATAAATAATATTTTAAGGCTCTATTTCTGGGTTTTCTTTCCTATTCCAATGACCCATTTGTCTAATACTCTCCCTATATCATGTGGTCTTAATTAATATACTTTTAAAAGACTTTTGATATATGAGATGATCAGTTGCCCAACTTCGTTCTTCTTATTCTTAGCCCTTTACCCTTCAATAGGAATTTTAGGATCAACTTGCCAAGATCCACAACAAACCCTAGAGGAATTTAAATTTAAATTACATTGTCTTCACAATTTACTTGTAGTGTTATCTGGTGTTATCTGACATTTTTATGTTAGTGAGTCTTGTTATTCAGGACATTGGCTACCTTATCTTTGTCTTTTTTTTTTTTTTTTTAGACAGAGTCTCGCTCTGTTGCCCAGGCTGGAGTGCACTGGCATGATCTCGGCTCACTGCAACACCTGCCTCGCAGGTTCAAGTGATTCTCCCGCCTCAGCCTCCCGAGTAGTTGGGATCACAGGCACGTGCCACCACGCCTGGCTAATTTTTTGTATTTTTAGTAGAGACGGCATTTCACCATGTTGGCCAGGCTTGTCCCAAACTCCTGACCTCGTGATAACACCCGCCTCGGCCTCCCAAAGTGCTGATATTACAGAGGTGAGACACCACACCGGGCCTTCTTTGTCTTTAGTCTTAATTTGGGTGAAGAAAGATTTTAAATCTACATGTAAAATTCCAGTACTTTATTTAAAAAACAAAATTTATTACATACCATCAGATTGTTCTTCTATTGTGTGTTATAATTTATTCCTATATTCATTGGCGATTAATGGTGTCTGAGAATACCTTAATTTGAACACTGTTTTGCACCAGCATTCTTTTTTTTTCTTTTTTTTTTTTTTTTGAGACGGAGTCTCAATCTGTTGCCCAGGCTGGAGTGCAGTGGCGCAATTTCGGCTCACAGCAAGCTCTGCCTCCCAGGTTCACGCAATTCTCCGGCCTCAGCCTCCCGAGTAGCTGTGACTACAGGGGCCCACCACCACGCCCGGCTAATTTTTTGTATTTTTAGTAGAGATGGGGTTTCACCATGTTAGCCAGGATGGTCTCCATCTCCTGACCTTGTGATCCTCCCGCCTCGGCCTCCCAAAGTGCTGGGATTACAGGCATGAGGCACCACGCCTGGCCTGCACCAGCATTCTTATTAAATCGTCTTATTACTTTTAATAATTTATGCACATTCTTGGCTTTTATATACATTTTATATAAATTGAAACCTATTTCCTGAAAATAATCGATTATTTTTATCCCTTCTTTTTCAATTGTCACACAAAATGTTTTATTGTTTAGGGGGTCCTGGTTAATATAGTAGTAAGTAGGCTGGTGCACACACTTGCTTTCTGCTTAATTCTAATGGGACTCTTTTTATTTTTTTTTTAGACAGAGTCTCCCTCTACTGCCAGGCTGGAGTGCGGTGGCGAGATCTCTGCTCACTGCAACCTCCGCCTCCCTGGTTCAAGCGATTCTCCTGCCTCAGCCTCCCGAGTAGGTGGGATTATAGGCACACACCACCACACCTGGCTAATTTTTGTATTTTTAGTAGAGACGGGGTTTCACCATGTTGGCCAGGATGGTCTCCATCTCTTGACCTCGTGATCCGCCTGCCTCGGCCTCCCAAAGTGCTGGGATTACAGGCGTGAGCCACCGCACCCGGCCCACTCTTTTTAAAATATACTTCAGCATGCTATTTTTGAAGGCTCAGGTAAAGACATTTCTTTTTATTTCCAGTTTGCTAATTTTTTATGATGAGTTAGTGAGGAATATTATCAACATTTTCCAAATAATGGTCAATCGATGGATAATTATGTACTATGCAAACTATATCCAATAATTTATAAATGCTGTTACTATCAGGTGACAGGTAGTGCTCCATCAAAAAAAAAAGTGTGTTTCTGACATTTATTTGCTTAATATTTTCTACAAGACACTTTGAATTTTTTCAAATGTGACATTAAATGTGTCAGCAATTTTAAACTTAATACCAGGCATAAAGTGTTTATAGGAGCTGCATGTGTTCCTAAATGTTTATGTACTTTCTTTATCAAAGTATTGTAAAATCTTTTGAGCAGATACTCACTTTAATATCTATTTTATATATATTAAAATAGTATCAATAGTAAATAGAGTTTAAATGTTTCAGGAAGTGCAAAATGGCTGAAATATCATAAGATTTCAGTGGTATCCTGGAAAGAAAGGGAATAGAAATGCAGATGAGAGATAAAATAGTTTATGAAACCAAATTGAAGCTTTGTGGTGATTAATACTAGCAGAAAACTTTGAAGAAAGAAAAAAAAAAGACTGTACATAAGAAATCACCAACTATAGACAGTGTGATGTAAGATATGCAAGATATTGAGGAACAGAGTCAGTGTTTAAAATAAATGCAGTAATAATTCTGACAGCTCCCTGGGTTGACTGGGATAGTCTAGGTTATCCTGAGTAGAGATAGTTTATTTATGTTATACAATACTCATTTGAATACCTTGGATGCTCCACAATGCAGCTTTATACGTTTCTAAGCATTGCCTAGAGTACCTCACTTTTCTTTTTAAACATTTCTGGTTCCAGAAATGTGTATATGCAGCATGGTTCCATAAAAAACAAATTCAATATGCTCAGATGATGATAAAATCAGAAGCACAATGGACCTGAGAACGAATGAAAGAATGGCAAATCCCACATTGCATGTCATGGTCACTCCCAAGTTTCACTCTTTATGTGGGCAAACTCTCCTTACAGTGTAAACTGTTCGTTCTCTGTCTTGTGTGTCTTTCAGCTCTCTTAGTATCCCTCATCTCATTCATTTCTCTGGCTCTGGCATTCTGTCTCTGACTATGTATCTCTCTATCTCTGTTTCTAACTATCTCCTATTTGCATAGAGGTAAGTGATAGAAATTGACTAGACATATTTGTTTTTGAAAAACATACCTAGCAATAACAGAATACATGTTTTAAAAGTTCTGTGTTGCCTAGGCTAATTAAAATTATTCAAATATTCAAAAATGGAAATGTTCACCATACAAAAAGTGGAAATTTAAGTTTTATTTTCTTTAAGAAATAAGTTGAAAAAACCCAAATCTCATTTCTAGTTTAAATCATTTATATAGAAATTATCTCAACAGTAACAATTTAAAAATATTTTCTCATTTGCCAAACCTTATTTCAACAATTAAAATTAAGCAATTTGTATATTACATCATTATATGATAATTAAGCACTGGGTTAACACTAAATAAAAAATACACAACTTCTTGGAAACATAATTGTATTCACTGTAGTAATTAGCAGTTAAAAGTAATAGATAATTGTTTTGTGATATTCTAAGATTAAAATCTAAGGAATACAGAACTACTCAAGAAATCGCATCCTCCTATTTTTGTGAATTTGAACTCCATGTTTGACATTTGTCTGCAGAAGAGTTACTCTTTTTTTATATTAAAGATTTCAGCAAACTAACACAAGAACAGAAAACCAAACACCACATGTTCTTACTCATAAGTGGGAGTTGAACAATGAGAACACATGGACACAGAGGGGAACATCACACACCAGGGCCTGTTGGGAGGTGGGGGCCTAGGGGAGGTATAGCATTAGGAGAAACACCTAATGTAGATGAAGGGTTAATGGGTATGGCAAACTACCATGACACGTGTATACCTATGCAACAAACCTGCATGTTCTGCATATGTATCGCAGAATTTAAAGTATAATTTAAAAAAAAGAAAAAAAAAGATTTCCAAAGCTGATTTTGTACATTAAAGTGGATATGACAGGCATAAAGGAAAGAAGAAAGGGAGAAAGGGAAAGAGAAGGAAGGAAGGAAGGTAGGAAGGAAGGAAGGAAGGAAGGAAGGAAAGGTAGGGACAGAGGGAGAGAGGGAGGAGGGAGGAAGGGAGGGAGGGAGGAAGGGAGGAAAGGTGGGTAAGGCAGTGTTTCAAAGGTATGACCTGTACCTGGAACTTCTTCCTGTTTTATCTCATCCAATTTACACAACACCAGTGGGTATTGATTGTGATTACTTTCTTTCGAAAATAGGGATACACAGTTTACATTAGATTAAATAAATTGACCAGGTTCACAAAGCCAAAGCTGACATTAAAATTCCAGTCTAGGAAGGGTGCGGTGGCTCACGCCTGTAATCCCAGCACTTTGGGAGGCTGAGGTAGGCAGATCACAAGGTCAGGAGATCGAGACCATTCTGGCTAATACAGTGAAACCCCATCTCTACTAAAAATACAAAAAATTAGCCAGGTGTGGTGGTGCACACCTGTAATCCCAGCTATTTGGGAGGCTGAGGCAGGAGAATTGCTTGAACCCAGGAGGCAGAGGTTGCAGTGAGCCAAGATCAAGCCATTGCACTCCAGCCTGGGTGACAAAGCAAGACTCTGTCTCTAAATAAATAAATAACAATATATTAGTTTCCAACTTTCTAGCTTTTTTCCTCCATAAAGCATTTGGCCATTTGGACAATCAGGGAAGGTAACAGGTTTGTTTTACAGAAGGCAGTGATTCATCTGATACAAGACCTGCCCTGGGATATAATCTTGTGATGGAAGGTGTTAATAGGCAGAAGGAGGGAGGCCACTGGGTAGTTGGAGTATAAAATATTTAGCATGCAGCTATCTCATATTTCACTCAGGAACGATTGCAGGTATAGAAGAACACTAAGCTTGGGTAGTGGGCAGCATGTTGGTGGAGGATAAAGGTGGGGTCCAATGGAAATGGATGCTGTGTTGGACACTTTTTAACAATATTTATTAAGCAAAAACTGTGAAACCAGCACTGTGGTGGGCCTTGGAAGTGTTCCCTCGTCTAATCATGTGAGGCTTTTTTTTTTTTTTTTTTTACCATTTGATGAAGGAAAATCAGCAAACTGTGACTCACATCAATTAAATAATTTTTTCAAGGACCCACTACTGCCAAGGCATACAAATTCAACCCTCAATTGATTTCATTATAGAGACCATACATCAACAAATTTGTGGTGAAATATTATCTCAGTTGAAAGATCATTACTTGTATGTATATATTCGTATTTGTATTTACATGTATAAACACATATCTATTTAATATTAAAACAGGTATTTATCATATCTTTATTTTTAATCCAAACTCTTGTTTTTCTGTAATGTTAATATATTTTAATGATAATTTCATAAGTATTTAGCCATTTCGTATTCCTGAAATAGTATTATGCGAAAGTCTATAGATCAGGCTCTACTTGAAGTGTCTTCTACCTGTTCATGACAAGATAGACTATAAAGATATTTGTGTTTTCAGTGAAAGAAAAAGAAATGTATGAAGAATTAACCATTAGGAGATTCAACCCCAACACCCTCTTTACCAAAACACAAACCAAAAGGGGAGTAAGAATTTTAGTCAGACACTCTTGAGAAAATAATGCTTTGGTCATTGTCTAAGCAGAATTTATGGCTATTTTATTTGTAGTATTTAAACAGAAAGTAAAGTGAAATAATTTCAGTTCATAGATTTACAAAAGTGATAAGCAGAACCACAGGAATGCACATATAAATATAGTTATGATATAAAAGCAAAATGTAAGAATTTTTAAATGGTGTAGAAATAGAAAATAATAAATACCTAGTTCTTTGAAAGTAAATAATTGTATAAAATGGAAAAGGCAGGGAATTATCAAGGAATAATACTGAAATCTATAACTATGGAGATACAAATATAGAATAGGATACTAAGGACTAAGTTTGTATGGGATAATACTATGTACAACTATAGGCTTTTAGAAAATGTTTATAGAATGAATACCTTTCATGCAGAATAAAACATAACTTACTAAAACTGAGTCAAAAAAATGATTCAAATTCCTAAGTGAGTCAATGACCATAGAGTAAACGTGCAAAACTTACCAAGAAAGAATCACCAAAATACTGTAGACTTAGGAAATTTTTGTGTGTTATTTTCAATTCATTTATTTATTTATTTTTGAGACGGAGTCTTGCTCTGTCGCCTAGGCTGGAGTGCAGAGTTGTGATCTCAGCTCACTGCAACCTCCACCTCCCTGGTTCAAGCGATTCTCCTGCCTCAGTTTCCCAAGTAGCTGGGACTACAGGTGAGTGCCACCACGCCTGGCTAATTTTTTGTATTTTTAGTAGAGACGGGGTTTCACCATGTTAGCCAGGATGGTTTCGATCTCCTGACCTCGTGATCCGCCTGCCTCAGCCTCCCAAAGTGCTGGGATTACAGGCGTGAGCTACCTCGCCCAGCCTGTTACTTTAAATTTTTGTTTAAAAAGTTTAATTGAGATGCTCCATAAACTATTTTCCAGAATTATGGAATATTGCATAATTTATTTTATGAAGCTCATTTACATCTGACAAAGAAACTATCAAAGGAAAAATATAAAATGATATCATTTATGGATATAAATTTTAAAAAATGAACTATTATCAAGTTGATTTCAACAGGATTAATGAGAAAGAGCACAATGGAAATTCCACAGAAGTAAGGCCCTGCCTCAGTGATAACTCCTAAAAAACTGACCAAAACACAGCCATCTTTTTAACATGAAAAAGCAAATGTGAAAATTTTAATTGCTGGTTAAACAAAACAGATGCCTTAATTAAAATTAGAAACAAAATTATAAATTTTCATTTTAGGGGGAATGTTTTATAAATGCAAGAAGGTAGTAAATAGATATGAGATAAGGAATAATCATTTTTAACATTTGCTGGTAAACATGCTTATATGTAGATAATATTAAAAGATTACTTAGCAAAATTATTTCACGTAAGAAAAATGTATTATGCAAACATAATCTAAGAATAACTTTAACGAAATTGTAAATTGATGATTGCAATTGACTGAGCATTCCCTTTATATCACGCATTGTCTTAAGTATCTTGAATATATTATGTAATTTAATTGTCATTCTCGTTTTTAGACTAAGGAAGAAAAGCTCACAGACATTAAGTAACCTTCCTGGGGTTCCACAGCTAGAAATTGCAATAGCCAGGATTCAAATTCAGTTTTGTCTTGACTCCAAAGTCTATTTTTTTCCATTTTTTAAATTGTGATTAAATACCCATTCACCATGTTAATAACTTTTAAATGTATTAAACTCTAAAATAACTGTATTAAGAAGCACTAGAAAGCTGCTTATTAATATTAGTATTAGACAATTCTATAAGGTTATTATACTTGAACTAATTTGACAGTTATAGATGATCAGCCATGGAAAAAAAAAATGAATTGCAAAGACTTTTGAAATAGATCTAAAATAAGAGACATCACATATAAGCCTTTTGTTTTAGAGTAAAATTCAAGTTAAAGCCTCACCTCAAAGTATGTGGCAAAGCGTAATCCTATGGATTAAATTATTAAATATAAAATAGTCCTTCCATAAGATATTTTAAAAGTTGAATATTTTTCTGACTTCTAAATCCCTAAAATTTTAATAATTAACACTATTGCAGAAAAAAATGGTAATTTTTATTTCATGCAAATAAAATATCTGACTGTTCTAAGTCAATATCAACTACATTAACAGGCAAATATTATAAAGTTAATGTCATGAATACACGAAGAATTTACGCAAAGGATTAAGATAATCTCTAATATCCAAAATAATTGGCTAGCAAATGTGACCTGAAAAGTGTGTTGTGAAATTAATTCAATAGCTTAAGAACAGGATTGTTTCAGATAAAGAAAACAATGGGATAGCAAACATAAGAGAGCATCTTCCTCATAAAGAATAACTAGAACTTATTCATGACATCTACATCTATGTCTCTATCTGTGTTACCTATAGAGCAGTGGTCCTCAACCTTTTTTGGCACCAGGTACCAGTTTCATGGAAGACAATTTTTCCATGGACTGGGGGGTAAGTGGGGATGGTTTCTGGATGATTTAAGTGCATTATATTTATTGTGCACTTTATTTCTATTATTATATTGTCATATATGATAAAATAATTATACAACTCACTGTAGGTAGGATCAGTGGGAGCCCTGAATTTATTTTCCTGTGACTAGACAGTTCCGTCTGGGGGTGATGGGAGACAGTGACAGATCATCAGTTGCTAGATTCTCATCAGCAGCCCACAACCTAGATCACTCACATGCACAGTTCACAACAGGGTTCACATGCGTATGAGAATCTAATGCCACTGCTAATCTGACAGGAGGCAGAGGTCAGGTGGTACAGGTGGTAATGCTAACTGCTCATCTCCTGTGCAGCCAGTTTCCTAACAGGGCACAGACAGGTAGCGATAAGTGATCTGGGGCTTGGAGATCCCTACTATAGAGCATCCGCATATGTATTTATGCACTAGATTATGATGTACAGTTTATTTCTTCAGTAGACAGGAGACACAGGAGCCTGAAAAATACTGCACTATAATGATGAGGGTGTGGTAAAATGCAGCATTTTCTTGTCCTGTTTTGGGGGTATTCATTATTATATAATCTATCTGAAAAATTAGTTTAAAATTATGCAAGAGCCCCTTTCCATAAAAATTCATGGCCAGGCGTGGTGGCCCATGCCTGTAATCCCAGCACTGTGGGAGGCCCAGGCGGGCAGATCACGAAGTCAGGAGTTTGAGACCCGCCTGACCAACATGGTGAAACTGTGTCTCTAGTAAAAATACAAAAATTAGCTGGGCATGGTGGCACGCACCTGTAGTCCCAGCTACTCGGGAGGCTGAGGCAGGAGAATCGCTTGAACCTGGGAGGCAGAGGCTGTAGCGAGCCAAGATCACACCACTGCACTCCAACTGCAACAGAGTGAGACTCTGTCTAAAAAAAAAAAAAAAAAAAAAAAAAAATCATTAAATATGTGGCCAAAGATTTGTATAGGAGAGTTTCTCTGCCACCTTTACTGAAAATTCTCCAGTTTATCTCCATTTCTCTATGAATAAAAGATTGTCCTCAGAGGCCTTGCAATAGCCAAGAAGGCACATGTAATTTGGGTGACCCGTTGCTTTCTGACCTTGCATATTCTTCTCACCCTCTCAGTTTCAATCACACCGTCCTCCTTGCTGTTTTTCAAACACACCAGGTACATTCCCATAGGATATTTTCCCAGGAGAGTCCTCTGCTTTCAGAGTTCTCTGCCTGTGGGTGGGGCTTACTTCTTTTCTCCAAGTCAGTGCTCAAATTAAAAATTACAATACCTATTAAAAATTGCACCTATTAAATATAGCCACCTATTAAAAATTGCAATATTAGTTTCAGCACTACTTAGCCCCTTCTTCCTGCTTTAGTTTTGTTCTGTAAAATTTATCAACTCCTGAAGGGGTGGGAAAAATTAAAATTAAATAAAATTTATCCCATTTTAACATACTATACAATTTAATTATTATTATATTTATTCCTTATTTAATCTCTGAATGCTCTCTTTGTTCCCCACCACCAAGAATATATCCCCATAAGAGAAATAGTTAAGTAAAATTAGAAATGTATGGTTATTAATACTATAGGCCACATTTTACATAGGACAATGATAAGTATACGAAATAATAATTAAAAGGAGAGTAATGTGCCTAAAGGATAGGAAATGCACAGAAATATTAACCGTGATTGCATAAGGGTTGGGACTCATTAGTATTTATTGTAGTTCATTCATTTTGTTTATATCATATATATTTTTATTCATTTTCAACATTTAATAAAATGAAAATATGAGACTAATAGCTTTAAAAATATTAGTTTAATTTTAAGCTTGGCAATTATACAAAAATATCTAAACAATGCCTTCCATGAATTCTAGGTAAAGAAAGATACAAAAAATTTTGACAAAATGTAAAACCCATTCCTTGTTTTATGCTTTATAGAAGTTTGAGAATAAAAATATATTTGATACTGTAAAATTATTATGGATAAATAATACTGATTGGTTAACATTACTATTATTTTCAGAAGGTATGCTTGAATACCTATTCAGCTTGAGTATTTTTTAAATTGGTGCTGTTTATTAAGACAGTATGATGCAAAATGTAAATGTCAAAATAAATATCTTTTCTATATAGCACTAAATTACAAAATAAAAAACATAGCAGTAAACAGATCCCATACACAATGGCAATCAAAAACAAAAGGAAGTAAATTTAACATTGACTAGCATTTATATGAAGGAATAGCATTCTATAAAAACATAAAAATGAAAATTGAAGAAATACAGATTAATCCAATGCACCTGATGAAAGGACTTACTTTACAAACAGGTCATTTATTCTTAGACTATTTTATAAATAATACATTCACAGTATAGTGGTTAAAACTATACATTTTACTATTTAAGAGCATGGGCTCAAATTCTGTCTCTGTGATGTATGAGTTTTGTAGCTGTGGGCATGAGTAGAATGGGAATATAATAGCATTTACCCCAAATTCATGTGAAAATTAAATAAGGTAATGAATGCACAGTGTTTAGCACAATATGTGGGCCAAAGTAGGCACTCAGTTTTCAAAATCTCATCTGCTTTTTGTTATTTTTGTTTATTTTTGTAACTTGATAAAAAGAAATCTATGTATCTCTTGGAAACTTAAACAGCAAGAAAAATTAAGATGCCATTGTTATTAAAATAAAGACTCTCAAAAAGGAATAAGCCATTTAAATTATTATAAAACTAAATTAATAAAATCACAGCGATACTGATACGAGAATTGGAAATATAAATAAAACCCAAGATATACATAAGAAACATACAATCACACACACACGCACACACACACACACACACACACACAGAATACATTATTTAGGTATTCACTTGTTCAATAATTGTTGACATACTATGTTCCAGAAATTGTGTTTGGTGCTGAAGGTTCAATTACTGCAATGAAATTTACAAAATACTGAGAATGACAGATTAGAAAAATAATCAGTCGTAATACCATTTGAGGTATGGCAATCATAGTGATAATGGCAGGAATTTCATAACTTTTAAAGATCTTTAAAACAGAATTCTAATGCAAGGCATCCAAATTCCCTACCAAAACAATGAGGAGAGAGAAAATGGGGAGAGACTCACTTTTTATGTTAGGGGTACACAAAGTGTCTCTTTGTTGCCAAATGTTAAGACTGTAATTATCTCCTATCTAAAATTTGCCAAGTCATTGTCCTGGAAGATTGCCTACTGCTTCTGAGGATTGGAGAAATAAGCAACAGAAAGGTCCCTGGTAAGATGTGAGACAGGCTAACAGAGGGTAGGGCCATTTTTCTAATTTCTGGGTTCTGAGACAAGGAATCAATAATATGTCCTCAAGCCCTGAAATTGAAGACCACGGAGGAAAATGTGAACCATGGACTTGCTAGAAGGCACCATAGATTAAGAATACACAAACGAGAGCACTGTTGATCAAGACTGTGAGCTGGAGCTCAGAAACAAATGAGGCTTAATCATCCAAAGGATTCAAGGAACCTACAAAAACTAGGCGAATTAGAGGCGACCACGCATTGAAATTAAAACACTCACAAGGCGTTAAATTATCTTTAAAACACATGATGGCAATCAAGGAGGAGTGAATATCTCTTTTGTCAGCCAAATAAGGAACTGTGTTTTCCTCTCTCTGGAGCATGTGTCTGAGACAAGATGAAGCTTCCAAACCTTGCACCTCCATGCAACTAGAACCATAGATGATCTGAATTGGGAATACTGGAGATGAGCTTAGGATCTGATATGAGGACAAAACTAGATGAATATTAACCACCATTAAAATGAAAGTTGAACAAAAGCCCATGGAATATGCTTAAACTTCCATTAAATGGTTTATTCTTCTGCAGGAAAGGAGTGATCAACATAACATCACAATAATTAGACAAAATAAACATTTTGTTTGTAGCCAAAACTGAGATTCTTCAATAAGCCAATTATATGTAGATTAAACCAAAGTAAAACAAACCACAAAAAAAGTCAAGTCACTTGAACTTTGATGAGACTTACAATACTGTGTTGAATGGGAGTGGTTAAGTGTAGACATTCTTGTCTTATTCCAATACTTAGGGAGAATTCTTTTGCAACTTTTAGGCATTCAGTATGATGTTATTTTAAGATATGGTCCTCGATGCCAAGTTTGTTGAGGATTTTTACAATGAAAGGATGTTGGATTTTTTTCAAACACTTTTACTGCATCTATTAAGATTATCATACTTTTTAAATACTGTTTATGTGATGAATCACATTTATTGATCTGCATATGTTGAAACATCTTTATACCCCTGGAATGAAGTCCACTTGGTTATGATGAATTATCTTTTTGATGTGCTGCTGGATTCAGTTTGCTAGTATTTTGTTGAGGATTTTCGTATCTGTGTTCATCACGGATATTGCCTGTAGTTTTCTTTTTGCTGTTGCTGTATCCTTGCCAGACTTTGGTATCAGGATGATACTGGTTTGTAGAATGAGTTACTTTCTTGGAATAGTTTCAGAAAGATCCATACCAGTTCTTCTTTGTATGTCTGGTAGAATTGGGCTGTGGATCCATTTGATCTAGGGCTTTTTCATTGGTAGGTTTTTTATTACTGACTCAAATTTGTAACTCATTCAGGATTTCAGTTTCTTCCTGATTCAGTTTTGGCAGGCTGTTTCCAGGAATTTATCCACTTCCTCTAGGTTTTCTAGTTTGTGCATGTAGAGATGCTAGCAGTGGTCTCTAAGGGTCTTTTGTATATATCTGTGGTACATTTGTAATGTCACCTTTTTCATTTCTCATTGTGCTTGTTTGGATACTCTATTTTTCCTTTCTCAATCAAGCTAGCTGTCTATCAATCCTGTTCATCCTTTCAAAAAACCAATTTTCATTTTTTTGATCCTTTGTATTTATTTTTGATACCAATTTCATTTAGTTCTACTCTGAACTTAGTTATTTCTTTCTTCTGCTAGCTCTGGATTTGGTCTGTTCTTGTTTTTATAGTTGTGTGTGATGTTAAGCTGTTAATTTGATAGCTTTCTATCTTCATGATGTAGGAATATAGTGCTTTAAACTTTCCTCCTAACAGCTTTTGCTGCATCCCAGAAGATCTGGTATGTCATGTCTCTATTTTCTTTTGTTTCAAATATTATTTTGATGTCTCCCTTAATTTCTTTTTGCTTAGCCAAAACTCATTCACGAGCAACTTAGTTGTTGAGTTTTCCTATATTCATAGTACTGAGCATCCTAATCAGAGAAATCAGGCAAAAGAATGAAGTAAAAGGCACTAAAATAGGAAAAGAGGCTGTCCAGTGATCTGATCTCTGATTACAAACAATATGACTCTATACCTAGACAATCATAAAGATTCTGTGAAAAGACTCTTAGACCTGATAAGCAACTTGAGTAAAATATTAGGATACAAAGTCAGCATGCAAAAATCTGTAGCATGTCTATACACCAGTAAAATTCAAGCTGATACTTAAATCAAGAAAACAATCTCACTTAGAATAGCCAAAATATATAAAATATCGAGGAATACATCTAACTAGGGAGGTCAAAGATCTCTACAAGGAGAATTATAAAACACGGTTGAGAGAAATCATAGAAGACACAAACAAATGAAAAAAACACCCCATGCTCACAGAGTGGAAGAATCAGTATTATTAAAATGTCTATAATGCCCAAAGCAATCAGAGATGCAATAAAATCCTTATCAAATTACTAATGTAATTTTTCACAGAATCAGGAAAAACAATTCTAAAATTCATATGGAGCCAAAAAAGAGCCAAAATAGCTAAAGCAATCCTAAGCAAAAAGAACAAAGCTGGAGCCATCACATTACCTAATTTCAAACTATACTAAAAGGTTATAGTAACTAAAACAGCATGGTATAGGTACAAAACAATGTAACAGAATAGAGAGCCCAGAAACAAAGCCACACTTCTACAACAAAATGATCTTTCACAAAACTGATAAAAATAAACAATGATGAAAGGACACCCTATTTAATAAATAAGGCCAGGAAAACTGGCTATCCATATGCAGAAGAATGAAACTGGACCCCTATCTCTCACCATATACAAAAATTAACTCAATATGGATTAAGACTTACCTGTAAGACCCCAAACTATAAACACCCTAGAAGAAAATCTAGGAAATACTCTTCTGGACATTGGCCTAGGCAAAGAATTTATGACTAAAGCCCCAAAGGCAAATGTAACAAAAATAAAAATTGATGAATGGTACTTAAACTGAAGACTTCTGCACAGCAAAAGAAACTATCAACAGTGTAAACAGGCAACCTACAGAATGGGAGAAAATATTTGCACATTATGCATCTGACAAAGGACTAATATCCGGAATCTATAAGGAAGCTAAACAAATCAGCAAGAAAATATGAATAATCCCATTAAAAAGTGGGCAAAAGTTATGAATAGACACTTTTTTTTTTTTTTGAGATGGAGTTTCACTCTTGTTGCCCAGGCTAGAGTTCAATGGTGTGATCTTGGCTCACTGCAACCTCGGCTTCCTGGGTTCAAGGGATTCTCGTGCCTCAGCCTCTCGAGTAGCTGGGACTATAGGCACACACCACCATTCCTGGATAATTTTTGTATTTTTAGTAGAGACACGGTTTTAACCATGTTGACCAGGCTGGTCTTGAACTCCTGACCTCAGATGATCCACCCACCTTGGCCTCCCAAGGTGCTGAGGTTACAGGCCTGAGCCACCATGCCCGGCTGACACTTCTTAAAAGAAGATATACAAGTGGTCAACTAACATGAAAAAATGCTCAACCTCACTATGACAGAAATGCAAATTAAAACCACAACGAGATACCATCTCACAAAAGCTAGAATGGCTATTATTAAAACATTAAAAAAAATATGCTAGTGAGCCTACAGTGAAAAGAGAGTGCTTTTAAACTGCTGGTGGGAACGTACATGTTCCACAGTGGGCGGGTCTATGCCCACCTACCCCAAAATCTGAGGAGAGGCCAAAAAAAGAGGCTGATAAATCCAGTTTCACCAAAAGAAACATTAAATAGGGACTTGTGAACAGAAGCCATGTTTGTGTGTTGTGTCACAGGGAGACAAGATGGTGGATCCCCAGGCCATTATCTCCCAGACCCAGTGCTCTTATACCATACGGAAGGAGTAGTTCAGAAGAGATATGTAAGACAATTGAAGTGCAATAATGTCAAGGTCATTTTACCTAGGGGCTTACAGTTAGTACCTGCTCTAACACAAGGAACAAAAGATAAGCTGAAATCTTAGAGGCCTTCCTGGATTAGGCATTAATCAGAAGCCAACATGGCAGATTAGATGGAGTTACGTTTGCCTCCACAATGAATGGGTTCTCCCACTACGGAAAGTAGTTTGGAGACTGAAAACTATCTATTGGGGAATACATTCACTGTTTGATTGATGGGTTAAACAGAAGCTTAAACCCTAGCATTACGCAACATATCCATGTAACATACCCAGGCTTGTACCCTGTGAATCTAAAATAGGAAAATATGGGTCTGACTCAGTGGCTCACGCCTGTAATCCTCAAACCTTGAGAGGCCGAGGTGGGCGGATCATTTGAGGTCAGGAGTTTCAGACCAGCCTGACCAACATGGTGAAACCCCGTCTCTACTGAAAATACAAAAAATTTGCCAGGTGTAGTAGTACACACCTGTAATCCCAGCTACTTGGGAGGCTGAAGCAGGAGAACCACTTGAACCTGGGAGGCGGAGGTTACAGTGAGCCGAGATAGTGCCACTGCATGGGCGACAGAGTGAGACTTGTCTCAAGAAATTAAAAAAAAAAAAAAAAAAAAAAGGAAAATACAAAAAAAAATTGATGAGAAATAAACTATATCAGAATGAATACAAGTATTCTTCAGGTTAAACTTAATAGGCAATATCAGAAATAAACCATCTAGAGATGGTTTACCTCACGATTTTTACCTGGTGACATTTTGCCTCCTAAGGGACTATTTGGCAATGGTTGGAGACATTTTGGTTGTTACAAAAGGAATGGGGCCTACTGGCATCTAGCGGGAAGAGACCAAGGATGCTGTTAAACACCTTACAATGCACAGAACAGCCCCCAACAATAAAGTATCCAGCCCTAACTGTCAGTAGTGCTGAGGTTAGAAGCCTTGATGTAACTCCTGCCTATTGGCACTTAAGCATTGCCAGTTGTTGAGAGGAGTTGAAAGTACTTTATCTAACTGGAACAAATTTGCTGAGTCCGTCATAGGTTATTCACTTAAAAAAGGCAAAGTGTATTACACAGCCAAGTACATGTTTTGGTTAAAATCTGATTCCTAGGCTTTTCCCCCCATTTAATTAATGTGGATATAGAACATTGGAGGTCCTGTTGTGAGAAAACCTCCACTAGCCTACCTGAGTTAGGTGCCTTTCAAGAGGCAACAGATTTTACTCCTGAGTCTCCTCTAACTTACTTTGCAATCTTGATACTCACTTCCTGTCTTGGATATCTATTTCCACATCTGTCAGAAACAGGCATTGACTTAGAAAGCATCCTTTTAGAGATGTGACATTTTCTCTTTGCTTCCCCTAACCCTTCTTCCTACACAAGTCTTTTTGTGTCTTCTCTTTCCATGAAAAATCATCAGATTTCAACTTCCATCCTTTGTCATATTAAAAAAAAAAAAAAAGGAAAATGTGGAACATCTGACACTTTCCGAGACAAGCACGTTTCTGCAGGAGCACAGAAATAAAAGGAAATGAGACATTCTACTATCTGCACAATCTGAAGTTTAATTAAAACAACTTTTCATTGCCCTATTAGAATCATGATGAGAAGGGAGGAATGAAGCGCATTTCTTTATCTGCTGTCTTTATATTGCCTAAGCTGCATGATATAACTTTTATTAACAACTTTAAGAAAACTTGAATGCAATCATATTCATTGGCTTCTGTGTTGAAAAACATGCTACTTAATGGAATTTACACAGCACTATGTGTATTTTAATGACAGATAGTGTTTTAGGAGGAAAACGTTGTACGGAGTTTTATAATAGACATTGATGTACTCTGTAATAAAGTAGAATAATCATTTTTCAACCTATTAAAGACCACGAGTCACTAAGTAATACCTGTATATTCAGTATACATTTCTTCATAATGAGTTTACAAAACAATAAGCTCATTTTGTCCAATTATTGGTTCTCCACACTCCCAAAATATATTTTTGTGTGTAATATAAATACACATACAACTATATATGCATATTAAATATATACATATATATACACACACACACAAATATTTGTGATGCATGGGGTATGTGAATACATAATTTATGTGTGTGTGTACTCTGTAAATTTGAAATGTTTAATTTAATGTTTTTGCCCTCTCATTCTCTTATTCTCTCTTTGTGGTCAGAGGGGTACGAGGTACAGAGTAACTATAGAAAGTTCTCTGTAAATACCTCCACCACAGCACAGATAATATTGCTATAAAAATGATTCTGTGGAACAAAATTACACAAGTGTAGTGAGAAATGTTCATAGATTTGGGAGAATTATGCTCTAGTGTTCTAAAATAAGATTTAAAAAATAAATTTAAAGGATTCTCTTAGCTCCGTTTCACATTTTTTTATTGATTTTTAGTAGCTCTATTGAGGTATAATATATATAAAATAACCTGCACATATTTGAAATGTACAATTTGATGTTTGGACATATATCTGTACAAGTTAAAAACTTTACTATGATCAAGAAATGAAAAAATAAATTATCCATTAGGTTTTCTCAGGCCCCTGTGTAACTCCTCCCTCCCTCACTCCCTGCCTCCAAACTAGCCCATCTCCAGACAACAACTGATATGCTTTTTTTAACTACAGATTACTTTGCATTTTCTCAAATTTTATATAAATAGAATATTTTGTCCATATCATGTACCTTTTTTCTCCTCTGACTTCTTTCATTTAGTATAATTATTTTATGTATGTGGTGTCTTTTAGTGGGTTGTTCCTTTTTATTACTGAGTAGTATACCTTTCCATGGATGTAGCAATGATGAATGCAAGTTCTAGAATGGTCTTCTTTTCCTTATTCTTTATATAAGTGGGAAGCACTAAATATTTTACTATTTACTAGGATGTAAGAATCCTAGTGAGTTATGATTACTAATTAACTACTTAATTAGTAAATTAACAAGGAAGTAGAATTTTTGTATAGGGTCTTTTTCAAGCTGAAATAAGCCCATTCTGTTCCTAGTTTGCTACAAAGTTTTATTAGGAACGGGTGTTAGATTTGTAAAATGCCTATGGAGTCTATGGAGATGATTCTATGTTTTCTTACTTTCTTAGTATTTATATGGTTTGGATCTGCCCCCATTATTCAATCATATCCCACCCAAATCTCATGTCGAATTGTAATGCCCAATGGTGGAGGTAGGGCCTGGTGGCAGGCAATTAGATTATGGGGGCAGATTTTTCCCCTCAATGCTGCCCTTGTGATAGTGAGTGAATGCTCACAAGATCTGGTTGTTTAAACGTGTGGTACCTCCCCCTCTCTCTCTTCTTCCTGCTCTGGCCATATAAGATGTGCCCACTTCCCCTTCACCAGAAGCCATCATGCTTCCTGTACAGCCTGTGGAACCATGAGCCAGTTCAACCTCTTTTCTTCATAAATTATCCAGTCTCAGGTATTTCTTTGTAGCAAAACAAAAACAGGCTAATACAAGTATGTTCATAGCAGGAATTACATTGATTGAATTGTGAATGCTAAATTAACCTTGTATTCCTGATATAAACTCCATTTGTCCTTCATGTTATTTTATGTATTGTTAGATTCAATTTTCTGAGATTGTATTAAGAACTTTTCCATGTATGTTCGTAAGAGATGTTTTCTTTTACGTCTACAGCGTTCTTTCTTTTTAACACTTTTGTCTGGTTTTGGTATCAAAGAAATGCTGGCATCATAGAATGAGTTGAAAAATATTGCCACCTCTTCAATTTTTTAGAAGAATTTTATACAATTAGTACAATCTCTTCTTTAAAGGTTTGGCAGAAAATACTGGTGAAGCAATTTGAGCCTGGAGTTTTCTTTGTGGGGTAGTTTATCGTCACTCTCCTAAGAATCCTGCACCTGTAGAAATGTATCCTATAAATGATTATTTTATACTGAATCCGCTTTGAATGATTCCCTCCTTCCTCCATGTTTGGGTTATATGCTCTTTGTGCGCACAATTGTGATACTCTGCATTTACCTCTATTGTTGTAAAGCAGATTTTTTTTTTTACCCTAAAACGTGATCTCCTTACAACAACTTATCTACATTTTCCCCAGGAAATAAACAATGTTTCACATATAAGGTGGCTCCCCTATAAAACTGAGAAACATACCAGGAAAAAATGCAACTGTGACATTATTATTTTTACTGGTGGTAGCTACGATGAAGTAGAAATACCACTGAACTTAGAAGTTTTGGTTCAGTACTAGCTGTGAAAACAAATTAAGACCACCCAAATGTGTAAAAACAGAGGCTAAATAGCTTTCCATAATATTCATAAATATTCAGAGCTTTCTATAGCAAAGGAGTAAGCCGCAATCACTTGTGTTTGGCAGAGATTCAAAGGCAAGCACGGAAATGGGAAAATGTTATAGTGAAAACAAAGGGAAGGCTTCAGGTGTGCCCTAATTGGATGTTTTGACATGGGAAAACTGTATTTGTGTTATCTAGAATTGTGGTTGGTTTGGGGAGCATAGTCAGTTTTCTCTAGCTGGTGCTGAGGTGGAAACAGGCATAATGGAAAAGCTGTAAGTTGTTGTCCAAGTCCTGACATTCTGGGCCAATTGCTTTAGAGGTTGCGGTTTCTGGGCTGGTTGCTGCAGAGATTTTGGGACAGAGGTTCTACTGTTATATATGGTCTGACCATTGTTCATGGGTATGTTCTCTCATAGCTCAGCTGCTTAGCATGTGTGTGGCCCTTATGAGCACTGAACTATGTTACAGAGCTAATGAGGAACTTGAAGCTCAGGGAGAACAAGGCACAAACTTAAAGTTACATGTTTAATAAAGAGTTAAGTGTAAGAAGGAAGAGTGTTGGGTTTTGATCTAGAGCAATAGTTCTCAAAGTGCAGTTTTGGCTCCAGCAGCATGAGGTAACTTGGGAAGTTGTTAGAAATGCAAATTTTGGGCTCTACCTGAGGCCTATTGAATCTAATACTCTGGGGGTGGGGTTCAGCAATCTGTGTCTAAATAAGCCTTCCAGGTGATTGTGCTGCTTACACTTATATGACGAGTATGAGAACTGCTGATCTAGAGCTAGGTTCATTACACTGTGAAACTTTCCAGCTAGGGAAAAAGAATTCCCTAACCCTGAATATGCTCCTCTAGATGTCAACGGTATGATGGTTACAGTGATTTGCTTCACAAGGATTAGAAATAATCACTATGTTTTAAATGTGAGATGCTCAAGTTCTTGCAAGGGATTTGAATAAATTGAGCTTTATTAGGACTGATGAAATAAGGATACTTATATCCCTAAAGAACAGTTTAAGTTTGAACATGAAATAAATCAAAGGAAATTCTAGGCTTGGAATCTACAGATGCCATTAATTAGTAGATGAGGTGTTTGGTATTTAGATTGAGTTAGAATCTTAATTTGGGGGAAGTGACATTTGATACAGAATCCTGGCCTTGCAGAAACAGAGAAACCTTGCAGGTCCCAACCACTCATTAAAAAAAAAAAAAAAAAAAAAAAAAAAAAAGGAAAACAACACAATAAGAGAGCATCAAGTCTTTCATTCTTAATCATAGAACCCCACTTCCCCATGTCACAGACTTCAGTTTCACAAAGACAGTGTATTAGATGCTTTACATAAAATTAGAGGTGATTTAATCAGAAAATGGAAGCTGTTAGTACAAGAGACAGAAAAAAAATTTTTAAATTGAAACATACATATCAAAATATAAGACTAAAATATATTAAAATGTTCTAATAATATAGCATTAGAATAGAAAAAATATTCTAATGTAGGTCCAGTTAATAAGTATTGAGACTTTTGCTGAAATCAGTCATATCTCATAACCAGGAAAATAGTAGTAAAGCAGTAGGACTGTGATATGGCTTTGTCTCATGTGCTTTACATATGATTGATATGTAAACACACACACATATACATGTACATATAAATGTATATATACATATACATGTACATATAAATGTATATATACATATATATGTATTTATATGTGATATATATATATTTATTATTATGTTTGGGTGTGTATTCTCCTGCTTTTCTCAATCAAATTATTTCCCCACAAGGTGTTAGCAATATTTCTGATAGTGGAAGCCTGTATGCCTTATTTTAAATGGTGAAAAACGTGTTTTCAACCCATCTAAAAGCCCAAAAATTTATCCAGGATATTAAATACTTTACCGCCTTATTTAGCAATCCACAAAATATTTCTGCTTAATATTATATGTTTGAATCATCATTACTTATTTAATCTATACTTTAAAATCCCTTTAATGAATGTGTTTGCATAGTGTGTAATGATTACATACAATATATAAAACAAATTGCAATTTTTTTTGTATTCACTTCTCAGAATGCACAGACTTTGTGAATTACAGGAGTTTTTCTAAGGATTTGACCTTTCTACATTCTTGGATTCACTTACACTAACCGTTTTATATTTTATATAACACTGTAGGGAAGATGATAGTGTCACCTTTGTCAACAACTTGACCTCAATACACAACCCAAGACATTATTCTAATCAGGGAATAGCTGAGAAACTAGTGCAAAACCATCTATATCCTCCCATCCAACTCATGCCCAACTCATTCAGTTTTACTGGCCCACACAAGCATACTCCTTAGAGTAGGGTTTGGATTTTAGAATCAGATGTTTAATTTTGTGTAAAATATTTCTTCAAGTCTTTATATTCCAAACTTTAAATTCAAAGAACATGTATCCTTTCAGTTGGAGAGGGAGAGAAAAAAAGAACACATACATATATGTTGTATACACACATGGATATTTGTGTATATATCCCATGTATGTATGTGTGCACATGTATGTCCATTTATATGTACATTTAAGGATATACGTGTATATACACAGATGTTCATGGTTTCTATTTGTAGACTACATAATGAGATAAATAGTAAATAAATATGTGATTGTACATTATCTTTACAAGGTACTACCTTTACTATGCTAGACAAAGTAAGGAGTCAGTGAAAATAATTCCCTTAAGAAGATTACAGTTTAATCAGGAGAGAGAGCATATAAACAGACAAGATATCTGACATAAATATTTAATTATCAAATAAAGAGATAAATACATTATACCAACACACTGGAAATAATATAAATCTTAACAACTAATAAAGTACAGCAATAAATGTATTAACATTGTATTATGGTGTTATAGCAACACCAGGAAGGGATCCTTTGCACAATAATTGAAGATGTTAGTGAAAGTTGCATGATGAAGGCAATTGCATGAACAAAAAGGAATGAGGCATATGGAGAAGATAAAGAAATCTCCAACAGAAAGAGAAGTATACAGAAAAGATAGAGACAAGAGAAAGATGAACCACAAAAAATGTAGGTAATTGGTAAATCAGGATTTCTAAAGCATAGACTACGAGGCAGGGAGTGTCAAATGATGCATTGCTGAGGTAGAAAAAGGTCTGTTTATAGTGAATCTTATATCTATTTTAACACAATGAGTCATATCTATTTCATCATGCTCTGTTGGTGGCAATAAATCTTTGGAGAGAAGAGGACCAGTTGAAAAGACAGTGTAGTGATTCCTGTGAAGAGTTTCAAGATTCAGAACTAAGGAAATGGAAGTAGGGGCATTGTGTAAGGAGAAAAGTTCAAAAAACATTTAGGAGGAAAGTCACTAGGACTTGACACGTATGTATATGTGTACATGAGGGGAAGGGTTAATGGCTGACAAAAGGCCCCCAGATTTCTAGGAGAATATTGATAATGTAAGAGAAGAAACTAGTTTGAGAGGGGAAGGATGAGTTGATTTCAAAACTATATCTAGTTTCAAATAAGAAATAGATGAGCCCTTCAAGACAATGTCTTGTGTCCAAAAGTCCAGTTTGGAAATTTAATTATTTAGTAATGAGAGACAAAAATCCTGAGGGGAAACCCTAGTTGTTTCACTCTCTTGGCAGGCTAACTATGGGCAAGTGGTTTAGTTTCTCTCAGCCTTACTAAGATTTTCCCCCATAAAATGAAGTACAATTTGTTGTCCTCTTGTAAAGATAAAATG
The DNA here is from genome assembly GCF_029281585.2 of Gorilla gorilla gorilla. Taxonomy (NCBI): domain Eukaryota; kingdom Metazoa; phylum Chordata; class Mammalia; order Primates; family Hominidae; genus Gorilla; species Gorilla gorilla. Next base: position 27,659,939 of record NC_073227.2, on the reverse strand, counting down.
AGATCATTTCTATAAAAGTGTTATTTAAACTCTATGTTTTCCAAGAGTAAAGCCATGTTATCACCAGATTAAACAAGGCTCTGGGAGCTACATCCTACATTAATATTTGTTGGTCTCGCTAATTTATCAGTGGATGTATATGTAACCTTTAGGATAGGCTAAACTAAGGCAAAAAATGACTTCAACATCAGATATGTTCCCTTAAACAGAAAAGGCAGATAACCACAAAGTAAAATATCTTTTAAGACCATGGAACTTAATTAGTAAGTCTACTTTGGGAATAGTAGAATATCCTGGTAGACCAATGTGTCTTCTACTGCATGAAAAGCTAGGCCTACTATAAAAAAAAATACTGGAAGAAAACTGGGACTAATATATAAAAATTAAGATTCTGAAACAAAGGAAAGGCAGGAGTACTTATAGCAGATATTCAGAGACAGCAGATGAGTATGGCAGATACTCATAAAAATATTTCCATATGGCAGATACTGACACTATGACTAAGATGTTCCTGGAAAACCTATTTGCTATTATTAAAAAAAGACTTTTGATTGTAAGCTATCCTTTCATTGTTCTCTGACAATGCCCAAAAAGAAAACATCTTAACATTCATGAAAGTAAAGCCCATAAAGCACAAGAAGTTTCAGCATGTCCTTTGGGGAATGAGCAAGAAGCTCATTTCTCTTCTCTTCTCTTTCTCTATCAACAGTCACTGATGGAAGAGAAACCTCCATTCCAGGCCATGAATTATGGTAGGAAGAGTCAGAGGACCAGTGGCAACTGTGAATAGAGTAGGGAGCAAGAGCCACATTCTGAAGCTATTCAACAGCAAAAGAGAAAATCGCTAGACAGTCTAGGTGAAGAGTAACAGTGAAGAGTAGCTGCCAGAGCCTTGTTTAATCTGATGATAACATGGCTTTACTCTTGGAAAAAATAGAGTTTCAAGTGAAGAGAATAAGATGTAGGAAAAGGCAATAAAGAGGGTTGGGTGTTCCAGTGATATTGTGAGAGAGAGGCTGAAGGTAAAATTACAATCCACATGCTCGATTGCACTCCTTTCATTCTCAATAAAGTAGTTCTATTACATATATATTGACCATTGTTCCCAGATTGACACATTCCAAATGAGTAGAAATACCTTCCATTTGTTTTGAAAGCACATGACACAAAAATGACCACATGAGAATTCAGATCTTCTAGTTCTAATGAATGAAGAAAATTCAGAAATATCTCCTGATGAGGCAATTGAACTCTGTTATTACAAACATGAGTGGCTTATGCCTGTAATCCTAGCATTTTGAGGGTCCAAAGTGGGAGGATTGCTTGAGCCCAGGAGTTCAAAATCAACCTGGGCAACACAGTGAGACCTCATCTCTACAAAAAATTTTAAAACATAAGCCAGGCATGGTGGTGCATACATATGTACATTTAAGGACATATAGTATATATACACAGGTTTTCATGGTTTCTATTTGTAGATTACATAATGAGGTAGATAAATAGTAAAAAAAAATATGATTGTACATTATCTCTACAAGGAACCACCTTTAATGTGCTAGAGAAATGCGCTAGTCCCAGCTACGTGGGAGGTGGAGGCAGGAAGATCCTTTGAGTCTGAGAGTTTGAGGCTCAACTGCAGTGAACTGTGATTGCACCACTGTACCCGAGCCTAGGCAACAGAGCCAGATCTCATCTCAGAAATAAATAAATAAATAAATAGTGAGTGTATTATTCATTTGGTTTCCAACTCTCTTAGGAATTAACATGCTATGGAAGAACAAACATTTGTTCTCTATATAATATCTGCAATATGGGCACAAGTAATGATGTAGGGGTAAAAATATGATTATTTTTTTCTCACTACATATTTATCCTACCCGTCCTCTTTACCATACTTCAAGCCAAATGTCAAATGGGAATGCTACTTGCTAGCAATGGGATCTTTGCATTCAAATGTGTCTAGTTTATCTTGGTTTCCAGACTTGTCCAGTGTAGGAAAAGAGATCTTTATTCTCAGATAAAGAGAAATGCCAGTTCAAAGAAAGAGAAAAAACAAGTGGAAAGGAAATGATAATAAATGATACAATGGAAGAACGCTATTTTGAATTGAACTTGCAAATTAATATTCAAAAGCGTGAATCATGTTCTATGTAGAAGGAAAATAAAATGAATATGTAATAGTTTTGATAAATTCAAATGCTTTAATAAAATTACTTTTTAATAAAATAAACTTATGGTCCAATAAAGACATATAGTTCCTTCATATTATTAAAGAAAAAAAATCTTAAATTAAGGATCAGAATGATACTTAATGGTAAATCACTAGGATATTAATTAAATACAATAAAAGAATAGAAAGAATACTACAATCACCACTGTAACTGAAGTCAGTTGGCATTGTTATTGCAAAGGCAACAATAGCATCATTGATCAGAATGGAGGAGTTCAAATCATAATTTTCTGCAGTGGATAAAATTTTTGACTAAGAGTAATATCTGTAAAACAATGGCAGAATTCAGAAAATTTTCAATAATATATTTTATTGTTTTAAATTGATAATTTTCGAACATTATGTTGAAAATATCTGATATATAATGAAAATGGGCAAAAATTAAAAACCAAGAAATGTTTTTAATTTTGAGAAATATGAGAAATACAACACTTTAATCAATATAAATATTAGAAAAGTAAATGGAGAGATAATGTTCTTGCACAGGAAGACAATATACTAAAAGTGGCATTTTTTCAAAATAATGTATATATTTAACAAAATTTAAAAACATTTTGTTTTACATTGTTTTTAAATTAAGTTCATATGGACTTACGTATATGGAAAAAATTTTTTTAACTTAAAAAGAGAGAAAAAGGAGAGATCGGCCTGTTACAGAAACAGGGTATAAAGTGACAAAAATTTAAATTATGTTGTAGTAGCAGAGAAATAGGCACTTAATGGGGTATATAAGAAAACACTAATGTGTAAAAACTGAATTACATAATAAAGGTGGTAGTCAAATTAATAAAAGTTAAAAATGTTATTTTATAAATGATATATGGAAATGTGACTGTTTATTTAAAAAATATTAGGTGCCTAAATCATACCATATTTAAAAATCAATTGTGGATTCATTATATTTTTATTTTTTGAAATTTAATAATGTACCAAAACTATGAAAGATTATTTATACAACTTTGATCTTTAGAATCATATCAAATAACTTTGTTTTTAAATTCTGTATAAAATACATTAATATTAGAAAAATTATAAAGCAAGCATATTTATTTGAAACTAAAACATGTGGATATATAAAAAATACTTGCATATATATACATGTATATATGTATAATACATGTACATATACATGTTATATATATGCATGTATATATGTATTTATATATAAAAACATGTATCAAGCATATCTATACACCACTCAATTCACCAGTTGCCAGAAGTATGATCATTCACCTTAAGATTAGCAAAGATCAAATTTCACATTGCATGCCTGTATCAAAATATCTCAGGTAACCCATAAATATATACACCTACTATGTACTCACAAATTTTTTTAAGTTTTTAAAAAATTAATAATTTTAAAGGAATATAATGAAAGATGTAAAGGAAAGAGACCCCTAAAGAAAATAAAAATTGGTATTTTTTCTGGATGGCCGTTAATGCTAACTAGCAAGAGATTTAAAAGAGATAAGATTTGAAATCTTGATGTGACTTTAAAAAAAAGGAAAATAATTTGACAAATGCATAGTGAAATTACAATAGTAAAAAAAAATAGAAATAACCAAAAGGGCTGGTATAGTAGATTGGTGCAATGATTGATGGATTATGGGCCAGGTGCAGTGGCTCATGTCTAATCCAGCACTTTGGGAAGCCTAGGCAGGAGGACTGCCTGAGCCCAGGTGTCTGAGACCAGCCTGGGCAACGTAATGAGATTCTGTCTCTACAATAAATAAATAAATGAGAATTATGGATTACGGTTTACCAACACAAATAAATACTCTTGAATCTTGTATAAAATTAATGACCTAGAGGAATATATAAAACTAATAGTAAACAAACCCATTTGGTTCTGTGGCAAATGTACACACAGCCTTAGAAAGACTCCTCTTCTGTAAAGTGTGCAGTAAATAGGTAGGTACTGGTAAGATAATTTAAGAAGTCATGATAGTTTAAAGAGGGAATATAGCAAACAATAATACATATTTTTGAAACATTTTGTTTACATTTTAAAAATTGTATGAATGTTCATTTTGTCAATATTTTTATTGCCAAGGTTTTGTCACTGAATATCATCCCTCCTCAACTGGAGTATCTGTTTTCTTTCTCCCCTAAACAATGTAAAGGTCAGAATGCTAGGAGACAAGTGATTCTGATTAAGAAAGTTGAGCAAAGTTTTAAAAGGCTGCAGATTATATTACCATTCCCGGTGAGCAGCAGTCCCCTTTCCTGTAAGGGAATACACATCCACCATCCTCTCACCTATACACACCCTCCGACCACAACCCAGAGTTCTGTCCCTCAAGAGGCCTTCTTTTGGGAGAAGCACGTTTGGCAGCTTGCACTACACCCTGACACACTCATGACATGGGACAGGAGATGTCAGAGCTGAATGAAAGCTTTTTTTTTTTTTTCCCCAGACGGAGTCTCGCTCTGTGTCCCAGGCTGGAGTGCAGTGGCGCGATCTCGGCTCACTGCAAGCTCCGCCTCCCGGGTTCACGCCATTCCCCTGCCTCAGCCTCCCGAGTACGCGGGACCACAGGCGCCTGCCATCATGCCCGGCTAAATTTTTTTTTTTTTTTTTTTTTTTTTTTTTTGTATTTTTAGTAGAGACGGGGTTTCACCACGTTAGCCAGGATGGTCTTGATGTCCTGACCTCGTGACCCGCCCGCCTCGGCCTCCCAAAGTGCGAATGAAAGCTTTAAGAGGGCTGCTTGTTTCTGGCAGCTCTCAGGTTCTTCCTGTCTGCCTCAGAAGTGGCATATTCCACATACGGGCTGCATCTTCAGTCTGGACTCATCCTCTTCAAGATGAGATGGGTGGAGCAGAGCTGCCACCAACCTCCGGTGATTTCCACACAATGTAAGTGAAAAACTATTGTTAAAAGACACTAAAATGTGGGGGTAGTTTTTATCTCGGCATAACCCAGTGGAAGCTAATTAATGCAGGTCTAATTACCAAGGTGTGGGCAGAGGAGAGGGAAACCAAACTGAGGAGCGTACTGCCCATAGGCCAGACAGTAGTGGACGCCAGGGCTCAGAAACGGAGCTGTGGGGACTGGGCTGCCAGAGCAGTGTTTGAGGGGTGCAGCCAGTTGTCCTCCCGTCACCTCCCCAGCAGCTTCACAAGTAGGAGTCTCAGTAACGAATGAAGAGTTTTGCTTTCACTGACTGGTTGTTTTACGTTATGTAATGGGCTCTGTGAATTATTGCAGAGTTCGTACTGCCTTTTTTATCTTTGAATAAACCTGTTTCAAGATGGTGTCAGAAGGACAGCCGAACACTCAAGTGGGAGGGAGGGGTAAACTAAAACTTTATTACTTTAAGCAAATAGCAATAGAAAATTAGCCTTATAACAAGAGAAAACAAAATGTAACCAAAGCTCGGTAAAATGTAACCGGAAGCTCATAATACCACAGGAAGCCCTATCACGGGAGTCTGAAGGGAGATGCCCGGGAGCCTGCAGTCCAAGTTGTAAGCAAGGCCAGGCGCGGTGGCTCACGCCTATAATCTCAGCACTTTGGGAGGCCCCGGGGGGCGGATCACCTTAGGGTCGGGAGTTCGAGACCAGACTGGTCAACATAGTTCACTCTACTAAAAATACAAAAATTAGCCGGGTGTGGTGGCGCATGCCTGTAATCCCAGCTACTTGGGAAGCTGAGACAGGAGAATTGCTGGAACCCGGAGGCGGAGACTGCAGTGAGCCGAGATTGCACCACTGCCCTCCAGCCTGGGTGACAGAGTGAGACTCCATCTCGAAAAAAAAAAGAAAAAAAAAGTGAGCAAATATCACAGCAAAAGCAGTCTTAAGTAGGTATAAAAGAACTAACAATAGAAGACAACATGTAACCAAAGCTCACCAGACCGCAGGAAGAATCATCACCAGAGTCGGAAGGCGGACGGCCGGGGTCCTGCAGCTGGAACTGGGGCAGCCCCCAGCACACGACCACAGCAGCCTTCAGCTCCTCCTTCGTGTAAGCTCCTTTTATTAAGTCCAGTTGTTACTTTGAGCACCGTCTGTTGTTTGCTCAGGAGGGCCCTTCCGAGCAAGCAACATTGAAACAATGGCTCCGGGAGCGGTGTTCCGGGAGCAGCGTTCCGAAACGTGCTCCAGGACTTGAACAATCGTTCCGGGAGAGTGTCCCAGGACATGTTCCAGGACGAGTTAATTTCTGGACTTTCAGCCAAATCTTACACAAGCCGTTTACCTTTTCACCTCAGGTGGCTCTGCCTCTTACAGATGGGGGCATATTTTAAAATGGCGTTAGTGTGACCAATTTTTCTCTTCCTACAAAACGTTAGAGAAAAATCTGAAACTAGCTTACCCTCAAAATATATAAAGAAAATTTAGGGTTTGTATTTTTATATTAGCATCATTCCTGTATTCATTTGTTGTTCCAGCCTTTCTATTATTTATATTTTTTCTTTTTAAAAATTATTATATACAAGCATGCATTGTTTAAGGTAGATATAAGCTTCATAATGGACTTAAAGTGTGTTTTATAACAAGTGATGTATATGAACATATAAACACATGAAAAATAAAGTATGTGATTATGGAGCACTTTACTATAAGACACACATACTTTTACGTCACACAATGGATACTCCATAATCACATACTCCCAGTAGGTAGGACTGTAGGTGAGAGCCACCATGCTGGGCTTTATATATATTTAATGCTTTCAAAAGCCCTGAGATCAATGTTGTTATACAAATATATCAGATGAGGAAATCAATTCTTATAGATGTTAACCAGCTTGTCCAAGATGGTGGCCACCAAGCAGGTGGCAGAAACGGAGAAGACTCAAGGGTTTGTGATTCCAAAAGTTCTCTCTTGCCATGAGGATTCTTAATTGTCCAACTCTTTACTATATATGTGAAGCTGATTATGATTGAAGGTCAGTGGTGGTAATAACCTCATGTAATGACAACTAAGAGCAATCAGGTACCTTTGAATATGTTATATTTTTCTCTAGTCTATGCCAATTTGTGCCTTTAAATTAAAGCTCTTTAACATCACATGTAACCCATCACAAAACCAAATATTCTTGGGTACCCCTAACATGTTTTCCCAAGTGCTTTGATCACAAAGTTTCAAAGCCATGCCAAGTTTTCCTCTGATTGCATGGCATGAAGCCCTTAGTGGCTTTTATTTTTGTCTTTTGCAAATAAACAAATTCCTGGAACAGGAAAGCAAATCAAAGATGAAAGCCCGTTTGTAAGAATGCCAAAACAACTTGTTGTTTATCCTTGTTCCTATCACTCTTCTTTTAATTCTTCACAGATAGAAACAATGACATTGACTGGAAGTAATTTACGCAGAATATTAGATAGAAATAACAAGCAGATAGATGGCTTTGCAGAGCAAATGTATAAATCTTCATAAGTCTAATGCTTGATTGATCTCAACCAAATTATTAGCTAGCATAAATTGAGTTTACAAATGTCAGGCATTTTACTGAGCATTATATACATTGTATACATTATTTGATCATGTTTACAGAAACAGTGCAAAGCAGTTACCATTGTTATTAGCATTTTACAGATGAGGAAACAGAGTGGCACATAAATCATTTTCTGTCCAAAATAATGCAACTAGGAATTGGCATTGTCAGAACTCAAGCACAGACAGTATGTCAGAATTTATATTATTATGACATCCAGCTCATCTGTACTCGAACTGAGACACTATCACTCTGTTCTCACACTGCTGTAAAGATACTATCTGAGACTGGGTAATTTATAAAGGAAAAAGGTTTAATTGATTCACAGTTCCCCATGACTGGGGAGGCCTCAGGAAACTTTCACTTATGGTAGAAAGTGAAGGGGAAGCAAGGCACATTTTACATGGTGGCAGGAGAGAGAGAGTGAGAAGGGGGAAGCACCAGATATTTATCAAACAACCAGATCTCATGAAAACTCACTATCATGAGAACATCATGGGGGAAATCTGCCCCCTTGATGCAATCACCTCCCGCCAACTGCCTCCTTTGACACATGGGGATTACAATTCGAGATGAGATTTGAGTGGGAACACAGAAGCAAATTATGTCAAACACCTTATTGAGACACATATGTAACCCAGAGGACATATTATTGTCTCAGAAGGGAGTGAATTAAATAATGTGTTTAGTACCTCTACTTTTCCATTGTTGTTTTTCAAAATTTCAGTCTTAGAAAATTCAACGGTATTCTGTTTTTAATTAGCTTAGTACATCTATCATTTCCTTCATTTCATTTCCTTTCCAAAGCATATGATTAAATGTATCATTTCTACAACTGTTAATATAGATCTAGATTTCTTTAGCTTCCTGATGTGTCAGTTAAAATTAAAAGTCTTCCTCATCCACTTTTCCAGTGATTAGTCCTGATATCTTGAACTATCATCCTCCTTTATGTGCTTTGCCATAAAAATTTATTCAGAAGTGAGTCAACAGTGGAAGACTGAAAACTTTTATTGGATGGTTTTGGAAACAATCTCTCTCTCTCTCTCTCCTCTCTCTTTTTCTCTACTGAGAACACTTACTCTCAGTTGATGCTGTTAACCATCTTACAAACACAAAGATAAAAATAAAAACAGTAATCAAGACAGTCTGGTATTGATAAAAGAAAAGATTAATAGATCAATGGAACAATACAGAGCCAAGAAATATGCCCACATACATACTGTTGACCACTGAACACCATGGGTTTGAATTGTGTGGATCTGCTTATATATGAACTTTTTCTGCCTCTGCTACCCCTGAGAGAGCAAAACCAAACCCTCCTCTTCCTCCTCCATCTCAGCCATCTCAATGTGAAGATGATGAGAATGAAAACCTTTATGATGATCCACTTTAACTTAATGAAAAATAAATATATTTTCTTTTTCTTATGATTTTCTTATAATTTACTTTTCTCTAGCTTACTTTATTGTAATATTGTAATATGCATATAATGCATATAACATACAAAATATGTGTTAATCAACTGTTTATGTTGTCAGGCTTCTGTTCAACAGTAAGCCATTAGTAGTTAAGTTTTGAGGAGTCAAAAGTTACAAGTGGACTTTTCATTCCATGGAGGTTAGCAACTGTCATGAGAGGGACCCAGTGAGAGGTAATTGAAACATAAGGGCAGTTACCCTCATGTTATTCTCATGATAATGAGTTCTTTCGAGATCTGATGGTTTTATAAGGGATTTTTTCTTCTTTGCCTGACACTTCTCTTTCCTGCCACCCTGTGAAGAAGAACATGTTTACTTCCCCTTCCACCATGATTGTAAGTTTCTGTAGACCTCCCCAGCTATGCAGAACTGTGAGTCAATTAAACATCTTTCTTTTCTGTTTTTTTTTTTGTTTTTTTTTTTGAGACAGAGTCTTGCTCTGTCACCCAGGATGCAGTGCAGTGGCACCATCTTGGCTCACTGCAAGCTCCACCTACTGGGTTTACACCATTTTCCCATCTCAGTCTCCTGAGTAGCAGGGACTACAGATACCCGCCACCAAGGCTGGATAATTTTGTTTTTGTATTTTTAGTAGAGACGGGGTTTCACCATGTTAGCCAGGATGCTCTCAATCTCCTGACCTCGTGATCCGCCCGCCTCAGCCTCCCAAAGTGCTCAGATTAGAGGCATGAGCCACTGTGCCAGGCCAACATCTTTTCTTTATAAATTACTCAGTCTTGGGTTTGCCTTATAGCAACATGAGAATAAACTGATGCAGTAAATTCATACCAGGAATGGGGTGCTGCTATAAAGATACCCGAAAATGTGCATGTGACTTTGGAACTGGGTAACAGGTAGAGGTTGGAACATTTTGGAAGGCTCAGAAGAAGATAAGAAAATGTGAGAAAATTTGGAACTTTCTAGAGACTTGGAGGGCTCAGAAGACAGGAAGATGTGGGAAACTTTGGAACTTCCTAGAGTCTTCTTGAGTAGCTTTGACCGAAATGATCAGAGTAATATGGACACTGAGGTCCAGGCTAAGGGGTCTCAGATGGAGATAAGGAACTTGTTGGGAACTGGAGTAAAGGTCACTCTTGCTATGCAAAGAGACTGGTGGCATTTTGCCACTACCCTAGAGATCTGTGGAACTTTGAACTTGGGAGAGATGATTTAAGGTATCTGGCAGAAGAAATGTCTACAGGGAAAGCCTTAGAGAAAGTAGACCATAAAAGTCTGGAAACTTTGCAACCTAATGATGTGTTGGAAAAGAAAACCCCATTTCGGAGAGAAATTGAAGCTGGCTTCACAAATTTGCATAAGTAATGAGGAGCTGAATGTTAATCACCAAGACAGTGGGGAAAATGTCTCTAGGGCATGTCAGAGACTTTTGTAGCAGCCCCTTCCATCACAGGCCCAGGGGCCTAGGAGGGAAAAATTATTTCATGGGCCAAGCCCAGGGTCCCCCTGGTCTGTGCAGCCATGTGACATGGTGCCCTAAATCCCAGGTGCTTCAGCTCCAATGGTGGCTAAAAGGGACCAATTCACAGCTTAGGCCATTACTTCAAAGGGTGCAATCCCCAAGCATGGGCAGTGTGCACATGGTGTTGGGCCTGCAGGTACACGGAAGTCAATAATTGAGGTTTGGGATTTCAGAGGGTGTATGAAAATGCCTGAATGACTAGGCAGAAGTTTGCTGCAGCAGCAGGGCCCTCATGAAAAACCTCTGCTAGGGCAGAGTGGAAGGGAAATGTGGCGTTGGAGCCACCACACAGAGTCCCTAATAGGGCACAGCCTTGTGGAGCAGTGAGAAGAGGGCCACTGTCTTCCAGACCCCACAATGGTAGTAGATCCACCGACAGTTTGCACTATGCACCTGGAAAAGCCACAGACACTCAACATCAGCTCAAGAAAGCAGGCAGGAGGGGGGCTGTACCCTGCAAAGCCACAAGGGCAGAGATGCCCGAGGCCATGGGAGCCCACCTCTTGCATCAATGTGCCCTGGATGTGAGACATGGAGTCAAAGGAAATCATTTTGGCATGTTAAGGCTTAATGACTGCCTTCTTGGATTTCAGACTTGCATGGCACCTGCAGGCCGTTTGTTTTGGCTAATTTCTCCCTTTTGGATCAGGTGTATTTACCCAATGCCTGTAACCCCACTGTATCTACGTATTTGCTAACTTGCTTTTGATTTTACATGCTCATAGGCAGAAGCGACTTGCTTGTCTCAGTTGCAACTTTGGACATGGAATTTTGTGTTGATGCTGGAATGAGTTAAGACTTTGGGAGACTGTTGAAAGGCCATGATTGTGTTTGAAATGGGAGGACATGAGATTTAGGTGGGACCAGGGATGGAATGATATGGTTTGGCCATGTCCCCACCCAAATCTTATCTTGAATTTAGTTCCTATAATGCCCATATGTCATGGGAGGGATCCAGTGGAAGGAATTGAATCATGGAGGCAATTACCTTCATGTGTTCTCGTGATGGTGTGTTCTCATGAGATCTAATGGTTTTATAATGGTCTTTTCCCCCTTTTCTCAGCACTTCTCTCTCCTGCTGCCCTGTAAAGAAGTATGTGTTTTCTTCCCCTTTCATCCCTATTATAAGTTTCCTGAGACCTCCCCAGCCATATGGAATTGTGAGCCAATTAAACCTCTTTCCTTTATTACACGGTCTTGGATATGTTCTTAGAGCAGTGTGAGAATGGACTAATACAGTGACCCTAACCTCTGTGTTCTTCAAGGATCAATTGTATAGTCAATTTGTCTTTTACAAAGTATCAAAGGAAATACAATGAAGCCAAGACTGTCTTTCCAAGAAGTGGTGCTAGCACCACTGGACATCCACAGGGGAAAGAAAAAGGATCCAAGCAGAGAACTTACATATTTCACAAAAAGTATCTTAAAATGAATCATAGTGTAATCCCAGAACTTTGGGAGGCTGGGGCGGGTGGATCACGAGGCCAGGAGATCGAGACCATCCTGGCTAACACGATGAAACCCTGTCTCTACCAAAAATACAAAAAATTAGCCGGGTGTGGTAGCAGGCGTCTGTAGTCCCAGCTACTCCGGAGGCTGAGGCAGGAGAATGGCGTGAACCCGGGAGGCGGAGCTTGCAGTGAGCCGAGATCGCGCCACTGCACTCCAGCCTGGGCGACAATGTGAGACTCCGTCTCAAAAAAAAAAAAAAAAAAAAAAGAGAATCATAGACCAAAATGTAAAATGCAAAACTGTAAAACTCTTGGAAGATAACTAGTGGAGAAATCTAAGTAACATTGAGTGTAGCAATGACTTTTTAGATACGACACCAAAAACACAATTTATGAAGCAAATTATCGGTAAGTTGGACTTCATTACAATTTAAAGGTTCTGCTCCATAAAAATCACTGTCAAGAGAATAAAGAGACAAACCACAAACTTGGAGAAAAGATGTGCAAAAGATACATCTGATAAAGGAGTGTTATCCAAACTCTAAGGATCTCTTAAAACTCAACAATAAGAAAACAGGCAACTTGATTAAAAAATAGGCCAAAGGCCAGGCATGGTGGCTTACGCCTGTAATCCCAGCACTTTGGGAGGCCAAGGCGGGCGGATCACGAGGTCAGGAGATCGAGAGCATCCTGGCTAACACGGTGAAACCCCGTCTCTACTAAAAGTACAAAAATTATTTGGGCGTGTTGGCACGCGCCTGTAGTCCCAGCTACTCAGAAAGCTGAGGCAGGAGAATTGCTTGAACCCGGGAGACGGAGGTTTCAGTGAGCGGAGATTGTGCCACTGCACTCCAGCCTGGTGACACAGCAAGACTCCGTTTCAAAAAAAATAAAAAAAAAAATAGGCCAAAGACCTTAACAAACATCTCACCAAATAAGGTAAACAAATGGCAAAGAACCACATGAATACATGCTCCACATCATATTTGATAAGGAAAATGCAAATTGAAACAACAGTGAAATACAAGTTGGAAGTGGGAGGTAAGGATGAATAGTGGGAGAAAAGGGGATTTTTAGGTCAGTGAAAATACTCTGAAAGAAACTATAATAGTGAATAAATGTCATTATACATTTGTACAAATCCATAGAATGTTCAACACTCAAGAGTTAATGCTAACTTAAATGATAGACTTTGGATGATTACGATGTATCACCTAAAATATATCATGTATATTATGATGTATCATATGTAAAATATCATATGTAGAACACCTTGTAGTGTGCCAGTTGCTAAACAAATAAATATCACATTTAATGGATGAAAAGCAATTCCATCTCCAGTAATCTCCTCCCAACTAAGTCCACCTGGCTCCAGACATGTCCTTTCTTGTGGCATGGATTTTGACACTAAAAAGTCATATTGGTTTATATTTTTCCTTTGATAGTATTTTCAAGGACTAAGCTTCTTTTGTCTCTAGTAAAATAGTATTCTTTTTGAGAGGAACTTGGCTTTCCCTTTACTGTAAGCTTTCATGGCACTCAAAGCAAAGTTCTTTATAGAGAAATAACTTGATAAATCACTGTTTCTTTACAAATAAATGTATAATGTGAGAATACTGCACACAAGAGTAAAGCAAGCTCTAAGAGACATTCAGAAAAATACCTTTTTTACCCAGTGTTATTAATTACTCTCGAGTTTACTAACTGTCATGCCCATGAAATCCTATTGTTAACTTGAGATTTCCTAGTCATTGTGAAATTATAGAGGAAAAAGAAGAAATATATTTTCAGCAATGACTGTGCACTGGGCACTGGTATATGCCATAATATATTTGACATGTTTTAACTCCAAGAACATTAATTCTTTATTTCTTCATTTACACAATCATTCAACAGATATTTATGAGCCAAAGACATTGTGCTAGACCCTGATAAACTGCTGTCTGTATGTTGCCATGTTATTTAAATTAGCAAGTCATTATGTGATAATTATTGTATAATTATTGTTTCTACTTACATAAAGAAAGAAATTAAGTCATTTGCACCTTGTCATACAAACCATACATGGTAAACTATTTCTTTTTTGCACTGAAAAAGCAAACTCTCAAATTTATGCATTCATTTATTTATTATTGATACACAGTGTTCATAAATATTTATGGAGCACATGTAATATTTTGTTACATACATAGTATGTGTAATGATCAAGTCAGGATATTTGGGGTTTCCATAACCTGGAGTATTTAACATTTCTATGTGTTAGAAACATTTTAAGTCTTTCTTCCAACTATATTGAAATAAACAATATATTGTTGTTAAATATAGTCAGCCTACTCTGTTATCAAACATTAGAACTTATTCCTTCTATCTTTGTGATATGGTTTGGCTATGTCCCCACCCAAATCTCATCTTGAATTCCCACATAGCCAAACTCTCTTTATACTCCTTCACCTCACAGGCCATTTGATATCTATCACTGTACTCCCTACTTCATCAATTCAACTTTTTTAGCTCCCACATATAAGTGAGAAAACATAATATTTGTCTTTCTGTGCCTGGTTTAGTTTGCTTAACATAATGATTTCCAGTTCCGTCCATGCTGCCCAAAAGACATGATGTCATTCCTTTTTAATGGCTGAATAGTATTCTATTGCATATATATGCCAAGTTTTCTTTATTCACTCATCTGTTGATGGGCACTCAGATTGATTCCATGCCTTTGCTACTGTGAATAATGTTACAATAAATATGGCAGTGCAAGTATCCCTTTGACACATTAATTTCTCTGCCTTTGGGTACATACCCAGTAGTGGGATTGCTGGATAGTATGGTAGTTCTATCTATGATTTTCTGAGAAATCACCATTATGTTTTCCATGGTGCTATACTAATTTACATTCCCTCCAAAAATGTATAATAGTTCCTTTTTCTCTACATCCTCACCAACATCTGTTGTTTTTTGTCTTCTTAATAATAATTATTCTAACTGGGATAAGATGATGTCTCATTGTGATTTTTATTTGCATTTCACTGATCCTTAGTGATGTCGAGCATTTTTCTCATATACCTGTTGACCATTTGTATGTCTCCTTTGGAGAAATGTTTATTCATGCCCTGTGTCCCCTTTTTGATGAGACTATTTGATTTTTTCCTGTTAAGTTGAGTTCCTTGTATATTCCAGATATTAGTCCCCTGCTTAATGAATTGTTTGCAAATATTGTCTCTCATTCATCAGATTGTCTGTTCAATCTGTTGTTTCCATCTCTACGAAGAAACTTTTTAATTTAATATAGTCTTGTAGTAATTATTGCCTCATAATATGAGTTTGGGAGTATTCTCTCCTCTTCTGTGTTTTGGAATAGTTTGAAGAGTATCAGCATTAGTTCTTCCTTGTAAGTGTAGCAGAATTCAGTGGTAAAGGCATTGGGTCCTGAACTTTTCATTGTTGGGAGGTTTTTTCATTATTATTACAAATTCAATCTCATTACTCATTATTAGTATGCATCATTATATTGTTTATTTCAAATCTTTTTGCTTTTTTGATGTAGGTGTTTATTGCTATAAAGTTTCTTCTTAGTACTGATTTTGCTGCATCCTAACTTGGTATGAGCTTTAATTTTCATTTATTTCAAGGATTTTTTTTAAATTTTCTTCTGAATTTATTTCTTGACCCAATGGTCATTCCGGAGCGTGCTGTTTAATTTCTATGTAATTGTGCTTCCAAAGTTTCTCCTGTTATTGATTCTAGTTTTATTCTATTCTGGTCTGTGAATATAATTAACATGATGTCAAATTTTAAAGCTTTGTTGAAACTTGTTTTTCACCTAATGAATGATCAGTCCTGGAGATTGGAGGGAATATTCTGTAAATGTCCTTTATGTTCATTTGGTCTAAAGTTTGGTTAAATCCAATGTTTATTTGTTAATTTTCTGTCTAGATGACCTGTCTAATTCTGGCAGTGGGGTTTTGAAGTCCCAAACTATCATGACATTGGAGTCATTGGAGTCTATCTCTCCCTTTAAATTTTTGTTTGTTTGTTTGTTTGTTTGACACAGCATTTCACTCTGTCAGTACCAGGCTGGTACTTGCTTTGTCCTCCTGCTGCAGCCTACTGAGTAGCTGGAACTGCAGGTCTGCACCACCATGCCCAGCTAATTTTTATGTATTTTGTAGAGACAGGGTTTCACCATGTTGCCCAGGCTGGTCTTGAACTCCTAGGCTAAAGGGATTTACCTGCTTCAGCCTCCTAAAGTGCTAGGATTACAGGTGTGAGCCCCGACACTCAACCCACTCTTTTTTTTTTTTTTTTTTTTTTTGTTTCAGACAGAGTCTCACTCTGTCACCAGGCTGGAGTACAGTGGCGTGATCTCTGCTCACTGCAACCTCCACCTCCCGGGTTCAAGCGATTCTCCTGCCTCAGCCTCCTGAGTAGCTGGGATTACAGGTGTGTGCCACCACACCCAGATAATTTTTGTATTTTTAGTAGAGATGGGGTTTCACCATGTTGGCCAGGATGGTCTCAACTTCCTGACCTCGTGTTCCATCCACCTCGGCCTCCCAAAGTGCTGGAATTACAGGTGTGAGCCACCACACCTGTCCTCAACCCACTCTTTTTAAATCTAATATTTGCATTATGTATATAGGCACTCTGGTGTTGGGTTTATATATATATACGTATATATATATATGTACGTATATATATGTATATACGTATATATACGTATATATATGTATATACGTATATATACGTATATATATATGTGTGTGTATATATGTGTGTGTGTGTGTGTGTGTGTGTATATATATATATATATATACACACATATATATATTATTGAGAATTGTTATATACCCTTATTGGAATGATACCTGTTATTATGGAATGACTTTCTTTGTCTCTTTTTAGTGTTTTAGAAGTAAAGTCTGTTATATCTATTAGAAGTATAGCTGCTCCTGTGGATTTTTAGTTTCTCTTTTTATGGAATATCTTTTGCTATCCTTTAATTTTTAATGTATATGTGTATTTACAGGTGAGATGAGTTTCTTATTGCAGCATATAGTTGGGTTATTTTTAAATCCATTCAGCCATTCCATATTATTTATGTGGAAAGTCTAATTTAGTTACATTCAAGGTTATTGTTGATATGTGAGGGCTTATTTGTGTCATTTTATTCATTTATTTACAGTTGTTTTGTTTCCTTCTTTCCCTTATTGTTTATCATTGTGACATGGTGATTTTCTGTATTAGTAACATTTGAATCCTTTCTTTTCCTTATTGGTGTCTTTGGTCTACCAGTGTGTTTTGTACTTTTAAGTGTTTTCATAATGGTAGTTATCCTCCTTTTATTTCTGCTTATAGGACTAATGTAAGCATTTCTTGTTGGGCTGGTCTAGTGGTGGTGAATTCTCTCAGCTAACATTTGTATGAGAAGTACTTTATTTCTCCTTCATGTATGAAAGTTAGCTTTTCTGGATATAACATTCTTGTTTAGGAGGTTTTTTTGTTTTTCTTCCAGCACTTTTAGTATGTCATCTGATTTCCTGGCCTGTAAGGTTTCCACTGAAAAATCTACTGTAAGTCTGATATAAGTTCCCTTATAAGTGACTAGACATTTATCTCTTACTGTTTTAGAGTTGTTTTTTGTTTTGACTTTTGACAGCTTGACTGTAATGCACCATGGAGGAAACCTTTTTGTTTGTGCTTGTTTGGGGACCTTGAAGCTTCCATATCTAAATGTCTAAATCTCTTGCTAGACTTGGGTGTTTTTGAGCCATTATTTTGTTAAATAGGTTTTCTGTTCCTTTCATTTTCTCTTTGCCTTCTGGAACACCAATGCATCAACATTGGATCACTTTGTGGTGTCCGATATGTCATGTAGGCTCCATTTCTTCTTAGTCTTTTTAACTTTTGTCTGACTAGATAATCTTAAAAAAAACTTATCAAGTTCTGAAATTCTTTTTTTCTGCATCATCTAGTCTATCATTAAAGTTTTGGAATGTATTTTTTATTTCCCTCACTGAATTCTTCAATTTCATGATTTGCTTGATTCTTTTTGGTAATGTCTAACTTTTTGGTAAGTTTATTATTCATATCCTGAATTATTTTTTCTAAACTGTTAGTATAGCTTTTCTGAGTCCTCTGGAAATTCAATGACATTTTTAAATGTCATTATTTTGAATATTTTTCTAGAATTTCATAAACTTTTTTATTGGCATATTTTGTTAGAGAAGTATTGTGTTCCTTTAAAAGTATCATATTTCCTTGCTTTCTAATGTTTATTGTGTCCTTACATTGTCCTTATATCTGTACACCTGATGTAATAGTTGACTCTCTCAATTTCTTGAATTTGCTTTTATACTGGGGGACTTTTTCCTAAAGACGTGTCCATGGTGTTTGTTGTGCATGGTACTTTGGCTTTGTTTCTTAGTATGTGCAGTAGGGTAGTCCTGTATGATTTATTTGGCTGGAAATAGCATCAGTTATGTCTGTGATTTCCTCAGTGGCTTAGGGTACAGTTGTTAGTGGAGGCTGTGTTAGTGAAGTTTTGCTGGGCACAGGGACATCAGGCAGGCCAGTCCTTGGGTTGCAATGGTGGCAGCAATAGACCAAATATGCCTGTAGTTAGGCCCTAAGACAACATATGCTGGCACTGGTGTTAGTGAGTCCAGGCAGGCTTATTCTTGGACTTCCATGTGGCTTGCTCAGGTGCTGGCAGTGGCAGTGGTGATCTGGATCCCTAAGCCCCTAAAGCAGTAGGTGTGGATTGGCAATGACAATAGCAGTGGTGGGACAATCCTCTGGCTCCTGAGCAATCCATGTTGTTGTTGATGGTAGCTACCCAGTACTCAAGCCCCTAGTTGGTGCATGCATGTGACTGACAGCTATTATGGTAGTGGCAGGCTCTGTGGGCCTGATCTCAGGCCTCAGGGAGGAATGTTCAGGTGTTAATGATGGTGAATGTGGTGAGGATATCTCCAGGCCCCTAGATGGTATCCTCCAGGGGGCAGGTTTGGGTGTTTGAAGCCTGGGTGCGTGGGCCTTTCCTACACAATAGTGTGTGTAGGAACTTACTGTGGTAGGTAAGTAAAGATGACGCCCAGGACTAAAGCACAATGTGAGGATGGTGGTAGCAGTGTCTACACTGTGGTCCTGCTTCCAGGAAGGGCAAAGTTGATCTCAGTGGCAGCAGTTATGTATAGGTGACTGGAGAGCATGTACTTTGGCCCGACGTGGTGGCTATAAGTGGGGTAGCCTTTTCTCAGAGCACTTTTAAATGTGCTTTGGCCCTGGAGGCAGTGGGTTTACTACCAATGTCTTGTACTTTGGCCATGGTGGCAACAGCCAGAGCAATGCCTTGCTGTGAGCAGAGGAAATCAATGAATCCCCAGAGATGGGGAGATGTAGTAGTGGCTGGGCCCTAGGGCAGGATACAGTCTGATAGGGGTTGGGCTCTCAAAATGGCACCTAGCTGTAGCTGCTTAGATCTCAAGATAAGGGTGGTACCCAGCATGAACTTCTTTCTGGAACAATGCAGTCACACCATGACCATGCAGTTCCCTATGTTAGTCTCAGAGCCCACATGGGTCAAGGGACTCTCTGGTGGCTAGGATTGTAGGAGTCTGTGGTGGGAATGTGGATAGCTGTGAGTCACTCACTTACCCCTGCCCCACACTGGGGACCCTTTCCAGGCTCCCAGGCAATCCTGGCCGAGCAGGCTGCCTCACTTCCCTCTCCTTCCTTGACTTAGACATTTCCTGTCACTTCTCTGTTGAATACCAATATTCTCTCTTAGATGATCTATCCGAACTGTAAGTATTTACTTGGTATTTTGGTTCTTCTTTGTGGCTCTGATCAGCCATTTTGAAGTCCCTTTATAAGTGGTAGACAGTTAGAACAGGGGTACTTGAAGGATACTATGGGGAACAAGATGTAATCTCTGCCCTTACATAAGATTTAGGTAAGTAGCACAAGTTACACTTTCCAAAATATACTCAATGGATATTTGTGGAATGTAAGTGATTATAAACCCAGGCATATTTTCTTTTACTTTTCATGTCTTTTTCATTATGCATGGCTGCATTCAAGTAATCCACCGTTCAGTCATTATTCTGAAAATATTTGTGTTTTTGGGGGGCATAGTCAGGTTCTAGTCTACTAATATATTCATTTAAATTAAAAACTCATTTTAATGTCTCTTGATTTGATAATAAAATAAAAGCCTATTAATTTTAATTTAATTTAATTTTACTGTTTTAATTTGCAAAGTACTTCATAATTTTAACTTACATCTTTCCTGTAAGATGAAATTAATAACCCAAGTCAAATGGAAATAAAAGCAGATATAAGCCATATACATTTAATTAGTTTAGAGTAAACAAATGAACTAGAGGGCTCTCCTGTCCCACCAGATTACCAACAATTTTGATTCAAAATAAGGGTAATTAGCTATCCAAAATATTTTTGAGAAAATAAACAGAAAAAGAGCTAAGAATTATTAAAGTGGGCCAGCAAACAACAGTATCAGTATGGATAACATTCCAGTCCAATGAATGATATGGAATAGTTTGTTTTTTCCATACCTCAACCTCAAAAATTTCTTATGATTCCACTACACACTAATCTACTTTAATAGTTTTTCTAGATCTGGCACCTATTAATTTAGTCATACTTCACATAAAGGTAGTTAAATTAGTGATTATCACCCTGTTGTCCAGTGGATAATTTAGGAGATTTGCAATGCTCCAAAAGTCATATATACATGTTTTTAGATATATGTGTATACACTGTTATGAAGATATCTTCTGTGGCTTTCTTTCTATTTTCAAGTGAATCTATGATCAAATCTAGTTAAGGAACACTGATTTACTTAGTTTATTCTTGCCTTCATCAAGCTTCAATATTTGCCCATGAGTTCTTATTGTATGTTAAATCTGCAGACTGTAACCAGATGCCCCGCATTTTAAATTCCTGCTGTAATGTAATGCCCTTATGTTACAGTGGACATGTGATTTAAGTATGTTAATTAGGTATAATAATAATACCTATGCTATAAGAGTATTGAAAATATTAAGTGACTTAATGAAAGTAAAATGCCTACATTAGTACCTGTAACAATGTACAATATAAGAATAAGAGTTGGCTGGGTGTGGTGGCTCATGCTTGTAATCCTGACACTTTGGGAGGCTGAGGTGGGTGGATCTCTTGAGGTCAGGAGTTCAAAACCAGCCTGGCAAACATGGCTAAACCCTGTCTCTACTAAAAATACAAAAAAAAAAAAAAAAATTAGCCAGGTGTGGTGGCAGAGGCCTGTAATCTCAGCTACTTGAGAGGCTGAGGCAGGATAATTACTCGATTCTGGGAGGTGGAGGTTGCAGTGAGCTGAGCTGAGATTGTGCCACTGCACTCCAGCCTGGGCAACAGAGTGGGACTCATTCTAAAAAAAAAAAAAAAAAAAAAAAAGAGTTATGCAAGGACTATGAAAACGTAAGACAATATTGTATAAGGGTAACTATTATGTCATTCTTACTCTAAAAGCCCATGATGCCACCATGCATTGAAGTGCTATATCCACATGATGCTCTCCAGAGCACTTGCACTTGGAATTGCTATAGATATTTAATAAAAACTGTTAAAAGAACAAATAAGCTTGAAAAATACTGCATATTTTTCTTCCTGAAGATTCATAATACATACTAGTATCTTATGGCCTGTGAAGATTTCTTAAATAAATATGTTTAACATTTTTTAATCATATATTTTCCACCACAGAAACCTTTTGTGGAGTAAAGACCTATTATTTGCTTGTGGAGTTCCTAATTTAAGTAACATAATCCTACTCGATGGTAGTCACTTCACTGCAGATAATGAGATGGTCCCAAAGTCTAGCTTATTCTTCAATTAGTATCATATAAAGATGAACTTAACCACAGTATTTGATACAGTAATTTCCAAGGTTGATTGGGTCAACTACAGAGCTCTTTATTCTTGGAAAGCTGGGAAAAACAGAACAGCCTCTCTCACACACGTAAAATGCACACACATACAGATTTCATGTGAAATTGTCTGGACTTGGAGTTCTGATCATAAATCATGTTAGAAAAGAATAGAGTTAAAGCTAACTGGCTAGCAATCTTAACATTTTTATAGTTTACTGTAGCTACTTGACCTACAGAATCAGCCAGGTATTAGATACTTACCAGAACCAGCATCAAAATATGTGGTTTAAATGGACGATGTAATGTGTTTGTCAATTCTATCTTTGGGATATTTATATTCATTTTATATTTTTTCATCAAAAGTAAGTGATTTTTAGAGAAGCATAGATTAATACGAGGCATATTATTCAAGATTTCTAAAAAACACACCACGTTACTTTCGTACAGCTTCCATAACAAATTAGCACAACTCGGTGGATTAAAATGACATAAATTATTATATTACAGTTATAAAGGCTAGAAATTAAAATTCAAGGTATCAGCAGGGCCATGCTGCTTCTAAAGGATCTGGGGAAGATAATGCCAGTTTCTGCTCCACCTAAATAGATTTTTCTGAGTAACTCTGTCTTCTTTCTCCTCCTATAGGGAAAGTGGTCATTGGATTTAGAGCCCAATCTAAATTAAGTATGATTTTTATCCCCAAATCCTTAACTAAATACATCTGTCACGACCCAATTTCAACATAAGGTCACACTCTGAAGCTAAAGTGGTCATTAAGTGAACAGGGAGCAGTATTTAGCCAACTACAATATCTCCTAACAAATATACCATTAATTTTTAGTATTTGGAGAGGCTATTTGGGTAATTAGGATTCTTATATAGTTAACGTTATACAGTTAGTATTTTGTACAGTTAACAGGGACATTGGTAAAATTTTTAAAAAGTGGAAATGTAATCTGATCTTCTTTGCATTACACTATGAAAGAATGCAGAACACATCTAGGCACATGAGCTCAAGAACTTCAGGGACATATAGTTTCAGATAATTTGATAAAGCCTAAAATATGGTATATATATAACAACACAATTCATGTGCAATAAAAGGAAAGAGATTGTTTTGATAACAGCTTGAAACTTGCAGAGATGATACACTTTGATTTTTTTTTTCTTTTTGAGACGGAGTGTTGCTCTGTGGTCCAGGCTGGAGTGCAGTGGCACTATCTTGGCTCACTGCAAGCTCCACCTCCCAGGCTCACGCCATTCTCCTGCCTCAGCCTCCGGAGTAGCTGGGACTATAGGTGCCCACCACCACGCCTTGGCTCATTTTTTTTTTTTTTTGTATTCTTAGTAGAGACGGGGTTTCACCGTGTTAGCCAGGATGGTCTCGATCTCCTGACCTCGTGATCTGCCCACTCTGGCCTCCCAAAGTGCTGGGATTACAGGCGTGAGCCACCGTGCCCTGCCATAAACTTTCAACACATCAGGAAATGGAACAATGCGCTAGAAGAAAAAGAAGAAGTACAGTGATTGGGATTGCATTTGAAAACTTGGAAGTTTAGCAACCTAGCCTCCCTGCCATGCTTTAACTCAAATGCTCAATACATGCTCACTTCTCTAAATCAGTTTAAACATGGGAAAGAAAATGTGTTACATTGTTACAGATCCAAGAATTTCATAGCTAGTCATGACATAGGTGAAGCTGGGAAACATCAAGAACATTAATATAATCTGCACATTCCCCATGGAAATCCAGAAAACAGACAGTCTTCAAAACTCTATAACTTATTCCTAGCCAGGAATACTACACTTTATTTTATGTTAGAATCAAAATGCTTTTTATTTTAAAAGTTACCTTATGAACAATAGAAACCAACTTCTATTTTGAAAACATGTTCTGTGTCCACAAATAATGTGGCATTAACCAAAATTTGAAGATGCTTTAAAAGGAGCTTATTTCAAACACATCAGAGTATATTGAGCTTAAAGTATTAAACAGAGGCCAAATAGTAGGCAAAAAAGATTGAGTCATCCTACAGAAAATGTTTAGAGTCATTGTTTACATATGAAATCCCTTAGTATTTGTATTAGTCCATTCTTACACTGCTATAAAGAAATTCCCTGGACTGGGTCATTTATAAAGGAAAGAGGTTTAACTTACTCACACTTCTGCATGGCTGAGGAGGCTTCAGGAAACTTATGATCAAGGTGGAAGGGGAAGCAGGCAACTTCTTCACAAGGTGGCAGGAGAGACAGCATGTGCAAGAGAGAGCAGAGAAAACTGCCTTCTAAAACCATCAGATCTTGTGAGAAACCACCCTCATGATCCAATAACCTCCCACTAGGTCTCTCCTTCAACACCTGGGGATTACAATTCAAAATGAGATTTGAGTGGAGACACAAAGCCTCACCATATCGTACTGTCCTTGGCCCCTCCCAAATCTCATGTCCTCACATTTCAAAAGCAATCATGCTTTCCCAACAGTCCCTCAAAGTTGTACCTCATTTCAGCATTATGTTCAAGTCCAAAGTTTTACCTAAGACAAAGCAAATTCCTCCTGCATAGGAGCCTGTAAAATCAAGAGCAAGTTAGTTACTTCCAAGATACAATAGGTGTACATGTATTGGATAAATGTTCTCATTTCAAATGGGAACAATTGGCCAAAACAAGGGGGCTACAGGTCCCAAGCATGTCCAAAATCCAGTGGGGCTGTCATTAAATCTTTAAAGCTCCAAAATAATATTTTTTGACTCCATATCTCACATCCAGGGCACGCTGATGCAAAAGGTGGGCTCCCATGGCCTTGGGCAGCTCCTTCACAGGCTTTGCAGGGTACAGCCCCCAGCCCTAGCTGCATTCACGTCTGACACTGAGTATCTGCAGCTGTTCCAGGCACACTGTGCAAGCTGTCAAGGGATCTACCATTCTGGGGTCTAGAGGATGGTGGCCCTCTTCTCACAGCTCCATTAGACAGTGCCCCAGTGGGGACTCTGTGTGGGGGCTCCAAACCCACATTTTCCTTCCACATTGCCCTAGCAGAGGGTCTCCCTGAGGACTCGACCCCTGAAGCACACCTTGGCCTGGACATCCAGGCATTTCCATACGTCCTCTGACATCTAGGTGGAGGTTCCCAAACTTCAGTTCTTATCTTCAGCACGCCCTCTGGCCCAACACCATGTGGAAGCTGCCAAGCCTTGGGGCTTGCACCCTGTTAAGCAAAAGCCCAAGCTATACCTTGGCCCCTTTTAGCTATAGCTGGAGTCACTGGGATGCAGGGCACCAAGTCCCAAGGCTGCACACAGCAGGGGGTCATGGACCCGACCTAGGAAACCATTTTTTCCTCCTAGGCCTCCTGGCCTGTGATGAGAGGGGCTGCCACAAAGGTCTCTGACATGACCTAGAGACATTTTCCCCATTGTCTTCGTCATTAACATTTGGCTTCTGGTTTCTTCTGCAACTTTCTGAAGCTGGCTTGAATTTCTCACCAGAAAATGGGTTTTGCTCTTCTATCACATCACCAGGCTGCATTTTTTTAAAACTTTTACCTTCTGCTTCCTTTTTAAACATAAGTTCCAATTTCAAATCATTTCTCTCACATTCAAAGTTCCAGAGATCACTAGAACAGGAGCAAAATGCCACCAGTCTTTGCCAAAGCATAGTAAGAATCACCTTTATTCCAGTTGCCACCAAGTTCCTCATCTCGATCTGAGACTATCTCAGTCTGGGCATCATTGGCCATATCATTATCAGCATTTTGGACAAAACCATTCAACAAGTCTCCAGGAAATTCTAAACTTTTCCACATCATCCTGTCTTTTTCTGAGCCCTCCAAACTCTTCCAACCTCTGCTTGTTACCCAGTTCTAAAGTTGCTTCCACATTTTTAGGTATCGTTATAGAAGTACCTCACTCTCCGCAGTATCAATTTACTGTATTAGTTCATTCTCACACTGCTATAAATAAATACCCAAGACTGGGTAATTTGTAAAAGAAAAAGGTTTAATTGACTGACAGTTCTGCATGGCTGGGGAGGCCTTGGGAAACTTACAATAACGGGAGAAGTCAAGCAGGCATATTCTTCACAAGTCAGCAGGAGAGAGAGTGTGTGCAAGAGAAAGCAGGGAAAACTGCCTTATAAAATCATCAGCTTTCATGAGATCTCACTCACTGTCAAGAGAACAGCACACAGGAAACCACCCCCATGATCCAATCATGTCCCACCAGGTCTCTCCCTCAGTACCTGGGGATTTCAATTCAAGATGAGATTTGATTGGAGACATGAAACCTAACCATATCAGTATCCAAGCTCAGAGTGCCAGATACACTAAACTGGTACATATTATTTTGTTTTATATTAGTCAACATAGTAGCTTCTATTTGCTATTATGTTGAAGTAAGCAGACCTAGATACTCCCCTCTCACTGTAAAGCACAAGAAAACTGAACAAGTTATATTAAAACCTATTCAATAACAGAGGGAAATTAATAAATTTAGTTTTCTTTTTTTTCTGAAGGCACTTTTGATACTTCTGTTAATGGAAGGAGAAAACATACACGTAGTGAAAAGAAGTTTCACTGAGCTGAGGAAAGAGTGTTCAGGGCAGCCAATATCACTGGAATTTGTTGGACTAAGTACTGGAGATGAAGATGCTATTCAGACAAAAAGTTGCAGAAATCTTACATGGCTTCTGAGTCTCTGGCTTAATACTAAATTGCACATTCATAGAGAAACTCCACAAGCCTGGGCAAAGCAAAACAAAACAAAACCAAACACCTACCAAGGAATTTGTATTAGTCTGCTCTCACACTGCTGATAATGACATACCTGAGACTGGGAAATTTACAAAAGAAAGAGGTTTAATGGACTTAGAATTCCACATGGCCAGGGAGGCCTCACAATCATGGTGGAAGGCAAGGAGGAGCAAGCTACATCTTAACATGGATGGCAGCAGGCAGAGAGGGCTTGTTCAGGGAAACTCCCGCTTTGAAACCATCAGATCTTGTGAGACTCATTCACTATCGCAAGCACAGGAAAGACCTGCCCCCACAATTAAATCACCTCCCTCCGATAAGGTTCCTCCTATGACACATGGGAATTGTGGGAGTTACAATTCAAGATGAGATTTGATATCAGAATTATTAGCTGAAAGATTTGTAGAATATACCGGGCTGGAATTCATTTGAATTCTAAGTAACCATAAAAGAGAGAAGTCAGGGAGCACTCAGGGAATTCAGTAAAGATCCCAGAACGTCGCTCCTAGTGGTAAGTCTAAGTAGCACTAGAGTAAAATCTATGTTAGAAGCATCTTAACAGAGTTTAACAAATCAAACTTTATAAAAAGCAAGCTGATTTGAAAGTATCCTAAGTATCAAAAACAACTTTCAATATGCTTTAAAGGAACAGCATAAAACTCGTATTCAAAAACAAAACAAGCACATTCCCCAGCATTCAATCAACAAACACTATAACAGAAAAGAATCAAGAATGTGTGAATCATAAGTAGAAGAATCAACTGTAGAAACAGAACTAGAAATGACAAAGTAAATGAAAATATAAAGCAAAGTGCTTTACACAGTTATAAATATACTTAATCATTCAATGGAAAATATATAGCAAAATGAGAATTCAAAGATATAAAATATAGTAAATATAACTTCTAGAGCTGAAAATAAAATACCTAATTTTTTTGAATAACTCATAAATGGGATTAAAACCAAATAAAACACTACTGAGAAGATTAGTAAACATGCAGAGAAATAATTAGAAATTTTTTAGAGAGAGAGAGAATGACAGAGATAAAAATGGAGGATAGTGAATGGAATCTAGTGACTGTGGAAAAACATTGATCAGTTCAATGTACATGAAACTCAAGTCCCAGGGTAAAATGAGGGGTGAGGGAAGCATGAAATAATTGTTTAAAAAATAAGGGCAGGGCCAGGTGCAATGGGTCACATGTATAATCCCAGCACTTTGAGAGGCCAAGGCGGGTGGATCATCTGAGGTCAAGAGTTTGAGAACAGCCTGACCAATGTGATGAAACACCATCTCTACTAAAATACAAAAAATTATCTGGGCATGCTGCTGCGTGCCTGTAGTCCCAGCTACTTGGGAGGCTGAGGCAGGAGAATCACTTGAAACTGGGAGGCGGAGGTTGCAGTGAGCCAACATCGTGCCACTGCACTCCAGCCTGGAGACAGAGCAAGACTCCATCTAAAATAAAATAAAATAAAATAAAATAAAATAAAATATAAAATAAAATAAAATAAAATAAAAGCTGAATGTATTTCCAAATTTGAAGAAAACTGAAAACTGAAAACTCAGAGATCCAAGAAGCTCAGTAAATTTCAAGCAGGATAAACACAATAACACTACATTAGGGCATAGTGTAATCAAATTGCTGAAAACCAGTGATAAAGAAAAAAATCTTAAAAGTAGCCAGTTATCTATAAAAATTATGGTTAACTTATCACTGGAATAAATAGAAACCAGAGGCTTATTTAATGAACTTAAAAGAATGCATATCAACCTATATTTTTATATCCAAGAAAAATGTAATTTATAAGTGAATATGAAATCTTTTCAGACAAGAAACATCAAGGGATACTATCACTAGCTGACCTCTACGGGAAATGTGAAAGAAAATTATTCAGGCTGAGAGAAAATGCTGCATAATGGAAACTCAGATCTTCACAAATAAAAGATCACCAAGATATTAAATGTGATGGTACATATTAAATATTTTCTTTTGAATTTTAATATCATTAAAATTGTTGTGTAAAGCAAAGATCATGTTGATGAATTGAGCAGTTTAAAAGATATGTAAAAGTAAAATGTATAAAAACATGAGTATAAAGGTTAAAACAGGGAAGTCAATGTATACTGTTAAGGTTTACATTATATATGAAGGGGTATAATATGATTTGACAGTAGATTTTGATAGTTTAAAAATGCATATTGTAAAGTGTGTGTGTGTGTGTGTGTGTGTGTGTGTGTGTGTGCTAAACAACTGAAAGTAAATTGGAAAATTTGTACCCCTTTACTCTTACATGTTTAACCTAATACCCAATATCATGGTATTTGGAATTGAGGTTTTCAAGAGGGAATTAGGTCATGAGGGTGGAGGCTTCATAAATGGGACTAGTGTTCTTATGAGAGAAACTGTAGGGAGCTCATTTGATCCTTCTGCCATATGAGAACACAATAAGAAGTCATCATCTCGCCAGGCACACTGGCTCACGCTTATAATCCTAGCACTTTGGGAGGCCAAGCTGGTGGATCATGAGGTCAGGAGTTTGAGACCAGCATGGCCAACACAGTGAAATCTCGTCGCTACTAAAAATACAAAAATTAGCTGGGCATGGTGTTGGGCACCTGTTATCCCAGCTATTCAGGAGGCTGAGGTAGGAGAATCACTTGAATCTGGGAGGCAACAGTCCCAGGAAGCCAAGATTGTGCCACTGCACTCCAGCCTAGGTGACAGAGGTAGACTCTGTCTCAAAAAAAAAAGAAGGCATCATCTATGAATCATAAAGTGGACCTTCATCAGACACCAAACCTACTAGTGACTTCATCTTGAACTTCTCAGGTTTCAAAACTTTGGGAAACAAAATGTATATTGCTTATAAGACATGCAGTCCATGATATTTTGTTACAGCAGCCTAAATGAACCAAGACACTCTCTTTCATAAAAACAGTTCATTTATTAAAATCAGGAAGTCTAACAGTGAAACTACAGGTCATACTTATACATCCTGTACCTGGGAGATGCATGTCGCTATTATTATTTTTTAACAAATTGTTATGTTAGAGTAATTAAGAATAGAAAACTAAAATTTGCATGTTACATCCACTCATTTCTTCTCCAATACCCTTCTTTCTGTAGACCCAAGTTTCTGACCTATATCATATTTGTTCTAATGAACTTCTTTTTACTTTCTTGCAAGTCATGTCTACTGGGACCAAATTCCTGTAGCGTTTTTTGTCTTAGTCTTTATATGTTCTTTACTGTTGAAGGACAATTTTGCAGGGTAGAGAATTCTAGGATAGTGGATTTTGTCTCTCAACATTTTTAATATTTTACTCCATTCTCTTCTTCATTGCATGATTTCTAAGACATGTGAGATGTATTTTTTATCTTTTCTCTTCTATATGCAAGACATTTCTCACTGTCCACTTTCTTGCTTTTTTTAGCATTAAAAAAATTGACCTTATGTAGTTTGAATATGATTAGCTTAGGTGTTTTTATGTTTATTTATTTGTTTCTACACTTATCTTGCTTTGTGTTCTCTGAGCTTCCTGGATCTGTAGTTAGCTGTCTGATATTACTTGGTGGAAATTCTCAGTTATTAATGTTTTAAATATTGCTTCTGTTCCTCGCTCTCTTTCCTCTCCTTCTGGTATTTCATTATAAGTACATTTCACTTTTGGTAGTTGTTCCACAGTTTTGTTCTGTTCTGTTCTATCATCAGTCTTTTTTTTCTCTTTGCTCTTTGGTTTTGGCAGTTTCAATTGAGTTATACCCAATGTCAGAGACTCTTTCCTCACATGTGTACAGTCAACTATGAAAGGCATTTATTTCTCTTAATGTTCTTGATCTTCAGAATTTATTGCTTCTTTCATAGAATTTTTATTTCTCTGTGTACATTGTCCATCTCTTTTTGCATACTGTTTAGTTTACCCTGTAGAGCCCTTTGAGAAGTGATCACAATTGTTTTAAATTCACAGTTTGATGGTTCCAACATCCCTGCCCTATCTGAGTCTGGTTTTGATTTTTGTTCTATCTCTTACAACTTGTGACTTTTGCATTTTGGTATGCCTGCATTTTTTGTCTTCATGGCTAGACATGATGTACTGATTAAAAGGTACTGTCATAAATAGGCCTTTAGTAATGTGATGATAATTTCTGAGAAGAGGACAAGCAATCTAAAGTCCCATGATAAAGTCTTAGTCTTTAAGTCTGCCTGTTCCTCTGGATGTGAACTTTAAACACGTTTCTTCGTCCCTTCACCACCATAGGTGAGATAGGATGGCTAAAATGGGTTGGAGTTGGATTTCCACATGGAGAATTTCCATTTCTCCATATGGAAGTCTAGAGATGATTGAAATGGGATATTATCCTTCCCACAGGACATTAGGCTCCGATAAAACTCCAGCAGGTTAGGCTCTGGTTTCTGGTTAAGTAGTTTCTACTGAGGGCATGTTTTGTTAAGAAGAACAGAATTCTTTGGCTTATGTCAAAATGGTTCCTTTCTTTTTCTCCTCTTGTCTAAAACACAAAAGGAGCATTTTCTCTGACATTCACTGTGAGACCCTAGAAGAGTTCTAGGAGGTAAAACTCAGAAAAGTTTGGGAGGGGGTCTCCTGATGACTTAGTCCCCTCCAGTTTCTATCTCTTGAGCCTGTCCCAAGGTGAGACTTCAGCAGTGGTTCCCACAGAGGTTGGTACTCGTGGATTTCTATGCTAATAGGTTGTTGATTCTCTGTATTTGCCTATCTGTCTAGTTTTGAGGCAGCAGTTTGCCCTGTGACCTCACTTCTCAGACAGGTCTAAGAATAATGTCTGAGTTTACAGTCTGTTCAGATTTTTACTTGTTAAGATGGAGGGGTTATTTCCAAGCTTCTGACATAGTGAACCAATAGCTAGAAATCCTTTCTTTATTTTTTAAAAAGGATTTTGCTGGATATAGAATTCTTGCTTGATAGTGTTTTTTCATTCAATACTATTAGTATGTCATTCTGTTGCCTCTTGGCTTCAATGGTTTCTAAGGAAAACTCAGCTGTTTTTTATTATTGAGGACATTTCTATTTGATAGATTTCTCTTCTTTTGTTGCTTTCAGAAGTCTTTCTTTGTCTTTGTCTTTTGACAATTTAACTATGATACATTTATGTGTGCATGTTTTCAGTTTATTTGATTTTCATTTACTGGTTTCTGGAGTGCAGGTTAATGTTTACAATACATTACAAAGTTTTCAGCCATTGTTTCTTCAAATATACTTTGTTTCTGTTTTTCTATATTCTCTTTTTTTGGGAATTCCACTATGCATATATTGGTATTCATGATTGAGTGTCTCAGGTCTCATGAAACCCTGTTCATTTTTCTTTATTCTTTTTTCTTTCTATTCCTCACACCAGCTAATCTGAATTAAACTATCTTCAAGGTCACTAATTCTTTCTTCAGCCAGTTCAAATCTGCTGTTAAGGCCAAAGAGTATATTTTTATTGTTTAGTTGTATATTGGCTTCAGAATTTGTAACTTATTCTTTTTGAAGATAAGTTCTGTCTCCTCAATGATGTTCTCTATTCAGTGAGAAATCACTCTCATTTTCCCTTTGCATTTTAAAATACGGTACAAGGGTGTATCCTGCAGACCCCAGCTGCATGACAGATGAATAACGTACTCAGACATCAATATTTAGTGAAAGAGCAGGCTGGGGGCCAGGTCGCTGACTGAAACAATTGTAGCAGCTGAGGCCCTGATTAGCTGGCCCTGCCCTGCCGGCATTTATTCAGCACACATTAAAGGACAAAGGCTTTGAGTCAACACAACTAGAGGGTA
This sequence comes from Gorilla gorilla gorilla, assembly GCF_029281585.2. NCBI lineage: Eukaryota > Metazoa > Chordata > Mammalia > Primates > Hominidae > Gorilla > Gorilla gorilla. The sequence goes on along the minus strand of NC_073227.2, from coordinate 27,627,366 downwards.
ATTAACCTGGTTGCCCTCCCTCCGAGAGAGCCATCCTGCCCCTGAAAGATCAAAGGTTAGTTTTAGGACCACATGAGTAAGCAAGTTATTTAGATAAACTCCCTTACATTCCTTTGTACTACTTTAAGCTGTTTACTTAAGGTAAGAGGATTAGGCTACCTTCAGCCAGATCTATTACTGAAGTTATGCAACCCCCAACCCCAGGGCCTTCCAAGAGGTTTGTATCTTTTTCTTATAACTATCTTTAAAATTTTTCCCACCAGCCTGCCTGAACTCGCACAATATGGTTTTCTTTAATTTTTAAACATGTTTAGTGTAGCTGATTTAAAGTCTTTTTCTGTTGAACTCAATATTTGGACTCCATCAGGGACAGTTCTATTGATAGCATTTCCTCCTGTGACTAGGCCATACTTTCTTCTTTCTTTGCATCTTTTGATAGGGACAGGGGGCAGAGAAATTCTAGGCAGAAAAGAGCAAGTCCCTGACAAAACCTCACCCTCAAGTCAAAAAGCCTGAAACCGCGGTGCAAAGTGAAAACTTTTATTCCTGTTTTTTCCACCCGAATTTTGTCTTTTCCTAAATTACCCATGGCCTGCCCCACCCCTCATCCTGTGCCATATAAAGACCTCAGACTCAGCTGGCAGAGATGAGAAGGCAGCTGGACTTCAGGGACTAGGGCTGGATGTTGGAGAGAAGTGGCTTCATGTCATAGGGACAGCTTGATGGTGTAACTTCAAAGAAGAATCCGACTGGAGATGTCTGGATTTCAGGGGAAGATTACCTACCTGCTCCATCCCCTTTTCAGCTCCCTTTCCCACTGAGAGCCATTTTCTTCATCAATGAAATCCCCCACATTTACCATTCTTCAATCCATTCGGGCAACCTCATTTTTCCTGGATGTCAGACAAGAGCTCGGGAGCCATGGATGTGGATACAAAATGCTGTCACACTGGTCCTTTGCCCTCACTGGTGGAGGGTAGCCACCACATATGAAAAGACATAGGGCTTACTGAGCTATTAACACTTAAGCTGTCTGCAGATGGCAGAACTAAAAGAGCACTGTAACATGCCCTCTGGGACTTCAGGGTTTACAGGCCCTGCCCCCAGATGCTGCCGCAGGGCCCACATGGAGTTTGGTCCTCCTGGCACCCAAAAGGGCTTGCCCTATCTCCTGCACTCACTCACCTACACACTCCCTCCCACAAGGGGTGGAACACAGTGGGGCTGAGTGGAATTTGCTGCAGCCTGAACTGAAGCCGTTGGGTGGTTCTACCACTCATGCACTCCAGTTCCCACTTCATTTACTCACACACTCCCTCCCACAAGAAGTTGAGAGCAGTGGGCTGAGTAAATGAGGCACTCCTGTCACAATTCCTGTGAAAGGGTCAGGGAAATACCCTGCTTCATCTAATTGACATTTTAAATAATGTAACATAACAACTCTGAAAAGGAGCCCCTTGGATTTATTGTATGTAGTTTCTGAGATTGTCATTTGATTAGTGACTTTCCTGGACCAATTCTGTAAAGTCTGTAGTCCTTGTCACTATACATATACTTTGGTAGACAGTCAATAAAATCTCTGCTTGATTGGCTAAAAATTGAAAAGAGATTTACCTGACTAACTTGAATTAATGTCTGCCAGAGTTTGCCAGTAGGTCTTGTGTGTGTCATATGGCATGTTTTCAAAGCTCCAGCAGGAAATTTACAACTCTGCCTTAGCCTTCACTTCTTGGTGGTACAGAGCTTCAAGATCAGCCATAAGTAAGATATTAGCTCTCTTTAGATATTTCCTGTGTGTTCCCACAACCATATACTTGCTTTTATATTCCCCAAAATACCTGAGAGTTTTTGAAAGTCCCATTTGGACACTACATTCCTCAGTTTCTCCTTTCAGGTTTTTACATCTGCCTCCTGTTAACCCAAACTGGTATTGCTGCCTTAAGCAGCTGTGATGTTAAAAATTCCCATGGACAATTTTCAACGAATGCCATAAGAGTAATGATGTTCAGACAGAGTGAGCTCTGATTCAGATAAAAACAAGTCCTGAAGCTAGAGCTTTTCAGAGAGCTTCCCAAGAGGTCAAATTGTGACAGTTCTCTCAGGCTGAGGTTTTTGGGGAGCGCCATTCCCTTTCTTCTTCCTTTGACATCTGTTAGGCCATTGGTTTCTATCGGTACTCCATTTGCATGGTCTTTGGTTTTCTGGGCTACTGCAGACCTGGGGAAAGCAGGGTGGATTTGGACAAGTTAGAATGATGCAAATCTTGCTGTTGTAACTGAGACTTACCATTTTTCCTTGAATAAATGTTCTTTAGTTTATTTCAAGCTTCTTCTTAATTTTTGGATTTCTGAAAATGATAATTTTTATATTTTTGCAAGTTTTCTTATTGCTTTTTTGAAACTTGGATTTCAAAAGTCTTTATTCTGTCATTCCAGAGTACGTCTTGTCCATCTAACCTAGCATCCCATTCACAGAGAAGAAATTCACCTGCCTCTCAGATACTATTGAAGTTAATCTCACAATGTGTGAAAGGCAGAAGGAAGTAGGAATGACTATAATTTATTAAATTGTTATAATTTTTGGTTAATTATACTAATTAGTAATTAACTTGACTAATTATTAATAAAATAAAAAGTTTTTATGTTCATGGCCTTCCATGAGACTTTAATTATACCAGGATACAGACATGAATAAAACAGGTCATTCTTTTGGAAGAGTGCAGACTTCTTAAGAAGATTTAGAACTAACAAACATTAATATCCATTGCAATTGGTGCTATGATGGGGATATGAGGGTAATAAAAAATACAGCTTATCTGAGAGGGGGAATATATGTCCTTTAATGACCTATTTTGTATTTTGGGCTAGCTCTATTTCCTTAAACAGTCTTTCAAACTTGAACTGAAAGCTGCCTCTTTGTAAATTTTGTCCAATATATTATTCATAAAAAAAAGAAAAAATGTTCCAATCCAGCAGCAGGAGCCAACTTCTGGGTCAAATTGATGCACCAAATACTGTCTACTTCATCCTTTTTATTCATCTATTTGTTTACCCTATTTTAGTACTCCAAGCCCAGTGTTCTTTCAGTTTTAAGCTCTGTCATATACTCTTACTACATCCTGAACATCAATTATATGTCTTTGTTATCACTAGTGAAATATCTGGTCAGCTGAGCCTTAATATCACTCTCTGATTTTCCAATATAGAATAAGACTAACATGTCATCTTTGGAAAGCATTCATGTTCTTTGAACAAATTGGCACAACAATTGTCTATATATTTATTCAAATGAATACTACATTTCACAAGGAACAGTTTGCTTCATATTTCCTAACTAATGAATGTACATATCTTTAAGTTACTTCAGAAAAGGCAAATGTAGCTTTTAAGACCTAAGTTCTTATAGCAGGAGGACGTCTATGTCTAGTATTTAACTACATTTTAATAATAATTTTATGGAGAAAACACCTTTTGTATACTTTGTATGGAAACTTTTAGAGAAAAAGAGTTTACCAAATGAACTCCTTTAGTTTTTTATCTGTAATGTCTACTTAGTATTTATGACCTTAAATGTGTTGTTAATAATGTAATAGTGGATTTCTTGAACTTTCAGACATTAATCTTTGGAAAAGTAAAATAATCTTTAAATATGAATGCCGGGACTTCAAATATTATTTTGTAAATTGAACCCTGTTTGATGCTATCATAAACTAATTAAAATTATGTAAGGAGGCATAATATTTTACCAATAGGTGATCCTTTATATGTTTCTAACATAAGTGGGTGAAGGTTAGATTCATATTGACCCAGATCAAAACAATTTATTCCTTTAAATTAATTAGAAGATAATAGAGTTTCACAAGCCAAAGAGAATGAGAAAGTATAAGGGGAAAAATCCTATACTTTAGAAACCAGGAGATCTGGGTATGAGTCCTGTCTTAATTGATTACAGATGTGCAACTCAGGAAGTCACTTAATCTTTCAATGCCTTAAACATCTCATCTGTATAATGGAAATAATTGTTCTTCTCCAGATGATTTCAAAATTTAAAAATAGGTAATATGTATTAAAATGGCATTGTTTCTCATAATATTAGATGTTATTTTTCCTGAAAGCTTAATTTATAAAATATTTAATACCAATGAATGCAACTGAAATACTGGAGAGAACAGAATTATGGAATCAATCTATTATTTTTGTGTCCCGTGAACTAATTATTATCTTGACTTCTTTACAAGGATGGCTATTTTTGTTTATACAGAATGTAGGTATATTATTTCTTTTTTCTCCTCTTCAGTTCACTTGTTATCATGTCAATATAGCTTTTAGAACAGAGTAGACATCTGTTTTCCCACAAGTAGCATCCACATGCAGGCACACAAGCATATACTACTTTATCAATTTAACCTGAAGTTCAATATTTTGTATTGTTTACTATTGGCAAAATATAACTTCATATATTTAAGAAGAATAAAGAATAAAATGTATGCTGAATGTCAAATATCTTATGCAGAGCCATTTTTTTATGTGTTAAGTGGAAAAGAATGAGGAGCATAAGGATTTAATTTCTGTGAAAAAATGTCTGGGTTTAAAAATTAAGAAAGAAAAGCACTTAGAGAACCACATGTTATATTTTTGCCAAATTTAAAAGGTATGAAAAATTGCATGATTTATGTGATGAACAGAAATGTGGTTTATTTTCTTTCTCCTAATGTAGTAACACTTCTATGAAAATAAAGGAATGGCGCTCTGTACATATTTTCCAATTTGCCTAATTTTCTTAAAGTTTGGAATTTTGTGATAGATAATTGGGCTAACTTTAAGGACAAGATAAAGCATTTCATCTTCCTTCAGGGCTCGCAGTACAATCTTGTGTTCAGCAAGGATGAACTACTTAGAAAGCCACAGTGCAGGTCAGTTAGTTCCATTTCCCTAACCTGCCATACTTGGGGCTTTCTTTTTTTCTTTTCTTTCTTTTTTTTTTTTTTTGAGATACAGTCTTGCTCTGTCACCCAGGCTAGAGTGCAGTGGCGCATCTCCGTTCACTGCAACCTCTGCCTCTGGGTTCAAGCAATTATTCTGCCTCAGCTTCCCAAGTAGCTGGGATGACAGGTGCGCAACACTACGCCCGGCCAATTTTTGTGTTTTTAGTAGAGATAGGGTTTCACCATATTGGCCAGGCTGACCTCGAACTCCTGACCACGTGACTGCCCGCCTCGGCCTCCCAAAGTGCTGGGATTACAGGCATGAGCCACCGTGCCCAGCCTAGTAGTGTGCTCTCACTGAACCCTCTGCTCAGCATACTCTTTTCTTCCCTATTTAACTGTGTGTTGTTTTATGAGCTGTTTGAATATGGAATTATGATTATCCAAGAGTATCAGCATTGTAACTCCTTGCTTATTATATAGGTGGTGATTAATTAACATATTTGTTAAGTAAGTTTATACCATGTCTTATAGCATACATCTTAATAAGCAAATCAACATGATATTGAACAGACATTTATTTTTTTACCTTATTATGCATTTTCCACAAAAATTTAACAATGAAAATTCTGATCCCCAATGAATTTATCTTTTAACTCTCACTTTTTATATTATACTTTTAAATCAAACCTTTAGCATTGCATAATACTTAAAGTACTTAATAAATACCACTTTGAAAGATCTGTAGTCTAGCTTCTTAGCAATTTCCATAGAAAAGCTGAATTTAATTTACAACTGATAAAATATTGAAAACATCACAAAGTCCAAAAACAGTTTCTTTAAAGTTATAAACAGAAGAGGGTTATAAAGTTGTATGAGAAACCATCAAAATATTTACTGTAGAGTTTCTCCAACCTTCGTTATTTTTAAAGGCCAGAAGGTAATACTAATAGATTTAAAGTTATTATAGCAGTAGTCAAACTAGTGATTATTTTCTTGACCAATTTTTCAGGTGGTTGCCATATGTTTGGCTTCAATACATACAGTTTTTGATTTACTTCTGTGGCATATCAATCACTTTATAATGAAAAAATTTTTCTTAGAATATGTGCTAGGGGCATCGAGTGATCAGAAAATTGTCCACAAAGAGGTAAGATACAATGTGAAGGTGGCTAATGTGATTCAAATGAATGAAGGCAACATTTGTGGAGTTGAGTCCAAAGTAAACTTTTAAAATTCACAATTAGCCCAATGTACATAGATTGGAACTGTTTCAGAATGAACTGTATACATGATTGCCATTTCGCCCCCAAAATAGTGAAGTGTGCTTTTTCTAAGAATAAGGTCATACTCATATAACTATGAAACATATATCAAAATGAAGTCATTTAATTTTGATATGGCACATTTTTAATCCATACTTTATAGTAAAATTTTACTAATTATCCTAATAATGTCCTTTATAGACATGTTTTTTCACAGCCAAGGAACCAATCTAGAAAGATGTATTTCAGGTTTTTCATATCTGTTTGATCACTTTCTTTAGAATAGTCTTTTGACTTTCTTGTCTTATATGAAAGTAACAATTTTGAAGAATACAAACAAGTTTTTTTGTAGAATGTTCCTTAGTTTGAGTTTGTTATTTCCTAATGATGAGATTCCGATTATGCATATTGACAGATTATGAATATCAGATGCTTGTACTGCATCCTTCTTAGTGCAACATATAAAAAAGTACATGGTATAGGCTTGCCTATTTCTGATGTTAACTTTGATGTCTTTAATAAAGTAATGTTTGTCAGGTTTTTTCATTTTAAATTACTATTATTACCATGTGTGAGAGAAAAGGGATTTGTGGAAAAGTATATTGAAATGATGTAAGTATCATAATCTTGATCAAACTTCTACCACTAGTTTAAGTATCCATCTCTAACTGTTATTACTGTTCTAATGCTCCCATTACTTCTGCATTTGTTGGTTGACATATCACTATAAAGAAAACCAATCTTCCTTCCTTCCTTCCTCCCTTTCTTACTTCTTTCCTTTCTTCCTTCTTTCCTCCCTCCCCCTCCCTCCTTTCTTTCTTTTCCTTCCTTCCTTTCTCTCTCTTTTTTCTTTCTTTCTCTTTCTTTCTTCTTTCTTTCTTTTTCCTTCCTTCCTTCCTTCTTTCTTTCTTTTTCTCTCTGCACACATATACTTTATAATCCATTATTTCCATTATTTTTTCATTCTCAGATTTCCCTAGAATTGGACAGTGAAAGTCCATTTATATTGTCTGCTCTGTCATCACAACACTTTCTTGAAGCACAACCTTAAAAAGTGATGCCAAAGAGCCAATATCTATGGAAAGAATATTGAGACAAAGAAAATGGAAAATTTGGAAAGGCTGGGAAGTCCAAGATCAATTTGTTTTTGTATGTCCTATCTGAAGCAGATCCTAATCATAGTAGAGGACTTTTTGCTGTGGAATCTCTCTCAGGCTTCTTTTAAAAGGGCACTAATCCCATGAGGGCACTAATCCAACAGCATGGGGATTAATATTTCAACATAAAAATTTTAGGGGGACAAAAACATTCAAACCATAGCAACAGACATAACAACATTTCGGTTATTATTAAAAGGGAGTAAAATAATAATTGCAAATCTCTATATATGTCCCTTGTTGGTGATAAGGATTAATATTTGATAATGATGTCTATTGGTATATAACCACAGGCATTTTTTTAAAGTTATTAAGTGCCTATTTTCCCGCATGTTAAGTACATCCTTTAGACCTAAGTAGACGTGCCAGACGTGGTGGCTAACCCCTGTAATCCCAGCACTTTGGGAGGCCGAGGCAGGTGGATCACGAGGTCAAGAAATCAAGACCATCCTGGCTAACACGGTGAAACCCCGTCTCTACTAAAAATAATTTTTTGAATTAGCCGGGCGTGGTGGCGGGCGCCTGTAGTCCCATCTACTCGGGAGGCTGAGGCAAGAGAATGGCCTGAACCCGGGAGGCGGAGCTTGCAGTGAGCCGAGATCATGCTACTGCACTCCAGCCTGGGAGACAGAGCAAGACTCCGTCTCAAAAATAAAATAAAATAAAATAAACAAATAAATAAAAATAAATAGACCTAAGTAGACGTTCCTCTGAACAAGATATACGAATGGCCAATAGGCATATGAAAAAGATGCTCAACATTATCAGTAATCAGGGAAATGCAAATCAAAATCACTTTATACCCATTAGAATGGCTAATATTTAAAAACAAAACAAAAACAGACAACACTTATAAGAGTTTGTGAGGTTGTGGAGAAAAGGAACCATCTTACATTAATTATAGGAATATAAAATGATATAACAGCTGTGAGAACAGTTTGGTGATTCCTCCAAAAATTAAACACAGAATTAATGGATGGCCCAACCATCCAACTCCTATTTATATAACCCCCACATTGAAAAGTGGTATTCAAATACTTGTGCACAAATATTGATAGATATACTATTTTCAATAGTCAAAAGGAAAAAACAACCAAAATATCTATATCCATCAACAGATGAATAGATTAACAAAGTGTAGTATATCACTACCATAGAATATATTTAGCCATGAAATGGAATGAAGTAATGATGCCTGCTGCAATGTGGAGGGCCCTCAAAAATGTCCTGCTAAGTGGAAGCCTTCTGACACATATTTGATCATTCTTGTCTTAAATATTAGAGAAATAATAGATAACTTTATGGAACATTTATTCTGCTGTGGAGACAATTATGAAAAGACAAATTCATCTAGGAATTTTTCAAATGCGTGCTATTTGGAATAGAAGGCAAGTTGGTGAAAGCAAAAGAGTTGTAGTGAGCCTGAGTATGGTATTTTCGTAAAGAGTGAAGAAACTAGTTTCAAAAAGAATTTTTTTAAAATTTCTTTCTCACTCCAAACAGGTTGAAGAAGTGTTTCTTCATGTAGCATGATTAAAAGATATACATTCAATTAAAATGTCCAAAATGTAAAAAATAAATATTTTAAAATAATTAATTTCATATTTATCTTATAGTACTGTCCAATAGAACATTTTGTGATGGAGATAATGTTCTATATTTAAATTGTTCAATATGGAAGCCCCTAGCATATGTGACTATTAAGCTAAGAAATGTTAATACAATGAAAGGGAAGCTGCATTTTCAATTTTATTTAACTTTAATTTTATTTAACTTTATTTTAATTTATTTGACTTCAAGTTAATTTTAATCAGTTAATTAATTTAACTAACCACATTTGGCTAATGGCTAGCGTTTTGGGGAGTCCAAATCTATCTTTGACTCTACTAAAAACATTTGACTAATATAATTTTAGCATTATTTTAGTGAATCTTATATCATCCCATTTTAACTAATTTTAAATCTTTCTGAATTTGTTCTTCTCAAGAGTCCTCTTGTGACATCCCGCCTTCTCTTGTCCTGTCCCCACAGTGGTTTCTGAGTGTTGATACGTGGTAGGAGTATCAGTTCTGTGTGTTTAAGTATCCTTATAGTATTGTAGGAATGTTGTCTGGTCATTGTCTGTGCTGTGTCATTATCCTTTGTCTCTCGACCTTAGCTTCTGTTCTCCTTGAGTCCTTTGTTTTGTATCTGGATCTAGATTTCATAACTATGTCCTTCTGGTTGTACAGAGTTCTGGTAACAGTACTTACTAAGGGATAGAAATTCATTTGATGATTTAGCAATTGTGTTCACATGTAAACTTGAGAACTATGAGTTTTGCCTCTTATAAGTCAGTGTCCTTTCTCTGACCCCTAAGTCTATTTAAATCCACATTTTTTTAAGTATACTTTAAGTTCTAGGGTACATGTGCACAACGTGCAGGTTTGTTACATATGTATACGTGTGCCATGTTGGTGTGCTGCACCCATTAACTTGTCATTTACATTAGGTATATCTCCTAATGCTATCCCTCTCCCAGCTTCCCACCCCACTACAGGCCCCGGTATGTGATGTTCCCCACCCTGTGTCCAAGTGTTCTCATTGTCAAATTCCCACCTATGAGTGAGAACATGCGGTGTTTGGTTTTCTGTCCTTGCAATAGTTTGCTCAGAATGATGGTTTCCAGCTTCATCCATGTCCCTATGAAGGACATGAACTCATCATTTTTTATGGCTGCATAGTATTCCATGGTGTATATGTGCCACATTTTCTTATTCCAGTCTATCATTGATGGACATTTAGGTTGGTTCCAAGTCTTTGCTATTGTAAATAGTGCCGCAATAAACATACGAGTGCATGTGTCTTTATAGCAGCATGATTTATAATCCTTTGGGTATATACCCAGTAATGGGATGGCTGGGTCAAATGGTTTTTCTAGTTCTAGATCCTTGAGGAATCGCCACATTGTCTTCCACAATGGTTGAATAAGTTTACAGTCCCACCAACAGTGTAAAAGTGTTCCTGTTTCACCACATCCTCTCCAGCACCTGTTGTATCCTGACTTTTTAATGATCGCCGTTCTAACTGGTGTGAGATGGTATCTCATTGTGGTTTTGATTTGCATTTCTCTGATGGCCAGTGATGATGAGCATTTTTCCATGTGTCTGTTGGCTGCATAAATGTCTTCTTTTGAGAAGTGTCTGTTCATATCCTTCACCCACTTTTTGATGGGGTTGTTTGATTTTTTCTTGTAAATTTGTTTAAGTTCTTTGTAGCTTCTGGATATTAGCCCTTTGTTAGATGGGTAGATTGTAAAAATTTTCTCCCATTCTGTAGGTTGCCTGTTCACTCTGCTGGTAGTTTCTTTTGCTGTGCAGAAGCTCTTTAGTTTACTTAGATCTTATTTGTCAATTTTGGCTTTTGTTGCCATTGCTTTTGGTGTTTTAGACATCAAGTCCTTGCCCATGCCTATGTCCTGAATGGTATTGCCTAGGTTTTCTTCTAGGGTTTTTATGGTTTTAAGTCTAACATTTAAGTCTTTAATCCATCTTGAATTGAGTTTTGTATAAGGTGTAAGGAAGGGATCCAGTTTCAGCTTTCTACAGCTAGCCAGTTTTCCTAGCACCATTTATTGAATAGGGAATCCTTTCCCCATTTCTTGTTTTTGTCAGGTTTGTCAAAGATCAGATGGTTGTAGATGTGTGGTATTATTTCTGAGGGCTCTGTTCTATTCCATTGGTCTATATCTCTGTTTTGGTACCAGTACCATGCTGTTTTGGTTACTGTAGCCTTGTAGTATAGTTAGAAGTCAGGTAGCATGATGCCTCCAGCTTTGTTCTTTTTGATTAGGATTGTCTTGGCAATGTGGGCTCTTTTTTGGTTCCATATGAACTTTAAAGTAGTTTTTTCCAATTCTGTGAAGAAAGTCATTGGTAGCTTGATGGGGATGGCATTGAATCTATAAATGACCTTGGGCAGTATGGCCATTTTCATGATATTGATTCTTCCTATCCATGAGCATGGAATGTTCTTCCATTTTTTTGTGTCCTCTTTTATTTCGTTGAGCAGGAGTTTGTAGTGCTCCTTGAAGAAGTCCTTCGCATCCCTTGTATGTTGTATTCCTAGGTATTTTATTCTCTTTGAAGCAATTGAGAATGGGAGTTCGCTCATAATTTGGCTCTCTGTTTGTCTGTTGTTGGTGTATGGGAATGCCTGTGATTTTTGCACACTGATTTTGTATCCTGAGACTTTGCTGAAGTTGATTATCAGCTTAAGGAGATTTTGGGCTGAGATGATGGGATTTTCTAGATATACAAACATGTCATCTGCAAACAGGGACAATTTGACTTCCTCTTTTCCTAATTGAATACGCTTTATTTCTTTCTCCTGCCTGATTGCCCTGGCCAGAACTTCCAACACTATGTTGAATAGGAGTGCTGAGAGAGGGCCAAATACTGGCAAACTGAATCCAGCAGCACATCAAAAACCTTATCCACCACGATCAAGTTGGCTTCATCCCTGGGACGCAAGGCTGGTTCAACATATGCAAATCAATAAACATAATCCATCATATAAACAGAACCAAAGACAAAAACCACGTGATTATCTCAACAGATGCAGAAAAGGCCTTCGACAAAATTCAACAGCCTTCATGCTAAAAACTCTCAATAAACTAGGTACTGATGGGACATATCTCAAAATAATAAGATCTATTTATGCTATTAGATATCGTTTTGATAATAAGATCTAATTATGATATTATCTATTAGAGATAATAAGATCTCTAATTAAGATCTATGTATGATCTATAGTCAATATCATACTGAATGGGCAAAAACGGGAAGCATTCCCTTTGAAAACTGGGATGCCTTCTCTCACCACATTTTTTTTTTTTTTTGGTAGAATTTCTAATTCCTAACTCTTGGAATAAAGAAATCTTACCTGATGTCACCACAAATGCTGGAGTGTGTGTACCTCTCTGAGGAAGCTCTCAGACCCAGATCTTAGGTTTTTCCAGCCACTGCCACTCTACTATTTCCAGGCAATAGGAAGCAGAATTCTCCTAGAGTCTTCCAGAATCTCCAGGCCACAGTCAGGAAAGAAAGAACCAGCATTCAAATTCTGGGAGATTCTCCAAAACTGAGTTTTTTGGTATGAGAAGATCATGGTCATATTCTCCCTCCTTTCTCTCTTCCCAACGTCAGCTGTCCTTAGCAGTTTTGAAGGACTAATTGGTGTGGTAAATTTCTTCACTTTGAGCTCTCCTTCCTCCTAGCCCTTTAGCTTACTCTGAGATTAATTCTCTAAATTTTGGGCATTGATATGTAAAAACTCAGCTGTAGGATGTCCAAGAAATCTTTCTTTTGACAGCATGACTGGAAACTTGCAATTGACGTTTTATAAAAATCTAGTGTATAGACTCATGTTTGCACTGCTAGATCCTCTTTCAAGGAAGTAATTTGTAGCTTCACCTCAGCTTTCAGCAGCAGCTCAACCTGCATACAAATCACTCAGGGAACGGTAAGCCCACTGGCCTCGTGGCAATTCCACTTTTCCCTTTGCCTGACCCTGCTTCCTCTCACTTTTTTCTACAGGTATGAATCTCTAATAAATTTCTCACATGCTAAACTCTGTCTCAACATCTGCTTCCAGAGAACTCAACCTGGGGCATTTAGTTTGATGTTCAAAGCTGAGCACTGACTTTTCCTTTCCTTTTTTTTTTTTTTCCTAGGCAGTGTCTTCCTGCCTCTTATCTATAGCAGTAAACCTAATCGCCTTGGCCTAGTCTTAATTCCAAGATAATTCCAGTGAGGAAACATACATTAAAAAAAGAAAAAAGAAAATACTTTGGATGACATTTCAAAGCATTACCCTGCTTTACTTCTTTACTTGGCTACATTAACCGCAGGAAAATTGAGGTCAGAAATCTGACTTTTCTTTATGAAACTTCTGTGTAATTAATGAATTTTGGGAGAAAATGAGAGTGAAAAATCACAGAATGTATATGGATACACCCTTGTTTTTCATAGCCTTACCAAACCGAAATCTGTATCTAAAATAAGTTTTAATACATTCACTTAAAAATTTCCCTAATCATGTGTTAATAATTTAACATTTACAGTGGAGCAAAATCTCAACAACCATGACATTTCCCCTTTCTAGCCAAAGCATAGCTCCCTGGAGAAATATAGATATATTTTATGATTCCCTTTCATTTGCATTTTAAAAGTGCCAGGACCTTCAGCTGATTTCTGCTTTCTCTGCATGTAAATTCCCCAATGTTTGGGTAATGCAGTGAGGAGGAGATGTTCTAACTAGGAGGGACTGTGAAAGTGGTGACACTTCATGTATATAATACTGCCAGGGAATGAAGATTTGTACATAATGAATCCAAGTTGCCAAAGGTACATTTTCAAGTGTTAGGACTTTATAATTCTGTCTTAAATGAAATAGCTTCTAAAACACACGATAGACATCTTTTCTCTCAAATGCAGCTGATTGCTCATGGTTTGATGTTGATGCAATATTTGGGAGATTAATGCCACTGAGGATATGGCTGTGTGTTTGTCCAACATAAACCATCCAAGGACACTTCCTTCACAAGTTAGACACTTGTTCCTCTTTCTGAATGCTCTTATTTTATCTGGCTGCAGACTACAGTAGCTCTATTTCCTGATGAAATCTAAATTGAGTTTTAATTTTTAGTGTTTGTAAAACAGATCACTAAACCGGGGAAAGTAATATGCAAAATGTGTGCTTGCAGTGGATAAAGTCCTTTAGGCCTTTCTGATCAAAAAAAAAAAATTTGCAAGATATGTAATTAATGTTTTAGCCTAGTGTCTCTGCTTTTCTTTGATTACAGTATCTCTGATTTATGACCAGCTCTATAATTGATATGTAATAGCTTTAACTACTTCTCCAACACCTTCAACTATCCCTTTGACCCTCTCTCTTTATTTTAGATGCTTCCTTCCTTGCCCCCAACTCCGACAGTCAAAGGAATGTGGTACTGCCAGTTAGTACTCATTCATAAGTCATTTACCATGCATCCACCTGTTTTCCAGCTTCTAAGCTATTGTTACTATGTCTACTCTCCCATCTCCCCATTTTCTTGATTGTATGAGTTATAAAAAAATAAATTCCTTTCCTGAAGATAGCTGGGATTGCAGAAAAGCAAAATTAGGTGTTCCATCCTCAATGGTTTGATATTCTCCCTCACAACACCCTTTTTTACTTGTTAGGCTTTATTACTTCCGGAATCGATGTGTTCTGGTATCAGCTTTTGTCACACTTTTCTCTCTGTGGAGTACTCTCTAGCACTGTGGAATTGGGAGAAAAAGCAGCAGAACAAAACAAAATGACAAAAACACTTACTTAGGCAAACATAATATCTCTCCACAATAATGCATAAGGATGCCAGGGTGTCCCACATACATTCATCTGCCTCTCCTATGTGTGTTATTTGATATACTTTGCCTTGTGGTCACCCTTTGTTTTCACATGTAGAGTTTCTGCTTAACCCTGGCATTACGTTATCTACTCTTAGTTTTTAGCTTCTAGACCTTTCTGTCTCTGTACTTTTTATGTAGGGACTTTCTATTCTTATTTCTTAAATCTTTTTATACCCATTTCTAACTATGGACCTAAATGTGTATGTATTCTTTACAGAAGTCCTGTTTGTGGACTTTCACACTGTGTAAAATTTGTTGCTCTGAAGTTTAATATGTAAAATAGGCTATGGTATCCTCTGATTTTGTTTTGACTTTTTTCTTCTATGACATACCCTACAAGAAAAGTCTGAATTCTTCTGTTCTTCAAAGCACTCCCAATTTTAGTTACCTGGTTATCTTTTATTTCTTTTTGACCATCTTGACCACATTAGATAGGTGCCATGCTGATTGCCCTTGCAGAACTTCCAGTACCAACTTCATTCTGGCCATTATGTTTTTCTTTTTTTTTTCACTAATTTCACAGTCACCGTCTGGCGTTTGCTCCCAGGATTTTGGAAAAGGTATTGTTTCTTGTCTACACAGTTTTTGTTGGTACATGATGGCTTTGAGCAGAATTTTAACAGAAAAATGGCCCTTGTAAAAATATATCATCCTTTGTTCATGATTGCTTTTTAAAAAAATTCTTCTTTGTTTATACTCATTTCTCATTTAATAAATCTTTCCCCTTCTTGGACCAAAATGGTGAAAAGTGTAAATCACTTAGGATATAAGACACTGTAACATTCCCTGTATTTGGATTATTGTCAAAATCCTGCAATTAACTGATTAAATATATTTTAATCCATTTTGATGAATAAACACAAGATGATCATTCATTATTGAATCAGGTTCCGGGGGTGCAAAGAGAACATACAGCTTCTTCCTTGAAGGAAGATCACTGTGTAAAGGGGGAGGAAGCCCTGTGAAATGATTACTGCAACTGACTATCATGACTCCTCCTACAGAGATAAGAACAGTTTGTAAGCTAGTCCTGTATGGGTGGGTCATATAAATCAGAAAAAGATGGGCACCGTCCTATCTCTTTCCAAATGTGTTGCCACCTGCTTTCATTTCATGCAACCTCTTTGTTGAAAGATACCAGAGTTTCTGAAGGAAAAAGGTATGCTTGGTTCTAGATCAGGGGCCAAAATAGACTTGCCTTAAAACCTGTTTGCAAATTTCCACGTACTGTTTTGTGTGTGTGTGTGGGCGGGGGGCGGTTCCTGTCGTCTTCGGATTTTCATTTACTCGGTAGCAGCATTAATTCAATGGCAAGTTCACAGCTTGGGTGGCCATTTTACCTTATGCCATCACCAGAGCTTGCCTAACTCCAACTTGTTTTCTCATTTGTTATTTGTCAAAAAAAAAAAAAAAAAAAAGTAGGCCCCAAAAGCTACATGTGGCAAAACGAAAGCTGGTTATACTATTTTATGATGAGAGTAAATAATGCTCAATATGTTTCATATTCATCAGAATAATTTCCTTATATTTCCATCATTTGGCCACGGAGAATTTCTTTCACACTAAAACCTGTTCCCTGGCTTCGCAAACACCGTCTAGCTCTGGGACCCTCCTGACCTCAGCAGTCTGTTCCATTGCTGCTGAAATAGTGCTTTTCAAGAAAGAAAATATGTTCTGTTCCGGTCTATTTTTTCACTGTTCCATGTATGAAGTTCTAATTCTTCATAATGGAAATTATACATATATATTGGGGGGAAAGGACCTTTCTCAAGTATCATCTGTTTCCTTTCTAATCTCTTGTCAGTCTAACAAAATGTTTTCAGAATCTGAACTTGGTGCTAATTAGATTCCATCAAAGATCTCATGATATTGCCAATTCAGTTTTACTGACCTTTTCTGTGGTGACATTTCGAGACAGTTACATTTTTTAAAATCTAGCACATCACGTAGTAACTCAATATTTGCGAACCATCAAGAATGTATGTTTTATACTCCAAGATGTTTTAAAAAATTATCATCAACTCCACCCATCACTTTATTGTGATTTTTTTTTTTTTTTTTTTTTTGAGATAGAGTACAGTGGCACGATCTTGGCTCACTGCAACCTCTGCCTCCCGGGTTCAAGCGATTCTTCTGTCTCAGCCTCCAGAGTAGCTGGGACTACAGGCACACGCCACCACGCCCGGCTAATTTTTCTACTTTTAGTAGAGACGGGGTTTCACCACGTTGGCCAGCATAGTCTCCATCTCTTGACCTCGTGATCCGCCCGTCTCGGCCTCCCAAACTGCTGGGATTACAGGCATCAGCCACCACACCCAGCAATTATTGTGATATTTTAAGATTTTGACCACTTTGTATGTGATGCACATTGAAAGGCAAGCCCTTTACCTTAGACTGCATTAGATTCCTTTCTTACCAAATAGCTTAGAAAAATCAGTATTGTAACATTGGCTATTCTTTGGTATTTTTTAAATGATAAATACACATGAATTATTTACCTTTTTGTCAAGACCTTAAAAGTACTGAAATTTAGAGGTTAGACACATCTTGCATTGTGGATTTTGGAATAACATGTTTTAACAGAATGTATTAAGCATTCAGAAGACTGATTCTTTTCATGCCTTTGATAATAAATTCACTTTTCTCATGCAATGAATTCGCTTGAGATTCACAGTCTCCTCATAAACCTTGCAGTAAAATGTTTAACCTCAGATTTCAAACGCTATAGTACATTTTATGATAATAAATATTATCCCTATGGGATTGTGAATTTGGTGATCATACACAATGTTGCAGTGAGAGAGATCTTACCTCCCACATATAACATATGGAGGTCTCATTTGAGTATTTGATTACCAGAATTCATCAAGATTATTTTTAAGTACACATATGCATCCTGCATTTTTATGCACATGAAAGGAGTTTTTCTTAGCCTCAATATAATTACCCCTTAAAGCAAATCATAACTTAAAAAAATTGGAGTAAAGCCTTTGCTATGTTTTGTTAAATTAGGTTGAATTTTACTGTGGAATATTTTAACATCTAATAAATGCTATGAACATTTTAGAGTATTTTGATTGGAAATAAAGCTCGTTTTTCATTTTCAATTTCTGAAAAGAATGTCACAATTCTGGATTCTACTACAAAACTTGAAGCATTGGGTGCACTTTGAGATAAGGTGACATGAAAAAATATAATAATAAATGCATAGGTAATATTCTCACCCAATCTAAGAATTCCACATGCCTACATCAAAAGAAATGAACCCATACTTTATGACATTCTAAAGAAATCCTTATCCTTTAAAGGTTGATAATCTTCTTAAAATTCAGCCCTAGGATTTAGTATGTCATATAACCAATTAATAAACAAGCAATGACAAAAGGTGACAAATAATCCTCAATTCCAAATATGTCTTGAATGCTGAACATATGTAATCGTTGAGGTAAGTGTTGTATTGTGGTGGAATCAAAAATGAATATGATCCATTCTCTGTTAGAGTAACCTAAACAATAGAAAAGTATTTAAATATACAAAGCACAAAAAACCCCCACAAAATAATAAAAGAAAAACTTTTGTCTTGTTCTTGCTCTTTTTAAATGTAGATTGCTCTTTTTAAATGTAGGGAATCTACATGTCATACTCAGTTAGGGACATCCCGATATCTATTCCATCCCTGCATTACTATCCGTGATATCCACAGCAGGGGAAGAGAATGCTGTAGTGTCTCACGCTTGAGATTAAATACTCTGGCCCAGAAATAACATATGCCATCTCCACGTTCAACTTACTGGCTAAAATAATCCCATAACCAGTCCTAACTTAACAGGACTAGGGATGTATAATCCTTATGAACCCAGAAGGAGAAAAATCTCCAGTGAGCACTGTTAATGCCTGCCATACACACAATAGCTTCCATCTTGAAGGTTAGTCAACACAGGCAGACATGGACATGAAAGCAATCACTAAATTATTTACATGAGGATACACTTCACAGTGATAGTGAAAAGTGCAAGGAGACAGTTGATTTTAACCTTAAACCTTAAAAAATTAATAATCTTACTGCAAAAGACAAAGTAGGACTTAGGTAAACACAGATATTCCAAATAAAATCAGCAATTACTTAAGCTTTCATGATCTTATTGTTGTCTCTCTCTCTCTCTCTCTCTCTCTCTATATATATACACACACACACACACACACACACACACACACTTCTTCTCCTCTTCCTCCTTCTCCTTCTTTTTCTTCTTCCTCTTCTCCATCTCCTCCTTTTCCTTCTCCTTCCTCTTCTCTTTCTCCTTCCTCCTTCTTTTCCCGAAAAAAAAAATCTTGGCCAATCCACAAGGACTTACTTTGTTTAAAAGCTAATCCCTGTCTTTACTGGTATCAGTGGTTAGACGTTGAGACAGTATTTTAAGTCTTTTACTTTATCAAAATGTTGATACAATTCTCATTTAGAAATCAGTAATTTTAAGTGCAGCAGTTTATACATGAAATGAATGTTGGAGAATCAGTGAACTATAATTTGATATTAAATTTTTTTAAATATTGGTAGAATTCATGGCCATGATTTTATTGTGCTATTTGTCATTTTCTGGAAAATACTAGTTATTGACTCAGACTTGAATTAAATTATACTAACCCCAAGCAATATATAAACTGCATGATTTTTCACTTAAGGAATGATTCATATTTCCTTTTGAATATTTCTTGCTATCAGTAACACATATAAATATAAGACATTTGACTTCAGATCTAGAATGTTAGAACTGGAATTGTCTGGAGATAGACCTTGTCCCTGGCAGTCAAAGCAGCAGAACAAGAGAGAAAATCTCAATGATGGTGAACAAGATTGGGGCCAGCAACACTGAGGACCATATTTGAAGAGTAAGGTGTAATCAGAAATGCTTTCAAAATAATAGGAAGGCCTCATGCAGTAGGGCAGAGAAACATTAACTGAAAGCAGACTGCTAAAGTCAGTCTCTCAGCTTCAC
This sequence comes from Gorilla gorilla gorilla, assembly GCF_029281585.2. Taxonomy (NCBI): domain Eukaryota; kingdom Metazoa; phylum Chordata; class Mammalia; order Primates; family Hominidae; genus Gorilla; species Gorilla gorilla. The sequence goes on along the minus strand of NC_073227.2, from coordinate 27,607,590 downwards.
TAAACCTCTGAGCCTTACTTCTTTCATCTATTAAGTAAAGACATAAAGATGATCAGAAAGGGAGGGGTGCGTGCACAGTTTTGTGCAAAACCACTTGCATGCTATGGTGATTACAGATTTCATAAATAGAGCCAACCTCCAGAAATCTCCCTCCTTTTACTCCCTTCTGCCTAAAGTATTCCAGTGTTAAGCATAAGACTGTAATACACTTTAGTATGTAATTTTCTCTGGGCAGATAAGTCATTATTAATCACTAATAAATAGGAATTTAACGTATTTATTTAACAGGAATTTAGATAAGGATACAAGGCACATGGAATATGCAGAATGAGAAAGAAATGCAGGGCGAATGCTACTGACATTATGAAAATGACAAAACAAGTAGAATCCAACAGTCTCAGGAGAAGAAAGCTGGTAGAACTTGAGATGATGAGGCTCCTACAGAAACTTTGCTAACATCCCAGCTATGATAAAGGCAATTGGTTCAGGAGTGTTTCAACTGTGGTGTAATATAGTATCTGCCATACTTGTCTAACCAGGTCACTATTTTTACTATTAGATTTTCTCCACTTATTATCATTATTACTATTATTTTCTTTTTGAGACGGGGTCTCCCTGTATCGCCCAGGCTGTCGTGCAGTGGTGCGATCTCGGCTCACTGCAACCTCCACCTTCCGAGTTCAAGTGATTCTCCTGCCTCAGCCTCCCGAGTAGCTGGGATTACAGGCACCCACCACAATGCCTGGCTAATTTTTGTATTTTTAGTAGGCATGGGTTTCACCATGTTGGCCAGGCTTGTCTCTAACTCCCAACCTCAAGTGATCCACCTGCCTTGGTCTCCCAAAGTGCTAGGATTATAGGCATGAGCCACCATGCCTGGCTCTCCACTTATTATAAATGCTGTTATTTTGAACCTCTTAATGTATAAAATGTTTTGTTTGTCTGTTTTGTGCTTGTATTCATAATTATCCAGGATAAGTGGTTATTTTATTATTTTCTTAGTTGCCTTCTTAAGCTGATAAATAATATAAACTTATTTCCTCTACTCTCCTTTTTTTCCTTTGATTAATGTGGTAATTATTTACTATCATTGTGAGTTTTGGGGTCTCTATATACTTCTGTTCTGTAATCTCAGTGATCCGGGGTCACGGAGCCTCCGTGATAGTCTCTCAAAGGTCTCCCTCATAATCCTCCATTATACTAGTGGATTTATTTTTCAAGTAATGATCGTGCTTTGATTTGACTTTTTATTTGGCATGTGTTATATTTCAAACAGCAGTATTACTACAAAATAATTAATCATTATTGCAATAAAAGTATATTGGCACCTGAATTGCCTCATGCATTCATGTTACCTTGCATAGTAGCTGTGAACACTGCAATTTGTGAGCATTTTGCTTTCCTGCTAGGAAACTTTCCCGTCCCTTAGGGAGAAATTTCCTGCTGGGGTCTGATGCACACATTATCTGTCTAAGCTCTTTTTTTTTTTTTTTTCCTCACAGACTAGACCATGAGTTCTGAGAAAATGGGAAACAAATCTACATTGTCCATCACTGAGTGTTCATGTTAGCCCAATATCTACCACATAATGAAAACTCAAATATTTGTTGAACAATTAAATTAATCAGGGTTATTTTTAAACATTTCTACTATATGTCTATTCTTAGGTTCTAAAGCAGATACTTTCTTGTCCTCTCATGCTAAGTATACATCAAAAATAGAGAAATCATTCCAGATACTTGTGATTTTTTACCATCCTCATATGAAAAAAAGCTTTGAAAACATATTAAGTTATAGTGAGAGTAATATTTTGCTTCACAAATTTGGTGAAATATTAATCCAAATTAATCCAATGAGTCATTTTTTTACGTATCTCTTACCTTTCTCTTCATGGTCCGTTATTGTCCCTGGACATGGCCCAATAGAAACTGAATAACAGTGTCCTTTTCTTGGCAATCTCCAAATGAAACTCTTCACTATTCTGTTCCAGTCAGTCAGACCTGCTGATGTCGAGCTCCTATCCTGCCTAGTTTCTCCAAATGCAGCTTTTCTCAACTTGGATTAATGTCCCCACCCCTTCTCACCTAACTAACTCCTAAACACTCTTCTCTACTTAGTGTAGGCAAGACGTTACCAAGAGAGGTCTCCTTGACCCCAAATCTTGGCTAAGCCTTGCTAAAATGTTAACTCCTAAATCTCCCAGCAAGAACCCTAAACATACCAATTTTCACCTTGTATTATACTTTCCAGTGCGTATGTTTGCCTCCTCAGTTGAACTACTTACTCTTACAGAGCGCTAAGAATGTTAGCTATTATAGCATCCCTGACACCTGATACATACAGTGCCAGATAACTATCTAATGACTGTAGAGGAGACACATTAGTGTTCTATGTTGTATTATCTCTAGAGGCACACTAACATTTAATTCAAACTTTCTTCATGTGATTTATAATAATTGTTAATCGATGCCATTCTACTGGTAAAAGCTACATGTGAAGTCAAATTGTCCCTGAGAGAATATCAAGATATGGACATACAATTAGGAAAATCAAATACTGAATCCATGCTGCCGTAAGCGCAGGTATATTCTTAATGAGATTGTTTAACTGAATGTATGGATTAATTATTCAGGCAATTTTTAAGGAAGAATGAAATGTGAAATGTTAACAAGACTGATAAAACTATTGCTGTTAGATGATGCAATTGATTGTAATGACTAAAATAAAAAGATCAAGGCAAGCAATTACATATTAAAAACAGAAATAAATATAGTAATTCTTCCTTGAAAACTGAGGAAAAATGTATCCTTTATGAATAAAGGATAAATGTCATGTTCAATAACAAATTGCAGATTAATAGTAAATAAATAAAACTTCAATGTCAACTAAGAGGTTACATTCTGGACCATTGAAAAATACCATACAAACATATTTTTCATTTCCTTAATTTTCCTTCTGTAAACTCATGAAAGGGTGATCATGGAAAAAATGAGGTTTGGTAAATATATGTTTTATATAATTACATTTAAATACTAGAAGATTCTATTCTTAAGATATTTTAGTCTTATTTAAAAAACAACTTTATTGAGATATAATATACATTGTGAAAATTTCACATTTTAAGTGTACATGTCAGCATTTCTTTTAGTATATTTACTGAGTTGTTTAATTTTCACCAAAATCCAGTTTTGGAACTTTTCCATAACCCCAGTACCCATAACCCCTCATACCATTTTCAGCCAATCTTATTCCCACCTCTAGCCCCATGCAATTACTGACATACTTTCTGATATGGAAAATTACTATAAATGGAATCATACAATTTGTTGTCCTTTGTGACTGCCCTCTTTTACTTAGCATAATGTTTTTGAGATTTTATCCATGTTGCAGCATGTATCAATATTTTAAAAATTTTGTTGAAGGCATCAGCCTCAATTTTTATTCATTATGCTATTTCTTCTAATTCATGGATTTATGTTTTTATGATTATATCTATTTCTTTTTACTCCCCTTTGTTTTATTTTGAAGACTTATTTAAGTCAAAGCATTTACACTTTACAATAGGTAAAGATGATATAAAACACATTATTTACACATCTTTCTTCTATGAAAACGTGGTTCCAGATATGGTTAATTCTCTTGGGTAATGTAAAGCAATCAGAGTGCCTGGTTCACAATGTGGTCACAAGTGGTGACAAGTGAGCAAAAGTCTCTTTGGAATACTTGAAAAACTCATTTATTTCATCCACTGTAAATAGACAAATATTTAAGGAAAAAGTGTCCTTTCAAAATTAGGCAACGCATCTAAGACTTATGTTTTCTAAGACTTTAACATAAATACAGCAATTCTTTTGCAAATAAGCGAATGCATTATTATGACTAATGAGGAGAAAGCTTTTTGAAGGAGACAAAGTAGAGATGAAAATGATGAATATTTTATGAATAAGGGAGAAATGCTATGTTCAATAGCTAATTGTAGATTAGTAATAAAGGAATGAATACTGGAATGCCAATTAAGAGGTTACATTCTGATTTCTAATAACCATCCAAAAATACCATACAAACATATTTTCCATGTTTTTAATTCCCCATCTGTAAATTCATGAAAGTGATCATGGAAAAAAGCATCAGAACACAACGGGGCACAAAGTCCTTTCTTGTTTACCATCTGGCCCTAGAAACCTGGTCTATGCACTCCACCTTCTAAGCTTCCTTTCCTTTAGTCCATTTAATTCAACAACTATTTATTGAGGAAATATATGGGCTACATTGACAGATAACACAAACCACTTGCTATCAGGAAATCTATTGTCAATACTGCTGTGATGAACTTACAGGTCCATGTGTCTTTTTGGAAGAAGGGAATGAATAAAGAAAATGTAGTCATATACACCATGAAATATGACACAGTCATAAAAGAAGAACAAAATCATGTCCTTTGCAGCAACTTGGAAGCAGCTGGAGGTCATTATCCTAAAGCAACTAAAGCAGAAACAGAAAACCAAATAGTGCATGTTCTAGTTTGTAAATGGGAGCTAAACAGTGTATACTCATGAATATAAAGATGGAAACAATGGCCACTGGGGAAAAAAGAGTGGGGAGATGGAAGGAAGGGGTAAAAAAAATACCTATTGAGTACTATGCTCACATCATAGGCGATGGGTTCAAGCGTACTCCAAACCTCATGCAATATACCTTTGTAACACATTTGCACATGTACCCTGAGAATCTAAAATAAGAGTTGAAAATAAAACCCTAAAGTCTATTTAAGAGGAAGATGAGGAAAATGAATTTAAGGGAAAGATGAGGAAAATGTATTTCTACCTGCAGTTCTAGTTTGATAGAACTGCCCATCGGCTACAACTGCTAGTAAAGGTTTTCCTTAATGAAAAGATTTATGTTCTAGACACCCACATGGCACGAAAGGAAGCATTCAGATGGCAAATGGATCAGCCTAGAGTTACTCCTGTTGTCTTGAGAAAAATACTTCACATCTCTAATTTTCAATCACCTGATCTATAAAATAGGGATGATAATAACCACCCTGATGTTTTTAAGAATTAAAACAAGCAAGTCTCTGTATGTAAAGTATAAAGAACATAGCCTAGCACAAGAGATACTAGTTTTATTATTTATATTGCTTTATTATCATCATTGTCATTACTGTTTTTCCTTTATGAAAGAGATTTGTCAGATGAAGCTAGTTAATTCAAAATAATTATTGAATCACCGAACTAAATTCTTTTTCTGCCAGTGACCGGCCATGTGATTGTGGAAAGGTTCACTGTGTCTCAGTTTCCTTGTTTTCCAACTAAGGGTGGTAATATAATTTGCCTCACAATACTGATGGTATGATTAAGTAAGATAATAACTTACTATACTAACGACAGTTTCTGACACAAGGTAAGTGTTCAAGAAAGGCTTTTTATTATTATAAATATTAATATTATTGTTTATTCCTTTCTTCATTCTATTTTTTAAAATAGTGAACAATAAATGGTACTTATTATTGTTTGCAAGAACAATATATTTATTAGCATCATGATTTGCTAAATCTTCTAAGAAACAGACATGGGATTAATAATAGTAGCCATTATTAGGTGAAGACATGAACACAGTTATCATAAACAAAAGATGTGTAGGCTCCAATTAGGTTAATTTTTCCTTCATAAGGGATGCAGAATTTCTCGCCTGGTTGATGAGGATATTCTACCAAAAAGAGCATCCCTTTTCTAGAAAATGACCCCTTAAGAGGGACAAACAATATGTAACTAAATGAATGACCTAGAAAAGTCAGTGAGGTTGGAGTCTGAAGATTTTGAAGAGCAGTAAGTGAAAAAAAAAAGTGACAGGTCGTGCTTGATAGGAGAACAAGTAATACGTGTCATAGAGTGAGGAAATGGAAAGTATTTCTGGGAAGTAAGGATCCACTGATGATATTAGGCAGCTGTGTGGAGCCTGGGAGACTAGGAAGAGTGTCAAGACCATCAACATTAATAAATTGGAGGTCAGGAGATCATGCTGCTCATCAGTCAGTGTCACTGGTGATAAATGTTGTGAGGGGAAAGGTCAGTGGATGAGAGGTGACTGGAGTATTCCTGAGAAATAGCAGTATTCTGTTAAACAGGAAGCTCTTGGAATACCGACACGTGATCATTAGACCTGTCATGTCAGTGAACAAGGGCCAAAATCAAATCAGAGTGGAGATGCCAAGAGTTTTAATAAACTGGAAAAAAAATGGATCACAATTAAATGTCTTTCTATCAAACCATTGCTCTTATATAATTCACATGAAAATTTCAATTGCTGTTTTACAATGTTCTTTTTTTTTTAAGTAAGTACATAATATCTAAACAATTGCAAAAAAATCCAATGCTTTTTTAATTTTGCAATTGTTCAGGTATTTTCAATGAAAGTATATTTGTGAAGGTATAACCAGAGGACACAATGTCAGTTTAGGATCTCTGCTGACCAAACAATGCCAACAATTAGGCAAGGGGTACGTTTTAAGATAAGTGGATGATATTTGTGTGAGTTGGGCTAAATTTATAGAAGGGATATGTTATATCATTTTTAGATCAAAGACAAATGCATGTATCAAGCAAGGCCTAATGATGAGCAGAGTGTGCTGGAAACACACAGGCCCAATTCTACGAATTAGTGACAACCTGAAAAATGGGAACTAAAAACTCTCAGTACTGCTGCTTTAATTAAATGAAATAATGTATATAAAACATCATTAGGTTGGTGCAAAACATAATTACGGTTCTGGCCACTACTTTTGCACCACCCTAATAGTAAGATGAGAGGCATGTGTTAGGTTGAAATGATAGAGTGCTTGAGTAGGGGTGTGTGTGTGTGTATGTGTGTGTGTGTGTGTGTGTTTGTGTGTCATGAAATTTAGTTTTATTTTAAATTTGATACTGATTTTATGCATATAATTTATTCATTTAACAAATATATATTGAGCCGTAGGTACTGTTTAGGTACCAGACATATAGCAGGGCGCAAATCATTAAAGTCCCAACCTCACAGAATTTATATTCTAGTGAAAGGGAGACAGATGATCAACAAGGGCACACATAGCATATGTTAAGTTGTCTATACATTAAGGTACCATAGATACAGAGTGCCATTGGTGACAGGACATTAGGACTGTAAAGTTAGATATATTAGACATTTGTGAGTGAGCAAGAACAAGCGTAGTAGGGGAATGTTTGGAGAAATAGCAGTGAGCTTGGTCACGTAGGGTTCTGGAAGCCATTCAAGGGATTTTGCTTTGTACTGAGGGATATGAGAAACCATTGAAAGTTATGAGCAAGGGAGTTGCAGATAGACTTAATGCTCCAGTTTCTGTTTTAAATATCTCCAAGAATCTTTCTTAACTTCCCAGAACACCAAATTAAGAAGTTGCTATCCTTATCCCCTTGATTCGGGCAAAGAAATGGAAGCTCAGAGAGACTGAGTAATTGGCCAAAGTCATATAGTAACTAGTGGCTGAGCTGGATTTCAAATCCAGGCAGGTTCAACTACACAGAATTACTTCTAATCTTTAGAAGGACAACTACTTCAAATCTTTAATGAAAAACTCCTTAGGGAGTCCTTTTCCCTTGGATTGTCTTCCCCACCGCCCCCACCCCTTGGATTGTCTTTTTTTTTTTCTCTCTCTCTCTCTTCCCAAGCGTGTTTTTATTGGTCTTTTTAATGTGATTTCCTGTACTTTCTTCTCTTCTTTTGTTCCCTCTTTTTTTCTTTCTTCTTCAATTTTCTTCCTTCCTAACTTCCTATCTTTTTTTCCTGAAGTAAGTTAGGTATTTTTCATGTATTATGTCATTTATCCTACAATATCTTTTTGTCATGCACTCTCTTTTTCGTTTTCTGTGTATTTATTCTAAGCAGAGTTTATCTCATTTGGTGCAGTTTACTGTCTTGCTACTCAAGATGTAGTCCTTAACAGCAAGGGCTTGAGAGCTTGCTAGGAGCTGGGCTGTGTCCCAGAATCTGTATTTTAGCTGGATCCACAGGTGATCTGTAGGCACACTGGCATTTGAAATGCACTTTACATGCAGACTGGGAGATATAACACAGGACTTTCCCTCAGCTTTTCTCAGTTTCTGTTGGGTTTTTGAGTAGAATCTGTTTCTCAGATTTACAGCTGCAGAAAATGCCAAATGCAACAATAATCCCATATTCATCATCAAAAATAAATTTATTTAAAGCAGCCCTGCTGAATAAAAACTGGAACCATTTTCTCATTATGTAATACATAGGAATGTAAATTTCAGAAGTATGAGCCACAGCTCGCACCACTTCTAGAATGCTTTTGGCTCTTGCTTCACTATTTTTTTTTTCTTGAAAAGCACATTTCAAGAATGCAATGAGCCAATTCTAGTTCTTTGCTTTAATTTTTCTTCCTACCCCAATGGTGGTTGTTGTTTTGAAATGGAAGTCACTAAATAATCTTAGAAAGAAAGATACTGATGGAAAGGAAGAATACTGTACTCTGTCCCTCTCAAAAAGAGTACACCATTCTCCAGTCTCTGAGACAGGGCAAAAAGTAGAGGCAAAATAACATGTCTTCTTACCCCTCTAGCCCAGCAGGTTTATTCCATTTGTAATGGCAAAAAATCCATTGAAAACCAGCTGTGCTTCTTAGGTCACTGCTATAATTAGAAAATATTTCCAGATTTTGAAAAAACCCAACTCTGAGAATTAGTTTTCAGTGTTCTCATGAGACTCAGAGAAGTTTAAATACCTACCCAAATTACTCAGTGATAGAGCCAAAAGCCAAGAGCCAAGACACACACCAATACACAGAATCCCAATTTAATGCCTTTCTACTAATATGCTCTGCATTTTTAAGAAAAATATTATGAATAGCAACATGAGTACTTTACAATGGCATTAGTTATCAGTTTCATTTCACATTTCACTGCCATTTTTGTAGCAGACATGGTCCCACATCTTCTAATTACATTCCCAGATCTCAACCACTGCAAATATCTTCAGATCACCTATTTTGCTTCAATGGTGGCTTCCGTGTGGGTAAATCTGGTGCCCTCTGCCTTGAGCCCCAGCTGTTTGCATCCTGCTGTGTGTGGTTGTGAGTGACTCAATGTTGGACAGCTGCAACTTCAGAAAAAAAAAAAAAAAAAGGAGGGGCCAACACTTTTCCCTACTAGTGCATTCTTTAATTGGTTTGCCCATGGACTGGTTATGAGCATAGAGGATAAATTCTCTCTTTCTGAAATATTTTGGTCCTACTTTTATCTCATTGTGTGTAGGACCTAGAGTTACAAAGTGTGGAGAAGCAACCAGTAGATAAAGTAAGAAATGTTTAATCTAAAATAATTTGGCTTTATTAATTTTATGCAAATGTTTAAAGCCACAGTATTATGTATAGATTTGAGTCAAATTGCTCTATGTTTCCCAGGCCACCTTTACCTGCTTTTGGCCATACAATATTTTGATGTCAGATTCCTGTAAGACTTGTAGACCTTGAAATGTTCAAGGACTGAAAATAGCAAATGAGAACTTGGGGGGCGTTATATCAGCCAAGTCATTATTTTACTTGGAAAAATTAATTGGGTTAAACCAAATAGTAATTTAAGATGAAACCCATGTGTTTCAACTGCCAAAGAGTCTGTTTATTTTAAAGAGCTTTTATTTCCTTTAATAACAGTCCTTGAATATAATTTATAGTATATTCACTTTTTTAGTTGTAGTATTTTTAGTTTTAAATGTCCTGAAAGTATCTATAACTAATTAGTCCATTGAGTGTACTGATTAAACTAATTTACATTTTATAGTTCTAGAAATAAAATATGAATGAAAAGTTATTCTAGAACACAGCACAAAGAAGTGAAAAACAGTTTAAAATAACCAAATGTTCAATGTAAAGTCTTATTGCAAATCCATTTTAATATATTCTAAGATACATCATTCTTTTTCTTAAAACTTTGCTTACAGATATTTTTCTTCCTTTGGTTATTGTTTTTTATTGTCCAAGCATATTAATATGGTAAATATGTAAGTACTACTTTGCCTAGGTGTACTCATAATGCCTGAATTATCTGAAAAGAGTTTCTGGTCTATAAAAGCTCTGTCTCAGACCTGTTATAAATTGTAAAGTGCTATGAGCCAATTCAACAGTATTTAATGTCAAGTAAGCCAACAATAATTATGGAGCAGGAATTATATGGCAGGTACATCATAGACTCTAGAGAGGCAGACATGAAATTTCAGTCAACCTGAGCTCGTTGACATTGGAATGAGATAAGAATTTTGATTGTTTTGAGGTGGTGAAGCATAATGACGGATACAAAGAAGCATAATATATACATATATAATTATCAAAATATTAAAAAGTAACAAATATCATTAAATATAAAATATTTTATTTTATATTTTTATTAAATAAATAAAAATAAAAAATATATAAAATATAAAATATAAAATATTTTATATTTAATGTATATCTCATAAATCTGTGTTTGTGTGTATTTTAAACTATAGGTACCTTACAATATCATAGGACAAATTAAGTTTTTACTTTAGTTGAAGAGTTTGTAAATTTCCCCTAGTAAACCCTATTTCCATACCAGAAGGGAGGAAAGCCAGATTTCTACGACCTGCACAATATATCTAAATAATTTTTATTATTTTTTTGTTTTAAATGGTCAATTATTTTTGAGAAAATTCTGTAAGAATAGATGAAATGGTAAATAATTTAAAGGGGGAAAATCATATTAGATTGCTGTCTTTATCTTGTTTAGAATTATATTTATTTTATTGCATTCTGGTGTGATTTTTTGGAGGATAACTTTAATCTCCTGTTGGAGAGCCTTCTCTTTCAAGAGACTTTAATATTTTTGGTATTAATCATCAACAAAATATTTGGAGGCTACATTCATTTCCTATGGCTAATGTAACAAATTAAAACAAACATAGTGGCCCAAAGCATCACAAATTTATTGTCATACAGTTCTGGAGATAAGATGTCCAAAAGGGATTTCACTGGGCTAAAACCAAAGTGTCAGCAGGCTGCATTTCTTTTTTTTTTTTTTTTTAATTATACTTTAAGTTTTAGGGTACATGTGCACAATGTGCAGGTTAGTTACATATGTATACATGTGCCATGCTGGTGTGCTGCACCCATTAATTCATCATTTAGCATTAGGTATATCTCCTAAAGCTATCCCTCCCCCCTCCCCCCACCCCACAACAGTCCCCAGAGTGTGATGTTCCCCTTCCTGTGTCCACGTGTTCACATTGTTCAGTTCCCACCTATGAGTGAGAATATGCAGTGTTTGGTTTTTTGTTCTTGCGATAGTTTACTGAGAATGATGATTTCCGATTTCATCCATGTCCCTACAAAGGACATGAACTCATCATTTTTTAAGGCTGCATAGCATTCCATGGTGTATATGTGCCACATTTTCTTAATCCAGTCTATCATTGTTGGACATTTGGGTTGGTTCCAAGTCTTTGCTATTGTGAATAGTGCCACAATAAACGTACGTGTGCATGTGTCTTTATAGCAGCATGATTTATAGCCCTTTGGGTATATACCCAGTAATGGGATGGCTGGGTCAAATGGTATTTCTAGTTCTAGATCCCTGAGGAATTGCCACACTGACTTCCACAATGGTTGAACTAGTTTACAGTCCCACCAACAGTGTAAAAGTGTTCCTATTTCTCCACATCCTCTCCAGCACCTGTTGTTTCCTGAATTTTTAATGATTGCCTTTCTAACTGGTGTGAGATGATATCTCATTGTTGTTTTGATTTGCATTTCTCTGATAGCCAGTGATGGTGAGCATTTTTTCATGTGTTTTTTGTCTGCATAAATGTCTTCTTTTGAGAAGTGTCTGTTCATGTCCTTCGCCCACTTTTTGATGGGGTTGTTTGTTTTTTTCTTGTAAAATTTGTTTTGAGTTCATTGTAGATTCTGGATATTAGTACTTCGTCAGATGAGTAGCTTGCAAAAGTTTTCTCCCATTTTGTAGGCTGCCTGTTCACTCTGATGGTAGTTTCTTTTGCTGTGCAGAAGCTCTCTAGTTTAATTAGATCCCATTTGTCAATTTTGGCTTTTGTTGCCATTGCTTTTGGTGTTTCACACATGAAGTCCTTGCCCATGCCTATGTCCTGAATGGTAATGCCTAGATTTTCTTCTAGGGTTTTTATGGTTTTAGGTCTAACGTTTAAGTCTTTAATCCATCTTGAATTAATTTTTGTATAAGGTGTAAGGAAGGGATACAGTTTCATCTTTCTCCATATGGCTAGCCAGTTTTCCCAGCACCGTTTATTAAATAGGGAATCCTTTCCCCATTGCTTGTTTTTCTCAAGTTTGTCAAAGATCAGATAGTTGTAGATATGCGGCGTTATTTCTGAGGGTTCTGTTCTGTTTCATTGATCTATATCTCTGTTTTGGTACCAGTACCATGCTGTTCTGGTTACTGTAGCCTTGTAGTATAGTTTGAAGTCAGGTAGCATGATTCCTCCAGCTTTGTTCTTTTGGCTTAGGATTGGCTTGGCGATGCGGGCTCTTTTTTGGTTCCATATGAACTTTAAAGTAGTTTTTTCCAATTCTGTGAAGAAAGTCATTGGTAGCTTGATGGGGATGGCATTGAATCTATAAATGACCTTGGGCAGTATGGCCATTTTCACGATATTGATTCTCCCTATCCATGAGCATGGAATGTTCTTCCATTTGTTTGTATCCTCTTTTATTTCATTGAGCAGTGGTTTGTAGTTCTCCTTGAAGAGGTCCTTCACGTCCCTTGTAAGTTGCCTTCCTAGGTATTTTATTCTTTTTGAAGCAATTGTGAATGGGAGTTCACTCATGATTTGGCTCTCTGTTTGTCTGTTATTGGTGTATAAGAATGCTTGTGATTTTTGTGCATTGATTTTGTATCCTGAGACTTTGCTGAAGTTGCTTATCAGCTTAAGGAGATTTTGGGCTGAGACAATGGGGTTTTCTAGATATACAATCATGCCATCTGCAAACAGGGACAATTTGACTTCCTCTTTTCCTAATTGAATACCCTTTATTTCCTTCTCCTGCCTAATTGCCCTGGCCAGAACTTCCAACACTAAGTTGAATAGGAGTGGTGAGAGAGGGCATCCCTGTCTTGTGCCAGTTTTCAAAGGGAATGCTTCCAGTTTTCGCCCATTCAGTATGATATTGGCTGTGGGTTTGTCATAAATAGCTCTTATTATTTTGAGATATGTCCCATCAATGCCTAATTTATTGAGAGTTTTTAGCATGAAGGGTTGTTGAATTTTGTCAAAGGCCTTTTCTGCATCTATTGAGATAATCATGTGGTTTTTGTCTTTGGTTCTGTTTATATGCTGGATTACATTTATTGATTTGCATGTATTGAACCAGCCTTGCATCCCAGGGATGAAGCCCACTTGATCATCGTTGATAAGCTTTTTGATGTGTTGCTGGATTCAGTTTGCCAGTATTTTATTGAGGATTTTTGCATAAATGTTCATCAAGGATATTGGTCTAAAATTCTCTTTTTTGGTTGTGTCTCTGCCAGGCTTTGGTATCAGGATGATGCTGGTCTCATAAAATGAGTTAGGGAGGATTCCCTCTTTTTCTATTGATTGGACTAGTTTCTGAAGGAATGGTACCATTTCCTCCTTGTACCTCTGGTAGAATTTGTCTGTGAATCCATCTGTTCCTGGACTCTTTTTGGTTGGTAAGCTATTGATTATTGCCACAATTTCAGCTCCTGTTATTGGTCTATTCAGAGATTCAACTTCTTCCTTGTTTAGTCTTGGGAGGGTGTATGTGTCCAGGAATTTATCCATTTCTTCTAGATTTTCTTGTTTATTTGTGTAGAGGTGTTTCTAGTATTCCCTGATGGTAGTTTGTATTTCTCTGGGATCGGTGGTGATATCCTCTTTATCATTTTTTATTGCTATTTGATTCTTCTCTCTTTTCTTCTTTATTAGTCTTGCTAGTGGTCTATCAATTTTGTTGATTCTTTCAAAAAACCAGCTCCTGGATTCATTAATTTTTGAAGGGTTTTTTGTGTCTCTATTTCCTTCAGTTCTGCTCTGATTTCAGTTATTTCTTGCCTTCTGCTAGCTTTTCAATGTGTTTGCTCTTGCTTTTCTAGTTCTTTTAATTGTGATGTTAGGGTGTCAATTTTGGATCTTTCCTGCTTTCTCTTGTGGGCATTTAGTGCTATAAATTTCCCTCTACACACTGCTTTGAATGTGTCCCAGAGATTCTGGTATGTTGTGTCTTTGTTCTTGTTGGTTTCAAAGAACATCTTTATTTCTGCCTTCATTTCGTTATGTACCCAGTAGTGATTCAGGAGCAGGTTATTCAGTTTCCATGTAGTTGAGCGGTTTTGAGTGAGTTTCTTAATCCTGAGTTCTAGTTTGATTGCACTGTGGTCTGAGAGACTGTTATAATGTCTGATCTTTTACATTTGCTGAGGAGAGCTTTACTTCCAACTATGTGGTCGATTTTGGAATAGGTGTGGTGTGGTGCTGAAAAAAATGTATATTCTGTTGATTTGGGGTGGAGAGTTCTGTAGATGTCTATTAGGTCTGCTTGGTGCAGAGCTGAGTTCAATTCCTGGGTATCCTTGTTAACTTTCTGTCTCATTGATCTGTCTAATGTTGACAGTGGGGTGTTAAAGTCTCCCATTATTATTGTGTGGGAGTCTAAGTCTCTTTGTAGGTCACTCAGGACTTGCTTTATGAATCTGGGTGCTCCTGTGATGGGTGCATATATATTTAGGATAGTTAGCTCTTGTTGTTGAATTGATCCCTTTACCATTATGTAATGACCTTCTTTGTCTCTTTTGATCTTTGTTGGTTTAAAGTCTGTTTTATCCGAGACTAGGATTGCAACCCCTGCCTTTTTTTGTTTTCCATTTGCTTGGTAGATCTTCCTCCACCCTTTTATTTTGAGCCTATGTGTGTCTCTGCACATGAGATGGGTTTCCTGAATACAGCACACTGATGGGGTCTTGACTCTTTATCCAATTTGCCAGTCTATGTCTTAATTGGAGCATTTAGTCCATTTACATTTAAAGTTAATATTGTTATGTGTGAATTTGATCCTGTCATTTTGATGTTAGCTGGTTATTTTGCTCGTTAGTTGATGCGGTTTCTTCCTAGCCTCGATGGTCTTTACAATTTGGCATGATTTTGCAGTGGTTGGTACCGGTTGTTCCTTTCCATGTTTAGTGCTTCCTTCAGGAGCTCTTTTAGGGCAGGCCTGGTGGTGACAAAATCTCTCAGCATTTGCTTGTCTGTAAAGTATTGTATTTCTCCTTCACTTATGAAGCTTAGTTTGGCTGGATATGAAATTCTGGGTTGAAAATTCTTTTCTTTAAGAATGTTAAATATTGGCCCCCACTCTCTTCTGGCTTGTAGAGTTTCTGCTGAGAAATCTGATGTTAGTCTGATGGGCTTCCCTTTGTGGGTAACCCAACCTTTCTTGTGAAGGTGATAAGGGATATTCTGTTTCTTGCCTTTTCCAACTTCAAGAGATCAGTTGCATTCTTTATATTGTGGCCACTTCTTCTAACTTCAAATACAGCTCCACAGCCTTTTCAAATCACTCTCTGACTCTGACTTCTCATTCTACCTTCCTCTTCTATTTTAAGGGATTCTTATGATTACATTGGGCCTACTCAGTTAATGTAGGATAATCTTTTATATCTTAAAGTCAACTGATTAGTAAGCTTAATTCTATCTGGCAACCTTAATTCCCCATTGTCATGTATAGTAAAATTTTCAGAAATGCTGTATGTTAGGACATCAACATCTTTCAAGGCCGTAATTCTACCTACTACAAGGGTTTAACCAAGAATGTCTGGGTCCTATTCTCTTGGATATGAGTTTTAACCCACTTTAAGGTATGACTGTGTAACCACTGCTGCTGGGTAGAGAGAGTTCTCCAGGGGCCAAGTAAGTAAGTTATTGCATGTATCATAAAGTGAAGTTATATTTATCTTGATACTTTATTGGGCTGTTTATCTTTTGCCATTTCTGAACTATTAGAAAAGTCTTGTCTACCTCCTTCAGCATTGTACTGGTCGTATTTACAAACAGTAAGAGAATGGTTGCAAGTCAACATTTGATTCTCAGAAAAATAGCAGCACTTGAAGCTTGACTGGTATTGATTTCCGATGGAAAAAATCATTCTTAGGGAACAACCTGTGAGACCATGAGGTCCTGACATTCGTCTATACCTGCCAGTGTTCATGACTTGTCAGCATTGGAAAAGATTGGCTTGAGTTTTATTATGGCAGCCTTCTTCACATAAAGTAGTTCCAAAATTAATCAAATGAGATATAGCAAGTAAGTAACTCAGCATAAGAGACCCTATAAAGCAATGACTTCAAAGTACCATGAAGTGAGTATAATGAAGCTTTGTGGGGAGAAAGATACCCAGTATAGAAATGTCTAATGTTTCTTCCTGCAGCTTTACTTATGGATGTCCCTGTTTCATGTGCTAACATGATTTGTGGTGGTTGTGTCACTGTCTCCACTTTCTCACTCTCTTCCATATTAGAATTGTATACCCGTCTTTGGCATATAATCATGGAATGCCTTCTGGTGTGAATCAAGTATGTATTGCTGCCCTGCTGATGTTGAGCTTGGCCATGTTATTTAATTGGGCTAATGGCATGTAAGTGGAAATGACAGTGTATGGTTCATGTGCCTATGCCATAAGAGGCCTTGCATGTTTCTGCTTTTCCTCTTGAGCTCCTGCGTTTTCAATGGGACACATGTACTCCAAATAGCTTATGGTCCAAGAAGATTGAATGATACATGAAACAGTCCTGAGCTAGACTCACAACCAAGAGCCAAGCCCAGTTGAGGTGAGCCAATCCTTTGCACACTTATAGTTATTTGACACAGAAAAATAAATGATTGTTTCATTAGTTACCAAGAATTCAAGGGTTTAAAAAATGTCCTTTTATGGAAAGCAATATCTGATTACTCTGATGTTCATATAAGTCAATAACTGCACATCATCTTGACCACTATTTTCCTCAACTTCCATATAAAATCAATTAAAGCCTATACCTTACTTCTATTAAATTTTTCCATATCTGTCACTTTATCACTAAACACTGGCTTTAGTTCATGTCAGTATCATTCCTCTTGTTGGTAATAGCATCAGCTTTGGAATTAGACTTTGCTTCCATCTCAAGCATTCTAATTCATTCATCACAATGATCTAAAATAATTCTCCTAAAATGGAAGTCGAGAGTGCCTGGCTCCTAAATAAAATTAGTAACTGTCTCTCTATTCCCTATACAGAGAAGGTCAAACACATTGTTGTGGCATACTCAACCCTTCATGATCTGAGTTCTGCTTCTCTGACTACTGATGTCATTCTCCACATACGTACTATGCCTCAGCCAAATTATAGCATCTGGAGTCCCTTGATATACCATATGTCAGTATCATTTCAGTATTTCTTCTAGCTGTTTCCTTTGCTTAAAATGTCATTAGATCTTATATTCATAAGGAACAATTAGATGTGCCATTATACTCAAAACAAAAAAAATCCTGTTTTTTTCAATTTTTTATTATTAGTCTTGACACATAATAATTGTACATATCTATAGGGCATAGTGTGATATTCTGATACGTGTATACAATTTGCAATGATCAAATCAGGGTTCTTAGCATATCTATTACCTCAAACATTTATGATTTCTATGTGTTGGAAACATTCAGAATTTTCTTCTCTAGCTATTTGAAAATATACAATAAAATATTTCAACTATACCCACTCTACAGTGCTATGGAATAATGGAACTTATTCCACCTATCTAGCCATAAGTTCATATTCCTTAACCAACTTTTACCTATACCCTTATCTCCCTACTCTTCCCAGCCTCTAGTAACCACTATCCTACTCTTTGCTTTTATAAAGTAACATTTAGTTCCACATATGAGGGAGAACAAGCAGTATTTGTCTTTCTGTGCCTGGCTTATTTTACCTAACACAATGTCCTTCATGCTCATTCATGTTGCCACAAATGACAGAATTTTATTTATTTATATGGTTGAATATTATTCTATTGTGGATATATACCACATTCTCTTTATCAATCTGATGATGAACACATAAGTTGATTTCATATTTTGGCTATTGTGAATAGTGCGACAATAAAAATGAGAGTGCACGTATGTCTTGGACAAAGTGACTTTTTTTTTTTACTTTGGACATATACTTAGCAGTGGGAATCCTGGATCTCATGGTAGTTCTATATTTAGTTTTTGATAAACCTCCATACTGCTTTCTATAATAGCTGTACTAACTTACATTTCCACCTACAATTTATGAGTCCTCTTTTCTCTGCAAACTTGCCAGCATTTATTTTGTCTTTTTGAAAATTATCCTGATAATTCTAATTGTCATTCTTTTATATTTCAATTTCCTTGATAATTAGTGATGTTGAGCATATTTTCATATATCTGTTGAACATTTATCTTCTTTTGAGAAATGTCTGTTTAGATCAGTTGCTCATTTTTGAGTTATTTTTATTTTTGTTGTTGAGTTGTTTGAGTTTCTTATATATTCTAGATATTGCTACCTTATTTGATGAACACTTTGCAAACATATTTTTTCTATTCTGAAGATTGTTTCTTCACTCTGTGAAAGTTTCCTTTGCTGTGAAGATTTTTAGTTTGTTGTAATACCATTTGTCTACTTTTTCTTCTGCTGTCTGTGTTTTTGGTATCTTGACCATAAAATCATTGTTCCAACTGGGTCCTAAAGCATTTCTCCTATGGTTTGCTCTAGTGGTTTCATAGGTTTAGGTTCTCATATTTGTCATTAATTCATTTTGAGTTAATTGTTGCATATGGTGAGAGATAGGGGTCTAGTTTTATTCTTCAGCATATTGATACCCACTTTTCTCAGCACCATTTATTGAAGACACTGTCCTTTCCCCAATGTATTTTATTGGTGCCTGTGCTGGAAATCAGACTGCAAATACATGTGTTTATTTCTGCATCCTCTATTCTGTTCCATTGACCTATGTATCTGTATTTTATGCCAGTACATATTGTTTTGATTACTATAGCTTTAGAGTATACTTTGAAGTTAGGCAGTGTGATGCCAACAGCGTGTTCTTTTTGCTCATGCTGGCTTTGGCTATTTGAGGTCTTTGTGGTTTCATGTAACCTTTTGGCTCATTTTTTTATATTTCTGCACAGTATGCTTTGGTATTTTTGTAGAGTTGCATTGAATCTGTACATCACTTTTGGTGGCATAGACATTTTAATAATAAAATTATTCAAATTAATCAACAACAGATGTCTTTCCATTTTGTGTTGTCTACCCTTTAATTTCTTTCATCAGTATTTTAGTTTTCCTCATAGAATTCTTTCACTTTTTTCTGCAGGTATTTTAAATAAGTTGCTTTCTCAATTTCTTTTTCATCTAATTCATTATTGAAGTATAGAAAATCCACTGGTTTTTGTATGTTGATTTTGTATCCTGCAACTTTACCAAATTTGTTTATCGGTTCTGAGAGTGTTTTGATGGAGTCTTTAGGTTTTGCTACATACAAGATCGTGTCTGCAAACTGGGAAATTTGGACTTCATCATTTCCAGTTTGGATGCTCTTTATTTCTCCTGCCTAATTATTTTGGCTAAAACTTCCAGTATTATGTTGGATAAGCGTGGTTAAAATGGATCTCCTCGACTTGTTCCGATTTGTAGAGACAAAATTTTCAACTATTCCCTTTTCAGTATGATGTTAGCTTTGGGTTTGTTACATATGTATGACCTTTACTATATTACATATGACCTTTACTATGTTGAGGTACCTTTTTTCTAAACAAATTTGTGTAGAAGTTTTATCCGGAAGGGAATTTGAATTTTATCAAATGCTATTTTTGCTTTTTTAATTTCTTTAATTATAGTTCTGCATAATAATATCTAATGATCTATTGTATTTTAATGTCTCCTTTTTATTTTTGATTTTATTTATTTGTAACTGCTATTTTTTAATTAGTCTAGCTAATAGATTGCCAATTTGTTTATCTTTTCAAAAAACACATTTTTGGTTTTTTGTTTTTGTTGTTTTGTTTTTTAGTCTCAATTTTGTTTATTTCTGCTCTGATCTTTATTATTTCTTTCCTTCTATGATTATAATTTGTGGTTTATTTTTATTCTTTTCTTCAGTTTCATAAGAAGTTTTAGTGGGTTGTTTATTTAAAATGTTTCTACTTTTTTGATACAGTCATTTATTGTGATAGATTATCCTTTTAGTGCTGGTTTTGCCTTCTCCCATATATTTTGTTTTTATTTTTATTCACATCAAGGCATTATTAGTTTCCCTCTTAATTTCCTCATTGATGCACTGGTCATTTAGGAATATGTTTACTATGCATATATTTACAGTTTCCAAAGTTCTTTCTCTTGATTTCTAATTTTATGTCATTGTGGTCAGAACAGACACCTTGACAGTATTTTGATTATTAAAATTTGTCAAGCCTTGTTGTGTGACATAACTTATGGTTTTTCCTGAAGAATGCTCTATGTGCTGAAAAGAAAAATGTAAATTTTGCAGCTGTTGGTTGAAATGTTCTGTGAATTTCTGTTAGATAGATCTGGATAATAGGTCTAGAGTGTGGTTTAAGTTCAATGTTTCTTTTTGATTATATGTCTAAATCTAACAAATGGTTAAAATGCGGTAATAATAACTCCAACTGTTATTATATTGGAGTCTATATTTCCCTTTTGATATGATAATATTTGCTTTATATGTCTGGTTTCTCTGGTTTGGCATTTCATGTATATTTACAATTGTTACATCCTCTTGCTGAATTGATTTTCCTCTCATTATATAATGAATTTCTTTTTCTCCTTCTACAATTTTTAACTTGAAATCTATTTCATGTAAGTATGGCCACTCCTACTTGCTTTGGGTTTGCATTTGCTTGTAATATATATATTTTCCATTCCTTCACTTTCACTCTATGTATATCTTTACAGGTGAGATTAGTTTCTTGAAGACAGAATATACTAGAGTCTTGTTTTTATTGACTATTTAGCCTTTCCATAACTTTTAATTGGGAAATTTCATCCATTTACAGTCAAAGATATTACTGATAGGTGAAGACTTATTCCTGTCATTTTGTTAGTTGTTTTCTGATTGTCTTAAATATCCTTTGTGCATTTCTCCCTTTCATTTTGTTTATCATGACAGTTTGGTAGATTTCATTGTGATAAGATTTGCTGCTTCTCTCTTTCTCATATGTGTACTGCTCTGCCAGTGAGTTTCATAATTTTACGTGTTTTTAGGATGGTATCTATCATCATTTCTCTTCCAAATGTAAAACTACCTTAAGTAATTTTTGTAAAGCTTGTGTAGTTGTGATAAATCCCCTCTGTTTTTGCTTGTGTGGGGAAAATTTTATTTCTTCTTCATTTCAATAAACCTATTTTCAAGTTCAGAAATCTTTTCTTCTGCTTCATCTAGTCTGCTACTCAAGCTTTTGATTGCATTTATATTTCACTGATTGAATTCTTAAGCTTGAAGATTCCTGTTTTTCCTTTTTTTTTTTTTTTTTTTGAGACGGAGTCTCTCTCTGTTGCCCAGGCTGGAGTGCAGTGGTACCATCTTGGCTCACTGTAACCTCTGCCTTCTGGGTTCAAGCAATTCTCCTGCCTCAGCCTCCCCAGTTGCTGGGATTACAGGCAACCACCACCAAGCCCAGCTAATTTTTTGTAATTTTTAGTAGAGATGGGGTTTTGCCAAGTTGGCCAGACTGGTCTTGAACTCCTGACCTCAGGTGATCCACCTGCCTCAGCCTCCAAAAGTGCTGGCATACAGGCTTGCACCATCACGCCCAGCCTTGTTTTTTTATTTTTAATGATATATAACTTTGTTATGTTTCTCATTTCAATCATAAATTATTTTCCTGATATTGTGAATTGTCTATCTGAATTTTCTTATATCTTTTTTAGTTTTTTAAGGTCATTATTTTGAATTCCTTTTCATATATTTCGTAGATTTTCTCCTATTTGGGGAATGTTATTGGAGAATTATCACATTATTTTGCAGGTATCATATTTCCTTACTTTTAAATTTCTCTTATGTCCCTACATTAATTCTTTCACATCTGGTAGAACAGTTACATCTTCCAATTTTACGGAGTAGCTTTCATAAAAGAACATTTGTTTTGTGTAGATGTGTATGCTTTATTCAGTCAGGTGATTTGACTTTGGTTACAGGTAGGCACAGTACTGTAGCCTTCATGTAATTTATTTGGCTGTAATCAATTTCAGTGGTATCTACAAGTGCCTCAGTGGACTAGATTGTTCGTGGAGGCAGAAGTGTGACTTTGCTGGAGGCAGTGACCACCTGGAAGGATGGTTTTCAGGCCCTGCAGAGATGCAAGCTGAGTGCAGTTGCTCTCTGGTCATAGGGGATGACATTGCTAGTGGCAGTGGGCACTGGCTGTGCCAGCTCTTGGGCCCCAGCAGGCACACATGACACATGGTGGCTCCACAAGTGGTGGGAGCAGTGTGGCCAGTAGCAGTGGGTTTAGGCCAGGCCAGTTCTTAGGCCACAGGAAACTCATGTAGCATGAAACACATGGCACTGAACCTTATTTGTCATAATTTTAGGGACTTGAACAGTGCCTTTTAGTAGTTATTCAATGCATTCATTTCCTCATTTGTTAAAAAAAAACTAATGAAATTTTATATCATAGGTGTTGCTTTAGATACTATAGACTAAACATTAAATGAAGTAAAGTGATTCTACTACTTCCATAACCACTGTGTGCAAGCACAATATAAAACGTTTACACATATTACCTGATTTTATTCTCTTAAACACTCTGAAATGTATATAGCATTTTTACTTTACATGTAAAGACATTGACGCTCAAAGAGAGAGCATACCAAATATCATACAGCTAGTGATTAATAATTTTTCACTTTAATTATCCTTTTTACTTTTTTTTTCTCATTCAGTATGGATCAGTAACTAAGCTCTGTGGATGCTGCAGTGACTGTGAAAGACACATGCTTCAGTAATCTGTGGTTGTGGAACAACTCCAGCACATAATGACATAAAACAGCCATGTTATTCTTGCTCGCAATTTTATTGGTCAGGAGGTATTCAGGTGGAGTGACAGTTATGACTGGAATGTCTATTTCCAAAAGCATCTTCACTCATGCCTGGTACTGTGGTTTGCCTTAGTGACTCTATTTTCTTCTCTTCTCTTCTCTTACCTTCTGTCCTCTTTTCTTTACTTTCATTCCTTTCATTCTTTTCTGTCCTCTCTTTTCGTCTTCCGTGTCTGTCTTTTTGTGGTGTCTTAATCTGCAAGCCTCTCACCATTGCTTGGGCTTCTCAGAGAATGGTTGCTTCTGGCTAGTAGTACATACAACTG
The DNA here is from genome assembly GCF_029281585.2 of Gorilla gorilla gorilla. Taxonomy (NCBI): domain Eukaryota; kingdom Metazoa; phylum Chordata; class Mammalia; order Primates; family Hominidae; genus Gorilla; species Gorilla gorilla. Next base: position 27,584,178 of record NC_073227.2, on the reverse strand, counting down.
GCTTTTTCTATTATGCATATCTCAAGTTGAATTCCAAGTCCTCAGAGAGGACTTCCATGAACAATTAATCTAGAATAAGTCACTGACTATCAATTCCTTCACCCAATACTAATTTTCTGCATATGCATAGCTTTTGTCAATATCTGATGTATTTATTCCTTATAATTTTCATTTATTTCTTCAATAAATATTTATTCGCCCCTACAGTATATCAATAACTGTTACGGAAGTTTAGCAAATATCAGTGGGTTATAAAAAAAAGTGTCTAAGATTTTTGACCACTTGGAGTACCCACTAGAATGTACACTCCATAAGAACAGGAATCTAGTCTATCCTGTTTATCATTGTATATTAAGATCCTAGAAAAATGGATGACATGTAATAGATGCTCAATAAATATTCTTGACCAACTGAAGGAACAAATTAGAAGGGTAAAAATGCTATGAAAATGGGCAAAAAAATTTTAAATAAATTGTACTGTGTATATTTAAGATATACAATGTTTTAAATGTATATAAATATATTTATAAAAATGTGTATATATATCAATGATTACTAGAGTGAAACAAATTAACATATTCATATTCTTACATAGCTACCCATTTTCTCCCCTATGTCAAGAGAAGCTATAACTTGCTCATTAGCAAAATTACTGAATACAATACACTATTGCTGACTGTATTCCTCATTCTGTATGTTATATTTTTTAATTTGTTCATTTTATGTATTTACTACTCTAGATTTCTTGACCTATATCTCCACATATCCTGCCCTCATTCCAATCTTAGTAATCACTACTTTGGAAAGAATATTAGGATGATATGAGAGAACACAACAGGGAAACTAATTCTCATTTGAAATTAATAATAGAGTTATTTACAGAAGTGATATTGAAACTGAGAATTGGAGAATGACTTGAAGTTAGTGGCAACAGCCACGTGAGTAGATACAGGTCTTTCACCAAAGTCATCTGTATCCCAGCGATAGAAATTAGATCTGGGGTTTAGAGGGAAAATGAGAATAATGGAAAGGAATATGTAATTTTTCTTTTAGGGGGATTAAAGCTAGGATATATATTTATTTTTATTATACTAAAATCATTTTAACTTTATTTTGAATGCCTACTTATTGAAATGAGATCTAAAGGTTTTAATAATCTGATGGCTTTCTTATCTGCTGCAGTCTGTTGACTTTTCAACTATGTTTTTTTAATTGATGCTCCCAAATATTAAGCTTGTTTATGAGTTAAACTGGATGATTATTTAAAAACCAGATCTAGTAATTCCCTCGTATTCATAAATTCAAGATATATTGGAATCTTACATAGGATCTGCAACAGCTGTTTAATAATACCTAGAGGGTAAGTGTCAATTTTGTCTTTATCTCTAAGTATTCCTTTATCAATTCCTATTGTTCCACAGTCTCTTTATTTGATTTTCACAAGTCCTGCATGGTCTCGCTAATTCTGATACCCCACCATTCTCCCTGTCCTTTGGATGTTTCCTGTTTTGAAGACCTGACAATTCCTCTGACTTTGCTCCTTTAAGGTGATAGAGAAAATTTGTATTTTAAGATTTACTTTCACCTCACATGATAGCTCACTTCAATAACATTCATTTTAGAAACAAGTAAGTTCATCTGCAAATTATGAAGCCATAAATCCATAATACTTAATAGCACAATAAACAAATCAGAAGTAAAACCCAGATGTTAAAAAAAATAAAACTATTGTTACTACGTGCAGTTCTCATCACCTGCATTATTCCATTATGTAGTGTCACTACGCCCATTTTCCTGATGTTTATTTCATAACAAGTGTCTTATATTAACGCAACAATGGACACTCACTATTCCTAGGAATGGATGAGTGATCTGGTGAGTTAGGGGGATGATAGGATTTGGCTCTGTTTCCCCACTCAAATCTCATCTTGTAGCTCCCATAATTCCCACATGTTGTGGGAAGGATCCGGTGGGAGATACCTGAATCATGGGAGCGGGTGTTTCCCATGTTGTTGTCGTGATAGTGAATAACTCTTACGAGATCTGATGGTTTTTAAAACGGGAGTTTCCCTGCAAAAGCTCTCTTTTCTCATCTCTCGCCATGTGAGACATGGCTTTTTCCTTCCACCATGATTGTGAGGTCTCCCCAGCCATGCAGAACTGTAAGTCCATTCAACCTCTTTCTTTCATAGATTGCCCAGTCTTGGGCACATCTTTATCAGCAGCATGAAAATTGACTAATACAGAAGTAATTGAGTAGACAGAACTCAACCTCACTACCCCTTCAGCTATAGGACTTGACCTCCAAGGAGCTTATATTATGGTCCATTTTTGCCCCAGTAGCAAGTTTACTGGGAAAGGCTCTGAGCTAGGGAAAAGCAGTCTTACCTGTAACATGGTATTGCTGATTCTGGGAGCAGCCTTTTGTTGCCACACGGTGAGCCATGCTTCCCCAGCAGCTCCATCAATTATGTGATTGATAATTAAGAGATAACAAATTTATCTCTTAACTGGTTCAGCAATTTGATAGGAAACAGGAATATTATTCATAGAGATTATTTACTTATGAACATTGCCTTTTTTTAACAACAAAACAAGAAAAAAAAAAACGGTATGTGCTCTTGGCTAAATCAGTTAGACTCCCAGAGCCTTTGCTTTTTTAAAAAGTACAAAAGTGAGGGGAATGGGCTACAATAATGTTTTTTGAAACTCTAAGGTACTCACTATCCCAAGGACAGAAGTGGAAGAGAGCCAAGTGGAGAAACAATTTTGGGGTTCCCACTGCTGCTTTAACAAGGGCAACCCTACTTGTAGCAAATATTAAGTTTCTCAACAGGACTTTGCAAACAAATATTTGAAAACCATTTCATTAGATGATCTCTGTTATTTCCTCCATCCCTGATACAGTGTAAAATGGACAGAGGGTGAGTTGGTATAACAGGAATTATGCAGGTTTGGGAGCAAGACACACCTAAGTTTGGATCGTGATTTTGACATATGCAATGACATTGGGAAAGATGCACGACAGATTGTTGTTGATAAGTACACAGATGATAGATAGATAGGTAGATAGATAGATAGATAGATAGATAAATTATTTTGTTGTTCAGATTCAATGGAGTAGCATGTGGGCAATTCCTGAAGCCAAGGAAAGTACTGAGTAATTGCTAAATCATTTAAATAATTTAAATATTTGCTAAATTCTCCACCTTTCCTTCTTTCAAATGGAAAATCTGTTCAGTAACATCAAGTATTGTTTCAGTGTTTTAAAACATTTTTACACATGCCTCGTCTCATTTGAGTCACATGATTCTCCAGTGGAAGTCTACATTAATTCCTTATGTTTTAAAGTGAAGAAGTAAGCTCAGTGGTCTCCTCAAGGTCATGTAAGTAATTACTGGCAAAATTCCGGTTTGAACTTGGGAAATCCAACATTGATTCTGTGCTAATGCCCAGCTCTGAATGAGTCATACGTATTCAGTTTTGTCTACCATCATCACTTTTTCTGGTTCAGCTCTTCCACGTGACTCCTGTAAAATGAAATTGGCCATTGTTTATGGCATTGGCAGTAGGTTGTTATGTTAGCTCATCTTCTGAGGCAGCCATTGTGAAATAACAAGTGCAGTGAACCCTCAGCATGAAGTCTAGCACTGAAGTCATACGTGTCATTGTTCAGAATTACTGTCTACCCTTGCTACCCCTTAAATACACTTTCTAAGTATTCACATCAAGGTGTTTACTCTCAAAATGATTCAACTGCTGACTTTGAGAAAATTGCAGACTAATAAGCATGCTTTTCTGTGGAAATACAATTCTTAATTTTTTTTTTTTTTTTTTTTTTTTTTGAGACGGAGTCTCGCTCTGTCACCCAGGCTGGACTGCAGTGGCGCGATCTCGGCTCACTGCAAGCTCCGCCTCCCGGGTTCACGCCACTCTCCTGCCTCAGCCTCCCGAGTAGCTGGGACTACAGGCGCCCGCCACTACGCCCGGCTAACTTTTTGTATTTTTAGTAGAGACGGGGTTTCACCTTGGTCTCGATCTCCTGACCTCGTGATCCGCCCGCCTCGGCCTCCCAAAGTGCTGGGATTACAGGCGTGAGCCACCGCGCCCGGCCCAATTCTTAATTTTTACTCCAGATGAAATACTATTCAAAACAAATAACATATCAAAGAAGAGTTTAGGATGGCCAAGCTGTTACTAGCTCTAAGAGGATGCTGTATAGAGATAATTTTTGTTGATTTAGTTACAAACAACCAAGTTCTATAGAAAATATAACCCAATTCTGCAATTTTCTCTAATTTCTACCTATAAAACAGTAACAATTTTCTATGTGAAAAAAAAAAATTCCTGGCTTCCGAAGTGATGTTTTTATTACAGGTCAGCTACAAATATCCTTCCTAAAGTTTATTTGAACTTACACCAGGTTCCCAGCCCAATAAGTACCCTCACTCTTCTTACTCTTTCTATTCAACTTTCTCAAACCACTTCTGCAATATAACTAATAAACAGAAAAACAACAATAAAAATAACAAAACAACAGTAACACATACTCACAAGACTAGCAGGAAGATAAATGAGGTTGATATATTACCTGTTGTCTTTAAACTTGTGGTACTCATTGATACCTCTCTTCGTTTTACACCCATATCTAACGCTAAAACAATTCTATATCCTGTCATCCTAACCTGAAAAAGATATCAGAATTTGATCTTGTCTTGTCATCTCCTATTCACTGGACACATCTACCATCATCTATTATTTTAATGGACTCCTAACTGGCCTTTCTGCATTGGTCTTTGCCAACAGTCCCCTCACAACATAACCGTCTAGGTTATCCTCTTATAATATAAACCAGGCATTGACTTTCTTGTGCTCTGAACCCCGCAATGACTTCCCATCTCACTCATCCTAAAAGCAAAATTTCTTACCATGGCCTAATGCCCTGTAAAATCTAACCCCTTGTTACCTTTCCTACCACTTTCTGCCTTGTTCTTTCCACTCCAGGCACGTTGGCTACCTTACTGTGCCACACAGCCCCCAAGCCCTGTGGTTTTTATGTAACAATTGCCTTTACTTGGAAGACTTTCTCTGAGATCTCAGTGTGGCTCTATCCCTCCTCTCCTATGGGTCTTTGGTTAAAAGTTATAATTCCAGTGAGGCTTTCTTTGCTTATTCAAAAACTGCGCATTTATGCTGTTTATCCTCCTTTCTCAATTATTTGTCTTCTTAGCCCTTGCCACTGCTAACATGCTGTAATTTACTCATTCATCTTGTTTGTTTCTGCCTCTGCCATCTAGGAAGTAAGCTTCGTGAAAACAGGACAGTTGCTTGCATTTTTCACTGATTTATCCCCAATATCTAAATCAGTGCCTGGTGCTCGAAAGGTGTCCATTAAACATTTATGGAATGAATGACTCTCCTTCATATTCACTATGCAAAGTGAGCCCTAATCAATACAAATAAGCTTGGGCTCTGTACCACAATATTTTCAGGATCTACAGTTCGGTCACCTGATTTCTAGTAACATTAGCTGTGTGACTTTGCAAACACCAATCAGCTTTACTTCCCATTTTTGTATAATGAGGAAACTCAAATGCAGGTCACTAGTAGGCGTAAAATTTAAATTATACAATTAAATGAAGCAAGGTTTTAAAGTTTGATATAAATATTTAGGAAATTACCATTGTATAAAATTTTGTTGCGTTAGTCATACCTGGAAACTTTCTCATATAGTGAAGTGAATAATCCCCCAAAGAATGTTCTATATGAACACATTTAAACATAACTCAGGAGGATGCATAAACTCCAGTGGTTATAAAAGAGGATTTATTGCAAAATGAATTTAGAGTTGAATACTCTGGAAAGTAACATGGGAAGCATTTTTGACCCTAGGTAAATACACTTTTTGCTACATCTTGCCGCTTTTAATAAACTTGTTTCTCTTCTCCTACCACTCCTCATTTCCACATCCTGCATCATGAATTAATATCTCTTTACTTTCCCGGTTTTACACAAAAAGTTACTTCCTTCAAAATGTCCTTCCTAATTTACATATTAGATCCATGTTTTATTTGTTCCTATAGGACATCAAACTTTTTCATCACTTCTTCACCTTTTGGCTAAGATCAAGTGTAGGACTTCAAAGTTTTTCATCTTAATATTCTATAAATACAAAAAGTTATTCAATGTGTGTCTTCCCTACTGAAAGTCCATAAAGACATGAGTCATGTGTTCTGTTCGCATTATTTTCAGCACCTAGCACAGCATCTACAATGTAATGCGTATTTAATAAATGTTTGCTGAATGAATACCAATGCATCTTTAGAAAAATTTAAATGTCAGTAATATTTCTCAGCTTTTACTACTCCAACGCAATTTACCTCCTATTAAGACATAGTTTAAACTTTCATTGGACTTTTTGTATATATGGCTTATGTAATAGATTTTTGTTATTGTCAAGTTAATATTAATACAATAAATACGTAGTAAACATCTAATACAGGGATATTGTTGGACACATTATGTTCAGTAGCATATGTAATGTGTATGTGATTGTAACTTACTTAATTCTACACGTTTTTGTTTTTATGTTGCACATATTAACTCGTTTTATATACCAGACCTGATCTATGTGTAGGCACTTGTATATTCATCTCCATTTCATAGGAGAGAAATCTAAGGCAAAGGAAGGTCAAATATCTTGCCTTGGGAGACACAGATAGAAAGTAGCAGGACCAGAATCTTAACTCTGGTGGTGAGTTTCAAGAACTTACATTCTACCAGGAACATAGAGAGACGAATAAGAAAGTTCCCTCAACACTGAGTGAAAAAGAATGAGTAGCATTGAAATACAACTAAATTGATACTTTTAATTTAATTATTGATGACTGGACTGATAACTGCATATAATAAATATCTTAACACTCAATAGATTCTCAAAAATATGTTGCCTTAATGAATAAGGTTTTAGCACACATAGCTTATCTGGACTATTCATACTCCCACATACCCCCCCAAAAAACTATGGCTATTTGAGTATGCTTTATTCTTGGTTGACTGAAGTTTCTATCCATAAATTTATATTTCTTCAGTACATTTTTAAAAGTTGCTAATAAAATGTATTTATTTATTCAATTTACATTTACTCATCTTTCTTTGCTGGGGAACTTAATCTGTGTAAATGACTTAATTCACAATAGGTTCTCAACTTCAATGTAGTTACTGTGTGTGGAATGTCTGCGAAGTATCTTAAGGGAGTTGTTAAAATTCTATAATAGAAAACATGAAAAACATAAATGCAGCATGAAGAGACGTATTTTATAGAAATATGGAACAGGAAAGAACCTTAAAATATAGGTGGTCTTTTGTCAGCTGAGGAATAGAGCTGTAGAAAGGTGAAGTGACCTCTACAGCATCACACAGAGCACTGATTCCTCCAGGAGTGCTTGGACCATGTTACTTCTCTGTTAATTCTCCTGTGAATCATTTTATGGCTTGAACACTCCCTATGCAATAAAAGTTTATTGGCCATGTGTCAGGAACTTTGCTATATGCTGGAGTTACAGCGATTTATGAGACATAGCCCTTGCTCTAAAGGACATCACAGTCTAGTGGTAAAGGTAGGTACAAAACATGCTATAGCATCTAACAAAATACATACAGAGGAACACATCAGCCAGTCCAGAAGGGTCAGAGCAGATGCATTGGAAAGAGTCACCTCTGACCTAAGTCTTAAAAAATAAGGAGGGGTAGAAGTTTTCCAGGCAGGTGACAGGGGAATAAAGAGGACTAGTGAGGAAGGCCTATGCATAGAAAAGGGTCACCGAGGCAAAGATAAACATTAGCAAAAGTAATGTGATATATTCTGGAGGGGTGTAAAGAAAATACAAGCAATGCATTGCTGCTGGAGTATAAAGGGTGAAGAGGAGGATAGCAAGAAATAAATCTGCATGAGTAGTTTCAAACTTTAAAATACCTAGAAAGCCATATTTAAAAACTTGGTTTTATTACATAGAAAACGTGGAGTGACTGGAAACTTTTAAATAGAAGTGTCAGAGTTGGGTTTGTATTTATGGAACCTAGTCCCAGCATGATCTAAGGAGTCAAAACTGAAAACGGAGAGAATAGTTAGGAAGTTAGTGCAATAAACCTGTTTGAGTTTAGAGACATCCACAAGGAAAGATACATTGATATGAAGACAGAGAAAAAACATTTATGTGTGTGTATGTGTGTATTTCACATATGTAAATAACAGGAAATATTTATTTCATACATAAATTTGATATAAGTATTTAGGACTTAATAAATAATTGCATTTGGTGGCTGAAAGTATGGGGAGGTGAGAATGATAGCCAAGTGTTTGAGAGATTACCTAAAGGTGACCAACTCAAATGAATAGTACATGATTAAGTGGAAGTTAGATTGGGACATTATCAATATATAGCAATTGATGAACATTCAGGTGAAGGGATCCAGGAAAATTAGAAGTAAGTTTTTAAGGTAGCTTGAGCAATATGCATAAGGATGATTAGCATAAAACTATGCAATTGGGTGTCTAAGTTTGAGAAAGCACACAGAGTGAGAGCAGAGGAAGAGAAGCCCACGGAAGAGGCAGAAAAATGTCTTTACGCAGAAGAGAAAGATGTCACAAAATTAAAAAGGATGAAGCATTTCGAAAGGAGGGCCTTGGCAAATTAAATACAGAGTAAAGATGATAGAAGAAAATAGTAGAAAATCCATTAATATTCAGTAATTAAGGCTATTGCTGACATGTGTAACAACAATTTTAGTAGATTCTGAAAATTCATTGAGGAAGGACATGATAAAACAGACCATAGCCACTGCAGATGTCTGTTGAAAATCATGCATTAGAATGGCTTGGGAGAGAAGGATAATAGCTTGAGGGTACAGTGATTCCAGCTATTTAGGGCTTCAGATATTTATAAGCTGAGGAGAGGGCTGTTTGAATAGAGAAAGAGAGGTTGAAGACAGAGGAGCTAGGGGTTAGGGCACTGATGGAACAAGATCCCAGAGGTGTCAGGAACTGATGAGGTCAGAGGTATTGGTAGAGTCAGATGCTGGCTAAGGATAGGGAAAGGAATCTTGTGGTCTGGAATTAGTATAAAGTAACAAAGAGGGGAATCAAACAGAAGAGAGGAAAGCTGAAAAATACTATGCATAATTACTTTATTTCCTAGGTGAATTAAGGAAGTGTCCAATAACTATTTGTTTCATATTAATTAACATTAACAGTTATTAACTTGTTGAGCTTCCAGTATGAAAGTAGAAGAAATGAAAGCTCAGTGGCTTGGTAGCCTCAATACTTTAATTTAAAAGTTTAATGAATGTGAGTGTGTGAGTCTTGGAATAACAAGACTTAGTGGTCAGAGTGTGTGTCGCTGGATGTTAAATTTTCTATTATGATACACTCATGCCTGAAAATAAGATCCAGGTAATGGTATAGTAGAGGATAATTAAGTAGGACATAGATCAAAGCCACTAAGTGGAGGAAGTCCAGGGATTGGGAACTGGTTAGTTGGATGAATCTTGTTTGTAATTATGGATTTCTCCTAGATTTACAGTGTGTCTAGGATAAAGAATGAAACTCAAAACCAGACACAAAACACTATGGTATAGAGTATAGAGGTTTGTGTGAGAGATAATACCTGTGATACACAATAGGAATCCTGAAAGTAAGGTGAAGCTATTGACGGCCGGTTTGGCAAAATGAACATTTTTTCACCGGTCGGCACAATAGAGGAAGACGCGTTCTCAGGCAGAGCCAGGATTCAGAGAACATAAGGAGACAGAGAAAAAAGGCCATGAAGTAGATGAGGAAGTAGATGGATCTGCCTTCCTTGTTCCAGAAGAAATTTCTGAAAGCACTTTTAAATAAGGTCAGTATCAAAAGGAATCAAGCCAGAGAAGTATGGTAAATAATCACTTCACATAATGGATCGGTCCTTTGGAACTGTGACTCAAGTGAAACAGCATATATGAAACCAATTGTACCATAAATGAATTGATGTAAACAAGAATTAAGTTCTTATGGCATACTTCTCTTCACAAAACCATCACCAAACTTCTAATTAAAAGAGATATATCACGTCTAATACTAAATATTGAAATAAATGTGATATATACATACATTTCAGCAATTTTAAAAATAAGTAAATTAATAACTATTTACCCAATTTGTGGTGAATCAGTGAGGGGTAGTAGTTGTAGTGGTGGTGGGTTGAATCAAGGAATAAATGTTTGCAAAGACAAAATTGTAAGGAACACCTCCTAACACCACACAGTTCAGAAACAAACAATAACAAGTATGACTCAGTGAGTGCTTTTGTACTATATTATGTATTGTTGTGCATTTGTATGATTACCATATACTTTACACATTTTTATTTTGGAATAATTTTGATTTATTCATTCTTTCATTTTTCAACCTATTTATTTCAGTTTAGAGTCAGGTGGGCACAGCCTGTCCCAGCAGCTCAGGTCACAATGAGAGAACCAACCTTGGAAAGGGATGCCATTCCATCACAGGTGCACTTGCTCACACGCCCACACCCACACACACTCACTCACATTGGGACAATGCAGAGATGCCAATTAACCTAATGTGCACATCTTTGGGATGTGGAAGGAAACTGGAGTACCCCCCATAAACCTACATAGACATAGGGAGAATGTGCAAGCTCCACAAAGACAGTGTCGCCAGCCAGGAATCTACTTTTTTTCTCATCAATGTTATAACAAAATGACTTTGAACAAGTTCATATTATCCAAGGACTGGCTGTATAGATAAGTAAAAGAATAAGAGAAGATATAAGAAGAATTAAGGATTTTTTAGTCACTCAAAAGACCAGAATGAACTCTTCCCAGAAACTTGGCTCAGATGCCAATTCCAGTGATATTACATACACACCAAGTAAGTAAGAGAGGTTCATTATTTGAATAATGAGGCTTTTCGGGAAACAGGATGGGCTCCCAAGCTGGTCTAAGCGTGGCTTGAAAAAGCAGGGAAGGGAGACTGGCTTGGGGCTTTAGGGTGGTGAGGGGATGAGGCTGAGGTGAGGGTTCCCATGCATTATTTGGGGCTTGCGGGGCTTGATTTGTTCCACTGGCACCAAAAAGGACAGAAGGTAGGTTTTCTCATGAGTTTGCTCAGATGTGGAATACAAGAGAAAGAGCAGTGAGGAATCTTGAAAGCAGTTAGCAGTCAAACATCAAATACAGATTCAGGCTCTTTATTTACACAGAGATTGCTGTACCTTATGTGACCAAGGATTATGTGGATAAGAGACATGGCTAAAAGTATCAGAGCAAAGACATTCATGTTCATTATTCTGGAAGCTTAAGCCAGTCACACAAAATCAAGAGACCAGAAGCACTGAAAGCAGGAAATCAAAGTGGCAAAGGGCATATGACTCTTGGGGTTAAGTCAAGCAGTCCAGAGGTCAATGAATGAGTTTCATCCCAAAGGGGCAGTGGAGCACTCAATCCAGAAACTAAAGTCTGAATGTACAAATCTAGCTAAAAGAAGAGACATGAGGTAGGATCCATATGCCAAAGCTGCTGCTGATCGTAAGTTCAAAAGTGCTTAGGAATTTGGCTGGACTAAGCCTGCAGGTGAAAGTTATTATTGACTACAGCTGGGAGATGCCAGAGTCATGTCACCTTTTCAAGACTTACAGTCTTGTTAGTAGAAAGGCAAATAATTCATCTGAATCAGTAAATGGCATCTCTTACCTCTATGGGACAGCTAAGGCTGGGCTTGGCATAAAGCCTAGAATTATCAACGTTCAAATTTTAAGACATCATGTCAGGCTCGTAAGCCCATATGTTATTTTTTTCTTGGTTAATCCAACCAGTAAAAGGAAGAGATTATTCAGCTCATTTGGTCAAGCAGCCTGTCTGAGAAGGCTTGAGAAGAGCATAAAGATTCTCATTGGTTTTTATGACAAGACTATTAACATAATTGACATTCTACTATTCAAAGAGAGCTAAGACAAGTGAAGTTGATTCTATTAAATTCTTTTTTTTTAATATTTTGAAAATCACAGCCTGATCCATTACACTCCTGCTTTCATTTGCCAGTTCTCTCTCTACACTGACAACCCATAACACAGGGATGTTTTCCAGATATATTTACAGCATAGTAGAAAATAATTCCCACAAGTAATACAATGCCAAAGATATTACTGAAACTGTGAAGCATCTTACAGAGTCATGGAATCACAGCAGTTTATTCACTAGCCTATTGTACATAGTTGTACCTTAAATATTTTAGTTTCAGGTGGGTTCTTATTAACAATAGATCTAATGATTTAACACTATTCTGGAGGGAAAATGAATGCTGACTAGGATGGCTTTTCAGTAATGGAAAAACAATGTCGTAACAAAAGGAGGAGGGGTTTGAAAATATGACAATATTTTCTGGAAGCTAAATGGAGCCTAAAATGTTTCATTTATCATTTCTTAAAAGACAAGTGAAGGAACCTCTAGGAAACATATTCTTCAAAACAGGGTTTTTTGAAATTGTGTTTGTTTTTATCAGGAGGTAAAGATCATAGACACTGGAACTAGAATGCTAGGGTTCAAATCCTGACTCTGACAATTACCACCTCTGTCCATTCCTCATCCATAACAACAAAAAGAACAAAACGTAATAGTTGTAGGTGCCTCAGAGAGTTGTTTAGAGGATTAAAGGATCAGTGTCATACACTTCTGAGAGCAGGGCTCAGATCGTGCAAACAACATTTAATACACGTGAGCCATTTTTATGCTTGGAAGTTGATTCTGACACATCAGTTCTCTCACTTCCTTTCTGAGGACTGATAATTAGAGTTTGATTTTTCATTGTTTACTAGTGTGCTGACATCAGCACAGAAGCTTATACTGTATTATAAATCTTTTCAATTGTTGCCATATTAATGTATTTTTAATTCTTAAGTTAATTATCCAAGTTGGCTCAAATTCCCTATCATCTTTGTTCTTATCATGTAACTTCATAGTTAAGTACTGACAGAATTTTGTTCCCAGTGTTATTTGTCCTCTAAAAAGAGTCAGGAATTGGAAAGCAACATTGTTATTGACTCAGCAGCACTTGCTTAATTTTCTGAGTCTTGTTTTAGATTTATTCCAGAAAGAAGGATCCAAGATTTATAGAATTTAAAGTCCTATCTTGGCAACAATACCATTCGACTATACTGAGATTGTTAAAGAGGTGAGGTAGTTTGCTCAGCAGGTGAGAAAAGTATTTCTGTTAGTCATTATGACTATTAGAATTTCAGGTAGCAATTCAGAAAATCCCTTTTATAATACTTAAAGTTTTCCCTGGCTTTCACTGAAAGGTTATCCAAATTAGTCAAAGTGAAGCACTACCAAATTCTCTTTAGAGCTATTATGCTATTCACTCAGTCACTCATTAATTCAACACAAATTTGTTGAATGTTTTATTTGTGTCTCTGACTGTTTTTGTCTTGCAATAAATTGATGACAAAAACCTGGGCCTGCCATCCATATGCCATAGTCTAATAGGTTTAAAATATGTGGTTTGGAATGTCGATTCTAAATCTACAATCCATGGCTGTCATTGAGAAGATATCCCTTCTCTTACTATCGTTTTTAATAAGTACCATTATACTTGTGTATACAATAGAAGGAATCTACCAAAGTCGTACATCATTAAAATGTATATTATAAAAGTATTATCAAATAGAGGATCTTAAGAAAAAAACTTATTGAATTTTAAACTTAGAAATGTAGCACATTCTTTCACTAAAAGAGAACATTAAAGAGAATACTGGGTTGCATTCTAGCCCCCTCCCTGTCATGTTTCTCTCTAACTGTATTAGGGTTCTCTAGAGGGACAGAAATAATAGGATATATATATATATATATATATATATGTATATATATATGTATATATATATACATGTATATATATATGTATATATATATACATGTATATATATATATGTATACACACATACACACACACACACACACACACACACATATGGGAGAAAGGGAGTTTATTAGGAGAATTGACTCACACAATCACAAGGTGAGTTCCCACAATAGGCCATCTGCAAGCGGAGGAGCCAGGAACCCAGTCTGAGTCTCAAAGCCTCAAAAGTAGGGAAGCCCACAGTGCAGTCTTCACTCTGTGGTAGAAGATCCAGGAGTCACAAAGCTGAAGAAACTGGAGTCCAGTGTTCAAGGACAGGAAATATCCAGCACAGGAGGAAGATAGAAACCAGAAGACTCAGCCGGTCTAGTCTTTCCACGTTCTTCTGCCTGCTTTAATTCTGGCTGTGTTGGCAGCTGATTAGATGGTGCCCACCCAGATTGGGAGTGAGTCTGCCTTTCCCAGTCCACTGACTCAAATGTTAATCTCCTTTGGCAACACTCTCACAGACACACCCAAGAGCAATACTTTGCATCCTTCAATCCAATCAAGTTGACACTCAGTAATAACCATCACAATAACCCCTACAGGGGAGCGCTTGCACTGCACTCTTGGACAGGGACAGGTGCAAGTCGCCTCTGGGACCTTCTTACTTACTCCTCTCCCTTCTGGCTGGCTTCACCTATTGGGTACAGCATGGCAGGAGTTCGGGAGGCAGCAGCTCAGGACCTGGTGCAATGTCAGTTGTAGAGATTCCTTTATGCTTTTGGAAAGGCAGTGTGGTACAGTGGGGAAGCTTCTGGACTGGAAACCAAACAGGCCTGAATTCAAATCCTTGCTTCTGCACTTATTGTCTGGGGAGTTTTGGCTAAGCCACTTAATCTCTCTGAGTCTCAGTTTTTCATTTATCCAAATGGTATTGATGGTATCTCCCTTACAAGGTAATCATGAGGATAACATGTAATAAGCATTTGAAAGTGTCTAGCATACATCAGGCTCTTAATAAATATTAGTTGAATATGAAAAAGTAAATAACAGTAAATATTTTTCTGGGAGAAAGTTCTTCAGCCATAGGATGTATTTCTATCATCAGTTGTGTGGTTTAATTATGCCACATGTAATGGGGGTCATCACTCTTTTTTTGGGGGGGGTGCGGGGGAGGGGACTGAGTTTCGCTCTTGTTGCCCAGGCTGGAGTGCAATGGCGTGATCTGGCACAACCTCCACCTCACAGGTTCAAGTGATTCTCTTGCCTCAGCCTCCCGAGTAGCTGGGACTACAGGCATGCGCCACCATGTCCAGCTAATTTTGTATTTTTAGTAGAAATGGGGTTTCTCCATTTTGGTCAGGCTGGTCTCGAATTCCCAACCTCAGGTGATCTGCCCGCCTCGGCCTCCCAAAATGCTGGGATTACAGGTGTGAGCCCCCGTGCCTGGCTATTGATCTCATTTTATTTAGTGGTTCATGACTGTTAAAGACTGGAAGCCTCTACAGGAACCCTACCTTATTGGTCTTTGTATTTCCAGTGCCTAGAAGAGCATCTAGAATGGTGGTTCTTAACTCTGTTCATATCAGAATTTCATCCTTTATGTAGCCTTAATAGTATTGCTGTCTGGATTCCATTGCAGGCCTACTTATAAAGAATCTTCCAGGGTAATGACATGTCTACTTTCAAAATAGTCCAAAGGGGTTTTAGATCCTCTTATATGGTTGAGGATTGAGTCCTGCTAGTGTATTCATTGAATGAATTAATGAATGAAAAATGACATCCCAAATTTATATACAATCATGTTAATATCTTTCCTTGTCTTTTACAGCCAAATGCAAAGTTATAAGAGAACAGAAGCAGTTATTTAATTTAAATAAATAACTCTTCATGCCAACTTTCTATTCTCAATTATCCAATTTGTTTATAATTTATCTTTTTCCATATATTGAAGGAGAACAGACGGTACACATTAGATATTAGGCAGCTTTTCCTAGGCTGGTTTACAAATTAGAGAAAAACAGTCACAAAATTTGAGCTAGTTGTTCATTTTTCAGGCAAACTTGATGAATGGGAAAAAATCGCTGAAAGGTCTGCTATCTAAAGGTCAAAATCATCTTAGAAATAAGTCAGAGAGACTGAGAGAGCAGCTGTTGTTCACCTAGCCACTAACCAGTTGCTTGGGCAATTCATGATTTAAAACGAGCAATTGTAGTAACTTATTATTTCAGATTCTTCATTGCAATATTAACTCATTTTATAGGAAAGTTATTTCAATATAGGACCTTAAGGAATATTTAATGAAATTATGAATTACATAGGCTTATATAATCTTAAATCAGTTCATGATTCCCTTGCAAATTTTGTCTGTTTAGGACGTGCCTAGGATATATTTTGAAAAATTCTGGTAATACTAAGAAAGCATACAGATAGAAATGAGCTTTGGCAACAATTTTAACCTCTGAATAATATGCCACTCCAAGAAATGATTAATTACTAAGTATTTTAATACTCATTCGATTAACTCCATTTTCCACACCACACTGTCTCTAATTAGCTGATTTGCTATTAAAAACAACACATTTATGACAAGAATTGTACAGGGAAAGAAAAGGAATATCCTGTCATTTGCAATCAATGCTAATTTACAACCAGAGCCTAGGGAAAGAAATAACATTCTGTTTGCAAAAGTGGGAAAGAAGACAAACAAAAATTAATGCTTGACAATAGTAAACATATTCATCTAACTGCAAATATCTTCAAGAGTGTAAAGTATTTAAAATGCATTGTAAATGTAGAAACAACAGTTCATGAATCGATCCTGTTATTCAGTCAAGTTTAATATACTTTTAATGTTTTAAAAAAGCATCCTTTTAAAAATGATTTTATTGCAGGATATAAACGTATTAATCAAATTATTTATTATGAATTCCCAAGGTTGTATATATTTTGTTTTTAGGATAGGTAAGAATCAATATGCAAGTAGGAATAATTGTCATTACAGTGGAACTTAATCTAATACTTGACCTCAACCCAGTCAGAAAAGTTATAATGGGCCAGCTGCTCTGTAAATTGATACGGCTTTGCCATCTTTTTCTTAACATTTACATAAACGACCTTGTGCCTCGAATGCTTGGAAAAAAGGATTTACAATTAAGTAATAGCAATAAATATTTTAATCATTTACAGCTTACCTTTCTGAACTGTGGATCCTTTAATATCACAGCCAATATGCTTTTTCTATTATGATGCTCTCAATGTATCAGGATGTTTCATTAAATAACATTGTTAAAGCATATGTCATTGTTTTGTAATCTCTGATGATAGCATTTTAGTGGTTCAATGTGAGTTACTTACTAAAAGAAAAATCAAAATAGAATCAGTGATTCATTTAGAAAGGTTAAAATGGCAAACGGTATATTCCAATCTAATTTTAGTCAAGAAATCAAAATAGTGTTTAGTTGTACATATAAAATACTATAACATATTAACAAAATAATAGCTATTGTCCTATCACTTTGGTTTTCAATTGTGTTATTGAAATGCTTTCATTAAAGATCTAGATTTTAATTAAGAACAAAGCATTATATTAGTGAAATATCAACTCATTTTATTTCAATTAACATAAGCAACATCAACAATACTTAGCTTTAAAAATGGAAATAACACTGTCATTTAAAAGTTGCTAGTCCTTGAAAACACTCCTCAAAGAAAACAGTTACCAGTTCTTATAATTGTTTAGGTTTCCTGGAGGCAAGATCAGAGTCTATAGCACCAAGTAGTAAAGAAATAGGTGAAATATAACTAACTGCTGGCTGAAGGTATAATCATTCTTTCAGTGTACTAACAATTATCCTGAAAAAAATAAGGCTTAGTTTATGGACAATCCACCTCACGGCAAATAAAAACTTTGATGATGGGTGATAACTTGATTTTAGCATCACCTCTCCCACCTTTTGCAGCTCTTTTTCTCTTTTTTCTTCTGATTTCAACATGCCATAGTTCCTCCCTTCCAAATCACCACCACTGTAGCATGCAAGGTATGATGTGATCCAGCTGCCACAATAGGAACAGGGTCGCACTTGCCGAAATCTGCTTTGGGCTGATGGATATTGGGGCAAGTAGGGTAATGTGTCAATGACAGTGCAGATGAGTGTACTGGCAAAGCCAGTCATAGTTTTCAATGATAAATCACTCATTCCTAAGCTCCATGACAATTCATTGAACCTAGACCCAGTGCAGTTGAATGTAGGAACTATATAGTCATCAAAGGATGATGCGAAAGTTAAAGGTACGACAAGCACAACACGGAATTTGGCAGCATAAGAATTAAATTTGTCTCACACGTCTCTTTAATGCGTAACATAGTGTTTAGGGGAAAACTTTTGAATCAGATGGATCTCAATCCGACTACCAGATTCAACACCTTCTAACTATGTGACCTTGGGCAAAACCGTAAAGTAATTAAACCTCTTTTCTCAGTTCTAAAAGGGAGCATGGCAGTACTTTTCAGAGAGGACTGTCAAGTAGATTATATGATATAATGGCTATAAGATCCTTACATAATCTTGCATATGCTAAATGTTCAATAAATGATGGTTATTATAATATTATTTTAGCCATCAACAGTACTGTGCCATGACAGTTAGTACTCATCAAATAGTCCTCCACATTTCCAGCTTCCCTTGCAATTTGTTGGGACTGCCTGGGAATGAGAAGTGAGGAACAATGATGTTTGTTGATTCAGGTTGAGACAATTCAAAGTTGTATGCCTCCTTCTTTCTTCTTTGCTTTTTTTGAGAAAGAGTCTTGCTCTGTTGCCCACTGCACTGGAGTGAAGTGGTGCGATCTTGGCTCACTGCAACTTCCGCCTCCCAGGTTCAAGGGATACTCCTGCCTCAGCCTCCTGAGTAGCTGGGACTACAGGCGCATGCCACCACGCCTCGCTAATTTTTGTATTTTTTTTTTTTAGTAGAGATGGGGTTTCTCTGTGTTGACCAAAATGGTCTCGATTTCCTGACCTCATGATCCAACCACCTCGGCCTCCCAAAGTGCTGGGATTACAGGCATGAGCCACCGCGCCCGGCCTATGCCTACTTCTTATCTCTCTCATTCCTTAATACAGGAACTTTGGCTGCCACATGTTCTGCATAGTATAGCTACAAAGTGAAGGAGGTTCAGCAATACACATAAAATTTTACACGAATGGAAAATGTCTCTATGGACATGTTAGGGTTATTTTATTTTATTTTACCACAACACACCCTAGCCAAAAAGGATTAATTATGATCTTTTGAGACAGGAATGGCAAATGCAGTGTTCCTGTTTTACAATTAGATAAGCTAAAGATCAAAGATTTTCAACAATTTATCTGAAGTTTCAGAAATAACTGATAGTACCGGGATTATATTTCAGATATTTTAATCCTACAGATTTTTTACCGTAGAAGTCAAGGGATTAGGGAACTGAGTTTACAATCACTACAATCAGGGAGTACTTATGTAAAGATGTGATTCTATCCAGTATCTCTTAATTAGCCAACATTTCATTCAAGATATCTATATTCATCCCTCATCAAAATAGGTGCTTATAGAATAAGAATAGTGCTATATATTAAGCTCTTGGAATTCCTTATAAGAAATATATTTTTATTATAGTAGGTGTCACTTGGTGGTAGGTTAATTATTAAAATGCCACTTGCTTTACAGGAAACATAAAAATCCCTACGATTGATTTTACATGTATGTAGTGCGTCACAGGCTGAGAATATCACTTTGAAATTGCAGAGATGTTGAATGTGGATCACCTTTTTTTTCCTTACATAAATAAAATTCAGTAATTCACTGTTGATTTGGGGCAAATAAACTAAAATTTGCTCATCTTATTCCTAGGGGAATTGCGGCTTTTGGAATCCTCACTTCCTTTGTTGTTCATAAATGAATCGAATAGTCATTCTAAAATTAGTGAATGGAACTGAGTTCCAAAATTTTTATTTTCTGAGTTGACTGATCTTATGGATGTCATTCCCCTCATCCACACCCACCCCCAGCACCTGCCAATTTCCACTCCCAATTTGTTAGGTGGAGCAAACATTGCCAGACTCAGGTCTTGCTATTATTTCAAGGAAATTACTCACATTATGAATAATTTCCACTATTAATAGTTCTTTTTTGACAAATTGATATTCATTATGTTTCCTTTGGAAAAATGCATTCAAATTTATAAAAGTTCTGAAAAACACCTTTAGCTGGTTTTATTTTCTTTCTCACCATGTATTCAGGCCCCTTCTAACACAGTTTGTACAAAAGCATTTGCTTTTTTGTGACAGTTCTAAAAAGCAATACTGTTTTTAAGGAGAAAACTTTGCTTTTAACAATTTCAGCTGAGCTCTTACCAGTTCTTGAGTAAATGATCCGTATAATGAATACTGGATATTTCATCAGACCTAGGATCTAGTTTAGGTTCTTCTAACAAGTAGCTGTTTGAAAATAGAAAACTCATTTACTTTTACTGAGTTTTAATTTAAAATCCAGTAGTGTGGGAAGACAAAGATCTCCTGGGTCATTTCCATTTCTAACTCTGTGCATTGGTGTATGCATGGCTCTTTCATTTAATAGTCTTTTACCAAGACTTGTGCAATGTATTTCTAACTAATCTCCTGTATCTAATCTCTCATCTACCACCCACCAAACAGTTCTCTTCTCTGTAATCACTCATCTTGTAACAGCTTTATTAAAATATAATTTACATAATATAAATCTTCCCTATTGTAATTGTACAATTGAATGATTTTAGTACATTTATAGTTACATTACAATCATCATAATTCAGAACATTTCATAAACCTCAAAATCTCTCTTGTGCCTGTTTCATGTAATCTTTACTCTCACTACCAATCCTATGCGACAGCTGATTTGCTATCCATCTTCATAAATTTGCATTTTCTGAACATTTCATATAAATGCAATTATACAATATGCAATCTTTTGTGTCCAGCTTCTTTCACTTTGCATGACATCTTAAGTTTTTTTCACATTAGAATATTTATCAATAGTTGATTCTTTTTTATTGAATAATAATATTGCTTTATATTGCTTTACATTTTGTCCATTTACCAGTTGGTAGGAATTTGGATTATTTCCAAATTTTAACTATTACAAAAAATGTTCCTATGAGCATGTGTATACATGTCTTTGGGGAACATAGGTTTTCTTTTATTTTGGATAGACTATTGGGGTGGAATAGCTGAGTCTTATGGAAATGTTAACTACTATGTTTAAGACATTGCCAAATGGTTTTCCAAAGTGGTTGTATTATTTCACATTCCAGTCAGCAATGTATGAAGGATTCAGTTTTTCCATATTCTGCCCAAATCTTGTATTGTCTCTCTTCTTGATTATATTCATCTAATTTGTGTGTAATTATATCTCTTGGTGCTTCTAAATTGCATTCTTCTAATAGCTAACACTTTTTAGTAGCACTGTTCATGTGCTTACTAGACTTTGATAGTAAAATCTTCAATAAAATATCTATTTAAATAATTTGCTTATTTTAATTGTGTTGTTTATCTATTATTGAATTGAAAGTGTCCTTGATAGTACAGATATAATTCATTTTATTGAATATATGGCTTAAAATATTTTCTTTTAGTCTCTGGACTTTCTGAAATTTTTGAGGTGCCAAGTTTATCGTTTTCATAAAGTCAAATATATGTATTTTTAAATGATTATTGTAATTCTTAACACTCATTGTTCAACCTTAGATCATGAAGATTTTTATCCTACATTTTATTTCAGAAGTTTTATAGTTTTAGCTCTTACATTTAGATAACTAACAATTTTGAGTTAATATTTTTGTATTATGATATGACTTGAGATTCTCAGTTCTTTTCCTTTTCCTTCTATTTCTCCTTCTTAGTCTTTTTGGCATAGGGATTTACAATTGTCTCAAAATCAATTGGACTCACAGTTGTGTTTTATTAATCTATGTGTCTTTGTGCCAATACACTATCTTGATTATTACGGCTTTATAGTAGGTCTTCAAATTGGATAGTAGTGTGCATTCTCTAACTTGGTTCTTTTTCAGAAGTTTTATGGCTATGCTTGGTTCTTTAAATTTCCATATAAAATGTAAGATCCACATATCAATTTTTACAAACTAAAAGCCTACAAGGATTTTGAAAAAAGAATGAATGGAATTTACAGATCAATATGAGGGGAATATTTCTTTATCAATACTGAGTCTTCCAACTTGCAAAAGTGAACTATCTTTTTATTTATTTTAGATTATCACTAATTTCTTTCAGCTATGTATTGTAATTTTCAGTGTATGAGTTATTATTTGTTATTATAACTCAGAATTTTATTATTTTTGATTCTATTATAACAAGTACTGCTTTTGTAATTTCTTTATCAGGTTTTTTATTCTTACAATAGAGAAAAAATTGATTTTTGTACATTAATCTTGTATCCTGCAATATGCTAAACTGATTTACAGTCCTAGTGCCACTCCTCCTTCCCCATAAAAACTTTAGAATTTTGTTCAGAGTATCAGTATCATAAACACATTTTACTTGTTCCTTTACAACCTGCATGTGTCTCTACCTCTATTTCTATTTATTTTTCTCTCTTTCTCTCACTTTTTGCCTTTTTCACTGGTTACAACCTCCAGTACAATGTTTAATAGAATTGACAAAAGCAGAGATCTTCACCATATTCCAAATAGTAGGAAAAATATATTGTCTTCCTATATTAACTTTGTTGTAACTTGTGGATTTTTAAAGATACCCTTTAGGCCAGGTGAGGGTGGCTCACGCATGTAATCCCAGCAATTTGGGAGGCTGAGGCGGGTGGATCACCTGAGGTTAGGAGTTCAAGACCACCCTGACCAATATGGTGAAACCTCGTCTCTACTAAAAATACAAAAATTAACCAGGCCTGGTGGCAGGTGCCTGTAATTCCAGCTACTCGGGAGGCTGAGATGGGAGAATTGCTTGAACCCAGGAGGCGGAGATTGCAGTGAGTGCCACTGCACTCCAGCCTGGGCAACAGAGCAAGACTCCCTCTCAAAAAATAAAAATAAAATTAAAAAGTTAAAAAAAAAATAAAGGTACCCTTTAACAGTTGAAGAGGCACCCTTCTACTTTGAATTTGTCGGGAGTTTTTATTATGAATAGCTGTTGCAATTTTCAATGCATTTTCTATCTCTATTGAGATAATCACATGGTTAGTGTTCTTTATTCTATTAATATGGTATATAATATTAATTGGTTTTTGATTGTTCTACCAACATTATATTCCTAGAACAAGCTCCATTAGACTGTGGTGTATAATTGGTTTACAGATTGCTGGATATGGTGTGCTCATACTTTGTTGAGGACTTTGGAGGTATATAATTTTTATTGATACTGGTCGGTAGTACTCTTTTCCTGTGATGTTTTTGCCAAGCTTTAGTATCACGGTAACATTGGCCTTACAGTTTTCATTTGGTAGTGTGCTCTTCTCCTCTATCATCTGTAATGCCTTGTGAAGACTTAGTATTATATATTTAAATATTTCATAGAATTTACAGCGCAGCCATCTGAATCCAAGCTTCTCTGTGTGGGAAGATTTTAAACTGTTATTAAACCTGACGTTGAGACTCATAAACAAAGTAAATGGCATGGAGGATACAAAGATAAATTAGATATATTAACGTCTTTTGATACATATTATTGCCAATAGGCATTTTCTACATTAACATTATTACAGTCAAAACACTACTATCCTTTGAACTGGGCCAGATAATATTTCTTTCCATTGTCTAGCTTTGGAAAGGCAAGGCAATTTATGAAAAATAGTATCATCAAACACAGTAAATTAATGATTTAAAGTTAAATTTTAATGTTTTGCACTTTTTGTATACAGGCATACCTCAGAGATATTGTAGGTTTAGTTCCAGAACACTGCAATAAAGCAAATAGTGAAATACAGCAAGTCACACAATTTTTTGGTCACACAGTCTTTTTGCTGGTGGAGAGTGTTGCCTCAAAGTTGATGGCTGCTGGCTGATCAGGATGGTGTTGGCTAAAGGTTGGGGTGGCTGTGACAATTTCTAAAATTAAACAGCAATGAAGTTTTCAGCATTGCTTGACTGTTATCACAAAAGATCTCTCTGTTGCATGTAATGCTGTTTGATGGCACTTTAGCCGCAGTAGAATTTCTTTTAAAATTGGAGTCAATTATGTCAAACTGCAGGGTTTGAGATACTTGCTGCTTTACCAAGTTTATGTAATATAATAAATCCTTTGTTGTTCTTTCAATAACCTTCACAGCATTTTCACCAGAAGTAAAATCCATCTTAAGAAACTACTTTCTTTTCTCAACCATAAGAAGCAACTCCTCATCCATGATGAGATTGCAGCAATTCAGTCACATCTTAAGGCTCCAATTCTAATGATACTTCTTTTACTGTTTTCACCACATTCGTAGTTACTTCCTCCACTGAAGTCTTGAACCTCTCTAAGTCATTTGTGAGGACTGTAACCAACTTCTTCAAAACTCCTGATAATGTTGATATGTTGACCTCCTCCCATGAATCATAAATGTTCTTAATGGCATTTGTATTTTCAAATGGTGAATGCTTTCCATAGGTTTTCAATTCATGTTCCCAAGATCTATCAGAGGAATCATTATCTGTGGCAGCTATAGCCATATGAAATATATATCCTAGATAATAAAAATTAAAAGTCATAATAACTCCTTGATACTCAGGCTACAGAATTGATGTTTTGTTGGCAGATATGCAAGCAACATTCGTCACCTTGTGCATCTCCATCAGTGCTCTTGTGTGACCATCACATTGTCAATGAGTAATATTTTGAAAGGATTCCCTTTTTTACTGAGCATGAGGTCTCAATACTGGGCTTAAAATATCTAGTAAACCATGCTCTAAACAGATGTGTTGTCATCAAAGCTTTGTTGTTCATATGTAGGGCACAGGTAGAGTATGTTTACCATAGTTCTTAAGGGACCCAGAACTTTTGGAATGGTCAATGATTATTAACTTTAAATTAAAGTGACCGGGTGCATTAGCTCTCAACAAGAGAGTTAGCCTGTTCTTTCAAACTTTGAATCCAGACATTGTCTTATCTTCCCTGGCTATGGATGTCCTAGATGGCTTCTTCTCCCAATGGAAGGCTGTTGTGTCTTCATTGAAAATCTGTTGTTTAGTGCAGCCACCTTCATTAATTATCTTAGCTAAATCCTCTGGTTTATTTGCTTCAGCTTCTTCAACTTGAAGTTTGATGGTATGGAGATGGCTTATTTTTTAAACTTCATGAACAAATCTCTGCTACCTTCCAACTTTTCTTCTGTAGCTTCCTCATCTGTCTCACCTTTCATAGCATTGAAGACAGTTATGGCCCTGCTCTGAATTAGGCTTTGGCCTAAAGAAATGTTGTGGCTGATTTCATCTTTTATCCATACCACTCAAACTTTCTTCATGTCAACAATAAGGCTATTTTACTTTCTTGTCACTCATGTTTTCACTTGAGTAGCACTTTATAATTTCCTTCAAGAACTTTTTCTTTGGATTTACTACTTGTGCTATTTGGCACAAGAGGCATAGCTTTTGACTTATCTGAGTTTTCAACATGCCTTCCTGACTAAGCTTAATCATTTTTAGCTTTTGATTTAAAGTTACAGATCTGAGACTCTTTCTTTCACTTGAACACACAGAGGTCATTGCAGACCTATTAATTGGCCTAATTTCAGTATTGCTGTGATTCTAGGAACAGAGAGGTCTGAGGATAAGGAAAGAGATATGGAATGGTTGATCAGTGGAAGTGGACTAGTTGGAACACACATATTAACCGTTAAGTTTGCCATATTATGTGGGTTTGATTCATGGTGCCTCAAAATAATTAAAATAGTAACATCAAAGATCACTCTTTATGATCATCATACCAAATATAATATTAATAAGAACAATAAAGTTTGAAATACTGTGCGCACTGCAAAAATGTGACACAGAAACACAAAAATAAGCACATGCTGTTGGAAATCTTGCTCCATGCAAGGCTGCCACAAAGCTTCAATTTGTAAGGATGACGTTATCTGTGAAGTGCAGTAAAGCAAAGTTAAATAAAATGAGATATATCTGTATTTAATGTATATATATTTTTCCTTTTTCATGGCTGTAAAACAAATAAAAGCACAAGAAAATTATATAGATTTCATATTACAAATATTTCAATAGTTTATAATACAAGTAATTCAATCAATGGCAGAATTTCAGTTATAACTTTTCTGTAAAATTGTATTTTACATCACTGATATTTGAACAACATTGAAACATGATTTTTTTCATTCTACTCCACTGTCAAATAAGAAAGCCATAGAAAAGTAGCAGAAAGGGGAAAGGAAAATGGGAAGGAGACAGGAAAAACCATTGTTACTTAAAAAGATATTGTGGATATATATTATTGTTCCCAGTTTTATGCTCCATTTTGTTTAATAGAAGCTCATTACCCGCTGCCCAGTGCTGTGTGATTTGCAGTGCCTTCCTGGGGAGCAATATGTTTCTTTGGATCATTGGCAGCTCTGGTCATGTGACTTGATTTGGTCAATGGACTATTATTGAAAATGGCATATATCCATAACACGTTTTTACTGGTTCTCTTCCTTTTTTTCATTTGTCACAAGAACAGCATGTTCCAGCTAGAGCCCCTTCCATTAGCCTGAATCCTGTAGTGAGAATACACTGCGGTAGACTCTCATAAAACCCTGCTCTAGGAATAGTTGTTGCGAGGTATTTAAGACACGAGAGAGCTCAAGGGGCTAGACTGTAAACTGCAAGTAATTCCACTAAACCAGAAACTAGAACTTTGAATTTTCTATTTTTATATGATTCAAATCTTTCATTTATCAAACTATTTTAAAATTTCCATTATGAGGCCTTTTTTTCATTGACTCTCATACAGGTAATATAAGAAATGATTCTTTGGGTCGACTGAATTAGGTGGTGAAATACGTGAAGCATTAAACACATTTTCTTTCTTACTGTCATTGGTTATCTGTTTTGTTTTGTTATTTTGTAGTCCCAACTGTGGCTAATGTTTGATGTATACATTTTTCTGAAGACATATTACACTGAAAATTCTTGGCTTTCCTTCAACTAACTCCTCTATTTGAATAACTTCTTTCCATTTTCTCCACCAATGTCTTAGTTTAGCTTAGCTCAGCTCCCTACCTCATGACTTATTTTTGATCATTTCCTAATTGTTTTTCTAGCTCTAATCTCTCCATCACTTATCCAAAGCTAGATTTATCTAGTAATTTCCTTGATCAAATAATCTCCTCTTCCTCACTCTTCCTGTCTGGCTTTTCATTCCTCCTTAATCAATCTTTTGCTTAATTGTTTTCCTCTTCTTGTTTCCTCTCCAAAAACTACACTCATCCTGCCAATCTCTGTTTTCTTGGCTTTCTTCATATACCTCATCTTGACTTTTCTTTTGTATCTCTTTTCAGACAATTTCTACCAATCCCTCAAGGCTTTATTTAATATATTCATCTTCTTAAAAGCTTCCTTGTCAAGATCAGGAATAACAGTGCCTGGTGAGGAGTTGTCCTCTGAATTCCTATTGTTTTCTATCAATACAATAAAATGTATTGTTGAATATGTTCCTGTTTTGTATTAATCAACTCTGTCTTTTGAATGATGCTCTTGTCTTCTCAACTAGATTGTAATATCCTTATGCACAGGAAGTGTGGTCTAAACTTTTCTGCAGTCCACACCATGCCTAGTACTCTACTGAGGGCACAGTGAAATCTCAGCAAATGTTGTCTGTTTGAGAACCAACAAAAGTACTTTTCTTTTTTTTTATTTCTAACTTAATAACTTCAAATTTGTATTTCAATAATTTGTTAAATGAGTCACCTTAAAGTTAAATTAATCCATTAGTCTTATGGAACATGCATACACAACATAAATACATTCAAAATTTAAAATTTGCAATGTATCTTTATTTTAAAGATTTTACTTAATTCGCTTTTGGTCAAATTTCCCCTAATATCCATGTATATTCATATAATCCAGTCTGAATCCAAGGGTTAATTAAACCTGGGGTTGCTCCCTTTGGTGTGACTATAAATGGTGATTGTGAAGGCTATAGGGGGCATATCGTATCTGTTGTCTCTCTTTTTTTGTCCTTTTTGCCCTTTTTGCATGTTGATGTTAATTACAATATCTGTTCATTCACTGAAAGTTGAATAATTATGAATTTCTAATTTTGTTTCTCATTTAGTAGTTGGACTTTTTTATGGATTTTATATTTTTTAGTGCAGTTTTAAGTTCACGATAAAATTGAGAGAAGGTACAGGGGTTTCCCACATAATTCTTTGAACCCATGCATAGCCTCCTTCATTATCAACATCCTTCACCAGACTGGTACATTCCTTACAATTGATAAACCTACACAGACACATTGTTGTTACCCAAAGTCCAAAATTCACATGAGGGATCACTCTTGCTGTTATACATTCTCTGGGTTTGGACAAATGAAAAATGACAAATATCCAGCATTACGGTATCATAAAGAGTAGCTTCACTGCTCTAAAACTCCTTTGTTGTCTAACTGTTCTTTTTTTTAAATTAAACTATTTTTATGATAATTATAGATTCACATGCAGTTGTAAGAAATAATAGAGATAAGCTGTGCACCCCTTATCCAGTTTCCCCCAATGGTAACATCTTGCAAAACTACAATACCGCAATCATAATCCTGACCTTGATACAATAAAGATACAGAACATTTCCATCACCTCAAGAATCCCCTATATTGCCCTTTTAAAACCATATCAATTTTCCTCCTACTCCCGCCCCCGCCCCAAGGCCTCCCCATCTTTAACTTCTGGCAACCACTAATAGGTTTTATAATTTTTTATTTATAAAATATTGTATAAATTGAATGTTAAAGTAAGTAATCTTTTTGTATTGGCTATTTTGAGTCAACACAATTCTCTGACGATTCATCCCATTTGTTGTGTGAATGAATAATTTGTTCCTCTTTTATTGCTGAGTAGTATTCTATGGTATGGATATTGTTTAATAATTTATTCACTGAAGGACACCTGTGTTATTTTCCAGCTTGAGCTATTACAAATAAAGCTGCTATGAACATGTGTGCACACGTTTTTGTGGGAACTTGAATTTTTATTTTTATGGAATCAATGCCCAGGAGTGCAGTTATTGGATCATATGGTAGTCACCTGCTAGTTTTTAAAGAAACTACCAAACCACTTTTCAGAATGTCTGAGCCATTTTATATTTCCGCCAGCAATATTATAATGATACAGTTTCTCTACATCCTTCCCAACATTTGGCTATTTCATTATTTCTTTTTTATTTCAGTTATTTTAATAGTAATGTACTGATACTTCATTTTGGTTTTCATTTGCATTCTCCTCATAACCAATGATATTGAACATATTTGCTTATTTTCCATCTATGTATAATCATCAGTGAAGTCTCTTTTCTTTGCTTTTACCCATTTTCCAATTGAATTTTTACTTCATTATTCAACTTTTAAGAATTCCTTATATATTCTAGATATTCATCATATTTTGTATATATGCTTTACAAATATTTTCTCCCAGAGTGTAGCCCTTTTTTCATCCCCTTAAAAGAGCCTTACACAAAGCAAGTTTTTAATGTTGACTCATTCTAATTTAGGAATTTTCTTATGGGTCATGGGCTAAGAAATGTTTGCCTAACCCTAGATCCTGAGGATTTTCCCCTATGTTTTTTGTTTAAAGATTTGTAATTTTCCATATCACATTTAAGTCCATGATTTGCTCTGAGTACATTTTTGAATTAGGTCAAGATTTCTCTTTTTCTTTTTTTGGCTTATAAATTCCCACTAGTCCCAGGATCATTTATAAAAAGGATAATTCTTCCATTGAATTGTTTTTTTACCTTTGTCAAATTTCAGTTAGGCATATTTGTATGGGTATATATTACTGAGTTCTTAATTTTGTTCCATTACTCTATGTGTCTATTCCTTTAGTAATTACAGTTTTGATACATAGGTATATAAGTTTAAAATCAGATGGACTGATTATTTATTACTTTATTTTTCTTACTTTATTTTTCTTTCATAAATTAACTATTCTAGTTTCTTTATCTTTTCATATTAATTTTAGAACAATCATATCTATATCTAGAACTGAAATCTCTACTACATTGAATCTTCTAATCATGAACACAATGTATCTTTCTATCTATTTGGATTTTTAAATTTTTTCATCAGTATATTGTAGTTGCTAGCATACAAGTACTATACACATTTTGGTAGATTTATATCTAAATATTGTGTTTTTGAGGAATTGTAGTTCAGAGAATTTAAAAACAAAATTGTAGTGAAGAGAATTTTAAAAATATATATTTAATTTGGGTGTCCACAAGTTTATTTATAATATATATAAATATAATTAATTTTATGTGTTTATCTTGTATTCTGTGGCTTTGTCAAACTCATATGTTATTTCTAATAGATTTTTGTTTTATTTTTGTAGATATGTAAAGATTTTTCTATGTAGAGAATCAAGAATCATGTCATCTGCAAACAGGGCCAGTTGCATTTCTTGCTTTCTGATCTGTAGACTCCTTCTTGCCTTATTGCTCTGGCTAAAACTTCTAGCATTATGATGGGTAAAAATGTTGAAAGAAGGTATTCTTCCTTGGGCTCAGTCTTATGGGAGAAGCATTCAGCCTTTTACAATTAAGTGTAAATTAGCTGAAGGTTTTTGTGCATGTTCTTTATCAAGTTGAAGGATTCTCTTCTATTTCTATTTTCCTGAAAGTTTTTCACAAGAACAAATGTTGAATTTTGTCAAATGATTTTTCTGTAAGGATTGATATAGTTATCTGATTCTTCTTGTTTACACTGTAAATATAATTCGATATATTGATTGATTTTTAAAATATTAAACCAGCTTTAAATTCCTCCAATAAACTCCACTTGATCTTGCTATGTAATTCTTTTAAAAAATTGCTGAATTCTGTATGTTGATAATTTGTTAAAGATTTTTGCATCTATATTAGAGAGGGATATTGGTGTAGTCTTCTTCTTTTGATAATATTGTCTTTGTCTGGATTTGCTATCAGGGTAATACCAGCTTTATATATTAAATGTAAAATGTTCCCTTTTATTTTCTGAAAGAGAATTGGTATTCATTCATTGAACGTCTGATAGAGTTATACAGTGAAACCATATGGACATGGAATATTATTTTAAACAAGAGAAAGAGGTTTCTAAAAAGGAATTTTTTTCAGTTATACCATTACTCAAGTTATCTATTTTATATTGGACGAAGTGGAGTGGTTTGAGTTTTTCAAGAAATTGGTCCATTTCATCTGTTATCAAATTTGTGTGTATAGAGTTGTTCAAAGCATTTCTTTACTATCCTTTTGGTATCTGCAGGTTTCTTTAGTGATGTCCTCTGTTTAATTTTTGACATTTGTAATTTGTGTCTTCAGTAACATTTTCCTTGTCAATTCTTGATAGAGGTTTGTCAATGTCACTGATCTTTTCTAACAAACTACTCTGTTTCATTGAATTTGCCTATATAACTTGCTTTTGATTTTCTAGTGTTTAATATAAACAATTGCCTTTTAAAATTATTTTCTAAAAGTGACTATTTATTATATTACTATTAATTCATGAATTAAAAACATTTGATGAGTTTCAATCTGGTGCAAATATTGTTGTTTTTAATGTTTAAATTGTCCCAATTTTTGCTAGTGGGACTCCTCTCTAAGTTGACTCTTTTGATGTGATACAGGCATTCCTCGATTGTCTTATAAACTCTCTGGTATAATGAGACATTTCAGGCTTAAATTGTGCATTTTCTGATCCAGATTTCAAATCAGTCTTTTTGCTAAGAAATATGAAGTATTTTAATAAGAAATGATATTTTAGGCTGGCGTGGTGGCTCACACCTGTAATCCCAGTTCTTTGAGAGGCCAAGGTGGGTGGATCATGAGGTCAGGAGATCAAGACCATCCTGGCCAACATGGTGAAACCCTGTCTCTACTAAAAATACAAAAATTAGTGGGGCATGGTGGCATGTGCCTGTAATCCCAGCTACTCAGGAGGCAGAGGCAGAAGAATCGCTTGAACCAGGGAGTTGGAGGTTGCAGTGAGCCGAGATCATGCCACTGCACTCCATCGTGGCAACAGAGCGAGATTCCATCTCAAAAAAAGAAAAAAAGAAAAAAATTATATTTCGATGGCACAGTCTGGGCACCAGGAATCCTTACTGCTATTGGGTTAATCATTTTTTTCCAGGCCTTTTGGTGGGAAGTGTTAAAGGAAAAATGTTTTAATTAAAATATATACTATATATTATGTAATCTTATAACAAGTATGTAGTTAGAAAGATAAAATACCTCATTAGTTTATGTGTATAATCATTATTTCTTCACTTTTTAATTTTTATTTTGAAATAGGTTCAACACACAGAAGGTTGCCACCATTTATCACTATTGACTTACAGTTCTGTGTATGTGTGTTTGTGCATGTGCGTTTGAGAGTAAGTCAGTGACATGATGTTTATTCTACTAATAACTCCAGTTTCCATTTCCTAAGATCAAGTATACCATCCTTTGTAAACACGGTATCCTCATTAAATTTAGAAATTATCATTGACACAATGCCAGTCACCTTATAAATCATAGATCCCATTAACATTTTGTCCTTGTTCAAATAATGCCATATATATATATGCATATATATATATGCATATATATATACACATATATATATATGCATATATATATATATATGCATATATATATATGTGTATATATATATATATATATATGCAAATAAACAAAACTTCCTCCTTTTTACCCTTTTACCTCCTGGTCAAAAGTCTATCCAGGATCACAGCTCATTTAGTGGTCATGCCTCTTTCACTCCCTTGAATTTAGATTAGTTCCTCCTTTCTTGAGCTTGATTTTTTTTTATGAAAACAGTTTAGTTATTTTGTATAATTCTCTCCCAAGTAGGTCTTTCAACTATTTTACCTTAAATGGATTCAGATTAGCCATTTTTGGCAGAAACAACATAGAACACAGAACAACAACAGAACATAGAAGTGATGTTCCATTCTTCTCAGCATCGTATTAGGAGGCACATGATGTCTGATATGGCTTGGCTGTGTCCCCACCAAAATATCATCTTGAATGGTAGCTCCCATAATTCCTATGTGGGAGGTAACTGAATCATGGGGGCGGGTCTTTCCCATGCTGTTCTCATGATAATGAATAATTCTCACAAGATCTGATGGTCTTATAAAGAGCAGTTCCTCTGCACAGGCTCTCCTGCCTGCGGCCATGTAAGAAGTGCCTTTGCTTCTCATTCACCTTCTGTCATAATTGTGAGGCCTCCCTAGCCAGGTGGAACTGTGAGTCAATTAAACTTCTTTCCTTCATAAATTATCCAGTCTTGGGTATGTCTTTATTAGCTGCATGAGAACAAATGAATACAGTAAATTGGTACCAGGAATAGAGCACTGCCATAAAGACACCCAAAAATGTGGAAGTGAGTTTGGAACTGAGTAACAGGCAGAGGTTGGAATAGTTTGGAGGGCTAGAAGAAGATAGAAAAATGTGGGAAAGTTTGGAACTTCCTAGACAGTTGTTGAACGGATTGCACAAAATGCTGCTCATCTCAGATTTAGATGAGGGACTTGTTGGAAATTAGAATAAAGGTGACTCTTGCTGTTTTAGCAAAGAGACTGGAAGCATTGTGCGCCTGCCTTAGAGATCTGTGAAACTTTGAACTTAAGAGAGATGATTTAGGGTATCTGGCAGAAGAAATTTCTAAGCAGCAAAGCATTCAAGATGTGACTTGGGTGCTGTTAAAAGTAGAAAAGGAAAATCTATTTTCTGAGGAGAAATTCAAACAGGCTGCCAAAATTTGCATAAGTAATGAGGAGCCAAATGTTAATAGCCAAGACAATGGGGAAAATGTCTCCAGGGCATTCAGAGGTCTTCGTGGCAGCTCCAATCACAGGCCTGGAGACCTAAAAGGAAAAAATGGTTGTATGGGCCAGGCCCAGGGCCTTGCAGCTTTGTGCAGTCTCAGGACTCAGTGCCCTGCATCCCAGCTGTGGCAAAAATGGGCCAATGTACAGCCTGGGCTGTAGCATCAGAGGGCACAAGCCCCAAGCCTTGGCAGCTTCCTTGTGGTGTTCAGCCTCCAGGTGCACAGAAGTCAAGAATTGAGGTTTGGGAAACTCCGCCTAGATTTCAGAGGATCTGTAGAAATGCCTGGATGCCCAGGCAAAATTTACTGCAGAGGCAGAGCCCTCATGGAGAACCTCTGCTAGGGCAGTACAGATGGGAAACTTGGGGTTGGAGACCCCACACACAGTCACCACTAGGGCATTGCCTAGCAGAGCTGTGAAAATAGGGGCCCTATCCTCCAGACCTCAGAATGGTAGATCCACTGACAGCTTGTACTGTGCACCTAGAAAAGCCACAGACACTCAATATTAGCCCATGAAAGCAGCCAGGAGGGGAGCTGTATCCTGCAAAGCCACAGGGGCAGAGCTGCCCAAGACCACGGTAACCCACCTCTTGCATTAGTGTGACCTGGATTGAGACATGGAGTCAAAGGAAATCATTTTGGAGCTTTAAGATTTGACTCCCCCACTGGATTTCAGACTTGCGTGGGGCCCGTAGCCCCTTCATTTTGACCAATTTACCCTATTTAGAATGGGTATATTTACCCAATGCCTATACCCCTGTTTTATCTAGGAAGTAACTAACTTGCTTCTGATTTTACAGGCTCTTAGGTGGAAGGGACTTGACTTGTCTCAGATGAGACTTTGGACTGTGGTCTTTTGAGTTAATGCTGAAATGAGTTAAGACTTTGGGAGACTGCTGGGAAGGCATGATTGGTTTTGAAATGTGAGGATATTAAATTTGGGAGGGGCTGGGGTGAAATGATATGGTTTGACTCTGTCCACACCCAAGTCTCATCTTCAACTATAACTCCCATAATTCCCACTTGTGGGAGGGACCCTGTGGAACGTAATTGAATCATGTGGGCAGATCTTTCTAGTTCTGTTCTTGTGATAGTGAATAAGTTTCACGAGATGCGATGGTTTTACAAACAGGAGTTCCCCTGCACACGCTCTCTTGCCTGCGGCCATCTAAGGCATGCCTTTACTTCTTATTCACCTTCTGCTATGATTGTAAGTCCTCCCCAGCCATGTGGAACTGTGAGTCAATTAAACCTCTTTCCTTAATAGATTACCCAGTTGTGAGTATGTCTTCATTAGTATTGTGAGAAAAGACTAATACAATGTCTATTTTTCCCATCTTTTGTAATATTAACTTTCAACCATTAAAAAGATGGTATCTGTTTGCTTTCTCCACTACAAAGTGAATAAGTATTTTTGTTGCCCTAAGCCCTGGTGCTACAAGAGGATTGACACAACCCCTTTCTTCACAATTATATGAATATTATTACAACATCAGCAAAGCAGCTTTTGTCACGTGTCAATCAACAGAATTGCTTGCACATATTTGAAAATTAAAAACATAAATGTAAAATTAAGCACATTCTCTGCCTAGAGAAAGGTGTCGCCAACTATTTATTTTAATTTTCAAAGAACATATATTTTCTTTCCCTCTTTGATGATACACCTTTTGAAACCAATGATCATGTCTTAAAAATTGTATACCTTACAGTATCTGTGACAGTGTCTTGCTTTTAATAAATGTCTAATTATATACATATCATTGATGTATTTGAGTTGTATCGATTGTGATTTTGAAACGCAAAGCTCTTGATTTCATAATGAAACCATTTATATCATTTTAGTCTTTCAAGTATATATTTAACATTGCTACATAAATTACTTTCTTAAAAAATTAATCAATTTTTTAAGAATAGTGATGCATATGTTAAGAGTAGATACATTTTCTAACTTGAGTCCTCAAACTTACACTACTCTCTTTGAATATTTTTTCACTCTACTCTCCATTCCTACATATTACGGTTGACCTCTCTCACCATATTGACAATCTCATGTTTTATTCACAATCTCATGTATTTATTTAGTTAATTGGAATTAATTGGGTTTCAGTCTAAGCTGTCACTTATTCATTACATTATCTTAGGCAGATTGCTTCACCCACGCAAGCCTCAGTTTCCTCTTCTGTAAAATGAGGATTTGAGAAAAAAAATTATTTGTTGATTATCTGGAGTCCAAATTATGATAGAGGGGAAAAGTAGCAATTATACAGTGCTTTATCAGGGTGCTTATATTTCCACTGTAGAACTGGCATTTATATAAGAAACCAATGCTTAGTGCCACCAAAAACAATTCAGTCTTTGTGCAGAGATGAGATGGCCAATTATCAACAGAACATAAATTAATCTTTTAATTAGCAAAATAAAAATGTCAACATTTCTATCTACAATCATAATTTACCATGAATACAGCAGCTAAATTAAACAGCAGAAACAATAAAAGAAATACAAATAAAAGACATTAAGAAAAAAGTACAGAATATTTTTGAGTTGGAAATCAGATACAATGGGGAAAGATAGAAAGAGAGAGAGAGAGCAATAGAATGCATGAATGTGTGTGAGATTTTGAACGCCACTAAATTTTAGGGCCATATAAATATTAAACTATAGAATACAGAAACCATACATAGGTATTTAGCAGGGAACTGGAGAGAACCACACGTATCAATGCAATTTCTAAAGAGTCCATAAAGTTAACATTTTTGACCACATATGCCACAAAATGCAAAATTTTCAGGCTATATATAAGTTCATGATAAAAGTGATTATTTAGGCAAATAAAGTAGTAAAATAGCAATTTTAATAAAATTTAAGTTTTATTTCTTTTATGAGACTTCTTGGTGTTTTAAATATAATAATATGCATTGTATGGATTGTCAAGGGCTGGATATGATATGTAGAATCTTCCGAATTTGAAATCCTTTAATTTGAAGCTGCTTAGGAAACTTGTGTTAATGAGACCTTTTTAAATTATTCTTTGTTTTTGCAGTTTTAAATGAGACTTCAGAATTTTACACGTTTTAAAAGGTTTGTGACACAAAACACAAACAAATACACACACCATAATCATACAATTGTTATTCCTGGTACAGTACATAATATGAGAAGTAAATGGATAACACAAAAGTAGATCAATATAAAATGCTGACAGAGGCAAATTCCTTAATCATTTTGAATTAATAAATTTTAGCTAATAAGTAGTGAATCTGGATTTGAAAT
Source organism: Gorilla gorilla gorilla (assembly GCF_029281585.2). Classification (NCBI taxonomy): domain Eukaryota; kingdom Metazoa; phylum Chordata; class Mammalia; order Primates; family Hominidae; genus Gorilla; species Gorilla gorilla. The sequence continues at coordinate 27,546,970 of NC_073227.2, read as the reverse complement.
AATCATTGGAAACAAACTGCGTAACATGTAAATTTAGTTAAGGCATAGTAAATTCTATGTGATATTTTTATTTCAACCATTCTGGATTAATCTATTCCATTGACTTTATGTAGTTCTAACATTTTATAAAACCAGAATATTTCATGAAATTATCTAGACATGTGGTCTCCATGTGAATATTTTAATTAAAATTACTGTTCCAGTATTGAAAAAGCTGATAAACATAGGGTAACATCTGTGACAGATTGATTGTATTAAAGTCCCAATTCTGCAACTACTCTGTAACCATATCTTTTGCAAAATAACTTTTATTGATCTCCAGTTCTCACCGTGAAGTCTACCATGAGGTTTATTTTGGCCAATGAGATACTAACAGATGTGACAAAGCAGGAACTTGAAGAGGAACTGTGTGATTGAACTTGCTCAGTCTTGCTTCTCTGCCAAAACCAGGAGAATATTCCTGGGTTAGCCCAGAGAGAATAGAACTGAGTCACTCCAGTGATCCCAACCAAAGCCATCCTACATCAGCCAGTAGTCCTCCAGCCCCTGGGCATCTGATTGAGTTCAACCAACATCAGATGAGCCTCATAGCCAATCTCTTACTGACCACAGATGTGTGACCTAGCCTAAGACATATCATCTTGCCCAGATGATCCAGATTCAGAATCAACTGAATCTTACCAACTTATTTGTGTGACACTGGGGAATTTGGGTCATTTTATACAAGATCTGTCTTTGGCAATACACAACCAACTGACTGAATAATTCAACATCTGAACCAGGACACATCAATGAATAAAAGGGGATGCTAGACTGTAGTAAATTGGCATCATCCCACACAATTCTGGATACACTTTTGACTTACAATCAGCCCCTGGGTCCCTTGAAGATGGTTATTTTAATGAAAGTCAAAGATGATTTATCTCAGTAACTGATTTCCAAGAGAAATAACTATAAATAAATACAGTCCATATGTGATACCTGTTGGTGGTATAATTTAAGTTTAATACTTAGAAATATTAGAATGGGGTAAAAGAATTATGTAAATTTGTTAAATGGGCCAATAGTTAAATTAAATGAATGGCTGGAGAATAACAAATGACTACTGATATTTGGCCTCAGTGTGGAAAACAACAGGAAGTGGTTTGGACTGAGCTGAATTGGACAATAGGCCTCTTGGTTTAAGAGAGTAGCTACTTCTCAGCTTCTGTTGCTTATTTCCAAAAAGAATATAAACACAGTGTTTCCAGATGTTTCATTATATTCCAGATATTTAGACTTTACATGAACACAGCAAAGTTGTTTTCTTATGGCTAAACATATCAATTAAAAAAAAAAACATGTAGTCCACACACACGGCATGTCTGCATATCAAATTTGGCCCATTGGCTATTACGTATGTTGTGACCTTATACCTTTTACTTAGAGAAATGGATCAGTAAAATAGTCTCTAAATGAAGACTTCTAAAAACCAATAGATTTCATTGTGATGTTGGTTGAAACCATATGATACTAAATTAAAAAACACCTTCTATTGAGTTTCTCCTATATGTCTATTCTGGGTTTTGTGTTGGCATAAGTGCCAAAGAGTAAATATCCCGGTATAAGCTGTGTCTTTGTGTATTAATTACTGCGTGGCAATATCGACACAAATTTAATGGCTTAAAACAACATGAGGTGTTCATTATCTTACAGTTTCTATGAGTCAGGTGTCCTGGCACAGCTTAGCTGTGCCCTCTACAATGCTATAGCAATACATTGGCCAGGAATATGGTCTCTTCTGAGGCTTAACTAGGGAAAGGATCCACTTTCAAGTTTACTCAAATTGTTATAAGAATTCCATTTCTTGCATGTGTAAGACAGAGGGCTCCAGGTTCTTCGGGGCTATCAGTCAAATACTGCTCTAATTTTTAGAGGTGCTCACAGCTTCTTGCCACATGAAGTTTCCCAAAAAGTCCACTTGCTTCGTCACATTCAGCAAAAGAGAGAGACTCCAGGAAGGCAAGCACTACAATATTATGTGCATGATTATGTATGCCTAATTACCTACATAACCTCACCTTTGCCATGCTCTGTAGGTTAGAGACAAGCCATAGGCCATGTCCAGATTTAGGATAAAGAAACTACACAAGCATTTGAACACCAAGAAGTGACGATCATGGGTATTATCCTAGAGCACATCCACCATGCTTTCCCAAATAAGAATAAGATTTACTGAGGCAATATATTCTTTTTCTAAAGCTGTCAAAGGAAACCTTCATTTATTAGTAGAATCATAGTTCAGAGAAGTGATGGCATAGTGATTTGAGGGCTGCTTCAACATGGCATGGTGATTTGGTAGGTACTTCAACATGTGGTCATTCACACAGAATGACCTCCGCTCAGGCAGCACTCTGCTACATATTAACTTGCTCAAGTTTCCTACATGAAGCTCTGAGCAATGTGTGTCAAAGATTCTATACTGTGTGCTGTGACTTACACATATTTTATTGCAAGGAGGTTTTGCCATTTTTAGAATACTTATATATTTCTTTTTTATATGGACCTTTTAACAATATAATATTTTTAAGTAATTTTATCTGCTTGGGCAACTAAGACCAAAAAGCCACCTGTTTTCTCCTATCAGGTAGTCCCACACAGCATAGTGAGTGGCAGGGAACAATGAGGGCCCAATTCCTACCTCACTGACCAGCTGCCATGATTTTGAATATTAGATGTAAAATGGGTGAAACATTTAAGTAGCAGTTTACATTTCAGAACATACTGAAATTGTATCCCCTGCTAATTAACCACTGATGGAAGTAATCACTTGGATCCTATCGAACAAATGTGGCAAGTCCCTGTCTGCTGGAATGCATTACAAATGTGGTCTATTGGTTCCTGAAACTTCCACTGCAAAATTACCCTTCTATTCTATCTTTCAATTATATGCTGAAAACTCATTACTTGAAAAAATTTAATGGAAACATACAAACCTCTCTGGGAATTACCTGACTCTGTTAAAAACTAAACCAACATGCACAGGTAATAAAAGCAAACCTTGTTGCTATAGAAAAATTGCTCCAATAGAATTTTGGTGTATTATTGTTTTTCAGTGAACCAATTACAGAGGCTAAAATTGGAACCTAAGTGAATAGCTATTTCATGTTGCTATAAGTGAACTGCAAGAATTCTACATTTCAAAGTCACTTGACGTAAAACTTACACATTCCAGACTTCTGAAACTTTCCACCTACTTATGTCGCTGCCACTTACACATACCGTTAATCCATCAATAACTCTCATGGTTGCAACAGCTGAATGGAAAAATGGCCAAAGTGCCCTCATTTCATAAATCTCAAAGTGCTTGTGATTCTTTAAAATACTACACATATTTTTATTTGCAGTTTCAACATGATTAAAATAATTTAGAAACAGATACTCTTAACTGGTGAGTGATTTAGTCTGGGGTTAGAATATTCCACATTTTCTCATTTTTGGACAGAGAGCTATTTACTAAAAGCATTTAAAGAAAGAGGAATTAATACACTTTTTATGTTGACTTTCCACCTTTATATGAAAAAAAGAGCATTTATTGGGGGAAAATATGATTTCACATTTGGTCTAGATAGTTTTGCATATTGAAAGTTTCATGGAGAAGAAAATATTGAAGTTTTAAAGTTATAGAGATTTATTTTACTCTAGTACATACTGAATACTTTATATAACAAAGATTAGGTTATTAATTTATTCAGTAAACCTGCCCAAAAGTGAGGGTCCCAAAAGAGAAATAAAGCAAGTTTCTATAGTCTGACAGTATGAAAATAATAATTTACTTGAAAATCAAAATTAATTTTAAAATATATTCAAAGTTCCTATAGGTGGACTGTATAAAACTATTTGAACAATTAAGAACAAATATTATGTGACTAGAGAAAATTATATAGAAATTAGAAAAAAAAAACAACCTTGAAACAAAAATGTTGTTTTTTGTAGATTTTCTACCCAGTTAGAGAAAAGTGTATTTCCGGAGAAGAGACACAGTAAGGGGTCTTGACTCCATTATAAATTTTTGAAAGAATGAGCAAATAAATATAGAATTGGGAGAAAAAGTTATTAGAAAGAAAAGGGAGCAGTGACAAATCACATCAACTTAAAAGATCGCATAAAAATTTGAAGAAGCTATTGAATAAAAGAAAGTATAGAGAAAATAGGATGTCTAGAAAAGTCTCCATTATGGGTTGCTATTAAAACAATAAAATAACTAAAAGAAAATAAATAAATATACTCCAGAGTGTGTGACCTTGCTAATTAAGGCATTTTCCCTGGGGAATTTCCAAAGCCTTTTTGATCTAACTATAACTCTCTTCTAATGAAAAGTTTTTTTCTCCCTCATATAGTTGCCTCTGAGTTCTTTAACCTTTGCTGCAGCACTGGGATAGCTTGTTCAATCTCATTATGTGGAGGCCAAAAGGATATAGGAACCAGTTAGGTTACTACACTTGCATATTTTTAATTCAAACTTCTTTAATGTGAGGGAAACCCTTTATCATTTCACCTGGCAAACATAACCTCTTGAAAACTTAACTTCTAAAAATAAGTGAAAATTGTCAAGAACAAATTTACTAGGACTCGCCATATAGTGAGTGAATTAGTCCATTATCACACTGCTATGAAGAGATACCCAAGACTTATAAAGAAAAGGGACTTAATTGACTCACAGTTCTGCATGGCTGGGGAGGCCTCAGGAAACTTACAAACATGGCAGAAGGCACATCTTCACAGAGCAGCAGGAGAAAGAATGAGTGCAAGCACGAGATGCAAAGCGCTTATAAAACCATCAGATCTTATGAGACAAACTTATTATCACAAAAATAGCATGAGGGAATCCACCCCTATGATTCAGCTACCTCCATCTGATCCCGCCCTTGACACATGAGGATTATGGGGATTACAATTCAAGGTGAGATTTGAGTGGGGACACAGAGCCAAACCATATCAATGAGTTATCCAGCGGCTTTGTTCATCAAAAGGAAAATAGTATATGCAATAAATAAGGCAATATAATTTTTGTTAATTTTTCGCATTGTCAAATTGATCTGGCAATTTCATGTCCATGTTTTTTTTTTTTTTTTTTTTGAGATGGGGTCTCGCTCTGTCTCCCAGGCTGGAGTGCAATGGTGCGATCTTGGCTTACTGCAAGCTCCGCCTCCCGGGTTCACACACCATTCTCCTGCCTCAGCCTCCCGAGTAGCTGGGACTACAGGCACCTGCCACCACGCCTGGCAATTTTTTTGTATTTTTAGTAGAAACGGAGTTTCACCATGTTAGCCAGGATGGTCTCGATCTCCTGACTTCGTGATCCCCCCACCTCGGCCTCCCAAAGTGCTGGAATTAACAGGAGTGAGCCCCCGCCCCTGGCCCAATGTCCGTAATTTTAAACCATCTACCATCATGACTGAAAATTAGAGTGGTTCCACTTAGCACTTCATTCATTTCCAAATGAGCTCCTTTCACATATACATATTTTGAAATTCTAATTTTGATAATAAGCAATACACAGGGCACATCTTTCATGTTATCCCTGTAGACAATAAGTAGCCATGTTAACGATTTCACATACTCTCTGATAATTTTGTATTGGAAAGTTTAACACATTTACATTTATCATCATATCAGATCTATTTGGTATTAATTTTGGCTTATTTGTTTATTTCTTATTGGGTTTTATGCTTCCATTATGTCTTACTAAATTTAGCTAATGTTCAATTATCCTGTAAAAATTTAAAACATAGAATTTCCATTTTTTATACTAATGCTGTGTTTTAATTTTTTTATTTATGTGTGTACTAAAATATTGCTCTTACTGTGTACTAGGAACTAGAATAAAACTCACAGTGCTTTACTCGAGAATAGATCTTCTGTTCTTCACAAAAATCCTACAAAATATGTGCTTCTTACCTACATTACAAATGTGGGATCATTGATGCCAAGTAGTCTACCCAAATTCAGAAAGCTATAAAGAATGGCAGTACAAGTGGAATTCAGGTCTGTTGGACCTGAGAATTTGTGCTTTTAACATTATGATGTAATACAACTCTTTAATTATCAATGTAGAGTGAATAGAAGGCTAGCTGAGAGGATTGAGAACACACAACTGAGAATGTAGGAGAAAACTAGGCTGGTGCATGAATGTTATCTTTTTGTTCCTAGTTTGAAATAACATTTTACTATGTTATGTCTTTTACATATATATTTTAAATATTTTCTCTATTTGCCATTTGTTTTACTTTACTTCATGGTGTTCTCTTTCAATATAATTGTAGTATTCTCAATGACTTCATTTTAAATTTCAACCTTTGGTAATATTACATTATTTCTAAAACGGTCAACTATAATTTATTGTATATTAATAATATTTATTTTCATGTTACAATAAGATATTGAATCTCCTTAATATATATTTTACTCTATGATACAACATTAACTTAAAAAATTGCTACATGATTTTTACAAAATAATTTTTCTAAGATGATATGCATATGTTGATATAAGTGTGTGTATATATGAGTAGATATATATTCCTATACATATAAATACCTTTTGTCTACTTCTTGAGTCTTCAAACAGTTCTATTGATCTGTCTGTCAATTATCTAGTCTCCTTGCTTACTAATTTTAATAATCTTAATTTTATAATGCCTTTTAATAATGACTGAAAATTGCTTAATTGTACTTTATTTTCAAAATTGTTCTGGATATTCTAGATCATGTACTCTATTAGACAAACTTTAGAACATCATTTTGGACAATTATTTCAGGACCATTATTTAAAAATAACATTTTTAGGAAAAAAATTACAGAAATTTCCTTTAAAAACATTTTTAAAACATAGTTGACATGTTAGTAAGAATTGCATTAAACCTAAAAATTAATTTAGAAAGACTACATGAATAGGATTTACTTTTCTTTGATGAGAAATGATACTGAATTCATATATGGCTAATTAGATTCAAGGAATATTATCATTTCTTCACACACTATGGATATTATTAACTTCATGATATCGAACCACCTCTTTATTCTTCAATATAAGACTATATAGATGATGTTTATTTCAATATATATTTTATTTAATATTATGCTGTCCAATATTTATATCTATATTTATCTGTAATATTTTGTAATTTTTATTTTTCTTCAATTCCAAAAAGTGTTGTTACTGATGTTATCCAGATATTAAAAAATAAATTGTGTCAAGTGCTAATTTAAAAAAGCAGAGAAAACAATGAGGAATTATAGCAGGGCTGAAATAGACTAGGGGGTAAAATAAAAGCTGTTCAGAGGAAATGATATTTAAGATATGCCATGAAGAATGAATAGAATCTATGCAGACAGACAGACTGTGAAAGAAACATAGTGGCAAAATATCGGCATGTGTAGGGAACTTAACGAAGACAAACCTTATCCAATTTAAGCAAATGACAGTAGACCAGTCCTGTTGAAGAGTGGGAGATGAGGCCTCAGGACCACACAAATATGGGGTCAGAAAGAGGAGTGGGATTACACAAAGCAGAATGTGGAGAAGTAGCTAAAGAGATAGGAGAATATCGGGGAACTGTCATAGAGATGTTCTCAAATGCTGCTGAGAAGGAGATTTTGGATGCATTAAGATTGTCATAAACAACAAGAACTTATACTGGATCACACATATATTTCTGCATTCTTATGTTGCTATAAAGAAATACTTGAGACTGGGTAATTTATAAAGAAAAGGGGTTTAATTGGCCTATAGTTCCATTTTACAAGCTCTACAGGAAGCATGTTGCTGGCATCTGCTTAGCTTCTGGGGAGGCCTCATGAAACTTACAATCATGGCAGAAGGTGAACAGGAAGGAGGCACATCACATGGCCAGAGCAGAAGCAAGAGAGCGAGGGAGGAGATGCCTCATACTTTTAAATGACCAGGTCTCACAAGTTCCCTCATTATCACAAGGACAGTACCAAGGGGAATGATGCTAAACCATTCATGATAAACCATCCCCTTGCTCCAGTCACCTTCCAATAAGCCCCACCTCCAACATTGGGGATTACATTTCGATATGATATATGGGTGGGGACACATATTCAAAGGATATCAACATGCTAGGGTTTATTAATGTAGCATCTCAACAAGGATATAAAGGAGCATAATTATTATGGCTCTTTTCTTTGCCATCCACAGTATAAATTTTCTTAAGTTTGCTGCCCCTCTTGACAGTGGAAAATAGAGTTATATGAGTATGCATCCCTTGAAAAAATATATATCTTTTTACACCTACTAACATCTCCTTATGTTCTGTTCACTACAGTTGGGACACTTGCTCATTTCTGCATGTGCCATAGAAGGGGTATCATGCTAATTGACTAATTCCAATGGTGCTGAGTGTAGGATTGACATCTCCTAAGGCACCTGGCTAGGTGGTGATGGGTTATTTGCCCAGATTAACTAGAATCATGTTAGGAAGGAAGAAAGGAATAAGAGTACTAAATAGGCAACTGAAATATGCAATACACAATTAATGAAGAATGAGGACTAAAAAGTATGGATTTGATTCAGCAACTAGGTCACTTGGGAACACAGCAAGATTTAGCAGAGAAGGGAACAAGATTAGAATGGGTGAAAGAGATTGGAATGTGAGAAAGTCAAGTCAGAGAATTAACACTTTCAATACATTTTTTTGAAGGATAAAAAAGTGAGGTAGAAGTGGAAAAAAGAGGGATGGGAAGGGCAAAAAAGAGGGATGGGAAGGGCTCAGAAGACAGTTGGAGATGGGATCTGGGTTATAAGTGTAAGATGTGGTCATTGGCAGGATGCATTAAGCTTTCCATTACAGTGTAGTGGAGAAAGTAGGAATAGAGAAGAAAGACTATATTTTGAATCTGTGTGGAAATGTAATTGGTCCTATGTGGGGTGAGAATGTAACTCTATGTAGTATAAGTTAGTGTAATCAACAGACAATTGACAAAGGAGGGCAGAGGTTTGAGGCAGGCAGAGAAAAGATCAAATCGTCAATGAGAGAATAGAAAAAAATTCTTGCTGAGGGAAAGCTGATAAGGACTCCAGATGGTACTGAATGAGCAATTGGGATATTATTCTGTAGTTTCCTTTTTATGAGTATTTGATTTTGTTTTCTTTCTTTTTTTCTTTCATTAAGGGTATGTTGTCAAGAAAACATGTTGTGTGGGGGGGTGGTATGCTTTTAATAATTGTACATGTGTAGCATTGTGTGCTTTCTTAATCTCAAAGAATATATTTTCCTGTTACTTTCTTAGGTATGAAAGCCAACTAGGCTAGAAAGTCATCTTTTTCCCTCAAAAATTTCTTCTTAAAACTTTAGTTTGAAGAGTATACTTTTTATTATATTTTATTTTTACTTTTTGTGATATCAGTCTTATTGAATTGTCATTTACAGGCAATAAAATTCATCAGACATATAATTTGATATAACTTGATAAAAGTATATAGCCTCCATGTAGTTGTGCAGTTTTAAGTGAGTTTCTTAATCCTGAACCTGCTTCTGAACTATTACTGCTGCTCCTGAATGAATAACAAAATTAAGGCAGATATAAATGTTCTTTGAAACCAATAAGAACAAAGACACAACGTACCAGAATCTCTGGGACACAGCTAACACACTGTTTAGAGGGAAAACTACAGCACTAAACGCCCACAGGAGAAAGCGGGAAAGATCTAAAATTGACACCCTAACATCATAATTAAAAGAAATAGATAAACAATAGCAAACAAATGCAAAAGCTAGCAGAAGACAAGAAATAACTAAGTTCAGAGCAGAACTGAAGCAGATAGAGACAGAAAAAAACCTTCAAAAAATCAGTGAATCCAGATACTGCTTTTTTGAAAAGATTAACAAAATAGGCTGCTAGCCAGACTAATAAGGAAGAAAAGAGAAGAATCAAATAGACACAATAAAAAAATAATAAAGGGGATATCACCACTGATCCCACAGAAATACAAACTACCATCAGAGAATACTATAAACACCTCTAAGTAAATAAACTAGAAAATCTAGAAGAAATGGATAAATTCCTGGACACATACACCCTCCCAAACTAAATTAAGAAGAAGTCAAATCCCTGAATAGACCAATAACAAGTTCTGAAAATGAGGCAGCAATTAATAGCCTACCAAAAAAACAAACAAACAAAAAACCCAGGACCAGACAGATTCACTGCCAAATTCTACCAGACGTACAAAGAGGAGCTGGTACCATTCTTTCTGAAACTATTCCAAAAAATAAAAAAGGGGGACTCCTCCATAACTCATTTTATAAGGCCAGCATCATCCTGGTACCAAAACTTGGCAGAGACACAACAAAAAAAGAAAATTTCAGGCCAATGTCCCTGATGAATATTGATGCGAAAATCCTCAAGAAAATCTTGGCAAACCATATCCAGCAGCACATCAAAAAGCTTATCCACCGTGATCAAGTCAGCCTCATCCCTGGGATGCAAGGCTGGTTCAACATATGCAAATCAGTAAATGAAATCCATCACATAAACAGAACTAATGGCAAAAACACATGATTATCTCAATAGATGCAGAAAAGGCCTTTGATAAAATTCAACACCCCTTCATGCTAAAAAATCTCAACAGACTAGGTATTGATGGACGTATCTCAAAATAATGAAAGCTATTTATGACAAACCCACAGCCAATATCATACTGAATGGGCAAAAGGTGGAAGCATTCCTTTTGAAAACTAACACAAGATAAGGATGCCCTCTCACACCACTCCTATTTAACATAGTATTGGAAATTCTGGCCAGGGGAATCAGGCAAGAGAAAAATAAAGGGTATTCAACTAGGAAGAGAGGAAGTCAAATTGTCTCTGCAGATGAAAGGATTGTATTTTTAGAAAACCCCATCATCTCAGCCTCAAATCTCCTTAAGCTGATAAGCAACTTCAGCAAAGTCTCAGGATACAAAATCAATGTGCAAAAATCACAAGCATTCCTATACACCAGTAATAGACAAACGGGGAGCCAAATCATGAGTGAACTCCCATTCCCAATTGCTACAAAGAGAATACAATACCTAGGAATACAACTTACAAGGGATGTGAAGGACCTCTTCAAGAAGAACTACAAACCACTGCACAAGGAAATAAGAGAGAACACAAACAAATGGCAAAATATTCCATGCTCATGGATAGGAAGAATCAATATCATAAAAATGGCCATACTGCCCAAAGTAATTTACAGATTTAATGGTATCCCCAACAAGCTACCATTGACTTTCTTCACAGAATTAGAAAAAACTACTTTAAATTTCATATGCAACCAAAAAAGAGCCCTTATAGCTAAGACAATCCTAAGCAAAATGAACAAAGCTGGAGGCATCACACTACCTGCCTTTAAACTATATTACAAGGCTACAGCAACCAAAACAGCATGGTACTGGTACCAAAACAGATGTATAGACTATTAGAACAGAACAAAGGCCTCAGATGCTATTGTTTTTCATAATAATAATATGATTTTTAATTTTCCTAGGTACAGTCTGTTTATTTTTACCTGGCACATGATATGTCTTTTCACTCTGTTTATATTGTTTTTTTCTTTAGTTTAAGAAAGCTTTAATTTTCTATTACTACACAATTTCTTCTACTTTATTAATCATTAATATGATAGTCTGATATAAATATTATAGTCTGATATATCTTATTATGGAAGAAACTACCATAGAATGGGAACAAACACAATCAGAAGACTGTAGTTAAGCCTCAGCCTTCTTCATACAGGACTGAATCTGTCCTCTGCCGTTGGTTCTCTAAGTTTGGTGTGAATCACATCACTTGGAGGACTTGTTAAAATGCAATTGCTGGTTCATCCACACTTTTGATTCAGCAGTCCTCAGGTTGGGCGATAATTTGCATTTCTGACAATTTCTTCGAGGGAGAGGGGCACGGATATTTCAGGTTTTGGGACCACACTTTGAGAATGAGTGCTCAAAGTCACTAAATTGTCTTGCTTTATTAAATCAGAGTAAAGCAGAAAGAGAAGGAACTATATAGGCTGCACTGAGTAAATTCTAAATGATTTCTTAGTTCTTCTGAATTTGAGATGTGGTTATTTGACGAAAAGTTTGCAGAGGTTAAGATTGAACTAAGCTTTGAGTGAAATTCATGGCTTTCTAACTTTGCTGATTATTCAAAACTGAAATGATCTGTCTTGGAAGGCAAGGAGATATCTGTACAATAATGTTGAACGAGAGGTGGGATGAACCACAGGCATGGATATGATTTGTAAAGCAAAATCAGGTATCAAGTGTGTAGTACCAAACATTATTTCAGACCCCTTTCCCTGTTGCCGTGCACTGGTTTGAAGAAACAGGGGAACTTAAGTGGATACATAAATGGATTGGAGTGAGAGGTCATTGTTCAAATCCCAATTCCACAAATGACTGGCTCTGTAAGGTTTGAAAAACTGATTAACATCTCTCAAACTGCTTGTATTAGTCTCCTAGGGCTGACTTCGCAAGGACCACAAGCTGTATGGCTTAAACAGCAGATATTTATTGTCCCACTGTTCTAGAAGCTAGAATTCTGAGATCAGGGTGTTGGTAGGACTATGTTCCCTTTGAAGACATCTATTCCAGGATCCTTCCCTAGCTTCTGGTATTGTGTTGACTTGTGGCAGCACAATTCCAAGCTTCAATGGCATTCTTCCTGTGTGTGTGTGTGTCCAAATTTTCTTTTTGTACAAGGACACTAATAACATTGGATTAGGGGCCCACCCTACTCTACTATGACTTTATCTTAGTGACATCTGCAATAACTTTATTTTTAAATCTGCTCACATTCTGAGATACTAGCGGTTAGGTCTTTAATATATGAATTTTGGTTGAGGGACACAATTCAACCTAAAGCATTCATTCCCCTTCCTCTCCTTTGAACTAATAAGATTCTTGTGGAAACTAAATGGGAAATTCATGTAAAGTTTTTCTCTCACAATAGCTGTTCAATCTATTGCAATGTTCTTGCTATTATTACTACTATTTTTATGAAAATGTATCCAGTCTCCTCTAATATCCTCTAAATAGTCATTTTTTCCTGCTGCCAACTGCACTTAAGTTCTATGGTCATTTGTAATCCCTCCTAATATGTTGAAGATGTAGAAGTTTCAAAAATAGATACTTAAGAATTGTTTACCTTTTGCTTATTTGTGATTTATTCGCTGCTGCTTGTGAATGGGATTGAATATGTGGGGGCCATTTCTTTTCAAGCAGAACACTCTTGCCTTATGGGTGTCCCTATTCAGAGAACATATCGAGGGCAAAGGGCTACACTCTCTTTATACTAGTCCAGCACGTGCTTCTCTTTCCTTCTCTCTTTTATTTACTTCTTTAATCTTTGCCCTGTTTTGTGCCACAGGTGTCCTAGAAGAAGAGACCCTACACTGGGCTTGTGACCAGCAGAAACTGAATCAATGCTGGAGACACATTCTAACAGTCGAATGGGCCGCTCACAGGAGGTAATGACTTTCAGTTACAATTTGTATGAGGCTCAATGCCATGCTTCAGGTTGCCAGTCCATTACCAATTTTCCTTGCTTTTTCAGTCTATTACAAATTTAACTTTCCGAAGTTCCCTTTTACACTTCCTTTTGCTTGGGCTGTCTTTCTTATTCAATTACAGTGACTCAGTGACTTTGGTTAGGGCCTAAATGAAAGTCCTGTGTAGCACAAGGAAAAATTAAGTTGCTGTTCCAGTTCCACCTACATCTGCAGGCATTTGGATTGAAAAATATTTTGACCATTCCATGGGCATGATATTTATCATAAAATGCAATTTTTGGTCAACTTTTTAAGGTACCTTGTTTTATATATATATATATATATTTTTTTTTTTTTTCTTTGAGTTGAAGTCTAGCTCTGTCGCCAGGCTGGAGTGCAGTGGCGCAATCTCGGCTCACTGCAACCTCCGCCTCCCGGGTTCAAGTGATTCTCCTGTCTCAGCCTCCCAAGCAGCTGGGACTACAAGTGCCCGCCACCATGCCAGGCTAATTTTTGTATTTTTAGTAGAGACGGGGTTTCACCATGTTGGCCAGGGTGGTCTCAATCTCTTGACCTCGTGATCCTCCCACCTCGGCCCCACAAAGTGCTGGGATTACAGGTGTGAGCCACCGTGCCCAGCCTATTCTTCCTACTCAGTGAAAGAACAGGCAGAAGGATGATGTAGGAAGCAATGTTTATTTCCAAGTGTTGTACCAAATATCCCCTCCTTAACAACACCATATATAATGACAATAAAAAAGAAAGATTACCCAAATCAGGGATAATCAGACAGTCAGGGGTAAACAGACAATCCCCCAAATTAGGATGGATGCAGGATTTTATGTATTTTTATTACAGTTAGGGGGAGAAATGACTTCAAGTATTTATCCAAAAAATAACTATCATGTATTGGGCATGTGTAGTGTATGTATGTAAATGCTAATGTTTTCCCAAAACCCTGCAAATTTATGTATTATTCATACTTCTGAGGTAAGAACACAGAGATTTGATGATTGACAAACCCACAGTTAAATCACTGTTAGAAGAGCTGGAATTTTATCTTGAACTCTTGGGTGGATTCCCTAAAGCCTCTGCTCTATGTAGAGTACTGATGTTACCTAACCTCCATACTTCTGGCCACATTGTAGACACACAGAACATAAGGTATATTTAGTTCTACCTAATTACAGTACTTCTCGGGCCGGGTAAAGGTGTCAACCATAAGATTTTATAGTGATTTTCTTGATATCCACACTCCTAACTCACCCTCCTGTCTGGACAGACTGGAAAAAGACATGTCCGGATGACAACAGTGGATTTTCTATCACCGTACAACCAAACTAGGGAGGCAAGCGTTCATTATAGCTTCCTTTTGTGCACTTTCAACAGAGCCCAGAATAACCAAGTCAATTTTAACCTATTTCTGACTGAGCTACTGTGCCTCCCACAGTTGACTGTGGGATACATACACTTTAGTTAATTTAATTATATATGTATATATGTGTATGTGTATACATATATATTCCATATATATTGTATTACTGTATATATACCTATTTATATTCTTAGTTATATTGTCTCTGTAATATATTGCCCTCCTTGTGAACCAGAATTTTAGCAATATACAATGTATATTCTATCCAAAATCTGGGCTTTTTGGGAGATCCAATATATGAATACCTACATATTGAATTGTATCTTGTAAATTGATATTTATTTATTTTTATCATGATGGCATTTAGTTGTATTCTATCCTCCTCTTTTGTTTCTAAATATATTATGAATAAAATCTTTACATCTTAGCTGAATAATAATGTGGGTGGTGGGCAGGAACTGGCTTATTGCAATACTCCTTTTCCTAATGAAATTAGCACAGTTATATGCACATAAAATGTATTTAGTATTAATTAAATTTACATAAACATTTTTATTCTCAGGACTCAGGGCTTTTTAATGCTCATTTTTTTACTGGACATTACTATTAATAGTTCGTGGTGAAACAAAGCCAAAGCAGGCTATAAATTGTATCAAGGCCTGTGGATGATGAGGGACTTTTGGCATGGTTTGTATTTTGCCCATGGTTATTGAAACTGGAGGATCCTAGGAAGATGGAGACCTTTAGGGAGCCCAATGAGTAAGGAAAAGCTAAGTGCCCAGTTTCTCTTAACAGCCTTTCTAAACAGGGACTACACAAGACCATAAATTGCTACTGTTCTAAGAGACAACCATTCGATCCAATGAGAGACCTTCTTTCCTATACATCTACAACGGCATTACATATGTACCATCTTGGGTGGATTGAAATAGTAGGCACTGGAATTATTCTCTGGATTGTGCAATTAAGATGAGGAACTCTAACTGAGGAAAGCTATCACACATTTTCTATCATTCTTTGAGTCTCAAAAACACAATGTGGGAAAGATCACTTGAACAGCAAACACTGACCACCAATTTAGGGGCAGGTGAACCATGACATACATGATAATTAATTTCTTCCAATGTAATCCACATTGTTGAGAACTTTACTCCTAGGGAAGCTACTCCAGTATGCCTTCTCACTCCTGAAAGTAGCTTTTCTCTCTTCAAATAAAGATATGCCAATATAGAAATCTGGTTATAAAAATACAGCCAATAAAGATATTGCCCTAGGCCCAGTTGGTCAATGTCAGTGATGCTGAGGTTATTATAAAATACTTTTAGTATATTCAAGGAGAAAAGGGAACTTTCTAAGTAAAGACTTTGCAGCTGAAAAATTGTCATAAAACAAATGTCAGACCTTTTGTTTTTCAAGTACAAATTAAGATATCCCTAGAACAATCTGGTTTAAGTGGTTTTATTTTTGGCATTCTGAAAAAAAAGGTCACAGTTATGTTAGTTATGATCATTCTCTTCTTTTATCACAGTAAATTTACAGGTTTTAGAAGATGGAGTGTGATAAATAATGAAACAATAGAAATAATTGGTTCTAGATCTGGAGATGCAAGGAGTAGTTGTAATTTGAATTTGTAAATCATCTTCATTAGCTGTGTCACCTTTGACAAGTCCCTCAACTTATTTGAGCCTCAGTTTCTAGAACTACAAAATAGCAAACCTCAATCTCAAAGGTTATGGTGAAAATCAAGAGATGCTATGTAAACAAGTCTAATCTATGTTCTGAAGCAACAATTACAAAGTCTACAAAAATCATTGGTTAAAATGAGAATATTTTCATTCATTTTTATTCTGTGTTTTTTAAATATGTTATCTAATTCTCACACCACCACTGTAAAATAAACCCCGAAACACGAGTAACTTGCCTAAGGCCAGAAAATGAATAAATAGTTAGCTTGGACTCCTCTCTGCCTGATTC
This sequence comes from Gorilla gorilla gorilla, assembly GCF_029281585.2. Taxonomy (NCBI): domain Eukaryota; kingdom Metazoa; phylum Chordata; class Mammalia; order Primates; family Hominidae; genus Gorilla; species Gorilla gorilla. The sequence continues at coordinate 27,530,086 of NC_073227.2, read as the reverse complement.
TAAAGCCAGTTTTTATAGTCTCTGCATTATATAACTCCTTTAGCTGACTAATTTTGTGGTGCCTTCATTGATTTAACTTTTGCAAATTATTAACATCATAAAGTAGATGGTGAGAGCACCAATTGAAATACACATGAGGAATGAAGGCAAAATATTGGAACCAGCAAGTTCTGTCAAAGTCATCTATGTGAACTCCTTGCCTTATGTAAAGTTTAACAAACTATTCCAGACACATTTTCAGGGAAGGAATTAACTGCTCTGCTAACTCCTCCTCTGCTTAACCATGCTTGCTACCCCAGTGTTTCTCCTTACATCATCTGAATTCCCTCCAGCTGCAATTTATGCCCTTCTTCTCTCATTTTTGCCTCATCAGAGAAGGAGAACAGCTGGTCACCATCCTCCATATAATCACACTTGGTATAATGAAGGTGGTTATTGAGTCACCCTTCAACAATTCCAGTCCAGGTCTTGCTACACAGACCTCTTTACTTGGAAACTGACAAAGATGGCATGTAGAGGAAGATAACTTAAAACATATTCACACCCAGTAAAATGCTGAATAGGAAAACTGTTTTAGGAGCGAGTATTGTATCTCGTTTTGCTGCAGCTAATGTTCTGCAATTTCTTCAAATCTGAAGCATGTTCCATACCATAATGGCTAAAGATATGACTTTTGCATACAATTTGGCTTTGGCTTTATCTAAGTTTGAGGTAATTAAGTCAGGAAATCCAAGGTGAAAAAAGAAGGTTTGGACAGGGGCCAGCAGGATATTTGATCCAAGGCACATGTGTCTGAAATTAAATTTGGGAGTTAGGCTGTGCTGTCCTTAAATCACGATGGCAAATGAAGGCGAAACTTCTGTGTGCTAAGAAAAGGGAATACGTAGGCTGCTGCCTTACGGGAATTACAGAAGACAGGGATAATTCCCAGAAACTACCCAGATTGGCTGAAAGGCTGTTTGGCACACCAGTGTGAAGGAACAAGAATGGACAGCTCCCTATAATTACCTAGCCTGAGATCCTGAGAGATTGCCTGTATGCCCAGTGGATTTGGGCAGGTACAGCTGCTGGAGTGTGCAGGAAATAAGGCATTGCCTAAATCGAGTGATTTGATTTTTTAAGGAGAGCAAGCCCCCTTAAGTTAGAGAGAAGTTAAATATTTATTGTTGCATACATTGTAGCATTATTTTTGATAATTTTAATAAGTTTTCTGCACCTAAGCGTCTCTTATTCGAAGAACAATATTCTCCATTAATCAAGTAATCTAATGGCATACTGAAAGCCTCATTCTGCAAAAATGGGAATCACGTTTGAGTTCTGCTTTAAGCACCAGACTAGGTGGTAAAATTGTCAGACCACTCATCCATTTATTCATTTTTTCGCCCAAACATCCATCAGTACACGGGGATAAAAAACAGTATTCCAGGGATGAGCATAAAATAAGTTAGCACATAGTTTGTAATTGTGATGTTATCTATCATTATCCATTATTATTATAAACAGAAAGATCCACAGGCCTTAAGAAGGACATCCATAGGCCGGGCGCAGTGCCTCACGCCTATGGAGGCCAAGGCGGGAGGATAACCCGAGGTCAGGAGTTCGAGACCAGCCTGACCAACATGGAGAAACCTTGTCTCTACTAAAAATACAAAATTAGCCGGGTGTGGTGGTGCATGCTTGTAATCCCAGCTACTCGGGAGGCTGAGGCAGGAGAATTGCTTGAACCCAGGAGGCAGAGGTTGCAATGAGCCAAGTTCGTGCCACTGCACTCCAGCCTGGGCAAAAAGAGAAAAACTCCATCTCAAAAAAAAAAAAAAAAAAAAAAAAAAAAAAAAGACATCTATAAGCTCACAAAGCAAGTGTTTAATGCAAAAAGGTAATTTAAGACAAAGTCTTAAAGCAGCAGATATCTTAGTTGTTAGTTTATCAGAAGGAATGAAAGGCTTCAAAAAGAAGGTGATAGTATTTATTTGTCTTTGGCTAGGGCATGTCAGAAATATTTTGTTTTTCTGGACATAACACTTTAAGGAGGCTATTGATCAATCAGATTGTTGGATTGTAACCCTGGTAAGCAACCAATATGAATGGAAAAAATTTGAGCATTGTGTTTGTTCAATTTAGACAGGAGTTAGGACAGAATATGCTAGCCATGTAGTGGTGTTGCATGACTGTATAAGGAATGTAAAAAACTGTCCAGATAATGAAATCAAGACCACATGCGGTGAAAATATCAACACAAAATATATTAATTAAATACATTTTTTTCTAATGCTAGAATATGACCAAAATATGATTGAGACATCTCGAGTGGTATATATATTGAGGATCATATTTAGGGATTGGTGTATAAACCTTGCCAGAGCCTTTATACACTCAAAATTTAGTAATTTGATTAAATGCATTCTTAACTTGGACTTACCAATTAAAAATGCTTCAAAGACCTAATGGGAACACTCATCAAAACAGTTTCTATGGAAGTCTATCTATCTGAAAGGAAATAAAATGTTTTAACCAGACCAAATATAACTAATACAAAATTAAATTTGTCTTCTTGTCATAGTCTGTTGTGTTTGGAAAAGAATAGTTCTTTCATTCATCCATGGAGTTTTCAGACATTTCATTTAGCAAAGTCCCAATGGGATTGTAACTGGACAGTGAAAGTCAACTCTGATCAGGGAGGATCTATTTCCTGTAAAGTTATGTTGTTAACTGTGATGGATGACACAATCAAGGAATGCAACCAGGGTTTCTGACTCAAGGCAACATTAACAAGGATAACTCTTTGCGAAACAACTGCTTGCAAATACATTGGATGCATTGACCAGGGCTAGGCTTCTGTACTCAACATTCCTATGAAAAATTAAACTCATGAATGCCCAATGAATAATGAATATCCATGGATTAGATAAAATCCAACTTTCCACCATTATCTAAAAGATATTGGGCTCTCCTACCTATACAATCTCATCTCCTACTACTTCCCTTTTTTTCATTATTTTCCAAGCATACTGACTTTTTCCATTGGGCAAGCCAAGCTCATAGCTTGGTGCATTTGCACTGTTTCCTATGCCTCTGCTTCCCCCATATCTTTGCATAGTTATCACCTCATGATCATTCAAATCTCAACTTGATGTTCATCTCTAACCACAGTATGTTTTAGTTGACCCTCTTGGTTTTCATCATCACTCTGTATCCTATTACTTAACCTTATTTTTTCATAGAATTTGATATCTTTTTTTAAAAAAAATGCTGCAGTGTATTAGCTAGAACAGTTTATGGCTCATATATGCACTCAATACTTTTCAGATATATATTTTTATGTTTGTTGCCCCCACACACACATAACACACAAGCACATCTGCTTCATGAGGGCAAAAACTCCAGTTTTTCATGTACACTGCAGCTTTCCCAACGTGAGAACAGTGCTTGGAAGAAAGTGACACTTCTATAATTATTTTTTGAAGGAATGAATCTTGTTTGTTGTGAGCGTTTACAAGTAGGGGACTTAAAATGCATTTTAAGAGAGTAGATGGTGTGACTCTGATATTGCTTTTGTATGAACCCCTTTCATTATTACACATCTATGATGATAAGTCCTGAGCTTACAGAGATGGAATCAGATTCATTATTCTGTGCTCATGAGGATGGGAAACCAGCCATGAAAGTCACCCCTCACTATTCTAGCCCATGTAGCTGTCATTCTTCTTGGAACTATCCCCTGTTGTACTATTCTAAACAAGACTGACTTGATCCTCTGATGAAGTCTTTATCCTCTGATGATAAACCTAGAGCCTGTGCTTGAGGTCAGTGCTAGAGGAGCAGTTACAGATATCAAGAAGGTCCTGAAGTGCTGGAGAGAAATTGTGTAAGGATGCAGGTGAAGAGAGTAATGTTAGAGTTAGACAAACACTATTAGCAATGTTTTGTATGAGATACAATTAAAAAACTGCCAAGACTTGCAGCTACTGAAAGCAAGTGGGACTCAAAGAAGTGAGAGGAGAGACTGAATTGATTCTGGCAGATAAGTAATTCTGGAATATAATTTATTTTGAAAATCCAGAAGCTGCTTTACCAGTCCTTCTTTATCTGAAAGGAGTCAGACGTTTCTGACACAGAGTCTATTATCTAATTAGATGTGGACTTTTATTTTATATAAGTCACTTTTCTGAATATAAATTAGGTATAAAATCAGAGTCGAAAATAATTACAGAAAGTGAAAATTATATGTAGTATCTGTACATACAATCCTTCATCATCTTTCATATTATTATAGTTTATTACTATTTTGAAGGCTATGTTTTCATGCCAGTCTACACCATTAGACTGTGATGATGCTGGGAGATATTTTATTCATCATTTGTTTTCTGATCAATTATTTAAGATTAATTCAGCAAACAATGAGCATTTTCTATGATAGTCATCATGATAGGTCCTAGGTAAACATGTTCTCTGTCCCCATGGAACTTATGATCTTGTTAAAAGAGGCATACTTTAAATATGCAGGATGACATTGGATGGTAAGAAGTGTCTCATAGAAAATAAAATGTCTGAAGTAATATTGACTAGGAATGGGAGGATGGTGCCACTCAAGATAGGACAGAGGGCTGACTACAATAAAATGTGAGACCTGAAGGCTGAAAAAAAAACAAAAAAAAAAAAACAAAGAATATCCCAATTATAGATACAACAAATTCAAAGGCTTCAAGGCACAAATGAGGTTGGCCTGGTCAAGGCACTGCATAGGAAAACAGCATGGCTGCACCCTAGTGAGCAAGGACAGCAATAGCAGATGTTGGAAAGGTGGACCAAGGCCAGACCATGCTAAGTTTTATAGGCTATCATTAGGCTGTGTGGACTTCATTCTAAGTATATTGGATGTTTTTGAGCAGGGTAGAAATGTGATCTGATTTACATTTTTCAAAGGGCGTCTCCATTTAAAATAGAATAGATTGTAGAAGGTAATATGAAAAGACCAGTCTGGGGAACTATATTGGAGGTAATCAGGTTAGAGGTAAGAGTGGATCCAACTAAGAATATACAGTGATGATGGAGACATTACTTGGAGAATATGCTCAGAGTTTAGGTGCAGGGGATAAAGAGAAAGTTAACTGGTTTCGGCTTGAGCATCTGGCTTGATACTAATGGCATTTATTTCTATGAAAACCACCGAGTGAGAAACAGGTTAGGATAGTGTGAATAGGCCTTAAGGACATTGTTAATACATTTCAAATGTCACCCTATATAGCAAATCTGTCATATGTATATGAACCTCAAAAGAGAGTTTGGGGCAGAGTTACATAATTGTGAACCATATGCATACAGTTGATATTTAAATCTATGGACTTGTATGTGATCACCTAGAGAGAAGATGTATATAAAGAGAGTGAAAGGTTTGGAAATATCAAATATTTAGAGGTCAGATAAGAATAAGGAATATAAAAAATTTTGACCAGGAATTACTAGCTAGCGTAATAAAAGGAAAGCTATGAAAATGGGCAGTCACAGACTGTGAGATAATATTTCAGATATATGATAGTATTTATTTCTCTTGGGCAAGGCTAAAGTGTATATAAAAACTGAGAACAGAGATTTATTTATTTTACTTGGCAGGCTGGATGTCAGCTTTGGCCTGACAAATACATTTCAATAGATCAGCAAACACTTAGACATGTGAATTAAAGTTCTGAACATTAAAGACAAATAGACAATCTTAAAAACATTCAGAAAGAAATAACAGATTCACTTGCCAATAAGGGATGATTAATGATACCCACAATTAAATTTTGAGAAGCAGCAATAGAAGCCTGAACACAAGGAACAATATCTGCAAAGTCAGCAGAGAATTCCTTTCTACTGAAACTATCACTTAACAATGAATGCTAGCAACCTCACACCCATTAAGATAGCTACTATCAAAAAAAAAAAAAAAACAAGCGTTTGTAAAGGGAAATCAAAACACTTAGGTCTGTTGGTGGGAATGTGAGATGGTGCCACTGATAAGGAAAACAGTATGACAATTCAAAAAATAAAACATAATTATTGTGTAATTCAGCAATTTCACTTCTGGGTATATACACAAAAGTATTGAAAGCAGGAACTCAAATAGATATTTGTACACTCATGTTCATAGCAACTTGATATGCAAGAGTGAGGTGGAAGTGGTCCAAGTGTTCATGAAAGAATACATAGATGAATAAACTACAGTAAATACATACAAGGTAATATTATTCAGCCTTTAAAAGGAAAGAAATGGGTGAATCTTGAGAATGTTAAGCTGAGTAAAAAAAGCCAGTCACAAAAGGGAAAATACTGTATGATTCCACTTATATGAGGTACCTATGGTAATCAACTTTATAGAGACAAAGAGGAGAATGGTGGTTTCAAAGGGCTGGGAAAAAGGAGGGATGGAAATTGTTTAATGGATGTAGAGTTCCTATTACGCAAATGAAAAGAATTGAGGAGATTGGTTGTACAACAATATGAATGTAATTAACACGCCCAAACAGTAGACTCCAAAGTGGTAAAGATGGTAAATATGCTTTATGTATTTTACCATATGTTTTAAAGGTAAAAATAAAAAAAGGTAAAAATAAGTGAAATTAATAGCATATTTTATTTAAGCCAACGTATTCAAATATTAGCATTTAAACACACACTTAACATTAAAAATATTTGAGATATTTTACTTTTTTGTATGAAGTCTTCAAAGCCTGATGTGTTTTTTACACTTGTAGCATATCACTGTCTATCTAAGTACTAAATAGCCACGTGTGACCAGCATCTGTGGTATCAGACAGCCGTGTTCTAGACCTTCTAGCTGTGAGAGAGCAGGCAGCCTGCTATAGCCACATGACTCAGCCCAGAAGGAAACAGCAGAACAACTACCCGGCTGATCCCAACTTTACTTGTCATAGAATTCTCAGCTACTAAATGATTGTTGTTTGAAGTTATTAAGTATTCGAGTGGTTATGCAACGAATGCCAATTAATTGAATGGAAAGGATGAATTCAGATTCATGTAGGCTTACAGGTTCATAGGTGGCATGCTAAGAAAATCTTACACAGTTTGTATTTCTCTATGAAGTATGAGCGACGGATGTCATGTATAAAACATGATGTACGGAAGGAAGAACGTGGAGATTTAGCAAAAGAGGAGACAGTGTGAAGTACTTATTGGGATAAGTAGAGATAAAATTAATGGTGAAATGCTGTAAAATTGCTGCCACGCTGCATTGTTCATTTGAAGTTTGTCCTTTTGTCTAGCACATAGTAGGTGCACAATAAATATTTGTTTAATCAAATCAATTCATTCATTTTGGTAAAGGCAGTTTGGAGAAGGCATTATGTTTGTTTTATAGATAAAGTCACTTAAACTCTTGAGGCCTCGGTGTCATTACTTTTAAATGAGAATAACTATAGCATTTATCTCTAGTTTTTTTATAAGGACTAAATGAGTTAACACAGTAGAAGATTTGGAATAGTATCTGACACACAGTAAGTGCTTCTCTGTGTAGGGTATTTGATTTTACCTTCTCTTTGACTATGAGTAAAGTGGCTGTCAGCCCTATATTTCTAATACTCCACTTTGTAAAAAATATTTATTGCATCACTTTTACTATCATTACATAAAATTTACAGACAATCTAATCTAATTACACACTTAAATCTACTTTTAAACATAATACTTTGGGTTTATATAACAATCATCAGAAATTACATTATCATATTTGGTAGGCTATATGAAAGTGATACAGAATTTAGGACATATTTTTCTAAAGGAGAAATATGTTTGGATTATTAGTATATCTAAAATTTCTGGAACTGTAAACTAGATGACCAATTCCCTAACTTCTCCATAGCGAGAGGTTTCCTTGACAGCCTTTGCTTTCATTTCTTCTTCAGAGAAATTCCTGTCTTTCTCTACCAGATTATAAATTATTTGATGTTTTTATTTTTTATTAAAATATGAATAGTTAGGGAGTGTTCAAATATAATCCTTTCTTATGCCTTCTCCTGGAGGTAAGGATTAATACAGGAAGTCGAGGGATACAGTGTTAGCCATGTATTTCCTTTCTGCCAGACCTCAGCAAGGTTGTCTTTCCTTAAGACTCTCTCATGATTCATGATGGGTATGACTTTTTGTCATTTTCAGTCCCTATTAGAGGAAAAAGTACTAAACTGGGAAGGATACTAGGACAAGAGATCTAAACTGGAACTTGTCAGGGCAAACTAGGTCATATGGTCACCCAATCTATATCATCTTAAATAGCATGCCCCAGGCCATCAAACTCAAGAGAAATAATAGAATAATAGCTGTGATCCAGGCATTATCTTTTATTCTCCAGGTGGACTGCCTGACACAGCCCTGGGAATGAAGGACGATTGTAACCAAAATGATCCAATTTTGCCCTTGAGAAGTTTTCTCAAAGCTCTCCTTGTTCACATCAATTGTACCAAGCACATATTTCTCTTCGAAGGCTCTAATAACTTAATCTTTCTCATTTTCCCTGACATTTAGCCCAAGGTTAGGTATATTGACATTTGATTCATAGAGTGACCAGGGTGTCAGCTGGGGAAATTCATATTCATTATTTTACTGATAAGGAAAAAAAAATGTAGATGTAAAGTAGCTTAAAGTCAGAGTAATCTGAGAAAGAGTTGCCAGATGAAATACAGGATGTTTATTACATTTGAATTTTTAAAAAACAGTGAATTTATTTTTAGAATAGGTATGTCCCAAATAGCATATGAGACATATTTAACACTGAAATATTATTCGATCTTTATCTAAAATTCAAATTTAACTGAATTAAACCTGGCAACTTTAGTCTGCAGCATATCTATGATTAATACCTTTGTCTCCTGAGGCCCATTCAGTCTAGTGCTCACTTTACATAAAACTCTACTGTTATAATTTCCACTATAACAAGCCATACCTTTCTGACATAAAATAATCAACAAAAATGCATTGAGCTGCATTGAAGATTATACCAAAAAGTTATAGGAGGATTGCTAAAAATTTGATATAAGGCATAGTTCTTAAAAGTTTTGGCCTTGGGATTCCTTTACACTCTTACATATTATTATAGACCTGAAGAACATGTGCTTACCTGATTGCATTTATCAATATTTCCTACATTAGAAATTAAAACTGAGAATGTATTTAAAATATATATTGGCCAGGCGCAGTGGCTCATGCCTGTAATCCCAGCACTTTGGGAGGCCGAGGCAGGTGGATCATGAGGTCAGGAGATCGAGACCATCCTGGCTAACACGGTGAAAACACGTCTCTACTAAAAATACAAAAAATTAGCCAGGTGTGGTGGCGGGCGCCTGTAGTCCCAGCAACTCAGGAGGCTGAGGCAGGGGAATGGCATGAACCTGGGAGGCGGAGCTTGCAGTGAGTGGAGATATCACCACTGCACTCTAGCCTGGTGACAGAGCAAGACTCCGTCTCAAAAAAAAAAAAAGTATATATATATATATTTATGTTAAACATAATGAACCAAATACCTGTTGATATAAATAGTGTTTTATGAAAAATATAATTTATAAAATAAGAAGAAACATTAGAAAAAGGAAAGCATTGTTTTAGTTTTTTGTAAATCACTTTAATGTTTGCCTTTATGATGGAGCGGAGGGTGGCCCATGACATGATTAGTGGTTTTTTAAGAAGAAAGAGCAGAGCTCCAACCCCCTCCCTTCCCTGCTCACACCAAGGAAAAGCCATGGAACATAGCAAGAATCTGCTCGTCTGCAAGAATCTGGTGGCCATATGCAAGCCATGAAGACAGCCTTCACCAAGAACCAAATAGGTTGTCATCCTGATCTCAGACTTCTAGACTTCTAGCCTTCAGAACTGAGAGAAGGCCCGGTGCGGTGGCTCACACCTGTAATCCCAGCACTTTGGGAGGCCAAGGTGAGTGGATCAACTAAGGTCAGGAGTTCGAGGTCAAGAGTTCGAGACCAGGCTGACCAACGTGGCGAAACCCCATGTCTACTAAAAATACAAACATTAGCCAGGTGTGGTGGTGGGCACCTGTAATCCCATCTACTCAAGAGGCTGAGGCAGGAGAATAGCTTGAACCCAGGAGATGGAGATTGCAGTGAGCCGAGATTGCACCACTGTACTCCAGCCTGGGTGACAACAGCAAGACTCTGTCCACCCCCCCAACAAAAACAAAACAAAAAACAAACAAAAAAATCCTGAGATAAGTAAATTCCTGTTGCTTAAGCCAACCAGTGAATCGTATTATGGGAGACCAGAACATACCACTCCAAAACATGCCTGTTTTGGCATAAGGATCATTGAGCTGAAAGCAGTTATGAAGCAGATGCAGCAAAGCTCTCTGCTTTCTATTTGCCTAAAAGCAGTACATACAGTTACAGACACAGAAGGTATCCCACTGTTCCTTTCACCAGAGAGAACAAAAGTGAAGCACTGAAGACAATTTAAACCCTTACTGCCCTACAGATACACCAGAGGAATCAACATTATTTACTCAACTGAATCTGCCATTTGTTTGCCTTCCCTTAATTTGCTTACCCCAAATTTCTTGTCACTGTTCCAAAAATAAACCTTTCTTTCTGAAAATGCTAAAGCTAGAAATCAAAGCTACCTCTTTAAGAACTACTTATTCTATGGGTACCTCTCATGTATATAGGAAAATATGCATGTGAATAAAATTCTGGGTTTTTTTCTTGTAAATTTGTCTTTTGTTATAGGAATTCAATCTAACTAAAATTTATAAGGATTGAGAAATAAATTATTTTCCTACCCTACAGTATTTTACTATGGCACTGTGAGCAGACTAATGGAGTATTGTTTTAAAATAGTTTTGACCATCATTCTACTTTCTGTATCTAGTTAGTGCATATAAGTGGTATCATACAGTATTTTTTTTTGTGACTGGCTTATTTTACTTAGCATAATATCCTAGAAGTTCATCCATGTTGTACTATGTGAGATTCCCCCCTTTTTAAGATTTAATAATATTCCACTCTATGTGTATGCCACATATGCTTATTTATTATGTTATGTATTTGTTTGTTTTAACCACAAATAAACATTTGTCAAAGATATTTTTGAGCTTTCTAAAGCTTTAAATGTTTTCTGGGACCTCCAGGCGTCTCCAGGCCATAAATTTGAGAACTGCTAGTATAAAGTAATCTCAAAATGAACTATTATATATGCAATATTTACCCTGGTAATTATGTAACATTATCACAGGCAAAGGATTTTTCTATGTGTTTTTCCATGTGATCCCTGTAAACTTTCGTCAACGACCTGATGATGTAATTACCATTGGTTTGTTTGTTTCCACTTCACAGAGTAGGGTTAAACTGAGACTGTATTCTTCATCTTGAAGGAGTCTAGCCCTCCTTATGTGATGATGTAAGGGTAGTCTACATCTCTATATGCAGAACAGAGAGAGCCCAGCCTAACTCTCTTGAACTAGCTTGGCTCAAAATCTTCCTTAATTGGACTCAAAATCTTTCTTAATTGTTGACACATTCTCTCTAGTAATGGCTTACATTTTAAGCTGTTCTTTTCTCTTAATTTTGCTGCTGTGCTGATTCAATGCCATTTGGCGTGGCATTGGGTCTTTGTTGCTAGTTGGCATTGCTTTTCCATTGTTCTAAGATCTCATCACTTCTATGTAGCATCATCGAGTCTTTACTCCTTCCCTGAGCAGGGGTTTCCAACGGTATCCCAACTCCAGCAGTCCCACTGGGGGAGGCTAAAGGAAACACCCACCCTCCATTTTTATATATTAGGTTTCCAAAAGAGTAGTCTAGTCTCTTACTGATTGTCTTTCTATTATACTGCTGAAGCTTACAACTTGCTTAATTATTTCCTTCTTTCAGTTGTCTACATGTGACATGTGCTCCTGAGAGTCCTAAGGGATGGGTAAAAGGACAATTTGGGAAAGTATTAAATATCCTCCACTTTGTTGTGAGAGAAATGTGAAAACTGCCTTTTTTTTTTTTTTTTTTTTTTTTGAGACGGAGTCTCACTTTGTTGCTCAGGCTGGAGTGCAGTGCCATGATCTCAGCTCACTGCAACCTCTGCCTCCCAGATTCAACCAATTCTCTTGCCTCAGCCTACTGAGTAGCTGGTACTACAGGCGCATGCCACCACACCAAGCTAATTTTTTTGTATTTTTAGTAGAGACGGGGTTTCACCATGTTAGCCAGGATGGTCTTGATCTCCTGACCTCGTGATCCACCCATCTCGGCCTCCCAAAGTGCTGGGATTACAGGCGCCCTGTCTATTTTAACAAGAAAACAAAGCACATATATTCAGATTAGGTATTTTGTAAATAGTTGTGGATGAACCTTTTATATGATTTTAGTGAATGTCTTACAAATATAAAGATTTAGTAATAGATCTTTAAAAGTTAACACTATATATATTGAAAAGGTAATCATCAATTTTGCTCAAATGTTTGTCTTTAAGCCATTGTATCAGAACTACCTGCATGAGCATTTTAATTTGTTAAAAATAGAAATTTCTACATTATAGTTTACCAAACATATATTGAGTAGACCTGGGGTACAGTTAATAATCTTAAGTTTTCAAAGTCTCTGCATATCATTCTTAGGTAGAAAATACTTTGAGAATGACTGATCTGAAAGATAGCATCTTTGCAGGTAATAATAACACCAGGAACCCTGGCATGGGATGCTATGTGCCAGACACTATTCTAAATATTTGAAAATGCAGCTGATGGGGTTTAGGGCATACTACCCCAAAATATGACATCTTGGCATTTGAGAAAACAGCAAAATCTGGAGGATAACTCTTACCTTCCTCCCACCCATCTTCCTGAAGTAGGTCATACAACCTAGAATAATTCTCTGAGCTTTTTCTGAAATAGATTATAAGACCCTCATTCAAGAGGTACCCTCCCTGTACCCAGAAGAAAGAAAGATCTTTACCTCTGAAGACAGAGGACAGAGAAAAAAAAATCTGAATGAATAGGCCTTGCTATGCACCCAACTGCCATTCAATCATACCCCCCTTTACATCAATCACCATTAAATCATATCCTCTTTGTCTAATTATGTTTCTCCATGACTACCCACTTCTTAATTCAACCTAGCATAAAACACACAGATTCACCTGGATTTTGGGACTTCATTTCCTTATAAAGTCTCCAATGTCATATAAAACATTGAACACATTTGTGTGCTTTTCTCTTCTTAATCTGTCTTTCATTATGGGGGCTTCAGCCCTGAACCAAACATGGGAAGAAAAGATGCTTCCTTTCCCTATGCAATCTTGACAGGCAGAAGAATCAGGCAAATCCAGGCAGGCTACTCCCAGAGTCTGTTTTTCACCACCATGCTATATTTTTGCCATTCTCATAGAAAATAGCTAAGTGAGCAGACATGTGCAGTGGAATAAGCCAGAGCATTGAAATGTGCTCTCTTGCATTGCCTCTTGTAGTGTTTTAAATCAAAGTTTGCAAGCTTCCCTGATTTGGATCTCAAGAGCACTTGATGAATATATGTTGGCTGACCAATCACCTGAAATTGTGAAGATATTCTCTAAATAATTTCCAACATGTTGGCTATTGGAAGTGTTAATAGTAGAGGAAGAAAAAATGTCCAACAGTCAGAGCCCACCACACTGGAGAGCTAATCTCACAAATATTACTAGGAGGGATGACCACCCTAGTGGACTTTGACATCAAAGAGGGCTACTATAATTGTGGTTATGGTGAACCTTCCCACCTTTGTAGTCTTCCAATGAAAAGATATGTGAACCACTTTGCTCCTAGCCAAGTTCACAACTGGGGAGCCACAGAGGTTCCTTCAGGAAAAGTTAGAACACTTTTAGTTTCACAGTGAAAGCATTTTATAGTTGAAATGTTCTTGGAGATGTGAGCTAAAGGTGAAATAGAAAATTAACCAAAATTGTCAAATAAACAAAATAACCACCACCACACCCCCTGAGGCACTGATTTGTGAAATATGGGATAACTAACTATAAATACGGTCAATTTCTGTCTCATGTCATAGGCAGCCTGCTATTGTAATAAAATAATAGTAAAGTCATAGTTGGCCAAAGGAACTTGGTTATTCTGGGAGCCTCACTCCCATTTTCAGTGTATTCTATTACACAAGTACATAAACAAGTTATGGGGCTGAGGGCAGCAGAGGCCACTGAAAACACTTCCATGACTAGAGACTTGTAGCTTTCAAACAGATTCCACAATTATTCTATTGGATAACTAGAAGCTATCTTGTTGCTTTTATTAAACCTGAAGTATCTTAGTTATAACTTAAAATAGTAAGAACAATGACATTTACATTAAAACTATACAATCAAAAGCTAGTCTACCAGAGCACAGGTGTTGGAAGCCAACTGACTTTCTCTATATTCAGCCTCCACCACCTACTAGAGACGTGGGTTGAGAAAGTCACTTAAGCTCTTTGTTGAAGTTTCCTCCTGGTAAAATTTAGATAATAATATTGCTAACTTCTTAGGATTATGATGTGGATTAAATGAATTAATACATGTAAAGTTCTTAAACAGTGCTTGACATATTCCGAGAATGATATGTGAGTTATTATTATATTCTTACCCACCAGAAGGATCTTGACATACCCACCAATGACCTAGGTTTAGAAAATGGTACAGGCTACATGTGCAGTGAGAATTCAAAAGCAGAGAGCAATCATTGTAGGGCTGAATACATTAGGTAGTAACCATCTCCAGGCTAGACTTTGGTATAACCAGTAACAAAATGGAGATGGAATCACCTGTCCTCTCTGGCATCGAAGAGCTATTGTGATAATCAAATGAGAAAATGTTTGGGAAAAGTTTATAAATGTATGAAACATGATAAGTATGCAATTTAGTAGTATTGTTACAATTATCATTTTATGAAAAGCCTCAAGGAGATGGCAGACCTTGAAGGAATAACTAGAAAAAGAGTTTTTCTACTGCAGGTAGAGGCAAGGTTCCCAAATGCAGCCATTCTGTATCATGGACCAGGCCAAAATTGTAATTCAGTCTTTTTCTTTAATGATAAAAATTAAAAGGAAAGAAAGATACAGAGATAGAGAACAAGAGGGAATTCACCCACCCAAATATATACTCAAAATTCTTTCCACTTATTCGACCTCCAGGATCTAGGATATGAAACTGTCATCTACTGGGTTACTGAGATGCCTGTCAAATCCCTTCAGAGAGTGGAAGCTAGTCCTCCATTGCACTATTAGTCTCTGAGTGTTATAGTGTTGTCCTTGTAATAATCCAGTCTCTGAAATCTTCCCTTCCTGAAATGTCTTAAATACAAAGGAAAATAACATTTTAATATAATTCCCTCAAGTCATATAAGGGCTAATATTATAAATGTAAAATATATATATATGTACACATACACACATATATATGCATGTTCATATACACACATACATATGATACACATATAAATATTTACATGATATATATGAGACACAGATGTTTTCATCAATATAATTACCATCATCATTGAAAGTATTTCTTTCAATGTAAAATTAAATTTTATTGTTTCTTTTGGTGTAAGATTTTATTTGCCAGAAACTTTCTGCAAATTTTTTATTATTGGGTTTCCTCTGGTTTTTAGTTTTAGTTTCAATTTTTTAATATATCATCATGTTTACTGATTTACATCATTAGATTATTTATAAAGTTAAAAATTATAAAAATAGATTTTAGAATAGTTAATTGAAAATACTTTTCAGGCTCATAGATGACCTGATGCATTTGATAAAGAATAAGAAATTAGTAGTAAGCTCCAAGTAGAGATTATTTTGAATTGGAACTCCTCTGGTACTGATTTATTGAGCCAACTGCATAGGCGTGATTTGGATCCATTAAGTTTAATAACCCAGAAAGTTTGGAATGACTTGTGGGTGTCATTGCTTTCTGTTGCTCTGTACTCAATTTCTAGGCTGGATCATCAGGAAAAAAACAAAATGAAGAAAATACTTCACTTTTCTTGTTTTAAGACTTTGAACAATCTATTAGGCAGGAAGCCAAATTTTCCCAGGGCATGAACTATTCCACTGATGTAGGGTGAACCTAGAAAATGAAATTTACCACATAAACAGACTGCATTTGGAGAGATTGGGACAGTATACAAGCTTCAGAATCAGAAAAAAACAGATTTAATTCCAAATTCTGCATCAGTCTTTGTTCTTACCACAGGTTCCTTAATCTCTTAACCAGATTAATAAAAGATTCTAACATCATAAGGAGGTTTTGAGGTAAAATGAAGATACATATGCCAAAATATCTTATAAATTCTAAAGCAGTTTAAAAACAAAACTTTATTTTTCTGGGTACAAAAAGTATCAGAAAACTGCACCACTCCTGAAGTCTATGTGAAATGGTGTGTGTTGGACAGTGGTGTTTCTCACATGAGGAGGCAACTATGTTTATGTAATGTGTAAAAGCTCCATTTCTGGAGGTTTGAAAGACCCAAAGATAGCACTTTGGAGCTTCTGGTTTTATGCTGAAGTTTCCTATTGGAATCCTCAGCTGGCTTTGGAGGTTATTTACTCTCTCTAGTGTTTCTGCTTTTGTTTGACTTTGGGACACTGATTTTTTTTTCTACCGTGTCTCCTCAGTATTCCAAGAAATAAGATTTAAGAAATATTTTATTTTCAAACACTTTATTGGTTTTGATTGGATGGTCATTCAGGATACATAGACCATCATGCTACTGGAAATAGAGGTTCACCATTTAAGTCAGAGCTCAAGTAACAGAATACCTTCTTATGTGTAGATCTCTACAAATTTACACCTACACAATCTTAAACATCAGTATTTCACTCTTCAGTGGCTGATCATTGACTTTACTGAATGTTGTACATGTTCAAGGGAATATCCTTTCCCTTACCATGTTACTATTGTGTTCTGAATCACAATATCTGTTCTGCGTTTCCCTCACTCCTTGATTTTAAAGCAATGTCTTCAAGCCTAAAATGCATCTATCTTCTAACCTCCCTTAAAAATTCAGTTACATATTTTAACCATACAATATACATAAGAGGGTGCATGCAAACTGGTGCAGGGAGAAGGGAAGTGGGTAGGTTCAGACTGACTTTATCCCTTTTGGTTAAATTCTTATTATTGCTTTTCTTTTATTATTATTATTATTATTATTATTATTATTATTATTATTATTTTCTAGACGGAGTCTCGCTCTGTCTTCCAGGCTGGCACAATCTCGGCTCACTGCAAGCTCCACCTCCTGGGTTCACGCCATTCTCCTGCCTCAGTGTCCCGAGTAGCTGGGACTACAGGCGCCTGCCACCACGCCTGACTAACTTTTTGTATTTTTAGTAGAGACGGGGTTTCACCGCGTTAGCCAGGATGGTCTCGATCTCATCACCTCGTGATCTGCCCGCCTCGGCCTCCCAAAGTGCTGGGATTACAGGCGTGAGCCACTGCACCCGGCCACTTTTCTTTTTTTTATAAACTACTTTGCTTAAAATAGGAATGACTGTATATTTTATATCTTTGAGAGACCGTATTTATATTTTATCAGAAGTTTATTATTTTTGCTTTAAATATTTGTATATTAGTCCATTCTCACGTTGGTATAACAAACTACTTGAGACCTGGTAATTTTATAAAGAAAAGAGCTTTAATTGGCTCATGGTTCTGCAGGCTGTACAGGAAGCATGGCTGGGGGCCTCAGGAAACTTACAATTATGGCAGAAGGGGAAGGGGAAGCAGGCACATCCTACTTGGCTACAGCAGGAGGAAGAGAGAGCAAAGAGGGAGGTGCTACACACTGTCAAACAACCAGATCTTGTGAGAACTCACTCACTATCATGAGAACAGTAAGGGGGAAGTTCACCTCCACGATCCAGTCATCTCCCATCAGGTCCCTCTCCAACAATGGGGATTACAATTCAACATGAGATTTGGGCAGGGACACAAGTCCAAACCATATCAGTTTGGTACAAAGAAGGATGCTACAGTGAGTTTGATTTTTATTATAACTAATAGTAAAAGGAAAATACCAGAAAATTGCATTCTCAAATGTTTGCTATTGATACACAAAATAACATTGAGATTCAACTTAAAACAATATCTGTTAATAAACCCATTCATCCTTCTAGTCAACAAAGAAAACCTGCATGGACCACCAAAGACATTGGATGTACCTTTTCATCTCACACTACACCTTCCTTTCATGTCATGCACACAGAGAACCAAAGCAGACATGTGCTAATAAAAAATATCTAAAACACATTCTCTCTTCTGTTTTCCAATAAAATTAATGGGCACTGAATGGCAATTTTCCATGTCCCTAATCTTTATTATGCCAGGAGTTGCACTTGTCATTGTCAATGTTGATCTTTTAAACTCCTTTTTGGAAATGGACAGACACTTTAGGTGATGATGATGAGAAAAATGATTTCCAATAAATGAGATGCCTGCTGGAGGAGGAATAGATATTATGGACAGGTGGATTCTGAGGGTCTCAACATCAAAGCTGTTAGCTGACTTCTAAAATTATCTCTGCATTTTATGGTTATTCAGCAAATCTCTTCTCTCAATAAATAGATCCCCTGTGCCGCTTAAAAAGGCCATGGCATTCATTTCATTCCATTTCACGGAACAGGAACAGCTTGTTGCTGAGATGAAAAAGAAGTTAGCCCTGCTATCAGCTGCCTTTTATCCTGCATTTATAAGATGATTGGAAATTTTATAGTAATGATCTCCTCTGGCATTTTTTCTGATAATACTTTTTAAATCTATTGGATGGCAACTTTTTTTCCCGATAAGGAAATCAATTTAGGGTAGTTATTTACTATACATCACATACACACTTGATTTGTTTGAAACTGACTACAAACTAGACCTCACCAGAATTCTATTTTTTTCTTTTTTCTTTTTTTATCCCTCGGTGGTTTGGCTGCAATAAATGACTTTTAACTCCCTAACGGACTTTTTTTCTAGTCTCCTACACCTAGAGCTTTCTGTCATCCTGAAGCTATCAGGGAAATCCAAACTTGGAATTTTTATTTTATCCAACCTGTCATAGACTCTGTTTCTGGACCCAGGGGATTATTTTGACTGTGTGTGTGGAACTTCAACTTCATTTTGAATAGAAATCCAAGACTAAACTTGAATTGTGCAGCTTGGTCTTGGACAAACCCTGCCAAATGTTTCTGGTTGAGAGAATTGATAGTTTGCCTTTAATGAGAAAAGTTTATTTCCAGATCTTTTAAAGATGCTATCTTGTCATACTAAAGCAATCATGACAGTGTGTTAAAGAACACAGGTCCTAAACTAATAACTACTTGACATAGTTCTTTCCTTTGTTGACCTGATGTGGCTGCTAATAACCTAAAAGCAGCCACTGTTGCTAAGGATTAAACCATGAGAAAAAAGCAAACGTAAAAAACAACAACCAAAAAAACAAAAACCTAGCACTCATGATCCCTTCATTTAAAAACTGCCAGGAATGGTATTGAACCAAATTTCCTAAGAATAACCAGTTTTTATGTACATATAATTAACTCTGCTCACTTAAGAGTTATATTTTATATTATAAACAAAAATAATTGCTTTAAGACTGCTTCTGAGTTGGACTTCCTCATTGAAAACATATCCTCTCTGCTTTACACTATATGCAGCATCCTACATCAATGTAATAGAAAAAAGTTCAATTTCCTTCAAATACAGAAAATAGGCTTGGTACCTGTGCTGTATTCATAAATATGTCATCTTATATCCACCACCCTCCCAACAAATTAAAGGTAATTTGGTACAACAAATCATTACTATTCACTCTAATTCTGTAATGGACTGCTAGAAAAATTGAGAACTTGGATGAAACTATAAACTTACAGATTATAACAAGTACTTTGAGCCTGCCAAAAACTATAGATTGTGTTGGATCAGTAAAATCTACTGGTTTAATATTTTAAAGTATAGCTTTATATACTTCACGCTAATTTTAATCATAATTTCTTCTTCAGGACAAAATATTTCTCTTTTCCTAGTATCTATTTGTTAGTTTTTTTCCTGAAATCACAGATGAATACCAAAGGCAATTATGTCATCATAATTATCATGAAAAATGTGTATTTAGTATTCAACACTGGAGAAAGATTTATTGAATCATAATAGCAATTATAAATTTTCAGACATATTTGCACATATTTTAAGGCATTTGTTTGATCGTCTCTGTTGAAAGCCGAGGAAAGAAAAATCCTAATGTCCAGGGTTAAACTATCAATTAAAATTTTCCAACCAGATATGCCATTCATTTTCAATATCATTCCCATAGCTGATAGGTTCAAAGTAGAACCACTGCTACCTTTACATTAAGAAATGCTGTCAGAATGATGTTTTTCTTGCTTCTCTACTCAGGAGACCTCGAATGCAGATTCCTCCTTTGATTGGCCAAAACCTTTTGAACTTTTAGAGCATTTGGTGTGTCTGAGTTCCTATTTTGGTCCCTGCCAGGAAGATTCCATCAACTTCTATCTGTGTCACTTATCCTCTTCTGTTGACTTAGCATTTCCTGAAATACAGTCTTCACTGACCTAGTACTCCAGGAAACACCAATTTAGCATGGTAAATTATCATTTTCATTGCTGCCTCAGCATTTCCGGCAAAGATCTTTTTCTCTCTTTTTCTTAGTCTCTTCTGTCAGAGAGCCATGGTTTTGAGGTGAATTTAGAAGTTCAGGACTATTACAGAACATAATGACAGGATGCCCTCAAGTGGTAACAGTTACTCTACCCAGAAAGCTCTAAGTGGTTTACAACATGAATGCACAATTCATCCTGTGGCCTCCTCAGCAGAGGTGGGCAGCATTTTGACAGCTCGTAAAAGCTGAAAGAAATGGAGAAGATATTAAATGTACTTGAAAGGAGATAAAATATATTTAACCAGAAGGAGTATTCTGCATGCCTCAAATTCTTATCCTTAAAACATTGAGACTCTTCCTGTCTACCATTAGGTTTTTACAGCATCTCATTGGTTATGAAAAGTGTTTAGATATATTTACTAGGATGATTGACCTTAGAAATGGTATATTTCATAAAGACCTAGGTTCCACTATTAATCACTCTGAGCTTCTCATCTGCAAAGTCACAGTGTAATACATGTGTAAGATTAAAATAAACAATGCGACTGTCATGTAGAATGTTGTCATATAAAGTAGGAACACAAGGAAGGAGCATTTTAATGCCGTCCCGTTTCTCACCTTTATCATCATCAATAATAATAGAACGTAGGAATATTAACTCAGAAATCAGAAGGAAAAACTGATATTTGAAAAGGACTAAAAAAATTAAAATGATGAATTCAAATTAATGCCACAATATGTAAGAAAAATAAGGAACCTCAAACTAAATATTTTCCTAACTCAACTTTCTGTTTTTGTAGCCCCAAATCTCTATCTTGTTTTGTTTTTCATTCTATTAAGAGGATCAATTCTGGTTAAAATATTCAGTTATTCAAGCCTGCAACCTCGGAATCATACTTGAATCAGCCTTTTCATTTCTCACTTGAATTGTTTGGTTTTCTGAATGTTTCTTTCTACTGCTATCATGAAAGCCTTAATTCAGGTCTTCAGCTGTTTTCATATAACTGGTCTTTTCAGCATCCATCTCTTCTTACAGGTTGTAGTATGTGCTCAATCTAGAAACTATTGTGTTCTTAGCACCTTGTAGGTAATGGTATTAGAGTGAATAAGAGACAATATAAAACTGAGTTCCTTAGCTCAAGAGCTTAGTCTCACTTCCTATCGGAACCCTCCTATCTTTTAAAAAATTCTTAATAGCTGTGATTCGTCTAGTAGTTATTTGGTTATTGTGTCCATTTCTGAACTAAATCTGTCCTCTACAAACGGAAGTCCAAAAATACTCCATATCTAGAGTTTTATTAATTTCTCATCACTGAGAAAAAAATGAGGTTGCATTAACTTTGAGATACCAAGCTATACCTTGGCTTTCCACTCAAGTACATTCCAGAAAGTAACTTTAGCAACTTTAAACCTCAACCCCACAGCTGAATAACAAAACAGATTTTGATCTGTTTTTTTAATAGTAACTTTTCCCTGAATAAACTGCAAAAAAAACTAAAAAATTAGCCACACAAAGACTGAAAAGTTATTAATGCCTTTACTTTCTGTGAATAAAGGAAGTAGTCTCCTGAAGAGCTGTTAGAAATCCACATTTTCTTTCTTCTGTTTTCCATAAATGAAGTTCCATAAATATTTAAGGCATCAATATCACTGCTGTGTGGAAGAGTGCATATAAGGGGGTCTTTCCAGGCTTTTAAGACATTAAAAGTGTAGGTGGGAGAGAAAAACAGTAACACTATAACAATTTAAAAGCAAAACTAATTAAAATTGAGAGAAGGTGTATTAACCAAATTTTACACTGCTGATAAAGACATCCGAAACCAGGCAATTTACAAAACAAGAGGTTTCATGAACTTACAGTTCCACAAGGCTGGGGAGGCCTCACAGTCATGGCGGAAGGCAAAGAGAAGCAAGTCACATCTTATGTGGATGGTGGCAGGCAAAGAGAGAGCTTGTGCAGGGAAACTCCCCCTTATAATACCATCAGATCTTGTGAGACTTATTCAGTGTCACAAGAACAGCACGGGAAAGATCTGCCCCATGATTCAGTTACCTCCCATGGGGTCCCTCCTACAACATGTGAGAATTCAAGATGAGATTTGGGTGGGGACCCAGTCAAACCATATCAGAAGGTAAAGCAGAATAAAAGGAATCAATCAAAAAATTTAAAAAGGATGGGGAAAGTGAGAAAAGAGAAGAGAAAAGGAAAAAAGAGAAAGAAAATGAATGAGTAAATTTGGGGATACAAGTGAGTGTTACCAAAGCGTTATTATCTCTCTTTAAGTCTTGGGTTCTTGGAGTTATGACAAACAAATATTATTCTGAGTTTTCTTTAAAATTATGCTTTTTTCAGTCAGAGTTATTACATTTATTTGAAATAAGCCATCATAAACTTGTTAAGCATTACCCAGGATAGCATTAGATAAATGGGTTTTGCTAATGTGTATGAAAACTCCAGAAGGTAAGCTTTCACCATAAGAATGAACTAGAGCTAAAGCACTTCTAGAAAACTCAGACCCTTTGAAAGGCTCATTCATTTATTATAAAGTTTGAACAAATTTAATAGTGTTATTTCAGTGAAGAATCTCCCTTCCTCAAAATGAGTATATATTTTACTTATGTTTTAAGATGTAAGAATTGAAAGGGACCCATAAAGATAGTTAACTCAAAGACCCAAATGAAATAGTACTTAATACACCTCTGACATGTAGTTTTCACTTCTGTCTTTATAACAAGAAAAACAGAAAAAAATCTGAGGAGACAGTAGAATTCAGATAGTTGTAATAGAGATTGGCTTACCTGGAGCAGAAGCTACTGAAGTCACAAACTTTTAGGAATAGTTAGATCACAATTTTGACAGATTGTTGGAGGCTCTGTATGTACTATCATGACAGTGAGAAACTCCGGAAAGTCATAGTTTTAGAGATGCCCTCTTACTTTTTGTGGTTTTAACTTTTAAGTATCTCTCCAAGTTCTCACTGTAAAGAGCCAAGAAAATCCCCTAATGTCTCTGGCAGAGGTAGAGTAAGAGTATAACGTGAAACACTCAGTGTTTTCTCCAAGCCAAAGGCCTACTCTCCAGGGAAATAGTTTACCAAACTTATTTCACCTGAGGAAAAGGCATGCCTCCCATTCTCGCCCCCTGTAGCCTTCCTATCTCACCAAAAGAAGCATGAGGGCAAGGGAGTGGCAGGGGAATATATTATTGGAGAAACATCTGTGAAGTTCACAGTCCCTAGACATAGGCCCAGTAAAAGAATGTAATTTAATCACAAGATTATAGAACATTTGTTCTCCCTCATACCTTAACACCACCACAACAAGGCTCAAATATAACAGTGGATTACAAATTAACACGCTTCAAGACCCAGACTCTATTTAAGGAGACATTCTTAGGGAAACCTGAAGAAAACAAGGGAGGAACAAAGAGAAAAAAAAAAAAAGGCACCACAAAAAAGGAAACTGAAGCATCTGGTCCCTACAGGTGCAGCAGTCCTTAAACACTGCACAACTCCTACCCAAATTAACAAACATGTCCACAATAAAGTTGTATTTACCTTAATTTCTGTAACCAATAGCTGCCTGGCTTTCAATAAAACATTACAAGACATAGCAGTGCTCTATTCCCACCCCCCAAAATATTCTTAAGCCAAGAAAGCATTATAAACAGACTCACTTATGACAGAGACATCCAAATCATCTGTTAGGAAACATAGATGTAATTAATAAGTCAAGAGCTCTAATTTTTAAAACTAGGTAAGTGCAAGAACAGATGTGTAACATAAGCAGAGAGCCAGAAATTGAAATAATTGTTTTAAATGATAGAAATCAAAAGCACTAACAAATGAAGAATGCCTTAAATATACTCATCAAGAACTAAACATGATTGAGGGAGGATCACTGAGTTTGAAGTTAGATCAATACAAACCTTTCAAAACAAAATGGAGGGAAAACAAAAGGAGGAAAAGTCAACAAAAAGAACATCCAAGAATTGAAGAATTATAGGATGATACAAAAGGTCTAGCACATGCATAATTGGAATTCTAGAAAAAAAGAATAGAGTCAAAAAAACTTAAAGCATGGCCAAACATCTTACAACACTAGTAACAGACAACAGGTACAATCTAGGAAGCTCAGAGATCAGCAGAATACATATTTCCTCCATGAAGACAAACAAAACAGAAAGAAAAACAAATTTATTTCTAGGCATATCATATTCAATCCACGGAAAGCCGGAGCCAAAGACCATAATGAAAGAGACCAGAGGTCGGGGAAAATACTTCACCTATAGATGAACAAGGATGAGAATTAGGGCAGATTTCTTGTCGGAAATCATGCAAATAAGGAAAGAACAGAGTTAAATATAGTCATGCACCACATAACAATGTTCTAGACAAGAAGAGACTGCATGCATATATCATGGCATTCCCATAAGATTATAATACTGTATTTTTACTGTACCTTTTGTATGTTTAAGGGTTTAGATACACAAACACCATTGTGTTATAACTGCTTAGAGTACTCAGTACAGTAACATGCTGTACAGGTTTATAGCCTAGGAGAAACAGGCTACACCAAATAGTCTAGGTGTGTAGTAGGCTATACCAATGAGGTTTAGTTAAGTACACCCTATGATGTTTGCACAAGAAAGAACTCACCCAATGACACATTTCTTAGAATGTATTGTTGTTTTTAAGAAACATATGATTGTATGTAAAGTTAAAAAAAAGCAAAAACACAGCCTTGAATTTTGCATCCAGTGAAATTATCCTTCGAAAGTGAGAGAAATAAATGTTATCTGATTTAAAACTAAAAAGTTGAAAGAATTCATTAGACCTGCAGATCTATATTTTAAGAAAATATATCTAAAAGTTTTTTAGATAGAAGAAATATATTAAAGGTCAGAAAGTTGTATCTATATAAAGGAAGAAAGATCATAGGTGAAGAAATCAATATTAAAATAAATACTTTTTTATGTTTACTTCATCTATAAGAAAACTATTTAAAGTAATAATAGTAACAGTGTACTGGCTGATGACTTCATATGGATAGGTAAAATGAATGACAACAATGACATAAATATGGGAAGGAGAAATGGTCTAGAGTTATTTGAAGGTAGACTTGATTTGTTTAAAATGTGTATTTAAACTTCTAGGACAACCAGTAGAAAGTATTTAGGAAGAAATACAATATGCTAAGAGAGAAGATAAAATAGAATCATACAAAATGTTCAATTAAAATCAGAAAAGGGAGAAAAACGGGAAAATATTCCTTTATATATCAGTCGGGACTGTATTACCATGCCACTTACTTTTATAAATGAAATTTCATTTGGACACAGTCACACTCCTTTATTTACATAATGTTTATGCTGCTTTCTTGCTAAAGAGCAGGGTTGAGTCATTGCAAAAGATACTATACGTCCTAGAAGGTCTAAAATATTTGTTATCAGTCTTATTGTGGAAAAAATAGACGATTGACTTCCGATAAAACTATATAGTCCATATTCAAGTTTCATTAACTGCCCCAATAATATTCGTTAGAGTTATTTATTCCAGGATTCAATGTAGAATCTTTCACTGGTTTACATGTCATTTTTCTTTGATTTTCTTTTGTGTCTTTTTTGATCTTGACAGTTCTGAAGTGTACATGCCAGTTCTTTTGTAGAATTCCCTTCAATCTGGGTTAAGATTTATTTAGACATTTTTTCGAAGTATAAAAAGTGATATGTGCTTCTCAGTATATCACAGCATATTGGTTTTTCCCAATAGTGGAAATTTTTACTGTATTTCATCCTAAGTTTTCCAGTTTTTCCTTTGTATCTGATAGGAAACTTGTGAGGAGATATCACGGTATTATGTAAATGTCTTGTAACACATTAAAAATTCACCCACTAGTTTTTGCATCTAGTAATAATTTTCTACCTTCATCATTCCTTCTGTATTTTTTATTTGATATTCCCAGTAAGGAAGAGCTTTCATCTTTGTGTATTTATGTATTACTGTTTAATTATTTATTTATTTACTATAGGCCTGAGGATTTTTATTTTATTCAATGAGCTATAATACATTGCTGACATTATTTTGATTCTCAAGTTTTTCCGGTTTTGGCCAAGAGCTCCCTCAGTGTTCATAGTTCCTGTGTCTTATTGGTAGACTCTCATCATGCATAAGTACTTTCTTAATTTCTGGTCTAGTAAGATGCTCAGACACCTTGCCTCAATCTTGGATTTAACTTTTTCTCCGAGGATCTGTAGTTCTTGTCACTGGAGAGGGGGGTTATAAGTGAAGATTTGAGCGCTAGTTTTTCACATTATTAATGACTTGCCAATGGCTCTATTCCCCCTCAACATACAGAGCTGGAATACACATGCAAATACACACACTCATGTGTATATAAATATATGTATATATGCACATATTAAAATATTTTCTTATTTCTATCTCTTTCTCTGTTATATGTTTACATGTTTATGCAGAAACATAAAATGATTAATTTAGTTATATTTATCTGTCTGTGTATATGCATATACATATATATGTGTTTGCATGTATCTACATATATATGTGCATATACATTTTATGTGTGTGTTTGTAAAACATGAGTTCATTCTGGGACTTTCAACTTCAATCTGATACTCCAGGGTATATTCAGTGATATATATATATATATATATGTGTATATATATATATATATATATATATACACATATATATGTGTGTGTGTGTGTGTTTATATACATATGTGTGTGTATATATGTAATGTGTGTGTGTGTGTGTATATGGAACTCCTTTATCCAACAGTGAGAAACTTAGCTCTCATTATATTTAATATTATTTTACACATTTCTCAAGCCAAAAATTCTCAAAAAAATCATTTCTGCATTTCTAACCAATATCATTGTAAAAACAAAATCTACTAACTAAAATTTAAAATTTGGTTATACTCCCTTTGTAATGAGTAAGGTAAAATATACCTGTATATATATCTTAAGTATTGCAGTTAGGTGGGTTTTGACAAATGCATATTTCAGTATAACCTATGCCATTGTCATGATATTGAACATTTCCATCTTCCAAGAAAGTTCTATTGTGCCCCTTTGCAGTCGACAAATCTCCTGAAGTAAATACTTTTCTGATCTTTCTTCAATACAAGTTTTTGCCTGTAATGTTCATGTGAATAGATACACACAGTACAAGTATATAGTCTGTGTCTGTTTTATTTTTCTAATCATGTACAGAATTCAGGCCTATTGTGCCATGGGTCAGTAGTTTGTTTCTTTTTATTGCCCAGCATTATTCTATCATTTGTATATACTATAAGTTATCTTTTCTTCTTAGAATAACAATTAATGGCTGTCATAAGAAGTCTTATATCTATGCATTTGCAAAAAGAAGATCCCCTCAGTCCAGTTTCTGCCACGATTCATCTTGATTTTCCTTCTTACACCCAAAAGAATAAGAGGAAATGTCAAAGGAAGCAGATTTATATTCTATTCCATATTTGATCCTTATTCGGCAGCATCTGTTATCTGACTTGCCCCCCATTCTTGTCAAAAATTCAATGTCAGTTCAGGAAAAAAAAAATATTACCAAACACACAAAAAATTGTTTCCAGAAAAAGCAATTTGTTGTTCAGAAAAATCACAAGAACTTAGCTCAGCATCAGTTTAAATCTTTGAACATTGTCTTTCAGGCATGCCCTGTAAACATTGCTATTTTCCAACTTTTATCACACTTTCGTTGGAGAATAAACTATGTCCCTTGCAGGAGGGTTTAACACCGTGTTAAATAAAGGTAAACGGGTTAAAAATAGTTGCTTTTTCAATGCTCATTTACTCTGGAATTTATTGTGTCAATATGAACTCTGAGGCTACACAGGAATGTGGCAGAATTCCGCAACACTTTCAAAGCTGATCTGAATGTAGAACCTGAGAAAAATGTATTCTTATAGGCCAGTGTTCTGCAGAATCATTCTGTTTAAAAGCCTTCTTTTACCCAACCATGTAGATGATGGTGCTTAATTATTCCCATCTCATCAGCAGTATACTACATTCTGACTATTCTATGATAAATCTTCTTTGGCTCCTGTTCTTTACTAGTTTTCTGAAAGTCTCATGCTTCTCCAAGCCTATCAGTGTCACAATTCTAAGCTCTACTTACAGAAAATCATTTGCTTACCTATGTCATAGACACAGATAGTTGTCTCTATCCAGCTGAACCAGTCTCTGTGGAACTCTTACTATACCAACTTCAGCTCTGGGCTCATCCATATCTTCATAGCTTCTTGGTTCTTTTCACACTCAAAGCTTTATGGGCTGAGTGTCCTCTCAGGTGTGCTACTTGGTAAACCAGATGTCCACTGAAGTTATTTAACTTAAAGGGATTGAAATAAAATTGGATCATGACAGCATCTCATGAAATATGGAAAATCTCATTCCCTTCTTCAAGATTTCTTTGAATGTCTACTGACTGAATTTCCTGTTTCTGCTGAGCTCCAGATCCCAACTTCTGTCTCCTTTCCTAGAACTCTTCTTTCTGTTTTAAAAGAAAAAAAAAGTGCAATACATATTTTCACTTGATCCCACTATACCACTGTTCAAGTGTTGAGAGCTCTGACTTTGAGATCCACCATTTTCCAATTTAACGATTTTCCAAGACTTTATGCTTTTCAGTTAACTTTGCATCTTCTATCTTTTCAGAAATTTATTTTTAAAACATGTAAAATGCAACAAAATGAAACAGCGATTTAAATTCATGGCAAATTGTCTCCTAAACTTCAAGCTCACTGGACCTAGCATCCGTAGTTCCCCACACATTATTACTATGGTGCTATTACAGTTCCTTCTTCTAAAATATTATAATTGCTTTCTCTAAATTATAAAATATCTTTCATTTTGTCTTATTAAATGCAGAATAAATCTATTTTACTATGTTAGTAGTAGTAAATACTATTGTACGTCATTGATAAATAATGACACTAAACATTAAAATTAGAATAGTAAACATCATTAAAAGAATTATTTTTATCAGTTTTATTAACAAGAAGAAAATTAACCAATTGGTAAATATTTTCTCCCTTTCAGTACTCACTTGTTTCATGCATTTTCTTTGTGGTTTTAAATTGAAGCATGAAACAGTCATTTGATAGAGTATCATGGTTAAATTATGATTCAGGAAAGCTCTTACTCACACAGTGGATTTTTATGAGTGTCTTAATTGTGGAGCTAATGCAAGCTATAGATTTATGCTGATTAAATCCAGATGGCTCACCCTCTTCATCCTTAAAAGTTTAGATTTTCAGTTACTGATTCTCCTTTCTTTACTGTTTATTCTCAGTAACAATATCTCTCTTCCTTATTTTGAAAAGATATTATACGCTTTATGTTACATTTGGTCTAAATTGTGTGCATGTTAGTGTTTGATTTAATGATTTTTAAACCCATGGTCAAAGTATACTTTCTGAACATCAATAGCTCTCACATTCACAAAAAAGATTGTCTTCTTTCTGCAGTTTAAAATAATCATTTAATTTGAAGAAAAGGAAAATCAACTTGCAGAACAATCCAACTTTATCTGTGTTTGTGTTGACAATATTTAATAAAGTTGTTTGAAAAAGACTCAGAGCTTTAGCCAGGTTTGACTTTGAAAGGCATATATATAATAATGGCTTCCTAGTCCCCAGTCATTCAACAGAAGAAATTAAAAAATAATAATTAGAAAATCCGTTGTCTAAAATGAATTTTCTTACTGTGGCTAAATGATTGCAGAGTAATACTGTAGTGGTATGATTAACTCTGAAAAAGACACAATGATTACCGCAGATTTACCATCGCTGTTTCTCAAAAGCTGGTCACTAGTGTCTTATGCCCACTGATATGTGGAAGAATCAAAATGTGAGGTCACTTTTGTTGTTTAGATTACATACAAAATGGAAATAAATAAATAAATACAGAGGGGGTAGGTAAATGAAGAATGAGGTAAAACAAAATACTGTCACCTTTCTTTAGCTCATGATCCTGTTCCATAATTCTTCAATTCTACTGCCATTATCGAGGATATTTCCTGTGACCCTAGGAACCCTAGAAATAGGCTATTTCTTATTTTCTTTAAAGGTCCTGTAATTTCTTGCCTATCTCTTTTGCCCAAGTTCTTGTTTATATCCAACATGTCCTTTACTTCACAAATTTACATTCTGTCTTTCCATTTAGAATTTGCCTTGTTCTTCATAAAAACATCCCCAGTTTCCCAGGAAGAAGAAATGGTCTGTGTTTTAACTTCTGTAGATGATCTACTCTCTAATGGAATTCATTATGCTGTGATTTGTATTCTCGCATCGGGTTTGTTTAGGGTGGTTGTATATTGCTTCTGACTATCACTGCAGTTATTTGTGTACATATTTCATCTCCATTGCCGGATGATAAGCTTCTAAACAAGGCTTCTGTTCTGTATCATCTTTGTAGCAGTCACAAGACCAGAATGATGTTTGCCAGATGGCAATTGCTCACACATTTGTTAAATATGTAACATTCTAGCCCTTAAGAAGGTCACCATTACCTCTGTGGAAGACCCTACAGGTCACTCTCCTATCTAGTGTATATAGTTAGTAAAGGTATCAAGGTGTTCTTATCTGGAATTCATAAACTGCCCACCCCCACCCCCCCACTAAAAAGCAGTACTCTACTAGCTTGTCTTCAATGGCAAAGATCCTTTTAAAATGACAAAATTAAAGTGAAGAACCAAACAGATTTTCTTTAAAGTAATGGATTTTTATGAAAAGACCATCATCTCAGTGAGGGCAGAGGTCAGAGTCTTCTTTATCTTCCAGGAGAACCAGAAAACTAGCTAAGTCTTTGGTGAGCTTATTGGAGTTTAAGAGAAAGAGTCTGTCATTTTTAATATAATTAACAGTCAATACCTGAAATATCTGATATAATTGTCAGTTGGCATGATGTTCCAATGTTTATTATCTGTAATGTCTACATAATTTTTCATGTCTATTTACATAAATTGTAGAGTTTTTTCATGAATTACTGAAGGTGATTGTATTTCTTAGTATTTTAAAATTTTCTAGGTTTAAATAGGTGGTACATTATTGTACCAAAAAAGGTATAAAAATAAACTATTTGGAGGGAATACTTTTCACCAGGCAAGCAAGATGAAGTTTAAAGTTGCTGCCATTTTACTAGAAAGTAAGTCAATCTGGGAAGGCAATGCTGTGACTCACACCCCATGGCACCCCTAAGCCACACTGTCAATCACTGTGCTCCTTTGGTTTCATCTTGCAGTTTTACTTCTATCGCTTTAGAAGCTCAGGACTCATAAAGCCAAAATCCCTCCATTAGTCCAGAAACAGAAAGAAAAGAGTCCTTGGAATTTATCAAATATGTATTGAAATTAATATTATTATACTTTCTGTTTTCAATCCATTTAAATCAAATCCGGTCTTCCCTAAGTAGAACTTTTCCTTTGGAAAATTAAAAACCCTTTGTTATTATTAATAGTAAAAATGAAATAATAGTAATAAATAATCTCATATGAATAATGTCCTTCTTTTCCCTTTCCTTACACTATAAATCTGAACTATGTTCTTCAAATTTCTTATTTTATAGGCAATTGCAAAATTCAAATGTCTATATTCTTAGAAGTTGATAGGAAGAAGTCAAATTGCATTATGAGGTATTAAACAAAAATTATGTGAGACCGTTGTGTTGGACTGAGCTACTGCACTAGGCCCCAACAGACCAGACAAAGCCAAAATGGAGTCACTCATGCTAAATACCACAAAGCAAGCAGATCGATCTTAGGACTGTCTTTTTTTTTTTTTTTTTTTTTTTCCTGAAAACGGAAGATTGCATCTTCCTGAGTCAGAGTAATTAGGATGTGCCCTGTGCTTTAACCCTTGAAAAATGTAACTGGAAGTAACCTGATGTTAACCAATTTATTCATTTTGTTTGTTTGGTTGGCTGGTTTTGTTTTTCCTATTGTTCTGTTTCTTGGTTTCCCATTTACAAAACCCACTGTTCTGGTATTGCCCAGTGGGAATACTCATTCTTTTTTGTAGACTGGAGGTTGCCTTAGTTCATGAATCACAAATAAAAGCCAATTATATCTGTAACTAAATTCGTCATAAATACAAGATGGTAGCTTTGGCTCTGGTTCTTTTTCTCTGGAAGGCAGAATGTCCAAA
This sequence comes from Gorilla gorilla gorilla, assembly GCF_029281585.2. Taxonomy (NCBI): domain Eukaryota; kingdom Metazoa; phylum Chordata; class Mammalia; order Primates; family Hominidae; genus Gorilla; species Gorilla gorilla. Next base: position 27,497,283 of record NC_073227.2, on the reverse strand, counting down.
TGCTGTCTGTCTGAAGTTCCCTCTCCTTCCCATTCCACTATTGCTTACTCTGCTTATTGTGATTGACATTTAATGAGTTCACAAGATTTATTTCCTCAATATTCTAAAATGTAAGACAATATTTTTTCTACTTTTTTTGAGATGCTATTAATGCATATTGTTTGTTGAACTCTCTTTTACCACTCCTGAATTTCTTCTGACCTCAATGAGTGACTGATAGGGGAAAGCAAGTCTCTAGAACATCCCTAGCTTAACTCTCTTAGGATGGACCATTGGAAAAGTGGGCTCTGTTGTTTCAAATGCATTCATTTCCTTCCACTGAGATCTGTATTTCATGCTGGAGGCTCATTTTTCCTGGAATGCCCTGAAGAACATGAATTTTCAAGAAGCCCCTAGAAATCTTTCAAGAATTTTATTTCCTTTTAACTTCCCGGTGCTTCCTGTTTTCAAGCAGTTTTCAAGCAGGAATCTCTTAAGTGAGAAAAATGAAATGTGTTTGTTTCGAAAACATTCTCTCTATACAACTTTCCTTAAGCAGGATGAGAGAAATCCTGACCTGTGCACTCCACAGGGAGCTTCACAGTTCCTGCTTACTGAGCAGATGATGTTTTATAAGACAAAAATAATAATTCTTTTTTGCCTTCCCTTCTTCTTTCTCTCTTCCTCTGGAAAACAGAATCCTATCAACATATGCTCCCTACTTTTTCTGATGTCTCATAGAGAGTTCCTAGCAACTTAAATACTTGAATGTTCTGTAACCTTGCCTAACCTTTTCGACCCAATCCAATTTCTTGCAGAAATCAGAGTAATTCCTCTTTAGATACGAGTATGAATTAGAGGACTAGTCTCCAGTGAATGTCTTTGCTGAATCTTCCACATGAAGCATGAAATATTATTTTATACATGAGGTTATTTTTCTACCGTCATTATGAAAGGAATATTTGTGCTAACTTGAAGTGTCTTGGTAATGAGATACACATTTCATTCTTAATTAAAATATATACTTCTTATACATTTTTCTGCAAGAGAAATGAAGCTAAGAAAAACATTAGATTGAACAAATCTTTCTTTTCCTTGTACTTTCAATTTTCTGAATAATTTTTCTCTTCATTTCCTGCATTATTTCCTTGGTTATGTAACATTTTCCACAGTTTTGTCTCCTTCTTCTTCCATTTTTTTTTTGGTAATGTGTTCAATGAGCACATGTTTATTAAGTATCTTCTGTTAACTTTTCTCTCATTGCTTCCACAAATAATAATTAACATTTTATATGGGCCAAGCATTTTAGTAGGCTTAGACTAATAACCAAAACAGGTATGCACCCTGTCCTTAATGAGCTTACAATCTAATGATGAAGACAGTTATTCAACAGACAAATAGACAAATACATGTATAATTACATATGGCATAAGTGCTGTAGGGGAAAAGTGCTAGTCACTGTGAGATAAATTCATATTCTTGGTCACTTGAATGCAGAAGCAAAGGAAAATAAAGAAAATGATTGCAAAAAAGAGATATATGAAACAGAGAAATAGGTATTTGAGAATGAGAAAACTAGAGGTAGTAGTAGCTGGCATTTAAATAAATACTTGTAAGTATTTAAGTCTTGTAAGTGTTAATACTAAGTGAAAGATCTAGAACATTGACTACTTACAATAAATAAACTCTTACAATAAATAAGGTAGGTAACATTACTATTTCCATTTTGCAATAAGAACACTGAAACACAAAGAGATTATTTGGCTTGCATAGGGGGGTAAAGTTAGAATCAGAAATTAGTCTGTGTCAAAGCATCCAACATGGACTAATTCCACTAGTGAAAATTTTATAAAAATGGTTTTATTTTTGTCTATTATATGATCATTAAAAATATTTTTATGGCTACTCACAAGCGTGTTCTCTATATTGTTATTTTTCTTTGTCTGCTTCAACTGGCAAGTAGATGTAAAAAAATATGTTTTTATCTCATAAAACCACTGTGTTTCTGCCCAAGCCTCCTGTAGTCTTTATATTATGTTATCTTCTATGTCTTAACCCATCCTTTGATTTCAAATTTTTGTGACTCATGTTGTTTCCAGTTTTTTATTTTACATGGTATATACTTTTTCATTCTGAGCCAATACTTCATATAAAAGTTATGTTTGATCTAGCCCTGCCACCTTGTTTTAAGATACAATGTCTTCATTTCTTTCGGGAAGGTGGATTGAACATATACCTCTTCAGCTATGTTACAAGAATCATTTAAGTGCCACCTACTGGATCACACCCCAAAGCTTCAACATCAAAAATATCTTGCTAACATACCCCACTTCTGAAACCAGAGACAAGAAACCAGCTTCCAATAAAGACTGCACAAAGCCTTGGCCTAGTGAAAACATCCAGAAAATAAGTCTACTGACTGCACTCAATCTACACTTCAGGTAAAGGAACACCCACATGCAGAGATGAGAAAGAACCAATGCAAGAGCTCTATTAACTCAAATAGGTCCTCCAACAAGAGTTCTTAACCAGGCAGAGCTGGCTGACAGGAATAGGATTCAGAATATGGATAGGAACAAAGATCATCAAGATTCAGGGGGACAGCAAAACCCAATCCAAGGAAAATAAGAATCACAATGAAATGGTACAGGAGCTGAAGGATGTAATAGCCAGTATAAAAAAGAACCTAATGGATTTGATGGAACTGAATAACACAATGTAAGAATTTCAAATGCAATCACAACTATTAACAGCAGAATAGATCAAGCTAAAGAACAAATCTTAGGACCTGAAGACTGGCTCCCTAAAAACAGACAGTCATTGACGGGAGCAGTGGCTCACGCTTGTAATCCTAGCACTTTGGGAGGCTGAGGGGGGCTGATCACTTGAGGTCAGGAGTTTGAGACCAGCCTGGCAAACATGGTGAAACCCCGTCTCTATTGAAAATACAAAAATTAGCCAGAAATCACTTGAACCTGGGAGGCGGAGGTTGCAGTGAGCTGAGATTGTGCCACTGCACTCCAGCCTGGGCAACAGATGAGACTCTCTCACAAAAAAAAAAAAAAAAAAAAAAGAAGACAGTCAGACAAAAATAAAGAAAACAGAATGAACAAAACCTCCAAGATGTATGGAATTATGTAAAGAAGCCAAATCTATGAATCATCAGCATCTCTGAAAAGGAAGAGGAGAAAGCCAGCAACATAGAAAACATATTTTAGGATATAATCTGTGAAAACTGCCCTAACCTTGCTAGAAAGACCAACAGTGAAATTTGGGAAATACAGAGAACTCCTGCTAGATTCTACACAAGAAGATCATTCCCCAGAAATATAATCATCAGATTTTCCAAGGTTGAAATTAAAGGAAGAACACTAAAGGCAGCTAGAGAGAAAGGGCAGGTCACCTACAAAGGGAACCCCATCAGGCTAACAGAAGACATCTCAGCTGAAACCCTACAAACTAGAAGAGTTGAGGAACCTATATTCAATATTATTAAAGAAAAATATCTCCAAACAAGAATTTTATATCCAGCCAAACTAAGTTTCCTAAGTGAAGGAGAGATAAGATCATTTTCAGATAAGCAAATGTTGAGGGAATTCATTTCCACCAGACCTGCCTTACAAGAGATCTTGAAAGGAGCATTAAATATAGAAAGGAAGAATGCTATCAGCCAATACAAAAACACATTTACATACGAAGACCAGTGACACTATAAAGCAACCAGACAAACAAGCCTTTGCAATAACCAGCTAACAATACAATGACAGGATCAAATCCACATATTTCAATACTAAATTTGAATGTAAATGGGATAAATGATCCACTTAAAAAGCACAGAGTGGCAAGCTAGACAAAAAAGGAGGAACTAATGATATGCTGTCTACAAGAGACCCACCTCACAGGTAATGGCACCTATAGACTAAAAGTAAGGGATAATGGAGAATCTACCAAGCAAATGGAAATCAGGAAAAAAAAGCAGAAATTACAATCCTAATTTCAGACAAAACAGATTTTAAACCAATAAAGATAAAAAAAGGACAAAGAAGATATTACATAATGGCAATTATGTAATAATTACCATAATTAACATAATTAACACAGCAACAAGATTTAACTTTTAAATATGTATGCACCCAACACAGGAGCATCTAGATTCATAATGCAAGTTCTTAGACACCTGCAAAAGGTCTAGACTCCCACACAATAACAGTGGGAGACTTCAATATTCCACTGAAAGTATTAGACAGATCATCAAGGCAGGAAATCAACAAAGATATTCAGGACCTGAACTCAACATTGAGCCAAATAGATCTGATAGACCTCTATAGAACTCTCCACTTGAAAACAAAGAATAGACATCATTTTTATTGCCACAGGACACATACTCTAAAATTGACCACAAAATGTCCAATTGGACATAAAACAATCTTCAGCAAATGGAAAAGAACTGAAATCCTACCAAACACACTCTTGGGACACAGCACAATAAAAATAGAAGTCAAGACTAAAAAAATACCTCAAACTCAGGCAATTAAACATGGAAATTAAACAACATGCTCCTGAACGACTTTTGGATAAATAATGAAATTAAGGCAAAAGTCAAGAACTTATTTGAAACTAATGAGAATAAAGATACAACATGACTGAATCTCTGGGACACAGCTAAGGCAGTGTTAATAGTGAAATTCATAGCACTAAATGTCCACATCAAAGAGTTACAAAGATCTCAAATGAACAGCCTAACATTACAACTGAAAGAATTAGAGAAGCAAGAGCAAATAAACCCGAAAGCTAGCAGAGGACAAGAAATAACCAAAATCAGTGCTCAACTGAAGGAAATCAAGAAACATAAAACCATTCAAAAGATTAACATATCCATAAGTTGTTTTTTTGAAAAAATTAATAAGATTGGCCACTAGCTAGAATAATAATGAAGAGAGGAGAGAAGACTGAGATAAACACAATTAGAAATGACAAGGAGGATGTTACCACTGCCCCCACAGAAACAAAAATAACCATTAGAAACTACTACAAAAACCTCCATACAGACAAACTAGAAAACCTTAGAAGAGATGAATAAATTCCTGGACACATTTATCCTCCCAAGAAAGCCAGGAAGAAATTGATTCTCTAAACAAACCAATAATGAGGTCAAAAATTCAATCAGCAATATATAGCCTACCACCACCACCACCACCACCAACAGAACAAAACCCGGGACCTATGGGTTCATATCTGAATTCTACCAGATGTACAAAGAATAGCTGGTACCATTCCTATTGAAACCATTTCAAAAAACTGAGAAGAACAGAATCTTCCCCAACTCATTCTATGAGGCCAGCATCATCCTGATACAAAAACATGGCTGAGACACAACAACAACAGAAAACTTCAAGCTAATGTCCTTGATAAACATTGATGCAAAAAGCCTCAACAAAGTGCATGCAAACTGAATCCAGCAGCCTATCAAAAAGCGAATCCACCACAGCAAGTAGGCTTCATCCCTAAGACGAAAAGTTGGTTCAACATATACCATTCAATAAATGTGATTCATTACATAAAGAGATCTAAAGACAAAAACCACAGGATTATCTCAGATGTAGAAAAGGCATTCAATAAAATTCAACACATCTTCATGTTAAAAACTCCCAATATACGAGGTATTTAAGGAACATACACAAAATAATAAGAGCTGTCTATGAAAAACCCAAAGCCAAATTCATATTGAATGGGCAAAAGCTGGAAGCATTCTGCTTGAAAACCAGCCCAGGAAAAAGATGCCTTCTCTAACCACTCCTATTCCACATAGTATTGGAAGGTCTAGCCAGAGCGATCAGGCAAGAAAAAGAAATAAAGGGCATCCAAATAGGAAGAGAGGAATTCAAAGTATCCCTGTTGGCATAGCACATGATTCTATGTCTAGAAAACCCTATAGTCTCAGCCCAAAAGTTCTTTTAGTTGATAAGCAACTTCAGCAAAGTTTCAGGATACAAAATCAATGTGCATAAATCACTAGCATTCCTATACACCAACAACAAACAGCCAAGCTGAGAGCCAAATCAGATATGAAATCACATTCAAAATTGCCATAAAAAACAAAATACCTAGGAATACACCTAACTAGGGAGGTAAAAGATCTCTACAGTGATATTACAATGCCCTGCGGAAAGAAATCAGAGAGACACAAACAAATGGAAAAACCTCCCATGAATCAACATCACTAAGATGTCCATATTGCCCAAAGCAGTGAACAAATTCAATGCTATTCCTGTCAATTTACCATTGAGATTCTTCACAGAACTGGAAAAAAAGTATTTTAAAATTCATGTGGAATCAAAGAAGAATCCAAATAGCCAAGGCAATCCTAAGCTAAAAGAACAAAGCTGGAGGCATCACATTACCCAACTTTAAACTATGCTGAGGGCTACAGTAAACAAAACAGCGTAGTACTGGTACAAAAACAGACACATAGACCAGGGGAACAGAATGGAGAACTGAGAAATAAGACCTCACATCTATAACCATCTGATCTTTGACAAACCTGACAAAGACAAGCAATGGGGAAAAGACTCCCTATTTAATAAGTGATGCTGAGAGAACTGGCTAGCCATATACAGAAAATTGAAACTGGACCCCCTCCTTACACCTTATACAACAATTAACCAAGAAGGATTAAAGACTTAAATGTATAACCTAAAACTATAAAAAACATAGAAGACAGGATATAGATTTCATGATGAAAACGTCATGGCACGGCAAAAGATTTCATGACGAAAACATCAAAAGCAATTGCAACAAAAGCAAAAATTCATGAATGGGATCTAATTTAGCTTAAGACCTTCTGCATAGCAGGAGAAACTATCAACAGAGTAAACAGATAACCTATAGAATGAAAGAAAATATTTGCAACTATGAATCTATTAAAGATCTAATATCCAGGCTCTATAAGGAACTTTAACAAATTTACAAGAGAAAAATAACCCATCACAGTGTAGGCAAAGGACATGAACAGACACTTCTCAAAAGAAGACATACATGCAGCCAACAAGCAAATGAAAAAAAGCTCAATATCACTGATCATTAGAGAAATGCTAATCAAAACCACAGTGAGATTCCAACTTACACCACTTAGAATGTCATTAATAAAAGACCAAAAATACAGATGCTGTTGATGTTATGGAGAAAAAGGAAAGTTTATACACCATTGATGTGAGTGTAAATTAGTTCAACCATTGTGGAAAGCAGTATGGCAATTCCTCAAATGATAGTTAAGCTTTTAGCTGACCCAGCAATCCCATTACTCACTATACACCCAAAAGAATATATATCATTCTACCATAAAGACACATGCACATGAATGTTCATTGTAGCTCTATTCACAGTAGCAAAGACATGGAATCAACCTAGATGCCCATCAATGACAAATGGGATAGAGAAAATATGGTATTTATACACTATGGAATACTATGCAGCCATAAAAAAGAATGAACTTGTTTCTTTTGTGGGAACATGGATCAACCTGGAGACTACTATCATTAGCAAACTAACACAGGAACAAAACACCAAATATCACATGTTCTCATGTATAAGTAGGAGCTAAATGATAAGAACTTATGAACACAAAGACAAGAAAACAGAGACTGGGATCTACTTGAGGGTGGAGGATGGGAGAAGGGAGAGGAGCAGAAAACGTAACTATTGTGTACTAGGCTTAATACCTGGATAATGAAATAATGTATACAACAAACTCCCATGACACAAGTTTATCTAAATAACAAACCTTGACAAGTACCCCCAACTTAAAAGTTAAAAAAAGAAAAAAATATTATTTAACATATATTTAACATATATTTAAAAAGATAATGAATTTGGCATATTATTTTGGTTTGTTAAATTTATCACAAATAAATCCAGAATAATTAAGATATTAGCTATACTATATTAGAAAAGAAATCAGTCTCTTTTAATACACGGAGCGTGGAAACCTCTCTTCTGATGTTCCTTATTAATTTGAAAATAAACATATCCCTTCAGAGGCAATCTTTTTGTCATCTCATTTGGAGTTCTGGAAAGACTACTACCACAGTGATATCTAGATAATTATTCAAATATTTGACAGAATTTTGTGCACATGCAGGTAGCTCTTACAGATTAATTTGTCCTTTTAGACATCCATCTACTTATTAGAATGCTACTGGAATCTAGAGAGCTTTATTATTAATTTTGAGGGAAAGTCTTGCTATGGTTCTTCATGGCTTGCTTGCTTTCTTTCTTTCTTTCTTTCTTTCTTTCTTTCTTTCTTTCTCTCTCTCTCTCTCTCTCTCTCTCTCTCTCTCTTTCTTTCTTTCTTTCTTTCTTTCTTTCTTTCTTTCTTTCTTTCTTTCTTTCTTTTTTGAGACAGAGTCTCACACTGACACCAGGCTGGAGTGCAGTGGGGCGATCTTGGCTCACTGCAACCTCCCACTCCTCGGTTCAAGCAATTCTCCTGCCTCAGCCTCCCGAGTAGGTGAGATTACAGGCATGTGCCACCATGCCCAGCTAATTTTTGTATTTTTTAGTAGAGATGGGGTTTCACCATGTCGTCCAGGATGGTCTCGATCTCCTGACCTCGTGATCTGCCAGCCTTGGCCTCCCAAAGTGCTGGTTTTACAGGCGTGAGCCACCATGCCTGGCCTAGATGCCTTATTTCTCTATTTTATGGCAAATTTCTATGAAAAAGTAATATGAAAGTGTATTTAAAATAAAATATATTAATTTAGTTATGCCCGTTTTCAAAATAAAAGACATCATTTTAAAGATCAGTGAATTTAATTCATTATTTTGTTTCTTTTTGCCGAAATGTTACAATAACCAATGTCAGAAAACAAAATGAGTTTTATCGAAGTTTTGAAACATAGTTTCTCTAATTCTATGACTATTCGTGCTTACTTGAAAACTGTGATAAGTTAACCTGAATAATCAGACTAATTTACTTGTTTATGAAGAATATTTTTAAAAGAAAATGTAATTCCCCACGTGTGCACACACACACACTTAGCCTGCTACTGCCTCTGTTTAAGTGTACACAAATGCTTGAAAACCTTTCAACATTATAAGGCATTGTGGGTAGGGCTTGTGTCTGTCTTACTCACTGCCATATCCCTAGTCTTCTAATATAGTGTGGCTACATAATAAGAGATAAGTACGTATTGAGATAATACAGGAATGAAATTTAGATGGTTCTTAGGTTTCAAGTGATCAACTATTTGATTGAGCAACAATAACTCATGTGGTTCTTTTTTGCATTTTACACTTTATCAAATGAGTTTACTGCGATAACTATTCAATCTTGTGTTAATTCAACAGGTACATGGTGCCCATGGCCTGAGAAGCAAAGAGAAAGAATGAATTAAATGTTTTTGATAGTCATAAAGACAATTTGGAAAAATATAAAATATACTTAATAGGGAATATTCAAAATGTCACATTATCAAACCTGAAATCAATCCTATAAGTTGGACAGGAAAATTATCCTGGTTTCATAGCTGAACAATCTGATGCCCAAATGGTTCAATACTTGACCTTAGTTATATCACTAATGAGTAGAAAACAGAGAATTAGAATTCTGCCAGCTCTCCTGATACCAAACCCAGTGTATTTTTACATTCACAGAAATGCAATTCTGGTTCTTTAATTGATTCAAAGCAGGGACTGTTTTTGATTATTGGAAGCAAATTGAGGTAAATATCTCCTCGGAGATGTATACAGTAAACATGAATAATTTCAGTCTTCCTAATTCTAAGCAACATTAATTATTTTAAAAAATGAATCAAAACAAAACAAAATTATTGTTTGATCATAGACATTTTTACAGAAAATAATAAATACCCACTTACAATGCATTTATTAATTTTAAGTCACTTTTCTTTTTTCAGAAGTATTAGAGGATGCAAAAAGATGTGTGATAATGTAGTTATATAAAATGTGCACTTTCAGCTACCTTGGCTGATCAAAGTCTTCAAGGTCCTTTAAATCCCAATTTAAATAACTCAATTCCTGTAAGCATTGTACCTAACCATAGCAATTTTAGAGGTCCTCTAAAGGAAATTAATTCATGTTTGTTTTGTTAGGTCACTCCTTTTTGTTATTGAGTTTTGAATAACTTTTTCATATTCAATCTCATCCATGTTCAGCCATTACACCTCAGATTACTCATCTGTACAAAATATTAGAAAAAATCCTGGACATGACTGTGAAAAACGAAGGAGGTATATTTATATAGTATTTTACCACTGCTTGATACAAATAAACTTTCAATAATTTTTAGATAGCATTAGCAATTGTTCACCTCCATAATAATGCTGGAATGAAGTTACTGTCCTAATTTTGAAAAACAAGAGAACTTAGATCTGGATAGTTAGAAAACTTGCTGAAATCCACACAGGCACAAAGAGGCAAAGTCAAAACTTAAGGTTATTGATGTTCAAGTTGACAAGCACATGCTCCTGCAAGTATGGGGAAAAGGAAAAACTAAATAAAGCATATGAATTGTGAGACAGACACAAGGGAGGTGGGTAATTAGGATAAGCTGGGGTGGGAGTTAGGGAGAGAATGAAGTCTTGCCTCAGGCCTTTGTTATCAAAGGCCTTGCCCAATCCCCTGCCTGTTTCTCCGCCATAAAATATCTTGAAATAATGATGGTTTGTATTAACCACTAGCATGTATTGAGCATTTAGTATATAGCAAGCCCTTTCATAAGCATTTTTCCTGAGCTTGCCCAACGGCTCCGCAGTCCCCTTTACAAATAAGGAAACTGAGGCTCAATTAAGGGGTAACAGAACAATGTTTCAACCTGGGTGGTCTTACCTTAGAAACCTAGACTCTGATAAAAAGTTGTGCCAGCTTGATCCAGAGCATCAGTGAATAGCAAATAAATGGGGTGATAAATGTGATTAGATGGGAGTGATTTGAGAAATTCAACAATCTATATTATTAAAATCTCCTTGTAATTATTAAAATCTCTTCTCCCCTCCCTCATTGTGTGATTTTGGATGAATTGTTTGATATCTCAGTCTTCTCAAATGAGGACGGTGATAGCTTCTGCTCAGAGCAGTCTGGTAATTGAAGGGAGAGAGTATCAAGCGCCTAACTCTGTTGCTGGCAGGACTCAAACTTGAAAGTTGTCACTCACCCCACATATGCCTATCTCTGATCTTTAGTGTACGTAATAGAAGCCCAGAATTAGCACGAATTTCACACTCAGTGTTAGAAAGTCACCTTGTCCCTTAGAGTGTGTCTCCTGTACAGAATTTACACTCCTAATGGTTTGGCTAAATTTTTGCCTCACCTTGGTTAATCATTATCTTAATTGCTGATTTTCATGCCTAATATAGATAAATATTTTTAAAATTATCTGGGGAACTTAACACTGACCCGGGAAAGCTTTATGCTGTCATGCAGAGGGAATTAAGCTAGTCACAATCAAATCTTCCCTCATCAATAACCAATTTAAACCATTATCCCAATTTAATATCATTCTGAAAGCAGTCTTAATCAATTTAGACTTGATAGACTTCCTGAAAGAATTGCCTAATTAAACTCTCTATACAATAAAATGATTCTGCTTAGTCATCCCAATGATGATAGGAAACAGGAAAACAGAGGAGAAGAAAATTTGATACTTACCATCAGAAAACACCCGGTAGAATTTAAAGTCAACGGGTCTAATGCCTTCTCACAGGTATATTGTGAAAGCACAGAGATAAATCACATGAAGAATGTTTAAGAAGCATTCTGAAAAGAGAGCAGTAATTATGTGTTTTCATACCACAGGACTCTCACTTTGGCATTCTTTCTCTTTGTTGAGTTCCTGACTTTCTGTAAACCCAGAGGCTTGTCTCTCTTCCATTCCCAGAGTCATCATGTACAGTTGTGCAGGCTGTTTACTCCACAAAATTTTGAAGAGGTAGTAAATGGAGTCTGAAGCACAGCTCAGGTGGTTCCTGGTCCATGAGGTTGTCTATGGAGCACTGTCCATTTAGAAAATGAAGCTCTTTTCTAATTTACAAAAACATGCCCTAACCTTATTCTATCCTTCCTGTATTACTTTTCTAGGGTTGCCATAACGAATTATCACGCTCTGTGACTTAAAACAACAGAAACTTATTATTTTACAGTTGTAGAGGCTAGAGTATAAAATGAGGGTGTCAGCAGTGCTGCACACACTCTGAAAGCTCCAGGGACGAATCCAGTCCTTGCCTCTTCCAACTTGTGTCAGCTGTCAGCATTCCTTGGCTTGTGAATGCTTTTCTCTGTCATTCATCTTTACATCACCTTCTTCCCTGAGTGTCTGTTTTTTTACCCTTTTGTTTCTCTTTTATAAGGATACTTTTGGTGTTATTCAGGTCCATCTACATAATCAAAGGAAATATCTCAAGATCCATAACTTAATTATATCTGCAATGATCCCTTTCCCAAATAAGGCAGCATTTACAAGTTCCAAGGATTAGGACTTGATATCTTTGGGTGGCCACTATTCATGCAACTATACCTCCCAAAATGCTTCTGCATAATAGCCTGATCTTAGAGACAGCATGATAGACAGAGCACAGTTTTTCAGACAGATAAGGGGTTCCAAACCCACCTACATCTTAGTGGTATTAGGGACAAGGAATTTAATTTAGCCATGTTATTGTAAAACTTGGGGAAGATGTATATACCAAGGCTGTCCAACAGAGCTTTAGAGGTGATGGCAATGTGGCAGATGCTCCCAAAGTTAAGGCTGCAAATTTTCTGCCTGGCTTTTTACACCATAGTTCTTTGACCTGTTGGAGAGAAGACAATCCTGAGACACATAGAAAGTTGTTTACCAATTCTTCTTACGTGCCACGACATCCTTGTTTGTTGAAAAATAAGCTCTGCAACCTGTTTCTGGTAAAAGCTTAGCATTCACATAGTGTATGGCCCTGATAAACCAGATATGATCTTGGGACATTCACTTTTCTTTATTATTATTATTATTATTATTACTACTACTACTATACTTTAAGTTCTGGGGTACATGTGCAGAACGTGCAGGTTTATTACATTGGTATACACGTGCCATGGTGGTTTGCTGCACCCATCAACCCGTCATCTACATTAGGTATTTCTCCTAATGGTATCCCTCCCCTAGTCCCCAAGCCCCCTACAGGCCCCGGTGTGTGATATTCCACTCCCAATGTCCATGTGTTCTCATGGTTCAACTCCCACTTATGAGTGAGAACATGTGGTGTATGGTTTTCTGTTCTTGTATTAGTTTGCTGAGAATGATGGTTTCCAGCTTCATCCATGTCCCTTTATGCAAAGGACGTGAACTCATCCTTTTTATGGCTGCATAGTATTCCATGGGGTAAAAGTGCCACATTTTCTTTATCCAGTCTATCATTGATGGGTATTTGGGTTGGTTCCAAGTCTTTGTTATTGTGAACGGTGCTGGAACAAACATACATGTGTGTGTGTCTTAATAGTGGAATGATTTATAATCCTTTGGGTATATATGCAGCAATGGGATTGCTGGGTCAAATGGTATTTCTAGTTCTAGATCCTTGAGGAATTGCCACACTGTCTTCCACAATGGTTGTACTAATTTAAACTCCCACCAACAGTGTAAAACCATTCCTATTTCTCCACAACCTCTCCAGCATCTGTCACTTCCTGACTTTTTAATGATCGCCATTCTAACTGGTGTGAGATGGTATCTTACTGTGGTTTTGATTTGCATTTCTCTAATGACCAGTGATGATGATCTTTTTAAAATATGTTTGTTGGCTGCATAAATGTCTTCTTTTGAGAAGTGTCTGTTCGTATCCTTCACCCACTTTTTGATAGGGTTTGTTTTATTTCTTGTAAATTTGTTTAAGTTCTTTGTAGATTCTGGATATTAGTCCTTTGTCAGATGGATAGATTGCAAACATTTTCTCCCATTCTGTAGGTTGCCTGTTCACTCTGGTGATAGTTTCTTTCACTGTGCAGAAGCTCGTTAGTTTAATTAGATCTCATTTGTCAATTTTGGCTTTTGTTGCCATTGCTTTTGATGTTATAGTCATGAAGTCTTTGCTCATGCCTATATCCTGAATGGTATTGCCTAGGTTTTCTGGTAGAGTTTTTATGGTTTTAGGTCTTACATTTAAATCTTTAATCCATCTTGAGTTAATTTTTGTATAAGGTGTGAGGAAGGGGTCCAATTTCAGTTTTCTGCATATGGCTAGCCAGTTTTCGCAGTATCATATATTAAATAGGAAATCCTTTCCCCATTGCTTGTTTTTGTCAACTGTGTCAAAGATCATATGGTTGTAGATGTGTGGTGTTATTTCTGAGGACTCCTTTCTTCTCCATTGGTCTATATATCTGTTTTGATATCAGTACCATGCTGTTTTGGTTACTGTAGCCTTGCAGTATAGTTTGAAGTCAGGTAGCATGATCCTTCCATCTTTATTCTATTTGCTTAGTATTGCCTTGGCTATGTAGGCTTTTTTTTTTTTGGTTCCATATAGAATTTAAAGTGTTTTTTTTCCCAATTATGTAAAGAAAGCCAGAGGTAACTTGATGGGGATAGCATTGAATTTATATATTACTTTGGGCAGTATGGCCATTTTCAAGATACTGATTCTTCCTATCCATGTCGAATGTTTTTCCAATTTTTTTATAAGATAGAAAGCAAATTCTGGATGGATACATCAGACAGAAAGACCACTAGAATCAGTGAAACAGATTTTCATTATGAAATTCTAAGCTCTTCAGGAGAAAAGGTAGGAAAAGATGTGTAAGTGTGTAGGTTATCAGCTGGTAAAAAATTACTTCTCTGAGTAAATGAACATAGCTTTAATAGGAAAACTGATAGGGCATTGATATGGTTTGGTTCTGTGCCCACACTCAAATTTCATGTTGAATTGTATCCAAAAATGTTGGGGGATGGAGCTGGTGGGAGGTTATTAGATCATGTAGGCAGATTTCCCCGTTGCTGTTCTCATGATAATGAGTGAGTTCTCATGAGATCTCATTGCTTAAAAGTGTGTAGCCCTTCCCCCTTTACTCTGTCTCTCCTGCTTCACCATGGTAAGATGTTCTCACTTTCCCTTAGCCTTCTGCCACAATTTTAAGTTTCCTGAGGCCTCCTAGCCATGCTTCCTCTATAGCCTGTGGAACTGTGAGTCAATTAAATCTCTTTCCTTCACAAATTACCCAGTCTCACATAGTTCTTTATAGCAGAGTGAGAATAGACTAATATAGAAAATTGGGGCTGGGTGCGGTGGCCTGTAATACCAGCATTTTGGGAGGCCAAGGTGGGCACCTTGGGCCATTGCTTCAGAGGGTGCGAGCCCCAAGCCTCAGTGGATTACATGTCGTCTTGGTCCTGTGGGTGCACAGAAGGCAGTAGCTGAAATTAGGGAGCTTCTGCCTGGATTTCAGAGACTGTATGGAAACACCTGGATGTTCAGGCAGATGTCTGATGTAGGGGTGGAGCCCTTCTGGAAAATCTCTACTAGGGCAGTGCAACAGGAAAATGTGAGGTTCGAGCCCCTACACTGACTCCCCGCTGGAATGCTGCCTAGTAGAGCTGTAAGAAGAGGGCCATCATCCTCCAGACCACAGACCACCTTGCACCCTGTGCCTGTAAAAGCCACAGGCACTCAATGCCAGACTGTGAAAGCAGCTGTGGGGGCTGTACTCTGAAAAGCCACAGGAGCAGAGCTTCCCAAGGACTTTGGAGCCCACCCCTCACATCAGCATAGCCTGGACGTGAACCATGGAGTCAAAGGAGATTATTTTGGAGATTTAAGATTCAATGACTGTCCTGCTGGGTTTCCAACTTGCATGGGGCCTGATGCCCCTTTGTGTTGGCCAATTTCTCCCATTTGAAGTGGGAGCATTTACCAGTGCCTGTGCTTCCATTGCATCATGGAAGTAATTAACTTGTTTTTTATTTTACAGGCTCATAAGTGGGAGGGACTTGCGTTGTCTCAGTGAGACTTTGGACTTCGACTTTTGAGTTAATATTGGAATGAGTTAAGACTTTGGGAGACTGTTATGAGGGCATGATTATGTTTTGAAATATTAGAAGGACATGAGATTTAGGAGTGGCTGGGATGAAATGATATGATTTAGCTCTGTGTCCCCACCCAAATATCATGTTGAATTGTAATTACCAGTGTCAGGGGAAGGACCTGGTGGGAGGTGATTGGATCATAGGGCAGATTTCCCCATTGGTGTTTTTGTGATAGTGAGTGACTTCTCATGAGATCTGGTTGTTTAAAAGTGTAGAGAACACCCTCTTCTTTCTCTGTCTCCTGCTCCACGAAGGTAAGACATGCTGGCTTCCCCGTCACCTTCCACCATGATTATAAGTTTTTTGAGGCCTCTCTAGCCATGCTTCTTGCACAGCCTGTGGAACTGTTGAGTCAATTAAGCCTCTTTTCTGTTTAAATTATGCAGCCTTGGGTAGTTCTTTATAGCAGTGGGAGAACAGACAATACAGGCATCACATTTGGTAAGGATATCTGCTTTATTTACTTTTTCTTAAATGAATATATTGTTGATGTTAAAACTGAGGTATTCTTATTGAAATAAATAGCAAAATAAACCCAAAAATATAAGAGGAAATAAGCACAAAGTTAATCCCTTCATGTATTTACTTTTGTCCTTCCCAGATCTCATTAACATGGTCCAAGCCATTGTTCTCTCTTACCTGGATTATTAAAACCATATTCTAGCTGGCATTGCAGCCTTCAGTTATCCTTCTGTGTTTGTCCATAAAATGCTTATGCAATTGATAAAATTTTGCTTCAGTGATTTCTTATTGTCTAAATATAAACCCCAATCCCATAAGAAGCCCCTTCCTAATTTAGGAGTTTTGCATTTTGCAACTATACCCTTCTCATAAGTGCTTCACACTCTTTGGATAAATCTGTGGAAACACTTTTAATTTCATGACAGTCTGGAGTTCCCCATCACCAAAGGACCTCTAGCATTGTTTTCTCGTCACCAGAAACACTGCATCTACCTGCTACCTTCACTCATTTCCCATTCTCCCTTTTACTTTCTATCCATCCTTCTGGCCAGAGCTTGCATGCATGTTTTCCTGGAACTCTCCTTTGAGTCTACAACTCTAGGTTACATGCCCCTCCCCTGGGCTTCCACAGAACCCCACACTTTTCAGTCATTGTCTATATACTATATTTGTTGCTTACCTGGGTATAACATATTCCCAATAGATGACAGACTCTCAGAGGACAAGGATTGTATCTCTTCTGCAATGGTATTTTCAATATTTATGATAATATCTAACATATTTGAGCCACTCCATAGATATAAATGGAATACATATTAAATGTTAACAAAAGGATCACTCCAAGACACACACCACAGTGGTTAAGAGCAAGGACTCTAAATTCATGTTGTTTAAATACAAATCACAACTTTTTCAGTTGTTAACTTTGGACTATAGGCAGAATACTAAATCTCTCTGAGCCCTGATTCACTCATCTGTAAAATGATAATAAAAATAGTGTACAGAAGATACAAATGATGGTGACCCATTATGAGTCATGGCCTTGTAGGAGTTCCCACCCTTGAGTTCAGGCTGAATTTATGAATTGTTTCTAATCATTGGAATATATTAAAATGATGGGATGTCATTCCATTGATTATGCTACATTAGATGGCAAAGAGAATTGATATAGTTTGGATCTGTGTCCCCACCCAAATCTCATGTTCAGTTGTAATCCTCAGTGTTGGAGATGCCGCCTGGTGGGAGGTGATTGGATCATGGGGGCAGTTTCTCATGATTTAACACCATCCCCCTTGGTTCTGTCATCATGATAGTGACTTCTTATGAGATCTGGTAGTTTAAATTTGTGTGGCACCTCCTCCCACCCTCTCTCGCTCCTGCTCTGGCTGTGTAACTCGTGCGGGCTTCTTCATTGCTTTTCACCATAATTGTAAGTTTCCCGAGGCCTCCCCAGCCATGCTTTCTGCACAGCCAGCAGAATCGTGAGCCATTTAAACCTGTTTTCTTTATAAATTACCCAGTCTCAGGTATTTCTTTATAGCAGTGCTAGAACAGACTAATACAGGAATGGAATGCCATTTCCATGACTACATTACATTATGTAGATCTCTGTCTAAAACTATAGTTTAAGAAAGATTCCCTACTGACCTTAGGAATGCAAACAGCTGTGTTGTGAATGGCCTATGGAGAAGACCATGTGGCAGGGAACTGCAGGTGGCCAGAAAGAGCTGAGGGTAGCCTCCAACTGACCACCAGTGGAAGCCAGAGCCTTCAGTCATAAAGCCACAGGAAATGAATTCTGCCTACAATCTGAATGAACTTGGAAGCAGATTCTTCCCTTGTTGAGCCCTTAGATGAGAATGCAGCTTTGTTAAAGTGTAATTACCACTTTATGAGACCCTGAGCATAAAATCCAGCTAAGCCATGCCTGGACTCCTGACCAACAAAAACTGTGCCATTACAAGTGTATGTTCTCTTAAGCTGCTAACTTTGCGGTAACTTATTACACAGAAATCAAAAACTAATGGAGACTTCATCTACCATATAGTGTTTTGGAAGATTAAATGAATTAACATTCAGAACATGCTTAGAACCATGCTTACTACCTACTATCATATTAGAAATTTTTAAATAAAAGGAAAATTAAATGTTCCTATTTCTTGAAAGTATATAATGTTAATATTGTACGTTTTATTTTTTTTCCATTATTTCCTCTATATTTTCATAGTTGGAATTGCACTATTTACATAGTAGGTTGTACCAAAAACGTACATTGTATTGGTAGCTACCTAATGTTAAATTGTATTGGTGTGTCATAATTTGAGTAACTGTTTCCTGTTTACAGATATTTAGTATCTTTCTATTTTTTCACAATTAAACATAGTATGGACTTGATTATGTGGTTAAAATTACATCAATTATTTTACTAATTATTATTTAGAATATAATATTTATTTAAATCTTGTTTTCTTCCTTTCAAATATTTGTTTCCTTTCAAACAACTGCTGAGCATTGAAAAATTTTGTAATCTTTGTTTATAAATAAAAATAGTGAAGTCATAAGAGCTTATTGCCTTACATTCTTCTAAAATTAATTCCTTGCAGCATACTCCAACTTCCAAAACATAAAGAAGATGGTACTTCACCCATTTTATCCTAAAGTTTACTGTAAGAATAAAATTCCAGATTGAGGTCAACTGATTTTTCTTCTTAGAAGCAGACCAAATTGGTTAATCTCTCTTTAAGTCATTGGCCTGAAGACAAATGCTGCAGCGTATATATTTTGAATGACAATGTAAATATTTTATTTTTAGTCAGTAATAACTGTGGCTGCCAGGATTTCAATGATGTCTAAATTGTTTGACATGCCAGGAGAAATATATCCATCCTGATGGCACAGAAATTATACAATCAACTGTCAGGGGGTAAAGATCATGTCTATTTGATAATTATTTATTTTTAATAACATTTTAAAGCATTATTATTATGCATCTAATCACAAACTAATAACCTAATGTAGTACTTAAGGGATTCACATAAATCAGTATCATTTATTCTATGAAATAAAGGAAACTCTGGTATATCTAGGAAGAAATGAACGACTGTGCTTTGATACATACAGGTATTACCATCATTTAATACGTGTGAGCCTCACGCATGGGATTACAGCACCTACATTAATGTGTTGATGTGAGGATAAATAGAACGAAGTCTGTATACAACTTTTTAAACTTAATGCAGAGACTGTATACCCCTGCCCATCATTAATGCAAATGAAAAAATTAAAAATATTTGAACCGCTTATTCTTTTTTTTCTTTTTTCTCTTTTCTTTTTTTTTCTTTCTTTGAGAATCGCTCTGTCACCTGGGCTGGAGTGCATTGGCGTGATCTCAGCTCACTGCAACCTCAGCCTCTTGGGTTCAAGGAATCCTCCTGCCTCAGCCTACGGAGTAGCTGGGATTACAGGCGCCTACCAAGACGCCCGGCTGTTTTTTTGTATTTTTAGTAGAGACGGGGTTTCTCCATGTTGGACAGGCTGGTCTCGAACTCTTGACCTCAGGTGATCCAACTGTCTCAGCCTCCCAAATCGCTGGGATTACCGGCATGAGCCATGGCACTGGTCCCAAGCTATTTATTCTCAACATACTAAATTCTCTAGTTCATTTCTGGGCCAATTTGTCTTTATACAATGTCTTCTATAAAAGACCAAAACATCTGAGTGTCTGAGTGAAAAGTGGGAAATTTACCCAATTGGCCATAATTAGGCTAACATAATTGTTTAGATGAAACATTTTATTTAACTTACATGAGTAAGTGAAACTTGGGGCTGAGGATATTGTGCACAGCCATAATTCCAGCTTAAAGAGAAAGCAAAGTAGACATTAGATTGATTTCATCAAACAATTAGATGATTTGAAAACAGCTAGATAAATTAAATTACATGACTGACTTCAAACATGGGTGGCCATACTCAACAAGTAGTTTTCCAAGAAGGTATTTGTATTCCTCAAGCCACATGTTATAAGAAGAAAAAATAGGAGGAAAGTCTTTGTTGAAGGTTATAGGTACATTGAGGGTGATTAGTACAAATACCTCCGTTAAAAAATCAATACAGTACCTGTATTACTCATATCTACTTAGGGAATCTTCAGTAAGTAAATTTGACCACCTGTGGAATTGCACAAATTTAGAGTTTGATTATTTTTATGAATGTTTTACACACGTAGAAAAACAAATTCATTTGTATTATGAGGGCTCAGATTCCTGCTTGAAACTACCCTGTATTCTTTCCAATATTCCACTTTTAAATGTAGTCTTCAATATGAGTCTTCCCTACAGAAGGCCCATATTTAGGGCCTAGGTTGCCTTTTTGTGAAGTCAATTGATTACTCAATTTGTTAAGTAATTTTAGAAGGAATATACGATGATGTGCAAAATCTCTTTCCTTAACAATTTTGTGTTACTATAAAGGAATATCTGAGACTGGGTAACATATGAAGAAAAGAGTTTTAATTGGCTCAGGGTTCTGCAGGCTGTACAAGAAGCATGGTTCAGGTATCTGTTCAGCTTCTGGTGGGGACTCAAGGAGCTTTTACTCATGGGGGAAGGTGAAGTGGGAGCAGGCACATCACATTGTGAGTGCAAACAAGAGAGAGAAGTGGGAGGTCCCAGGCTCTTAAGTCACCAGCTCTCGCATAAACTATCAGAGTGAAAACTCACTCTGTATCATGAGGATAGCACCAAGCCATTCATGAGAGATCTGCCCTCATGACCTGCACACTCCTCACAACGTCCCACCCCCAATATTGCTGATTATACCTCAACATGAGATTTGGATGGGACAAACATTCAAACTATATTGCTATTGATAGAATGTTGTAATGTAAAAAACACATGCCCCACCATCCTGGCTAACACAGTGAAACCCTGTCTCTACTAAAAATACAAAAAATTAGCCGGGGCTGGTGGCGGGCGCCTGTAGTCCCAGCTACTCAGGAGGCTGAAGCAGGAGAATGGTGTGAACCCCAGCGGTGGAACTTGCAGTGAGCCGAGATCACACCACTGTACTCCAGCCTGGGCAGCAGAGCGAGACTCCCTCTCAAAAACAAACAAACAAAAAAAACAACAAAACAAAAAACCATGCCCCAAAATGTAGTATATTGTAATGTTGGGTCATAACTTTATTTTTTCCCTATACTTGCCGTATTTTCCTATACACAGAATATACTTTTCTGCCCTAATGCCTTTTGGCTTGGACCTGTGATCTCCTTTGGAAACTAAAATGTGAACACATATACTATATACCACATGTAAGCCAAAACTTCAAATGTACTTGTTCTTGAACTTCATCGTGAGAAAACCATGCCTCAGAGAGGAGCTACCGTTTTAGTCTTGTTTCTGAAATGAGAAGATGCATCGAGCTAAGGCCAACATTGCCCAGAAGCCGGGAAAAACTATGACCAGTCTAATCGAACTGTAGATTGCTAGTTCTGTGTAGATGAACAAGAAATATATTTTTTAAAACAATGGAAATATTACGGTTGTCTGTTACTGCAGGAAAAACTGAAAGCTGATAGATGAATAGATAGGGCATGTTAGATCTAGGTCTGGATATACCTAGGTTGTGATAGTGACTCTACTACTTAATAAATTTTCGTGCTTGGGAAAATATTATGTTACGATAATCTTTATCATTATCGTTATTTTAGTTGAGATTAAGTTAGCAAGTCTGACAAACACCAAAATTTCAGCTGCTTAATTCCTTGAATATTTATTTCTTGTTCATATTACTGTCCAAGATAGGCATTTCTGGTACCATTATTTTCTCCCTATAAAAATTCAAAGACATGGCCAGGCATAGTGGTTCATGCCTGTAATCCCAGCACTTGTGAGGCTAAGGCGGGGGGATCTCTTGAGCCCACGAGATCAAGACCAGCCTGGGCAACATCGTGAAACCCCATCTCTACAAACAAAAGTACAAAAATTAGCTGGGTATGTTGGTGAATGCCTGTAGTCCCAGCTACTCAGGAAGCTGAGGTGGGAGGATCACCTAAGTCCTGGGAAATCAAGGCTGCAGTGAGCCGTGATCGTGCCATGGCACTCCAACCTCAGTGACAGAGTAAGACCCTGTCTTTAAAAAAAAAAAAAATTAAGACACAACACCCTTTAATTTTGCGTTCTCACCATTCCCTTGGGGTCCTCTGAAGCCATCAAACAGAAGTCGGAAGGCAATGTGAAGTTCCTTCTATTTTTTAACTCTTGTTGGTCAATTTTCCTCATCTCTCCTCACATTTTTGGGTCAAGATTGTCACCTTGTCCCACCTGTGTGCAAAAATGTGCTGCTAAATAAAGGTCCTAACTGGGAATCCTTTTGACAGAGGCAACTATATAAACTATGGAAGGGTAAGCAGAGATTTTAATTGGACAGTTAGTCTCCCTTGCCACAATAATCATCACAAACACATGCGCTGAGGGCTTGAATTCTAGGCACCATCCTCATCTGAGAAGACAGCTGTGGGTAGCGAGATAGAAAAAGAAAAAAGAAAAGAAACAAAGAGGGAGAAGAAGAAAGAGATTCTTTTTGTTGACTTAGTACTGTTTTATTTTTATTAGAAAATAGTAAAAAACAAAACAAAACAAAAAAACCCTAAACCCAAAGGCATAAAATAACATTTTCTAACTATGGACAATGAAAGATATATATTTACAGAGCTTTCTGTTCAGACATAAAACTTGAGAAATCCTAAATTAAATTTTCATAATTATCTATCATCTCCTGTTTGTCAACAATCCCAATTAACGCCATGGTCCTGCATTTAGAAAGTCAGATGAAGTATTACATTACTCTGCATTTCCAATAAAACTCTGCATCTCTTTTTTGAGAGGAAACTACTTGGAAAAAAACAGGCCTTCCACTAGGAGCTTTTGCATGGAGAGAGATTTTTCAAAGGAATTCGCTTCCACAGTTGTGGGAGCTGGCAAGTCAGAAATCCATAGGGAAGGGTGGCAGGCTGGAAATTCAGGTAAAAGTTAATATTGCAGCTTTGAGTCCAGATTCTGCAAAGGAGCAGGCTGACACTTAGTCAGGGTTTCTATATTGCTGCCTTGAGAAGAATTACTTCAGAGAACCTCAGTCATTGCTCAGAAGGCCTTCAACTCACGGGCTATCCACAGTGTGGAGGGCAATCTGCTTTTCTGAGCCTACTGACTTAAATGTGAAATATATCTAAAAAGTACCTTGACAGCAACATTTAGACTGATGTTTGGCAAAAAAAAAAAAAAAAAAAAAAACAAACAAAAACTGGCACCAAAGCCTAGCCAAGCTGACAGCTAAAATTAACCATCCCACTTTATCAACTTGACTTTGAATTTTCTCTATCTCAGTTTCCTTAAATGGTATTAACACTTGAACCTACCTCATATAATTCTGATGGTGATAAAAGTGATAATGTATGCAAAGTACTTGAAAGAGCAATGGCATTGAGCAGGTGGTTCCTCCATATTACTTTTATTTATTCTCACTCAACGTTGGCCTCTTGGGCTTACCTCTGAAAAGTTTGTACAAGGATAAAGTCCATCTTCAAAAGGAAACAAAAGGAATTTTCCTTGAACTACCTTTTTCCTTCAAAATGACTTAGTTTGCTGTATTCTCTTCTGAGTTAGTAAGCTAGATAAAGTCTGCCTCTAAAAATTCATCATCTTTAAAATTATACAAGTTTTCTTGATTGTTTTGTGCAGTAGAGTGAAAAGCGAAATTCTGGATTTCCTGGGACAATTATTTAGTTTTGAAAGACAATATTATTCCAAAAAGAAGAGGTTCACGACTTCTCAACAATAAAAATATTTCAGAAAAGGGGGAAATAAGGATATTAAACTGAAATATTTTGAATATATGTGCATATGTATATTCTTCCTACAGAAGAATCCATAATTTTCATTATATACTCACAGAAGTAGATAACCCATAAAAATGAAGAGTCACTGCTTTCAAATTTGAATTCTACTGCAACCTCAAAGGAGACTGCTGAATCTAAACATTTTACAAGAAAAATCTGTCCTTCAACTAGAAAATAGCTAGTCTTACTCTTATCTGTTACTGTTACAAAATGGAAGAATTCATTGTGTCTTTTCATGAGACATAAAACTTTCATGATATTCGTTCAGTGAAGGACAGGCTATTTTGATCTCTAATGAAAATATTATAATGTTTGCTGTAAAAGGCAGCATGTGCAAACAGCTCATCTCAGATATTGCACATATATGCTTTTTTATTATGTGAGATTAATTATTTTTATATTCCTTGAGACTTTCTTATAATCTTTTAAAAGTTTATTTTTATATATTTAGAGGGTACAACTGCAGATATCTTACAGGCATAACGGTGAAGTCTGGAATTCATGTGTACCCATCACACAAATAATGAACATTGTATCCAACAGGTAATCTTTTAACCATCACCCTACTCCTACCCTCTCACCTTTTGTGGTTTCTAGTGTCTGTCATTCCACTCTGTAAGTCCATATGTACCCATGTTTAACTCCAACTTATAAGTGAAAACATGCAGAATTTAACTTTCTGCTTCTGAGTTATTTCAGGATAATGGCTTCCAGTTTCCTCCATGTTGCTGCAAAAACATGATTTAATTCTCTTTCATGGCTGAATAGTATTCTGTGGTATATGTGTACCACATTTTCTTTGTCCAGTCCTCCACTGATAGACACTTAGACTGATTCCATACCTTTGTTTGATATTGTGAACAGTGTTGGAATAAACATTTGAGTGCAGTTATCTTTTGGATATAATGATTTCTTTCCTTTTGGAAATGTAGCCAGTAGTGGGTCTGCTGGGTTGAATGGTAGTTCTATTTTTAGTTTTTTGAGAACTCTCCATACAGTTTCCCATAAAGGTTTCACCTATTCACATTCCTACACACAAAGTATCAGTGGTCCAGTGGTCGCTTTTCTCCTCATCCTCAACAACATCTGTAGTTTTTAGAGTTTGTAATAATAGCCATTCTGATTGGTGTAAGATGGTATCTCATTGTGGTTTTAATTTGTATTTTTCTGATGATTAGTAATGTTAAGTATTTTTTCATGTGTTTTTTGGCCATTTGTATGCCTTCTTTTGGAAAATGTCTGTTCATGTCTTTTGTCCGCTTTTTAATGGCGTTATTTTTTTTTTCTCATTGAACTGTTTGAGTTCCTTGAAGATTCTGCATATTAGCCCTTTGCCTGATACATAGATAACAAATATTTTTTCCAGTCTATAGGTTGTCTGTTTGCTCTGTGGATTGTTTTACTGTGCAGTAGCTTTTAAGTTTAATTAAGTGCTATTTGTATATTATTGTTTTTTTGTTATGTTTACTTTTGAGGAGTTGGTCATAAATTCTTTGCCTAGGCCAATACCCAGAAGAATTTTCCCTCTAAAATTTTGTAGTTTGAGGTCTTATACTTATGTCTTCAATCTATCTTGGTTAATTTTTGTATGTAATAAGAATTATGGTTCCTGTTTCATCTTTCTACATAGGGATATCCAGTTTTCCCAGCACCATTCATTTAATATGGTACCCTATCCCCAGTGTATATTTTGTTAACTTTGTTGAATATCAGTTGGTGGTAGTATGTAGCTTCATTTCTGGGTTCCCTACTCTATTCCATTGATCTATTTTTACATTAATAACGTGACGTTTTGTTACTATAGCCTTGTAGTATAATTTGAAGTCAGGTAATGTGACACCTCATGCTTTATTCTTTTTGCTTAGGTTTCCTTTGGCTACTCTGGCTCTTTTTGGTTTCATATGAATTTTAGAATTCTTTTTTCTAATTCTGTGAAAAATCACATTGATAATTTGATAGAGATTGCATTCAATTTGTAGATTGCTTTGGTCAGTATGGTCATTTTAACAATATTGATTCTTCCAATTCATGAGAATGGGATATTTTTCTATTTGTGTCCTCCATAATTTCCTTCAGGAGTGTTTTGTAGTTCTCCTTATAGAGATCTTTCACCTCCTTGGTTAACTATATTCCTACCTTATAATCTTAATACTCATTTCCTCTAAGATACTGTATAAAAAGAGATAAAAAGATAAATACATGCAATACTATAACTCAGGTGGCAATTTCCTTTTCTATTCTTCCTTGCTCCATGATTTCCTTCTACATAAGATATGTGTGGGACTATATTAAACACAAGGTGGGAAAACTGAGTAGCAGACTCTCTTGTTAGCTCCAAAGCAGGTCATATTACACAAATCATGAGATTAGCTTCCATCTTTAGACAGTGCTGGTTTCTTCAAATTTCTTACCAATTAGCCATCAACAAGTCATATAAACTGGGAGAATGAAATATAAAAATGAAAAGTGGCCATCACATTCACCTTACATGAGGTATGATGGTCTTAAGATATGAGTGTTTGTGTGTATGTGGGTGTGCATGTAGTCCTAGTTTGAGAATTTTCAGGGTACAAGTGCAAAACTCACCCTATTTTCCTGTTCAGTTCAGATGAGCTAAATGACTTGAATGCATAAGCATAGTATTGAGTTGCAGAGTTTTATAGATAGAAGGGGGCATTCTATTACCCTTTATTATAGATAACAATGCATCTGAAAATGTATATGAGACATTAAATTGAAAAATCAATTTTAAGTGCTTAGTACCTAACAGTAATAAACATAATTGATTCCTTACCATATGTTGAGGACTGTGTTAATTAAGCACCTCATATACAGCATCACCTTTATCCTCAAAAGCACTCTACTAAGTAGGCAATACAATGTTATGCTCACTTTATGAATGAAGAAACTTCAACTACAAGAGATGAAAGAGAAAAAGTCACCTCAGATCCTGAATGGTTTTGGAAGTCAGGAACCTGTAACTCCAAAGTCTATGTTTTTAAGCTTTGACTATGTTATTTTCCATAGCAATTTTAACAGGTATGTACCAAGAAGGGAGGTTTGGGGCATAGACAATTATATTGGTGAATAGATGTGTTATAAACAGAGTGTGAAAGGAGAGAAAGAGAACAACAAGGAACTGCATAGA
The DNA here is from genome assembly GCF_029281585.2 of Gorilla gorilla gorilla. NCBI lineage: Eukaryota > Metazoa > Chordata > Mammalia > Primates > Hominidae > Gorilla > Gorilla gorilla. The sequence continues at coordinate 27,469,734 of NC_073227.2, read as the reverse complement.
TGTTAGCTAATATTAGATCATTATTAGTTCCCAAGGTCACCTAGACTATCGCTGTAGTCAAGATGAGATTTCTGATGGTCCAATTCAATCTTGTCTTCGTTTTGTTTTTGCCAGATCATATACTACCTCCTCCTTTTTGCTTCTAGCAAATATATTTATTCTAGAAAAATATAGCTGCAGATCTTTATATTTTTCACTGTAACTTTAGATATCAAATCTGAAATGCTTTAATGGTTAATTTAACTTGAAATAACTATTTCATTATCAAAGCACTTTAATTCACCATGAAAACTGCCTCCTCACATTCATACCCTTCAATAATTGCTTTTGCTTCTAAATTACAGCTGCAGTGGTTCATTATCTAGATACTACTAGAGGCTTCTCCAGAACTGCTGTTTGGAAGCATGGAAGATTTTATACCCTATGCTCAGGCCTATCTTGTTTTCCAAAGTTGTCACTCAGCTTCTGGAGTGTTTGGTTATCCAGTGCAACTAGATCTCTGCTTTTGTTTCTCATTTGAATTACATTTCTTTTCACATGATTATTCACTCACCATGCACTTGCAAACTAAAATCAAATATAACATGTAGTTCAAATCAGTGTCCAAAAACCTGAGGATCAAAGATACAGTAAAACTGCAAGTCTGATGAATTTCTACACGTTCCAGTGGCTCCCTGTATTTGGCACCTTTATGGCAATAAGCACAGTGTACTGCAAATCCCTGATTAGTTGTTTGTCTCTCTTCTTAGACACTAAGCTCTTTGAGGTCAGGGACTATATGTGTCCATTATGTATTCCAAACTCTTAACAGTGGAGGAAGTACTCACTAAACAGTAATAAAATAGTGAATGCATCTAGGGTAACAAAGACTTCAGGGCACATCATATTCTTTTTATGTGATATGCAAAATATGCTGCTTATGATTGTTTAGACCTTTCCCATAAAGCTGCATTAACTACAACCATCTGGTCTAATGTGTTGTGTCAGTCAGGTTGCTAATTGCAGTTTATCTCTATTTTTTTCCCTTATCATTTGTTCATACTCCACTGTCATATGAATAATTCTAATCCCTGGCTTTGTGCATGTGATCTCCTACCCAAAATCTTCAGGGTCTCCCCTATATCTGCAGAATCCTCATAGCCTTATTTGCCAGAACCCTCTACCTCCTAATAATACCAATGATCTCCAGTCATAATATATGGCTTTACAAAATTATATGCTCTTATTGATCCAGCCTTTGTCTGCCCAAACGTGTATTTCCTTTCTCTCATTACAGTATATATTTCCCTCATCCCTTCTATCTTTTTAATCTTTCTTTATCCTTGTTATAAGATTACTTCTCCATTGAGATCCAGTTCAAATTTTACTTTGTCTACAGAGATTTCTTATGTTGCTTCCCAGATCTCATATTCTAAAGAACCAAAGACCAAGACATCATAAAGTATTTGAAGTTTCAAGTCAGAACCTCCATAGAGTTTCTTTACTTGGGTACACAGGTGGAGGTCAGACCCATTTTTAACCATTAACTTTTCCACTTGCCAGGGGGTATCTTTCTTCTCCCATTTTTAAACTGGTTGTAATAATCTTCCCATATAGAAATACTGTAAGAATGAGATGAGAAAAATACTTAAAGCACCTTGCATGTATGGCATCCTTTTCCAAAACTTAGGTACCTTTTATATTTTTCTTGAGTACTTCAATGTTCAAGCATGTTTAGTCCAGGAAATTGGAATGAAAGTATTGACATTCTATGATTAGGAAGGGTGGGGATTTTCTCAGTATTTTTGACATAATACCAAATTTGTCTGTGGAATCACTAAAAAAGTTTTATGATTTGAAAATGTTTTAAAATCAAACATTCAAAGAATAATTTTTAGCTTATGAGATCAAATATTCATTTCATTAAAATGATGTGTTCACTGGCTTGCTCTGAAGTGGTTAGAAAATGGGAATGGAAACTCAGTATGTTTGGCCCATTTCCAAATTTTCTGCTTTAATCCATGGTTCTCCTAATGATATGACCCCATATGAGAAGGAAAAAATAGCAAAAAAAAAAAAAAAACAGTCTAATAGCAGAAAGAAAAACAGGACTGAATGTGATCTTGTCTTAGGTTATTTATGTAACCTTTTAAGAATTAGATATGTTTGAATAAAACACCATCACTTGCTTTCTTAAGATGATGGTTTTATTAAAAAGCCTTTCTGCTGAAACCTGGAATGCATTGCCTGGATAAGCAGGTCAGAGTTCACAGTTGAAACTGCTCATGCAATGCGTGTCCAAAACTACTACTCACACACAAAAAAATGACAGTATGTGTGTGTTCCTGTGTGTGTAAGTATGTGTGCATGTGTGGGTGCATGCATTCCTGCTTTACCTCAGGAAAAAAGGAAGTGAGGCTGAGAAGGAGGAGTTAGAGGAAGAAGAAGATGCTGGCATGGGATTTCAGTGGGCATTTCACATAGTTCTACACTATTCTTGTAGTGATAGCATGGTGCAACCTACAGATATTTTGGAAGTCTGGGAGGGCATAATCTTTGGCAAGAGACAGTAAAACAAACCACATTTATCTCTGATTATTTATCAGATTTATAATCATAAATCTTAAACCAGAAGACTCAGAGCAACCCCTTATCTTTTGAAGGAGCAAAACAGAGCTTCCCTGCCTGTCTCGTGTCGCTGGACTGAAATTGCGGGTCTGTCATTTGTGGGCAGGGATTCTCCTGGGTGACAGGACACAGTGCAGTGGGTCTGTGCAGGGAGTCGGTTGTCAGCAAAAATGGCTGGCTCCCTCCTCTCACTGCATGTGGAATGCTGACTATGAGGAATGATGCCTGAGTAACTGCATTGTTAGCAATGGGCATTTGACAAAGAATTGTCAGAATGTCTTTTGCAAAGAATTCCAGGGAAGCAGATTTCTTCAATGTTTCTTTCTTTTCCCTCCCCCCAACCCCGCCCAACTTTTGCTCCAATAATTAAACAAATGTCTAAAAATGAAGCAGAATTTTATCTTTTTCATTCCTTAAAGAATTTATTTATTCAGCCCATTTTTTTTTTTTTTTTGAGACGGAATCTCTCCCTGTTGCCCAGGCTGGAGTGCAATCTGGAGTGCAAAGGCGCGATCTCAGCTCACTGCAACCTCCGCCTCCCGGGTTCAAGCGATTCTCCTGTCTCAGCCTCCTGAGTAGCTGGGATTACAGGCACACACCACCATGCCTGGCTAATTTTTGTATTTTTTGTAGAGACAGGGTTTCACCATGTTGGTCAGGCTGATCTCGAACTCCTGAACTCATGATCCGCCCATCTCGGCCTCCCAAATTGCTGGGATTACAGGCCTGAGCCACCATGCCCAGCCTATTCAGTCCATTTTTATGGAGTAAATAAAATATGCTAAATTATTGCTATCAGGGAGCTTATATTTTACTCAGAAAATAATTAGATAAATTAAAATATACTAATCCTCATAATGCATGCTGCGATAAAAAAAAATAATGAGCTGGAGAGGGGATAGTCAAAACAGGAGGAAGAGGAGATGTGGTTAGTTATTTTAGTTAGGGTAGTCAGGATTAGGCTCTATGATATGTGACATTTGATCCAACCTCTGAAGAGAAAAAAGAGAACCAAGTAAGATCCAGCCTCTAAGGGAACAAAGTAACATACATTAGTTATTTTAGATAAGGTAGTCAGGTTAAGGCTCTATGATATGTGACATTTGATCCAACCTCTGAAGAGAACAAAGTAAGGCAGTAAGTCGAGATGTCATTTGGGATAAGGGTGCTTCAGGCAGAGCCAACAGCAAGTGCAAAGTCTCTGAGCCTGAAGCACATCCTGATAAAGTAAGAGAAAAGTGGTAAGATGTGAGCTTGGCAAGAGTAAGCCAGGGTATTAAAGAAATCGTGTGTCAAAATAAAGTCCATCCATCATAGTATGAATGAGATGGGAAGGTATGGGAGGCTTTTGAGCAGAGGGATGAACTAATTTCTGGCTGCAGGGAGAAGAGACAGGGATCAAGACCCTAAATAGAAGTTGTTGAGAAAGAGCCTGTTGCAAGTGTTTGGAGAAAAATGGACAGGGTTCTGCAGGTGGAAAAGTGGACAGATTCTGCATGTATTTTGATAGTAAAGAAGACAGCATTTGGGTGACTAGATATGCACTGTGACAGAAATAGAGAAGATAAGTGTGACTTCAACGTTTGGGGTCTGAACAACTGCAAGTACAAATGTGACATTTACTGGATGGCTGATTTTATTTCATTTTTTAGTTTAATTCTTTTGCTAGCATGAAAATTTACATACAGAAATTAATGCTGTAGTTCAAATGACTTTTCTTAGAAAAATATCTATTTGGTACTGTAATGCTGCTCAGCTCGGAACAGTTAAAATTTCCTCCTTAAGAATGTCTTTCAATTTTATGAGCCATACAGGATATTCAGTCTCAATCTTCATTCTTAAGCACTGGATACCTTACTTTTGACTCTTTAAAAGACATGATTTCAATTTATTAGGCATAAGATAACATCAGTATTTGAAAACAGTGAATGTAAAAGGTAGAAAAAAATAGTCTGAAAAACTTCACTGTAATATTACCTGTGCAAGAAACTAGTAATTCTCCACAAAAGACTTAACCTGTCCATATGTATTTACTGAGGTTGTCCTAATTGGTTTTTATAGTCCAATCTATAAAACATTTTAACTTCACGTACTTTGGCCATAATAATGGTAAGATTTTATTCAAATAAATGTAAATCAGAGAGAATATTACATTTTCTCAGGAAATGTTGGAACATTAGGATTGAATAAAAAGAATGAAAAAAGAAAGAAGGAAGGAAGAAAAAAGAAAGAAGGAAGGAAGAAGGAAGGAAAAAGAAAGGAAAGGAAAGAAAGAAAAGAAAAGAAAAGAAAAAAGGAAGGATGTAACAGTCATGAATATTAAAGATAGTCAAAGGCTGGTTAGCATGTACGAAAGTACAGCAATGGGAGGAATGCATTCTAGTGTCCTGTAGCACTGTATGGTAACTATAACAAACAACAATTGATTGAATATTTTCAAATAGCTAGAAAAGTGGATTTTGAATGTTCCCAACACAAATAAATGATAAATGTTTGAGGTGACGTATATACTAATTACCCTGATTTGATCATTATACATGGTATAAATATACCAAAATATCACACTGCATGCCAAAAATATGTATAATGATTGTGTCAATTAAAATAATAATAAAAGCAAAAAAGAAAAAAAGAATATGTATTTCTCAAATAACAAGAAGTCCGGAAGTCACAATCCGGGACAAATTACCTTGCTCAGAATCAAGGCCTATGTTTCTTCCAGCTTTTTTATTTTAGCATATAATTTTTATTCTTATACTTATAAAGTACTTGATCTACCTCTAAATTCATGCCCAACTCTCAGGAATGAAGAGCGGGGAATGGACGAGGATAAAAGTCAAAAGTCATGGTCTGAGTCTTCTATCCGGAAAACAATGGTCTTACCACAAAGTCCCATCCTGTAGAATGCTGCTTGTATCTTAATATCTCAAAGTAGACCACATGGACACCATTAGCTGCAAAAAGTGTTTTTTGTTGTTGTTATAGTAACTATTTTCTTTCTTTTTTCACTTATTATTAAAGAATGATTCACCGACCAAAAGACGTAGGTATGAAAAGTGCACAATGTGATACAATTTTACTGATAGAACATACCAGTTCAGTCTGTGCCCAGATGAAGGCACAGATCATTAGAAGCACCCTATAACTTTGCCTCAGACTCTCTCCTTATCACTGCATCCTAAAGGGATAAGAATGTTTCTTAGTGGGTGCATTGCTGGCCTGGATGCCTTTAGAAATGAAGAGAAGAATGGTTACGAAACTGGTAGAGTTTGCCGCAGAAACATAAGGGATAAATTACAATTGCGGAATAAGATCATGGGAATAACCATAATGACCCCAGATATGATGGGATGGTGTCATAGATGAACCAAGAACGTGAAGCTTGGCCCAATCTTACAAACATAAAGATTTAAGAAGCAGGGAAAAAATAAAAATCTAGGGACCTCAGCCCAGAGCTGAGATTGGTTCTAGGCAAACACTGCATCAAAAACATGTATACCCCAAGTGGAGCTATGTGAGGCTTGTTTCTAAAGACTTTTTTGGTGTATATTTTCTTGACTCAGAGTGTGTATCCTAATATAGGGTAACAATCATGTGAAATAGTCCAGTGAGAAAAACATTAACTTTGCAAATGTTATGAACTAGGGATTAAAATCCAGCTTGATGGCTTGATAGATTAAAGTTTTTTTGAAAGTTCAAGTTCCTCATCAATAAAATAGTGGTAATACTACTTCATAGATGGTTAAGACAGTAAACTGGATGTGACTGAAGAAAAATTGGTAATTTGGATGTGTTTCCTCCAATTACCAAAGAGAACTGAGCAATTTCCACATCAATTCCTACCCCCTTCACCTCCTGTCACTATGCTTCCTCAAGAAATAACATTCTTTCTTGCTAATGAAAGGCAAAGTAGTTCTACTTTTAAAAATGGAGAAAGGGGATGGGTATTAGCAGAAAAAAGCGATGTGCGGCTTGGCTCTGAGGAGCAATTGGAGGCTCCTGGGAAAAAGATGTTTCAGTTATGGTGGTGTGTGGTGTATGATGGACATGTATTTTTAAAAGGGAAAGCAAAAAAAAAAAAAAATGAAATGCCTCTGTGGAAAATACAATGGAATCTCCCACATATTTTTAAAAATGAAAGTAAATGGTAATATTCGGCAATTTTTTTTTGGCTGGACTGTGTTTCTTTAACTTCCACAGTGCTTCCAGACAAAATGTTGCAGACCCCTCTTGATAAGGTTAAGCAATGAGAAATAACAGTTTTAGTACAGGGCCGGGCACACAGCCAATGTTCAGGAAACAGTCTCTTTTATAAATGACTGATTTTGTTCTCTATGACTAATTATTTAAATGTATTTGTCAAAAAAGTATAATAATGATAATAATCACATATTGAGAGATTTCCAAGAGCTAGGCACTGCTCACAACAACCCTAAAACCAAGAACAATAATTAGTCATATTTTACAGATGAGGAAACTTCGTCTAAGAAAAGGCCTACCAAGTTAATAGAAAACACACATCTGGTAAATTTATATTTCTGGAGGTTGAACTTAGATAGTTTAGATCTTATGCATTTAATTACCCATGCTGTGATTTGAGCAGAGACTACATTGTTTTAGAGCAGTTACAACTTTCCTAGTTAACTAAAGGCACGGGAGCAGGTGTCTGGATATGTACGTGCTGATGAATTTAGGAAAAGTCACACTTTATTGCCTTAAAACACTTGCTAATAATAAATGTAATTCACTAAGAATCAAGCTAACTCATTTGTAGAAAATAAATGCTTAGAGCCAAAGTCGTTTTTCTTCCAATATTGGGTAAAAAATTATCTGAAGTTTATGACTTGACACTTTTATTTTGATTAACTTCGTCTAAAGACATTTTCACTGAATATAGTGAAGAGACAAACCAATGAATGATACAAAAACTGACTCCCCTGTGTAGCTCTAGAACATACAACAGAGATCCACTGTCAATTTTCCAAGAGGGAGAAAGTCAAATTACCCAGATGATGAAAGGATCTTTGGCAATGACCTATGAACCTGAAACAATGTCCAGTTGTCCTTGGCTATCCAATGTTGGCTATCTACCGTTTTGTGAATGAAATTATTCCTCATAACTTTTCACAGTTTTTCATTCCATTTCAAATTAATAGTGATTGTTGGCATCGAAAAAAGTATTTTTGAAATACATGGAGGCAGATATGTCTTTTTTTCGGAGTGTGGGTCCCTTGTCCTTTTAAAATAACTTTAGTTTACCAACTGCCTATTTGTAACCATTTGCACCAGAGACTGGACATTCAGAACCACAAAAGTGTTGTTTTATTTTGTAACTGAGAGTTATCAAGGAAAGCATTTTCAAGTATAAAAATTGAAATGGAAGTCTAATAGGGAAAAAAATTTAATTCATAATTATCTTACATTGAGTAATTCCAAGGTGCCAGGGTCCACATGTATTTCTTGATTTTAAACATAAGAGTAGTGAGACTGCTAGAAATACATCATTTTCTTTAAGATTATGCACCAGTATAGAGAATTGTTATAACATGAACCTTGGGAATATGATATAAACTGACTCCAAAGCCTATGAACTTCATCACTGTGCTTGGAGTAATCAATTTGATGCTTTAATGACACAGGCAACATCTTGCTGTGTCCTGAAAGAATAATAATGTAAAAGTCAGGGAGAGTTTGATAATAAAGAATGAAGAACTGCATATTAGACGTTTTGGTTTATGTAAGATATTGGGGCCTTTGACATATTGAAGCAATTCATTTGGCTTTGTTGGGAAGTATTTATCTCCAAGGTCTCTTTTGTAACTATCTATAAGTCTGTGAAATTGTGCACATGCATAATCTCATTTTCTCTTTGAGTATTATTTGATCTTATATATAGAACAGGGACACATTATCATGGATAAACATTTCCCCAAGTTTGGAGAAACATGGAGTTCAACAGAAATCTTACTTTTGAAGCAAAAAGAAAAAAAGAAAAGAAAAAAAAATCCCCTTAAAGAATGAATTCATTTCTATGTTATTTACCACTATATCCCAGAACCAAAAATATTTCCTGAGACTTAGTAAACATTAACAAATAATTTTTGAATGAAAACTAAAATCGGAAGAAAGTCATCCTTAAAAGAGAAATTTTCCTCCAAAACTTTTCTTGATTTAATTTGTAAAAGCCAACTCTAGGGAAAATATGTAATCAAGGTGCTTAGGACTTTAAGCTGAAGGGTTAAAATCCATCAGAGGACAAATGGATAATTTCTATAACTCAAGACACAGTAGGAAGAGAGGCCATAACTCATGTTCCACACTTTTTGGAAGTATAGAACAATGCTAGCTCACATGCTGCTGCTAGAGCTCTTCAGTTCAAACTGGAAATCTTTCCAAGGTGATATCTATTGCACTTTATTAGCTATCGTCACTTAATAGAATGTGGAACTATTTTTTCCCCATGTTTATCCTAAGGAAATGTGCCTCCAAATTCTGGATCAACCTCTGAAGACCCAGCAGCCTTCATCCTCAAATGGCAGCTTTATGGTTAGGAATCTTGTCAGTTTCATAGGTTGCTAACATTGCCTAAGTCATTCAGAAATCCTAATTATCTTTACAGCACAGAAGGCCCCCAGTCACTCAAGAACTTCTCACCTCCTAGAAGATGTCGTGAATTGTGATTGATGATTCCTCCAGGAAGCACCAGTACCCTGAAACAACTTGCTTTCCAAAATGCCTGTAAAGCATTCACTTACGAGTACAGTCATGCACCACTTAATGACAGGGATAGTTTCTGAGAAGGGTGTCCTTAGGCAATTTCCTCATTGTGCAAACATCATAGGGTGCACTTCCACAAACCTGGATGGTGTAGGCTACTACACACCTAGGCTACATGAAATGGCCTGTTTCTCTTAGGCTGCAAACTTGTATAACATGTTACTGTACTGAATACTGTAGGCAATTGTAACACAATGGTGTTCATGTATCTAAAAATAGGTAAATATAGGTAAGGTACGGTAAAAATATGTTGTAAGAGATTAAAAAAAAAAAAAAGAAACAACCCAGAACATCTGTATAGGGCACTTATGATTAATGGAGTTGGAGAATTGAAAGTTGCTCTGGGTGAATCTGTGAGTGGTGAGTGAATGTGTAGCCCTATGAGATTACTGAACACTACTGTAGACTTTATAAACACTGTATACTTAGGCTACACTAAATTTATTGAAAATTTCTTTCTTTAATAATAAATTAAACTTAGCTTGCTATAACTTTTTTACTTTATAAGCATTTTGATTTTTTTTTTTTTTTGAGATAGAGTCTTGCTCTTTTGCCCAGGCTGGTGGACAGTGGCGCAATCTCAGCTCACTGCAACCTCTGTCTCCTAGGCTCAAGCCGTGCTCTCACCACAGCCTCCCAAGTAGCTCGTACTACAGGTGCACATCATGCCTGGCTATTTTTTGTATTTTTTCCTAGAGATGAGGTTTCACCATGTTGCCCAGGCTGGTCTCAAACTCCTGGGCTCAAGCTGTCCACTGGCCTCAGCCTCCCAAAGTGCTGAGATCACAGTCGTGAGCCACGGTGATCAGCCTAATTTATTTAACTTTTGTAATAACACCTAACTTCAAACACAAATGCATTATACAGCTATCTTGTTTCTTTATACCTTTATTTCTATAAGCTTTTTTCCTTTTTAATTACTTTTTAGACTTTTGTATGAAAACAAAGATACAAACACATACATTAGCCTAGGCTTACGCTGGGTCAGGATCATCGATATTACTGTCATCCACCTTCATGTCTTGTCCCACTGGAAAATCTTCAGGGGAAATACTGTGCATGGAGCTGTCTGTGATAATGATGCCTTCTTCTGGAATATGTCCTGAAGAAACTGCTTGCTGTTCTACAGTTTACTTTCTTTTTAAAGTAAACTAAAGAAGTAGACCCAAAAATAACAAGCAGTTTAGTAAATACTTAAATTAGTCTTTTTTTATTACTATGACTTAAATTAGTCATAAAATAGTCATTTATTATTATGATCAATTATCATGTACTCTTCATGATTGTATGTGCTAGACTTTTATAGGACTGACAGTACAGTAGGTTTGTTTACACTAGCATCATAACAAACGTGAGATCTTTGTGAGTAATAATGAAGCAAGTAAAACAGATTGTGGGCTCAAAATAAGTTGAGTTAATAGCCAACTTGTATTACCTAATAACTGCATAAACTCATCAACAAACTTTGCCTGCCAACAGTTCAGTTTTCACGTCTAAAGAATGTTGATAATAATAACTACTGTTTTGAACACAGAATTTATTGATGATTAAACAGTATTTCAAATACTTTATCAAACATATGAAGTCCCAATAGTTGATAGTTTTTATTATTCTGTTCATGATTAACAATGACAATAATATGTATTGTTCTGATTAGCTGTAGCTGAGTATATAGCCACCGAAAAATATAATGGCTAAAATTGAAAACCATTGTACCACACTTCATGATTCCAAGGGTAGGCCTGAGCTCAACTGAGTATTCTCCTTCCTGGCCTCATGTGAGGTCTTTTCTGTGTTCCAATCAGATGGTGGCTGTGACTGGAGCTGCTTAACTCTCCCCTGTGTGCACCCATGTGCCCCTTCTCCACACAGCAAGTTACCCTCCATGGCCTTGTCATGTGGCCATTCTTTTGGGCAAACTAGCCTGGGTTTCTTTTATGGTGGCTGTTATGGAATGAATATTTTACTCCCCTAAATTCATGTGGTAAAGCCTAAATTCCCAGTGGGTTGGTAAGGTAGACCTCCCTTATTCCTGGGAAATGTGTCTCAAGGCCCTAGTGAATACTTGAAACCGCAGATACTAAAAAATCATATATTTAATGTGATTTTTTTTCTATGCACATGTACCTATGATAAAGTTTAATTTGTAAATTAGACATAGTAAGAGTGTAACAACAATAATTATTTATAAAATAAAAGTTATTATGTTGTATTGTCATAATAGTTGTGTGAATATGATCTCTTTTTCTTTCTCTCTCCCTCAAAATGTCTTATTGTACTGCATCTGAGGTAACTAAAACCATGGAAAGCAATATGTAGATAAGCAGGGTCTACTGTATTTGGAGATGGGATCTTTGAATGACAATTAATCCCTTATCTTCTTAAAGTGGCCACTTTAAGAAGATAAAGAGCTCTGATTCTCTGCCATGTGAGATTAAATCCAAACATGGCCATGTGCAAGCCAGGAAAAGGCCACTTGCTAGTCAACGGATCTGCTGACACCTTGATCTTGGACTTCCCAGCCTCCAGAACTGTGAGAAATAAATTTCTGTTGTTTAAGCCACCTAGCCTATGGTATTTTTCTTATAGCAGCTTGAATTGACTAAGACAGTGCTTGGGGTGTCAAGAGAAAGGAAGCAGAGGTCAGAACTCCGAAGTCCTAGAACACCACATTGTCTGTATTCTATTGGTCCTATCAGTCACAGGCTTAAAGGGGAGAGGATACCAAGGAGAGAGGATATATGTTTCCTCTTAAAGGGCAGAGTAGCATGTGTATATAGGAAATTGTCTGGAGATTAGCTGCCAATGGTATGATTCATTTAAAGTACCGATGTTATATTGTCTATTTTATCAGTGTCGCAGGTTCTTTGCACAGAGACTTTGCATCCAGATAACAGCTTTGTTACTGTTATTGAGAGTCAACAGGAATCTGTTAGTTATACATTCAGACTGTACTGCAGTAGACACCACATTAGGGAAGAGGCAAATCATGGGTTTGCAGCAGAAATGAAAATATATTGGTCTATGTAGTGTGATGAAAAGGCAGAAGCATTGGTGGAAGCAAAACCAGTATTCAGCTTCTGGCTCTGCACTAGTCAGATCTGTAAAAGCCAAGGCTAAATATTTCTGAGACTCAACTGAGTCACCTGTGACCAAGTTCCAGGTGCTGAGGCTATGTAATAAACCACTCCCATCTGGTGGCTTCAACAAAACATCATGACTTTTGCTCATGTATCTGCAATCTGGACAGGGCCCTATGAGGAAGTTTTTTTCTGCTATTCTTACCATCAGCAGGAGTGCCTCAAAGGCCAGGGGCTGGACTCTCTGAAGTCTTCCTCATTCACATGCTGGCATCTGGACTTGAACAGCTCTGAGATGGAGCAGCTGAAGCCCCTTGGGCTAGTCTATCTCCATATAATATAAGTTCAAGGGAGCTAAACTTCTTACATGGAGGTGCAGGACTCCAAAGACCTCAGTACCCAAGACAGATTAAAAGAGAAGGAGGAAAAGAGAGAGAAAGAACCAGGTAGTAACTGTATATAGTTTATACAGCATCCTATTGATTAGAAGTGAATCATTTCATGTTGATGCAAATTTAAGGGGTGAGCAATTATATCACACTTCTTGTGGAAGAAGCATGTATTAGTCTGTTTTCATGCTGCTGATAAAGACATACTTGAGACTGGGTAACTTATAAAAGAAAGAGGTTTAATGAACTCACAGTTCCACATGGCTGGGGAGACCTCACAATCATGGTGGAAGGCAAACAAAAAGCAAAGGCACATCTTACATGGCAACAGGCAAGTGTTGCGGGAAGTCAGGGATCCCGAACGGAGGGACCGGCTGAAGCCATGGCAGAAGAACATAAATTGTGAAGATTTCATGGACATTTATTAGTTCCCCAAATTAATACTTTTATAATTTCTTATGCCTGTCTTTGCTGCAATCTCCAAACATAAATTGTGAAGATTTCATGGACACTTATCGCTTCCCCAATCAATACTCTTGTGATTTCCTATGCCTGTATTTAATCTCTTAATCCCATCATCTTCGTAAGCTGAGAATGAATGTTGCCTCAGGACCCTGTGATGATTGCGTTAACTGCACAAATTGTTTAAACTGTATGAAATCTTGGCACCTTGAAAACAGAACAGGAAAACAGCAATGTTCAGGAAACAAAGGATATATAACCTTAAAGTCTGGTTGCCTGTGAGCTGGGTGGAACAGAGCCATATTTCTCTTCTTTCAAAAGCAAATAGGAGAAATATCACTGAATTCTTTTTCTCAGCAAGGAACAGCCCTGAGAAAGAGAATGCCTGTCTAGGGGTAGGCCTCTAAAATGGCCGCTCTGGGGATGTCTGTCTTTTATGGTTGTAGATAAGGGATGAAATAAGCCCTGGTATCCTGTAGCACTCCCAGGCTTATTAGGATGAGGAAACTCCTGCCTAATAAATTTTGGTCAGACCAGTTGTCTGCTCTCAAACGCTGCCTCGTGATAAGGTGTTATCAATGACAATGTGTGCCAAAACTTCATTAGCAATTTTAATTTCGCCCAGGTCCTGTGATCTCGCCCTGCCTCCATTTGCCTTGTGATATTTTATTACCTTGTGAAGCATGTGATCTCTGTGATCCACACCGTATTCGTACACTCCCTCCCCTTTTAAAAATCACTAATAAAAACTTGCTGGTTTTGAGGCTTGAGGGTCATCACGGAACCTGCTGACATGTGATGTCTCCCCCGGACGCCCAGCTTTAAAATTTCTCTCTTTTGTACTCTTTCCCTTTATTTATCAGACTGGACAACACTTAGGGAAAATAGAAAAGGACCCATGTGAAATATCAGGGGCTGAATTCCACCCGATAGGCAAGAGATCTTGTGCAGGGGAACTCCCATTTATAAAACAATCAGATCTCATGAGATTTGTTCACTACCACAAGGACAGCATGGGAAAAACCCACCCCCATGATTCAGTTACCTCCCACCAGGTCCCTCTCATGATACATGGGGATTATGGGAGCTACAGTTCAAGATGAGATTTGGGTGGGGACATAGCGAAACCACATCAGAGCATCAAAGGGGTTGCAGACATGTTTTAAAACTTCTTAACTTCTTAGGATGATACCTCTGCCCTAATTAGTTACTCACTCCACTGAATGTTAGTTGCTCACTATACATTCATTTATTTTTTTTCTCCCTACCTGGGCCTCATGCTCCCATTGTACCACTCACTTTAATTTCTCAAAACAATAATTTGAAAAGATTCAGATAGAGCATCATTTCAAGATCTCGTTTAATTTCTCAGGTCTCAGGGAACATTCCAGTGGTATAGAAGCAGATCCTTCTGTGCAGCTTTAGATATCTGCCTAATATCAGCATTCTTAGAAGGCTCAAGTAATCCATTAGAGGGCCAGCTTAAGGCAGGAGGAACAAAGCACTGGTGTTTTTACAAGGCAGTCAGCCTCTTCTCTATTACTTGGCAGGACTTCAAATTGCCATGGGTTAATGTGTTGGCTCTGGGAAGCTCCAGTTTTGAAATGAAGCCCAGAGTAGTATAGCATGGACCTACTTGGAGAAACTTAATCTAAGAGTAATGTGTGAAAGGAAATGAATGCAGAGATCAACTTTGAGGTCTAAAGGAGGCTGTGGAGAAACCCACAGTGGACTGCAGTTTTAATTCAGCTGGTAGTTATGCAAATTAGGGAAAATATATCCTTCTCTCTGAGTATCACTCTTTTTGTTCATCTGACTCTTCTACCTTGGTTTCCTGGTCAGCAAGGAATCTTTCAAGACTCAGTGAAAATATAATCACCTCTATTTTAATTAGACTCTTTTATTTGCTGTGTGATATGTGGGAATAAATGAACATTTCTGAGCTTCCTTTTCTTCATCTCTGAAATGAAAAGACTAGAAGAGTAAATTATGAGGATGCTTTTCAGCTGAAAAATGTTATTATTCTTTGTTTTTCAAATAGCAAAACCCAGTCCAATGTATGGCATTTGAATTATGTATTTTTCCTACAAATGTGGGTGCTCTAGAATCTCAATGGAAATGTCATCAACAAACAGAAATATTTCCAATTTCCTGGGAACCCAGTTAAAACTCTTTCAGATTGTAAATTTTGGAGATCATTTTCACTAATTATATTTTTCTGTTAACTGAATATTTGGCTGGAAATTTTAAATAAAATATAACTTGGATTGTTTTGGAATTAGAAGCAGGTGACACAATATTTTTACACCTCAAAATAATTTTGATAGGTATTTTGGCATAACTTGCTCAATAAATGGCTGTAATACTAGAGCAAGAAAACGTATTCAATTACTAACAGAAAATGTGTGTCCCCCGGGGGTTATGGAAAATACATTCAGGCATAAAATGTTCGAAGTGAAATTATTTTAGAGTGCACTTCTTTTAAAATGCAAATGGAATTTGAAATTGTACATTGGCACATTTGATCTCAGTGGAATTTTGCAACCACATATTATTATATCACTCCTCTTCTCTGTCATGTATCCAGAGTACCCAGGTGACCAATTGACTAGAATTATCCCTCTATATTTTTAAATGTCTAAAGCATGGCAGTCTTTTTGTAGGAGATAAGGCAAATCACTATTAAAAAGCAGTTTTGAAATTCATTCCAGATGCTTGATGTTTACTTCTGAAAAGATGAGGGACAATAAAAACCGTGGGGCTAGGTGCCGTGGCTCCTGTCTGTAATCCTAACACTTTGGGAGGCTGAAGAGGGCAGATCACTTAAACCCAGAAGTTTAACACCAAACTGAGCAACATGGCAAGACCCCGTCTCTACAAAAAAATACAAAAATTAACCAGGCATGGTGGTGAGTGGCTGCAGTCCCAGCTGCTTGGTAGGCTGAGGTGGGAGGATCACTTGAACCCAAGAGATGGAGAGATCAAGGCTACAGTGAGCTGTGATCATGCCACTGTACTCCAGCCTGAGTGACAGAGTGAAACCTTGTCTCAAAAACAAATAAATAAATATCATAGTTATCTACTAAATGGACCCATGTGATTGAGCAAAAAGGCCTATGCTCTCACCTTCCCCTTAAAAGTATTTCATCAGGAATATTTTTAGTTGAATTCATATGCACTCACGCATGCACACACTCATACAACATCATGTTTATTTTTATATCTACATATGTAATTGATAATTTAAAAAACTCAACTGAATTTGCTTTATCTGTGATGAAATAGTATTGATAAAGTAATTGTATAATAGTATTTTGGTTTAGGAGACATATTTAAGCTTATGAGAACAAAATATCTTTTAATTCCCTTATCTCTCTTCATTTTGTTACAGTTATTTTTACATCAATTATAACTCAATTACAACTAGACATCAAGTAACATCTTCTCTTATAATTTTCCTAATATTTTATTAATTTTAATAAGAGTTCCAAATAGATTATAATCAATCAATTATGAAACAATTGTGTTTTCTATTGTGTGATAAGCTTTTGTAGGTATGGTGAACATGAAGTGCAATATTCTTTTTCTGATTTTAAGCATTTTTCTATCTATCGTGGTGCTGACACAGAGCAGGAACCTATATCTAAATTCATATGGGTTGAAGTCATATGAATTTATGACTTCATAATTCTAATGGCCAATTAGAATTACCTGACACTGATCCTCCCTGCTCCCACAAAAGAGAGGGAAAACAAATGAATCAGCAAATATATTTTGAGTAGAGTGACCTAGGAAGTATACTGGAGAGCACCAGAGGCACAGTGAAATCCCTGTGAAGTACGGAAGCCCAGGATAGCACCGTAGAGAGGGCAGTGAGATATCCTGCCTCTGCCACAGAGTTTCCCCCACTGCTGTTGGCACAGAGTCAGGAGGGACTTCTTATGGAGAAAAGGGAAGCTGAGATCTCCAGGGGTCCCCATTGCTGCCACAAACACCAGCTATCCTTGCTGTAAGAGAGGGCTTTGGTCCTCACAGGCCCCAAATCCAGTGTGGAAAGTAGCCATCAGCCTGTGCATCTGCATTGCCTTTGAATACAAGCCCACCTTGTGTACCATTCACTCCCGTGATCAAAGCTGCTACAGCATAGTGCTATCTTGAAACCAGACCCACTACTAGAGTGTGTTCTTCCTGGAGACCTCGCCATCCCTGAAGCCTCGCTGTAACTCTACTTTATTTATATGGATGCCTCCAGCACCGTGACCTGGCTGCCCACAGCCTAGACCAGATGAGATAGCTGAGATCCTGGTGTCCAAACCCATGCAACATACACAGGATAACCTGTACAGCAGGGAAGCTGCCAAACAGCAGACTGGCCACTTTGCCTACACAGATTTGTCACACAACTGGCAGCCCCCAAGTCTGCACATACCCACCACCAGCTATACAGCCAGTACTACAGTGGCCCCATCCTACAGAGGAACCACCACAGAGCCCTGAAATTCCACTCTTCCTGAACTCATGTATGCCTATTTTGATAGCCAATCATGTAGCAATCCTGTATTAGTCCATTTTCATGCTGCTGATAAAGACATACCCACCAAGACCGGGAAGAAAAAAATATTTAATTGGACTTACAGTTCCACATGGCTGGGGAGGCCTCAGAAACATGGTGGGAGGTGAAAGGCACTTCTTACACGGCAGTGGCAAGAGAAAATGAGGAAGAAGCAAATGCAGAAATGCCCGATAAACCCATCAGATCTCATGAGACTTATTCATTATCACGAGAATAGCATGGGAGGACTGGCCCCCATGATTCAGTTACCTCCCCCGGGGTCCCTCCCACAACATGTGGGAATTCTGGGAGATACAATTCAAGTTGAGATTTGGGTGGGGACACAGCCAAACCATGTCATTCCCCTCCTGGCCTCTCCAAATATCGCGTCCTCACATTTCAAAACAAATCATGCCTTCCCAACAGTTCCCCCAAAGTTTTAACTCATTTCAGCATTAACACAAAAGTCCACAGTCCAAAGTCTCATCTGAGACAAGGCAAGTCCCTTCCACCTATGAGCCTGTAAAATCAAAAGCAAGCTAGTTACTTCCTGGATACAGTGGGGGTACAGGTGTTGGGTAAATACAGTCATTCTAAATGGGAGAAATTGGACAAAACAAAGGGGTTACAGAGTCCATGCAAGTCCAAAATCCAGTGGGGCAGTCAAATTTTAAAGCTGTAAAATGATCTCCTTGACTCCAGGTCTCACATCCAGGTCACGCTGATGCCAGAGGTGGGTTCCCATAGTGTTGGGCATCTCCACTCCTGTGGCTTTGCATGGTAAATCCTCCCTTCTAGCTGCCTTCATGGGCTGGTGTTGAGTGTCTGTGGTTTTC
Source organism: Gorilla gorilla gorilla (assembly GCF_029281585.2). Lineage (NCBI taxonomy): Eukaryota > Metazoa > Chordata > Mammalia > Primates > Hominidae > Gorilla > Gorilla gorilla. The sequence goes on along the minus strand of NC_073227.2, from coordinate 27,451,031 downwards.
CCAGGTGCACAGTGCAAGCTGTCAGTGGATCTATCATTCTGGGGTCTGGATGAGGGTTGCCCTCTTCTTATAGCTCCACTAGGCAGTGCCCCAGTAGGGACTCTGTGTGGGGGCCCTAACCCCACATTTCCCTTCTGCAATTCACTAGCAGAGGGTGTCCATGAGGGCCCCACCCCTGTAGCAAACTTGCCTGGGCATCCAGGCATTTCCATACATCTTCTGAAATCTAGGCGGAGGTTCCCAAATCTCAATTCTTGACTTCTGTGAACTTTCAAGCTTAACATCACATGGAAGCTGCCAAGGGTTGGGGCTTCCACCCTCTGAAGCCACAACCCAAGCTGTAGGTTGGCCCCTTTCAGCCATGGCTGGAGTAGCTGGGACACAGGGAACCAAGTCCCTAGGCTGCACACAGCACAGAGACCCCAGGCCCAGCCCACAGAACCACATTTTCCTCCTCAGCCTCCTGGCCTGTGATGGAAGGGGCTGCTGTGAGGGTCTCTGACATGGCCTGGAGACATTTTCTCCATGGTCTTGGGGATTAACATTAGGCTCCTTGCTACTTACGCAAATTTCTGCAGCTGGCTTGAATTTCTCCACAGGAAACAGGTTTTTCTTTTCTCTTGTATAGTCAGGCTGCAAATTTTCCAAGCTTTTATCCTCTGCTTCCCTTATAAAACCGAATGCCTTTAATCGCACTCAAGTCACCTCTTGAATGCTCTTCTGCTTAGAAATTTCTTCTGCCAGATACCCTAAATCACCTCTCTCAAGTTCAAAGTTCCAAAAATCTCTAGGGCAGGCGCAAAAAGCCGCCAATCTCTTTGCTAAAACATAACAAGAGTTACCTTTGCTCCACCATCAACAAGTCTCTAAGAGGTTCCAAACTTTCCTACATTTTCCTGTCTTGTTCTGAGCCCTCCAAACTGTTCCAACCTCTGCCTGTTACCCAGTTCCAAAGTTGCTTCCACATTTTTTGGGTATCTTCAGCAATGCCCCACTCTACTGGTCCTAATTTACTGTATTAGTCTGTTTTCATGCTGCTGATAAAGACATCCCCGAGACTGGGAAGAAAAAGAGGTTTAATTGGACTTACAGTTCCACATGGCTGGGGAGGCCTCAGAATTACAGTGGGAGGTGAAAGGCACTTCTTACATGGTGGCAGCAAGAGCAAATGAGGAAGAAGCAAAAGCAGAATCCCCTAATAAACCCATCAGATTTTGTGAGACTTATTTACTATCACGAGAATAGCATGGGAAAGATTGGCCCCCATGATTCAATTACCTCTCCCTGGGTCCCTCCCACAATACGTGGGAATTCTGGGAGATACAATTCAAGTTGAGATTTGGGTGGCGACACAGCAAAACCATATCAAATCCCAAGACACAAACAGACTGCCACAGAGGCATGTGGCCCTGCAGCATCTGCCTGTACCTGTGACTGGCCTGATGGCTGCTCTGGTGGTGCCACCCTCACTCTGAAGAGATAGCCTGACAGCCACTGGGCGGTTGCACCAACATATGCCCAAGCCTTGCCCAACAACCAGCCTGGAAGTTCCTACCACCTCCCCCAAAAGCCCTACAGACAGCCTGTTGGCTTTCTGTATCTGCACATGCCTAGCTCAACAACCAGATGCACAGATATCAATTTGGGGACATAAGAAACAAAAACAAAAAAAAGGCAGGAAAACATTGTCACCCTCCAAAAAAACATAATACCTCTTAAGTAAAATAACTCACCATTTATTAAATGCCTGAAAAGGAATTCAAATTGATAATCATAAGGAAAGTCAGGAAGTTACAAAAGAACACAGTCGATTTAACAAAATCAGGAAACAGTTCATGATCTGAATAAGGAATTTTGATAGATATAAAAAAAAGAACAAACTAAATGTTGGAGCTGAATAAGTCAATGAATTAAGTTTTAAAATACAATTGATAGAGAGACTGATATGTGAGCGTTCATGTTGCCCTGGATGGGAATTTTGTGAAGAAGCTAGATAAAAGGGAGGGGGATAAAAGCAAGGAGAATACAGAGACTCTAACCAGACAATCCCTCCACCTGGGGGGTGGCAAAAGAGTTATGGCCTAAAATCTGGATGATTCTGAGCAAGACAGTGTGGAATCCCAGGACATGGGATCCTTGGAAAGAAGGGGAGGATAGTGAGAATGATATGGAGGTGACAGAAACCTGAGGTCCTTTCCACAGTGTGTCTGACGGTACACTTGAAGACAAAAGCCAAGGACACCATGCTATTCAGTTGGCTTCAAAATAAATAAATAGATAAATAAAATTAAGAGCTTCAACAACACATTATGTCAACCAAAAGAAATAATGCAATCAGAGGAAAAATAAAGAAATAAGAATTAAAAAGAAGGAAACAAGAAATCCTAAAAGGCTTGTGGGATCATTAAGCTGACAATTTTTTTTATTACTATTATATGAGTACTAGAGAGAGAATAGGTGGAAAAACATGCAGAAACCCTATTCTGCAAAATAATAACTGAAAACTTTCTAAGTGGTGAGATGGATATGAACATACAGATTCAGGAAGCTCAAAAGCCCTAATTATATTCAATACAAACTCTCTGAAGAACATTATAATCAAACTGTCAAAAGCCAAAGATAAAGAGAGATTTCTAAAAGCAGCAAGAGAAAGTGTCAACTCACATATAAAACAGTCACCTTTACAGTATCATCATATTTCTTAGCAGAAACCTTGCAGACGAGGAGAGAATGGAATCATATATTCAAAGTGCTCAAATAAAGCAAATAACTGTCAGCCAATAAAACTATTCCAGCAAAGCTATTCTTCGGAAATAAAGGAGAAATAAAGGCCTTTCCTGACAAAAAAAAAAAAAAAAAAAAAAAAAAAAAAAAAGCAAAGAGAATGCACCGTTAGACTGGCCTGATAAGAATTGCTTAAAGAGTGCTGCAACTGGAAACAAAGGATAATGATCACTATCATGAAAACACATGAATGTATAAAACTCACCAGTAGACATAAAGTTATAAATTATACCCAGAATACCCCAGTGATGTAATGGTGCTATGTATATCTTTCAATTGTCTAGTATGAAGTTTTGAAGTAAAAATAGGAAAAAAACACTTTGGGAGGCCAAGGTAGGTGGATTACCTGAGGTCAGGCCAACATGGTGAAACCCTGTCTCTACTAAAAAATACAAAAATTAGCCAGGCGTGGTGACGGGTGCCTGTAATCCCAGCTACTTGGGAAGCTGAGAACAGAGAATTGTTTGAACCCGGGAGGTGGAGGTGGCAGTGAGCCAAGATCACACCACTGCACTCCAGCCTAGGCAGCAAGAGCAAAACCCCATCTAAAAATAAATAAATAAATAAAAGTAAAAATCAACAGATTCAATTGGTGGCTAAGAAACAATAATAGATAAGCAAATTAAGGCAACACAAATATAAATTGTGGGGAAAGGGAAATAATATAGAGTATTTTTATATGACCAAATTTAAGTTGCTATCAGCTTAAATTAATCTGTTATAACTTTAAGACTCTTGATGTTAGACCCATGGTTACCACAAAAATGTAATTATAGCAAATACACAAATGAGAAAGATAAAGGAAACAAAGCTTAGTACCACAGACAACCATCAAACCACAGAGGTAAACAATGGAAGAGGAAGAAAGGAACAAAGCATTAACAAAACAACCAGAAAATTAATAAAATGGCAGAAGTAATTCCTTATCTATCAATAATAACCTTGAATGTAAATGTATTAAATTCTCCAAATAAAAGCTGTAGAGTGGTTAGTAGATGAAAGAAATAAGACTCGATTTCTATGTTACCTACAAGAGATTCATCTCACTGTTTCACTGTTAAAGACAAACATAGACTGAAAGTGAAGGAAAGGAAATATATTTCATGCAAATGAAAACCAAAAGCAAGTATATGTAGTCATAATTATATCAAATAAAAAAGACTTGAAGACAACAACCGTAAAAGAGAAAAAGGTCTTTATTTAATGATAAAAGGGATCAATTCAGCAAAAGAATGTAACAATTATAAATACATTTGCATCCAACATTATAGCATGCAGATATATAAAGCAAATATTATTAGACCTAAAGGGGAAGATAAATGGCAATACAATAACAGTAGGGGACTTTACCACTCCACTTTCAACTGTGGGCAGACCATGTAGTCAAAACATTAACAAAGAAAAATTGGACTTAAATGCATCAGAGACCAAATGGACCTAACAGACATTTACAGAGCATTCCATCCAATAGTTGCAGAAATCACATTTTTCTCAAGTGCACAAGAAACATTCTCCAGAATAGATTACATGTTAGGCCACAAAATAAGTCTTAAACTGATGAAGCTAGAGGTCCAGGTATCTTTTATTTATTTGTTTGTTTGTTTGTTTGTTTATTGATTGATTGATTGATTGATTGATTGGAACGGAGTCTCACTCTGTCGCCCAGGCTGGCGTGCAGTGATGTGATCTTGGCTCACTGCAAGCTCTGCCTTCCGGGTTCACGCCATTTTCGTGCCTCAGCCTCCCGAGTAGCTGGGACTACAGGCGCATGCCACCAGCCCAGCTAATTTTTTGTATTTTTAGTAGAGACGGGGTTTCACTGTGTTAGCCAGGATGGTCTCCATCTCCTGACCTCATGATCCATCCACCTCCGCCTCCCAAAGTGCTGGGATTACAGGCGTGAGCCACCGAGCCCAGCCTGGTCCCGGTATCTTTTCTGACTCCACATGACATAAAACTAGAAATCAACAATACGAAAAACTTTGGAAACAATAAATAGCTTAAAATTAAGCAACGTGTTCCTAAACAATGAGACAATGAAGAAATTAACAGGGAAATTAAAAAATTCCTAAGACAAATGAGAATAGAAAGATATTAAACCAACACCTGTGAGAAAGAGCAAAAGCAGTTCTAAGAGGTAAATTTATATAAAGCAACATCTAAATAAAAAGAAAAGGATTTCCAATAAATAATCTAATGATGCACCTTAAGAAACTATAAAAACAAGAACAAATTAAACTCAAAATTCATAGAAGAAGGAAAATGAAGCTCAGAGCAGAGATAAAATACTTCAAAAATTCAAAAAAATCAACAAAACAGACTTTGGTTTTTGGAAAGATAAATAAAGTCAATCAACTTTCAGCTAAACTAAGAAAAACAGAAACATAATATACAAAGGTCAATAGTGTTTCTATATGCTAATAGTTAACTTTCTGAAAAAAAATTAAGAAAATTTCATTTACATGAGCTACAAAAATAAGATAACTAAGAATGAATTTAAGCAAGGATGCAACAGATCTCTATACCAAAACTATAAACTTTGATGAAAGAAATTGAAGAGGACACACATAAATGAAAAGATATCCCATGTTCATGAACTGAAAGAATTCATATTATTAAAATGGCCATACCATAAGAGATTTACAAATGTAATGCAATTCCTATCAAAATTCCAATGACATTCTTCACAAAAATAGAAAAGAAGTAAACTTCTTATGGAACAACAACAACAAAAATCCCAAATAGCCTGAACAAAGCATAGCAAAAAGAACAAACTTGGTGGTATCACTCTACTTGACTTCAAAATATACTACAAACCTGTAATAACCAATAAAATATGGTACTGACATAAAAACAGACACATAGATCAATAGAAGAGAGAGACTGGGAATAAACTCATGTATCTATAGCCAACTGATTGATGACAAAGGTGCCAAGGACACCCATTATGGCAAAAACTCTCTTCAATTAATGCTGCTGGGAAAAGTGAATATTCATACTAGACCTCCACCTGTCACCATGCACAAATATAGACTCAAAATAGATCAAAGACTTAAGTGTATTACCTGAAACGATAAAACACAAAAAGAGAGGAAATGCTTCCCCATCATTGGGTTGAGCAAAGATTTTTGAAATACCTCAAAGCACAGGAAATAAAAACAAAAATAAACAAATGGGATTTCATCAAGCTAAAAAGCTTTTGCACAGCAAAGGAAACTCTTATTGCAGTGAAAAGACAAACTACAAAATGGGAAAACATATTTGTAAACTATACATCTGATGAGGGGTTAATATCCAGAATATATGAGGAACATAATTAAAAAATGATCAACAGAACTTTCTGTCAAAAGAAGACAGACAAATGGCCAACAGGTATATAAATAATGCTCAACATCACAAATCACTAGGGAAATTTAAATAAGAGTTGAAATGCGATATCTTACCCAATTAGACTATTTAACAAAAAGACAAAAGAAACAAGTATCGATGAGGATATTGAGAAAAGGGAACCCTTTTACACTGTTGGTTGAATTGTAAACTAGTACTGTCATTATGAAAACAATATGGAAGATACATTAAAAAATTTAAAAATTGAACTACCATATGCACAGTAGCAATCACACTACTAAGTATAGACACAAATGTAATTAAATCAGTATTTTGAAGAGATATTGGAGCATTATGTATCATAGCAAAGATATGGAATCAACCTAAGTGTCAAAGAATAGATAAATGGATAAAGAAAATGTGTCAATAGAATATTATACAGTCTTTTAAAAAAAATGAAATCCTGACATTTGTGGCAATATAGATGCACTTAAAGGACATCACATTAAGTGAAAAAAGCCAGACAAAGAAAGACAAATACTGCATGTGCTCACTTATATGTGGAATAAAAAAAATAAAAATATGATATCATAGCAGCAGAAAGTAGAACAGTGAGTGGTTAATGCATTTAAATGCATGAGGTGATAGAGGCACTACCTTGATTGGATCACTATACAATATAGATATGTATCAAAACATAAAATTTTATCTCAGAAATATGTACAATTACAATGTATCAATTAAAAATATTAACCAATTAATAAAAAAGAATCAATTCATGGGTCCATTCAGTAACTATTTTCTAAATGAAAAGAAATTGATAGATGAGACAAAATTTGAGAATAATTAAACACTAACCATGAAGTACTGAGTTACTGAAGTTGAGACAAAAAATAAGTCAATATGCACACTTTGAATCTGGAAAACATTATTGAACAAAGTCAACTTTAAACAGCAGTTTTTCAAGAAAAGTGAGCAAAACTTGTGTGAAAACAGCAAGGGGTAGAACGTCAATAAGCACAATCATTTGTAGAGAATGATAGTTTAATCTCAATATATACTTTCAAAAGTCTGTACCTATTTGGCTCATAGATAGCATCAATAATGGCCACAATTGTTTTAGTTTTTCCTATGTCATTCCTAAGACTTGTATATAAAAAAATTAAGAATACTCTCAGTACATTTAATCTACTTGAGCTATATCAGCTACCCAATAAATACACTTAGCCACAGACATGCTCTTTCTCTCTCTGTCTCTGCCTCTGTGTGTGTCTCTCTCTATGGCATGTGCATACGTGTGCATAACATGCACATAAACAAATTACCTTGCTATATGATATTTTCTATACTTCTTCTCTGCTAAATTTTTAGGCTTGGTTTTTTAGGCGAACCTTCATTTTATGGCAGACAATTTTTTTTAGAGTTTCACATAGTAGAATGGAAAGAGTTCTTTCATGAAATATGTTTAAACTAGAACTCTTTTAGTCTCCTATGTAACTTGTGCAAATCACTTAAACTCTCTCAACAGTCGTCATCTTTATAATGGAAATAGAAAATATCTTATATTCTGCAATGAATATCCTACAGTGTTTCTGAAGATCAAATGGAATGATGTCCACGGACGAAGTCCTGTAAACACTGAAATAGTGACAAAAGTAACAAATTGCAATTATTATCCAAACGAACATCAAGACATGACTGAGGTAACAGACTGATTATATAGTTCTATCAGACAAACCGCAAGGCAACTACCTTAACACTGATTATTTTATTCTATTGACGTGTTCCCTTTGCTTTATGTAAAATCAGATCAGTCCTATGCTGTGTGAAAGATCAATGTCAATACAAAGAGTAAATGAAAGATACATAAGATGAGTCTACAGAAAAACATATCATCTAGCTATTTCCACAGGCACTGTAAACAGCTTTGCTCTTCCTTAGAATCACATCTTACTTAGAATGAAAATTGGTAAAAATATTATTTTCAACTGATGCTATATTGAATATCACCAATGATAAAATTCATCACCATTTGAAGGTGGATTTGAATTTTGGAAACTGCCAAACATTAGCCAGAGTGAATACTAGTGAAAGAGTAGAGTGATTCAACTGAACAATAGAATTTTTCATTTAAAAATAAAAAAAAGTTGGTATATATTTCACCAAAGAGTGGCTCAAAAGAAATTTTGAAATTGTTCTAAATAAAAATAATGGGATTAGTTACATTGCATTCACTGTTGTGAATATAGGACATCTTTGCATGCAGAAATAAATGACAAGATTGTTTTTAAAAATCTGACTTATCATATCATCATCATATTTCATCTACTTCCTCACAAGATGAACCCAGCTGGGCACAAGTGTGTATGTAAAGTCACCCAGAAAGTCAAAGTACTCTCACCTGCACAAATTCCCAGTTATACTTTTATCTCATTTTTCCAGGATTTATTCTTGCTCTTGGGTTTTACACTCAGTACATGTTTCTTGGCACTGAGGAGATGATATTTAAAAAGATGAAAGACAAGAAGCAGCCAACATTAGCTGTTTAGGCCCATTCAATGATACAAATCAGTTTGGACAATCTCTGTTTACGATAAATCTGTAAACTAATTACACCCCACCTCTCCAGACTCCTCAAACATTCAGCCTACAGAGCACAGACCCTGCCTGGATGCTGTCACTTTGGATTATGCAACTGGATTTTCCTCTTTCTGCAGATGCTTCGTGGTTAAACATCCCTTACTGTTATCACTCCCATGATCCATCCCTTATCTGTTTATCACATGTGAGCCTGCCCCCTTCCAGACTCTTACCACCAGGATCTGGCCATTCTCTACAGGATGATTTCTATCTTTGTGTTTACCTATTTACAATGTGAATACAGTTTGGCCTTTACTCTCCTGTCTTTCATGATTAAGCCTTGATCCCCATAGACATAGACAACATCTGCCTAAATCCAGGACCTTTCCATCTCATCTATTCCTATTAGTGATTTGAACCCTACTAAATATTTCTCCCACCACTCCAGCCTCTACATTCTTATTACATTAAGTGTTAAGTAGCTAAGAAAGAGCTAAATTATATTTCAAATTCCTACAGAGATTTGTAAAGCCTCCACTAATTGAATAAAGATAATTAAAATAAGTGTCTCATAGAGTATCTGCTGTGTGTTCCAGACACTGCATTAGTCGTTCTAACCTATTCAGCCATTTAATACCCAAAATGATCCTGAAAATTTAGAGATTCAATAATTATTTATTATATAATCGAACATTGTTTTACAGTATTTGAATGGTTCCTATCAGGCCAATACCTTCCTCTTTATTAAATGTTAGGGAGATTTAGGAAAAATATTCAGTCTTCCAGGACATAGGGAAAAGTGTGGCAGGGCCATAAACTATAGGATGGGTCCTCACTCAAGCCATGAAATTCAGTAGCAGGCATAAAACTGAGATGGTAGAACAATTTCTGGCCTTTGCCAATACTTCAAGTGAAGGGAAAGAGAAAGTAAAGCTGGGGAAAACTGTCACCCTCTGATACAAAGTTACCCAGGGTTTATTCTAAACTCATTAGATACAATGCCTGAAGCAACCTGGCTAATACTGTTATCTCTTTAAATATAGGTTTCCTTACTGGGTGGTACTTTGCCTATTGATGATAGAATCAGAGGATCCATTTCCAGGATGAGAGAGAGTTTAGGTGTCTCTCCTCCAAGTAAGAGCAGAGAACTGTCCTAAAAAAGCAGCATTTTCCCTACATATTCCAAACTTTCTTATTTATTTTAGAGCTATTTTTCCTGAGATGACCTACCCTCATCATTTGATATATTAATAATTTTATGTGATTTATTCGTAACAAAATATGTCCACTATTTATTTTAGTTTATAATATATAAAATGTATGTTGCTGGTGGTCTCAAGAAGTGAATGTATAAAAAGAATTTAGAGGAAGGAAAAGAGTAAGTCAGGTTTATTGTACATATCTTACCTCTACAATACAGCTAAATATCTTAAATTATGTCATTTGATTGAATGTTAGTCTGTAAGATCATTATTATACCCACTTTACAGATGAGAATATCTGAAGTTTCTACAAGTTTAAGACATTTTCCAAAAACACATGCATAGCATTCAGCGAATCAAATATTTTAGAGTAGTGTTTCAAATACTTGAGTAATATGGTTGGTGCCTTCAGGAAAATGAAAATCCAGACTTTCCATACTCCGTGTATCCAACTTTTAAAAATACTGCAATCATGTTTAAATGCTGTCACTTAAGTATTTTTTTTAGTACCAATGTGACTATAAATATAAACAAAAATGTTGGCACTAAACTCTTGAGACATGATTCTACTTTGACATTGTCATTTAAATGATGCTGAAATATTCTTATATTAAATATATTATGGAAGTAAAAGCAGTTTAAAAAATCTTGTTAAAACATACAGGTTCTAGAAAATGTGTTCCAATTTTTCTAAGGAAGAGCAATTTTGGTTAAGGTTGGGGTTTTGCCCTCCATCGGGCTTAAAGATTCTGTAGTCTCCCTCCAGGCATAAAATTTGGTGGTTCTAAATCATTAAATTTTTATAAAACTATTCTTATTCCAATTTCAGAAGGTTTCCTCTAGTTCTGGTAATTTTCTTCTTACTGTCCAGAGTCCAGTCTCAGAAATTTAACCAATATAATGCGGTGAAATTTTATATTTAAAAATGTCACTGTCAAATGTCTGGAGTTCTCAGTGTGGAGGTTGGGAACTTAGTTTCTCCTCTTTCAGGTGAAAGTTAAGTAATATTTGCTCCCTTGTATTTACTTTTGACACCAACATTCTGCATATCCTTCTCTACTGACATATTTAGTGTGGTGGGCATGCTTCCCTTGTAGTCCAGAATTAAAGGGATCAACATAAATATGATCATAAGTTGAACAGAAGCCAAAGAGCTATTGGTGATTATAGACATGATAATGTAAGTCAAAGGCGGACATGATTCATTTCACCAAGGGGGATTACTCAGAAGTTTAAAGCATGAAGTTAAAAGGAATGTTGTCTGTGGACTGCTCTTAAGAAAAACAAGTCACTCCAGGAGAGGAAAGACTGACGTTTCAAAGCCATGAATCCCCACGAAGTGAAGGAAAGGGGAAGGGAATATAACTGGTATTTACTTAGCACTTACTATTATGCTCCTTAATTTTATATTCTAATTAATCTTTCAAGTAGTCTTGTAAGATTGCTATCATGCCCACTTTATGGTGAGGCTCAGGATATTCCACAGTCAGTGATAGCGCTGGATATGTAATTCACATCTCTCTGACACTAGAATCCATGATCGTTTCCATGGGTTCCTGTTTTCCTCCTAAGAAGGGGTATTGGTATAGGATATTCATTGGCACTTAGTAGGTAGTGATTCTGAGCCCAGCCTTTTTCTTTTGTCTTCAAAATGGCTTTAAAATTAGTACCAATCCCTGGTTTATTCTATTTTAATGGACATCTTGGTAAATAAAGGATGATAATTCCATTCTGCAGAATTCTCATGAGCCTGGATTCAATGTTGAATGAACAGCTTTCATAAAGTATCTTCCAAAAGAAGTAGATATATGCATGAAATTAAATGTCTGGTTATTTATTCAGTCTAATTACATTCCATACCAATTGTTTAAGAGAAGGGAAATTTATGAATTCAGCGTGATCCAATGCAAACATCTTTTTTTTTTTTATACTTTAACTTTTAGGGTACATGTCCACATTGTGCAGGTTAGTTACATATGTATACATGTGCCATGCTGGTGTGCTGCACCCACTAACTCGTCATCTAGCATTAGGTATATCTCCCAATGCTATCCCTCCCCCCTCCCCCCACCCCACAACAGTCCCCAGAGTGTGATGTTCCCCTTCCTGTGTCCATGTGATCTCATTGTTCAATTCCCACCTATGAGTGAGAATATGCGGTGTTTGGTTTTTGGTTCTTGCGATAGTTTACTGAGAATGATGGTTTCCAATTTCATCCATGTCCCTACAAAGGACATGAACTCATCTTTTTTTATGGCTGCATAGTATTCCATGGTGTATATGTGCCACATTTTCTTAATCCAGTCTATCAGTGTTGGACATTTGGGTTGGTTCCAAGTCTTTGCTATTGTGAATAGTGCCACAATAAACATATGTGTGCATGTGTCTTTATAGCAGCGTGATTTATAGTCCTTTGGGTATATACCCAGTAATGGGATGGCTGGGTCAAATGGTATTTCTAGTTCTAGAACCCTGAGGAATCGCCACACTGACTTCCACAATGGTTGAACTACTTTGCAGTTTTTTTTTTTTTTTTTTTTTTTGAGACGGAGTCTCGCTGTCGCCCAGGCTGGAGTGCAGTGGCGCAATCTCGGCTCACTGCAAGCTCCGCCTCCCGGGTTGACGCCATTCTCCTGCCTCAGCTTCCCGCGTAGCTGGGAATACAGGCGCCCGCTCCCTCGCCCGGCTAATTTTTTTGTATTTTTAGTAGAGATGGGGTTTCACCGTGTTAGCCAGGATGGTCTCGATCTCCTGACCTCGTGATCCGCCCGCCTCGGCCTCCCAAAGTGCTGGGATTACAGGCGTGAGCCACCGTGCCCGGCCGATCCAATGCAAACATCTTAATAGAATCCCAAATTTTAGCCCCAGCTCTGCCTCTAAAGAGTGTGGAATGCTGTCTGTTCTGGTTCCTCATCTGAAAACAAAGAGAAGAGACCTTTCCTCCTGTGTATGCAACCTTAGATCTGAGACAGAAATATAATCTTAGCCAGGGGAAAACATTTTTTCTTTTATATTGGGTTTTATGGAAAGATGAGAATAATATAACACTCATACATTGTCTTCAAGCTTGTACATGACAAATCCCATCAAGTAATCCAGTTTCTTCATTGGATGTTGTGTGTGGCTTGGTTATAAGCTCTGAGTCCTCTGCAATGATGCCGTAGCCCGTTCTCTAACTGCCTGCCTTTTAGGAAAACATTAGTGATGATAAGAAGGGAAAGAAGCAGAGCTAGAGAGGGAAACTTTATCTCAAAGTCATGCTTTCTTCCTTATAACACCCGGTCTCAGATAGCACCATGTTCTGAAAGGCTGTAAGCAACTTCCTGTGAATAAAAATAATAATAGTTACAGCTGAGACAGGCACAATACTAACTTTTACATGGCTAACTAATGTAAGCCTCATAGCACCTTACTCCCTAAGTTCCCATTTCTTCCCCCACCTTTCTTTAATGATAAGGAATATTTATACTTACTAGGTAACTTGTCCGGTGTTCAAATAACTAGTAAGGGAGAAAACCAAGAACATAGATCCTTGTAATTTGAAAATTCACTCCAAAATTATCAAATTCTCTAAAGTGCGAAGCAATATTGCCAGTGTGGGTACTGACTCAGCTTTATAATTTTGCCCTATTTTTATAATAAACATCAATGAATATTTTAACATCTGCTATTGGCTGTCACGTGTACATATGTGTATATGCATGTATTTATGTTATTTTATACGATAACCAAGCATTATGATAATCATTATTCAGGGCCATTAATCTCATCTTACACTGAAGGAAACTGAGGCACAGATTATGAGATCTCCCCTCAAGGTCTCATAACTTATACGGGGCAGAGTCAAGCCCAAAACACAGGTCTGTTTGAAATGTAGGATCCATGCCATGGCTTTTCACCACTTTATAGTAGACTAGTTAACCACACAGTGACTAATTAATACCTTCCATGCCAGGTTGGTTTTAAGATTTGCATGAAGTGAGTACAACTCAAAGTTGATATATGTAGGAAATTAATAGGATATATGTAGGAAGTTAAGGTTATTGGTTACAATGGTCTCTAAGGATTTTTGGTTTCTCACTTAACCATTGAGCCTTCATCCCTAAACCTTACCTCATGCTATTTATGTTTAAACAATAAACACAGTTATTGACCAATGAACAGACTGAAGAATTCCAGCTCACTTGACCACTCCTTGCGCCTCTTCAAGCCAAATTGCCTTCAGATCACTATGCTTTAAAAAGCAGCTGGGACTCCACTGTTGCCCAGAAACATTTTTGACCAGAATCAAGAGACCTGGAATCTCTTATTGGCTCATCTGGTGAAGCAAAAAAGTGACCGTGGCAAGTTGCTTGACATCTCTCACCCTAAGTTGCCTTGTCTGTGGAATGAAAGTTTGAAACAGATGATGTTTAAGCAGTCTTCTAGTTCTGAGGGTCTATACTCACCCTGGTCCTCTCCCAGAATACAATTGCTGCTGCCATTCTTCAATTGTTGCTGGAGAAGGGAGAAGGAAGCAATGGTAAATACTTTCAATGGTAAATACTTTCACTGCACGGCTGCCTGTGGGGTCCTAATGAAAATCACAGTGACTCGCTCACAAACACTACAAGGAGCTGCCTTCTCAGTATTTGGTTTCTTGTAGGAGGCACTTCAAGATTTACATACATATTTCCTTCCTTCTGATTATTCAGGTCAAGTATTCAGTTTCCAAGATTTCCCCCTGCAATCCTTAGGCCTTCCTCCTAGCCTTCTTTCCTCTTCCCTGACTCTGTTCTCTCAGTGACACTCTTTAGTGTGTCCCCACTTTTTTACAATGTCCTCAGCTTTATCACTATCACCCATACTTCCCACGATGAAGCACTTGTCAGGGTAGCTGGCAGTTCCACAAAGCCTGTCAAGCAAATTCCCGGTGTTTGTGAGGTCCATTTATGTCACCCAACCTCTAGATAAGTGGACTGGCTGATATAATCTCCCACCTGGGACATCCATGATAGCTTTTTCTACATTTACCACTGAAAATCCTTGGTTCTGTAACGGCGATGCCTCCATAACTGTAGGACATGATTTATTCAGGGAAAAATGAAGATTAGATAAACTCTGTGTCAGATCACAGAATGAGCCCTCATAGAAAGCAAATAGAAAAGCTGAACTACACATATTTTATTCCTAGACAGAATCCATACCTACATACTTATGTCCTCATTTACCGTATTTCCTCCCTGTTCGTTTTCTTCAATAGACAGTTATTGAGTACCTACTATGTGCCAGCCACTGTGTTATAAGCTGAGAAAACATAAATAAGCAAGTCATAAGATGCTTCTGCCCTCTTGGGCTTAACAGTTTAGTCTGTCTCTAATATAGCACTTATTACATTCTAAGTATACAAAGTAGCTTGTGTGTGTGTGTGTGTGTGTTTCTCTAATAGATTGTGAGGTTTTTTAGAAGGGAGTGTCTCTATTTAAATTATCTCTGATTGCAATGGTTGCAAATAGTTTTTAGTATATAGGAGATGCTTAATAAATATTATGCATGTACAAAAACTTCAGTTTGTACAAATGTATACAAATGTGTACTAACCCCTAATGGCTTTCCAGCCAGTATAAAATAAGATCGAAATGCCTTGCCACAGCCTACAAAGCTTTCCTTGATCTTTCCTTTATCTCACCTTGTTCCTACTTTCACTATTACTTACAATGATTCAGACTCCCCGATGTTGTGTTTGCTCCTTAAGAAGGCCAGGTTCTTATGCCCTCAGGATCCTTGCATATGCTATATACCCTCTGCCTGGCATGCTTTATCCCCAGAGCAAGGCATAGTAAGCTCTTCTTGTAAAGCTGTTTTCAGTTCAAATGGCTTTCAGCAACCACTCACTCTGGAGTTGACCTTCCCTGCCTGGCTGAGTAATTGTCTATCTCCTTGCTCCAGTGTATTTTCTTCAGAACACTGATTGTTATATAAAATAAGCTAGCTGTCTTGAACTTGACAACCTCCCTGGACTTTTGCTCTAAGTGGAAAATTAGGCTCAATAAATATTCATTTAAAAAAGAAAAGGCCAAAATTATGCTCATTTTAAAACACGTATCAGGTATCAGTCAACAAACAGATCATGTTATACTTTTTTTTTTTTTTTTTTTTGACAGTTTAGTTCTTTGTCACCTAGGCTGGAGTGCAATGGTGTGATCCTGGCTCATTGCAACCTCCGCCTTCTGAGTTCAAGCAACTCTTCTGCCTCAGCCTCAGGAGTAGCTGGGATTACAGCCACATGCCACCATGCCTGGCTAATTTTTTTGTGTTTTTAGTAGGGATGGGGTTTCACCATGTTGCCCAGGCTGGTCTCAAACTCCTGACCTCAGGTGATCCACCCACCTTGGCCTCCCAAAGTGCTGGGATTACAGGCATGCGGCACCACACCCAGCTTTGTTATACTTCTTAGGTAAGAGTAAGTGATAGTTGCTGTGGTGTATTACAGACGAAATAATCATTTTTTACAGCAGGAAGTTGTCAATTTGTTATGTGCATACACATACAATGAAAGACAGACTATCTCTGGCATTTAAAATAATAAAAATAATGTTCTGAATTCACAGATGTAAGAATCCTGGTTGGCTAGGAAATCCATGAATGTGTGTGGAGGGAGGAAGGATGGGCACTAGGGCTTAACTGATGTCACTATTTCAACACGTATTTCTAAAACCGTTCTAAGCAGAGGGATTTTTGTTTTAAGTAAAATTTAGTAGGTAGGAATTTACCAGCTGTTTGGAGAAGAGTATGATGAAAATAACAGGTCATTCAACATTCATTCAGCTGTATATCTTTTTTTTTTTTTTTTTTTTGAGACGGAGTCTCGCTCTGTTGCCCAGGCTGGAGTGCAGTGGCGCGATCTCGGCTCACTGCAAGCTCCGCCTCCCGGGTTCACGCCATTCTCCTGCCTCAGCCTCCCGCGTAGCTGGGACTACAGGCGCCCGCCACCACGCCCGGCTAATTTTTTGTATTTTTTAGTAGAGACGGGGTTTCACTGTGTTAGCCAGGATGGTCTCGATCTCCTGACCTCGTGATCCGCCCGCCTCGGCCTCCCAAAGTGCTGGGATTACAGGCGTGAGAGCTGTATATCTTTTTGAATGTCTGGACTGGAAGCACAAATCCACTTCTACCTAATACAGCTTTATAGAGAGGAAGATATTAATCATGCAAATAAATACATAGTTTAAAACAGTGAAACTTAACAAAAGTGCATGTATTGGTGGGCTTAACATAGTTTGGGGTCAAGGATAGCTTTGCTAAAAAAAGTGAGGGTCAAACAGAATGCCTAGCTGCAATAACAATATTTCTTCCCCTGTCCCTTGAGCAGCAGGTGAATTTACCATATAGTACTGTAGATATCTGGCACTAGTGTAACTCAGCTATTCTCTCCTTATCTGCATCAGTAGGTCTGAGAGAGGATCTAATTAACCCAACTAGCCTGACAGACCCTCTGAAAATCAATCATATAGGAATATGTCTTAGGCCAAGCCCCAGACAAGCCCTCATCTTTGGGAGATCTCCACTAAATCAACTCTGCATGGGTTAAGGTCGCAGATAGAGTGAATAAACTCTTGTGCATAAGAAAACTCTGGACTATAGATCAGGCAGTTATTCAGAGAAGGGAGCCTGGGATGACAAGCACTAGGGGGGTGCCCCTCAACATATGTAACCAAAGCTTCATGATCTCACAGACCCAGTGCCAGAAAAGAAGTGACTTTTACAATGGAGAGGAAAACACAGACAAATGCCTCCCAAACCAGCTGAAATGGGTTTAGAAGACTACCTAGAGGTGGTGGTACTTGAACTAGGTCCCAAAGCGTAAAGAGAGATGATATAAGACAGGTATAAGAGGGGCAGAGAGAGCAACATGATCAAAATCCTGAAAGTATAAGACAACTGAGTTAAAAATTAAAAGAGATAATCATGAAATCACAGATCATTGATAAATTCATGGCATAGTGCCTGATGTATTCTAACCTCTCAAATGTTCATTTCTCAATTGATTTATATTTCTGATTAGAAGACAAAAGACTGCCCATGCTCCCATTCTCTTAATGCATACTAGTAATAATAGTACCAGTTTTACCTACAAAAAGTTGGGGAGAAAATATAGTCAGTAGCATACATAGTACTAGGAAATCAGAAATTTTTACAATGAGTTTACTTGAAAGTCTGACAAGCAGCTAAATATTGCAGCCATCCAAGCATATCCATATTTTATGCCACTGAAATGATGACTGTGACATTCTAGATGACTGTCTTAAGAACCTTTTGCTTTTCAGACTGAGTACAGAATTAAAAGGAATATTCTGCTTGGCTCCTTGGAATGAATGGGTAGGGTGACAGATATGTATCTAGGGATAAAACTCCTTTAGAATTTTGAATATAAAACATTTGTTTGCAGGAATAGAAGAAAAGTGAAAGTATGACACACCCCTGGCTCTTCCTTCCTTCTTTTCCTCCCTCCCTTCCTTCCTTGCTTCCTTCCTTCCTTCTTCCCTCTTTCTTTCTCTTTCTCTTTCTTTCTTTTATTTTTCTTTCTTTCTTCCTTCCTTCCTTTCTTTCCTTCTTTCTTTCTTTCTTTCTTTTTCTTTCTTTTGTTCCTTTCATTTTAATTTTTTTTGACATGGCATCACTCCGTTGCCCAGGCTGTAGTGCAGTGGTACAAGTATGGATCACTGCAGCCTTTACCTCCTGGGCTCAAGTGATCCTCCTTCCAAATTTTCCTGAGTAGCTGGGACCACAGGCATGTACCACCATACTCAGCTAATGTATTTTCAATTTTCTGTAGAGACGTGGTCTTGCCATGTTACCCAGGCTGGTCTTAAATTCCTGGGCTCAAGAAATCCCTTTACCTCAGCCTCCCAAAGTACTGGGACTACAAGTGTGAGCCACCATGCCTGGACACTTACCTATTTCTCATCTATTGTGTATTTATCAGAATTTAACAGTAAGGCAGTAACAGCTAGCTAGCTAATGGAGAGTAGAGACAAGTGGCCCCAGCTCTGTGCATAGTGGTTCCAGAATTGTGTAGCCAGAAAAAATACAGAGTGTCCTGATAAATTTGAAGTTCAGATAAACAATAAATACATTTTTAGTTTACCTATGTCCCATGCAATATTTGGGAGATATATATACATACATAGATAGATAGATAGATAGATAGATAGATAGATAGATAGATAGATAGATAGATAGATAGACAGACAGATAGAGATAGAGATATACTAAAGTTATATTTTTGTGTATTTGAAATTTAAATTTAACTAGATATTCTCTACTTGTATTTGCTAAATCTTGCATCTTTTTACTAGGATTGATCTTAATGGACTGAAAAATGATATGTTAACCCAAACAAGTATGAATGCTGTGTTCATTAAAATAATATTTCTTGAATGACTTAAGCTTCAACAAGTACAGATCAACTCCTTGAGATCTTCATTTGGTGATGCATAAATGATTCATCTGGCTATCATAAAGTAGATGTACTTAAATGGACAAATAAATCCATGTGCAATATCAATTCCCTTTTTCTCTCTTTCTCTCCAGCAATGAATTTGAAAGGAAAAGAGAAATGGAGGAAGAACATGAAGAACAAAATTATATGTATAGTTGAAAAACTCACTTGGCAACATGGATAAGAATTGAGATGGTTTAATTTCCCTTAATGACTAAACTTTGATAGAAATCTCATGATGATAGTGAAAGTAGAAGTAGTAATAAAAATCCCCTCCCTCTACATTATCCCTGCAATATTATTTTTAAAATGTTTTTGTTTCTTGACAGAAAAAAAGAAGCACTCAGACCAATTTGCCATTCAACATTATGGATCATACACTGGCAAAAATATGTCCTTTTGCCCAGTAGACAGCAACCATTTAAATCAAATTAATTTAATTATTAAACATACAAAAATGTGGATTGTTGTAAAGGAAAATGGCAAGTGATGGTCAGCAAGCAGCATCAACAAAATGACATTTATATCAAAATACACTTCAGGGAAATTCAGGCTCTGGAAACATTGTTTTAATAATTTACAACATATTGAAAGAAGCTACACTATTTCTTATTAAAGCAGAGATTGATCTACTTGGTTTAAGTCAGAGCTGAGAGCCTTAGTGTTTTCAATAGTGTTGTCGCCTGCTTCTATAGATTTACTTACCCTCTCTATATGCACGAGACATAGATCTAATTGTCCAACCCTTGAGAGAACAAAATCAGTTTACTTCCAACTGATGATATAGATCTTTTCTTTTTTTACTTGAGGAAACATACTTCAGTCTTAAAGGATCTTTGCGGCATTTTAATTCCAGTAGAAACAATCCTCTTATAGAGTTTTGCTTCTTGCCACACATATTCCAGAGCCAGGTAAAAGATTCTACCTAATTCCAAGGTGATACAGCACCATGATTGTGCAAAATGTTAATTACTTCATGTATTAGTCAGGATTCTCCAGAGAAACAAAATTAATATATATTCATTTTGAGAATTGGCTCATGTGATCATGGAGATTGAAAAGTTTCTTGGTCTCTCATCTACAGCTGGAGAAACAGGAAACCCTGAGGTCTAATTCAGTCTGAGTCCAAAAGTCTGACCCAGGGGAGCTGACGGTGAAACTCTTAGTCTGAATCCAAAGGCCTGCAAATCTGGATCAATGGTGTAAGGCTTGGAGTATAAAGGCCTGAAAACCAGAATGTTGATGTTTCAGGGCAGTAAAAGATGGATGTCCCAGTTAAGAAGTGGTAGAAAGAGAGGGAGTTCACCCTTCCTCAGTCTTGTTGATCTTTGTGGGCCCTCAGTGGATTGGATGATGCTCACCCACATTGTGGAGGGTGATATTCTCCCCTCAGCTGACTCAAATGCTGATCCCTTTGGGAAATACCCTCACACACCCAGAAGTCATCTTTTACCAGCCCTATGGGCATCTTAGGGGCCAGTCAACTTTACACATAAAATTTACCACTGCATTTAAGCCTTTGTATATCATTTGTAGAAGGAAATAGAAATTCCAATCATATAGGTTTAAAAAAGGGAAAAAATCACCCCCCACAATCACCCACTAATTAAACTGAAAGTAAAAGGCCTCTTCCCTTTTTCTTTCAGCAGTTTCAACACATTTTCACTAAAAAGCTTCCATGACAACACAGACAAAAAATATATATTTGGCATATATGTTGATATATACATCAACATAGAAAAGAAAATATATGTGTGTGTATACACACACACACACACACACACATACAGCCATGCACCACATTATGATGTTTCAATGAGAAATTGCATACACAATGGTAGTCCCACAAGATTATAACGCCATACTTCTACTGCACCTTTTCTATGTTTACATATGTTTAAATACAAAAATACTTCCCATCGTGTTACAATTGTCTAGAATATTCAGTACAGTAACATACTGCACAGGTTTGTAGTTTAGGAGCAGCAGGCAAGACCATGAATCCTAGGTGTGTTGTAGGCTATGATGCCTAGTTTTGCTCATTACACTCTGTGATGTTCACACAATGATAAAATCACCTAACAACACATTTCTCAGAATGTATCTCCCTCATTAAGCAACACGTGGGTGTATATTCTCTATATATTTTACATATAAATACATATACGTCTCTCTCAAGGATGGGGATAGAAATTTCATTTCACTACTTTGTTGATGAAAAGAGTCAAACTCTGTAAAATATATAAAGAGGTTTATTCTGAGCCAAATATGAGTGACCTTGGCCTGAGGCACAGTCTCAAGAGGTCCTGAGAACATGTGCTCTAGGTGATTGGGTACAGCCTGGCTTTATATGTTTTAGGGAGATAAAAGACATCAATTAATACATGTAAGTTGTACATTGTTTCTGTCTGGAAAGGTGGGACAACTTGAAGTAGTAGCAGGGAGAGAAGGCACTTGAAAGTCACAGGTGGATTCAAAGATTTTTTTCTGGCTGGTAATTGTTTGAAAGAGTTAAGTTATTATCTAAAGACAGAAATCAATAGAAAGGTGTCTGGGTTAAGAGATAAGGGTTGGTGGAGACCAACGTTCTTATTATGTAGATGGAGTTTCATAGGTGCCCACCCTTAGAAGCAATAGATGGCAAGTGTTTCCTATTCACACCTTTAAAGGTGCTAGACTCTCAGCTAATCTTTTCAGAATCAAAAACGATGTGGAAGGCTGGGCATGGTCTCTCATGCCTGTAATCCCAGCACTTCGGGAGGCTGAGGCGGGTGGATCACCTGAGGTCAAGAGTTTGAGACCAGCCTGGCTAACATGATGAAAGCCCGTCTCTACTAAAAAATACAAAAATTAGCTGGGCATGGTGGCGCATGCCTGTAATCTCAGCTACTTGGGAGGCTGAGGCAGGAGAATCGCTTAAACCTGGGAGGCGGAGGTTGCAGTGAGCCAAGATTACGCCATTGCACTCCAGCCTGGGCGACAAGAGTGAAACTCTGTCTCAAAAAAAAAAAAAAAAAAAAAGCCTGGAAAGGGAAAATGATTCTCTACAAAATGTTAATTTCCCTCACTAGAGAAAGCTTTGCAGGGCCATTTTAAAATATGTCAAATAAATATATTTTGTGGTAGAATATTTTTATTTCTTCCAGGGCCTGCTACCTGTCATGTGATGCTATACTAGAGTCAGGTTGGAATTTGGTATTTTATTGCTACAGAGTCTGTTTTGCCAGTATTGATGATACTGATGTTTTAGGAGAGGTCCCTAAATACTGATGGGACCTCAATACCAGCTGGTGTCCAGGTTCTTGGCACCGTTGCAAGAAGGAATTCAAGGATGAGTTGGAAAATAGTTAAAGTACAAAGATTTATTGCAAAGAGAAAACTACGCACTCAAGAAAGGAGAGTGCAGATATACTCAATGGGGTTTTGCAATGGAGTTTGAGGTCTCTACCTTTATGAATTACTTTAACCAAGGGGTGGGATATTCATAAATATTCCTAGAAAGAGGTAAAGATTTCTCAGAACTGTGATGCCACCCATTTTAACACCAAATATGGGTATTCCAGGAACAGCCATGGAGCTGGTGGTTGTATTATTTAGTATGTAAATGAGCATATGATGAAGTCATAGGTGAAACCTAGGTCAAATCCAGTGCCATGTTGCGTCCAGTCCATCTTGGCCAGCTTGACCCACATTCTGGTTTTTCAGGCTCTTATCAGCCCCGAGTTTATGCAGCTATTTCAACCGTTTCCTTTTGCTAGTCATGTGAAACTGCTGCCTGAAATATTCTATTCTCCTGTGACCACCCTGTATTATTTCTTTCTTATTAAGATCTCTGTTTTAATATTAATCCTGGTTAGTTGTGCCTGAATTCTAAAGAAAGGAGAGTATAGTGAGGCATGTCTAATTCCCCCCTTCCCATTACGGCCTGTACTACTTTTTCAGGTTTCCTCGACGTCCCCGTGGCTGAGAAGAAAAGTCCATTTAGTAAGTTGGGGAGCTTAGAATTTTGTTTTTGCTTTATAACATGTATCCAAATGAGTGTGCCCACTTCTCTTTTATATATAAATGCACAGTACCCAATATTGGAAAGCTAGAAAAGTCTGCCACTAGGTCATGTCTGGACAGTATTATCTTTCAAAGCATTAGCTTGCTGCTACAGAAATGGAAAATACTGCTCAAAGATTGCAGAAATATATATTATATGCACATAAAATGAACTTTTCTAAAGCAATAGGCATGCCATAAGAAATGGATTTTGGACAGTGCATTAAACTATGAAATCATTTTTGACAGAAATATAAATCAATTTAAGAAAGCCCAAAGTTCATGAATCAAATAAGGAGAGGGCTTTTGAGAAAGCATCAAGACGAGATAAGTACTAAAAGTACCGAGGTTAACTGTATAAACATTATGAAAACAACATTTAGCCAAGGGAATAGAAGGGAAGTAGCAAAAATACTTCAAAGCATGCCTTATTTTCATGAAAAAACAATGCTATGATTAGCATCAGTTTTCTACCCTCGAGGTACTTTTTTTTTCATTTTTCTTTTGCGGAATTCTTTGTACATTATTCATATTCCTAACAAAAAGAGTTAAGCTGGCTTCAAACTGATTGGTAGTTATATGGCAACCACGTTGTTTTGATGCTGCTTTTATGTTCATTTCAATAAAATTGCCTAAAAGGAACATGAACAGCCAATGCACAAAAGAAATACAAATAAAAAATACAGGCATAAACAATTGTTTAAGCTTACTAGTAATCAACAAAGTGGGGATTAAAACAATAATGGGATACTATTTTTATACACCAATTAATTAAGATTTTAAAAATAAAAATGCTAAAATTTGCTGAGAATAACAAGCAGTTTAATAAGATATTGGTGTAAATAAAAATAGGTACACGTTTTCTGAAAATCTATTTGGCATGTATATAAGAATTTTAAAATGTTTGTACTCTTCAATCCAGCATTTTCAGCTCTAAGAAACAGTCTGAAAGAAATAATAAGAAATAGTAAAAACAGTTGAAAATTATATATACATTTGTTCACTTCAATTATTTATTACAATGAATAACAGAAAATAACTTGAGTGTACACCCATATGGGAAAGTTTAAATACATTTTGTTAAATGAATACAATGTCACATTATGTAGTTTTTCAAAGAGTATTTACAGGCTAAGGGACATGCATATAAAATAACGTTAAATTAAAAAAAGATAACAGTACCTAAAGTTTTGTATTCCAAGTTATTCCAATGTTCAGACATATGGGTGTGCATCTGATGTGTGTGTGCTTGTGTTTATGGAGCTGTGCATCTGTGTTTTCTACATTCACAGTTAACACATCAAGAAAACACAAAAAAAGAATATACCACATATGAACAAAGCTTATTTATGGGGTGGTAATAGTACGTGTATTTTAATAACATTTTTGTCTTCCATATTTTTCACATTGTCTACATCAATTTATGATAAAATATATTTTTTTGGGAGGCCGAGGCGGGTGGATCATGAGGTCAGGAGATCGAGACCATCCTGGCTAACACGGTGAAACCCCGTCTCTACTATAAATACAAAAAATTAGCTGGGCATGGTGGCGGGCACCTGTAGTCCCAGCTACTGGGGAGGCTGAGACAGGAGAATGGCATGAACCCGGGAGGTGGAGCGTGCGGTGAGCGGAGATCGCACCACTGCACTCCAGCCTGGGCGACAGAGTGAGACTTCATCTCAAAATATATATATATATAATATATAATATATTATATATTATATATTATATATTATATATATTTTATATACATTATATATAATGTATAATATATAATGTGTATATATAATATATAATACATTATTATATATTATATATATTTATATATATAATTATTATATATATTTATATATATTTATATATATAATTATTATATATATTTATATATAATATATAATATATTTATATATTTATATATAATATATAATATATAATATTTTATATATAATATATAATATATAATATTTTATATATAATATATAATATATAATATTTTATATATTTATATATAATATATAATATATTATATATTATATATATAAATATTTATATATTTATATATTTATATGTATAAATATATTATATATTATATTTATATGTATAAATATATATTTATATATTTATATGTATAAATACATTATATATTTATATATTTATATGTATAAATACATTATATATTTATATATTTATATGTATAAATACATTATATATTTATATATTTATATGTATAAATACATTATATATTTATATATTTATATGTATAAATACATTATATATTTATATATTTATATGTATAAATACATTATATATTTATATATTTATATGTATAAATACTTATATATTTATATGTATAAATACTTATATATTTATATGTATAAATACTTATATATTTATATGTATAAATACTTATATATTTATATGTATAAATACTTATATATTTATATGTATAAATACTTATATATTTATATGTATAAATACTTATATATTTATATGTATAAATACTTATATATTTATATGTATAAATACTTATATATTTATATGTATAAATACTTATATATTTATATGTATAAATACTTATATATTTATATGTATAAATACTTATATATTTATATGTATAAATACTTATATATTTATATGTATAAATACTTATATATTTATATGTATAAATACTTATATATTTATATGTATAAATACTTATATATTTATATGTATAAATACTTATATATTTATATGTATAAATACTTATATATTTATATGTATAAATACTTATATATTTATATGTATAAATACTTATATATTTATATGTAATGTATATAATTAACATATATTATATATTATATATAATATACATGTTTTATAATATTATATATTATATGTAATATATAATATATAGTATTATATTATATATTATATATTATATATGTATTATAATAATATGTATTATATATTATATGTATAACATGTGTATTATAATAATATGTATTATATATAATGTATAATATATAATATATTATATATAATGTATATATTATATATTATACATATTATTATATATTATATGTATAACATATGTATTATATATATTACATATATATTATTATATGTATTATAATAATATGTATTATATATTATGTATAATATATAATATATTATATATTATATATAATATATATTATGTATAATATATTATATATTATACATAATATATAATACATATTATTATAATACATATGTTATGCATATAATATATAATACATATTATTATAATACATATATATAATATATAATATATATAATATATTATATATAATAATATATATTACGTATAATATATAATATATTATACGTAATATATATTATATGCAATATATAATATATTATACGTAATATATATTATATGCAATACATAATATATTATACGTAATATATATTATATACAATACATAATATATTATACGTAATATATATTATATACAATACATAATATATTATACGTAATATATATTATATACAATACATAATATATTATACGTAATATATATTATATACAATACATAATGTATTATACGTAATATATATTATATACAATACATAATGTATTATACATTATATATATTATATACAATATATAATGTATTATACATTATATATATTATATACAATATATAATGTGTTATACATTACATATTATATACAATATATAATGTATTATACATTATATATTATATATAAAGTATAATGTATTATACATTTTATATTATATATAAAGTATAATATATTATACATTTTATATATAATATATAATGTATATTATACATTATATATAATATATAATGTATATTATACATTATATATAATATATAATGTATAATATACATTATATATAATATATAATGTATAATATACATTATATATAATATATAATGTATAATATATTATACATTATATATTATATATATAATATATATGTTTTTAAGTGGTCCAACAGATTGATATTGTAATTTAATGTAACAAACGTCTACTTTTATCTCTCAAATTAAAATGAGACTCAGTATTTTAAATGACAAATCATAAGGAATCTGAAAACGTTCTAATTAAATGAATAACTGGGATTGTTTCCTTCCTTTACTTTATCTCCCACCCCAAAATAAAGGGTGAGAATTAGCAGTTTTTCTCATAATTTTATAAGGATTTGAGTTTTATATTAGTTTCCCTAAGAGAAAATATTAATATAGTCACATAAAGGTGTACAATTGAGTTGTTATATACTCTCATTTTTAAAAAGCGCATCTTTTTGGAGTGAAGCCTCAAAATATGCATTTTGTAAATTTTAGCTATTTGAACACTTTGAAAATATAAAAGCTATATGTTTTTGTAAGTTACATAGAATCCAAACCATGTGACTTGTATCTATATTAAAAAGAATAATTTGATTATTTCCTTTTATTTGGATCTCATCAATTGTTTACTTTTAAGGACAAAATATATAATTTTTTTTCTGTAATATTTTAGAGATTAATTTACATGAATATCTGAGTTTATCCAAAACAGCAATTAAGATAACTACAAATAAAATTAATTTTAATTGAATTTTCTGATATAACAAAATCAAAAGAGTCAAATATTTTCTGTGGATCATGAGTCCAAAAGTTTACTTTTTTGTTTGTTTGTTTGTTTGTTTGTAAGGAATTTGGTACCTCTCTGCAGTTCAACCCATTTCAAAGTCACATTTAACTTTAGCTTGATGCTATCCCTACGTTTCAAAATCGTGCATTTTACAGGAATCTGTAAATCTGAGGTCTGTGAAAATCTGTGGAATGGTTAAAATCTCAGTCTAGACTCAAAATAATGTGGACTTGATATTTGAAACTCAACTCTCTCATTTAAAATGGTATAAGCTTTCACAAGTTCGTAAACCTAAAATTCCAAATCCTCATCTACAGAACAGGACCAAAAATATACCTACCTTATTAGACTGTAGAAAGATATACTGAGGTGATATACGTAAAGTTTTTATCCCTGTACTTGGGACTTCCCTAAGCACTCAATTAATTTTACCCATTATTGTATGTTTAAAAAACAAAAAAATCTGGAATCATTGGTGCCTAAATGCCTGGCATTACACTCAGAACAAGTTTCTTTCAAAAATGTTTCCTCTTAGCAAACACCTACCTAAACATTGGTCCTTTTATACTACATGTGGACCTTTAATCACTCTCCTAGGATTAGCGGAACAACTCAAACATAGATCTGAACATTCAGGAGTCAAGTGTTCAATGAGTTCTACCTGTAAAACAAGAAAAATACATTTTAGTACCTTCCCATCTATTTAATATTTTCTCCAGACTTCTAAAATCTTATTTCAAATAGTGAACAAAATAAACAAATAATGAGAAAAACAAGTCATTGTTGTGAGAGACATCTGATTTTTTTTTAAATGTGGCGCAGTAACTTACTCTGATTTAATTTTTCTTAAATGCCGCCATCTAGTGTTCACTAATTTAACTTTTATTACTTACCTTAAAAAGATATTGTTAATGTGGAAGTAATGTTCCCCAGTTTCCCAGAGGCAAATATCATCAAGTAAATTTGTTTCAAGTTTCTAAGTCATTCTAAAAAAGACTTGCTATATCTGAAATAGCACAATAATGTTGAAATAAGAACAATCACAGTAGTAAGCTGTAGGACTATAAACATGTTTTACCTTGTGAAATACAGACATACTGTATTTCATTATAGTTCTAGCTCTCCCCTCTCTCTCTCTCTCTCCTCCTATCTCCTTCTGCAAGAATTCTTTAGAAGTGCTTCTCTTATAAACTCAATGGCAAAAGAAAAACAGTTATAAATGGGCAAAGGACTTGGATAAGCATTTCTCCAAAAAGACATAAAAACAGCAAACAGGTATATCAAAAGTTGTGCAATATCGCTAATCATCAAGGAATACAAATAAAAACCACAATAAAATATCACCAAACTCTTAAGATGGCTATTATAAAAACAAACAAACAAAAAAGATAACAGTTGTTGGTGGCTGTGTGGAGAAAAAGGAAACTTTGTACACTGTGTTGGGAATGTAAAACAGTGCATTCTCTATGGAAAGCAGTATGAAGGTTCCTCAGAAAATTAAAAATAGAACTACCATATGACCCAGGAATCCCAATCCCACTTCTGGATATATGTTTAAAAGAACCGAAATTAGGATCTCAAAGAAATATCTGCACTTCCATGTCTATTGTAGCACTGAAGAAAATAGCCAAGATAAAGGAACTGAAATGTTCACTGACAATTGAGTAAAGAAACTATGGTATAAACACATAATAAAATATTATTCAGCCTTAAAAAAGACAGAAATCCTACCATTCACAACAAAATGGACAGACCTGAAAGACGTTCTGCTAGGTGAAATAAGTTAGTCTCAGAAGGACAAATAGTGTATCTAAAATAGTCACACTGGCCAGGCACGGTGGCTCACGCCTGTAATCCTAGCAGTTTGGGAGGCTGAGGCAGGTGGATCATTTGATGTCAGGAGTTCGAAACCAGCCTAGCCAACATGGCGAAACCCTGTCTCTACTAAAAATACAAAACAATTAGCCAGACGTGGTGGTGGATACCCATAATCCCAGCTACTTGGGAGGCTGAGGCAGGAGAATCGCTTGAATCCGGGAGGCGGAGGTTGCAGTGAGCTGAGATTAAGCCACTGCACTCCAACCTGGGCAACAGAGCATGACTCTGTCTCCAAATAATAATAATAATAATTAATAATAAGAGTAATAATAATAATGAAATAGTCACACTTACAGAGGTAGACAATAGAATGATGGCTACCAGGGAGTGAACGGAGGGGAATATGAGGAGCTGTTATTCAATGGGTATAAAGTTAAAGTTACGTAAGTTCTAGAGATCTGCTGAACAACATAGTTCCTATAGTAAACAATAAAGTATCACGCACTTAAAAATGGTTAAGAGGGTAAATCTCAAGTTAAGTGTTCAATACAAACAAACCAATGAAAAGCAAAGCAACACAAGAAAACTTTTAGAGGTGATGGGTACGTTTGTCACCTTGATTGTGGTGAAGGTAACAGGAATATAAACATATGTCCAAGCTTACCAAATGGTATGCTAATTATATATTAATTATATGCAGTTTTGGCATACCAATTCTATTCCGGTAAAGCTGGGGGGGAGAAGAAAGTTATCAGTTGTGGTTGGACAACTCTGTGAATTATGCAAAACTCATTTAATTGTACAATTTCAAATGGTGAACTTTACGGATTGCGACTTACATTAATAAATAAAGTTATCCAAGTGAAAAAAGAGAAAAATAACTATTTTGCTCTCCATTGTATCCCGGGCTTCTAGCATAGTGCTTGCCACATAGTTGAAGATCCATTAGAAGGGTCCTGTTTAATAAAATACCTAATGTTTATATGCCAGTGTGTTCTAAGAAATTCTTTCTTTCTTTTTTTTTTCTCTTTTTGAGACGGAGTCTTGCTCTGTCGACCAGGCTGGAGTGCAATGGCGCAATCACGGCTCACTGCAACCTCCGCCTCCCTGGTTCAAGTGATTCTCCTGCCTCAGTCTCCTGAGTGGCTGGGATTACAGGCGCACCACCACGCCTGGCTAATTTTTGTATTTTTAGTAGAGACAGGGTTTCACCATGTTGGTCAGGCTGGTCTCGAACTCCTGACCTCGTGATCCGCCTGCCTCGGCATCCCAAAGTGCTGGGATTACAGGCGTGAGCCACCACGCCCGGCCTAAGCAATTCTTATATGTTATCTCACTGCTCTAAGTTTAATTGCTGAAAACTCCAAGGAACGTTCTGTGACTGTTTCCTTACGGATAAGAAAACTGCACTCTAGGAAAATTTGATAAGCTTCTCATGAATATACACTTGTTAAATGGTCAGGTCAAGATTTGGAGTCAGTGGTCTGACTCAAGAGTTCTCAGTGTCAACCATTACCGGTGCTGACAGTTATCAAAATTTCAAAAGTAAAGTATCAAATTCGCAAAAAAACCTTTGGATCCCAGAGTACCTACAACTCTGCACACACTGACTGAAAAAATGAGAATTGAGAAGTAAACATGTTTGGAATCATTTTTCCTCTTTAGAAGACAGAGTCGTTTCTAAAGAATTTAAAAGTATTATGAAACTGAACTGAAGGTAATTGAAACGTTTCATTACTGATCTGCAAAATAAAAAACGTACAATATCTTGCTCTGTCTCCAAAAGATTAATGCTCATTAATAAATTAGCTGTTCAATTTAGCCTTTTTAAAATGAATTATTGTCTCTCCAACAAAAACTGAATGCAAAAATATGACAATTTAACTGCAGAGATGCTTTATTTAAATTGGTGATTCAGTGGTGTGATTTTAATTACACTATGCATTTGTTCTATTACATTCTTATGGTGTGTTGTAAAGATTATATATTTATATATAATATTATATATATGTATCTTTTGCCTTTTTACTTAAACTGCCTGTTGTAGGTTTGTGTGCGTGTGTGTGTTTTTGTTTTTTTGTTTTTTTTTTTTTTGAGATGGACTTTCACTCTTGTTGACCAGGCTTGAGTGCAATGGGGCGCAATCTTGGCTCACTGCAACCTCCGCCTACCGGGTTCAAGTGATTCTCCTGCCTCAGCCTCCTGCGTAGCTGGGATTACAGGCGTGTGCCACCACGCCCAGCTAATTTTGTATTTTTAGTAGAGATGCTGTTTCTCCATGTGGTTGAGGCTGTTCTTGAACTCTGGACCGCAGGTAATCTGCCCGTCTCGGCCTCTCAAAGTGGTGGGATTACAGGTGTAAGCCACCGCGCCCGGCCAAACTGCCTTCTAAGCTTAGGAAATTATTTCAAGTTGGAAACCTTTCATGAGGTTCATTGATAGGCCACACATTCACCAGTTTCATACCATGAACACCTACTCTAATGACAGAGGGAAAATTGTACATATTTTGTCCTGGAAATCAAGGAAATATGCATTGTTAGGTTACCAAACTCATTTCCAAAACAGGAGAAGCCACAGAGAATGGTGCAATGATACCAATCCCTTCTCACCAGGACATTGTAAACAGGGTATACAATTTCCTGCAGAATCAGGAGTATCTACAATATCATTACCTAACATAAATTTAAGTAACTGCCCTGATTCATGATAGATTAGGGTTAGGTCTATATTTTTTTAAAAAAGGGAAACATTTTCCTTTAATATTTATTTGTGAACATGCTTATGAGAGTTATAATAAAAATGAGTTTAAATACCAGGGCTGAAAATTATATTAATAATTAGGAGTATTTGAAAGCATTCTAAGAGTAATGTTGCATTATTTTGTGTTTAACTCAGAGAAATACAGAATGCTACAGTGTCCCAAAAAAAGCCATGCAAACCTTTATTTGTCAAATAAGAAAATGGTAGCTGTGAAATATTAGGAGATTTGTTGAAGTCCAAGTGCCATTTATAAATCTAAGACAAGAACCTAGAAAATCCTTCTCAATACAATGAACTTTTTGCTACATGGAAAAGTAGTATCCTTTCTAAACTATACTCAGAATAAATTATTGCTAAAAACAAATATTGAAGGGACAGGAGTGATGGATTTAAAGTCATAGACTCTACCATCATAATGCAACACAGTTAAGTAGCCATAACTTATTTAACGATCATTCTTGGGATTATTTATTCAACATGTATTGAGTAAGACCTCACGATCTTACACAAATAGGCTAAAATCTAAACAGCAGCCTCCTCTTCTACTTTCTGTAGCTAAACGCACCGGATGTTAAAGCAGCATATGTGTGACAAGGCAGTGGGGTGACTATAGTCAATGAGAACTTAATTGTGTATTTTAAAATAACTTAAAAGAGTGTAATTGGATTGTTTGTAACTCAGTGATGGAGAATGGGGTATCCATTCCCTCAATCAGTGCTTGAGAGGATGGATACCTCATTCTCTTTGATGTGTTTATTTTACATTGCATGCCTGTATCAAAACATCTCGTGTGCCCGGTAAATATATACACCTACTATGTACCAACAAAAATTTTAAAACATAATTTAAAACTTAAAAAAAAGATGTCAGTGCTCTTTCTGTTTTTGTTCCTGTACTTATCTCTAGATCCATTAAGGCAATTTATTAGTCTGTTGTTGTTTATCTGTATATTTTCCTTAGTAAATTGTAACTCGCTTTGACCATAATATATCCTTGAAAAATGTTTATTAAAAACTAAGGACCTAATTCTTTGAGAAATAGTTTGTTTCTTCCTCACTGTCATCCTCTCCTTCTTCCTTCCATTCCATTAGGAAGACATCCCACTGCCTCTAAATTCTCCTATATATTTTTCAGAAAAGGAAATAAACATAAATAAAATAATATAAAAACAATTGGTCATTTTTTCAGTATAGAAATAAAACATATTTAGACGTGGCATGTATTTAAGCCATTTACTTGGATGCTACTGTCTTGAAAATGTGCTTAAAAAGAGCCTATTTTTGCTTCACTCTTACGGAGTTTAGGAACTAAATTACCCAAATATATTATCTATATTCCCCTAAATTGCTCATTCAATAAACATTTTACAATTTTGTTTACCAGGTCTATAAATCTAGGTACTGTGTATAATTTGTATTGGAACAGATTTGGGAGACCTTATTTTGTAGTGTTACCAAACAATATTAAAAATATAAATGAAAATTCAAAATTAAACATTTTCTCTAAGGCAACTTCCAAGACAAAAGCAAAGATTTTGTATATTATAGTGTTCAGGCAACTTGCTAATTAAAACCTGCCAAGAAAACAAGCATTTTTTAAATGTCTATGGTTCTAATCTTTCATTTTATAATCTGAGGGAAACAATTTTAATAAGAATTGCTGAGTACATTTTAACATTCTCTTTAGGCATAAAGAAATGAAGAGATACCTGAAACAACGCTTTAATATCTTATGTTTTTCCAAATATATTCAGAAAGCAAAATATTTTTAAAGTCTAAGTTGTATTTGACATGGGTGATATTTACAGTCATATGAAGAGAATAATTATAGAGGAATCACTACATAAAAATAATGCAGCTGGAGAGAGAAACAAATATAATGGAAGTAAGACATTCTATGGAATTTCGAGCATGACATCATTTGGGTTGAGTTTTTATCAAGCAAAATATTTTCAAGTTTATATTACTGCAGAATAAATACCCATACTTAATATTTTATGATTTATGTAGGTTTAAAAAACTTATATGCACATAAAATCATATATGTACACACATAAATACATACAGATATGCATAAAATATGTGTATATTCATAATATTTTATTTTCCTGATGTTCCATTTTTTTATGTACCAAGCCCTATTACATTTCCTACAATGACATCACCATCCCCATTCCTGTAACATTCAGATGACTCTGAATAGAAATACTGAGAATCTAGAGGGAGCGAGTAAGTGCTATCTGGATTTGGAGAACAAAGGGTAATACTGTGAGAAGCGGTATATACACCCTTCTAATCATGTTGCATTCCTACTTTATTTGTGTATTCAGTAAATTGATTAGTGACCAGTACTTTTCCATACAGTACAAGTTGTAGAGTATGAATTCATGATAAAAATGTTTTGGCTTTTACTCTGAGTGAGATGACATGCCTTTGGAGGATTTTAAACAAAAGACTGACATGATTCGATTTCTGTTTTGAAAGGGTCACTGGCCGCTGCGTGGAAAAGAGAATGTGGGCTCACCAGAGTGAATGCAAGGACACTGGTAAGGAGACTACTGAAATCATGCAGGCAAATGTGATAGTGCCTTGAAATAAGATGGTAGTAACTATAGCTGATGGTTCTATTTCTAAAAAGGAATACTTTTAACTAACCTATGAATTACTAACTTAGTTAAAACCATACAAACTATTCAATCAGCCCTGAAGTCAAAACATGACAAAGTAATCTTAATAAAAGAAAACTAGCGAGCAAACTCATTTATTATTTTAAATACAAATACAAGTTAATTGAGTCCTTCACTTCCTTGAAATAATAAGAAAACAATAAAAATATAGAAAATTATCCTGATGTACAAAGTGCTCAATTTTAAGGAATTAATCCCTGTAATTCATGACTTCAGTTACAAGAAAAAAAAATACGTCTAGTTGAATGCATAAAATATTTGATGAAGCATATCATCCATTCCTCAATAATATAAAATTTAGTAAAATAAGAAAAAAATATATTTCCTCATTCAAAAGAAGATAATCAATTTAAAATCTTGAAAACTAAGGTAATTATGTCATGCTATAAAGATACACATATTATTGTCATACTCAAGGATAAAAGGATACTCATTGTCATTACTAGTATTTGACTGTTTTGTGACTTGTAGTCAATACCTCAAAATTAGAATGTAAGTAGAGGAATATGCTTGCAATATATTACAAGCTTCTTAAGAAATAGAAATTACGGCAAATAAATATTTGATAGAAAATATTTGCAAATTTGCAAATTAATTACACAATGTATTAGTCCATTCTGATGCTGCTATGAAGAAATACCTGAGACAGGGTAATTTATAGAGAAAAGAGGTTTAATTGACTGAGTTCTACATGGCTGGGGAGGCCTCAGGAAACTTGCAATCATGATGGAAGGCACCTCTTCACAGAGGGACAGAAGAGAGAATGACAGCGGAGCAAAGTGGGAAGCCCCTTATAAAACCATGAGATTTCACTCACTATCAATAGAACAGCATGGGGGAAATCACCCCCATGATTCAGTTTTCTCCACCTGGCCCCACCTTTGACACCTGGGGATTATTACAATTCAAGGTGAGATTTGGATGGGAACACAGAGCCAAATCAAATTACAAAGTTATAATAATACATAAATTAGAAAATGAATAATTGTTTAATAATATGACAATTACTAAACTTCTCTATCATTAGACAAATGCAAATTTAGAAATTATATGCCATATTTCACTACTGATATTGACAGTTTTATAGAATGGTAATAATATACAGCAGTTTAAGGTAACTCATGTTGTCAGACATTGTTGATGGCAGTAAAAGTTATTTAACATTTCCAGTTGTCAATTTGAAAGCATATGAAAGGCTTCAACTCTTGCATTCCTTTTACCTATTAATTTCATTTCTACATAACTCTCGTTTAAAGAATTAGTTATAGGTGCAATCAAAGATATAGACGTAAGAATCTTCTTCACATTATTTATTACAACAAAGCAAATCTCTTTAAAGACAAAAGAAAATATAGATATTTTAAAAAGGAAAATAACTAATACATTATGCCAAACCAAGATGATGGAATATCAGTCATTTAAAAATTAAACAAGAGAAAATTTTAATAAACTGGACATTTTCATGATATACTGAGTTTAATTAAACTGATTTCAAAACAATGTGTACAGTACAAAATAAATTTTAAAAACCTATCTTTTTATACTAGCAGTTGAAAAACTTGTAAGCAGATATTCTGAAATGTTACCATTGGTTATCTCTAGGTGATAAGACCCTAGTATGTTTTCACTTTTCTTGGCTCTTTAGAGTTTTTAAAACTTCTGACAAAATACATGTGTTATTTAATAACTGTATGAAAACAAGACATATGATTTATTTTAAAATCATCCAATTGAAGTTGTTTTTGATGCCAAAGGAGAAAGGAGGTGAAACAGTATTGATTAGGGACCTAATATTTCTTTAGAAAGGCTTATGGCACATTCATTCTTTCAGTAAGCACAGATTGACTCTCTGTTTCATTTTTTTTCCCCATAAGCTAGACACAAGGCATTTAAAGATGAGTTAGTCACAATCACTTTCACATAAATCTCATAGACAAATGAAGAAGCGTGACAGATGCAATGTCAGTATAATTGCAATGAATTGGGTCTTAATGTGGTATTAAAGGACCTAAAGAAGGAGTGAGGCTGCCTGGGGGAATAGGAGTGTATTACACCATTTTTATATTGCTATTAAGAAATACCTAGGACTGAATAATTTATAAAGAAAAAGAGGTTTAATGGGCTCACAGTTCCACATGGCTGGGGAGGCCTCAGATCACCGTGGAAGGCAAAAGAGGAGCACAGACACGTCTTACATGGTGGCAGGCAAGAGAGCATGTACAAGGGTACTGACCTTTATAAAACCATCAGATCTTTTGAGAACTCACTCACTATCACAGGAACGGCATGGAGGTAACCGCCCCCATAATTCAATTACCTCCCACTGGGTCCCTCCCATGACGCATGGGGATTATAGGAACTACAAATCAAGATGAGATTTAGGTGGAAACACAGTCAAACCATATCAAGGAGGTTTTTTTCTTTTTTTTTTTTTTTTTAAAAAAAAAGGTTTCTTAAAACAATGACCTTCAAATTAATAATTTTTTTATAAGCAAAACCTTTTCACATAGAAATCAAAGACCAAGTCATTCCAGGATGAGTGAATAGCATGAGAAAAAGTATAGGGAAAACATAATTTGAAGCATAATGTTGTTAATTATTACTACCCTATCATATTTGTTTATAAAAGTTCTTAGGACAACCAAAATTCTGAATATGAAAATGTTTGAAAGAAGTTCTTCATAGTTGCTATAGAACTTTTATATGGTGACTTACAAATAAGACCCTTAATGATCTGGTCCCTTCCTAACACTCTTTCATGACTTCAACCTGCCCACTATTAACATCGACTATAGTATATTACTCCATGTCTCCCAAATATGGCATTTTAGTTCATTCTCAATACTTTCTGTATCCTATTCTCTTCAAAAAGTAGTCCCAGAAACCATAGACTTTGTAACATAACTACATTTTATACTCTCTTGGCATCATAGGCATAACTCATTAAAAATATTTTGTCCTATATAATCTTTGAATGATCATATCTTATTCAATTAGTCTAACATCCAGCATCCAACACAGAACCTGGTGCCTTATAAACACACATGAAGTAGTCATTGAATAAATGAATTAATAAATGAATGAATGGTAAGTCTTACCACTCTTACTATAGAATTCAGTAGACAAATTCTGTCTTTAGTATGACATTGTTTCTAAAGACAAAACAGGTTAAAGTGACCATCAGTTTATATCTATTTAAGAAATAAACCAGAAATCAGATTGAAACAACACAATTTATAAGCTCCCAAATAATCTAAATTAACCAAATTGAACCAAATTTCTAAAGCTAAACAAACAAAATTTTTTTTAAAAAATGGTTCAAATTGAAATCTGGTATTTTCATTTCAAAAAAGATTTTACTGAACAGATACAGCACAACCGAATAGCCTTAAAAAATAGTTTATGTCAATTAGAACACTAGTAAATTAATCATGACAGTACTGTACAAAAGTCAGTGTTATGTTAGATTCTGCCTCTGGCATTAAAAATAAAAATAGAATGACTAGTAATGTCACTGAACCCCAGGCTCCACAGGCCATGTGAATATCAACTAAAGAATGAAGACTTTTCTCTTCTCCCAAAGGGTATGAGATGCTGGGTGGCCCAAGAGCTTATCCAGCTACTGAATTCTTTTCTTACATATACAGCCATCTTGTAACTGGAGTCCTAAAAAAAAGGCATGTTAAGGGAAAAGCTTGCTCTAGAGACATTCCTTATTTGCATGGTTGCAAAACATTCTTTAAAGAGCACCAGAAGCATTTGGGCCACAGAGTGGAGGTTGAAGATTTTTTGTTATCTTTTCTTGGTACATGAGAAT
This sequence comes from Gorilla gorilla gorilla, assembly GCF_029281585.2. Taxonomy (NCBI): domain Eukaryota; kingdom Metazoa; phylum Chordata; class Mammalia; order Primates; family Hominidae; genus Gorilla; species Gorilla gorilla. Next base: position 27,411,900 of record NC_073227.2, on the reverse strand, counting down.
TTTTATCCTATTCTGAAGGGTCATAAGGCTTGTCAGCAAGTGAGTTAAGTAGACTGAACAGACACTGCTTGGAGACTGTGTGCAAACGACAGAACTGGCTCTTTCGTAAGCCTAGGAACTGCTTCATAAACTGTTTGGCATTTGGAAGTGTGCACTTTGCATATGTATATTTCCAATGATGCTGACCACAGAGTTTTAGACAGAGCAGTGAGTCAATCAGTGTTGAATAAAGAAGTAAATGAGTGAATGGATAAATTATGTTTAATGAAACGTTGTTTGATAAAAGGTTGTTGGTGAGCTATTTCTAATCAGTAATCCACGTAAAAGCCTGCTGGCTAAAACTTGCAGTCCTAAGCAAAAGTTGTATATGGACATAAGCTTTATGCCATAAGCTATATATGTATGCATATAGATTTGGCTGTTTGTACTCAGATTTATGCATATATGTATTCTGCTTAAATACATAGCCCTAAAGATATATATATGTATATATGCACACACACAAACATATTTTTTGTGCATATGTATATATGCACAAAAAAGCAGCAAATGAATGTCTTAAAAAAACTAAATACCTTAAAGTATTTTACTTTAAGTATTTTACTTTAGTAAAATACTTTAAGCTATTTAGTTTAAAATGTTTATCTTTTCTAGTGAGAATATGGGTATTTTAAATTTCTTAATTTTGTTTTTCTTTATTTTTTAACTGTTCAATAATAAAGATGTATTATTTCTCTAGTCACAAAAATATTTAGCAGAAGCTACTTGTGAAGATATAGAGAGGAGAGAGACTAGAATTTCTCTTTCTACTGTAAAATTAAAGGTTATTCACTAGATTGAATATGTGAAGAGAGAAGTCTGGTTCAATAATGGCTTACTGTTTTGTTCTATTTTGCTTTGAGTATCCACTCTGGGTGAAACTGTGTAGATGCTGCTTCTCAAAGGACAGTTGTAGACATGAATGGAAATTATCTTTGCCTCATGATTTTAAACAAAGGTTGAACCAAAAACATATAGAATTAATCTTTTGTTAACAAGAAAATCTATTACCTTGGAAGCCTCTGTTGTAACAACATTCTGATTAACTGAGGCTCTACTGTACTTGTGGGTAATTTTATATATGGCCTCTTGAGTCAGTCTCCTCACTTTCTCCCGGAATTGCTCTTGGTAACAGGCAGACAACTAGAAAAGGAGGCCATGACCCCCTTCCAGAGGAGAAAGGATTTGCGATGAACTCAATGGAACCTTTGGCAGGAACATTAAAAAAGACCTCGGTGTCTCTGACTGCCAGATTAAACAAAGTAAAGGATGTCGTTTATTTTACTTAAGTCAGCTCAGTTGATTCATAATACTAGTGGTAAAAGCATCTTAGAGGAACAGGTCAGGGATCACTAATCCTTTCTTAGTGGCTTTCTTATCTCATTAGATTTAAGCTAAAGGAAAAACAAAACAATCCAATAAGCAGCCAAGATGCTTACAGAGAATTAAAATGCTTTCTGAGATTATTTGTGACTGAACACAATTTCCATCTTAACTTAAAATAACAAGTAACTTTCCTTCCATTAAGTTCAATAAAAGAATGCTATCTGTGTATTAAAATGCAAAATATCTGGGATTTATAACTATCTTTGCATCCACTGAAATCATCTCCTAGTTGGTCTCTCAGCCTCCCAGTCCTCATTGCTCTATTTCGTCTTTCACTTGGGCACTGTCTACTGCTCACCTCCTCTTCTGGTTACCCGCTACTTATAGACATGGGCCTCCGTGTGTGATATCCAGAAGCCCAGGCTCAGAATTTTCTGGGGTGCAAAGTAAATAACTGTGGGGTTAATCACAGCAATCCTGATGTTTTATTTGCACAATAACTGTTTAGAACCACTGACCTCAAAACTACTATATAAATCTTTTTATGTGGCATTTTGTGTCCTCTGAAATCTGTCTCTGATTTGGTTTTTGGTCGTTTCCAAGTATTTCTCTCCATTTGTATAAATGAGTCAGATTCTCTCCTGCTTCATGATCTCACCACAGCCTTCCAGTCTTAAGTTTCTCGTTGTACTGACTTCTCGGCCTGTATTGTTCAGTTTCTTGCTACTGTTGAAAAACATTGGATTCATCCTTTAATGCTGTCTACTAGACCACATCAGACATTTCTACTACCTAGCATCTATCACTCTGGAACCAGAGAGAGAAGATTTTGAGCCACTAGGCTGCACTGTTTAGGGTTGCTTGGGTACATACCCAGTGTTTAATGAGTATGAGTATTAAGGTCTTATGCTAAGGCTTATCCTGAACCAATGTATTTATAAATATTTTATTCCTTAAACTCAACAATAATTGATGATTATTCCAGCCTCTTCATACATGCCTGTAGATCCAGCATAATACAGCAAAAGGACAATACAAAAGAAAAAAATTATGGGCTTTGGAGTTCAATAGTTCTGGCCTTGATGAACAGGACTGCCATCTAACAGCTATAGCTTAACTTTTTTACTTCAGTTTACTTTTTTATTAATGGGCATAATATCTCAGGGTGGTTATGCATATTAATAAAAAATTACAGAATTCTGATTTTTCTTTGAAATGTGTCTCTGCATTACAATTTCTCACAGGATAATGTAATTCCCTGCTCTGAGATTATATTTAGTGAATGTTTGTGAAACTTATTTGAATAAATAGATACAATTTTTAAAATGCCAAATAAAATTCCCTTAGAATCATCTACTTTATTGTTACATTATCATCTGTTTTGGTCTAAGTTTTATTCCCAAAAAATTCATATGTGAATGTAATAATCCCCAGTACCTCAGAATGTGACTATATTTGGAGATCGGGTGTTTAAAGAGGTGATTAAGTTCAAATGAGAATGGGACTGAATCCAATCTTACGGTGTCTTTATAAGAAGAGTTGAAGACACAGACACATAAAGGAGAGACTGTGTGAAAAAACAGGAGAATTTAACAATTTCCAAAGTGAGAAGAGAAGCCTTGGAAGAAACCAACCCTTCTGACACTTTGAGCTCATATTTCTAGCCTCCAGGAAAATGAAAAAATAAATTTCTGTTGTTTAAGTCACTGAGTCTGTGGCACTTTGTTATGGCATCGCTAGCAAAAAATATACCAATCCTTTACATAACGGATAAAATTGGTACACTTGAAATATAGACTAATTTGTTTGTGCTTAGGGTGTCTGTGTTCATTTGTTTGGAAAAACATCAGATATCATTACAAAATTATAACTTTCACCAGGAAGCAGGATGGCAACAAAATTTTTCTTGATAAAGAAAGTGGAGTCTGAAAGGCAGCCTGTGTCCCAAATGGGCAACTCTATCTCATGCAGAGGATAGGCAATGAGTTTGGTAAAGAAACTGCATTAAGTGGATTGGGCTGTATTGCAGTGGATTTGTTAGCAGGGGTACTTGAGGAGAGTGAATCATGAATAAACTGCACAGTATTTGGAGACAGAATAATTATGGTTTCAATTTAAGGGTGCAGAGTGGTCAGTCACATTTCCCAGTGGTGCTTGGTGGATTCCACTTCAATGGAACTTGCTTCACTGGGTCCCAGAGCAAATATAACCCAATCTATTGCATTTGTATAGCACATTACAGATATGAAAGTATTTCATTGCATTTTCTTATTTGTTCTTTATATTATTAATTATCATCATAATTATAAACCCAGGGTGGTTACCCAAAAGCATAAAAATATAGTCTTTTTCTCAAGTCCCAAATGATGGAAAGTATAAAGGAACTAGATTTTTAAAAACTAACTAGTCATTATACAATTTTTTATTGTTTCATATCCAACTTTTTATTTTGAAAATTCTAAACTTAAAGAAATTTGAAATTCTACAATACCTAAATACTATTTGCCTTTATTTATCAGTCCCACACATTGCACTCCCTGTCCCTTTTTTAAAAACTTTATTTAAAAAAATTTTATGAGTACACATTAGGTGTATATAATTATGGGGTATATGAGATATTTTGATACACGTGTATGACGTGTAATAACCATATGAGGGTAAATAGGGTTTCCATCACCTCAAGCATTCATCTTTTCTTTGCGTTATGAACATTCCAATTGTACACCCTCAGTTACTCTAAAATGTTCAACAAATTATTGCTGTCTGTAGCCATCCTATTGTGCTATCAAATACTAGAGCTTATTTATTCTATCTAACCATATTTTTATACCCATTAACCATCCTCATTTCCCACCTCCCACTTCCTACCCTTCCCAGCCTCTGGTAACAAGCCTTCTACTCTCTGTCTGCATGAGTTCAATTGTTTTAATTTTTAGCTCCCACAAATGAGTGATAACATGCAAAATTAGTTTTTCTGTGCCTTGCTTATTTTACTTAACGTAATGTCCTCCAGTGGTATTCATGTTATTAAACATAACAATATCTCATCCTTTTTTTTGGCTGAATAGTACTCCATTGTGTATATGTACCACATTTTCTTTATCCATTCTTCTGTTGATGGCCGTCTAGGTTGTGTTCAAATCTTGGCTATTGTGAATAGTGCTTCAAGAAACATGGGGGTGCAGATATCTCTTCGACATACTGATTTCTTTTCTTTTGGATATATTCCTAGCAGTTTGATTACTGGATCATATGGTTGTTCTATTTTTAGATTTTTAAGGAAGCTCCATGCTGTTCTCCATAGCAGCTGTACTAACAGTGTACAAGGCTTCCCCTTTCTCCACACCCTTGCCAGCATTTGTTATTGCCTGTCTTTTGCATAAAAGCCATTTTTACCGGGGTGAGATAATATCTAATTGTAGTTTCGATTTGTATTTCTCTGATGATCAGTTATGTTGAGTGCTTTTCCATATGCCTATTTGCCATTTGTATATCTTCTTCTGAGAAATGTCTATTCAGATCTTTTGCTCATTTTTAAATTAGATTATTAAATTTTTTCCTATAAAGTTGTTTAAGTTCCTTGTATAATCTGGTTATTAATCTCTGTCATATGGATAGTTTGCAAGTATTATCTCCCTTTCTGTGGATTGTCTTCTCACTTTGTTGATTGTTTCCTTTAGGAGCTAGGATTTCAACTCAAGATCTGTATGTTTCTTTCAGTGCTATGGCTGCTGGACTATACTGCAAGTTACTACTTGATATGGTTTGGATTTGTGTCCCTGTCCAAATCTCATGTAAAATTGAACCCCCAGTGTTGGAGGAGGCCTAGTGGAAGGTGATTGGATCATGCAGGTAGATTTCCCCCTTGATCTTTTCATAATAACGAGTGAGTTTCATGAGATCTGGTTGTTTAAGAGTGTGTAGCACCTCCCCCTTCACTCTCTTTCTCCTGCTCCAGCCATGTAAGACTTGCCTCCTTCCTCCTTGCCTTCCACCATGATTGAACATTTCCTGAGGCCTCCCAGCCATGCTTCCTGTATGGCCTGCAGAACTGTGAGCCAATTAATTTTCTTTTCTTTATAAATTACCCAGTCTCAGGCAGTTATTTATAGCAATGCAAGAATGGACTAATACACTACTGCTTAGCACTGATTCCTCTGAGAACAGAGGACAAATTTTAAACTACAGGGTGATGCAAGTTCAGGCTGTTTGGGAGGGAAATAGTTGGTGAGTTGAGAGTATTAAAAATCAAAGAAGATACATAAAATTATCGGTATAAATTTTGCTAAGATTCTGCCTGTCATAGTTTTGAAGAACAGTTCAAGCAAATCTCATTTTATAAATGAAGACAAAAATTCAGAATGTTACTCATTCAAAGTCATCGTCATAACTGGAATTTGAAAGTAGCTCTGTTGGACTGCAATATTTATACATTTCCATTAAAATATATTAATTCCTGTTTGTTTGTTTTGTTCCCTAAATGTATTATCTTAATCTGCTTAATTATTACGGGTAACAACCTTGGAGCAAAAGTGACCACCATTATGGAAAAATTCTCATGCCAGAAAAGTGCTAACAAAAGAACTAGAAATAATCCCTTACATATTATTATCTTTATAAATCCCACCCTCTCAATATGGCTGAAGATCATAGTGTGAAACAAAAAGCATGATAGCACACCAACATGGCACATGTATACATATGTAACAAACCTGCACGTTGTGCACATGTACCCTAAAACTTAAAGTATAATAATAATAATAAATAATAATAATAAAAATAAGATGCAACATTTATGTTGTGCTTACTGTACATGAGATGAAAATCATGAAATGCCTACTAAAAGACAAAAATGCTCTGAGGTAGATATTATTAACTTAAAATGAGGGAACTGAGGCAATGAGAGATGAAAGAACTTGTCCAAGGTCATATAGCTAGTGCATGGCAAAACTGAATTTGGAACCTAGGCATCCAGGCTCCGGTGTCTGCCACTACACTGTTTTATACTTCAATTTAAAATAGCTTAAAATTATTCTCTAAGATAATATAATATTTTACTTTGGCTGTTCTATATTAGATAGCTATCTAAATATATCCATTGTAAAATTATTTCAATATAGCCATTCACTGATTTATGGCAACAACATATTTACTGAGCACCTATTATGTGCTTGGCATTGAGATATATGTCAAACTTAGTTCTTGTTCCGGATACGTAAGTTTTGCTGATGGAGAACAAGCATTAAGCAAATAAATGCATGTTTACTTAAACATAACAAATGCTATATTGAAACTGTACCGGATACTATAAAATAACAGGAGAACTAAATATTTATTTTAATGATGAAACTTTACTTCTATATCAGTTAATACACATAATATGGTTTTTAAATTAACATTCTGCTCAATATATGTGCAATTGATCATTTTTGTTGTCTCATCTTGCACTCACCACATATTTAAGTGAAAGCATGAATCCTGTTTAAACCACTGTACCAAGGATCTACATTTTTGTTCACTTGTTAATAATGTCCTTATTCATCTTATAACAGTGCTTTCGGCAGAACTCTGCTAAGAGCTATAAAAATTACATCAAATACTTCATTTCGGGTAGGGCACTCAGATGTTCATTTGTTTAATAAGAGAAAGCCTGGAATATTTTTTCTTTCCCTGCTTATTTATATCAAAAGAAGATCAGGGGGAAATTATCCCCTGGTCTTCTATGCTATGCCCGGTATATAAGAATTACATATCAAAACTTTGCCAAGTTTAGGAATGAGGAACCAAATCAGTCTGTGTGTGACTGTGTGTGCCTGTGTGTGTGTCTCTGTGTGTGTGTCTGTGTGTGTGTGTGTGTGTGTATGGCTGAAAGTGTCTTGGTTATGAAATGCTTTATTACATTCTCCAACTCAACAATGAAGTTCCACCTTTTAAGTTCAAAATAGCACAGAGGGCCATGTGGTACCATGGAAAGATTAAAGCATTTGAAATCTTTCAGAACCAAATTCAGAGCCAAGTTTTGATTCTTATTAAATGTAACTGTTAGCAAATTAATTTATCCGAGGCTCCATATCTATTTATCTATGTACCTGCCCATCAATCTGTCTATCTGTATGTGGTAAAGACAATTAATATAAGTACCGTTTAATGTCAGCTGAGCATTCAACAGGTAATTTATCTTAAGCATCTACAAAATTCCTAGGCTATGTGAGTACCCAGTCTGACAAGATTATTATTAAAGCTAAACTCCTCAAACATATATAAATTACAGACATCAGTGAAATCAAAGGCAATATGGAGAGGCAACTAATGCTGGAGGGTTTTTGGATTTTCTTCTAGAATTGATTTCTTATGTAGCAAAGATGAAGAGGATAGCAGATGTTCATTTCTGAATTTTATAAGCTTTAAGCCATTGACAAGAATGCCTCATTGAGCATTAAAAATATTGAGAGTAATCAAGATGCCAAAGATAGTCTATTACAGTTAAATTAGTATCAGAATTATTCGAGACTTTGTAAAGACATCCAACTGTGCTCTCCAAATGTGGACAGAGAATATCCAATTTAGAGAGCATAACAAGAACAGCAAAATTCACAGAATCTCTCCAAATTCTTAATATTTACCTGAAATATCAAATGTGACAGATTGATAGGGCAATTTTGAAGAAAATGACAAGATCTAACATAGCAAAATTATATAACTATGGGTAACTGATGAATTTATGTATAATGCAACACTATATAAAGGAATAATTGTAAAGGTCTCTATGATACTCACAGATTTCTTAACATGTAAATCCATGGAAAGTTAAATTTTGGGACAGTTCTGTGTTTATTCAATCTGACAGGAAATACATATGTATGTAGAATCTTCTCATGATGTTAATATTTATTTCCCAAAAAGTGAAAAATCATTCTTATTCATTTTCGTGTTCATTCATCCATCCATTCATTCAACACTATGGAGCATGATCATAGGCATCAGTATTATGGAGATGAGTAAGAAAACCTTACACACTCTTGTTGCTGATCATCTTCGGGCTGTTTCATGGCGAGACTCAGAATTATAGTAAAAAGTAGGAATAAGGAAGATGGAATCACTAATACATCATAAATGAATCACAGAGGATTTCTCATAGGAATTACTCTATGAGATGAACCTTAAGAGAAGAAGTTTGCCTGCTAGAGAGGGAGAAGACCAACAAAGATATTACAGTCAGAAAAAAAAAACAGAGAATATATTAAAGCAAGAAGGAGAGGTGCATTCTTAGTGCATAAGGATGGCACAGTGTATCTGGTAGTGTAGATTTCTCACAGCAGGTTTGGACCTTACTGTGATGGTCCTTCTCTGCCAGACCAGGAGGTGGTATCCTGTCTCATAACTACAGGTCCCCCTTTCTGACTGTCTCCACACTATCCTTCGAGCACTTCTATGTGCCAACCACTGTGCTAAAAATATATTGACTTATGTAACACTGGCAACAACTGTAAAGACGAGTACTAATATTAACCCATGCAGGAACAAGAATTTGAGGTTTAACAAGACTATGTAACTAGGGTTGAATTCAGACATTCTAATTACAGAGCTCACACTCACAACCTGCAGGTTATATATGTTTCCAATATTATTGTTGGAATGAAAGAAAAAAAGTTAATAAAAACACAGAAAAAGACAAAAGCAATGCCACCAATGAAATTTTACCCCATAATTGGGCACTTGGAATTGAATTATAGACATGAATTATTTAACTTACAAAGAAGTTATAGACTACAAGGGGAAAAGATTATAAGCTCACCACGTGGGAGCTGACAAAAACTCACAGGAGTAAAATGAAAAAGGGTTTTGTGAATAACAAATATTCTGAATTAATTATAGAAACACTGTCAAGTTCTGAATCGATGTCTGTGAGAGTGATGATATCAGTAAGAAGTGGATTCCCTGATCTAACTTGGAAAAGTGTAATTGCACGTTTTTTAAGACCTATAAAAATATCATTTTCAATAAGTAGCTACTCACTTGTCTTAAAGAGACAGATTTAGTATGTTTATGTTTTCAAAAATACCTGCTAGTTAGCACACCATTGAATACCACTTGTCTGTATTAGTTTGTCTGCTTAACAATTTTAAATATATATAGACTGTGTGTATCAGCAATGACCAATTTAGAATTATCTAGATTTGGCTTTGAATTGTGGGTTGGGCTTAATTCTGTTGCATGTGTTTTCCAATTTATTTATCTTTAGTCAGTAGTTATTCATGTCATGTTCATTTTATAGATGATCATAGGAACTTAAGAAAGCGAGGCAAGCCATGCCCACATATTTAAGTCCACATCATATTTATTAATATTTTATTAAGCAAAAAAGGTCACAAAACCAAGACAGAAATCATGGCACTGGACGAATGTACTCCACCCATAGTGAAAGACACACAAAGGTACATAGCAAAGTAAGTGGATATAATCAGTCTACCACAATGCCATAACAAATTCAGCAAATTAAAGCATGTATGCTTTATAAGTGAAAAAATGCATATTATATTTTGAAGATTGACAATGATAATCCTAATTTTTGACCATGAGATGATAAGCAATTTTTTTCCATTTCTAAATATCATTTTATAGTCATTTTCTATATGGCAAAGTAGATTAAAATATAATAATATGAAAAATAAAATATTCTGTAAATTTATTGAACTAAGGGTAATTTTACTATGACACACCTCAGTGTGCTGAAAGCAAATGAAAAATTGTGATGGTCTTAATTGTTAGATTTGTGGTGAATACCCCATCTTTACCTTGGGCATCATCAACATACCACAAGTAATATTTTCCTTTTAGACATATGAACCTGATATGAAAACTAGGGTGAAAACATAAATATTCATAAAAATCATAAAGATCACAATAAATTTTCTATGAATCATTTTGTGAATACCATTTGGGAGACTACTTCATAGAGTAATAATTAAAAGCCTAGACTCTGTAAACCGGTTATTATTATTATTATTATTTATTTTAAGTTCCAGGATACATGTGCAGGATGTGCAGGTTTGTTACATAGGTAAACATGTGCCATAGTGGTTTGCTTCACATATCAACCAATCACCTAGATATTCAGCCCAGCATGCATCAGCTATTTTTCCTCATGCTTTCCCTCCCTCTACCACCCCTCCCTGCCTGACTGAAGGCCCCAGTATGTGTTGTTTCCTTCAAGGTGTCCATGTGTTCTCACTGTTCAGCTCCCACATTCAAGTGAGAGCAGGTGGTGTTTGGGTTTTCTGTTCCTGTGTTAGTTTGCTGAGGATAATGGCTTCCAGCTCCATCCATATCCCTGCAAAGAAGATGATCTCATTCTTTCTTATGTCTGCATAGTATTTCGTGGTGCATATGTACTACATTTTCTTTATCCAGTCTATCATTGATGGGCATTTGAGTTGATTCCATGTCTTTGCTATTATGAATAGTGCTGCAGTGAACATATGGACACATGTATTTTAAAAATAGAATGATTTATATTCCTTTGGGTATATACCCAGTAATGGGATTGCTGGGTCAAATGGTATTTCTGTTTCTATATCTTTGAGGAATCACCATACTGTCTTCCACAATGGTTGAACTAATTTAAATTCCCACCAACAGTGTAAAGTGTTCGTATTTCTCTACAGCCTTGCCAGCATCTGTTGTTTCTTGACTTTTTAATAATTGCCACTCTGACAGTGTGAGATGGTATCTCATTGTGGTTTTGACTTGCATTTCTCTAATGATCCGCGATGTTGAGCTTTTTTTCATGTTTGTTAGGTGCAAAATCTCTTCTTTTGAGAAGCATCTGTTCATGTCCTTTGCCCACTTTTTAATGGGGTTGTTTGTATTTTTCTTGTAAATTTGTTTAAGTTCCTTGTAGATTCTTGATATTAGACTTTTGTCACATAGGTAGATTGCAAAAATTTTCTCCCAATCTGTAGGTTGCCTGTTCACTCTGATGATAGTATCTTTTGCTGTGCAGAAGCGCTTTAGTTTAATTAGATCCCATTTGTCAATTTTGGCTTTTATTGCAATTACTTTTTATGTTTTAGTTATGAAATCTTTGCTCTTGCCCATGTCCTGAATGGTATTTCCTAGATTTTCTTCTAGGGTTTTTATAGTTTGGGGTTATAAATTTAAGTCTATAATCCACACTGAGTTAATTTTTGCATAAGGTGTAAGGAAGGGTCCAGTTTCAATTTTTTGCATATGGCTAGCCAGTTCTCCCAGCACCATTTATTAAATAGGAAACAGTTTCTCCAACACTTTTTTGTCAGGTTGGTCGAAGATCAGATGGTTGTAGATGTGGGGTCTTATTTTTGAGTTCTCTATTCTGTTGTATTGGCCTATGTGTCTGTTCTTCTACCAGTGCCATGCTGTTTTGGTTACTGTAGCCTTGTAGTGTAGCTTGAAGTCAGGGAATGTGATGCCTCCAGCTTTGTTCCTTTGCTTAGGATTGTCTTGGCTATCTGGGCTCTTTTTTTGTTCCATATGAATTTTAAAGTAGTTTTTTTCTAATTCTGTGGAGAATGTCAATAGTAGTTTAATGGGAATAGCATTGAATCTATACATCACTTTGGGCAGTATGGCCATTTTCATAATGATTCTTCCTATCCATGAACATGGAAAGTTTTTCCATTAGTTTGTGTCCTCTCTGATTGCCATGAGCAGTGGTTTGTAGTTCTCCTTGAAGAGGTCCTTTACTTCCCTTGTTAGCTGTATTCTTATGTGTTTTATTCTCTTTGTAGCAATTTTGAATGAGAGTTGTTTAATAAGTTTGAGTTTCGTTTTTTTCTATAAAATGGGAATAATAATATCTACTTCTTAGGTTTGTTATACAGATTAAATGAGGCAATTTCTATAGCAGACACATCACAGTGCCTAAAATGTAGAAACACAACTACTATAATTATTTATATTATAATACTTAATGTTCTCAGAACCTCAATTTTCTCATCTGCACCATAATTGCTGTAGTACCTATTTGAGAGCATTTCAAGGACTGTGTGAGCATTTTCTATGTGTATCAAGAAGCCAGGGCTTTCAGATTTCTTTAATCCAATAATTTGAAAGAGAAGCCAGCAACATTCATTGAAACACAATAGAAAAAAACTATTGTAAACCTAGAAAATATAATTGAAAATAAAAATAATGATAAAGTCAGGACATTCATGTCAGAAACTGTAGTCTGACTGGAGAGAGGAGAGGCAGGTATTGAAGGAAATGTGAGCAAGTATTGGAGTAGGCAATAAAGAGAAAAGTAGGAGTTTTATAAAGGAAAGGAAGCTGTATTTGTAGATGAAGATGGAAATCAACTTCATTCATTTGGAAATACTGCTAGGATTTTGGCAGAGTGTTTTGAATAGTTGGCAAAAATATTGAAGTATGGTTTTTCAAAGAAAACTGAATAAATTACTTAAAGTTCCAGGTTCCAATATAATCATCCAAAGGAAAATAGAAATAAGGCTATAACTTTTTTCTCCTGAATCCATAGTCTTTGAAATCTCTTCTAATGTTATATTTTAAACTTGCTGATGTCATATTTGAAACTTTCTGCGAACCCATTTAAAACTATATATATCTATATCTGCCATCGTTTCTTCCACAGATGAATCATCTTAAATAGAACATTTACCTTGTAATGACTGTTTGACAATTGACTAGCAAATTGAATTTCCTAGGTTCATAATATGCTCTAGCACCATCACTTTCGAATTTTGAAGAAGATATCAACCTTTCCAAGTTCAAATTCTCTTTAACAATAGCAAAGCATGATTTTCTGTTATCTAAAATAAATATTTTGTGTTTGTTTTTGTTCTTTTTAAAAAATAAAAAATAAAAAGGGATTCCAGTAAATGGAGACATCAAAAAAACTCATAAACATTCTTTAATAAGTAAATCAAAGTTATAACATGTAGTGTTGCTTTGAAAATGACATAGAATAAACAACTGTGGGAAATACTTAGCATGAGAGAAAACCAAAACCAATCAAAAAATAATTCAGGTCACATTTATGAATGTATATGAATGAATTATGAATGTATCAGTGTGTGTATGTGACAAAGGAGGAGGATACAGATTCTTTAACTACCAGTGAAATATTTTAGGCTTTTAAAAATATGAACCTTTATGTCCATAGGATATGTGTATGAATAAGAATTTAATATATATATAAAGATATTAGCCAGTGATTATAAAAAACATCCTTATTATCACAAATTATTGAGTAAAATATAAGTTAAAAGAACTCATAGGACAAGTAACAGTACAAAAATTATTTTTAAAAAAAACCAACCTGCCTTCTATTTTAGCAGTTGTTACCTTCTTTGTGGAATATTCTCTGAGTTGTACATTCAGATTTAACATTGTGTTAATCATGAGGACTCTTCACAAATATTTTTGTCTATTATTCTAAACATATTGTCCTTACCCATTGCCTCTGAAGGTAAGTGTGGTTTTATGACTTGTTTGGATTAACAAAAAGTAAAGGGACGCTTCACTTCCAGGTAGAAGCTTTAAGATTCAGTGTGTGATTGGTTATGTATGGTTTTTTCCCTGTCATGGTGATTATTAAGGCATGTGGCAATATCGAGCCTTTTTTAGCCAGATCCCTGGGTATCTATAACAACTACAGCAACCTGCAGCCTGTGTTAGACATACAGAATGAGAGAGAAATAAAATTTGATCATGTTAAATCACATAGACTTGGGAATTGATTGTTATAAAGTACAACTCAACTTGTCTTGACTAATATAATTGTTGCTCTTACTTTTGTGATTTAATTTTAGTTAATTCAGTATATAGATTTTCAGCAAGTAGCTCTTCATAGAATATTATCTAGTTAAATGTCTGTTTTTTAATTTGAATTTAAGTATTTTTAGGATCGGTTTTTGTATTTTCATTTGGGCATTACTTGATATACAGCAGGCACTAAAATGTGTTTTCCAAATAAATACTACTAAAAAGTGCTTACTCAATGTATGCTTACTTCATTGACTTTTGTATTCTGAAAATTTATAGAATTTGGATTTTTTTCCTGAACATTTAATGATGAACAAATGAATGTATCATTTCTATCAGAAATAGTAAATAATTGGGAAATAAAATATTGTGCATTTTTTATCACTTAACTTTGATACTTATAGCCTAAAAATTTATTCCTTCCCCCAATCTCACATATAAATTAAGATAGAATACTGTATACAACATACATTTTATATTGTCAAAATAGGCACACATAAGATACGTGCAAACAAAAAATAGGAGAAGTAGTACCGATAACAATACATTTTTCCTCTCGTAAGTAGATAATAGTCAAGTTCCTCTGGCACAAAAGTGAGCTCACAATCTATTTTACTATAAGTGAGTGTTTTTTCCATGTCTTTGAAAGGGAAAAATTTAATATATCTTATAGTCAGCTAATATGTGTTGCCACATGATGCACAGTTTCTTTTTCTATTAGTCAAGATTTTTCCTCACATTAAAAAAAAATAGTTTCTATGCATTTTTAACCCAAACATCCTACTTGTTTCTAATAAAAAATTGTACAAATTCAGTAGGCACTGCTCAATTTCACTCTTCCAATTGTGCTTATAACACACTGGAAAGCAGCCAGTAAAGGCATTTGAGAGAGAAAAAAGAAATGTATTGCACGATTTTATAAAATTGAATTGAAATTTTAGAGGGCAATCCTTCTTGCCTCAATCATTGTTTACAGTGAATCCATTATGCAATTTGATGTAGAGAATATAAAGTCCTTAAAAAAATGTAAAGCCGGTCTTATAAATGGATGGCAGTCGTAGCAGTGGCTTTAAGTTATACCACCCTTTAGTTTTTCCATTTCCTGTTACTGAGACTTTTGACTGCTTTCATATAACCACATCTAGTTCTTTGCCCAACACAGTAAAAAATCAAGTTATATCCTTCTAATAGAGGTACAAAAATGGAAATTATTATTGAAGTCATGTAGGAAAAGCCATAAGTTAAAGACCTGAAGTTTTCAACCTTCAGCTTTAATTTATACAGATTTAACTTTTCCTTGTTATGTTTCTGAGTTACTTCAAGACACCTGTCATTCAGGGGGCACTCTGTAAATAATTGTCAAGTCTTATAGTTTAATATCTTCTTTGTCAACAAGGAATATCTTTCTCATTCTAGATAACTGGATTATAGTTATTAAACTAGAGGATGGTTTAATAAAGGGATTATATTCAAGGGGGTGGATAGGTTTAGGGACTAGAACTTGGGTTGATGCAGTACCCTGGGGCTGATGGTGACAGAAATGTTTTCCCACCTTTGAGTTGGAAGTAACACATGGAGGAGATGGTTGTAGGATCCACCAAGAGAATGATATAGAGAGGGTCAGTGGACAGCACCTGTGAATTCTGATATGGGGACACATCCAACTGTGGTTACCCAGCAGGAAGGAAACCAAGGTAATACCTTCCAGGACTTCATTACCCCTTTTCCTTCTCATACTTCAGATTGATGACACCCACATGAATGTCAGATAGCAGGAAGGGAACATACTGATGCAGTCCCTAAGGAATGGTCCCCCGGAGTATAGAGTGGATTTGGCTGGCAAGCCGAATATATCAAGCACGTTCTCCTCCCTCCCTTCTGTAAATTATTGAACTTTAAATATAACCATCAAACCAACATAAGGTGTTCCTTATTTGTTATTATTATTATTATTAATTATTTTTTGAGATGGAGTCTTGCTCTGTCAGCCAGACTGCAGTGCAGCGGTGCTATCTTGGCTCACTGCAACCTCTGACTCTTGGATTCAAGCGATTCTCGTGTCTCAGCCTCCCGAGTAGCTGGGATTACAGTGTGTGCCACAACACCCAGCTAATTTTTTTATTTTTAGTAGAGACGGGGTTTCGCCATGTTGGTCAGGCTGGGCTCCTGACCTCAGGTGATCCACCCGCCTCAGCCTCCTGAGAGACAGGAATAGCTGGATTTCCTAGGCCGACTAAGAATTCCTAAGCCTAGCTGGGAAGGTGACAACATCCACCTTTAAATATGGCGGCTTGCAACTTAGCTCACACTCAGCCAGTCAGATAGTAAAGAGAGCTCACTAAAAATCTAATTAGGCAAAAACAGGAGGTAAAGAAATAGCCAATCATCTATTGCCTGAGAGCACAGCAGGAGGGATAATGATCAGGATATAAACCTAGGCATTCGAGCTGGCAACGGCTACCCTCTTTGAGTCCCCTCCTTTGTATGGGAGCTCTGCTTTCACTCTATTAAATCTTGCAACTGCACTCTCTTCTGGTCCGTGTTTGTTACGGCTCAAGCTGAGCTTTCGCTCACCGTGCACCACTGCTGTTTGCGGCTGTCCCAGACCCGCCACTGACTTCCATCCCTCCGGATCCAGCAGGGTGTCTGCTGTGCTCCTGATCCAGCGAGGCGCCCACTGCCACGCCCAATCGGGCTAAAGGCTTGCCATTGTTCCTGCACGGCTAAGTGCCAGGGTTCGTCCTAATCGAGCTGAACACTAGTCACTGGGTTCCGTGGTTCTCTTCCGTGACCCACGACTTCTAATAGAGCTATAACACTCACCGCATGGCCCAAGTTTCCATTCCTTGGAATCCATGAGGGCAAGAACCCCAGGTCAGAGAATACGAGGCTTGCCGCCATCTTGGAAGCAGCCCACCACCATCTTGGGAGCTCTGGGAGCAAGGATCCCCCATAACACTCCCAAAGTCCTGGGATTACAGGCCTCAGCCACTGAAATCAGCCCTTACTTACTTATTATTTATTGACAATTTACTTTGATCAAAGCTAAAAATTAAAAAAAATAGATTATAATGCTACAGTTTCTTACCTTAAGCATTTTATCACTTAGTAGGAAACAAACGTATGTATGCTAAAAATTCAATATCATGCAAAGTGGTCATTGCTGTGATATTGACATGAATATAGGTGAACAGACAACAGAGTTAACAACTCTTAAAGAATTCTGCAACTAACTCCTTTAAAATTCTGAATTGGATTTACCCATTGAAAAATAAAACCAAGAAGGAATCCTACCAGAAATGTAAGGGCAGTGTCAAATTTCAGTCACATACAATTCAACTATGTGACAGGATATTGTAATTCAAAAAGACCGTAATAAACAAAAACAGGCCTCATTAACTGTATATCAAATGTCCTAATAACACGACCATATGCTAACCTGATAATCTGGTTTTAGGCAAATTTTCCTGCTTATTCAGTAGGTGTCTTAACTCCCTTTGTACCCTTCATTCTCATACTGGCTTGACTCCAGGCAGTATTATTTTTTCTGTAGTTATTTGGTGAAGTTCCTCCTATTGCTGACCAGAAAGCCAGTACCCCGAGTAGCAATTTAAAACTCAAGGATTAGTCCCCCTACACATCTTCGCTGACCTGCTCCCCGAAATACAGTAGTTTGATGACCAGTAAAATTGTGAATGGTTTCATTACTATTTTCTTAATGGGATTATTAGTCTGGCTTGCCATTCATTTTTATCGCATATGTCACTTATTTCTGTGATAGAGGCTCACAATAACCTTAGGAGTTATTCTAGCAAAGATGACTACTTTGGCTTAGCATTATTGCAAATCAATAACAGCAAAAATTTTACTCAGAAATACCCAGCTTGAAAGACATTGCCTTGTTCTTTGTCCAGGTTACTTTTAGGAATCAGTTTTAGCTTGCATTGGAAGGTGAAAGAATGTTGGAGCTGGACATGCATGTATGTGAAACCTTTTTCATCATCTTACTAGCAATCTTTAAGCAACTTTCTACATTTGGATGATTTTATTTTACTGCTTGTATTGTATATCCCACAGTTCCTACGGAATGTAGAATGTAGCCCTCTGAAGGAACCTTGATATACACCACAAGCAGTAAATATATATATATATATACACACACACACACACATACACACACATATATGTATATATATACACATATATATGTGTGTATATACATATACACATATATATGTATATATATGTATATATATGTGTATATATATATATACACACATATATATATGTTTACTGCTTGTGGTGTATGTATATATATATGGATAAGCAGCAAGTCTAAGTGCATTCATCTAAAAAACTATGGTGCAATACCTATTTCAGATTTCTATTAAGTTGAACAAATTGTGGATATTGATAGGAGAGAGCTGCAGGTGCTAAGAGTACAATCTAAACCACTGTCATTACTAACCAGGTGGTATAACTTTATATCATTTACTTCACAGCAAAATAAGGAAAATAAGAGCGATCATCAGATTGATTTGCTGTTTGCCTTTAATGAGTTGATGTGGCTTAAATACCTGGTACAGTACCAGGGCAACAGTAAGCATTCAGTACAGTTACTTTTTTACATCAAGTTCTTGGTAAATGTTGGTTTCCTTCTTCCACAAACCCTTGTATGTGTCCTTTAATAGATTGTTAGTGGTATGCTAAATTAGGGCCCTTAAACAGAGGGGAAGTTCTTGCTCACTCTCTTCCTGTTCCTCCTCTTCTATTCCTTTGTGATCCTCCATCCCCAGCACCCCTTCACTGACCCTTTTTCTCTCAAGGATTTGTTTTGTCTAGCAAGGAGCAATAAAGGATATGTAGCAAAGGAAGGCTTAAAAGTGCCTTTTGGTGACAGCATACATGCCAGGGGGAGACAAGATGCCACAGAGATCTCAGCCAGCTGCCCTGGGAAACACATACCTGCATAATCAGGCCAGATGAAAGTCTAGAGCTTCCTTCCTGATGCAATGGGGGGCTGGGACTGTGGGGAAGATCATTCAAGCACAGCTGGAGAAATGGAGCACAGGGGGACGCCAAGGCCTTATTAATCCTAACTGAGATTGAGAACCATAGAGGGGTTCAGTGGTGTCTAAAGGGTGCTAAAATGACCAGACCTGGAGCCTGCAAAGGATGACTGAGAGAAAGTCTACATGAACCTGTTTTTCTTTATCAAGGACATAGTTTAAATAAAGAAAAACAAAACTGATAATGAGGCCAATAATCATAGCTTGTAATCTTCTCAGGCTAAAGATGCTGTAGCTAATGTGCGGGTCCCAGAAAGCTCGCTCAGTGGATTGTCTTGCTGAGTTACTTGTGGACTAGGAGGTGTGTGTTTGTGTACCACGTACCATTGCAACACACTTTCTCTGTGCTTATTTATGTGCTTTATGTATCACATAAATACATAACTGCTTAAGATTTTTCTATTTCTCAAGAGAACACGTGGAAAAAACCCATGAGACTCTTTAAAAGAGAAACGGGTAAGAGATCAAAAGTGTGAGTTAAAATTTAAAAAAATATATAGCAAAGCAACATTAAAAAGAAAGGATATATAAAGGATACACCCACACAGAGAGAGAGAGAGAAAGAGAGAGAGAGAGAACAAAAGGGAAATAACAGAATTTTCATTTCTTTTACAGAGTAACAACATAAATGCATTTATTTATAAGCCTAAACTGTGAATATAATGTTCATAACCATTTCCTCCCTAGGATTAGATTTATCTTACTTTTTTTTTCTACTAAAAACAAGCTTTGAGGCTAGTCTGTTGCATGTTTGAGAGATTTGGGGGCTGATTTAGGAAAAAAGATATGGCCACAATAAGAAGTTACACTCGTCAAGCTTTATTGGGAAGTGGTTGCACAGGGTTAATGAGAGGGGAAGTCCCTCACAGCATGATACCATCCAGAGGCTTATGACTAGGGAATAACCATCCATGAGGAGAGGAAGGCAAGGAATTCTTGAGAGAGAGGAGAATCCTAAAGATGTTTGCATATCCAGGTGATGTTACCAGCAGCTCAGAGGGGAGTCTGTGTCAGAGAGCTCCGTGCAATCTGGAGATTTTATAACAACAAGGCTCTATCTTATCAATGGCCAGAAGATGTGAGGTGACATTTTATAAGATATGTTTAGCAGGCAGCCCCTAAATGTTTAAAAATCTTCTTGTTTTCACCATTTCTTTTAAAATTGGATGTGTAAAAATGTGATTTTTGGCTCTGGCAGGCTTCTGAGTCTCTACCTCCAGAAGTGTGTGTGGCCCAACACACAGAGGCCATCATTGGCTCATTTATAAGAAATAGTCCCATCACCTATTTTATCAATCACTATTGCCATAGTTACTGAGGTTGTGTTCTGAAATACACCCCAAATGAGACTGGCATCCTGTACACCACCTGGAACCTGGAAGTCATGCATATTCAGGCATTGAGAAGCAAAGGGTGAGTGAGTAGCTGAACTACAAAGTTAAGATCTTGAGGCTCCCCCAAGCCCATTCCTCCGAACTTTGACCACCAATGACTGATAGTCATCATGAGGATGAGAGATTGTTTGCATAAAATGAACACAGACATTGGAAAACCCTAGAAAGTCAATGCCTCCATTACCCTTCTCTTAAACAAAACAGGTCAGCCCTCAAGGAAAACACGGTATTCAATTTCAGCACAATAGAACTGAGTGTGTGGGCACAATATGAATATTATTTGTATTTAAGGCACTCTACTAGGAAGCAAAAAGGAGTCCTGTAAGCTAATATGGGCAATGAGACCTGTGCACAATGGCCATGCTAAAAGAAACGGAACCAGGTGTGCGAAATAAGACTGGAGTACGCAGAGTGTTACTGGATTCAAAGAGGAAGGATACAATCATCTTGTGAAGAAAAGCTCCCCAGAGAAGGAGGCATCTGAATGGTGCTTTACAGGACGTGTTTTTGAAGGTGAGTGTAGGTGAAGACAAGGGGTGGAGTAACTGCATCAGCAAAGATATGGAGGTATGAATGTGACCTCAGTGAATAAAAGATAGTAACATCTGGTTGAACTTTGTAACATATTTAGGAAAATAGTGTATGATAGTTCTGGAAAGTCACCCTTTACTAGGTGGTGAGCTGTGTTTTCATTTTCTTACCACACTAAAGGGAGTGCCAGGAATGGCTTTCTAGAGGTAGAGTCCAATTTTGTTCTCATTCTAAGGGAAGAGACCACGTCTCATATTGTCTCCCAATTTGAGGGGTGCCCAATTTCTGCCTCCAAAGAAAGAAGAAGTAAAAACTAAAAGGCAGAAATGAAATCCACAGCCCAGCAGACAGCCCAGCGCCGTGCCCTGGTCCTTGTAGTTAAAGATCGACCCCTGCCCTAACCGGTTATGTTATCTATAGATTCCAGACATTGTATGGAAAAGCATTGTGAAAATCTCTGTCCTGGTCTGTTCCGTTCTGATTACCGGTGCATGCAGCCCCCAGTCACGTACCCCCTGCTTGCTCAATCGATCATGACCCTCTCACGCGGACCCCCTTGGAGTTGTAAGCCCTTAAAAAGGACAGGAATTGCTCACTCCAGGAGCTTGGCTTTTGGAGACATGAGTCCGCCGATGCTCTCAGCTGAATAAAGCCCTTTCCTTCCACAACTCGGCGTCTGCGGGGTTCTTATCTGTGGCTCGTCCTGCTACAATTTAACTCAGTAAAGTCATCAATCCTATTACTAAATGTGCGTGTATATGTATATATTATAATGAGTGTCCAGGGCATGCTAATCTATAGATAATATATGATTCTGTGTCTGTTTTTCTAATACCATAAAGTATTATCTTAATTACATGATTTGTACACATTACATAAAATTATTTGATAATATGCTGAATACTGTTTTTATAATTCTATTTAATTCATGATTTAAATACAATAATAAAAACAAGTCTTTACTTCCCTCTGTGCTACAGCTACTGTAGGGTTAAATGAGAAAGATTTAAGCATTATCTATGCATTCACCATACAATAGATATTCCTGGAGGACCCATAGAGTGCTTGGTTCAGAGTTAAGCATGATAGACACAAAGGTGTATTAGACAGAGATTTGCCTCGAGGACTTCAGAGTTACAGTGTGCTATAAGCATGGAATCAATTATTCGTTCATTTATTTATTCAGCAAATATATTCTAAGCATATACTCTGTTTCTAGAGAAACAGAACAGGTACTGTTCTAGTTTCTAACTAGAGATGTAAGCTATAAACAAAATTAAAGCACAGAAAGAGATTGTCAGAGACTATTTTAGCTAAGATTATGGGAGCCGACATAGAGGTGGAGACCATAGAGCTTATGGTGATGAATAGCTATTTAATGGTAATAAAATGGGTATTCAAAGTGATCAAATGGCCTGTCTAATGTCTGCAAGATTACTGAATAAACTAGGATTAGAACCTGTGTCTTTTCAAACAGTCAGTACTCACTCACTACTTATAGTATAATGGAGAGAAGGAAAGGATAAAAAGGAAAGTGGAAGGTATGGCAAGTCCAAGGGAAGACTCTGGTTTGGGGGCAACATAAGGTCCTTATGTGAGATCAGTGGAGCAGAGATGGTATGGGCTAATAAGAGACTGCAGAGCTATGGAATGCTGAGCTAAGTGGTTTCTCTTCAATTTCCTAGGCAACAGGGAACTATTGCTTGAATATGTATTCAATTCTTACTGCAAAATCAAAACAATTGAAAATCTCCATATTCTTCTCATTCATTATTTAACTCATTCAATCTTTAAGGAACACCTTCTATGTGACAGGCACTTTGATGAGAACTGTCCTCAAGAAACACACAGCCTAGTGGGGCAACAGACATGAATATTATGCCTTTTGACCCTGACAAGTGCTGTGATGGAACTCCCCACTCCTCTTCTTTTCTCTCGTTCTGTCTTCCTCCTGTGATGAAGGGTGCACACAATGCTCATCAGACACCAGAGGAGGAATACCTAATCCAGTTTGGTAGGCAGGATCATGGAATCTATTCAACTCAAAGCAATGCAAGGTCTTTCCTGAATGATAAATAAAAGTTTTCCAAGACAAAAAAGGTATAGAAGGCAAATTGATATTAGACATTAATCTTCAAAACAATGATTTTAGCATATGATGTAGAGTCAATGCAGTTTTATTCGACAATGTCTGTAATCCTGAATGCTGGTAATGGTGAAACTCTCTGAAATGTTTCAGTAAATTTCTCCCTGCTTGAAACAATGTCTTTCCACTCTCAAATCAGATTTGATTAATTCATATTTATCCTTCCATATCTATTTTAAATATTCTTCCTCCTTTAAAGCCTATCTCAGAAGAATTAATTGTTTTTCCTGCCTGGATCCATGTAGCTCATTGGGCATCCCTCAACCATAGAGTATCTATCTCATTTCTGTTCTGTCATGTCTGTATCTACCTCTGTCCACCCTCAACTTTGAGCAAACCGGGGTCCAAGACCACCTTGTTTAACCTTGTGCCACACTGTATCATACAGCACCTCAAATAGAGTAGATGGAGTAAAAAAATCAAAGAATACTGAAATGCCTCCAGAAAAGTCACTAAATTGTTTCAGTATGTTTCTTTGACAAGCCATAGGCCATAGACCACATTTTATTACATGTGTCAATTGCTAATAATGTTCAGCTGTAGACACTGTATCTGGCACAGATAAAAAACACGCAATATTGTTTTTCTTAACGCATACTGATTCAGTAAACCAGATGTCTTATTTTGGTAATTATTTTGGAAAAATATGAATTTCTTTTTTAGTAAACTACCTAACTATAAGAAATTTAAAATATTCAGAAATGAATATGTACAAAATCCTGTCACTTGAGTTGAAATGCACACTTAATTTATTGTCCTCTTCCCAATAGTGTTTCATTTATATCTTTGTATTTTTCTTTTGTAGCTTCATTGATTTTTCTCAACTCACCCTTCATATCATCCATTCTCTTGTCAGGTCACTTTATTTGCTATCTTTTAATCTAATCATAAATCCAGTAAACAAAAGTTCCAAGTGATACTCCTCTCAAGGTATTTTAGACATAGGATAAATGCAGTTGATGATAGATTCAAGAAGGTATAACTACAAAGAACTGTTGCAAGTCTATAATTGCAGATATAGCAATTTGAACTGAGCTCTCGATACAGCAGAGCTATTTAAAGTACAGCTACTTTGTTAGATCAATGCTGATGAAACAACTTGAAGAAATATCAGTATAAATTCCTTATCTAAATTAGTTCCAGAAACAGGATGTACAGTTAAGGAGAATCTGAAACTGTTATGTGTTAGGCACTGAAATTGGATACTTTAAAACTTAATGTTATTGTCACCATTCTAGATATAAGAAAATTGAGGTTCATAGACATTAAGCAATTTGCTCAAGACTACAGGTGAGCAAGGCAAAATATGAGCTTAGGCTTAAACTTAACATATTCTAATTTTACCTACACTGTACTGTTTCTATTGTTCCATGTTGAGAATACACACCACTGAGCAGAATAGTCTGGAAACATTTTCATTTATCTGAACCAGAGTAAGAAATTCCAAAATACACTAATGACACTACCTGCATGAATTAACCATCACAATATTTTTGTTTGTTTTATCAACCCTGAAGAAAACTTCTAAAAAGTCTGAAAGAGCACTTTCTTAACTGGAATCCGAAGACAGAATTTTGCCTCAAATTTGTAGTAATACTTTGTATGATTTTTGCAAAGTACCTTAGCTCTCTGAACTTTGACTTTCTTATTTTAAAAATATTGGTAATAATATCTCACAGGACTACCTCTCAGGGTCATAGCATGAAATGTCTATCAAACAAACTATAAGTCAAAATCTCTAATTTCTTTGAAACATGTTCATAAAAGCCTCACTACTCACAAGGAAGTACCTATCGTTCTTTGGGATGGAGTCTGCTGTTAACAGGTAGAATATAATAATAATTTTAAAAAGCACCTTCATTAGATGTGTGTCTACATTTCAGGTTATGCATTTATTGCCTGTCTAACCTTAGTATATCTGCATTGTTACATAGTTTTTCTTTTCTGATTACCTTTAGAGACATAATACTATTGTGCTGAAATGTTAGACACAAAGAAAATAGTCAGGAAAGTATACTTTGACTCAGAAGTTTGATTTTACTTTGACTTTCAGTTTACTTTAACTCAGAACCTCATAGTCACTGATAGACCCCATTTTGTGTTGGATTACCGGATTTCCCACTCTCATTCTGTTTTTCTACCCAAATCACTGCTGCTTTAGAAAACACATTTTTTCTCTATGATTTAAGATGGAGCAGTGGGTCTCTCATCTGAACTTAAATATTGTTTATATATACTTTTACAGAAATTTAATTTTCTGAATTATAGCTAAGACCAAGTTAGTTTTCTTTCTTGGGGGGGTCTCATTTTAAAATATGATAAAATATTAATATATTTTATTATATAAATAAAGTGATATAGTATCACTCTACTATATCACTAGTGTTAAGGCAAATGATGTTGTCCAACTGCTCATTAGCTTTATCCATGTTATACTGAGTATATATGGAGTTTCCATCAAATCAAACCTAGGTTATTTTTATTTGAATTGCCATTGAGCTATTTTTCCCATATTTTAAATATGAAAAATTAATTCATTTAACCCAACTGTATTTTTCTAACTGTAATTGATAGATAACAGATGGGCATATTTTCAAGGTCCATGTGATAACTTAATACTTTCATGTAATTTGTAATGATCAAATCAGTGTAATAGGGAAATCCAGCATTTTAAATATTTGTCTTGTCTTAATGCTAGAAAGAGTTTGATAGAAGAAATAAGGCCTAGGGTTGATAGATCAGTAGGGTGGCTATAGTTTACAATAATCTACTGGATATTGCAAAATAGCTAGAATAGAAAAATTTGAATATTTTTAAATGTATTGTTATCAATTACTCTCCATCTCTCTAGTTAACAAGTATCTATTGCTTCAACTTGGTGAGATAGTTCCATATTTTGCTTATGTTTCCCAGGAATTTTAACTTTAGCTCTTCATCCTAGCTGTATTATTGACAAGTTTGTTCATTCTATAACTATATATGCCTGTAAGTTGTTGATGCATTTTTAAATAGGACTCAAGTAATTGAAAAGCCTGTAAACTTTATAAACTTTTCCGGGAAGTAATGATAAACAGAAAATTAACCAGTAAACACATTTTTTTTTCTGTTGATGTTGGAAAAATATTTATTTTGTGTGTTAGTTAGGGATGCAAATGATAAATTTAATAGTCAAAAAATGTGCAGAACTCATGAACTATGGTAATCCACTTAACTTCACATTTTAACAGTCAGTGCAGATAGTTCATGCTCAATATTTGCCATGCAGTTGGTATAAATCATAAGTAGGGTAAAATAATACAAATCACCATCTGATCAGGCAAATCTGACCAGTTATCATCAAATCCAGTTTAGAAAATTTATCCTATATTTCATTTCATGTCTCAAAAAGAGTCCTGAAAGCCATTATGTGTGCCTTGTGAAAGGCATATAATACCTCTGGACCTTAGTTTGTCATTCTTTTAATCAAAGAGAAGAAATTTCAGAATGATCACTTCTAGTTCTAAAATGTTAAAGCTCTGTAATTAGAATCAAACTTGTATCTATAACCACCTACTAAGTGTTAAATTACATGATCTTATTTAGGCTAGAAACAGGAAATGGCTGTGTCTGGCACGTATAGCTAGGTAGATTGTATTTCAGTATTTTTATAAATCGAATTATATTTGTCTTAAACACCATTTTCTGGTTGGCAAGTCATCTAGTTTAATTATTGACAGTCAAAGCAACTTCCTCCGTTTTCCCAGAGCATTTTACAAGATATATGGTACTTACACAGTCCAAAGATTAAGAAAAAGTCTCTGGTTTTCACTACAATTTATTTACCAAACCCTTGTACCCTATTCTGTTGGGAGATTTCTCCAATGCATCAACCCACTCTAGTCAAAGCTAGACCCAGTGCACACAGCACCTATGGTTCAGTCTCAAAGCAGCCATGCAGCCATCCCCAGATGATGTTTTGTCTCCTTGGGATGTTGATACCAGTGGGAAAAATGTGACTACCCCATAAAAATCGCACCACTTTTCTTTCTAGTTTGAGGGAATGTGAATCTTTCTTGCCAAGATTAAGACATTCTCTTCTCCCCTGGCTTTGCCAGCTTCCATCCTCATCCATCTTCATCATATCTGACCTGATGCATTTGCAGGCCCTATCTTCTAAATTCTAAGATTTCTACCATATACACAAAAACCATCCTCATTTAAAATAAATAACAAAAAAGCAAGGAATTCAGAATATGAAAGCAGATGAAAGCCTTTTTCTAAAAGAGGACGGAGGAAGAAAGATGCATTATAATACTTTTGCTATTTAATCCACAGCAGCAGAAAGAAGAGACAGAAATTCATGTCTTAATACTTTAAATTCTTTGTAAACTAATGCAGTTTACACTCTGGAAGGATCCCCATGGCAACCTTATCTTGATGCGATTGTTTTCATTCTAAGTTTTCATTTCTAGACGACCACAGTTCTATTAGCTATTTATGCATGTTGAATCAAAATATTAAATACTTAGAGAAATAATAATATTTAACCATTTTTTGTGCCAGAAATGTTGCTGAATCATTTATAAAATATTATTCACACTAACGCAGTTTTACATTTTCATATTAAACCTAATACGTTCCTACAAGCATGCATCCATAATCAAAAAGATTTTGTTACTTAAGTTTTTTTCCATCTTTTAAAATGAAAACAGTATTTTATGGACATCTTTCAATGTCACTGCACACACATTCACTTCATTTATCTTAAGACTGCATAGTGTTTCCCAGTGTAGTTGTCACTTCATCTGCTTCTGGATATTTAAATTAGTTCAATATTTTACTTTTACAAATAGTACAGCAATAGAGATCCTTTTACATACATGGCTGTAAATTTGCCTTAGTGTCTCAGTAGGATTGATTTCTAACCATGACATAAATAGATAAAAGAGTAGATGCATCTTAAAATTTCTCAGGCACTTCCTAAATGTTATTCTAAAATCTTGTTTCACTTATACTACCAGCAACAGTACGTGAGAATTATTCTTCCCTTCTACACTTTTCATCTTTAAAAATTTTTAAATTTAGCAGGTGAAAGGTGGCAGATGTGTTTTTATCTAATGAGTAATGAAGTTGAGTGTTCTTAACATGTTTATTATGTATCTATCGTCTTCATTTTGAATTAGTTTTTCAGATAATTTGCATGATTTTTATTGATATTTCTTATTTTATATTATTTTCTGTACTTGGTGAAAGTAAGAATATTTATCCATTTTAAAGAAGAATAAATTGAGATTTAAGGAAATTAAGTAACTTGTCCAAATGTCATATACACAATTTTTATCTAATCTCTTTGCTTGACTTTGAAGCTATACTACTAACTACCACAATAAATTATTTTCATAGCATCCTTTCTAGTATTTACAAGACTCTCATAAAAATCTGTTTCCAGTAAATCCTCTTTAAACAGAAATCATATCAAAACAGCAGCAATTTGTAGCATATAAATAGATTTTTTCCTTATGAATAATTATATAGAAAAAGTGAACTAAGAGAGTGTTCCTCTTTTCATTAAAATTAACCATATGTTAATGATCAAAACTCAGTGAATAATTTTTAAAGTAAATGCACATACCCGTAAATGTTCTATTTTTCTCATTTGACCTATGATATAGTTGCCATGGAAATGAGACTTTGTTTCTTTGGTATATTACATATGTTGGGGAAAAAAAGTCTTTTTTTTTTCTTAGATGTTCATCAGTTGTGTATTTTAAAAAACTGTACATTTTACTTGTAGAAATCTGAAAATACATCAAACTGAAGAAGAGATATGCTCATTATAGATTTTCCATATTCAACTCAATACAAAATATGTTGACCAGGAATAAAAAGCAATAGTTATTTTTTTTTACCCTTTCAAAGAAATAAGTTGACTGATAAGAATTGATGATTATCTTCCAGTTTAGTGTGTATTTCCTTTCATCTTCTAGGTTCTGTGAAGCAATACCTAATTTAAAGTTTAATATCTTTCTCTGTTCCCATATGCAGCAGATGGCCCAGGCAACTACCTCCTACTATCTCATTCCTTAGTGACATTTATTATTCATCAGAAAGGAAGTTAGAAAACATTATCTTTCGTTCTAATTCCTGGCTTGCTTAATCAAATAGATTAAAGAAAATATCCTGTAGTTAGCAAGAGAATTATATGTAAACCCATAAAAGCAATAGAAAGTAAACCCAGTGGCCACGCATTGAGGATACTTGACTGTTGTTCCACCAGATAGATAATCTGTGGGAAAACATAACTAATACAAAACAAATGATAACAGCCTTTGTAATAAGGCTCATTTCCAGAGATATTTAGACTTGAACCAAAGAAGTCTGGCCTAGGATGAAGAAATTAGCCTTTTGCCCATCTCTTCTGGGTACCGATCTCTCCATGTATCTAACTAGTGACCCTACTTGTAGGATAGAGAAAATAAGTTAAATGCAGATTCCATTTGCATTTTGAATCTCAATGTTATTATCATACATGTTTTTCGGAATCAGTGCCAGGGAGTAAGGCTATTTATGTTTTGTGAGTAGGAAAAAACACAAAGAGGAAGAGGTTTGATGAATGTATTATTGCAGACGTTTTCTGATGTAAAAGGTAAAAACCCAATTCATTTTTGTTTAAACAATAGGGAGGTTTGATGGAATCTATAATTGCAAAGACATAAATTGGTTCTGGCTTGTGAGACAGCTGAATTTAGTAACTCAGACAACATCATCAGTGCTCACTCATTTTTCTATCACTTGGTCCTCATTTCCTGAGAGTGTCTCTATTTTCAGGCAGCTTTCTTCTCAAGATAACATGAGAGTGACAGCAATGTGGAGCCTACATCCTATTTTCTTAACAACTCCAAAAGAGGGGAAGCAGTTTTCTACTTATGCCAGAAAAAGAGCCATAATTGTCTTAGACTAGATTAACTTTTGCCATGTGGTCTTCTCTGGATCAATAACTGAGACTAGGAGACTAGAAGAAGAGAGTAACCTGATTAGCTTAAAGTCAGCTCATACACCCATTTCTGAAACTAGATAAAGAGTTACCACTTCCCCAAGCCCATTTGCTAGAAGACAGAGGGTATCCAAGGAAAGGAGTTCTGCTTCAAGAGAAAGGTGAAAGTTCCAAATGAAACCATTGTCCCTGCTATCTAGTGAGTAATTGGCATAAAGGGAAAAGGAGTTTTGTGTTATGGAGAAAAATTGGGATGTTTCTTTATAGGAAAGATGGTAAACCATATCAGTTTTGTGACTCATACTTTCTTTGTTTTTAGATAAATATCTTTCCAAATTGTGATTGCGATCAGAAGACAGGATATTTGGGCAATATAAATGAAAGAGGAAAAGAGAGACGCCACAAAGGTCTCATGGGAGTAAATAAATAGATACATAGAATATTGACGTAAACAATGGCTACTCATTTATTACTCCTAGAATTACTGCAAGGAATAGAATCTGAAAAATAATCAAAGTTGACTACTTTCTCCATATTTTTTATGCCTATTGCCTTTTCACTATGGAATTTGAGTCATTATAAAATAATTGTATTATCCATGAATTATAGAAAGATACAGCATGGCACAATGGAAAAAGCAACAAAATTAAGAACCAGAGGATGTGAAATCCTTCTTCTGTGATGTAACTCCTAGATTTTGGTCAAAGCCTGTAGCTTTTCTAGTCTGCAAGTTCAAGATTAATAAGTACTCTTTTACTATATGAGTGTAGAGAAGACTTTGCTATACAACCTGTGTCAAACTTTTAAAAAGTGGCTGACTCTGCACAAACTTTTTAAAGATGCTTTCCCTCGATAAGAAGAGTTGTTTTATCATCCATCAAGAGAGATATATAATGAGGCAACAACTTTATTAATACCAGAATTTTTATTGAGTGCACGCTTTTAAGACAGCTGACTGAGTCTTGTTAGTACAATGTTTAGCCAAAAAACAGAGAGGACATGATTAGAGGCCCTCTCCACCAGCCACTTGATCTTCAACAGTGCAGTCCAATTGATCGATTTTGGCAGCATTTTACCATTTAAGTAATCTTAAATTCCATTGTTTTCTCTCAAGTAACATGAGAATGAACACCAAAGAAAGATACTTTTTGTCTCTTACAAAACATAGATACCATGCAAAAAAAAAGATACTTTGTGCAGAAACAAATTATTAAATACTAAATATTATAAAAATGGAGAGCAGTGAAAAGGTATATTTTATAAGATAATGAAATCAAATCAATGAAATATTTTTAAACTAGTTTTTTGACTTTTAAAAAATGTTCCATTTATGATTCTATTATCACATTTTATCTTCTTATGTATCTTTATTTCTTATTTTGCTAAAACTACAGCAGGAAATGTCTCAGTGATATTGAACCATTTACCATGCTTTTCCACAACTCTAACAGAGGTTTTATCTGTGCCCTATCCTTCAAAAAACTTTTTGAAAAGAAAGAACAATCTGTATAAAATATCAGGAACAAATTGGAGCTTTTCATGCAAATATGCTTTTCAAATGTTATACCAGCATTCATTTACATAGACTTGACATCTTGTAATGACTCAGTCTTAATCTCTTTATAGAGGCACTGCACTCAAGACATCTTGCCTTGGTGACATGATATTGCAATTGGGTAAAAACAATTTGATTCCCCCTAAAACTCACCTTTAAATTCAACTTTCTATATATTTAGTTATCTATCTACCTAATTACTTCAAACTAAAAATTTTTTTTCATTCAACAAATATTTATTTATTTATTCTTTTTTGTTGTACAGTAAGTTCGGGAATACATGTGCAGAACATGCAGATTTGTTACATAGGTATGCATGTGCCATGGTGGTTTGCTGCACCCATCAACCCATCATCTACATTAGGTATCCCTCCCCTAGCCCCCCACCCCTTGACAGCCCTGGTATGTGATGTTCCCTTTCCCCTGTGTTAATGTGTTCTCATTGTTCAACGCCCACTTTCAAGTGAGAACATGCAGTGTTTGGTTTTCTGTTCCTGGGTTAGTTTGCTGAGGATAATGACTTCCAGCTCTATCCATATCCCTGCAAAGGACGTGAACTCATCCTTTTTTATGGCTGCCTAGTATTCCATGGTGTATATGTGCCACATTTTCTTTATCCAGTCTGTAATTGATAGGCATTTGGGTTGGTTCCAAGTCTTTGCTATTGTGAACAGTGCTGCAATAAACATACATGTGCATGTGTCTTTATAGCAGAATGATTTATAATCCTTTGGGTGTATACCCAGTAATGGGATTGCTGGGTCAAATGGTATTTCTGGTTCTAGTTCCTTCAGGAATTGCCACACTGTCTTCCACAATGGTTGAACTCATTTACACTCCCACCAACAGTGTAAAAGCATTCCTATTGCTCCACATACTCCCCAGCATCTGTTGTTTCCCAACTTTTTAATGATCGCCTTCCTAACTGGCATGAGATGGCATCTCATTGTGGTTTTGATTTGCATTTCTCTAATGACCAGTGATTATGAGCTTTTTTTCATATGTCTGTTGGCCACATAAATGTCTTCTTTTGAGAAGTGTCCGTTCATATCCTTCGCTCACTTTTCAATGGAGTTGTTTGTTTTTTTCTTGCACATTTGTTTAAGTTCCTTGCAGATTCTGGATATTAGCCCTTTTCCAGATGGACAGATTGCAAAAATTTTCTCCCATTCTGTAGGTCGCCTGTTCACTCTAATGATAGTTTCTTTTGCTGTGCAGAAGCTCTCTAGTTTACTTAGATCTCATTTGTCTATTCTGGCTTTTGTTGCCATTGCTTTTGGTGTTTTAGTCATGAAGTCTTTGCCCATGCCTGAACATGTCCAATCTTGTCTGATCTTGGAAGCTAAGAAGGGTTGAGCCTGGTTACTACTTGAATGGTAAACCAGTTTTATGTCATTTGGATGCAATGAAATTCACCATATTTTGAATTTTGACAGAGACATTCCATAGAGTAACCACCAATATGATCATGGTAGAAAACAATTTTATCAAAGAAAAAAGTTATCCTGTGCCCCTCTGAAGCCTATAGTCTCCCCTTAATTCTGTTTCATGGCTAACACTAATTTATAATATAATTTCTGCCCCTATTATTTTGACATTACTAGAAACTCATATAAATGAAAACAATTTTTGCTTGACTTTTAGAGTGGCTGAATAAGTTGCTTCACAGCTTCAACTTTAGTTGATATAGTTAATCTTTAGTATTAAAATTGTATAATGGCTAATACTAAAGACTATCCTCTATTATAGTTAAGATATAGCAGATACTATATCTTATTTGGTGCAGCATATATTCGAAACCTTTGGTCATTTTTTGTTGGGTTGTCATGTTTATTAAGTCGTAAGAGTTCTTCATTTATAATAGAAATACGTGTTTAATCAGGCATATACTTTAAAAATACTTTCTGTTAGTCTGTGGCTTCCCTTTTTTTTTATCAATGTATTTCAAGGAGCAACATGCTATTAATTTTGATGAAGTCTAATGTAACAAATATTTTTAAAAGTTTTAAGTGCTCTTGTGACTTATTTAAGAAATTTTTCCCAACTCAAGTTCACAAATATTTTCTTCTTAGAAAATTTCTTAGAAAACCTTAGAAGGTTTATAGTATTAGCCCTTACAAAGGACCATTACTTGTGATCACTGATTTTCTGTATTACTTTTCTATTTTGTATATTTTTATTTGTATTCTTATCTTTATTTTTTCCTTCCTTACTTGTTTCCTTCCTTAATTATTGGTTTCCTTCCTCCCTTCCTGGTTTTGATTTACTCTTATTTCTTTACTTTCTTAATATAAAAACTCAGATTACAAATTTGAGATTTTTTTAATATTAACTTTTAATGAAGGAAATGTCCCTTTACATACTATTTTAATGTTGTTAGACAAACACCCACATATGTATGTTTTAAATTCCATTTAGCTCAAATTTTACTTTTTTTCTAATTAACTTTGGGACTTTTTCTTTAACTCACATGCTAGCAATATGCTGCTTTGTTAAAGTACAAATATTGGATAATTTTCCAGATATCTTTCTTGTGTTGATTTCTAATGATTCCATTTTCATCAGGAACATAGCTTACATGATTAATTCCTTTAAATATATTCAAACTTGTTTTATGGCCTTAATTTGATCTATCTCATTGAATGTTTTATGTTCACTTCAGAAGAATACATATTCTGTTGTCATTGAGTGGAGTGTATTTTAAATGTTAATTAGATCTAATTATTTAATAGTTTTGTTCAAGTCTTTGATGTCTTCGTGGATTTTCTGTCTAATTGTTCTGTCAATTATTATACTTGTAGATTCTATGTATTTCCCCTTTTTTTTTCCTTCAAGGCCTATCTTGTTGTCTGAAGCAAGCACATTTAGAATTGTTAGCTCCTCTTAATGAAGTGACCCATTTATCACTATGAGTCTTCCTCTTTAACGTTGGAAACATTCTTTGTTCTAAACTTCTTTTGATTATTTCTTTTCTGCTTCCAGGTAATCTTTTTCTACTTCTTTACATGTCTGATAATTTTTATTCGATACTGTAATACAAACTTTTAAGTTGTTGGTTGTGAGATATTTCTGCATTCCCCTTAAGCAGTGTTTTATTTTGTTTTAGTGTGCAGTTCAGTTTCTTATAAGTAGCTTAATTTTTTTCAAAGCTTTCAGACTGGGTCCTGGACATTTATTCTAGAGTTAAGTTAGTTTTGCCTGACTAAGGCAATGCCCTACCTACTGTCTTATTTATTACTACATCTTTCTATGTCAGCTGATGGAGACAGCTCTTCCTGACTCTCATTGTGAATACCAGAATTCATTCTGTTTGCTCTTTTTAAGTGGTACTCTCCCTTGTCTCAGATAGTTTCCTTTCATACATGCACTGGTCAATATTGGCCTAATTGTTGAGGAGGACCTTTCATAGCTCTTTGGAGATCTCTCTCTCTGTCTCCATCTTTTCATGTCACTCTCTTCTTCAGTACTCTGTCCTACAAATTCCGGTTTCCTTGGCTTCCCAAATTCTGATTTCTGTTTCCTTTACTCAGAAACACCACCTGGCTCTGTTTGTCTCTCTCTCTCTACTTTGAAGTCTGAAAACTTCATCCAGGGAGGAAGCTCATGCAAATATAGAAACACAGGGTTTAATTTGCTGTTTCCCCTCTCTGAGATCATAGTCCTATGCTTCCAATTTTCCAAATCTGAAAATTGTTGTTTTAGATATTTTGTCCAAATATCCAGTTGTTCAAAGCATGAATTTACTCCCTGTGCTCTTTCCTGGTTACAAGGATTATATCTTTAAGCTTATTGAATTAGGATGGAATATCTAATATAAAAACAACATACACATTTCAGTGGCTTACATCATAAAAGTTTATTTCCTGTTTACCTTATAGTTGAAAATAGGTTTATGGGGTTGGGTGGTTCTCTAGGCCATTTGGACCCTGAGCAGTCTCTCAGGATGTGGGGACCTTCCATCTTTCTATGACAGCATGTTCTAAGGTCTCCTAGTTTTCTTCTGAGTGATCTGCATTTAGTTGGCATGCAGGTGAAAAGAAAAAACCTGGTAACATTGATGGGCCTTATTTAGAAGTGCCCTATTTCACTACTGCCAGCATTCCTTTGACCTGAATTCAGTCATGTAGTCCTGCCAAATTGTGAGAGGCCTGGAAATGTAGCCCAGCTATGTGTCTAGGGTAGCACTGTCAATAGAAAAATAAAGGTGAACCACTCATGCAATTGTACATTTTCTAGTAGCCACATTATAATAAGAAAATAAACAGATACAATTACCTTTAATGATATATCTTATTTAGACCAATATATTTGGTTTTTTAATCATTTCAACATGTATTCATTATAGAAGATTATTGATAACATATTTTACATTTTTTTATACCAAGTCTTCAAAACCTGGTATATATTTTATATACTTTAAGTATATTTCAATTTTAATGCTAAACTATATAATTAGAAATACTTAATTGCTATTTATATTCATGAAATTTGTAGTTAGAACGTAGATTTACATACTCAACTTCTTCCAAACATACTTAAAATTTTACAATAACTAAACCATCTTTCTTGACATTTAAAGTTAAATAAATAAGTATGTTATTCAGTCATACCAGCTACATTCTATGTGATCAGTAACTACATGTGGCTGGTGGTTACTATATACTTAAAGCATAGTTTGCAAATTATAGCTTACTGGACTACAGTCTGATTTTTGTATGGCGTGAGAGCTAAGAATAAATTTTACTTTCTCTAATTATCTGAAATAAATCAAAATAAGAATAATATTTTTTGACACAAGAACATCATGTGAAAATCAAATTTCAAATTTCACTGTTGATTAAAAGTATTTTATTGAAAAATACCCACAAACACATTTATATATTGCCTGCAGCTACTTTCACATAGTAGAATATTTGCAAGATAATTTGCAAATACTCTAAAATATTTACCTTTTTATTTATTCAATAAACCTGAAATATTTACTTTTTGGCTCTTTACAGAAAATGTTCACCAACCATTGGTCTAAAAAAAAGTCATTTTTATGCACAAATTGTCATCCCACCGATCCTTACAATCATAAACCACATCATGACTCATGGAGTCCTTAAGGATGTAATATGAAGATTTTTAAAATTTCTGACAAATTCTATTTAACACGAACTGAATGTTAATGTTAAAGACTTAAATTAGGAATCATAGTAAGGAAAGGAGTGAGGCATGTCAACAAGAAGTGGGTTAAAGACAATTTAAATTAAAAAAACACTAAATTACTGAAAAACGAAAGGGAGATTGTTATAAGTCTTACACCAAACCCTTATAATCACAGAATGTCAATGTCTCAAGAGGAGTGACTCATCACCAAGGACAGCTGTAGTTGTATTATTGTATCCAACAAAATTATCTCTGAGTTTTGCAGTAGATATCCTTCATTTTCCTGATGACGTCTCTTTACCTTGAAATTCCTTTTTTCCTGCCAACAGCACACAAATTTAAGCCCTCCGCTTCTCATTTTTGCAATTATCACCTTAACATCATCTTCATGAATCTTTTTGACTTCTGCCCAACTCCAGCTAATTCATTCTTGCCCTTGAAATCCACTTCCAAATTCATGTTTGTTTGTTGCGCTTTGTCCCTTTTCTAGCCACCTACCGTTCCACAGTGTTTTACATAGGCTCTCATATGCTTGATGCTGCTGAAATTAGAGGTCTTTGGAGCTAGGCTCTGCCATGTCTTCCACATCTGAGTCATACTTCCACATAGCTATATCCCTAAAACTCCATGCTATCCTGAACACATATTTTACAGCCCTGCTTTTGAAACATGAATGTAATTCAGAAAGAGAAAAAAAATGGAACAGATAGTATAGTTCTACTATGTTTCAAGGAGCAAAATGAAAAATGAAAATATCCAGAATTTGGAAATGCTGTCTAGTGTGGTAGACTGACTACTGGCATCTCACTCCCATCCTCACCCCTGCTATATTCTCATTATATCACAGTGGCTTGAACCTTGGAAGATGTAATTTCCCGATTTTTCTGGCTCATTGGGCAAAGCTCAGGGTCTGCCTGTAAGAGGTACTCATATGAGATTTAGAACATGGCTAGAAAGGAGTAGTCATTGCCATTCTCCTATAGTAGAAGCTAGGGGAAATGTGGGCAGAGGGCAGAGGTACAGTTTTCAACAGGTTCTGAATAAACTTCTTCAAATTACCTGCTTCATTGTTGACAGCAACTGAGATTATTGTTGACATCTGCACTCAATTTCCTTGTGTCTTAATTTTCCAGAAGTTAATAATTTCTCACTAACTATTGCTCCCATAGCACTTTCCATGGGTTTTCAAGTGACAATTCCTGCTTTAGATTCCTTCCTGTTAAAAATACTTGGGTGGTTTCTTTTTTCCTGTCCAAACTTTTAATGGTACGTTTTACCAACATCAATTTTCTTGGTGAGTGGGATTATATAGAGAATAGATGCAAAGCGATGATATTCATTCACTTATTCTTTATGTTGTTAAATAGATACAGAGTAATTAAAATATACCACGTTCCAGAGTTGACTAGCAATGGTGTGCTGTCAAGGCACATAGAGTCTAAGTGAAAAAATTAATTCAAACGATGTCAATACAAGTTAAAATGGATTCAGTTCTATAAGAGAAGAAGGAGTGTTGTAAATGTCCACAATAAAATAGGATTTGATCCTTCATTCTGATACTTTACATCCTTGGAATCTGTTTTTTCAGCCAGGACATTGGTCATACTTTTCTATTTGCTGCTGATGAATTTGAACTACATGTTACTGCTATACCCATTCAAGTCATTACATGAATTTATAATTAAATATTTAGTATTTGCATGTGTTTATGTGTGTGTGTTTGTATGTGTGTCTGTGTCTGGAGAATGAGAGGAAAAAAGAGAAAAAGAGAGAAGGCCAAGAGAAAAGCATTATCATTGATCTTGCAGAGATCACTTAGGTTGCCTTTGACCCAATATTACATCTTATAGTCTAATGATTCTCAAGGAAATTGTGTTTAGCATTTGAGACGAGACACTTTTATGAAGGACCATCCAATGCACTGCAAAACAATGTGGCATTTCTGGCCTCTACCTACTAAATGCCTATAGGACCCTTAAATCATTGCAACAACTCAAATACTAATATACTATATTATGTCTCCAGACATCTATTACATACCATCTCTATGATGCTCCTCTCAAAAGGAAACAATGTTAGCATGAAATAAATTAATGTTGTATACCTTATCCACTGTAATCATTGCCTGACTCTTGGTTAGCAATTGTCTTCTAATGCTTACAGTTCAATAGTTAAATTGCATTTAAACCCTAATTAAAACAAGATGTCATTTCTGCCTATGCAATTAGGAAATGTTTATAAATTTTAATATTTGATGGTAATGAGAATACAATAAAATATGAAGCTTCATAAGTTGGGTATGGAAGGGTAAGTTACTCCAAAGTTTCTAGATGACAAAACCTATGTGCATCAGCAGTCTTAAAATACATGTTTATTTTGATAAATTAAGTCTATTTTGGGAAACTCATAGCTTGTCTGTAACATAAACAAGAATGAGGTCAAAGAGGTTCATTCCAGTGTAAAATATAATTGAAAACAATGTAATGGCCTAACAGTGTAGGCCTTTAAGCTTATTTCCATTAAATAAACTTGAAACTTCCTATTATGGAATAGTATGCACCCACTACAAATGCACTTTATAAAATAATATTATCATAGGCAATATTAAATAAAAATGTTATGCTAGAAAATTGCATTTAAATATCACCTCAATTCATCTAACTATGAATAAAGGTATACATAATAACATTGCTTTATAAAAACACATTAAAATATTTGACAATTCTTTTCTACCCATCTCACTCAGTGAAGGGGTAAAGAGATACTGGGATGTTGCATATGTTTGTCAGCATTTACTGGATTGTGTACATGAAAACCAATGCAAAATTTCATTAGCTTACAGCAAATATTCACTCACATTAAGTAAAGCTTGAGTTTTGTACCTCAAAGCATTCCAAAGCCTCCATGATTTCACTGGTCTTGGCTGGTCTTCTGTGAGCTTGGCTTGAGTGTGTAGATTGAGTTTAGATGTCCTTTGAAGGAACACTTTCTTCTTGAGTTACCTTTGGTGGAGGACAAGAACACAAGAGGGCAACGTGTTTCCAATGATTCATTCCAACATGCATTCCAACAATGCAAGAAGATTGACAGAACAAAAACTTGCACTGCTCCTAAAAGCATAGGCTTGAGCATCACACTCAAACCAATCATATTTCTTTGGCCAAAAGAAGTCCATATGAAGCCTAAAGTCAGTGGTTTGAAAAAAAATCTACTCCACATAAGTAATGATGACAAAGGAGAGAAGTGGACAAACAATTCATAACAAATCTGAATAAATCTATCATTGCAAGGTGGAAGTTTCCTTGTTTTTATTTATTTATTTATTTATTGCTTCCCATTTTAGTATACTTTTCAAATTTGCTGTGTTCTACATTTTTTAATTTTAATTTTTTGATTTTTTAAACTTTTAAGTTCAGGGGTACAAATGCAGGTTTGTTATCTAAGTAAACTTTTGTCATGGGGGTTTGTTGTACAGATTATTTCATCACCTATGTATTAAGCCTAATACCCATTAGTTATTTTTCCTGATACTCTCCCTCTTCCCACCCTCTACCTCCTGATAGGCCCCAGTGTGTGTTGTTCCCTTCTCTGCGTCCATGTGTTCTCTTGATTTAGCTCCCACTTATAAGTGAGAACATGCGGTATTTGTTTTTCTGTTCCCGTGTTAGTTTGCTAGGGATAATGGCATCCAGTGCCATCAAATGCAATCACAAGTATTTTACTTTTATACATAAAATTTTTAAATTCAAATATAAGACAGCATTTAAAATATCTATTATCATTTTTGCCAAAATTTGGGCATGGAATTCTCATCTTATATCATGCAAACTAC
Source organism: Gorilla gorilla gorilla (assembly GCF_029281585.2). Classification (NCBI taxonomy): domain Eukaryota; kingdom Metazoa; phylum Chordata; class Mammalia; order Primates; family Hominidae; genus Gorilla; species Gorilla gorilla. The sequence goes on along the minus strand of NC_073227.2, from coordinate 27,371,122 downwards.
CTTCAACTTCTCTTTGAACAAAAAAAAATTATTGTTTTTTTCTTTTCCCTTTAGCTTTTTGTACTGTTTCGCTTTTTCATATTTTATAAATAGTGTACTTTCATTGGTTCGGTGAGATTAATTTCAAATTATTTCAGAACTCTGAGATAGAATTCATTTGTTGTAGAAATTCCAAGTGTAATATGAGTAGTTAGGTGTTTCTTTACTGTTCATTTGTTCTTGTATGAACAATAAATAAAAGCAAGATCATCTGTTAACCATGAGAGGAGGAGAGTAAAGAACCAGGAGCTCAAAGAGAAGTGGGAGGTTTTAAATAGAATTGATATAAAATAAAAATGGATTTAGTAAGAGATGGATGAAAAGATCATTGAGAGCCAATGAAGGTCCAATTTATATTTGTTGTTGTGTTGATAGTGTTGTTGCTGTCTGTGAATTCCCAGTAGAGTACACTGTTCTTTAAAGTTACTTTGCATTTGGGGATTTCAGCTGAAAGCTGAACGAATCAACCAGTGACCCTTTCATTGTGAATTAATTATTTGGTCATTTTATTTTATTTTTTGATATTTCTTTTTTCCCCCTCAACATTTAAGTTTTGGGGTACATGTGCAGGATGTGCAGGTTTTTATATAGGTAAACAAGTGAGATGGTGGTTTGCTGCACAGATCATCCCATCACCTAGATATTAAGCCCATCATCTGTTAGATATTTTTCCTGATGCTCTTCCTCCCCACAAGACTCCACCAGCAAGGTTAATGAATCTTTCCTTCATAAAATAAAATAACCATTATTTGGTTGTTTTATTTTATGAAGGAAAGATTCATTTGACCCTTGGTATATGTACTACTCCATATTTTTTTAATATAATTGTAATTTTAACAGTATTTTTTACTTCCTTTTTAATAAGTCATAAACTTTGGATCATATAAACATAATTTCAGATCCTAGGTCTATCAGTACCAGAGATGTTGTGATATTTAAGTTACTAATAATTAGACAGTAGATCTTAAATGACATCAATAGCATGATTATTAGAAACCAGATATAGAAAACTGAGACACACAGTAAGGAAAAGGAGTAGGTCGGTGGTTTCCAAGAAAAAAAAAGATGATCTTACTGGCAAGAATGATGTATAAATAAATAAATAAAAATAAATAATTGTGATTTTTTGAGATTTTAAGTATGATCAGACAAATCCAATAGTAACCTGAGACTGTAAATGTGTGACTGGAAACTGTTGGGAACATCCAAACACACCACTGACGGCAAAATGAAAGTTAATTTAAGAGTGGTATACTAAACTGTGACTTAAATTTGGAAGTGGCAAACTGATTATTTATGTTGGAGAAAGACTGTGAATGAAAAAGTATGGAGCCACACAGTGAACAAGTGCATGCAAAGTGACCAGAGAAAAAACAAAACTTTCAGTTGTCTTAGAGTGGTGCCTTCTCATCTTGCCCAAACCCACCACTTGTCTTTGCCTTGTTTCTGCACTCTCCAGGCAACATTCCAATTAGTAATCCAGATTTCTCTGAGCTACAAGCTTGGATGAGAATCCTTTGGATGAAAGATAGAATGATTTTGGTCAATTAGAAGGAATGTCCCCTTTGAAATGAATTTACTAAGGGTTTGTTTATATGGTTCTTTCTCTTAGGTGTTTAATTATTATGAGTCAGCCAACCCAATTTTGTGAACAATGCAACACGGACAAGAATGTTTGAAGGCACCATGATAATGCCATCCTATGAGATTTCTTTTTGAAAAATTAATTAGCCTTCAATTGTTACATCTTAACTGCCGTCTTCTGTCTCCCTACAAAATCGTAGTCATCTCCTACTTACCTACAATAAGCAAATTATGAATAATCTCTATAACCCTAGACTGAGTTGACTAAACATAGTATTGAAAAAGTGCCTTAATATTAATTCTTAAATGTCAAAAGTATTTCTAATCAAATATAAAATCCTAGATAATTATTATTCTCTTGATTCTCTTGATGTAGTAACATGAAAGTTTGATGGATGGTTAATAATCTTCATGAACACTATGGCATAGGCCCATAATAACATCATCTTGTGATTTATTTTTTCTTACAACATCACTTGATTATTTTAACTGCAATTCCATTCAAATATCTCTAAACCAGCATTTCTTCTGTGATCTCAAAATGTCATAGCATATCCTGTGCTGGAGAGAGCTGTACTATTGATTTATAACCCTCAAACCTATGCTACTAACCAGGAAATACAAAAGCCTACCAGTAAGTGTCATGTTCACAATTCTAGTAATTTAATTGTTTAGTTTTGCTACTTAACTTTTTCCTACAATATTTTAAACATTTGCATGATATTAAATCATTAGCTGTTTTGCGTGGATTTTGTAGTTTATAGAGACACAATGCATGGAAAAAAAGTAAAGATAAAATTGGAAATGGGGAAATTTTATCTATAAAAGGAAAGGAAAACTTCTATGGTCATTTAATGAAATGAACGCATTAATAATTTGTAACTTTCCCACTGCACTGCTAAATCTTGGCACTAAACAGAAATGCCAAATGTAATGTTTCACAAGCTATTTTTTCATAAATTATTCATTCTTTTTACAGTTGGAAAAAATATTGTCATTTATATGGAACAAAAAATGCTAAAATAAAAACATCTGGCAAAAATAGGCCAATGTGTTAAGATTTAAGTAGAAGCATTCCTGCTTATTGTACACTGCTTTTTCCTCATGTCAAATTCTTCATATATTTATTGTAAATTGTAGTTTAAGATAATAATACTGCTACAAAATTATGGTTTTCTTTGTATTTTCTTGTGGTAAAGTTTTCTTATAATGTTACAGATTAATAAAAGACTGAAAGGGCACATGCAATGTGAATAAATGTTTGGCACATGAGTCTCTGCTTCTAAGTCACTGCTAGAACAGACTAGTTACATCACGTCTCTTTGGGGGTCAATTCAAAAATGCATATTTCATCTGCAGTTAAATGCAATTTCACAGAACTGAACACTACTTCATAAACGTCAAATACATATATGTTGGAGAACGTATAGAAAATTCATATGCCATAGAGAAGACCATGGGTTTTTGGAAAACAGATTTGAAAAAAAAGAGATAGTTCATCAACTATCATTTGTTGATACTTGCTTGTAAGATTCAATTTGATATTTTTATCTTTTACTCCTTACCTAAAGATTACAAAGGTAAGGGAACTGTTCATTTTCTCCATTGAGTAAGTCGACTTGACTGATTGTACTTTCATTGGATAGAAACAAACAGATACTTAATTAGGCTTCCTACGTGTTCAAGAATAATTTGGCTCACGCCTGTAATCCCAGCACTTTGGGAGGCCGAGGCGGGCGTATCACAAGGTCAGAAGTTCGAGACCAGCCTGGCCAATATGGTGAAAACCTGTCTCTACTAAAAAATACAAAAATTAGCCTGGCATGGTGGCAGGCGCCTGTAGTCCCAGCTACTCAGGAGGCTGAGGCAGGAGAATTGCTTGAACCTGAGAGGCAGAGGTTGCAGTGAGACGAGATAGTGCCACTGCACTCCAGCCTGGCGACAGAGACTCTGTCCACCCCTCCCAACCCCAAGAAAAGAATAATTTCATTAGGAAAATTTCCTCTTTTTATTTACTTAATTTTTATTTATTCAGGAGAGGATACCAAGGGTATTTAAAATAAAACAAAAAATCCAAACTAGAAATTTATACTTCACAGTAAGTATGTTTTTTGACTCTTCAAAATGCACTGCACCCCAAATGACTTGTCCATCCTAATAAAAATACTCCCATGCTCTTGGTAGTGACTTAAAGACATGCATATGTCTTGTTTTGGCTAAAGAAACATAAAACACAGCTATTATGCTTATTTTAAAATGGTTATTTATCAAAATTATGAGAGACAAGGAAAAACAGTCACCTTCTGTTTTTGGAGGTTACTGTGTTAGATGTGATGTCTGGAACTGATACAGCCAAATTGGGCCATGAGGGTAAGCAGTGCTAACATGCCAGCACACAGGACAAATTCACTAAGTATTGTCAGTGCCTAAAGAAAGAAGGAATCTGGTTCCCTAATGGCATAATTAAGCCCCTGAGGGACTCAAGGTAAAATGTGTTCCTTTGGCTTTTTGTTACATGTGACAAAGATTTTTTTTTTATTCTTTAAGTTAATTTGGGTTAAAATGTCTGTTGATGGAAACCAAATCATTTTAGCTGATATAAAAGAAGCTTATTTTTGTTAAACACTAAGGCTCTGAAATTTGCTAAGTAGTTTATGAATTTTAATCTTATTTAATTTTCATACAAGTATTGAAGTAGAGGTTATTATTACTACTTTAATAATGCTGAAATGGATGCTAAAAGAGGTCAAATAACCAACATCAACTTACGTGGCTATAAACTAATGGGTCTGAATTTGAAACCATATTGTCTAACTCAAACACCTTACTTTATGCTGGTTGTGAGGATCCTTTGAACTTTTATAAAATTGTTCGATAATTTATATTAGAATATTAAGTAATAATTGGCAAAATTCTCCTCTGTGCAGATTTCTTCTATCAAAAAAACAACAAACAACAACAAATTAGCTTAATTAGGTAATCCCAACTTTTTCATGGTAGCTGATCAATTTTATCAATCAAGCCAGTCTATGTTACGTACAAAACTACACAATCTATTTACTATTTACTGCGTGCCTCTGGGATTATTTAATATCTGTATAATGTGACAAGGATGCAGATATAATAGACATGGTCCCCTCCTTGAAGGAAAACATTGCAATGTATCTGAATTATATGTGTGGACATCAGAGTATCCCTTTCTCAATCACATGTTGATACTCTTTTCTAATGTTGCCTTCTGCTTTAAGTCTTCCAGTTCTTCTTTCCTAACCAGTTGTCATGTACCCTTCTAATCACATAACTCACATACTACTTTGTAACTTTTAATATATAATCAGACATTGGAATTATTCTGATATGTTTTAATTAGCCCTCATAATCATTTTTCAAAATTGTTGAGTGTCAAGACAAAATCTTATTCATGTTGACATCCTTTGTATCACCTAACATTTATTCATTTAAAAATATTTATTGAGCTCCTCATTTGGGCCAGATACCATGGTAGGAATTGGGGATAGAAAGATAAAGATATAAAGGCTTGGGACTTGGGAAATTTTTCTGAATTTAATTCAGTTTACCCCACAATAATACAGAAGCGAGCCTTTACTGATCATCCTAAGAATTGGGGTCATATAAAACATAACGTTAATGACTAAATAATGGAGTACAAATTTAAGGTTAAATGCAAAGCTGGTATACTACATTATATAATTTCCTCACATAATGAAGATGGGTCATTAAGGATTCCCTGCTTTCAAGCCTACTTAACCCAAACAACAATGAAAAAGAATCTAAACACAATTTCCCAGCTTTCAGATGGATGAGGTTAAATTGAGCAAGACAGCAAATAATGAGGGATAATAGTGAAGACCTCAAATCATACAGTACATTAACAAAGCTTATGTGTACTTGATACTGGAAAAGATCTACATCTCTGCTGTATGAGAAGCAGAAAGAGATTGCTTCCTAAAGAGAAAATAGAAGACATAGCCAACCCTCTCTCCATTTTCAGATAAAATTATTTCTTCAACACTAAGCTCACATATAACATTTTTCATTCCTCCTTTCTCTGCCCCACAAGCTCTGTTCTCCACCCACTCAAAATGTTCAATCTGTACTTTGTGAATGGTGGCTTCTCTTTTGACCCAGGTAATGAGTTGTTAACTCTTTAAGAAGTATACAACACAGCTCCATGGAGGCCTCTCTGGCCTAGGAACAATGCTAGGCATTATGCATACACTATCTCACCTTATCCTTACAACAAATTTACAACATGGGGCCAAGGGACAAAATGAGAAGTGAAGTGACAAAGTCTAGGTTGCTTCCTGAGGTCACACATAAAATGAAGAGCCAAGCTGGGCTTCAGACTTAGGAATGTCTGCCTTCAAATCAACACACTTCCCACAATCTTAAACTCTCTTGTCACAGTAAGGTTGTTATTTAGATAGATTTTTCATATATTGCATGTTTCATTGTGTTGATTAATTCAATAAACAAAATGGTAACAAGTAGGTGAAATAATTAATAAAGCATTTCTATAGTAAAATTAACTTTATGTCCTCAATAAAAGTATTACCAAAAGCCATACATTGATTCACACATGCGATCCTGCTGATGAATGTTTCTTGTTAGCTGTAAGTCATCACTTTTTTTTTTTTTTTCTTTTTTTGAGATGGAGTTTCATGCTTGTCGCCCAGGCGGGAGTGCAATGGCACGATCTCAGCTCACTGCAACCTGCGCCTCCTGGGTTGAAGCGATTCTCCAGCCTTAGCCTCCCAAGTAGCTGGGATTACAGGCGCCCAATACCACTCCCGGCTAACTTTTGTATTTTTAGTAGAGATGGGATTTTGCCATGTTGGCCAGGCTGTTCTCAAACCCCTGACCTCAGGTGATCCGCCCACCTCAGACTCCCAAAGTGCTGGAATTACAGGCATGAGCCACCACGCCTGGCCAGGTCATCTCTCCTACCATAGAGAAGACATATAACATTTTTCCAAGATATGTTGAAACATTTATAGATTATGCTACATAATCTTCCCACTTTCACTTGCCTGACAATAAAAAACATAATCCTTTTTTTCACTTAGCTGAATCTAAATGAAAAAATATCAACTATGTTTTTGTTGTTAGATTTAGTTTTATTTGTTTTTTTTTTTAATTGGTTTTCCTCAAGAGAAAGAGGCCAATGTCATCAATAAGCTGATACTGGAAACTTGTTTCTACAAGAAACTTTCTGAATGTACACTTATGAACATTTAAACTGCTGTCACAGTTTTAAACTATCTGATTTCTGTCTAAAGAACAAAGTTACATACAATGTTTACATTAGATAGGCTAAGCACACTTTATTTTATTTGGCCAATATCTCAGTTATTATAAAAGAGAAAGACTATGTAATCAAAATTTCTAATACGACCAAAGCAACGGTGAAACATCTTATAATGAAAAAATTCACATGGAATCCTAGCTTTTAGGTTTTTTAAATTTATAATTTTAAGTATTTTAAGATTGTCATATGTGTGTTTGTATATTTCATAGGCATTTTGATTAAACAGCTACCTTTCTTGGAAAATAACAATTCTCTTGTAATTGTTCTTCCTGTTTTAACAGACTTGGTGTTAGCTTAGGTCACACAAAACGAGCTACATTGTGCTTGACATGACCAAGATTTGTCATACAGAATTACACATTTGAGCTGAATTTTTTTCAGCTATCTTTCCTTTTGCCGTATCTTCTGGGAATTTCCTTGGTTTTTAGTAATAGAAAAGTCCCAGTAATAGTAGCTTAAACAAATGGGGTTGTATTCTTCTCAAGTAGCAAGGTGTCTGGAGATAGATGATTTCTGGCATTGCTTCAGGTATTCAGTGAAATCCTTAAGGTCCCAGACTCTTTCTAATTTGTCTGCTTTCCTATGCTTTTGTCTTTCTTATGGTTTTGTTGGCTTGCTTTTGTCTTCAGGCCTCAGATGGCACTCAGCTCCACGCATCATGTTCTCACCCAAAACAGGAAGAAATTGGAAAGCTGTGACAGCTACTGCATCTTCCTTTATGTCAGGGAAGCAAAATTGTCTCTCAAAAACTTCAGTGAGATGTCCCTTCATACCATAGCCAAAATTGAGTTACAGGGCCACTTTTAACTAGAAGACAGGTTGCAATAGTAATTGTTTAGCTGGTATCTGGATACCCCCAAATACAACTGGGATACTGGTTAAAAGGGAATTGATGGTATATCAATAAGCAGCTAAAAAAATCTGTTTCAAATCTAATAGCATTTCTTGTTTTAGAAGGTTGAAGAAGTAGAGAGGATAAAAGTTTAACCAAAGATTATGGCATAAGAAAAGTGCAGAGAGAGTAGTAGAAAAGACTGTATGAAAAGTTGGGTAATTTATTTTCCATTTTTATGATTTTTTAATTCCAATAGATGGTAACTTCAACCATAAGTTAGCATTGTATATTTGTGTGTGTGTGTGTGTGTGTGTGTGTGTATGCGTGAAGGGCTAGGGCTAGATGATAACTATTTCAGGCTTTGAGGACGATGTGGTTTCTACTGGAGCAACCCAACTCTGCCATTGGAGCACGCAATAGCCACTGATGATTGTACATAAAGAGATGGCTACAGTTGTGTCCCACTAAGACTCTTTTTTTTTTTTTTTAAAGGCAGTTTGGCCATAGTTAGCAGAAGTCACCCTAGACTGAAAACACAATATACTATGAAAGAAAAATAAAATAATCAAATCATAAGAGACAATAGAAAGGGATATTTTTATCAATAACATTGAATTGTGGGAAGTTATAGAGTGCTGAAATTTGAAGGGTCAAGGCCAACAGGACAATAAAGAGATCATGAAGATCTCATTGTGTTGTTAGGGCAAACATGTCAATGATGAGGAGATGCAAATCTCACCGTTTTGAAGTGACAGAAATATTAGTGATAATCTTACATGATACAACACTATCTTCAGGTTTATACCCCAAACAGGAAAATTTCTTTGATCAGGAAACATCACTCTCATTCTCTTGCTCTGCCTAGTTTCCTTCTTAGCACTTAATACTACCCAACATTATATTACAAGTGCATTATTCTGTTTTCATACTTCTATAAAGAACTGCCCAAGACAAGGTAATTTGCAAAGGAAAGAGGTTTTATAGACTAACAGTTTAGCATGGCTGGGGAGGCCTCAGGAAACTTACAATTATGGTAGAAGGGGAAGTGGAAGCAAAGCACCTTCTTCACAAGGCGGCAGTAAGAGGAAGTGCAAGTAGGGAAAATGCCAGCAGTTTACAAAGCCATGAGATTTCTTGAGAATTCACCCACTATCATGAGAACAGCATAGGGAAAATTGCTCCCGTGATCCAATTACCTCCACCTGATTCCGCCCTTGACACACGGGGATTATAGGGATTTTAGGGATTACAATTCAAGATGAGATTTTGGGTGGGGACACAGCCAAACTGTATCAACAAGATAACTAGTTAATTCATTTATTGTCAGTACTCCTCATCCCCACTGAAACATAAATCCATGAGATTTGAGACTTCAGTTTATTTTATTTTATAATATTGATTAATTGTTAAATCCTCAGTTCTTAGAATAATGCATGACACTTAGTTGGTGCTGAATAAATATTTATTAAGTAATTGAATGAAGAAATAATTCCATAAATAGTGGTCTGGAAACTATGCTGACACATAGGTTTTGTCTAAGACCCTGATGATGTGAACCATCCAAGCATTTCCACTGACTTGAATGTTCATGTTAGATTTTCTGGAAGTCTCATAAACTTATGGTCACTTCACTCTTTTAGTCAAATTTGGAAGCCACGGAATGAAAAGTCTGTGTGTGTATTTGGGAGAATCCTTTATAAACTATGCTAAGTGTTCAACAGATGAATGGATAAAAAAAAATGTGGTACATATATACAATGGAGTACTATTCAGCCATAAAAAAAGAATGAGATCCTGTCAATTGCAACAACATAGATGGCACTGGAAATTATTATGTTAAGTGAAATAAGCCAGGCACAGAAATACAAACGTCACATATTCTCACTTATTTGTGGGATCTAAAAATTAAAACAATTGAACTTATGGACATAGAGAATAGAAGGTTGGTTACCAGAGACTGGGAAGGATAATGGGAGGGTGGGAAGAGATGAAGGTGATTAATGGGTACACAAAAAAATGGTTACAAAGAATGAATAGGACCTACTATTTGATAGCACAACAGGGTGACTATAGTCAATAATAACATAATTGTGTATCTTAAAATAAAGAGTATAATTGGATTGTTCGTAACTCAAGGATAAATGCTTGAGGCGATGGATACTCCATTCTCTGACACATCCTTATTTCACATTGCATGCCTGTATCAAAACATCTCATGTTCCCCATACATATATATGCTATGTGCCCACAAAAATTTAAAAAATCATATTGATTAATACAATTCACAAATAGTGCATTAATATTTATGAAAAATATAAATTTTATAAATAAAGAAATTTATGAAATGTCTCTACATTTCTCTATGAATACAGACCCAATAACCCAGGACTTATCATCAAGTTCAAACACCCCATTTTGCTTTTTTCTGTAATTTGTCTGTTGTGGAAAACCAAATACTGCATGTTCTCTTGTAAGTGGGAGCTAAATGATGATAATACATGGACACACAGAGGGGAAAAACAGACACTGGGGCCTATCAGAAGGCAAAAAGTGGGAGGAGGAAGAGGATCAGGAAAAATAACTAATGGATACTAGGATTAATACCTGAGTAACGAAATAATCTGTACAACAAACCCCCAAGACACAAGTTTACTTATGTAACAAACCTGCAGTTGTACCCCTGAACTGAAAATAAAAGTTAATTTTTTAAAAAAAATTACTTATTGCATACCTGCCACGTGTCAGGTCCTAAATATGTGCTAGATATATAGTGATTAATGAAGTGGGTGGTGTATAGTTTAGAAATTTTCAGAATTATAATAAAAAATATACAATACAATTAATGTATTTCATATAATTATATTATTAATACATCCCTGGTAATTGGTTATCAGAGAGGCACTTTATATATATATAGTGGGATATCTCTCTCTCTATATATATATATACACACATATATATAAAGTATATATATATACACACCTATATATAAAGTATATATATATATTCTCTCTCTCTCTCTGTATATATATATATATATATATATATAGTACCTCCATATATGTTTACAAAAAGCAACAGAAATTTAAGAGAAATTTTTTTTTAATTTTTAATTAATTTCATGCACACACACATACTGATCATTTGGTCTCCAGAATTCCTAAAGTAGTATGACATTTGATCATTAACTGTGAAAAAAGATATCATTTTCAAAGAGTTATGTGACAGTTTATCTTCAGAAGAACAGGGACAGTGAGACTCTGTTATCCTGGATCCCTTTTTTTCTCAACAGATGAGTATAATCCTACATGTCTTGTGACTATCTCCAATCCCACTTTTGACATCAATTAAGCTTACATAAGATGCATCTAATTACAGACTTTCCCTTCTCTCCAAATTCCAGTTTTATAAACATTGGGAATACAAATTTCACATATCCCTGAACTGACATTTCGCTGATCACTTTTTCATTCACTTATTTGACAAGTACAGTTGCTCTCCGTATCTGTGAATTCTGCATCCATGGATTCAACCAACTATAGATCGAAAATATTTGGGGAAAAAATTCCCTGCAAAATTACAAAATGTTAAACTTGATTTTGCTGCACTCACTGAGTACTATGTGCTCAGTGAATTCAGTTAGAATCAAATGTGCCAAAAGTATATGTCACTTCTCCATCAAGTCACCAAATGCTGATTCCCTGTGTTGACCATACTTTTGAGGGAAGATTCTGGGATCATGACATCTTTTCAGTGGTAATAGGAAGGGAAGATACAGAATAAATTATTTTACTAAGCAGATGGGCCATTGGGGGTATTTTGTAAAGTTTCCCAAATTTATATTTATTGTGAGAAATATGTTGAATTAGTTTGTCTATTTCTCTCAAGAAAGAGCCATAAATTAAAATTACTGCTGACTATCAATATTCTGGCTTTTTAGATTCCAGAAAATAGGATTTTGTCAAGCACGTTCATGCCCTTGTGCTTTTGTTCATATGGGGCCATTTGTCACCTACTTTGTGAAGTCTTCTCACAGTTCTTACTAATCTAGGCTAAAATAATAATTAATTCTCAGTGTCTCCTACATAATAAATATTTCTTTTCAAATAGTGTTCACATACTTCTGCCTCTATGCTGGGTACTGTATATTATTTCACTGCAATGTCCAGTATGCTCACAAAGTGTGCATCTCCACTTCATATCTGAAGATACTGAGGCTCACAAAGGTTAAGTAATTTGCCCACCATCCACCTAATCCTGAAGTTAGAAATGTAGACAGTGTTCTTCCCCTCATCCCCCAAATCACAGCCAATTTCAAAGTTCTAGCAAGTTCATTTTTGTTTTTTGTTTTGTTTTGTTTTTTGATTTTATGGAGTACTGCTCTGTCACCCCGGCTGGAGTGCAGTGGCGCGATCTCGGCTCACTGCAACCTCCGCCTCCCTGGTTCAAGCGATTCTTCTGCCTCAGCCTGCCCAGTAGCTGGGATTGCCGAGTAGCTGGGATTACAGGCATGCACCACCACACGCGGCTAATTTTTGTATTTTTACTAGAGACGGGCTTTCACCATCTTGGCCAGGCTGTTCTTGAACTCCTGACCTCGTGATCCACCCTCCTCGACCTCCCAAAGTGCTGGGATTACAGGTATGAGCCACCGCGCCCGGCCACAAGTTCATCTTTAATACGTCTCAAGTTCACCGATTTTTCCCATTTCCGTAGCCGTTGCATTAATACAGCCCACTATTTTATGTCACATGGGTTACTGCCCCATTCTCTGACTTGTTCCTCCTAACTCCAGTATTCTTGCTCTGCAATGCACTATACTGCTGCTAGAACAGACTTTCCAAGATTAAAATAAATACTTTAACTCCATATTGTTCTATGGAGAGAAAAATCCTTCTTATTCTTTTTCATTCTCATTATTATTATTGTTCAAGTCATTGTTTCCTCCTTTGAGGTAAATAGGACACTAACTCAGATTCTCTTCTCTGTCTCAAGTCTCTAATATCACAAAATCATTGCAAAATTCACAAGAATTAAAATATCAAAGGGGACCCCAGGAAGGCCTTCTAAAGGAGACACATGAAAAGAAAGCACATATTGTTCAGGAAATTAGAGTACGGGAAATATTACAGACCATTTCTCATGACTAAAATGAATTATCTACAACAAACCTAAACTCATGTATAACTGCCTACTAGCCTGTAGATCTATCATTAGAAGCAAGTCATTTATCCATGAAGAAGATACAATGATCAGAAGGGACTTCTGGAAGTATTCTTTGAAGGCAAGATATCATTATAGAAGTCGTGTTTATAGCCAGAGTTAGTCAATTAGATATCTCCGAACAATGCAATAACTTACCACCTTTATAAAGATCCTGGACTATCCATTCTAACGGGAAAAACTAACACTATAGCTCAGAGTTTAAGAGCAAAAGCTATGGAGCCAAACTGCCTGTTTGCTTTAAGTTTTACACTGACACTAATTAGCTGTGAGACTTTGGCCAAGTTCTTTTGTGTGATTCAAGTTTCCTCATCTGTAAAATGCAGAACATAATGTTACCTAACTAGGAAGGGAATTATAGAGTTACATGAGCTATTTAAGTATGTGTGTGTTGCCAAGAACATTGTCTGGCATGTATTTTGTTACAGAATATTATAAACTTTATGTTGTACCTTCTACGTACATTCAAAATTTCTTTAGCTAGCTACTCATAGAATTAGAGAGGGAAAAAAAAGCTTTTATCGTAGTTTATTATAATTTCGAAGAAACTTAGAGTTCTACTTTATATCCTTCATTGTTTAATGTAGAAAATAGAGGCCCAGAAATATGACTATTATTAAGGTACTCATTCCTAACAAGGGAATATATTTAAATATTTAGCTGAGGCAATTCTACTCTTGGTTTGGTGTCCTTCCAAATTAACTGTTATCTTACCAAATGCCAGTGATCTTCAATACTTTCCTTGAGAGTAAGTGGGGAGAAAGGACCATTTCCTCTGAGGGAAAGCCAAAGAAGCTAATAAACCAGATGATTTACGCAGTAAAACATAGCACAGATACTGAGATAGAATTGTAATCCATGACTCCTCTTCAAAAGTTGTTTTCCTGCCTACAAATTGAGGAGCTATGACTTTTGGGGATATAATACAAAAATACATATCCTCACAAGTTCAAGATGACTCATAACCTTAGTTTCAGATTTGTAGTCAACAAATACAAATTTGTACCACATTACTATCAAAATTCTCATACTTTTCTCTGGTAAAATAGTCTAAAAAAGACTAAAGACATCTTACATAATATTTTCATTATTTTTGAAAGATTGTACTTCTAATTCAGCATATCAATATGTAAGTGGGGCAAAATCATTATTTTGGAAAGGAAGAAAAAAATCAACTGCCTTATCTACTATTATATTATTACATCAAGCAAAGCCATTTCCATAGCAAAAGCTATGTATCCACAAAAATATATCAAACATTTGAAAGTATAAATCAAGAAGAAAAATTATATGTAACTCTGCAAAATTTAAAAAGGAAGTGCAGGATTGAGAGAGCAAAGAAAATATCTCACAAATTTGGCTCAAAATACTTTCCTTTGGTATCTGAAGCATCTGAAACCTGATAGAAAATCTTGGCTTCTAGAAAAAAAGTAAACTAAAAGTTTAGGATATCTCCGTGTATTTTTAGCTGTTTGTCAGTAAATTATATAGATGAATATAAGGCATTCCAAAGCATTGTTGAAAAGAATTTATATGGATAGTTGTGGGGTTTTAAAATTGAAGAAAATCTATCTGCTAAGAGGAGAGGTTGTTGGAGACTATTTTTTTTCTACTGAACCCACAAATCACTTTGAGGTTCCTCTCACATTTCATGGTGCATGTATCTTGTATCCTCCAGAATGTAAACTGAAAAGCAATGTGTAGACAAGCCAATATTAGTAGCGTGTCTGATTGCCTGTTGCTGTCAATCTTGTGGAGGAAGGGGGCAGCAGAGAAATCACTGCTAATGACTTCAGAGTTTGCATGTCCCGCACTCACTTATTACTGGAAAAAATAAAATGTAATGAACCTGATATGGACAAGGAATGAGAGGAATAAAATATGTCTTTTAGACTGTCAGCAAGCAATGAAACAAATGAGATTTATGGCAGAATTGGATATGTGATTTATAGTTTTTCTTGTTCTTCATTTAAAAGAGGAAATTAAAACCACACTTGCATATGATTCAATCTTTGATCACTAGAGAATAGCTGCTGCAAATTAATTATTATAAACTCCATTACCCTTGTTCACCCCAGATGCTGCATCCATAGTACCTTCCAACCAGTATCCTAGGGGAAAAGAGGTTTTTTTGTTTTGCTTTGTTTTTATAATTCTTTAGGAAAAAAAATAGCTGACATTTGGTGTTTCACTGAGTGGTAATTTATTACTGAAGGAACTAATTGAATAGTCTCAAGGAAAGAACACAGAGGAAAGACCCAGATTAAATTGTTAGCAGCTTCTTACTTCTGGCTGAAAGAATGTGTGTGTTTATTCTCTTTTCATCCTCTATAAGCCTAGAATCAAATACTTTAACTTATGCATAAAGATTTTCAGATCTTCAGCTCTGATAGTGTCTGTACAATTCTATAAGTAAATGCAGAAAATATTGATTTCATAAAGAATTTTGTTCATGTAGTCTTCATTTAAAGCAATAAAAATTATTGGTCGATTAAAATATTTTAAGACAATACAGAATAGAGTAATGACTCATTGGAGGGCCCTAAGATTTGCCGAAGAAAGAATCCATTTAGAATAAATATTTCAATACAAATTTAATAAAATGCATGCATATAATGTGGTAATTAAGTATAAGAAACCAACACTCTTTTAGGAGAATGCTTAGAAAAGTACTAATAGAATAAAATATAAATGATCAAAAAAGAAAAATATTTTACATAGAGGTAATCAAATATCATACTTAAACAAAGTCAAAATCTAAGATGTTTTTGTGTATTTAAACCTGTGAGCTGCAAGTGACGGTGGAAAAGTTGAATATGATTAGGGACCTTATTGATATGGCAACACAGGACAGATGACTTTAACAGAGTGGGCTAGATCTTTAGATGTTTGTTCAATTGAAACATGTATACTTTAATTTTTCTTGGACACTTTCTACAGCTGGTTATGTTTATGTGTAGAAAAAAAGGAACAAATCTGTGAAGCACTTGAATAATAGTAAAGAATTACGATTTTTAATCTTGCACACGATAAAAACTTATTGTGATAGAATGAGAACTATATATTTTTATCTTTGTCTACTGTTCTTGGCACACAGCTCGTAAAATACTTGTAACTTCCTAAGTGACAAAAGCAATAGGAAAATCTCTTGTTATAACTCTTGGTTTTTGTTTGTGGCTCCTGAAATAGCTTCAAAGAGATAGAGGCAATAGGAGCACCTTTTGTTATTTATAACAATCCTCTAGTGGCAGAGAGAAGGCACCCAGACATGTGCGTATCATCACCCCAACCCCATGCCAACAGGACCATGCACACAGTCTCCAGCAGGAGTGCCCTGCCCCTCTCCAGCTTCATGGCCACTGCCACTGTGGTGAATGCCTGCAGCAAGGTGCCTACCAGCACCTGTTAGCACTCTGTCACAGCTGCCACACTTTGGCACCCCCAGTGCAGTGGATTCCAAATCTCGAGGAGCCAGAGAACAAAGTCAGGGCCCAATACAAATCCTCCAGAGTTACAGAACAGAGTCTGGGAGTTGGGAGCTGAGTGTTGGCCTCCTAAAATCTCCCAGAAACAAAGCCTGTCAGCTGAATGCACGTTATATCACAATCAAACCCTCAATGTCATCAAACAGGATAAATCAAAAAAAAAAAAAAAACACCCAAAGGTCAGCAACCTTAAAGATTGAAGGCAGATAAGCCCAGATTGAAAGTAGATAAGCCCACAGATGAGAAAGCCTCAGCACAAGAATGCTGAAAACTTAAAAAGCCAGAGTGCCTTCTTTTCGTCAAATGTCTGCATCACTTCTCCAGCAAGGATTCTGAACTGGGCTGACATGGCTGAAATGACAGGAATAGAATTCAGAATATGGATAGAAGCAAAGATAACTGAGCTTAGTACTTACAACTCAATGCAAGGAAGTAAAAATCATGATAAAAAATGCAGGAGCTGACAGAAAAAATTGTGAGTATACAAAAGAATGTAAGCAACCTGATAGAGCTGAAAGACACACTATGAGAATTTCATAATACAATCACAAGTATTAATAATGGAATAGACCAAGTAAAAAAAAGTAATCTCAGAGCTTGAAGACTGGCTTTCTGCATAAGAAAGCCAGAAAAAAATAGAGAAAAAAGAATGAAAAGGAAGAACAAAACCTCAAAGAAATATGGAATTTTGTAAAGTGAACAAATCTATGACTCATTGGTGTCTCTGAAAGGGATGGGGAGAATACAGCCAACTTGGAAAACATATTTCAGGATATTATTCATGAGAACTTTCCCAACCTAGCTAGAGTGGCCAACATTCAAATTCAAGAAATGCAGAGAACCCCAGTAAGGTATTTTGCAAAAGATCATCCCCAAGACACATAATGATCAGATTCTCCAAGGTCAAAATCAAAGATATTAAAGGCAGCTAGACAGAAAGGTCAGGTTACCTACAAAGGGAAGCCCATCAGACTAACAGCTGACCTCTCAACTGAATCACTACAAGTCAAAAGAAATCGGGGGGCCAATATTTAACATTCTTAAAGAAAATAAATTTCAACTCAAAATTTTATGTCTGGCCAAACTAAGCTTCATAAGTGAAGGAAAAATAAGATACTTTTCAGACAAGCAAATGCTGAGGGGATTTGTCACAACTAGACCTGCCTTACAAGAGCTCTTGAAGGAAGCACTAATATGGAAAGGAAAGACTGTTACTAACCGCTACAAAAACACACCGTAGTACACAGACCAATGATGCTATAAAGCAACCACGTAAACAAATCTGAAAAATAACCAGGTAACAACATGATTACAGGATTAAATTCACACATATCAATACTAAGCTGAATTATAAATGGGCTAAATGTCACAATTAAAAAACACAGAATGGCAAGCTGGATAAGGAACCAAGACCCATTTGTATGCTGTCTTCAAGAGATCCATCTCAAATGCAATGACACCTGTAGGCTCACAATAAAGGGATGGAGAAAAATCTACAAAGCAAAAAAACAACAAAAAAGCAGGAATTGCGAACCTACTTTCTGAGAGAACAGACTTTAAACCAACAAAGATAATAAAAAAGACAAAGAAGAGCATTACATAATGCTAAAAAGTTCAATTTAACAAGAAGATCTAACTGTCACATATATAAGCACCCAACACAGAATCACCCAGATGCATAAAATAAGTTTTTAGAGAACTCCAAAAAGACTTAGACTCCCACACAATAATAGTGGGAAACTGTAACCCCACTAACAATATTAGACAGATTATTAAGACAGAAAATAAAGATATTCAGGACCTGAAATCAGCATTAGATCAAATGGACCTGATAGATGTCTATAGAATTGTCCACCCAAAAACAACAGTATATACATTCTTCTCATCCCCACATGGCACATATTCTAAAATCAATTACATAATCAGAAGAAAACACACTCCTCAGCAAATGCAAAAGAGCTGAAATCATAACAATCTCTTTGACCACAGCTCAATCAGACTAAAAATAGAAATTAGAAATTAGAAATCAAGACTAAAAAAGTCACTAAAAAACATACTTGGTGCAAAAGTAATTGAGGTTTTTACCTTTTTTTTTTTTTTTTTTTTTTTTTTTTTTTTAAGACTAAGTTTTTCTCTTGTTGCCCAGGCTGGAGTGCAATGGCATGATCTCGGCTCACTGCAACCTCTGCCTCCCCAGTTCAAGTGAATTTCCTGCCTCAGCCTACTGAGTAGTTGGGATTACAGGCACGCACCACCACGCCTGACAAATTTTTTGTATTTTTAGTTGAGATGGGGTTTCACCATATTGGCCAAGCTGGTCTTGAACTCCTGACCTCAGGTGATCCACCTGCCTCAGCCTCCCAAAGTGCTGGGATGACAGGCATAAGCCACCATGCCCGGCCATTTACCATTTATTTTAATGGCAAAACCGCAATTACTTTTGCACCAACCTACATGGACATTGAATAGCCTGCTCCTGAATGACTTTTGGTAAATAACGAAATCAGGGCAGAAATCAAGAACTTCTTTGAAACTAATGAGAATAAAGATACAACTACAGATACTAGCATCTCTGGGACACAGCGTAAGTCAGGGTTAAAAGAGAAATTTATAGCACTAAATGCCCATGTCAAAAAGGTATCAAGTTAACAACCTAATATTACAACTAAAAGAACTAGAGACCCAAGAGCAAACAGATCCCAAAGCTGGCAGGAGACAAGAAATAACCAAAATCATAGCTGAACTGAAAGAGATTGAGACACACAAAAAAAACTATTCAAAAGATCAGTGTGGGCTGGGTGTGGTGGCTCACACCTGTAATCCCAGCACTTTGGGAGGCTGAGGTGAGCGGATCACGAGGTCAGGATTTTGGACCAGCCTGACAAACATGGTGAAACCGCATCTCTACTAAAAATACAAAAATTAGCTGGGCGTGGTGGTGGGTGCCTGTAATCCTAGCTACTCAGGAGGCTGAGGCAGGAGAATTGCTTGAACCCGGGAGGCAGAGGTTGAAGTGAGCCGAGATCATGCCATTGCATTCCAGCGTGGGTGACAGAGCGAGACTCCATCTCAAAAAAAAAACGTTCAATGCATCCAAGAGCTGGATTATGGAAAAAAATAATAAAACATATAGACCAGTAGCTAAACTAATACAGAAGAAAAAAGTTTCAGATAAACATAATCAAAAATGACAAGGGAAATATTACCACTGAACCACACAGAAATACAACAAACCCTCAGAGAATATTATGAATATTATGAATATGTGTATATTGAATATTATGAATATATATATATATATATACACATAAACTAGAAAATCTAGAAGGAATAGATAAATTCCTGGATGCATGCTCCCTCCCAAGACTGAACCAGGAAGAAACTGAAGCCCTGAAAAAAAACAATTAAGAGCTCTGAAATTGAGTCAGCAATAGTAATAAATAGCCTAGAAACCAAAAAAGCCCAGGACCAGATCCATTCATAGCTGAATTCTATCAGAGGTATAAGAAGAGCTGGTATCATTCCTGCTGAAACAATTTTAAAAAATTGAGAAAAGGAACTCTTCCCTAACTCATTCTGTGAAGCCATCATCATCCTGATATCAAACTGACAGAGATGCAAAAAAAGATATACATATGGCCAATAAGCATACAGAAAAATGTTCAACATCTCTAGTCATTACAGAGATGCAAATCAAAACCACAAGGAGATACCATGTCACACCGGTCAAGAATGGCTATTATTAAAAAGTCAAAAAACAACAGATGCTGGTGAGGTTGTGGAGAAAAAAGAATGCTTATACATTGTTGATGGGGGTGTAAATTAGTTCAACTATTGTGGAAGACAATGTGGCAATTCCTCAAGATGGAAATACAATTTGACCCAGCAATCCCATTACTGGGTATATACCCAAAGGAACATAAATTGTTGTATTATAAAGACATATGAATGCAAATGATCATTGCAGCACTATTCACAATAGTAAAGTCATGGAATCAACCTAAATGCCCATCAATGATAGCCTGGATAAAGCAAATATGGTGCATACACACTATAGAATACTATGCAGCCATAAAAAGGAATGAAGTCATATTCCAGCTGGAGGCCAGTATCCTTAGCAAACTAACACAGGAACAGAAAACCGAATACTGCATATTTTCACTATAAATAAGAGCTAAACAATGAGAACGCATGGACACAAAGAGGGGAACAACACACACTGGGGCCTATCAGAGGGTGAAGGGTGAGAGGAGGGAGAGGATTAGGAAAAATAACTAGTTGGTCCTAGGCTTAATACCTAGGTGTTGAAATAATCTGTACAACCAACTCTCATGACACAAGTTTACCTATGTAACAAACCTATGCATGTACCCCTGAACTTAAAAGTTTAAAAAAACTCATTTTAACCATACCTGAGTTTAAGTTCATGAGGTGACTTTTGGAAAGCCCCTAGATAACCACATTACAGGGGATGGTTGCCAGAAAAAAAACAACTATGTGATTAGAGGGTGAGAAAGTTTCATAAAACCCAAAAGAAAGGAGGTTCCAGAAGTTTTGGGGTTCATGAACAAGAATGCATCCACATGCCAGAAGTGTGATACACAGCAAAACTCCATGAGAACAGAAGCTCCTGTGCTTGGGATCCTTCCAGACCTCGCCCTATATATCTCTCCATCTGGCCTCTTCATCTGGCCGTTCATTTGTATTATTTAATATATTCTTTGCAATACACTGGTAATAATAAGAACCACATTTTTCCCTGAGTTCTGTGTGTTGTTTTACCACATTACAGAAACTGAGCAGAGTTTGTGGAAACCCGCCATTTCTGGCCACGTCAGATAGGAGTTGTAGGTAACCTGAGGACCCACTACTTGTGAATGGCATCAGAAAAGGGCAGGCAGTCTTGTGGGACTGAGCCCTTAACCTGTGGGGTCTGCATTAACTCCAAGTAGTTAGGGTCAGTACTGAGTTAAGTTGTGGGATACCTAATGGGTGTCTGCTGAGAATTGATTGGTTTGGGGAAAACACCTGCAATCTGATGTCAGACTTGAAGTATTCAAAGTAGTTACAGAGTAGAAACAGAGAAGGTTTTCTTTCAAATTTTAACTCAAAATAGCTTAAACAAAACCAGAAAATGTAGTGTCTCAAGTTATTTCAGATATAAATGAATTCAGGAACTCACAGGCCTTACTGGTGGTCCCTAGGAAAATCTGAATCCGTTTCTATATTTTTCAGCAAAACCATAAGAATTACTGACCTTGACCTAGCTTGGCTCCTATGCCATCTCTGGATCAATTCCTTTTGATCAGAATGGAATGAAATGGCTGGCCTACCTGAATCCTGTGCCCACCCCACTTAAAACCCAGAGACTGCAAATACAGCATGGGTGGTCTCCAAAGAAAAATCAGGATGTAATCTCCAAAAAACACGGAAGCAATGCTGGGCAGGAAGAAAACAACAGATGAAGAAATTTTCCTCAAGCATGTTACTTCTGTATCTACTGCCAGTTGAACTGCATAAGATATAGATAAGGCCTGCCAGAAAAAGGAGTCATTAATTTTCATTACATATGAATTCATTTATGCCTTTTAAAATACAGTTTGGTGTTACTGTTCATTTGTTGTGGGTATGTATATTTTTCACTTTATTTTTTACATATTTTGTGGAACTTGAGAATATAGGTGTTGTCTTTATAAAGTAGTAAGATTTTAATAAAGTTAATTTTTAAGGTATGCTTATCATAATTTTAGAGTATATAATAAGGAATATAGAATAAAATATAATAATTCATAGCTCTGATGCCCAAAACACTTTGATGTCTCTATTTTTTCCTCCCCATTTCTTTTTATTCCAAGTTTGTGGTTATTTTTTATTAATATAAATTTAAATTTTTATTAGGTGTTGTATGTCACTTTTAACCTGCATCCTATGTTGAACATTGTTCTACTATTATCTGCTTGTTATTATAGACTCTTCATGTAAAAAAAAAATGGATGAATAAAATCTAACCACAACATATCCTAAATTCTATATTTGAAAATTTGGGCCAGGTGCGGTGGCTCATGCCTGTAATGCCAGAACTTTGGAAGGTGGAGGCAGGTGGATCACTTGAGGCCAAGAGTTTGAGACCAGCTTGGCCAACATGGTGAAACCTCATCTCACTAAAAATACAAAAAAATTAGCTGGGCGTGGTGGTGGGCATCTGTAACCCCAGCTACTTGAGGCAGGAGAATTGCTTGAACCTGGGAGGCGGAGGTTGCTGTGGGCTGAGATCGTGCCACTGCACTCCAGCCTGGGCAATAGAGCGAGACTCCATCTCAAAAAAAAAGAAAAAAAGAGAAAAAGAAAACAAGGAAGAAAATCGGTATTGTTTCCAATGTTTTATGGTATGAAAATGCTGCCATAAATATCTTGTTGCCAATGCTTTGTTTTCTAGATTTCTATTATTTCTGTAAGAACATTTTCTATACATGATATTCCAGGATAAAAGATTGTGAATGTCTGGTAATTGTGTAAGGATTGCCTTTGCTTTTGAGCTTTTCTTTGATTTAATGATTCTCTTAAAAAGTATTTCTCAGACATTAACTTTAGAAAATATTGGAACATTGAACTTAGTATTCATTTAATAAATATTTTGGGAACACCTGTTGGGTATCATGGAGCCTATTGTGGGGATATCTAATCTAGCCTTAGGGAGAAAGAGGAGACTTCTAGAAAGGAATGATATGTAAACACATGATGTAGGCAAATCCCAAACTGGGGTTCAGCCCAAGAGGGTTCTTGGCTTTGCTCAGGAAACAGCTCGAGAGTGAGCCAATAGTGAAAGAAAGAAACTTTATTAAAGCAATAGTGTATAGCAAAATGGTTGCTCCGTATGTCTATGGGATAACAGGGCTATCCCATAGGCAGAGTAGCACAGGGTAGCACTCAAGGATTCCTGGCTAGCTGTATTTATACCCACTCTTAATTATATGCTATATAAGGGGCAGGTTATTCATGAACTTTCTGGAAAAAAAAATGGGGGAGTTCCCAGTACCCTATAAGGTTCTGGGACATTGCCATGGCATTTGTAAAATGTCATGGTGGTGGTAGGAGTATTTTATGCAAACACACTCTAATTTCTCATCCTGGCTGGTTTTAGCTGGTTTCTTTACTACATCCTGTTTTGATCAGCAGAGTTGTAACTTGTGCTCAGAAAAAAAGTCCTGTTGATCTCTTACCTCACTGGGACCTGAAGAATCAATAGGAGTCAGGAGAATAATTAAGTATAAAAAGCAAATGTATACAGGGAAAAGTGAATCTCAAAGAGAAGAGATAAAATGAGAAAATGCATGTTATGCTTGGAAAATCACACGTGTTATAGTTTTGCTAGAGACGTGAGACTCGGAGGGATGGCAGAGGCCAAATTTCAAAAGGTTCACCTGTAGTCACCAAGGGAAATCAAGACAGAATTCATCAAAGACAGATGCCTACCTGACTCCAGCTCTCTACTGCATCACATTACATAATCTCTCAGGGTTTTGCTCTCAGTGTAGTGAACTTCTCTGTCTGACTCAAATTTAAAAATTGGTATTATCTTAAAGAACAATGGAGGGTTGGAAAGGAAGAAAGAGAGTGATATAGTGTCTTTGACCAATATCATTCATTGTCTGTTTTAGAAATATGGGTGGGCAAACATCTTTAACCTGAGTCCTCTTGCTTTTCCCAACACAGAGAAAATAATCTCCATTAATTTGCTTTAGTAAGTGGTTTTATGACTAATTTAGGGGCCAAAATAGCTCAAGATATACTTTCCAGAAAGTAAAAAAGATCTGGTTGAATACAGTAGACTTCCTTGGACTCAGCTCATATTAAATTTCAGATTGCAAAGAGGTACATCCTACCCTTTGAAAAAATATGTTATTAGCAAATAATTTCCATGTGAAGATATTAAGACCTAACAACTCTCCTTACATTTCAGTTTTAGCTTTCTTTGAGATTGGCTTATTTTGGCCTCACCTAAGGATGATAGTTTGCAAGCTGTCCATCATAGGCTGTGATACAAGCAGACATGCATATATAAATGTAACCTACACCTCTGTTGATGCTAGCCCACTCTTCAGAAAGCCCATACCATGTTTTTCAGAAACTTTTAGTAAGGAAGTTGTAAAAGCAAAATAGTGGTTGAAAGGATGGGTTTGGCAGCAATCTCGCTCCTTTTCCTGCCTTTCCCTACAACTCATTAGAGACTGGAATTGAACCACTTCTCTGTCACAATCTCCCCATCTATTAAATGAGGACAATTATTACTACCCTTTCCTTTGCCCTTTGATAACTTCATAGGGGTATTCATAGATGTTATGAAGATTAATAAGCCAAATGTGTGTGGAGTGCTTCAAGCTCCTCTTAAGGGAGAAAATAACAAATTAAAATCCATCACTTTGAGAGCAGGAGGGGCAAGATACCAGAGGACAGTAAACAGGTGGTCCACAGCTCTGGCTTCTTTGAGAGCAGTACAGGTGGTCTTTCTTCCAGCGTCTATTGGTATCAGCCCCGGCCCATAGAGTATGGGTCATTGGCCTCATATTCCAATAAGCCCTCTCTGGGTTAACTCCAATGCTTAATCTAATCGACCTTAAAATGTGCCTTTGTTTTTTTTTTGGAGGAGGGAGTAGCTGTAGTAGATTAAATAATGGCCCCTCAAATATGTCCATATCCTGACCCCCAAAACCTGTGAATATGTTACCTTACAGTGACTTTGCAAATATGATTAAGTTAGATATACTGAGATCGGGGAATCACACTGGATTCTATGGATTGTCCCAATATAATCAAAGGGAACTTATAAGAAGAATGTGGTTAGTAGGAGGAGATATGATGGAAACAGTTTGGAGTAATGAAAGAAAGGAGCATTGGGCCAAGGAATGCAGCACCCTCTGGAAGCTGAAAAAGGCAAGGAAACGGATTATTTCCTGAAACTTTCAGAAAGGACACAGCACTAAAGACACCCAATTTTAGACTTCTGACCTCCAGAACTTTAAGGTAGTAAAGGTGTTTTGTTTTAAGCCTCTGAATTTGTCACAATTTGCTATAGCAGTGTGTTTGTGTATACATACACACACATATCGCAGTGTTTACACACACACACACATATATATATTCATACACACAGACACATATAGAGGTGTATGTGTGTATGTATATATATGCATGCATGATCACTTCAATAAAACAGATATGCAGATCTGGGCAGTTTTTCTTCAATAGACGAAGAAAAGAAAGAAGAATCAGCTCCACCTGTCCTTTTTTAGAAGAGACTTCTACTTTAGGCATCCCTGCCCTGAGTTGTGTCATATAACTACCATCTGCTGCAAACCTGAATGAAATGAGAACAATTTCCATAAAGAAACTTGGTGAATGATTATTGGTTGTGCAACTAAGAGTGCCTAACACACTTTTTCTTAGACAACACTGTTTACAGGGCACTTTTTACTTACTAGATGAGGAGTATACACCATTAACCTCCTGGGTGTTATGCTTATGTATAAAATGGAGGAGAGAAATAGATCTTGACAATCTACAAAGTAATGGATAAGCTAGAATAAGAAAATTTGTGTAAAAATTATTTGCACACTTAAAATGCTCAAAAAATGAATTTTTATGATTATGAGAATTCAAGTGAGTTAGCACTGGAAAAGTTTGATTGCCAAAAAAGTAGTGCTTCTATTTCAATAATGACTTCCAAATTTTTACACCAAACGCATGATTAACAGGCATCCACCATGACCAGTTAACTGTCTATTCATCAGCCTCATCCAAGAGTGAACAAAGTATGGAAATAGGATGGAATACAACATTGCAATGTGCTCACCAAAATGCTCCCCACACCCCCAGTATACAGATAATTTCGTTATTTCCAAGCCTCCTTTGCAGTGATGTATGCCCATTTTCCTGCACAGAAATGATAGAAGCCAGTCACAATCCTGACCCTCAAGGTCTTCTGAACAATCCTTCATGACTTGTCTTTCATTATCCATAGGCTGAATAGAGAGAATAGGAGCTAACGGTGCAGAGCCACAGAATAAACTTGGGTTCCTGAAATACTACATGAAACAGAGGTCTTGATGACCTATGTGACACTGTAATGTCACCAAAAACAGTTATTGTGCAAGAAATCATTTGCAATTTGGGATTTGCTTGCCTTAACTGTTGGCTTTGCCTAACACAAATGGGTGCACCAATGATGAGGCAGGGAGAGCCCCCCAGAGCACAGGAAAAGGAGGGATGATGCTTTATACATAGAGAATTTTAAAGCAACAACAATGTAACAGAACTCACTAATGTCGATTTTCTTTTTATTATCACCTACATTGACAAATGTAAATAATATCAGTGATAAAATCTTCCTCTCCATACAGTGGAATGAAGCCGTGAGTAGTTGAGAATAGGAGGATAGGAGGCAGGAAGACTGCTTCTCTCTCATTCCATCTCTGCTTGGTACACAACTGCTACCGGGGATAAAAAGCCAAAGCAAACCAAAACAACAAACAAAAAAATCATTTCACCAGGTTCGAGGATAGGAAGTATTGCTCTAAGTTTTCACTGCCTTATTTAGTAAATGAAGCTATCTGATTCTTCCACCTGGAAGCAAATTTCACAATTCCCTGAGTTTTCTGAAAATCAAATGAGGCTGTGAAACTCTTAGGGAATTTCATAAATATCGTATGAATGAATGCTAGCATTATTGTTACATTATTTGTATATTTCTAGGCACACAGGATACTCTTTCATGATCACATGTATAATCATAATCAGGTTTAGTTTATAGAATAGACTCTTTCTTTTTCATATATCTATACTTATATGGATAGATAGAAACAGGCATATCGGAGAGACTGAAAATACTTCTTACAAATACTGAGTTGTTCAAGTACCACATTGTTTGAAGAGAGGACCTTTTTATATTTCTGTAAATTGTGCCCAGAAGAAGAGAAGACTAAAGTAAACATTTCTACCACTTTACTTACCTTTTTGTTATCTTTCCAAACTCCAACCATTCTGCAGAGAATATTCATTAAGCATCTGCTGTATCAGGTCCTGGTTTCCAGATGAATAAGGCACCATCTCTACTGTTCCCAAATCCAGCATCTGCAGAAGTACCCATGGATATAAAGAAGCATTTGTAATAAACGTGGACAGGTGCTATAGCAGATTTGTGGATTTTATAGAGCAGTATATTGATTTTACTTGAAAACTCAAATTTGGTTGCCAGCTTTTGATTTTGCCAGACATTAAGATAACTAATTACAAATGCATTTTTATAAACTAGGGGAAAAATTAACACTGAATATATAAAACATACTTTCAGAATAAAGTCAGATTCTTAAATTGATATATTTATCTCATTTTCTTTTTGTAAAATAATATTTATTAATAGCTGAAATCTACATTAAAATAACATATTTTGCCTATCTAGTTGACAAAGATGAAAAATAGATGTATTATGATTGTTGACAAAGGGTGTTCTCAAATATGTGCTTTTAGTCACAGTGTGGGAAAATGTGAATGAATGTGTGTGTGTGTGTGTGTGTATTAGTACATACGTTAGTACCTATACTTACATCTATATACCTACACAGGTACATAATTTGTATCATCCCATAGCTATAGCTTTGTAGCCTGCTCTTTTTAAATCTTAACTTCGTATTTTGAGTATTTATTTTGTTATTAATGTTACCTTTTGTTCTTGTTTTTAGCAGGGGTACATGTGCAGCTTTGTTATATAGGTAAACGAATGTCACGGGGATTTGTTGTGCATATTATTCCATCATCCAGGTACTAAGCCTAGTATTCAGTAGGTATTTTTTCTGATCCTCTCCCTCCTCTTAACCCCCACCCACAAGTAGGCCCCAGTGCCTATCATTCCCATGTTTGTGTCCATGTATTCTCATCATTTAGCTCCCACTTATAAGTGAGAACACACAGTATTTGGTTTTCTGTACCTGCATTAGTTTACTAAAGATAATGACCTTTAGCTCCATCTGTGTTCCCAAAAAGACGTGGTCTTATTCTTCTTTATGGCTGAATAATATCCACGGTGTATATGTACCATATTCTGTTTATCCAATATGTCATTGATGGACATTTAGGTTGATTCCATGTCTTTGCTATTGTGACTTGAGCTGCAATGAATGCTCATGTGCATGTGTCTTCATGGTAGAATGATTTATATTCCTTTGGGTATATATCAAGTAATGGGATTGCTGGGTCAAATGGTACTTCTGTTTCGAGGTTTTTGAGGAATTGGCACACTGCTTTCCATAATGATTGAACTAATTTACACTCTTACTAACAGTGTATAAGCATTCCCTTCTCTCCGCAACTTCGCCAGCATGTTATTTTTTGACTTCTTAGTAATAGCTATTCTGACTGGTGTGAGATAATATTTTATTGTGGTTTTGATTTGCATTTCTCCAATGATCAGTGATACTGAGCTTTTTTTCGTATGCTTGTTGGCCGCATGTATGTCTTCATTTGAAAACTGTCTGTTCATGTCCTTTGCCCACTTTTTAATGGGGTTGTTTGTTTTTTTTTCTTGTAAATCTTTAAGTTCCTTACAGATGTGGATATTAGACCTTTGCTAGATGCATAGTTTGTAAAAATTTTCTCTCATTTTGTAGGTTGTCTGTTTATACTGTTGATAGTTTATTTTGCTGTGCAGAAGCTCTTAAGATTAATTAGATCCCGTTTGTTAATTTTTGCTTTTGTTGCAATCATTTTTGGCATGTTTGTCATTACATCTTTTCCCTTTCCTATGTAGGACTTTATTTTTAAAATCACAATTTTTCACTTTTTTTTGTTTCTTTTACCACAAACTGCTGAACACTTCATTTCTTGTTATAGACCACGGCCTTCAGATCTTCACAGTGACATAGGCATGAAGAGAGATACAAAGCCTCTTAAGAGATACAAAGTAGAGAGCAGGCCATCTCCCAGAGACTCCAGTTGGAGGATTTTATGTGACTGTTTATCCCTGGAGTTGTGGCCTGGGGAACAGAAGTGAATTCCAGGAAGGTACGGGGAGTATGGAGATCACCAGGAAACTCTACTCACAGGACACTGTTCAAATGCTGATCCATAAACAATGACAGGTATTAACAGTTAGGCAGAGAATGGGAGGGCTGGAGATGGTTTTCCTGGTAGAGAAAGCAGCTCCAGCAAAGGCAGATAAATACAAAAGAGCACAGCACTGAAGCCGCTCATTGTCAAAGGGGACATATTTGGTGAGGGTCCCAACAGAGGAAAGGATGGGAACATGGAACTTGTCATCCCTCTTTCTGCATAATTTCTTTTCAAGATGCTGTTTTTCATGAATAAGAACTGACTGTTTTAATACCTGAGGTAGCTGAATTGCCTTATGTTATATGAGAGCAACACTTTTAGACTAAATTAAATTGGTATCAGTCAGGGTTCTTTAGAGGGATGGAACTAATTTTATATATATATATATATATATACACACACACACACACATATATATAATACACACACACATATATGTGTGTATATATGTATACACACTGGAGCTAAAAGGGCGTACATATATATGTATGTATGTGTATATATATTTATATATATGTGCATATATATGTGTGTACATATAATATATAATATATATGTATTTATATATAATATATATTATATATGTATTAATATATAATGTATGTGTATGTATATCTGTATATATACACACACATATGTGTATATGTGTGTGTATACTTTCAGAAAAGTGTATGTGTGTGTGTGTGTGTGTATATATATATGTATATATATATATATATATATATATATATATATATATATATATATATAAAGGGGAGCTTGTTAAGTATTAACTCACACAATTACAATGTCCCTCAATAGGCCGTTGGCAAGCTGAGGAGCAAGGAGAGCCAGTCTGAGTCCCAAAACTGAAGAACTGGGAGTCTCTTGCTTGAGGGCAGGAAGCATCCAGCAAGGGAGAAAGATGTACGCTGGGGGGCTAGGCCAGTCTAGTCTTTCCATGATTTTCTTCCTGCTTTATATTCTAGCCATGCTGGCAGCTGATTAGATGATGCCCACCCAG
This sequence comes from Gorilla gorilla gorilla, assembly GCF_029281585.2. Taxonomy (NCBI): domain Eukaryota; kingdom Metazoa; phylum Chordata; class Mammalia; order Primates; family Hominidae; genus Gorilla; species Gorilla gorilla. The sequence continues at coordinate 27,340,523 of NC_073227.2, read as the reverse complement.
ACTTAGGGTGGGTCTGCCTTTCCCAGCCTATGACTCAAATGTTAATCTCCTTTGGCAACACCCTCACAGACACACCAGGATCAATACTTTGCATGCTTCAATCCAATCAAGTTGACACTCAGTATTAACCATCACAAATTTCAATACCAATTGTGATGTCAAATATAAAATAGCACCTCATTCTAAGCATTTTTTGTATAAATTGTGATGGGATACACTTTCCTATCACAGCTGCAGTGAAGTAAAGGAAAAAATCATTCCAAGAATAAAGAAGAGGTTTGAAACTACCTTCATAATGTAATTCATGCTTGGAAAGGAGACCACTCTACTCTCAATATTATGGTAAAGCATTAGCAATCATTGGGAAAATAGTAACCCTCCTCTTCAAGTTATCTGTTCATGTTGTTGTTGTTATCTGTATTAACAAGAAAGAAAGAATAAGATGTAACCCATGACTGAGACCAGCTCTTGGCCTCTTTTAATCTTCCATAATCCTGAACCAAATCTCCTACTATATACATTCCTCAGCAACAGAACTCTTAAGTGAGTCAATATCTGATTTATACTAGAGGATGAAGATTTTAGAACCAAACCAAACCAAATCAACTAATCAAACAATAACAACAAAAATCCAGAGCCTCAGCTCAGGGACTAAGGTCAGCTCAGGGACCAAGGAGAAAAAGAGATCAAGGAAAATGGAGAATTTAAGAGGTGGTTAGAAGTCAGACTCTGCTGAAGGAATATCTTCATGAGGTTATACAGAATCCTGGCCAAAAAGTTTTGCTTTTATGATCCTATGTATAGGAATAAGTGTGCCAGACTTGAGGCAGCATATCTGACTTCTTTAATCCCCTCATGACCCTCCTTTGGGAGATACTGCTCTTGAAGTAGAAGAAAAGTGCTAACTGGAAATTCTTTGAAGCCTCACTTTCTCATTGTCAGCTGGTTAAAAGAAAACAAAAAACAAAAACAAAAACACCTGCCCAGCTACAATCACCACTAAAAACAGAGATGTATTTGAGATTGCTCAGTAATAAAAATGAAGAGGCTGTGCTCCTTGGTATTTATCCAAATGAGTTGAATACATTAAAACCTGAAAATGAAGGTACATATCAGCCTTATTCATAATTGCCAAAATGTGGAAGCAACAAAGATGTCCTGCAGTTACTAAATGGATAAATAAACTGTGGTACATACAGACAGTGAAATATTATTCAGGACTAAAAAGAAATGAGCTATTATGCTGTAAAAAGAAATAGAGGAAACTTAAATATCTTTACTAAGTGAAAAAAGCCAAACTGAAAGACTGCATACTGTATGATTCCAATGATACGATATTCTGGGAAAGGCAAAACTATGCAGAGGTTAGGAGAGAAGAAGGGATTAATGAGTAGTTGACAGAGGTTAGGAGGGAAGGAGGGATGAACTGGTATAGCACAGAGGATTTTTAAAGCAGCGAAACTATTCTGTATTACATGGTAATGGTAGATGTGTCCAAATTATACATTTGTAAAAATCCACAGAATGTACAACACCAAGAGTGAAGCTTAATGTAAACTTTGGGCTTTAAAAATATTATTTTTAAATAATTTGTAAAAATAGGTTGATCCACTATATTACATGTTGCATACTGGTGAGGGATATTGGAGGATGTTATGCATATGTGGCAGCCAGAAATAGGAGAAATCTGTGTCTTCTGCTCAATTTTACTGTGAACCCAAAACTGCTCTAAAAAATAGTCTATTAAAGAAAAAGAGGAGGCAGGTCTAAGAGTGTTGTTTATCTAATCAGTAAAACTAGCTCCCTTATTTATTTTGGAAACAACTCCTCATAATATATATGACTACTATAATTTGGATCTGTGTCCCCACCCAAATCTTATTTTGAAATGTAATCTCCAGCGTTGGACGCGGAGCCTGGTGGGAGGTGATTGGATCATGAGGTGCTTTCTTATGAATAATTTGGCACCACCCCTCTTGATACTGTCCTCATGAAACTGAGTGACTTCTCCTGAAATGTAGTCATTTTAAAGTGTGTAGCGCCTCCCCCTTCACTCTCTTGCTCCTCTTTTTGCCGGGCGGGGTGCCTGCTTCCCCCTCTGCCTTCCACCATGATTATAAGGTTCCTAAGGCCTCCTCAGAAGCTGAGCAGATGCCAGTATCATGCTTCCTGTACAACCTGCACAACTGTGAGCCAATTAAGCCTCTTTTCTTTACAAATTACCCAGTCTCAGGAATTTCTTTATATTAATGTGGAAGAGAACTAATACAATGACGTACAAATATTTCTCCCGTTCCATAGGTTGTCTTTTCACTCTGTTGATTGTTATTTTGTGACGCAGAAGGTTTCTAGTTTTATATAGTCCTGATTCTCTATTTTTCCTTTTGTTGCATGTGCTTTTGATGTCATATTCAAGGGGTCATTGGCAAAAGAAAAAAAAAATGCTAAAAACTTTCCCCACTTTGCCTTCTGAGACTTACAGCTTCGTATCTTATATTTAAGTGTAACCAATTTTCAGTTGATTTTTGTGCATGGTGTACTGTAAAAAGAGGGTTCAATTTCATTCTTTTCGATGTGGGTATCCAGCTTCTCCAACATCATTTGTTGAAGGGACTATATTTTCTCTATTGTGTATTCTTGGCAGTCTTGTTTAAAATCGGTTGACCATATATGTATGGGTTTATTTATGGGCTTTCTATTCTGGAGCATGTGTTCATATGCCTTTTATATGCCAATACCATATTGTTTTTAATGATTATAGACTCATAATATATTTTAAAATCAGGAAGTATGATGTTTCCAGCTTTTTTCTTCCTGCTCAAAATTGCTTAGGCTATTTGAGGTCATTTGTGGTTCCATATAAATTTTAGAATTTTTTTTCTATTCCTATAAAACATACCTTTGAGATTTGGATAGTGATTGCATTGACTCTGTAGATGACTTTGGGTAGTATGAACATTTTAACAATATTAATTATTCCTGTAAACAAACACATGAAGTTTTTCCATTATTTTCTGTCTGCCTTATTTTTTAATCAGTCTTTTATAATTTTCAGTGTATATCTTTCATCTCTTTGGTTAGATTTATTTCTAAGTATTCTATTCTTTCTGATGCTATTGTGAATGGATTGCTTCTTAATTTCCTTTTCTTGTAGATTATAGTTGGTGTATATAAATGCAACTGATTTTTTGTGTGTTGCTTTTGTATCCTGCAACTTTACTGAAAGTGTTTAATAGCTCTAACACATTTTTGGTAGAATTTTAAGGGTTTTCTCTATATAAGATCATATCATCTGCAAACGGATAATTTTTCTTCTTTCTCTCTAATTTCGATGCCTTGTGTTTATTTTTTCCTGCCTAATTTCTTTGGTTAGAGTTCTTTATTTTACAACTCAATATCAAAAAACCCAAATAACCTGATTTTTAAAAAGACAAAGAACTTGAATAGATGTTTCTTAAAAAATACATAAAATGGCTAAGGGCTATGTCATAAAATATGTTCAAAGGTGCTAATCATTAAAGAAATGCAACTTAAAACCACAATGTGATATCAACTTATACCTGTTAGAATGGCTGCTATCAAAACGAAAACAATGATAACAAGTGTTGACAGATTGTGCAGAAATTGGAACACTTGCACACCATTAGTGGAAATAAAAAATGGTGCAGCTGCCATGGAAAACATTATAGATGTTCCTCAAAATATTAAAAATAGAACTACTGTCAGATCCAGACATTCCACTTTGGGGTATATATGAAAAATAATTAAAATCAGAACCTTGAAGACCTCTACATTTTCATGTCATTGCAGCATTACTCACAATAACTAATTTACAAATACAGCCCAAGTGTCAATCAACAGATGAAAGGATAGAGAAAAAATGGTATATACACACAATGAGATATCACTCAGCCTTAAAAACAACACGGGTGGTCTTGTAATACATTATGCTAAATTAAATACTTCTGTCACAGAAGGATAAATACTGCCTGATTTCTCTCACATAAGGTATCTAAAATAGTGAAATGTATAAAAGGAGAAAATAGAATGGTGGTTACCAAGGGCTGAAGGGAGAGGGATATGGAACGTTGTCCTTCAATGGGTAAAAAATTACAGTTATACAAAATGAGTAAGTTTCAGGGGTCTACAATACCACATAGTGTGTATTGTTAACAATACAGTATTGTGCATCTAAAAATGTGTTAAGTGGGTAGATTTCATGTGATTTGTTCTTACTGTAAACACACACATACACAAACAAAAGGACACAGGGAGACTTTTGGAGGTTATGAATATATTCATTACCTTGATTTTGGTCATGGCAACTCATGTGACCCTACAATTGTACTCATTGACAGTTATCCAAGATAAATAAAAACATATCTCCATGTAACATGTTTATATGTCTGTTCGAAGAAGCTTAACTTGTAACAGTAAACATTTTGCAACTATCCAAATGTCCTACATCGGGTGAATAATCAAATGAACTAGCACATCCATATTATAAAACTTTACTTATCAAGGAACTATTGATGCATACATGTAATAAAATAAAATATAGTGAAATTAAATGAAACAAGATGAAGTGACATTTTGAAATGGGTTTCCTTCTGGCTGTAATTAATTATGGTATCTAAAACACATCTACAAATACTAATATGATTCTTGAATGGTATTCAGATAACATGCAGATGTGTCACATCTGTTTTTATTTGCTTCATCCATGGACCTCTCTTGGCTGGAGAAGAAGGAAAGTCCCCTCCACTTCTCTTGTGGATTTCTGGATCAATAAACACATTTATATTGTATGCTGTGTGCTTTGCTTTATAAGTTCCATGACACGTATTAAAGAATGAAGTTCTCTATCCTTCAGAAGGTACCATGTTCTGACCAGTGTAACTCCTGACATTGGACTAATGAGAATTTGAAGAGCTGAAGAGGTAATCGATAATTTATCAAGCACCGGAGAGAAAGAACAACTCTTTTTAGGTGATGTTGACTAAAGACAGAGGAAAAATTTGCTAGCGAAAAAAACAGTTGCTTCTGTAACAGATGAAATTCCAAACATTCGTAACTTAAGAAAATAAAATAAGGTTATTTTATTCTCTCTTCACAGTATCAGGTGGATGCTTCTAACCAGGTAGATATCTTTTTGGTCACTTTAAGACCAGTACTTATTCCAGGTGCGGCTTTACCTCCCTCTGAGCAGACCCTCAGTGGACTTTCCATTCAGTTATTGGCTTAGGAAGGAGAGGCTCTTGCACAGGTTTATGGGAGGTTTTAAAAGGACAGTTCTGGAAGTGGGTCACAATATTCCAACTCACATTTTATGGGCCAGAACTTGCCCAGTGCCTAAACTTTACTGCAAGGGAGACTGGAAGAAGCAGACTAACTGTGTGCCCAGGAACAAAAGGTAAAAAGTTTGCAATACAACCCACTAGTCTCTGCTACCTAAGGAAATAATAAAAGCAAGCAAAGCCCCACCAGGTCACAGAAGATTTTAGCCTGTGCTTACAGGTGCCAGGACTGGCAATTGACGTAGAAAAGGGGGTCTCGGGTATTTTATGAGAAAAATAGTCCCTGTAAGAACTGGGTGCTGAGTTATTGACCACTCAAGGACAAATTGTTAAAGTAGGGAATATCATGAAACACTGTAACAAGTAGACGAAACTAAAGCTGATGTTACTCAGAAGAAAGAGCTTTTCTCTTCTCGTGTCACTGGAAAGTTATAGAAGCAAGTGGAACATTTTAGAATGACCCAAGGTGACAAATATACGTCTTAGGACACAGAGAGAAAACAATTGAGGAACTAGAGAAAACGAGTTGAGCATCTACAGCCTGGGGTTGAGTTATGGAGAATCTTAACGTCCACAAAAAGTCTCTGTCTTTCCCTCAACTGACTTATGTATTTTTCAAATTTGCAAATATTGATTATATGTGTATTCTGATAAGTCAGTAGTCATCATCCTATTCTCTGTAGGTTATACCATTACTTTAGCCACTTAGAACACAAATTGCCTTTTTACCCCCAGGCATCCACTATCAATGAGATTGGATATAAATTATGAATTAGAAGCAACCGACTAGTTGCTGTCTCTGGAATTACTCAGTAGCCTTATTCCTACTTATTTTCCTTCATCAGATCTTATGCTGAAAATGTTTGAGCCAGATCTACTTAATTTGGTTTGCTTTGGATAATCATCAGACTTAGTTGACCTGATGGCTTCACAGGTACCAGTATTTGTGTTTGTTTTGCTTTGTTTTATGAGTCATTACCACATTATAAGAATGGCAATTCTGTGCAGAAATGTGGTTTTTATGCCTGAAAGTAGTTTCAGTTCTAGGCCCCACTTAAGGCTTTTGAACCTGATCCCCCATGCAACTGTGAATAAGAGCTGTACAATCTTCCCTCCTTGGAAAGTACCTGCCACCTGCCTCACATTTAAAGAGGAAAGAGGAAATTGCAAGACCAGTGGATTCAATTTTTAAATTATTCCTGGAGGAAACAAACAGGCCAAAACAGCTATTCATTTCCTGGACTAGAATCCCCAAACTAAGATAGTTACTGGTGAGGAACTTTTATGCCATTGGTCATGTCTTCACTTACCTCTCCTCTTTTGGAAAACTCACCCTCCTTTTCTAAAACTTGGCATCCTGTTGTAAGTTCTTACCAACCTAGTTTCAGTGATTGGTCAAGAGAAGGGCACATGACTCATGATAAACCAATCAAAAACCTACTCTGCAATTTTTCAAAGTAGAAATGTTAAACAGAAAGTTCTTTTCTTTGTGTGACACAGCTGAGGATATATGATGCCAGAAGATGTCCTTAATCAGGAATATGCATGTCCACAGCAAAGCCCATCTTACAGGATAAAAATCTGAGTGAACAGAATGAGAAAGACACCATAAAACTCTGCCCATGAATGAAACTTCCACCTTCCTCAGAGTTGGCTTATTGAGCTAATAATTTCAACTTTCTTTTCCTTATTTTTAATTTTGTAATTTTTAAGTGGCTGTGTCTATATGTGTGTGTGTGTGGGTGTGTGCATGTGGTTATCCAAACCAGTTTAGACTCAATTTTGATCAAAGTAACAGCAGCAACAACAGAGGCATAATTAAGATATATGACAATGTATGTACGAGTGTGATACATATTACACATAGATGATGGTTTTGTTACTGTTATCTCAAAAGGGGCTTTTATGGATAAGCACTGAGGATCCCAAAGTCTGGTCATGCTTAGGAAATATGGGTCACTCACTTATAACCCTGAGAAACTAGACATTGTCCAAGTTTCAGTGTCTTACTGTTCAAGATGAAAATATGTGTCTGTATGTTTTGACATTCTCTAAAATAATAAATATGACTTATCTAATAGTTTAAAGTTTTGCTAATATGTTCTTTATCATGAATGGACATATACTCATGGACATTATTTAAATCAGGGAGCATATAGTCCATTTAAAACTGGGCTTATAGAGCAGAAGAACACATCAGTAGAAAATAAATAATTATTTTTGGTATCCAGTTTTTCTTAGTGATGTCTGAGCTCCAATATAGAGTAGAAGGAGAGAGAATTGAGTAAGTTTCCAAAATTATTGGGTTCAAATTTACTAAATGATATAATAACCCTTTGATAATCTATTAAAAGTATAATCTGTTTTATCTACTAATATGTAAAGATTGGTCAAACTTAGTTTGAGATGGCTGAAGCCCTGCATTTCTGATTTGAAAGTTGCCTGTGACCGCTGCACAGAGAACATAAGAGTGCCCTGAAATACATCTCTTCCCCAGTGCCCCAAGATAGAACACAGACAGCAATTCAAGTGCAAAGCTGACTTGGCCCTTTAACGTAAAACAGGCCTGCTTCTGTTGAGCCTTTTAAGACAGCTCTTTCTTTCTGTGACACCCCTGAGAACAAAACATCAAATACCAGTAAGAACAAAGAAAGTACCTTGGGAGTATACTCAAATAACCTCAAATCCTCCTCACTGTGACTCAAACACTACCGAATTTTGAATATTTGAACATAATTCACTAATGTGTTCTATATAACCCTCTTGAAAAGATGAATGAGTGCTTAAGTTTCTCTGAGCATTTACACTAACTTTGAATTGCATGTAAATACTAAGAAGCCCTCTTAAATATATGGCATTTTGAATAGTTGACATAAGCTAATATATATAACCTTTTTTCTTGTTATTCTGTTCAGTTTACATTTCACTGGGAAATTGCAGAAACTAAACAGGCTGTCATCTACATGTGTGTATGTGAATGTGTATTATATATGTATTATATAAACACGCATATATGCATATAATATATACTCACTTATATGCATATACTGTGCATACACATATATGTGTAGTTTATATATTAAGTACTGGAGACTTGGATAAATTAATTGCTTTTAAGGCATTTTTGTTTGTTTGTTTTTAAAAGGCAGTTTGTTTGATAAAGGAGTGAATCTACTTGAATCTCTGGGAATACATTTTATTTATTTATCTAATTTTTTTTAGAGATAGGGTCTCACTTTGTCACCTGGCTGGAGTGCAGTGGTGAGATAGACCTACTTTTGGTTCTTTTTCTATTTGCCAGTGGACACAGAGAGGAATGACCCAACAACCCAGCTGCCCCATCTAAAACTGTGTGAACTTGAGTCTCTCTGATCTCATTTATAAAAGGCTAACAATGATAACACTTGCCTTATTGGGATACTTTCTAACATTTGGAAATCATGTAGTATATAAAAGGCTCTGAAAAGACACTCTTTATATTTTTGCTATTAATGCCTTCTACTTATGCTTCTAGATTGTGAATTATGTGGAAACAATATCCTATAAATCTTACTTCTCCTGGGCCTAGAAAAAAATGTCTATTGCAAAGAAAGTGCTCAAATTATGTTTGAATAATTGAATAAGTATGTCTCCTCTCAATTGGAGACACTTTATTTTTTTCACTCTTTACTGCCTTTTTATGTTACTGTTTTGGCAAGCCCAATTCATACTGCTCATCATTCATAATCATCTCATGCCTTGGCTCCTCTTTGTATTTTATGCATCAGGAATTATAAATTTGTATAGTTCTCTGAACATATTATGCCATTTAACCTTAATTCTTTGGTATATTATGTTCCCTGTATTTACGATGTGCTCACGTGTAAGGTAAACATTTAATTTAATAAATATTTTTGGACACCTACTATGTGGGAGCTGTTGTGCAACATCCTGGGAAACAAACAGCTGTCTTTGAACAAATTAGATGCAATTCCTCCTTTGATGGAATCATGTATTTTTTTCTGAGAAAGTTCTATGCACTCTTCAATAGTGGTATGTGGTGGGGGGTAGGGATTGGGAGAGGTCTGTCCTAGCAGGAAATAATAGTTTATTACCAGTATTGTTTAGCATTGCTGGCTCAGAACAATAATATAAGGCAGATTAATTTTTAGTTTAATTGTTATTTGTATTTATCTACAGAAAATGCGTCACCTTATTGCATATATCTAGGTTAGATGACTCCTTAGCACCCTTTGAAATAGTAAAAGAGGGGCTTTGGTAAAGTAGCTTAGGGCATGAGGGGATATAGTCATCTTTGAGCATGATAAAGGGCAGGTGAGAGGCTGGCGGTTTCCTATTATTCTTCATGCAAAGCATCTGATGAAATCTTAGGCTTTTCCAGCTCGAAGTCAGGTTACCATGAGACCATGAGAGTGCTGGAATGTTTTCCACCTTCAGGATCCAAAGCCCCACCCTATGTCTTAAAGGAAATTTTGGACAATGACTTTAAGACTTAGCAAAGTTTTATTCAGGTACTCTACCATCCTGTGAGTTTTAAATGTTTAGAAACATGTTATTTGGATTTAAAATAAAGTTCTGATGGCATACGTGATTTCTCAATTTCGTCTCACAGGCTATCACTAGGACTGTATAATCTGCAACATACTATGGAATAGAGCTTAATGGTGGAACTCTTTATACACATTAACTTCCCTTGACTCTTATAACAAAAAATGAGGTTTGCACAATTATCTTTCCTTCTTCTCTTTGTTTTTATGAAATTAAGCTTATCAGCTCTTTTGCATGACTTTGGAACTAAAGAAGCAAGCCATTTCTCCTGCATCATGTTGACTACTTCCAGAAATCCTGAAAATACTTGTTGACATATTTGCATCTCACTTCCAATGAGTAATACAAGGGCCGGGCCGATTCACCAAAAAATAAAAAGAAAGAAAGAAAAAGAAAAAAAAAATGTAGTCTCAGAGAATATTTGGGAAAAAGTATCTCATTGCATAAGTGAGCCATTTTTTTCTTTTACAGTTTGTTACTCACTTTGCTACTGAGGGTGGAGCAGCTGGGTTGAAAATGATGGATCGCTCTCAATGAACAGTTACTGAAATCCTGCAATTTCAATAGGTCGCACTGAGCAGAAGATACCAAGCTCTTCTGGTAACAGAATAAATTGTCCTGATGTGGCATTACTATGCCCTAGTGAAGCTGCAGTTTTTCAGATGCAAAAGCCCAAAATATTTCCCTTTCTGTGATTTTCTTATCCTTTCCTCAGATTTTTTCCCTCGAGGTCTTTTACATTTGGATTGTATTTATTATTCTTCATCGGAACATTCAATAGTCAACCTCACTAGGATTTATCATGTTTCCCTTTCTGTCTACATATATTACGAGCATTAGAAGTTTCTCATTATTTATCCTGTTAAGTAGTTCTTCTTGGGTTTCACCTGTGCCTTCCTGTAGTTCTTAGCTTCATTCATTTATTCAACACACACAATCTGGATCCTGGAGTAGAAACAATATATGAGATATGATATCCCTGGTCTGCGGGAAGGTCAAAGAACATATGAACAATTAATGGATTTACACTTTGATAAGTGCAGTAAAAATCTAAATGGAGGTCTTACAAAGATGAGAATGTCACTGCTGAGTGTTAAAGGAAGGTTACACAACTGAGTATTCTGAACGATTCTTACAGAAGGGTCTAGAGGAGATCTGCCTAGAAATTCTCCCTTGACTAAAAAGTATGGGCTGAATCAAGTAGATGCATTAAAATATAGTTCACATAAAATAATGTTTACATTTTTAATATATTAGTTCAGTGGTAATTAATATATCAGAGAGTTGTATAACCTTCTTCACAATCTAATTTTGGAATATTTTCATCACTCCAAAAAGAAACCCTGTATCTTTTAGTAGTCAGTTCTCATTCCTCCTTTGCCACAGCCTTTGGTAACAACTATTCTAAGTAGTCCTATTTTAAATTTATCTAGTCTAGGTATTGAATATAATTGGGTTCCTACAGTAAAGTGGTCTTTTCTATCTGACTTCTTTCACTTACTATAATATTTCAATGTTTATACCTGTTGTAGCATGTGTTAGTACTTCATTGCTTTTTATGGCCAAATAATATTCCATTGCATGGATATGCAACATTTTGCTTATCTATTAATCAGTTGATAGGCATTTGAGGTTTTTTTTTTTCACTTTTTGGCCATTGTGAATAATGTTGCTGTGAACATTCGTGTACAAGTTATTTAGTGGACATATGTCTTCAATTTTCTTCACTATATAGCTGGTACTGAAATATCTGAATCTCCTCGTAACTCTAATTGTAACTTTTAGAAGAAATGCAAAACTTTTTATCAAAGCAACTTACATCATTTTACATCCCCACCAGGAATGTATGAGGTTTCTAATAGGTATGCTGTGAGTGGGAAGTGATATCTCCCTGTGGTTTCAATTTGAATATTCCTAATGACTAATGATATTGAAGGACCTTTAATGTGCTCATGTTTACATCTTTTTGGGATAAGTGTATCTTCAAATGCTTTGTCCATTTTTAATTGGTTTATTTTTCATTTGGAAGTTGTAGCAGTTCTTTATATATTTGGGATACCAGACAATTATCAGATAAATGATTTGCAAGTAGTTTCTACTATTCTGTGGATTGTATTTTAACTTTTTGGAAATGTCCTTTGAACCCTAAAATTCTTAGTTTTGATGAAGTCCATTTTACTTAATTTTCTTTTTTTTCTTGTGCTTTTGGTGTCCTAAGAAAACATTGCCAAATTTAATGTCAAAATATTTGCTCCTATGTTTTCTTTTAAGAGTTTTATAGTTTTAGCTTTATATTTAGTTTAATAATCCATTTCACGTTTATTTTGCAATTAGTATGAGGTAGACATTTCACTTCTTTTTTTTTTTCTTTTTTCCTTTTCTTTCTTTCTTTTTCTTTTCAGCCAGGAGTCCCAGCACTATTTGATGGAAACAAGAAATCAAAATAAAGAAAAAACAACACTATTCTTTCTCCATTAAATGGTCTTTGCACCTTTGCCAGAAATCAACTGACCATAATTATAAGGGGCTCTATTCTGTTTTATAGATTTATATCTAGCTTATGCCGGTGCCATGTGGTTTTTATTTCTATAGCTTTTAGTAAGATTTGAAATTGGGGATTATTCTTCTTCTTAGTTATTTTTTTGACATTGTTTTGGCTATTCTGGGTTCCTTGCATTTCTGTATGAATTTGGGGATCAGCCTGTCAATTTCTGCAAAGAAGCAGATGAGATTTTGATTCGGATTGCTTTTACTTTAGAGATATCTGAATTAGTGGAGTATTGCCACATTAATAATATTATGTCTTCTAATCCATGAACATGAAATGTATTTTCACGTATGTGGGTCTTCTTTAATTTCTTTCACCAGCATTTTGTAATATTTTGCAAGTTTTAGTGTATGAGTCTTACATTGTTTGTAAATATTCCTAAATATTTTGTTTTATGTTATTGTAAACTAAACTCATTTCTTTATTTCATATTCTAATTATTCATTTTTAGTTTATAGAAACACATGATGTTTTATATTGAACTTGCATCCTACAAACTTGCCGAACTTGTTTATTAGTTCTAATAGTGTTTTAGGTGTGGATATGGAGAGGATGATGTCTTAGGATTTCCTACATACAAGCTCATTTCATATACAAATAGACAGTTTTACTTTTTTTCCTTTTTAATCTGAATGACTTTTATTTCCGTTTCTTGGCTAAGTGCCCTGGCTAGCACCTTCAGTACATTTTTGAATTAAAGTGGCCTCAGCAGACATCTTTGTCTTGTTCCTGATCTTAGAATAAAGCACTTAGATTTCCATCACTAAGTACAATGTTAGCTGTGAAATTTTTACAGACAACAATCATCAGGTCAAGGACCTTCCTTTGTATCCATAATTTGTTGAGTGTTTTTATTTGGGGAATATTTTAGATTTTGCAAAATGATGTTTCTGCATCCATTTAGATAATTGTTTTGTCTTTGTCTTTGTCTTTTTTTCTGTTAACATAGTGTATTACACTGCTTGACTTTTTCAATTTTAAATTCTTGCTGTAATTCTTACTTTGTCATAGTATATTATGCTTTTTTATGTTCAACTTTGAATTCTTGCTACAATTCTTATTTTGTCATAGTATATTATGCTTTTTATATGTTGCTGTATTTGCTGTACTAGTATTTTGTGAAGGATATTTGCATTTGTATTATTTAAAATATTGGTTGTTGATGTATTTTCTTGTAATATCTATCTTTGTATATTTTTTGTATTATTGTCAGGCTGGCTTTATAAAATGAGTTGGAGCATATTTAAGCCTCATCTGTTTTTTGGAATAGTTTATATCTGTTCTGGAATAGTTTATATCTGTTCCAGATATAATAGTTTATATCTGTATTATATCCAGATATAATAGTTTATATCTGTTCCAGATATGTTTATGTCTGGAACATATTTAAGCCTGGAACATATGGAACATATCTGAGCATATTTAAGCCTCATCTGTTTTTTGGAATAGTTTATATCTGTTCTGGAATAGTTTATATCTGTTCTGACCACAATGGAATAAAATTAGAAATTAATGACAGAAAGAAAATGTGTAATAATTAAATTACATACTCCTGAGTAATCAATGATCAAAAAAAATCACAAAGGGAATGAGAAAATAATGAAGAAAAAGAAAACACCATATACCAAAATGTGTAGAGTGCAACTAAAATAGTTCCTAGAGGGAAATGTATAGCTATAAAGGCCTACATTAAAATGAAGAAGAGAGATCTCAAACTAATAACCTAAACTTCTACCTCAAGACACTAGAATGTGAATGCAAATTAAATACAAAGTAACTAGAAGAAAGAAAATAATAAAGTTTAGACTAAAAATGGATAAAATAGAGAAAAGGAAAATAGACACAATAAATCTAAAAATTGTTTATTTGAAAAGAAAAACAAAGTCAGCAAACTTTTAGCTGATTAAAGGAAAAAAAGTCTCTTCCAAAAAACACGTAACAGTTACCATAAAGAATTTTTAGCAGTTACAAAAGTTGACATTGATAGAGGTGATGTATCTTCTAGAGTCATTTTATATAAAGTAGCAGGTATTCACTTGGGGTAACTGTGTGTATGTTACCGGAACTTGTCTGACAGGTGAATATCTTATTTATCAAAATATTGGCTGAAAATATCAACCTCACCAAATTCAATGGGAGCTCAAAAAATTTTGTAAGTACATAATTTGATATATGACTCAGAGTAGCTATTCAAGAATCCTTTGCTTCTTCCCTGACTGGAAATTCTCTCTATATGTTCATCCCTATTACATTTAACATGGTTGGTTCTCTATCTAACTGGCTGAATGAAGAAACCTGCACAGTGTTCACTGACTTATTCAGGAAATGCAATGAGAAATATGCATCTCCGTTACAGATAATCACAGTTTCTTGGAGTCAGGAAGACATCAACCTCCAACTATTATCAATCCTGAGACAGGTTACTTGATGTTAATATTTCTAAGTACATTCATCTACAAAACTGAGATGAAAATAAAATAGACACCAAAGAATTAGCATGACCATTCAGTGACCTGATATAATTTAACTGTCTCACACAGATCTGGCCCAGATTAAGGTTCAAAATATTATTTTTTCTCCCTTGATCTGCCCTTCACTTTCCTTGTGGAGTAGTGTATGTTTGTATGTGTACTTATACGCCATAGGAAACAAAATTCCATCAAATGAACACAACATCCACTTAACTGGAAAATAAGCCTTTCAAACATTCTAGTTATAAGCATAGCAATTTCCTCTGAAAATTATACCATGTGGCTAGAATAAAGCAGATGTTTAGCTGACCTCACCTTCACTTATGAGAAACTGATTACTTATTTGTTCATCTGTTTTCTTCCAAAAAAAAAAAAAAAGCATAAGCCTGGAAGTAAATTACTAGCTTCATGGTTTCAAAAGAATCATTGGTTTTCCCTATCTGCATATTACTCCCCATTTTGAGCCACATCATGTTCTTCATTTGAGGGCTGACGGCACACTACCATCATAAAGGTTAACGGCTTGCATCACAAACTCTTTCCACACCCCAAAATAACTAGAATATTTGACAAAGGATAACATATAGGAAATGGCTGCTTTAATCAAACACGTCTTTTGTGTAGCCTTTTACTTGTGAATTGCTTCTCGATAACTCATATTATGTGATACAGTAACCATGGCAATGATCTATTTCCTAAATGCCATAAAACATAGGTATTTGAGCGGTTGTGGTGCCATAGTAGTTGTCAGATGATTCCTATCTCTAGCAAAACTGACCAGGTGGTTACAAAACAAAATTTAATTTCCATTCTGTGCCAGAAATGTTGGACAGTCAAATAGTTAGAGGCAAAACTCCAGAATGGCATTATTCCATAGAAAGTTTGATGATGATGGAAAAGTTTTAGATTTGCACTGTCCAGTACAAGCAGTGACCAGCCACATGTGGCTCTGAAGCACTTCAAATGTGATTAGTAAGACTGAGAAAGTGAATTTTAAATTTTATTTCATTTTAATTCATTAAAATTTAAATTTAGACAGCCACATGTTGCCAGTGGCTGCCCTATTGAACCCTGAAGCTCTTGATTAACAGGAAATGTAATCATTTTTATGCTGAAATTTGAAGAATTCTTAGAAAATACTCTGTCAAAAGAAAAGGCTGCCCAACCAGTTTTGTAAGGTCTGAAATTCTATTGAGATTGTGAAATTTAAAATGAATTCGGAAGTATAAAGGTAATGGCTACCCATTATCACAGTTGTCATCTAGATTATTTTATTGCCGATAATTTCCCCTTTCCATCCTTGATTTTATAATGATTTCATTCTTTAACTATTGCCTCTTATATTGTCATTTTTCTCCCTCTACCTCATTTTTTCCCGCAAATGTATACACCCATTCGAGATTCCCAAACTATATTCTCATG
The DNA here is from genome assembly GCF_029281585.2 of Gorilla gorilla gorilla. Classification (NCBI taxonomy): domain Eukaryota; kingdom Metazoa; phylum Chordata; class Mammalia; order Primates; family Hominidae; genus Gorilla; species Gorilla gorilla. Next base: position 27,324,237 of record NC_073227.2, on the reverse strand, counting down.
ATCCTCTATATCCTTTAACTCCTTTACTGCTACCTTACCTGGCCTCATAATTCAACATTAAAAGCGATCACTTGCATAAATCTTTAACCACATTTCTCCTCTTTCCTTCACCAGCCTAGTGAGTCGCTAACCCTAGGTAAAATTCAACTTCCCCTCCCAGTCAATACCTTCATAGGAACAGCTGCATGTGATTGGAAAATATATATACATATATATACTAATATATCTAATTCTATACCATAATTACATGAGGAACATCACCCTTTAGTATGAATTAATTTTCATGTCTTTCATTTTCCTATGTATCAAGATTATTTGAAATCTTCAATCTCCTTAACCTTCCAAAACATGCTGTCTCCTTCTGAGTTTCGATTGCTGATCCTCCTAAATGTACAGAGAACACAGAAGGAATGTAAAGAGAACTTGCACAGACTTCCATGATTACACCTACCAGCCTGGCCCATTCCTCTGACTTCCTTCTTATTACAATGGACCAACTGACTGTGTTTCTAAGGACAACTCACTCATCCTTGCATTGCATTTCTTCCCAGTTTCTCTACTCAAGGAACCACTCCTGAAAGGACCCCTCCCTTTCCTACGTCATACCATCTCCCTATCTACTTTCTCCCTCATGTCTACATATAGCATCTGTAATATCTCCTTTTTAAAAATACTTCCCTGACTCCCAGTCTCCTTAAAGCAACTACCTTATGTTCATATTTGCATGCCTCACAGAAAAACTGTAGTTTTTATTTCCTGCCTTGGCTTCCTCTCTCATGTTTTCTTAAACCCAGGGAGGCTTTCCTCCTGCCATATCCACAATAATTGCTTTTGCCAATTATCATTGACCTCCATTTTCTCAAATTAATAGTCATTTCTTAGTTTCAATTTCACTTGTCTTAGTGATATTGTGAATATTTAAATACGCTATCCTCTTTGAAATTTTTTATATCTTTGGTTTTTAGGGAATTACACTGTCATAATTTGAATCCTGTATTTTTCAGGGTTCCTCAGCTGGTTTCTTCTCCAAGGAACTGGAGACTGATCACCAAATATGAGCAACACTCCACCCCAGGCTTAATCTTTGGACTTCTTGTTGCATTAGCATTTACACATTTTGGTAATGTCATCATATTTAATGGCTATAAATGGCAAAGATACTCACATCTCCCTGAATCCTCAGTTCCAGATTCATGGCCAACTGCATATTCTATATGCCTATTTGGATATTTAACATGTATCTCAAAATTAAAAGTCCCCTACTCATGCTCACTTCTTCACTGATACTTCCATAAACAAAACCTACATTCTTCTAATTATTTCTCTTTATCCTGCTTCTACTTTTTCCCCACTACCATATCTATTCTCTACACAACATTATGTTTCTTTCATTTATTCTCTCCATTTTTTCCTTGGCCGGCTTTCCTTCCTGCCTTCCTTCGTTCTTTTTTTCCCACTTTCCTCTCTCCCTCTTTCTCTTTCTTTTTCTTTCTTTCTTTCTTTTTTCTTTCTTTCTTTCTTTTCTTTCTTTTCTTTCTTTCTCTTTTTCTTTCTTTTCTTTCTTCCTTCTTTCTTTTTTTCTTTTTCTTTCAAGGAAGTATCTTTTAAAGAACATATTACAGATACTGTGCTTTCTTTCCTTCTCTTTAGCATAAATCAGAACATATCACTTGTTGCTGACAGCATACTCAAATGCTCTGCCCTGATTCTGCTGTCTTTGACTCTCTTAGGATCCTCTCTCAGTTCACTGTTCTGAATTATTTGGCTGCCTTGCTTTTCTGAGAACTCTCCTACGACACCTCCAATGCAGAATGTCTTTGCTGATTCTTCTGCCTAGAATACCCTTAACGAAGATATCTGTATGATTTTCCTACCTCATTTCTTCCAGATTTCCCCATAGTATCACCTTTCAGATAGGAATTCCTTGATCATTCTATGTGAAATAGCAGTCATTTCCCCTTCCTCTCATCACTCTGACTATGCCTTATTTTCCTTCATAGGATGTAACACCACAAGACACTATATACATTATTTTTTGTAAATTTTGTTGCCCTTTTCTTTTCATTAGAATAGAAACATTTTTAGTACAGCAAACTATTCTACCTTATTCAGAATCTACTTTATTCTCAGCTCTTAGACCTACGTCTGACACAAAGAAGTCTACTTATCTACTTTATATTGGCCCATTTTATAGATGGAGAAAAATTTGGAAAAAGCTCATTTTTAATCAAGATTTTATGCTTACTGATTGTAAGGCTAATCAATTCATTTTAGTAAAATACATAGACAACTGCACAAATAATAATCGCAATAATAACACTAACCACATGGAATTCCAGCCTACAGGACATTCTCCACATAAATGCTCCGCTTCATTGCCCCCTTCCTTTGGCTAACTCTGTTTCCTTGGTCTAAAGTTATCAGTTAACTCGATATAAGTTACCAAGTTACAATATTTTACCATCTGAAGAGATAACTGAGTAATTTAAGCTTGGGCTTTGTAGTAACATACTAAAACTTCAGCTAAAATCACTTCGTTTTTCTGAAGGTGAGGTTTTTTTCTTAAATATAAATATGTAGATGATAAGAACACCTTCTTCATTACGTTGTTTTAAAAGTTAAATGAAGTGAAATACATGTTGCTTGTCCCTGGCAGAACAACTACTAGATTTAATTACTGGTGGTTGGCAAAACCATGACCCACTTGTTTTTGTAAATAAAGTTTTATTAGAACACAGCCATATTATTTACTTATTGCCTGTGGCTGTGTTCATGCTACAACAGTAGAATTAAATATGCCCTGAAAGACCTAAAATAGTTACTCTCTGGCTCTTTACAGAAAAGGATTTTTATGACCTGTGAAGTACACAAAAATCATTACTTTCAGTAGTAAAATATCTTTCACGACCAAAACACCTCTTGATTTTTTAAAAGGACCTTTGATGTCTGAGTTCAAATACTGGAATCACTTATACAACACATTCATTTACTTTATTTCTTCATTAATTTCTCAAAATGACTTTGTGACGTAGGCATTATTATTATCCCTATTTACCAATGAGAAAAGTGAAGCCCAAAAAAGGTGACATAATTTATTCACAATAGACACAACTAGTCAGCAGTGTAGCTGGTATTTAAACTCAGGTTCAGGGTCCATACTCTTAAACATTTGTTCCAAAATAAGCTATATAAAATTCTGAAGGATGCAGTCCTTATATCCATGTTAGCAGGGAAGAGACATACTTAGAGTCATGGGGCCATTGACTTAAATTTGAAAATGCATTTTGTCATGCTAATGCATAATTGATTCTGTATGCGCATGGGAAAACTAGAGAACTGAGAAGGTGACATTGCTTTCAGGTTTTCTAAGAGTTTTGGAAAAACAAAAAACAGAAAATTGTAAGAAAGGGACTTCCCATTTAATGGAAGAATAGCTAATGTGCTGGATAGGGTCAGTGTCATTGGCTCTGTGTGTGTGTGTGAGTGTGTGTGAAAAACAATATGTTGTTTTTGATGATGACTCAGTATAGTGCAGTGCTCTATACCCTATATGCCTAAATCAGCTCAAGCCGATTGAAATTCCCATCCCCAAGCAAGAAATTCACAGACCAAGTTGAGCAAAAAACAAGAAAAGAGGTATAAAGAATGAGGTAGAAATGCAAGAGATATTAAAACATGTAGAATAATAAAAGAGTCAAAATAGCATTGAGTTAAGAGAACAGACTCTGGGGTTGAACTTGAGCTTGAATCCTAACACTCACAATTTACACACTGAGTGACCATGCATAAATTGTTTAATATTTCTGTTCTTTAATTTCATCATCTGTGAAATGTTAATTATACAGTTGACCCTCATATTTGTGGGTTCCCCCTCTGTGGGTTTAATCAAACACAGATCAAGTTTTTGCGGTGACTTCAAAAGGAAGGATGGTGGGAGAGGAGAGATGGATAAAAATTACCTATTGTGTATAATGTTCAATATTTGGGTGATGTTTACACTAGATGCCCAATCCCCAGTGTTACATATATAATACCTGTGTAACAAACAAGCCCATGTACCCTCTTAATTTAAAATTTAAACTTGGTTTTTAAATTTAAAAAAATATATCAGGTTAGAAATTGTGTCTGTACTGAACATGTACAATATTTTTTCTGGCCATTATTCTCTAAATAGTAGAGTATAACAACTATTATGTAACATTTACATTGTATTAGGTATTATTAGTATTTTAGGCATGATTTAAAGTATGTGGCAGCTGTGCATAGGTTATATGCAAATACTACATCATTTTATATAAGGGACTTGAGCATCTGCAGATTTTGGTATCCGTGAGGGTTCCTGGAACCAATTCTCCAATTACAATGACTATAATTGAACCCAAAACATATAATTAGTAGGAGAATTAAAGCATATAGCACTCCCAAATTGCTTAGCATACGTAAAGGACTAAAAACCTGATAGTTATTGTTACATTCTAGAATAGACTTTTTCAATATAGCAATGGACGTTTTCACCTTTATATTTCCAGAGCATAATGGGGTACCATACATAGAACACCTATTGAGTAAGCGTTGTTTAAATTTAAAAAAGTTTCTGCTCTTCCTCTTCCCCTCTAAGTAGGCTCTTATCCCTCTCCCCTGCCTACTCCCACCCCACCAATCCATTGGTGAAAAATCATCATTATTGTGTAGTAAAGTACTGGCCTTGAAATATGAGTATGTGCTTGATCTTCTGCTTTACAAACTTAGCTCCCAATCTGTTAAATGAAATTAATGCCATGTGGCTTACCTATATCTCAGAAAAATTAGAGAAACTAAATTAACAGTGCCAAGCACACATCTAATGCAGGGCACTTGTATCTGCTGTTCATTATGTCTGAAATAATCTCCCTACAATTCATTTCCTTATCCTCTCTGATATCATGTAACCTTATTGAAAATTGTATGCCCTGTTACCCTTTATATTTACCTTACTTTTTTTTTAACAGAACTGACATTGTTGTAGAATAATATGTTTATTGTTTGTTGACTGTCTCTACCTTTTTAAAGCTAGGAATTATTTTTATTGAAAAATGTTTGTATCCCCAGCCCATAGAACAGTGTCCGGCACATGATAGATACACACTAAATACTGGACTGAATATAAATGAACTTGTGACAGCATAGAGGAGGTCTCCTGACCACTTCTAATGAAAAGGATATTGGACTTAAGAATTAGGAGATTTGATTGCAAGTTCTAGCCCTGCTGGTTACAGTATGATATTGGGTCATTTTCCTGATACTCTCCAGCTGTAGTTTTCTCACTTGTAAACCAAAAGTTGAATGGAATCTCAAGTTTTCAAACTTCACAATACAGAGGCTCTCTGGAGGAAATTGGCTAGATACAGGGGTTATTTGTGATCTGGGTTTTAAAACCCAGTCTCTGCTTCAGCTAAAATGTTTGTTTCTACTTATTGTATATATTGAGCTACTATAGAAACTAGGATTAGTGTTTAAAGAACAGATTTTATGACTGGGGAAAAACTTACAATCTGGCCCTAATTTTATCTCTGGTCAAAAAACATATCAAAATTAATTATGATAAGCTAAAACCTGACTGTAAAAATGATTGTCAATATAATCTATCATTGGCATGAATTGATGAGAGACTACTTTTTATTTTGTGTCTTGGAATTTGTTAGCTTTGTTTATATAATATACATTAGTTGAAAATTGAGAAGCAGAAAAAAAGACATTTTAAGCAGTAATTGAAATATAACATCAGTTTTGCTTTGGTGTTCTTATGACCAGGACAGCCAAATATAAGTGATGAATGAGATACAGTGTTCTTGAATCACACACATTAACCATTTTTAATTCCCTTAAATCATTTAAGACTTTTAAATATGCTAGAGTTTAATCTAGGATCCATGAAATAAACCAATGATTGCTACATTTTAACAGCAATGTGGAAATAATACTCTGCCAAAGTGAGATGAAAATTTCAGTCTCAGTGCCTCTGGATTTTCCCTAAACCTTCTATAAATGTAAATTAAAATACCCATCCCTCCCCTGAATATGTGGACTGGGTGGTTCTCATTCTTTATCTTAGATAACTTTAAATAAATGGATAGGATTTGCTGCGGGGAGTTTGGATAACTTCACTATACTAAAGCAGTTTTTGAAGTGTGATGAAAGTGGCTTGACATGAGGATTTGTACAGTGTTGTGACACTTGGAGGTGATTGCTAGCAGATCACCCTTGATTCTTTACATAAACCCGTTTTGGAAACCAACTGTGAACACCTATGGGACACTCAGCCCTGCTAAGCCTACTTTCTCCCCAGATCCCTAGCATTCTGGTCTAAGTTTCAACTGAGAACTTTTGGACACTTGCTCACTTTTGGTGTCCAAAGTTTGTGGGGAAGAGGGGAAGGGAGCAATTATAAATTAAAACAACAAAATAATGGAGTTCAAGTCTCAGCTGTCCATGTCGAAGGAAATTATAACTGTAAGCTCTTTTTTTAGAGATTAGGCAAAATTGACAAGAATGTCACTTTGCTTCCCACACACTATTTTGACCTAATTTTCCTTCACCAGTCTTCATTTTCTGTCCACAAATTCTTAGTGACAACAGACAAAGGCTGTTCTGTGTGAGACAGGCCAGAACAATGTGGAGGCTCCTCAGCAGCCGCGTGTTAATGGTTCCTGACAGGGTTACCCTTCCATTCATCCTCAAAACATGAGCCTCTGGGAGATAAATTCACTGGAGGCCTTTAGAAATAGGTGGTAAGTGGAACTGGAAATAAATAAATAAACCAATGCATAATCTAAGTGGGATGAAACCCTTCTCCAAGGCAAAGGAGGGACCTGCATCCATCACATGGTGACATTATAAATCTGTATGCTTTGCGAGGCAATGACATGAAAAATTAGACTGAACCAGCCACAGATGCACAATTTGTCAGCCTTGAAGGAAAGGTTAATGCAAGTTAAATATTGACATGTCAGCAATAAGGATTATGCCAATTATAAATTTACACCAACACTGCTGCCCTTTAATGACTGTGTGACACTGACAGGTCAACATAGGGTGCAAGAATGACATCTGAAGAGAGCATCATATAAATTAGAAGTTAGAACACTTGGGCTTTTTAAGATCTTACCTTGTTTTTTCTCAATTTTACCTTTATATTAATCAGAGCCAGTATCTATCTATCTGTATGTGTGTGTGTGTGTGTATATATATATATACACACACGCATATGCATGTGTGTATCCGTCTATTCATATGTATATACACATACACACAGAGAGAGATAGAGAGAGAGAGAGAGAATGAGCTCATGTCATTATGAAGATTGACAAGTCTCCAGATCTCAGCAGGTTGAGTCAGTAGGCTCGAGAAGGCAGTGAGACAGGAAAAACCGTCTCGTTCTGGCAGGAGTGTCAACATTTTGTTCTATGTAGGTCTCCAATGGATTATATAAAGCCCACTTAAACCAGGGTCAGCAATCTGCTTTACTTAGTCTACCAATTCAAATGTTAATGCCATACAAAAATAGCTTTGCAGAAACATGCAAAACAATGTTCAAGCAAATATCTGGGCACCCTGGACCGTAGTCAAGTTGATGCGTAAAGTTATTACAGTTCTCATCTAAACTCACTTAAGAGTAAATACTAGCATCTAATAATTATAAAACACTCCCCATATATCAGGCACTATGCTAAGTGGTTTACTTGTAGGCTCCTGTAAAGGCCACCACAATTCCAGAAAGCTACTAGCATTTGCACTGGCTGCATTTGCCAGATGAAGGGTTAAGTAACTTGCTCAAGGTCATAGAGCTGGTAGGTGGAGGGACCTGGATTGGAATCATGGATTTTAGTCTGGCTCCTGAACTCATGGGACTAACCCCTTGTATTAGTCAGGGTTCTCTAGACAGCAGAACTAATAGGGTGTGTGTGTGTGTGTATATATACATGTACACATATATATATATACACATATACATATATACACATATATATATACACATATACATATATACACATATATACATATACATATATGCACATATATACATATATATATAATAAGAGTAGAAACCTTATATAATAAGAGTAGAAACCTCCATTTCATAGTCATATCTTCTGTTCCTTCTGCATATTCTTCCTACGGGACATTCCACTATGTGAAAAATGTCTTTTGAAATGTAACAAAAATTCGTCATTGCAATTGCTTAGGAGGAAAAGGAAACTATTGATACCCACCCTGATAAATAAAAATCATCTCTCTTTGAATTTAATTATGACAATTATTTGAAATAAACTCATTCTTTTCAATAAGGAACTAGATGTACATCATGCAGTTTTGAATCTTTTAATTCAATTTCAGCAGTGAGCACTTAACTCGAGTATAGTCTTTGGTGAGAAACTACCGTATATGTAACATGTGTATAGTCACCATTCTTTTTACTGAAGTTGACTGATTTAGGCAAAATCAATATGCCTCTTTTAGATAAGAAAATATAAAATTTTGAAATAAAATTATAGTCTATAACATTTTGAAGGAGGAAGTGAGGAATTTTGGAGGATTTGAAATTATTTCAATGCAACCATAAATGTAGATCCCTCCTGGAGGTATGGAGAATTCCAGGCAAATAGTTGATTGGTAAAGGATTGGATATAATTGACTTTCTCATTATTTGAACTAAGATGGGCAACTTGGCTCTCGTTTTCTAGTTCTGATAGCCATCCACAAAAATACTGGGACATGACCTTTAACTCATACTTCAGAGAAATTCTGAAATACATGTTGGGAATAATTGAAAGCTTGCATAAATCTTAAATTTCTATTGGACACTATCACTTGTATTAGATGCTATTTAATTTTGTTTTATCTATTGTCCATAGCACATGTGAAATTATAACAAAAAAGTAATTCAAAAATTTTAAGAGCACTACCAATTGACCTATTATTTCAGTTTGTTGCTTCAAATATTGTATACCTGCTTTTAGAAAACACTATTGTCTACAGATATTTTGTAGATATAATTCCCATAATTTGATTTAATTAATTAGTGGGAATGCTGTTAGCAATGGTAATTGGAGAGGGAACATTTATGTATAGCTTCCAAAAATCTTCACCTTGTAGTCAGGCCCCAAAAGAATGACATTACTACCCATTACTATAGAAGAGGCCTCTAAGATGAAGCTGTTGAGACTCTATCACAGTTTGAGCTGATAGGGAAGAGAAACACAGTGAGAATAAACTAAATGAAATTCACCAAAATCTGGACAGGAAGTGGAAGTCAGCCTAGCTTTGTAGGCATGGCTCAGCACGGGCAGTAGTATAGACCAAGACATAAGGCTCAGAGGTTATAGCTCATTGTGATTTTGGCTGCATTAGTACCATTAAATTTCATCTGAAGGCCACAGCACAGAGGTGATTATAGGCAGGAGTAAGAAATGTGTTCAGTGTAAAGACCTTTGCTGTGGTAATGATGTGGCTGGCTATCCAACCTAGGAAACCAGTTTAATGTGAGAGAAAACCTAGTACCCAAATCTTGGTTCCTTATGTCATTCTTCAAGAAAATAAACCAGGAATTCTTGGAGAAATTATTGATTCCAGTGCCACAGCAGGGAAAGACTCCTTGTCCCTTCTGCTATGTGAGGACACAGCAAAAACATAGCTGCCTATGAACCAGACACCAAAACTTCCAAAGCCTTAATCTCTGTGGCCTCCAGAACCGTGAAAAATGAGTTTCTGTGTTTATAAGCTACCCAGTTTAGGATATTTTGCTATAACAACACTAATGGACTAAGATACCCATTCTAAGCATAAGAAAAATATCACACAAATCCAAATTGAGGACATTCTATGGAATACCCAATCAGTACTCTTTAAAACTGTCAACATCATCAAAATTAAATGAAGTCTCAGAAATCTCAGATAAGAGAAGGAAACATGACAACTAAATGTAATGTGGCATCCTGGAAGAGATTCTTAAAAAAACGAAAGGCATTAAGAAAAAAATAGTGAAATCCTAAAAATGTGTAGTTAATAGCAATGTACCAATGTTAGTTCTTTAATTGTGACAAATGTACTATCATTATATAAAATACTAAACATAGAGGAAATTTGGTGATGATATATGAAAACTTTCTGTACTTTGCAACTTTCCTATAAATCCAAAACGATTCTAATTTTTTTGAAAAGTCTATTTAAATTTCATTTAAAAATTATGGAAATATAAAGTGGTCCCTGGCTTAAAGGAAAAATATTTAACATAAATCAGTTTTCTAAGCCAGTGGATTCAGTGTCGAATTTGCCCTCAAATTTGGTCAGATATGGTGAAATAGAGACAGGGGTACAGTTAATCTTAATAGTATGACTTTAAATCAAGATAATCCTGTGCTTATGTATTAATTGACTTAACAAATCAATTAATACACTGTTCATGTATTAACTGATTTAACATATTAATACACTGTTCATATTTAACTAATTTAACAAATTTATTGTTGTGCCCTCTGATGTGAATGCTAAACAAAATATGAGCCTTGTCTTCAAGGACCAGGTAGTCAGTCTAATAAGGGATGAGACACAGGAGAAAAAAATAATGATTAAATTACAGTAAGAGAAGTTCTACGATGCATGCCAAATGAGTATGATAACAATAATGATAATATAATTTACTATGTATTGTGCATCCTCTTTGTGTAGATATATGCATTGGGGACTAGGGAAATTGACTACTTAATAAGAATAAGAAAGTCAGGGAAGGCTTCCATAGTAGGTGATGTTGAGCTTAGTTTTTCCAAGATTGGTAGCATTACTAATTAGGTGAATAAATTAGAGGTAGCCATAACTGACTGAGAGAATGGCTTAAGCAAAGACATAAAGAGAAGAACCAGTCAAGTGATCCAACAGAGGCTGACAGGAACAAAGTAGCGAAGATTTCCCAGGCGATGAAGCACGGGATTAGGGATTCCTAGTGGGCCAGCAAGGTGAGTGTTATAAGGGAAGTACAGTTATGAGTAACCAATCCTTTCCCGTAAAAGCAGATTTTAGGGAGATAACTTCAGTCACTTGAGAGAGAGAGAAAAGTTGAAATATGATGAGCTTCATTATTAAGCAAATAAAATAATTAAAAATAAAAGTTTGATATAAGAAAATGTTTTTCTTGCATCAAAATGAAAGCTATTTAAAGAGAATGTTAAAAATATAAGTAGAAGAGAAAGACATGCTGATCATGACTATTATGAGAATAAATTGGTATGATCTGTTTGAAAAGTGTTTGATAGTATGAATCTTAAAACTAATTTGACCAATTAATTTTATTTCTAGGAATATTTTATCCAAAGGAAATAAATGAGAAACAATGTAAAATGTTATATATGAGAAAGAACTTTAATTACAGCATTATTTATATTTTTAAAAAAAAGACTTGGACTTGGCCCAAGTATAAAAAATGTAATCTATCAAGAATATTATGCTATATCCATATAATTTAAAATTTTGCAACTATTAAAATTTCCATTTAAGTAATAGTTATAAACTAAATGGTGTCTTTTGTAATATTCTTATGTTGAAGCCCTAGCCTGCAATGTTAGTAAATGTTGAGATAGAATCCTTTATTTTTAGAGATGGAGTCTCACTCTGTCGCCCAGGCTGGAGTGCAATGGTGTGATCTCAGCTCACCACAACCTCTGCGTTCCAGGTTCAAGCGATCCTCCCCCCTCAGCATCCCGAGTAGCTGGGACTACAGGTGCCCACCACCACGCCTAGCTAATTTTTGTATTTTTAGTAGAGATGGGGGTTTCATCATGTTGGCCAGGCTGGTCTCGAACTCCTGACCTCAGGTGATCCACCCGTCTTGGCCTCCGAAAGTGCTGGGATTACAGGCATGAGCCACCGCACCCGGCCAAGATAGAATCTTTAAGAAGGTAATTAAGTTAAATGAGATCATAAGGTTGGGGCCCTAATTCAGTAGCATTGGTAGTATCCCTGCAATAAGAGGGAGCATCACCAGAGCTCTCCCTCTCTCCTCTTAACAGCAGAGAAAGGCCATAGGAGGATAGTGAGAAGGATGCCATGAGCAGACCAGGAAGAGAGGTCTCACTAGAAACCAACCCCGATATTACTCAGAACTTGTGAGAAAATAAATTTCTGTTGGTTAAGCCACTCAGTCTGTAGTATTTTGTTATGGCAAACTAAGCTGACTAATACAGAGATTATTCTTTGATTCAAGATAATATTCATAATATATTATGAAAAGACGAAAGCCATTAACTAAAAATTATATGCTATATAAACTGAATTTTAAAATTATTATTCTTTTTAAATTGTATGCCACAAATTTTAGGGACATAAAGTTTTTTTAAAAGGGAGAGAATATCCCCCAAAATGTTAAATAATGTTTCTTTCATATACTGGAACTACTGGTGATTTTAATGTATTCTTTTTCCATGTCTATATTTTCATTTTATTAATAATGCCCATAAATTACTTTTTTCAAATAAAAATAAATAAAAAGTAATAATGGATATATAAAGGTGAATGGGTTAGAGCAAAAGTTATTTTGAAATGTAAAAAAGAAAATGTTAAAGTTCTAGGCTATAAAATTGGCCACTGGAGTCAATGCAATGTCCCAAAGTCAACTCTGGGGTCATATGCCCTCTAACCAAGGTGAAAGTAAGGGAAATGGGGAGGACCTTCAGGGGATGTCAATGACCTCCCAGATACAGTAGCATGACCTACTATTAGTATCCTATTCAGCCTGGAAGTATATAAACCTATATTAAAGTAGTTTATCTTCATCTTTCCTTGGTCAAGATTGGCTCAGGAGTCAAAGCCTCACTGATCCTGCAGACGGGAATATCAAAAGATTAGGCAATAAGATCCTGTTCATAGTAGGGGAATTGTTGGGGCAGTGAGAAGGACATTGGCAGATCAAATGAAGCATACTTCAGCAGCCTTTGAGTTGTCATAAGTGAAGCTAAATAAACATAAAAGTGGTAGAACTAAGAATTCTATTGAAACAAGAAAGATTGCATCACATAAAAACAAATATAAGTAAACAAGAGAAAAATTAAATTGCCAGCTAAAATGGAATAGAAAATTTAGGGTTGAGAAAAAAAATGTTAAATAATAAGCCTTCCAGTATCTCTCTATCTACTACCTACTTATATGCCCACACAAGTAGGCAGGTAGATAGATACTATCTATCAATATTAGTTATTGTTTCCCATATAAATATTTTTATATATTATATATATATATATATTCCACAATACTATATTTGTGGGCATTATACACACACACACATATATATTTATAAATATAGCATATATAATATATATATTTCCCACAATTCTATATATGTGGGAAACAATAAGTAAGAAAAAGGTTCACATATAAATAATTGTATTTAGCATTCAATGAAATCCAAATTCACCATATGCTACATGTATGATTTTGGTTGTCGTATTCAGTTCCATTTAATTTCCATTTTAATTGGAAAAGGTGCACTGGAGAACAAAAAAGATGATAAGCCATCAGAGAAGTTATTAATTCCGGGAGTAAGGAAGATAATGTTTGTATTTGCTAGAGAAGAGGCAATTAAAGTGAGATTGTGATTGAAGGGGATAAGAGGCAAGGCATACAAAGTAGAGGCATTAAATGTTCAACAGAATAATAGCAACGATAGGGTCCATGTGGCATTGCGAATAGTTATGATAAAACTTTCCAGAAATATAATGGTCTGTTATACAATTTGCTTTATATGATGGTATTATTCATATTAATAAATGATGGTACAATAAAGCACCGTGACAGTAGATACACTGATCAATATCTCATAAGCTCTAACCAATGGAATGCATGAAGACTAATAAATCAGCGGCATTACAATTATAGTAATATTAATAAAAACTATAGTAACAACTACAAGAGTAATAATAATTGTTAAAAACCTCCGTAGTTTACCATACACATACACCACATCACTTATCAGTTCAGCTTTGACTTTATACTGGTATTAGAAAAGTTTTGTGAATTATAAATAAACATTTGGAACATGCTACTAAGAGCCACTTTGATCCTTTTACAATTTTGCTGTTTGCAAGTATAAAATTCAAGTATATCAAGTATTCTGTTTAATGGCGTAAATGACTCACCCACCGAGTGGATGCAAAGCACGTTCTTCCAGGCTTTATCTATTCCAACTTGTCAGAAAATGATCTGCATATTTAAGCAAAAGGGAAATTTGTTGTCATATATCAGGAAGGGCAGGAATGGATTCCGTGACTCAAATATGTTATCAGAACTGAATTTTTTGTCTTTGATTGTCTCCATTTTGCTTTCTTCTCAGAAAGACTCTGTAATAAGCGTATTGACAAACAGCAGCAGGAACTTCATAATCTCCTTTTCTTTCAAACCCATTAGAAAGAAGACTTTCTTCTAATCTCTACACACCAATAAATTGGTCATGTGGGGTCATGTACACATTCCTAAATTTGGTACGTAGGAACACTGCTTCGTCAGCCAGCATGAATCATTCACCCATTCTAGAAGTAGTAACAGGATTTTGTCATGAACAGCTTCACTGGGGTTACAGGGGATCAGGGACATATTTCTTGAAGGGACATGAATCTGGAGAATTGGAAGGCATCCAGCACACACACACACACACACACACACATACATGCACACACACACGCACGCACACAAACAAGCAAAGCCAGCAATACTCTTCTGCTAGAGAAATGGTACATCTCTCAGGAAATATATTTTCTTTTTATGCAACTTAGAGGTTCTGCCATTTTATGTTATTTTTATCTGACAACTCTATAAGTCTCTGCCATACTTTTCCTGGGTTTACAATGCCAGAACTTTTCACTGATATAACACCCTCAATTTACACACACACATCACCACCACACCATATACAAAGTTTCCATTAAAAAAATGGTATCGGGTTTCTCAACAGCAACACTGTTGCTGAAGAAAATGAAGTAGTGCTTCAAAAATTCTAAGAGGAAATAATTTCCAACCTATGAATTTATAACTAGTGAAACTAGCAATCAATTATGTAGAAATAATAAGAATATATTCAAATATGAACTAATTTTAGGGGAGCTAATAAAGGATTTTCTGTGGCAAAATGAAAGCAAAAACTGAAACAGCAAATAATACAACCCAGGAAACAGAAGATCTGATCCATGAGAGAGGCAAGGAAAATTGTTCAAAACATGGGTGTTGCCGGGCGCGGTGGCTCACGCCTGTAATCCCAGCACTTTGGGAGGCCGAGGCGGGCGGATCACGAGGTCAGGAGATCGAGACCATCCTGGCTAACACGGTGAAACCCCGTCTCTACTAAAAATACAAAAAATTAGCCGGGCGTGGTAGTGGGCGCCTGTAGTCCCAGCTACTCGGGAGGCTGAGGCAGGAGAATGGCGTGAACCCGGGAGGTGGAGCTTGCAGTGAGCCGAGATCGCGCCACTGCACTCCAGCCTGGGCGACAAAGCAAGACTCCGTCTCAAAAAAAAAAAAAAAAAAAAAAAAACATGGGTGTTTTGAACAAAAAGTTGTGATAAAGGTCTAAAGAGCCAGCAGCTGGAATAAGGCAAATATAAATATATTTAATAAATTGCTATATTATTGAATATCTTTGAACACTGATTAATGTTAGTTCTATTGGAGAGTTTGGAAATAAAAATATAGAAAAAGAATAAGAAAATATTGCAGAATAATAGAAATAGAATTATAGTACACTGTGTGGCACACGTCTGAATAATATTTGGGTCATTAAAATAACAACAGCAAATCGCGTCATTTAAAAATAATGATTCTACAAAAATTCAGTGGTTCATAGTGTGTCCCAGAATATTAGTGTTGGGACCACTTGAGAAGTTGTGATCACAACATTGCTTTGATTTGAAATCAAACCATTGGGACCCACTGCAGAAGGACTGAATCAGAAACTCCAAGAATGAGGCCCACGATCTATGTTTCATTAGGCCTTCCAGTTGATTCTGATACATGCTATTTGAAAACCATTGCTCAAAATATATATGGAAGATGTGACTGTAGATCTTGGGAAAGAGTAGAAAAGCTGAACACTCCACTTTCAGAATAGAATATTAATGGAAAACAGAATAATTAAAATGGTAATATAAGAATCTTCTTAATAAATATATATGTAAATCTCAAAAGGAACAGGTAAATTTACTAAAAGTATTTTATTTGGGGGAAAAAGAATTAGGAGTGAAAAATTTGGGACAGAAAAACACTATTTTTCTTTACGACAATTTTTTGTAATAATTGACATCCTGAGACATGTAAATGTAAGTTAATAAAAACATAATTTAATTGGCAAGGAATAAAGATTAGAAAAATATGTTTTCTAGAAAAATAGAACAGACTATACATATTTGTGCAAATGAATAGTATTCCCAAGTATAATATGCAAAATGCAGTGCTTCAAAAATTCTGAGAGGAAATAACTTCCAACCTATGAATGTTTAACTAGTGAAACTAACAATCAAATATGTAGATATAATAAGAATATATTCATATATGAAATGATTTTAGGAGAGCTAATAGAGGACTTAGGGGAGTTAATAGAAGATCCCTAACTGGCTTCACTCTGGTCCTAGAGGCTTTTGAATTTGCTACTCATGTACACATTTCCTGAAAATAGGATGTCATAGGTAAAGATTAGCAATGACCACTTTGGAAGTATTTTTGTTAAAGTGTTAAAGACCTTCCAAGAAAGTTGACAGAGGCAATAAAGAAGCAGTGTGACTGATGTTTGGAAGATAGGAACTGCTAAGGTGATGGCCAGTTGTTATGAAGAAAAAGATAAAATTGGAGCTTGGAAAATGGAGGAATGACAGCCCTGGAAATAAAACACAGATCAGAATGATGCTAGATACTCTAGATACAGGTATCATAAAAGCAAAAGGACACTGAGACCTGTAGTGTGGAAAGAATGAAAAACTAGGACTAAGGATTTGTCTGGTGTCTCTGCAGGAGAGGAGGTTAAAAATGTGGCCTTGATCTATCCAGAAAGAAGGAAAGAACTTTCTTGAGACTCTTGACATTATTGGCACAGTGGGTTCTTTATTTTCCTATGCAGACTGTGATGGTTCAATAAATATTGTTGGTAATGATCTATGGCTTTCATAGTGCCAGGGTTGTGTAGTGTCTGATAATATAAAACTAACATGAAACAGTGATTTACATTTCCTTGATTGCTTGATGGATAACTAAACAGAATGTTTAAATATATATGCAAATAAACTAATTAACCAGTCTCACTTTTCAAATGACCTCTGTTTTGTATTCAGCTTTCACATAGACTCTTTTGATTTATCAGAATATTTAACTGTGTACAGTATTTGGGTTTACATACAGTGCGGTGAATTTTAATGAAAATCATTTATCATCTTAAGGACTTAGCCAATACGTACAAGTCAAGCATGTTACTCTCTTGCAAAGTTTAGCATGTTGCAATGGGATTGCTTCAACTCCAAGAACAAGGACTTTGAATTCAGCATTTAGAAAATATCAGCCACACAGTATAGTTTTGTGAATAGTGATAATGAGGACCAATCTTAAAAATGATTATTTTCAAGCATATGTAACTCAACCTTAATAATAACAATAATAGTAAAAATCATTTATTGAACATCTACCATGCACCAGATTCTATGTTAGAATTTTTTGTACATTTGCTTTAATTTTCTCTACAACTATCAGATTTCTCTATGTTAAGAATGTGAAAATTGAAGTTAGGAGACTATATAAGAACAACTATCAAAAATGTGGTCTTATGGCTAGTATGTATAGGACCATGAAGCTCTCTACCTAAGTTTTCTACCTCAAAGTTATCATTTTTCTCCATTGACTTCATGCTTGGCTGTTTTTAAAACTGACATTTCTGTTACACTGCCACAATACATCACAAAAGAATTAAACAGATATGATAGTGTTTTTCAGATACTATACAAAACTTTCATGATGTTGAATTATTGGTAAATAAATGAATGACTCGATAAGTATTTACTGACTTCTACTAAAACCTTGACAGATGTTAATGCACATAGAAGAGCTAAACATAATAGCCATCTGTCATTTATTGAATATCATTTTACATATGATAAGATAAAGGTTAATAGAAATTAAATTAAAGTGTAAGGATTTGGGGGGATGGGGAGATGCAGGAGTAAAACTCAATGTAACAAATTTCAAAGCCTTTCTTTTTTAAATATTATATCATGCTGACTCAAAAATTGAGGACAATGTTCCTTGTGAAATTATGGATATAAGATTAGCATCCCAGAGTAAACTAATATTGTAAAGTGCAGAATAGAGTGTTGGATGACAAAAAATAAGGAACTGTATAATTAATATTTTTAGTACTATCCCATGTGTCATGTATGGCATTTTACATGTTTTATCTAATCTTTACTGCAACTCTAAACATAGAGTATTATTTAGAGTGCACTAATCATCAAATAGACTTGAGAGGATGTAATGACTCTAAAGGATTGAAAGTTTATGTCTTGCTCACATTGTGTTTTTGGATAAGTAAATAGTTAGGCTGGGCACCTGTCTTCCATGCAGTCAATGAGGGACCAAAGAACATAGGCCTTCCATCTTTAAAATGTAACATTCAAGGTCATTTTTTAGGTAACCTCCATTACAATCAGTGGAGAAAAACTCCTGGAGGAGAGTTGATATGGAGAAACATGGGAAGGATACCCATTACCTGGGCTCACATCCCCATGGCTAGAAGGTTGTACTTGTAATAAACTACGAAAAATGCAGGAAAGATAGTTTTGGCAGGGTAGCCACTTCTCAGGCACAACTTTCATTATGGAAAGGGGAGCATGAATTTTTGGACACAGCTAACTATCTCTGACACAGATAAGCGATTCCATTGTTCATGTAAGGAAACTAAGGCTCAAAAACATTAAATAGCTAGGTCATAGATTCAAGGTTCTGGAATTCAGGTCACGGTAGAACCTCAGTGGCACTCTGAAAACTATGGCCCACAAGCAAAATCCAGCATGCCACAAATAATGTTTTATTGGAACACAACCATATCCATTTATTTGTGTATTGTCTGTGACTGCTTTCACACTACAATAGCAGTGCTGAGTAGTTGTGACAAAAGACAGGGTGGCCTGCAAAGTGTCAAATATTTTTAACTGCCCTTTACAGAAAAAAATTGCTGTGTAAGTCGGCTGTTGCTTCTATAACAAATTACCACAGTGTTGATGGCTTAAAACAACACAGATTTAGGTCTTACAGCTCTTGAGGTCAGAAGTCACAAACAGATCTTACCGGGCTAAAGTCAAGGTGATATAAGGGCTGCATCCCTTACTGGAGAGTTTAG
Organism: Gorilla gorilla gorilla; assembly: GCF_029281585.2. Classification (NCBI taxonomy): domain Eukaryota; kingdom Metazoa; phylum Chordata; class Mammalia; order Primates; family Hominidae; genus Gorilla; species Gorilla gorilla. The sequence continues at coordinate 27,304,850 of NC_073227.2, read as the reverse complement.
AGGAGAATCCATTTCCTTGTCTTTTCCAGCTTCTATAAAAGTCACGTGTATTCCTGGGTTCATGACCCCTTTCCATCTTTGAAACCAGCAAAGTTCAATCATTTCTCATGACGCATCACCATGATGCTGATTCTTCTGGCCTCCTCTTCCATTTTTAAGGACCCTCATGATCATCCTTTTGAGAGTATCTCTTGCCCTCTTCTATTTAATAACTCTTGTGATATTATATTGGGCCTGACTGGATAATCTCCCATCCCAAAGTCAGTTTATTAATGACTTTATTTTATTTGAAACCTTAATTCCCCTTCACCATGTAATATAAAGATTCACAGGGTCCTTGAATTAGGATATGAATATCTTTGGAAGGTCATTATTCTATCTCTCACACTGACCCCTATTCTACCTTCTAAAAAGTTGATTGTTTTCATTTCACCATTTTCTGTTCCTAAAGGAGACATAAAGATGGCCGGGCACGATGGCTTACGCTTGTAATCCTAGCACTTTGGGAGGCCAAAGCGGTGGATCACCTGAGGTCAGGAGTTCAAGACCAGCCTGGTCAACATAGTGAAACCCTCTTTCTACTAAAAATACAAAACATTAGCCAGGCGTGGTGGTGGGCACCTGTCATCCCAGCTACATGGGAGACTGAGGCAGGACAATCGCTTGAACCCAGGAGGCGGAGGCTGCAATGAGCCAAGAGCATGCCACTGCACTCCAGCCTGGGTGACAGAGCAAGACTCCATCTCAAAAAAAAAAAAAAAAGGGTTTGCTAAAGCCAGAAAATATGAATCTGTGGTTCAAAAGATATGTAAAATATGGACGGATGGAAATAATGGAGAAGAGTATTTGAATAGGGAAAGTATTTGGAGAAATTACAAAAAAGGGTCATTGAGTCAGGAATGTGCAGGGCATGGAATGGATAGGAGCTCAGGGGTCTGTGTTAAAGGAAGTCCCGTGCTTCAAAGTGAATGGACTAGACGAAAATGCACAGAGACTCTGAAGTTGGATATGTTAGGTAGAGTCAGATTGTATAGCACCTTAAGACAACAAGAAGAAGTACTACTCTTCATTGCAAGATTACAAAAGTAAATCACATTCTAGTTTACGTAAAGGTCAGAGGTATACAACGTTAGATAATGTCTTTTTGGTTCTCAGTTTTGGAAGTACTACTAATAATAATTACCACATACTGAACATCTATTATGTATAGAGCTCATTACAAATATCAGTCTGCAAAGAATGTATTAGTGTTTCAAATTTATAAATACAAACCTCAGACCCAAAATAGTTGCTGTTAACTTTGAGAAGAGAAATCCAGTAAATATTGGACTTACGCTTTCTACCCTGAAATGTCTGAAATATGTACTTATACCATATAGTAAGGATTGAAAATTTTTATTTTTCTCTCAGTCTTTTGGAGTCTGTAACGTGGAAGATCTCTGGTGGGGTCACATCAAACTGAGGTGGAAATACTTAGGCATAGGGATCCCTTTGATTTTTCTCTTACTTTACTGGTTGACAAAATTCAATAATAAATAACCTATATGATCAAAAATGTGGATACTTTAAAGATGCACATTTGAACCTATTTGCAAGGCACCGTTAGAGAATTAGCTCTATGGATCTACAATGGTCTCACATTTATTTTGAATTGCAGGTGCCTTCTCACTATTTCTGCAAGTCAGTGTGAAACTCCTCCACCTGTCCTAAATACAGAAAAGAATAAATTGCATTTTCAGCACCATTGAAATAATTATGTTTTCAAGGTCACAATCAATCATCATAAACTCAGTACCTTCCCCTTGGGAAAAAAGTGATTCAAATTTCTAATGCATTGTTTTTGTCATTTTGAAAAGAATGTGCCCACTAACACAGAGAGATATGAAACAATCTGCCTGATAGAGATTCATTGAAATCTTTTGATTCTGTGCTTTGATTGTTGTACCACCCAATAATAGCAGTAATGATAATACTACTAAAATCCATAATTACTTCATTATTTGGAAAATATATTCATATTCAGTGTCATGTTTAGTTCTGATAACATCCCTCAGAGTCAGGCAATGATGACAATCATTTTTCTATGATACATGTAGATCGCCAAGGAGGTCTAGTACATTCTCCAAAGTCATGCAATTAGTAGGTGAAAGAGCAGGGAATCAAATTGAGGTCAGAATGACTCCAGAGCTCTTAATGAAGGAAAACTCAGCCTTTGTGTATCCTTTTAGAAGTTATGTAAATAAAGCAAGACTTTTCTTCTCACTAGTCTCTGAACACAGTGGACAAAAATACAACTGCTAATTTGACTGATTCTGATTTCAGTGCTACAAGTTTCTGGATTCATTTGCCCACCTTCAAGTATGTCTGCCTTTTTGATGAATGCATTTTCTTCTATTTTCGCTATAGCAGAAATCTAAGGTGGATGTCTTATTTAATTTTCCATAATGCACTGATGTACCTTGCCCATCTTGTTCTTCATTTCACTTATATCAGTGGTTTCTTCTCACTGATTCTGATTGTATTTTTAGTATTGCTTAATGCTCCTGTTTTCCTTTTCAGTCCATTTTCAGCCTCTCTGGTGGCCAAAACTATCCTTCTGTTGTCTTAGTTGAAGTTTGAATAAAACATTTTTCTCCTTTGATCTGAGAAAGATTAAATTAGTGCGGTAGAGTGCAAGGAACAAGAAAGAAATATAACTGGAAATGGGTACAAATGGTGAGGATTTCTTTGCCTGAAATGGAAGCATAAGTACTAACTTAGAGAAGTTAGCATAACCCAAGAGAACAAAAGGGCCCAGGACATGAGGGATAACAGAAGCAGAGGTTTCTGGTAAGTTGGAAATGTGAGTTGTTAGGGCCACAGACCAAAGCTGATGTGAGAACAGAAAGATATTTCCTTTGTGAAAGAATATAAAATGTATGCATCAATATTAACTGCGCTCAGCAGTGTTCCTCCGGGTCAATTTATGGAACACTGTACATACACCCATCTCTCCTTGAGCATCCCACAAATCAAAAAGCTTTTGGTTGAAGTCAGACAGCTAGAGCTCTTTTGGACATAAGACATCTCACTTAAACTGACAAGAAACTCAGACACGGGATTTCACTAACTTAACAAATAATGTAAATGAAATGTCTGCTTAGGTGTTTGCAAGTGCTGACAGGTAGTCAGAATCTGTTGGTCTCCATCCTTCAGGTCTGCTTTGTTGTATAGTTTCATTCTCAGGAAGGGAATCCTGTCTTGGTGAATTTATATTCCACTCCACCTAGCAATGCCAATGTAGACAGGGAATTCTTTTTCTTTTTCTTTCTTTCTTTTTTTTTTTTTTTTAATTTTTGTTGAGATGGAATTGCGCTCTTATTGCCCAGGCTGGAGTGCAGTGGTGCAATCTCAGCTCACTGCAACCTACGCCTCCCGGGTTCAAGCGATTCTCCTGCCTCAGCCTCCCGAGTAATTGGGACTAGAGGCATGCACCACCACACTGTTAATTTTTTGTGTTTTTAGTAGAGATGGCGTTTTGCCATGTTGGGCAGGCTGGTCTCAAACTCCTGACCTCAGGTGATCTGCCCACCTCAGCCTCCCAAAGGGAATTCTTTTTCTTAGCAGTTTTGGCAAAAAGCCAAGAGTAGAGTTTCATTAATTTCAAGTTGGTCAGGTCCATTCATTAGTGAATCATTACGATTTGAACTGGCCAGATCTAGGGAAAGTGTCTTCACCTGCAATCATGATGTAGGACCAGGCCAAGAATTTAAAGTGGAGAAAAATATTCTCTAAAGTGGTAATGGATGTTGAGCAGGCACAGAATGAAAGATTTGTTTCACAGATGACTCGAGATAACAGTTATTGAGTGCTTACTATGTGCTAGCTATTATTGTAATTGTTTTACAAAAAAAAACAATTCAGTTCATCCTTACAATAACATTACGTGAAAGGATGATTTTTGTAGCTATTTTACAGGGGTGCAGAGCACTTCAGTAATTTCTCCCAGCTCCCAAGTCACATGTGGAATGCTGCCTTGCTCACATATCCTGAGCATCAGTGGGCATGACTATGATGCTTAGGACACTAATCTCATTTGGAGGGCTCCAGAATGGCCAAGTAAGGTGAGACCGAAGAGAAATACCAGGTGAGATTTCAAACCTACGATACAGGGGGCACACCAGCATCAAGCAGTCAGAAACCAGCCCAGGGATGAGGAGAGAAGAAGAATACTGTAGATAAGAAGAGTAGACATGTGACAGCTGACGAGCATAGGGGGAGAGAGAGAGAGAGAGAGAGCGACTCGGTGCAAAATCCTTTTTTGATAGAGATTAAAATGAGGATGAGTAAGAGGCCTTCTTCCCTTGTCCAAAAGGTTTTCCTATTTGGACTGCACCAAGGGGGTCTATGTTCCTTACCACGGCTCAGCATTATCCTAAGGAAGTATGCCTCGTTGTTTATGTGATGGAGCTTTGCCTTCGTGTATGCAGGCTGCTATAACTAAATATCATACACTGGGTAGGTTATTCTCATAGTTCTGGAAGCTGAAAAGTCCAAGATCAAGGCAGATTTTGTGTCTGCTTTTTGGATCACTAATGGCACCTTCTTGCACTGTCCTCAGATTGTCGAAGGTATGAGATGTCTCTTGCACCTCTTTAATAAAGGCACTAATTCCATTCATGAGGTGCCCCCCAGCAACATAATCATCTTCCAAAGGCCCCACCTCCTAATACTATCACCTTGGGAGTGAGAATTTCAACATATGAATTTTGTGGGGACATAACATTCTGACCAGAGCAAGCTACTCTCTGTTCCTCCCCTCAAAGCCCTCCCTTGCTTGTTGACTACCACATAGGCTGTGTGTACCCTCAGCCTTTTTCTGAGGCAAAAGTTTTTAAAAAAGTAAATAGGTAGAACTTCTACCTGTTCTTCTACCTATTTTCTGTATCTCACCTGACATGTCCCTGGGAGGCCCTAAATTAAATCCCTTTGCTCTAGTTTCTGTTATGTGCCCACAAGCACTAATCACATATTATTCTGAATATTTGGTTAATGTCTGCCTTTGCTGATACACAAAATGCCTTCTGAAGTGTGTTTTCAACATGTAGCTGCAGAATCACAGATTCAGAATCTCACGTTCACTCCCTTTCCCTTGTATTTACAATCAAATCATTTTGTTAGTGGCTAATCAAGTATCAAATAATCTCTCTTCTCCCTCCACACACACAAAAACACATGCCTCAGGTCCACACAGTGCTTCACAGTTAAAAAGGTGCAGTAGCTTAGGTCCAAGGTCAAGTGGAGCCTTTTGCTCTGTCCTATTTTATCCCCCAGTCTGGAGGATATGACCTTACCACAGCAGTATTAGCAAAATTCCTCTCAATTTATACAGCAGCGTGGGCTGATTAACTGATACTCAGACTAAGCAAGAGCTCGTGGAAAGAGCTGAGCAGCAACAAATAATAGGAAACAGGAATATGTTTAGGGTATTCCACCTCCAAAGTTCTTAATCTGGTCCTCTCAACCAAAGACAGAAGAATGAAAAGCAGGACAAATGGAAAGAAACTACTGATCCTTACAGTTCAGGATGCTGTTTTATTCTGAATATCACCAATTTCGTCTTTTTTCCCATCAACTTTTCAACGAATGGGACTGCAATGGACTGAAAGTTTGTGTCTCCCAAAATTCATATGTTAAAGCCTTAATCCCAAACTGATAGTATTTGGAGATTGCACTTTAGCGAGATAATTATTTCATGAGGGTGGAGCCCTCATTAATGGGATTAGTGTCCTTCTAAGAAGTGACTAGAAAGCTAGCCAGCTCTCCTTCTACCATGTCAAGATCCAAAGAGAATTTGGCAGTTTGATGCTTAGAGGAGTGTCCTCACCAGAACTCAACCGTGCTGGCATCCTGTTCTCTAACTTCCAGCCTCCAGAACTGGGAGACATACATTTCTGTTATTTATAAGCCACCCAGTCCATGGCACATTTTTTAGTTTTTGTAGATACATAAGGTATATATATTTATGGGGCAAATCAGATATTTTGATACAGACATGCAAAGCATAATAATCTCATCAAGGTAAACGGGGTATCCATCACTTCAAGCATTTATCCTTTCTTTGAATCACAAACAATTCAATTATACTCTTAGTTATTTTAAAATGTACAACAAATTATTGTTGACTGTAGTCACAGTGTTTTGTTATCAAATACTATATCTTATTCATTCTAACTATATTTTTGTGTCTATTAACCATCTCTACTTCCCCCCACCCCTAACTACCCTTCCAAGCCACATGAACAAAACTATAGGACATTATGATATGTGAAATAAGCCAGGCACACAAAAACAAACTTCACATGTTCTCATTTATTTGTGGAAGTTAAAAATTAAAACAATTGAATTTATGTAGATAAAGAGTACAATGATGGTTACCATGTTCTTTTTTTAAAGCAGCCTGAGCCAAGTAAGATAGGAGATATACTGTGAAGCACAAAAATCCTGTAGAAAAGCATGTATAATTTTGATTTATAGTTAGGCAAGGACCCAGAACCCCATGATGTGGAACTGCTATCACCATTGGAGAATGAGGTGTGACATAGAGAACACAGTGTGGAAACCCACCTCTAAATGTCCCTGGAGCTGCTGTTTAAGAAGGTTTAAGTTATTCAGCCTGCTGCAGGAAGGAAGAATGCACCCAAGGGGAACCTAGGTAGAAACGGAGAATTGGGAGAAGCTTCTTATAGGATTTGGACTTGGGTTAGAGGTTTCTAAGCAGGGTTGAGGAAAGTGGAACCAGTTTGTGTTAAGAGCTAATCAAAAAGTGAGAATTTAATGACTGGAAATCATAGCAGATTTTATCTAAGAGGCAGGAGAAATAAAGTGGGGTTTGAATTGCCATACATACAGGGGCAACCATCACTCGAAAAAGACAGCATACATCTGGAGATGAGGACGCTTAGTTGCAGAATTTCACATTAATCATTGTCGATTTTGTGGTCATGAGGAGCCTTGTGTATATCTCATTCAAACATGGTCAGTGTGGTCGTAGGCTTTGCCTTGTGTGAGCATTATTTATGTTCTCCTGGGAACACTTCACTCTGGTTGTTAACAGAGCTGTTTTTCACTTTTTCAGTGGTTCAGGTCATAATGACAAAAGATGTTTTTTTTTCCTTTCTGATCTTACATTTTATTTTCGTTCCCCTCTCTGACCTCCAGTTGCAATCTTACTTGCCATTGTCATGTGATAAGAACTTACCCACCGGTCCTAGAGAGAATGGAGTAAAATGGAGCCAGCCAAGGGAGAGCGTGCTCTTGAAAGACCACTAAACCCTGAGCATGACTCCAGAAAAAGGCAGGGAGAAGATGCAGCACTTCCTTCCACGTAGAAGACAGTCTAGCCCTCTTACAGATCTCTAACCACATAAGCAGGATGCAGAAGAAACCCCACCACCCTGCTGCTTATAAAAGCTGTGCCCCCAAAAGGAGGGATTTCTTAATAAATGATGACCTATTTGGTCAGAGGGTTTATTTTGCCTGAGAAGTCAGTTCCTCACGATATGCCTTCATATGTAAACATTTCAGCTGTACAGATAGAATTATTTGTCTTTTGTACTGGTAGTAAGGTTGAGGTACAACTTCAGGCATTCTCCATTCTTTCAATTAGCATGCATGTTCTGAATGTCTTCTATCTAGCAAACAACGTGAGAGGAACTGGGAATTAAAGATGAAAAGATGGCTCCTGTCTTTATAAAACTCTCAGACATTGTTGATATTTAATATTGATACTATAACATTTAGATGGATATTATTAATATAAATTGAAAACATTTTAGGGAGTGCCTGATAGAGTCTATAGTGCAGCCAGGAAATATGTGGTAGTCTATTAGTCCGTTTTCATACTGCTGATAAAGACATACCCAAGACTGGGTAATTTATAAAGAAAAAGGGGTTTAATGGACTTAAAGTTCAACATGACTGGGGAGGCCTCACGATCATGGCAGAAGGCAAAAGGCACGTCTTACTTGGCAGCAGATGAGAGAATGAGAGCCAAGTGCAAAGGGTTTCTCCTTATAAAACCATCAGATCTCATGAGACTTACTCACTATCATGAGAGCAGTATGGGGGAAACTGCCCCCATGATTCAATTATCTCCCACCAGGTCCCTCCCACAACATGTGGGAATTATGGGAGCTACAATTCAAGATGAGATTTGGGTAGGGACACAGCAAAACCATATCAAGTAGTGACTGGAGGTAAAGTTAACACTGGGAGACAGTACTGGGCAAGGACTTTGAATTTCTGTTTCTCCATATTTAGAAGAAGAAAACTGGGAAAGATGGCAAAGAAAGTGTTTTCTAGATACAAGACTAGATGTGTCATGATCTATGTTATAAACAGAACCAAGAGAAACTTTTTGCTAGCTATTTTAAAAAGAGAAAGTTCTATTGTTGTATTGAAGTGTATGTGGATTTTGCTCCAGAACAGGAGATTTACATTAGTTGACATATGAACATTTTTGCTAGCTCTGAGGAACACTGAATTATCGGAAATTCATCTTGCCATAAGGCTCAAAACAAACCTTCTTCAGGGGTCTCTAATTTAACTCAGAAATGCTATCAGAATGTGCTCTTGCCTTTTGTTTTCCCAAGACTTTTACTTGCTTATCTAATCAAAATATAATACCTGATGGCTAAAGTAGAATGGTGTCTTGCAAAGCACTGTCTGTTTACTTTTGGAAACATCTGGAAGGAGCTAGTATAGCAGTTTGTACTCTAGCAACAATGTCACAAACTCAATTAGTGACATAGTCTAATCCTCTCCCTACCATTAACTTGTGGAATGAATTTGTTCAAGTCACTTAATCTCAGATCTAAATTTCCTGAAAAAATAAAGGGGGAAGAAGAATTACCAATATTTTCTCATAAAAAATTTGTAAAAGCTGATGGGTGCAGAAGTTCTAGATAGGCAAGGCATTTCCATGAGTTAGCAAAAGGCATGTAATTTTATGATTTAAAGACCAAATATTTTTGGTAATCTGTATTATTAACAATTCATCTGGATAAAGAATATTTGCAAGTTTCTGGCTACTCAGTGTTGGTGGTAGATTGAAATCAATAAAGCATTTAAACTTTATTGATTTTATCTTAGACTTAAGGGCTACCTGTATATAAAATAAATTGAAACTGAGGTGAAAATATATATTCTTATGCTATTTAATGACATTCAGAGTGGAGCTGATTTAGAGATTTTTTCAGAGGGGGAAATAGGTGAAATCTTGTGATTCATCTCTTTCTCATGTTAAATAAGTTTTTATTTCTTAGATTTTGAAAATAATGTGAAAAATAACCACCATTTGCCCACAGTCTACTTTACAGCAAAAGCTGTTCCCATTTTATTTTTAATTCTCACAATAACCCTACAATATCAGCAGGTATTGTCAATTCCCTTAGAGGGATAGTATCAGGTAAAAAAATATGTATAATGTGGCTGGTCATTGATGGAGTCAGGCTGTGAACCCAGATATAGCAGATCTAAACGTTTCTTTAGTCTTCACATGACACACTTCCTCTTCTCTTTGACATATCTGAAAGGGCAGAAAAAGATGAGCAAGAGTCTGATGTGTTGCCTGTAAAAGATGTTCCCCGTCCTCACTGATGAATCAAGAATCCTGTATTCATGCATACTCTTTGTAGTCCCCTTCCGTTGAATCTGGGCTGGCCCTGACCTTAGCCTGCAACAGAGACAGTGCAATAGAAGTGTGGTTGAGTGACTATAGAGGCTAGCTTAGGTGAAGCCTTGGAGCTTCTGTAGGGCTTTCTTGGAATGCTCTCCCTGGTTGAATGTTCTTCAGCCTGGTCACTTTCTATCTATCCAGTCTTGCCTGTAGCACATCCAGAGTCATGTGTCTGGTGGGTAACAATCTGGATTAATATTCATGCAGATGCTCCACTGGAGAACGCAAGCAAATTGGAAGAATCATAGGCTGCAGTTTCCCTTGTTCCTTCCTTTCTTCAATAGAAATGTGCAAGATTCCCTCTACCAGGCACTGGTGACTTAGGGATGAATGAGACAAGGCTCCTGTCAGCAAGATGCTCCATGGAGTTGACAGAAACCCAGACCCACTGAGAAACCATTTAGAACAGAGAAGGGGAAGATTCTGGGGAAGGTTTTTCAGGTAGAAATTGCAGTATGTTTAGTGACTCTCCGATAAGAGAGCTCATGGCACTCGGTAGAAAATAGAAGTACTTCAACGTGCCTGGAGCTTAGCCGAAGAATGGAGGGCCATAGCAACTGATGAGGGAAGGCAAGCAGAGATGAGACTATGAGAGACCATCTATTTTTATGTTAAAAAATTAAAAAAGAAAAGCAACAATGAGATAAAGAAACACAAGCCTATGTTGCATAAAAATAGTTCTAATACAATCTAAAACCTTTCTGTGTTTGAAGAGTTCACAACCCTTTTTTTGGTCTAAGATGCTAAGGTTAACTTTTTATGAGATGGAAAGCTTTTAAACATTGTTCCTTTGCCTTTGGTTCTAACAAGGGAAAAGAACAGTATTAAAATGAATCAAACTTTAAAAATTACTCACAGTGTAATATCTCAGGAACTGTGTAAGGGAGTGAACAAATCAACATAGTCTTTTAACTCAGAAAGCTTATAATCAAAATGAAGAAAATACTATGAGGCAATGGGAGAGAATGGGAAAACTGTTTGGATTAATAGAATTCTCTTATGTGGCAAATTCCAAATTAATTTTAATATGTGTTTAGTTCTTAGCACTTCTCTAAGCTGCTCACACTATTGATTTACTTAATTTTCATAATATATGTGTAATGTCGGTATTATTATATAATCTGTACCTGTGCCTATTTTAAAGACCAGGAGCTGAGGCGTAATGAAGTTAAGTAACTTGCTCAATGTTTCACAGCGTTAACCTGACTTCAAACCCCCGAAAAGTTGGTTTTAATATTTTTCCTTAATCACTACACAGCACTGCATCATATTTCCTCTGATAATGGTTTTAAAGTTACAAATTTTCCACTGCAGCTGTCCTCAGGGCAGTACCAGAGGTGACACAGGCTTGGTGTGGAACTCAGAAACTGCAATTTAAAGTAGCATTCTAAATGATTGTGAGGGAGGCTGTCCCTGGACCATATTTGAAGAAATAGTTCTCTAAAACATAGACTTGTCATTTTAAAGAGTGCAAGGTAATTGTGATGGGTTTTAGTGACACTTATTGGTATTGTAAGAAGAATTATATAGATAGAAGCACTAAAGCTGGGGTCTGGCATTGCCTCCTGGCCTACTCCTAATTCCCCACAAGGCATTTATGTACCTAGATAAATTTTCCGATGGTACAGGCATGAATGAAGACTTGGCCTGCCACTTCAGGGAAGAATTTTCTCATTCCTTCTCTGTGTCATTTATAGAATGAAACATGGAGGATGCTTGTCTATCCCAGCCTGCTTGCTAAAATCTTCTAAATCAACTTCACTCTATTACAAGTCTGGTTTTATTTTCTTAATCATATATTTTCAGTTCCAAGACAGGCTATTTTTAAAGCACATTGACACATCTACACTTTGCAATTTTACAACTGCTTTGTTAAAAATAATTCAGAAACATGGGTTACAAGCAGAAAATGATAAAACAAACTTATTGCCAAAATCCACACACAAAGCAACACCCTACATGCAATACTCTTCTATAAATGTATCCCAAATATGTGTATATATTAATTAGCATGACACTTTATTTAACACCTCTAGTAACTATTTGCACTTTAGCTCCTTGCTTTTGATCTTATCAGTCTGTAGACTATTTAATTTTCTATGCAGCACAGCAAATGCTGCCTCATTGCTCACCCATAAAGGATGGTGAAGTGTATACAGATGAAGTCTGTAGATGAAATATCAAACCAACTTCTCCCATGGCAGATAATCTGAATCCTACTTCTATGTGATAATGTTGTTTTTGCTCTGAGTCCTACATAAAGAAACTGACGCTGACTCAGGGTGAACTGCTGGGAAGGGTAGATGGCATTTCTAGAAGATCGTTGAACATAGTATTAGGATTATATGCAAACTCCTTTCCACAAACACTGAGCTTAGTTATATTGCTACAAGTATGTTCGGAGGCAATGGGCTTGCTTGCTTTCTTAGTTCCCTCCTTCCTTCCTTCCTTCCTCCTCCCTCCTTCCCTCCCTTCCTTTCTTCTTTCTCTTCGTTTTCTTTCTTTCTCTCTCTCTGTCTCTTACTTTGAGCTTGCTGTAGATATGTTAATTTTCACTCAATTTCATCTCTATGAAGTAGGGAAGGGAAGCTATTGTTGTATATGTGCTCAGGAATTGCATGGTGCTTAACATTCAGGTTACAATGCACTATTATCATTTTTATAACCCGTTCTACAGGAGAGTTATGTATCCTTGCCAAGTTTATTTGTCGATTGGTTTATTCATTCTGCATAATTAATTAAGCACTTTCTATGTGCAGCTAGGCACTGCACTGGGCTACACTGCCTGTATGTAATGGAATTGGGATTTGCGTGCAGTTTTATTTAACCCCCAGATCCAAAGTCTAATTGTTTTTGTAATAAAACATTGATTAAAAAGTTTCTTCATGTCAGTTATTATCTATTAAACTTTGCAATATTTTCCTTTCTCAAATGAATGCATTTTACTTTCATCTTGGTTCCCAAGTGTTTTCTAAGAAATTGAGATTTTTTAAAAAAATCCAAATTATAGAAAATCAAAAAGGTTTAAACAGACTAGAGAATTTAGTGCCACTTTTAACTGAAAAGTCTGTGAGATAGCTCTTGCTTTGGGAATAGGTATCTAGGTGTTCAAATTATAACATCATGCATTGCTCTATATCATCAATTCCCTCTTCCTTCTCTTTCTTCTCTCTTTTTCTCCTCTGCCTCCCTCCCTTCTTTCTTCCTTCTCTCTCCTCTTCTCAGTTCTGTCTTCCTGTGAGTTGGCTAAAGTTCTCAGGTTTCTTATAGTGAATCTTTGAAATTATCTTCAAATTTAGGAGAAATAGAGTATTCTATCTTAATAGTGCTAATAGAATCCTACATTTGAACCACATCAGGCCTACTTAGCTCACATACTCATCCCTTTAAAAGACAGAAACAAAACAAAACCAAAACGAATTTTTTTTTATCAGATGGACTTGGGTCAGCCTTCTCCTCAGAAGTGGAAAATGCAGCCCCACCTGAAATACACTGTTCAACGAATATTTAGCAAATTTGTATTACTCACCTATCATGTGCCAGACATATACCACATGTTGGGGTACAGTGTACACATCAGTGTCTACACTTAAGTTATTTCTGTTATGATGAACAGAGAATGGGGCAGTCAATTCCCAAATTAAATCTAAATCATTATTTTAAGAAAAGAGTGTAGATGCTAGTCAAGCCAAAAGCAAAACAATGATCATTACAGGCTGGGAGATGCATTTTTATTAAGAGCAGTTTCATGTTACTGCCAGAAGGAACGATACGCTCCCAGTTCATCCATTTTATAGACAGTGTAACTGAGGCCCAGAGAGGACAAGAAATTCAAAAAGTAATTGAAGACACTGTAGTTGGGTCCCTGGTACCACATTTTGAACTTGAGGTTTCTCATCCTTAAACGAGTATGGTATTTTTCTTTTCTTTAATAGTTTACCCTTTAGCATCTGACATCTACTCACTCATGTAAGTGGCAGAGGATAATGCCCCTGGTGTAGGAGTCAAAGTTTTCTCCTTTCTTGGAAGCAAGACAAATTTCAGCCCCTTTTCTTTTCTCTGTCATTGTTAAGAATTTCTGAACACCATAATCCTTTGGAAAGGTTGTGTGGGTTTTACTCATTCTGTGAAATGTAGAGGGATTTGAATAGGTCTTGAGCTAAAGAAACGAAATCTCTGTTCAGTGTTTCCACTTAAACTAAATTCCCCCTAATATTTCCTTTCAATGCCTGCTTGACTGAACTTTTCTCTACAAGGCTCATTTTTATAAGCAACATTCCAAACACAGCACTCTTATTATCCCAACCACTAATCCTTCTCATTTCTTATGTACTCATATCTTATGTTTGATGATTGCCTGATAAACTATATAGAAAAAAAATTCCAATTTATTATCTCTCATTCTTCCAGGGGGGAAATCCTTAACATACTTTACTGATAAGAGCCATTTCCTTTACCCATATTTATTGTAGAGATTTCTTTATTTGCTTCATCGCAGACTTTCATTATTCTAATGCATGTTAGAATCTCCATGATAGATTCTAATGCCTTCAAAGACTTGCTAAATCCATAGATCTACACAAAAATATTGAAGATCTGTATAACCAGGTATTTTCTAAAACAAACAAAACCCATTCAGCATAAAAGTAAAGATTGGTAAATTCAATTATATTAAAATTAAGAACTTCTGTTCATCAAGATGACATGAAGAAATTTGCAGTTTATATAACTGTACATATTTCTCTCCAGAGTTTATCATAACAAACAAATAAACAAACATACATACAAAATTCAATGGGGAAAAGCCATACAACCCAGCTGAAAAGTTTGTAAGGCAAGAATAAGTATTTCACAGGCAGAAACATGATAGGTAAAAAAAAAAAAAAAAAAAAAAAAAAAAGACTCAGTCAAAGATAGACCATGATGAAGTACTGTTTTGCACCTTTGGATGTATTGGCAAAATTTAAGAAATAAGAGTCTGTCAAAGTGTTGGTAAAGCTTGAAAGAAAGAATAACTATCTCCTGAAGCTAAGAGAAGTATAGGTGGTGCATTCACTTAGGAAAACAATTCAGGGTATCATGTAAAAATGATTGTACACATACCTTACAGTGTGGAAATTCCATTCAACTATACAGTTTTAAATCAGCCCTACAGAAATTCCTGCTTATGAGACAAGGACACATGTCAAGGATGGCTTCAGCAGTGTTTGTAACAGTAAGTTACTTAAGTTAGAAGGTGGACTCAGGGACTTCCGTTCTATTGCTATGTGTCTTGACTTCTATTTACATTGCATATTTTCTACTAAGCTATCAAATACTGCATTATTTAAAACATCAAAACATAAAAAGTCATGACATGAGGGGCATGAATAATATTCTAAGGGAATTCAGAACAGAGCATCATTACAATATTATTTTAAGAATATGAGAGCAGGAAATTTCTTGTATGTGTGGTAGCATTTTTAAAAGTCCCTGAAGGATGTGTAATTCATTATTTATAACTTGCCTTGTTTTCCAAAAGATTTAAAATTGTTTATAAAAATTTTTATGCAACAAAATTAAAAATAACAAGGTGCAGAAACCAGGGTTTAAAAAATATTAATGAGCAAAAATAAATAAATAAAGCAAGAAAGGCATACGTAAAATCAACAAGTCAGAATTCATCGTATAGTTAGATGTCAATTTGCCTCTAACCAAATGAAGACAAAAATTCTACCAGTTACTATATCAACAGTAATAAGACAGTTAAATGAAAAGACCAGAGATTTTTTGTTTCTTGCTTATTCATTTGCATATTTTGTTTCTTCTGGCATTATTTTGTTTGAAGGAGTTATTGTGGAAAACTGGCAATAGAAGCCATTCTGAACAAAAGGAAAAGAATTATGGATCCAATGTAAAAATAAGCAAACAAATAAACAAATCAATGGCAGATATAAACAGAAATCAAGGAGGAATTTCATCTGACTTTGCTGCAGATGCTTGATGACAGTTAAAAATGTTCCAAGGACAGACTGAGACCAGGCTCAGAGGAATAGGCTAAGGCAGTGGTGTTTCAACTGTGGTCCCTAGGCCAGAAGCATCAGCACCTCCAAATAACTTTTAAGAAATGCAAACTTTTGGCAACCCCTCAGTCCCTCCGAAATAGAAACCCCACAGATAAGGTCCAGAAATCTGTGTTTTAGCAAACCCTCCAGTGGATTCTGATGTATGCTAATGCTTAAGAACCACACGGTAAGGACTTTGACTTATAAACTCTGTGTGACAGAGGACCACTGAAGGGATTGTTGTCCAGTCCCAAATCTCAAGTTCCCATGTCCCTGTATCCCAAGATCCAGGATAGTTTTCAGCTGCTGTCACTTACAAGTGGAACTATGGGCAAAAGTAGATGTTTCTGGTTTCTAGAGCATTTCAATCTTGAAAGAAAATTCTAAAGCAGGGTTTCCCTAGCTCAGCAATTTTGACATTTTGAGCTGGATAATTCTTCAGTTTGGGGGCTTTTCTGTGCATTGTGGGATGGTTATAATGGCATCCCTGCTGTTTCTACCCACCAGATGTCAGTAGCACCCACTCCCTGCCTCCCATCATAAGACAACCAAAAATATCTCCAGACATTGCCAAATATTCTTTAGAGAAGAAAATTTGCCCCAGTTGAGAACAACTCTCTACTAAAGTATTTTCAAACTAAGATGTACAATCTGGCTGTCACTGCACTGCTGGGCAGTGGTACTTTATATATATATCCTTAGTGGTAGCAGCACTATATCGAGGTTGAGGCTGGATAGGAAATTCTTCTAAAGAAATGGGTATATACTAGAACAAAGATGATGATGAAACTGACAAAGATGATTATGTCACAAAGAAGAGAAAGTAGTTGTAATAATTTAACTGAAAGACCTTGAGGTGTCCCTCCCCCAGAGATAATCCAGAAATTTAAAAAGTTAATTTCAGAACCTTTACAAGATAACAAAAAGAACATTCATTAAAGTCAGTGTCAGCCAAGGAGAATCGATTTTTGTTAACTTTTATTTTAGGTTCAGGGGTACATATGTAGGTTTGTTATATAAGTAAACTGCATGTCTCAGAGGTTTGGTGTACAGATAATTTGATAACCCTGGTAATAAGCATAGTACCCTATAGGTATTTTTTCTGATGCTCTGCCTCCTCTCACTCTCCATTCTCAAGTAGGCCCCAGTGTCTGTTTTCCCCTCCTGGTTTTCATGTGTTCTTGTTGTTTAGATTCCACTTATAAGTGAGAACATGTGGTATTTGTTTTTCTGTTCCTGTGTTACTTTCCCTAGGATTGTTGTCTCCAGCTCCATCCATGTTTCTGCAAAGGACATGATCTTATTCTTTTTTGTGGCTGCATAGTATTCCTTGGTGTATATGCACCAAATTTTATCCAGTCTACTGTTGATGGACATTTAGGTTAATTCCATGTCTTTGCTATTTTGAATGGTGCTGCAATAAAGATAAATATGCTTGTATCTTTAGGGTAGAGCAATTTTTATTCCTTTGGGGATGTAACCAAAAATGGATTGCTGAGTTGAATGGTAATTCTGTTTCAAGTTATTTGAGGAATTGCCACACTGCTTTCCACAATGGCTGAATTAACTTACACTACCACCAGCGGTGCATAAGCATTCCATATTCTCCACAACTCTTGTAAGTGATACAGGATTTTTTGCTCCTTAGTTCAGCTAAAATCCAGATTCTTGTCACATGACCAGGAAAAATGAGGCATGCAGACATATCAAAAGGTAAGGAGGGTGAAATTTATTAAAAGAAAGCTCTCGGTGATAAAACAAGGTCCTGCCAACAGTCTCCCACCTCACAGATTGAATTCCAGACAACTACACACAAGCTAAAGAGGCCAGGCTCGTCCCCGCTGCATAAGGCGTGAATTCCCAGTGATTCCACTCCATTCTCGCGGTGCGCAGGCGGGCCCCAGTCCATTGTGGATGCCCAGACAAGGCCTTGGGCAGGTTTCCTCATCTGCACAAAAGCATCTGATGTAAACTCTCGTGGGGTGGGTCAGAGATTCTCCAGGATCCTCCCTTATCTGCCTCCTGCATCTATCACCAGCATCTGTTATTTTTTTGATTTTTAATAGCCAAAATACATAATAGCCATTCTGACTGGTGTGAGATGATATCTCACTGGGGTTTTGACTTTCATTTCTCTAATGATTAGTGATAATGAACATTTTTTTCATAAGCTTGCTGGCCTCATGTATGTCTTCTTTTGAAAAGTGTTTGTTTATGTCTTTTGCCCACTTTTTAAGGAGGTTGTTTGCTTTTTGCTTGTAAATTTGTTTAAGTTATAGATCCTGGATATTAGACCTTTTTTGGATGCTGTATTAGTCAAAGTTCTTTGAAGGGACAGAACTAATGGAATATATGTATATATGAAAGGAAGTTTATTAGGCTCACAGGATCACAGGCAAAGTTCCACCACAGGCCATCTGCAAACTGAGAAAGAAACCAGTAGTGGCTCAGTCCAAGTCCAAAAGCCTCAAAAGCAGGGAAGCCAACAGTGCAGCTGTCAGTCTGCAGCCAAAGGCCCAAGAGCCCCTGAAAAACCACAGGTGTAAGTCCAAGAGTCCCAAGGCTGAAGAATCTGGAGTCTGATGTCCAAGAGCAGGAGAACAGACAGAAGCATCCAGCACAGGAGAAAGATGAAAGCCAGAAGACTCAGCAAGCCAGATTATCTGACCTTCTTCTGCCTGCTTTGTTCTAGCCTTGCTGGCAGTACAATGGATGGTACCTACCTACATTGAGGGTGGGTCTTCCTTTCCTGGTCCACTGACTCAAATGTCAATCTCCTCTGCCAACACCCTCACAGATTCACCCAGAAACAATACCAGCTATCTAGGCATCCTTCAATCCAATTAAGTTGACATCTAATATTAACCATCACAAGTCCACCGCTTGTCAACTTGGCATTTATACACAATTCCTGAAATCCTACTTAATCTCCAAAAAAGGCAATAAGGTCATAATTATGTCTAACATAATATAGCTCTCCTTTGTACAACCAGAATTGCACTAATTCTTAACCTAAATGATATTACATAAAGTTAACAAGACTTAAATGCTGATATGAAGTCAATAAATCTTATATCTCATCATAAAGAAAAAAGAAAAGAAATAAAAGGAAGATATTTTCTTAGTACAAGTGTATACATCCACGAACATATTCTTAACAAAATAAGGAGGAAATACTAATGACAATTACAGTTCTCATTTTTGCAACTGGTCACATGGCCGTAGCTGGTGTTGATAACTACCTTCTTGTACTACCCATTCTGTAATCCCTTTGCCTTCAGCAAGCACCTGGGCTGGTTATGGTTTTTTAACTGGTGGAGTGACCCAAACCTTTATTCTTGAAGGCCCTGGGCCATTTGTAGTCCTGCCTGGATTGGGCTGTTGCAGTTGCCCATTGACCTTAATCACAAGGCATGGTAATAGTAAGAGATGCCCTAAGGGATCTCCTGTATTCCAGACATATTCATCCTTACTTCCATTGCAAGTAATAGTCTGATTTCATCTTGATAGTCTGGGTTAATCACTCCAGTCAACACTGTAACTCTCTTCTTAGCTCTAGAGGCAGGAGGAGCCCAAAGTGTCCAGGTGGCAATCATAACTTCCTGCTGAATGGAATCATTGTTGTGTATTCTGGTGGCAGTGTTCCTTCCTTTGGAACTAAGACCTCTGGGCCAGCAGAACATAATGCTATGGGAACAGGAAGCAAAAGTCTTGCTAGTGGGTCACTAGGGGTGACGGTGAGTGATGCCACTTCCACATCCACCCCTTGACTCCTGGACCATGAATCCTGACTGCGGAAGAAACAGTACCATATTTTGAATGCTGATTTAGAACATACACAGCCTTCTGGAGAACTTTGCCCCCAGACCTGCAAAGTATTGTCACCTAGTTGGCATTGTAATTGTGACTTCAAAAGACCATTCCACCGTTCTGTCACTCCAGTTGCTTCAGGATGATGGGGAGCATGATAATACCACAGTGAATACCATAAGCATGGGCCCACTGCTGGACTTCTTTAGCCATAAAGTGAGTGCCTTGGTCTGAGGCAATGCTGTTTGGAATACCATGGTGCTGGATATGGTGGGAACTAACTTTGGGAAGGAATTCAGTTCATGGTTAGACTCTGAAACAAAATTGATAACAGCCTTTTCTCAAAAAGACCTCCTTCTTGCCTGGTGACCAGTCTACCTTTGCGGGACTAATAAATTAGCTACAAGATTAGAAATTACAGTTTAGGGGACGTGCAGCCTCTGACTCCAAGAGTCTGAACTTCCCCAAAATGCTCCTGGGGATAACATCACTATTGTAAAACCTAAGGTTAGTGCTTGAGATATGTTGCAGACCCTGCACTCGATAGATCAGTTGACACCACCCAGACCAGTAATCTGGCCCAATCAGTTCTGCCATTGCACCCAGAAACAGAAGACATTAAGAAAACCTAACTTCGACCCCTTATGATTCCATCTCCAGCCTGACCAATGAACACTCCCCACCTCCCAAGCCCCTACCCCCCAAATTATCGTTAAAAACTCTGATCCCGGAATGCTTGCTTCGGGGAGACTGATTTGATTAATAATAAAACTCTGGTCTCTCACACAGCCGGCTCTGTGTGAATTACTCTTCTCTATTGCAATTCTCCTGTCTTGGTAAATAGGTTCTCTCTAGGCAGCGGGCAAGGTGAAGCCATAGAGCAATGGAAGAGAGTCAATTTTAAAAGGATTTTAGATGATAGCAGGCTTTAAATTTGAGTGTGCAGTTATCTTAGGAGTGAGTTTAACATTCAGATTCTTAGGCCTTACTCTCAGATATTTTGATTTAGTAGTCCTGGTTGAGACCCAGGAAATATCATTTTAATAAGCACCCCAGGAACTTTTGACCAAGTGTATACTGGAGGTACACCCCAAGAAACATTGCTCTTTAGAATTAATAATGAGAGCACTGAATCTAGAGAAAGCTGAGTTACCTTGCTAATTAAGAAACACTTCCTTTACAAATACATGTTTTAATCTGGACTATTTACTGCTACCTTCTATCTACATGAGCAGACAGATGATAATGTAAATAAGTGAAGCAGCCCTGATGTATAACAATGGATATTGATGGGAATTGTGGGTAACTAAAATAGGGCAGTTGCTAGTAAGTAAAGGTGATCATTGCCAAGACAAAATAAGATTATCAGTGCCAGATCTCCTAATATTTAAACACAAACTGAAATTTAGTCCTTTAAATTGGAAAAAAAAATTCATTATTCACAACTTAATTTTTGTTCAGGCTCTTAACTTTTCAGGCTGGATTTGGACTGCAAATAAATTGGTTGTGACACCAGTAGTAAAGAAGCCAGTTTACCCAAGGCAACACTGGGGGGACAAATCACAGTAGGAGGACCCATGTCTACGCTGAAGGCTTCCTTGACTTCCTTCTGCATTGTACACACAAATCTCTCACTGTTTTATGTTTGCTTTTGTTTTTCGAGTGTCACTGCTGAAACTGTCAGTATGTAAATGTATCTATACTTGTACAACCTGTGTGTTGGCTTGAAGAGAGGGAAGGAAAAAGATGTCAAGGGGAAGGGAGGCCTTTTCAACTCTGTATCCTAATGTTTCTGTGGAGACTGCCTCTATTGCATGCACTAGACACAGGCATCTGAGTTCCCTGTGGATATTAACAATCTAAGAGAGCAGGCAGAGACAAAACTGGGAGAGGGGCAAAAAGACACACAGCACTGGGGGAGTTTGCCAGAGTGCCAATCAGTCCAAGCTCTATGCTTATGTACGTAAGTGTGCTCAACTTATGTACAAGCTGGAAGGTGGAGGCCAGAATTGGGTGAAATTAATAATAGTAGTTATCGATTATGAAGTGTCTAGTATTAATACATACCAGGTACCGAGCTAACCCCTGAACATACATACATACAGACAGATGGACAGATGAACACAGATATTGCTTTAGACATCTGTTCTCAGACATTCAAGTCCAAAGTCATGAGGTCAAACAGAGGTCAAATAGAATGTTCCTATAGACAACACTCATTCCCGATGTAACGCATTTCTCTAATTCTCAAATGCAATTCATTTTAGGACAAATGTAAATTTAATGATAGCTTTATCATTATTACTATTCACAGATAAAGAATTACTAGCCCATAAAGGTAAATACAAAATCCTGAAATAAATAATGTGTGTGTGTGTGTGTGTGGTATGTGTGGTGTGTTTGTGTATAAAGTATCTTTAAATTGAGAAAATGCAGTTCTCTTTCCTGAGAAAAAAGTCTCTGGAGCACCATGAAACCCTATCCGTTGCAGTGGCCTGTAAGCAAGAAATGCACAGAAATTCCCAGGCAGCATCTTCACAGAATTAGAGGACTTTGGTAATTCTGTCATCTTCACGTGTTTTTGAAATTACAAATAAAGGCAGAAATAGCTTAAGAAGGGAAGTATTGTTATTGAGGAAAGTTATGCCATCAAAACTGAGGTTTAAGAATTTGCATATGGAGACCTCGAAGACTTTCTGCATTTCAAATAACATTATTGGTACAAGAAAGTGCTCAGGACATTAGCCTTTGGATTGGGCATTTACACGGAGCCCCGAAGAGGACACACATTGGAAGCAGAACCTGGCAATGAAAAAGAATCAGTACCAAGATAATTTTTCTAAGCATGTCCTCATAATTATTCCCTTATTATTTGATATCAGTGTTTCACAATTATTAAGGTTGGGAGCGGGAACATTTTTCCTCACAGAGGACTGGCCCAAGAATGTAGAATGTTTACTGTCTCTATTCATTATCCACAATAAGTAAATGTTGTCATCACCAGGCCTAAACAAATAAATAAATAAATACCCCTGGCTATCAAATGCTTCTTATTAGGGCAGAACCACCACATTTAAAAATTACTACTTTGTTGTATCTGTGTACTGTTAATTGATTAAGTATGTGGTAAAATACCTGTTTAAAAAACTGTGGTATAGTCGTGTGTCACTTAATGAAGAAGTTGTGTTCCGCAAAATGCATCGCTAGGCAATTTTGTCTTTGTGTGCACATCATACGGTATATTTACATAAACGTAGATAGTATATTCCACCATGATACACCAAAGCTATAGGGTATAGCCTATCGCTTCTAGGCTATGAACTTGCACAGCATGTTACTGTATTGAATACTCTACACAACTGTAAGACAATGGTAAGTATTTGTGTATCTAAACATAGAAAAAATACAATAAAAACATGCTATTATAATCTTATGGGACCACCTTCATATATGTGGTCCATTCTTGACCAAAATGTTGTCTTGAGGTGCATGACTGTACTTATTTCATAAGAGTCACTCAGATAATCTTGTTTGAGCTAACAACATCTAAAGAAAATAAACTATTCACGTATGATTAAAAATAAGTAACTGAGTATCATCAATCCACCAGTATTGATTCTCACGACTGTGGAGGATTTTGGGTCTGCCATGTGTGCATGGCCAGCCTCTGCCTTCACGCTCCTAAACTGAGAATAACCAAAGAGAGCCTCCGTCTGTTTGGTAATTACACTGATATGATTCACTAAAAGTCATCTTTGTTGTCACTTCTATTTAATTCCAGGGCTTGAAAAGAAGCAATTCCAAGATTTCTATTTCATTCATTCCAACCAAATTATAATCTCAATGCAAGTTCAAAAAATTATATTTATATCAATTATAATTATTGCACTGTGCTAAATGTTTATAGAAAATAATAACCATGACATGGTATGAATCTCAAAAAACTCGTATTTTAGTAGGGAATAAGCACATGCGGCCAATAAATAATGAGTATAGAGTGTAATCAATTAAAGGAGATGACAGTACAATCCTGAGGCAACATAGAAGAGAATATCTCGATCATAGATAGAGAAAGCATTTTAAAAGGTACTCAAATGCTGAGCTCAGAACGATAAATAGGCATGTATCACATAAACAGGGAGTTTTTTTTTCTAAGCATAGTGATTGGCATATGGAAAGATAAGAGCCCTTTAACCAACATAGTCAGTTTGTGGAACAAAAGATATTCTAATACTTCTATAAAGAAGATCAAAGAGTAGTAGGAGATTAGCCTAAAGATAGAATCAGATTCAGCTCATTTAGGACCTAACACATGTAAAATGACAATTTCATCCAATTGCGTAAAACCCTCAAATGGATCTCCATTAATATAGAATATACTCAGTAATTAAAAAGAATGGACATGCAACACCAAGAATGAAGCTCATAATAATTATGCTGAGTAAAATAAACCAGTGTATTATATTATTCCATTTATACAAAACTCTGGAAAATATAAACTAATCTACAGTAACATAAAGCAAATCAGTGGTTGCTTGGGGATGGAGGTGGGAGTGACATGGGAGGGCAGGAGAGAGAGATGACAAAGGAGTGCAAGGAAGCTTTTGAGATTGATGGATATGTTTACTCTCTTGATTGTGGGAGGGTTTCATGGACGTATTTATGTCAGAAATTATGAAATTATACATGTTAAACATGTATCATGTATTGTATGCCAATCATAACTTAACAAAGTTGTCAAAAATTGAACAAACAAGCATTATGCATTGCTTTTTTCTGCATAACACCTCTGTGAGAATGTACATAGAACCCAAAATAATAGTTTCCTATTAGAGTGGTGTAAGAACTGGGTGAATGGGGCCCAGGGAGGAAGGAGATTTTTCACTTACCCCTTAATTCAATTAATCAAATATTTAGTATCTTCTACGTGACAAATACTGCAATTGACATTAAAGATACACTAGTAAACAATACTTTAAAACTCTCTATACTAGAGAAGTATATGGAATTACATAATCATGTAATTTAATGTAAAATATTAATAGAAAATTACAATTTTTACTTTAGTTGTAGCATTTATTTCTAAAATTATCCCTTATGATTATATATTAAATATAATTGTAACATTCCATATATCGATATTATCTAAATATCTATCTAATTATCTAAATATCTAATATCTAACTAGGTGTTTATTTATCTCTACATATAGATAGATATTTATATATGATATATAAATATCTTTCTGTATATTGCAATTATATTTGTAATATATAGATAAGACATGATAGGTAATATTATAGATAGATAATATTATATTACTATGTATTATAATTATATTATGTATTGTATATTATATATAATTATAATATACATTATATTATAATGTTATATAATAATATAATGTTATGTATTATTATATCTATGGATATAATATGATAATAGATGTCTATCTATAGTTCCTCCTTCCTAGAATGACTTTTATAATAATATAATGTTATGTATTATTATATCTATGGATATAATATGATAATAGATGTCTATCTATAGTTCCTCCTTCCTAGAATGACTTTTCTGGCCTTTTACTTATCCACCTTTTAAATTGTTTATTCTCAAGGCAGATCTAAAGTGCTCCCTCCTTGTGAAGTCTTTCGTAAGCTCAGCTGTACACTGAGACCTTCTTGTGTGTCCTCACAAAGCCTCAACTATACTTCAACCAAGTAAGAGGTTAAACTTTCCTTCACTTATTTATTGACCTGTGCCTCTTTCACTAGAGTGTCGTCTTTACAAAAGCCATCACGTGTGTATTCTGAGCAGTCATTAAAGTGCCCAACGCACTGGTATATACTCAGCGAAAGAATTAATGCAATGTTTCTCATTCTTGCCTTAGTCCCTACATTCTAAGACAAGATGTAGATAGCAAAGAGGTATTGTCTGCTGTGCCAATCCCAGTCTTCCAGGGTTGGAAAGCAGCAGTGTATCAACCAGAACCTCAGTGGTGTTTCTGAGTTCCACAGGACAAAGGATCATGTTTGTAAGAGGATATTAGGATATAAGCACCATATACTTGTGATTTCTAGATTTATGAATCAGCAACTAAAACATTGTATGAAACATTTTAAATCCGTTTTTCTGTCCAAAATGGAGGACCACCATCTTTTTCTAGAAAGCATTTTTTGTTGTTGTTTTGTTGTTGTTGTTGTTTGTTTCTATTTTCCATTTTGGGCGCTAAAACTGAGATGCCCTTCAGCTTCTCACACGTCCTTGTTTAGAAGAGAATATAAAGCAGTAACAGATATATGGCTCTATAAAAAATAAACTTTAAATTGGGGGCAGCTGAGAGACAGGAAGAGAGAAAACGAAAATACAGGGAGATAACTTAGTGGAAGCTGGATAAAGAAATAGGAGGCATGAGAATTCGCCCTGCCAGGAAAGGCCAAAGCATTATAGGTGCTGAATGCCAGATTCTGTGGCAAACATGCCCTGCATGGCTAATACTTCGTGAATAATAAGGAATTTCATCTACACTGAGTCAGGTCAAAGAGAAGAGAATGGCCACAAGAATCATTGACACCAATTAGGTAGAGAATGTAAACCACAAGAACACAGAGATGTAAGTGACCATAAATATGTAGCAGCTACACAAATTTTGTAGAAGCAACGGATTTTCACAAGGCATGATAGAGGAACCAAAATAATTTTATGAAAATATCAAAGGACAGGATGATCTGGGTTACAAAGAGCATAATAGGCTCATATAATTCTTTACAGATTACAATAGGGTTTTGATGATTATTTTAGTGAATTTCTATGATGATTCTGGAAGGTAAGCAAGTTAGAAACTATTGTCCATTTGGAAGGAAATGAAACTTCCAGTAGTTAAAAATCATCCTGGAGCCAGTAAGTATGGGAGGGTCAATATAACAGGCCCCTGCCTCCCCTGCTCTCTTCCCATCTCTCTCTCTTTTTCCTCTTCCTCTTTCTCTGCCCATTCCCCTTCTTTTTCCCTCCTCCCTCCTTTCCTTCCTTCCTTCTTTCCCTTCCTTCTCCTTCCCTTTCCTTCCTTCTTTCTTCCTTTTCTTTTTTTCTCTTTCTTTTTTGTCTATTGCTATTTCCACTATACCAGACTGAGCTTATGTGAGTCTTCATTTAATAGTTTAAAATTTATACCTCAGTGGTCATAGTTTTGAACACTAGTGGTAAACATACACAGCTTTAGATGAAGTTATAGGAAGTAAAGAAGATAAAGCCTCATTTTTTTATAGTAGGGATACAAAATATGTGATTTACTTTTTGAAAAATCACTGTGTAATATAAATGTATATGTTGTCATTAATTTTTATTTTGCTGCAGGAATTAAACACAGTGAAAGACTATGATGGCATAGGTCTGGCTTGATTATCTTTAACGACTTAAAGTTTTACTAAAATGGGGCTTCTTGGGGTTTTATATGTATCCATACACTAGTGTCTATAATATATGTATATATGTGTGTATACCTACACACACACATGTAATTTTAAATAATTTTAAACCAAAGCAGAGAAATTCCCTGTTTATTTTTGTGGTCTTTTGATTGGATTAGGAAATTGCATTTATAAAGGCCCCTTTGACCAGGAATAATTTTGTAATCTGGATGGGAAATTTCTTTCTTCTTTGATGAAGACAATTTTTTTTTTCTTTTTATGGGAACTAAACTATTCTTCAATTCCCCTGGTGGGATATAAATTAATATACTAGAACAGAGTTTACCCTCAACAGCTGCAAGTTGCACCTGTGCAGTGTTTTTTTAATCCTTTTTCGCCACAGTGTGATAGAGAAAAAAGCAGGGGGAAATGCTTTATGGGACCTTCCAACTGAGATGCTTAATGCATTATTAGGAACAGAAATCCTCAGTGGGATTTAGCCATGCCTATTAGGAATTAGGCTTAGAGAACCAAATATGAAAAG
This sequence comes from Gorilla gorilla gorilla, assembly GCF_029281585.2. NCBI lineage: Eukaryota > Metazoa > Chordata > Mammalia > Primates > Hominidae > Gorilla > Gorilla gorilla. The sequence goes on along the minus strand of NC_073227.2, from coordinate 27,277,328 downwards.
TATATAAAATGTCCTAACCCTGCACTGAGATTGGCAGTAGAATCCACAGTGGTCATTTTCTGGTTTCTCTCCAAATTGTCATACTAAGTTTCCCCAGATAATTTTATCTTCTGCCTTCTTTCATCCATAGCCTATACAGCAGAGGCATTTATAACACCACCCTGGCATTGTGTGAGCGTCATTGGCTAAGACAGAGCACACAATCAGCTTTGCTGTGTGCCCGCTCTGCATCATTAAGCATTAATGAAGTGTTCTCTAATTGTTTCTCATTCCCAGCTCCCAGGCTCTTTATTGCTTGGTACTCGTGTGCAGCTACCCTTGGAAGTCAAGCTAATTCTTTTAACTATTGAGATGGCAGACACACGCTTTCCTGTGGAATTAATGTCATTAACCTGAGATGAATTGGAAGGCAAAGGAAGAAGGATGTTTCTGATCATACCTATCTAAAAACATCCTCATTTTTGCTTTTAGTTGCCAGTTCTTTCACCTCTGAATTGCAAACTCTGTCACTAACTTTCAACTTTGTGTGAAGACCTATGCCAACTGCCAAAACTCTCTGCATCATTGATGGCTATTTAGATAATTTTTCAGCAATAAATATGAATACATGTTTAAGACTTCTGGGGAAACTAGAGAAAACCTTGTAAATAATGTATATTAACATAAAATTGTTTGGTAAATACAGAAGATTAAAAGGAGTCAACTAACTTACACCAGCACACAGAAAGAAAAACACTTCAAATGCCTCATATATTGATATATGTATTTTTCTTAAAAACTGTCATAAGTATCTCAGCAAAAAAATTTAAAAATCCCTCCCATAAGAAATAGAAGTAATGATAAACTTATATGTATGCGTTGGGGGTAGGAGGGAAATTTCATTGCTGACTACTAGAAAAGAAGTAAAAAGAGCAAATGCTAACAAAGACTGTTGCCACACTTGACAGTTTAATAAGTGGAGATTATGAGAGTATTATTATCTTAGCAGATTATTTCATCTCACCCAGGATCTCAAGTGGCAAATCTAGCTTAGAATTCAGTGCCAACTTTTACCTTAGACATATTCGGGAACCTGAAAAATCCAAATGCAGCAAACAGTTCCTGTTGACCAAGCAGGAAAATTAAATTCAGGAAGAGGTAATGGTGAGCTTGTGAAATTCAACAACCTCAAGAGTTATTAGACAGAAGACTTTTCATTTTTAATGAGGGCTTCAGGGGATTTAGGGTACACAAATGAATGTGGTTCTGATTAAAAATATCAGTCACATATTGCATGAAAACATTTAAACTAAGACTAACATACAATAAGGTTTCTATGGGGTCAGGTTATGTCAAAATGCATTCTAAAGAATTCGTGTGATTAATATGAATACATTGAACTACAAAAGAAAAATACCAATTATTTTTTATTTACCTTGTAATGATAATGTCCTATCGTGGAACCCAAAAGTATCCCTAGAACATACATTCCTTTATTTTTTTATTATTTTTTTGTGTGTGAGATAGAGTATCACTCTATCCCCCAGGCTGGAGTGCAGTGGCACCATCTCGGCTCACTGCAACCTCTGCCTCCTGGGTTCAAGCAATTCTCCTGCCTCAGCCTCCTGAGTAGCTGGGACTACAGGCATGCACCACCATGCCTGGCTAATTTTTGTATTTTTTAGTAGAGATGGAGTTTCACCATATTGGCCAGGCTGGTCTTGAATTCCTGACCTCAAGTGATCCACCCACCTCAGCCTTCCAAAGTGCTGGGATTACAAATGTGAGCCACCGCACACGGCCAATTCTGCGATAATTTTAGATCACCAAATTTCTCCTTTCCCTTTATGGTCCCTTATAAAAGTGTTAGCCAGTCATATCTGTGATTATGTAGATGCATCCACCTCTTTTTACTTGATTTGTTGACCTTGTGGCTGTAAGGGTTGAAGGTTTGTGGCACTGTCCCACAAGAACATATGTTGGTGGCCAAGACCTCTGAGTGCCTGTCACTTCTCTTTCGTTTGTATTGCACAGTTGAGGGAGTCTGTTCTTTGAATGATTGCAGGGACAGGGCCTGGGAGACAGTCAGAAATCAGAGTGACAACTTAGTTCAAAAGAGAGCCCCTCGTTGCAGACTGATATGCTTCAGAGGACACGTGCCTGCAGCTGGCATTTCCACCACATCTATGGGCTTAAAATTACATATTTACTTAAAGCCATAGGATTTTCAGATCTGCATGGGAGATTCGATTTTTCCTAATCTTGTAGTCAAAGAAAATGCATCTACAGAAGTGAAGGAGCACTTTTGGCTGGTGTCAGGGCTAGTATTGAACTCCCGTCTGCTGACTCTCAGCACCTCCAGAAACAAGGCTCTTTCTATAGTCCCTTAATGTTTTCCATCTTTCATAGCCTTGAACCAGGGCAGCTTGGGTGATACATACACCCTTAGTGTAAGAAGTAGATTTGTTTTCTTCTTTTTAGATTACAGCCTCTCTCATGTACCACTTAAGTCACCTTGCAAATACGAATAGTTGATTTTACAAGAAGCCCTTTAAATTAAAATTTGTTTATTTAGTATAATTCCATTATCTTTTCTGGTAAAGCGGTTTAAAGCCTAGGTCCTGTTTGTGTTTGATATCTCAGTAATTTGTTGATATAGGATCTCTCAGTATGTCTGTAAAAGAGGTATTTAATCAATGTATTTGATTCAATTGTTTCCTTGAATTATTGTGTGGGTGGGTAGTTTTCAAAAGGAGAGGGGGGCTGTAGTTAAATGGATAAAATGGTTCATCCAGCAGAATTCAAGTCTCTTTAGAGTACAGCATAACTCTTTGTATGAAGAAGGTTATGTGTACAGTAGACAAGTACTTCCAGCTGTACTGTCTTACCTGGCCTCCAAATTACTCCTCCCAGGCCTAGGCAGTATAAAAAAAGGTGTTAAGGGGCTGTTAACAATAGGGCTGGGAAGGAGAGTTCAATCTATTCCAAATGTGGCAGTTGACACCTTGTCTTAACCTTGTTCTCAGTCTAACACCTCATATATCATTGACAATGGTCCAATCAGGAATCACACCCATCAACTGAAGTATCATGATTAGGTGCTAATAATTAGGGCTGGAATTTCTTTGACTGAAGAAAACATTTTAGTAGTCTGTTTCTCAGAGTTTCACACTAGATCTTTTTTACCTGGCTTTGCAATTATACTTTTTAACCCAAGTTTGCGATGTATTTATTTTTCTTATTTTGTCCACACTATTTGGAAAACATGAGTGTGATTTTTTTTACCCTATTTGGAAACCACAGGATATGATATCCTGTGATGCACTGCAGAACCTAATTTATCAACAGATCTGAATTTAACGCTGCCCTTTTGTAGAACAAGAGTATGAAATACAAATAAGATTTTGGTACTATTTTGAAAGCTGTTTTGATCCAAAGGACCTCTTGCAAGAGCTTCAGACCATTGTATTAAAAGATATTCCAATGAAACTGACTACATTAACAATGGGAAATTGTAACACGGATACGTGGAGCAGGGACAGAAACAAGGATACAAGCTGAGAAGACATTTGAAAATGAAATGCTGAAAAGAGCAGAGGACATTTCTTACAGTGGGGCAAGGAATGGAGGAAATAAGGTGCTTGACTAATGTAGAACATGTTAAGGGAGCTAAGTCTCTTCAGATGTGGTAATGCTGACAGAGCTCTTCAGTGAGACAGCAGCTGAGTACAGGTACAGGTGACTCAGAATACAGCCCAGGTACATACAATGCCAAATAATGAGATGTCCTTCAAAACCAAGCCAAAATTATTCTTGGATTTTCAATGTTATTCAAAATTATTGTTCTCCAAAACTCACTTCTAATGGCTTATAGAGGAGCAAAAATGCACCAGACCATGCAACAAATCAAGGTCCCTATTAAAGCACGAGAATTACTTGAACCCAGGAGGGGGAGGTTGCAGTGAGCCGAGATTATGCCACTGCACTCCAGCCTGGGTGACAGTGAAACTCTGTATGAAAAAAAGAAAAAAAAAAAAGAAATTAAGGAAGCATCCTACCTTAAACTGGGAACCCCTGACCTAGGATGGAGTTGCAATTCCAAATTGGATATTCAAGTTAGACCTCCTTGAGAACATGACATTTAAACAAAGGCTTGCAACAGATGAGGGATATAATCATATAGTTAGCTGAATGAAGAACATTTCAGACAATGGAAATAGTCAATGAAAATGTCCTTGTTCAGAAAAATATCTGAATTGTTTAAGAAAAACTATAAGGAAGCCAGTATGGCTAAAGCAGAATGGTCATAGAAAATAAGTTTAGAGAGGTAACAGGGAGCCAAAGTGTGAATGGTATCCTAGGTCATTATAAGGACTTTGGCCTTCAGATGAAATGAGGAGCCACTGCAGGGTTTTGAACGAAGGACTAACATAATCTGGGGTGTATAGAAAGGACTACTCTTGAGGACTCAGCAATAATAGAGTGAAAGAGGGCAAAGATAGAAACAAAGAGAAAAGTGAGAGGCTATGGCCAAGAGTCCCCAAAGTGATCACCAGTTCCTTCCTACCCTGTGTCATGCACATGCTGGTCTTCACTATTAAGAAGTGGAGTCTCATTCCTCTACCTTTAAATCTGGGGTTGACTATATGATGAAATGAAATTTGAAGAAGGACTTCATAAGAAGTCCTGCAAGTTTGAACTAAGACTCTTGAAACTCATTCTTGGGAAGCTCCAGCTTAGAAACTAGCCCCCAGGCTGTTAGAAAACCAAGCTTCATGGAAAGTCCATATGTAGACAGTCCAGTGGACAGTCCCAGCTGAGCTTCTTTCAATAGCCAGCACCAACCTCCAGCCAAGGGAGTAAGCCGTCTTGGACATTTGAACTCATGCATCAACTGACTGCCTGAAAGGCCTTAGTGAGAACCATTCAGCTAGCCACCTCAACCCAAAGAATAATGCAGAAAAATACGCTATTGCTTTAAAGTCACACAGTTTTAGGATAATTTGGAACAATCTATGCAGTTATACATACATGAAGTGTTGTGGTTAATCCACAAGGAGGTAGCAGTTGAGAAGTCAGAATAGTTTGCCTTCTCAATATTATCAATTAAGAGAAAAAAATTATTATCTGATTGATTGGTGTGCAAGTAGATATAAAGACAAAGCAAGAATTAAGGATGACTACAAATGTTTTACTGAAACAATAAAGAGATAGGACTTGCTATAATATAAGTTGTTGGCAGACTATACATGGAACAGTGATGTGGTTTGGCTGTGTCCCCACCCAAATCTCAACTTGAATTGTAGCTCCCATAACTCGCATGTGTTGTGGGAGGGACCTGGTGACAGAGTATTGAATCATGAAGGCAGTTTCCCCCATACTGTTCTCCTTGTAGTGAATAACTTCCACAAGATCTGATGGTTTTATAAGGAGAAACCCCTTTCGCTTGGTTCTCATTCTCTCTGTCTGCTGCCCTGTAAGACGTGGCTTTTGCCTTCCACCATGATTGTGAGGCCTCCCTAGCCACGTGGAACTGTGATTCCATTAAACCTCTTTTTCTTTATAAATTACCCAGTCTCCAGTTTGTCTATATCAGTAGCATGAGAACAGACTAATACAAACAGATATAGGGAAGGAATAGACTTTTGAGCAGAGGTATGAGAAAGAAGTGACTTAGAAATATATTTGATACAAATGAATAAGATAGGGAAAAGGGAGAAATTAAAAACAGAAATATTAGTGGAAGACATTCAAATCCAATTACAATGTTTGTCTGGTTTTCTTAAGAGTGGTTGCAGAAGAAATGGCAGAAAAAAAAAAGAAAGAAAATATATAAGCCGAAGAAAATGTCAGAGGAGATAAATGACAATGTCAAATGTCAAAAAGAGTCATGTAAATTGGAGAATATGGTCATAGCTTACACAGATAGGCATATAGACTATGTCAAGAGTTCTATAGTCCAAGGTAGATAAATGGCATTCCATTAGAACTGAAAAATTTGTGAAAGTAAATGACAAATCCTAAGTAAATTGTGCCAGAAAAAAAGAGGACACGGATAAAGGAATATATGTACTTTTGTCTTTGTGAAGAAGAGTCACCACGGATTATGACTTTTGTGTTATATATGTGTGGCAGTGTATTTTATTTCTGTCTGTATTTGTTTTTTTTCTGTGAGGAGATGAGAGAAGACAGTTTTAATTTTGTTTGTTTTCAGGAGGAGGGTAAATTTGTCATTTTCCATCTTATTCCAAAAGTGCTCAGATTAAATGTTGTGGCTTTATTTATAAGCCAGAGGCACTTGGACATTCAAGGAAAATCTGTATCTTAACAGATTTTCACTGTAATCACAACATATTAGTGATCCAAATAGATTTGTGTAAGCTTTGGTTAAATATCAAACACTTAATATTATCTCTGCACAAAACCCTGAGCCTACCCTTGCCCTTCTGAATAAGAAGAAAAAGCAAATATAAATATTTCTAAAAGATCAATGTCCAAAAAAACAAATAAAAACAGTATTTTTTAACAATGAGCAGGAAAAATGGAGGGTTCTTTGCTTTTATAATCACACATTCTTTCTTTTCTCCTCTGAAAAAGGAAGGATTATGGGAATATGTAAACTGGAATTGCAGTTGGGTCCTTTTTGTCAAACTGCAACAAAAATCAGTGCATATATTTTGCTGCTAAAAATTCAACTGTAGTTAGTTCACGAAATTCCAATATAACATTTAAAACTCCTTATCATTAGTTCCCACAGCAGTTTTCCAGGTGGTGTTGATGAATTTTCCCATGATCTGTCTACCCTGCAAGCATTATACCTGTCACATACCTAATTTTAGGCCTTATGGTTAGTATTTAACACTGGAAACTCAACTAAAACCTATTAAGTACCTATATGTATACACATATAAAATTATGGTTTGAAATTTGTTGATATATTATTTTAATTATGTCCAATTATAGAAGTACGGGGATACTTAATGTTTTTAAGTAAAATTATGTGTCTAGCAGTTTTCAAAAAGTTTGCATGTACTACTTCTTTTAATCTTAAGAAAATTAACAGGTAGAAATTATTATCTTTATTTTACAGATGGAAAAGCTGAAGTCCATAAAAATTAAGTAACATGCAAATGTTGTACAATGATTAAGTTGTAGAGTCAAAATTCAACCTATGAAATCTGGCTCCAGAAGCTGTACCCCTAACCAATATATCACATTACTTATTTATTTGCATAAGAAGATAAAGAAGAGATAGCATATTAGAAAAGAAAAATGTAGGACAGAGAAAAAAATCAACATTCTAAATTATTAGTGAGATACAGAAATTTCTTAAAGGCTATGGAAGACTCTCCTTATCTTGGTGATAGGAAATATTAAATGAATCTAGATTCACAGCCTTCAGTGAGTGAATAGATAAATAATATGTGGGGGCACTTTGATGCCATAGAATATTATTCAGCAATAAAAAGGGACAAACTGTTGATATATACAATAACTTGGATGAGCTTCAAAGGCATTATGCTTAATGAAAGAAGCTAGTCAATCTCAAACAGTTGTATATTTGTGTAATATTGTACCAGAGCTTAGAAGATGATCATAATGAATAGCACAGGTGAATTTTTGGAGGTGATGGAACTGTTCCGAATACTAACTATAGAGCTGTTACACAAATCTACACATGTTTTAAAATTTATAGTTAATTTATCAAAATAAAAAAAGACTCATTTTACTGTATGACAATTAAAAATAATTTTTATTATACTTTAAGTTCTGGGATACCTGTGCAGAATGTGCAGGTTTGTTACATAGGTATACACGTGACATGCGGTTTGCTGCACCCATCAACCGGTCATCTACATTAAGTACTTCTCCTAATGCTATTCCTCCCCTAGCCGCCCACCCCCTGACAGACCTCGGTGTGTGATGTTCCTTCCCCTCCCTGTGTCCATGTGTTCTCATTGTTCAACTCCCACTTAAGAGTGAGAACATGCAATGTTTGGTTTTCTGTTCCTGTGTTAGTTTGCTGAGAATGATGGTTTCCAGCTTCATCCATGTCCCTGAAAAGGACACGAACTCACCCTTTTTTATGGCTGCATAGTATTCCATGGTGTGTATGTGCCACATTTTCTTTATCCAGTCTATCATTGACGGGCATTTGGGTTGGTTCCAAGTCTTTGCTATTTTGAACAGTGCTTCAATAAACATATGTGTGCATGTATATTTATAGGAGAATGATTTATAATCTTTGAGTATATACCCAGTAATTGGATTGCTGGGTCAAATGGTGTTTCTGGCTCTGGATCCCTGAGAAATCACCACACTGTCTTCCACAATGGTTGAACTAATTTACACTCCCACCAACAGTGTAAAAGGGCTCCTATTTCTCAACATCCTCTCCAGCATCTGTTGTTTCCTGACTTTATAATGATCGCCATTCTAACTGGCATGAGATGGTATCTCATTGTGGTTTTGATGTGCATTTCTCTAATGACCAATGATGATGAGCTTTTCTTCATATGTTTGTTGGCCACATAAATATCTTCTTTTGAGAAGTGTCTGTTCATATCCTTCACCCACTTTTTGATGTGGTTGTTTGATTTTCTTGTAAATTTGTTTATGTTCCTTGTAGATTCTGGATATTAGCCCTTTGTCAGATGGATAGATTGCAAAAATTTTCTCCCACTCTGTAGCTTGCCTGTTCATTCTAATGATAGTTTCTTTAGCTGTGCAGAAGCTCTTTAGTTTAATTAGATCCCATTTGTCAATTTTGCCTTTTGTTGCTATTGATTTTACTGTTTTAGTCATGAGGTCTTTGTTGATGCCTATGTCTTGAATGGTATTGCCTAGGTTTTCTTCTAGGGTTTTTATGCTTTTATATCTTACATTTAAGTCTTTAATCCATCGTGAGTTAATTTTTGTATAAGATGTAAGGAAGGGGTCCAGTTTCAGTTTTCTGCATATGGCTAGCCGGTTTTCCCAGCACCATTTATTAAATAGGGAATCCTTTCCCCATTGCTTCTTTTTGTCAGGTTTGTCAAAGATCAGATGGTTGAAGATGTGTGCCATTATTTCTGAGGCCTCTATTCTGTTCCATTGGTCTATATATCTATTTTGGTACCAGTACCATGTTGTTTTGGTTACTGTAGGCTTGTAGTATAGTTTGAAGTCAGGTAGTGTGATGCCTCCAGCTTTGTTCTTTTTGCTTAGGATGGTCTTGGCAATGTGGGCTCTTTTTGGTTCCATATGAACTTTAAAGTAGTTTTTTCCAATTCTGTGAAGAAAGTCATTGGTAGCTTGATGGGGATGGCATTGAATCTATAAATTACCTTGGGCAGTATGGCCGTTTTCATGATACTGGTTATTCCTATCCATGAGCATGAAATATTTTGCCATTTGTTTGTGTTCTCTCTTATTGCCTTGAGCAGTGGTTTGTAGTTCTCCTTGAAGAGATTCTTCACATCCTTTGTAAGTTGTATTCCTAGGTATTTTATTCTCTTTGTAGCAATTGTGAATGGTAGTTCACTCATAATTTGGCTCTCTGTTTGTCTATTATTGGTATATAGGAATGCTTGTGATTTTTGTATATTGATTTTGTATCCTGAGACTTTGCTGAAGTTACTTATCAGCTTAAGGAGATTTTGGGCTGAGATGATGGGGTTTTCTAAATACACAATTATGTCATCTGCAAACAGAGACAATTTGACTTCCTCTCTTCCTATTTGAATACCCCTTATTTCTTTCTCTTGCCTGATTGTCCTGACCAGAACTTCCAACACTACGTTGATTAGGAGTGGTGAGAGAGGGCATCCTTGTCTTGTGCCGGTTTTCAAAGGGAACGCTTCCAGCTTTTGCCCATTCAGTATGATATTGGCTGTGGGTTTGTCATGAATAGCTCTGATTATTTTGAGATACATTTCATCAATACCTAGTTTATTGAGAGTTTTTAGCACGAAGGGGTGTTGAATTTTATCCAAGGCCTTTTCTGCATCTATTGAGATAATCATGTGGTTTTGTCATTGGTTCTGTTTATGTGATGGATTACTTTTATTGATTTGTGTATGTCAAACCAGCTTTGCATCCCAGAGATGAAGCCAACTTGATTGTGTTGGATAAGCTTTTTGATGTGCTGCTGGATTTGGCTTGCCAGTATTTTATTGAGTATTTTTGCATTGATGTTCATCAGGGATCTTGGCCTGAAATTTTCTTCTTTTGTTGTGTTTCTGCTAGATTTTGGAATAAGGATGATGCTGGCCTCATAAAATCAGTTAGTGGGTGTAAGAGATCAGTCAGGGTGGTGGGAGAAGCTATAAGGAAAGACACAAACCTTCTTGAAAGGTTGGAAGGTCTTGCAAAAGCTTTGGGAGAGACTAAAGCTGAAGGCAGCTAATTCTCTTACCCTGAGGCTAAGGGCGAGGAGTAGGTAACAAGGGAGTGTAAAGAAATCTATCTAGATAAGTTTATTACTTATGTCATCTGGAGACTGACCTTTGATCATCCACGTGCAAGACTGCTCCCTGCAAGAGAGGACGACCATGTTAATTACCCACATATTGTGTTGGCTACAGGCCTTTGACATTATACCAGTACTGAATAAATACAAGCGGCTCTGGCTTATCAGGACTGCTAACTCTCTTCGGCCCCTAGTGCCGGCAGTCCCCTAGCTGCTGTTTCACAGCATACCTGTGTCTGAGTACTCCTTTTATCCATTGCTCGGCCAGGGTCTGTGAGACAGACCTGGCAAGGGAGGCATCCCTTTTTTTCTATTGTTTGGAATAGTTTCAGACAGAATGGTGCCAGCTCCTTTTTGTACCTCTGGTAGAATTTGGCTGTGAATCTGTCTGGTCCTGGGCTTTTTTTGGTTGGCTATTAATTACGGCCTCAATTTCTGAACATGTTATTGGTCTATTCAAAAATTTGACTTCTTCCTTCCTTAGTCTTGGGAGGGTGCATGTGTGCAGGAATTAATCCATTTCTTCTAGATTTTCTAGTTTATTTGTGTAGAGGTGTTTATAGTATTTTCTTATAGTAGTTTGTATTTTTGTGGATCAGTGGTGATATCTTCTTTATCTTTTATTGTGTCTATTTGATTCTTCTCTCTTTTCTTCTCTGTTAGTCTGGCTAGCAGTCTGTTTTGTTAATCTTTTCAAAAACCAGCTCCTCGATTCATTGATTTTTTTAAGGGTTTTTCATGTCTCTATCTCCTTCAGTTCTGCTCTGATCTTAGTTATTTCTTGTCTTCTGCTAGCTTTTGAATTTGTTTGCTCTTGCTTCTCTAGTTCTTTTAACTGTATTGTTAGGGTGCTGATTTTAGATCTTTCCCCCTTTCTCCTTTGGGCATTTAGTGCTTAAATTTCCTTCTAAACACTGCTTCAGCTGTGTCGCAGAGATTCTGGTACATTGTCTCTTTATTCTCATTGGTTTCAAAGAACTTCTTTATTTCCATCTTAATTTCATTATTTACCCAGTAATCATTCAGGAGCAGGTGTTCAGTTTCCATATAGTTGTGTGGTTTTGAGTGATTTTCTTAATCCTGTGTTCTAATTTGATTGCACTGTGGTCTGAGAGACTGTTTGTTATGATTTCCTTTCTTTCACATTTGCTGAGGAGTGTTTTACTTCCAATAATGTGGTCAGTTTTAGAACAAGTGTGATGTGGTGCTGAGAAGAATATATATTCTGTTGATTTGGGGTGGAGAGTCCTGTAGATGTCTATAGGGTCCACCTAGTACAGAGCTGAGTGCAAGTCCTGAATATCCTTGTTAATTTTCTGACCCATTTATCTGTCTAATATTGACAGTGGGGTGTTAAAGTCTCTCACTATTATTGTGTAGGAGTCTAAGTCTCTTTGTAGGTCTCTAAGAACTTGCTTTATGAATCGGGGTGCTCCTGTATTGGGTGCTTATATATTTAGAATAGTTTTTCTTGTTGCATTATGATTATGTAATGCCCTTCTTTGTCTTTTTTTATCTTTGTTGGTTTAAAGTCTGTTTTATCAGAGACTAGGATTGCAACCCCTGCTTTTTTTTTTTTTTTTTTTTTGCTTTCCATTTGCTTGGTAAATATTCCTCCATCCCTTTATTTTCAGCCTATGTGTGTCTTTGGACATGAGTTCAGCCTCCTGAATACAGCACACTGATGGGTCTTGACTCTTTATCCAGTTTGCCAGTCTGTCTTTTAATTGGGGCATTTAGCCCATTTACATTTAAGGTTAATATTGTTATGTGTTGATCTGATCCTGTCATTATGAAGCTAGCTGGTTCTTTTGCCTGTTAGTTGATGCAGTTTCTTCATAGCGTCAATGGTCTTTACAATTTGGTATGTTTTTGCAGTGGCTGGTACCAGTTTTTCCTTTCCATGTTTAGTGCTTCCTTCAGGAACTCTTGTAAAGCAGGACTGGTGGTGACAAAATCTCTCAGCATTTGCTTGTCTGTAAAGGATCTTATTTCTCTTTCATTTATGAAGCTTACTTGGCTGGATATGAAATTCTGGATTGAAAATTCTTTTCTTTAAGAATGTTGAATATTGGCCTCCACTCTCTTCTTGCTTGTAGGGTTTCTACAGAGAGATCCACTCTTATTCTGATGGGCTTCCGTTTGTGGGTAACTTGACCTTTCTATCTGGCTGCCCTTAACATTTTTTCCTTCAATTCAACCTTGGTGAATCTGGTAATTATGTGTCTTGGGGTTGTTCTTCTCAAAGAGTATCTTAGTGGTGTTCTCTGTATTTTCTGAATTTGAATGTTGGCCTGTCTTGCTAGGCTGGGGAAGTTGGAAGTTCTCCTGGATAATATCCTGAAGAGTGTTTTCCAACATGGTTCCATTCTCCCCATCACTTTCAGATACAGCAATCAAACGTAGGTTTGATCTTTTCACATAGTTCCATATTTCTTGGAGGTTTGTTTATTCATTTTCATTCTTTCTTCTCTAATCTTGTCTTCATGCTTTATTCCTTTAAATTAATCTTCAGTCTTTGATATCCTTTCTTCCGCTTGATCGATTCAGCTATTGATACTTGTGTATGCTTCACGAAATTCTTGTGCTGTGTTTTTAAGCTCCATTAGGTCATTTATGTTCTTCTCTAAACTGGTTATTCTAGTTAGCAATTCCTCTAACCTTTTTTTAAGGTTCTTAGCTTCTTTGCATTGGGTTAGAACATGATCCTTTAGCTTGAAAGAGTTTGTTACTACCCAACTTCTGAAGCCTACTTCTGTGAATTCATCAAACTCATTCTCCATCCAGTTTTGTTCCCTTGCTGCCGACGAGTTGTGATCCTTTGGAGGAGAAGAGGAGTTCTGGCTTTTGGAATTTTCAGCCTTTTTGCGCTGGTTTTTCCTCATCTTCATGGATTTATCTACCTTTGAACTTTGATGTTGGTGACCTTCTGATAGGGTTTTTGAGTGGACAACCTTTTTGTTGATGTTGATGCTATTCCTTTTTGTTCGTTAGTTTTCCTTCTAACATTCAGGCCCCTCTGCTGCAGGTCTGCTGGAGTTTGCTGGAGGTCCACTCTAGACCCTGTTTGCCTAGGTATCACCAGCAGAGGCTGCAGAACAGCAAAGATTGCTGCCTGTTCGTTTCCTCTGGAAACTTCCTCCCAGAGGGGCACCTGCCAGAGGCCAGCCAGAGCTCTCCTGTATGAGGTGTCTGTCAACTCCTGCTGGGAGCTGCCTCCCAGTCAGGAGGCCAGGGGTCAGGGACCCACTTGAGGAGGCAATCTGTCCCTTAGCAGAGCTTGAGCACTGTGCTGGGAGATCCACTGCTCTCTTCAGAGCTGGCAGGCAGGAACTTTTAATTCTGCTGAAGCTGCACCCACAGCCACCCCTTCCCCAAGGTGCTCTGTTCCAGGGAGATGGGAGTTTTATCTATCAGCCCCTGACTGGGGCTTCTGCCCTTCTTTCAGAGATGCCCTGCCAAGAGAGGAAGAATCTAGAGAAGTAGTCTGGCTTCAGCGGCTTTGCCGAGCTGCAGTGGGCTCCACCCAGTTCAAACTTCCTGGAGGCTTTGCTTACACTGTGAGGGGAAAATTGCCTTCTTAAGCCTCAGTAATGGCAGATGTGCCTCCCCCCACCAAGCTCAAGCATCCCAGATCAACTTCAGACTGCTGTGCTGGCAGTGAGAATTTCAAGCCAGTGGATCTTAGCTTGCTGGGGCTGGGATCCACTGAGGAAAATCACTTGGCTCCCTGGCCTCAGCCCCCTTTCCAGGGGAGTGAGCAGTTCTGTCTTGCTGGCATTCCAGGCACAACTGGGGTATGAAATTAAACTCCTGCAGCTAGCTCAGTGTCTGCCCAAATGGCTATCCAGTTTTGTGCTTGAAACCCAGGGCCCCAGTCATGGTAGGCACCCAAGGGAATATCCTGGTCAGCGGGTTGTGAAGACCTTGGGAAAAGCATAGTATTTGGGGAAAAATGCATCATTCATCATGGCACAGCCCCTCATAGCTTCCCTTGGCTAAAGGAGGGAGTTCCCTGACCCCTTGTGCTTCCCGGGTTAGGCAATGCCTCACCCTGCTTTGGCTCGCCCTCCATGGGCTGCACCCACTGTCTAACCAGTCCCAATGAGATGAGCCAGGTACCTCAGTGGGAAATGCGGAACTCACCTGCCTTCTGCATTGATCTTGCTGGGAGCTGTAGACTGGAGCTGTTCCAATTCGGCTATCTTGCCATCCACCCAAGAAAATGAAATTTTAGTAATCCTGGGTTGCGGAAATCTCAAGTCATTGACTTTGCCAATTACGACTTTGGAAACTTGATCAAGTTATTCAGTTATTAAACTTTTATATCATCAATTTTCTATATTTAATTACCAATTAATTAAAAATACCTACCCTGTAGCATGTGGTGAGGATTAATGGTAAATACTGTGAGGTGCTCAGCATCATGACTGAAAAATAGAAACAATAAATGGTTATAAATCCTGACCATTGTCTTCAAAGGAATATAGATGTAGCTCCCTTTGTCCTATGTCCAGATTCTCCCAATTATAGGGTGTGATGATCTGGCCTCAAGAAGGCAGGCTCCTCCAGGAACAAAAGTCCACAGAATCCTTCCCCTCTCCTTGGTTCCTGTATGAGGATTTTACTGTATTCTTTGGGAGGACATTCTTCTTTTCACCAGCTGAGTCAAGCATCCTGCCAAAGAAGCTGTATATGAAACTCTTCAACTACAGCAATTAAAAAATGTTAGCTCTTTCTTCCTCTTTCCTCAGTCACCTCCAATTCCATTGCCGCTCCTTAAAACACCAGTGTCTCTTTAGCAAAGCCTTTCCCACTTTTCCTTTCAGCAACCAACCCCAATCCCTGCTTTTTCATAAGGCCCCAGCATTGTCCTTCTCAAGAGTTCTCTGAGTAACTTCCTATCTGAGTAGCTTACATTGCTCCATAATCCCAGATAGCCTGATAGATGGTTAAGGAAATAATATGTTCATGCCACATTGTCCCAATGAAAAGTCAAGTTTCTTGAAGGTGGGCAGAAAAAAAACTAAAATATCTGGCAAATCTGCTATGTGTGTGGCCTTCTGCTCAGTGTTTGTTATGCACTCTTTGGTTTTTCTCTAAAATGAATCTATAAAATAGGCAAGTTTACTCCCATTAGATGGAAAGAGAATCAGTTAAAGTCACTTTCCTAAGGGAAAGTCATAAGTAGGTGCTAGGATTTGAACCTAAATGTGACTCAAAATCCACTCTATTTTCTTTGAGGAATTGTACACTTTTGTTTATATTTCATAGGATATTGAATATATACAAGGTTCATTAATTATCATAGAATTTAATTTAGTTGAACATTTTCTACCTATATCAAATTTTTTTTTTTTTTTTAGATTGTAGCCTCTTGTTTCCTGAGAAAAATGATGATCTGACTTTAACCACATAAAAGCTTCAGGCAATGGAAAAAGTAATTCAAAGTTGGTTTTACTTAGACTCTCCAAAAAAATACTCTCATTGACATATTCCTCACTTCTCCTCTCCTTCTTTTTGTTGTTACTGTAATTGCATTTTCCTTTTCCTCTCTTTCTCCTCTTCCTTTCTCCTCCTTTTCCTTCTTTTCTTTCTTTTTTCTCTCTTATTATTGTTATTTTGAGTTAATGGAAACTATTTCTTAGAGTCAAAAATAAAAATACCTTTACTGAGACACTGTTAAGATGTTATAGATAGTACTGAGCAGATCTGTGAATAATTTGACTAACAGAAATTGTTTTTTCCTTTTCAAGAAATAAGGTATATATAAGGCTGTTATAGCAAAAAAAAAAACAGTGAAGATTAAATATGTCAAAAAATCTTTCTTCCAAATTGATGAAAACAATTAACAAAGACGTTGTTACAGACTCTGCAGAGAAGCTCATCTCCCCTGCTTTGCCATGCAGCAGATGCTCAGGCATTACCCTTTCATAATGCTCCTCAGAGAAACTTCTGTTCATGGTAGTAGCATATGAATCAAGTAAGACTCAGGAACCCTGATAATATAAATTGAGCATCCCAAATTCAAAAATTTGAAATCTGTAATGATCTGAAATTTGAAACTTTTTTAACACTAACATGAACCCATAAATGGAAAATCTCACACCTGACCTCATATAATGGGTCACAGTGAAAATGCCGTCAAAACTTTGTTTCATGCACAATGTTATTAAAAATATTGTATGAAATTACCTTTATGCTATGTGGATGAGGCATATATGAAACATAAATGAATTTTGTGTTTGCACTTGGGGCTCATTCCTAAGACATCTTATTATGTCTGTGTAAATATTCCAACATCTGAAAACATCTGAAATCTGAAAACACATCTGGTCCCAAGCATTTCAGATCAGGGACACTCCACCTATAGGACTTGGGAAATTTTGAATGTTTGTATTCAATAGCAGGAGTCCTGAAATATTGCTCAATCTCATCTGATATATTTCTAATATGTTAGAAAGTTACACTTTTACAATATATTATAGGATAATATTTAAAGTTAACATTTACTGAGAACTCAGTATGCATCCAGTCACTATAGGTAAGAACTACACATCCTAAGCAAGAATCATACCCCTAGACCAACGAGCCATGAAAAATGCTAAATGACGAGTTAATGGGTGCAGCACACCAATATGGCACATGTATACATATGTAACAAACCTGCACATTGTGCACATGTACCCTAAAACTTAAAGTATAATAATAGTAAAATAAAGAATTTATAAAAAAAAAGAACTACCCATCCATTATCATGTTTAAGTCTTGTAATGATGATTTTTATAATTTGAATTTCATCAGTTGCAAATGACAGAAGCCACTGAGCTACCTGTACTCATAACGACTATGTTATATTTCTTTTCCTGGGGAGTTGCAGCTACTGGAACCATCTTCCCTGGCTTTTGATGAAAGAGCTGGTATCTGCAGTCTACCCTACTATATAAATGCTTGCACTTACCTGTTGAAATGAGATATTTGCTATTCACTCTTTGAAATTTACTCAAAGTACAAAAAGCTTTGTGTGGTCATTGCCCAAATGCACTCTCAATTATTCTTCAAGCTAGTTTCTTTGGATGAGTATTGATAAGACTTACAGTCACAGAGAAATTCAGCTGATACCAAACAAAGACAAGGAGAAAGCTTAGCTTCAAACTAGTATCATCCATAATGATTGACCTTGTGCTGTGAATTTTATCTGTTAAGCAATTGAATTTCAGACTCCAAGCAAAAAGAAGTTTATTACATGGGTGCAGGAATAGCATTATGAGCTTGCATAGACCTGGGCAAGGAAGAAATTAGGTACTATACCATTTGTTAGTTTTGTAGACATGAAGGTCACCTGTAAACATTTATTTACAAGAAAAGAATGCAATTAAAATTTACATAATAAACTGGTTCTTTCAACACCAAGACTAATACACTGGGAACTCTTCTCACTATATCAATATATAGCAATGACTTCATACATTTTTGGAACAAAAAAAAATTTTGAAAACAAATTATGACAGCTAAAAAGCCCCATCGACTGACCTCACTGTCAACGTTTTTCACAGAACAAAAGAAAACCTGATAATTCTTTACTTCAGAAACAGCACTGGCTTTGGAGAATATGTTGTATGACTATGTGACTCTGAACTTACAGAGCAGTGGAGATCTATGATTTAAAAAGTGTCCCCAGCAACACTGAAGACAAAATTTGTAAATGAATGAACTGTATTAACTATAGACTTTGAAACAACAAAAAACACCTCTCTTTTCATGGCTTTGTCTTTGGTCCTTGGAAATTGTATGGTACAGCATCAGGAATCAATGTATACTCAGATGAATAAACGATTATGACCTTCTGGAAAACATAGATTTTAGTGCTCACTGCACAGATGTTGCAGATTTAAAGGAGATAAATGTCATATGCTGCTGTGCAGTAAAGGTTCTCATTAAAGAGTAGTTACGAGATCATCATTAATTCATCCTATGTTATTGTA
Source organism: Gorilla gorilla gorilla (assembly GCF_029281585.2). Lineage (NCBI taxonomy): Eukaryota > Metazoa > Chordata > Mammalia > Primates > Hominidae > Gorilla > Gorilla gorilla. Next base: position 27,258,914 of record NC_073227.2, on the reverse strand, counting down.
TCCCTATACAGTGTGACTAGTTTGCTAGGCAGTTGAGCTACAAAAGTAACAAGACATGTTTCCTAAGTCTACTAAGGAAGAAGGTGTGCAAAGAAGTAACTAATCAGTTTTAAAATGCCAGTTCTATGGCATATGTGTATTAACCTAAGTCTTGTATATCACCTTATTAAGGGAAATCCTAGATGGTAAAACTAATGAGTTCTACATTTTAATAGCTTAGATGCAGGTGTTCCCAGATAGCAGAAAGGTGGTTTTCCTCTATGTATTATTCACTCATCTTCTTCCTCAGGCATCTCCTATACTCTTTCAGTCTCTGTATTCAGATGGAAGATGCTGGAAAAGGTTACAACCACTTCCTAAACATCTTAAGCAAAAAGTAATGCATATGATTTCGGCTCACAGTCTATGGCAAAGGCTAATTAAAGGATTCCACTTAGATTACAGGGAATCTGAAAATTGCAGTTCCTCCTTGAGAAGCTGCTTCCCAGAGAAAACACCTTGCTATGGAAATTTGGTAGACAGTCATAATCATTTTTGCCACAGATCTCCACAATGGGCCAGCACTGCTCGGCTGAAAGAGTCAGAACAGCTTTACACAAGTGGTAGCGCATGAACAGACTTGAATAATAAATAGGCATTTTCCAGGAGGATAAGCAAGAGGATGTCCCAGTTTAAGTAAACAACATGTGCGATGGCCTGCAGATGAAATAGAGGAGGTGTAAACAGGAAAATAAGCAATTTCTATCTTGCTTCTGCACTAACTGTGTAATAGTGAGCAGTGAAAGATGGGACTAGAGGAGCAAATGAGAAGCTGAAGATGAAGAGCTTAAATGTCATTATAGTAACACCTTATCTTATCTTTCAATTTCTTTTCCTCAGTATTCTCATTGATTGGATCTAGGTTCTCACAAACTATTGTTCTCCTTCTTGCTCATTCATGATGATAATCTCCCTGCTAGACAGGGCCACTAAAAGGGAAATCTTTCCTATTGAATGAATGACCTTTTAATTCTCCCAATTGACTGTGTAGATAATGCCTGGTCATGTGTCTCAGCCAACTAGTCCTCTGTTGAGAAAAGCAGAGCATGGTTCTCTTATTCACACAGACATAACTTGAGTGCACCAAGGACATGGGCAAGGGTCGTTCACATAGCATTTTCTAATTAACTGCCTTTTGAAAAGTAGGCAGTTCAGTGTATTGTGTCCTGGTATTGTGTTTCCTCATCGATACCCTTCAGCCCCAGTGAAAATCCCCAATGACAGCAATATGTTCATTTTTTTTTTTAATATTCCATGACCTACTCAGGGTGATGGCCTCATTAAAAAACGATTGATGTTTTTGGCATAAGCCTGTGAAGTGTCCTTGTTGTCTGCATTTAAACATGTTGAAGAAAGAAAAAAAAATGAGAAAGGGTTGCCCTAGATCTTTCCAAGACTGTAACAAAAACTGACAAGAGTAATTGTTTGCTACTTCAGGGACTTACAAAAATAGATAACCAATCAAATGAGGTCAGTAAATTTTGTTTCTCCCATATATGGTTGAAAACGATGTTATTTTTAAAGTTTTAAATTGCTGACTTTAATGAGAAATATCTGGCTCCCTTAGTAATTTGACTTAATTAATTTTCTGTGAATACCAGGATACTAGAATATGTAGAATCTTTTTAACTTCAGGTTATCTAATGTAAATCCTACAAATGATCTTTTTGTTAATCTCACTACAGATACTGTGCCAGGGAAACACATATATAATGTGCATACAAGTCTGCATAGTCCAGACTAAGATTGTAGATACTGACAGCGGTAGTTCTTTTTTTTTAATTTCTTTATTTTATTTTATTTTGTTATTATTATACTTTAAGTTTTAGGGTACATGTGCACAATGTGCAGGTTTGTTACGTATGTATACATGTGCCATGTTGGTGTGCTGCACCCATTAACTCGTCATTTAGCATTTTAAGTTGACTATTTGGCTAATTTCTCAAGCAGTATTTCATTGAATACTCAACAGCAAGGAGGTATAATTATCTCTATATAGAAAGTGAGGTTTAGAGAGATAATACTAAGGTCACTAAGTATAAACAAGGAAACTCAAAAATCTAAAACTTTGGAGTCACCAGCCAGCAGATGGCGAAGTTAAGAATTGTCGTAGTTCATTCTGGCCACTATAACAAAAATACCACAGACTGGGTAGCTTCTAAACAACAGAAATTTATTTCTTACTGTTCTAGAGGCTGGAAAGTCCAAGATCAAAAAGCCTGCAGATTTGATATTTGCTGAGGGTTTCCTTCCTAGTTCATAGGTTATGTTTTGCTGCTGTGTTCTTACATGGTAGAAAGGGCAAGGAAGTGCTCTGGGGGTCTCTGTTACAAGGGCGCTAATCCCATATATGAGCACTTGTGAACAATCACCTCCCAAATGCTTCACCTCCTAATACCATCACATCAAGGGTTAGGATTTCAACATATGAATTGGGGCCAGAGGGTGACTCAGTTTTTAGCAAGAACAAATCTAGCTCTATCGGATTCCAACCCCTCTCCCATTTCTACTACATGCAGATGACATTTTTGATTTATAATTTGGACAAAGCATGTATCTAATCAGAACTGACTGCATCTGGACACATCTAAAGATTCCTTGGACTGCTTTGTTGTATATATCACTGAAGATGATCAATAACTCTCATGGTTTTTCATCAGTTTATTTCTGAGAAGACCTGAATTTAAATCAACTAACCAAAAACTGAATTGCAAACTCACACTGATAATATGAGCCAAGCAAATTATAAAGTAAAATCTTTCAACATCATCCCCACCTATCTTATGTTTAAACTCTGATGGTTTCCACCTTCACGCTGAATCAGAAAGCCAGAATATATTTCTCAGAAAATAATATTTTGAACCAAATGAAATAGTCTCCTGAAAAGCCAGTTAACGAAACACTCTCAAAACCAGGTTATATCAAAACGTCAGTTCTCAGGCAGCTAACACAATATAACCGCAATCTAGACACTCAGATTTTAAATTATTCTCCTTTCTACAAACATACAAATTTCACTTAGCAGAAGTATCAAAAGTGGGCTTAAAAATAAGTTATCATAAAATATTGTATAATGCAATGTGTCTATACATAAAAAATCAGATTTATATGTATTACATATAAGAAATAAATGTTTATATATAGAAACATATAACATAGCATATACTAAATACACAACATAATATATATGTGAGATGTATGTATATGACACATGTGAGATATATATATATATAAAAGACACACAGAAACACCATATATATAGTGTGTGCATAGAAGACAGATCTTTTTTCTCTTAGGTACCTTCTTTCGCGGATGCAATGGCTATAAAAAAGTGTGGGTGTTTCTAGCCATATCTCAAATATTATTTGAAGAATGAGGGAAAATGGACCTTCGACGTGGCTAGAATCAATTTTTTCTATTTGTTGTTCTTCTTCAGCAAATACACGAATTTAGCACTAGCTATGTATACTTATAAGAATGTGCATGCATTTTCTCACACAGTTTTTAAATCATTCCTAGGAAGCATTAATATTGTTTTAGCTAAGAAAACAGAGACACTAGCAGGTTAAGTACCTGCTAACGTCCACACAGCTGAAAAGGAATAGTGCCAGAATTTAAATCCAGAGTCTACACTTCAGAGTCTACACTTAATTTCCTCTCCAAGTACTCATTTGGCATATACTATATGGTAGGCAGTGTGCCAGATGCTTTGCTACCATTCAGTACACCCCATTCTTTTACCTCCTGGTCATTTGCATCAAGACAAATCAGGTACCTAACCAGTCAAATACTTCACTCTCTTCTCTCCCCTATCACGCTAGTAACTTGAAGCTTGGAAAAGGAGTGATCTCTGTAAAGCGGAGATGGGTTGTGGAAAACACTAACGTATTTTAAGCGGAATCTTGTGCTCCCAAAGTAGCTTTTGGTTAGGAGTGCAAAACAGATAACGAGGCATGCAACCTTTTGAAGTCCAACCAGATGAAGGAACAATCAATGGCCCAGCTGCAGAGCTCAGACCTACAAAACTCCTCTGCCAATTCCCAGTCATCTTCCCGGGCAGCCACATTGTTCTCATCAGCATGCTCCATAAATTTTGCAGTAGGATGCAAGCTGCTGGCTTGAAGCTGACACTGATTGAAAAACCTTGCCCCAGGCCAACTGCTGTAAGGAAAGAACTTGGGGGTTCAGAAGGAAACACCAGGGCTTGTTGTTTAGCAGATTTGTCAGCATTTAGAGATCACAGGAGAGATAGAGAATACCAAGATAAGGCTAATTCCCCAAGGGGAAATATTATACTGTTGTTATTTCTTCTTCTTTTTTTAATTTTGGTCAAGCAAAAATAAAATTTAGTATCAGACAGGCAATTCTTGGTAATTACAATAGGATGTTAAGGAGATTTGGTCTGCTAGATTTTGTTGTTGTTTTTTACCTTCCAGTGAACTTTCTTCTTCCTACCTTCAAGCAATAGAGGGTGACCTGGGCTATAGAAACCTGATTTTCTCTCATTAGAGAGTAGCCAGGGGCTCTTTAAGGTAATAAAGCAAGAGAAAAATCACAGATAAAACAAGATAGAACATTCAGGTGGAGATGACGGCAAACTGCCTTAAAGGGTTTATGTTAACAATTACAGTCTGAGAAGTCGGAATCAGACCTCTGAAAAAGAAAAGCACTTTATAATTTATTTACAGCAGTTTAAAAATGTTCTGCATCATAAGGCCAATTTTAAAGTTTTCTATCACCTCCCCCACCATAAACATAAAAGTTTTCCCTAGAAAATTATTCAAAAAGCAAAAGTAAACACTTTCTCTCTCAGACCAGAACAGAGTCATTTTTATAGCAGGAAGAAAATGAAACAAAGCATGCACTATAATACATTGAGATTGTCTTCTTTAGCCCGTTGGAAATTCTGGAGGGCACATGTTTGAATCTATAAGGCAATATCTCCTGGTATCCAGTAGGAAAAGGCCTCTAATTTCTCCCCATCTAAGTTGTCTCTCAATTCTAATCTTTCTAATTCCAGAATTCCAGGTCTTTTCTTTATATTTCACTTTTGTTGTTGTTGTTGTTGTTTTCCTTTTTCTATGCTCCTAGGTACCTTTCAATGGACAATCAGTTGTTCTATACTTTGCTTTACTTTTTATTTATTCATTCTATAATTTATCTAACAGATATCTAGAGACAAGAATACTGATTGGTAACATTGCAAAAATGAATAAAACTAGGTCTCTGTTTTGATTAATTCACACAAGTAGAAAAGTAGATAGACATAAAAATCTGTAATTATACATTGTGAAGCATTATAACATAGCATTTGAAAACTCATTCCATGGGGTCAAAAGCACCTGTCTTTGAACACTGTCCTTTTCTCTTACAAAGTACATCAGCCTTGACTAAGTTACTCAAGTTTTATTAACCCTGATTTCTTAATCAGTAAAATAGAGATAATAATGCCCAGCTCATATATTTCAAAGCAGGGATAAAAATATGGTATATATAATGCTTAATACTAGGCATTCACATAATATTGCAAACAATACATGAGATACATAAAATATTGTGGTGGGACAGGGGAAGGAATGACTAACTCAGTTAAGACTTCCCAGAAACGTGAAATGTGAAGTGGAGTCAAAAGAAATCAGACAGAAATTCAAGAGGTAGTTATGAGAAAGTCCTAAGGTAAAATCTATATACAGATACACATATTATACAGGAATGACAAGTAGTTGTTTATATTTGGAGTGTGAGCTCACGCTGAGTGATTGAAGAAAATTAAACTTGAAAAATAAGTTGGGAGAAGATTATGAAAGGACTTGTACTCCATGCAAAGGAATTTTAATCTCTGCAAATGATAAATAGAGATCTTTCAGAAGAGTATAAAATACCATAATTGTACTTCAGAAAGTGAAATGTGAACAGTGGGTAACAGTGGGGAGAAGTTGGGGGCAGAGAAACCAGTTTAGAGCACATAGGAATTATTTATAAATAACATTTACATTTAAATTATATATATGTTTATAAATCATATTTGTATTATAAGATAACATAAACTTATATAATAACACAAAGGAAATAAAACCTACAGTCAAGCAATGATAATAAAAACAAAGGAAGGGATGGAAGTAAGAGAAAAGAATTCAGAAAACTGTAACTGACTAGATAAAGGGAATTGTGGATGTGGATATGTCAAAGGCATTCTGGGTCTTTTAGCCTGAGAGGCTGTGTGGCTTGTGATGCCCTTAATTATTCTATATAATTCAGGATGAAAAGGCAGAATGAGGGGTATGGTGAATTGGATCATTATTCACTAATTTTTATGACTATTCCTTTGCCACGTAATTTTGTAGTGCTTCCTACTTGAGATTATATTTTCTTGTCCTCCAAGACGTTGGGCCATGTTCCTTGCTTTGGTTGATGGAATACAGATTGGAGGGTCAGAATGGCACTTGCAGGCTTAGGCTGTAATAGATACTCCTTATTTTTGCTCAGCCTCATGTAATTTAGGGATTCATCACGAGAAGTACATGCTCCAGGTATCCTTTGGTCCAAGCAGAATGGGAAAGAACCTAAATTCGATTCTCAGCCTAGAGAGAATCCCAGGGAAGCCCAACCAAGCCCAGCCAAGCTGCAGCCTGAAGCAAGCTTCCCGAGCTAACCTGCAGACCTATGACTAAGAAAAATAAATTATTGTCGTATGCACTCTAAAAAAATGTTTTTATGCAACATTATTGTGACACTCATTGCCACTGAGGATTGGATTGATACAAAGGGACAGAAACTGACATTTAAATATCTGGTTCTAATTTGTTCCCAAGCTCCAACTACCTTCCTACGCTTGGAATCTCTGAACTGCCGCCACAGCATTACCTCAATTGATCTGTTTTTTTCCTTTGTTTTCTTAAGCTCAGTAGAAAAGATTTTATTATCTGTCATCCATTCACTTCTAGTACATTTACAGTTCTGCTGAGATACTTTTAACCTTAATTATCTTTCCAGACAAAATGGTGGAATAACGAGGCCACATGTTGGACCAGGGATGATCACATATAGGAAAGGGCCACTTCATTAAAATTTTAATTGGATTAAGAAATTAATTAATTAATGATGGAGTAGACTCCATAGCTACAAACTATCTATCTATGTATCTATGTATCTATGTATCTATGTATCTATGTATCTATGTATCTATCTATCTATCTATCTATCTGTCTATCTATATATCTTTTATATCAGCTAAGCATCTTGAAACCAGGTTTCATTAATGAATAACAAAGGGACTGAATTAAAGAGTGTGGGTGATATAAATGTTCAAGATATGGTTACATTAAAATAGATTGAGAAAGAATATGAGTAAAAGGAGAATGGGAAATAATGGTGATGTTAAAGCAAAATAAGATGAGATTTTTATAAAAGAAGATGACATAAACTAACAAATACCAAAGAGATATCAAATAGGTTAGATAACCATTAGCAGGATCAAGTTATGAGGGAATATTCCGCCCCCCCCCTCCCCCGAGCAATAAGTTACGTTTGTTCCAAGAGCAGCTAAGAGTCTTCACAGATCACAAACTTTCAAAGAACAAAACAGCCTTCCAGATACTAAAGAGGAGTTCAAGGAGAGGAAAATACATATGATTCCTCAGGTTTTGTTTAGAATTTTTACAGCACCCACCTGAGTTGTCTATTTTCTTGTTTTTTCAATTTCTCATGAACTGAAATTGACGATTAAATAAAAGTTATTATTGGTTATTTATATTATAATTAATCATGCTTGTGAACAAATTAATTCTTTAGAAAGCATAGCATTCAAAAAAATTTCTTGGCTGGGCACAGTGGCTCACAGGGGTAATCCCAGCACTTTGGAAAGCCAAAGTGGAAGGATTTCTTAATCTCAGGAGTTCAAAACAAGCCTGGGCAACATAGTGAGACCCCATTTCTCCAAAAAAAAATTTAAACCTTTTATTTTCCTTTGTCTCTAAAATTTCCACATTAAAACTCCATTCAATTCTTAGTAAATGTAACAGACATAAATAAAACATTTATATGGCCGTATTCTTTGTCTAACAAAAATTGTTCTTGGTTTTAGTCTTCTTATTTACTATAGAAAAGCAAGTTTCAAATCTGATATTTAAACAAATGGACTGTGCTTAATTGGGTCTATCCAGATAAGCTGAATGTACTTTAAGAGCAGATGTGGTATGAATATACTTGCTGAATAGCGCATAAAGGGAGAGCTTTTTTATTTCTCTTTTGGTAATTTTGTTTCCTGCATATAGAAGTGTCTGATGTATAGTTCTCAGTGAAAGTCTGTTGAATGAATCAGAAAGGGATCATGTGTCATTGCCCTCTCTCACTCTTAGGTTTTGGGCAATATGTTCTTAAGGTTTTGTTTATTTTTCTCTCACCCTCTGTCTTTTCTCTCTGTTTCTATTAGGAAATCTGGATAAGTGATTCATCTATGAAGGGGATGCACTGTAATGGTATGCATGTTTATCTGTATATAGAGCTATTTTGCTTGCTTACTAATAGCCTTCACATCACAATGTCCTTGACAGCATTGGCAATCAGTCTTATTTTATGCTTCCATTAGGGTAGCCATTAAAATAGATGAGCATAGCAGTAGGCACCTCGAAGTAGTGGCATATTTATACTCAGTGGAATGCTAGAGTTTGATTACAGTAGAATCCATCTGGTTTAAAACAAATCAGACGCTACAGTATAAGGACAGCTTTCACAGATTACATACACTCCATCTCTGACCCCAGCAAAGAGCTTTTCAGGCTGTCAGAGCCACAAGCAAAAAACTAGAATCCAAGGCAAGCCTTCTTATCTAGATAAAAATGGAAGTGTCAATCAGAGAATGGGACAATCAGAGGGAGCAATCAGAGCTGGGGAAAAAGACTCAGGCCACAGCTTGGTCAATTATATCGTCTAGGGGGTTTGAAAATTTTCTGCAGGACTAAGATCTTCATCCTCAGACCTTGTTGGGTGAGACGAGTTGAGGCATCAAAACTTGCCTGAGTCTGCAGGCCTGGAAACCTACAGTAGCTGAATTTCTCTGGGGTTAGAGAAGGCAAGGATGGGGGTGCTTAGCCTGTGAGAGCCCAGATAAGACCAGAGTCATGCATTCGTAATGTCATCTGGCAGAAATATGCAAGACATGATAGTTTATTTTATTTTTATTTTATTTTATTTATTTATTTATTTATTTTGAGATGGAGTCTCACTCTGTCGCCCAGACTGGAATGCAGTGGCGCAATCTCAGCTCACTGCAAGTTCTACCTCCTGGGTTCACGCCATTCTCCTGCCTCAGCCTCCCGAGTAGCTGGGACCACAGGTGCCCGCCACCATGCCCGGCTAATTTTTTTGATAGTTTATTTTAACATTTTATTTCTTAAATTTGTGAACTTCTGAATATTTTCTCATGTTCCCTATCATGCTTTAAGCTTCACTAAGAATGTTTTAATACCATGATTTGCTCTGGCAAATTAATTTTGGCTTCTACATTTATTGCAGTTTATAGGACCCTTGAGATGTGAAGAGTTCATTGTCCTTAGGGTCAGAAAAAAAACTATTACTAGAGACAAGTTCAACTTTTAGATAATGTAAGTATTGGATACCCTAACTAGAAAGAACCTTCAAGTACAGCTAAGTAAATACATGCCAAAAAATATTTCCTGTGGTTCTTTGAGGAAAAAAACACATCAAATAAATATTGGAAAATACCACATATTATATTTCCCTTTTTTGAAAATTCTCAAAGCGTGTTAGTATCTTAAAGTTTCAAAACTCTTTTACAATGGGAACTATGCTTATGTGTGCTTAAACAAGCTGTCAAAATATTTGACCATAGACTAATAAAAGTACAAAACATCAGTTAGTAAGTAGTAAAACCACTGTACCACTGAATAACTGAGACCATTCAGATGTGGCCACTTATTGTCTTCATTTCAGGACTCCAAGGGGTAATTAGCACAAGGGTCTATTTTTTTCTTCTTGTTTTCTCATTCTACCGATTTCTCTTTTAGTACCTTCTTTTCTCCTTTGCTTCAACTATTTTCCACACCAAGCTGATGCTGACTCCAAGAATCCATAGTTGCGTTCCAGAATTTTTTCTGAGCTCCATACTTTCACATTTGGCTACTTTCTGGACTTGTGCACGTGCTTGACTCACTTATTAGCGGGAGCTAAATGATGAGAACACATGGACACATAGAAGAGAACAACACACACTGAGGCCTTTCAGAGGGTGGAGAGTGGGAGGAGGGAGAGGATCAGGAAAAATAACTCATGGGTACTAGGCTTAATACCTGAGTGATGAAATAATCTATACAACAAACCCCCATGACACAAGTTTACCTATGAAACACACCTGTACTTGGACTCCTGAACTTAAAAGTTTTTTTAAAAAGAAAACTGAGATATTGAGCTATTGACTGTATTCCCTTTCCTCTTTCATGCTAATATGGATTATATTAACATACACCTGAGAATCATTCTTGACTCTTCCCTCACATAGTTTCTTCCCATCTTACCGTTGCAGCAATCTCACATTCCTGTCAATTTCACCACCCAAAGAGCTTGAAAATCTGTATCTCTCTGTACAGAGAGATAAAGCATCTGAAAGGCTTGTATCAGTTTGAGTTTCCTGTGATTGGTGAAGTGACCTCAGTTGATTGGAGAGCAGGACTAAGGTAGATGGAAGAGTGAGACAAGGAAGGAAGAAAAGTCAATCACAGATATGTTATTGTGCTGACTACCACTGTGAGCAATGGGGCTCATGGTGCTGGGGAAGTTCTGCAGAACTACGTAGAGTGTGTCTCAAAGGTGTCCCTGAAGGATGGGGAGCAGGTTTTTATCTCCTGTTCCTTTCCATCATCAGCTGAAAGGCTGGTCCCAGGTGCATTAACTCTACTTAACTTCTGGGCTAATCTACACATATCCCTGGAGGCAGAAAAACTAAATTAAGTGAAGCACTTGAAGTAGCCTGCTGCCAGGGGTGCAGGAACTGCCCATCAAAGCTGTAGTTGAAACTAATGCAGTGGGCAAAAGAAGAACTTTTTTTTTTTTCTTTTTTGAGACAGAGTCTCTCTCTGTCACCCAGGCAGTGCAGTGGTGCCATCTGGGCTCACCGCAAGCTCCGCCTCCCGGGTTCACGCCATTCTCCTGCCTCAGCCTCCCGAGTAGCGAGTAGCTGGGACTGCAGGCGCCCACCACCACGCTCGGCTAATTTTTTGTATTTTTAGTAAAGACAGGGTTTCACCGTGTTAGCCAGGATGGTCTCGATCTCCTGACCTCATGATCCGCCCGCCTCGGCCTCCCAAAGTGCTGGGATTACAGGCGTGAGCCACCGTGCCCGGCCAAAAGAACTTTTATTAAAACAACAACAAAACCTTTTAACCACTCTTGTCTCTAAGCTTGCCCCTCTCTGAACTATATTTTACATGGTCTCCAGAATAATAATTCTTATATTTTTATATTTAATTTTTTATATTTTTATAATTCTTACATTTTAAATGTGCCCTAATGTAGTGCACATTTTGTAAGTACATTCTAATTGCCAGATAGGGTTCTATGTGTTGGTGAACAAGACCAGTGTTTCGTGTCAGGGAATTTATATTCTAGAAAGAGATGTATAAAAACAAGCAAATAAGCAGAAAAAATGCAGCGTCAGAGAGTTATAGATCTTATGCAGAGAATTAAAATACATGTGGTGAAAAAAAAAAGACTAGAAAGGTACTCCAAATTATGTAGAAGGCTATTGCAGAGGCAATGAAACAAATGTCAGTTTAAGCTTGTAGGGGTGGGCATGGAGAGTAGTGAAAGGATTCAGAATATGTTTAAGAATTAGTGTCTGTGAGTTGGCTAATGAATTGAATCTGCAGCTTGAGTAAAAGAGAAAAGTAGGAATGATGCCTAAGTTTTTGGCTTGAGGTTCCAATAGATAATGGCGCTGCTATTTATTGAAATGAAGAAGCCTGGGGGAACAGTGAAGTTCAGGAGAAGATGATGGATGTCTTTTGACCTATGTTGAACTTGAGATGATTATTAGTTATATATGTTTAGATGTCAAGCTTAAATGTGATGTTATTATTCTTGCACTTAAAAATCTTTCTAGACTCTACTTGCCCTTGAGATAAAGTCCAAACGTGTTGACAGAACCCATGCCGTGCTCACAAAACCTTTTCTTTCCCCCACCTACATATTTCAACATTCATCCACGCTGATACCTGTTTGCAGTTCTCAAAAGGCTACAGGCCACTGTATGCCTCCCTGCAACATCTTTCTATTTGTACTCACTCATTCATTCTTTTGCTTCGAAACTCAGTGCTGGTTTTATCCTTCACAAACATCTCCTGACAGCCCTGTTAGTTGAGGTTGCCCCATTGTGGGTGAAGATGACCTTGCTCTCAGTCTGTGTTCTCTGTACTTCTCTCTAGCATAATGCTTAACACATGGTGTAATAATGTATTTTTGTTGTTGTTACTTGTTTTCCTCATTAGCTATGTGCAGCAAGATTTTATTTCCAACACCTAATATTGTTCCTACCTAGTATTGGATATCTAGTTCTATTAGTTAAATAAGTGAATTAAGAAATGAATGAATAATAGATTAAGGAAAAGAATGAAAAAAAGATGGAAAGAGTTGAAACTTACATATGTTTAGTTAAACATTTATACATTCTTGAGTATAATATTAGCTTACTTTGTTAGTTTGGGTTCTTCCCCTGATTTTTTGTAATGCCATGATTGTAAGAAATTGGAAAACTTCTACCTTCTTAATAGCTAAATTAAAATTTATATTTATATAAATTTCCTTATTAAAGCAAGTGATGAACTGAAGAAGATATTTAACATTCATTCCCATTTATCATTTGCATCCCATTTCCCCCGTTAAAAGAAAAATTTCAGGCAAATTAATTGTAAAGGAGTTTAATTGAGTAATGAATGATTTGCGAATCAGGCAGCCCCCAGAATCAGCAGATTCAGAGAGACTTCAGAGATACCTCGTGGTCAGAACAAATGTATAGACATGACAGGGGAAGTGATATAAGGAAATCAGCAGTGAGGTACAGAAACAGCTGGATTGGTTACAGGTTGGCGTTTGCCTTATTTGAACACAGTTTGAATACTTAGCAGTCTATGAGTGGTTGAAGTATGGCCTCTGGGATGGGCTAAGACTCAGCTATTGTTACAAGCACATACTCCTAAGTTAGGTTTTCAGTCTTTTCTTACTATTAAGCTAGGTTACGGTTTGTCCACAAGGACTCAAATGTAGAAGTAAAGAGTCCTTGTCAGGCCATATATTTAGTTTGCTTTAACACCCCAAAACCAGTTATGTAGCAAACAGATATAAGTGCAATAAGAGGATGAAGTATACTTTGAAGCAGATGAGAAACAGGGAAGATATAATTTAAGTGTTGGTGAAGACAAAAGAAGAAGAAAAAGAAGCAGTAGCAACAGCAACCACTCAAGCAAACATTCACAATGTTCGAATGTGAATATTCACAATGTTTAAAGCTGGTCAAAAAGTGAAGAACTATTTGGAAATACATGTTTTAAAGCTAGTTCAAAAAATTATTAGTTTTAAGAATTGAAGTATCTAGGGAATTCAAAAATTTTTTAAAAACTACTTAGGTCAATTAAAGTATTTCTGATTCATACAACAAATACATTTTGATTATGACAATGTCATGTTCAAGTGAGTTTATCTAAAATAAATTCTAGATCAGGTGCGGTCACTCATGCCTGTAATCCCAGCACTTTGGGAGGCTGAGGCGGGCAGATCACTTGAGACCAGGAGTTTGAGAACAGCCTGGCCAACATGATGAAACCCCATCTCTACTAACAATACAAAAATTAGTTGGGCCTATTGGCACACACCTGTAATCCCAGCTACTTAGGTGGCAGAGGCACAAGAATTACTTGAACCCAAGGGGTGGAGGTTGCAGTGAGCGGAAATCGTGCACTGCACTCCAGTCTGGGCAACAGAGTGAGATTCTGTCTCAAAAATAAATAAATAAATAACATAATAAAATAAAATTAATTCTAGTGTTCTTTTTACCTACAAAAGATGATTCAACTTTTAACAGTATTGATAACAGACCCAGGACTAGGTTTGCACATCAGTCAGGGTTTAATCAGAAGCAGGAACTCTAGAATATATATTTGTATGAAAGAAGTTATGACACAGATTTGACTATATTCACTTGTGGAGACAAGTTAAGCAGTATCTGTAAGGGTATTGCTTACATGTCTGATGATGCTAGAGCTTGAAGTCTACAGGGAATGTAATTGGGAAAGGAAGATGATTATAAACCTGGGGAGGACAAGATGAAGCTAGAAACCACAAGCAACAGCTGGAGCCTATGAGGACAGACTAAAGCCCATACCAGTTCTTTTTGACTCCTACCTTTATGGTATGGATGCCCTCCAGAAGCAAGGCCCTTATCACACAGAGAAACACATACACCTGGTCTAGGAGGCAGAGGGGCTAACGTGGATCTAGGCTAAAGTGGTGGTATAGTTGCAAGCCTGGCCCTACGTTGCCTTACGTCAATGTGGTTCACCAGCAGATGAAAGACAATGCATGTGAGATACTTCATGGCTGCTTTTTCACTTGCACCCCCCAGATGTCATGCAAGAATCTGCCTTGTGGCCCACACCAGAATATGATGTTTCCCATCCTTTATGATAGAAAACATACAGGAACGAAAATTCTGGAAAGTAAAGTTTAACTCAGGCAGATTGACACATTTCCAAAACCAACATACCTTTTTGGCATGATAAAGTTACAAGTCAAATATGTATTCAGAAAATAAATGAAAATCTGAGATGAACTGAAGGATGGACAAGTGGATGCATGAATAAGTGCATAGGCCTCTAGATTCTATCCAAAAGCCATTTCTCTGCCAGTCTTCTTTGTAAATGCCTTATCACAGATTCAAGTCATATGTATTTCATGAAAGCAATATAGGATTGTCACTAGTATCAATAAAACCAAAGATTAAATACTAACCGGAGATTTATTCAAAGTTTGTCATTAAAAGACTAGCTTTAATATTAAAATCTAATCCTTACTGAGTATTTATTTAGTTATGTTGATGGTATGATTTAATTTTCACAACAGGTGAAAGGTAATGATTAATATTATACCATTTTTAATATGTAAACTGAAGCTTGGAGAGACCAAATACTAAAATATTGCTTTATCTAGTCTTCTGTGATTCTTTCTCTCTTAGGAGGATCTCACAGTGATAGAGAGTGGCAAAAGGTAGGTCTGGTGGATATGTCTACAACAGAAAACATTAAATGATTAAGAAATCCTGATCTCAGACATTTATCTCTTTCCTTTTCTCTTAATATTTTCATTTTAGAAATATAAGATATATGTGGAATTTATTTATTTATTTGTTTATTTATTTTTGTGAAAGAGTCTCTCTCTGTCATCCAGGCTGGAGTGCAGTGGCATGATCGCGGCTTAGTGCAACCTCTGCCTTCTGGTTCAAGTGATTCTTTTGCCTCAGCCACCTAAGTAGCTGGGATTTCAGGTGTTTGCCAGCACACCTGGCTAATTTTTTGTGTTTTTAGTAGAGATGGGTTTTTGCCACTGTGGCCAGGCTGGTCTCAAACTCCTGACCTCTCAGGTGATCCACCTGCCATAGCCTCCCAAAGTGCTGGGATTATAGGCATGAGGCACTACACTCAGCCTGGAAATTATTTTTATTAATTCATGTAAAAGATAAAAATTCATCTTGGCTTCAGGGTCATTGAGATAAAATTTATTTTATTTTTTTATTTTCATCTTTGTAAGCTGATAATGAAAAAAGTACTACTTTTCTATTGAACAATCTTACTAATAGATACGATGAATTCCCTAAAATGATGTCATCTTGCACACTAACATCAAAGCAGGGGGTTGGATGTGTTATTCTCAATCCCAGGTCAAAGAACACAGGGATAAAAACAATTTGGGTGAAGTTACATGAGCAAGATCAACAAAGGAGTCTGTGATGGTTAATTTTATTTTGTCAACTTGACTGGGCCATGGGATGCCCAGATATTTGGTAAAACATTCAGAGTCTTCCTGCAAGGGCATTTTGAGATGACATTAACACTTAAATTGGTTGATTGAGTAAAGGAGTTTGCCCTCCTTAATGTGATCTGCCCTCTGTAATGCCCTCCCAATCAGCTGAAGGCCTGAATATAACAAAAATTACTATGGATATGGGATTGGGGTGAAGCAGCTTGGGAATGAAGAGCAAAGCAATAAATTTTCATTGTACTTCAATTGAAGAATTGAGGGACTTTTGCAGGAGGAGAGGATCTTCCAAAAAATGGCAGCAGGATAAAGAAAATGCAAATGCTTAGTGAAACAGGAATTGTAGAGCAGATTAGGTAACAAAGGATGGTGGTTACTTTAGAGTGGTTGGGAAGAAACTTGTCAGTCAGGGTGGGAGGTGAAATTGAAATGCTAAGACAAATTGAAATTGTGAATGATTTTGAGTATGAAGCCACACACAGAGAATTTGGTTTTCATAATGAAGGCACAAAACATTTGAAACTTTGATTTTTGTTCGTTTTGATTTTAGAAAGGTAAGCGTCTAGGAGCAAGGTATCACACAGTGCTGAGCAATGTTCATGTATGATTTTATTAGATGTTTCTAACAAACACATGATAGAGATACTCTAGTCATTTCCTTTTTTAGATTTTTTTTTTTTTTTTTAATGAGCCTTAGAGGTTAGGTATATTGTTGCCTTATTGGTGAAAGACAAGCTCCAAAGCCTGGTCTGAGAAGCTACTAACCTCTGAAATATCAGGCCTTTTCCAAGCTTCTAAGCTGTATTATATTGTCAAACAGACCCTCATGACCACTAAGGAAGGTTCAGATATGGTGTGGGGCCGTATTTCTTACCCAGTAGAGCACTGTAGGTCAGAATTAGGCATTAAAAACTCTAGGTCATAAGTAACTGAAACTATATTCAAAAATATAAATTAGTTTGGAGACAGAACTAAATTAATTAACTGGTGATTTTTTTTAAGTATCTGAGTATTAACTGGAACTAACCATTAATTTCATTTAGTTCCAGCTTATTTTTCTATCCTTGTGTCCTAGAAAAATTCATTAAAATGTTTCACAAATAAAATAATACACTAACTGATATAGAAATGCGAAAATGCAATGTGCAAAACAAAAACAAAAACAAAAACAAAACAGAGTAAAATGGAAGGGACTAGAGACAAAGATTACGGGTTTCAATATAGTGGTTTGTCTTTGAGTCAGTTGTTAAGGATTTCTTATTATCCATTTGCTCACCTGAAAAATGAATATAACATTCATACAGTAAACTTCCACATGCTTAATGTAAAGAACATATGGAATCCTGTATATAAAATTGCTTTGTAAACTTTTATGTCTCCTAGAAACATTTCCTTTCATCATCATGATAACCCTTTGATTAAAATCCACTTTCAACCATTGAAAATGAGATTCTGTACAGCTTCAATCTGATGTTAAAATTGAACTATCTTATTTGAAAAAAGATCAGAGATGGTCTTCAAAATGCCTACAAAGTACCACACATGTCTATACATAGCATCAACATATGAAGATTGAGTACTTATTTGAGGCTGTGCCAAGACTCTATCTGACAAAGCCATCCTTAGACTTCACAAGGCATCAACATTCCCTGTGAGGATATAACAAAGGCTCTTTTGTAGCTCAGGAAAGCAGAATTAAAAATGGAAACAGCCAGGGACTTTATGTGTGTGGTGGTGGTGTTGGTGGTGGTAGCGGTGAGGAAATCTAGTAATACAGGAATGAAGAAAATTCAAGGACAGTGGTTATAATCAAATTAAGGTCTACAATTACAAATTCAGTACATTTAGTAAACAAAAATATGCAGGTTTATTTCAGCAAAACCAACTTTTTAATGGAGCTGGGAAGCATAGGTGAAAACCATCATAATTTAAAAACTGAGGAAAAGAATCCAAGAAGTGGAAAAACTTGTTGGTGTATTCCCTGAAAATCTTTCAGCCTACAAGATAGTAAACTCAGGTAGAAAAAATAAGTATTCCAAAATAAATACTTGAGAGAAAACAAAAATATTTTGAAAAGGTAAATGCTTAGACTATGATGGTTAGTAAATACAACAGAATTGATGGAAAAACATAAAAATGAGATATGACATTTTATACAGTAGCCAAAAAGAGCACTGGAAGTTGAAGTATTTGAACTGTAGTCCTGACTTGATCAAAAACTAATGTGGGGCTTTGGACAAGTCAATTCTTCCTTATGCACCTCTGTATCATTCCATATAAAATGAGGAGATTGAAATAGGTAGTATCTAAGGTTATTATGATTTTATGATTCTAAGCCAAACTAGAATAAAAATCCTACTTGCTCATCAAAGCCAACGTAGAGTAGATTATTGTTTACTGATGTGGTATCAAACGTGCTGAGATTTTCTGCCCTCAAAAATCACACCCCTCTCTCATCAATGTTCCAAATGCCTTAAAAAGGAGGTACTAGTTTGCACATGCTGCTGTAACAATATAGCATGGACAAGATGGGCTTAAACTGTACAAATTTATTTTGGAGGCTGGAAGTCCAAGATCAAGGTATCAGCTGGTTTGTTTTCTTTTCAGGCCTCTCTCCTTCACTTGAAAATGACCATCTTCTCACTGTCCCTTAATATGGTCTTTTTTTCTTAGTGTGTGCCTGTGAAATCTTAGTGTTTCTCTGTAAATCCTAATCTTCTCTTCTAAGGACACTAGTGAGATACCATTAAGACTCACACTATGGACTAATTTTAACTTTATTACCTTCTGTAATGTCCTACCTACAAATGCAGTAACATTCTGAGGTACTAGGGATCAGGGCTTCAATATGTAAATTTTGGGAGAACACATTTCAGCCCACAAGAGAGGAAAAAGGTTTTATTTATTTATCTATTTTTCTCTGCAATGAGAAAGTACCATTCTCTTATGCACATAGCATGCACTCACATAGGAACAGCCCTTTCTTTAGCATAGATTCTGAACATGTTGGGCAAGGAGGACAAGAGGCATTGAGGAATAGAAGGTGTGATGCTGCATTATGTGGGAAGAAAGACTGAAAGTATGAAAATAAAAGTGGCCTACTACATTTTTCAGAGATAGTCAATTAAGAAAAGACTGGAAGTCGTGTAAACGCTGCCCTTAAAGGCCAACTTGGCTGTCTCAAGGACAGGTTTTTGGGTCTAATTTTAAGAATCAAAAAAAAAAAAAAAAAAGTGGGAAAGTGGAAAGAGAAAGGGAGCAAGGAGAGGGGAAACAGAAAGAAAAGCAAATAAAAGCTGAATTGAAAACACATACACACAGGAAACAAAGTAGCTCTCCAGTTGTCTCAGTCTACTTGGGCCACTGTAATAAAATACCATAAACAGTGTAGATTAAACAACAGACATTTTCTGGCAATCTGGAGGCTGGAAGTCAAAGGTTAGGGTTCCATAATGGTTAGGTTCTAGCGAAGGCTTTCTTCCTGGCTTGCAGATGGAAGATTTCATCTTGCTGTGTGCTCACATGGCCTTTCATGGTGCATGTTCCTAGGGAAAGAAAAGGATCTATTGTCCTCTTCTTATGAGGCTACCAATCCCATCGGATTAGGACCTTACCCTTATGACTGCAATTAACTTTACTTTCTAAAAACTCAGTCTCCAAATACAATCACTTTAGGGGTTAGGGCTCCAACACATGAATTGGGGGTGGGGGACTGGCAATTCATAGCACCAGTATTGCTGATTTAAAACATGTCCAAACATTACTAAATTTTTCAGTGGATTGACTCCTGGTCTTCTAGTTATAGAGATGGATGGAAAAGGGTTTTGTTGCTGTTGTTGTTGTTTGTGTATTTTTTTTTTAGGCAGCTTTGAGTGAAGACCTGGTGAAACAGGAAGCTGGATCAATAATGCCCTTAAGGCCTGAAGAACCACAGGTGAAATTGATCCTCATGGAATGAAAGGAGCTAGAAGTATTCATGCTTTTTCTCAACTATGCAGTTAGTCTGAGGATTGCTTGCAGTTCCTTTGTTAATTTACCAATCTGCCTTTAGAGGAAAACCAGTTTTAACCTGAAAATCTCAATGGGAGCAAATGAGATGTTTTCCCAGTGAGAATAAATAAACACAGGGCAATCTAATTTACTCTGTTTATAAAGAAGACCAAAGAAATCGGTTCTGGAAAGTTTTATGTTTTCTAAATTCTGAAACTCTCTCATGGTAGGAGCCCGATTATAAGAAAAGTAGTCAGGTAGAATCATACTGTATTTCTCCTTTCTCTATTTTTCCATTAGGGATTTTTCAAACATTTTGACACATGAGAAATTTCTTTATGTCAAATACTCTACAGAAGCCAAATAGATTGTAGAGATGCTTGTATTTATAAGACATACAGTGTCCAAAAGTATTCAGTTTATGAAGTGGCTACGTGACATTAACTTTGGAACCAACTTTCAGCAATTCCTGGTTTTGTCATTTACTTGCTATTGATCTCAGTCAAGTAACCTGAGCATTCTTTCTCTTAGCTTCCTCAGCCATAAATTGGATACAGTAATAGTACCTGATTCAGAGTATTATTACGAATATTAAATTAGATACTAACCTTTCACAAGATGTCATGCAATTGACAAATGTTAGTTGCTCTATTACTATTATTACAACTACTACTGCTATGATTACATTACTACTATTATGATTACTACTATATATTATAAAGGAAATTTTTTACCATTGAGTCTATTCTGGTGACCCAGTATGAATCAATTTCCTTAGAATTTTCTACTTCTATCTTTATATTTGGCAGTAAGTAAGGCACTGCATGGGAAAGAGAAGAAATGTAAACTGTGTTTCCTACCATCAGTGGTCTAAGCATTTAGTTAGTGAAATCATGACAAATGCTTTCCAAAGCCCTTTGGGAAAGGAATCTGAAGCCTAGACAGAACCTAAACATGTTGTTCAAGGTCTCAGAGTAAAGGCAGCTAGGCTGACACCAGAGTTCCGTCATCAGATTAGAACACTAAGCTCCCCCCTCTCAGCCCCATGTGTGCGATGAGAACCAAATCACCCAGGCGGCAAAGGGCATAACTGTGCCAGATGGGGTCACAGTTATGACAGCCACCAAGAGACAAACCAGGCCAGTGAACTTTGGCCCCATTAGCACTGGACTTTCACCAATTCAACCCATAATTTCTCCACAGCCACAGTCCCCAAACGCGACAAATCAGCAATGGCTAATGTGGAGAACAGCCCAGGAATCCAACTCCACATTATTATTTTTTTCCAGAGACAATGTCTCTTCCTACCTATCATACATAAGTAAGGCTGAGGAAGATTCTCTGGTACAGAGAGATTTTGGACTTGTCTACAATAGGAGTGCCCCACATTTCCAAATTCACTCAAAGTGCTTGTCACAATATGTGTACAATACAGACTCTGGGTCAGACCTAACTTGTGAGGTTAAAGAAAGGTAAAAGCTTAAGTTTCTGGTATGCTGTTCATACCAGAGATGCCGCTGCAATGAATTTCATGACTTTCTGGAGAGTGAATTGGCAAAGGAAGCAATCACTGTACTGTAATTTTTGTGTTACATTTGTACATTCCACGCCTTAACTCCTACTTATAAACACTGAAAGAAAATCATAAGCACAGTTAATGACATATTATATGTTAAGTCCAGTGTTTCCTAAAGGACATTCCCCAAGGCAGTTGTTCAAAGAGAATTTGGAATTTTCCATCAGAAATCCTTCTGGTTCTTAATAATGATCTCACATGACATGAATTCTTGTGTTCCTTTTTTTTTTTTTTCCTCTTTTGATACATCTTACACTCTTCATTCTATGGGAAATGTTAATTCTCCAGAGCCTGAACTTCAGTCTCAGAAATTCAGGGTAATCCTAGGAGGTTAGTAAGAGATCTTCTGCTGGAATGTATTTGATCTACAATATAGCCTGGCCAAAAGATATCCAGATTTTGAGAGCAAGGCTGGGGACTGCTCAGCATCAGAATAGACCAGAACTCAGCACTCTGGCCCTTTCCCTTTGTTCCATGCAGGATAAATCACTTACCCCAACAACAGTTAGGGCCACAGTTTGCCAACTGTATTTGTTTTCTCCTAGGCAAAACTGACAGCTGAATGTGATAAATAAGAGCCAACGTGACATGTTTTAAACATCCAGGAGATTTCACCATTTCTAAAAGGGAGTAGATTTTCAAGTTTACTTCTAATTGTAAACTTAGGTTGAAATATTTGTCTCTGCCCATTAAGTATTCCAGACTATTGGTTGATACGGACCAGCTTGGGAAAGACCTTGGACAACTGGGTCTCTACTTTAAAAGATTCCTTTATTTGCTTCAAAAATGACTTTCATACAAATATTCTAACTATGGAAAAGCCACCTCCTCCCGCCACCTTTCTCTTTCTAACGTATCCCTTTAATATGTCTTATAGGACTCCTAGAGCTCTTTTTTCTCCCTTTCTGGAATAATTCTATTGTAATTGCTGAGATGAACTCCTTAGAATTAAAGAAAAAAATATTAATGCATAAACTGTTTTTTCTTAAGTGAACATTAGTTTTCTTTTACTGATCTTGTAAAATCATCATCATATATAGAGAGAGCCAGATTCTGTAGACTCCTATCTTGGATAAATTTCTTTTCCTTTTCTTCAGTTTCTGTGTCAACAAAATGGGGATAGTAACTGCTTTATGGGTTATTATGAGAATTAAACATGGTAACACATGTAAAGCACAAAGTTTAAGCACTCAATAAACGTTAGATATTATTGTTAGTAATGGTAGCACTATTGGGTTCTTTCAAAAATTTAAACTTATTTTCCTCTTACATTTGTATCTCTGTATATCTTAGTCATACAGTAGTGAAATATTTGCATTCCCTAGAAGGTTAACTTATTCCCCCAGGACAGTCTGACACTTGATTTCCAATTAAACTTTATTAAGCACATTATCTATTAAGCACATTATCACTATATTTTGTATTTCTGTTGATATGGTATTATACTTGCTTGGTATGTGTTCTAAAAGGCCAGTTTCTGAGGAGATACCTGCCTCCTTTTCTAGGGATATGTTTGCATCATGTAAGAAAAATTAAAGTCATGATATTTCTATTAAAATAGTACTTTTATGTATATTGTTAAAAAAAAACTGCTTTAAACAAGAAGAGCATCAAATCTCTGGGTTTGAGGCTTTTGGACTTGGACTGAGCCACTGCTGGCTTCTTTCTTCCCAGCTTTCAGATGGCCTACTGTGGGACTTCACCTTGTGATTGTGTGAATCAAGTCTCCCTAATCGACTTTCTTTTATATACAAAACAAAATCCTCTTTGAATATAAGAACAGATGAACTTTGGAAATAGCCAGATTGGAGTCTACATACTATCCACGTATATATTTTCATATACAGATTGAATTGAATTGGATATGCTGCCAGGATACTAACAGGAAATAGATGTAAACCAAAAGGGACAACGAGGAAGAGTTTAATAATAGGTCTATTTACAACTCAACCAACAAGAAATAATACAGCAAGAGCCAGATTGCTCTTAACCCATCTCAACCTGAAGAATCAAAGGGAGCGATGAGCATCAGGAGCTCAGACAGAGCAATGCCTTTTGGAAAAATTTGCTGGACAGGGTCTGTGGCCCTCCAGCCATCACCAAATTGCCACTTTGGCCCAGCAGGAACTGAGGTGATCAATGCTCTACACTCCCTTCTTCCACTCTCCATTCTCAGCCAGGGCTTCTCATTGGCCAAATGCAAACAGACCTCTGAGTCCAATGAAGTTTAGATAATGCAGCCCCCGAGGCCAGCTTCCTCAGAGGTCACAGTAAGGTAGAAAGGGGAAAAGTGACCTGAACTTGCAAATAGCCTACAAAGTCATTTTTGTTTCATTTTTGTAACTTTTCCCATGTTGTAGAAGAATCTTGAAAGCTAGTTCTAGAAACAGGCTTCCAGCAAAGAACCCCTACCGAATTCAAGATTCAGATTGTATGCATTAAAATGAAAAAAAGGCCAGGCACAGTGGCTCATGCCTGTAATCCCAAGAGTTTGGGAGGCTGAGGCAGGTGGATCATTTGAGGTCAGGGATTCAACACCAGCCTGGTCAACATGGTGAAACTCCGTCTCTATTAAAAATACAAAAATTAGCCGGGTGGTAGTGGTGCGCGCCTGTAATCCCAGCTACTTGGGAGGCTGAAGCAGGAGAATCACTTGAGCTTGGGAGTGCGACGCACCACTGCACTCCAGTCTGGGAGAGAGAAAGTGAGACCCTGTCTCAAAATAAATAAAATGAACAAAAACAGAAACGAGTTACTTTTTATATTTAGAGGGTTTTTGTCCATTCACATTAAAGACAATTTGAATTAACCTGGAATATTGCCTTCCTACATGGTTTTGGTTTCTTTATTACTTTTGACTGACTAGTTTAATTGTTCCTCCTCTAAAATAGTGGTCTCTTAACTCTTTTGGCTATAAGGTCTGTCAATTAAAAATTAAGCATGCGCTCCCAAAATATGTGTACTTATTAATAAATTACATATTTGTGTATATGAATACATCTACTATTCTAATATGCACATTATGAAATATGTGAAAACAGAGACTAGTAACAGATGAGATAAAACCTATAAAGAGTTCAATTTTTCTTCCTACACTTCAGGGCACACCTTACCCACTTTACTGTTAGCTTTGGAACCTTTCGCTCTGGGGAGCCACTTACAAGACATCTGTGGTTCCACACCTGGTTCAATGGCCATTCTAGGCATAGAATTGTTCTACCCATTAAACAATTTAGCAGCTCGTTTTTTAAGAGACAATATGTATAATAAAACTGGTGTATTTTTGAATTATCCAAAGGTGCTAATCAGGTATGTCACATCTGAGAAACATGTTGAGACGTTGTGAATTGTGGTCAATTGTGGTCAGCACACATTTCCCAGCAACCCTGCAGAGCAGATCCCATCTCCATTTTACAAAACAGGAAACTGAGTCATAGAACGTTTTAGTAACTTGTTCCAGTTGATTTTTATCTGTCATAAATCCATGTTCCCCGGGTCATAGTTGAACACTCGTTCTCAAGGTTACCAGGCTTCCAGCTTAGCAGGTTTAGTTAGCAGTTTTCTATAGAAGAAATTGATGGAAGAAACCAGCATCTGCAGCACAGAAAGGTCTCCCTGGAAAAAATATGCCATGGTCCCCTAAGAGGAATAGTTTGCTCAGAGAACTGCAGAGAGAGAGGTCTGATGCATACATGTCCTCTTGGTTTTGGCCTTTCCTGCTAGGGCTGAGAGATTCCAGCTGGAAGTTGAGTCACTGGAGCCAGGGACTGTGTTTAACACTACTATTCCCCTGGCACCTGAGACAGTGGCTAGCAATAGAGATTCCCAGTGAAAATGGTGAAATGAATAAATGTTTACTTCACTGAAACATGAATTTGTATGTCTTCAAAGCAGTAGCAAATTTATAAATCATTTGTAAAAATGTATAATTTTTTTAAAAAATGATCTTTAAAGATCGTGAAAACTACCTCACAAGTATCCCCTATACTGCAGTTAATTGCAACAAAGGAAAAGAATTCTTGGCCAGTAAGTCCACCTCATTCACAGCTTTCAACAGTTAACAAGGTACAGTTCAATTCCATTTTGCCTCCAACTCCTTCTCATTAAGCTTGGCTCAAATTCAAGCCCCTGAGACCCTCCCACTGTCCCTGAATGGTCCCGATGTTTCACTTCACTAAAGAAGAGATTAATTTGTAGAAAGGCTTCAGCACATTCCTGAGTTGCTCAAGTGCACTTCTTTTCATAGAACAGGCTTTTGATTTTGCGCTTTAAATCAAAGGCAGAGAGAGCAAAAATTCCAAGTATGTATGGGCTTCCGACCTTTAAAAAAACAGGATTGTTCAGATGGAATTTGACACAGAAATGCTCTACTCTATTACCCTTGTTAGTTTGATTCTTCCTCAAGATACACCCTTTCTTCTTTCTACTAAATATCAGCTTTTCAATCAAGCTGGAGTTTGGCAAAGCATTAAAGATAAATGAAGAGTTCATTATTAGTAATTTATTCATATTGACATTTAAGGGTATTCATGTCATTGGAAAATACAGTGGTTCCAGTTAGAAAACCTATTTGGCAGAAAATGTATTAGTATCTAATTTTCTAGGTAGTGGGAGATAATGTGTTTAGTTGGACATTGACTCAGCAGTCACTGTGAACAAATACTATGGTATTTAGAAAAATCATTTCTGAGAATCTGTGCAAACTTCTGAGCCACAGATTTATGAACCAGAGAAAGAGGAAGAAGTAAGCATGATAAAATATTAAATATGTTTAGTAGGGCCTTTGAAAAATTACTTTAAACCATTTTTTAATCCCCTGCATGCTATCATTTCTATTTTTGGCTTCTTGACGTAGTTGTACCTAAAGCCTATGGGAGTCTAGTCCAAAACCAAGCAGCCCAGTCACAAAGAGGACAGGCCCTACCCCATGTTGGATGGAAATGTGCTTTGAGTTTGTTAAAACTCTCTGTTAAATAAAACACCATGCCATCCTTCTTCCTTGGTCTGATTTTATGTACATACTGGCACACACACCCCTTCATTAACAATTTCAGGGGAAAATAGGGACACTGTGATTGTGAAGGACTTCTGATGGATGAGAATATATTTAATAAATAAGTTGCATTTGAGAAAGATTTTTAACCTTTCCAAAATATTTTCAACCTAATATATTTGCAGATCTTTTGATTACTTAAAAAATAAGTGCTCTGATTGAGTAAAAGGGAGTGCCCTGGCTGGTTACAGCAGAAATTTGTTCACTGGGGTGGGTAAACGTGGTTAGCTTGAATCACATGAATATAATGGGAGTAGGATGACCATGTGCAGTAGCACTGATCAATTAGCCATAGATACTGTTTCCTTTAGGATAGTCTTTAAACCATGGCATCCTGTGCTTGGTTTGGTTACATTCAAGTACCCTAGGGGGTGTCCAAATGGCTAACCTTACATATCACACACAGGAAGTGTTAATCAACTGCTTTCCTAATGCTACGCTTGCATTATTCCTGTTACGTGTATAAAAGTGTAGGACAAGCAGAGTCCTATACCTTTTTCATTCTCCTAAACCTCTAATTTAGTCAAGCTTCTCTCAAGACTGAAGAAAAAGCAGATTCCTGGTACCTGAATGTGGCTGGCAAAGGGGTATTTACCCTGCTTAATCCAAAGCAGAGTGGCCATAGAGATGAGAGTGAAGCTGCCATGACAACATAGCCATTTAGTACAGGTTATAACATTCTCTGGGCCATGCTCTGGCTACCATACTTTAACATGAGGGTGACCTCAAATGGAATTTCCCCTATGTCTTACCCACCATCATTCAAGAAGGAAATGAAGAAGTGGTATCAACTACAGACAAACTCATTCCTATAAGAAAAAATTGGGCTAGACACTAGGAGGGAAAACCTTTAGAAAGAAGAATAAGTAAGTTTTTGTTTGTTTGTTTTTTGTTTTTTAAATTTTGGCTTTATTTTAGATAATGGAGGTACATGTACAGGTTTGTTACATGGGTAAATTGTGTGATGCTGAGGCTTTGGGTACAGATCCCATCACCCAGGTAGTCAGCATAGTATCTGTCAGGCCTCTGAGTCCAAGCCAAGCCATCCCATCCCCTGTGACTTGCATGTATACATCCAGATGGCCTGAAGTAACTGAAGATCCACAAAAGAAGTAAAAATAGCCTTAACTGATGACATTCCACCATTGTGATTTGTTTCTGCCCCACCCTAACTGATCAATGTACTTTGTAATCTCCCCCACCCTTAAGAAGGTACTTTGTAATCTCCCCCACCCTTAAGAAGGTTCTTTGTAATTCTCCCCACCCTTGAGAATGTACTTTGTGAGATCCACCTCTGCCAGCAAAACATTGCTCTTATCTTCACCGCTTATCCCAAAACCTACAAGAACTAATGATAATCCACCACCCTTTGCTGACTCTCTTTTCGGACTCAGCCTGCCTGCACCCAGGTGAAATAAACAGCCATGTTCCTCACACGAAGCCTGTTTGGTGGTCTCTTCACAAGGACGCGCATGAAAGTATCCAGTAGTTTTTCAACCCATATCCCCTCCCTCGCTCCCCTAGTAGTCCCAGAGTCTATTGTTCCCATATGTGCAATAAAGCAGTTTTTAAATATTTTGTTCACTGAATATATTCTTCTGAATCCTTTTCTCTTTGCAATGCCTCTTTTTAGAGTTGCTTTAGCAAGACAGGCAAGGAACTGATTTCCCTGTCAAAGGGACCCCTTTCCAAAAAGAAGCCAGTATAGAGGAGTCCAGAGCAAAAGAGACCTGGAATAGAGTATTTAGAAGAGCTCTGCCTTTCCTTAGGATCCTTTCATTTTGGTTCTCACCTCAGAATTAGAATCTTACAAGAGTCAATATTAGGGTAAAGATCTAGGAAAAGAGACCATGATGGCTCATTAAACCTGCTCTTCAGGTTGACTTTATGACCACCAATTACAATAGTAAATACTTATATTTAACATAGTATTTGCTAGGTGCCAGGCACTTTCTAAATGTTTTACATACATACATTAATCCATTTAATCCTCTCATCAACCCTCTGTACCAAAGCCAGAGAGGTTAACTTACTTACCTAAGGTCACATAACTAGTAAGAGGCAAAGATGGCGTTCAAACTCAGGTATTCTGACTCTAGAAGTCTGTACATTCTAGTGTCACTCTTGTGTTACTAAATGTAAAAGAAGTCATTTGTGCTCACATAAATTTCAGCCCATAAGTTGTGGAGCTTACAGTGGTCAAATATCAATAACAAATGGACCACCTTGTGTATGAACCTGAGAGCACTGATAGAAACACGACTACAATCATGATAAACATATCAGCTGGATGTGGAACTCAGAATATACGACAAATGCCTTCATTCCCATAATGTCCCTGCATTCCAAGGATTAGATTTTCAGAGTGTCTAAAATAGGCAAGACCTCCTTTCCTGAGTGGCTGTTTCAAAGTCCTGAAAGGTCACTAAGTTCCCTCTTAACCCACCCTATGGCATTTCTTGGCTCAGCACCCTGATAATGGAGCACATTTATATTAATGATGGATTTCGCTTTGCTTTGCCTCCCTTTGATTCTAATGTTTAAATAGGCATTCGTTGCTAACTTTATGCAATTTCACCTCCATTCCATGAGGTTACCTTCTTGTTAATAAAGCTGCCTTCCAAAAGTCAGGTGTTCTCAGAGTTCCCGCTCTGAAGAAACACAATATTTGGAAAGCAAAAACAAGAACAAAATGAGCTGGATTTAGAAGCTCAGCTTAACTAAGAATCATAGAACACCCCATATCTCCTCCTCCTGTAGGCTACAAGCACAGATTTCAGAAAGTAAAAATAATGTAACATGGCCTCAAGAAACGTAATTACTATGATTAAACCACACTGCCCCCTGGCACACACAGAGGAATAAAATCTACCCATCAAGAGAAACCATTTGCATTAAAAACAAGGTGTCCATGTGGAAATAAATCAATTACTAGAAAGCATACACCCTGACAATGTCTAAACAATGCCCAGTCATGATTAATCTTAGTTGGAGGAATTCAACAAAGAAATATTGTCCATTCAGAATTCCCAGTCCTGCTGAGGTCCTGGGATATTGCCAGTTGCTCAACTGCTATTCAGAAATGCTGGCAGCCTGAGCCTGAAACTCTCCACTTCAAAATCACCAGAAGACGTTACCAGGGTTTCTTTCACTCTTCCAATTTTTACAGCCGCTGTACTTCTCTTGGTGAAATAAAAACCGGTAAGAATATTTCCCCCAGTTCTACTAGCCGTAGAAGTCTCTTGGTTTGTAGGTTAAGCTCACCCAGGCACATTAAGGACTTAATTTACAAATCAAATTGAAGAGAAAGTAGAATCCAAGATTAATGTTTAATATATGCAGTAGTTAAGATAGTGGATTTTGTTCTCAAATCCAAGTCCTGTCTCTACCTTTTCCAATGTCTTGATCCTGGAAAAATTCTTATCGTCTCTTCATGAGGATTGGTTTTCTCATGAATAAAATGGGGTTAACGATGGTAGTAGCTGACTCGGAGAGTCATCGGCAAAACTACTCAATGGGTAACTAATGGACTGGCAGCATCAGCACCATGTCATCTAGGAGCTAGCTATAAATGCAAATTATTGGGTCTTGTCCCAGAACTCAGAATCAGAGTTGAAATTAGGGAGGAAGGATGTTAGTGAGGAATCTGTATTTTAACAGTTCTTTAGGAGATTGTTATGCACATTCATGTTCAAAAAGCTTGCATTCAAAAAATTCAATAAAACATGAAACATGAAATCTGTAGGACTGCCCCTGGTGTACAATATGGTCTCAATATATGTTAACTATTATTTTTATGAGAGTGGAAGAGGAGAGTTTAGATTTGACTTTGATCAATGATTCAGGAGCTCACATGGCTCCAATGAACTACTAATAAAGACACCAGCAAGTTACAAGCTAATCAGAAAGAGCTTTCAAACCTGTTATTCTCTCTCTTCATTTTCCAAGATCTAAATTGCATTTCCATACATTTTTTTGTTTCTTGCACGTATAATTTATTTCATTACAAGCTGTAACCATGCTGAACTATCTTAGGTATGGCTGTTCAGTTTACATCATGGAAAACATAACTTTTTTTTATTTTGGCAGTGAAAAAGTCCATACCTATACAGCAACATGAGTCATACTGGGAGTGGTCAGAGAGACAGAACCCATGAATGATGGTCTTTTTGAAAGAGCAGAGCTGTTAATCAGCCCATCACAGCACCAAGAGAACAAATGCCAAGAATGTGTGAGAATTTCTGTGGATGCCATATTTAACTTGACAAGGTTGATTTGTGGCCACAATCAGTATTATCTCAGCAGTAGTCTAAATTAGGCAGTTTGTGTGTGGTTCACCTCCTGGAACTAGACAGGGAAAAAAAGACCCTTTCTCCAGTCTACTTCTGAGTTCCCTCAAGAACCCACAGGTTGTGTGAGAAATCACACAACCCCTACTTTTATGTTAACCCAGAAAAATCTATGCAAAGAAAAGTAAAATTTTTAACACTGTGCCTACAACATTATGGTGTCTTACACTTAAAAGATAGAATTATCGAATTTAGAATTTCAGACAAACAAAATGTTATGAAAGCACAAGGACTTCAGAATACAAGTTTGATCTCCAAACAAAAGCAGAAGTAACAGCTCAAACAACCTGGATGAAGAGTTACCTACTTCAAACTACCTCCAGCAACGTGACTCTACATTACTGTAGGTGCTTATTATTCTATAATTAGCTTAGAAAATATCTTTGCATATTTTCTGTATACACAATACTGACTAATGATGACCCTTTCTAGTTGCCTGTATTAGATACTGAAACTTTATCACTATTGTACATTGCCTTTTATTAAACCTCATCAGGATGGGCAGTTAATCAAATCATCGAAAAGGTTGAAAGTAGCAGGGAAACATAATGTTTTTAACTTAAAAATATAAAACAACATGATTTATCCATCTTTCTCATAAATCTAACCTGTAATTCATCCTATACAATTTCCATTTTAATTTCTTTAAAATAAAGAAAAAATTAGAGAGACTTATGAGACATATTAGTTATATTCACTCTACAGTTCTATGATTGTTTTCTCTGTCTTGTCATTGTCTAACCTACATCTAATTACACAGTTTGTTTTTTTCCAGACATTTTTTTTTTTTTTCCTGGCTCTGTCGCCAGGCTGGAGTGCTGTGGCACAATCTCTGCTCACTGCAACCTTCGAATTCCTGGTTCAGGCCATTCTGCTGTCTCAGCCTCTGGAGTAGCTGGGATTACAGGCATGTACCACCACGCCCAGCTAATTTTTGTATTTTTAGCAGAGACAAAGTTTCACCATGTTCGCCAGGATAGTCTCGATTTCCTGGCCTCATGATCCGCCCGCCTCGGCCTCCCAAAGTGTTGGGATTACAGGCATGAGCCACCGCACCTGGCCAACACACACAATATTTATCAATCAAGTTCACTGTCTTATGTGGGTGTGGTTCGCGGTGCTCCAAAGCAATTACAAGCAATTACAATTATAACGTCAAAGATCACTGATCACAGATCACCATAACAGAGACAATTAATAATGAAAAAGTCTGAAATTTTGTGAAAATTACTAAAATGTGATACAGAGACATGAAGTGAGCATATGCTTTTGGAAAAGTGGTACAATAGAATTGCTCAACAGAGGGTTGCCGCAAACCTGCAATTTGTAAAAACTGCAATATCTGTGAAGCACAATAAAGCAAAGTGCAATAAAATGACATAAGCATGTATTGGATCATTTATTTTCTATACATTACCTCACTTGGTCACCAAAAAATAATAAGATAATCATACCAGTGCCATTTCTACAGAAGAGGAAATTAAATCCTAGAGAAATCAAGGAATTTACCTAAGGATGATATCAGAATTTAAGACCATGAACATTAACTCAGAGAAGATGCTGAGAAGACTAAAGACAAGGAGGGAAACAACACTTATCGAAAGGCATATTTTACCTAGAAACTTTCTATATTTCAAAACACTTAAGATGTCATTATATTAAGTCAATTGCTACTATTAAGAAACTAAGCCTCAGAGACAAATTGTCTAAAATAATGGGATCAGAATTCAAGTCCATGTCTATTGAACCAAAGTGATTGTTCTTCTACTTAGAAGAGAGACTATTTTAGCTGGAAGGGGCTTTTTTGAAACAGTTCAAAATAGATTCCTAATGTTATTGATAAAATAAAACAAGGGTTAAAGAGAATGAGGTCCATTGGTTGCTTGCAGAGAAGAGAAATGCAAATGAAACATGATCCTGAAGTGACTCTTGGAAAACAAATTTCTATCTTTGTTATTGGAAGGTCATTCAACATCCTTTAAAGGAATTTACTTTTGTATAATTAGTGACCACAATAAGCCTAATCTGGGAACAATTGTTTTTGGTCAACT
Source organism: Gorilla gorilla gorilla (assembly GCF_029281585.2). Classification (NCBI taxonomy): domain Eukaryota; kingdom Metazoa; phylum Chordata; class Mammalia; order Primates; family Hominidae; genus Gorilla; species Gorilla gorilla. The sequence goes on along the minus strand of NC_073227.2, from coordinate 27,225,818 downwards.
CCTACAAATTTCTTGTGGGAGGAAGATGGCCTTCCTTTTCTATGAATTCAGAATTCATAGCACATGGTAGTCACCCAACATATGTTTGTTGGATAAATGATGAATGAAACAGAATAAATAACAGAACAAATAACAGAACATCTTTTTTATGAGAATACCTATATATTTAAAAGCATATTCTATCGTCAACTCTGACAACAAATAAAGGCCACTTTCTGTCTGCTGGGATATGAATCATATTTTCCCCACAATCAAATTGACATATTTCTAGAAGATACTGACCTCAATTTATAAATAGTCCCATGCCAGAGTGGAATGAGAAAAGACTGAAAAAGACTAGACTAAAAATTATGAAGTTGGTGAGAGTATGATGGAGAAGAGAGAGAAAGGAGAGGTAAGAAATAAATGCTGCCTCTCTGCCTCGTTAGGGTATATATTTACTTATGTGTGGACACATGCATGTGCACATGCATTTGTGTGACAGAAGTCAGCTGAGAAAGAACAGTTAAAGACAATATAGTTGTAAGAAATAATTTCATCAAGCAATTTACAGGATATAATTTTCTTAAACAATAAATTTACAAATAGTTATGGAGTCTTTACCGTGTGTTAGATGCTGCTGTAAGTACCAGAGACCCAACAGTAAACCACACAAAGTCCTATTATCCCTGTCAGTGACCACAATTATAATCGCGGTAAGTACCGGAGACCCAACATTAAATCAAAGTCCTTGACCTCATGGTGCTTTTTCCTTTTAATTTTGTGATTTTTAATTTTTATACTTTTTCGTGTTGTCTTACTACTGCTTAATCAAGTGTTGAACTGTATTAATTCTCAAAGTAGACATTGGTTAGCAAATTTATTTCTGTCAGCACATAAAATAAAAAGCAGTGGTAGAACCAAAAGTAGCTCCTGATGGTCAGAGCTGGAACAATTTAAACACAATAAATAACATAGTGTTGCATCAGGTCCTAAAGTATAAAATAAATTCATGACTCCATAATGATATAAAGTGTTGAATAAATGAATAAATGTGATGAAGCAACCTTCAACAATTCTTGCAGAATAAATTTAATTCCAATTCTCAGAACGGAAGAGTTTAGATTTCCTGCATCTCCCTTGAGAATATGCTAGAGTTGGTAATTGTTTCCTAAGAATAGCACAAGGAAAGAGAAAAAATAATAACTGTACAATGGAGAAGCCTGAAAAACACTGTGTCAATCAACTAATAATGGATGCCATCACCAGCATGTCATGTGGATGTCATGTACTTCTGATAAGATAATATGAGAAGAAGCAACTTTTACTTCTGTGATATTCTGCCCAAACTCATTATCCCCAGTCTAATTGTGAAGAAAACATTTAAAAAACACAGATTGAGGGCAATTATACAAGATAGCTGGCCAATAATCTTTAACAGTGTCAAAGTCATAAAAAAACAAGAAAAGACTGTCACAGAACTGTAGAGATATGACAACTAAATGCAGTGTGGTAGCCCGGATTGGATATTGGGATAAAAAAATGGTGTCTGAATTTTTGGCAGTAGTAATGTACCAATGTCCAGTTTTTTAGTTTTTTTAGTTTTGGCAAGTGTGCCAGGAAAATGCAAGATGTTGACAATGGAAAAAATTGGTGATGTGTATATGGAAACACTCTTTATTATCTTTGCAACATTCCTATAAATCAAAAAGTATTATAAAGGTAAAAATTATTTTGTAAAAAGCAATGCCAGAGAATATTAAAAATAAACTCAACAAACAAAAAGGCAAGGTGTGACTGTGCTGCTCCCAGGAGTCAATAACTTAGAAAGTAAAAGCTTGAAACTAATTACATGCAAGCACAGGAATTTTATGTGAACTTGGGCAAATTTCACCCAGGGAACTCCTCTAGCCTTGTGAAAATTCTGAAAATCCTCTTTACATATTGGGCTGATTATCCATGTCAGCAATCACAACTATAATGAGTACAGACAAGTTTATGGTTGTAAAAGCAAAAGTGAGATGGAAGTGAAACATAGATTTGTCTTTGAAATAGGTGACAAAAGGTTCTACCAAGTGAGAAGCTATTTCCCAGACCTTGGGTATCACTTGCTGGAAATACATACTTGATGTGGAAAAGAAATCCTAAAATAAAAAACACGTGTGAGTGAAGAGCTATGAAAGGATACTTTATATCTCCAGGGATTTAGGGAAGTGACTAAAATAGTCAAGGAAGGCTGCATTTCATTCATTTGACAAGAGTTGAAGTGAGAATCACTAGGCTAAGTTCATTGCATTTATTTCTGTATTCATGGACCCCAAAATAAGAGAGGAATGAATGAATGAATGAATGAACATAATGAAAAGATAAAATGCTTGGAACTGTGGGAAATGCCACAACACAGTATTCTAGCAGGGCAGATGCTCATCAATAGTTAGGATATTTAAAAAAAAAGGTAGTACAAGCAGTAAGAGATTTAAATAAAAAACCATAGCAGTTCAGAGGACTGTGGTTCTAAAATATTGTTAGGACTTTCCCATGTAATATGTTAAGCTTCATTCATTCCATGGTTTTGTGTGCAAGGGATAAAGCAAGGACATTAAAGTTTGAGTCTCAGCTCCACACCTGACCCCCATATATTTAGCTCCTATAGATTAAGTAATTTTATCAGTAACACAAAGGGAATGAGAATACCTAACTTTGTCACTGATTTGCTGGGAAATTTAATAGGCAAAGTTTGTAAAAGTGCCTGGCAGAGCGAATGGCCAATAGTGGGAAATGACTATGAATCTAGAGAGAGGAAACTGATGAATAGTTGACTGTTTCTGTTCTTAGTCTGGGTGGGCATTCCTTTATTGGGTCTATCCTCTCCACAAGATAATATTTGTACTTTATGAACACGTGGTCAGTCTAAGAACTCCCTAATAGTGGAATTTTAGAGAGCTAGAGAGCAGGTAGACTTCTCAGGCTCTTGACAACCACAGTGTTCATTCAGGCGACCATCCTGAATACAATAAGGCTTTTTTTTTTTTTCTACTGTTAGCATTTAGATTGGCATATGCCAGAACATTCATATATTGGTTTCCAAATGCATAGACCCCAGTCTCTTTGCTTAGGCCGGTTAATAGTAAGCATTGGTTTTACTCATGTAGTAGATGGTCTTCAATGGCATTTCCCTGAGTCAATATAGTCATATAACTTTCATTTTGGATTGAAACATCCAAATCAGGAGAAGAAAAATGTCTTCTCATTTGCAAAAGGGAGAGCCAGAAGTGCGGAAGGATCATGGGTAATTGGTATAGAGTTGCAGGAAGGCAGCTGAGCATTTGAGTTATCTGTTGGCAGTAACGTTATAGTCAGTTTGGCCTTCGATTTTCTCTCAAATATTCCACAAATCCTGAACACTCATCATTAAAAAAAAAAATTCATGCAGGGATTATGGTGGCTAAAAATTTGAAGTTCAGGTATTCTATTTTAAATGCCTTCATCCTGGGCATTTATCAGTCTTAGGTCTTGTGCTTTTAGTTAGAAGAATGACACAAAATCTCGGCCAAAAAAATTAGCAATATTACTCTTTAAAAAGTGTTTTTATTTGTGTTAATTATTTAATGCTCACAGTAGGAATTTGCAGGTCAATTTCATCATTTCTGTTTTCCAGATGAAAAAACACAAGCTGAGAGAGGTTAAGCGATTTGTTCAAAGTAGCAAGATAAGTTAGTAAGTCTTTTAGCTGTGTCTAGAAATTACTATGCCCTGCTGTTAATACCTGGGTGTGAATTAATTTTAATTAGCACTTCCTTCCCAGGGCTATTGACTTTTTAAAGAACATAGTAAGTAAATGGCTTCATTCACTAATACTAGGACTTAAGACATTATAACCCTTGAGTAAGTAGACATTTAGAGGAAGCAAAGGACCTTCTAAATGTTCCACAAATCATATAAAACTTAGGTGAAAAATATCTACTTGCATGTAAGATTTATTTTGATGATATTCAGCTGTGACGCTGTTTTATTAGTAACATTATACATATTTAAATTTGTTAATAATTTAAAATTCTTTCTGGTTGCTCTAATCATGAGTCAGAACAGCAGTTGTACAATTATCATCTGTCATAGTGACCATTGGAAGACCAAAGAATGATTCTATAAAGGACCATGGGAGTGTAATTTGAACATTTGGAATGTTCTAATAATTCTATAATAGTTCCACCACTGCATCTGACATTGTAATCGTTAGGAATAGATTATTCCTCATGTCAGTAAATCAAACATCATTTATGCAGAACATCAAGAAGTTTGACTGTGAAAGAAACAAAACCTAGTGATCTGGTAAGAGCTGAGAATAATTTGAATAATGGCATAGATGATAACAGACTCATTCGTAGATGTGTTTAACATTTTGAGCTTTTAATTTCTCTGTGATGGATGAAAAAAGGTAAAGTAAGCCATACACTGTGGGTTTTTAATAAATAACCAAAATAGTTATAGAAAAGAATAGTTATGGATCATGAAAATGATGAGAATGATTATTTTGATAATGAGATTAGAGTTGCCAGAGAATGAAAAAAAACCATAGAAATTAGTAAAGAGCACTGGATGGCATGTTTAAAGACTGAATCTGAACCTGCTTCTGCTGTTCCCTGGCCTTATGATCTTGGGAAGTGATCTAATCTCCCTAAATCTGTTTCCTCATCTAGACATTAGTTAATACCTAAGACTTGAAACCTTCCCTCCCCTATGTGATATAAAACACATCTTGCTAAAGAGGTAGGAATGTAGAAAGGCACTTCTTCATGTAGCTGGAATTCTACACTGTGCTTGATGCTTTGGAATTACCATCTACTTACATGTGAGATTTATTTTGATAGTATCTTTCGCCCATGGCTCCTGCTTTATTAGTAACATTATTTATATTTATTAATAATTTTAGATTATTTCAGGTAATTATAGACTCTGAGTCCCATCCCCACTCCCCCCACGCCCTGGGCTTTGCGCATTCAGGGTGGAAACAAATTCATTTACTGGAGATTAAGCATAGCATGGTGGTTGGCAGCATGGGCTCTGGAAACAAACCACTGGAATAGAAATCCCCTCTCCATATATTAGCCTGGAGATGTCATTTAGCTTCTTTGTGCCTAAATTTTCTCAGCTCTAAACTTTCAGCTCTTCAGTTTCCTCAATTGTAAACTGGATGTGATACCAGCACCTAACTCATAGGATTACTATTAACATATGCAATGCTTTTAGAAAAAATGTTTGACATATGTGCTATATGGATGTTTATTAAATAGGTACAATAAAACGTTATAAATGATACAACCAGTGTTTCTCAACTGGGGCAGTTTTGTCCACTAAGAGATATTTGGCAATATCTGGAGACATTTTTGGTTGCCACAGCTGGGAGGGAGTTACTGGCATCTAGCGGATAGGGGTATGGGTGCTGATAAATATCTCACAGTAAAGAGGATAGCCACCCACAAACAAGAATTATCCAGTCCCATGTGTTAATAAGCACCAAGGCTGAGAAATATTGGTATATACAGAATACCAGGGTGACACCATGAATCAAGAAATCAGTTCAATTTGAGTTGGCAAGAGGAAGGAAGGATTTACAAAGGCAGCCGTAAATAGGAGTTTGAGAAGACATCACAAGGCCTAGAAGATCCCATGGCCATCTCATCCCATTGAGATGAACGCTTCCTGGATGCTAGGTGTGGCCAGAGGCCTCGAAAACCTGCAAGTGTTTACATCACTTCCTGTGGTATCAATGGGTTCAGACTCAATGGCAAAGTTTGTACTTTACAATAAATACTTTGCATTACTAATTCATTTGTTCTTCATCACACTATAAGATAAATATTATTATCCTTACCTAGTCTGTAGCAGAGTAGGAAATTTGACCCTATGCTTCCTTTGTGTAAAAGTAAAGAGAAAAATATCATTAAATGCATCAGTGGGTTCACGGATAAAACGCGTTTCCTCTGTCTCTACCAGAAAAGGAAAGGAACTGAAATTAAGAGAAGGGAGACATTGAAGGATGGAGCCAAGATTGAAAGGAGAAAGAGGTTGAGGGATAGTGAGAGAGGCTGGAGAAGAAAGTAAAAAGAGGCCGCTTACCCAATTTAAAATTGGTGCGATGTTCCTTGGGCTGGTTGGTCTGAGGACCCGAGGTCATAGGTGGATCTTTCTCACGGAGCAAAGAGCAGGAGGACAAGGGATTGATCTCCAAGGGAGGTCCCCCGATCCGAGTCACGGCACCAAATATCACGCGCGTCCGTGTGACGAGACAACCAAACAGACTTTGTGTGAGCAATAAAGCTTTTTAATCACCTGGGTGCAAGCGGGTTGAGTCCGAAAAGAGAGTCAGCAAAGGGAGATAGGGGTGGGGCCGTTTTATAGGATTTGAGTAGGTAGTGGAAAATTACAATCAAAGGGGGTTGTTCTCTGGCTGGCAGGGGTGGGGGTCACAAGGTGCTCAGTGGGGGAGCTTTTGAGCCAGAATGAGCCAGGAGAAAGAATTTCACAAGGTAATGGCATCAGTTAAGGCAGGAACAGGCCATTTTCACTTCTTTTGTCAGTCTTCAGTTACTTCAGGCCATCTGGATGCATACGTACAGGCTTGGGCCCAGAGGCCTGACATTAACAATATATTTGACTTACAAAGGGTACAAAATTTCAGTTTTGTAAGATAAGTAAGCTCCGGAGATCTACCATACAGAATAGTACCAAGAGCTAACATAGTATATCATATTCTTAAAATTTTCTGAGAGCATATCTTATATGTTCTTATCAAACACACACACACATACACACATTGATGATGATGGCAATAACAAAGAAGGCAGAAGAAAATTTGGGAGGTGAGGGATATGTCTGTGGCTTTGTTTGTAGTGATGGTTTCATCACTTATTCCTAAACTCATTGAGTTGCATGCATCAAATAAGCAAAACTTTTTACATGCCAATTGTGCCTTAATAAAGTGGTTTAAAAATATATACATACGTATATGACCAACAAGACATTTTCTGTTTTTTTTTTTTTATTTTTATTTTTTTGAGACGGAGTCTCAGTCTGTCGCCCAGGCTGAAATGCAGCAGAGCCATCTTGGCTCACTGCAGCCTCTACCTCCTCGGTTCCAGCGATTCTCCTGCCTCAGCCTCCCCAGTAGCTGGGACTACAGGTGCTCGTCACCACATCCAGCTAATTTTTGTATTTTTTAGTGAGACGGGGTTTCACCATGTTGGCCAGGCTGGTCTTGAACTCCTGATCTCATGATCTACCCACCTCTTAATGGTCCTCACATCATCATGTTGGTTTAACTCAGCTGGAAAGCCTGAAGTAATGATTAGTCTGTTACTAAGAATTAAACCAGCAATTTATGGATGGAAAGAATGTCACCTCCTTCTCTATGAAGAGTTCTTTCTCTCTGGGCAGCTATGGGATCAATTCCTCTTTCCTTCTAAATCAAGGAAAATGTTTTAATTATGACTTAAACAACTTTTTTCAAAAAATCCTGAAATAGATTGCTATGGGAATTTTTTTCTTTAAAAGGAATGACAATTGTTTATATAATCTTATATAATAAATGTTTCTACAATGTTAAACAATTATATGTATAATTGTTTAATATAATGGCATATAAACAATTGCCCAGAGGTGGAGTCACACCGCATGTTCTCACTCGTAGGTGGGAATTGAACAATGAGAACACTTGGACACAGGATGGGGAACATCACACACCGGGGCCTGTCGTGGGGTGTAGGGAGGGATAGCATTAGCAGAAATACCTAATGTAAATGACGAGTTAATGGGTGCAGCACACCAACATGGCACATGTATACATATGTAACAAACCTGCATGTTGTGCACATGTACCCTAGAACTTAAAGTATAATTTTAAAAAATTGCCATTCCTTTTAACGAAAAAAAATATATAGCAATCTATTTCAGGTTTTTTTCTAATTTGTGTTTTGTTATGTTCTGCTTATGCCTAGAGTCTCATAACCTTGAAACAAAATATGGGCAGCATAAAATGACTTGACTGACCATCTTTTCAGTAGTGAATTTTTAATGTATCCAACCACCATGTATTGAGCACCTAAGTTGAACTGGCCTCCTTTCCAATTTATCTTCTTTTCAACATCACATGGACCTATTACTGACCCATTACCTACAATAAGAGCAGAACAGTTAGCTAGTTAGCTGTTATGACATATGTCTTATATAAATAGCACATGCATTCATCCAGTAGTCATTTATCAAGCACATGCTATGTCCTAGAATTTACACACAAGTCACACAGTAGGCAGAAACACCACATTTTTCTGAAACACATTTATTGATATTTAAAGCATTTTTCTTCTGAACCTGTGAGTTCAGTTTTCAGTAGGCACATTGATTTTTCAGCTGCTTTTCTATAAGGTAAGGACTCTCAAATATCTTCACTCAATACAAAGCTGTTGTAAGTTAAAGGAGGACGTGCAAAACTATAAGGTAAACCCTTAGCCCTAAAGCCACGGGACAACAGAGCAATTCATGTCTACTCAAGTATTTTATTTACCAACTGCACAAGCGTATATTGAAGTGAAAAGTCTGACAAATGTGTCCTCTTTTCTCCCAGCAGTCAAATCCCCCAGCATTACGGTTTGGTCAAAAAATAAAACTGTAATGCACTCTCAAATCTCTGCTGATTTTATCAGCAGAGCTCTAAGGATGTCCCCACCTTCCACACCACACATGCGGATGCACACACACACACACACACGCACAGATTTCCTTTTTCTTTCTCCTTCCTTCCCCAAGTAAACTTGTTCTCAGGGAAATTTTTAATAGGACTGAATCCAAGGCAATGATTATGCTTCTATCTTCTGCAAATCAAATGTCATCCCACTGTGCCATTTTAACTGAAGAGTACAGAGATTGAGACAGAACCAGCAGATTTGGGGATCAGAGCATGAAAATGAACTCTGAAAGTGGCCTCGAAGAAGTTAGTGTGCCCAAATTTCAAAGGTGGTGCACAAGCAGGTTTGAGTTAAGCCAGTTTGACACTTCTCTAACTCCTGGAAAACCAGGTGCTGCAGAGCCAGCTTTTATAATCCAGAGGCATAGCTTTTCCTGACTCAAAATTCATTCAAAAGTCAGAGACATTTTGATTGTTTTTAATGAAAGAGAAGAGTGGTTAAAAATTGTCTTTATTCCCTTCTTACCTCTGAGTTTTGGTGATGGGGCTGCCCTTGTCTGCCTTTACAGAAATTATCTGAAGATCTTTCTTATGGAACTCAGACAGGTTGGCAGTCTCAGGCTCAGCAGGACCCAGTAACACTGAATTATATTTGAAAAGTTTTGACAGATAAATAATTGTTGGCTGGTGTCCTAGGTTAAATATCATAACTCCTCCCTGCAACCGTCAAGGCAATTGCAAAATGTCTGACCCTGGTGCCTAAGGTCCAGACCATGAGAAAGCGGCAGTGTCACCACCAACTGATCACTGGGGTGTATTGTTCTGAGTCTCTTCACAATGACTTTAACCCTTCAAATAATGTAGCTGGAATTTGCAACTCTGCACCTCTGGAGAGTCAGGCTGGTCTACACATTATTTTTGAAAGCCCATCAATATGAAGCCAAACCTTTGTACATTTTAAGATTGCTTGTGAGGAATTGCATCAAGAAATGTCCAGATTACAATACCTGCTTTCTCCCAGTGAGCATAATAAGGAGTTAAAATTGCTGTTTGTGTTTGTTTGCTTATTTTTGAAACAAAATACTTACATCTGCTGTGAAAATTAGGATTTCTTGTTTTGAGTACCTTAAAGAGAAAAAGTCATGAAATGTTAACTGAAGAGATAACCTGGTTTGAAAAAGGGAAGCAGAGAGATCCTGGGAAAAAAAATAGAGAAAAGAGAGACAAAAAAATAAAGAAAATAGAGGTAAAAGTGGATAACTTTAAGTGAGTGCAATTATTAGTACTTAGAGAAAGAGATATTGAATAGATTATGAAGTATCAATAATAAAATTAATGGGAATATGCATTTATCAAAACTACTGGTGTTTTTGTCATTAAACGAATAATACTTTAAATTTTTATTAAAATAATAATAGTAATAATAGGTTTTGGTTATAGGGTTTTTACCATGTGCTAGGAACAATGTCTGCAAGAAAAGTATCAAAATCTCTCTTTTAAAGATGATCAAACTGAAACTCAGCTGATTTCACTTACTCAAAAGTGTAATCAGTGTTTAAGCATAGGTCAGTCTGAACCTAAAGTATGTGTTGATAAAAAGTAGATATATCTTTAAGAAGTGGTTCATCCTCTCTTTTTAACCCATGACCTATATGCACTAGCAAAGATTTTGCTGAGTTTTACTTTCTGTAGTTTGTATATAATGAAAACCATACTCCTATGAAAGTGCTCATTTAACATACATCTCCCGAGATCCTTCCTTTGCTTCCCAGGCTGTAGCCTCCATCCCTACCCATATTCTTGTGCCACCTCTCCCACTCTTCCAGACCTTATTAAGAATCATCTATGCAGTCAGCGAACTCAATTTTTATATTATATTTACTCTTGATTTATTTATTTGGGCATTGTCAATTTATTTATTTGGGCATTGCCAGTATGCACCATACTATAGTCTAAGTAAATTTTGCTTTCTCAAATCTTATGAGTGTGTGCTACCTAGTTTTATAGAAAATCTAAATGTTGGTCAAAGGGCATCCATGCTCAGCACCCATTTGAGCAAAAAGAAAAGAGAATGAACATGGAAGAAGGGGAGTGTTGGGTTCGAGTCCTAATGTGTCATTTTCTAGCTGTATAAAAAACACAATTCTGATGCCTGAAAGCCTGAAATCAAATCCTGTCTCATCCATGTAGCAACTGTGACTTCCAGTATTTTACTTCATCTTTCTGAGTTTCAATTTTATAATATATAAATAAATGATAATAATAGCACCTGCCTAATGAGAATTAAATGGGATATTGATGGCAAGTTCTTAGAACAATGCTTGGCTTATAGTAAAGGGTCAATAAATGGTATACATTATTATTTTATTATTATTATCAACATCACCATCATTATTGTAATTGTATTTACTATTACTCTTGTGGTAAGCATTATTATCAATATCTATTATCAGCCTCAGGCTCTTCATGAAAGCAAATAATTTATTGAAGCAGTTTTTCAAAATTGGTTATTGTATTTAGCTAGTTATATTAGTTTTATGAAAATACAGTTTTTGAAAAAATAAAATAATTTATTCAAATAAAGGTGCTATTTGATAAACCCTATATTCTATAATAATTTCCCCTGAGTGACAAGCTCTTCTCACATCTTACTTGGCCAAAAAAAAAAAAAAAGAAAAAAGAAAAAAGAAAATCTAGAGAGCTTTCCCTTGGTGAATCTAGTTACTTGCTGAATCTAGAGAGCTTTTTTGGAAGTTAAGCCCATCTGCATTAGACTTAAACCTACTTACTTCTAAATTCCAGCTCCAAAAAAGTTCAGTTTTCTTATCTAAAAAATGAGAATCATAATTACTACCTTGAAAGATGGTTGTAATGAATAAGCACATAATATTACAAAGTAAGAAAAGCCAACCCTTGCTGAGATCTTTTGTGCCACACACTGAACACACAGTGAACACACAGTGAACACACTGATCTTTTGGGCCACACACTTTTCATGTATCAACTAATTTAATTTTCACAACTGCAATATGGTTCATACTATTTTAATCCCTATGCTTTTAATTGTGAAGTGAATTGCAACTTCAGTTATTTAAACTAGTATCTACACTGTACATGGCCTTAGTCTTTAGAGAAAAAGCCTTTTAAAGATTTCCCCTTTCCAGGATGCCTTTAAATAGCCACATTATCTGCCCAGGTTCCCTACTGCCTGCCTTGCCTGAAGGGCTCCACGCTGAGTGTGGGAGAATTTACCAGGGAGAAAAACAACTTAGTTTTACCTGGGTGACAGCAATTATGCAGAATGACAACAGGAGCAGTTAAGTTACAAGTTAAGGATGATAATTCACTCTCCCCAGGGACTGTCACTCAGAAAGGCTTGAGAAAAAATACCAGCAAAACAATGGCACGCTCTGTTGTTAACAGTCATGTCCCTATAATGCCTTGGCATTGTGAAACAGTAAGGCCAATAATGCAGTCTGCTGTCCCTGGAAAGCTCTCCAAGCACATGTGCTATATCTCAAGCTGTCACTCCTTAGAATCCCACCATCGAACGGGTCACCAGGTCGTCCCTGTCAGCCATGGCAGCTCCACAGTGATGGTTCCATAGGACCCTCAAAATAACCTACTTGCAATCAGAACTCACCAATGGATTTTAAAATACATAAACCAAGGAGTATGAGAAACCTAGATAATTTAAAATATATCTTTCTTCAACATAGATATAGGAAGTGGGGATTGTAGTCTGGGAGTTTAACATTATGATGCAAGGCAGTTGCTGAGACAAAGCACTATTCTTACTTCTTTTGCACCCTATAGAAAGCTTTTTGAAAACAATTCCATCAAATTAGTTAAAAAAATTGTGAACACCCATATCTCTAAAACTGCCTTTGCAAAAATTATAACTGAGGAAATTATAACACTGAAAGAGGTCTGACCTAACTGATTCCATCTTTTTTCTAATCTCCAAGCTCTCCTTGTTCATTCCTGGGCATAAACCAAATAAACTTTGGGAGGAACTTAGTTTATAGTTGAACTTTGAAACAAAGATGATAACAGTCCTTTCCCCAAACTCCCTTCCTTCCTGGGGACTAGATTGCTTTTGTAGGACTACAAAATTAGCCGCAAGTTTAGAAATTATGGTTTAGGAGTCATGCAGCTGGAGGCTGCAAGATTCTCACCCTCCCTAAATTGCTCCTAGGGATAACATCACTATTGTAAAACCTAAGCGCTTGAGATATTTTGCAGGCCCTGCACTTGATGGATTAGTTGGCACCACCCAGATGTGTAAACTGGCTCATCTGGTTTTGTGGCCTCCACCCAGGAACGGACTCTACAAAAAGATAACTTTGACTCCCTATGATTTCATCTCAGACACGACCAATCAGTACTCCCCACTCTTCAACCCCTACCCACCAAATTATCCTTGAAAACTCTAGTCTCCAAGTTTTAACGGAGACTGATTTGAGTAATAATAAAACTCTAGTCTCCCATACAGCCAGCTCTGCATGAATTAAACTCTTCCTCTATTGCAATTCCCCTGTCTTGATAATTGGCTCTGCTAGGTAGTGGGCAAGGAGAACCTGCTGGTTCTCCCATTAAGCCCATTAAACATATTCAACAACTATTTTAATTATTTTTATTCCCATTTGATTTATAATAAAACTGTGCTCAAGGAAGTTTCATAATATGCTCAGGGTCATACAGAAGAGACTGGACTGGAACTCTAGCCAGACTGAAACCGCCTTTGCAAAAATTGTAACAGTGAGAAAATTATGGCAGTGAAAGCGATCTGATCTAAACAACCCCTGTCTTGCCTTTAACCCCCCGAAGAAAACAGCACTATTGTAAGACCTAGGATTGGCCTTTTGAGATGTCTTTTCAGTTTTTCACATTTCTGATGAGGAGAGCTCCACCCAGACTTGCCAACTGGTCCTGTGGCCCCACCCAGAAGCAGACTATTTTCCATATCTCTGTCATTGTATGCCCCACAAATCAGTAGCACCATTCTCTGGCCCACCAAACTATCCTTGAATAAACCTAGCCTCTGAATTTTACGGGAGACTGATTTGAGTAATAATAAAACTCTGGTCATCCATTCAATTGGCTCTGCAAAAATTAAACTCTACCTCTATTGCAATTACCCTGTCTTGATAAATTGCTTCTATCTGGGCAGCAGGCAAAATAAATCCATTGGGTGGTTACAAGTCTAGATTTAAATCCCAAATGTTCTTTACCACTTGATTCTATTTCTCTGAGAGAAGCTTTGGGGAGAGTCAGAACTGCGGTCACATTTCCTGCTTTGCTGCTTAGCAGCAGATGTGACCATGGGAAAATTGTAAAAATTCTGTTAAACTTAGTTTACTCATCTGTAAAATTGGGATAATCATAACAGCCAATTTACAGGTGAGATGAAAGGAGTTCGAGAGGTTTTTATGATTAAAAAAGTACCAGAAGGCTCATTTCATGCAAGTTATCTGCTTTTCTTTTTCTTTTTTTTTTTACATTTTTTTTCTTTTATTATTATACTTTAAGTTTTAGGGTACATGTGCACATTTTGCAGGTTAGTTACATATGTATACATGTGCCATGCTGGTGTGCTGCACCCACTAACTCGTCGTCTAGCATTAGGTATATCTCCCAATGCTATCCCTCCCCCCTCCCCCCACCCCACAACAGTCCCCAGAGTGTGATGTTCCCCTTCCTGTGTCCATATGTTCTCATTGTTCAATTACCACATATGAGTGAGAATATGCGGCGTTTGGTTTTTTGTTCTTGTGATAGTTTACTGAGAATGATGATTTCCAATTTCATCCATGTCCCTACAAAGGACATGAACTCATCATTTTTTATGGCTGCATAGCATTCCATGGTGTATATGTGCCACATTTTCTTAATCCAGTCTATCATTGTTGGACATTTGGGTTGGTTCCAAGTCTTTGCTATTGTGAATAATGCCGCAATAAACATACATGTGCATGTGTCTTTACAGCAGCATGATTTATAGTCCTTTGGGTATATACCCAGTAATGGGATGGCTGGGTCAAATGGTATTTCTAGTTCTAGATCCCTGAGGAATCGCCACACTGACTTCCACAATGGTTGAACTAGTTTACAGTCCCACCAACAGTGTAAAAGTGTTCCTATTTCTCCACATCCTCTCCAGCACCTGTTGTTTCCTGACTTTTTAATGATTGCCATTCTAACTGATGTGAGATGGTATCTCTGTTATTCTTAGTGAAGGGTGTTCTATTTGCAAGTTCTGTAGAAATACTGACAAAGCACTTGCTTTGCTTTTGCAGGGCTGAAGAGATGTATGTGGCAAACTTTACTTAGATTTTGTTTTTCCAAATCATCTTTTTTGAGAGAAATACTAGTATTATTCAAAGGATTCAATCAAATTTGTGTAAAGTTTAATGTAAAATCATATAAAAATCTTTACGACCCAAAATTTTTAGGCCTATGATCACTTTTTGATAGAGTTGAGCTTAAAATTCCGAAAGTTAGAATGTGGGAATTTGGCTTTTAGGAATGTCCCAATCAACCAGAAATCTAAGCAGCTATAGGCTCAGAAGTCAGTGTTCTGAACAATATATTTTCACTAAGCACTTATTGAGTGGAGCATTATGCATTAAAGCACTAGCCAAGTAGGTAGTTTAGGTTGAGGCACTAATGAGGTCTAGGGGAGACCAGTCTTTGATATGAGACAGAAGGAACAGAAATCCTATCAAAAAGGAGAACTAATAGTGTTTGTACCTGAGACTTGCGTTTTTAGGGAGGTGGAGGAAGGGCACAGACACTTACGACTCATGGGTGGGCCAGGAAATAATGCATTTGATATAGACTTATACCAAGCATTAGCAAAGAAATATAATGGGAGGTGGGAGGAAAGGTGGAAGAAATCTCAAAAGAGACCAGTCTGCTGAGCTGAACCAGGTGCTCTTCTCTGTTTCCAGAAGTCTCTGTGTCTTTCTCTAGTGGCTATAGTGTTAACCACAGTGTCTTCCTCCATTTGTGTTGCTACAACAAAATACCACAGACTAATTTATGAATAATAAAAATTTATTTTTTATATTTCTTAAGATTGGAAAGTCAAATATCAAGTTGCCAGCAGATTTGATGTCTGATGAGAGTTGCTGTCTGTCCCCAAGATGTAGCCTTGTTACTGCATCCTCTGGATGGAAAGGACACTGGGTCCTCACAAGGTAAAATAACATAAGACCGAAAAGAGGCCTAGACTAGTTTCCTCCAGCCCTTTTATAAAGCACTAATCTGTTCAGAGGGCAGAGTCCCTATGACCTAATCATTTCTCAAAATCCACCTGTTGATACCATGTCGATATTGAGGGATATTCACACCAAAACATACAAGATTATTTCTTGATCTGTCTTCTCCACAGATTACAGGACCTTGCATAAAATGCCCCGATCATTGAAAACACATATGAGTTTATCCATCCAAACCCAATATTAGGATATACCATTGGGAGAGTGAAGTACAGGGATATGCATTTATTCGTTCAACGGATATGAGCTAAATAGCTTCCATTTGCTAAGGGCTTTACTAGGTGATGGATTCAGATACAAAACAACACAGACGAAGCATATTCTGTAAAGTATAGTATCAAGGAAATAGATTAAATAAAAAATTACTGAATTACCATGCGATGGCTGCTACATAGGAAAATAATAGAATTTGTTCTGCCATAGATTAGAAGCATAGAACACTTTGGGGGCAGCTCCTCAATGTGATTCAGATATCTCTCCCTTTAAAAGGAACAATCTTGGATCTTTCTTATTTTCTTTTGGCTCTTATTTCTATAATTTTTTGTCTGCTACATTAACTTATTTAAAAACACCTTTACATTCTTTTCCCCACAAGAAAGTAAAGGTTCTCCAAGTCCTCTAAGTCAATGGGACAAGGTAAACATTGAGCTGTGACTGGATGACAATACAATGGGGAAGCAACTAAGTTGGTATAAACATGTAAACTGATGTGATTTTTTAAATCAAATCTCTCAAACATTAATAGGTACAACTCCCAATAACACCCTATCCCACTTTCAGCCTAGGCACTGCAGTTCACTTTTAACCATCAATGTGACAGATTGCATGGGAAACCCCAAAAACATATTTCAACGTAGGGTTCTAACTTACTCCGAACATTGTGGACCATAATAAATTATAGCCTATCTAAATGACCTTGTTTCTCATATTTGTGTATCATCATGGGTATGATTAATATCCAGAACGTCTACTCTGAATTCACTTGAAACCCTTTACAGGCCAGGCACAGTGGCTCACACCTGTAATCCCCGCACTTTGGGAGGCTGAGGCGGGCAGATCATCAGGTCAGAAGATCCAGACCATCCTGGCTAACATGGTGAAACCCCATCTCTACTAAAAATACAAAAAGTTAGCCAAGCGTGGTGGCGGGCACCTGTAGTCCCAGCTACTTGGGAGGCTGAGGCAGGAGAATGGCATGAACCCGGGAGGTGGAGGTTGCAGTGAGCCAAGATCACGCCACTGCACTCCAGCCTGGGTGACAGAGCGAGACTCCGTCTCAAAAAAAAAAAAAAAGGAAGAAAGAAACTCTTTGCAAAACTAGGACTCTGCAAATCCAGCAGAGATAAGAAAAAATCCTCATTTAAAGAAAACTCTAATTGATGCTCAATGCAGCCACATTTTTTTTCTGAGAAATCGGTTGTCTTAATTACATGGCATAGAAATTAGTCATTTTTGAAGAATTTGGTGTGGGTGGAGGGCATTCTGAGTTTGTTGTTATGGATGGGATCAGAGAAAGCATTTCCAGTGTGTATGCAAGAGAGATTGTCCCTGAGCATAAAGATCTGCTTTCCCCAGGCTTATGTCTGTAGGTGTCTCTTTTCACTCAGAGGTCACAGTGTGGGGGTGGTGTGGTAAGAGAATAATACTGCATATCTGTCATTTGGGGCCCATGTTGAGCTGAAAGCATCAGAG
The DNA here is from genome assembly GCF_029281585.2 of Gorilla gorilla gorilla. Lineage (NCBI taxonomy): Eukaryota > Metazoa > Chordata > Mammalia > Primates > Hominidae > Gorilla > Gorilla gorilla. Next base: position 27,208,184 of record NC_073227.2, on the reverse strand, counting down.
AAATGAAAATTCCTCTTCAGCTGAGAAATCTGTGGAATGCTCAATGCAGTGATCTTTTTGTTGTTTACTACATCCTCCTGCTTTCTCTGTCATGCATTCCAGAGGTTTCTGCAACGCACACTGCTGACATTGGCCAAGTTTACCTTTGACATTTCACAGCTTCCATTTCACCTCTATATTTCTCTACATTGGAGCAGTACACTCTTATGATGGTGTTAAGAACTCTTGTTTCATTATTTTCAGGCATTTTTAGGGCATACTATATTTTAAAGCTAAAGCTATTTGTTACTTTTATTATGTCATCTTTTTCTTTCAAGTAAATCACAATTTCTTTTTTCACCAATGGCAAAATGAGCCCTTTCATAGATTTCTCTGGGTCTTTTATCTTGCCTTTTTATAAACATAGAGATGAACAAAATGTCAAATTCTGAGCCAGTATGCTATGGTCTGAAGAGCACCAAATTGGATTTGAATCCCAGCTTTGCTTTTCTGTGACCTTGAGCATGTGAAAGTCAGGCAAGAAATTGCATATGAAGAAGCATCTGGTTCCTTATGGATCTAGCTCTAAATCTCTACAATCTATAATTCTGTGATTATTTTAGGAACATATGTAGCATAATTTCTAGGATACTCTTCAAAGAAATTAATAATTTGCTAGATATTTGTGAGTTAATATTTATTTCTTAATCAATTCTAAATCCTTGATGCAATAGAATAATTGAAAGTGGGGTTTGAAAGATACATCTTCATCCAGACGTTAAATAACATTACTGAGTAATAATTCCCTCAATTTTAAAATAAAATGATAACATTTATCCTTCATGATTTTTGTGAGAATTAAACAAGACAATATACGTAAAAATGCCTAGCATGAGATCTGACACACATAGGGGTCAGAAAAATAAATGGGAGCAATCCTTACAATTATTGACACAAAGCTTTGTTCTTTCCAAGGCCTATTTATATACATTATTTTGTGCTACCAGACTAAACTAATGCTGCCAAGAAGTTTCATGTAAACACATATCCCAGGGTCAGTGACATTATAAAATTCTCATCCTGAAATGAAGAGACTGTTGACTGACTTTAACTGGTAGCAATAAACCCTTTCAATCTATGTTTCATTCATTCAAATATTTTCTTGACCCATCAGCCCTGTAACAAGCTTGCCATATTTTATTTATGCAGTCATTAATATAGCAAATATTTAGCAAGTAGCAAGTATGCACACAGGTATTATTTTATCAGAATCTAGTTTGTTGTATTGAAAAAGGACAAAGGAAACAAAGACAGCTACAGTAGTATAGAAATGTGTTTGGAGGTGAGTTAATATTAAACAGAGAGTAAAAAGTTGAAAGTAATTTCTAAGATGAATTTATTTAAAATATTTAATGAGTAACTATAATCAGAATACATTAAATTTTCACATTGTGGTAAGATTTACAAAGCTCTTTTTCTAAAACATATCCTACGTCCACATACTTTACCCAAAACCTGCTAAAATCTCTGACTTTCAAGCCACCTTTATTTCTAACCAAGATCTTAACAATGGCTTCCTAACTGGAGGACCACTTTACTTTCTGGTTTTAAACCTTCCAGTGCCCTCCTGAACACCTCTCCATCTTCATGTCCAACAGTTGCTTTCTGCCCTTGCTAACTGAGCTCAGGCCACAGACAAATATGGGCCTGTACTGGAGCAGGTAGAGCTGGTTTCCGCATCAGGACCTTCATACTTATTTCTTATTGAGTTTCAAATATGCTTTTCTCTCCTTTCCTTGAGGCTTGGGTCTTTTCATTAACTGGATATCAACCTTTGAACACTCATTCTGGAGTTGCCCTCTCTAACCCATTATCACTACAGTTATCACACTATTGCTTCTGTTTCTATTGTTTTTGTTTGTTTTCCATAGCTCTTTACCCTTACTTATGAAAGTGTTGTCTATTTGTATAATCATATATTGTCTAACTTCTCCACTAGAATGTAAACTCCATGAAGGAAGGAATCTTGCTTTCTCATTGACATATCTCTGTTGCACAAGTAAACCAGCACAGACAGCTTATATGACTTAAACAAGTACAAAGGACTATAATGAGTATCCAGAAAAATATCAGGTCTCCTAGTTTCTATTTCATGTTCAATTACATTTCATGAGTAGAGAATTTGTGCATATAAAAATCTTGATCTCTTGTCTTAAGGAATTTGAATCTAGCTCTTAAAGCAAGATATTCACTCATCAATAATTAATGATCCAGGAGTTAGACTGCAGGGACCATGGCAGATCAATAATGCAATAAGACTGGATATTGTTGTGGGAAGGCAGGGACCCCGAAAGGAGGGACCGGCTGAAGCCGTGGTGGAAGAACATAAATTGTGAAGATTTCATGGACATTTATTTGTTCCCCAAATTAATACTTTTATAATTTCTTATGCCTGTCTTTACTGCCATCTCTGAACATAAATTGTGAAGATTTCATGGACATTTATCACTTCCTCAATCAATACTCTTATAATTTCCTATGCCTGTCTTTACTTTAATCTCTTAATCCCGTCATCTTTGTAAACTGAGGATGTATGTTGCCTCAGGACCCTGTGATGATTGCATTATCTGTACAAATTGTTTGTAAAAACATGTGTGTTTGAACAATATGAAATCTGGGCACCCTGAAAAGGGACAGGATAACAGCGATTTTCAGGGAACAAGGGAGATAACCATAAGGTCTGACCGCCTGCGGGGCCGGGCAGAACAGAGTCATATTTTTCTTATTGCAGAAAGCAAACAGAAGAAATATCACTGAATTCTTTTCCCACCAAGGAATAACCCTGGGAAAGGAATGCATTCCCAGGGGTAGGCCTATGGACAGCCGCTCTGAGAGTGTCTGCCTTATGCGGTTGAAGATAAGGGATGAAATACACCCTGGTCTTCTGCAGTGCCCTAAGGCTTGCTAGGATTAGGAAATTCCAGCCTGGTGAATTCTAGTCAGACCGGTTATCTGTTCTCGAACCCTGTTTCCTGTTAAGATGCTTATCAATGACAATGCATTCCCAGTGGGACATGGAACCTCATCAGTAATTCTAATTTCACCCTCACCTTGTGATCTTGCTCTGCCCTTCTGCCCTTGTGATCTTTTATTGCCCTTTGTAGCATGTGATCTTTGTGACGTACTTCCTGTTCATACCTCCCTCCACTTTTGAAATCCCTAATGAAAACTTGCTGGTTTTGTGGCTCAAGGGGCATCATGGAACCTGCCAATATGTGATGTCACCCCCAGAGGCCCAGCTGTAAAATTTCTCTCTTTGTACACTTTCTCTTTATTTCTCAGACTGGCCGACACTTAGGGAAAATAGAAAGGACCTACAGTGAAATACTGGGGGCTGGTTCCCCCGTTAGTATATGATTGGGTGCCCAAATGATCCGAGATAATAAGTGCTTGGAGTTTGCATACAGATTTTAAACAACTAGGTTACAAGAAGCATTTTTTTTTCTCTAGTAAATATTATGTTTCGTTCTTTAAGTTCATGTTACTTGACTCTGTGGTTATTTGATTATTTATGTTTATTTAATTGAATGTCATGTCCCAGAGTATCTTGAAGTTGCTATGCTCTATATATTATTTTGTAAATTAAAGTTATTTCTAATCAACTCTTTCTTGACATTTAAAAAAATCTTTCAAAGCCTCTTTAAATAAATGGAGATACAACACTGGTGATATTTCAAAATCAGCATTTTGGTAGAAAGAGAAAAAATCATCAAAATGGGAACCTATCTCAGAAAATCTTCAATTTTTTTTTGTGGGGGAGCCCAAAACGGTAGTTTGATTGGCCTGTTCATCATTTTTTGTCATTTTTTTATAGCATTGTAGCTTATAACTTAAAATTATCCTTAAATTTCTATGAAATTTAAAATTAATTTTAAAAATTCTATCAATGGTTCCCCTTCTCTCAACTTGTCTTTAAAAAAAACACTATGAAATCCCTCTAACAGGATAAATACCTCTTTCTAAAATATGTTGAGAGGCCTTGTATTCCTGAGAAGATTATCTGAATGAAAAAGACCAGCTACCCCTTTCCTGGTACATATATTAGTCCCACATATTGCATAAGTGGGGCCATTGCTACCTGGAGCTTTGTGAGAAATGGTTATGAACATGGTTGCCTTTTTATTCTAACTGCCTTTCTGTGAATCTCTACTTTGTCTCTTACAATTCCAGGCTTCATCTAAGCCTACAAATTTTGCCCCAGAAATAAAGCAGGCTATCCTAGTTAAGAAAGATAAAAAATACAATATGTCACACAGAAAATGCTAAATATTTAATGTCTCCAAAAGCCTAAATAAAGGATAGGCAAACATATGTCCTGCGAAGGCAAAGAAAGTAAATATTTTAGGTTTTGTGGACAGTTGCCTTTTTCAACTACCAAACTTTGGCATTGTAATGTGAAAGCAGACATAGTTAATATGTAAACAAATGGACCTGGCTATGCTTCATACAGTAATGAGTTCCCTACTCCATAATGAAACTGTAAGTCATAAATATGTCTTATAAATTACATAGCACATAAATATGAAAAAAAAAAGTGTTGAAAATACCATGATTGAACTGGAAGAAATTCGTACCTTATAAGATAGTTTAGTTTATATAAGGTATCTCTATAATCTCTCGCTTACTTTCAGATTAGAAAATAAAAATAGGCCGGGCACAGTGGCTCATGCCTGTAATCCCAAAGTGTAATCCAAAAGTGGAGGCCGAGGTGGGTGGATCATGAGGTCAAGAGATCAAGACCATTCTTACCAGTATGGTGAAACCCCATCTCTACTAAAAATACAAAAATTAGCTGGGCATGGTGGTGCCCGCCTGTAGTCCCAGCTACTTGGGAGCTTGAGGCAGGAGAATTGCTTGAACACGGGAGACGGAGGATGCAGTGGCCGAGATGGAGCCACTGCACTCCAGCCTGGCGACAGAGCCAAAAAAAAAAAAAGACTCCGTCTCAAAAAAAAGAAAGAAAGAAAAGAAAAATAAAGACAGATAATTTCAATAAAATAATTTATAAATACATTTTAACAGAGGCCTCTTACATTTTGAACCTAAATAAATATGTATTCAAAAATATATCTCCAAATATATATGAATATTAGTAAAAGTAAAATACTTTTTTGTTTTATTAAAATTATAAAAAATAAAAATATTAAATAATTTAAAAATTAAAATAAAAATAATGGAAAATAAATACTTATGAATTCTTTTCCATTGATTATTTCATTTAATCATTACAACTATCTTGCATGGAAGATACTATCATTGTTCTCATTTTACATGCCCAGTGTTTCAGAGCAAGTAAATTTTTCAGCAATATGACTTAATAGCCTGTCACCTATTATACTCTAGGCATAAGATACATATTGTCAACTGAAGAATGATGAGGTTTATAAATTTGGAAATGAGGGTTTTATTTCACATAAAGCGTTGCAGCCTGCAGCGTGGTTATTCTGAAAGGCTGAGCAGTATAGTTTCCAGCAAGGGAGGGGCAAAGGAAACAGGAATTTATGCAGGGTCACCAAATGTACATATTCAATAAGCTATAAGAGGAGTCATGAATATTTATGAAAGGACAAACATGCACATGCACAATTGAGCTTGATGACCCTTCATAAAACCAATGTACAGGCCAGGCAAGGTGGCTCACGCCTGTAATCCCAGCCCTTTGGGAGGCTGAGGAGGGTGGATCACGAGATCAGGAGATCGAGTTCATCCTGGCTAACATGGTGAAACCTCATCTCTACCAAAACTACAAAAACTTAGCCAGGTGTGGTGGTGAGCACCTGTAGTCCCAGCTACTCAGGAGGCTGAGGCAGGAGAATGGCGTGAACCCGGAAGGCAGAGTTTGCAGTGAGCCGAGATCGCACCACTGCACTCCAGCCTGGGCGACAGAGCGAGACTCCATCTCAAAGAAAAAAAAAAACAACAAAAAACCAATGTACAAAAAAAATGGCAGTGTTAGCATAAAGTGACAGTAAAGCTTTAGGCCCTCTGATATCAAAAAGTGAAGTGGAGGACAAAAAATCCCTTACTGCACATTCTCCTTAGACTAGCCAGGACCACTCTATGGTCACCTGGTAGGTGACCAGGCAAAAAAGAAGATGTAATGTCAGATGGTTGTTGATAATAGTGGTGGAGACTTTTGATCATACTGGTTTCTGTTTAGCCCTTAAGGAAGAAAGCCGAATTGTGGTTAGCAAGGGAGGGGATATTTTTAACCTCTTATCCCATCAGAGTCAGGGCTGAGTACTCCGTTTTCAAGGTTACTTTGGGGTCCCCTTCTCCAAGAGACAGTCCATTCAGACAGTTGGGGGAGCTTTTAATTTTATTTTTAGGCTAGAGCCTAAAGATGTACTCAGTGTCAAATTTAGTAGCACAAAGACTTTTGTGATTAAAGAAAGAAAAATGGAAATATATGAAGTAGTTATTCAAAGCAAAGTTTAGGTAAAAGTAACAAAACACATAAGGAAGCAGCATGGAAGAAAAATGTGTTTTTAAAGATGAAAACAGAAATTAGTAAATTAGAATATCTAATATGATTTTTAAAACATCCCTAGTATCAAATTTTTAATGAAAGCAATAATCAGATCTAGTAATTTTGAGAAAACCAAGAAAATAAAACACAAATTAAAAAAAGCTATGACATCTGAAATTAATAAATGATTATAGCAAGGGTGCAGGATGCAAAGTGTCTTAGTCCATTTTATGCTGCAATAAGAAAATATCCAATATGGTTTGGCTGTGTCCCCACCCAAATCTCAACTTGAATTGTAATAATTGCCACATGTCAAGGGTGGGACCAGGTGGACATGATTGAATCATGGGGGTACTTTCCCCTGTATCATTCTCATGGTAGTGAATAAGTCTCATGAGATCTGATGGTTTTATAAATGGGCATTCCCCTGCACAAGCTCTCTTGCCTGCCATCATATAAGACAGGAGTTTGCTCCTCATTCACCTTCCACTATGATTGTGAGGCCTCCCCAGCTATCAAAAACTGTGAAGCAATTAAACCCCTTTCCTTTAAAAATTGCCCAGTTTTGGGTATGTCTTTATAAGCAGTGTGAGAACAGACTAACGTAGTAAATGGGGTACTGCTGTAAAGATGCCTGAAAATGTGGAAGCAACTTTGGAACTGAGTAACAGGCAAAGGTTGGAACAGTTTGGAGGGCTCAGAAGAGGACAGGAAGATGTGGAAAAGTGGAACTTCCTAGAAATTTGTTGAGTGGCTTTTACTAAAATGCTGATAGTAATATGGACAATGAAGTCCAGGTTGATATTTTCACAGACGGAGATGAGAAACTTATTGGGAACTGGAATAAAGGTGACTCTTGCTATGTCTTAGCAAAGAGATGGTATTAGTTGTTCCCTTCCCTAGAAATCTGTGAAACTTCGAACTTGAGAGAGATGATTTAGGGCATCTGGCAGAAAAACAACTGTTAAGCAGTAAAGCATTCAAGAGGTGACTTGAGTGCTATTAAAAGCATTCGGTTTTATGTATTCACAAAGATATGATTTGGAATTGGAACTTATGTTTAAAAGGGAAGCAGAGCATAAAAGTTTATAAAATTTGCAGCCTGGTAATGTGATAGAAAAGAAAAACCCATTTTCTGAGGATAAATTAAAGCCAGCTGCAGAAATTTGCATAAGTAACAAGGAGCCAAATATTAATCACCAGACAATGAGAAAATATGTCTCTAGGGCATGTCAGAGGTCTTCACAGCAGTCCCTTTCATCACATGACTGGAGATCTAGGAGGAAAAAATGGTTTTGTGTGCTGGTCCCAGCCCCGCAACCTGGCCCCCCCACCCCCCACCCTGCTGTGTGCAGCCTAAGGATTTGGTGCCCTGTGTGTCAGCCACACCAGCCATGATTAAAAGGGACCAAGGTACAGTTCAGGCCATGGATTCAGAGAGGGGGGTGCAAGCCCCATGCCTTGGCAGCTTCCATGTGTGTTGGGTCTGCAGGTGCATAGAAGTCAAGAATTGAGGTTTGGGAATCTCTGCTACATTTCAGAGGATGTATAGATAAGCCTGGATGTCCAGGCAGAGCAGAGCTGCAGGGGCAGGGCTCTCATGGAGAACTTCTGCTAGGGCAGTGTGGAAGGAAAATGTGCAGTGGGAGCCCCCACTGAGAGTCCTTGCTGGGGTGATGCCTAATGGATCTGTGAGAAGACGGCCATGGTCCTCCAGACACCAGAATTGTAGATCCACCAACAGCTTGCACTGTGCACCTAAAAAAGCCTCAGACACCCAATGCCAGCCCATGAAAGCAGCCATAAGGGAGCTGTACCCTGCAAAGCCACAGGGGCAGAGCTCCCTAAGGCAATGGGAGCCCACCTCTTGCATCAGTGTGACCTGGATGTGAGACAGGGAGTCAAATGAGATAATTTTGGAGCTTTTAAGATTTGACTGCCCTTCTGGATTTCAGACTTTCATGGGGCCTGTAGCCCTTTCATTTTGGCCAATTTCTCCCATTTGGAATGGGTGTATTTACTCAAAGCCTGTAACCCCATTGTATCTAGGAGGTAACCAACTTGCTTTTGATTTTACAAGATCATAGGCAGAAGAGACTTGCCTTGTCTCAGATAAGACTTTGGACTTGGACATTTTAGTGAATGCTAGAATAAATTGAGACTTGGAGGAACTGCTGGAAGGGCAAGATTGTGTTTTAAAATGTGAGGACATGAGATTTGGGAGGGGCTGAGGTGAATAATATGGTTTGGCTGTGTCCCCACCCAAATCTCAACTTGAATTGTAATAATCCCCACGTGTCAAAGGTGGGGCCAGGTGAAGATAATTGAATCATGGGGGCGGTTTTCCTCATATTGCTTTCATGGTAGTGAATAAGTCTCATGAGATCTGATGGTTTTATAAATGGGAGTTCTCCTGCACAAGTTCTCTTGCCTGCTGCCATGTAAGACATGACTTTGCTCTTCATTTGCCTTCTACCTTGATTGTGAGGCCTCCCCAGCCATGTGGAACTGTGAGTCAATTAAACCCCTTTCCTTTATAGATTACCCAGTCTTGGGTATATCTTTATTAGCAGTGTGAGAACAGACTAATACAATACCACAGACTGGGTAATCTATGAAAAAAAAAAATAATTTATCACAGTTCTGGAGGCTGAGAAGTCCAATATCAAGGTGCCACCATCTTTCCAGGGCCTTTTCTGTTTTGTTTTGCATTATCCTGTGACAGAAGAGGAGAAGGTAAAAGTGAGCACATGAGATAGAGAGAGAAAATGGGAACAAACTCATTCTTTTATCAGGAGCCCTCTTCTGCATTAACGTATAGTAGTTAATCCCGTCATAAGGGCAGGGACATCATGGCCTAATCACTTCTTAAATGCCCCATTTCTTAGTGCTTTTACAAGAGCAATTAAGTTTCCAACATATGAACTTTTAGAGTACACATTCAAACCATAGTATTCCACCCCTGACCCCCAGTACTTATGTCCTCTTTAAATACAAAATACATTTATTCCATTTCAATAGCCCCAAAAGTCACAACTCATTCAGCATCAATTCAAAAGTTCAAAGCCCAGGGTTTCAACTGAATGAGGTATGGGTGAGATTCAAGGCATGATTCATCCTGTGGCAAATTCCCTCAAGCTGGGAGCCTGCGATATCAAAACAAATTATCTATTTTAAAATACAGTGGTGAACAGACAGGACAGACATTCCCATTCCAAAAGAGAGAATAGGTAAGAAAAAAAAAAGGGCAGGTAACTAGTCCTAAGTAAATCCAAAACTCAAGAGGGCAAATGTTAAATTTGTAATGCTCTAATAATCTTCCTTGACTCTATGTCCCACTTCCTGGATAATTTGGGACAATGTTTGGGCTCCCAAAGCCCTAGGAAAGAGCACCTCTCCCATGGCTTTGCTGAACTCAGCTCATGCTTCAAGTCTCCCATGATGGCATTGCATGCTGGTAGTTTTAATACCCTGTGGTCTCAGTGACAGTCCCTCTCCCATGGCTCCACCAGGCATTGCCCTGGTGGGAACCCTGTGGAAGCTCCAACTTAACATTTCTGTTTATCATTGCCCTAGTTGGAGCTTTCTATGGTGGCTTCGCCCCATGGCAAGAGTCTGCCTGGACCCCCAGGCTGTCCACATCATCCTTTGAAATCTAGGTGGAGCAAGCTATGGCCCCACAGTTGCATTGTTTGAGTCTGCAGAGTTAGCATCAAGTTGATGCTGCCAAAATTTATAGCTTGTACCTCCCAGAGTGGTGGGTTGAGTCACACCTGGGTCTGCTTAAGCCATGGCTGGGGTGGCCAGGCAGCACTATATCAGAAAGTGGGGAGCAGAGTCTGTAGACAGCCCTAGGTAGTGAGTCCATGATAGGCACTTTAGGCTGTTCTTCCCAGAGCATTCTATACTCCTAGAGCTCTGGTCTCTAATGAGAAGGGAATACTTGAATATCTCTGAAATGCCTTCAGGGTCTTTGTTTCATTGTCTTGAAAAATAGCACCTGGCTTATTTCTATCCATGACATTATATTTAGCAATTGGTTGCTTGGCCACACACTTAGTATTGTCTCCTGAACACACCTTTCCACTTTTTACATGATGACCAGACTTCAAATTTTCAATGTCTTTCCACTCTGCTTTCCTTTTAATTATAAATTCTATCTTTAAGTCAATCCTTTCCTCTTGCATCTCATTGCATATAGTTAAAAGTAAGCATATGGCAGCCTGAATGCTTTGCTGCTTAGATATTTCTTCCAAGTATCCTAGTTCATCCCGCTTAAGTTCTGCATTCCAGAAAGTTCTTCGGCATGAAAAAAATTGAGCTATTTTGTGCTACTTCATAACAAGAATGGTCTTTAATCCAATTCTAATTTATTGTTCCTGTTTCATTTGAGCCTTCTTCAGAATGACCTTTACTCTCTATACTTTTAGTAGCATTCTGGTCATGACTATTTAAGTAACTTTTAAGAAGTTTAAGAATTTCCTGTCTTCAGAGTACTCACCAGACTTTCACCTAATGCATCATTTATGACAATACAGGCTTCTTCTAGCCCACTCCTTCCAATTCTTCCAACCTCTACCTCTTACCTAATTCCAAAGCCACTTCCATATTTTCAGGTACCTGTTACAGCAACAACCTCACACTTGATACCAATTTTCTGTCTTCGTCCATTTACTGTTGATGTAACTGAATACCAAAAACTGAGTAATTCTCAAATAATAGAAGTTTATTTGGCTCATGATTTTGGAGACTAGGAAGTTCAACACCACGGTTCTGGCATCTGTCAAAGGTCATTCTATGGCAGAAGATGAAAGGCAGAAGTGAGCTCATGAGAGACAGAAAAAGAAGATGGAGCCAAACTATGTTTTTATCAGGAATGCACTCCTAGGATAACAAATCAACTCCTGCAATAGAGGCATTATTCCATTTATAAGGGGTGGACCCCCATGGCCTAGTTACTTCATAAAGCCCACACCTCTTAATACTGTTAAAATGGCAATTAAGTTTCCAATACATGAACTTTTGAGGGACACATAACATAACACGAGATTAAAATACACAAGTTAATTGCTTTCTAGACTTACTATAAAACTATGGTAATGAAGAGAGCATGGTATTGGTGAAAGAATTGAAAAATAGACCAATGTAACAGAACAGAAAGTCCAGAAATATACATAAATATATTATAGGAGACCAGATAAATATACTGTGGGAGACTAGAATGTGTCACCCCAAAATATGCCTCTCTGGCAGAAGGATTAATTTGAGCTGATAATTTTGTGAAACAGCATACACAGGAGAGGCTTTGTAAACAGAGTGTAAGTTACTCTTTTGTAAGAGCAATTTGTATTTATAATGAAGTCTCCATTTGTAAATGTGTTTCCCTCTCTATACCAGGAAGAGAAGGATTGCTCTATATCACAACAGACTCTTATAAATAGAGAAGGCACCAAATTAAATCTTCAAAACTATGAAAACAGTAAAAAATTCAGTGGCTGCCAAGGCCTGGGGTGCTGGTAGGTGGAGAGATGAACAAATGGAGTACAAAGGATTTGGGGGGAAGAAAAGCTATGCTGCATGATGATATTGTAATGGTTGATGCATGTCATTATACGTTTGTCAAAACCCATCATATATATAGTACTAAGAGCAAACCCTAATGAAAACTATGGTTTTTAAGTGGTAATGATGGGTCAGTGTAGGTTCATCAGTTGTAACAAATGTACCACTCTGGTGGGAGTTGTTGATAGTAGGGGAAATTGTGCATGTTTGGGTTTCAGGTATAAGAAAATCTTCATATTTTCTGCTCAATTTAACTTGGAATCTAAAACTGCTTAAAAAAACCCCCACCAGTCTATTCAATAAAAGAACTTAATGGAAAAATATATAGGAAAATGCAAACGGGTTATAAAAATTACTTGATGTTAAGGTCAAAGGCAGTCATAGGTTTATTTATTTGGTTATTTCAAACTTAAAAAAATAATGTTGTAGGACGTTTTCCTTAGTTCAGCTAAAATCTGGGTTCTTGTCACATGGCCATGAGAAATTAGACTCACAGGCACTTTGAAGGGTGAGAAAAAAATGGAATTTATTGTGCAAAAATGTTAAAAAAATTAAAAAAAAAAAAAGGGGAACAAGGACCCTCCGTAAAGCCAGAGTCTTGCTAGTGCACTTCCCACCTCACAAATTAAATCCCAGGTACCATCCCAGGACGGGAGAGAGAGGCCAGGCTCCTCCCCGCTGCAAAGGGCATGAACTTCCCATGGCTCCAACCCCGTAGGCACTCCTCCCAGTGCACAGGCCGGTTGGAGATTTTTCCAGAAACCCCTTTACACTTGGCTGTCTCAAGATCTAGTTATTATATAATAACATGAATAAAAACATCAAAATATTGAAGATCGATATCTACAGGTGGTAGATTACAAGGAATTATGTTATTCCTTCTGGTTGACTTTAATGTTTGTTTCAATTAATATACATAATTTTATGTAAGTAAAAAACATTTTTTGAAATTAAAATATTTAATTAGAAACACTTTTATACAGACTGTGGTTTCAAAAGCAAAAGTCAACCAGCAAAAAAGGCACAAATTTCAGTGTTTTGAAATAATTCAGTGAGAATAAACTAAAATTGGACATTATAGGGGAGAAAAGAGCTGACTTTTCTCCACTTATCACAAAGACCAAGGCTGACACCCATGTAACAAAACACAGATTAGCACTATCAAAACTTAGCAAATGTATTTAATCAAAATTTTGCATGGCATCAGATCTTCAGAAATGATGACCCAGGGAAAATTGTGTATTTTAATGCTAAGTCTGATGAAAGAAGAGGATAGTTGTGGAGAAATATGATTGGACAACAAAGGTTTGAGTTAATGGTAATAAATCAGAGAAAACTCAGAAAGGTCTGTTCAGATTCTTCTTCGCCTCTCTGTGTGGCATGTTTTTCCTCCCAAAACATGGGGCAGGACCACTCTGGAATGAGGATCTTGTGACGTACTTTCAGACAAGGTAGGTCAGAGAATTTCTTTATGACCCTACTTCATGCAGAAAGGTGGGAAAAGGTCAGAGTGAGCATCTTGCTTCTGTGGCTTCCTCAATCACCAAATGTCATATTTTGGGGTATCATATGTATTCCAAGCCCCAACAATATGAAGCCGAAAGGGAAATGAATAACTAAAACAAGTATCCAAACAGTCTACTTGCAAGGGTAATGCACGTGTGATTTAAAAATGTATATAATAAGATTATACATGTTCTCACTAACATCCACAGTTTTGTGGACAGCTTATAGTCCACAGGGCAAGGATCATGTATTCTTCAGATTTGTGTCTTTAATAAGCCAAGTAAGAACAGGAATTTTTGTTTGTTTTGTTCTCTGGCATATTCTTGGGACCTGTAACAGCACCAATCATATTGTGGGTGCAAGGTAAAAAGGTAAATCTTTCTTGAATAAATAATTAGCTTTTTGTAAAACATTCACAACCCCCTCCTCCACACACAAACACAAAATTTCAATATTGTATTTCAAACATTATAAGAATCTTCATTCTCATATTTCCTATCTTTGGACACTACTGCCTGCTTTTTTGATCTGCTTATATCAGATTGTGTTATTCATTACTGTTGACCACCAAATAGTTCTGGCTCTCTGTCTTCCAGGCACCTGGTGAGATTCCATTTCCCAGACCCCCTTGTAATTAGATGGGAGCATTTCTGACCAATGAGTTGTGAACAGAAGTGATAAGTATTGGAACACTTCATCATTAATGCAAAATGCTTTCACACTGTTTCATCTGCCATGGTAATCTTCAGTGCTCATGAAGATATTGTGTCATGAGCCTGAGCCTTAGACTCAGGACTTATGGACAGAGCTCAGAGGTGACCTTCAATAGACTGTAGAATGAGCAAAAAACTAAACCTTTGTTGTAGCTACAAAGGTATTGAGGCTCTTTGTTACTACAGCATGTCCTAATCCATCCTGATTGATACACTCATCCAGTAGAAAACCATATTAATTATTATATTTTTATGACAAACTTCCATAGCTAGTTTGACACATTGTTCTTATTTTTAAAATTTTATTTTCATAATTTTTTGGATATCATTCCCTATTTATTTTCAATGAAATCTATTGTTTTAATTGGTATTGCACTGAATTTATAGATGAATTTTATGAGAATTAAAACTTACACAGTATTGAGTTCTAATACAAGAGTATTAAATTACTTAAAACTTCATTTATGTCTCTCAATAGAATTTTAGAAAAATGTATTTTCATATAAATCATGAATATTTCCTGCTAAATCTATTCTAGAGAGTACATCTTTCTTGTTGCTATCATATATGAGACTTTTTCTTTCATTAAAATTCTTATCTGATTATTGTTTTTACACAGAAAAGATGTCGTGTTGGTGTTTAACATATTAATTTTTAGACTGCCTAAACATTCTTTATTTAAAAAATATTTTCTGAATTTCTGTTCTTTTTGCCTTTTAAAATATATAGAAACAAAAACAATATTAATTTTGCTTTCTCCTTTGCCATACTTATACTAGCATTTTAAAAATAATATTAAAAAAGAAATATTTATACAACAAAATAGTAATGAAGAAGGCGGCCATAAAATAGGAGCTCTAAATCATATGGCACTAACTGTAAGTGGTATAAATAGTTTTGGAATTACAATGAAGCAATGCCACAACTTAAAAGGTCATTATGTTAAGGAAAAGTAATTTTCCATAAGAAATGCTTGAAGCTACATAATTACAAATGTATTTTACTGCTGCAAAATTACAGTGAAATGAGGTATTAAAATCAGTGTATTTCAATAGTTGTGGTGTTGGCCTTAGTCAGCAAGACCAATATGTTTTTATCTTTATGTTGGCAAACCGTAACACACTCAGCTGAGTATTTCCACATGGTTTCTGCAAATTGTGGTATTTATGATTTGTTGCAATTAATATTTAGGTTAACTTCTTAAGTTCAAATGCTACAGGCATTTTAACAAAATTCTTTCTGCAAATTCTGCAGATATCAGGACAATACCAGACCCTATTTTTCTTCCTTTGATATGTATTCTCTCTCTTCTTCCCATTGGTTTCCCTGATTTTATGTTTCTTACAGAATTATTTATACTCTAGTGTTTGACTCTTGGTGGACAGTATGACAGTTCCGTCACCCCATCCCTATTTCTCATGATGAAAAAATGAGCAAGCTTTGTAAGTTAATTTTGTGTTGCTTTGACCAACAAACAGATGTGGGGTCTGGAATTGAGAAGTAAGTCTCTTTAGTGAACATTTAGTGAACATAACTAAATTACAACACTGTATCCCAGTTGTAGGTTCATCCAACTCACAACTCCCTCAGTGGTTTTTGATAATTTGTTGGTGGTATGGGTGTTTTTAGTTATAATTATGAGGTAGGGAGAAGCTAATGTCTTTTACTGGGCATGGCCAGAAATGCGAAATATCTTGTATGCAAAGAAAATAATTAAGCTGCTCCTCTAAACCAAAACCAAAATGAAATCAAAGGAAAAAAAAATTAAAACTATTTAAAACAGCCTACATCCCTAAAGCTGTCCCTTCACTCCCAGTCCACCAAAGCAATAACAGATATTTCGCTGATGATCTGATACTTGCTTCTCTACCTAGAAAGTATCTGTGTGATCCCTCGAGGCATACAGTAGTAGGATTGTACTTCTACCTCTTTTCAATTTAAACGTAGCCGTGTTTTTTGTTTTGGCCATTGAAATATTAAAGGAAGCTGAAAGCTTTAAACCAGTGTACAATTGTCCGATTTTCTTTTACCATTCTGTACACTGATGGAAGCATGTGTCAAGATATATGTGTCTCTGACATCCTGGTTCCCAGAATCCATGAACAGAGTCACTGCTAAGCCAGACTTTGCCTATGATATGAACAAGAAATAAATGGTTATTGTATTAACTCATTAAGATTTGAAGATTGTTTGTTACTGCATCTGATCCTTGCCTATTCTGACTGACATTTCTCCTTTGGATACTATAAATCATCTTGCCTCTATGTACCTAGTGTGGATTGAATTGTATCTTTCTTCAAATTCAGAGGTTGATGCCTTAATTTCCTATGTGACAGTATTTGGAGATAGGGCCTTAAAGAGGTAATTAGAGTGAAGCAAAGTAATAAGGGTGGAGCTCTTAATCAATACCACTTGTGTCTTTATAAGAAGAAGAGGAGACACCAGAGGTGCACACACACAGAAGAAAGACCCTGTAAGGTTTCAATGAGAAGTGCTTGTCCATGAGTTAAAGAGAGAGGCCTCAGGTGAAACCAAACCTAATGAGACCATGCTCTTGAACTTCTAGCCTCCAGAACTGTAAGACATTAAAATTATGCTGTGTAAGCCCCAAACCTGTGGTATTTTGTTATAAAAGCCCTAATAATCTAATCAAGTCCCAATTCTACCTTCTTCAGAATAGTCTTTCCAATTTCTTTTAGATACATCCTGAGCCAAAGACAAGCCCTGAGATAACATTGCACCAAACCCAGGTCTCAGGCTGACACTCTGTGCCTCCAGCTTGCCTGGAAAGATGCTTTGGAGTCTCTTCTAAAATGACAATGAGTCGTTCGACATGGCTTTGAATCCCAGCTCTTCAATTTAAGCTCTTTCTTAAACTTTGTGAGATCTTTGACAAGTTACTTTATTTCTCTGTGCCTCAGTTTCCTCATCTTTAAAATGGAGACACTATTAGTACCTATGTCATAGTGTTATAGGTAGGCTAAAATGAGCTCATAAAAGTAAAACTCTTACGACAAAGATTGATTTATAGTGAACACTTAAATGAATATTAACATTCATTATTGAAATGGGAGAGTTCCCTGACCCCCCTCACAGGATGTGCAACAGGGGTGTGGCTTGTGTGTTTGGTCACTGCCACTGTTCCAACCCCTTGTGAGGGGGAAGCACACAGACAGACAGGTGCAGGAGCCCAAGTGGACGTGTGTCACAGTGTGGCATTTTAGTCTTGCCATCCACGGATGGCTTGAGTGTTAACCAACTTAGTGGACCCTCTGCCTTTCTGCAAGGGCAGAGGGGCAGTGTGACAGCTTTCTGTATCCCAAGTTCTTGTCCAGTGTCCTGGAAGAATTGGATCACACATAGACTTAAAGGATGAATATGGGGTTTTATTGAGCAGTGGAGGTGGCTCTTAGTAGGATAGATGGGGAGCTGGAAGGGGATAGAGTGACAAGATTATCTTCCCCGGGCCAAACTCCTCTCCACCCACCCCCAGCCAGCCTCCTCTCTGTGTTCAGATGTTCCTCTTCTTCTCTTTCTCTGCACCACCATTCTGACCTTCATCTGCTTGTCTCTTTGTCTCCTTGTCTGCTCATCTGCTCCTGAAGCCTGGGGTTCGGGGTTTATATGGACACAGGATAAGGTGGCATGGCCGGCCAAAAGGCAACTTTTTGGGCGCAAAAACAGAAATGCCTATTCCCACTTGGGGCCATGGGTCTCCAGGCTTGAGGGTAGGACTTTTGCCAGGGAACCACCATCTTCTACCCAGTGTTTCTCTGTCTCCTGTCCATATCATTATGATAAACTTTGGATTGAAATGACCAACTGTTGATTGCCTTAATCACACACAAAGAAGCTTGACAAGTTGGTGAGGACAATGGTAAGCTAAGTGAGGCACTTTTATGACCTGGGGAGGAAAGCCCTTTTAAATGCTGAAACTTACTTAGTTGCTTCACTTGACTTCACTCTAGTTTTGGCCTTGACAAGCCTGAAAAACACTTCAAACTTTTACCTCAAGTAGGCCAAGTTCCTTTCCTAGCTTTAGCCTCCATAGCAGGTGGAGCCCACAGCCCTACACAGAGATATGGGCATTTTGGAGTTCCTAGTTGCAACACTGCCTCCGCTAGTAACGTGGTGGAAAGATTCCTGTACCTCTTGTCTGCAATCTTATCCAGTTGGTGAGGTAGTCTAAGACATTTTTAGTCCCCTAAATGGCAATGATGACAAATTAAAATCCAATGGGTAATTTACTTGAAAATTGAATAACTTGTAAGTACACTTAAAAATATGCAGAGGAGACAGAGCATGCAGGGTTTGGTAGCAAAATGCAACTTCATTTGAATTTTATAAAAAGGAAATAAAGGCCAGAGATGTGTTCCCTTTCACACTAAAGGAAATAGCTTCTATCGCCTAGAAGATCAGCTCCAATAACTTCGGGGATGCATTTGGCTTTATTAGGTCTGTTGCCATTGTGATGGGCTAAGGAGTTCCTTTGAAGAAAAGTAATTACTGTACCAGAGGCCCTAGTCAAAGAAATGCGATTGTGTCTAAAAAAAAATCCACTTGCTCAGCACAATTTAGGCTCTCTTTCTGCACCTTTTTATAAGGCTGGATCGATAACTGGCAGATATATAGATCTCCAGGATGGCTACAGCTTAAGTGTTCTCAATTACACTCTATAGTGGTACTAAAATGGAAGAAAAAATACTGTGTGAAAACATGCTTAATAAAGCTAAATTAGTACTTTATCGCATTCACAAAGTAGTCACTTCTGTATCAAAGGGGCCTTAGAAATGTGTAGGAAAGAATATTTGTTGAATATCTACTTTGGGCTAGGCTCTGCAATATGCAATATATTTGAATTATATGATATGTATTATAGGATTCTTATCACTGCTACGTAAGTATGGAGTGTAAATGTTAGAATCACCCTCAGTAGGAAACATAAAACTAAAATAAAGGAAAATAAATCTAAAGCATTATGGAGCAGTCAATTACCCAGAAATATTTACCGAACTTTTTTTTAAAAAAAAAGAAGGGCGTTTACCTTAAATCCCTATAATGTGTTACTTACACTTAGTACATCTAAAAACCTTTATGTAGCTGGATGGTAAAATGTATATGGTTTAAATGACTGTCCAATTCTCATAAGTAGTTTATTTTTCTTCCTAAAGTCTCCTAGCCTCTTATTTAAAGATGTTGAAACCAGACAGTAGACCTGAGAAAGTCACTGAAATTTTCATGTCCAGACTGGGCAATACCTTTTACTGAGTGTCACTTTAAAGAGATTTATTTTCGACATTTTCTTTCTACAAGGGTTGCTTCCTCAAGTGAAGGCCAACATTTTTCTTAATGTTAGAAGCTTTACATGATTTTGGAGTCCTGGATTTCCTTCCAACCAACTGAATGAAACCCCCAAGCAGGAATCCTTATTTTAAAAAAAATCAGTGCAGAACAAATTCAGTTTACCATCATCTGAAGAAGATTTAACTCTTGTAATTCCGAAATTGGGAATACAAATTAAAAGTAAAATGATATCTTCTCTAATGTTTGCTGTAGCAGGCCTCGATTTGAGAAAGAAAAAAAATTCATCTGGCCTTAATAAAGATTGCGCTTTCTGGGTTGTTGGCGTATATTGTTTCTTGTCTATTTTTACAGTGAAGGCTAATTTTTGGTGTGGTGGAACTAAACAATTTATTTTCTTTTTATAGAGATCAGTTGTATTGATTCCATACGTCTTTATTGAAAAATAAATGAATAAGTGTTGAGAATCTCCTCTGAGACAGTGTGATATGATGAGTCTTATGCCAGAGAGGGAGGTAAGATATGTTTGCAGGAGAGAACTTGCATCTAATTCGCAAGTTAGGCAAGGCTCCCCAGAGGATGGGGACCCAGATCAAATTTTGAAAACAGGCAGCAATTACCAAAATGAAGAGTGGGAGGAAAGACTTTTCAGGCAGAATGAGAAGTGAATGCAAATCACATTACTGAACTCTGATAATGACACATTTCCATCTAAACCCAGTACTTTCTCAGATGTCACACAGGCATCACTCATCAGCAGCACGGCACATGTATAGCTCCATCTAGGCGCCTCATCTTGGGCAGTGGAATCACACATTATTATTTATCCAGATCAGAAAGTATGAAGTTAAACTTGACTCCTCCCTCTTCTTTACAATATTAAAGGAATCACCAAATGTTCTCTATTCCATCTGCAAATTGTACATTTAGCTTTATCACCAGTAACATTTATTTATTTATCTGCATTTTCCCGTTTAGTCTTCACAACTGCTATGGCAAGCTTTTATTAAATAATTAACTATCCCCTTTAAATTCAGGAATTGTTGGCAGTTGTGGTACGTTATGTACTAACTGCTTCGGATATAATGATGAACATGGTACTACCACAGCCTCCAAAAAGATCATATCTAGTGGAAAAAACAGAGACATGAAGAGATAATTTTAACACAAGACATGCTAAAGATATACACAGAAAATATACTAGGAGGAGAGAGGAGGGCTGGAAAGCCTTACAAGGGGATTAAAATCCTATAGTGAGACTTTAAGTATAAGAAAGAAATACCCTAGAGAAAATATTCCAAAGAAAAGAGGCAGAATTAGCAAAGGCTGGTTATAAGGTTTAAAAGACTATAATGTGTAATGTTGCTGAAACACAGTTGGGGTAGAAAATGATGAAAGGTAAAGGTATCTTCCTTGATCCTCGGAGTATATTTATTTATTCCTCAGCACTCAGAAGCCTCCAAAACCCTATGCTAGTTTCTTTCACAAAGATGTATTGTCCAAAAAAAAATGAGGATTCGTTTTTACAATGTTGTAAGAATGAATATGAAGACATTGAAATGTGATATTTAACCAAAGATCATATAAGAAATGTAACTTTCCACAAAGTTATCATGGTTACTCTAAAAGGTAATATAATAGACAGATATATTTTCCTTTAACTGGTCCGGTAGGGGAGTATAGTCATCCCCACTGATGTATGGCTGTCTCTGAATTTTCCACGCCTGTGCTTTATAATCTAGGTACTTAGAAAGATAGCATGTGTGGTCTAGCCAAGGGCACTGTATAAATCAAACCATAACCCATTCTTTTCTGTCCTGTCATTTGGAGACTGCAAAGAGTGTACTTTTCATGTTCCACATCATTAGCATAACCTAACACCAGATTTAGCTGTGTAATGCCTATGCCTGAAGGTGAATGAGGGAGTTGAGATGTTCAAAGATGAGAGCGTGTGGACAAATGGATCACAGATATAATGCCATTTAATCTAATCTTCAATAGCTATTTATTGAGGATCTACAAAATTCCATATTACCTAGAACAAAGGTATAGGACAAAGTGCCTACCCTAATATAACTCATGATCATGCTGGGGAGACAGAACATAATACTTGGAATATAGATAACCAGTAACACACCAGTACAAGAAACTTCATTCCACAGGAGAACACATTAAAATAAGCAGTTTCAGATTGCTTGTGAATAATGGGAAGAGCAATGGATTCATAGCAAGAAATTTGGGTTCTTGCTCTTATTCTGACATATGATACATCTATGTCATAGAACAAGTTATTTTAACTCTCTGACTTTTGAGTTTATACCTGTATACCAAGATAAATATACCTGTATACCAAGTTCACTGAGATTTGAAAACGATCAAATGAAAGTGCTTTTAAGACTTTAATATAAAACAATACGTGGCGATGTGGTGTAAGGCAAGCCTTCCAAGCAAAGAACATGCTGGTAGACCATGAACTTAGCAGTTTCTACATGAGTTCTCTTCATTCACTTTCAAGTTGGTTCTTCTCTTCTACACTTATTTATCACTCAGTTAGATATGATTTTGGTATCTAATATTGCTTTTTGTATCTAATAATGATTAGAGACATTGATGATATTGCTTTTTGCATTTAATAATGATTTGTTGAGCAAATAGTGAGAGGTGAAGCCAGCTGGACTTCCTGGATTGAGTGGGGACATGGAGAACTTTTCTGTCTAGCTAAAGGATTGTAAATGCACGAATCAGCACTCTGTAAAAATGCACTAATCAGCACTCTGTGTCTAGCTAAGTGATTATAAATGCACCAATCAGCACTCTGTAAAATGGACCAATCAGTACTCTGTAAAATGGACCAATCAGCAGGACATGAGTGGGAATAAATTATTCCCAAATAAGGGAATAAAAGCTGGCCACCCAAGCCAGCAGCAGCAACCTGCTTGGGTCCCTTTCCACACTGTGGAAGCTTTGTTCTTTTGCTCTTCACAATAAATCTTGCTGTTGCTCACTCTTTGGGTCCACACTACCTTTATGAGCTGTAACACTCACTGCAAAGGTCTGTGGCTTCACTTCTGAAGCCACGAACCCACTGGAAGGAAGAAAGTCCGGGCACATCTGAATATCTGAAGGAACACACCATCTTTAAGAACTGTAACACTCAACACGAGGGTCCACGGCTTCATTCTTGAAGTCAGCGAGACCGAGAACCCACCGGAAGGAATAAATTCCGGACACAATAGTATATCCTAGTCAGTGCGTACAATGCTGGAGATTCATGAACATGTCACCACTTAAGGACCATGTGTCATGCACAAACTATCTGGCATATAATGGGTGCTCAAAAAATGCCATTTTACATTAAATATTTGATTTCCATATTTGGTGGGGATATCCAGAGAGGCAATTAAAAGCAAAGAAGATATATTCATAATATAGAAATTGCCTAAATAAAGTGAAGGAAAAATTTTTGACTACTGTGACAAACATTTGCACTCCAAAATATTTCAGAACTGCTTTTAAAAATTCTATTAATTTAATTCTCAAACTTAGCCAGGAGACAAAGGAAGGGAGCTGACAGTTCACACCAGTGATAAAACAAATAGCAAATAAAACCTTGACAACTTTTTAGCCTCATTAATGAGCAACTACATGTTTGAATATATATACATGTACCCTCTGTATCCATGGTTTCTGCATGGGTGAATTCAAAAAATTGCATATCAAAAAATTTTTTTAAATTGATAGATATGTCTGAACTAATCATGTACAAACTGTTTCCTTGTTATTTTTCCTTAATACAATATAACAATGATTTACACAGCATTTACATTATATTAAGTATTATAAGTAATCTGGAGATGATTTAAAGTATATAGGAGGATGGACATAGGTTATACGTCAATACTACACCATTTAATATAATTGACTTAAACATTCATGGATGTTTTTGTATCTGCAGGGAATTCTAGAACCAATTCCCCACAGATACTAAGGAAAGACTGCATATATATATATGCAAATATATATTTATGTACATATATGCAAATTAAATTTTAAAATAAAATTTTATTTAAAAAATTAAAATTTGAAATGATTACTTCACATGAAAAGGCATGATTGAAATAGATACATTTTGATAGTTCCAACATTTTTATTTTACCTAATGCTGACAATCTTTCTGGAGATAAGTTTTAAAATGTCTTACTGTATTGGACAGATGCTACCATATGACCTGATAATACTCCTGTATTTTTATTGATACATGACAGTACTTCTAAATACTTAGCAGCTTATAACGACACATATTTCTTGTATCACGTTTTGTAGGTCAGGAGTCTGGGCATGACTTAGCTAGATTCTCTAAGGGATGCACAGGCTGCAATCAAGGTGTCAGCCAGGAATGAAGTCATATCACAGGTTCGAATGGAAATGATTCACTTCCACCTTCATTTGAGTTGTTTGTAGACTTCAGTTTTTTGCAGTAGTAACACTGGGGGCATTTGTTTCTTGTTGGTTGTCGGCTGGAGACCACCCTCACTTCTCAGATACCATCCACTATCCCTTGCCACACAGGGCTTCCCAACACAGCCACTTGCTCCCTCAAAGCCAGCAGGGAGAGACTCTGGTAAGACAGGCACTACAACTTTATGTAAACGTAATCATATACACGTAATCACATACATTCCATCACTTTCGCCATATTCTGCTGTTTAAAGTCACAGGCCACCACTGCTGCCTAAATGCCAGGGTTTCAGTCTAGGTCCTGCTGCTCACTGCACAGAAAGCCAATCACTGAGACAATGAGTATTGCTGGGGAAGAAAGCTTTCTTCAGGTGCTTTGGTTAAGGAGAACAGATCAGTCTCAAATCTGTCTCGTCAACTGGCTAAGTTTAGGGGTTCATATAGCAGGGGAGAAGTTAACTATGTGTAGGAAAACAGGAATTAGGGAGGGGTAAGGAAGAGGAGCTGGTCAGCAGGAAGCCAGTGGTTGCTTAGGTAGTCATGATGAGTGAGGAGCCTGGCATCTCATTGTCTGGATGCAGCGATCTGGTGAGTTTCAGTTCCCTAATACCACCTGGGAGGCCTGAAGGTCGGTTTCCTGGGGAAGGAACTCAGATGAGACAAATTTAAGTTTCAAGCTTTAAGACCAGGAGAGTCACTTTCTATGTTTATCCGAAAAACAGTAGATATCACTTCTATGGTACAGCTGGGCTAGTTTCAGCACTGCATGTAAAGGGAGGAAACTGAACAAGGCTGTGAAAAATAGAAAGTGGAGTTTATGGGGAACACCTGAAGATCTATTTGTCTGTTACAACCATATCTGTGATATAGTTCAAGGAAATAAATCAAAACAGAGAAGAAAGATTTAGACAATATTGTTTATTTATGTACTGTATATTATTCCTGCTAATTGAGAGCAGTTTTAATTCACAAATAAGTAATTGCAAGAAGAGGGGGAGGATATAAATGTCTAGACTCTGGAAAATCAACCCAATTTATATATTACTGTCCATATATGAAAACAGAGGTTCACACATATGTATAACTGAAAAATAACTAAAAGTAACAATAAAGGCACAATAAATATAAAATAATGAATACATAATCATAGCAACTAGACTAAAATTTACTGGTATATATATTTGAATTAGGAGAAGCTACAATATTTGTGAATAAATTTTGGTCATTACTAATTTACCATCCTTGCAAAATTTAGCTATTGTCTACAGTTCTTGAAAATCAAAGGATAGCAACCTACAAAAACATGAGTTACTGAAATATGGAAAACAAAAATAATTTATAGATATGATTTTTTAAAACCCTGTGATTTGATTTTTTAAAAAGGTTCACAAAACTGATGAAATTTTAATTAAAGAAACAAAAGAGACAACAAAACTACATATTATGACAAATCAGAAAGGAGACATATTATATTTTTAGGTTTAAAATACTTATGTGCAAATATTGTGTGCAAAACTAGGGCAACAAATTGGAAAATTTGGAAAAAAAAAGGAATGATTACTTACCAATGTATAAATTATCAAAATTGATCCTAAAAAAAGTAGAGAAGTTAAACAGACATAAACTACAAAAAATTTAGTGGTATGGATGAAATATTTTGCCATTTAAAAATAAATTACCTTAGATATCTTTATAGATAATTTTTATATCATCTTTAAATAACAGGTAATCCAGTGCCGTGCAAGAATTTTATAGATCACAAAAGATTGAAAGCCCCCATTTTATTTTTAGAAACAAGTGAAACTTTAATATCCAAATTTATCAAGATAAAAAAGATTTAAAAAGCTGCGCTGATCACACTGTAATGATAATGTACAATTTTAAATTTAAAATTAGTATTTAAAACCCATATTACAAAATGACTGTATAGTATAAATGAAATCAAGCCACATTATTCAAATACTGAAATAATAACTGCATATGATATATCAAATAAATATATTTAAAAGAAAAATACAAATTAATATAGCAATGTATTAAAAGTACACTTGGTACAATTCAGGCATTTTTTATTAAAAAATTCTAAGGAATATAGTGGACAAAATACTATTCAAACAAACAGGAAAAATCATTCCAAAGAATTAAATGTAATATCATTTCCATTAAAATTAGGAGCAAAACACAATTTTATATGGTTTGAAAATGCTAGTTAATACAATAAGTCAAGAATGAAATATGTGTATAAATCTACATGATCATTGGACAAGAAATTTTTCTCTTAACAGATGATATATTTTTATAACTAGAATCATCAAAATAATTTGACTAAAACAAAACAATACATACAGAAAAACACACACACACAAAGAAAAGATGAACCATTAAAATTAGAGACTGATAAAGACTTCAGTATAATAGTATTTCCACTGTTGTCCAGTTAAAATAAAAAATGGAGAAAAATCTGATGAAGAAAACAACAAACATTGATGGAAATATATAATCTAAGATCTGAACAAATAGAGGAGCAACGATGTGTTTTAATAAGGTTAAAATTTACAAAAATGTAAATCCTTCCATATTTACAAGATAAGTATATTATAAATCAAATTAGAATATAAAGTTATTTTAAAACTGGATATATTGATATAAAAGTTCATGGAAAAATAAAATTTGATTGCGGCCAAAAGAAAAAAAAAAGGAATACTGGAGGGAAATTTGCCTTAGCAAGTACCAAACTTACAATAAATCTATTGTAATAGAAATGGTATGGCAAAATCATAGGTATAGTCATATTGATTAGAATAATTACTTCAAAACTGATCCAAAAGAAACTATGATTGAATATTTGAGAAGTTATAATTTAATTAGTTAGCAAAATGGTACTTCATTTTACAGCCAGTATAAGTGTTTAGAAACTTACAAGAAAACAAAGCACATACCACATAGAAAAAATTCTTACAGAAAATTTTAATGTATAGGTTAACTATCTCATATATAAATACTTATAATTTGTACAAATATATATAAAATAGTATGCCAATAATAAATAGTAATATGCAAGTATATTTTATAACTTTGCACATATATTTAAAATAATTTTTAAAAATATATACATTAGAAAAATTTAGGAGCTCTGGTGTAGCTCTTTTGGGAAAGAGTAGGCCCACCAAAGTGAGAGGAAACCCAGATGTCACAAATGAAAATAGACATGAAAAGAATTCCATTAACAAAGCCAAAGAAAAAAATAAAATATTTGCAACCCATATAGTAAGATAATTACTATTTCAAATATACATGACTGTTTCATGATGAAAAAAATATATATATAAATTAAGAAAATTATATGAACAGATAATTCGTAGAATAAAAAATTCAAATAGCCAATAAAGACAAAGATGGCAACCTCAGTTACAGGTGGAAATTGGAAGACAATGATAAAACATGTTTTATCTCTCTTTACAAAAGATGTAAAGTAAAATATAGCCTGGAGCTAGTATCTAGATAATGATCTCTGATAAGAATGTGAATTGCTCCTGAATTTTGAAAAGTAATCTGCCACTGCTTATTGCAAAATAAAAGTTCCATAGTCTTTAAATTTTCACTTTCACTTTTCACTATTGCCCCCCCCCCATGCCAGGCTAATTTTTGTATTTTTAGTAGAGACGGGGTTTCACCATGTTGGTCAGGCTGGTTTCAAACTCCTGACCTCGTGATCTGCCCACCTCCAGACTTAAGTGCTGGGATTACAGGAGTAAGCCACCACGCCTAGCCTGAATCTCATGTTTTTAAAGCAATATGTACAAAAATACCTATGGCAGATTTTTTGTTACTATTGTTTTAGTTGTCTGGTTTGTGTGTTTTTGTTTCTTGTTTTTTGCTTTTTTGGTCCTGCAAAAAAAGTAAACAAACATAAAGAATAAGGAAAAAAAAAAACCTAAGAACCCAAATGTTGGTTAATTGAGAAAAATCAGTGCATGTAATAGTATGCAGCCTTTAATGTTTATTCTAGCCTTTGGTATGCAGCTAAATTAATGTGTTAGCTGTGTATTTATTGATCTAATAGCTAATCCATATTACTGAGTAAAGCAAGATGCAAAGTAATATGTATGTGAAAAACTGCAAAAACTTTATGTGTGTATATTTAAGCTTCTATGAAGAAATAAGACCTGGTACCATACAAACCAGGTGTTAATATTGGTTATTTTATGGCATGCTGCAAAAGGTGGGTGTGAGAGGTGGAATTATGTCAATGGTTGTCATAAACTCACATGTTGATTGTTTTATATATATATATTTGAGAAACCTGTAATAAAATACTTTAGAAGAAAATGTACATTTAGTTTAGAAGAAGCTATAGGGTTTGTAGATTAGCAACATTTAGGGTTTATAGCCATGATGTCCCGTTGCTGTTCCTGGTAACCTATTTCTGCTTGGTTCTTAGTATTATATTTAATACATAACATAAAAAAGGGAACTGGCTGAATCTGAGAGAAGATGTGAAGAGAGAAATTTGATATAACTCTGCCCATCTCTTAAATGTTGATATTCCTCAGATTTCTGTCCCAGACTGTCAGCTCTTGCCGAGTAATGGCTTTAATTGCATTGTATTTGAATTTCCTGCTTACTTTCTGATTCTCCTATAGGGTTTAAGGGTCTCATGGGTTCTGTAATGATTACTTTATTATTTTCTCCTTTATTCCTAGAATATAATTAGTAGCTATAAACTGGTAAGCATTCAACAGATATTTGCTGAATTGCAGAAAGAAGGAAAAAAGGGAGGAAGGATGGAAAGATACGAAATACGTGGCACTGTGCCTGGCATATACATGATCTTTACAGAAGGTCCTCATACCACACTTTTCCCACTCCAATCCCTCTGTCCCCATTCCCTTAGTCATATGTACTGCTTACTTTCCTGATGCAGACATCATATCCAAGCTACACAAAGGTTATCCAGCAATTCTTCAATTACTCACCTCCCATGCTTAGCTTTCCTGGCAGCATTTCAGCCCCTGGTGGGAGATCCGCAGCCTTTGGCTCTGCTTGCAGAATGGCCAAAGAGCACATCTGGATTGAGCATTTCATTTTCAGTTCAAACCTGGTTATAGTAACACTCTGTCATACTTAATATACACAGGGCAACATGCAGTGTGCTAGATTTGGACTCACTGGAAAAAGACAAAGCATGACATTGTTGAGGCTGTACCAGCAGTGGGTATAATTCTTTGTAAAGCTATATAATATGTTCCAAGCATATTGCAGCTGTTGATAGGTTTTATTACATTTACAGTTAGGGACCTTATTATATTTGTAGGAAAGATTTATTATATTTGCTTTTATTACTTTAGCAGTTTGGGATACTTTCCTATTTGTCATGAACTTATTCCATTTATGCCCATTGAGTTTATATCTTAGGTTTGCTCCATGAGCAGGCTATGGATAATTTCACCTGTTGTCATTACATTTGCAGTCAATTTTCATTACCATCCTGCTAATAGTTTACAGTATTTGCAGGTGCTACATATTACATTAGTAGTTTGAATATTTTAAAGTCAGCAATAATGGGGTAGAGCAATCAGCTGAAAAAAGGGCACAGAACCCTTCGCATGCTCAAACTCTTGGCAGATGTGGGGAATACACTACATCGCAGAAGCTGGCTATGATAGCCAGACTTGTTTTTGGAGTACGTGTTCAAAGGACCAAAACCTTAGTCTGAAATGCTCAGACTCACGGACTCCAAGTTGGCTGTATATCTTATTGTTTCAAATTTTCAGGATTCTTCTACTGATGAACTAAATGAAGATAAGACACAAAGCTTGAATGTATGACGAATTTATGTTTTCAAAGCAATTCCTTCCCTGAGCTATCTCTAGCTTGAAAGACTAGATGGACATAGGAAACCACATTGCCGGTGAGCATAAGCAGAGTACTTATGCTGCTTCTTAATATTTGGGGTAGAATTTGACATCTTATGCACCAGTCTAGGCCTCCACCATGTATAGCCTCTGCAGTCTATTCATAAATGGAAAATTCGATGCAAACGTCTGTTTGAAGTTATGTGACTCATTGTAGCAGTTAATGGAATCAGTAAGAGAGGTAATATGGAGCAAGGGAACATCTGGAATAATTGCAGTACATGTCTAAAGCAGCAGCTATAGGAACAAAATAATAATAGTAGAAGCTTATTGTTTATCACTTACCAAACACCATTGTAAAACACTCCACATGCATTAAATTAATTAGTCTTCCTAACAACCCTATGAAATGGTTATGCTACTTAGTCCCATTTTACAGGTGAGAAACTGAGTAGCAGAAGTTAAGCAATTTGTCTAAGGTAACAGAATTAGGATAGATAGAACCAGGTTTGAGCCCAAGTAATTTAACTTTCATGTGCAAGGTTTGAACCCCTAGTCCATGATATTAATTCTTAGCTCTGCAACTGAATCAAGGAAGACAGCCTCCTAGTTCCTAATCAACTAAAGATTTATACTTAGCTCTTATTCATTTTATGGATTATGCTATGCTCACTGGACTGTTTTCAAATCAATAAAGGTTTCTACTTAGCCAATATTTAAATAAATATAATTTCCACCAATTTTCTGGGAATCTACTGGTTTATAGAAATGTAGGTTTTATTGGTTTATTTATTTATTTTGAGACAGAATCTCACTCTGTCACCTAAGCTGGAGTGCAGTGGCGCAATCTTAGTCCACTGCCTCCGCCTTCCAGATTCAAGCAATTCTCCTGCCTCAGTCTCCCGAGTAGCTGGGATTACAGGCACGTGCCACCATACCTGGCTAATTTTTGTATTTTTAGTAGAGACAGGGTTTCACCATGTTGGTCAGGCTAATCTCAAACTCCTCACCTCAGGTGACCCACCTGCCTCAGCCTCCCAAAGTGCTGTGATTACAGGCATGAGCCACTGTGCCCGGACTGAAATTTAGCTTTGATATTATAAATATATTAGAATATATATATATATATATGTATATATTAGAAATATAGTTTTCCTCTTTCAAAGTACTTGTCATAATCTAATCATCAACTCAAAGGCAGAACACAGACTAAATCATCCTTATAACCCCAGTGCCCCTAATATATGCTAAAATGGTGTAGCTAAGTGAAGTACTTAGGAGCACACAATCATCCTTTTAAACTATTGCTCAAGCCAGATGGGTGAAACATAAGAGTCCTGGATCAGAGGTGAGAAAATCTAGCTCTGGTTTCTGCTCCACAGCTCACTAATACTTACGGACTTTTAGAATTTCGGTTTTCTTGTCTGTATAATTAGAAAAGTCTAACACCTGCTCTATCTTCCTCATAGGTTGTTATGAGGTATTAGGGTTCCCAGATTTAACAAATACAAATGTGTTATATCCGGTTAAATTTGATTTTCAGATAAAAAGAGACAAACACATTTATAATATGAGGATGTCCCATGGAATATTTCAGACACATACTAAAACAAATGCACAGTTTATCTGAAATCCAAATTTAACTGAACATTACATATAATACTGGGCAACTCTACATGAGGATTGATGAGATAATGCATAAGGATGTACTTAAATGTTTGACATTCTGACAAAACATATTGAGATTGTAAATGTAGCTGATCCCTCTGAAACAGGAAAACAAAACAAAACAAACAAACAAACAAAAAACAAAAACAAAAACAAATACCCAGGGGGATTTAATATAAAGTCTTGCTGTTCATTGTCTCTGGAAGATTTGTTCCTCTGTAGGTGGAGAGCTCTATGTGTGGCTACATTGGAGAAAAACTGATTCAGCAACAGAGCACTCAAAGCCAGGGAGGAGCCAAAGATCACTAAGGGAAGGGGTTTTCTAGCATCGTTCATGGACAAATGCCAGACTTACTGTGCTAGGAATCACCAGATGAGAGGCTGTTACAGACACAGCTTCCTAGCTTCTACCCCAAGAGCTCTCTTGTAGTCCCAGTGTCTAAATGTTTAACAAGATTCCCAGATGAATCTGAGAAGCAGCCAGTTTTGCCAACTACTTCTAGATAGGTTTATAGGGACACCAGATGCTTTTTATGAGAGCACTAATGACCACTGCCAGTGGCAACAAGTAAAAAATCCATGTCCCTAGAGTGGACCCTAACCCCAGCATCTACAGTGGACATCAGAGGAACATTGGCTAACAAGGTGACCTGCCTTGCATGATTTATCTACCTGCCATCTACAGTACAAGTCATTTAAAAGGGTCCAATATTTGTCTTAGTAGTACATTAAATGAACTATATGCATTAAAAAAGGGCTCTTACTGTTAAAAACAACAGAGGCCTAAGTCAAAATAACTTTCAAAAGGATGGAAGTCAAGAGAGCAATCTGCAGCCTAGCTATATCCAAGTGCTTATGATATTATTATGACCTCAAGACAATAGTCATCTAATGTATTCTGTTTCTCCACTTTCCCCCAGAAAATCCTACAGCGAACTTAACTGGCCCAATACAGTTGATATGCCTGTCCTTGAACCAAAACTACAGTGATTGATTGCACAGTCCTGAGTCACGAGCTCACTCATGCCCTGGGGACAGGTCAATCCCACTCAAGCTATATGGACTGAGACAGAAGAGGGTAAGTTTAAATGCCAGAAATGTTTCTAATACTGGAAAAAAATGGACATAAGGGTGTGTGTTATAATAGAGTATAAAAATAATAAAATGAAAACTTTCTCAGAAATGTGAAAATTAAGAAAAAAGCAGAAAAAAATTATGTGACTCCAATTTTTCCAAGAGGCATTCTCTAAAGTCCTAGTTATTTTAAGTATTCTGGATTAAAGGGGGTTTCCTGGTCAAAGTGTTGGGAAACACACAGCACTTCTTCGAACATGTGTGCTTCTTGTAGCTTAAAGTGAAAAATGATTACATTAAAACCTCTGTAAAGCTATTCAATACAGAAACCTTTTAAAACTGGCTTTAACCCAGAACTTTTGAAATTGAATGAAACAAAGAAGATTTTTTAATGGTGGAACATATCACAGAATTAGCATGTTAAGGCAATAATTCTCAAAGTTTAATGTGTATACCCACATACCTGTGTTTCTTGTTTAAGTTCAGAATCTGATTGAATAGGTTTGGAGTGGAGCCTAAGATTCAGCATTTCTAAAACAATGTCATGGGGCCTACACATTGAGTAGTAAAGCTTTCAGAATGGCATTTTGGGAAATAAGCTCTGCCTAAACCCTACATTGTTTCATGGCTATTTCTGGGTCTTCGTCATCATGGTAATCTTAGCTATCTTGCAGGGCCTGGCATATGGAGATGGTCCTTAACTATTTTAGGATTAAATGAGTGTATTAAAGAATGGCCAACTTGAAAGCTTTGCTCTGTGATAAGGTTTACATATCAGGCACATTTTCTAATAGGTTAAGTAGGGTATTTCCATGTGGGATGGAGAAAGAAAAGGAGCATAATGGGAGAGAAGATTCACAAAAGACAACAGGCCTTAGGTAGCTAGAGGGTAGTTACAAGATGCTGAGGTAATGTTTTCAATGCCAGGTCAATGAAGGACCTGGTGGAGCCACAAATGAGCATGGCAATAGGGAATTAAAATGACTCCAAAACAATGGTCTTCAAATCTTTCAGACCCAGTGACCCGAGGAACATAATATACCGATCTCTACGATTCTACCTCTGTAGTTCATTTAAAATGAGATTCTCAACTGGAGAGAGTGGAGGTGGATATTAGAACCTCTAAGTGAGTAACAGTCTGAAAAGAGTCCTCCTCTTCCCCCAATTCTGATATGCAGCTATGCTCCCTACTACCACACAGTTAGACATATTAGTCCAAAGGAGAGCACCAAGAAAAAATAAATAGCTGCTTCTAAAAAAGATTCTGTGTTGTGGGAAGTCAGGGACCCCAAACAGAGGGACCAGCTGGAGCTGAGGCAGACCATAAATTGTGAAGATTTCATGGACATTTAACAGTTCCCAAAATTAAGTTTCATAATTTCTTATGCCTGTCTTTACTTTAATCTCTTAATCCTGTTATCTTCGTAAGCTGAGAATGTATGTCACCTCAGGACCACTGTTGTACAAATGGATTGTAAAACATGTGTGTTTGCACAATATGAAATCAGTGCACCCTGAAAAAGAACAGAATAACAGTGATTTTCAGGGAACAAGGGAAGATAACCATAAGGTCTGACTGCCTGCGGGGTCGGGCAGAATAGAGCCATATTTTTCTTCTAGCAGAAAGCCTATAGATGGATGTGTGAGTAGGAGAAATATCACTGAATTATTTTCCCAGCAAGGAATAACCCTGGGGAAGTAATGCATTCCTGGGGGTAGGTCTATAGATGGCCGCTCTGGGAGTGTCTGTCTTATGCGGTTGAGATAAGGACTGAAATACACCTCATCTCCTGCAGTACCCTCAGGCTTACTAGGATTGGGAAATTCCAACCTGGTAAATCCTAGTCAGACCCATTGTCTGCTCTCGAACCCTGATTCCTGTTAAGATGTTTATCAAGACAATGCGTGCACAGTGGGACATAGACCCTCATCAGTAATTCTAATTTTGCCTTCGCCTTGTGATCTTTATTGCCCTTTGAAGCATGTGATCCTTGTGACCTACTCCCTGTTCACACACACCCGCCCCTTTTAAAATCCCTAATAAAAACTTGCTGGTTTTGCAGCTCGGGGTTGCCATCACGGTCCTACCAATATGTGACGACAGTCCCGGAGTCCCAGCTATAAAATTTTTCTCTTTGTACTCTCTCTTTATTTCTCAGACCAGCTGACACTTAGGGAAAATAGAAAGAACCTACATTGAAACATTGGGGGCTGGTTCCCCCAATAATTCTACGTATTCTCTTAAGTAACCAGCATAGTCTAATTATCATCATCATCATCAAAATAAGTGGATTGAAAAAATTATACCAGCTACATATTTATCAGAGCATCTTTTTTGCTCTTTGATGTTAATATGCAATTAATGCACATTAGTTTCTCAGATCGTTTAAGTGCTCAGGACTTGGTTTTTCATTAAGTTCAGAATCATCATAGTATTATTTGTTGATAGGAAAGCAGAAATTTTGTACTCCTCTGTGACAAAGCAGATATATCTGCTCAATTCAGGAGTAAAGTATTAACAAGCTAGCCGACTTGCCTAAAGATTTATAACCAGGTTCTTAATTTATCTTAATATCAATAAAGCAAATACTCTTGCTATACATTTCTTTGTTTTCTGGATTTCATTTTGTTCTAAACTAAGGCCAATATGTTATGATTAAGCTCCCCCAAACTCTAATATTTGGGTACACTGTCTGTGAACCTTAAGAAAATTCAAGAAACGTAGGTTACCAAAGGGACAGAAAGAAATTGGCTGGTAGCTTTATTCCTAAGGGTTTAGTGAGAGTGGCCTAAGTGAAATTTTGTCCTTGGTGGATCATTACGGTTTATGGCAGCTTTGTTCACAGGCAAGTGGCTTTATTGATACAGGTAGGGCTATTTTTAGCCAGCTTAGCTCATAGAAAATGCAGACCCCTTGATCCTTAGCAAACAATGCTTGCAAAGACCTTAGCAAATGTGGACAGCTCTGCCTTATTGAGCAGTCCGTATTGGTCTTGGACTGTCTAAAGCTACCTTGAAGTAGAAAACTGTAGCCACACTTTGCAGAAGCCAACGAGGCAGAGATTAGCCATTATGTGTAAGAGGTTATAAAGGTGTAAAACTGAAGAGCTCTCTAACAGGCCTGATGTTAAGTCATCTACAAAGCAGTCAGGAGAAAGAGGCAGCCTTCTTTGGCAGGGAGAAGATGCTATGCTGCATGATCATGTCTAGGAAAAGGCAAAGCCTCAAAGGAAGCCTGTACCTGGTAGGCATCACCTTGGTTTGGCAGCTAATTTTGCCTCCAATCCTGCAACTAACATAAAGCATCATAACTCTAACTGGTTGTGCATGACTTAAGGAATAATCTAATAGGAAGATGTGGAAGATCCAGGTATATGGATAAAATAAGAGATTTCACAAAATCAAATCATTAATTGATACATAAAAGGGTCATAAGTTTTATTAACAAGCAAATGCAAGCATTGAACTGCATGCAGGGAAGTGATAAAGGTGATATTTTATCTGCCTAATTCCATGTCTATCTCCTTCTAGTGATTAAGGATTCAAGTACAGAAAAAGGGTACTTTTTATTGGGCTCCTAGAATTCCAATAATAATTTATGTTCATTCTTAACTTTTTAGTTAATTTTTTTTTCTTTTTCATGTTATCTTCACAACAATACTAGACAACATATGCAATCATAGCAATGATAAGTGGGGGTGAAACCCCCTAATCAATGGTGAAATACTGATAGATTCAGAATAAATCTTAGAAGTAGAGGCAATGGCACTGGCAGAAGTATTCAGTGTGATGGAAAAGATACCTTTTTGACTGTAATGTTGATTAATTAGATAATTATAATTAATTAAGATGGTAAACACCGTGAAGGAACAGGTTTTGGGGAATGAGACAAAAGCTGTTTAAATACAGGTAAGTGTTATCTTGATTGTATTTTAAAATTTGCAGAACAAGACTGATAACTGCTCTATCCTTCAGGTTTTGCCATGAGGAACAAGTGAGATATTCTATGGAAAAAAAAAATGTCTTTGAAAAGCATGAAAACTTCTGAAAGTAAAAAGGTTTAAAGAAAGCAATTACCCAGGTAAGAGTAAGATAAAAATAATTCTGTCTTTTCTGAATTATCCATAGATGTTAGACATTGTCTTAGTCTATTTGGGCTGCTATAACAGATGCCATAGACTGAGTGGCTTATAAACAGCAGAAATTTATTTCTTGAAGTTCTGGAGGCTGCAAAGTCCAAGATCAAGATGCTGGCAGATTTGAGGTCTAGTGAAAGCCCATTTCCTGGTTCCTAGATGACTGTCTTTTTGATGTGTACTCACATGGACAGCGGCATGGGAGCTCTCTAGGGTCTCTTTTCTAAAGGCACTAATCCCGTTTATGAGGGTTCTTTTCTCATGACCTAATCCCCTCAAAGCTCCCATCCCCTAATTCCATTACATTATGGGTTAGGATTTCAACCTATGAATTTTGGGGGACACAGATTGTCTTAGTCCAGTTTTGCTGTTTTAATAATATACCTGACACCAGGTAATTAATAATGAACAGAAACTTATTTTCTCTCAATTGTGGAGGCAAGGAAGTTCAAGATCAAGGTGCCAGCAACTAGCAAAGGCCTTGCTGCTTCATCGTCATATGGTGGAAGGGCAAAGAGGAAAAAGGGGGCCAAACTCATCATTTTATAATGGCATTCATCCCACCCATGAGGGCTTAGCCCTCATGGCCTAACACCTCTCAAAGGACTTACCATTAATACTGTCACAACAGCAATTACATTTCAACATGAGTTTTGGAGGGGATAAATATTCAAACCATAGCACAAATATTTAGTCCATAGCAGACATCACAAACCTCCCCCATTTTTAATTTTGTGGAAATTTATCTTTGGCTCTTGAGAGCTTCTTAAATGAGATTATTTACCTGAAGTGCAATAGAACATTATTTAATTCTCTTTTTAAAATAGGAGGGGGTAGGATAGGATATGTAACATCGAGGGAATAATTAATATGCTTCAGACTCAGATCATCCATCTTATAAATATTACTTTATATTTATTATATTTACACAATATTCACATCAAATCTGGGTAGCTATTATTATGCTTGGTGATAAAACTCTGATTCAGAGAGTAAAAGTAATTGACATGAGGCTACAGTGTTAGCTAATAACTAAATCCAGGATTTCATCTGGCTTTGGCAATAAGTAAACACATTCATTCTAACAAATATGTCTTAAGAGCCCACCATATGCTGATATTGTGACCTGGCTCTGTTTATCATAGCCAACTTCCCCAGTTACATAAGAGGAACAAAACCAGCAGGAGTAAAAAATGGGAACAAGACTCTTGGCCAGAAGAAATATTCACTGTAGCCTTTTACTTCCAGGAGTACAAAGTCTTGCTAAGGCAGTGAAATAAATTTTGATTGTGATTCCAGGTAATAAATCTGGGATTGGAAGTTATATATTTTTTGTCCTTAGGTTAGCTGACAATTTTTTCTTCATATTAAATAATAACTTTGCCCAGTAATTATATACATTGCTAAGCTTTTTTATATAACAAAATTGACAGCATGTACTGCGAGACTGAGCAGTTTGGAAAGGTGAAAAATTCATGTACGTTTCAAGGTTCTAATGGTTCCACGTCAAGCATAAAGCAAAGTGATGATTCAGATTAACTATCCACCTCCCTCTTTCTTCCTACAAATAAAACAAGTTACAAATGAGTCATTATTTTCCAAAATGTGCTTCTTGAAAATATTCCCCCTACACTGAGGGGTGAGGGTAATGGAGCACGTATAAGTATATTATGAAGAAAAGTCATGTTAAAAATACCAGATTCTTTAATTTAAGAGCCAGATCAGAACTTCTGACAGTAATGTTTCTGCTCATGGATGTATCCAAAATCCATCTAGTTTATTTTTCTAATTGTCTTGTAACTTGTATTGGAGCCAATGATTCTGATAATGTTGACTGTGATCGAAAGAATATAGTTCAGGCAATATAGTAGATGGTCAGTAAACACCCACAAACTTTATCATGTGGTATTCTCTTTTATTTCCACAATGTATTTCTGTTTACAAACCACTTTCTTTTTTTTTTTTTCTTTTATTATTATACTTTAAGTTTTAGGGTACATGTGCATATTGTGCAGGTTAGTTACATATGTATACATGTGCCACGCTGGTGCGCTGCACCCACTAACTCGTCATCTAGCATTAGGTATATCTCCCAATGCTATCCCTCCCCCCTCCCCCAACCCCACAACAGTCCCCAGAGTGTGATGTTCCCCTTCCTGTGTCCATGTGTTCTCATTGTTCAATTCCCACCTATGAGTGAGAATATGCGGTGTTTGGTTTTTTGTTCTTGCGATAGTTTACTGAGAATGATGATTTCCAATTTCATCCATGTCCCTACAAAGGACATGAACTCATCATTTTTTATGGCTGCATAGCATTCCATGGTGTATATGTGCCACATTTTCTTAATCCAGTCTATCATTGTTGGACATTTGGGTTGGTTCCAAGTCTTTGCTATTGTGAATAGTGCCGCAATAAACATATGTGTGCATGTGTCTTTACAGCAGCATGATTTATAGTCCTTTGGGTATATACCCAGTAATGGGATTGCTGGGTCAAATGGTATTTCTAGTTCTAGATCCCTGAGGAATCGCCACACTGACTTCCACAATGGTTGAACTAGTTTACAGTTCCACCAACAGTATAAAAGTGTTCCTATTTCTCCACATCCTCTCCAGCACCTGTTGTTTCCTGACTTTTTAATAATTGCCATTCTAACTGGTGTGAGATGGTATCTCATTGTGGTTTTGATTTGCATTTCTCTGATGGCCAGTGATGATGAGCATTTTTTCATGTGTTTTTTGGCTGCATAAATGTCTTCATTTTGAGAAGTGTCTGTTCATGTCCTTCGCCCACTTTTTGGTGGGGTTGTTTGTTTTTTTCTTGTAAATTTGTTTGAGTTCATTGTAGATTCTGTATGTTAGCCCTTTATCAGATGAGTAGGTTGCAAAAATTTTCTCCCATTACAAACCACTTTCATATATAATAATACAATGACTTTTTGTGGGAAAAGGAGAAAAAATAGCACAGATATTATCATTTCTATTATGCAATTGGGAAAATACTGGCAGACTTAGAAATCATATTTTCTGGCTGTTCCAACACAAAGTTCTGCATTAGTCTCAAATAAATATATTTTCTTTAAGAGAAAAGAAAAGAAGTGTTCATAAATACATGCATAATTATGAATTTTCTTAGCCTGCTTGGGTTGCCAAAACAAAATACCACAGACAAGGTGACTTCAACCAAGGAACTAATTTTCTCACAGTTCAGAAGCCTAGAAATCCAAGATCAGGGCACCATTCTGGTTGGTTTCTGGTGAGGGATCTCTTCCAAGCTTGTAAGCAACTGCCTTATCACTATGTGTTCACATGGTCTTTCTTGCATGTGTGTACCTGGAGAAAGAGAGATATCATTCTCTCTCTTCTTCTTCTTATAAGGTCACCAATCCTATGAGAGTAGGATCCCACCCTTACGACCTCAATTATCCTTAATTAGCTCCTAGCAACCCTATCTGCAAATATAGTCATATTAAAGGTAAGGCTTCAACATATGAATTTGGTGGGGACACAATTCAGTCCACAGCATTAATTTGATGAAAAAAAATTTATTTTCCGAGAATTTTTTCTGTAGGTTTATCAAGTTTTCTAAAAGACAATAAAATATTTTGTGGTAATGCTATTTTACATGCAGTTTTACTTTATAAAATTCTTATATTGCTGATAAAGTGAAATCTTTTTGTAGTGTTAAAATTATGGCTATTGTTGCTGTTTTTTTTAATTCAAAAATTAATTAGAAAATGTTCATTTTCATTCAAAAACATAGTTTCAATTATTTATTTGTATAGTTAAATGTCCACTTTCTATTTACTGTTTGTATAAACTTGCAATAAGAGTATATTTTGTGCTCAGTGCCCACAGTTAGAAAATTGGTCTTTTCCACTAAAAAAGAAAAATAAAGCATATTTTATTCACTCAAATGACCTGTATCCAATTATAAAAATAAAAAGTGTAAATCAATATAACAAAGTGACTAAATTGCTTGGTAATGAAATGCATGTGAATTAAAATTAAAAACCCTTTTAATATCTGTCAGGTGACTAAAAATCATTTCTAGTATTGATAAACTTTTAATATCATTATCTTTATACACTGTTGTTTGCATTATAAATTAATAAGATTCATACAAATTCTTAAAAAAAACATAGCTTTGACCATAAAACATCTCTACTAGGACTATTTCATAAGAATATTATTCAATAAAATTTCTAAATTAGAGAAACAGAAGTATTGATATGATAAAAATAAAGGGAATTTCAGTGTATTTTGTCTAAATAAAAATTTATGGAGCTATTTAAATAATTATGAAGACTATAGAGAAAAGAAATAGTTTATAATACAATAAGTTAGCAAAATTCAGACTTATGAATACTTCAAGATTATAAGAAAAAATATGCATAAAGAAAAGAGTCAGCAATTAACATTCATGTGTGCACACACAGAAACAGGCATGAACACGTACATGCACAAGGACACATGCACACACATGCACACTCAC
The DNA here is from genome assembly GCF_029281585.2 of Gorilla gorilla gorilla. Classification (NCBI taxonomy): domain Eukaryota; kingdom Metazoa; phylum Chordata; class Mammalia; order Primates; family Hominidae; genus Gorilla; species Gorilla gorilla. The sequence goes on along the minus strand of NC_073227.2, from coordinate 27,166,906 downwards.
ACAGCTGCTAATGAGCTTGGGGTTTTGGATTATGAGTCATCTATCTTCTTTTCAAAGATTCTTTCTTTATATTTGACTGTAATCTTTGAATAATAAGTAAAAGCCTTTTTGATACAAGCCATTTTAACTGGAGTAAGATATTATTGCATTGTGCTTTTTACTCGCATTTCTCTGATGATTAGTGATGTTGAGCATTTTTTTCACATACCAGTTGATCATTTGGGTATCTGCTTTTGGGAAGTGTCTATTCAGATGTTTAGCCAATTTTTAATGAGGTTATTTGTTTTTTTGCTATTGAGTTTATTTGCTCTACTTATACATTCTGATAGTTTGGAAATATTTTCTCCCATTCCATGGGTTGTCTCTTTACTTTGTTGATTGTTTCTTTTGCTGCACAAAAGCTTTTTAGCTTGATGTAATCCCAATGGTCTAGTTTTGCTTTGATTGCCTGTGCTTTTGAGGTATGTAATAACAGATACTGGTGAGGATGTGGAGAGGAACCTTCATATACTGTTAGTGGGAATGTAAATTAGTACAACCACTGTGGAGAACAGTTTGAAGCTTCCTCTAAAAAGTAAAGATAGAATTATATGCTCCCATAATTCTGCTATTAGGTATATATCCAAAAGAAAGAAACTCAATACATTGAGGAGATATCTCCACTTTCTTGTGTATTCCAGGACTATTTACAATAACGAAACTATAGAGTCAACCTAAGTGCCCATCAATGGATAAATGGATAAAGAAAATATGGTATATATACACAATGGAACATTATTAAGCCATAAAAAAGATGAAATCCTGTCATTTGGAGCAATATGGATGGAACTAGAGCCCATTTTGTTGAATGAAATAAGCCAAGCACAGAAAGACAAATGTAACATGCTCTCACCCTTATGTGGAAGCTAAAAAGATCCATTTCGTGAAGACAGAGAATAGACTGGAAGTTAATGAAGGCTAGGAAGGATAGTCAGAGAAAAGGAAAAAAGAAGAATGTAAATATAGTTTTATTATCACTGAATTGTATACTTAAAAATGGTAAACATAGATACCTTAACACAAATAAATTAAACATAAAAAATTAATATTAACACACTGTTATATTTTTAAAAATGGTAAAAACCTGTGGAAATAAATAGAATCAAAATAAATACAAATAAATTTAGGTTTAATATTGAATTTTTATACACTTTATATTTTTGAACAATGTTTCTCTCCAATTTAGCTCAAATAACAACCCAACAAAAGAAGCTAAAATGAAAAGAAAAACAAAATTAAACTTGGCTAGCATAATGCATGACAACAGCAAACGAGTTTACACTAATTAACAGATTTTATTGTAATAAGGTCAGATGTAAAATTTACAAATCCACACACCATGCATGGGAGCATGAAGAATGGAGGTGTGCTTTCATATATTTCTTTTTTTTTTTTGAGAAAAAATCTTTTTCTTGTTTTGTTCTCTTTTGCTAGTACAATACGTTGTATAATGTAGGCATTCAATAAATAATTACTCAATTGAGTTATGATTTGTAAGAAACCTATCATAAACTAGATGTTAATATATGAATGCATTTTCAGAAATTATGTTAAATGTTAATTTATGTAAAATTCGAGCCACTTTCATATTTCCTTCTGAGTAATTGGAAAATATAAAAAGAAAATAATAAACTTAAGAATCTGATATAGGCACACAATAAATATTTATTAAATAAATGAATGAATAAGTTAGTGACCAAATGAATACATTTTCTTACTCTCATTTAGGTTGCCTTTTTCTAGGGAATATTATCTATGCTTCTGTTGAGTAGTACCATAATTTAAGAAGCAATTATTCCCCAGCCAGCAGCATCAACCTCACCTGAGAGCTTGATAGAAATGCAGATTCTCAGCAGGAACTCTGTGAGGAAGCTACAAAGTTTATTTTAACAAGTTATCCAGGTGATTCTAATGCACATAACGCATGCTCATGTTTGCAAACCAACTATATGGCCTGACTCACATTACCTAGAACTATGCATTCCATGGTTGCATCCCAGTGAAACAAGAGGAAGCACCTGGGTTCACAAAATACATGCTATAAAGAGATTATATGTCAATGTGAGATTTTTTAAAAAACCAAAGTTTAAGAAGAGTTTCAGGAAAACTTCAGCAAAAGAAGTGAATGACACATAATCTCAAAATCTGAAAGACACAGATAACCCAGTATTTACAGAAAAGCCAAAAGCAAAGAAAAATAATTAAAGACTATCAAAAAGGAGATTTAAGTAAGTTCCAAGATCAACATTTGATCAAAGTGTAAGACAATATCCAGATCAGGGTGAAAGGTTGAGAAAACTACTTTGCCAAAAGATCAACCAAAGGGTCGTCATGGGAAGAAAATTTATACTTCGGGTACTTAGAGAAAAAAATGAGTTTGGAAATCAACATTGTCATTCATCAGAGAACTCACACAGGGAGGAACTATGTGTAAGAGTTTCTGTTCTGAGAAAATCTTCAGACGAATGTCTAAATCCCATTTCTCGGGGGAATCCATTTTGGGGATAAAGCCAATAAATGTGATCAGTGTGGGTAAGCATGCTGTCAAAGATGATATCGTCACATTTACTCATGAGACTGTACAGGAGAGAAGCCATATGAAATAAAATCAGCATGAGGAGGAAAATGTAACCAGACATCTCTTGCAAAAGCCACATAAGAAGTATTCATAAAACACATGCAAGTTAGTTTTCGGTCATCTGCTCTTAAAGGATTATTTATGCTACTGTGCCCCTTGGTTGCCAGTGGTAAATTAGTACATTCTATTAAATGTAACAAAAATTATACTTGTGCTGAAGATGTAAAAGGACATTCTTAGAGGCCACGAAGGCTGTAAAAAGTGAATAAAAAGTACAGTGCCTTCCCTCCAAGAAGTTTGCAATGGAGCCACAAATATAACTCAATAAGCAATTCATGTTTTTTTAAGTTAAAATTCTAAGTAAATCAGGCAATGTGTATAAAAAGTAACAAAATGCAGGAAAAGGACATGTTTTCTCCCTGTGAGCAGAATCTGAAGAGGAAGCTGTATAGGAGATGGACTTTGAATATAGAGGATGGATAAGGTTTCAAAAGGGTAAAGTGGCATAAACAGAAACTTATGAAGTTGGGTAAGGGAAGAAAGAGGGAAAGGATGAACAGTAATGAAGAGAGAGGAAAACAAGGTGTGGTAGACAGAATAATAATCCCAATAATAATCCCAAAGATACACACATGTTATTCCATGGAATTAATAAATATGTTAGGTTAAAGGTGAGTTAGGGATGCAGGTAATATTAATGCTTCCAATCACCTGACTCCAAAATAGGGAGATTATCCCAGATTATCTGGGTAAGCATGATGTAATCACAAGAGAGACTCAGAGAAAGACCCATAAAGACGGAAGCAAGGTTAGATTGATGCAGTTGGTGGCTTTTAAAGAAGGAAGAAAGGGGCCATGAACCAAGGAATAGCCTCTAGAAGTAAGTAGCTTCTAGAGCTGGAAAGGCAGGAAAATGTAGCCTCTTGTATTTATAGGGTCCCCAGTAGCCTCCAGAAAGAATCACAGATACGCTGACACCTTGACTGTAGTCCCTCGAGATCTATTTGAAGTCCTGACCTCCAAAATGATAGGGCAATACATTTGTATAGTTTTGTTTGTTTGTTTGTTTTGAGACAGAGCCTCACTCTGTCACCCAGGCTAGAGTGTAGTGGTGCAATTTCAGCTCACCACAACCTCGGCCTCCCTGGTTCAAGCGATTCTCATGCCTCAGCCTCCCGAGTAGCTGGGACTATAGGCATGTGCCACCACGCCTGGTTAATTTTTTGTATTTTTAGTAGAGATGGGGTTTCACCATGTTGGCCAGGCTGGTCTCGAACTTCTGACCTCAGGTGATCCACCCGCCTCAGCCTCCCAAAGAGCTGGGATTACAGGCCTGAGCCACTGCATCCAGCCCACAATTTGTATAGTTTTAAGTCACTAAATCCATGGTAATTTGCTAGAGCAGTGATAAAAATGTAATAAATGTTTTTGGAAAATGGATTTGGATTGCGAGAACCAAACTACAGTGCATTCTATAAAATTTATGGCTATATAAGGAATGTAGATTATTACCATTGTAAGGAGCATCTTTCCCCTCAGGGTAAGACAAGTCTAAATTTTAAAATATATGTGAAATTATCACAAATGTCAAGCTGGGAATTTTTTTGGGTGGGGGCGGGGTGTTGTATGGATTTTAACTAGAAACAGTGTATAGAATGGATTGGAGGAGAGAAAGAGAGGAGACAGGAAGTCTCACTGAAAACTAATAGGAAAGTTCAGTTAAAATGTTGTCAAGGTCTGAAAGGTGACCACAGCAAGAATAGTTAGGAAGGTGATATGGTTTGGCTGTGTCACCACCCGAATCTCATCTTGAATTGTAGTTCCCATAATTCCCACATGTTGTGGGATGGACCAAGTGGGAGATAATGGAATCAGGGGGGCGGTTCCCCCCATAATGTTCACATGGTAGTGAATAAGTCTCACGAGATCTGATGGTTTTATAAGGGGTTTCCCCTTTTTCTTGGCTATCATTCTTTCTTGTCTGCCACCATGTAAGATGTGCCTTTCACCCTCCACCATGATTGTGAGGCCAGTTAGTTACATGGAACCATGAGCCCATTAAACCTCTTTTTCTTTATAAATTACCCAGTCGTGGATATGTCTTTATCAGCAGTGTGAAAATGGACGAATACAGAAGGGAAGGATTTGGCCGACATCTCAAAGACTCACCTACAACTGTGTGTGGAGTTTCGAGCCTGGGATGACTTGGAATGAATCAAAGCATCTCAAGCGCAGATAAATGAAAACAAATACGTATATTATAAAGAAATCAAAAGAAGCCAGGAGAATGGAGGAGATAATAAGGTGGCATAAGTTTTGACACTTGAAAAACAGAAGGCTATGGTTTTTTTATATTAGAAAGATAGAAAATATGTCAATTGGATCTATACGATATTTTACATAACAGGAGTGGTGCAGAAACTGTTACCTGCTCACCAAAATAAATTTTCTCCTTTCATCAAAATGGGGATCATTGCTGGATAGAAATCTATACTACTCTTTTCCAGCCTCCTTTGCAGTTAGATCATGTGACTAGGCTCTCTCCAATGGAATGTGTGCAGAAAAAATGTGGGAAAATTTTTGTTCAGAATTCTTAAGAGAGTTGGTATAGAACCTCCATGCTTCCTTTTCTCTTCTTTTCTCTTCCCTTTCTCTTTCTTTTCTGAGGGATGGCAGAGCCACAAGCTACAAGGAGACCGGTCCCAGAATGACCTAGATGAGGTGAGTTGCTCTGCCTACCTGAACAAACTCCCACACAGTTACATGAAGAAGAAATCAGCTTCTATTTTGTCAAGCCACTGACACGTTTGTTTCCTCAGCTAAGCCTGCCATAAGAAACACATAGAGTTTCTGGCACAAAATAAGACATCAGTAAATGCAATTCCAACTTTCTTTAAATAATGCCAAACTCTGTTATGCAGATTTAAACACACACAGTCATACGTGATCATGCACCATTCAATTCATTTAAACATGAAGTGTCTTCACCTCTTTTGCAAAGACAAGTTGAAAGCCTAACTTCAGAAACACTATTGTATTGCATAAAGTGAGATAGAAGAAAATCTATGTTAGATATATCAGCTAGGAATAAACAAGATACTAATTTAAAGAAAAAGTTTTAAAAAAGCAGGAAGATATTTATTATCACTCCAGTTGGGAAAACCTCCAGGATTTTACATTTTCAAATTTTCACAAAAATAAATGCACACACTTGCACGCACATGTATAACGTAAATTAAGAAAAAGTATCTGCTGTTATCTCAAAGCTGATAATAGTTTATAAACAATTTGGGTTACCATGTGGGCCATGTTTATCTAAGTCTAAAAGGGAGGAACCATGTTGGATTAAGTGAATGGTTTCTAGAGTAAGATTTTCAGGATAAAAACGTTATCTACTTTTATATCTTTTAGACTGAACTACAAACGTATCACCTCACAGCTCATTAGGCTTAGAGAAGGAATAACTTAGCTAATCATTATCTAGCCTTAATGATGCATGGAAATGGGCTGAGCTCAGCTTCAGGCAGACTGACCTATCCCAAGGAAAGGGCAGCCAGGCCATGGCTTTTGGCAGATGAGACTCAGACCAACGGCACGTAGTGGGCCTGGAAGGAAAATGGCTCATTTCAGTTTTGGTACTTCGATATTTCTATATTGTTGGTGGTTCCATGTGCTTTAAACCAAGGTAGGATTAAAGCATATTTTTTAAATTGGATATTTGCCAGGTGGGTAAAGGAGTAACTTGAACCTTGTATAATTCTAGGATAGAGAAAAGAAGAAATGAAGAACACTAGGATTTTATAAAGGAGATTTCATGTAGCCAGCTTTACCACCCTGCCCTAGTTCATATCTAGAATATTCCATTGTCCATCTTAGCCTCTCCATTTCCTTTATCAAAGGGATTTCTATTTTTCCTTCCTGGTTTATTGCAAGTGCCTTCTGGTTGTCTCTATAGCTCTCACCACCATTGCCATACAATTATATGCTTGCTTATTTCATGTATTGCACTGTATGTTTCCAAAAGGTAGGAAATATATCTGCCTTAGTTTCCTTGTCAGAAATAAACAAATATCATAATAGAATTACTAACCTTACAAAGTATTTATGAAGGCTAAGCTGGTGAATACCTGCAAAGTGCTTTCAAGTTTGCTTGGCATACAGTAAGCACTCCAGAGGCATTTGTCATCATTGCTGTTGATTGTTATTGTTTAAATAAGTTAAAACCTAGCCCTTGTCTTAAGAAATTTCAATCTATTTAGATCTAAATTTAGATTTCTTAAAATTAAATAAAATTTAAAATCTGGTTACTTAGTCACGCTGGCTACATGCCAAGTGCTCAATAGCCACATATATCTATTGGCTATCGTATTGAACAGAATAGACATAGAACATATGCATCACCACACAGCCTTATAGAAGACAGTGTCAGTCAAAAATATTCTCTGGATATTTTTGGATTCAGTATACTGGATTCAGTAGTTTTACAACAAAGTACTTATCTTCTAAATGAAAAGCAGTGTTTACTAACTTATTGAAACAACATAAAATATGCTTATTCAAGCTTAAATCAAAATGTAGTCTCTCTAGGTCACATATGTGTTAAAAAATCACAGAATTTTAGATTTTCTGTACTTTTTACTTTAATAAAAATAACAGGAGACCCAAGTGTGATTAACCAAAAAAAGTCTAAAATAAGATTTGCTTTTTATGTATTATGCATAAATATGAAATTGAGCTGATCATGAGTGCTTTCTATTTCTTTTTATTTCAAATATCTTTACCTGTATGGCCTAAACAATTTTTATCTAGGTTTTAAAATGTGAATGTTGCCCCCTTGTTATGCCTAACTTCTCCACATTTTGGAAAGATACAATACTTTGTGTCTATTTTATCAACCTTTTATACTTATCTAGCATCTTCCAATATCCTAGCACTCCTCCACTCCAATTCTTATCAAGTATTGTATCTAACAACAACAAAAAAAGCCTTTCCATTGCTATTGTTTTTAACTCAAAAAAACTTTCCACTTATTAAATTAAGCAAATAATCCTCGTGCTATCAGTCAAAACTCAAATCAGCCTTTCTAGCTGACTTTGTTTTTTTATCTCAAACATGTATCCCACCAAATTCGACCTCATCCTCTCCATGTATCACCCTGCCATATTCTTATGTCCATGCCATTATTTGAGAGGGGTGGTGGTATGCACCTGTAGTCACAGCTACTGAAGAAGCTGCAGCAGGAACATCACTTGAACCCAGGAGTTCTAGTCCAGCCTCAGCAGAACAGTGAGACCCTTTCTCTAAAATAAATAAATAAATAAATAAATAAATAAATAAATAAATAAATAAATAAATAAATTTACTCTGCCAAAATACCAACAGTTGCCTTTCAAAATTATGCCCATCTCTTAAGGCCATATTTAAATTTCATTATTTGCATTATATTTTTATCTCACATCTTTTTAACTCTAGTAAGTTTCTTATGTCCTTGTGATCCTAATAGATCTTTTAAAATCATAGATTTTAAAATACACCCTTTAAAATCATAGATTTTAAAATACCTAGAACACTACATCATGACAAAATAAGAGAATATGTACTTGTATCTCTAATTGAACCATAATAAGCGTCTTAAGGGAAGGAATTTCACCTTACATTTAACTTTAGAAGAAAGAAAAAGTGAACTAACTACTAAATACAGTGCCATGAATATAATAATTGTTTTTAAATACAAAAAATTAATAACCTTAGTTAGCAAACACTCACTTAATATGCTGTCCAATGCACCGAGAAAGAACAAGGACTTTGAAGAAGCCATAGGCTGAACCAGAGCCACTTTTTTCCTCTAGGAGCTCCTGATCTAATTGTCAGCTTGCCTAGCTCAAGCCAGAAACCTGGACAGCATCCTTGGCACTTGGCGAACTCTCAATCTGCCAACTCCTCTATACACCAAAAATGTATTAATGTCAACTGCTAATGATATCATAAATCTGACTGGTACTCTCCATCTGATTCAAATTGCCATCATCTCTATCTGGACATCGTGAGACATTTGCCATTTGACTCACACATACTGAAGACAGTATGATCTTGTTCCTTGTTGATGTTGTCATCTTCCATTACAGCTTCTAGCAACTTTCCATTTTTCTTAGTACAGAGGCAGAACTCCAAACAGGTCTGATCCTCACCGTTATTTCGGCTCATTTTCCCGTAAGGTTCTGCTCCAGCCATATCAGCTTTATTTGGGTTCCAAAACCTGTCACAAGGTGACCTTTTCTGATCTGCTGCATTAAGCCAGATTCCCTTATCACAGGAACTCTAGTACTATTTCCCTCACCTTCACAGAATTTATCATGGTTATCATTTTAAAAATTGCTTCTAAGATTCTTCAATACGTATTTACCTCCCTACTAGGAGTTGAGATTGTGTACATTTTATTGATGGTGGTTTAACCTATGGTAAGTGTTCCTTAAATGCTTGTTGAGATGGAGAATGAATAAATAAATAAACCCGAATCTAGTAATAGTTTGCTTTGTGACCCTTTCTCTTAAGGATCTCATGTTATGTTGGTGAGTCTGACTTGTAAGCTATTGTTACATCGCATTATTACAGAAGTAACCAAAATAATTATATCAGGCACAGAGAAGCTCCTAATAGCACTAGGTAGTAGAGGAAAGTTCAAAGTATATGAATCTTTTCAGTTTAATCTTTAAGAATGGAGCAGAGTCACCAAGAAGAGATGTTGTGAGATGTGAAAAGGGCATGGAAGTCAAGTGGAGTCATCCTATAAAACAAAAAGCCATGAAAGAACTTTGCTTGTGTAGGAAACACATTCTGAGGAATACTGGTAATATGGCAAGTTAGAGGCCAAAATGCCTACCAGGGAATCGTAAGAGTAAAGGTAAATGCAGGTAGTTCATCAAAGGACATGAAATTGGATGTTTTTAAAACATTTTCTAATCTTTATTTGCATAAATGTAATTATTGTATAGTTATACAAATACAAGTTATATATGTTTTATTTTAAATTCTTTTAACTCATTTTCCTCCCTGAAAAAGAATCCCCATTGGAATATATGTTATAATGCCTCCATGGACATGCTTTTATGCTATTAACCCCAAGTGATCTTTCTACACATGTATATTTTTCAGTCTGAGGAACAATACTAAAATTGCTATTTTTGATTTCAGGTACTGCTAGGATGCCATGGTAACCATTTCTTTATATAAATTTTGAATATACTATTCAAGGGTTACTTAGAAAATACATTACTGTTGCATATTTTCTGGTTAGTAATTTTGTAGTAAAATTCTCAATGCTACAGCTACACGTTTCTTAGCATTACAAACCCTTTCCTTAAAGTACACTCACACTCACAACACACAGAGAGACATAGAATATTCCCATTAATGGCTACATCTATAAAGTTAAGTGTTCAGGTTTATAAGAAGCAAAAGCATCTCATAATATCAATAATCCCCCACCTACCCCCATTACCTCTCTGTTAAGTAAAACAAGTTTTGGTTAGAAGATACTCTGGTCAATGACAGCAGTGACAAAACCATTGAAAGGGTATTTTTAGAGTGATTAATAATGCATTTAAGGTTCGAGACCAGCCTGGCCAACACAGTGAAACCCCGTCTCTACTAAAAATACAAAAATTAGCTGGGCGTGGTGGTAAGCGCCTGCAATCCTAGCTGCTTGGGAGGCTGAGGCAGGAGAATCACTTGAACCTAGGAGGTGGAGGTTGCAGTGAGCTGAGATCATGCCACTGCACTCCAGCCTGGGTGACAGAGCTAGACTCTGCCTCAAAAAAAATAAAATAAAAATAAAATAATAATGCATTTAAGAGCAACATCTTATATATGTTGAGGACTTTATGGTTTACTGTGTATTTGTGCATATGTGCTCCTACTGTACCTTAATAAAATATTTATAAACTGGCAAGAGTATCCATATTTAATAGATGAATACAGAGTAACTCAGAGAATTAAGTGACTTGCTCAACTTTATCCAACAAGGTAATAGAATTCTCAGCTAATAGAACCTGTCATCAATAGTCTAACTGGAATCCCAATGCTGTTTACTACCACAAGTGGAAGTTAATTGATATCACAATATAGACAGATAGAATAGCATTGTTCTCTTTGGTTAACAATATTTGCATTCTTTAAAACAGTAGCCTGCTTTTTTCTGTTTACTTTATTCAGTCTCATGGGTTCTAGTGTTGTTTTTAGCTCAAGTTAATGAAAATAATAACACTTTTCTGAAACATTTTATGGTTATAAGAATGAACTCAGTTTTTAATTACTTGAAATCTTTGCTACAGATAATGATATAATAGAAGTTCACAGATTCATTACATGATGTTTCATTACATGATGTTATAGTTACAGTATAGCCAATAACATACTTTTCATCTGGAATGTTTTCTTGGGTAGAGTTAATCATTCTTACTCTAAGGATCAACTTTCCAATAATAAAGATTGATTTAAATATGCATTTTCATTTCTGCATTTCACTAATTGATTTTTATTTTTAACCCTGGTCTTGTATTAGTAATAAGTAAAAGAATCAGTGTATGAGCCTTCATTTCAATGGTTTAGATCTTGGATTCATACAAAGATAACAGGAAGAGCTTTTGAACCTAATGAACCTGGATCAGTCGGGCTGCCGTGCAGTCAGCCTTACTTATAACAGTTTGGTGACGTTTATGATATTGTGATTTAGAAGAAAATAGTCTCAAGTCTCTTAGGAGAAAATTATTGTTGTCTAATGTAGGAAAATCACATTTAGAATCAGAGAATCCTAAGTTAGTGTGATACCCCACCTGACCATGTACCAGCTGAATGATACTGAGAAAATGAAACTATTAAGAATTTAGTGTCCTCATATGTAAGATGCGATAACAATTTCTATCCCTTAATTTTGTTAAGATTATCAAATAATCTATTAAAAAGGAAATAATATTTAAATGTGATTTACAAATTAAATGAATGAAATATACTATTAATTAAATAATATAATGTAAATGTAATTGGTATTTTTTCAGTCTCTATAATTTTATTTCAGATACAGGTAAATATTGATGCTAGAAAGAACTTGGTATTTTGAATAACTTCCCTTTTTAAACTGCGTTCTTGACATTGCTATTTACCTTCATTGTAAAATCTTGTTTGTTTTCATTTGTGCTATCACATCTCAATTCTGTATGTTTCCATAATTGCTATAAGTTGGGGACAGTTTTGCCAAAATGAAAAAGTTCTCTTTGCTGACTAAACATAAATATTTTTATGTTTAAAATAAACATAAACTTTCTAGCTACCCAAGAACCCTCTTAATGTACATTTAAAAAGAGCTAACAGTGTGATTAGTTGAAAAGGTCTGGGAGCAAAAAAAACAATATCAACTAAATTTTCTGAGTTTTTCCATGCTTAAAAAAGGAACTTATAAGAGCTAGCTGTGCCAGCTTTTTGAATGACTCCTGTTTTGAGGAGATTTAAAGTGGACTGACATATCTGATCATTTTGGCTCTTTACTCAAATAAAGATGTGTCTTAGAGGTGTCACATTAACATAGACAACATAGATAAACATTTACAGATGTTGTTTGTCCAACATCTCCTCACCTTTTTCTTCTAGTAAGACACAATACTTTATTTCGGTAAATGGCCTTAGTTTACCCTAACCCAAGATCCACATGGTCTGATTCATGAGAAAGACCCCTTTCTTTGTACTATCCCTGACAACAGCTTTAGAAATACTACCAAAATTTGGCCAATCATAGATCCTTCCTGTTTCTCTCTCTCTCTCTCTCTCTCTCTCTCTCTCTCTCTCTCTCTCTCTCTCTCTCTCTCTCTGTGTGTGTGTGTGTGTGTGTGTGTGTGTGTGTGTCTGTGGTATATTTCTTATTGAATCATATGGTATATTTCTCTTTCTTTTGGTATATTATGGTATACCTTGCTTTATCAAGACAAGTGTATTTCTTACTATGGTATATTTCTCTTTCCTCTGAAGTCTCAAAAATAATATGATGCTCCCTGTTTCCATGCCCCACTTCTTCTTGTGGAAATTCACCTGCAATGGTAAGAATGAGGCTAACAAAAGAAAATTTTCTTTTGTTAATCAGTCATTCATTCAACTAACATGGATGTAGCATCTACCATGAGCCAATTCTAGGTACTTAGGATACATCAAAAAACAAAAGAAATAAAAACCCTTGCCTTCATGGAGCTTATATTTTTGTGGGAATAGGGCTAAAGGGAGAGAGGAGGAATTGGGATAGAGAAACAGGAAAAATATTCAGTAAATACAATGAAAAGTAAGTTATATAATAGATTGGAAGGAAATAAATACTACTAAAAATTGGTTCTAATTAAGGAGAACCAGAAGTACTAGGTTCAGGTTACATTATTGAATGAATAGTTAAGGTATGACTCAAAAAGAAGATAAAATATGAGCAAAGACTTGAGGAAAGTAAAGATACTAGCCATGGTGATATCTTGGGGGAAATCTAGAGGGAACACGAAGTTACGAAGAAACAGAAAGGAGGTGATACACCTGAAGTAGAGACAGAGAAAAAGAATAATATCAGAGAGCTAGCTGGAAAGTAGATAATATAGGACCTCAGGTAGTTCAACATACTAACAATCTAAAGAAGATAAGCCATATGATTATGTCAATTGATATAGAAAATGCATATGACAAATTCATCATCCATTCATGATGAAAAGATTCAGTAAATCAGAAAGACAAGGAAACATCCTTAACCTGGTAAGAAACGTCTAATATTTATAGGGCTTTTACACTGTTGCAAATACTTCACTGTAAGTTAACTACTAGTTACACCTTACAGATTACTAAACTAAGATTTAAAGAGGTTAAACACAAATAACCCCATTAAAAAGTGGGCAAAGGATATGAACAGACATTTCTCAAAAGAAGACAGACAAGTGGCAAAGAAACATGAAAAAATGCTCAACATCACTAATCGTCAGAGACACAAATCAAAAATACAGTGAGATACCTAGCATCTGACGCCAGTCAGGATGGCTATTGTTTAAAAATCAGAAAATAACTGATGTTAGCAAGGTTACAGAGAAAAGGGAATACTTATACACTGTTGGTGGGAATGAAAATGAGCTCAGCCCCTGCAGAAAGCAATGTGGAGATTTTTCAAAGAACTAAAACTAGAATTACCATTTGACTCAGCACCATTACTGGATATATCCCCAAATATAAATTAATCATTTGACTAAAAAGACACCTGCACTCATATGTTATCGCAGCATTATTCACAATAGCAAAGGCATATAATCAACCCAGGTGCCCATCAGTAGTGAACTGGAGAAAGAAAATGTGATACACATACCATGGAATACTATGCAGCCATAAAAAAGAAAGAAATCATGCCCTTTGCAGCAACAGAAATGGAGCCGGAGGCCACTATCCTAAGTGAATTAATGCAGAAACAGAAAAACAAAGACTGCATATTCTCACTTATAAGTGGCAGTTAAACATTGGGTACACATGAACAAAAAGATGGGATCAATAAACACTGGAGATTCCAAAACAGGTAAGGAGGGAGAGAGGGGATGGGTTTAAAAACTACTTGTTGGGTACTATCTTCACTCTTTGGGTGACAGGATCATTAGACGCCCAAACCTCAGCATCACACAATCTATCCATGTAACAAACCATGGACCCCCGAAACTAAAATATAAGAAAAACAAAACATGGCTGGGTGCGGTGGCTCACGCCTGTAATCCCAGCACTTTGGGAGGCTGAGGCAGGTGGATCACAAGGTCAGGAGATTGAGATCATCCTGGCTAACACGGTGAAACCCCGTCTCTACTAAAAATATAAAAAAATTAGCCGGGCATTTTCGCATGTGCCTGTAGTCCCAGCTACTCGGGAGGCTGAGGTAGGAGAATGGCGTGAACCCAGGAGGCGGAGCTTGCAGTAAGCCGAGATCGTGCCACTGCACTCCAGCCTGGGCCACAGAGCAATACTCCATCTCAAAAAAAAAAAAAAAAAAAAAGAAAGAAAGAAAAGAAAAGAAAGAGAAACAAAACAGAAATATAAAGTTAAGTAACTTATTGACAGGAATACAGCTGTATTAAAACAGTGTGATTTCAGAGGTCTTATATTTATCTATTGCACATGTTGAACAATAGATGGCATGACCCATTCTTATGAAGCAAAGTTATTCTTAGAAAACAACTATGAACTAATAAAGAAATGCTGCTTAAGGACTGCAATTTTGCCTAGCATATAAATGAAATGCATTTTTTCTATTGCTGATAAAAGGAGTACCAAAGCAAGGAGTAGAAAATGCAGCCTGAAAATTATAAAACAAACTAGAGAAAATCATCAGAATTGGTGAAGAGAAACATAATTTAAATCACAAAAAGATGTACCTTTTAAACACAGTGGGTCAGAATGGTTGTTACTGCTTGAGTAAGGAATAACTGAAAGTTTATAACGGACCCCATTAACATATGTGCCTTTCTTGTGTATTATGTTCAAATTTTTTATACAGCAAAATGTACTAATTCTTCCTTACAACCTGACTTGTGTTGATAAAGCAAGGCATTTCTACAGCTCTCATTTTCATAATGACAGCTAATTAATGAGAGGAACCATCAAGGTGGGCTGTATAAGAAGATGGTCTGTGGAGACACCATTACTGGGATTCAAATCCCAGTGTGGCTATTTAGTAGTTTAGAAGCCACTTTATTCCTGCTAATGTGGGACTACAATCAGTACCAATCTCACACAGCTCAAGTGAGGGTAAATTAAATATTGTACACAGAAGTGCTTATATGTAGAAAATAGTAAGAATTTAACAAATGGTTGCTGTTTTTGAGAACATGTGTGGCATTGTGCTGAGGTCACAGACTAGTGATATGATCAGAAAATTATTCCTCATGAGCATTGTTGCTTTAATTCATTGACTTTGTGCCTTTTTTATTGTAACAAAGGAAGAAAAAGATGACAGAAGTATATGAATGGATAGCAGTAATATGCAAATAATGGTGCTAGTGATTATAAATATTGTGAGATTATTAGTCACATATTATTATTGGTCAAGAACAAGATATAACCAAATTTTGGATTTTCTTGGTGATTTCAAAACTGTATACCTAAGCATTTATGTTCTGTTTGTTTAAACATTTTGCCATTTATATCTCTGCAGAAAGTTTGTAATTTTAAATAGGAATCTAAACTCCTCAAACCATACTCCCACATTGAAAAAAATTTTGCTTTTATAATGCAATTTTTATAATACAAAGTTTGTTAAGAACAGAACAAACTGGTACCTAAGTGTCATTTTTATATTAGTACTTGAACATTAACATCCATGACTATCACAGTAGGGATTAGAAGGCCAAGATATGCAAAACTGATTTAATTCCTAGTAATACCTAGTAGTAGTTCCCTGGGTTGGGCAAATTCAGTTTTGCAAATTTATTCTTTGAGTATAGTGTAATTTTTGAAAAAAGAGAACATTATACATTGCATTTAGCAAACTCAGCTTATTTGGTGTGCCAAGTTTCAAGAAGCTAGAATTGAGAAATTTACTGGTGCCTATTCAAAAGAGAGGTCTTTTACTTTCAAGCTTAGGCAATTCATGCTCCTATGGGGAAACTTGATGTATGCACTTATGTCAACTTGCTAGTTTCAGCATCTTTAAAGCTGCACACATTCCCTGGCACACACTACATCTTCAATAAGCTTTGTTGTGAATCAATGGCAAAGTTCAAAAACATCAAAATGCTCTTAAGGGTAAACTCATTCCTAGCTAGAGATACTTAGAACCACTTCAAGAAGAATCAACACTGACATAGGCTTTAAAAGTTAACATAGCTTACATGGGATATTTTTAAAGGTAATATAATCCTCTCCATTTTGGTCTCTGATATACATCATGAAACTATGAAGAGTGATTAAAATGTCAATTTTGTCCTTTATAGATAATGGGAGTCTTCTATGAGCCACCTAGATTGAAAAAGTTTTACTTCTGCCAACTGTTTCCATCAGATCCAACACTCTAATTTAAGATGCATGTGTACAAATTCTTTATCATATAGATTCATAGAGGACCAAACAAATCTCAGATAAACACTATCAGTGTGTGAGTGCCCGTGTGTGTTGGAATTAGGGTCTGCCTCACATAAGTCTTTATAAAGGCCTGCTTATAGAGAAGGAGCATGTTCTAATAACATGAAGTTATCTGAACATGGGCCCCTCAACATCTATTGACCATGTCTGCCATGAAATGAGCAAACTTTGTTAATATAAACATGCATTGTTTCTCTGAGCCACAGTCCAACCCCATATTGATGAAAGGGCACTTATTCTGTTAGCTGAGATTTATAATGTAGCTGAGAGGCAATAAAAAACAACCTACATTTGCCATCCAGGTTTCCTCTTTGCCCCTCTGGAAGAGTAGCATCATCTTTATTAGATGAGGTTTTGTTATTTTTCCTAGCTCCATCTCCTTCTGAGAAAATGGAATGTTGAAATTACTTGCTAATTCACTCCACCATTCAGAAACACATGTTTGTGGAGCTGAAAGGAAAGTGTTGCAAAGATAGCAATATATCATCTTGCTGGAGAAAAATGAGAAAACAATGAGTTCGGTCGAAGCCATAGATAAGTCTAGATAACCAAGGGCTTTTGTAGTTAAGCAAAAGAGTTTGAATATAAGCATGGGGGCAACAGCCAGAGCTGGTACCACTTTAAGAGCAATGGTATTAGTTAGGAGGTCCTATCTTCCAGGTTCAAGTTCTGGAAGACTTACCAACAAGTCGCTCCCTCAAAAGCCCCTAGCCTACCTTTGCTCAGTTCTGTGACAAAAGCATGGGGATCAGAGCGCAATCTATTTAGTCACACTATTCTATCACATACTCTCTCGGCAGGTAACATCTAGAAAAAGGCAAGAGACTTTGGAATCAGAAAGACGTGTAAGGCCACTAACCTCTTTGACTTACTGTTACAGATACATTTTTGACTTAACTGTAATATGGGGATAATAATACCCACTCCAAAAAATTGTTGTGGGGATTAATTAAGGGATAAATTCTCTTTCTTCTTTTTCCATTACCTTTGAGGTCAAAAGGAAAAAGAAAGTTGAAAACAACAAAAAACCAGGTGGCACATAAACACAATTCATCTACTTAAGTGTAAGTCAAATCTGTGAAAGTAGTTTTTGTTTGTTTCATGTTATTGTCACATTGGAACTCAAAACTTCTTCGCAGCCATTATACATAGCCTAAAACACTCCTGAGGGTATTTCCTTCAAGCAATTATAGACATTTTAATATGATACGCTTTTAGTTTGTACAGGGTGTTTCATGCAAATCATATTCCAAAATGCTGTGCGGAGTTAAATAATTCACTTAGAGAATTCAATAATACATAAAGGGAATGGGAAAAAGAAATTAGAAGATATTGGCTAGACAGAGCACTGAAAACGTGATTGTTAATAAAAGAATTAACTTTGGTGAGGCAAAGAATTAACAGTGAACAGAGCAATTGCTGCAGAATATGCAAAGTACATGGAGATGCAAGATATTACCATAAATTTAATATTTCTTATCAGAGTAACAACAGGGCCAAAGTAATATAAAACAGAGCATCATGAACATTATAATAAAAGGAAAGATTTCAGAGGCAGAAATGGAAAAGTCTGAGGACTTTTAAGGAAGCAAAAGAATCTTGAATATTTGTGTTTGTAAGATACATTGGAGTAGTAAAATATTTGCTTCCCCAGAATAAGATGGATAGTGCATTCAGCAATTCTAGAAGCTGCTTGAGGTACTGTTATAATTCAAGGATTTAGTAAAAAAAAAAAAAAAAAAAAAATTGACTATCAGTTCTAATTCCACAATGTATTACTTTATTTCTGGGAGGGAGACTTAGCTTTGTGTTTTGTGTTTTCTCATCTACAAATTGTTGCTTATAACAAATGGGCAGAGAAGAATAACAAAGCACTTTGAATCATAAAGTAATCCTAAGCAAATATTACTTGTTAGCTGTTCTTGTGCCTTCATCTCATTGGTTTCTTTGGGGCTACTCTCTGCTCATTCATTCTTGCACTTATGCAATGATGTTTATTGAGCTGTTACATTATTCTAGAGACTGTTCTCTGCACTTCAAATAGAGTGTTTAATTAAGAGACACAGTTTCTCCCTTCACTCATGGTGTAATGGGGAAGAAAAACATTCAATGATTAAACAATCAAATTACATAATTCCAATGTGGAATTTCATACTTTTTGTAAAAATAAACAAACAAACAATGCTGCAGTGAGCTGTGGTCATGTCACTGCACTCCAGCCTGGGCAACAAAGTGAGACCATATCCCAAAAACAAAGAGGTAATGCAAGAAAGAATATTAGCGGTTGGCCTTAATATTAGAATATCAGGAAAGTCTTTCTTTTGAGGTGACACTGAAGCTGGAACATGAGCAACTAATAGGAGCCTATCATGTGCACATGTGGGAAAAGCATGTTCAAGGCATAGGAAAGAATAGGTGTGGAGGCTGCGAGGTGCAAAAAAGCCTGGTACCTATGGGAGAGGAGAGAGCCAAGTGCATGGGAACAGTTAGGGCTAAATTTGTTGGGCTTCCTCTGGGGGCTGAATCCTCTGTGCTTCCTTCTCTCTTATTGTGTCTTAGACCATCATATAATTGTCTGTTTGCTGATGTGCTTCTTCTCTAGGGCTGATGTCAGGGGCTGGGACTTTCATTTCTGTAAATTCATGTTGCCTATTACAGATCCTAAAATACTGTAGGTATTGCATAATGCTTATTTAATGGGTAAAGGGACACTGGCCCCTGGTGTAAGATACTAGAAGAATAAATATTTAACTGGTGGAAAAATATAAAAGTTGAGTTAAACCACTGTCTTTCAGTTATATACTTCTTTCATCCAGTATATTAAAAACCTTTTATCTAACAGGCAGCATAATGGTCCTAGAGACAGAGAGAATTATACAGTGTGCCTACTTTATATGATCTCAGAACATAGTGGGGAGCAGAATAAGTAAATGAACAGATAGAGAAGTTTGTTTTAGGTTTTATGACAAGGTGACAAGCATAAAAGTCACACAAGGGTACCTGTGAAGGCTTTCTGAGTGTGGTTTTTACTTTTTTCTATAATCAATATTTATGTTTTGAAACTAGAGATAGCTCAAGAAACAGTGGCTGCATCTGTACAGCGTGCAGATGATTGCTGGAGAAAATAATGGGAATACAATTTAAAAATACAGAACTTTCACCCTTAAAATATTTTGAAGACATCCATAAAGAATCCTAGAACAAGACATTAATTCAAAGCATCTTGAAAATTGTATTGGAATACCGTATTAGGGTTCTCTAGAGGAGCAGAACTAATAGGATAGACGTGTACATAAAGGGGAGTTTATTAAGGAGTATCAACTCACACGATCACAAAGTGAAGTCCCACAATAGGACATCTGCAAGCTGAGGAGCAAGGAAGCCAGTTCGAGTCCCCAAACCTCAGAAACAGGGAAGCTGGCAATGCAGCCCTCAGTCTGTGGCCGAAGGCCCAAGAGCCCCTGGCAACCCACTGGTGTAGGTCCAAGAGTCCAAAAGCTGAAGAACTTGGAGTCCTATAGTTGAGGGCAGGAAGCATCCAGCATGGGGGAAAGATGGAGGCTAGAAGACTCAGCAATTCAAGTACTTCCAACTTCTTCCTGCTTTTATTCTAGCCATGCTGGCAGCTGATTAGATGGTGCCTGCCCAGATTGAGGGTGGATCTGTCTTTGCCAGTCCACTGACTCAAATATTAATAGTTTTTGGCAACACCCTCACAGACACACCCGGGAACAATACTTCGCCTCCTTCGATCTAATCAAATTGACACTCAATATTAACCATCACAAGTACTAATATGAGGGAATATTCATGGATACCATGGAAAACTTCATGAAAGAGGTGGAATATGGGTCCATTTTTAATAGGGGAAGGAATACTAGAAAAAGCAAAAAGTAACAGGAAGACATAGATCATATCTAAAAATAGTAAATAGTTAATTTAGCAATTTGTCTACATTCAAAGAGGGATAGTATCTTTTTATTCTTATTTGTATATGGGAAAATCGAGGCTCAGATAGGTCAAAACTGATGTTTTTTCAAGGCCACAGAGTGACTACAGAACAAATTTACATTGTGTAACACAAAGTCCAGTGTTACTTCCATATGATTGGTTGTGAATTTCCAGTGCTGCCCTCTGGGTAGGTAAAAATCATGTGTAGGAATCAGCAAATGACAGTTCCAAACCATAGATCCAAACTGTCTTGGGATCTATAAATAACTTATTCAATATGTGCCTGCAATTCTGCCTTTCCTCAGCACTTTTCCCATGAAACCCATAGGAAACAAGGAAACTGAATAGATGATCAGTATTACGAACTAAACTGTGTCCTCCTTCACCCAAATTTGCATGTTGAAATCCTAAAACCAAATGTGACTGTATTTGGAGGTAGAGCCTTTACGGAGAGAAGTATAGTTAAATGAGGTCATAGGGTAAGGCTGCAATCCAATAGAATTGGTTTCCTTATAAGAAAAAGAAAAGACACTAATGAGAGGAAAGACTATGTGAGGAAACAGCAAAAAGGTGGCAATGTGCAACCCCCAGAAAGAGGCCTCTACAAGTACCAACCTTGCCAGCACCCTGATCTTGGACTTCCACCCTCCAGAACTCTGAGAAAACAAGTTTCTATTGTTAAAGGCACACAGTCTGGTAGTTTGTCACAGGAGCCCAAGTATTAATCTATTAATCTATTAGGTTGGTGCAAAAGTAATTGCGTTTTGTTTTTTTTTAACCATGAAAAGTAATGGCAAAACCTGAAATTACTTTTGCACCAACCTAATACATTAATAGATGAAGAGGCTGGTGGTGGTGATTGGTTTGTGTGTAATTCAAAAGTCAAGTCACAAAGAGGCTACTGAAATACCCCACGATAATATTGGTGCACCCACAAATTAAACACCTGGGCAATGGACCAGATGGACTGCAATGGAATAAATCCACAAGAGGTTCCAAGATACAGGAGAGATATGATTCTGAGCAACCTGACATTCCATTATGAGTCCTCTCCTGGTCTCCTGCCCTTTTTCTTGATCTGAGGCCACTGTGAACACTGCTTCTCCTCTCTAACTCAGGTTCTTAAGTCGTCCTAGAAAACGTTCACAGAAAGAATGGCTAACTCTATTATACAAATGAAGAAGTTGAAGAGGGGGAGCAAGCCGTCCAAGGTTATGGATCCGATAGGTAGTAAATACCCCTTAACTTATTTCCATTCATTTCCTAGCCTGTTGGATCCTTTCTATGTATCTCTGATGTTGGTTCATAAACTCTAGCTGTGGGCTAACATTGTTCTCTAATATTTCTCACTACCTGTAGAAAAATCTATGAATATAATGAATCTCTTTGCAGTAGATTTCACGTCATAACCAAATAAAGGTTATTCCAAGGAAGCTCAAACCCTCATTATTCAGCCTGAGTTCATCTTAAACTAATCAGGGAAAATAAAATAGAATCCAAGCAGAAAAGAGTCAGATAGAAGAATTAATACTTTATAGAAGCTGCCAAATCTTTCCTTCTTCAAATGTAGAAAATGAGGCCAGAAAGGTTATATGACTCTCGCAGAATCACATAGGTACTTAAAGATATTAAATTTATGTGCAAGTGTCTTACAGGAAAGAAATCTTAAGTTGAAGAAAAGAAGGAGGTACAAAACTTTTCTTAGTTTTTAATTCAGAAATTATGAAGAAAATTTTGTCGATGGCTCACAGAAAACAGAAATGTATTGAGAGTTTTCTATATACCCCACAAAATATTTGACATTAGGGAACCTATAGCAAAACAGTTTTAGTCTAATCCCAAATGTGAAAATAGAGCTCACTGAATTGCAGCAGTAATAATCCTAGGTGTTCTGCAGACATTCCTACAAGCCTGTCTTCCCTAGTCCCAATCTTCTCATGCACTCCCTCCCAGGCTCATAACCACATTGCAGTCTAAATGGACGGTTTATGCTTGCAAATCTTATTTCATAAATTGTCATATCTAAGATTTGCCTCAATTTAAAGTGCATGACCTCTACACTTTCCTGTACTTTCCAATTTGGCAATTCTTTCTAAAATAGCAATCATATTTTTCTGACAGGATGTGTTTTCTTACAAACCCCTGTTGTGTATTGTCCCTTTTCCATTTCGGCCCAATACACATGCAGAGCTTCTCTTATTACTTCTATATTCGTGAACTGAAACACTGAGAGTGAATTTACTACTCAGTCAGCCATGAATCCCCCTGAGTGTGGAAGAAAAAAACCTACTTACCCAGAAACTCTCCATCTGCCAGTAGCCTCGGGAGATAATTCTTACACTTTCTTTCAAGGAAAGAGTTGGTGGTGGAAGGTGGGGGTGGAAGGAAACCAGTGGGGCCCTCTACTTTAAAAAATTATATCAAGAAGCCCAGTATTATACATTTTTGTTTGTTCTGCTTCATGGAGAAAATCTGACCTCATAGAACTCAAACTCTCACCTTCAATGAACTCTAAAGTCAACCACTCTGTGATTCACTCCAGGGGAGCTTAAGTTGGTGGGATGTAATTTAGTGTTCCCCAGCAGGAAAGAAATTTAACCAGCCCTCTGTGTCAACATAGCAACCCCCTAACAAAGAACTTGGTCAATCAAAATTTTGCCTTTAAAAAAAATTAACTAAATAGACTCTGTGTGTATGTGTGTGTGTGTGTTCATATGACTAAACTCTTCCCAGTTTTTCATTGTTAGCTGTGACCATTTGACATCAAATGCTTTGATTAGATCAGGAAAAGAGAAATAGCATTAACTGAAATGCGACTATGAGCTGGGCGCTGAGCTAGAATGTGTCTAGCTATGTTATCTAATATAACCCTTAGTAGAATGTTCTCAGAAAATTTATTAACTCCTCTATCTGCCTCATAAAAATGAACTTCTTGAAGAATGTTGGAATGTAGCCTTTATCAATGCAATGAATCTTTAAATAATCCTGAATAAATATATTATTATAATTTTTATCCATTATTTGTAGGTCAATTTTTCTATAAAAACTAGAAATGTGTATTTATCTGTTTGGGTGATTTAAAAGTGTTTACCTTAGATCTGCGATTCTCAGCCTGGGGTGATTTTGGCTGATTCTCAGCCCAGTCTCCCACTCCCACTGGGAATATTGGGCAATGTTTGGAGACATTTCACAATTGTGGGATGCTACTGGCATCTGGTGGGTGGAGGCCAGGGACACTGCTAAACATCCTACAGTGCACCAGGCAGACCCGCACAACAAATATTGTCCAGCCCAAAATGTCAATCAATATTGCCTAGGAGGAGAAGCCCTGCTCTAGGTATTTTCTTCTAGCACTTATTCATTTAATAGGCATTTATTTAAGACCAATTATGCACCAAGCATTTTTTTACAATCTGAGGAAACAAATCTAAGACAGAGCCCTTAACCTCAAGGATCTCACAACCCACTCAGAAGACAGAATAAAGACAATACGTAATTGTCGGGGCATCACGAATGCCAGGCAGTGCACTAGAAAGCAGGAATACTATGGAGACCAACACAGATAGAGTCCTGACCTCAGTGAGCTTACAGTTTAGTGAGGAAGACAGAAGTCAAATAATCAGTGTTCCAAAGTTGAGGTGCAGACTGCTGTTAGACTATTTGACTTGAGGATCCCAAAAGGCTACACTGAGGAAATGACATTTGAAGGAAGTTCTAAAGGATGAAGAGAAATTCAGAAGCTTTGAAAAAGACATCCTAGTATGTGTGCAGGTGCATAGGCTGAGGAAATTGAAGGAAAGGTAGAAAAGCATGTTTAACTACTGAGATTAGGCAGGGGTCAGATGTGAAGTGTTGTGATAAAAGCTACTCTGTGGTTATAGAACAAATATAACAAATATTCTTAACTTGGACTCATTTCAAAGAGGAATTAGAGCTAGGATTTAAAAGTTGGGTTGTAGTGATTAGGCAGGAAAAAATTACAAGAGGTATTCCAGGCAAAGGAATCAGGGTTAGAGGTAGCATGGCTTGTTGGAAGAATGGTAAAGAGTCTGAAAGTCTGAGTGGGTAAGTGCATGGGTTAGAGGAAAAGGATATAAGAAAGGGAAGAGACTAGGATTGCAAACCCTGCTTTTTTTTTTTTTTTTTGCTTTCCATTGTCTTGGTAAATATTCCTTTATCCCTTTATTTTGAGCCTATGTGTGCTATGTGTGTCTTTGCACATGAGATGGGTCTCCTGAATACAGCACACCGATGGGTCTTGACTCTATCCAATTTGCCAGTCTGTGTCTTTTAATTGGGGCATTTAGCCCACTTACATTTAAGGTTAAGGTTAATATTGTCATGTGTGAATTTGATCCCGTTACCATGATGCTAGCTGGTTATTTTTCAGATTAGTTGAAGCAGTTTCTTCTTAGTGTCATTGGTCTTTATATTTTGGTGTGTTTTTGTGGTGTCTGGTACCGGGGGGCTTAAAACCTAGATGATGGGTTGATAGGTGCAGCAAACCACCATGGTACATGTATACCTATGTAACAAATCTGCATGTTTGGCACATGTATCCCAGAACTTAAAGTAAAATAAAAAATAAATAAATAAATTTTAAAAATGGGAAGAAACTGGGTCTTCCTCTTCCTCATGTTTCTTTGTGTCCTGGTTAAATATGTGAATGGTTTAAAATGACTTTTTATTTCCTCTCAATAGAGGTCAATGATTCCTAACAGGCCCTTGTTTATAAGTTTTATGAACTTCAAGGAGCCTTTTACCCCAGGCCCAGGTAGAACTTGTCTCAGCAGGGGACTGATTGATGAAATGAGATCTTAGCAAGACCTTGGCCAGTCCCCTCTGCCCTGCCTTTCTCTTCACAGCCTTTCATGACAGATTGCACTCCCTCCGCTTCAAGCTCCATTTCAGTGCAAAGTCTCAATTTGCTTCAGCCTTCATGCTTCTGCACTGTCACTCAATTCCCGGCTTTTCAGAGCCCAGTGGCTTTTTGATTGCTGGTGTTCTTACAACACTTTTGGCAAATCATTCAGCACCTCCCACACACAGCCAGCTCTTCACACACAATAGGAGTGCATGAAATTCAATTCACAACACTACAGCTTACACATTCCAAACTCACTGAAGAGATAAGCCTTCCAATTAATGATCTCCTTGTGTAATTGCTTTCCCTCGCTTACCCAGTTCACTTTTGATCGTGCCCTGTTACAAATTCCCTCACCTGCTTACACGGTGAGTTCCTTTCAAAGGGAACCACTGGGGGCTGTAGGAAGTGGGCTGGGTAGTTGGATACATGGTGAGATGGGTTTAGCTGGATTTTTGGCCTGTCATCTTTTAGCTTACACCTCCCTAACTGTTATATCAGGACTACCTGAGGTCTTCTTTCTTGAACTTCTGACAAGTTGTTTCCTTTGTTCCTTTCACTCCCTTTTAAGAGACTGTCCATTTTGAAGAGAATTGAATCATTGATCTCAATCCGAATGCCCCTGCAAGTCTGAAATCCAATGGTAGGACTAACCAGCTGATGACTGGTTTCCCATGGACAGAAAGCAAGCTAGAATGTCAACCCTGTCCTGTTGTATTTATGTCTTATTTATAAGACATCTTTCTTACGAGTCTCTGCATCATAGGCATCTGCATGTGGCACATAGTGGGAGCTTGGCAAATATTTATTACATGGCAATATGGATGAATATTTAATAATAATTGTAAACTTAGCTTAAGGATTATTTTTAAAAACAAGATGGCAGAGATAAAAAACAGTGATTTTTTTTAAAAGAAATAAATACAGAAAGCAAACAGGAAGAGACAATATGAGAAGCCAAAGGTTCTGATTCCATAAGGTTGGTGGGAGCACCTGATTCTGCAATTTACAAGCGCCCAGCTGACCTTGGTAGCAGGTAGCCCTTTATATTCTTTGAAAAACACTTGTAAACAACAAAAGCCAGTCCTAGAGTCAGAAAACAAGGGTTCATGGCTG
Source organism: Gorilla gorilla gorilla (assembly GCF_029281585.2). Taxonomy (NCBI): domain Eukaryota; kingdom Metazoa; phylum Chordata; class Mammalia; order Primates; family Hominidae; genus Gorilla; species Gorilla gorilla. The sequence goes on along the minus strand of NC_073227.2, from coordinate 27,140,234 downwards.
GGAATCCAGTTCATTTCCACTAGTTGCTGGTTGAGAATGAACTGGACTGAGATTCCCACCTCCACAACCCCTGCCTGTGATGAAGGTGAATGATAACAGCATTTAGCATTAGTCTCCCAGGCTAAACACAGTAAGAGTGGATTGAGACAGGCATAAGAAAACAATCCCCAAACAGAAAAGTCAGCTGTTGTTATATAACAAAATAGAGTGGACAAAATTCCATTAAGATGAAATAGATGATTTCAAATACATATCCAGGTGATAAGCAAACAGGATTAAGAGTTGATGACTGGAACAAGTTGTCTATTATTTGTATTTCACTTTATTTTTGGTGTTTAGAGGAAATGCCTTCAGTTGGTCTTAATGGGCTATGGAAAATAATAGCACTGGAAAATTAATGGTGCACCATAGCATTCTTGACTTCTTGTTTGATGTCACCTGTCATAATCTGTACTACATCATACTCATGTCTGCAGGTTGGTGAGGCATTCACTCTATGGACAGTTATACAGGGTCTTTACAGAATGAATCATGTGAGTGAGAATACGTCATTGGAGTTAGAGCACAAAGGGTCTTAGTTTCACTAATTTTAATGACTTGGGTTTTTCTTCACTTGAGAGTGTAATTATCCCTGATCAGCAACTCTGTCCTAAACACTCTACTAAGGGGAAGGAAGTAGATAAAGAGGAGACACCTTTATTTCCTGTTTGCTAAATTGACTGCTGGATAGACACAAGGGGGAGCTGATACAATATATAAATGAGTTTCCTACGAAAATTCAGCAGTGGCTTGAAGGTCACATGCCAGCCACGGGAAATAGTTAATTCCCATTAATTCATTTCTTTTTAATGAGCACTTTAGTGAATGTTTTCAGTTATTCAGGAACCATACACAAGGGAGGGTGTGTGTGTGTGTGTGGGAAATTCAAAAATCACCAAGTCCAGGTCTTCATCCTTCAGGGCAGGGATTTCCCAAGCCTGACATAAAACAGAGTGGGATATTTACCGTATATTATTTCCTGAACCAAAACAAATTCTTCTCTGACTTTCTTAATATTGAAGAAACAAGCTCAAACTATCACAAACTAAACTAAGAAAGGTCAAAAAGAAGATCCCTTCAGAGATAATTCATAGCATAAAATTAATCGGACTTTTCATGGGTTTCTAAACTTCCCAAGTGGAAGAGCTTCTAAATCTTCCGTCTCATCTTCACATTCCTGTATATAGATCAAAGAAAGCAATTCACATCCCTCCACGTTCAAGGTAATTCTGTTAAGTTCTGTTTTTCAAGTTGCCTTAAATAGCAATATTTTGAACAATATTGCTCATCAGCAATATTTTGAAGCTAGTCCTTCTGTATCTTGATGGTCAAAAACAATATTTCCCCGCCTCATCCAATCCACCTATATATCTACATCCAACATTCTCTCACCTCTTTGCTCTGTCATCAGACACAGAAGAGCAACACAAGATGCAATGCATGAGGGAGACTGAAGAGTAAGGTGTATTTTAATCAGAACATTTCTGAATTCCCGCTTTTGAGAAAGGCCCAGTAAATGGCCTTCCTTAGGCTTCATTGGCTTTCTCTCATTGAGAGAAATCTGTCCCGCCCTGTGAATCCAAAAGCATTTTTTTTCCTCATAGGCAATTGTGCTCATTATCTTCTATTACAGTGATTTGCCTTCTTGTTGCCTTTCCTTTAGTAGATTATAAACTCTTTATAATTTGGATTATATTTTGATTTGTTTCAGTTTTTTTCGCATAGCCAAACACCATGTTTTATACAGGATAGCGGCGACATATATGATTGTTGCACAAAGTTGTGGGGCTTTACAATATAATTACAATAGCCTGAGAAAACTTTATCTTGGTAGTTGAAAAAGTTCCATAAATATGCCGAAGCATCTCTGAAGAGTTCCTGCATTTTATTACCTACATAAAAACATTTCTACCCCCTCCTGTCCACTATCATAACAGTACTGCCAGTACTGTTAGAATGGAACAGTACTTTTAGAATGGAATGTCTCATCATATGACCTCTGGAAGTAATTTGCCTGAGTTTGCAATTCCAGATAACAGTTCACTGCATGAGTAACCTAATAAAAAAAAAGTTCATTACTGCACTAGTAACCTAATGGGAAGAAAAAAAAAAAAAAGCAAAGAAAGAATTAAGATCAACGGCAAGAGAACCTGAAGTAGTCTGTCATTTCAGATGAGCAATGCCATCATTAACCTTTAAGGTCCCATCAGCTATTATTGAAGTGTCACATATCACTGTGTCAAGATTAAATTAGACAAACTATCACCTCATTATTATGCTAACAAATCAAAAGCTATCTGAATTAATACTACACACACTGGAGACCCCCTTTGCCAGTTTACTAATAGTGCATGGATTTAAACTGTTTAGATGTAATGTACGAAATCAGTTTTCTAGCTAGAAAAAAATTATCTGAAGCTACTTTCAGTTACAGTAAAGTCATGAACATATCTTGGACTAAATTACCAGTTGGCATTTAATTTTACAGCAACATGTTGAAGGAAAGTTGATGTTTATTGATTTTACTCTGGAATCCTTTTACTTTCATGTCAGAATTTCTCAGATATAATAAAATAAGTTTATACTTTATCTAAAGAGAAGGCATGCCTTTGAAAGCATCAAAATAAAGGCAATTTGTGATATAAAAGAGCATCCCACTACATGTCTTGTTTTGAAAAGGTTATCACCCAATCAATACAATAAAATATGTTGTACGAGATGTCACAGATGGCTGGTGGGAGGTGTGGGTTAATTCTAGATTTGTGTGATGGCTGAGAGAGAGCCAAGACTGTATCTTGCCTCAATCCAGTAAATATTAAGTCTTATAACAATGGCTCTGGAAGGGACTTTAGAGATCATCTAGTCCTGAAACCCTTGCCATTTCATGAATGAGGAAATGGGTTCAGAAGGTTTAAGTGATTTGCTCAGAGTTACAGTGCTTATAGCACTGTCAGCAAGCTGGGCCATTGTTGTATACAGACTGCTGGAAGCAAGAAATTGCACAGGAACCTTCCTCACATTGCTATCTCTAAAGCTTGTCAAAAAGCAGGCCTTGTCAAAATTGAGTAATAGATTATATGCTATGGGGTAGGGCAAAAGGAAAAGTTTTGTGTTCCTGATTAAATATCTTTAACAATATAATTTAATTTGATTATTTCATAAGAATGTTCTTTGTGCTTTTTTATCATAACTGAACCTAGAGTTGAAAGGCTTATCTTTAATTGGTACCCAGACAATCCAGAACAATAAGTGCTGTGACTTTGACATGCCTACAAATGATTTATAACTGTACTTAATTTTAACACAATATTCATGTTTTGTTTTTCTCCCTAATCATTTTTATATAACAATAAAGCAAAATACAATAAATCAGTATTAAATTTACATCATTAAATATATCTTTGTGAAGTTGTCAGAGTAGAACTATTGACTAATAGCTAATGTCACCACAGAATATTTTGAAATTTTCACTTGTGATCTGTTATTAGCAAGGTCATAATTTAGTTATGAAGGTGAATTTACAGGTGTCAATCTCTAATATATAAAAGAAGTGATTGTTCAAAAGGTGAAAGTATTGAAATCGAGAAAAATCTACATTATGGTAGAGTACATGCTAATAAACTAAGCAATATATTATTGAAGCGAATGAGCATGTTCTTACCAAGGAACTCTAAAGAATTTTTTCAGAGCCTATGACCTGAAAACCTTCGGGTAAATGAATAGTAGAAGAGGAAACAGAGGGGTTTTTACCTTCCTTCTCTTCTGAATAGTGTCACTACACTCTCAAAAGATAAGCAATGGAAAGTCACAGTGGCAGCATTGTAAAATCTATCGTATTTTTGATATGTATGTAATACATAATGATAATATTTTAAGAGAACAGAGCTGAGGCTACACAGCATGCAAAGTACAACATAAAAAAAAATCTCAGGGGAAAAGGTAGATGCTTGTAGATATCTATATGTTGAAATATGTGGAGCCTTAAGTTAAGGTATAGTAGCCTCTGGGCCACCATGATGGACAAGGTAGATATGCATAGCCAGAGGACCTATTTTCCCTTTGGCTCACAGCAGAACAGTTTTGCTTTTATTTTTACATACTATAGTTCCAACTAAAATTGTATTTGAAGACAGTATTTCTACTGATTTAGCCAAAATGCACAGTATTTCTCTGGATTTTTCATTTTTCATTTGAATGGTAGTAATCATGGAGAAACCCAAATTTGCTAATCACGAGTTTGAATCATGAGGATTTTAGTGGGTTCTTTTTTCAACTGTGAATCTAATAAGTAATTATAAAATACGAACTCACGTTTAAAACTCTGAGGATAATAGCTTTCTCATGTAAAGTGGTACAAAGGGTGGAATCTGAGAAGCATTCTTTTTTCGTGATATGCTTTCATGCTTCGAAGTTATTCACTTCCTGAACCAAACCACCTGCTGATTAGATTGATAAAAAGAGAATTCCCCCCTCCTTAGGTAACTATGGAAGAAAATCAGTATGTGAAGCATAAAGTCATTTATGAGCTGCACCTGACAGAGTCACATCCCCTCTTGTTCTCATGTGCCATGTCTGGCTGCCTTCGGCTGCCCTGCTCTCCACCCAACCCCAGGCCATCCGGGGTTGAATCACCAAGCCATAGTTGATTCATTCTTCTAGATCAGAGGGTCTTAACATGTGTGTGTTAGACCTTGTTGGCAGTCTGGTGAAGCACATTTACTCCATCTCAGAATGATGGTTTTAAAACTGTACTATATAACATTATCAACAAAAGCAGTTATTGAAAATGCTTAAAATAAAAATTTAAGATAAAGTAATCTATGTCTTTCTATTAATACTTTGACTAACAAGATCTTGAAGCATATCTAACTACTGCCATAATTTCAAATTAGTGGTGCATTAAAAGACATTTTCATATGTCGACCTTAACTGTAATATGACAAAAAAAAAGTCATGACCAATAGAAATATTGGTCACAAAGTCTCAGGTCTGCCACTAATATTGTCTGTGACCCTCTTTCATAGTTGATGAAAATGCTAAATTTCAGTTAGATGCTAGTGAAATTAAAGATGTATATTTTCTCATCCAAACGAATCAACTCCTGAATTAAATATGCAAGTTAAATTCTACATTATATTCAGGAGTCAACTTCTCAGATTATAAAATATTTGGTACCACCTCCCGCATGAAGGCCAGGATAACCACTCTTTCTCAGAACTCCGAAGATAGCATATGTTTGCCTCTGTCAAAGAACTTGGCCCAGTGTATTACCATTTTATTATTAATTTAATTTTGTGAAGTACTTATTTTAAATACACAGGTAAGACACAAATATGTTCTTGTCACAATTCAAACAATATAAAGACTGTTGGCTAACTACCAGCCACCCAGCCACGGCAGATTGCCAATCTTGAATTCCATTCTCTTCTCCTAAGGAAACAACTATTATAATTATTGTTTGTATCATTTCAGATGTGCATTTTAGGCATTTACATACACACATATGTGTACATATATTTATATACATAAACATCTATAAATACTAAGTGTTATGTATGTATGTTAAGAAATTTTTTAAGACATTAAGAATAATATAACAAATGTTTGCATCCCAAACACACGAAATTAATAGCTATTATTATTTTGTAATATTTGTTCACAATTTTTAGGGATTGTGCATTACAAATACAGATGAAGCCTCGCATTAAGGTTTGAGATTCTTTCATTTTCATTTATCTACACATTATCTGGACCTTCAATTAAAAAATATATATATTATATATATAAAATGAATTTAATGCGTTTGTATGTTAACCATGTAGATGTCCGTTTTTCTAAATTTATACATATAGATGTACATAAAACATGGAGTTTTTATGTATGCTTAATTTTTATGAATTGTATCATATTATATATAACATTCTATATCATGTTTTGTTTTTCACTCAATTGTGATATTTTGGCCATCTTCCCATATCACTATTTAGAGATCGAGTTTATGTGTATCCGAAGTATTGCATAGTTTTTGACTCTACGACTATATTACATTTTATTCACTCCTAATCCTACTGATGAGTATTTTGCTAGTGTAAGCATCTTACTTATTATAAACAATAGCCTAGTGAGAAAATTTTTAGACATTTCTAGGTAAATGTGGGAAAGTTTCTCTATGCGGAATTGAAACAGAAGAGTTTGTATGTACTTATATTCAATTTTATTAGAATATGCCAAGTTACAGCTGGGCGTGGTGGCTCACGCCTATAATCTCAGCACTTTGGGAGGCCAAGCCGGGCAGATCGCCTGAGGTCAGGAGTTTGAGACCAGCCTGGCCAACATGGTGAAACCGCGTCTCTACTAAAAATACAAAAATTAGCCAGGCATGGTGGCAGGCACCTGTAATCCCAGCTATTTGGGAGGTTGAGGCAGGAGAATCGATTGAATCCGGGAGGCGGAGGTTGCAGTGAGCCAAGATCGTGCCATTGCACTCCAGCCTGGGGGACAAGAGTGAGACTTCATCTCAAAAAACAAAACAAAACAAAAAGAATATGCCAAGTTACTCTCAGAGTATGTCTATTTAAATTCTCAGCAACTAAGGATGATAATCCTATTTCTCCAAGTGTTTGTTACTGTTATATTTTTATTAAAAAATGTATGGCATTATTGAGATATCATTGAAGTAAATTGCATATATCTGAATAGTAATCGTTTTTACTATGTATATGCCTGTAAAATCAACCTCAAAATCAAGATAATAAACATTTCCATCATCACTCATGAGTTCCTTGTGCCTATATGTGATGCATTCTCCACTCCACCCCATCTCCAGGAAACCACTGACCTGCTTTCTGACATTCTAAATGTATACGGTCTAGAATTGTATATCTCTGAAATCATAGAATATAAACTATTTTTTTGCCTTACATTTTTTCACTTATTGCAATAATTTTGAGATTCATGTTGCTCCGTGTATCTGTAGTTTATGCCTTTAAATGGATAAGTATCCAATTGCCTGTTCATGGACATTTGAGTTATTCTAGTTAAGAGACACTACAAATAAAGCAACTATAAATATTAGTATATAAGTCCTTATTCATACATGGTTTTAGTTCCTCTTAGGTACATAACTAGGAAGAGAATGGCTGGGTCACAAACTAGATATATATTTAGTGTCTTAAACCACCAAACATTTGCATTTTATATTTTATCTTCTCTCCACTACTGCACAAGAATTCCAGTTACACCAAATCCTCAGTAATACTTGATACACTCATTATTTTTTATTTTAGCAAATCCAGTGGATGTACATGGTGTGCAGTGGTATCTGATTGTGGTTTAATTTGCATTTCTCTGATAACTAATGATATTTAGTATCTTTCCATGTGCTCAGTTGCCATTCCTAGCTCATCTTTTGTAAAGTGCCCATATCTATTGCCCAACTTATATTGGATGATTTACTTTATTATTGCATTGTAAAGTTTCTTTATATATTCCAGGAGCAAGTTCTCTGCCTTATATATGTGTTGTAAATAACTTTTACCAGTATGTAGCTTTCATTTTCATCTTCTTAATTGTGTACTTTAATGGGAAACGTTTTTTAAATGTTAGTGAGATCCAACTTACTAATTTTTTTATATTGTGCTTTATGCTTTATTCATTCTTCTAGAAACCATTGCTCATGCCAGCATAGTAAAGATTTTTCTTTTCTTCTAGATATTTTAATCTTTTATGATTACAGTTAAGGCTATGATCCATTTGAAGTTAAATTTTGTGTATAATGTGAATAAAGTGTATATTTTTATTATTTTACCTTTGCTTACTTGTATCATTTGTCCATCACCCTTTGTTAAAAATACGTTTATTTCCTCATAGCAATGCCTCATTTTCTTTATGTTGTAGGCACAATTCTGGACTCTATATTCTCTTCCAGTGATGTATGCATGTGTTTTATCTTCTCAGCAGTGCCAATTTTTGTGCTTTCTAATGACCTATGTAGTAAGTCTTAAACTCAGTTAGGATAAGACCTTCAATTATTCTAGTGATTCCAAATCCTTTGCATTTCAAATCCTTTGCATATTTTAGAAGCAGACTTGTCAATTTATTTTTAAAAATAGGTAATCAAACTTTGTCACTTTAATATCATTTTATTGAATCTTTAGAAAGATTTTAAATTTTGACATCTTAACAATAGTGGTCACTTCAACTCATGAGTATCATATATCTTTGCATTTATTCATTTCTTTTTTGACTTATTAATGTTTTATAGTTTTCAGTACGGAAGGCTTGACTATGTTTGATTAGATATATTTCTAAGTATTTAGTGATTTTGGTGCCACTGTAAAAGGGATTTTAAAAATTTACTTTCTAATTGTTTGCTTTTTGTAAATGCAAATATACTTTATATTACATATTTAGTTTGTATCTGAAAATTTGCTAAATTTATGTACTTATCTTAGTGGTTACTTGCAGGTTCCCTGGAATGTTCTGTATGAACAATCATATAACCCACAAATAGAAAAAGTTTTACTTCTTTTCTTTCAGTCATTACAGTTTTTATTTCTTTTTCTTGCCTTATTGCTATGCCCAAGACAACCAGTACAATGTTGAATAGACATGGCAATAGTGAGTGTTTATGTTTTATCGCCTATTTCAGAGAAAAGCAATTAAGTCTTTTATTAGGTTGTAAAATATTGGCCATGTAATTTTATAAATGCCCTTTGTCATTTGGAAAGTCCCATACTATTAACTGATTTGCTGATAGTTTTTATCTTAAATGCATGTTCAATTTTGTCAAACAATTTTTCTGAAACAATTGAAATAATATACTTTTGGTGAATTACATTGGTTAATTTTTAAGTCTCACTTATCTGGAATAAACTGTGTTTGCTCATAACATATTTCCCTTTGTTATGTTTGATTACTTCATATATTTTTAAGACTTTCGCATCTATGTTCATGAAAAATATTGGTCTTTTCTTTTTATATATTTTTTCAGGTATTAGGGTTATATTGGCCTCATAAAATGATTTCAATATTGACCTTTCTCCTTGATGTTCTGAAGATATTTGTCTAAATCTGGTATTATTTCTTCATTGCATGTTTCATAAATTTCATCTGTGAAACATCTGAGACTGGAGATTTATTTTTGAAAAGATTTTAAATAACAGATTTGATTTTTAAATAAGTATAGATATACTCAGCTTTTCTGAATAGGGAAATATAGCTATTTTGCTATGTTTTGTTTTTAAAGAAATGTTTATATATTATCCAATCATCCAAGTTGTCAATTTGTTCACATAAATTTGTTCATAGCATTCTCTTCTTAGTGTCTAGAATCTGATAACTTCTTTTTCACTCTTTATGATTTCCCTTTCTCTTTATCTCTCTCTCCCCTTGATCAGTTGAACTAGAGGTTAATCAATTTGGTTGATACTTTAAAATAATTAGCTATTGGCTTTGTACATTTTCTCCATTGCCTGCTTTGTATTTTTTTAAATTTCTACTTTTTGTTATTTTTTCTTTTATTCATTGGGATAACTTTGCTTTTATTTTTATAGCTACTTAGGTTTTAAAAATGTGATTTGACATATTTTCTTTTTTCTAACATGAGCATTTAAAAATATAAATTTCCCCCAAGCGCTGCTTTACTTTCAACATATACATTTTGATATATTTTTTATTGTCACTGACTTAAAATGACTTATATTTTTCTCCAAGATTTTGTCTTTGTTCCAGGTATTATATAGAAATGTATTGTTTATTTTGCAGCTAGTTGGATTCTTAAAAAAAAATGAGTACCAGTAGCAGTAGTATTGAATTTTAATTTGTTTTGTAAGAGAATGCCATCTGTATGATTCTGAACATTTTAAATTTATAGAGATTATTTTATGGCCCAACATATGTACTGTATTGGTGAATGTTCTGTGTGCATTTTAAATGAAGTTACATTCTGCATTTGCTGAGTGTATTGTGCAATAAATGTCATATAGATCAAGTCGTTGCTAGTGTTGGTAGATCTTCTATGCTTTTAGTAACTTTTTGCTTAGTTTATCAGTTGTAGAGATGGGGTATTAAAGCTCTCTTAGCTGTGGAATCATCTACTTCTTCAGCTAATTACATCTGTTTTTGCCTCGTATGTTTTGAGGTCCTGTTACTACATACATACACACTGATAATTATTATTTATAGCTGGTGAAGTATTCTCTTGTTTTGTTATAGAATTTTCTCCTTATCTCTGCTAATACTCTTTGAATTCAAGTCTATTTTATGTGATATTAACATAGCAACTCCAAATTCCTCTATACTTTGTGCATGGTATGTCTTTTATTTTTTCATCCATTTATTTTCACCTGTGTCTTCATTTTTAAAGTGTTTCTCTCATAGGCAACATATAGGAGAGCCTTACTATTTTCTCCACTGTGTTACTCACTAAATTTTAATTATGTTGTTTACATGATTAATATTTAGTGTAATCATTGATTTAATTAAATTTAAGTGTACAATTTTATTCCTGTTCTCTCTCCTCTTATTTTTGTTGTTTTCCTCTGTGTTCATGGTCCTGTCTTATTTTGGATTATTTGAATTCTCTTTTAGTTTATCTATTGGCTTTATGGACACATTACATTACCTTTTTTATGGTTGCTCTAGGAATTACAATATACATATTTAACTTTTAACAGTCTGAAGAGTTGATATTTTTACTATTTCCTGTGAAATCTAGAAAACATTGCCATTCTGTGGGTCCTTTCTTATTCTCTCCTGCCTTTTATGTTATGGTTGTCATATGTATTACATCTGTATACATTGAAAGCACCAGGCAATGTTAGAATATTTGCCTTAAATCATCATGTGTATTTTAAAGAGCTTAGAGCAGGGGAAAATATATATTTTATATTTATCCAGCTGTTTACAGTTTGTATTTGTTTCTTTATTCCTGAAGATCAAACTTTCCCATTCACATCATTTCCCTTCAGCCTGAAAACTTCCTTCAGATTTTCTTTAAAGTAGGTCTCCTGGCAATGAATTCTCTTGGCTTTCTTTCATCTGAGAGGTCTGCATGGTATCTTCATTTCTAAGTGATGTTACCAGTACATAAAACGTCCTGGTGTGACATTCTAGTTTTCCTTTTAGCACTCTGCAGCTATTTTTATTCTTCCTCTGCCCTTGTGATAGACAGAAACAGATGACCCCTGTGATCCCAACCTCCTGCCATTCATGCCTTCATATAGTCTCCTCCCTTTAAATGTGAGCAGGACCTGTGATTGCTTCTAACAAGTGGAATAATGGCAAAGGATATAAAACATACATGATTATAATTATGTGATTGTATAAAGTTTTAATTCCCATCTTGATGGAGTCTCTCTCTGTTGCTGGCTTTGGAAGCAAGCTGCCATGAATCCAGATCTATAAGGAAATGAATTTTGGCAACAGCCCAAGGGAGTGTTAAAGTAAATACTTCCTCAGTAGGGTCTCTGATGAAATCCCAGTTCTGACCAAAACCTTTATTGCAACTTATGATGCCCTGAGCAAAGATACTCCATTTCTATAGATATTTGATCTCTACCCCGATCACCTCCCTGAATTCTATTATTCTATATCCAACTACCTATATGATACCTCCATTGAAGGTCTAATAACCATCTTAATATTTGGTTACCAAAATTTTATTCCCAAACCTTAACTTCCTACCATCCCCCAACCCCAATATTACTTGACAGCCTGCTGAATCTCAGAGGAGATTATTCGCCATTTTTCAGTTGGTTCCTTAATCCGTTCATTAGTAGATCATACTGATTTTACTCTTCCTAATTAATTCATATATTCATTCATTAATTCACTCAACTTACATCATCTGGTCTTCGCTGAGAACCCTCTAGGAAACTAAGACACTACATGGAGCAAATCAGACAGGGTTCTGGTTTTCTCTTATGCATTTTATATTTTATTGCATTGAGGTACACAGTAAGCAAATAAACATATGTCAAATATGGCAAGCAATTATATGAACTATAGTGAAAGATAAATCAGAGGACATGTTTACAGCATAAATGGTGAGACTACAGCATAAAGATTGACCAAGTCATATTTTTCCAAAAATACAATGCATCATGCCGCTTCTCTATTCAAATCTTTATCTATCTCATTACTATTTCATGAAAAGTGAAAGTAGACATACTCGATTATGTCTTTTAAGAATGCTATCTAGTCCCTGCCATCTCTGACATCAGCTGCATCCGTCCTTGTCATTCCCTTCCTACTATACTGGCCTATTTTCTCTTGTTCAGCATATCTCATGAACATCACTTCCACTTTGGTGCTTTTGCATTAGTTGCTGCCTTCTTTCAGCTGAAATCCTCCTCCTCTAGATCTCTACATTACTGAGTTTTGACTTTCACCTCCCTCAAAAATCTTCCCACTCTTGTCCATCTAATTCCCTGATCTCTGCCACGTCAATGGCTTTTATTTTTATCATTACATGTATTACTTGATACAGTCGTGCTTGCTTTTAGTTTGTTGATTTAATGTCTGTGTTCCCAACTAGAATGTTTAGTCTATATTAAAGGATGAACTTTGTATATCTTCCTCATGGGTATGTCCACACAATGCTGGAGAGTGGAAGCTCAGTAAATATTTATTAACCAAATTATCTTACTTAAATCCTCAAAATAATCCTATGGATTAGACATTATTATTTTCCCACTTTTAAAGATGAGAAAAAATGGTGTTTGGAGAAGCTAAAGGACATGTTAGAGAAGCCTTAATAAGATTCAGAGTCAAGATTTGAATATGTATCTGCCTGGCTCTAGAGCCTAAATTCTTACCCATTGAGGTATGGGGCCTAGGATAAATTCCATACTTCTTGCTTGGGTCCCCTAGTACATGACAAGAATATCCACAGAGGTTACTGTTTCATAGGAGAACAAGTCAGATCTGTATTACAGTGCATTGCATTTCAGATGCTTATGATTCATACAATTGCATTGCAGGTATAGAGTTGGAAGGCAACATATTTAAAACACCATCATTTGCACCTCTGAAAATGTCATATGAAGATGAATGAAAAGGTTCAGACACCAGTATAGCAAACAAATGTCAACATATTATTAAATAGCATATTCTCTACATTTTAATAACTGAGCTACAGTAAGTTCCCAATAAAAGTAACTTATTTCTAAGTGGTTTAATATAAAGAAACTACAGAAAAATGCTTTCCTTTGTGTTCTTGCAAAATTAGGTAGTGCATGTATAAGAAACACATCACATAGACAGCAGGGTAATTCCCCAGAGCTTAGGCCCCATGGTCAAAAACAGAGACATTTTTTCCTTCTAAAATTAAATTTCCACTTAGTGTTTTGACAAAAGATATTTTTTAATTTTTATTTCCTTGAGTGATCCACATTTTATGACAAAATAAACACTGACCCTAAAATAATTTATTTAATTACCCTATATTTGCCTTTCAGATTTAGTTTCCAAAACCTTTTCAGTCCTCTAATGCCATATGTAATCTGTGTTGCATAAACAGAGGCTTTTGCAGTTTTGTATCCTACAGCCTTGAGACTGAAGAAAGTTAAAAAGGAAGGCCTGCCACTTATTAGAAATGAGTTTTGGTTATAGTTAAAACTTTTGACCTTTTCACTAATAGATGCAAAGGAAATTGCAAGTCAGATAACAGTTGTTCCAAACCAGAACTAACACTAACACATGTAATTAAATTATGGCCCAAGGCTGATACACTGTAGTAGACAGAGCAAGTCTCATGTAAAAGGACGCAGTTGGTCTGCGTTCAGCTCAGCCACTGTCTGGGGCCTTAGGAAAGAAAGACACTTCTCCTCTCTGAGTTCAAATCCCTCATCTGCTTGGAACCTGTCTAATCTTCATAGGGTATCATTTAATGATACACTTTGAGAGATGAAAACCATGGGCATCAATGTAATTATTCCTCCAGTTAGGCTATCAGCTATAGATACAGGTAAATTCTGATGCACATTCATCCACAATACTAGCACTGCCAGTTCCTTTTCTCTTGGAAGATTTGTACTACAGATCAACACCAAATTAGAAGGAAATGCAATAGAAGGTCTACTGACTTTCCCTCAAGTAAGATGCATGATTTTAATGACAGTTGTATATCCCATCAATTCCCTTGCCCTCATCTCACTGTGTCGTACTTATCTGGGAAAACTCAACTCTTTGCCTCTGCCACACCTGAACCAGAGCAACTAAATTTGGGTAGAAGAAAGCATAAAACTCTGCAAAGAAGTCTGCCTTTAAATGCTCGAATTCTAACTTCACATAGCCTTTTGGATGCCCATACATTCTAGTACAAATTTATTTTCCTTCTTCTTCCCCCAGATAACTATTTCACAACTTCTGTCTCCTTGAACTTCCAACACTTCCTCTTTCACCTTCATTCTCAGGTGATGGCCTAGGATCCCATTTTATCAACAAAACGGAGAGAATCAGAAGGTAAATCCATATGCTCTGACCAAAATACCTACAAGAAAACTGCTTTTGCATTTGCCAATTTTTTCTTAATTCCAGTTAAGATGAACATACTGCTCAGGCTTCTGTCTAAGGCCAATCCCACTGGGATGCATTAGAACTTGTCTTCTCTCACCTGCTCAAGGAGATGGTTGTTCCAGCATTGTTAAATCATTACCTTATACTCTTTATTGGATCATGATTATTAACCTGTGAACATGCTATAATAATTCTCAGTTTCAAACCAACCAAAAATTATCCTTGATCCTATAGCCCCTTCCAGCTTTATTCTCTTTTATAGAAAATATTTTCAGAAAAGCTATTTCAATATTAGGTATCCAAATCATCTTCTGTCAGTCTCTCTTAAACCCTATATGATCAAGCTATCAACCCATAGTTCCACTAAAACTACTGGTTTCAGCTATAAGCCTGTGTCGTACTATACCTATCAGCTATATTTGATACAGTGAATCAACTCTTCTTGAAACTCATCCACTTACTTAGTATCTAGGACATTTCCCTTACTTTATTTTTTTTCAATGTCACTTGCAGCTTCTTTTCATTCTCCTTTGTTTATTTCTTTACCTATTGTGATCTCAAAGCAACAAAAAGCTTTGGGTGACAAATCTCAGACGTCTGGTCTATCTACACTAACACTCAGTGATCTCTTCCAAACCCAAGATTATTAATATTATCTTCAGTCTGACAACTTCCAAATTTATATCCTCAGTTCAAGCCTTTTTCTGGAACCTCAGACTTACAAACACAATTACCTACTAGACACCTTCACATAGATGATTAATATGTATCTCAAACCCAGTGTTTCCAAAAATTATAATCTAATTTCCCCCTATTACCCACTAGAACTGATTCCCCGAAATCTTCTTTATCTCATATAATGGCAACACAAACTTTTCAGTTGCTAAGGCCAAATCATTCCTATATGCTTTCTCTCTCCTATGCACTTTACCAAAGCTAATACCTTCTTAAAATATACAAGCTATAAAGCCACTTTTCAAAACCAATGCCATTACACTCTTGTTCAAGACACTGTGTAATCTCACCTGGATTCTGTCCATAGTCTCCTAATTTGTTTCTGTGCTATATCCTTGCCCAACTATGGTTGTTTTTTACCCAAAGGTAGAGTAATTCTATAACTCTTCTTCTCAAATCCTCTAGTGACTCCCCATCTCACTCGTAATAAAAGCAAGCATATTTACAATAGCATAGGAGGCATTGCATGTTCTGGTCCCTATTAGCTCTGTTACATCATGTCTTACAACTCCCCCCATGTGTTCCATCTGCTTCAGTTACATCGGCCTCTTCCTTCTTCTAGAATGTGCCAGCTACCATCCTAACTCAGCTTATGCACTTTCTGTTCATTCGGCTTGGAATGCTCTTTCCCAGAAAGGTGGGAGTGTGCTTGACAAATTATCCATTTTTATATAGCTTACTTCTTAGCTCTAGGAAGCAAGTTAGATATTTATTCTTCCTTAGTGTCTGGCAGTCTTTGATTCTATTCTAGACACAAGTAAAGAATAGGTAGTGGCATTGGGTGTGCTCAAATTCAAATAGGCTCACATATTCTTAAATAAGCACTTGTTGAAATTTCACACATATGCTTTGCAATATTCTTCTTTGTAACTCTAGTTCTTAGTGCATTGGCACAAAGGGAAAATAAGGTTAGTAAATTAATGAAGGTTTTATGTATGCCATGCAATGTGAAATTTACACATACATAGTTCTTAGTAATATCAGGGAAACTGCAATCTGGTAGTAAAAACAAATAGATATAGTCACTGGGGAGCTGCATGCAAACATTTAAAGTATACAGTAGAGATAAATTAGATATATATATCTTAGAGTTGGGGAAGATGGATTATTACTGGGCAATGTAGAATTTGAGATTGTCTCTGATGAATGGGAAGGATTTCGAGAAGCAGAAATAGCTGGGAAGGGCAGATTAAATAAAGACCAGGAACTAGAGCAAGTATAACAGAATATGTAGCCTTATATTTCCAATTCTTCTAAAAAACAAAATATGGCTTTCAGATTCTGAGACCCTCTCACTCTTAAATCCATACACTTAGCTTCAGAAGGGGTGGATGTTAATGTATATCAAGGGTTGTAATGAAGATTCTGGAGGCTCTCTTGAACTAAAAGCTACTGGAAAGCAACTATAATTTCAAAGTTCCTCAAATTTGAGGTCCAGGCAAATATTCCTAATGACTGCAACACAACACACACAGACAGACAGAAAGACACACACACACACAAACACAGGGGCGGTGGGGAAGGGAGAGAGAAGAGAGAGAAAGAAGAACACAGGTAATGTAGCTTTAAGGAGAGACTTTTAACCTTGATTTAGGAGCTAAATGTGTTCAACAGCTATAAATTTACACAAGGGTTTCTCCAATCATTTTGGAAAATTAGTTTTACAGTTGCAATAGAATTTTTATCTTTTTAAAATATAATTTTAAGCTAGCATACAATAAAGTTAACTTTTTAAATTTTGTGTATACTATTCTAATTATTCTAACATCCATATAGATTTATGTAACCACTGCCACAATCAAGGTACAAAATAATTCTCACCCCCAAAATTCTCTTCTGCTGTTCCTTTGTCATGAACCACAAACCTAACCTCTAACCCCTGGCAACCACTGATTTCCTTCTATCATCATATATTTGCTTTTAATTAAGAGAATGCCTTACAAGTGAAATCATAAAGTATGTAACTTTTTTACTGGCTTCTTTTATTTGGCAACACGCCTTTGAGATTCACCCATGTATTGTAAGCATCAAGTGCTTGCTCCTTTTTTATTATGTAATGGTGTATCATTGTATGGATATACCACTATTTGCTTTTCCTTTTACTGGTTGAAGAATATGTGGATTGGAGGGTAAAGAATAAAGTAGTTATAAACAATTGTGTACAGGTTTTTGGGCAAAAATAGTTTGCTTTTTTCTAGGGTAAATACTATATGCCAGGCTATATAGTAAGTGTATATTATTTAACTTTATAGGACATATGCATCTGTTTGCAGAGTGGCTGAGGATTTTTGCTGTTCTAGTAATGGCTGTTGTGTGTGTGTGTGTGTGTGTGTGTGTTTGCATAAAATTAGCCATTCCAGTAGTTGTATAGGGGTATCTCAATGTTGTTTTAATTTTTATTTTAATTTGATGTTGAATATCTTTACATGTGCTTATTAGTCATACCAATATTTTCTTTAGTGAGGGGTTTATTCAAATAGTTTCTTCAAATTTCTATTGGGTGATTGGTTTACTTATTTTTGAAATTTGAAAGTTTTTAAAAATATTCTATATACAAATCTTTTTTTAGATATGTGATTGCAATATTTTCTCCTAGTTTGTAGCTTGTCTTTTTATTTTCTTAGAAATACCTTTAGTGGAGCAAAAAGATTGGAATTTTGATAAAGCACAAAAACCTTTCTTTTTTAATAGATTGTGCTGTTGGTGTCATATCTAAGAACTCTGCCTAACTCAAGGTCACAAGATTATTCTCATGTTTTCTTCCAAGGGTCTTATAATTGTACATTTTACATGTACATCGTGACCCATCTTGAGTTCATGTAGAGAGGTATAGGTTTAGTTTCTTTTCTGTCTCTTTTTCTTTCTCTCTTTTCTTCCTCCCTTCCTTTCCTTCACCATTCAATAACTGTATTAGGCCATTCTTGCATTTCTATAACGAAATACCTGAGATTGAGTAATATTAAAAATAAAAAGAGGTTAATTGGCTCACAGTTCTGCAGGCTTTACAGAAAACATGTTGTGGGCATCTGCTCTACTTCTAGAGAGGCCTCAGAAAGCATACAATCATGGTGGAGGTGAAGGGGGAGCAGGCACATCACATGGTAAAAGCAGGAGCAAGTGAGAGAGAGAAGGGGGTTAGGGGTGGGGAAGGTGTCACACACTTTTAATCAACCAGAGCTCATGGGAACTCACTATCACAAAGATAGCACCAAGCCACGAGGGATCTGCCCCCTGGATCCAAACACCTCCCACCAGACCCCACCTCCAGTCTTGGGGATTACAATTCAACATGAGATTTGGGTGGGGACAAATATACAAATTATGTCAATAATTTTTACATCATTGTCAAAAATCAATTGATCATATTTATGTGGGTCTATTTTGGAGGTCTTCTATTCCATTCTATGTATGTATCTGTCAGACCATTTATTTTTATCCACCTTATTTTCTGGACTTAAAGTAATACTGTATTGGGGGCCCATTACAATAGATAACAGAATCATTTAACATATAACAGTAGATCTCTTTGATACTTAAAGATCTGTTTAATGCTCTCTGAGCTTGGTTACATAAGTCATCAAGGACAAGAAAAGTCTCTTTAACCTCTATAACTGTTGTTATATATAAATATAGTCTTAAACAAAGGTAAATATTAATATTAAGGTTGCTGGTGTAAGTGCCTGATATCTAATTCCAAATACAGATCTTAAATATTTGAATAGTTTTAGATAATGAATATAGCAAGGTAAAAATAAATGGAACATTTTAAACCAATATATACAATCTTTCTTTGAGTCACTAATCAAAATATGAGAATTTTCCCCTTTAGTCTCTTCTTTACTAAGATAATGTAAAACTCTGGAATTATCTTAAATTCTATGCAGTAGTTGAATTATGAGTGTCTTTGATTATCTGGCTTGAAGGTTGTTTTGCAGGGAGAATCATAGGACAACTTAGAACAGTTGCCTTTAAGCTGTAGAAAGACAAGGTGACTACACCTTGTTTAGATCTGCAAATATTATCTCCTGGTTTACAGTTTGGAACTTGTTTGCTATTTTAGGCAAAGGCAACCTCAGTTGTAGGAGACAGAATTAGAAGTGAAAATTGAAGTAACTAAAAATATTCTTAAAAATAGTTAGCAAGGGCTTTAGTTTATAAATATCATCCTCCTGCCCATGTTTCTTTGATTTCATACCCCTTGCTATAATGCCAGGCACTTCTTCCAAGTGACAGTTCTCATTTCCCATTTTTCAATTTTAAAAATCTTCCACACTTATTTTACCTACTTCTAATATGCTTGCAACCCAATAGTAGGATGTATGCAGCTATTTGGAGATTGCAAAATGTTGGCGTTTCTTATGTTATGTCATGTGATTTAACTTTACAAATAATTCAGCAGGCCTAGTAAGTGCGGTTAAATGTCCAAATATGTGTAATCTGTCCTCCATTTTCTGGCATAGCCTTTTCTTTAAAAAAAAAATCAAATCACTCAAGCTAACATGCCATTCAAAAGCAGAAATTATAGCATCCTCCAAGGAAACTTCAGGGGCAATTTACATTGTCAAGGCTATTTTCATTCTCAATTTGAATTCACAATGAATCTTCCACACCTGCTTTGGTATTGCCTTTTGCAGCTCCTGATCTCTCAACTCACTTATCCC
This sequence comes from Gorilla gorilla gorilla, assembly GCF_029281585.2. Classification (NCBI taxonomy): domain Eukaryota; kingdom Metazoa; phylum Chordata; class Mammalia; order Primates; family Hominidae; genus Gorilla; species Gorilla gorilla. Next base: position 27,120,279 of record NC_073227.2, on the reverse strand, counting down.
AAATTTATGAAACATCTCTTTCTCTTTTCACTCACTAAAAGCACACCTACCACAAGGACTTTAAGTATAAAACATTTTACTGGTTACTTGGGCAAATGGAAATGAGGCAAGACAGTTTTGTAAATTGATTATGACACTACGAGAAATGCTACTGAAAACCACGAGTCAGGATGCACTATTCCTAGAAATGTACCCCTCATTCCACTAGCCATGTTTCTTCTCAACCCTATCCCTCACCATACTTTATCTTCTACATTCATTTTACATCTCTCCTCTTCTTCGGTGTCAATATTCCTCAAGACCTACAAGAGGCTAACGTCAGAATTATTGAAACTTTATCATATTGTAAGATCTAATTAGTAGAGTTTTGTCTAAGCCTCTACTAAAGAAGAACACCTTACATAATAAAACAGACACTTCATTGAGTTGAGTTATTCTTAAATGAAGAGCAATTCTTTTCTTAGAAAAATTTTCTCTAGAACAACTAGCTCAATCTGCTTCCACCTGTAAATATAAAAATTATTGATATAGTACAGTAAAATTATCATGAATTATAAGAAACCTTTTTTCTCATAAGACAAAAAGGATCTGCCCATTGCTGGTTTTGTGGATGTACTTTATATGTCAGTGTAAATATCACACAAAATGGGATGAAAAAGGAGACATCAGAAAGAAAAGAATTATGTGAGAAAATAAAATATGGATTATTCTCTTGAGGCAGTTGTGGCCTGACATGTAGGAACATGAAAAATTCCCGACAATTCTTAGGAATTACTTTCTTCTCCACAATGAGCTGAGGTATTTGGTGGGGAACGCTAATTTTCTTAAGAATTGCAGCAGCTTCCAGTTTAAGAATTATTCACTTTGGTGCTTCAGGTTGAGACTGTTAGTGTTGACTCCTCTGACTTGCAGGAGATCCTCTGATTTTCAATAGCAGCTTCCCTGTCTCTGCCATAACAGCTCTTCCAACAGATATTTAAGTCCATTATTGTACATAAAATGACTCTACCTGAATACACAGGATGCCTTCTGTCTTCCTGACTCAAGCTTGACTGACACACTAATTCAGACATTGGAGTTTTGTGGTATTTTTCATATTTTATGTTTACCTTTATTTTGTTTATAATGATTCCATAAAATTAATTTTTAAGGATCGAATATTCTAATTCCAAAAGTTTTAAACTACAATGAACTCTTTTTATTGAGTTTTAGTGAGGTATATTTGACAATTAAAATTCTATCTATTTCAGGCATATTATCTGAAGTTTTGATATACTTATACATTGTGAAATTATTACTACAATCAAGCTAACACACCCATTATCCCACCTAGTTACCTTGTATGTGTGTGTGTGTGTGACTGGATGCATAGGTGTATGTAGGTGTGCTGAGAACAATTGAGACTTACTCTCTTAGCAGATTTCAAGTACAGCCCTCCTCTTGGCTGCTTTCATGAGCTAGCATTGAGTGCCTGTGGCTTTTCCAGGTGCACGGTACAAGCTGTCAGTAGATTTACCATTCTGGGGTTTTGAGGACAGTGACACTCTTCTCATGGGGAGTCTGAGTGGGGGCTCCAATCCTACATTTTTCTTCTGTACTGTCCTAGCAGAAGTTCTCCATGAGGGCTCCACCCCTGCAGCACATCTCTGCCTGGACATCCAGGCATATCCATATATCCTCTGAAATCTAAGTAGAGGTTCCCAAACCTCAATTCTTGACTTATGTGCATCTGCATGCCCAACACCATGTGTAAGTCACCAAGGCTTGGGGCCTGCACCCTCTGAAGCTATGTCCTAAGCTGTAAGTTGGCCCCTTTTATCTATGGTTGGGCCACAGGGCACCAAGTCCTGAGACTGCATACAGTAGGAAACCCTGGGCCCAGCCCATGAAACCTTTTTCCTCCTAGGCCTTCAGGTCTGTGATGGGTAGGGGCTGTTGTGAAGAGCTCTGACATGCCCTGGAGACATTTTCCCCATTGTCTTGGTGATTTACAATTGGTTCTTCATTACTTATGCAAATTTCTGCAGCTGACTTGAATCTCTCTTCGGAAAATGGAATTTTCTTTTCTATTGCATCATCAGGCTATACATTTTCTGAAGTTTTATGCTCTGCTTCCCTTTTAAACCTAAGTTCCAATCCCAAACCATATCTTTGTGAATAAATAAAACTGAATGCTCTTAAAAGCATCCAAGCCACCTCTTGAATGCTTTGCTACTTAGAAATTTCTTCCACCAGGTACCCTAAATTATCTCTCTCAGGTTCAAAGTTCCACAAATCTCTAGAGCAAGGCAAAATGCCACCAGTCACTTTGCTAAAACACAGCAAGAATGACCTTTGCTCCAGTTTCAAATAAGTTCCTCATCTCAATCTGAGACCACCTCAGCCTGGACTTCATTGTCAATACCACTATCAGCATGTTGGTCAAAGACATTCAACAAGTCTCTAGGAAGTTCCAAACCTTCCCACATCTTCCTGTCTTCTTCTGAGCCCTCCAAACTGTTACAGATTCTGCCTGCTACCCAGTTCCAATGTTGCTTCCACATTTTTGCTTATCTTTATAGCAGTGCCCCACTCCTGGTACCAATTCACTGTGTTAGTCCATTCTCATGCTGCTATGAAGAAATAATGGAGACTGGGTAATTTATAAAGGGAAGCAGTTTAATTGACTCACAGTTCAGCATGGCTGGGGGAGCCTCAGAAAACTTACAGTGATGGAAGTCAAAGGGGAAGCAAGGCACCTCCTTCCCAAGGCAACAGGAAGGAGTATGAATGCAGAAGAAACTACCAAACAGTTATAAAACCATCAGATCTCATGAGAGGTCACTCTCTATCATGAGAACAGCATGCGGGAAACCACTTCCATGATCCAGTTACCTCCACCTGGTCTCTCCCTTGACTTGTGAGGATTATGGGAATTATAATTCAAGATGACATTTGGGTGGGGAAACAAGGCCTAACCATATCATGGGCATTTTCTCCTATACCATAAGTTTTCTCTCATTTTTTTGATGGTTTCTTTTGCTGTGCAGAACGTTGTAGTTTCATGTGTTCCACTTGATTATTTTTGCCTGTCTTCTCTGTACTTCTGGTGTCCAATCCAAAGAGTCATTGCCAAGACCAATGTCAAGGCGCTTTCCTCTGTTTCTTTCAAGCAGTTTTAGAATTTCAGATCTGATGTTAACTCTTTAATGCATTTTGAGTTAGTATGATGAAGTGTCCAATTTCATTCTTTTACATGTGGATATACAGTTTTCCCAAATATCAGTTAGTGACAAGACCACACTTTCCCTATTGTGTATTATTTGTGCCTTTCCTAGAAATTTGTTGACCATATACGCATGGGTTTATTTCTGAGCTCTATTTTTTTTCCATTAGTCTATGTGTCTGTTTTTATGCCAGAATTATACTTTTTCTAATTAGTATAGCTTTGAAATACGATTTTTATTTCTTCCAATTTTGTACTTTCTGTTCCAAATTAAGCTATTGAGTATCTTTCATAGTTTCATACAAATTTTATAACTTTTAAAATTTTTTTTGGAAAATGCCATTGGAATATTGATAGGGATTGCACTGATTTTTAGATTTCTTTGGGTGGTATGGACTTTTTAACAACATTAACACTTCCAAACCATAAACACAAGATATCTTTCCATTTATTGGTGTCTTCTTCGATTTCTTAATCTTTTGAATGTACAGATCTTTCACTTTCCTGATTAAATTTAAACCTAAGTAGTTTATTTTTTTATGTTATTTTAATGGTATTATTTTCTTAATTTCTTTTTCACATAGTTATCGTTATATAGAAGCACAACTGGTTGTTGTATGTTGATTTTTATGTCCTGCAGCTTTGCTGAATCTATTTATTTATTTGTTTGTTTTAGAGAAAAGATCTCACTCTGTTGCCCAGGCTGGAGTACAGTAGCGTAATCAGAGCTTATGGGAGCCTAGAACTTCTAGGCTTCAAGTATCCTCCCACCTCAGCTTCCTTAGTAGTGAGGACTACAGGTATGTGTCACCACGCCCTGCTAATTTTTAAATTTTTTGTATAGGTAGGGTCTCATTCTGTTGCCCAGGCTGGTCTCAAACTCCTGGGCTCATGAAATTCACCCACTTCACCACTTCAGCCTCCCAAAACACTGAGATTATAAGTGTGAACCTCCATGCCTCGCCTGAAATTTATTTATTTAAACATTTTTGGGGGGTTGGGGTGGAGTCTTTAGGGTTTTCTATACAATATCATGCTATCTCCAACACAGATAATTTTACTTCTTCCTTTCCTATTTGGATTCCTATTTTTTCTTGCCTGTTTTGTCTGGCTAGGACTTTCAGTACAATGTTTACTAGAAGTAGCAAGAGTGGCCATCTTTTACTTGTTTCTAATCCTGATCTTAGAGGAAGAGCTTTCATATTTTCACCATTCATTATGATGTGCTTTAGGCTTGTCTTACATGGTCTTTAGAATGTTAAGGTACCTTCCCTCTATATCTTATTTGATGAAAGTTTTTATCAAAAAAAGATGTTGAACTCTATCAAATCCTTTTTCATCTGCATGTACAGGTTATTGTATGATTTTTATTCTTCATTTTTATAGTGGTCTGACACTTATTGATTTATGTAGTTCGAACTATACTTACATCCCAGGGATAAATTCCACTTGATCATGGTGGACTTTTAATGTACTCTTGAATTTAGTTTGCTAGTATTTTGTTGAGGATTTTTGCATCTATTTGCACCAGGGATATTGATATATAATTTTCTTTTCTTGTATTTTTCCTATTTGACTTTGGCATCAGGGTAATGATAACCTAATGAAATGAGATTGAAAATGTTCCCTTCTCTTTGATGTATTCAAAGAGTTTGTAAAGGATTGGTATTAATTCTTTTTAAATGTCTGACAAAATTCACCAGTGGAGTCTTGTGATGCTGAACCTTTTTTGGTGAGAGATTTTCAGTTGTTGATTCAATCTCCTTGTTCATTATTTGTCTGTTCAGATTTTATTGTTTCTCCATGATTCAGTCTTTGTAGCTTGAATGTTTCTAGAAATTTATCTGTTTCTTTTTGCACATTAATTTTTTGGCATATAATTGTGCATAGTCCTTTATGATTTTTCTTATTTCTGTGACATAAGTTGCAATGTTTCATTTTTCATTTCTGATTTTATTTGAGTCCTTTCTCTTCTCTTTCTCTTTCACTAGTCTAGCTAAAGGTTTGTTAACTTTTATGTTAAAAATCTTAGTTTTATTAATCTTTTATCTTGTTTTCTACTCCATTTATTTCGCTATAATCTTTTTATTTCTTTCCTTTGCTAACTTTAAGCTGAGTTTTTGTTTTGTTTTAATTTCTTTGAGGCTTAAAGTTAAATTTTTTTTTCATGTATGTTTTTATCACTATAAATTTTACTCTCAGCAGTATTTTAGCTGCATTTCATAGTTTTTTGTTAGGTTGTGTTTTCATTCACATTGGTTTCAAAATGTTTAAAAAATTTCCTCCTTTGATCACTTCTTTGCCCATTGGTTAACAGGTGTATGTCATTTAATTTCCACATATTTGTAAATTTCTCAGTTTTTCTCCTGTTACTAGATTCTAGTTTCATACCACTGTAGTTAGATATCATTTTGATATAACTTGAATATTCTAAAATACGGTGAGACTTGTTTGGTGGTCTAATACATGATCTACTCTGGAGAATCTTCCATGTGCACTTGACAAGAATGTATATTCTTATGCTGTCAGATGGAATGTTATGTATATATGTTAGATCCATTTAGTCTAAAGCATAGTTCAAGTCTAATGTTTTCTCATTGATTTTTGTCTAGATGATCTACCTATTATTAAAATTTGGATATTGAAGTTCTCTATAGTTATTGTATTACTATTTCTCACTTCATATCTGTTAATTTTCTAAATTAATTTGGTGCTCCAATGCTGGATGAATATATAATTGTTTTATCCTCTTGTTGAATTGACCCCTTTATTATTAGATAATTACCTGATTTTTGTCTTATTATAGTTTCTTAACTGAAAGTCTATTTTGACTGATCTAAGTATAGCTATCCATTCTCTTTTTTGGTTTCCATTTTTATGAATTACATTTTTCTATGTCTTTACATTCAACCTATGTGGATGCTTAAACTGAGATGTGTCTCTTCAGGCAGCATATAGATGGGTCTTGTTTTTTAATCTATTCAGCCATTATATGAGTTTTTAATTTTAACCTTTACTCTATGTTCATAGGTACATGTACAGGTTTGTTATATAGGTAAATTGTGTGTTACAGGGGTTTGGTGTACAAATTATTGCACTACCCAGGTAATAAACATAGTAACTCATAGGTAGTTTTTCAATCCTTGTCCTCCTCCAACTCTCAAGTGGGCAGTGGTGTGTGTTGTTTCCTTCTCTATGTACATGTGTACTCAGTGCCTCATTCCTACTTATAAATGAGAACATATGGTGTATTCATCCTCACATTGATATAAAGAAATACCTGAGACTGAGTAGTTTATAAGAAAAAAGTTGGCTCATGGTTCAGGAGGCTGTACAGGAAGCGTAATGGCATCTGCTTCTGGGGAGGCCTCAGGAAACTTCTAATCATGACAGAAAGCAAAGAAGGAGCAGGTGTGTCACATGCTCCTTCCTCTGGAAGTTTCGTCCCAGAAGAGCACTGGCCTGATGCCAGCCAGAGCTCTCCTATATGAGGTGTCTGTTGACCCCTGTTGGGAGGTCTCTCCCAGTCAGGAGGCATAGGGGTCAGGGACCCACTTGAGGAGGCAGTCTATCCCTTAGCAGAACTCAAACACTGTGCTGGAGAATCCTCCTTGTCAGGATCAGTCGCTCTCTTCAGAGCCAGCAGGAAGGAAAATTCAAGTCCACTGAATCTGCGCCCACAACCACCCCTTTCTCCAGGTGTTCTGTCCCAGGGATATGGGAGTTTTATCTGTAAGCCCCTGACTGGGGCTGCTGCCTCTCTTTTAGAAATTCCCTGCCCAGTAAGGAGGAATCTAGAGAAGCCATCTGGCCACAGCACTTTGCCACACTGTGGTGAATTCCACCCAGTCCAATCCTCCCAGGCTCCTCAGCACTATCAGGGGAAAACCGCATGCTAAAGCCTCAGTAATGGCCCATGCCCCTGCCCCCATCAAGCTCAATTGTCCCATGTCAACTTCAGACTTCTGTGCTGGCAGTAAGAATTTCAAGCCAGTGGTTCATAGCTTGCTGGGCTCCATGGAAGTGGGACCTGCTGAGTGGGACCACTTGGCTCTCTGGTTTCAGCCCCCTTTCCAAGGGAGTGAATGGTTCTGTCTCACTGGGATTCCAAGTGCCACTGGAGTACGAAAAAAAAACTCCTGCAGTTAGCTCAGTGTCTGTCCAAACAGCCACCCATTTTGTGCTTGAAACCCAGGGCCCTGGTGGTGTAGGCAGACGAGGGAATCTCCTCATCTGCAGATTGCAAAAACTGCAAGAAGTGCATAGTATCCATGCCACATAGCACAGTCCCTCACAGCTTCCCTTGGCTGAGGGGGGAGGTCCCCAGCTCCTTGCGCTTCCTGGGTGAGGCAGTGTCCCACCCTGCTTCTGCTGGCCCTCTGTGAGCTACACCCACTGCCTAACCAGTCCCAGTGAGATGAACTGGGTACCTTAGTTGGAAATGCAGAAACCACTCTCCTTCTGCATTGGTCTTGCTAGAAGCTCCAGATTGGAGCTGTTCCTATATGGCCATCCTGCCCCTAAAAGCTTATTTAAAGAATTAATGGCTGAAAACTTCCCAAGTCTTAGGAAAGATATGAACAGCCACATACTTAAAGCTGAAAATATTCCCAAACAAGTTAAATTCAAAGAGGTCTTACCAATATATGTACAATAAAATTATCAAAAATCAAAGAGAAAGAAAAAACTGAAGACAGTAGAAGAAATTTTGTCATATGCAAGGGAATTTCCATAAGACTATCAATGAATGTCCCAGAAGAAAACATATAGGCCAGGAAAGAATGTAATGATATATTCAAAGTGCTGAATGAACAACAACAAAAAATAAGCCAATAAAGAATATTATACCTGACAAAGCTGGCCTTCAGAAATAAAACAAAGAGAAAGACGTTCTTATTTGTACAAAAGCTGAGGGAGTTGATCACCAGTAGTACTACCTCATAAGAAAGGCTAAAGAGAGTCCATCAAGCTGTAATTAATGAAAATTTTTAAAATATAGAAATCACAGGTAAAAGTAAGTATATAATGAAATTCAGAATACTATAATACTGTAATATTGGTCTCTAAATTTCTTTTAACAAAGGCCACACAAAGAATAAAATACCTTGGAATAAAGCTAACCAGGGAGCTGAAAGATACCTACAATGAGAATTAGAAAACACTGCTGAATGAAGTCACAGATGAGATAAACAAATGGAAAAACATTCTATGTTCATGGATAGGAAGAATTCATATTGTCAAAATAGCCAAGATGCCCAAAGAAATTAACAGATTCAATGCTATTCCTATCAAACTACGAATGACATTCTTCACAGAATTAGAAAAACTATTTTAAAATTAATATATTAGGATAGTTAGCTCTCTTGTTGCATTGATTCCTTTACCATTATGTAATGCTCTTCTTTTTGTCTTTTGATCTCTGTTAAAGTCTATTTAAATTAGATTAAGATTGCAACCCCTGCTTTTTTTTTTTTTTTTTTTTTTTTGCTTTCCATTTTCTTGGTAAATATTCCTCCATCCCTTTCTTTTGAGCCTATGTGTGTCTTTGCACATTAGCTGGGTCTCCTGAATACAGAACACCAATGGGTCTTGACTCTTTACCCAATTTGCCAATCTGTGTCTTTTAATTGGCGGCATTTAGCCCATTTACATTTAAGGTTAATATTTTTATGTGTGAATTTGATCCTGTCATCATGATGCTAGCTGGTTATTTTGCACATTAGTTGATGCAGTTTCTTCACAGTGTCATTCATCTTTATATTTTGGTGTGCTTTTGCAGTGGCTGGTACCAGTTTTTCCTTCCCATATTTAGTGCTTCCTTCAGGAGCTCTTGTAAGGCAGGCCTTGTGGTGACAAAATCCCTCAGCATTTGCTTGTCAGGAAAGGATTTTATTTTCCTTCGTTTATGAAGCTTAGCTAGGCTGGATATGAAATTCTGGGTTGAAAATTCTTTTCTTTAAGAATATTGAATATTGGCCCCCACTCTGGCTTGTGGGGTTTCTGCAGAGAAATCCACTGTTGGTCTGATAGGCTTCCCTTTGTAGGTAACCTGACCTTTCTCTCTGGCTGCCCTTAACATTTTTTCCTTCATTTCAACATTGGAGAATCTGATGATTATGTGTCTTGGGGTTGCTCTTCTCGAGGAATATCTTAGTATTGTTTTCTGTATTTCCTAAATTTGAATGTTGGCCTGTCTTGCTAGGTTGGGGAAGTTCTCCTGGATAATATTCTGAAGTACATTTTCCAACTTGGTTCCATTCTCTCCATCACTTTCAGGTACACCAATCAATCACAGGCTTGGTCTTTTCACATAGTCCCATATTTCTTGGAGGCTTTGTTCATCCCTTTTCATTCTTTTTTCTCTAATCTTGTCTTCACACCTTATTTCAGTAAGTTGATCTTCAACCACTGATATTTTTTCGGCTTGATTTATTCAGCTATTGATATTTGTGTATGCTTCACAAAGTTCTCGTGCTGTATTTTTCAGCTCCATCAGGTCATTTATGTTGCTCTCCAATTGGTTATTCCAGTTAGCAATTCCTGTAACCTTTTATGAAGGTTCTTGGCTTCCTTGCATTGGGTTAGAAAACGCTCCTTTAGCTCAGAGGGATTTGTTATTACTCACCTTCTGAAGCCTACTTCTGTCAATTCATCAAACTCATTCTCTGTGCAGTTTTGTGCCCTTCCTGGAGAGGAGTTGTGATCATTTGGAAGAGAAGAGGCATTATGGCTTTGGGAATTTTCAACATCTTTGCACTGGTTTTTCCTCATCTTTGTGGCTTTATCCACCTTTAATCTTTGAGGCTGATGACCTTTCGATGGGGTTTTTGTGTAGGGGTCCTTTTTGTTGATGTTGATGTTGTTGCTTTCTGTTCGTTAGTTTTTCTTCTAACAATCAGGCCCCTCTTCTGCAGGTCTGCTGCAGTTTGCTGGAGGTCCACTCCAGACCCTGTTCACCTGGATATCACCAGTGGAGGTTGCAGAATAGCTGGATCCAGCTTGTCAGTGTGCTTACTGTGGTGATGATATTGGTTTTGATGAATGGTTCCTGTAGAGCAGCCATGGAACCAGAGGCTGGAGTGTGAGTGAATATGGATGTACTGCAGTTCTTGTGTCTAAAAAGATGGTGGCACCAGTTCCAAGAGAGCAGGGACTTCCACTGCAGTGTTAGTATTGTGTGCAAGGCATGAATGCATGTGAAATATCAACAGATCCAGGATTTAGAGCATGGGCACATGCAAGGTGGCTGTGACTCTTGGGTCTGGAGTCTGCACAGGTCTGGGGAGTTGGTGGCCCCAATTTGAGAAGACACAGCAGCAGCTTCTTCTTCGAGGTACAGCAGCTTCTCTCTCCAGAGGGCCCATGGTAGCCACATCTGGGTACCTCAGTGGCAAAAGCTGCCAATGTTCTCTGTAAAATAGGCTACTAGGGTCCACACCAATGAACACTAATGGGACCACTGCTGTGAAAGCTCCATGAAGCCCCCGAGTATCAGATGTGCTGTTGAGGTCCTCAATGGCAAAGGCTGCTTGGGTTCTCCATAGAGCAGGCAACTGGGACTCCTGGTAGCACCCACTGTGTATCACCCATTGTATCTTAACAATCAGTCTTTCTGGGTCAGCTTACACTGATAGTTCTCCTCTTCATCTTTGTTCTTAGCCATTTCCCAATGACTCAGGTATGCCAATTACCTCAGCGGTCCTTTCTGTGCAATTGTTTTCTACTTTCACATCACTCTGTGGCTGCAGGTTTTTAAATGAACTCTTGAACACTCCCAGGGCTATTTTTGTTCAGCGATAGCTGTTGTATTTGTGTGTGTGTTAGGTGGGGGTGGGGGAGAAGAAGGATGGCACCTTCTACTCTACCATCACTCTGATGTCACTCCTCTGCAATAGCTATACATGCTGAACATCCCTAATATGAAAATCTGAAATCCCAAATCTCTAGGATACAAAACTTTTGATCACCAACATGACACCACAATGTAAAATCCCACAGATAAATACTTAACACAAACTTGACTTCATGCACCAAGTTATTAAAAATATTTTATAAAATTATGTTCAGTCTATGTGTAAAAGCTGCATATCAAACATAAATGAATTTTGTTTTCAGACTTGGGTTCCATTCCCAAGATATCTCATTATGTATACGCAAATTTTCCAAAATTTGAAAAAATCTGAAATCCAAAACACGTCTAGTCACAAGAGCTTCAAGTAGGAAATACTCAAACTCTATTTGCCTTTAAATGTCATTTTACTGTAGTGTTTGTCTCTTTTATCTCTCTTTCATCCTTGTTCTTACTCTTGTTCTCAGTGCATGTATTTGCTATTTAGCTAAGTTTGTATTTTTTATGATAGTTACCTTTGTAGTAATTACTTTTCAGAACATGCAATTCATGCTTTTATTTTATTTTTTTCTTTTTGGATATGTCTATTTGTCTCCTACTATAAGCAAGTTTGTTAGGTAAAACCTCTCCTCTCTCCCTGCACATAATTTATCATCATATGTGATACTTTACTCTCATTTAATATCTATAGGAAAGTATATGAACTCATTCTGCTTTCCTTTTACTGTCTATATTCTCTCAAAACAGATTTTAGTTCTATTGCTAAAATTTTATCCAATGCTCACTGTGAATAGTTATGACAGTGTCTTTTTAATCATTTACATAGTACTATGCATCTTTAATATATTTTTACGAAGGACTCATAAAAAATATTAACTGATATTCTGTGTGAATAACACTATGTTTGTATTTTGAAAAAACTTTATATTTAAATATCAATTTGAGTAGATTTGTAACTGTTGGCTCACATTTTCTCTTCTAAATCTTCTTAAATATAATATTACATTGTTTCCTGGCTTAAAATATTGCTTTCATTAATTTCTATAACAGTCTGATTTTTTTTTCGTATTAATGACTTCATCTTTTTGTGAGAATGCCAGAAGGATTTTTATTTCTTTAAAGGCCATAATTATCGTAACAATCAGTATTTATGGGTTAGTTATTAAAGGTGTGTATTGTATTCTTTGAAAATTTGATTTTGAGTCTTTTATTCCGAGGAAATTTTCTTGTTTTCTTTAGTATTTGCTTCACTGTTGTTTGCTATTCTTTTTCTGCAGTTACTACTATTATACAGTTATGTGCTGTATATATATGAAAGATATATCATAAGCCACATACACACGCATATGTATATATCTCCTTATGTCCCTTATGACATAACTGTTGTTTTCATTCTGGTTTAAATTTACTTATGAAATTGACCTTTTACTTTCATTTCCAATTATTTTCTGAATTCTGTTTGTCTTTCATTCATATTATTTTTTATTAACAATCTTTTCTAGTTCTGATTTCCATTGTGCTATTAATAACTTTTTAACTGCTTAAAATATTAGCTTATAAATCTTATTTTGTGCTTGGTTTTTTTTTGAAATGACTTAAATGTCTACAGGTGTTTTATTTTGCTCATTTTCTTTTTTTCCTTATAGGAATTTAGTGTAGGTTCCATTTATATATATTTTAATTGTTCATTTCCAAGTGAAATAAGTTTTCCCAGACTCTTAGAAGGGAAGGGTAGGGTAAAAATGTCATTTAGTCACATGACTCTAGAAAAATATCTTCTATTATTATAAAATTTAAAAACACAGCCTTGCATTTTCTGAGACAGGCTAGCTCTGTTTTGTTTGTTTGTTTGTTTGTTTGTTTTGCTGACTTTTCTATGGACTATGTTTACCATTTGTGCCCAGTGTCTATTTTCTGCTCAGTGCAAAGTCTATTGACAGCAATTACACCCATGTCTGGAGCTTTATCCTAAAAATGAGTTAATTAACTAAAAAACTGCATAAGAACCATACCATCCTAACATTGCCTAAAATTTTCATGGTCACCATTGACTTCCTTGGAAAGGTAGCTTTTGTAGATGTCTTTTTAGCTGGACTCTTCTGGATTTGCCCACCAAGCTTTTCATAACAAATGAGGGTGATTTTTGGGTTCTTCTGCTCTCAGGCCCATTTGAAGATTATTTCCTGTATCTGCTTTCTGTTACAGATTTGTTGAAATCATGCCTTTTATTACTGTTTTTTGTTTGACCCCACTTACATCAGCATAGTTTATTATATAATTGTATTGAAGATGATGCCTGTAGTCTTTCCATTATGCTTATCTTGGTGACTGTATCTATTTTGTATGGGGATTCTGGGCTATTCATAGAAGTATGCCAACAACTGTCATGCAGGCAAACTATTTATATTCATGACTACTACCACAAACAAAATTTAATTAAAAGTCAAGTAAAATATGTCCATTTGAAAAATATTTTTCAAATGCTATTTAATATATAGAGCAACAATTCTAAACATTACTGTATTTGTACATCTTTTAGTAATACACAATGCTGTGATCAGGAGAAGTTTAATTTTACTAAGGTGTTCAAAATCAAACTCTTAAAATTGTGAGGTATGGGTCAATCCATCTCAAAAATTGAATATTTTTATAGTTCATAAATCCACTCAAATTCCAGGAGCTTTTTCTAATGTTAATTTAACACAAGACTGAATAGTTATTAGCTCCTTTCCCTTTTTCCAAAATCTTCATTTCCAAACATTATTAAAATAGCCTCCCCGGTACATTTAGAAAGATGCAAACACACGTAATTTGCATGAGAGACCACAAAGTAATCCATCCCTCTCTCTAATGAACCAATTCTTATACTGTGTAAAGTTTTCAAGTTTAACAATAATAATGAGTGATAAAAGTAATATTTAATTTTCAAGTAATCTATAGCTCTAATAATATAGATTATAACCTGGACTAAAGTACTAAACTGTGTTTTTAAATGAGCAAAACCATCAATGCAAATAAAAAAATCTTAAACTAGTTGAATATGCATTGCTCTCTAATCAACATTACTTGGAAAGTATTTTGCTAAAGCACAGACTTTAAAATAGAACCTGGAATTTGCTTAGTTTTAATCTTCAATTTTATAAATCTAAAATTCCTCTCTCTCACAGACAAGGCCATTTATTTGTAAGATATCACATGTGATAAAAGTCAGCTGTGCTGTGATCATATGCACTGTGACTGAGTTATAGATACAAAGTTATTTTTAATCACTTGAAGTGCTTTTAAATTCACAGAATACAGTTGGAAAGAGATTATATTTAATTCTAGGAAAAGCCTGGATTATTCTCTTCCTTGTACTTAATGAAAAGTAAGGTGAATCAAATTTCAGTTTGAGTTTCTGTAAACCAAAATATGCAAACTCCATACATCTTTGCTTCCAAAGATCCTTGTTGGAAAAATCATAATGTTTAAATTTGGAAAGGTTGCTAAGATTTTCCTTTTGGGTATAGTGGTCAAATTTAGCATTTTTCCTGGGGAAATGCTGTACATAGATTTGGTAAAGGAGTTTCAGGTTGGGCTATTTACCAAATGTTTAGAGAAGACATATTTCCAGTCTAGACCGGAGAGGCAGACAAAAAACAACAAGAAAATTAACTGTGTTTTGAGCAATCAGGATTAATTCAGGAAATAAACACTGAAGAAGACAGTATCAATCTAAGCCACAAAAATGTGCTCAGGCCAAAATTCTACTTCTCTATCCAGAAACATCCCCTGGAGTCCCAGAGCACATTTCCTCCCAACTCAACCAGTTGTCCTGAAGATATTTTTAAATTAACAATATGTTATAAATGGATTGAAAATAAGATAAATGGCTTCGCTTAAAATCAGGAACATATTGGGCATTAGTACATAATATATAGTCCATGAACACAATAATAAAAACAAATGAGGGGTATTTTGTCAGAGACTACACAACTCTGAAAACTCCAGACTCAGTTTAGCATTTGCATTATGAAGTATCAATTATAGAGAGAGCTGATTGGAATACACATAACTCTGACATATAGACTACAACTCAGTCTCTATGTATCTAGTTACTGTCAATACTAGACTAATTTCAGTAAGAAGTTTTACGGCCAGGCGCGGTGGCTCACACCTGTAATCCCAGCACTTTGGGAGGCTGAGGCAGGTGGATCAGGAGGTCAGGCGTTCGAGACCAGCCTGGCCAACATGGTGAAATGCTGTCTCTACTAAAAACACAAAAATTAGCTGAGTGTGGTGGCGGACACCTGTAATCCAGTTACTCGGGAGATTGAGGCAGGACAATTGTTTGAACCTGGGAGGCAGAGGTTGCAGTGAGCTGAGATCGTGCCATTGCCTTCCAGCCTGGGCAACAGGGCAATACTCTGTCTCGAAAAGAAAAAACAACAAAAAAAAGTTTTGACAAATTCCCAGAACCTCAAGATATCTTTAATGTCATAATTATCCTAACTTTGTTTCATTTAATTGGTGTGGAAAAGAAATAATATTTCAGGTTGACATAGCTAAGTGCTTAGAGCCCTGAATAACATACCACTTACCACATTCATAATATTATCTTGAAAATAATAGCACTAGACTGAATATTTTCGACAAATTTATATTTCTGTATAACTCTTTGACTCTTTCAACATCTGTGTGAACAAACAGCAGATCCTGCTATGGTCTGAATGTTTAGGTTCCCCCCCAAAATTCACAGGTTGACATCCTTACCCCCAAGGTGATCATATTAGGAGTGGGGCCTTTTGGCAGATGATTAGGTCTTGAGAATGGAGGCCTTGTAAATGGGATTAGTGCCCTTATAGGGGGCCAAAGAGACCAAAGTTCTCACTTTCACCATGTGAGAAGGCACCATTTCTATGAACCAATAAGTGGGCCTCACCAGATAGCAAATCTGCCAGTGCCTTGATCTTGCAGTTTCTAGCCTCCAAAATGGGAAGAAATATATTTCTTTTGTTTATAAGCCACCTAGCTGATGGTGTTTTGTTATAGCAGTGCAGATGAACTAAAACATGCCCTCATAGTCGACATTTTCAAAAACTAATTTTTTCTTTCTCCTAAAATAAAACTCTTTCTTTTCCTATATTACCTCTCGCAGTTGATCACAGAGGTCATGCTAGATGTTCTCTTTTTCTACTTCTCATATAGAATTTGTCCCCACATCCTGGCCCTCCTGTTTCCCAAGTTTCTCATCAGTCTGTTTATCCTTCCCTTCAAATCCACAGCTATTCTCACCCAAAATAACCTACTACTTGAATTTGTATCTCTAATATAGTACCTCTTTGACCTATCATTTATTCAGCCCTGAAAATGATATTTCCAAAATGTAAGCCTTATTGCACCATGCCATAACTTAGACTTTTCTATGGGAGAAGCTCCTAAAAACTCATCTATCAATTTCTCATTCAGCATTCAGTGTTCCTGAAGAGGATGTTAGGTTTCCCATGAAACAACCAATTAATTACATAGCACAACCATTTTGTTATTTTCAGATTTTCCTCCATAAAATCTATAATTTTTGTTTTAAATAAAGTAAATAATAAATTGAATGATATAAGAGTAAAAGATAATGGTACAACTTTCACAACCATTGACTTGTCCCACTAATATGTTGGGTTTTGTTTATTTGCATTTCTGTTTTGTTTTGTTTGCTTCCTGTTTTTTATTAATACGGGAAGCTATTTTTTCATACACATACATAAAGTATACCTTCCTTTGTGCTTTTCTTATTCCTCATTCCTCCCAAAATATACCAAATTTATTTTTAGCTTCCCTCTTTATTATCTGCATAGATTTGCATACTTACTTTAATATTAGGTCATAACCCATCAACTTGTCATTATCTCTTGATTTTTATGATGTAAGCTAAGCAATGTAATGCCTGATGTTCACTCATATTTTATTCACCATTACTTTTCACATAAATGTTTTTGACATTCATCCCATTTTATTCTGTAAACTTAGTTCAGTTAACAAATATTTATAGAGCACATTTGTGTCAGAAAAGTAAAGCATTTCATCATTTTTCCAGTTGCTGCTAAACATTCTGTAATTCACAAGACACCCTCTCACACAAAAGAATTATCAGATGCAAAATGTCAATAGTGCCCAGATTGAGAAACCCTGGACCAAAATAATGTAATTTCTATATTATTTTCTATGTTTCAGTGAATCAACTGTGTCCTTTAATGTGTTCCTTTTAAAACGTTTTGACTTTCTATTCTATTTTCTAAGACAATTTCACAGTTAACATCAAGCTTTTAAATTTCACTCACGTTTTGTGTGATATTTTGAATATCATGTCTTCCTCTTTCTGGTATTTCATCTTAAGTTTGCTGGAGTTCACTCTACAAAATCACTTTAGGAGGTGAGTGGTAGACTTAATGAGTCCGTGCGTATCCAAATATGTGTCTGTCCTGCACTTGTCCTTGATATTTTGGCAAGGAATGGCATTTTCCTTTAGAACTTAAAATAACTGTTTTTTTCCACTGTCACATTTGGATTTGCTGATGATAAGTCAAATACCACTCTAATTCTTATTTCTTTCTTCTTTCTTTTTTTTGAGACAGAGTCTTGCTCTGTCACCCAGGCTGGAGTGCAGAGGCACGATCTCAGCTCATTGCAACCTCTGCCTCCCGGGTTCCAGTGATTCTCCTGCCTTAGTCTCCTGAGTAGCTGGGATTACAGGTGTGCGTCACCATGCCCTATTGCCCAATTAACCTTTGTATTTTTAGGAGAGACAGGTTTTCACCATGTTGGCCATGATGGTCTCAAACTCCTGACCTCAGTTGATCCGCCCATCTCGGCCTCCTGAAGTACTGGATTACAGGCGTGAGCCAACGCACCTGGCCTCTAATTCTTATTTCTTTATAAGTAACCAGCTTGTTGTTTGTGTTCATATCTTTTTGGAATCTTTTACATATTTTTCAATTTTCTGAAATGTTATGAGGAAGGTGTCTAAATGGACATTTTTAAATTTAACCTACTCAGTCCTTAGCAGACTCTTTTATGCTGAAAAATCACACCATAAATTAGCTTTAGGAAGTTTCATTTTTCTATTTCTCCATTTTTAAACAATTGTTAATATCTTAAGAAAATCTACTCAACTTGTATTAGAAATTATTATATATTTGAGCATATATTAACACAAAGATCTCTGGAGTCAAGACACCTGGATTTGAATCCCAGGTACAGCCACTATGTGGGTGACTTTGTATAAGTTACTGTACCTCTGTGTGCTCAGTTTCTCAATCTGTACAATAGGGATTATAACAGACCCAACAGCATAAATAACTGTGAGGACTGTGGTGGCATGCATTATACAAAAATAACAAATAAAAAGTCTGAGAATTCTATCTGGCAACTAGCATACTTAAATGTTTCTTAACATTATATTTATATGTGTTTAATACAATATAGTGTCTCCATAGGCCAGTGATAATCTTTTTGGCTATTGCAAAATAACAATTACATGAATTTTCTCCCAGAAAATATCATACACCAAATAGCAAAAAAAAAAAAAAAAAAAAAAAAAAAAATGCACATGTAATTTACTTATCAGTTCTATGTTTTTTGTAAATTTCAGATTTTTCGTATGGTAATAGATTCATTTTCATTGGGTTGATAGATCCATTGTAATTACTTCTCCTTTTTTAAAGGGGATTGTGATAAGGAATTTTTGGTGGATGGATTTTTTCATTGAGAAACTCAGGTGACCCACCAGTTGTGATACACACATACATGGAACCAAGACTCATACAGTAATCTGACAAATCTCAAAATATTATCCCTTCCACATTAACTTCATAAAGAAGAATTTCAATGGAATACTCCCTTTCCCCTTTTGACACTCGCTTTTTAGACTACCTCTTACTTGAGAAAAGAGCATACTTTTTGCATCAAAAGACAGATTCTAATTTCATCTCTGTCATGTGCTAGTTGTGAAATTCTAACCAAGGTACTCCTTAGGGATTCCATTTCCTTGTAGTTTATGAAATGGTGTCATACCAATGGTGTCAAATGGAGAATAGGAGTTGGGTAGTACACACACCTGTGTAGCATATAATAAACGTGCAAGCTCTTCCAAACCTGATTTCATATAGATTAATGTATCAGAGAAAGAAGGGCTTAACCTACACATACACTTAACTAATTTGGCTCTGCTCTAATAATTCATTAATGGCATGATTTAATCATATATATTATATATCTCTCTTTATATTTCACTTTACCTCACATTTAAAAATATTTCTTCCATGTCTTATTTTCTTTGTTTATTTCATTGATGGTAGGTGATGTATAAGGAATGTTTGGTTTCTCATGTCCAAATTTCTATCACTCTTATCTTGTAAGGAATATTTATTTTCCGAGGAATCACAGTATTGAAAACATAGGTTTTACTCATAAAAGAACAACTTCTTTTCCTAAATGGGAATTCTTCTTATATTTACACAAATATATGGAAAAAACGTAGCTGTATGAGTTCCAAAAGAAATATTCGACAGACTTGTTCTGTTAATTATAATAAACATAAAATGCAAATTTTAACATCACTATATAATCAAATATCTTTGGATAACCTCAAAATATTAAGTGATTACAATTTTAATGCAAAAATTCTGGCAAAATATTCATCCTTGGCTTGCATAGTTGATGTCCTAAAGAAGGACTTTGTGCCACCAAAAGGAGAAGGTTAAAGTCCATTGAAAAGTGCCCTTCATTTTCCTGGAATGGTGCCTAGCTCTTGGAAAGCAATTTACAAAAGGCCTTTCTTTCTACTGTAATCTTTTTCACCTCTTCCTAATGACTCTTTTATTTTAATGTTTATCTAGAGAGCCAGATAGCAACTTAATGCAATGTTCTGGTGCATTAGGCAGTGTTCATGAATGAGTGAAAAGTTTTAAGATGTAGAGAATGTGAAGTTTGGGAAGGTCATGAAACAAATAACCCAGTAGAATTGCCAGCACCATTTATTAATAGCAGCTGAAGACATCAGTCACTTTTGTAAAGGGAAGGGTAATGACGATCTCATTTGTTAAGGCAATTCTACTTTAAGTAACTACAGGTTAAGTGGGATGTTCTCACCGCATCCCCTCCCCCTTTTTCATCACATTCTTGCAGATCAGAGACTCCACGAACATTATAAGGTTAAAATCCCTAACTTGCCCTCTCTGAAAATTGTCAGAATATAGGTCTATAATTTGTTCAACTAATTATTTAATTTAGGAGACGAAGAGAAAAACACCAAAATATATAATTTCAGCCCTTCTTTTAAAGCAGTAGTGTGTGAGTTTCCTATTGAAGCTTTAACAAATTACCCCATATTTATTGACTTAAAGGAGCACAAGTTTATCTTATAGTTCTGGATGTCAGAAGCCTAAAGTGAAGGTGTTGCCTGGGCTGTGTTCTTTCTGGATTCTCCAGGGGAAAATCTGTGTCTTGATTTTCCCAGCCTCTAGACTTGCATTTCCAGCTTCTAGGCCTCTATTTCTTGTCTTGGTGCCCCTTTCTCCATCTTAAAGTGCATTATTGCAACCTCAGTTTCCATCATCCTCTCATCTTCTATGGTTCAATCTCCCCCTGCCTTCTTTTATAAAGGACACTTGTGATTTTATTGGGCCATTCAGATAATCCAGGACAATCTCCATGTCTCAAAATTCCTAACTTAATTACAGCTGCAAGGTCCCTTTTGCCATAAGGTACATGTTCAGGGAATCAAGATGCAGGCATCTTGGCAGGGCCATTATTCAGCCAACTACAAGATAGAAATCAGTGTTTAGATTCCATCAGACCTTCAAAAAATGTTCAAAAATTATGCATTTGTCAGATGGGCAGACCTATTTATGTAGTAATATGAAAATTGTGGTATCGTTTTCAGGTACTGCTAATCAAAACTATTAAGCAAGGTGACTACCAAAAAAAACAAAAGTCATTCTATTGAAAAATTTAAGGCCAGAGGGAGTGGCTCACACTTGTAATTCCAGCATTTGGGGAGGCCAAGGTAGGAAGACTGCTTGAGCTCAGGAATTTGAAACAAGCCTGGGCAACATAGCAAGACCCCTGTCTCCACAGAAAAACAGAAAAATTAGCTAGGCAAGGTGGTGCATACCTGTGGTCCTAGTTACTGGGGAGGATGAGGCGGGACGATTGGTTGAGTTCAGGAGTTCAATATTACAGTGAGCTAGGATTGCATCACTGCCTTTCAGCCTGGATGACAGACTGAGACCCTGACTCTGAAAAAAATACAAAACAAAACAAAACAAAACAAAAATTTAAGAATGGAAATAATAGATCCATAGTAAAAATTAAATATTCACACCTGAAATATAAACATGTCAATAGAATTCACATAGTTACCATTTCAAAAATTTATTTTTTCTTTTTTGTTTGTTTAAGAAAGAAAATTTTATTTTATCTGAAGTCTAGGCTATTTATAAATGATGTATAATTGTAGCTGCTAAAATAAGTTACATTAATTCCACAATGAAAATCTAGATATTCTATCACTATTTGAGGGTGTTTCTGTTAAGTTTGCCTTTGAAGAATTAATGCTTTAGATGATCTGGGAAACTACTCGTAGATGTATGCAAGGTCAAATGACTGTTATCAGTCACCCACTTTTTTAAAATAGAGATGTTGTCTTGCTATGTTGTCCAAGCTTGAGTGCAGTGGCTATTCATGGGTGCAATCATAGTGGACGGTACCCTCAAACTTTTGGCCTCAAGTTACCCTCCTGCCTCAGCCTCCTGGATAGCTGGGACTAGAGGCCCACACCACAATGCCTGGCCAGTCACTCATATTTTTAAAAACACATTAAACATGAAAACAAACTTGAATATTGTGTTTAGGCTGAAAAAGTTCTGATTTCCAGGAGAGTGCTATCTTAAGGCCATTAGAGTAAATTTTCCAGGTGAACTTGAGAATCAAAGGTCAAAAGAAAGATGTTATATTGAATAGACTACCAAAAGGGTGTTTTCCCTTTTGGTTTGCCCAAATTACTATGCTGAATAAATGTTTAAATTAATTACCTCATAAAATGATAATAAAAATTATTAGTTGGCATTTTATACATAGACACACAAATACATACACACATCCATCCATGATATGGAAATAATGCCATAGATAAATGCAACTAACAGAGACAACATACATTAAATGTTATCACAAATGCAAGAAGACCAGCAAATGCATTCATCCTAAATGCAAGAAACAGTAAACTGTGGATCAGGGAAGTAAAGCAACTCTGCCCAGAGTCACACACCAAATAGGCACAATTCGATTTTAAATGAGACCTATAAAATCTGTTCTATACACTGTACCCAGCTGCCTTTAAGTAAAATAGAGCTCAATTTCATGACTTAATCCAACACTTTCCTCTATAAATAAAGAAACAAAATGTAGATGCAGGTTAACATGCTTATTTGACTCAGTGTGATTTCAGTAGGTAGAATCTGGTGATCAAATCCAACTGGAAATGTGCTTATTTTGTTTCATGTGATGGTCTCATGAACATCCTGTCCTGATCAAGATTTTCATGAAAAGCAGTTAAAGGATGATTTTTGTAAGAGAGTATAATTATTGTAAACTTTCAAAAAATAGGGTCGGTGTTTTCAATTTGTTTCCAAACTCCAATTAACACCTCATCTCATGTAAAATCCATAATTTCTGAGAGAGTTTTATCATTTGGCAATGGATAGAAAAGAGTGGAGCACATGGTAGTTAGGTCTTATATTCTTAGTTCATAAGCCTTACACTCAAAAAATGTAGAGTAAATTGAACACTCAAGTGAAAACATAGTTATTTTATTAGAATCTTCACATGCATTATTATGAATTTATATTAACCAGATTTATTACTCATACCCCAGCACCACTGATAAAAGCCAATAAACACAAGTCCAGGTGACAGTTTCCACAACTGCTCTTTACAAGTGATTTATCTTGAAGATTATTATCAGGCTTATTATCAGTGTGGTTTCTAGATACAAAGGTCTGCCATTTCTCTAGTTTTTATTACCATTGGTGGATATCTTGCCCTACCTTCCTTCTATCTCCCTTTAAGCTTAACTACATCGGGAGCATTTTTATTATCTATTCCAATCCTTATCCTACCTTATTACTGCAACTCTAAAGTCAACAAAAACACAGCTCTAGTTGAAGACGTAGATATCACCAAAATCTCTTATTTGAGTCATGACAAAGACTATGTATAAATTTGACTGATTCTCTCTGGATGGAAATTTACTGTACCTACCCTGTCAACAAAAGTGACAAATTGATGCAGTGAGGAAAATTCACTTCTTTCTCAACTAAGAATATATTAAAAAGTCTGGTACTGGATTCATTCATCTTTATTTCAAAGTTTCAAGCATATAATTTATTATAAGAAAGTTTATTATTCTATATGTATATAAGTCTATATGCAAATATACAAGCATACATACAAAATATAGACATATATAAATTTTACTTATCATTTAAAGCAATCCAATTTTAAGAGCCTTCTGAAAATGTTTTTCTTAGGGGAAGGGAATAGTCTCAATATCAAAATAAATGTTGCTTTTCAGTCCTAATATATAAGCCTGCTCCCCTTTGAGATACACTGTATTTTCAATTCACAAAACTCATGGAAACTGAAGGTCATTTTGTCCAAAGCCCTTTTGATATACTTCTGAAGCCATATATGTAGTTTTTTTCTCAGAAAAGTACAATTTGTGAAGAAATATACACGTAATCTGTTTAATTGAGATGCATCTACATTGAATGGTAATTTCAAGCAGATATTCTAGATTTTAATGAGGATCCTAATGTATTTAAGTTCTAATCATTAAGCACTTTCATTATATTTGTTCTTTGAAACCACCTAAATTTAAACAGAAGTCAGCCACCTGCAAATGTCTCTTGGAAATAATAAACTCTTAGGTTCTTATTTCTTATTTATTCTTATTTATAAGTTTACCTTTTTTGCAAAGCTTAATGGAAGATAGAAAAATATCTTTTCTTGAAATAATGCTTATTATTTATTTTGTGCTTCAAGTCAGAAATTCAACTAAGGAATTAACACATGTCTTCTAAATGCTATCCTGAGGCAAACAATCTTCAATCTATTAATTAACTTTGACTCAACCTTATGTTACTTGAAGGCGTGCGATAATTAAAATGTTATTTAGTTTCAAGACAATTTCTAGGCCACAACAACCAAAACTATATAGGTTTTCTCAAAACAAGGTTTGGCCTTTTAAACTGTCAGTACTGGGATCTCTCCTAAACAAATAGCCATGCACCATATAACAATGTTTCAGTCAATGACAAACCATATGTACTACAGTGGTTCCATAAAATTACAATACCATATCTCTACTGTATCTATTCTATGTTTAGATATGTTCAGATGGACAAATACCTACCCTTGTGTTCCAACTGCCTACAGTACAGTACAGTACATGTTGCACTGGTTTGTAGCCTAGAAGCAATAGTCTATACCGCATAGTCAAAGTGTGTAGCAGGCTATACCATCTAGGTTTGTGTAAGCGCACTCTGTGAAGTTGACAAACAAAGAAATTGCTTTACAATGCAATTTTCAGAATGTATCCCTATCTTTTAAGTGACACATGGCTGTCTGCATATAAGGAAGACTGATATTAAGGTGACTAAACAAGTATTTGATGGGTAGCATACATTTTAATATCAGGTTTGGATGTGATTTCACAGGTTCCAGAGGGCTCTTTTTTCATTGTAATATCTCTTTAATATATTCATCTATTTAATTTAAAGGAAGGAGGGAAAGACAGGAGGTAAGGGTAGAGAATTAAAAGACAGGAAATAAGGAATGAATGATAGTAGGAAGAAAGGAGGGGGGAAAAGGAGGAATATATTCCACAATCAGAAAGAAGGATTAATGCTCACTAAAAATTGATTTAAAATTACATGAGATTATAAGTGATTGTATTTTATTATTTTTTTCTTAAAATAGCTTTTAAAAATATGTGAAATGAGCTTGAGACTATTGGGTACATGAAAGACTTTCATGAGACACTGTAATTGATGACATCAAATGCTGGTATTGCCTACTCAACAGTTTTCCCTAGAATAAACACCCAAGGGAATAAACATGCCAATTCTTTTTTTTTTTTTTTTGAGATGGAGTCTCTCCCTGTCACCCAGGCTAGAGCGCAGTGGCGCGATCTCGGTTCATTGCAACCTCCGCCTCCCAGGCTCAAGGGATTCTCGTGCCTCAGCCTCCCGAGTAGCTGGGATTACAGGCACATGCCACCATGCCTGACTAGTTTCTGTATTTTTCGTGGAGATGGGGTTTCACCATGTTAGCCAGGTTGGTCTCGAACTCCTGACCTCAGGTGATCTGCCCACCTCAGCCTCCCAAAGCGCTGGGATTACAGGCATGAGCCACTGCCCCCAGCCAATATGCCAATTCTTGAGATCCTTAATAAGGTGAGATAAGAATCAAATCAATCAATAATCACTTTAAAACACCATTAGAAATTCAGAATAGGACTACAGCAGGCCCTCAAATGATGTCATTTCGTTCAACATTGTTTTATTATAACGATCAGAAAAACGGCTGGGGCTACTTCCTCTATGGAGTTTGCATATTCTTCCCATGTTTGTGTGTGTTTTCTCCAGGTACTCTCATTTCTGCCCACATCCCAAAGATGTGCACATTAGGTGAATTTGTGTGTCCCAGTTTGAGTGGGGGTAGGGGTGAGTGTGAGTGTGCCCTGTGATGAAATGGCTTCCTGTTCACTGTGGGTCCCTGCCCGGTGCCCTGAGCTACAGTGAGAGGCTCAAGACATCTGTGAACCTGAATAGAGAATAAGTGGGTAAATAACTATCTTACTTGTTTTAATTAATGTTTCTTAAATGTGTGGATAGCTCAGATTTATTTTGATGTTTAATATTAGAAGCATTTGGGGGCTTTATTTAGAAATTTGATAATGTTTCTGTGACCAGAAATATGTAGTAGGAACTTTTCCTTATATCAAGTAGCCTATAGTAAGCCATTTTGCTTAAAGTCGCAGTTTCCAATAATTTGTTGATGACCTTACATGAGAAACTACTGTATTATAATTTTAACTGCCTAACGTTTGCCTTTTAACTCAGTAAAAACTTGCTAATAATTTACCCTGTTAATCCAGAAGCTAGGCCTGGTAATCACATTCACTTTTAAGATTATAAGATAAAAGCTTATCTTTTCAGTCAAACAAAATTAGACATTTCTCTTGAATAAAAATATTCACAGCAATGCACATAACAGTTCCCAGAGCTATAGAGGAGCTAATCTCTTTGTCCCCACATCTTAACATGACAATTTTTTTTTAACAATGACAGCAGTTAATCAATATCTTTACCCTGTTTCTTCTCAATATATTTGACTATAATTATCCTATCATTAAATTTCTTCCATAAATATTTATTGAATGTTATCTATTAACAAAGTACTATAATATTCTTCAAGGTTATGAAGATGGACAAGATATGGTTGTTATCCTTTAAGAATGAACAATATTATGAGACAGTTATATTAAAAAACCAAAAAATAATGATATTTACTGTACCCAGAAGTAAGTGAAATGAGTAGTAAGGAGAGTGTCTTAGAGGATGAATATTCCACCCATCCTGGAATGTAAATATTTCTGCAAGAGTTGATGTCTGTGTTAGCTTCTTCACATGATGAAGAAAAGTCCTGTACACACATAGAAAAGAGTTCAGAAGGAGATATTTTAGGCAATGACAAAAGCATATAAATAACTCAGAAGTGAAAAAGCGCAAGCAAGAAGTAGAGAACTTTCATGCATATAAATGGTGCTGGGGCATAGAGAATAGATCCAGAAGTGCTGGGAGATGAGTCTAGAAGAAACGCAGAGAAGGGAGCAAGACTCCTGTGAGATCTCTGATGTATCTGGAGCATGTGAAATACTAGAAGGGAAATTGCTGGGTCAAATGTGAGCAATATAAAAATTCTTGATATATTTCAGATTGGTTTCCTGCATGTATTTCATAACGAATTCAGCCATTCTCCTGATGTTTCTCCTATTCTTTCCCATCTCTCTCTTTTACGGCCTACTTTCCCCTGCCTGTCCTTAAAATACCAGCTGTCTGAGTCCATTCAGGCTGCTATAACAAAATACCATAAACTAGGTAACTTATAAACAATAGAAATTTATTTCTCACAGTTCTAGAGGGTGGGAATTCCAAGATCTAGGGGCTGGAAGAATCACTGTCTGGTGAGGACTGATTTCATATTCATAGATGGCATCTTCTCACTGTGTCCTTATGTGATGGAAAAGGCAACACAGCTCTGTGCAGCCTCCTTTATAAGGGCACTAATCTCATTCACCAAGGCTCCACCCTCATGACTTAATCACCTCCCAAAGGCCCCACCACCTCCCAATACCCTCACACTGGTGATTAGGTTTCAACACATGAATTTGAGGGGAGGACAAACATTCAGACCATAACACCAGACTTCCCCTGATTTAGTACAGTATATTTTAGGTGTGTGGCTGTGTCAAAATTAACTCAAAACCTCTCTCTTTTTGCAGGAATTGCTCCATCTTTATTCCCTGAATAAGGAGGGGTGGCAGCCAGCTTTGAGCCACCCCAACCATGGCTATTTGGATCAAACTACCCTGCACTGTCTAAATGAACCATATTCCCTCTCCCAGGAATTTGGAGTTAAGACTAATAGCAATTTGAGTCAGACTCCATATGTTCCTGGAGCTATGACATAAAAAATCATTGACAGAAATTATCAGATTGCACAATAAGTGAGCTGGGGAAAGAATAATTGGGTAGACAGATGTCACAGAGAACTCAGATCTGTACTACAGCAAGGCACTGGAAAAACTTGGTTAGGAGATAAATAGAGAAACAGCAAATCTTGCCAGACTTCTAATTTCTTTCCAAAACCATCATCAATCTATTCTCCTGAGTGTGGCAGATTAATCTCCCTAAAACTGAGATCTGTTTATTACTTTCCTGCCTAGAAAGCTTTCCATAGCTCTCCATTATTCTCAGCCAGACTCCTAGTAGGTTATATGAAGTCTTTCCTATATTTTTCATTTTTGTTTTGCCAGTCTCAAGCATGATGACGCTCTTCACACACTACATGACATGCTAAATGTGCCATGTAATCTTTCCTGTCTAAAGCTCTTTTATCTATGCATATTTATTAATGGGACCAATTCCGGTTTAGTTTTCAGGACTCTGCTCCTGACCCCTTCACACAGAATCCTTTTCTTGAACACCAGGCTGTGCTCACGTAGAACTCTGAAAATTCCCCTTAGTAGTTATTATATTATACCTATGTTTTTAATGTTTGTGTCTGTGTACACGCTCCTAGCCTATATAAAATATTTTTAATATCTAATTTTAGCAAATGAAGCTCATACCAGGGCTTATGGCTTGATGGGTAGAATCAACTTGCATCTTAAACTGAGTCCTGTATATTATGCACAACCTACACAACTATACCTAGTGGACCTATTGATCTAGCTTTCTCACACAAAACTGAAAACTTTCCAAGGAAAAATATACATTTTTTTTAGTTTTGTAAAACTAACCCCTAGCAATAGTACCCAGTGAAAACAGGTCTTAAGTTCATTTGTTAAATAGGTGTGTAAAAAATATTATTGTCTGTATTTCTTTGATTATATGTAATTTTAATTTAGGAAATTGATAAATTACAGGAATTTTTCTTTTTTAATTTGTATGAACACCTTACGTATAAATGACATTAGCTTTTATTGTGTTATATAGGTTGCGCTTAATATTTTTCTAGGTTTCTACTTGTATTTTAATGTTATGATGTTTTTACAAACAAAAGTGTTAAGAACACCAAATCTGATAGATACTTTTGTGATTTTTCCCTTTGCTTTGATTATAAGAATGTCTTCCTCTTTTATGTTACAGATAAAAATATATTTATGTTTTTCATCTCCTTTTATTAAATTGTGTAACTATCTGGGGTTTGTTTTGAGGTGTGCTGTGATTCAAAGCTTATAGTTATTTTTGATGGACAGAAAACAATAACTAGTTTGTTTTAAGGCCAAGCTAAGAGGCAGAGCTTTTCTTTATTTGTTTAACCACCTAATTTCAGAGTGCAAGTGAAGAATATGTTTCATTTTTTTAATTGTGGTTTTTATTTTATTTCAATATTATTATTATTAATGAGACAGGGTCTCACTGTGTCACCCAGGCTGGTCTCAAACCTCGGGGCTCAAGTGATTTTCCCACCTCAGCTTCCTAAAATGCTGAGATTCCAGTTGTGAACCACTGTGTTTGGCTGTGTGTGTGTGTGTGTGTGTGTGTGTTGGGGTGGGGGAGAGGTTGTTTAAATTTTATGTTATGAAAATCACCACTGGTTGGACCCCGAGGCAATGCATTCAAAAACCCAATGTTTTATATGCTGTTACTGCTTACACATTCTTGTTAGCACTTTTAAATAATTGAATAAATAAATTATCATGTTTTGTAAGAAAAAACTGACAGTTATATCTAAGAGTTGGAGTAGCATACTGTCCTGCCATGGCCACATATTTTATTCTAGAGACCACTTTACCTCTCAACACAGATAGCATTGACTGATCATTGTTCTGAAATCAAGGTAAGAGTGGACTCTTCTAGCTCGCACTGAAGAAAACAGATAATAAAATTTCAGCTAGGTCAAATGTACACAATCAAACTCAAGAATAGATACTTCAAAACTGAGATTTCTAAAAAAGTTTTTCTAACACAGTAGGTCAATTTGGAGTCAGATATTTAAAATCTGACTATCTTGGGCTGTATTGCAGCAAAATAAGGAACAGGTTCAGCTGATCTCTGCTCAGGTGCTTGCCAGAAGATGTGGGGTCCCTTGGGCTTGCTGGGTCAGGATAACTTCTCTGGCATGGATGTTATGACCAGATCCTCTGTCCACCTGTTCCCTCCTGCTCCAGCAGGCTACTCCAGGATTGTTCACATGGTGTTTTTCCAGTTCTAAGGGCATGGCATTGGAAATTGCAATACCTCTTGTGGCATAGGCTCAGAACAGGCATAACATCATATTCACCACATTCTACGAATCAAAGGTGAGCACAGATACGAGACATGAGAAAATTAAACCCACTGTTTGATGGAAAGTATTGCAAAGTATGATGGCCATTTATGCAATTTGCAAAAAAGAATAGTTTCTGTTTCATCCTAGGGATTTCTACCTTGGGGCGGGATGGGATGAGGTTGTCTTCAAATGCAGCAAGCAGAGTCTCATTATGATTTTGCTGGGTCCTCGCCACATTCCTTTGTTGAACCCTTCCTCTATTAAAAATATATTCTATTACTACATTTGTATAAAAATAAAAATTAAAATTCTATTACTCAGTGAAACTTGGTAAAAAAAAATATCAGGAGTCCCATGGACTGCATAATGCCTCTTTGGAATAAGTCAGGCCTTACTTGCAGAAGACAGAAATAAGAGACTTCCAAATTATCCTCACTTTTTTGCTTTGTTTTTACTAATTTATTTTCCATCTGTATAGATTTTGCTATTCTGACATTTCTTGTAAATGGAATCATGCAATGTGTAGCCTTTTATATTGGCTTATTTAGTAGAACAATTTCAAGGTGTATTCATGTGGTAGCATATGTCAGTACTTTATTCCTTTTTATGGCCAAATGCTATATCATTATATGGATATGCTGCATTTTATTTCTCTAGTCAACAGTTGATGAACATTTAAACTGTTTTCATGTTTTCCCTAATATGAATAATACTTCTATAAATGTTTATGTAAAAGTTGGGGTGTGTGTGTGTACCAATATATGTACACACACATACTTGGCATGGAATAGCTGAGACATATAGTAACAATGTGTTTAACTGTTTGAGGAATTGCCAAACTGTTCAAATAGCATGCACTGTAAAACTGCACACTATTTTACAGTGTACAGTGTACATGAGTTCTGATTTCCCAGTATCCTCACCAACACATTTTATTACCTGACTATAAAACTTTTTTCAAATATTTTTACCCATATGTAGGTTGTCTTTTAACTTTCTTTGCTGTATCCTTTGAAGCTCAAAAGTTTTTAAAAATTTAATGTAGTCTAATTTATCTATTTTCGTTTTGGGTATAATATTTAAGAAACTATTGCCTAAATCAAGGTTACAAAGGTTTACTCCTCTATTTTCTTCTAGGAGTTTTATTGTTTTAGCTTTTACATTTAGGCCTTTGATCCATTGTGCATTAATTTTTTTATATGGTGTGAGGAGGAAGTCCAATTTCATTCTTTTATGTATAGATAGCCACTTGTTCCAGAACTTTCTTGAAAAGACTATTCTTTTCCCCATTGAATTGTGTTGATTCTCATATCAAAAATCAACTGACCATGAATGCCTGGGTTTATATCTGGACTCTCAAGTCTTTTCCACTGTTCTATATGGCTTTTCTTATGCCAGGACCTCACCGTATTGCTTACTATAGCTTTGTAGACAATTTTGAAATTGACAAGTGTTAGTCATCCAACTTGCTTTTACTTTTATACAATTGTTTTAGCTATTCTGAGTACTCTGCATTTCCATATGAACTTTAGGAGCTGTTGGTCACTTTTTACCAGAAAAGGCAGTTAGGGTTTTCGCAGGGATTGCTTTGGATCTGTAGATTAATTTTAGGCGTACTGCCATTTTAACAATATTAAATCCTCTACTCCATAAATACAAACTGTCTTTCCATTTATTTAAGCCATTTTAAATTTCTTTCAATGACATTTTACATTTTTCAATATACTTGTTTGTTAAAATTATTCCTAATTTATTCTTTTTGACTCTGTAGTAAATTAAATTATTTTCTAAATTTCTTCATAGATTTAAAAAAAACTCTTTTCTGATCCTTAGCTGATATTTACACTTCATTATCACATCCAGATAATTTAACAAGTATCATATATATATATATATACATACACATATATGTATATAATAACAACTTCTATGCACTGTGCAATTTTCAGGGTATCATGAAGAATATAAAGATAAATAAAACATTGCTCTTACATATAAAATAGTATTTTCCATTGTAAAAAACTCACATTAAATGGCAGAGTACCTGCCATATAATAAATGTTTGTGAACAGTAAATAGATGAGTAACATAATAATGGTGATGGTGTTTTTTTTTTAATGAAAGTATGGATAGCTTCTGCTGGCCTTTTTAGTCCTACCCTGTTTGCTGTGCCTTCTCATTCTACATTCCAGGAATTCCAAACTGCTTACATCTCCTAGACTGTTCCATTTCACTCTCACTTATGGGATACTGTGCATCAAAGAATGTGTTTGAAATACTTTCTGTCCCCACCAAATCTCCCTTTCTTTACCTAACTCTTCCTTACACCTCTAATCTCAGCCTAGTTTAACCGTCTTTCCCTTGGAAAGCTTTTCCTGACATTTTATGTGTGGGCTAGTGGCCCTCTGTTCTCCCAGGGTGACTCTGGATTATCCCCATCTTGGCACCATCACGTGTCTCTTTGGTTGTTGCGCCTCCTAGGCTGTAAGCAACTTGTGCCATGGAATTCTGTCTCTTCACTGTCCAGAACAAAGGCTGGTATCTGCCAGGTGTTCAAAAACTAATGATCCCCCAAAATAATCAAACACAAATGAATAACACTATCCAGAAACAGTCTATATCTCCAGGGCATTGGATTTAATCAACATTTTCTTCTCCAGTGCCTCAGTTGGCCATTTTTCTGTGTTCTGTTGTGTCTCTACTTTTTTCTCTACTCTCCGTCTCCTATTTTAAGTTTTATGTCACATGTCTGTTGTTAAACACGGTCCCTGTTTAATGCATCTTGAAAGGTTCTCTCTGACCTCTAAGTGGTGATAAAATTATTGAATTCTTACATAAAAACATTATAAAAACTACTCTGAAGAGGCATGCAGATCATCTTGCCAGAACACACTTTCCATCCCCACAACAGCAACATACCAATTGTGGTACAAATGATGCCGTGCATTTGGGGGAAAAATACACATACACACACACACACACACACACACACATATACTTTTTTTTACTAATTGGATTTAGTCAGCGTTTTCTTATATTTTAACACTATAAAATGAATGTTTTCAAACCAGCCTATTGTTTTACTCTGCTCTGTCCTTATCAACATGGTCTCTGAATTGCATATTTCACCCAAAGTTTACTAACTGTGAGATGTTACGCATGTCCTTTATCTCTCTCACTTCTGGTGTCCAAAGCAATGACATGCAGACACTAACACCCAGTTTTCATGTTATACAAAAGGAATGAGCTTTAAAAAGACATGTAAGCTGTCTGTCCCTGTTTTTGGCATGTTGAATATGTACAATAAATTAGTCTCTCTCACCATCCTCCCCAGTGCTTATATAGGAAAATCTATGGTTCCTAGTTAAATGCCTGACTAAAATAGAAAACCTATTTTTGAGTGAGCACATGGTTGATGGTCACTTTGGATCATTTATCAATAAAAAATAAAGAAGCATACTAGAGAAAACAAAAATGAATTGATGTCTTATGTTCCCCTTTTTGCTGTTTCTATAAGGGTTATTTAATCCAAACTGAGAAATTATGACATTCTCTTGAGGTTGGCTCTGGTTGTTCCTCAATACATACACTTCCCTCTAGAATGTCAGTTTTGTTCACTGACACTGCCATATTTTGCTCAAAGAGTTGAGTATTTTCCAAAACCCTGCAACCTATTTCCCCTATAAATTATTCTTATTAATGTTTCTATAATAAAATGCCTACACGTTGCATTTCTTTTAGTACATGGGGCAATTTCAATATTTCAAAAACTCCTATAAATCAAGCATCGTGTTGTAAAACCGAGGCAATTTGGCTGGAAAAGCAAAGACATGGTTCCTGTCTGACATTTGCATCAGAAAGTCAGCCAAGCTTCTGAGTTCATTAGTCCAAGGAAACAAGAGTCCTCTTATGATAAACAAGCGCTCTGGGACACAGGGTATTATCACAAAGAGGATTATTTATGCTAGTTCGAGAAACAAGAAAGGGGGAAAAATGTAATCCCCTTCAGATCTTGAGGCTGCTGATCAAATAAAAATTTCAAAGTAAAATTTTTTGAAAATTGGCTCTGAGAGCACTTACGATTTAAGTCAGAAAATAAGTGGGCAGAGGGACCTGGGGATAATCGAATATTGCAAAAATGGAAGGGTTAAGTTTAAATTCTCTTGAAGCAGGATTTTAAGTCTCTTAAAAATCAGGAGCCTTCCTTATGCCATTACAGATCCCATTGGAAATGAAATCATCTCTGGGGCAGAGCGGGGGACAGACTTGCAAATACTCATATAAAAATGCATTCATTTGGAAACACAGACATGAAGTCCACAGATCAGAAAACATACTCTCAAAAAACACCCAAACATGCCTATTTGTGATATTTGCATAGTGATTCTTAGGTCATACACAAGCCAGGGATGAACAGCAGGGCCAAGGGTTTAAACCAAATCCCTAACCTGCAAAAGCAGAAAGTGTCTTCACACTTAAAAAATGCAAACGAAAATCTGTACCTTTTATTTTTTCTTTAAAATGTCTCAAGAAAATTTTAATCTGAATGTTTCTCTGGAGTTTCTTTAATTCAAGATAAAAAAACAATATGTTCAAAGAAGGCAAGATTTTTACTTAAATCATAAACATATAAAGAAATTGAGACATGTTATTGGAAAATGAAGGAAATGGTAAGAAGAGCAAATAAATCTTTATATAGACTAGAATAGAAACTAACTGTAGTGGCTGTGGTCACCTGTGGTCATATTTAATAACTTAGAAAAGTCAAAATCATTTGAGAAATCACAGACTAATGGCAAAACACATCAGAATTGTAGTCTCAGCCAACCATGGCTTCAAACCCTAGCTCTGTCTACCAATTATAAGGTCCATAGCTCTGCAAAAGATATTTAACCTCTCTGTACCTTAGTTTCTGCACCTTTAAATGGAGGTAGCAAATATTAATTGCTGTTAGTATACTCATTTTATTATGATGCCAGGTACATATGAGACATTCATGCAAAATACTTATGATACATAAATATAATTTAATATAATCGTTGCTTAAAAGGATTTGTAGATTATATTTAATTGGATCAACTTTAAGATAATCTTATTTAAGCTACATTAAAGGAGTAATGACATATATTCAAAAAATTAAGAAGTTGAAAGCACAATTACTTCTATGTTCTTTCATTCTAAACAGTTATGTTTATCAGTAAAATTCCTGGGTATTTGGGAAAAAGGGAGCCCTTGGTGTTCAGTAGCAATAAGACAGATGAGCAAACCACGCTATACAGGTTAGAGGGGCCCTTTGGGAAGATGACAGATCCAAAGAAGCACTCATGTATTTTTTGCTATACTCTATGAAATAATAACCTCATTATCAAGTAAAAAATCCACCCCAGCACCAAACAAGCAGGTCTGATGGATGCTTACCACAGAACTAGCCACTTGCTGTGGTGCTATTATGTCATGGGGGCTCAACTTAATGCAATCCTCCATTCCGTGTCCCTGTAATATTGTATCCTAAGTTATTATATTCGAATATAGTTTTATATCTTGAGTTATATTCTAAAGCATAGGTGACAGCTAGGCAGAGATGTTGGCTAAATGAAAAGGTTCTAGGTTCAATACTGGGAAAGTGTGGATGTAATAAATAAGGTATTTTGGAAAGCTGTTTTGAGAATACAATTAAAAGATGAGTAATATGGTCTGGCTGTGTCCCCACCCAAATCTCACCTTGAATTGTAATAATCCCCACCTGTCAAGGGTGGGGTCAGGTGGAGATAATTGAGTCATGGGGGTGGTTCCTCTCATACTGTTCTCATGGGAGTAAATAAGCATCACGAGATCTGATGGTTTTATAAACGGGAGTTCCCTTGCCCAAGCACTCTTGCCTCACACCATGTAAGACATCCCTTGCTTCCCCTTTGCATTCTGCCATGATTGTGAGGCCTTCCCAGCCACGTGAACTGTGAGTCAGTTAAACCTCTTTTCTTTATAAATTACCCAGTCTGGGGTATGTCTTTATTAGCAGTGTGAGAACAGAGTAATACAATAAGTATAAAGCACTTAACACACTGTAAGTTCTCAGGAACTGTCAGTTGATGTTTTTGTAGATAAGTACTTGAAATAATTGTATCAATATTTATACTTAGATAAGCATATTATTATTTTTAACGTTATGTTTAATGGACGTTTCCATCATCATGTCTAAGGAATTAGAGGAATAATTATTAGGACCAAATGTCAGAGACTGAGACTGAGAAGGAACAATGACACAAAAAAGGGATCAAGACAGTGACACTAAATCATAGAAGGGTACTCCTAGGAATTTGCTTCCTGCATGTTAGCCAAAGAGTAGAAAGGCAGGTGGCTTATGTCAAAAGAGCAGGAATGGGACAAATACAGTTTGTATAGCCCATTTTTGTATCTCTGTTCCTCATTTCATCTTTCATCTACTTGTTCCCCATGAGACCTTTCGTACCTGCAAATGGTGTACTGTCTTTTCCTGGCCATTGGACTATTTCCACCAAAATGCTTTGTCCCATGTTCCACATTATTAAAACCGTGCTTTGTGATTTGTAACATGACAATTAATGAACATGATAATGCTGCCCATATTACAGATATATTTTGAAAGTCTCTGGCCTTATTCATGAAGGATACAGATTTGTTTTCTCTTCATGTTTTTCTTTTGAGGAAGAGGAGAACAGCATGTTATGAACTGAATTGTGTTACTTCAAAATTTATATGTTGAAGCCCTAATTCCTACTGTACTGTATTTAGAACTAGTGCCTTTAAGGAGGCAATGAAGGTTAAGGATGGATCCCCAATCCAGTAAGACCGATGTCCTTATAAGAGGAGGAAGAGACACCAGAAATCTCTCTCTCTACACTCACACAGAGGAAAGATTATGTGAGGACACAGTAAGAAAGCAGCCATCTGGGCTGGGCACAGTGGCTCACGCCTGTAATCCCAGCACTTTGGGAAGCCAAGGCAGGCAGATCACTTGAGGTCAGATGTTCAAGATCAGCCTGGCCAACTTGGTGAAATCCTATCTCTATGAAAAGTACAAAAATTAGCTGGGTGTGTTAGAACACGCTTGTAATCCTAGCTGCTAGGAAGGCTGAGACAGGAGAATCACTTGAACCCAGGAGGTGGAGGTAGCAGTGAGCTGAGATTGTGCCATTGCACTCCAGCTTGGGCGACAGAGTCAAAAAAAAAAAAGAAGAAGAAGAAGAAGAAAAGAAAAGAAAAGAAAGAAAAAAAAAGCCAGGAAGAAAGTCCTCACCAGAAACCAACCTTGCCAGCATCTTGATCTTGGTCTTAAAGTCTCCAGAACTGTGAAAAAAATAAATTTATATTATTCAAGTATCCAGTCTGTGGTTTCCTGTTATGGCAACCAGGGGAGACTAATAGACAGCCATTATCTGAAGACTGGATGAAATGGTGGGAACTTTAGCCATCCTCCAGGCTGAGATAAATAGACCATACAAAATATAGATTTGATAAGCCACTTAAATTAATGTACATGA
Source organism: Gorilla gorilla gorilla (assembly GCF_029281585.2). Lineage (NCBI taxonomy): Eukaryota > Metazoa > Chordata > Mammalia > Primates > Hominidae > Gorilla > Gorilla gorilla. Next base: position 27,082,610 of record NC_073227.2, on the reverse strand, counting down.
AGTGTAACTCAATTTTTCCACTATCATGGTTAAATGTTTTGTTTAATTCTGAACACTAGAATATTAATATACCACTGGGATCATTGAATGTTTATTACTCAAGTATTGACTGTAGATCAAGGAGAGAAAAATTTCCAAAGCCAACTTACACTAGGATTCTAAATTTATTTGTCAATTTTTAGTGGTTGAAGTCATTAATAGGAAGAGAAGAAATCTATAGAGGAGATGACTGTAATGTGAGTCTTATCATTCCTCTTTTGCTGCTGTTAATCAATTAATTTCACAGAAGAAACTGTCAGAGGCAGGTGAACCAGAACAACTCCATTTTGAATAGAAGCTGGGTATAATGAGGCTGAGACCTACTGGACTGCATTCCCAGATGGTTAAGGCATTCTAAGTCACAGGATGAGACAGGAGATCAGCACAAGATACAGGTCATAAAGACCTTACTGATAAAAATAGATTGCAGTAAAGAAGCAGGCTAAAACCCACCAAAACCAAGATGACCACAAGATTGACCTCTGGTCTTCCTGATTGCTACACTCCCATCAGCGCCATGACAGTTTACAAACGCCATGACAACATCAGGAAGTTATCCTACATGGCCTAAAAGGGTGAGGCATGAATAATTCACCCCTTGTTTAGCATATCATCAAGAAATAACCATAAAAATGGGCAACCAGCAGCCCTCAGGGCTGCTCTGTCTATGGAGTAGACATTCTTTTATTTTTCTACTTTCTTAATATACTTGCTTTCACTTTACTCTATGGACTCGCCCTGAATTCTTTCTCTCGTGAGATCCAAGAACCCTCTCTTGGGGTCTGGATCGGGGGACTCCTTTCCTGTAACGTCTTTCTGGTGACCACAGAAGGGACTATAGTGAGGAAACCCCCCATTCAAAGGCTACCTTTGGGTAAGTAGTGAGGTCCTGTCACATCTTTCTGGTGACCACAGAAGCAACTACAGTGAGGAAACCCCCAATCCAAATGCTAACTTTCGGTAAGTGATGGGGTTCGGTAATACCTTTCTGGCAAACCCTGAAGGGACAATACTGAGGAGACTCCTGACCCAAAGGAAATAGGCTGTGGCACTAATTGGATGATATTAGGTAAGTGGTGGGGTACCCAGTTAAAGAATGGAATTGGGTTAGAGGCCCAACTTAGGGGAGTTAGAGTCTTTCCTAAGACAGAGAGGGTTAAAGGCTCCTCTCAATAAAAGGCAAGGATGCTTGACTGACCTTGGGTTAGAAGTCCAGCTTAGGAGAGTTAGCATCCTTTATAGATTTAGGGAGTTGGAGGCCCCTCTTAGTAAAGTCCCTCTCAGTTAAGGCCCTCTCAGTAAAGTCTCTCTCGGCTAAGAACAGGTTTGGCACTATGGGATGTTAACTGCTATTATTTTTGGAATAATCTGCCTTACACTCTTTGCAGATGGCTGTGGGTGACAGGATTAGGCATGTACAGCATCTTGGGACATGAAGAACTTTTTCCTCCCTAAAATGGGAAATTTGAGAGCTGATGGGACTGCTGGAAAAGATCCCTTCGCTACTGAAAAGCAGCCACCTGAAATTCTCAGTGGGGCTGCCATGGGCAGGTCTTTCTCTGGCCTCCCTGAGCACCTCTCCTTCCTCACCCTCCCTGCCTCAGGCAATGCTTTCCTTTCTCTCTCTCTCTCTCTCTCTCTCTCTCTCTCTGTGCAAACTGGTTGAATGGTAAAAACCACTGTTTATCTCCTCTGTAGAGTTTTAATTAATCGGAAGAAGGATTTGTGGGGCTAGTCTTGAGCTATAGTGAATTTGGTGTGTTTTGTGTGTGTTTCTGTGTTCTGTAATGGAAGGGAGTACCTTAGGATAGAACATGGGCTTAGAACACCTGTAAGCCTGTTTTAAAGATGGCCCAGCAAACTGGTTGTCATGTCCTTGGGAGCTTGACCTTGTAACCATTTGGCAGTAGTTTCTCTTGGTCTCCACCATCACAACGGTGGCCCTGGTTCAGGGTTCAATTCCCGGCTTAGGGAATGATCCTTTATCTTCTGTCTGTCTAAGTATTTCTATGTATTATGTATGTGTAACATAAAAGAGCTTTAATTAATTGGTTTAAAAATAATAGCTTAAATCAAACATTTTGTCACAAAAATAAAAAGTATAATGCCTTTTAGTTCACGTGACTTAAATAATCTTTGGGAAATAAAGACAACTTTAACGATCGTAAAATAAAGACATTTGGTCTACATTATGCAGATCAGATATTAAGTATCCTAAATGCTTTAAGGTCATAAACTGCTTCTTTGACTTTTGGAAATTATTCAGTTCACCTGCTTTGGAGCAATAGATTCTAGATAAGGCTGGGGACATGTGGAGTTAGCCATGCCCCTGAGGTGTGCTGGAGTCAGCCCTTATCTACACTCTGGCTGGTGTATACTAGGCTAGGCTCCACACCTAGTACATCATTAAAATTGTTATTTAACAAGGTTTTCACCAAAAAAAAGTCGCTAAGAGTTAACATTGTAACATGTAACTGAAACTACTGAAGAATAGTTTTATGTGCAAGGTGTGTAAGGAAAATAGAATATACCTTTTGTAAAAGATTATAAAAAGACATGGGAATGTGGATTTTTCTTACCTAGATGAAAGGGTTAAAGGATTGTTTTAAGTGAAATAGGAAATATCTAAAGGTTTAGACAGTTGTGGAAGGTTTGTGAAAAATTAATTGTAAGAGATTCTGTGTGTGAACATATTGGCTAAAGTTAAGAGTATTATTCAGTTTTTCTGTAAATTAAACATCGGAATAAAAGCACAACTGGTTTTTCTTTAAGGAAAATCTGCTTATGATCTGCTCTTTCACAAAAATTGTAAAGAGTTAATAAGAGGTTTATAAGAATCTTACCTTATGGTCAAACATTGAAATTGGGTAGATATGTCTATAAGGTTTTAGTAATAATTGTTTTTAACACTGGCTGGGCTCAGTGGCTCACACCTGTAATCCCAGCACTTTGGGAGGCTGAGACAGGTGGATCACCTGGGGTCAGGAGTTCAAGACCAGCCTGGTCAACATAGTGAAAGCCTGTCTCTACTAAAAATACAAAAATTAGCTGGGCATGGTGGCAGGCACCAGTAATCCCAGCTACTTGGGAGGCTGAGGCAAGAGGATTGCTTGAACCAAGGAGGTTGCAGTGAGCCAAGATCATACCACTGCACTCCAGCCTGGGCAATAGAATGAGATTCTGTCTCAAAAAAAAAAAAAAAGAATTGAGTTTAACATTAATAGTACACTAATGTAAAGGTGAAATTTGGCTTATTTGGTACAAAAAGTATACAGGAAGCATTATCAATATGAAATGGTGTTTGGTTTTCTTTGGGATGTATTTGTATAAGTATGTTATTGCTACATGTTCCAAAATTATGGAACGCTCCTACAATTTTGATATAACTTGTTATGTATTATATATAATATATTATTATAATGTTATTAATAATTATGTTTGTTAAATAAAATTGTTGTATGCCATAGAGTTAACCAAATTTCTTTGTCAATCTTGTTTTTGACTGGCTGTCCTAAGACGTTTTGTCATCCACAGACAATTGTTGTATTGTTTTAATCCTCTTTAGGAGGTGGTTTATAATCAGCTATAGGACTTTAATAGGGGCACTTAATACAAGTGTCTAATAACTTTGGAAATTGTAACAGAAGAAAAACATTTTTTGTTGTCAATTGGTTGAGTTTGTCTAAATACCTGGGAACCATAGAAGGGGAATGTTCAGGTTAAATTAAAAGATTGTGGAAACCACAGTTCTTTTGAAGTCTTATAGTGGCTATCCTTAGAGACAATAAATGACAAATGTTTGCTATTCAGATTTTTTAAAGGTGTTAGACTTTTAGTTAATCTCTTTAGGATTGGGAAGGCCTGGAAGAAAAAGATCTTGCTATGTTAATAGGAATTCTTTACAAATGAAAATTTCCCCCCACAAAGGACAGCTTTGCAGGGACATTGCAAGATATGGCAAAGAAATACATTTTGGGATAAAATATTGTGATTTTCTTCCTTGTCTCGTAATGTTATGCCACAGTCAGATTGGCAAGTAAGTCACAATATATAGGATTAAATAAAACCCATCTGATGAGAATTTATGGTTTGTAGGGCATGGCTTCCCAGACCCTTTAGATAGGAATTTGGACAAGATAAAAAAATAAGGGTTTAGTCCTCACCAGGCTGGTCTGGAACTCCTGGCTTCAAGTGATCTGCCCACCTTGGCTTCCCAAAGTGCTGAGATTACAGGCATGAGCCACCACACCCAGCCAGAATTTTCAAATTAAAAAAATTAAATAAAACTAGAAAGATGATTGAAAAATTTTAATTCTTGAAAGAAGTACTTAGGATCGCTTAAAAATGGCTGATTAGAATTTTTCCCCATGAATAGGGGGAGTAAAGGAAGTGATAATGTAGTGTCAAATAAATTATCTTTATGCATGGATATATTCCATAGTGTCCATGTTGTCACTGGCCCTAAGGAACTTTCCCTCTCATCTAACTTTTTTTTTTTTTATCATTTTCCTATAGAGAAACTTGAAAAGTCATTGTGTAAGCAATTCTGCCAAGCACGTATTTATCTACCCGAGCAAATTTTAAACAATTCCATAGCTCATGGACATCTGACCTCAAAATTTCTGCAAATTGCTAGGCCATGTCCAATTTCTTGCTCCTACATTTTTTATTATCTTGTCTTGCCCACGTTTTCAGGGTTGAATTTGTTTTTCCTGTAAATTTATATTGCTTGTGTTCCTAGGATTGTTCTCTCAAACTAATATTTCAACTACAGCTGATGGTTTAAAAGATGGCAAGGCATACAGGAGAATCTTTGAAGCTTGTGTAATCAAGTAATTGAAAACAAATTGCGTTATTTTTTTTTTCTCCAAGGGCTCAACTCTAGCTACTATTTTCAGTGATTTAATCTTCATCCTGTTATGTCACCTCTCACAGATTGCCTGCAAAACACAGGCTTGCCAAAGGCACATGAACATTGCAGCTGCCTGTTTTCTGATGAGTTGTAAAGCAGTATTAAGCAGCTTTTTTACCCCCTTCTCTTTTATGCTAAGAATCTAAGGTTGTGCTGCCTTGACTGTAATCATCCTCCCATGACCTACACATTTAAATGTCTCTAGACAAGTAACCTCTTCTCACTGAATTTCAACTATCTTATCCATTGAATGTGGACAATAAGATCACACTTAGAGAATTGTTGCAATAACATGCATGAAACACAAATTGATAATTATTCCCCATTATCTATTCTTCTTTTTAATAATTAAGCTTCTGGGTTTCAGCTGAGCACACAGTGTCCCAGCTAAAGACTGTATTTTCCAGCCTCCCTTGCAATTAGCTAAGCTCCTGTGACTAAGTTCCAGCCAGTGATCTGTAATACGAGTGATGTTCAATTCCTGGGTGGTGTTCTTAAAAGGAAGTTTCTTTTTCGGTCTGTCCTCTTTCCTTGTTCACATAGGCTGGGAAGTTTACATGATGTTGGTGAAATAACTTTGCAAGCAAATAAGGGAATATCATGAAAGATGACGGAGAAACAAGAGAGAAGGAATCTGAGTGCCTATAAAATCTCATGGAGTTGAGACCCTAAACTACCTTTTATAGTGAAATTTCACATAAGAAAAAAACAGACCCTTCTATCTTAAAGAGTCAAACGAAAATCCTAAGTTTATCAGTGTATAAAGCATGTACTACAGATATTATAGGTAGAACATAATACATTAGTCTATTATCTCTCCCTACCTTGTTTAGAACAGTGGTTCTGAGCCTGCACAGAAGACTCTCAAATCCTGGTTCCATGATATTCTTCCAAACCCAGACATTCTTTGCAAATAAGAGTCACACAGTAGTACAAGATAAGAATCCAAACCGAAACATCACCAGGGATCTATATATTTATTGTATATGAGCTCAGAAGAGCTGTCCCATTTTGTAGATGAGAAATATAGAACTCAAAAGAGGTTAGGTAACTTTTTGATTATCACTATGAAGAAACTGTCAAGTTAAATACACACACACACAAATATACCCCTCCAACAGAAAATGTTTTAAGTATCTATTATTGGGATGGTAATTAGGAAGGAATATTAAGCAGAGATAAAGGAGGATCTCCCCATTGAAAGTAAATAATAAAAAATACTCAGTGAACTTGTTGGCTATAAACAACCAAATTTCATGAAAATGCTTCTCAGATAGACAAGCTATTTGATCATATATTTAAATGTCTATAATGTTTCTTCTCTACACTTTTGGTCAGGTTCATCTTTAGGTATTAGTTCAAACACTGCTCCTCTCTAAACTGTTACTGATTCCCTAAGGCATTTAGACACTTGCTGTGCCATGTTTTCACATAACGGATTGTAATACTGGTCACATAATATTACATATCTCTCTCCCTAAAGGAAAGAGATACGTTGATTTCTCTAACCCTTAGCTCAGTTCCTAATTGGCTTTCAGTAGGTGCCCAGTAAATGTTTTTACTTAAATAATTAATGCCAGTAATATTTTCAGTCCTTATGATGTGTCAACCACTGTGCTAATTATCTCATTCGATCTCACATGGCCCCAATGCAGACGAAAAGCTGGAGTTTAAATAACTTGCCCAAGACTACACAGCCAGTAGGAATTAAAAGAAGATTAGAACTGAGGTTTATATGATATCTGCTCATGGACACCCAACAATAACTTTATACCCTTCCTCAGTTGGCTGAGAAGGTAAAACAAAGTAAAATTGTTGAGCAATTACTATGTGCTTTTACTGTGCTAGGCACAGAATGTAATACAAATCATTATTTCTGGTCCTTACTATTTAAAGGGAAAAGAAGAATACATACATAAACACTCAATTGGGGGAGAAATAGGAAATGATTAAATATTAAATAACCTCAAAACAGTCTATTAACTTGTTTAAATTCATAAAGGCAAATGGTGGGGTTCAATGATTTGCCATATGATGGTGATATAAAAACTCCTTTCTCTAAAATCATTTATTTCTAGCTTCACTAAAATGATGAACTACCAATTCTTGAAAATAACCAGTTATTATTATTATTATTTTTAAAAGCAATAGACTATGAGCTGGAATTTTCATGGAATTTCAAAGAAACAGCCAGGCACGGTGGCTCACACCTGTAATCCCAGCACTTTGGGAGGCCGAGGTGGGTGGATCACAAGATCAGGAGTTCGAGACCAGCCTGGCCAATACAGTGAAACCCCGTCTCTGCTAAAAAAATACAAAAATTAGCCTGGCATGGTGGTGTACACCTGTATTCCCAGCTACTCCAGTGGCTGAGGCAGAAGAATCACTTGAACCTAGGAGGCGGAGGTTGCAGTGAGCTGAGATCACGCCACTGCACTCCAGCCTGGGTGACAGAGCGAGACTCTGTCTCAAAAAATAATAATAATTTAAAAAAACAATTTTAAAGAAACAACTCATGCCAGAAAGCATGACTCTTCTTGTCATACCATTCAGAGATATATCGACAATGGAAGCATTTCAGAAGTATTGGATTATATTTGATTTATTCAGCCCAAGTTAGTGTCTCAGGAAAACTTGCTTTCATACTAGGTAAAATTGC